>NC_091811.1:9865000-12365000 GCF_041296235.1 Equus asinus | reverse complement strand
CAGACAAACGACACATAAGAAATGAGTAAATTCTGCAGAGAGTGACGCGCACTGTCAGAAACAGGGCAGGTCTGCAGGAGCGCTCGATGAGTGCGCGTTGAGTTGAGTTTAATCATGACACAGTTAAGTGGACGTATGCTGGGGACTCTTCTCTTCCTCACGGACTCAGTTCAAACTAACAACCCCCAGGCCCTTGACGTGGTTTTTGTAGTCTGCACCACGACTACATTTCGTAAATTCCTCTACCAAGGTCTGGTAACCCCAGATAACTATCAAAAGATTTGGGAAGGAATATTGGGCTGTCGCACTTCAAACTAGGCAGACAGGGCAGGTCTCTCAGTGCCTCTCAGGCTTTTTTATTCACCGCACACAGAGAGCGTAATAATTGTCCAGCATCCGTAGGTACGTGGCTAAGGTTTCTCAGAGCCTGAGAAGCCCCGAGGGCCAAGGGCGGCACTATCTCAGCAGCCCTGTAACTCATTTGTGACACCTGGCAATAGCCAGCCAACTTTAGCATGCTTCAGACTCACCTGGGTGATTAATACGCAGAGTTATGAGGCTCACTGAGTTCTTGGAGAGGGGCCCAGGAATCTGCTTTGTTAACAGTTTCCCACATGATTCTGATGCTGGTGGTCCTGGGACCACACCTTGAGGAGCACTGCTGTGCAAAATAGCAGAGGCGTGTGCCGAATCGCAGTACTTGTCGTGTTGTTCTATTTGAAGTTGGGAGCATGGAGACAATAACGTGAATCGGTGGTTCTCAAACTTGAGCATGCTTCAGACCCACCTGTGAAACATGGGTTGTTGGGCCCACCCCTGGGGTTTCAGGGTGGGGCCCGTATGTGAGCATTTCTAAACAAGTTCCCAGACGATGCCGACGCTGCCGATCCACGGGACCGCTCTGAGAACCACTGATGCGCGTCATTCGGGCAGCCTGTGTACTTAGGACTTTGGATTCCTGTGAGCTAATTTCATAAGGACAGAGTTGGGGTTTATTTTAGGAAGATAAGACTAAAGCCTATCTAGTCTGGTCAGAAAGCATAGGAAGAAATACACGAGAACTAAATCACAATAGAGTTCCTGTGTGATACTTCCCATCGTCTTCACAGACACCCTGTAGCCAGCACTGTGCTGGAAAATGTTTAATAGCCGGCTCTTAGCGGCAAAAGGTAGAGGGAGGACTTTTTGCCAATTTCTGTACACCATGGCCAATTTCAAGCTACCATGATGAAGTCACTGAACATAGAGTTGGGAAGAGATGCACAGTGGCTCTCCAAAGCCCATAGGAGCCAGCTCCAGCACATATAAAGTTCATTGATTCACTCAGCAAACAGGTACTGAGTACTTAGCATGTGCAAGACACTGCCTGCAGCTACTCTAAGGGCTTGCACCCCTTCTCAGAGTGTCTCCGTCATCCAGTCAGTCACAGGCCCCAGTTTCCAGGCTGAGGATTGGGTACAGCCAGGCTGTGGTTGCAGGTGCAGGAATTATTCTCTGAACACATAAACCAAAACACCTGCCTTTCCTGGCCTGTGGCCTGCAGTGCGTGTGGAGCACTGGAGTTTTGCCTCCAAAGTCTGGGCGCGGCTCAGGTCCAGGTGGCAAGCCCCTTAGGAAGGTCTCCTTCCCCACACATCTGAGAAAGGTCCGGACCTCTGGCTCTATCAGTAAGAGGTGAGGAACTTCCGCCAGCAAGGTCAGGGTGCCTCAGGCGCAATGGAAGATTTATGGCCACGTAATACCGAGCTGAGCTAAAACCATCCCACGCTGAAGATAAATGAGGTGATCCACCTTCTTAGAAAAGTAAATAGAAAACATTGAGGAAACTTTTCTGTTCCAGCAAATAAAACAGCACAGAAAGCCAAACAAGGTTCCTCTTGAGGAGAGCCTACTAAGGTCCCTTCCAGTTCAAGGTCACGGGGACATATTTTGAGTATAGATGATCCCAAAAGTAACGGTGGATCCTCGTCCACACAGACGAAACCAAGTTCAGCCCCATTCGTCTCCTCCAGATTCTGTTCACACCCCTCTCTACCTGCCTCCTCACTTTAACTCGATTCTGCTTTCTCTCTTTCCTAACTTTCCTTCATCTTTCCAGATGCAGGACGCTATGGGCTATGAGTTACCCTGGGTGTATTTTGTCAGTCTGGTCATCTTTGGATCCTTTTTCGTTCTAAATCTGGTTCTCGGTGTGTTGAGCGGGTAAGCTGACCGTTTCTATGTCCTCTTTACAATGCAGCCGAGCAAGGTCCCAGGTTCCACTGTATCCAACACCAGGATCCTCAGGGACAGGACCCTAACAGGCCCAGGAAAATCAGAAAAAAAAAAAAAAAGGCTTTCTTCAACCACAAACTCTGACCCATTGGCTGGGCAGGCTGTTTGGCCTCCAATTTGCACCCAGAGGGTCCGGGTCCCAGCGCGGCTGGAGTCGGTGTCTGGGAGCCGGTGCGGGGCGCTTGGCCGTGCTCGGCTGCTGGGTGTGCGGCACTAATTATCATTCCGTTCTTCCAGGTCAATGATGCCGTAGGAAGGGACTGGCCCTGGATCTATTTTGTTACACTAATCATCATAGGGTCATTTTTTGTACTTAACTTGGTTCTCGGTGTTCTTAGCGGGTAAGCAGGACCAAGGAAAAGGTCTTGATTTTTCCATTTATTTTATTTACTCTCTCTGCTCTTCCTGGCTTTATTCTTTTTCTGGCTCCAATGAACCTGGCCACGTGGATAAGAGGCCACCTCGGGAGCCTTGAAGTGAAGGTCCTTGGCCTGGCTGGGCAGAGGGTCAAATGGACGAGAATGAATCCATTGGTTTGGGGTTCACCAAGAGATGCCTAGGCCCACCTGTCTCCTGCCAGCCAGCTCATCCAACCCCTCCTGCCCAGGCGGGTGCCTGTCCTTGTACTTGAGGAGTGCGTGGCGAGACCCTTGAGAGGGAAGGGCTTGGCAGCAGGATTAGCAGGAAGATTCACAGACCGTGCGCTTTCAACTTACAAAGTGGCCTTGCGGACAGTGCTTGTCTGGCCTCTCAAGCCGGTCGCAGTTTGTGGCAGGCGGACTGAAGATTTCAGGTTCGGCCTTCGCTCAGTGTTGAATGGCTCAGGGTAATGTGAGTTTGATTTAAAATATATGTCAACAAGTACAGACTAAAAATATACTTCCCTTTGGTTCTAATTCCCGGACTGAGCAGTCCATGTCTGCTGTTCCCTTTATGAATGGAAAAGGCACTTAGCTGTTTAAACCACAGATTATTTGAGAATAGAGGAGATGGAAGATACTTTCCTTTCAATTTATCTACTTAGCTATAAATATAAAGCCTGCCTATTTGGGGCCTTTGCGCAGATGAGGTGAAAAGTGGTAGAGGGAGCATGTGGCAGGGGCACTGAGTAGCCCTGAGAATGGCCACCTTCACACCATGGAGCCTCACTGGCTATTTCCTCGGCCCACTTTCCTTTTCAAGTCTACACCAGCCATGCCAAGGCCTACACCTAAATGCTCCTGGTGACCTGCTCGTGGGTGACACACTCTGCTACCTTTGTTCCATGGGGGAGGGGGTAATCTGTTTCTGCTCTGCTCGAGACAGGTCAGCTGCTTTGAATAGCCTTTCCCAGATCTCCAGGGGTATTAATGCTGGGGGGAAGTCACGCATAAGGAGAAAGACTGAGCTTCATTTTCATTCACCACATAAACTGGGAAGAGCTACCCCACCTCCCGGCGTAGCCTGATCAATGCAGGAGCCGTAGCTTTAGTCTTCAGAACCGGGTGAAAAGAAGACTTGCTTCCGTCCTCGCCCTTTCCCATGGTGGGTGGCCTATTAGAGACCTTAACAGCATCATGCCTTTTGCCAGGGTAAGGCCACACAGAAAACTAGTGTCTTCCATCACGGGTAAAAATGATAAGCAGGACCACGTAAGCCTCTGATTAGCTGCCTGGAGGGTGGAGGGGTTTTCGTTTTTGTGTTCCAACACAAGAAAATGCCCCTGTGTTTATATGTGAATCATGAAGGAAAGCATTGAAAAAATCAACCTCATCACCCCCACTCGAGACATAGATTTGGATGTCCCGGCTCTGCACTTTCTAGATGCATAATGTTGGGCAACTTCACCTTTTTAAACTTTAGTTGCCCATCTGAAAAATGAAGGTAATAGTACCGACTCACAGTTGTTGTGATGGTAGAATGAGACCCCTTATGTAAAATGCTTAGCACGTGGCAAGTGCTGAATAACGGTGCTGCCATTACAGCGATCATTATTGGTGCCTATCACAGCTGGAATTATTGAACTGAACTGTCAAATGTTAGAACTGCTCCAACCCTTTCCTTTTAAAGATGAGGAAAGAGAGCCTAGAGGTATTAAGTGACTCATACAATGTCACTTTACTGGTAATATCAGAACCAGGACCAGAACTCAGGCACAGCCTGTCTCCCATCTTCCCAGCACTGCCCATTGGACATACGTTGAATGAGCTTGAACCAGCACAAGCCAGAGCTCTGAACCTTTAAAAGATGTGTTTCCACTTTCTTCTCCCAGAGGTTAGGAACAAACCTCAGCAAGTGAAAGTCCCCCCAGGAATCTGAAGTGGGGAGTGAGGACTAGACCGTGAAGGCCCCTCCTCAAGCAGAGTAACTGCCCACAGTCATTTGCGCCACCGGAAAAGTTATCTTCCTGGTGGTATCAACGCAAAGAAGTCAAGTGACAGCAGCCGCTGTTGTGAGAGAAAAGTTGTTCTGAAGACCATGACTTGGCCTGACTCAGTCCCAAGGAGAGAGGGCGTGTAAAACACCCAGCTCGAAGCCTGGCATGTGGTAATACTCAACACGTGAGTCAGCTCTGAACAGGAACACTAAGGCTTTCAGAGCCCTGGACCTGGGAGCCCTCTGGTCCATAGGTTGGTCTCCTCTGGAGACTTTCCCGGGCACCTGCTCCCTGACACATTCCCAGAGCGGCAGTCTGCTCCTTGCAGCTCTAGAATTGCTGACAGAACGTCTCGCAAGGTTCCTGGACCTCTGGGCACACCCTCTGCCTGGACACAGAAGTGTCTGTGGGTGAGCATCTCCCCTTCCTGGTTTAAGGAGGCCTCTCATAATCTGTCAAGAAGGCTGGCCACTCTGAATGGGCTGCCCTGGGTCCATTCAGTGACAAAACCTGAAATCAGGCTCCTATTGGCTGACCACATGGTCGCAACGGTTTCAGTTTCAAGTCAGCATCTTAATTAATCAGGATAACAATATAATAGTTACCACAAGAATGCAGCAAGATGTTATTCATCAGGCATACTTTTGATTAAGCCAGCTTTCCAGAAGCATTCGGAAGTCTCAGAGCTCCATGAAATTCTGCCACAATGATGCATTCAGAGTAACCAGCATTCTCTATGTCAGGCTCTGTGCTCTGAACTTTAGGTAGATTCACTCATCTAATGCCCACAACAACCCAGAAGCCAGGTGCTATTCACATCTCCATTTTATAGAGAAGAAAACTGAGGCTGAGATGAGGAAACTAAACTTGTAATAGGTGAAAGATGGAGGATCCAGGATTAAACCCAAGTACCGTAAGTCCTTGGCCTCTGTTCCTCACCTCCACGTGGCACTGTCCCCAAACCCGTTTGACTGGTTGATCCCGTGTCCTTAGATTACAGTCAAGGAGTGGGGAGGTATTTTAGAAGCTGCAGTGAGGACGGGCAAGAGGAGCAGGCAGGCAGCAGAAGTGAAGCATGGGCAGGTGCTGGAAACAGCCAGGGGGTACAGGAGTCCCGGAGGGAAGCTGCAGAGCCACCACCCGGAAGGCTGAGTAGGGCAGCTTGTTTAGCTGGCAACCCTGCAAGTCTTAATAGTCCTTGAGAGAAAGCAGAGCCCCCAACTCAGGAACACTGCAGGCATGGAGCACTCTGGGACTTGGGGGCGTGAAAACCTGCGTCCGTCACTTAAGGATCATATTGTTTTACAGTGCAAAACAGGAACTCTTCCTCATAAGTGATACCCTTCAGTCACCAAGAAAAGGTGAATTGTGCTTGGAGTGTTCTGCTCATGAAGGTAGGGAAGAGGACACTTTAAAGCTTCCATTAAAGAGGTGGAGATTCAGAGATTTTGGTCATCAGAGGATCCTTTGGGTGTCCTTTATCTGCAATATTCACATATCTAGAACACCTTTTTCCTGCAAGGCCAGATGGAGTCTGAGTAAAGAATATGTACCTCGTGGATTTTTTCAAAGTGCTTCCACATTCATCCTCTGCTGATCCTCACAGGCCACAGGACTGGTGTTACTACAGATAAGAATCAGATTATATTTGCTTCCCGCTCCAGAAATCTTGGTCTCCAGCCTTTTAGAATTAAAACAACAGTGACGATGAGATTCTCGAAATTGCACCTGAAGCAGTAATCAGGTGAAAGTCCTTAGACTCTGGACTCCAGTTACTTTTTGTTTTTAAGTGATTACAAACAGAGGGCTTCAGATATGTGCCTTCAGTTGACAAAGAGGCCCAGGGTATCTTAGATGGGTAGGCAACCAGTTCTTTTTCCTACTGGGAGATGGGCATATCTCTGTCCGCAAAAAAGCAGAGAGCCCGGTGGCTAGCATTCTACAATCCTTAAACATCATTGGACCATGGCACTACAGTTAAGACACAACATCCAGGTCCAGAAGGAAGCAAGAGAAATGCCAGCACGTACTTGCTGGTGGGTGGGAGCAGAAGAGATGGCAACATATGCAGTTGACTCTCATTATCCTGGGTAGTGATGTCCTGTGAAGTCACCGGGAACGCTGAGTGGGCGAATACTGAACCCTTCTCTTAGGGGAAACACAGGGTTAGGTTCCTGGGGGCCTGTGGTCAGTTTTGTCAAGCGATCAGTCCTTAACCTTGCGTCATGTGTGTTTCTGTTTAAAGACACCTTATTTAATACATCTTGTTGATTCGTTAACACTGACCTCACAGCCAGCAGCGCAACAACTTGTGCCTGAAGGAAGCTTATCTAACACATGGACTTTTTCCGTAAGGCACATCCCGGCCTTCTTCACTTAAGAACATTAGACAGCGCTTCAGCACTATGCTGGGGGGCCAGGCTAAACAGAAAAATCACCAAGAAAAAGCACAATAATGTGAAAAACATGGCACTAAATAGACCGTGAAAAGAACACTTGTTTATTGTGTGAGAGCTAAAACCAGAAGGCGGAGCACGGCCCTGTTTGACCTCAGCTGGGAATGTGACTCCAGCTCTTTGCCCTCTGCAGATGTCTGAGGATGACTGCACGAGCACGCGAGTGTTGAGGTGGGGGTACAGATAAAGGCAAGTGAGCAGGCAAATGTGCAAATACGGAACCAGTGAGTAATGAGGGTCAACTATATTGGTTACTAGAGGGCCTGGAGCCCTGGCCGTCTGGGTTGATCGGATTTTCCACGTGCACCTCCCTTTGCTTTACATTACTGAGCACTGGCCCCCTGGCTCTCCACTGCACCCTTCATCTTTCATGTTGGCCGTTGCTGGCGAGAGAAGTGCTCCTTGCCTTATGACAAATCCCATGGCAGTGACTGATTGTCTAGCCAGCTCCGGTCCCTGGTCCCAGCACAGCCCCCTGTCAGGCTGGGGCCTCGTGTCTTGATTAGCTCAGTCCCCAGAGTAGGTGCGTGGCTGGCCTCCAGGCAAGGAGATAACGTGAGCCAGGCACTGCCACCAGCAAATCCCTTACGGTGTGGGGTCCGGCAAGGAATACCTCAATTCACCCTCCATCCAGCCACACGCCTGGTTATGCCCCACACTCCGTGGGAGCCAAGGGCAGCCAGCAGGACTTCAGATCTGACCCTGGCACTTCTCCATCCCCTTCATACCCTCAACACGCTTCATTTTCCTTTTGGTTTCCTGGAGCTCTTGGGGTATGGATAGTGAGCTTTCATTCTGTGGGGCAGATGCTGTAACACAGGACAGGGTCAATTGTCCCTACTCCAGTTTGACTCCCAACCCTATTCTCCTGACTCCAGAAGAAGGATGAGTAGTTGTTTTATAACTAGAACTTGAACCTTCTGCAAAATATTCCAACAGAGCTAAGGTGAACCCTCAACTCTTTAGTCACCTTACGACCCTGAACCCACTCCACAGGAAAGGAATAAAGAATGCAAATGCATGTGGGCAGAAACAGACTCAAGAGAGGGGACCTTGACGTGCACTTTCTGGAGTTGATTTGCGTGGGGAGGGAGCCGTTATATGAAGTGACTGTCTCCAGAGAGCAAGGCTACAGCCCCAGGGAGGTGTGACCGCGTATAGAGGTTTAGGGGCCGAGGGGCTGGCATCTTTCTATGCCTATCCCCAATAGCGAAAGGAGGAAGGGAGCAAAGCCAAGTGAGGCTTCCATCTTCATTGTTCACTGTCAATCTGGGCCCTTTTCTCTGGCGTTAAACTCCCTCGGAAGGAAATGAAGGACCGACCAGTTGGCAGGAAGCCCAAGAAAGAGCAAGTTCAATCCAATTAGAATTGGATTCGATCAAATTTAAAAAGATAATTCCACCCAAACCAGAGCATCATTAAGGCAGTAGTTGAGGAGAACTCGTTAGCTTGAGAGCCCCGACATCTGCCAATTAAAAATTTCCCTAGGCCACTCCCAGCCCCAACCCCATTTCGCCATAAAAATGACAAGTGCTAGAATCTGTGCTCTCCTAGGCAGCAGAGGCAAAATGCCAATCCTAGACAGTGGGTGTGGAGATAGAGCCCCTGCAGGACTGAGTGGGTTCAGGAGCTGAGGCTTTGTCCACCTTTGGCTTGTGCGTGTGTCCTACCCTCCAAGGTGCCTTTTCTGTAGAGTGTTTGGCTTGTACAAGAAATCCCTCCAGGTGGTTTCTGCAGCTTCCTGCCCCGGTGAGCTAGGCCTTTCCTGGTCGGAGAAGGCGTTCATGTCTCTAAGAATTAACCGAGATGCCCAGTGCTTGGAACACACACACCACCAGGGCCCCATTTCCCACAAGCGGAAAATCAAAACAGAAATGCGCCTATGTACCTGTTTTGGAAGAAAAGATGTAGACTTGCTTTGAAAGTTGAGCACTAGCCCTCTTGATTGTCACCTTCTGCTGCCAGGCCCCTCCTTGCTCAGAAATTAAATTTGAAGTCAGAGAGAAAATAAGGACAGAATCAGAAAATAGGAAAGAAATTAACGATTCCGTCGGAAGTTTTTCAATAGGCCCTTCTACCAGCAAATCCCAATCCAATTCCAATTTCTACTCATTATTACTTTAAACTGAATGCATCATTTAACTTTTGTATCATCTTGATTTTATGTATTTTTCCATTCCGATTAGATTTCTTTTTTAACCGAAAGGGCAGCTCCCAGGACATTTTCTTGTGTTTGGAATCCTCATTTGTCTCCATGTGGGAAAGAACTTTCTCTAGATTAGAAATCCTTCCAGGCATGCTAAGAGTGGCAGAACAAACTCTAGTAATGAGAGCAGAGAATGAGGAGAGTAAATCTCCTGGGTCTTAAATCAGTGGTGTACTGGTAAATACTTAACAATTGGCTCTTTGGGGAAAAAAAAGCCCTGGTTTGTAACATTTGCCCATTTCCCTGGTGTAAATATTTCCACCATGGCCGATTTCCAGCCAGCAAGGAGACATCACTGAAGCCAGAGTTGGGAGGAAATGTGCACAATTGTCTCCCAGGAGCCAGTGTGGATGAGTGGGCTTCAGCACCACCACTGGTCCTGACATCTTTTCTGACCCAGAGACTCTTGTGAGGTTTTCAGCTGCCACCCAGTACTAGGAGGAGTGAAAATGCATGTTCCATAACTGTTGTGGAGGTTCTTTGGGTTACTGTTTGGAAGGAGTTTCCAGTCATTGAAGAATAGTTGTTAATAAAGGCAAAGCCTGAGATCATGACCCAGAACAAAGGGAAATGGATCTCATCCATCCCCTTATACTCTGGTGGCCTGTGTCAAGAATGTCCCCTTCAGTGGGTCTTTCCATTCATGTGAAAGTAAAGACAAAACCTGGGATGACTGGAGATAGCTGTCTATGGAAAGTAGTGGCATGTGGGCCAGCTTCCTAGTGTGAAGCCATTAACACTTTTGTTTCCTCTTATCTCCATCCTTCCTGCCTGACCCGCTGCCTCCCGTGTGCTCCCCTGCCCCGCCCGCTCTGCTCTCTCTCACCAGAGAGTTTTCCAAAGAGAGAGAGAAGGCCAAGGCTCGGGGAGATTTCCAAAAGCTGCGAGAGAAGCAACAGCTGGAAGAGGACCTCAAAGGCTACCTGGACTGGATCACTCAGGCAGAAGACATCGACCCTGAGAATGAGGACGAAGGCATGGATGAGGAGAAACCCCGAAACAGTGAGCAGCCATCCTCTGTCTTGGGCGGGGTTCTGGGAGACAGCCTTTCCTTACAGCTTATCTTCCTGGAGCAGCGTTTGTCCCATTGTTTGCAATCATTTGCTACTCATAGAAGTTAGTCACAGCTGTGAAATAATTGCTGTTGATCTCTAAAGCCTCACATTCCTTTTAGAATCTTTGATCTTAAAAGACAGTTGAGATTTTGCTGAGGCGGACTCTTTATATTTAAATCAGGCATCCTCCTCCGCTCCCCCTCTTTGGTCAGGGGGCCAGGCTTCCTGCTCCTAGCTTGTTCGAAAGGAGCGGTTTCCACCAAGCAGCAGGATTCTTGCCTCCTTCACAGTATACTTCAAGCACCATTGGCTTTCTCATAGGGAAAGGAGCCAAAAGTTTCTCTTAAGGAGGTTAGATTCAAAGATCTGGGGAAGTGCAAAATGGGAGGGTTGGGGAAGCCCAGAGGAATTTGAGGGAATACAATTAGGTGATAGAAGTTGAGCCAAATATCTTCCTCTGGGGCTTCATGTGGCAGATTGTCGGATAGGCTATTGCTGGGATGGAAATGAGAGTGATAGATGGTATCGACTCACAAGTGTAGGAAAGACGATGAATCATGGAAATTCAGGCTCTCATCAGATAAGCCCAGTGGTTCTCCACAGTGTGGTCCCTGGACCAGCAGGACTGGCATCACCTGGGAACTTGCTAGAAATGCAAACTCTTGGGTTCCACTTCAGATCTGCTGACTCAGAAACTCTGGGGTGAAGCCCAGAAATCTGTGTTTTCACAAGGCCCCAGGGATTGTGATGCACAGCCAGCTTCTGCTACTCTCTGCATCTCATGTGACTTCCGTCTCTGGCTCTGACCACACTGTCTCTTCTTCTTTCTGTGTGCAATCTTTCTCTTACAGTTCACGTATTTGAGTAGGTGTGTTTCTGTCCTCTCAAGCAGCCCCACTTAAAAACATGTTCCTAAACATTGAGTACCTAGGATGGTCAAGGAACCAAACAGGTTAAATAGCCAAGCAAGACATTTGCTGTATGGAGTTGGGCAGGTGAGGGCAGGAAGCCAGAAACCTTCCCTAAGCGCAAAGGGAGATGAGCAAGACCCACTGAGGCTTGCGGAGCGCAACCGAGGGAAAGCAGGGTGTCCATTATTGATCAAATGCTTCTCTCCTGAAGGGGGCCTGACCCAGAGAAAATCACAGTCCTTCCATTAGTTTTAAAATCCTGGGAGTGTAGGCGTGCGTGTACATGTGTATCCTAACACATGTATGTAAATATAGTAAGTCTAATCTCTTGGCCTTGTGAGTAGGCATTAATTATGTCCATTGCGTTCAGACTCCCTGATTGATTTCTGTGTGTTTTCACTCATTAGTCTGAGTTCTAACTGGGGATCTAGGAGAAGAAACAGGCGGAGGAGGGAGGGAAGAAGACAGCCAAAGATGTTAACAGAGAACAAATCTCTGCTCCCTCATTTCAGAGACGGATTTAATGCATCTGTCAACTGCTCCCTTTCTGATAATTCTGCTCAAGGTGCACATACAAAATTAAAACACAGAAACAACACGGGACTGGTAACAACATAATTGAATAACCTAAGCGGGCCTTCGTGTTCTACTAAGTCGTTTGCAAGTTGGAAGACGAGGCCTTTGATGGATCACAACAGTGAGCAATGGTGCCATTGAGGGTCTTTCTGGAAATGTGCCTGGCGGCTTCTGTTATTCTGTTGGTGGAAGTGTGGAGTAGTTGATGTCTATGGCACTGAGTGGCATGGTAAATAAATAAGTCGGCCTCGGAGCCGCAGAGAAGCCTACCTCTGAAACACAGGAGTTGGCATCGTGGCTCCTCTCTCCGTCCTAAGCTGGAGCGAGCCCCTAGCTCCTGATTAATGGTGAGGTGCATGTTTCTTAGTGGGTGTTATGAAAAGCGTACAGGAGCCACTGCTTTCTTACTGATCAGTTGTCATCCACAGAGACATGCAGTTATTCTGTTCTCTGCCTAAAGCAAGAGCTTCCAAGGAGAAGTATGCTGCTTCCCTGTCTTGCTCGTTAAATTAATAAATACCAAGGAGTTCCCAGCATGGAGTATTCTTTGCTGCTAGAGCAGAAAACACTGACAAGGCCTGTCTACCCACATTTCTGGCTGAGCTTTGAGAAGAGCCCAGCGACCAGCCTACCCCAATGGACAGAGCCTCTGTCGAGATCTGCCCGAATATGGGCGAAACCAGACCCTGGAAGCTGGTGTTCCTCTCACCTTGTACCTTTCCTGAGGGCTGCAGGAGCCTTTTGGATCTGCTTGTTGTCCTCAGCCAGCCTTGTCCCGGGAGGATAGAGTGGGAGCCTCGCTCCTACAGTTGTGGAAATGGTGGTGGAATAGTTCCAGTGGAGTGGGGCAAGGGAAGGAGTATCTGAAAAAGTGAGATATCAAGAGGAAAACAGACACGTGCAATGAAACGAACATGGGAGACTTGGGAACAGAGCCAGGAAATGAGTCCAAAGGACTGTGTCTGTTGGGGAAGTCCAGTTCAATGCAGAGTTGATGTGATTAAATTATTAAGCAATTGAGAACCTAATAGATTTGCAGAAAAGGCAAGCCTATGGCTTGGAAACTATATTATTTTATTTTATTTATTTATTTATTTTTTTTGGTGTGGAAGATTGTCACTGAGCTAACATCTGTGCCAATCTCCCTCTGTTTTGTATATGGGATGCCCCACAGCATGGCTTGGTGAGCAGGGTATAGTTCCACGTCTGGGATCCAAACCTGCGACCCCCAGGCCGCCAAAGCAAAGAGCAAAAACCCAACCGCTACACCACCAGGCTGGCCCCGGAAACTATATTCTTGTCTTCAGAACTTCATAGTTTGCCCTTTGAAAGAAATGCAAAGGGAGAAATGCTGCTATAAATTATGCATGTTTAAATTAAACTAGTATCTTAGGCTTTGAAACTGCTAAAAGATTACAATATAGTGTATCTGCCAGTTTTTTTCAGCTCAAAAACTAAGTAGTCTTTTAAGAAAAAGGTATTATCACCCTTCATCGATGGCTCTGGCAACTTCTCCTACCTGGGCAGAATGCCTGTCCGCACTTACTGTGTCAGGCATTGATGAGGTAGAGGGGGCCCAGTGCAGGGACCGTTCAATGACACGTCATTGCATAGTAGCTGAGCGTAAGTGCGGGCAGCCCAATTATTCATTTTTCTAGGAAAAGCTGCAAAAACCACTGAGGAAATAGAAAGAGCAGGTGTTGGGATGACGACAGAGAGGAAGGGCATAGTTGGGAGGCATTTCTCTGAGTAACTAGAGGAAATGGTATGGCCAGTGAGTTATATACAAAAATATGTTCCAGTTCCTTCCTTCTTCCATCCATCCACCAATTAGAGGTCTGCTGTGTTCCAGGCACTGTGTTAGTCACTGTGGAGGTGGCAATGAACCGAGGAGTCAAAGATCCCTGCCTCATGGGACTTATATCCCAGTCGGGAGACAGACAATAAATTAATAGTCTGTTGGAGAGTGACAAGTACCATGGAGAAAGATGGGACAGCAAGAGGGGGACAGAAGTGCTGAGACGTGGTAATTTTAGGTGAGGTGACCAGGAAATATCTCACTGAGAAGGCAGCATTGGAATGAAGACTTGAAGGCAGTAAGGAAAGGAACCATGTGGATATTTGGGAAAAGAGCATTCCGGAGCGGCTAATGGAAAGACCTCGAGGCAGGAGCATGGCTGATGTACTCGAGGAACAGAGAGGAAGCCAGTGCCGGTGGAGAGGCGTGCATGCGGGGCAGAGACGTAGGAGATGAGGTCCAGGTACCCAGGAAGTCGATCCTGAAAATTGCGGTGAGGGCAGGGCTTTTACGAGGGGTGAGCCAAGGAGCCACTGGAGGTTTTGAGCTGAGAAGTGACGTGAAGGACACACATTTATTAGGAGAACCTGGTTGCTGTGTGCAGAATGGAATGAAGGTGAGCAAGGGGCAAGCAGGCGACCATGTCGGAGGAGACTGCCTCAAGAGATGGTGGTGCCTCGTCCTGGTAACAGTGAGGCGACAGGCTGCAGAATGATGCCACTCGCTGACATGTCAGACAGGGGATGCGAGAGAGAGAGAAGTCAGGGAGATTCCAAGGTGATCGTCCTGAACAACGGCCAGAGTGGAAGCATCATGCAGTGGCATAGGGAAGACTGCGAGGAGTAGGTTTCGGGGCAGGAGTGTCAGGAAAACACCTTGGACCTTTCAGTTTGAAATGCAGGCTCAACTCCAGGTGGAGATGGTGAGTAGGTGATTGGGAGTGACCTGAGTGCAGGGGAGGCATGTGACAGAATTATGATTTGAGGGGTCAACAACATGCAGAAGGTGTTTAACCCCATTTGCAGGGATGAGGCCACTGAGGGACTAGTGTAGACAGAAATGAGATGAGGTCTGAGAGCCTGTGTCCCACCAACGTTTAGAGACTGGGGTGATGAGGAAAAACCAGCAAAGGAGACCTGGAAAGAAAGCCAGAGACACAGGAGGGAAGCAACGGGCGGCCGGGCAGTGCTGCTCAAAGGGCAAGCAAAGTGAGTTCTGAAACCTCTTGGCTACACTTGTCAGCGTGGGGCCACTGGTGCCTTGACGAGAGCTGTTTGGTGAAATGGTGAGGGCCAAAGCTTGAGGGCAAACCAGAGCCTTATTTCACGAGTCTCTTCAGTCCGGATACTTCCCAGACTGGCATCAAGCGTTGCTCTGCAGGCCTCCTGTTCTGTTGACATGGTCTCGCCCCCAGCCATTGGAAACGGGAAAGGAGGAGAGTCACATAATGCTGCCTGCCCATGGCCCCCAGGAGGCAGTGTCTGAAGCCGAGCCCTTCACAGATCCCCTCTACAGCCATCTGAGTACTAGGCATTGCCTCTGCGCTTGGTTACAGCCAGCCTTGGAAAAAAGGAGAACATGACACTCAAGAGCCAGTTCAAGGCCAAAAAGAAGAGAGGCATGCTGTGCCACCCCAAGCGTGGGCAGCGCTTGGCTCTTGGACTCCGAGCCCCTCTCCTCTTGGATGAAGACTAGAGTCGTGTTGAGGCCTCTCTCCTCGCTCCGAGCAACAGTGAGCATCCCTTTTGAAGGCACCAGTTACGAAACTGTCACTTCTGCAGAGGGTCCATTGTCATCATAGAGACGTGCTGCTCCAAGGAACAGGGTCCATTTTCTGGCTCCCGTGTCAAAGCCAGGCATTAGAGGGAGAAGCCATAAAGAAAGAGATAAAGATGAGAATTTCTTCTTTCTTTCCTCCTCAAGATCAAAGATGCGTTTATTAAAGGTCTGTCCATATGGGAGTCTCTGTCATGTCATTAAGACAATTTAAATGCTGTCCCAGCCGTCTAAAGCTTGCTGTCTAAGACAGACGTTTGTGTGGATGAGCATATAAGAGACAGACAGACGGTGGAACCAAAACATTGAGTTTCCACATAGATAGCAGGATTAAATATTTACACGAATGGTATTCAGCTATGTGACTCAGGAGCCACTTTTGCAATCATCATTAACCAGCAGGGCCGCATGCCTGCTGCACGCCCTGCAGAGTCTAGGAGGGTGGTGCATCGCTGGAATCCGGAAATGTGAGCGCTTACAGGAGCTGCAGGTTGCCCACAAAAGGGCCCCATGTGGCTTGAGAGCAGTAATCTGAACATCACTGATTTACATTCTATACATGTCAAGGGCGTGTGCATCATTTAAGCTTCCTTTTTTTTTTTTTTAAACAATTTAATCGGTACAATCAGTTTTTACCTTGAACTTAGCTCATGATCACGGGTTGCCACACATCTGGATTTCTGTCGTCGAATCCCACCAAGCATCTGGCTCAGATGGCATGAAAAGAAACACTAACAATTATTTTTCCTTGGCTCCTTTTTTACTATGATAGCTTTTTTAAGCTATCATGTGTTACTGGGCCATCCTGTCTCTATGCTACTTGGTGAGAGCAGACACCTCTGTGAAGACCCCAGATTTCCCTCCTGTCCCTCCACTTTCAGCTTGTCCTGATCAGAGCCCTGAAACTTCAATGCTGGAAAATTGCCGTAGAAATCAGGTGAGGAATCTGGTGCCTGAGATGGGGAACATCCCCCCTGGGCTGATTATTAGAGAAGTCAGGACTCAAACCCAGGACCCTGAATCTGCATATGGGACTCTCTGCCACACCACGTGCTCCTCAAAGAAGCCTTCTCAGATGCCCCCAGGCAGCGCTCTCTTCTGTGTCCCCATGGCACTGGGGCATGTCCCCTCTCCGCATGTCTGCTACCCGACCCTGTGAGGGTCAGCCAGCTGCCTTTAATTCTCCCTGGGGTCCCTCCTTCTGACACAGCCCAGGGCTGGGGAGTGTTATCACACGTGTGAGTCCAGTGCCTACAAAAGTTGGTGAGTTCATGTCCTGAGCGAGTTTGGGCAGAGAGTCTTCCCCCTTGCCCTGAGGTGACAGAACAGGGAGGCTTGGACCGTCACTGGACTGGAGTAGCTTCCTCATTCTGTCAGTTCAGAAGTGACTTCCTTGTAGCATCATCAATGACTTCCTCTCCAAGTGCTTCCTATACACATCCACTCTCCAATAGCTCTCAGTCATTCTCCACTCTTGCAAAGTAACCTTTGAAAATAGCGAATGGGTGTGGAACCCCTGTGGGCAGGGACAGTGGCGAGTGTAGGAGAATTGCAGTGCGGTGGGAAGGTTTTGGAGCTCGCGAGAACTGCAGTGAGGCTACTCTGCCGATTCTTCTGGCTCTGGTGGTAATTAATGCTCCCGGGCCGGGTCCCGCAGACCTGGTACTGTGTGCAGTACCTTACCAGGGGGATCAGGTCGTAACAAGACCCAGGCCGGGGTACTTCCATGTGTAGCACATCTGCCTTGGGAGCACAATCTGGCTGCTATGCTGCCTGGCCCCATAAGTTTGTAGATGCCATTGTCTCAGCCTGGGGAGCAGTGGGAGGGCTACCTGAGGGGCCGTGTTGAGTGTGTAGTGAGAAGGAGGTGTACCAACCCAATCTCAGTGAGCTGTCATTCATTTCCTACAGGAAAACCAGCTATGGGTAAAGCTTGCTAACTCGGGGCTGTCAGGAGGTCATGACAGTCTTATTGAGTGGGCTGTATGCTTCTGGAGGAAAGGAGAGGTAGCATTCTGACAGGAGACCTTCTGCCTGCCCACGACAAGCGTTAGGTCAGCACAGAGGTGCCTGGCTGATCTGTCGAGTCTTAATAAAGGCCCTGTTCTTGTTCAGGAAGTACCTACGCCCTCTCCCCACGCCCCACCCACTCAGTGAGACTTCCCGTTCCCAGTGCCCTCTCAACACACAAGGAAGCTGTGCTGCGGCCTGTAGAGCCAGGGCTGCGTCGTGATGAGGCGATGATGTGTGAAGCAGCAGAGGCCAGCTGGTGCAGACGTCAGCTCACACACGGCTGTGTCCTTGGGGGGTGTTCCAGCCCAAAAAAATTACCCCTAACAAACTCTGGAATAGGAATGGTTATGTTTATGGTGAAGAATGTGGTCAGCACCAGCTGAGAGAGGCACCCGAGGAGGGGTTCTCACACCTTCTTAGATATCTGCCTTTGTCTTGGTTTAATTTTTCTGCCCAACATCTGTGGGAGAATGGAGCCAGCAAAGAGGGAGGCCAGGTAGCAGCAGGGATCCAAGCCAGGCACGGTGCTAGGCACCCTGCAGCTTCTGCAAGACACAGGATCACCACAGGGCCATGAGGCCACTCCTGTGGTGTGAAGGGGACGAGTGAGCAGCTGTGTTCTGGAAATCACTCGCCAACCAACCGCCCAGCAGACGTTGGTTTGGGCTGGTCTCCTGTCTGGAAAGCAGAGGATGCCCTTCTCCAGGCATTGGAGATAAAGTGGGCCTTACAAGCTCTACCCCCACCAAGGACTCCCAGCCTTGCCTGGTACTTCAAGAGCTAGCAGCCTCCTCGTCTCTTGCCAGACTAGCAGCCACCTGCCTGGCCTGCCTCCCAGCCCCATTCCGCACATCCTGCACAACGTAGCCCACTTTGTATTTCTAGAGTTGACATGTCAATCCCTTGCTCAAAACCTTTGCGTGTCTCTCCATAGCTACAACATCTTCTCTCTGTTTCCCTGGCATCTCTGATCTCTCCCAGCCTATAGCTTGAACCCTATCACTCATTACTTCCCTCCAGCAAAACCAAACTACTCTTCTTTTCCAAACAGGCTTGCTACTTTCCTGTTTCTGGACCTCTGTCCATCCCTCCCACCTCTGCCTGGAACACCCTTTCCCTCCTCACTTCACCTGCTCCTAGCCAGCCCAGTAGGAAGAGCACATCTTCATGAAGGCCTCTCAGGCCCTCGCTCTCAGAGCAGGCACTGTCGGAGCGCTCTTGACCTTCTGCCCACCTCCACAGTGGGAGGGGCCCAGCCCTCTCGTTAGGTGGAAAGCCCTCGGGAGGCAGAGACCACACGTCACTAACTCTTATTCACTCTCCCGCTCAGGTCCAGGACAGTGATTCATATTAATAGGCTTCCCCTCCAAAAAATACTGAACTGAGTTGAATCCTCTTTGGATCAAGAGAATTAAGATTTTATATCTCTACATTCCTACCTAGTTGGCCAACTACCCTTTGTCTAGTCTTAGCCATACTCACAGTAGGCCCTCGGAGAGTGTCTCGTCATTGACACATTGTGAGTAGGAAGGATTAGACAAGTTTAGAAAATGAGTCTAGAGGAACTAGAAGGAGTTAGAATTATAGATCCATTAAAAGAGAAAGCTGGATGGTGAGTGGAGCAAGGGGCAAGATCTTCCTCACTCTCACCTTCTCCCCTCGAGGGGGGTCATTATTCCGTGGCTTGTGTGGAGTTGCTTTTTGGGTTCTGAGGCTGGACAGTTGACACATACCAGCTGATGAGCTGGATGCATATCCGCCCTCTATGGGCTCTCCTGGGGCTCGATGGCAGAGGCAGGACAGGAACAGGGGCATGAGAGGGGACATGTCTTTTCCTTGAGCAAGGGGGCCAAGACATAGATTATCTTATTCAGTCCTCCCCGAGATTGTCTCATGTGGTACTAATATCCCCATTCTATAGATGGGAAAACTCAGGCTCAGCGAAGTTAATCTGTTCATGTCATACCACTTGTGTGTTGTCCCTAACCTCAGGCAGGTAGGGTTTGAGTCCAGTTTTGCTCACTCTGTACCATACTCTTCTCTACCACAATCCCTCCCCTCCGTAATGTTGTGACTGTCCTCTTCTTCCAACCAAAAGGAAACTAGGAGTGGGCCCCTGCAACTCCCCTCAGCCAGAGTATCCTCTTCATCTCCTTTGTTACAGCACTTATCACTCTCAGTCTAATACAACAGGATGTAAGGAGAAGAGAGGGGAGGGGAGGAGGCGGCGGGAAAAACTGATCTTAAATGTTAACATACAGGGGCATGAGTTTGATAAAAACGAGAGAGAGAGAAAAGGTGAGCTTCATGATCATAAGAACTATGTTTGAAGCATGAAGGGAAGTTACGGCATTATCTTGCTCAAGCGGAAAAAGACAACTGAGATCAAAGCCATCCATTTGGATGGTGTAAGAGATGGTCTTTCTTGGAAGGAGACATAGCAATTATATGACCTATGAGAGTTTCTTTCAGTTCAGGGCTCCTTTCGAACCTGGTTAGAGGAGGGCATGGGTCAACCTGAGTGCTCCAGGAACGGGGTCTTGTAGCTCCCCGACCGTCCACCCTCCTGCCTGGGCGTGTACACTGCGGGGAGCATCATAGGATCTGTGTTTGATGATGCAGGATTGTGCGGTGCCACAGCATTGTCACCTCTGAGCCATCCCAGGAACCTCGGCATTATGGGGACTTGGAAAGGAGATCTCTAGCCAGGGGCAGCCTCACCATGAGGGGTTCATATGTGGTATCTTTGGAGAGGTCCTGTCACCTACCTGAAGCCATCAAACCCTTTGATAAATGGATCTGCCTCTGCCCACTCAGACTCACCCAGGGTGGGCATCCAGTAAAGTGCTGATCTGATTTTAATTTGCTGCCTTACAAACAGAATGACACCCCTGGGAGCTGAAAGTAGCTCAGCAGAGGGATTGAAGGAGAGATGAATTATCCTCAAGTTCCCTTTCCTCTATTTCTTCCAATAACCAGTGCTCAGCCCCCAAACAGAGCCACCCACAATGGTGTTGCCCTTGGCTCCCACCACCACCCCTCCCTTCCTTCCACATAAATACTGGGGGATAAAACCGCATGTCACATCAAGAGCTATTATCTGTCAGAAGGCTGTTAGTGGAGGAGAGAGTGACAGCTCCTACCTCTATCGCTGCTTGCTCAAGTGGAAAATTATCATCTGGTAATGGAGGGAGATTAGCCACGTACTGTATTTCCATCATTGGGCCGCATGGCGTGGGAGACCAGTGGAAAGAGCACAGAAGCTGGAATCACTGGCCTCAGAGTAGTGGGAAGTTTGGGGGAGACCTCCCTGAGTCACACACATGCCAGACTGTCCTGCTCACTTGAGAGAGACATTTGTGCATTCATTCAACACATATTTAAGAACCAACTGAGTGCTCAGAATACCAGGATAAGTAAACACAGTCTGTGTCCTAAGGGGACTTACAGCCTAGTTAAGGAGACAGATGCACAAATAAATAGGTTATAGCTATGAATGGAAGGTATAAAGAAGGTACTGGAGAAATACAGAGGAGAGAGAATAGAGTTTGGAAGAGGGTGGAAGGGGCTACCTACCCAGAGCGTGATTCTCGAGGGGGCCATACAGTCAGGATGGGCTAATTGTTGGAATAAGCAACCCCCAAATCAAGTCTCAGCACTTGATGCAGTGCGGGCTATTCCCTGCCCCGCAGTTCAGTGCGGGTGTGCTGTTGGTAGGAGGGGAACGTCACCTCCATGCAGTTTTCAGGGAGCAGTCTCCTTCCCTCTAGTGGCTGTACTACCCTCTGGGCCTCTGAGGTCTCCGTGGATCTGCTGCACGTGGCCAGGAGAAGAGGAAGGGAGAGAGTGTGGAGGGGCATGCAGGAGGTTGGGAAGGCTAGGCCTGGGAGTATGTGCCTTGCTCCCATCCACTTTCCATTGGCCAGAACACAGTTGTCAGCTCCACCTAGATTCCAAGGGGCCTGAAAACACAATCTAGCTAAGTGCCCGGGGGCAGGACAGCTGGGGTGGGGTGGACACATAGCAGTGTCTCTGCTGCCCACAGATTGGTAGCAGTTCACACGGTCAAAGGATGAGAAAGGACATCGTAGGCTGATGGAGCTGCATATGTAAAGTGTAGAAGGAAATAATGGAAAAAGGAGGAGGGAAAGGAAGGAGGAGGAGGAGGAGGAAGAGGGAGAGGGAAGACTTTAGGGTGTGCATGGGAGAACCCAAGGCTCAGACCAGAAGGGAGCTGAGACCTGGTCCAAAAGGGCCTCAGACGTAGACTTTATCCTATGGATAAGGAAGAGCCACTGAAGAGATCTAAGCAGAGATCCAAGGTCACTGTCAAAGGCCGCCGTGCCCTGACAGTGGACAGCAGGCTGGAGGGAGGGAGAGTAGTCACTTCAGAGGCTAATCTGGCCCGAAATGAGAGGGACAGGAGGGGAGCGGATTGAAAAGGGGCCTTCCAAGGAAGGCCTGCCTCCACTGGGCCAGAGGCTGGGGCTGGCAGACCCCAAAACACCCCCCGAGCCTTCAAGGTAAATAGCTTGTGCTTTGGCAGACCTTGGGTGGCGGAGGGGTTGCAGCAGTGACACCCCCGCGCCCAGGCCCAGGCCTCCTGGGAACCATCCGTCCTGTGTGCCTGACAGTGCGAGCCCTGTTGTGCCCTGTGCGCCTTGCTGTTCAAAGGCCTGTTTTCCACTGTGACTGTACACACACCAGCAGGCAGCCCCTTACCCTACAAGGTACCACGTGCAAATTCCCAAGTGACTCTCCCTCATTTAATCCCCGCCCTGATGATTAAGTGGCTTATGAAAAAAAAAGTTGAATAACAGCCCCAAACATAGATCTTTGATGTCTGTATCCTTTAGGATTACTTCATCAAATGGAAATGCACATGCCTCTGCTGACAGCGACAGTGTTTCCAGAAGAGATTTATTCTCCCCTATAACAGGAAAGATCCCATCCTCTCGAGTAACTGTAGTACCTGCTGGGAGTCCTGGACCCCGAGTCACTGGGATCACTGTGTGTGCGAGCCTCATGGTTGGAGGGGCAGCACCAAAGCCTGGTCAGGAACAACAAAGGATTGCCTGAAGGGAGTTGCTCAATAGAAGGGTGGTCCCATGGGGAGTTGGATAGAATTCTCAAAAACAGAAGGCAAAATGTCCACGTTGGGCTGAGCTGAAGGCAGGGAGAAGAGAGAAAGCTGGAGCGGGGAGAGCTGGCACATTCAAGTGTTATTCCTGTCTTAGTCCAGGCTGCTATGACAAATCACCGTGGGCTGTGTGGCTTAAACAACACACATTCATTTCCCACAGCTCTGGAGGTGGGAAGTCTGAGATCAAGGTACCAGTATGGTCAGGTTCTTGGTGAGGGCCCTCCTCCTGGACTACAGAAAGCTATCTTCTTGCTATGGCCTCACGCAGTGGACAGAGTGCTGGCCATCTCTCTGGCCTCTTCTTATAAGGCACTAATCCCATTCATATGGGTTCTACCCTTGGGACCTAATGACCCCCCAAATGCCCCACCTCCAAATACTATCATATTGGGATTAGGATAGTCACACATGAATTTGGGGGCAACACAGACATTCAGTCCACTGCAGTGTTCTTTCTATATCCCTGTGTCGGCCTCAGATTCCTTCTTTAGCCAAGTGGGAGCTCCATCGCAATCAGAAAACCACAGAATCCTAAAATCTTGGAGAACAGAGGGGTTCCAGGTCACTGAGTCTGTCTCCCGGCCTCTGCAGAGCCGCTCGTCCTTAGGTCATGCCTTGCCCAGCTGTAAGTGCTGTGGGGCTGAGAGAAGCGTCTGGGCTGTTTTCACAGGGCCCCAGGTCCCATAAGCGTGGTTTGTCTTCTGAAGACAGAAGGCAGATCCACCCGCCCCCTGTGCTCACAGATGCACCTCCTCTTAGAGATACATGCAGGTCTCAACACTGTCTCCGGAGAAATCACAGAATGTGCTCAAAGTAACGTAACAGGAGTGGGCAAGGGCCTCTGGGAACAGAACAAGCCACTTTGTTCATTTCCAAATACATGACTTCAAGCCTAAACTTGGCCTTCACAGTAAGCCGTAAACTTTCCTCCACCTGCTCCCAGTTTGATCCACCAGCAGGACCCACACACGGGTGACGGTCAGCACCACTCCTCCTCAAAGGAGAGGATGAGCAAGAGAAATGTGTTTGCACTTAAGACCCTGTTCTCAAAATATGGTCCAGGACTAACTGGTCTCCTTGAAGATCATCAAGGAAGACCAGAGTAAAACAGTAGAAGGTCCTATTCCAGATGATATCTCCAGATAGCGTCGGAGGAAAAAAGAAAGTTACAGTCGTTTACCCAGATACATGAAAATATACACTCTTTGCAATTTTAGACTCAATTCATGTTGGTTCATCAGACTGACCAAAATTACCCCCAGCAAAGATCAGCTGGGGTGATTCGCTAGACAGAGCTTTGAGGAAAGAAGCTTAAGGGTCTATCCTTTTCAAAAATATGTATTTGAATTTTGATAAGGTTCTTCAGTGTTGGGTATTTGTTTTTGTTTTTGTTTTTTTTCAAAAAAGTAAAGATATTCAGAAATTATTTAAACATCTGGACAGAGGAGCCTCTGATACTCCCTAAGTCATGTTCTAAAAGTTATTTGCCAAGTGTAAAGCGGGTTTGACTACCGTGCCCTAAGTGTTATTTGGAGGGCTTCAGAGAGCGCCTCGTATGCGGGAACACAAGCATTCCAAGATTAGCGGTCAAGAGAAAATAAAAACACAGGCCAGAAGCTGTTAAAGAATTCTGACAAGCACCTGGAACTTGCCTCTGCCTTTGCTTGGGACTGACGTATGTGCTGACCAGGTGAAAAGCCTCAATTATATGCTTGACAGGCTGGCTTTAGGGGAAAAGCCTTTGCCTTCCCAATTCCAAGCTTCAAATCAGCCTGTCCAACCATTATATCTCATTTCAGTGACCCACGAGATATGATAATGGTATCCAATATCAGGCCAGCCATTATGTTAATAAAAATTCTCTGAAAATAATAACACACACGCACACTCACACACACCATGCACAAAGGTAAGAAGAAATCGAGGTCACCTTTTGTCAGGAATGTTCAGAATTAGAGTCTCAGTCTATTTATTCCTATTGGCTTCGGTCAGCTGGGTCCAGCTCCATCCAGAAGCTTGGCATGATATTTGCGATGGCCAGCAGAGGCGAGACAAAGATGCTGGCAGGGAGAGTGTCTGCTTGCATGGCAAGTGATGGGAGAGGTAGGGGTCCTAGCCCTCGGCCCACAGCTCGCTCTGCTGTCCTCCCATGACTGGCAGTTGTGGTGGTCAGCTGCTGATGATCAGGCAGAGCGCCTAGGTTTTCATCAAGAAGATCCCAAGCTTCAGCAAAAATTGTAGAGCTCCTTCTTGAGCCTCTTATAAAATCATTTACATTAATTATAATTTCCATAATCACTTAATTCTATTAATTCTTTTAACCCATTAAGTCATACCTGTTGATTAGATGAGTTGAGAGTACAACAATATGAGATGAATGACCCTCTCTTTCTCTCCTAACAGAACGCCAGAGTTTTGGGTCTGGATGATCAGTGTATTGGGAGAGGAACTAAGAGGAGCCTGAGAAAAGCATGCCCCCTGATGTCCAGGCCTGGCTCAACAGCCAGTTAGCAGTTTATCTCTCTCATTTCCCTCATTTGTGACATTTGGGGTCTGATCGGACAGCTGCAAAGACCCCTTCCAGCTCCGTGCTCTGTTTCTATGGTTCTAAGTTGGTGTATGTTCACTTTAGCAGTACGAGTCTGGACCAAACCTGGATCGTTCCAGTCTATCAGGCCCCAGAGAGATTCAGTTGATTCCAGAATCATGCAGTCCCCAGACTCCTGGAATTTGCACTGAGTCCCTGCAGGATCCCTGAGCCCTGGAAGCAAGCTGGTTCTTCCAGAGCCCTTCCTGGAACCTGTGTGCACTCTGTCCCCCCTGCCTACAAAGCCCGGCTCCACCACCTGTTTTAGGAACTGCCCTCACTCCAAAACCCACCTGAGGCATCCCCTCCCTTTCTAACTTCCCTACCCTCACCACCTGCCTCCTCTCCTCAGGCCCTCCTTTGTGTTCCCAGGAGACCTAGTCCATGCCTGCAGAATAGTGCTTATTGTACATGATCTGTTGTATCGGTTTATCCATCTTATACCATCTGCTGGGTTGTGCACCTCATAAGGGTGGGAATTTTTGTACTTCCAGCACCAGCACAGAGCCTGGCAAATAGGCAGTCAGTGAATATTTTTTGGAAAAGGAGTGGGAAATTAAGGGAGAAGTGGGGTCTTGTACTAGAGGTCTTTGGAATTCTGCCGTTAGGAACAGATGACTTGGGCTGGCCTCGTCACTATGTCAGATCTACAACCTGATGGGGCCAGATCCGGTCCAGCAGAGGACATGTAATGAATCAGACACACAAGCTGATTTTTCATCTTCCATTTCTTGTCTATCAACAGTTCTTTCCAACTTCTGGGAGGAGACAGGACTATTCCACAGCATCTTTCTTTGTGTACTCACCTCTTCTCTCCTTTCTTCTTCAAATATATCCAGAGAAGCGTCGGAAATATCCTTATTTTATTTCTGTCTCAACGAGGCCAGCTAGCCAGCTAAACATGGCAGTCGGGAAATGGTTAAGAGAATACCAAGAATAAATTCCTAGCTGCCTCTTTAGAACCGGAAAGCTGAACACGTTTAAGACTTGAAAAGGTCAACTCTCTTCCAGGCGGCAGAGGTTTGATTTCATCCATTATGTGGTCTTTGGCCTAATGCTTACTTCATTCACTGGCTGCGATCGAGATTTATGGAGTAAATGTTATCACAAGCTGAGACTTGATGAGGTCTCAACTGTATCTCCTGGATGTAGTGGAAAGTAACATTTTGGCAATAAACGGAGAACAACATCTAATTTGTAAATTCCTCTTTCCGTTGCTAAGTTTAATCAGATCAGTGAAACTGAAGGGAATTGTTGATGACCAGAAATTATTTTCCATGCCTTAATCTGGCCAGGAAACATTACTCCTAATGGAAATGGCATGTTGCTCTGGCAATGGTAGCGGATGACATTTGTCATTAGACTAACCCAATTGTTGCATATTAAAAAATATGTTTAGACCAAAATCTATTTAAAACCAAACTGGCACCGAGGCCCCATATCACCCTGTTACTAGTGTCACTGGTTCATAGAAGCAAAAACATTATTTCCAAATAAGCTGCAAGAGTCTGTAACAGTGGCCATCCTAAGAGGCCATGTGATTTCATGTTGACTCCAGTGAAACATCCAGAGTAAAACTAGATGGACCAGCATGGGGCCCAGTTGTGGTCACAAATAACCTTTTCTGATGTGGCAGAGCGCAAGTGAAGGGAGCAGAACACAATCTCTGGCAGGTCCTTGGTTTAGTTTAGGGTTAAAAAAAAAGGGGGGGGATTAAAGAGGCACAAAAGGAGGTTAATGTGGCTATCTTTTGTCCAGCTGTGCTTAAATATTTTTTCATGATTAATCATCGTCAAAGATTTTTACAAGTTGTCTTCTCACAAGCTTTTAAGGATTTCCAGGGCAGAGACCAAGTCATGGGTAAGTTACTGTTGGCACACAGTAGGAACTTTATGAATATTTCTTGATGAAAATGACAGCAATGATAAAGACATCTGGGAAGTTGATGGCCCTGAAGGGAACATGGTTGGCTGCAGCCATCCTTGGGGACTGGCCCTGAGAACACGTATATCATTACCAATAAGTGGTCCAGATGACCTTTTAGATGCGAAGCTGGTGATCCTCAGGGTCTTCTCTTTGGCCTGCATTCTGCTTTTTCATTCCTCACTTAGTATATACAGTGTCCAGGCATTCTACGCAATGACAGCTACCACGTATTAAGCACCTCCTCCAATTTATATGATCTTTAATCCTCACTCAATCCTCCAAGATTGGTATTATTATCTCCATTTTTTTTAGCTGAGAAAGATGAGGTTCAGATAATTTGCCCAAGCCCAGAGAGCCAATAGGAAGCTTAGCCAGGACTCACACCCAGGTCTGTGTGACTCTAGAAATCACGTCTTTCTCTTTTGTCAGGTAGGAAAGAGGTGAGCACAAAGAATAAGGCAGCCCCCCCGAAATGCCTGGGAAAGGGAAGGGAAGAGGAGGGGAAGGAAGAGCTGGGAAGGGAGTCGGGAGAGCTGATCTAGTGTCAGCCCTAATACCAGCTGGCTCTGTGACCTCTCTGGGCCTCAGTTTCCTTCTCTGTCAAAGTAATACCCAAATAATCTCTAGTTTTCTATAAATCCTTGAGCATTCTCATCTCTTGGAGCCCCTCTGGCTCTGTCTTTATCTTTGAGTCCTGTATTCCAGAACTGAGGATGGCTGGGCCAGGGAGAGAATGTCCTCATTTTGCAGACACTGGCTCTCCCCATCTTGGCTGGGCAGCAGGTGGCTCCAAGAGAGAAAGTGTCCTCTGCGTAAGAACTTTGGACAGCTCTCTCCAGCATCCGGCAGCTGACCTCCCCAAGGCCCATACTCTTCTGCTCTTTCCCCAGAGCCAACATCCTGATAACCTTGAGAGCATCCAACAGGACAATCTCGGCGCCGAAAGGTGTCCCGGAGGCTCTTTCCTGCTTCCCTCATGTCCCCATCTATGCGTGAAACTCCTCTACAGCATCTCCAGTAGTCTTCCCCCATTTTCTTGAACACTGTGGAAGGGACTCACTGGGTCTCAAGAAACCCCTTCCATTTTTGTGCGACTCCAGTGGTTAGAAAATTCTTTCTCCCCCTGAGCTGACACCTGCTGCTGTTTAACTTCCACACACTGGTGTGAGGTGTCATGGGTGCAACAGCATCCTCGCAATGACGCTGTTAACTGACCTCACCTGGGTGATTACTCACTCTAATTGCTTCTCTGTCTCTGCTCCCCTCCTGCCTTGCATTTCCATGAGGGGTGTGCTTTTTTTGAGACCATTGCCCACCTCTTCTCCTCAGTCCTCCCAGTAACCTAGGAGGGAAGCACGGAGCTGTGAAAACAAAGTGCCCTTCCCAAATGCTGACTCAGTGCCGGGGAGACCCTGGAACTCAGGACGCCTGACTCTGGCATATACAGTTTCCACAAAACCTCTCTGCTGGCTTCTCTCCTTCTCATACCCACAGCCCACCACTGCACCAGTGCTGACCTCTGTGCTTGGTCCCTCCCATCTGCCAGGAGGCGCACTCTCCCACAGTATTACCGGAATAAAAAAAAGGCCACTGTCTCCTTTCTGCTTTCCCTACATCAGGCAAATAACCTATCTTCACATCTTTTTAGCTAAGCATCAGATACGGATTTCTCCTGCAATGCAAGAAGCAAAAGCAATAGAGTGACTTGAATCTGCCCAAGGTCCCCATGCCCCACTGTACAGGCCCACCAACACCTGCTCACCATTCACTCCACATGACCAGCAATCCCCTTCCTTACCCGGAAAGTCTGTTCCATACCCCACCCACCACGACCGTGACTCCATCGGAAAATTAGACCCTCTGTGTCCCTCCTTCCTTCTGGGTTTCCTGGGCCACTGAGCCCATGTTCTGTGAGCATGAATCCTCACAGAATCCAGGAATTAGAAGGGGAGTGGGAACCGAGAGGTAGCACCAGACCCCGGGCAGTAAGGCCCAGGTGAACCCACGGTTGGGCCCCCCATTTAAAGTTGCTTTCTGGAGTATTAGCATTCCCACTTCCTGCCAGCCCCTCCAGGCCTTTTGCTTGTTGGAGACAGTGGTCCCTGTCCTCTAGGTTTCAAAAACGATTTCTCACGGCTGGCCTGGTGGCGTAGTGGTTAAGTCCGCACGCTCTGCTTCAGTGGCCTAGGGTTCACTGGTTCAGATCCTGGGCACAGACGTACACACTGCTCATCAAGCCATGCTGTGGTGGCATCCCACATACAAAATAGAGGAAGGCTGGCACAGATGTTTGAACTAATATCTGTGCCAGTCCTTTTTGCTTCCTCAAGCAAAAAGAGGAACATTAGCAACAGATGTTAGCTCAGGGCCAATCTTCCTCACCAAAAAAGAAGAAGAAGAAAGGAAAAAAAAAACCATTTTTCTCCTCTAAAGGAAGAACGGTCAGCCTCTCCAGCAAGCCCAACTCTCCTGAGAAATTAGGGAAGAGTTCTAAGATTAGGGAAAGAGGGAGGAGGGATGAAGGGTGAATTATACCTTTGATTCAGATTCAGTCTTGAGAGGAAGAATCTGGAGGGAGAGGCTGCTCAGTAGAATAGTAAAAGTGACATTGTCCAGCATTGACATCTATCTGTTGTCTTGCACATTTGGTTTGGGGTCTGTTTTTTCTTCTCTGTGCCTGGCTCAGAATCACCCCAGCTGCTGTGGG
The DNA here is from genome assembly GCF_041296235.1 of Equus asinus. Taxonomy (NCBI): domain Eukaryota; kingdom Metazoa; phylum Chordata; class Mammalia; order Perissodactyla; family Equidae; genus Equus; species Equus asinus. The sequence continues at coordinate 12,335,216 of NC_091811.1, read as the reverse complement.
CATGAGCAAACCGCTGCCCACCAGGGGCCACGTCTTTGCCCTTCCCTGAAATAGCACAGGAGGGAGGAAGGAGCCTTGAGTGGGGGGCTGACTGTGCGCATTCCAGCCCTGCTCTGACGGAACAGAGAAGGAATGAAACAGTGCTGACCGTGGCCCCATCCCAGAGATGCTCACTCCACCCCCTCTCTGATGGGGAAGAAGAAGCAGCAGAAGAAAGCTGAAGGGGCGTGCGCTCCAGAGCCCGGTGTTTGTGCACCACTCTGTGCCTCCAGCAGAAGTTCCCAGCCCTGCAGCGCTTCCCAGCTGGTTTCCCAGGGCAGCCAGCTTGGTGCCACCGAAGGTGCCATGCTCTCAAAAGCTTCGGGGAAAGGAAAGAACAGGAGAGTAAAGCAGAAGAGGGCAGGTGGAGTCGCGAGGTGGGCCAGGCGAGCCTCGCCTGCATTTGTGACCGAGAGTCAGAGGTGCTAGCGGGGAGCAGGAAGCAATGGGGGAGACCTGCCTCTGCGGGCTCTGCTCGCTGCAGCCTCTCTCCTCACCTGCGAACTGCCGCCCCGCGGCTGCGGGTTAGAGGGGGCGACTGCATGGGTGCTGCACCCTCTGCTAACGAGCAGAAAAGACCGGTGCGCACGAGAGCCCTGAACCACACGGAGCCACGGGACGAAGCACGCGTGGGCCTGCGCAGTGCCACGAGGCTACACGAGAGCACTGGGGCTTGCAGGGAGGGGGTCTCCGCATGTGGACAAGCCCACCCAGCAGCTCTACCCCCGGCTGCTGCCGCTCTTCGAAGGTGGTCCTGAGGTTTGAGCGTCTGCCCTGAAAGGGCCTGACTGCCCCAGGGGAGGGGAGCACTGCCTCCCGGGGCGGCCGGGAGCCATGGGCCTAGAAGCATGTGAAGAGATCCTGCTGCAGGGCCTCTCAGTGGAAGATGTGGGCGATTCAGGTAGCAAGATAGACCAAGGACCATCCTCACCAAGGCGAGGAGGAGAAAGACAACAGCCAGCACCCAGCAGGCAGAGTTGGAAGATCAGTGAAAGGAAGGGACTCGCTGCAGAAGGGGCCAAGCTGACTGATGGCCTGGCAGCTGCCCGTAAACTCACTCATGAAAAATGGGGCTGAGGAGGCACCGTGGGCTTGGAGCTAAAGGGACTCACCTCACGTAGACACCACTGACGGAGGCAGCCTAGAAATTTAAGGCAGCAGTTTCCTTGCCTGCTGGAAGGGAAGGCCTAGCTGAGACCCTTCCGCAGAAGTACAGCTCCTTGCTCGTGACGGCCCTCCTCTGTGGGCATCTGTGTCCTTCAGGGTCGTGCTGGGCCTCCTTGCAGGAAATCTCACCTGGGCCAAAATTATCTTGAGCAGCAGAAAGCAGCAAAGGGGAGACAGAGCCCAAGAGAAAATGAGAAAATGAGAGTGCATCGTGAGCTCCATGTGGCTGTTGTAAACAGCAAAGAACAGGGCACAAAGTACAAAACTCATCCACAGGGGAGCTTTTGAGTCCCAGACAAAGGAGGGAGCCCTGGCCTGTGCTCAGCTATAATGACCAAGGGTGGGCTTTCAGCCTCTCCATGATGTGAGTAAACGATGAGTGAGAAAAGGAGGCAGCACTGAGTGGTGGAAAGAGGACTGGACCTCTGCCACTAACTAGCTGTGTGACCCTGGGCATGTCACTAACCCTCTCTGGACCTTAACATTCTCACCTATAAAATGAAGGGCTGGCTTACCCCTTCTAGTCCAGCGTTGCAGGTATGATTCAGACCTCCATTTTGCAGTGGGGAGCTAAGCCACAGAGAAGTGGAGTAACACGTCTGTGGTCACACAGGGTTCAAGCTCGGGCCACGTGACTGCAGAGCCCAGGCTCCTAACCATGCCACTCTGCTTCCTGTCCCCCTTCTTTGCCCAGAAGAGTTGCAGGGAGGCCCTGGGCGAGATTAAAAGTGAGCAGATTCTCCCCAAGACCTCCACCTGCACTTTCTGTCCTTCTCCTCCTGCTGGTGCCCTGAACACATCCTCAGACTCTCCTGTCCTCTCTCGTGGTTAGGAATTCACCCGATCTGCACAATGGCTAACAGAGAGACTTAGCATAATACCTCCCCGGGCTCCAGTGCTGGACCGTATTAGCTGCTTGCTTTGAATAAGCAGCTTAATTCTCTAAGCCTCAATTTCCTGATCTGTAAAATGGGGAAATATAATGGGGACATATAATCCTTCATAGGGTTTCTTTTGAGGCTTGAATCAGTTAATATACATAAAGTACATGGAGGGATAGCCAGCGTATAGGGAAGGAAGAAAAAAGCAAGCTGTTATTAAGATAGAATGGCTGATATTATTCTTATGCATCCGAAGGGTGTTTGCACTCCAAGGGGACAAGGCCTCAATGTGAAGGAATGACATCACTGCACTGGGTTGGAGAGGGATTGGGGGCACAGTCATTCCGTGTCCCTTTCATATGATACCGCACGGGGGACCACCTACTGCTGAGCCTGGCCTTGGGAACTAGAATAGTGTTCTCTCTCCAACCTAGAAGTCGTCTTGTACCTAAAAGAACTGGCTTCCAGAGGAGTCCTAATCCACATCTAGAAACCCCTGTCTCGTCCCTAGTGGTTGTGCTGAGCTGTTTTCCCTCGGGGGTGACCCCTCCTGTGTGATCGGATGTCCCACGCTGCCCTGGCAGCCCTAGTGCAGGTAGGCAGGTGTGAGAAAGGGTGGGGACCTGTGTCAAAGCTCAGACGTTTGTGTGAGGCAGCTGAGCGTCCTTCTCTGCCTCCCCCTGCCACTGCCCACCGCCCCCGACGCCCCTGATAACTGAGGCGGCCGACTCAGTGGCGCCGTGATCGTGGAGAGAAATTTTCTGCTTGGCAGCGCTGGGCATTTATGAGCTGCTGTGAGCACAGCGACCCTGGTTTTCTTCTCTGGATTATGGTTGCAGACCAAGGGCAGGCATTTCTGCCTCCTCCCAGTTTATAGCAGTAATAATAATGATTATGATGGCACATCGTGCTTATATTGTGCCTTTTTAATAAGGCCACTTTGTTTGGCTTCTTAATATTTAATCCTGTTTTATATTTACTTTCTGATGGCTTAAAATCAGCCAGGTTTTAATAGCTTATGTGGAGAAAGCCACGCTGGGCCTGGGCCGACAGGAAGTTGAGAAGGCCCTGCAGCCTGCTGGCGCTTGTCTCCGTGACCTTGCCACCCAGGCAGCCTGCCATAGCTGGGTCCCCTTCTGCTTCCTGTCTCACCATCTCTGTCCTCTTTTTTTCTACTTTTCTCCTTTTCTATTCCCTCTCTTTCTTTCTCTTAGAAGAGACCTGTAATTCATCATCTAGATTAGTTTGTTCATGTGAGAGATGAAGACAATGAGGCCCAAGTCCTCATGTGACTTGTCAAGGCTTTGGAGCTAGTTAGTAGCAAGGCCAAGGCAAGGACCATCTTTGGCATTTCCTAGACTCACAGTACTGGGGAGGTTCCTACGACTCTGAGTCGGGTGAAGACGTTCTATAAAGAGTTCCTGCACCCATCAGCTTGCGACTCCATGTGGCCATGTGCTTGATCTATTAAACTATAGAAAAATAGTAAGGAATAAGTTTGCAAGTTATGTTTTTTCTGCAAGAGAAAATTAAATTAGATGGAATGCAACATAGTTCCTCCCCAGAGAGTCTCCTGGGGTAGTGACCATAACCAGAATGGTCAACTCTGTTCTGCTCTGGGACTAATGCAATCCTGCTGAAACACCCTACTTTACTAGTTCTTGTCCATAATTAATCCTGCAGATACGTATTTGAGCAAAGTTATTCTGGAGGTTGCCTGATGTAGCCAGGAAGTGCTGGACTCAAGGCCAGTCATTCTCTGCCATTTACTAGCTCTCACCTGCGACAACTAACTTCAGCTTTGGGGCTATTGTTTCACCTGACGATGGGAGAATACTTCCCACTTGCGTGCACGGGGTGGGGGGGGGGATGGGGGGGGTGGGTGTTGGTCAGGGTCCCAACAGAAAACAGAGACTCATAAACTGGGTGATCCAAGGAGAGGTTAATGAAGATGCAGGGGGAGTTTAAGGAGGTCAACAAGGGATAGATAGTGCGGTACCTGGGGTGGCACTCATGGGAGCTGTTACCGCTACAAGCCTGAAGCGACGAGGTGAGGAAGCAGTTTTCAGGAGTCAGAGAGGGTGGTTATGAGGAGAGGGTCATTGATCAGACTTGTGCGTTCAGCACCAAGACGCAGCCAGTCTGCACCAACCCTGTGTGCAGGCGCCAGGAGAGTGAATACTCCAGCCTCCCTCTCCTCAGGCCACAGGGACTTCCTGCTGGCGCTTCCTATTGGCCAACCCAGTGGGAAGCCCGAGCATAGGAGAGCTTGTTGGTGTAGTTTCCAAAGGTCAGCCTCCTGGAGTGCAGGGCGTGGCGGGGAGGGACGGAGGGGCATCTGCAGGGCAGACCCTCCAGATGTCCGGCATTCAGGAATATCCTTAAAGCTCCATGAAGGTACAAAGTGTTGTTATTATAGTTCCTTATCTAATACCACTAGGATCTGAAAGGGAGTCCAGAGAATTCTAACATAATATCTCTGGCCTTGAGAAAGTTATAATTTAGTTAGGGAGATAAACCTAATACTTATATAGCAAACTATAAGCAAAACATTAAAATTAGTTGATAATATTAGCAAATACTCATAGCACTTACCATTTTACAAAGTTATTTTATAAATATTATTTCACTTGATCTTTACCACAAACTCTTGAAATAAAAATAGTATCACTATTTTCTTTTTACACATGAGGAAACCGGGGCTCAGAAAGGTTAAAAAACTTACCCAGAGTTACACAGCTATGAGACGGTGGAACTGAAACTTGAATTCAGGTTTTTATTGAAAATTCTCCCAGATTCCAGGGTTCTAGGAGTTTGGAAGAGGGGACTCAGTGGCAGTGGGTGGTCCCAGAAGCCTCCACGAACTAGAACTGGGCTTCCGGGGAAGAATGAGATTGGAATAGTTCAGGGGTCAGCACACGTTTCTTCTAAAGGGCCAGGCAGCAAATATTTTAGGTATTGCGGGCCACTGAGAACCTCGACTGCTGCTGTTCAACTCCCCTGGTGCAGGGGGAAGGCAGCCACAGATAATATGCACACAAATGGCATGGCTGGGCTCCGGTGGAACTTTATGTACGAAAACAGGTGACAGTCTGGATCTGGCCCAAGGTTGTAGTTTGCTGACCCCTGGAAAACGTACAGGGAGGTGGACAGGCACTCCAGGGAGCAGGTAGAATATATGACATCATAAATACAAAGGCCGGAGGTTGGAGTAATGGTGGCCCATTCAGGGGACAATGAGGAAGGCAGCCCAACTTGGGCAGAGAGTTTCTGTGGGAAGGAACAGGAAATAGGATGAGTAGGTAGTGTCTTAGTCAACTAGGGCTGCTGGTGAAGTACTGCAGACCGGGCGACTTAAGGTACAGAAATGGTTTTCTCCCAGTTCTCGAGGCTGGATGTTTGAGATCAAGGTGTCGACAGGGTTGGTTCCTTCTGAGAGCCATGAGGGAAGGGTCTGCTCCAGGTCTTTTTCTTTGGCTTGTAGATGGCCGTCTTCGTGTCATCTTCCCTCTGTGCGTGTCTGTGTCCAAGTGTCTTCTTCTGATAAGGACACCCATCCTGTTGGATTAGAGCCCACCCTCGTGACCTCATTGTAATCTAGTCACCTCTTTAAAGACTCTGTTTCCCAACAGCCACACCCTGAGGGACGGGGGTAGGACTTCAGCACCCGGGGTCCTGAGGGGCACGTGTAACAGACAGGATGGAGCCAGATCACAGGAGTTTAGATCCCAGACCAGAGATGATGAGATAGGAAGTCAGGAATCCTTCTGCCTGTCAGCCATAACTCTGATTAGTACTTTCAGAAAATGAACACTAATTATACCACTCATATGCAAAAAACGTAATGAAATGGGCACCTGGCCAAGTAAATGACAAAGTAATTCTTCATTTCCATCCAAGAGGACATGGCAGCCTGGGCAATTGGATCCTGGCAGTCTGGCTGACCCAGGATTCAGCCCATTGGCTCCATATGGCACTCTGCAGGACGGGGGAAGTTCAGGTGGGATGAGAAATGCCTTCAGCTCCTTCAGCTTCTGACACCCCAGCTACTGCCTGCATGTCTGGCCCTGAGGTACCAACCCTCTTCCAACAAGAGGAGATAAAAGATTGACAGCACTTGAAGAGTTCTCTGCCCTTGGGTAGTGAGGCTACCAGCTAAGCTCCAGAATGAAGCCTGGGCATTTTCTCAGCAAGTCTCACAAGAGGCCAGCCATTCCTGCTGCTGATGGTCATGACAGGACATCACAGAGCCCCGTCCCCACAACAACGTCAAAGCTGTTTTGGGTGACCAAAGCTTTCAGAACTAGGCAAATTTCTGCCTCTCTCCCCAAGTTCGTTCTTCGCTCCCTCACATGGAGCTTTGCTCTAATGCCACTCAGTCAATCATGCTGCATAGAAAGGCTGAGGCAGAGGCCTCAGGAGCAAGGCCAGGTGTTCTATGTGAGGTGGTTCTCTGCATCTCTCCACGCAGCCTCAGGGTTGGGAAAGGAGGGAGGGAGGGAAGGAAAAGGGAGTGAAGAAAGGAATGCCTATGAAGATTTCGCTTACTGTTTTCTTTGTGGATTTACTGATAAATAACCTTAGTGATTTCTTTTTTCTTTATCAAAACCAAAGTAGCTCTTACTCTCCAACCTTTGCCAGAGCCCCTTCTAGAGTCATTTTTTTATTCATGTGGATGAGTTCGGCCATCTTTGGGCACACATATTGCATAAATGTTTGTGTCATGATGGCTAATTGAGATCTAATTTCTCTTCTCGGAAACCATGAGTGTTACCCAACTGGAACATCCTGGAGCAGATTCACCATGTGGAGATTTGTTTTAAGCAATGTAAGGAACTGCCCGGAGCCAGTCGTTGGTTGTAAAGTGAGGATCGTGTGCCGGGAGTCTTCCCTGTCTCTGTTGACCACAGCTGCGGGAAGGCTGACCAGCTGAGCTGTGCAGCCATGCTTTCAAAGCACTGCCTGTTGTTTAATGGGGGATCCCCAAATTTTAGTGAATAAACCCTTAGAGGGTTTGCAAACCCAAATATCCCAGGGCATACTAGTCTTCACAACAGCCAGATCTAGTGCTCCTCCTCCAGCATGGTTCATGTAATTGCCAGTTTCAGGAGATTATCCCATGGTGGAAGTGGCTTATCATAATCCCCCCAGTATCTGAACAACTGCTCCCCAAGCAGATCAGGGGAGGCATCGGTTGCTGTGAGACAATAACCGTGCATCTCCCTTCAGACATGGAAATTGTCCTACTAAGCGCCATTCATGCAAGTTGCCACCAAGAATAGCTGTTTTGGGGAGAGAAGACATTAATTCAAGGAGGTAATCAGTTGTTGGCAAGACAGAGCCTATACAACTCATGGTAGCCGTTGGTGATAACACCGAAAGTGTGATTATGTTATCCCCACCTGCAATGGCAGCTGTTAATTACTCTTTCAGGAAAATCTCCTTTTCTTTTGGAATCTTCTCAGCAGAATCCAAGGGGCAGGACAGCCCAAAGACCCATATTTGATTCACAGTACCTGGTAACAGTGAAGTTAGAAAGTCAGAAAACTAGCTTCCTCTCTAGCTTTCTTCATAAATCCATTCAGTGAAGTGTGTTTCATGCCACAGAGCCTGTGTTCTCATGGCATCTTCTGTAGGTGAGCAGACTGCTCTCAGGGCTTCCAGGAGGAGGTTGCCTTTAGAGAAGAGGTGACCTTGAGCATCTGGGTTCCTTGCCATCTTTCTGCCTTAGCTTCCAACCAATTCATCATCTAAGTGGCCAGAGAAGGAGTCAGGCTCTCCATCTCACCCACAGAATCAGTATCCAGCATTTATAATTCTCAACTTTCAACAATCTGGGCATCCAGTTTCTAAGAAGGAATCCATGTCTGTCTCTCTAGGGCAGCAAGTCCTATAAAGAATCAGCTACGGTCCTACTGTCTAATCCCTTAGTAATAGGAATGCAAACTGCATCCCACCCATCTGATTCCCTCAGGTGCTTAAGGGACAAGTGATCACAAATTAATAGGCACTAGTATCTTACTATACTGCTCCTTCCAGGTGAGATATTTTCATTTCAGCAACAAATCTTTAGATATTTGACTTGACCCAAAATAGCAGATCTAGTGGAGACTGCTGCCCACCATCAAGAGAGATGATTTAGATGCTCTTCAAATCACTCTCCACACAGGTGGCTGCCAACTTTGCCCACATGAAAGACGAGCCCTGGCCAAAGTCAGTTATACATTCAACAGCCATGTTTTTATGGAGCTCTTTCTATTGTTTTTAAAGTTATCATACAGCCATTTCTGAAATTGAACAAGATGGGACAATATTGATACCAATGCCAAAAGCTGGATAATGCGTCTGTATACAAGGTTCCGGTGTCCGGGGCCTTCCGTCGCTGGCCAGGGCTCTCATCCCCCCAGGCGACCACATGACTAGACCGAAACTTGGTGACCGGCAGCCTCATGTCTGCCCTTTACATCTCCGGACAAAGACCACTCACTATGACAGGCTCATATTAGTGACTGTCATTCTAAACGGAGACAGACCTTTGTCTAGAAGAGAAATTTGAACCATTCCAGCTCCTAACTTTCAGGGCTATTTCATATAGGACTTTTGAGAAGTGAAAAAAATGATACTGGGAGTGACGTTTCTGTCTATTCCAAGCCCTGTATTTTAAAGATGTGTGTTTGGGGACACAGCCCTTCACAAAGGTTAAAAATACAGCTGGCCCTTTTCTACTGTGAACTAGTCTCCAGAGCTCTCACTGACAAGAAGCACTCAGGGCTGTTCATTAGAGGCGATCTGAGTTCCAGGAGAAGAGAGGGAAGTAAAGAAGCACCTAAAATTCGGGGTGACCTTCCCTTCATGCCCCTTCCTGGAGCTGAAGGGGCCGCCTCCCCGTTCCTCGTCAGGCACATGCTTCCCTTCGTGAGTGGGAACAGATTTCCCACCTCATTAACAAATTGGAACTATGCCTGACTCACCACCCGTCCCCAGCACCCTCCATAGGGGCCTGGCAGGGGCGTAGTTAATGCTAGTTCTACGAGATGAAGTGGGAAAAGTCCATTTCTCAGGAATTAGCTAAAGCATTTGACGTCCAGAACTTGAAGTTCATTGCAGAATACAGAGGTCCCCTCTTCCATTCGCAGTAACAATTGTCTTTACACTTGCCAGCACCCTCCTCTCCAACTGTAGCTCAGACCCAAGGGATGCTTACAGAATTCTTCTCCCTTTTATACAAACCTCCTCAAAAGACCACTTGTTGACAGGGGCAAGCCCAGTGGCACAGCGGTTAGGTGCGCACGTTCCGCTTCGGCAGCCCAGGGTTCACCAGTTCCGATCGAGGGTGTGGACACGGCACCGCTTGGCACGCTATGCTGTGGTAGGCATCCCATGTATAAAGTGGAGGAAGATGGGCACGGATGTTAGCTCAGGGCCAGTCTTCCTCAGCAAAAAAGAGGAGGATTGGCAGTAGTTAGCTCAGGGCTAATCTTCCTCAAAAAAAAAAAAAAAAGACCACCCATTGACAAGCATTTGAGCAACTTCTTTCCCTGTTTAAACTGATGAAAAGCAGATGCATAGATGTTTGGGACGTGATCAGGCCTGAGGCACCAGGTGGAACTTTATTAAATGGAATTGAATGATTGGACAAAGGGGCAAGGAGGTCAATGGATTGTTTTCTACCTGCAAGTAAGTTGTGAGGGAGCCCTTGAATCCACTTCAGATGGGGGAGACGTCAACTCACCTGGGCACTGAGTGGGTGGAGGGGGACACCAATGCTGTGGTTTGACTTTAGCAGATGCCCCATTTGAGCCTGTAAAATCGGTGCCTCCTCAAGGAGACAGCAGGGGTGAGTGTGGCCCCCCAGGAAGTCCTCTCCTCAAAGTCACTAACCAGTCTACGAGTGTAGACTGGAGCCTCTACTGGAGTAATTTCTTCTCCCCAGGGTCCATTATTTGTTTTGTGTTGTTAATTTGTGTGACTTGGGGTTTTTGTTCTATTTTGTTATGTTTTCTTATATGTTTTGGAATATTGCTTTTTATAATTTTTTGAGTTTATTTTTGGAGATGAAAATGGCTGTTCCACGTGAAAGCTGAGTTCCTTGTTTCTTTCTTTTGCCCATGGCTGACTGCATGCTCTCTTTTGATGTCTTGTTCCTGGTTCTTGACACTGACCATCTTGTCTGTGAAAGGAGGCGCTCCAGTGGGCTTGCTTGACCAGAAGAAAGGGAAGTTTGCTTGGTTTAGTCACTCCACAGAAACCCATGGTAATGTTCCCCTGTGCTCTGTGTGTGTAAGTGTGTGCTGGTACGTACCGCACTGCACGGGAGGGTATTTTTCTTGATGGCTTGTGATGCTGTGTGTGTGTGTGTATATGTGTTTGTATGTATGTGTAGTTTTTGTGAGGGGATGGCAATCTGTCCCACTCAAAGCCACTGTCTTGTCGTCTCTTCATATGTATAAAGTCAGCGGATGTGACACTCAGAATCAGCTATTCCTTGATAGAAGCTTTCCTTTGCATAGTGCCAGTCGAGATTTTCACTGTAAATGCCAGCTTGGCATGGTATAGGCAGTGCCTTTATTTAGAAGATTACATGTTTCCTTCTAATGCCCAGGCCTGCCCACTCCTACTTTGGTTGTCCTTCCAAGCCTAGCGCCACTGCCATCACACCACTCCACTAGCACATAAGGGGCTCTCTGGGAGCAAAGTGTCGCAAAGTCAGATGGCTTTTTATACACAGCTGAACTCTTTAAACAATGTTGCCTGAAGAGTTAAAGGCATGTTAGGCCAGAGATGGCTGGAGACAGATGGATTGAAAGACCAAAGGCATTTTAGTGTTGTGACTTCTTCCTTAGTATGGATGGCACAAGGAACCCTGGCAAACTCTGAAGGTTTCGTCTTCCCAACTCCCAGTGCCAAAACCATCCCTAAAGTCTGGTCTCTCCCACCAGCTCCCTCAGACCGCAGGCTGTAGAACTTTTGTAAGTGCTGTGAAACTCAGCACTACCATGTGGCCATTTGCCACCCTCCTGTGATGCTACCAGGGCCTGATTTAGCTTTAAGAACCTCCTCTTGTCCTAGGGTGTAGACTAGGGAGTTGGTCAACATGGGGGCAATCAAAATGAGCATGGTGCAGGGGGTCACGACACCTGTGCTTCGGGTGAAGTCCTACCCCAAACACACTGCAGGACCCTGGGCATCCTTCCCTCCCCCAGGCCTCGCTTTCCTGTCCTGTGAAGTGAAGGGACCGAGTTAGAGCTGGAGGATATCTAAAGTCCCATCCAGCGCCAACTTCTTTGAAATAACATCTGCATTTCTTTTTACCCAACTTTATTGAAAATAAATCCCAAGGTAGAGCGGTCTCTCGTACACAACAAACAGATGGCAGGTCATGGGGCTTTCTGTGTGTGTCTTCCATATTCTTGAGGTGAGTGTCTTCTCACCTGCCCATGTTGTCTTCATCCAAAAGAAAACAATGTGGGAAAAATCCACATCCAGCACGAATATCCGTGTAACCAGTAGGTCTTCTCCTGGGCTGTGGCAGCCCCGTGGGGACGTGTCACCTGGTGCTACATCACCTGATGCTACATCCTCACTAATTGCAGATTCTATGGCTGCTGAGGACTAGTGATTGTCTCACCAGATGAGGAGTTCTGTCCTGTCAGGAGAGCTGAACCAGGACCAATGATGTGATGGCTGCTCTAAGGAACAGGAGTTGGCAAAAATAAGGAACTCATTTTGTGTTGTATTAGAAGGTTAATGGAAGGTGAAAAAGAAGAATTCTCTTGAGTTAAACTTTTATTTGGAATAAACAGTTATAATAAAAGAAGTGGCTTTTTCTAAGCCATCAAACTGGGTTCCAAGCTTAAAAAACTACTACTGCTCTGGAAATTCAGCCCACTGCTGCCTCAGGAAGAGCCTAGAGATTGACTGGACAGATTGGCTCCCGTGGAATTAGATGGTCTATACTCCAGGTCAACCTGCTGAGCTGGGAATGTCAAGGTTGCTGACAGGGGAGAGTAACCCGGCAGTCTATCTTCTAGCCGCATGTAAACTTGATTTGCCGGGTTCCGCAGTTATGTTCCTCATGCCTGATGTCTGCAGTGCTGGTTTGAATCTTAGTACATGATTCTGGTAATGGCTGTTCACTTCAGGCTCTCTATTCCAGGTAGAGTGCTAGACGTAGTTGACTCAGTACCCAGCATGCACCACAGGACAAGGGGCGTTCCTCCAAGTCCATCTAGTAGTTCATGCTGGTGGCAAAAATGCCCTCTCTACAAACAAGCTAGACCCTAAGTTTGGGGGTGGAGCCCTTTAGAATTGGTGGGTAGAAAGAAATAAGGTAAATCAAATATTTTCATGAAAGCTCCTCTTTTTATGGCAAGTAATGGATGCAAATGGAAAACCTTATACAGCTTCTCCAAAGGCGTAGAGTTGAGGGTAGAGAAAGGATTCAATGGGCAGTGTTTTCAGGATGTCTCCTATAAGGTAAAGGATCTTATCACCAGATTTCCTCCCACATTCCCACTAGTTTAGAGTGTCCATGGCAGCAAAACTCAGACTAGACACACAGCAGGCCTGTCAATAAAGGAAACCCCCGCCGCTGGCCAGGGCAGCGCCAGGGCTCAGCCTGCGGCAGCAGTGCCCATCCCCTGGCCAACAGGTGCTGTTCAGGCCCTCTTCCTCCCCAGCAGCCCTCCGTCTTGACTCGGGATTGGGTGTGTTGCAAACTAATGCTCTTCTCTCCTCTTTCCTCCGCGCCCTCAATGCCTTGCTCTGCATCGCTTTGACTCTTACAGTGAGCATGCCCACAAGTGAGACTGAGTCTGTCAACACGGAAAACGTGGCTGGAGGTGACATCGAGGGAGAAAACTGCGGAGCCAGGCTGGCGTGAGTAGGCACGGCTGGGGCTTTTCCGGGTCGTGGGCAGGGAAGCTGTGTCCTGAAGTCACAATGGGTTGGCTCCTCGCCGGGAGGGGTAGAGATTCGAGTGCAGCAAGAAACAGAAACCTCAGGCAGTGCCCTGTGTGGGGAGAGGAGGGCCCAGGTTGAGGGGGGCCCTGGGCAGGTCATGTCTTCAGTTCAGCCCTTCTTTGAGGCTCTCACTCCTGGATTTTGAGGCCCTTCCCACCACATCTGAGAAGTACAGAGCATGTTCTGTGCAGGGTTGGGGGGGCCCTGAAGCCTGTTGCTTCCCAGCCCCCTCACCCCCTTTCATAAGACACAGCTGTGTTAGGGTCCCTGGGTCCTGCTAGCCACCTTTCCATTCTGATAAATGTGACCTAGAAGAAAAGCCAACACGTAAGAAAATACACTGGGAGGTGATAAACATGTTGGTCCTTATCTGTAACACTAAGTTATCCATCTAGTGAAGGGAAACAGGTGCCTGGAACGCAAACTTGAGTTAATAAAAACCTCACCTGTGCGTAGCCTAGAAGGCAGCTGCCTCCTCCCACGTAAGCCCCAGCCTAGATGTTCACATCCTCCTTTCCCTGGCTCAGACCCCAGTCCAGGGCTTCACTGAGCTCACGTGGCCCAGGACTGGGCAGGTGTGAGGAGGGCCAGTTCACACGTGGATTATCACAGTCACCCATTAGTTCCATCTTAAAAATGGAAACCAGCGGTCCCTGGGAAATGTGTCCCCCATCCCCCAAAAAAAAACATGAAGCGAAAAAATGGTTTAACTGCTGAAAATAAGCAAACCGCTGGTCTCAGAAAGCAAAGTCCAAAGATTAAAGTTGTGTTCTGTCAAGGAGTGACATTGACCTTGAGCATGAGGCCTCCTGGGCCATGCTGGTCCCACACTGGGAAGTGGAGCCTGCTTCTCCTCTTTCCTGGTAGGTGTAAGACCTGTAAACTCTGCCCTGTCACTGACAGGCACTGCAGACAGAAGGCCCCAGATGGGACCAGTCCCAAAGACAATGAGTTTCTAAATCACTCCAGCAGTGGAACAGCATCTCATCTCACCCTTTCCCTCTGAAATGACTCAGTGGTCTGGGCAAACCCAACCCTGTTTAAAAGGTTAGCTATAGGAACGCCTAAACATAAGCCACGCCAGCCTCGAGGGTGGCCTCCGAGCCAAAGGAGAAGGGAAACGAGGCTTAGGAACAGACCAGCTCTTGCATCTTCTCTTTCCAAGGTACACGGGCCTTCAGTATCAGTCACTCTGACAGTGGCGCCGGGGAGTCTGCACTGCAGATTTCTCAGTATTGTTGGGAAGCAATTATTGTCAAAATGTTGTTAAAATATGGTGCTAATTACATTTTTAAGCAGCCGTCCAAGCCTTTTCCCTCCTCTCTTCTTTTGGAACCATACAAAACAAGCACTTGAGTTTCTGGAAGTGGGCCCCAGACAGCCACACTAGGGAAAGGCAGATAGCAAGCCTTCAAAGCCTGTCAGGTCTAGGCCTTTCTGTTGTCTTGACACCAAGGAGGGTTAGGGGGCAGATGCTTGAAGACCCTGCAACTCTGGCTTTGGGGCATGGCCCAAATTGCAGACCAGGAGGGACCAGGGAGCTGGCACTAGGAGGTCACTTGAGAGTACATTTCAGGAGAGTGTGGAGGCTCTGCTGGAAGAGCATGACTGTCCCCCATAGAGGAGGCTGGCATCTCTAGCATATCTGTCATTTCCTTGAGGATATGCTCTACAGGCTTGAGAGCTCTGTAGAAATGGTCCCTGTTATCCCCAGGAATAGCCACATTTATGCATCTCCTCTGTGTGTGTAGAATACCTAGTGACAGTGGCAGAATTCTAATATGTACCTAATCAATGATGGTCTTCTCCAACCCACTCCCTTCCCCACCCCTGCCTCAGGCAATGATGGGATAAGAATGCCAGCGTTCCTGGTGGGAGACACAGCATGAAGACAAGCTAGAGGCTGAGACTGAGTGTGATGGTGAGGAGACCGTGAGAGGCTAGTTTTTAAAGCTGAGTTAAAAGTGGTGTGTAGTGAGGGTTTCTATGAAGGTTTCTATATAGTGAGAAGGCCTGGATGAAGATGGTTCCTGGAGGTGGTGGAGGCAGAGAGAAAGGAACTGCAATATATTTTGGTGGGGAGGGGGCAGCTGGGGAGAAAAGGTGATGAAGAGGAAGGAGCCATCAAGGTCTGAAGACAGCAAATGATAAGGATGCTGAAGTAAAATTTGAAGCCAGGGCCCAACCAGGCGGACTTGCAGACATCACACCAGCCATAGGGTGTGGAGGTCCAAAGCTCAGCTCTGAACAGGGATGTAGCCACACTTTTGAGGCTATGGATGTAAAAACTATTAATGAGGTTATAAAACCAGGGCAGTTCATAGAGGATTAGAGGCAGAAGACCAAGGACTGAGCATTGGGAAACTGACACACAGAAGAATAAGACCAAGTAAATGAACCAGATGAAGTGGTTTTAGAGCAGACAGCAGTACTTTCCTGGAAGCCTCGGTAGAAAGAATTTCAGGACAGAGCTGTTTATCTGTGCATTCATTCAACAGGATGCCCAGCTTGGTGCTAGGCAATGAGGATACATAGCAATCAAGCAAATGGACACCATCTCGTTGGAGCTCACAATCCAGTGTGAAAGTGACATTAGACAAGTAAATAAGTCATTATAAATTGGGATAAGTGTTAAGAAGTAACTGTCATGTAGGGTTAATAACAGGGGGAGGGACCTGGTATAGACCGGCAGGTTAGGAAAAACTCCTTTGAAGAATTAAAATTTAAGCTGAGAACTGAAGAGTGAACATACATTATTGAGGTGAAGAGTAAGGAAAAATGTTCCAAGTGTGTTTCAAGGCCCTTGGGTGGAAGAACTGAGAGAAGGCCAGTGCAGCCAGTGCATGCAGGGCAGGAATGAGGGGAGAGTCCGGGAGACAAGGCTGGAGATGGGGCAGGGCCTGGTAGATCCTAATGATCTTCGTCTTTTCCACAAGACCATGAGAAGTGATTGAACGTGAGAAGTCACAGGAATGTGGAGCTGGTTGTTTTGGTTAGCACTGCATTCTTGAAGGATCACTTTGATGTTAGGAGAAGAATGGGTAGGAGCGAGGCCAGTAGGAAACAGGCACACGGTGAAAGGATCTCAACAGCAGTTCCCAAGGTGCAAGATGATGGTGGCTCCGGCTGGAGTCACACATGGAGATGGAAAAAGCAGATGAATTATTTGTGTGTTCTAGAGCCATACTCTGCAGAATTTGACTATGAGAATTGGAGTCTCGGTGAAGGAGAGGGGGTGGACATGAGCCAGCGTAGGGCACTCGTTCCAGAAGTGAGGCCATGGAAGGGAGAGAGGAAATCAGGGTAGGAGAAAGAATAGACAGCAATGGCAAGTGAGGCCTTGTTAAAGGCCTTTCAAGTAAAGACTAGAATAATCTTTAAGGCAGAAAAGAAGCCAGTGAAAAGGGAGAGGCTGAAAGTGCTGGAGTGGAGATGAGTGCTTATAGGAAGACATGGCTTACAAAGAGGAGAAGGGCGACTTCAAAGACACAGTTGGAGAGACTGGATTTACATAGAAGCACTCCCTGTACCTCTGGGACTAACGGTAAGATGGAAAAGAGACCTGGCATCAGGAGTCCTGGGGTCTAGTCCCAGTGAGCCACCAACTAGCCATGTGACCTCAACCAAAACACCTCCACTCTTGAGTCTGAGTCTTGTCCTCTGGCAAACGAAGGGGTCGGCCTTTTGGTTGGTTCAGCGTGCAAAGGCCTGGGGGTCCTGGGAGCTGCAGGGACTACAGAAGGGGACCGCTTTCACCTCTATTACATGTTGGGCTTCCAGGTTAGATTTCATGTGGATAAAGAATTCTATAACTTGATAAATTGCAAACCATAGATCCAGGTGGTATCTAAGAGTTCCTTCCAGTTCTCAAAGGCTACAGTTTATAAAGAATATAGAATCAGAAAGAGGCTCTGATGAAGAGGGTCAATGATAGGAGTCATACAAAATATCTATCATGTCATCACAGAAAGTGAGAGTTTGGTGTTCTAGGCACCTTGAGGACAGTACAGAAGATTCGAACTAGTGAGTCACCGAGAAGTCACTAGGAATGCTGAGCAGTGCCGAAGCCATGGGGGAGACTGACATCGTAAATGTGGAGTCAGCCTCAAAGAACAATTTGACATATTTTTTGCAGCCTCTGTAGCCTGGAAGCACTAAAAGCATGCAGTGGTGTGAACCAGGGTGGGTGTTTAGCCGAGCAGGCACAGCAGAAGGCCCAGGCGGTGTGGGAGTCTACATTGTGTTGAAGGCAACATTGAAGTGACTGTGGGGCCATTGCTAGGTACCAGAGGCCAAATCTGACATTAGCCTGAGAGCCCTGGAAGGGTGTGAGTGATTGGGAAGGGCCAGTGAGGGCAAAAGTTGGTTCAGTGAAAGGGCAGGAGGGCTAATGGAGAAGGAGACTCTGACCAGAGATACAGAGCAACTGAGTTCAGCATCCAGCAGTTGGAGCAATGCTCTGTGACAAGGCCCAGGGTGTGACCCTTCTAGTAATGACAGCTGAGGGGGGTGTTGCAGTTGTGGATTCAAGGTTAAGTCAGATGTATATCAACCTGGATGATGACTGCAGTGCCATCTGACTCATGTGAAAGGCAAATTGGGACGATTCAGGGAAATATTATTTCACACAGCAGGCAGTAAACATATGGTGCTCATTACTCTAAGAAGGAGAGAAAGGCTGAAAATATAAATAGCTCCCAAGAAGTTCAAATATTTGTCAAATAATAACAAATGCAAATTGCGTAACTAAGCAAAATACAAGGAGTTTTAGGGTTGTCTTTAATTTTGAACCTTAATATCAACAAAGAAAATTGTGGTTTCCTGGAAGGTTTATCTTGGGCACCTGGGCAGAGAAAGCATCTTGGGTTGAATGAATTTCAGATCCAGCCCAGTGGAATTTTACCTCACTAGAATATTGCTGATGGAAAAAGCCAAAAAGGCTTCTGAGCAGGCTGTGCATGCCCCATTGGGGTTTGGAGAAGCTGAAGGTCTCTGCTGTTCCAAGGCCTCACTGGGATCTGAGGTGGTTTAACCAGTAGGCGGAAGCCTTTGCCACATGTCAGACAGCCTAGGGTGTGGAATGGGGCCGTGCTACACGGCACCCACTTGCTCCCCAGCTCACGGACTCACACAGAGGGATGGACTAGCTTTCCAAACCTTAGCTGGTGGTTACCTCCCAGGAGGTAAAAGGCAGCCGAGCAGCGGGGTCCCTCTGTTTTCAGGAAGTGGGGTTCTGCAGCTGCCTCCCACCTGTACAAGGAAGTATGGAGAAGTCAAGGAGCTGGGGCTTTACAAGGGTTTCTTCCTCCAGCTCTGCAAGGGCTAGGATTTTCCTTTTCCTCCAGACACATGCCACTTGAGCAGCACTCTCCCCCTTCTTAAGTAGGGGTGCTTAAGTAATATGGTGCTTAAAAGGGGATGAATGTTTCAGAGCCAGCAAGCCTAAAATTATGCTCACAATCCCCTGAGAACAGCAACAACAACAACAAAAATCAGTCTTCAAGGGAGGTGCCCATGGTTACACATCAGGACTTGTACGTAAGTGGGAAAGAAAGTCCTGCTCCATTTCCTCCTCTTCACAGTGTGCCCGAATGCCAAGGAAGGACCCGTAGCCAATGACCATGCTGGAACTCGGACCTCGTTTTAAACGGTCACCCTCAGCCCTGATCCTCCCCTGTGCCCACATCCCAGAGTCATTTCCTTAGGAGATAGGAACACTGAGATTTTGGTTTCCCCATTAGGAGTTTTTAAGAACCCACTTTTGCTTATAACTCACTTGGACTGAGAGAGAGACTTCAAGAGACCTTACAGGGAAGGGCATGTGGTCTGTATTGAAGGGAGAGAATCATTGGGGCATTTCTGAGAGAAAGCCTGGGGCCAGGCCCAGCCCTGTAGACAGAGTCACAAGACTAAAGGCCGTGGTCATCTGCTTGGGCTTGTGAACAGCGAGGAGTGTCAGTTGCCCAAAAGCAAGCCTGGGGAAGACCCTGACAGCCCCAAACTCAGCGTGGCCCTGCTGGAGAAGAGAGCGCCCGGATTCCCCAGCACCCAATTAGCGGCTGGAAACATTTGTTTCCCCCATTAAACTGTGACGCTAAATAAAAACGCTGCCCTTGGCTCCCGGTCCCCCTCCCACACGCTTTGTTAGCGTGTGATTAAACCCTCCAGCCCTAGGAGGCAGTCTTTGGGGGTGGGAAAAGGTTATTAGCTAACCATTCAGAGCAGTAAAGGCACTTGGCTCAGAATCTCAGTGCCCCAGAGATATAATTATCTCATGCACGATGGCTTTGCCACCTGTCACATCTTCTGGTTTAATTTTTTTTAATAAAAAATAACAAGAGGAGTTGTTTTCTTGCTGTACAACAGAGCTCACTGTGTACTGAGCTGGGACAACACAGGGTTGCAGCCGTCGTGTCCCAAACTGCCCGCCCCTGTGTACTCTCTGCATCTCTCTTTGTCTCTCTACCACTGTCTCCATCCCTTTCTTCATCTCTAACTTGCATTCTGCATCCTACCGCACAGCCATCTGAGCACAGTCTCTCCTCCTGCATCTCCCTGGTATCCACTGCCTTAACACCATTTCTGACATGTTGCCTTCTGTTTTTTGTCTCAAGTGCTTGCCTTCCCTCTCTCTCTCTCTCTCACTCTCTCTCTCTGTGTCTCTCTCTCACTCTCTCTGTCTCTGTGTGTGTGTGTGTCTCTCTCTCTCTCTTCCTCCCTTCTTCCCTTCCTCCTCCCCCAGCCTGCCTCTATCCAGCCTCCCCTGGACTCTCCTGTATGAACAGGTATTCTCAGGACCTCCTTGAAGTTTCCACCCTTCACTGGACCCCTCCTCCCTGATACAATAATCCTTTGAGTCAGCTACCAGCCCGCCTGCCCTGTGCTTCTGCCCAGAAGTCCCCCAGGTCTTCAGGGTTGCACATGACTGTCAGCATCCTGGGTTTCAGACCCCATGGCTATTTCTTTAGGCCCAGTTTGCAGCCCTCAGGCCAGGACTGTAGTGGCCTCTCAGTTTCCAGCTCGCTCCTTTCTCTTATCTTCACTTTATACCCCAGCATTGGCCAGGCTCCTGCTTGGACAGCAGTGACATCTACACCAATGTGTTCCTGCCTGTGGTTTCCAGCTGGTGAGATCCTTGTGCCTTGTGCCTGGCTCTTTTCAAGGTGCAGCATTCCTCACACGCTGCCCAGCCCTACCTCATGGAACCTGCTGGGCAGACACTGGCCATCTGAGAATGGCCCTCTCCCTCTCCAGGGAGCATTAGCGCCACTTAGAAGATACTGGGTTTGTAGATTCGTCAGCTGGCCCAGCCCTCAGTCCCCACATTCAAACACAAGAACACGCCAGGAGATGCTCACAGACAGGGTTTCCTCTCCAAAGTTCTTCATCCCACACATCCGTCCAGTGCCCATCTAAAGTCTCCTGGGCAACACCGGACTTCTCTGCATTGTTGAACACGTTTGAAGTAGAAGAAAATGTGTGTGTCATTTGGTAATGTCTCCTTTTTCTCTTTCAGCCACCGGATCTCCAAGTCTAAGTTCAGGTGCGTGAGCTGCATGCTGCTCTTGTTTCCTGCTCTAACCTGGGTAGCCCAAGGTCATACCTCCAGATGGGGTGGTAAAGTGAGAGGTGTTCTTCTAAGGGGGTAACTGCGCTCTTTTGTATGGCTATCAAGAAGAGGCTTGTGGATCAGATCAGGCAGGTACTTCAGGGTTGATATTTGTTGATCTTTGACCGTCAGTCTTTGTGGCAGCACCATCCCTAGGAGGTCGTGAGACCGAATATCTCCCTCTCCCGTGTAAGATGGAGTCCAGTCTAAAAAGATGTAATGTGGACACTTACTGCTATTCATAACTATTTCAGGTTTATGGAACACGATGAGATAGGAACTTTAAGGATTATGGAAAGCATGTAGGATTGTGACACTGCTCTGCTTCAGAACCTTCCACAGGACCCATGGTCTTCAGCCCCCATCTGCCTTTCCAGCCACACTTCCCGCACTCCCCAAGCATGCCCTTTGTTCCAACCACATGGAACTTCTTGTGGTTACCAGAAAGTTCCCAGGGCCTTTCTTCATGGAGCCCTTCTTCTACCTGAATCACCATGTCCCCATGTCTTCATCTAGAGAACTCGGACTTTTGTTAAGAACCTCCAACATTACCACATCTATGACACCTTCTGCAAACTCCCCAGGGGAAGTACTCACTCCCTCCATTCCCATGGTGCTTTGCTCGTACCTCTGTCACAGCACCTACCCGACTTCACTCCATTTATTGGCTCACAGGCCTGTTTCCCCCAACAGGCTGTGCGTGCCTCAGAGGTATTATTTCCAGAGAGTCTAGCTAAGTGCCTGTCCAGTGGCAGGCTGTCCATACACGTGTGCTGAGTGGATGAATGGATGGATATGTGGAGTGGGGATGTGAATGTACTCCCACAAAGCTTGTACATGCCCAAAGATATTGGTTGTTTGTGTTTCATAACTGATCTAGTGTTGTTTCCCTGGCCTCACCTACTGCGTAGCAGGAGCATAAATAACACTAAATTTCAGTCCAGTTGCGTAAATGCAGCCCAGTGCTGTATTTGAAATAATCCCTTAAGGTGAAATATTCCGACTCTCATATTTCCTTTTCCCTAGCTCCTCTCCAAGATGGAGTCTGCATGCATAGGGGTAGGCGACTTCAGGATCCCAGGAAGTAAACAGGGCTTGGTCAGGACTGGTGCTGGCGTCCTCCTGAGTCCTCTGCTTATCCCTGCTGTGTGGTGGCTAGTCTGGGCTGCTCTCTGAACTGGTACCTGCTGAGGTGCAGCAGCTCCATCTCCATCCGTTCCACCACTGGAATCCATGGGCCCCCATATTTACATCCGATCTTGAAATCTCCACCTCTGTCCTCTGATCCCCAAGCTCCACTGGTCCCCTGACTTTAGCATCCTCGCACCTCATCTGAGTGCACAGACGCTTCCAGACCCCTCACACTCCATGAACAAGCTTTGGGAAACCGGGAGCACTATGGCAGGCTCACCCACCTGCCTGCCTCCCACCACTCTCTCTTCACCAGCCTGGATGGAGCTCTAAGCCAAAGGCTGACATTCTCCAGGGACCTTCAGACCCCCTCTGCTACACCCAGTAGAGGCTGCCCACTAGCCCCACTGTCCCTGGGCCTCCCCATGACTGTCTGGGGGTTTCTAAAGCAACCTTCTCTAACCTCTTGAGGCTTGGGCCCAAGGTTGAGAATTAAATAACTCTGCTGTCTGACTTTCTCCTCTGCTTCTGACACCTTCTTTCTCTCATATTCCACTGGGACTGGAAAATTCAGGCTTTTCTCCCCTTCCTCTTTCTCTTAAGCCATGACCACCTGCACATAAAAATCTAGGGAGAAGTCTACCAGGCCTAGCTCTGCTTACATGAACAAGAGCTCTAGAAATAGAGTCCTCTCTCTCTCTCAGTAATGCTTAGCTCTTACTGCTTTATCGCCTGCATCTGGAGGAGTGGCTGGTACATAACAGGGATGGAATAAATATTTGCTGAGTAAATGAATGAATGAATGATCTTGGCTCAGTAAGACAGTAGGCTTCATACTCTCTCAAACAAAATATCTAATTTGACAGCCAAAGCTGAGAAATCATTTTGTACTTCTGACATTTCCAAAGCCCCTACACAATAAGAGTAAGGGATATAAAAATACATTTTAAAATGTTTCCAAAATATCATTCTCATTACATGCAAATGAGTGAATCGTAAATGAAGGAATGAATGAATGAACAGTCTGGAGGATGGAAGAGAAAGTGCATATTTGTGTGGACTCTGCTGAGTGAGAGATACCCAGGGGACATTGGGAACATTTTCTTATCCAGTGTTCTATGGTGTATTCTGTGCTTTTGAAAAAGAGGAAAGAACAGTGGTCCCCTGACTCTGGACTCTGCTCAGGTTTGAGGCATGGCTCACCCTGCTGTGTTCTTAACCTCCTTATACCAGCCGTTTGACCTCTGCGGCGGCTATTCAAGATACAACAGAAACACAGAGAGGACTCTATATTCCCAAAAGACTTCTTACCTGTAGGCTGGCACTATCATTAAACCCATTGTCAGATGAGCATACCAAGGCTGAGAGACCCAGGGCCACATGGCTCATATACGGCTGAGTCAGAACCCACACCCAGGCCCCAAGCCACTAACCACCATGCCATTCTGGTGATAGGTTCCGCCCAGGAGCACTACCCCTGTCTCTGCTGAGCTGTTGTATCATGGGCATTGCCGAGAAGCGGGGAGGGCGGCAGGAGCTCTACCACAGTCCTGTTGATTAGAAAGTAACACAAGCCACATGTGCACTTTCTAAAATTTTCTAGTAGCCACATTAAAAAGTAAAAAGAAACAGGTGAAATTAATCTTAATATAATTTGTTTAACCCAGTATATCTAAAACATCATTTCAACATGTAATACTATAAAAATTATTGATGGAATATTTTACATTCGTTTTTTTGTACTAAGTCTTTGAAATCCAGTGTGTATTTTCTACTTACCACACACCTCAGTTTGGACTGGCCATATTTCAGGTGCTCAATAGCCGCATGTGGCTAGTGGCTACCACACCAGAGAGTGTGGCCCTAAAGAGTCTGAGCAGATGTCAAGTGGCGGCCATCCCATCCAGATTCTAGAGCCCACTGATGGTGTCTGTTCAGGGAATATCAAAGCCTGGCAATGGATTCAAAATGCCATCAATTATCAGACTAGACCTGGAGTAGTTCCTGTCTGCTGCTAAGGTTTCCACTACATGTGTAAGAAAAATGTGCCCTCGCGCTTTCTGTCTGTCTGATTGGGCAGCCAAGACTGAATGGGAGCATAGCAGAGACCTGGAAATATGGGGAGAAATGCAGAGAGAATTTTTGTAACTCAGAAATAACTTTGTAAACAGTGAAGAGCCTGTCTTACTCCAAAAAAGAATCTGATATTTGAATATTAAAAAAATCAAAGTATTCCTGATTCCTTTCTCAGTTTAATAATGACATGAATGAATTTGAGCTTAAAACTGGCCTATTATATTTCCGAGACTGAATGGTTTATTTAAAAGAAATATTAGGACAGAACTTTTAGGGAAAATTCGGCAAATTAATGGACTTATGACTTTAGGGCAATATTAAGGTATTCTCCTGGTAAACCAAGTCTCCACTTTGAGAAATTAGTTACAATAAAGAATTCTGCAACATTTGGGGCTCACTGTTCAGAGCAGGTTTTAAACAGTTACAGAACAAGTGATTCCAAAAGTCTTGTGCAATTTGAAGGGATTAATCAGATAACCTGTTGGAGTTTTCCTCTCTCGACTTTGCAGAGTTCTGGAGTGAACCCCACGGGCTTCTACTATTTGGGAGGACTGTCTTGCCCCATCGTCAGTGAAAAGTGCCTCTAATGTTCCCTGTGCTTCTGCCATCCCATAAGCAACAAGGATGTGTCCAAATTTGCCCCAGTCTCTCATAGTCCATTTTTAAGTTACTTATGTATAAAAGAATTAAATTTAATGATTTTGGGGGTTGCTTGTTCTCAATTCTGTTAAAGCAAAGATAGGAACTTACTTTGGCCACTAGATAGAGCCTGAAGTAGCCACCATTTTGATGTTGTCTACTGTTCTAGATGCCTGTCAAAAATTATGTGTCAAGCAAACTCTTTTAGGAGCCCATCCTCTCCTCACCCCCACCCTCATCCCCGGGTGACAAGAGGTCCAGGGCTCTCAAAACTTGTCTTCAACAAGGAGTTAGTAAATCTGCATAGAATTTGTCTCCACTGCTCTGCCAACCTGTCCGTGAGGTGTTCTTGCCACGTGAAATGGACTGCACTAATATTGTGGGTCTGTAACAAAGGGGAGGGCAGTCCCTTCCCCTCCAGGATCTTAGGATCTCATTGGAGAGGCAAGAACCATACAATAAAAGATAACTGACAATACAAGGCACTGGGAAGTCACTTCCTCTGGGGAGACTTTGCCGGCTTGGACGCTTGGCTGGGACGCCCTTTGATGTGCTCTGGGGGCACTTCCAGTAAGCCTGCCCTGGCGCTGAGCACCCTCTTTGCTTGCTTAGGGGTCTGTATCACCCACGTGAGTTTTATGCAAAGACTGTGTTTATCATAATAACTGTTGAATATCTAGTACCTAGCCCATGGAAGGTATTTAATAAATATTTTTGAATGTGTAACTAAAATGAGTAATGCAGACAAGTGTGACAGGAGTTCTGAGTCTGGGAAGACTAGAAAAGTTCACCATGGAGAAGCTGGGACTTGAAGTGACCCCTAAGTGATGAGCAGGACATAGAAGGGGGAGGTCCTGGTAGCTGAGGGGACAGTCCATATAGGTGGAAAGGCAAGAGCAGGGTCCAGTATTGGGAAGAGGTGAGGTGGATCTGAGGGTGAGTGCGCAGAAATTTCCCGTGGGAATGCAACGATAGAGAAGTTTGAAGAAGTATGTGAGACACATTCCTCTCCATCCTTCTCTCCTATGTCTACATGTGGGAAGTTCTATTCCTAGAGTAAAGGACTTTTCCAGTTAGTGTGAAGGGAACATAAATAGCAGGCAAATTGCTCCTCCCTATTTTATCATTTAATTTCTATATCCTCCATACATATATAAACACACAAATAAATTTACACATTCTAATAAACCATTACATTTATTATACAGTAGGAAGCGTTGCCAGGAAACCAGTTGTCAAGCGAAGCTATATTTTGAAGAGTGGGAAGTGTATAACTATCTTTAAATACTTTCTCTGGATAGTAATTACCCCAACCCCCACCCAGCCCAAGTCCGAGGGGCTCTCCTGAATGGCTGTGCACAGGAACAGCGCCGTTTACGGGTGCACCCGGTCTATGGGTCCAAGTGGAGCAGCTCCAGAGCCATGGGCCAGGCCTGACGGTGTAGCACCGCGCACCCACCTCCCCCAAACTTGGGGAAAGAGGAGCTTAATCAAGTTCTGAGTATTCAGCTGATTGCCGGTCGGTTCCTACATGCCGTGAAAGAAGGCAGAGTCGCTTCCTTTGGACTCTGAGTAAGTTATCAGTGATTTCTGTAACATGAGAGTGTGTCTATGTAAACATATTTCTTGGAACTACAATGCAAGCTATTTAAGATCGGATATGAGTTCTTCCTGAAAGTTCATTTTTCAGGAAAAAAATTGTCTTCCAATTTCTCTGCAATATTAATAACCACAGTAACAGGCAAAAAGCAGTCCTGTCCCAGCAAGATAAGGCTCCTCAGCACAAGGTCGCCTCTCACCAGGACCCCTGGGACCCCTGTCCCATTCCTTTGCCCCTCTCTTCGCCCTCCCCCGTCCTCCCTCTTACCCAGGGCGGTATGTCTGGAGGAGGGAAGCCTCCCTGAGTGTCTGTGGGAACTGGGGTCTTTTGACCCAAGCAGCTCTTCTCGTGTAGTGAAGGTCCCCCAAGCAGCAGTTGTGTCCCCTGCAAAGGCCTGGCGCTCACTGGAGGTGGCCTTCAAGCCCCGTAGTGATGTAGGGGTCGGATCAGAACATGACTCCATTAATCTTTCTTCCCTCTTCGTTCTGCAGGCCCAAAACGAAGGGAAAAATAGCCTGCTTAGATGACCCCACTTGTCTAACCTCAGAACAGATTTTAGCAAAGGCTTGGTAACAGGATTTTCCGCAGACAGGAGGTAGAAAATGACAGAACAGAAATTGAGATGAAGCCAAGCTATCTCTAAAGGCAGTTGGGCGTGGGTGGAGGGTCCACAACAGCGGAGGTCTGTGTCCCTGGGAACCAAGAACGCAGCAGAGTGCACACGCGCACGGACTGTCGCTCTCGCGTTCGGCTTTGCTTCTCCTCTGCCCTCTTTATTACCCAAACAGGCTCTGTCTGCAGCTGCCAACTGGGCTTCTCAACATACGTGACCTGCAGGCACCTCTAACCATTTCCCGAGCTGAGCACCCCACCTTTCTCCTCCTGACGACCTCTGCTTCCGGAGCACTCCTCCTGGTCTGCACCTGCGTTGGTTAGGACCCCATTCGTCCACATCGCTCCAGCTAGAAATCTTGGCCATCCCTTCCATACCTTTCTCTCCTACTCTACACATCTAGTCAGGCTCAAAGGCCCCCCAAATTGGTGTCAACTCAGTCTCCTCTTTTCCATTAATAAAGCCACTGCCTTTGTCATCTCCCACCCAGATGGCTGAAAGAGCATTCCTCATGCTACCCCTGATCCAGAAGTTGGCAGAGTGGTTGTTTTCGTTGATTGTTTGGTTTTCTAAAGCCAAATGCCATCATGTCATTCTTCCTATCAAAGTCCTCAGCATGGCCCTCTGCAGCTCCCTCCCGAGCACCTCTCCAGCACCCTTTTCTTCTCTCCTCTGCATGGTGTGGATATTTATTCAATGTTTGGTCACCAGAGTTACCAAATACAGCTATATATTGCCTCTGCATCACGAGGATGAATGCTATAAGCTATGAGGGGCCAAGCTGTAAACCGCCCCCCCCACACACACAGCGTTACAGAATGGGAGTATTTCCTTGAGATCGTCTAGCCTAAAGGTTCCCAACCATGGTTCACATTAGAACCACCTGGGAACTTTAAAAAATACCGATGGTAGATTTGGTATTTAAAAAATACCCAGCCCCCAGAGAACAAGATTTAATTGCTTTGGGGTTGGGGCCTGGGTACTGGTGAGGTTTTTTGGTTGTTATTTTTAAGCTTCCCCAGGTAATTCTGTGTACAGCCAAGTTTGAGCATTACAAACAAAAGTCCCTAACCAAGAGACCATGGGAACATCATATGGACCGTGGCCGAGCTGCAAGGGGGCCACGTGCTGCATGAACTTCTCTGGAGAGGGTGTGGATGTGTGGATGTGCTGACTTTTCTGAACAGAGGGTCTAAACATTTGTCAGATTCTCGAAAGATTCTATAAGCCCGTGAAAGCAAAGAACCTCTCATCCAGATTCACCCCTTACACTGTGCACATGAGGCAGCAGGGAGTAAGGAGTGAGACACTGGGCTGGGGAGAAATCCCAAGCTGGCTCTGCGGGTGTGTGATGTTGGTCAAGGTCAACCTCCACGGCCCTTAGTTTTCTCCTCAAAATCAGGATCGCGCCTGCTTTTCAGAGTTACCAAAAGAATTCGAGAGAAGGCAGGAGCAGTGCCTGCCATGGCAGTGGCACGCGGGAGTCTCATCAGTAACCATTACTGGTAACCACAGCTACTGATCCGGCTCTTAGTGCTCTCAGTACCACTCCTAATAAGTCCATTATTACAAAATAAAAATTCTACCCACTTTTTGAGCACCTTCAGCTTCATGCCAGATGCATTATATGGTATTTTATCAATCCCACAACAACCCTGTGAGGTCGGCCCTATGCCCATTTCATGCATGAGAGAACCAAAGGTTAGAAAGGAGCAGGGACAAACCCGAGGCCCCGTGGCTAAGTGGTAGAGCCTGGTTAACGTGATGGAAAGCTTGTCTCCCTGCCGCCAGCTTGCACTGCTCTAGTGTGAGGCCAAGTCAGTTCAGGGTGAAGAAAGCCACGGCGCTGCCTTTTGGACTGGGAAAAATCTGAATCTCACAGCCACTGCCCTCCCCATCCTCTCTCCTTGCCCCTTTCCAGCCGCTACTGGCGCCGGTGGAATCGGTTCTGCAGAAGAAAGTGTCGTGCAGCAGTCAAGTCTAACATTTTCTACTGGCTGGTGATTTTCCTGGTGTTCCTCAACACGCTCACCATCGCCTCCGAGCATTACAACCAGCCCCACTGGCTCACGGAAGTCCAAGGTGAGAGGCGGCCCCTGGCGCTAGTCTTGTTTACTCTTGCGAGCTCAGCCCTCGGTCCCAGGGAGGGAAGAGCCACGGGCAGAAAGTTGATGGGAAAGCAGCCAGCGGCCTTGGCTCTTGGTAGGCAACATGCTGGGGACACCAAGGGCCTGACCGCTTGCAAACCCCACAGTAAGATGCATCATCTCGCTATAAACAGACGTGGCTCACCTGCACAGCCCAGACTGCCTGCCCCAACAGGCACTGTTGGGTCCAGGTGACAAGGACACGTGCTGCAGCTTGTTTGGCTATCTCAGACCCTTGGCTGCCAGCTTCCCAGAGTGGGTTGCCAGGACCTCAGGCCTTACCCCGCCTCCAGGCAGGCTTGCAGAGCACGTGAGCATGAGGTAAGCAAAGAGGCCAGGAAGAGGACCACAGTGTCCTGAGTCAAGGAGCTGTCCCTGATGGCGTCCCCACATCCTAGGAGCGGATCTCACCAGCCAGCATCCCAGGGCCCTCCAGGGGAGTCAGGCAGACACAGGGCTGCATTCCAGAACCCTGGGCAGCCGTCACTCTCCGGTGTAGAGGGCAGGATCCAACGGCCTGACTCCCTCTTTTGCCTGATGATTTGGGCAGATTACTCACCTCTCTCAACCTCACTTCTCATCTCTGAAAATGGGCGTGATAACAATAGTGCCAGCTCTCAGAGCTGCTGCGAGGAGTGAAGGAGATAATGCGCTCAGAGCCCTTGGTGCACAGTAGACTCGGTAAATGTTCATGTGGTGATAACTAGATACCCCTTTCCACCGATTTGGCCCTAACAGTCCTCTTTAGGTGGCAGTGGATAGGAGAGGCGTCCTGGCTGGGAAGGGACCGTTTGGGGTTTTTTCCAGTGGTGATAATTACCGTGTTTTCTTCCTCCTCCTCCCTCTCCTCACACCCCTGTTTGGACGCCTCCCCCGCTCCTGGACCTGCCAGATACGGCCAACAAGGCACTGCTGGCCCTGTTCACCACGGAGATGCTGCTGAAGATGTACAGCCTGGGCCTGCAAGCCTACTTTGTGTCCCTCTTCAACCGCTTCGACTGCTTCATCGTGTGCGGGGGCATCCTGGAGACCATCCTGGTGGAGACCAAGATCATGTCTCCACTGGGCATCTCTGTGCTGAGATGTGTCCGGCTACTGAGGATATTTAAAATCACAAGGTATTTGGGTCCTCATTTCCCCTCAGACATGGGACTCAGGGAGAAGTTCTTCTGGAAGGCAGGGGCGGCAGGAAGGCCTGGGTGGGAGAGTAGCCGCTATTTTCTTGAAGGGTCTGTCCTCTGCTCGGATATGACGACGGGAGTTTTTATTCATTTAGTTGGTCTATCGTTTAGAAATTCCTTTGGCTGCTCATTCCAGAGACTCAACTCAGTGGTGTAAGCAAATCAGAGGTCGGTTGAGTCACGTAAAAGACATCCAGAGGTGGGCAGCCGTGTGGCTTCCAGAAGGTCTCAGGGACCCAGTCCCCTTCTGTCCTGTGCTTTGCCAGCCTTAGGCCTACCTTCCACCCCCAAGGTCCCAAGGTGGCTTCTGGAGATTGAGTCATCATGTTTGAATCGAGGCAGGGAGAAGAGAAAGGGCCAGGGCCAGAGGGGCGCCTGTCCCAGCTGAGTCAGCCACCTCCAGAGCTCTCCCAGAAATCTCACCAAGGCTCTGTTCTCATGGCCACCCCAGCTGTTAGAGAGACTGAGAAAGTGACCTTTTAACTGGGAGTGTGCTGCCCCAAATGCAGTCAAGATCCCTGGTTCCTTCCTTCTTCCTTATGAAGACAGAGGATGGATATTGTGACACAGATGGCTTTCATCGCTCCTTCCACATGTTCACCCCCTCTCCCATCTGTCTGTCCGTCTGCCCACCCAAATCTTGCAGTCTTCCTAACTCTCTAGGTCAAGCAGTGATTGTCATGTAGAGGACAGGCAGGGGTAGGGAACAGGGAGAGGGCAGCATGCTCTAGGACAATGATTTCCAGCTGTGTTGTGACCCATTTTGGGTGTTAAAATCAGTTTATTGCATCACAACCACCATTTTTAAACAGATTTATTGAGATATAATTCACATGCTATTTAATTCACCTTTTTAAACTGTGTAATTCAGTTTTTTATGTATTAGAGTTCTGCAACCATCAGCACAACCTAGTTTTAGAACGTGTTCATTACCTCAAAAAGAAACCACATACCCACTCCTCTTGCCCCCCACCTTCCCTCCCAGTAGAAACCACTGATTTCCTTTTATCTCTATGTATTTGCTTATTCTGGACGATTCATATAAGTTAAGTCATACAGTACGTGATGTTTTGTGACTGGCATCTTTCACTTGGCAGAGTGGTTTCAAGTTTTTCCACGTTGTAGCATCTGTCAGTACTTCACTCCTTTTGGTGGCTGAATAATATTCCACTGTGCATGCATGTGTGTGTGTGTGTGTGTGTGTATCACATTCTGTTTGTTCATTCATCACTTGGTGGACATTCGGTTTCTTTCCACCTTTTGGCTGCTATGAGTAATGCTGCTATGAAGCATTTGTGTTCAAGTTTTTGTATGGATGTGTGTTTTCATTTCTCTTGGATACTTATTTAGGAGGAGAATTTCTAGGTCATTTGAT
Organism: Equus asinus; assembly: GCF_041296235.1. Taxonomy (NCBI): domain Eukaryota; kingdom Metazoa; phylum Chordata; class Mammalia; order Perissodactyla; family Equidae; genus Equus; species Equus asinus. The sequence continues at coordinate 12,303,796 of NC_091811.1, read as the reverse complement.
AACTCTGTATTTAAGATTTTGAGAAACTTTCAAACTGTTTTCCAAAGAGATTGGGCCATTTTACATTCCCATCAGTGATGTATAAGGGTTCCAGTTTCTCCACACTCTCATTTTTAGTGAAAGAATGAAATAGAATAAGAAAACATCAGAGGGCCTCACATGAATGTGAGCATTGCTTCATAAAAATATTTTAGATATATGTCTGAGTTGCAGTATAATGCCTATTTCTCACTATGGGTTGTGGTAGAAGGACGTATCAGAAACCCCTGGAGGGGAGGGGGTTCAAGTTGTGTCCCCCCTAGAGATACAAGTCTCCTCTCCTTAAGAATCTCTGCTTTGGGACCCTGATTGATAAGAGGAGCCCTGAAACCATCAGCTGGATTGTGTTGGAAGAAAAGAGGGTGGGGGTTGGTGTGTTCCCTTCAAGGACCAGCGTTGACCACACCCTGCTCAGAGTGCTCTGAACCTGACCGAGCGAGTCTCAGGGGCCTGCATTGCACCCCGGGTATCACGGTTCTTTTCGCAGTTCTCTCGGCAGCCATGCCACACACAGTCACTGTGGTGTCATCAAGGGTCAAGTGGGAAAAAGCATTTAAAGGGTTCAGTTCAGTGCCAGGCACAGGAGACACTCAACAACAAGAGCATTTATTATTAATCTAATTATAATTGTCACTATTAAGAGAAGGAAGAAGGAGAAAAAAGCTAATGGTGATGATCGACACATACACACTCTCTTACTTTGTTTATCCGCCATGTATATGCTACATGTCAACCTCTGAGAGAGACGGAAAAAGGTGTATGGCATGAACTGAACCCAGGAGAAATTTACAGTCTGTCCAGGGACCTGGCGCTTGTACATATGAAGCAATTGCAAGAAAAGCTAGGACAGAATAAAATGAGCTGGAAAATAGGTGGGGGGACACCTGCTATGGAAAATTAGGAACAGAAGAGCATTCCTGGAAAGGTTTAATGTCAGATGACAGGCTCAAAGTATACACAGAATTTAAATCCACACGTTTAACACTCCTGAGCGACAACCCCTTTGCCCCCTCAAAAAAGAGCTCTTCCTGAATATCTTGGCATTACAGAAAATCCATAGTTTAAAATAAAAGTAGTAGAAATATAATAACAATCATCGTTTACCTGCGTCAGTGCTGGCTCTTTGCCAGATACTGTGATCCGAATGCTGGCATGCATTCACTCCGTTCATCCTCTTGATTACCTACAAGAGACAATGAGGAGAGGGCACTATGATCATTATTTCCATTTTGCAGATGAGAAAACTGTGGCTTAGAGAGTTAGGTCACTTGCCCAAGGTCACAGGAACTGCTCACGAGTGAAGCCGGGATTAAGAGGCCAGTCTGTCTGTCTGTCTGACTGCAGGTTCTGTGCTCCTAGCCATGACCACCAACTGCAGAGTTGACTGAAAGTTGTGGTCTGTGTCCCTGAGACGAGACTTAAAGAATTTTTACATACTGATTCTTGGTTTTAGATAAATTGCTGATTCTACTTGCTCCTCTTGGGGTCTAGTAAAAGCTATTTTTAGTTTGGAGTTCCTAGTACCTCTTAAATAATTCTCAAAAGTCCATACTTTAGGAGTTTTCTTTTTGTTTTTGTTTTTGTTTTTAATTCTCATAGAAAAGAATTCTTGCTTCTAGATGTCATAGCGTCTTGAAGAGGTTTAACGTCATTCTGTTTTTAATAAACAATTTATCTATTTCTAATCTGAAACGATTCCCGAGAAACCATTTTTTTTCAATCTGTGTTTATCAGAGAGCTTCCCATAGTCCGTCCATGAGAAAGATTAGTGGTATTTTCAGATCTCTGTAACGTCTATAAACAGAATAATTTCATTATCTAATTGGAAGTTACTTTGGGCGAAAGCTGTCGTCTTCCTGTTTTCCAGTCTCCAAACCCTCTGGGGGCTTTTGGAAAACAACAAAGGGACAGGCTGTGCAGGGAATCCCATGCTCCGTCTGAACTTTGTCTCCGATACAACCCAGTGACCAAGAAAATGACTAAAATATGGGCTGGGAGTGGACATCATGGTCCCTTGAGATGGGTCATCTGTTTATGGCTCTGCCATCAAACACGTATATTTCGCCCTCTGCTTTTAAAATCTCTTGGAGAATACTTTGTGACGTCACGATACTGGTTTTTGCAGTGTATTCTGAGCCAGTCATTGTGATTCGCACTTAGCTGAGCCGATTAAGAGAGCTGTTAAGGACGCCCACCTTTAGAGATTTTGACCAGCAACTCCTGGAGAGTTCCATGCTGGTGGTTTAATGACTTCACTTTGAGAAATATTGGCCTAATTTCTGCTACAGTCCTTTGTCCACTTTCTTGTCTCAAAATATGAATTTTCATGTATAATTGGAAACCTTGATTCTTGCATTTCCACTCTCTTCTCTATACTGTAGCCCCTAACCATGTTAAGATTCTACTCCTCATGGTTCTTGACTGAGAAAACGCATAATGATAAACAGCAACTATGAATTCAGCAAAGTTTTTAAATTAATTTGAATTTTATTAATTCCTACACACCGGTATACATTTGGAGAGTGGTAATGTAAATTCAAGACAGGCTATTTATTTAGAGCACTATAATGCTTGGTGTATATTTGGATTCATGGATCCCTTCCTGTAGTTCTGAGCTGTCCTTGCCTCACCCAGGGCCTATGGTCTAAGAGTGGGGAATACTGATCTAGACCAGGGGTTCTCAACCATGATGTCATGACGCATCAGTATGTTTAGAGCAGCTGAACAATGTGTATGTAGCAGATAATTTGCTATTACTAAGAGCTAAAATCCCAAAATTTGTGAATAATTTCCCTTTTAAAAAAATAAATACAAATAAATTCAATATTGTTTTTGTAACACCCCCACCCTTGGTCACTCGCATTCCCAAATGCTTTTATGAATAGGCAAGAATGGAGTGGACTTACCATTCATCCTGCTGCCTAAAGGGGGCAGAAGTCTTTGGTATGTGATGACTATGAATATGGTATATAATGAAAATGAATTATTAATGTGCTTACTTTTTTTGTGTTTTGTAAAAATCTGAGAATGCCTTAGCGAGTATACTGTATATATGACTATCATCCATCCTGTGGGTCTCATAGGAAAAAAAAAAATACTAGGACACTGCATTAGATGTGAGTCAATTAATTACGGAGTATCCATAGTGCTGTGAGTGGGAAAGAATAGGAAAGACAAGAGTCCCTTCTCAGTGAGAACAGAGAGGCATGCACGGCCAAAATCTTTGTCGTCTTTGGTTAAATTACCCGTAACAGCGGGCTTTCCAGCCACGTGATGGATGGGGTTCTTTCTCCTGCTTTGAGGCTTTATGGGGCTATAAATGTTGCTGAGTTTCAATGTCTAGTTTGTCTACTCTTTGTCAGCCCAGTCTGGCGGGTCATTCTATGGGGAGGAAGAAGAGCTTCAGTTACTTTAAATCTGGGTATGATTCCAATTTACTAACTGCATCTCACTTTTTATACAGTTTGTTGTCAAGTGCACCAAAATCCCCGTGGCCCTTGCTGTTTTCTCTCTTAACCCTTAAATCCCTTCTCCTGCTCTTCCTCCCCGCAGCTCCTTCCCAGGCGCTGAAATGTGAGATCGGGCTGACCCGGCACGGATAGACTTACCGTGACCGCATGTGGGGCTCCAGAGAGCCCCAAGGTGAGGGCCTTTAGCAGATCCTCCAGGCCCGAGATGGCCCCATTTCCCTGTCAGAGTCTGAGCGTCAGATCCATCCCCACACTGCACCCACCCTCCCACCACCTTCCAGCCCCACTCTCCTGAGAGCCCCATGGAGGCTCTGAGCTCATTAAGGACCATTATTAGCGGGGTATATTTGGCATCTGCCTGGTTCCCAGGCCAGAGTCTACGGAGAAGGCAGCTCAGACTCAAGAGCTTGCACACTGGCTGTCAGCACGAAGGGTGGTTATTCTCTGGGATGATAACTGACTAGTACCACCTCCTGGGGGTTAAGAAAACACAGGTGAGTGTGACTGAAATGTGCTCCCTCCCTGACCCTGACCTGTCGAGTACAGGGGCCAGCTGGGTGGCTCCGTGGTCCAGAAGCTCATGGGAGCGTGCTCTTAAAGCAATCCCACCGTCAACAGACCACCTTGCCAGCTTGACCAGGTATGTTCCCTCATGCAAGTTACGTTCTGAGTATGACCAAGGCCTCTGATGCAAACAGGGAAGACAGACCTTTGAATTTGTTCTCCAAGGCAAGGTTTTACTCTAAAGTGAAACACATAAGATGTGCTTCAGATGCCGGCCCTGATGTCAGTTCCCCTACATTAAACCCAGCCTATGTGGGGTTAAAGCAAAGCGCTCATCCCCTTTCCCTGCTTACTCCTGGGCTTCTTGGCACCACCACCCATCACAGAAGCAGACAACCAAGGATATCCACCTGCAGATTCCCTTATCTCACCATCTTCCTCTCTGAAAGCAGCCTCACAAGGGCAAATGCAGGCTGGTGGGAAAGCTCCAACCAGCAAGGGCACAAGCTCCCTTCCCTACAACCGGCCACATTCCTTGCGACCTTTAAAACCCCTGGCCTCACATCTTTTGGGAAGACGAGATGAATTTTAGGGCTCACTCTGGTCTCTGGGCTAGTATCACCTGAATTAAAAACCCTTTCCTTGCCATAAGCCTGGCATTCCAGTTTTCTTTGGCCCCTCCTGTGTGGCAGGTAGGGAACCTGTGGATGTGGTCAGTAACACTTCCAGCCCCCAGAATGGAGGGGCAGGGATAGGTATCACCAGAAACTAAACCAGTAGATTTGGCCTCAGGCCCCAGGCTGTCCCAGACCCTGATCACAATAGTATAGAATTCTGTTTGGCTCATCCTGTCCCAGCATACAACCAGTTCAACCTCCTGTCGTCCCTGCAGGCTCTACTGTGTCTTAGGGGACCAGGGCCCAACTTTACTGAAGCGCTGGTCCTTGGACACCCACCCTGTATATCCCCCGTGGCCGGAGCAGGGAGAGGCAAGGGCAGGCTGAGCTTATGGGTTATCTTCCAGTCCTCCCCACCACTCCCACCCTTGGGAATGGGCGTAGAAGCCCCACCCACACAGATTCCCCACAGGAAATCTGCTTTATAAACACTCTGCCAACAATACATCACTGCCACCAGCACCAGGGGGAGGTTTTCCATCCCTCAGGACAGGAACAGTTGGGACAGGTGTGCATTTAGCTATGACCCTCACTGGAACAGAGGGGAGGAGGGTGGAGCATGTACAAAGCACCCAAATGCTATTGACACTGTTATTTTGAAGGTCTTTTATTTATAGCAAGCTCCATGCTCTGCTCTATACCTGGAATGTAAAGGACGCGGCCCTGAGCTGTTTGAAGCAAAGGTCCGCAAGATGAAAGCTCCAGTTCAGGCAAGGCTCGGGCTGCTTCCTACCGTCGAACAGAAGGGAGAATTGCACAGGGCCCAAACCAGCGAAGACAGAGCAGGGAGAATGATGGCCATACCAGTGCCCTGAATAGATGGTGGTCACCTAACCCAGGGAGGGTCACGAAAGTGGAGTGTGGTCAACATGTGAGAGAATTTAGGTAACAAAGAAACTGATCTGGTGGAAACACGATCTCTAGTGTAGAGAGAAAACAGTGGGCTGCGTTGGATAGGCCACGACCCCCTTTGGAGAGAATGATTCAGAGCCACAGAAGTGGGAAGAAAGTTGATCCCGAGGATGACTGGGGCAGGTGCGGTGTCTGAGTTTGGGAGAGGCAAGTCTCTAGAGCTGGGCTTGTGCTTCGGGGGCTGTGAATGGCGAATGCTGGCTGTAGACGCCTGTGTGTGTGGGCACGTGGGTGCACTGTTCTGAACGGAGGATGCTCTGTTTTCCTCAGTTTCTCGACGAGGTCCAAGACGCTCAGTACTTTGTTCTGCTGCTGCTTGCTCCAAAGCTCTTACTTTCTCGGTGTGTGAGTGTGTGTTTCATAGTTTTAATCAATTAGGGTAAAAGCCTCAGTTGACTGCAAATACACCATTAACCCTCTGGTTTACCACCAGCTAATCTTTCTAAAAAGGAGAATGATTCGGGGATATGAGGTGTCATCTGATCTTCAGGCCATAGAGATAATAGCCATCAAGAATCAGATTGACATTAAGGAGAGAGTTTGAGGATCTGCAAGGCTGCCAGCCATTTCATTTAAATGGTATTTCACGTCACCCTACCCCGATGCTGCCACCTGGCACCTACAAATCTCATTGATTCAGTGATAATGAGGCCCCCACCCTGTACCCCGTTATCGGCCAAGACAGGCCAGGCTCCAGTCCAGCTCTTCTCCTCTGAGCCCTGTTAGTGTCCTTTGGCACAGCATCTCTGCGGCAGTCCCTTTGTCTCAGTCTTTTAGAGAACACGTAGAACATCTCCAGCCATGTGCACATTAGGGATGCACAGCCTTCTGTTCAGCAAGCTGGATACCCTCATAATGCCAGGCCGCAGGCACCAGCTCTGCTCTTTTAATCCTGCTCCAGAGGAACAAAAGTTCAGGTGGCAGCCAGCCACGGGGCAGACCTCCACTTGCCCCTGTTGAATGGGAAGCAACAGGAGCGAACAGCGTAGACAACCATTTGTTGATTTGTTGTAACTGTGTCTTCACTGTGGGGCTGGTCCTCAGTGCAGGATCTTTTCAGCTGGGTGTTTCTTATGAGGAGGGTGGGCTGGGGTCGGTGTGCCTGGCTGTGGTCATCTCTTAAACAAAGGCTGGCTCATGCCTTCACAGCATTGACTTTGAGCCTCCAGGATGGGTGTTCTTCCACAAGGCAGACGTGTTCACAGAGCTCTTCTGGCAATCCTACCCCAAGGGTCTTAAGCCGTAGCAACCCAGTTTTCTTTAGAGCGGATTGATACAGAATGTTTTTTTCTTTTTTTCTGTTGAAGTATAATTGACATACTGTATTAGTTTCAGGTAGACAACATAATGATTTGATATTTGTATATATTGCAAAATGATCACCACAATAAATCTAGTTAACGTCCGTCACCTTACATAGTTACAAAATTTTGTCTTGTAATGAGGACTTTTAAGATTTACTCTTTTAGCGACTTTCAAATACTCAGTACAGTAGTATTAACTATAGTCACCATGCTGTACATTACATCTCCAGGACTTATTTCTCTTATAACTGGAAGCTTATACCTTTTGACCTACTTTACCCAGCCCCTGCTCCCCACCTCTGGCAACTGCCAATCTGTTCTCTTTATGTGTAATTGTTTAACATGTGTTCTGACAATGGAACGGTCAGGAATCCCAGAAACTCTACCTGTAAATTTAAGGAAGCTATAGGGAAAAAAAATGATATGGGGGGAGGTACAAACAGCCACTCCTCACTGTTGGACAAAGTATATTTGACTCAAGTGTCAGTATGAGAGGTCTCCCCGCTCTCCACCCCTGCTCCTCCACGCACACCCAGACACTCTCTGTGACCCCATGTCCCCTTGCCTTTCCCTCCAGTAAGCACTAATGTGTCACATTTACAGTAAGATTCATTCATTCAACAAAATCTTTACTCGTCACCTCCTTTGGGCTAGGCACTGTTCTAAGCACTGAGGATGGATGAGCAGATGAATTCCTGGCTCTCGTGGACTTTTCATTCTGGTGGCAGGTGGTGATGAATATGTAAAAAAGTAGGACTAGAGGGTAGAGTGGTGGTCAGGCAGGACCACTCTGGTGAGGGGACATTTGAGCAGAGTTCTGGGGGAGAGCTCTGCTGAGAGCAGAAACAGCAGGGACCAGGGCCAGAGTACGTGTGCTTAGAGGATGAAGGGACGGTGAGGAGGCTGGTGGCCTGGAGCAACCGAGAAGGAGCAAAGCGGAAGGAGAGGAGGTTGCTGAGGCAGTGGGCCGATTCCTCAGGGCAGACCCTTAGGCATTAGCATCCCAAGAGGGAGGCAGGGTGAGGCTTGGTCTGACACATTGTGATGGGCCTCCCTCGGCTGTGGTGTGGCCAATACTTCCCAGGGTGGCGCATTTGGGAGCTTTTCCCCTGAGATGTGTGTGGTGTGGAGAACAGCTGTAGGAAGCAGGGGTGGAGGAGGGGACAGCCTGTTAGGAGGCAGAAATCAGATGACATGCGGTGGCTCGGGCTAGGTGACAAAGTAGGGAGAAGTGGTCAAATCGGGCTTTGCTTTGAAAATGGAGCTGCAGGATTTACTGATGTGGGGTGTGAGAGAGAGATGTGAAGGATGACTCCAAGGCTTTAGGCTTGAGCCAGAAACTGCTGTGTCATTTTCTAGGATGGGAAAGATGATAGGGTGGGGCATTAGGAGTTCTGTCATACCCAAATCCCATGTTGTGAACCATCCTTGCTGACTAGGAGAAGTGCAGACTCTCCTGGGATGCCCCTCAGGGGTAGGGGGCAGAGGGACATGGGCAGGCATGACAAAAGACTTCTGCCTTTTAACCCAGGGCTCTGCCCTGCGTCCAGCCCCTCTTGCCCATTAGTGCTCTTACACCGACTCCACTCCGACCCCTCTAGATTGCTCACTGTTTGCCATCTACCCAGTGTTTCCAGGAGGGTTCTCCTCCACTGGCTGACTCAATTTGTTTCTCTACAGAGCCTCCACTTCTCCAGAACCCCAGGCACTCTGAGGGCTTCCTCCCACATCCTCTTCCCTCTCTGCCTCTGGTCTGCTCCACTCTGCCCGACATCATCCCCATTCATGGTGACTTTCTCCCTCCAGTCTGGGCTTCCTTGTCCAGCTCCCCGTAGAGTCCCCATGGCTGTCACACATCTCTGAACCTCGGTTGTAAGCCTGATTTGAGTTATTTCCCTCGTTTCCATGTGCCTCATGAAAATTAAGGCTCCAACCTTCTACGGCTATTAAGACTTTTCCGGGATATTCCATGACAGTTGAACACACAGAGGTCTCTAGGGGGTTCTGTGAGCTAACCTACATGCAGACGCTCTCCCCTCTGAAACAGCTGGAAATTCTTGTTGTAAATATGCTCTAAAGTTACTGGTTCCTAAAACCAGCTCCCTGACATGTGTTGGAGTGGACGCCTGAGAGTCGCGCAAGCCCCAGCAACAGCAATTGTGACTCCGTGATTCCAGGAGAGGCCTTGGAATCCGTGTTTAGAAAATGATCACACTCCTCGGCAGTTTCGTCTCCAGGCAGGTTTGGGAAGACTGCTTTAAATGTAGGGGGCGAGGGTGTTCTGGCCCCAGAGAGGTTATCTTAATTCTTGGTTTAGGCAGAGCAATTACTACCACCTGCAGCCTGCTGGGACGCCTTGCAGTCCCTCACACATACTGGGTTGGACAAAGTTTATTTGTGGACGGAGATGGAGAGGATGGAAGAAGAAACCTCTGGTCTCTGCCCTCAAGAACTCAGAGCCTGTTTGGATGAGCTAAGACTGTCACAAACGAGAAACACTTAAGGGCTTTTATAGAACAGATACAAATAAATGTATATTAATATGCTGCAAACAGGGAGTGTGGCTAGCAGGCAAAATAGAGATGGAGAAAGGCTGAATTTGTGAAGGAGAAAGGCACATTAGAGACTCCAGGCTGGGAAGAAGTTCATGTTTACATCCAAACTGTTGGCCCATCTGCTTCTGCACTTGACGTGGAAGCGTTCTCTGGAGAGAGGTGCTCTGGAGAGAAGGCTGGGGCGCAGCTGAGAAGCAAGATGAGGGGTGCTTCGCATGTCACTGTCTTAAGCAACAAAAACAGTTCACTGTGTATATTGGTAATAAGCTGGAGACATCTTAAGTGGAGGAAACCAAGACCATGACCTGAGGGCCGACAGGCCAGAGGCGGAGCTGTAGGGAAATGAGATTGCTCTGTTCTTGCACTTGCTCCAGGCGGAGGCTGGGTCCCTTTTGCTGCAGAGCATTTTTTGTCCTGATCTGACCCTTTCACAGGTACCCAAACTGCCTCCAGCAGCCGTTATAGTACGACCCCATCCCCCCACCCCACCCTCACGCTTTCCAAGAGAAGGGGATTTTCCTCAGGCTACAATGAAGGCCCTCTGTGTTCATGGTGCAGAGAGGGTCTGTGATTGTAAGAGTGGGGCCTCCTCTCTGCTCAGGCGGAGCCCCCGCCCCAGCACAGACCTGTTCCTGTGGGTGGGGTACGTTTGCTGTAATCCAAGATTTCCCACACTTGCCTGTTTATGAGAATCCTCTGAGATGCTTGTTAAAAATACAGATTTCTGAGTCCCAAACTACAGCTTTTTAATCAGAATCTCCAGAAGAGAGGCTTTTTAGAAAGCCAGTTCTTAGGACAGGGTAAATTTGGGAAACTTCACTAAGCTATGCCCCTCTCTTACCCATGGGCGACCTAACCCATGTTTCTGCTAGACAGCTGCTGCCTGGGCTGGGCTGAGGGCCACATTACAGGGGGAAAAAATGTGTTTTTCTGTCTAAAGGCCAATTGTGATAACAATAGTGACTGACCTTTACCTACTGTGTGCCGGCCCGGGACTGGGGCTTTTGTTTTTCTGGATTATCTCATGTAATCTTCTTGACAACCTAATGAAGTATGTGCTACTGCTGTCTCTGTCCTTCCAGATATGGAGGCAGAAGGAAGGGAAGTTAAGTGACTTGCCCACAGGCACACGCAGCTGGCAGCTGGCAGAGCTGGGTGGGAACACAGGCTTCTGATCCCTGAGCTCCATCTCTTCTCCGGGACATATTACTGATCCCAGGACCTTGAATTAACCAGGCTCCACACCCTAAATGTGAGCTTAGCAGCCCAGTTCACACCACCACCACTACCCCAAAGAAAGGGCAGAAGAGGAGGGAGTTGTAATTTATCTTAAAATCTCTAGTGGGAGTGTGAATGAGGAATGATGTGAAGGAAAGCACAGGAAAAGGATGCTAATTCCTCATGTTGGTCCTCAGGTACTGGAACTCCTTAAGCAACCTGGTGGCATCCTTGCTGAATTCTGTGCGCTCCATCGCCTCCCTGCTGCTACTCCTCTTCCTCTTCATCATCATCTTCTCCCTCCTGGGGATGCAGCTCTTTGGAGGAAAGTTCAACTTTGATGAGATGCAGACCCGGAGGAGCACATTTGATAACTTTCCCCAGTCCCTCCTTACCGTGTTTCAGGTATGGACTCTTCTCTGCTGGGATTATGACCAGGTGGGTGGGTGAGTGGTGAGGGAGGTGGGAGAAGGAAGGAGACTTGGAAAGGTAGAAGGAGCTTCACCTTGTGTTGGGCACCCAAAGCCAGCCTAGATCAGCCATGGAGGCTCCATGCCCAGCAGAGTCTTGGTTCTTTCAGTAGTTTCCCTGACCCCTAGACCCCCGTGGAATTCCACTGTTGATGGACCATTGAAAGAAGATCTAATCAAGCAGTTTAAAAACTCTTTCTTAGCCGTGGAACCCTTTATTCAAATAAATTCTACATAAAAGCCCAAACTATAAACCAAGAAAAACAGCCTGCTCTTGTTGGGGGAGGGGAAGGTGATGGAGCTGTCTTTCCTACCCACCTTTCCTGCCCCTAGAAAAAAATACAACTACCCCTTAAATTTGTGACTTCATAGATATTTTGGCTTAGGACAAAGCCAAAGTAGCACTTGTTTAGGTTTAAAAGTAGATTGATTTATTTTAAAAAATGAATAATATATGGATGTTGCCAAAATCTTAATGGCGATACCCACATGACTAATGTTTGGGGAAAACAGATAGCACATTGCTCTCCCAATGAACACATTCACATTGGTGAAGGGGTGTTTATGCCCTAACCTGAGGTGCCATCTCGTGTACTGTATGTGGGTCGTAGGAGAGATTTTGACCAGGGAGCCCTTTCAGTTGCCCCTCAAGTAATATTATTCTAGTGGCCACGCACTTTGTCTAAGGACAGAGTCAGACTTGTCCGGGTCAATAGCTCAGAGCCCCTGGGAGGAGAACTGGGAGCCAGGAGGAGGGAAAGAGGTGGAAATAGATCTTAGTCGTTTTCGTTAACATAGTGGGGCAGGGCAGGGGAGTTTTGGGGTTTGCTGTTGGTCTAACGCTGTGTCCCTTATTGGTGGGAATGTGTCATTCAGATCCTGACCGGGGAGGACTGGAATTCGGTGATGTATGATGGGATCATGGCTTATGGCGGCCCCTCTTTTCCAGGGATGTTAGTCTGTATTTACTTCATCATCCTCTTCATCTGTGGAAACTGTATCCTTTGCTCCTGCCTCCCCACCCTTAATGCCCCCGCCCTCAGTCTGCAGCATGATGCCAAATAGGTGTGCCCAGCAGATCCTGACTCGAGGCTGAAAACTGTGCTTGCCCGTCCACAGGGCCCCAGGCAAGCAGGGGAAAGGCGTGCTCTGGGGAGAAGACAGTCCCCAGCCCAGAACTGCCTTAGCTGGCGGGTCTTGCGGGGAGCCTGGAGCTTTGGCATAGATGAGGATGTAAGTTCATCTTCCTGAACCAGTTCAGGCTACAGTGTTGCCCAGCTCCAGGAGAAGTGTTCTCACTGTAGTCTGGGTGCATGATGCCCCCTGGCTGTGTGCACGTGCAGCCACTCACATGGACTCTGATGTGAACGCTTCTGGAGTTGGGCACCTTAGCTGCCCTGGGATGTTGCATCTGCTGGAGGTAGGATGCTCAGTTAAGGAGGACTGAGCCATCATCCTTGAAATGGCCTTCGTCTCCTCTTCCTGCTTTCTGGTCAGTGTCCCCTTCCTCTGAAGCCACTCTCCAGGACTTTAGTCACAGGCAGAGCTGGCTGGGCTTCACCAAGCAGACCTGACAGATCCTTCCTGATCCAGGCCACGGGCAGGTTTCCAGAGTCTCCAGCCACAGGTGTTCTTCTCTCCCTCTGGTCACAGCCCCATGAGGGCTGTGTGCAGAGGTGGGTTGTTAAGTGGAAGCAGCTCTGGCCCAGACTCGGGTTTAAATCGCAGCTTAATGTAATGCGCAAAAGCTGGGCGTTGATGCCAACAGACAGGCTTTACGTTCTACCAGCTGGGTGACCTCGGGCAAGCTGAAGCATCTCTACCTCAGTGTCTATAAAATGAGGTGATAAAACGATAGTACCTGCTACTTACCAGGTCATCGTGAGGTTTAGTGGGATAATGTGTGCAAAGCCCCTGCCACGCGGGGGCATGAGAGCGAGGCATCCAGTAGCACCCTTGCACAAGCCTTCACCTCACTGGGTTGTGGTTCCCTATGTGTGAAACAGGTGACTGTCTGGGTGTCTGGGTGGAGGTCAGACTTAACAGATGTTAAGAGCCCTTTCAGCTCTACTTTCTTTGATTCTGCAGTTCTCTGACCCAGGGTGTCCATTCAAGGTTGAGGGTGGGGGAGAGAAGAAAAGGGCAAATGACTGCTTCAGTTAGGAGTCCCCAAGCTTTGGCAGCTCCAGCTGGACCTTCCGAGGGTCTTTGTATGCTCAGGCTCACTTTAAGAGTTGGCAAAGACATGAGGCCGCCTCCTGAGGGCCCAGTCATAATGAACCGCTCTTGAGAGCGTTCTGCATTCTGCTAGAGACAGTGCTGTTTATAATGTCACTTACAGCCAGTCCTCACAGTGGGGACACCATAAAGCAGCCCAGCAATTAAAGAGCAAGGCAGGGCTCACTGCCGCTCTCCCTCCCTGCTCCAGCCTACAAGCTGGCCTGCTCTCAACCCCTTAGAAAACTCCAGGTAGCTAGTAGGGTGATGGGGAAGGAAAAGCAGGCAGGAGGGACACCAATGGGTTTGGACCTCCTGAAGGGAGTCACCATGAGCTCTCACTGTGGGGAACTCTACCCCTGCATGTCCTGCACCCTCCCTGCTCCCTGTGCCCACCAAAAACCCCAAGGCCAAGGGTCATTTTCTTTAAGAATGGACACAAACAGATATCCTACTGAATGTGTTCTTGGCCATTGCTGTGGACAACTTGGCTGATGCTGAGAGCCTCACATCTGCCCAAAAGGAAGAGGAAGAAGAGAAGGAGAGAAAGAAGCTGGCCAGGTAACCCTCTGAGCTTACCCAGGACCAGGGGCCCAGGGGCCCGGTTCTGGAATGCCATTCCCTTTGGTGGTAAAGTGAGCCTTGGAGGCTGGCCTCTGTTGGCCATTCCTCCCAGAAGGACACTGGGTTTGGGGCTTCTTATAGTAAGTTGGGTCTCTCTCCTAATTCCAAGGCATTGCTCTAAAGTGGAGACCATCATGAATTACAGTCTCTGTGAAGGTGTTGTATTTCTCTACCTCTTTTGAGAAGAGAGGTCATGAAGGGTGCTGGTGGGAGTAAAGGATGGGGAGAGAAAAAAGGCAGCCACTCAGAGAAGAAATACAATTCTAGTTGAAAGACTGATTCTTCCTCACTGTTTTGTGACTCATCTACAGTGTTAGGAAGGCAAGATAGGACCCTACATTGTCTTCCATCATTGTCTAGATTGGACTGTCATAGGCCACCCATCTGCTGGGTACTGAGCAGAGTTTTCCAGGACCCAATCCTGAATGAGATCCAGAACCTTTCTCTGCTTTAGACAAGGACTGGAGCAGCAGAGAAGCTGGAAGAAGCCAACTGAGTGCCAGACAGAGCAAGATGAGGCCAGGTGCCTTGATCCTGGGCCCAGCCCAATAGCGTTAGTGACTGAGCTCCCCATGCCATGTGCCCTGGGTGGAGGAAGATGGACATAGGCCTAGGGAATCTGCTCCCACTGGCCCCCAACAGACCACAGAGTAGTTTTCTTTTTCACTGTTCCCTGTCACTCCAATAAACATCTCTCTATTTTTTTCTTCTGCTGACCGGCCAGGACTGCCAGCCCAGAGAAGAAACAAGAAGTGGTGGAGAAGCCAGCAGTAGAGGAGGCCAAGGAGGAGAAAATTGAGCTGAAATCTATTACAGCTGATGGAGAGTCCCCACCCACAACCAAGGTGAGTGGCCATCTCCTTCCAAGACCTGGGAGGGCCATTGCTGAGGGAAAGAGGTTACAGTACAGTCTTCCCAGGCCAGACGCTCATGGACAGGAAGAAGGAAGGAAAGAGACTTGGTGGGATAAAGCCAGTGAGGGTGGAGCAAGAGAACCAGGAATGTGAAGACAAGGCAGATTGGTTGAATCCCAGCCTTCTGCTGATGTCTTAAGAATATGCACAAAGTAACAAGGATATATTTTTGAGTCAACAGCTCAGCCACTGACTATAATGCAATTTCAAGGCTG
The DNA here is from genome assembly GCF_041296235.1 of Equus asinus. Lineage (NCBI taxonomy): Eukaryota > Metazoa > Chordata > Mammalia > Perissodactyla > Equidae > Equus > Equus asinus. The sequence continues at coordinate 12,288,677 of NC_091811.1, read as the reverse complement.
CTCCAAGCCTCTCAAACTGTGGGACGTATCTAACGGGATTCTTTCTCCTTCTCCCCCTTGGCTGCCTAGATCAACATGGATGACCTCCAGCCCAATGAAAATGAGGATAAGAGTCCCTACTCCAACCCAGAAACTGCAGGTACCAGTCCTACTGCCTAAACCTGAGGTTGGGAGGCTGGGGTGGAGATCCATATTCTGAAGCCACATGGAAGTGGCGGTATATTCAAGACCAAGGGCTGCAGTTTCCCTCTGCAAGTCCCTTGCGCTGCCGAATGTCTCCTGCCTCTGTGTTTGCACTGCCAGTCCTCATCCAGGGAAACTCAGCTCCTTGTTTCCTCATAATAATAATAGGAGATTACATAAGTCATATTTGAGCAGTGTTTTTGTGCCTTTTGGAAGCTGGATTCTATATGCATTTAAGGTTTTATTGTATCCTGTGTTGTAAAATCATTATTAGCTTACAAAATTTATTACTACAACGTATGTTGCAGCATTATGCTCACTTAATAATAAAAGTAAATCCCAAATCTGTCTTGCCCTCACTCAGGAGGCAGTGCTGAGTACAAGGACAGCTGCCACCACAGATGTCCCACCTGTTGTTTTGTGAGATGCTTTTGGGTCTCTCCTTATAAAAAGAGCTCATACCGACTGCCTTCTCATCTTCTATCTGATACGTAAATTGGCAGGCAGTCTCCTCTGAGGGAGTTTTAATGCCAGAGGTCGTTCAGCCTTTCTCCAGGATTCGCTTCCCCGCTTTGCAAAACCCCACATCCTGGACGAGCCCCGGCTTGCCTTCCTCTTACCTGAAATTGCAGATATCACCACCCGCCTCAAGCTCGAAGTCAATTACGCACGACAAGGGACTGTTATCTTACTGACATTTCCTTCTCTGTGGAGGTTGGGCTATATGAGGGTTGTTACCCACATTAGGTGCCCGAAAACCTTCTGCATTTATGAGCAAAGCTAGGTTTTCCTTTTTGCTTTCCCTCTGCTGGTTCTCTGCGGGAAGTCTGCAAGGACAGCAGTGGCCCCCTCCCCTTGTCCTTGGGAAGAGGCTCCCTGTGGCCGCTCCAGCTCCCTCACCTCCCCGTGTAGGAAGCAGGCTTGGCATCCTGGGGTGTGGACAGAAAGAGGAGCAGGAAGAGCCTTTCCGGGGGCTGGGCACTAAGCCTTTTGAAGTCATAAACCCTTCTGCTGTGAACGTTATAGAATTTCAAAGACATACTAGAAATATTGACCAAATGCCATGGGATGATCTTATCTTCATCCTGAATAAACAAATAAACTTTAAAAATGACATTTTTGAGATAACTGGGGAAAACTGAATATGGACTGGGAACTAAAGGATTTTAAGTAGTTTTTGTTAATCTTGTTAGTAAAATAATATTATTATAGTTCTATTTTTTAAATATTGAAGTGTTTATGGCTGGAGTCTAAAATGTTCAGAAGTTGCGTTAAAATGCCCCAACAACAAAAAATGGAGGCAGGGAAGGTAAATCAAGCAAGATGGGCAAACCGTCAAAGGTTGTTGAAGCTGGGTATGGAGGTTCGCCATATGAGTCTCTCTTCTCGTGTTTATATTTTTAAAGCTTAAAAAGAAAGAGAGTAGGGGCTGGCCCCGTGGCCGAGTGGTTAAGTTCGCGCGCTCCGCTGCAGGCGGCCCAGTGTTTGGTTGGTTCGAATCCTGGGCGCGGACATGGCACTGCTCATCAAACCACGCTGAGGCAGCATCCCACATGCCACAACTAGAAGGACCCACAACGAAGAATATACAACTATGTACCGGGGGGCTTTGGGGAGAAAAAGGAAAAAAATAAAATCTTTAAAAAAAAATAAATAAATAAAAAAATAAAAAAAAAAAAAAAGAAAGAGAGTATTAAAACAAACCCCTCTGGCCCTGAGCAGAGCCTGTCCATCTGGCCTGCGTCTCCAGGAAGCAGCCTCCCGGCACGCAGCACGCAACACACAGCAGGCAGCACGCAGCAGGCAGCACACAGCACGCAGCAGGCAGCACACAGTATGCAGCAGGCAGCAGGCAGCACGCAGCAGGCAGCATGCAACATGAAGCAGGCAGCATGCAGCAGGCAGCACGCAGTACGCAGCACACAGCACACAGCATGCAGCAGGCAGCGGGGCGAGCACCGGCTTAGGGGGTCTGTTCTTCCATCACCTAGCTGCACTCAGGCCCTCTGTCCCTGTTCCTGCTACAAAGCAGTGAGGTAGACACACCCATGACAATAAGCTCAAGTTTCATTATTCTAAATACACTCGTGGCCTTTCTCTTCTTTGTTGCTCTAATAAAATCAAAGAGAAGCAGATCAAAGGGAAAAAGGACTAATGAGGATATTGTCACCACATCGGCCATCATAGAAATGTTTCTCTGTTGACACGGCTTTGAGAATTCTTGGAATCGTTTTGCTTTTAAACTGAAAAACTATTCTCCCACACTCTGCTGATTCCGCAGGATTCCTTAGATTTTTCCCCCATCACGTGGCCACCCTTCTTTAACCTCCTGCAGATGTGTGCCTTCACTCTCTTGGTCCCAAGAATCTCCTGCCTTGGGTCCATAGACACCTGAGGCTGTCCTGCCTCAGCCCACCACCACCACTCAGGCCTTTAAAGCCAGTTCCTAGGGCTCCCATTTGTTCACTATCCCTGGTTTCCATTTTCTCACCCAAGGCCGGTATGTTCTTAAAGCTGGTGGCTCTGGACATCCCTCTCCTCCAAGGCTGCGTGAGCCTCTGCTTCCTAGCTCCTCCCTTCCCTGCCACTGCACGTTACCTCCTGGACCCTTTAGGACCAGGTGCAGCAGAAGACCCCAAAGACTCCTCCAAGGTTACTTGGCCTACTGTCTCTGTTATTGTCAATCTCTCGTCCCCACTTGCTTCTCTTCTGAACTATGAAAGGCGAAGCCTGATCCACCATTGTTCTCGCAAACACAGCCCTTCTGCTTTCTCTCCTCTGGGCAGCTGGCCCCTGCGGGCTCACTTCACGCAGATGCCCCCTGGGAGGCAGCAGAAGTGAGCATTCCTCCTGCCACACTTCCAGCCGGACTTCCAGCATAACAGGGCTGGTGCCTGAGCGCACACTCCCCAGCTCCCTCCTGCTCAGTCTCACTTCCTGCTCTCTCCTCGGCCTTCACCCTTCTCTCCAGGCTGCTGTGTTTGCTTTTCCAGGCTGCACACAAAGCTGTATGTCGGACGGCCGAGTGGGAGCTGAGCTCCAGCCTACACTGTGCCAGCCAGGGCCTCTGCCTTCATGGGAACACCGAGGAGGGGCCTGGTTCTAATTCATACAAAGTGGCCGTACAGGCTGGCGGTGGCCCGTAGTCCTTCCCTCTCTGTTTAATCTCGAAAACTTGCCAGTTGGTTTTAGCCTCCAAGCTTAGTATCCACCAAATTCTAGAAACATCTACTCACCCAATTAGGAGAGCATTGTGCCTAGATTGTGGTTTTATTTAATCGATTAGTTTATTTGAGTGAACATGCAGATGTTCTTAAGAGTCGCTAAGGACTTAAAATTAATAAGCACACGTGAGAAAGAAATGTGGGCGACACCAGAGAATGCATAGCACGGTACCAAATGCTGTGGAGACTCGAGCTGCAGCAAGGGGCTCGAGGAGAAGTAGAGCAGTGAGGGCGGGGTGGGTGGGGCGGCTGCGTGGACAAGGGTGGTCTTGCCTGGTTTGGAGCTCAGGGAGTTGGAGAGAGAAGCATTTATTTCAGGACCATACTGTTGTCATAGACACAGAGCTGGAAGAAATCATGGCGACATTCATTCACTTAGTACCTACTTAGGAAGCACCTGCTGTGTGCCAGGCACTGTGGCAGGCACCAGGGACACACCTGCGGGCAAGACAGAGAAGGCCACGGCTCCCAGAGCCTGCATTTCAGTGGTGAGACAGACCACGAGCAAGAAAGCAAACCAACCAAGAAGGTGATGTCAGGCAGCACTACGCGGCAGGAAAATCAGACTACCAAAGGCTGCGTTAGACCTGCTGGGTGGGGCAGGCCTGCTTTGGCTGTGTGGCAGTGCAGCCCTCTGAGGAGGCAACATCTGGGCTGAAACCTGAATAAGCCAAAGGAATTAGACATGGAAATCAGAAGGAAGAGCTTTCTAGGTGCAGAGACTAGCAAAGCAGAATCTCTTGCAGAACGCACTTGTCTGCCAAGGAGTCCAAAGAGGCCAGCGTGCTTGGAGCAGAGAGGGAAGGGGAGAGGGCTAGGGCCTCAGATGGGGGCTAGGTGGAGGCAGGTGGAGCAGGGCCTCAAAGGCCCTGCGAGAAGTTCGAGTCTGCTCTGATGCAGTGGAGAAACACCTCAGGCAGAGGAAGACATGATCCGACGTCCAAGATATCTGTTTTTTTTTTTTTGGAGACCTGATTAAATATACTTTTTTATTGTTGGTTTTTTTTGGTGAGGAAGATTGGCCCTGAGCTAACATCCATTGCCAATCTTCCTCTTTTTTTTTTTCTCCCCAAAGCCCCAGTACATAGTTGTATATTCTAGCTGTAGGTCCTTCTAGTTCTTCTATGTGGGACACCACCTCAGCATGGCCTGATGAGCAGTGTGTAGGTCCTCACCCAAGATCCGAACCAGTGAACCCTGGGCCGAACCCTGGGCCGCCGAAGTAGAGTGCATGAACTTAACCACTCAGCCACGGGGCCAGCCCCCAACATACCTTTTAAAAGACTCACTCAGGCTGCCATATGAGAAACGGATATGAAACAGCAGATAGTCAAGAATAGGACCGGGGACAGTGGGGACACTAGCACAGGAGTCCAGGGAAGAGATGATGGCAGCTTAGGCCAGGGTGAGGGTGCTGAGCTACAGAGAAATGGCGGGACTCGGGGTGCAGTTTGCAGGTGGAGCCAACTGGACTTATTAATGGCTTAGGAGTTGAGGAGAAAGAACGAGGAATGAATGGTGACTCGGAGGTTTTCAGTTGAGCCAGCAAAGAGAGGCCAGCCCTGAGGGTCTAGCAGTTGGGATTCCACACTCTCATCACCACAGCCCAGATTTGTTTCCTGATCCGGAACCCACACCACCCGTCAGTCTGTTTGTTGTCACACTCTGGTGGCTGCATGTTGCGGTGATGCTGAGAGCTCTGCCACCAGGATTTCGAATACGAGCAGGGTCACCCATGGTGGGCAGGTTTCAGTGGAGCTTCCAGAATAAGACAGACTGGGAAGAAGGAGCTGGCCACCCACTTCTGAGAAAATTGGCCGTGAAAACCCTGTGAACAGCAGTGGAGCATTGTCTGATATACTATCGGAAGGTGAGAGGAGGGCTCAGAAAGACTGAGCAGGTTCCACCCTGCTGCACACAGGGGCGCTGGGAGTCGGAATCAACTCGATGGCACTAAGGACAAAGCCAGGAGAAGGTGCCTGCCGCAGGGAGCACCCTCTCAGCCTTCTCTCCCGGGCTCTCCCACACAGCTCCAGGCTGGCTCTTTGGCCCTTACCACCCTTGCATTACCTGCATTACCTTTACCTGCTGGAAGAATCTGGGGCCACACCACAAACTGTAAGCTCCTTCAGGGCAAGAACCACGGCTTTGTGTTCAGTGTGCTGTAGGCAGTAGATGTTAAAAATAGTGTTTTTATTTTAATCAGCCATGAACAAAATCACAGAGGTGAAAATGTGTGTCAAATGGGGAGGGCCAGGGTCACCGAGGCCCAGGGCTGGGGCATGAGCTCTGCGGTGGTTTTACTTCAGAGGGCAGGAACCCGCCTCTGGGAAGCAGCGTCAGCTGCAGGGTGCCCAGTACCTTCCTTATCACGCTTTCCAGACCTCCAAGGAGGAGATGAGGAAAGAAAGTTCCCCAAGGGAGTCTAGTGGCATTTGGGAGCAGGGGTCCAGGTGGCTCAACTGCCAACCCCAAACTTTCCCTGACTTTTCCTAATCTGTCAGCCTCTCTTCTTATACATAAGACATACAGAACATCTCCTGCTGTCACATTTCTGTCCTTGGACAAACTTGGGTTTGTCTTTCAGAAATAGTTTCCTCTGAAATTCAACGATGTGGGTCTGCACAGTCAGCCACCTCGCTTCTCCCCAGGAATGGAAATGGATGTAGACCTCATCCGCAGTGAGGCAGGCCGCTGCCCACGACACAACAAAAGGCTTCACTGGGAACTCAGAAAAGCACAAAGCTAGTAAATATATGATTAGAATGCATAACATACATAGAAAACATAAGTGATTAGAATAAGTGTTAAATTACCTGTTATCAGATTATCATGAATAAGAAAATGTCGGGTCGTTTACAGCAAAACGGAAGAATACAAACACGTGGGCAGGAGTTTAAGCTCTTTCCCAGTTACATTTCGCTTGTAAATATCATGATTTAGGCCAACTCTGGTTTTGCTTTTTTCTTTGATGGAAAACTTTACCTTTGTTTTACATCCCAAGGTTTGGTTAAAAAGCTTTCACCCTTGGCCTGTACACAGTTTTTCATCTTGTGCCTCTCTTCTGCCGAAAATATCTACTGCCTGCGGGGCAGCTCTAATGACTCTAGGGAAAGAATCTGAGCTGTACCTGTGTTCTGCGCGTCCTCCAAAAAAAGCTTGGGTCCCTAAAGCCTCTTGCTTGGTAAAGAACCACTTTCTGTGCCAGGCATTTTTTTCTCTGTACCACCTGGCTTCAATCTTAACCAGAAGAGAGAACACGCAGAGGCATGGCTGGTCCTAAGATGGACTTCCTGCAGCTATCTTTCCAACCAGCTTAAGTCTCACCTGACCTTCTTCTTTCGCAAAATCTCCTTCCTTAGAAAGCTAATGTTGGTGTGGTAGTTTAGTCTCTATCAAGAAATAAGGGCTACTCTGTGCAGGACATGGTTTCTCTCTCCAGGGTTTTCAGCACATAAGGAGAAGGAACAGATACATTTAACCCAGGCATCCAAGGTATTGGATATCGGCACATCCAAGGAGTGCCAAGTTAACGCAGGAGGCCAAAGGTGCTGCTGGAATTCACAGGAAAGTCCTTCCCTAGAGCCCAGGAACTCAGGAACGCCAGGTGAATGGTGCTACCTGAAGGGGAGTCCATACAGCTCTGCAGACAGAGAGATGAAGGGCAGGCCACACAGAGAGAGCGTGAGGAAAGGAGAAAGCACAGAGGCAGTGTGTTCATGTCCTGGGGCTGCCGTAACAAATTGCCACGAACTTGGTGCCTCGAAACAACAGGAGTTTATTCTCTCACAGTTCTGGTGCCTGGAGTCTGGAGTCAAGGTGTCAGCAGGGCCGTCTGCCCTCTGCAGGCTCTAGAGAGAAGCCCTGCTTGCCTCTGTCCAGCTACTGGTGGCAGCCGGCAGTCCTTGGCACTTCTTGGCTTGCAGCTGCATTGCTCCAGTCCCTGCCTCTGTCCTCACATGGCCTTCTTCCCTGTGTGTGTCTCCGTGTCTCTCCTTATAAGGACAACAGTCCTTGGGTTTAGGGCCCACCCTAGTCCAGTATGACTTCATCATAACTAATTACATCTGCGAAGACCCTACCTACTTCCAAAATCAAGCCACATTCTGAGGTTCTGAGTGGGCGTGAATTTCAAGGGGATGATATTCAACCCACTACACCGAGTGTTCAGAAAATACTTTGATGTGAGTGGGAAGTTTGTCAGGGAATAACAGCAGGCAGAGTTCAGACTGAGAAAGATGCTAAGCACTAATTTATAGGCTAAGAATCGCTCCCATGGGTAGAGAAAGCAATAACAACCCCTGAGATTTATGTAACACTTGCCCTGTGCCAGGCACCGTTCTGAGGTATGTATGTACTATTATCCCATCTTACAGATGGAGAAACTAAGGCACAGAGAGACAAAATAAAACACCCATGACCAGAAAGAGGCAGAGCCAGGATTTGCATCAAAGCACTGGCTGGAGAGTCCATGCCCCTCACTCCCATTCCCCTTCTAAACATTTTTAAATACATTTGACCAGAACAGGACATGCAGTGGTTCCTTTCCATGGGCAATGATCTTGTAAGCAAAGAAATAAGCCGTTTGCCTTTGGTCCAATTGAACGTGGCCACTGGCCAGGAGAAGCAAGGAGCCCCTTTAATTGGTGTCAGTGTCTAGACCTTTGAATGAAGGGCCTGTTGTGGTCAGCATTATTGCCCTATTATCTCTACAGCACTTGATTTTTCTGAATTTTCATGAATGGGGAAAGTCTTAATTTTAAACTGCTGGAACCTTCATGGATCGGGTTGTTTGCAAGGGATCCCACAAGTCAACTAAGCCATGCCCCTTCCCTTCCTGTAACTTAGACGCACAAGTACACCTGGCAGTGCCCTAGTCTTACCTGGTTACCATTTCTAGTGCCTTACAACTAGGATGACCACCCTTCCCAATTTGCACGGGACTGACGGATTTCTTGGGATGTGGGAATTTCAGTTCAGAAAATGACTGGACAGTCCTGGGCAAACCAGGACATGTTGGTCACCATACATACAACCCCCCTTATCATGCGCCACCAGGAGGTTCTTTCCCTAACAAAGGTGAGCTCCAGCAGTGTCCACAGAGCCGGGTGTCTGTCTTGGATGGTATCCTGCATTTTCAGAGGTACAAATAATGTCTTGATTCCTGTCAGTGGGAAGGTATCTAGAAGTAGGCAGCACAATGGTAAAAATAAGTGCAAGTAGTGGAGTTATTTAGAATGGTGCTATTTTTCTTATAGGAGAAGAAGATGAGGAGGAGCCTGAGATGCCTGTTGGCCCCCGCCCCCGCCCACTCTCTGAGCTGCACCTTAAGGAGAAGGCAGTGCCCATGCCCGAAGCCAGTGCATTTTTCATCTTCAGCCCCAACAACAGGTGTGTGAGAATGGTGGGGAAAGGGGAACTCTGCTCTCTGCATGAGACAAGCCCAGCAAGTGCCGGCATCCTCCAACTTCTGGATGGAGGCTTGAACTCCCCCACTTACCACAGCTTGTTTAAACAGGTACTATTTAAGTAAAGGAGTCTGGATTCCAAATCAGAAGACCTGTGTTTTTCTCTCCATTGTTTGAAACGTGTAAACCCTATTTCTATCCTTTTGATAATGACTCTTGGTAATTTACTAAGTCTATTTAACTTAAAGTCTGAAGTTAAACAAGAACGTGGAGCTCCTCCTGTGCAACAGAAGCAGCTTAGACTGTTTTAATTCCTCTCAGCCCCTCCTGCCTTAGATGTGATTATTGATTACTCCTTTAACCCAACAAGGGAGACAGTATTTCACCATCATTATTATTATTATTTTATATATGTATATATGTAAAGTTCCTTTAGTTCCTTTATGGTAAATTCACTTGGCCTCTGTTTATCTGTAATTGTTTTCATTTCTTGTTCTTGAAAGATGGTTTTGCTGTGTACACAATTTTAGATTGACATGTTTTGCCCCTCAGCATGTTAAATGTATAATTCCACTGTCAAGTCAGCAGTCACACCAACTCTCTTTCTTTTGTAGGCAATCTGCCCCTTATCTCTAGTTGCTTTTAACATCTTCTATTGCCTTTGGTGCTGTGCATATTAACAACCATGTATCTGGACATGGATTTCTTTCCGTTTATCCTGATTAGAATACGATATGCTTCCTAAGTCTATGGATTTATATTTCTCTTCAGTTCTTGAACAACACTAAAGACTAGAATAGAATTTCTAATTCTTGAAAAGTTGCAGCCATAATCTCTTTAAATATTGTCTCTCCTTCATTCTCTCTATTCTTTTCCTCTGGCATTCCAGTTAGGCATATGTTAGACCTTCTGGTTCCGTCCTCCCTATCTCTTAATGTGTTATGCACATCTTTCATCTCCTTGTCTCTCTTTGGTATTCTGGGTAATTTCTTCAGATATATCTTCCAATTTCTTAACTCTCTCTTTGGCTTTATCTATGTTACTGTTTAAACCAGTTTTTATATCAACTGTTACATTTTTTCATTTCAGACAGTTCCATTTGTTGCTTGATTTTTCCAGATCCATCTGTCTATATCTAATGGTTTCCTATGATTCTGTCATCTTTGTGATCAAGTCCTTTATTTCTTTAAATATTTCAAATATGGTTGTTTCATATTCTATATGTGATCTTTCCAAGTCTTTGAGAGGTCTAAGTCACTTCTTTTTGTTTTAAAGATTGACATGGCCTGATGAATGGTGTCATGTCCATGCGCAGGATCTGAACTGATGAAACCCTGGGCTGCTGAAGCGGAGTGTGTGAATTTAACCACTCAGCCATGGGACTGGCCCTGTCTAAATCACTTCTTTGTTGTTTCTTCTGATTTCCCGTCTTAGCAGCTCATTTTCTTATGTGTTTAATGATCTTTGGCTGACTTCAATACTTCATCTTAATTGATGAGATTCCTGTGGACTTAAATTAGGAGTGGGAAGCTTTCTTCTAGATGCCCCTGGAGGGTGTTGGCTCAGCCTAGAGTCCCAGGCTCCTCTGCCCCACCTCAAGACTGGCTTGAAATACAGTTTCCTGACAGCAGTGCTGATACAGGCATATGTCCTCAGGCACCTCTGCCTTTCCTGGCTCCCTATCACACAAACCCAGCTCAGAGGGATTGTCTGTCTGTTTGAAAGGGATGATCGCTGCAGACCTCTGCTGACTCTCATGAAACCAGAATTGTTTCAAAGAGTCAGTCTGCCCAGGATTTGGTGCTTCTGCAGCCATTGGGTCTCCTGGAGCACCCGGTCAGCTGCTGCCAGGAGCAGAGGCCCACGGACCTGGACTCAAGCCCTCACTCCCTCATGCTACAGGCTGTGTTTCTGGGCAAACCTCTCCTGCCTGGGTTTCAGTGTTTTTATCTATAAAATGAGGATGATAATAACACCCACACCTCCCTTCCTAAGCTGTTGTCAAGATGAGATGTATATAAGACACCTTTGGCATTCAAGGATCCAGCATTTGTGGTACTATCAACGAGTGTCCAGAGTGCCACATGTGTAGTTCTTTGTATCGGGCTGAGGGGTAGAATTGAATTGCACGCCTTGAAGCTATTACGGGAGCAAATCAGCTGGCCAGAGTATATTCTTAGCCAGTATCTCAGTATCCACATCTCTGGGTGGATCTGTTGTTCCTTATACGTAAAAATGTGAAGTAGATCTTATAAAGTGATTTTTTTTAATGATGGGGAAAAGTCCCCCAACAAAACCGGTTAATGTCACAGCAGTATTTGAAAATTTAGAGATTCCAAAAGGTCTCAGATGTAACCCTCCAAAATGTCTAAAGTTTACCATCTGTGAAAGTGCTTGAGAATACAAAGTTCTGTACAGATACGCATCGTGGTGGGGGGGGGAGGCAGGGGCTGTGGTTGTCACTCCCCAACAGCAGTCAGACTTCAGGCTGCAGTGCCCACACCCCGAACCAGCGAGCTCCTGCTGCAAGCTAAGGGAAGGGGTTGAGGCTCCTGAGACCCAGGGAGCCGCTTCCCTCAGCTTGACCACATGCTTCCCTCCTTCTCTCCCCCTCCCCACGCAGATTCCGCCTCCAGTGCCACCGCATCGTCAATGACACGATCTTCACCAACCTGATCCTCTTCTTCATTCTGCTCAGCAGCATTTCCCTGGCTGCTGAGGACCCCGTCCAGCACACCTCCTTCAGGAACCACGTACGTATTCCCTTTGTCCTCTGCATCCCTTCTTCCCGGGACTAGGACTGGGCCCACAGCTTCTGTTGTGACCTCATTGTTTGATCAAGAGCCCAGTTCCAAATCTCATAGTCAAAGGCATAATAAACATTTCTTTAAAAGCTTACAGCTTTGGTAGAAACCCGTCTTAGGACCATAAGCAAGTAAGAGCACGTGGACCCAGTGCCTCAGGCTGGCCTGACTGGCAGAGGTCAGGACTTTCATTGTTCCGTGGATGTTCCTCAGGAAGCTCTGGTTCCCTGTAAACTTAGTAAAGAGTAGCCATTGACCTCCTGCCTTGTTCCCAGGATGCTCTGACCAGTCCTAATCATTAGGAAGAGAGGGGAAGCACTGGCAAATAGGTGTCAGTGATCAGGCTGACCTTATATAAAAGAGAGCCTCAGTGACCTTTTGTAGAGTAGAAAACTAAATTTGGAGACCCACTCAAGGCTCTGGTGAACAACATTAAAGGCTAGAATAAGAATTTCTGCATCTTGAAGTCTCAAACCTTTGTTAAATCCCAACCCGGTGGGCACGAAGAGAAGAGCCCAGCAATCTAAAGCCATAGCCATGCCGAGCCCCTCGCTGGTCTGCAGCCTGCTTGATGCAGAGCTTTCTTACTGAGCGAGGTCTTAGGCCCAGCTTTGACCCACCACCTGAGCTATAATAAAGCATGAAACCCGGTAGCCTGCCCCCAGCCTGGGGGGCCTCACCTGGAGCGTGCGCCTTCCCATTGCCTCAAAGGCCACAGCGCCAGTACAGATTTCCACCAACATGAGAAGCTAGCTGAGTCACACCAACGTGAGTTAAGCATTTTGCATATTTCTGCAAAAAAATAGCAAACCCCACTCTCTGTCCTTTTGACAAGCATCCCAGTGTCTGATGTGGGTTTCTTAGTAAAGTGGATTTGTGAGAAAAGTGTCCAACCAGACACGGCCCAGACCCAGGACCAGTTGAGGCCTGCCTGCCAAGCTCCCTCACTCTCTGGGGACCTCATCCAGAGCCACTAAGCTGCCTGAGGCCAGCCCACCGCAGGATCCCATGCTGTGTATGTGCCCCTCAGCTCCTGACTCGATTCCGTCTGTCTCCACGTGGAAGGGCTCACGGGACGCGTGTCCTGGTTTTGAAGTGTGACTCCTTTTCTGGTGAACATTGCTGACCTCTCCCCCCTTCCTGTTGTCGTCCCTTCTCCACCCCATCCCCACCCTGTTTCTTTTTGTTTTGCAGATTCTGTTTTATTTTGATATTGTTTTTACTACCATTTTCACCATTGAAATTGCTCTGAAGGTAAACCACATCCCCTCTGCTCCTCTTCCTGTCCTGCTCGTACGGGCACTGGCTCTCTGCTGTCTGTCGCTAACACACGTGCTCCTGTTGGTGTCTGGTTCACTCACAGAGCCACTAATCCGATTGTGCTTATTTTTCAGATCCTAGGCAATGCAGACTATGTCTTCACTAGTATCTTTACATTAGAAATTATCCTTAAGGTAATGCAACCTGAGCAATGACTCTCGCTTTCTTTCTCTCTTTCTGCTCTGTATGCCTGTCTCTTTTCTCTCGTTTCTTTCACTTTCTTTTTCATTCTCAAGCCTGAAATTGCAAGAATTAGTGCCCCTCACTTTCTTCTGTGTGCTTGCTCAGGCTCGGGCCAGAAGAACCCACCGCCACCCAGTGCCTCCTCTTGGCCTGGGAAAGGCATACGGCTGACAGGGTTGTCACCGGCTCGGGCACTGCCCTGTCAGCAGTGCCCCACACATGCCCACACACACCCACACACACACCTACACACACACCCCCCCACACACACACCCATCTCCTGGTAATCGGTAACTGATCCCTGCTTAGAGCCCTTCCCTCCTCCTGCCCAGAGGAAATGCCACACGAACTCCCCAAGTGGAAGAGCCCACAGGGCATGGAAGAATCCCTTTGGCCGCCCCCTCGATGCCCGTTATCTCCACCTTCCTCAGCACTTGCAGCAGATATCAGGGCTGAGCTGGAGCTGGGGCGGTGTGATGGGAATCATGGGCCTAAGGCAAGAAATGGGCCAGTCTCCCCACTGGGGCTTTTGACAGACACCCCCAGATGACTTCTGAGCCCTCAGGTACCTGCCCGGAAGCCCGCTCCAGTGTCCCTTGCCCTGGGCCTGGAGGAGGGAGAGTTTGACTGGAGAGCTCGGCCCAGGGCTCTGACAACAGAGTGCTAGAAGGGGCGGGAGCCCCTGCCCCGAGCCCAGCTAGAGAGCACCGGCCCGGCCCGGCCGCTGTGGGTGCTGGTGGCCATCATGGAGCGGTCACCCTGCAGCTGTTGAGCCCACCTCGGAAGGCACTGGAAAGAGAGAGTTTTTCTGTTTTATATTAATATATTACCTACACATATTTTATTATTTCTAAGTTTTTCCAGTATACCACTGGGCCCTAGCCCAGTGCCTCCCTAGCCGGTTCATCAAGACTCGGGTGCGAGTTCCGAGGCCTGGGGAAGTGCGTCTCAGCGCTTGTCCTCAGAGCAAGGGGATGGACTGTGCCCTCACCCCACGCAGCAGAGCCATGGGCTCAGAACTCATGCTTTGGCTGCGTGTCTTTTTCCTGGAGACCCACCTGGGACCCCTCCTCCCTGGAGGCCCAGGCTCCCTTTCCCCGCTTCATGTGGCTGATGCGAGTGCCAGTGTCCGCACCTGACCACGTGCCGCGCCGGCCCGCAGACCTTCCTTTCCTGATGGGACCTCCCAAGTCATGACCCATCCCCTTAATGGACGTGACAGTTCTGTCACATCCAGACGCAATTTGAGTGGGGCAGTTCGGGTGCCTCGCTGTTTGGTGTGTCCTGAGAGGCTCACTCGTCCCGACCCTGGCTTCTGTCCCTGCTTCCAGCTAACCGAGAGCCTCCTCAGGTTTCTCTTCTACTCAGAGAGAGTGGGTCTGACCAGGCCCCGATTCCTGGGCGTGGGGAGAGGCAGCCAAGCTTTATCTGGCTGTATAAGATGCCCTCTGTAAATCCCCTTTCCATGGTGACCTGGTTTTTCCTGAACTTCAGACTCAGGGAGGCACACAAACACCCAAAATTCTGTCCTGGGACAAGAAAAGCTCTCAGGCCCAATTCCCAGTACCCCTCCACAGAGCGTCCCTTGTGGATTTCAATGGTGCTATTTTCCCTTCAAGGTTGCCATACAAGCAGAAATGAAAGGTCTCTGCAAGCATTGTCATGGCAAGACCCTTCCCTCCCTCCCGCCCCCTCCTTCTGATCTCTTTGATGCTTAGTGTGCTTCTAAATATAAACCCCAGCCCGGAACACTCCCCTCAGCTCCTGCCCGCTGGGTCCCTCTGCCCTGCCTGAAGGCCCAGCATCCTGCCATGCCACAGAAAGTGATGGTCCAGTCGTCCAAGGGACATTTCCTAGCGGGAACAGTTGAAAGACCTGGGGATGTTTGGCCTTAAAAACAAAAGGCTTATAGGACCACAACAGTTGGCCTGAATACTGCAAAGGACTGTCTCCTACAGGAGGGAGAAGGTGGAGCCAGGACCAACGAGTAGAAATGACAGAAGATACAACACTTTTAATAACTAGAAGAGCTGCCCAGAGAGGCGGTAGTTGTCCGTGGCTGGACAGAGGACATCCCTGCCCATCCAGCTCAGAGTCAGTGATCTTGTGTCACACTCCTTTTCTCTCCTCAGGCTGAAAATACCCGCACAGTAGGCTTTTCCTGGGCAATGACTTAGAACTTTAGGAAGCAGGAACTGGGTGGGTGGCAATCAGCAAACAGGGTAAAGGAAGGACATGTGCACTAGGTACCTGAACCTGGCCTTGTCTTAGCCCCAAATGCCACAGGTAACTTACAAATGAATGCTCCATTTTTCCAGCGTCCACTTGCCCTTTCTCCGATAGCCGCTCTTCTTCTGGCCCTGCCTGGCGCGTGCCCCTGCACACACACACACACACACACAGACTCACTCACACACACACGCACTTTCTGGAGTGCTGGTCTTATTCCAGGTGCCCTGACAAAACTGGAGCCCAAAGTCAAAGAACAAAAGTCGGCCCTCTGAGCCCAAGCGGTCCACCTATTTGAGAAATGCTTGTCCCCGAGTGTGGACAGCTCGTGGAGCTCAGTAGTGTCCTCACAACATCCAAGCCAGGAGCGAGGTGAGATCAGACCCGGCACCTTCTCTAAGGCTGAAAGTGAAGTGGCTCAGGGAGGCACTCGGCCTTCTGCAGGCACGGAGCCTCTGGGGTTAGCACAAGCTGCCCAGGACCAGTCTCTGGGGTCCCGGATCTCCGCTGAGAGATGGGGCAGCAGTGAACTCCAGATGGCAGGCCTCGGCAGAGATCTCCAGCGATAGTCCCCTGCAGCCTTTTATATAATGTAGCCACTTCCAGAAACTGCTGCAGGACACAGGTGCCTGCGTCCCCTGTGACCCCCTGAGGCAAGAGATAAATGGAAAGAATTAGGCTGCAAGAGCTATTTTTGCCAATTTCCCCTGTGTTGGTTTTTGAATTGCTCTGCAGACATGCGCCCTGGAGATGCTCTGATTCCAAAGAGAGACACTGGACCCCAGATGACCAGACTCTCCGTCTCTCAGCCTTCAGCTCCTAATTTCTCCCTTTGGCTGATGCTTCGTGGCCCATGGCCTTTCATAGCCCTTAACCTGGAAATCCACTGGCCCTGAATTCAAGCCAACAAAATTGGAAAGGCTGTTTGTTGAGCACCCGCAGTGGCTTTATATCAAGCTCTGAGGGAGGCCTGTCACAGTCCTTGTCATCCTCTGTGCTCCCCTTTTCTTTTACAAAGGGCTTCTGTGTAGATTTTCTACAGGTGCCTCACAAAAGCAGGGAAGAGTACACCCACTTTATAGATGAGGAAACGGAACTTCCCTCACACGGGAAGAATCTGAAATCCAAATTCAAGCTCTCTGGCACCAAGTTCAGTTCAATGACATCTAACATTTATATAGGGCTCACTGTCTGCAGGCTCGTGTTCTCCACGTAAGAACTCAACTGATGCTTACAGCCCTATAGATATTCTCATTGCCCCCATCTTTCAGATGAGGAAACCGAGACGCAGAGAAGTAACTTGCTGCAGGCAGACAAATAAAATACGGTAGGGTTGGGATTCGAACTCAGGAGGCCTGGCTCCAGAGCCTATGCTTGTAATCCTTGTACCATGCTGCCCCTGTGAACACACAGCTCTGGCCCTTAAAGAACATACAGTCTAAAAGCAAGACAGTAGAATTGAGCTTAGAATATTTGGCACAGATCATAAGCACTATCTGAGGCTGGGAAGTGGAGGGATCCTAATTGCCAGTTATTGGTAGAACTTCTCTCCTGGCATTAAAGTGACTGTCCCAGTTTGCCTGAGACTAGGGGGCTGCCCCAGGACACTGGGCTTTCAGAACTCAACCAAGAATGTCCTGGGAAAACCAGGACGGTTGCTGACCCTCCTGGACACACCCCAACGGATGCCTCAGCTGGCCCTGAGGGCAGATAGAACTTGGAGAGGAGGTTGGGAAGTTTGCATACAAGGGAAGCCCTGGGCAGCCTCAGCACAGGGCCCCTCAGGCTGGAGCCACCTGCGATGAGGAACAGTGGAAATGAGAGGGGGATGGCTGGCCAGTGTGAAAGGGCTTCAAACAAGGATTGAAGAGTGGGACGTGGTCGGGTAGGTCTAAGGAGCCACTTATTCATCTGGAGCTGGGGGAATTCTTTGGTGGCTGTAGAAACAGTTGCAGAACGCTTTTCTTGAAACTATCTCCTTCTGCAGTCCTGCCTGCCCCTCATTCCTCTGTCACCCCACTGCCCTTCAACTGGGCCCTGCCCAAGTGATGCTGTGGGAGTAAACGGTGGTATAAGGGAGTCTCTGGAGCTTGGACAGGAACCACTCATGCTGGTGTTTCTCTGTGCCTCCCTACAGATGACTGCTTACGGGGCTTTCCTGCACAAGGGCTCTTTTTGCCGGAACTACTTCAACATCTTGGACCTGCTGGTGGTCAGCGTATCCCTCATCTCCTTTGGCATCCAGTGAGTAGGGCTCCCTCAGCCCAAGATGGGGGCATGCAACTAGGAATGGGTGTCAGAAAGGACAACCAAGAAACCAAGACTCTGGAGGGCCTTCCTGCACAGCCAGCAGTGTGACTGTGATGGGAATGGGGTGGGGCTTCTGACTTGTACCGCATGGTGGCTTTCATTTCTTGTGTTCATGTCCTCAATGGTGTGAGCCTTGGGGTACGTTGATCCCGCAAGAAGATGTTAACTATCTGGATCTTGCCGTGACAGGCAGGGCTGGACCCAGATATAAGGAGAGGGGCTTTCCTCCCTCCTCCGCCGAGTGCCCAGTGTACTTGGCTACCCTCAAATCCAATGGCCTATCATTGCCATGGCCCACCCTGATCTGCCCCGTCCGTCCTCCCTCCCTTTCTCTCACCTCTCTCCCGAGTCAAAGCAGCTGATGAGAGAGAGAGCTGGTGAGCAAGAGAGAGGAATTACTGACTCTCAATCTTGGCTGCACAGTGGAGTCACCTGAGCAGCTTTAAAGAAGACATTGCCTGGATCCCTCCCCCACAGTGTTTTATTTAGTTGGTCTGAGGTACAGCCTGGGCTTTAGGAGTTTTAAAAGCTCTCCAAGTGACTCTACTGTACAACCAAGGCTGCGAACTTGCTCAGGTTTAAGAGGATCTGGTTATGAGTTTCTCCCAAGTTCCATCAGCTGATAATATTAACCCTGCACTTTAACTTTCAAAAGCACTTTCACATACACATTCTTCTAAGGCCCTCATGAAAAACCTCAGAGGTAGGCAGGGCACGCACAGTTACCATCATTTTATAGATAGGAAAACTGACGTTCAGGACATGAGACTTCCCAAGATCACACCAATGGCAGAGAAGAGGGTTCTGGGTCTCCCTTCCCAAGAGTGTTTTTGTGATCAGCTAGAAGGAGTAGAGATGGGGGCATTAGGATGTGATCATCAATTATATTACCCAAAACTGTCCTCCTGGGAGTCTAAAGGTCTAGATTTTAATCCCGGCACTACCACTCAATCCTGTTTAACCTTGAACCAGGAATTCTCCCCTTTGGTCTGTGCTCTCCCAACCTTTAAAGCCCTTCCATAGTGATTCGATGCAAATGGACTCCCTCCCTGAGATACTGGGATAGATAGGAATGTCCTCTGAATCCTTTGGAATACAAAAGGCATGAACCAGAGAAATCCAATTTTCTACCAGCTCCCTCTTGAGTATATTGTTGATGTAAATAATCCGTAACCAATCTGTAAATGAAATTGGGGTGAGTTTATTCTGAGCCAGGTCTGAGGACTAGCCTAGCCCAGGGCTTTCCTTCCCCAAGGAAGGAAGGGCACCAAGAAGTGGGGTGTACAGAGTGGTTATATACCCTCAAAGAACACGTGTCACATATGACTGAAATGTCCCTTTTACAAGGGTCACGAGACTGCCCTGTTGGCACAGTGATTGATGGACTCAGCAGGTAGTAGGTCTGCTGTCTTGGTGGACGCAGCAGGGTGACAGATCTGCTGTCTCAGTCTGAGTGGTCATGGGTGAGCACAGCAATCAATTCCTAGTCTAGGGAGAGATGCTTATCCTTAAGGAAGTGCCAACATGGGGGAAGTTGCATCTTTATCTTAAGGCCATTGGTTTTTGCCTTTGGGACACAGCAAATGCTTAAAACAGATGTACAATGCATGCTCAACGGCCATGTCAGACCCTTTTGGAAAAACAAGGTCAGGCCCAATTAGGCTTACACCCAATGGCTTCCATACTCCAGTATATCCTATTGCTTGCCATTTGTTTGTCAGTATCATCCTGACAATGTGAAGAATGAAATCAGCACTTGCTGACGTGTCATACATGTTTTAGGTCCTGAGGTGGGTATAACGCTCGCCAAAAGCTTGAGTGGACGTCCCAATCAGATGGTTAGCATGTGAGGGTTGGGATGCCCTTAGTTGCTCACCAGCCTGGCGTGGTGATAAGCCCCACCTGGGTTGATGGATAACTCCAGAAATCACACAGGCTTCTTGCCGAGGGGCCTGTGGGGGGACCTGCGCCCTGGTATCTTCTTTCCACCAGGGAACAGCAGTGGCCTGAGGCTCCCGGGAGTTCTGGCAAGGCCCTGGCATGCCAAATGTGTGGAACCTGTTGTATAGTATCTATTCCTTCAAGTGCTGCCATGTGCTACGCCAGAGTGGGTTTTACATATGAGTGTATTGGGCAGTTCCCCAGGACATGCATTTGGGGATGAGCAGCAAAATATCTCCTCACCATGCGCACCACCTGCAGCCACAGGCCTGAAGTTCCACCGTTTGTATGGTATTTCTTCAGGTTCAATGATGTCTTCATCGGGCATAATAATAAAAACTGCCATTTACAGACAATCCTCAACTTACGATGGTTTGACTTATGACTTTTCGGCTTTACTATGGTACAAAAGCAATATACGTTCAGTAGAAACCGTAGTTCGAATTTTGAATGTCGTTCTCTTCCTGGGCTAGCGATATGCAGTGCGATCCTCTCTCCTGATGCTGGGCAGCAGCAGCTGCAGCTTCCGGTCAGCCCCACAATCACGAGGGTAGACAACTGATATACTTGCAACCATTCTGCACCCAGACAACCATTCTGTTTTTCACTTTCAGTACAGTGTTCAATCAATTACATGAGATATTCAACAATTTATTATAAAATAGGCTTTGTGTTAGATGATTTTGCCCAGCTGTTGACTAATGTATGTGTTCTCAGCACGCTTAGGGTAGGCGAGGCTAAGCCATGATGTTCGGTAGGTTAGGTGTATTAAATGCATTTTTGACTCATGATATTTTCAACTTACAGTGGGTTTATAGGGACAAAACCCCATCATAAGTCGAGGAAGATCTGTACTCAGTTCGTAACATGTGCCGAGCACACTGCTAGATGATTCACGTACGTTTTCTCATTTAATCCTTGCAAGAACCTTATGAGGTGATTACTGTCCCACTTTACAGATGAAGAAATTAGGGCTCAGAAAAGTTAGGAAATTCACCCTCGGTGACTTGGCTGGTAAGTGCAGAGCTGAGGTCTGAATTCAGGTTTGCCTCATCTAAACCTCTTCTCTTTGACACTATAAACACCCGCCTTGAGCAGCACATTATATTGCTAATGACTCATGGTGAATTGCTTTTCATATTATTTACTCAATAACAGAAAAGTCCTAGGGTCACAGGCGAGTTCCAGGCTCTTTTGGGGTGGGAGATGGGAGTAGAGAATGGTCCCAGCATGAGAAAGTCTGCCAAACAGACTTTACGTTTTCTCAAGTTTACCTGAGATTAGCCTGTCAGGACACCTCCTCACCACAAGCAGGAGAAGCTTACTCCCCTACCCTGTTTCTCTCTCTCAGGTCCAGTGCAATCAACGTTGTGAAGATCTTGCGAGTTCTCCGAGTCCTCAGGCCTCTGAGGGCCATCAACAGGGCCAAGGGGCTAAAGGTGAGCTCGGTGGGTGTAGGTAGAGAGCCATCTACCCAGCAGACATCAACTGGTCTGTGAGTTGGTGAAAGCTAAGTGAGGTGAGGGATGGGCTAGAGGGAGAAGCTGCGGTCAGGCCAAGTGGCTGCTGTCTGGAAGCCTGGACTCTCCTGCCTACACCTCCGGTCCCACTTCAAGTCCTGGTTCCATAAACAGAACAATGACAGAGGCAGCCATTCAAAATCTCAACTCCAAAGCAAAATTTTTGCAAAAGGAAGACCTGCACAGAAACCCAGTGCCCCCACATGGTGATGAGGTGCCTATATTCCTACCCCTATAAAATGGGACCCTCCAGCCAATCCCTCACCTCACTTAGCGAGGCTTTTATCCCTGTAGTCACCTGAGTCCAATGGAGGACTTTGAGTTCTGCTGGGTTCCATCACGATGTGACCCTGGGAAGGTGTTTTGCCTCTTTGAGTCTAATTTCCCCCACTTGTGGTAAAGGGACTACCCATGCTGCCTCCTCAGAGAGGACCGGTTAAAGGAAGGCACGTGCTGAAACCATGTCTCCTTGCCCTGCCTTCTCTTCCCACTGCAGCACGTGGTTCAGTGTGTGTTCGTAGCCATCCGGACCATCGGGAACATCGTGATTGTCACCACACTGCTTCAGTTCATGTTCGCCTGCATTGGGGTCCAGCTCTTCAAGGTTAGTCTTGGCGCTGATTTGTGGTCCTGCTTCCTTCTTCTCCTATCAGAATTCCCAGGAAAGGGAGCTGGCAGATACAACAGGAGGAGGACAGTGGCCTGGGTCAGACTTGGGATGAATGTAACCTCCAATCACAGGCCTCTTCTGAGCTTCCCAAACCAGAAGAGGGAAGAGCCTAGAAGGAGGCATTGCTCCACCAGGCCAAAGACCCCTCACTCTCTCAGCGCCACTTGCCCTTCAGGTCCCTGCCTTTCCTTCTGGCAAGAAAGGGAGAAGGGCTCATGCTCTGACACCTCAGTATCAGTCGCCTGCTTAAAATACACAGTGGTTCCCCATTATCAACAGCATTGTCACCCTTCTCTGCCCAGCTCTCAGAACCCTGCCTCTGTCCAGGTTCTCTCTCACTGCTTCCTGGCAAGGCCCCTCAGCTATAGGGAGGCCAGCCTCCTCCTTGGTTTCTGCTCTTTTCTGCCTTAATCCTTTGATTCCTACTATTCTCCCATCTGAAGCATTCCTCCCCCTGCCTTGTCCCCCCGCCGTATAAACTTCCACTGATTTCCTCCATCTAAGCCCAGTTTCATGTCCACCTTCCTCGCGAGACCTTCCTAAGGAGTCCAGCTCGCGTGGATTGGAGTTCCCTTTCCTTTGAATCCCAGTGGTGCTTGCGGCACTGAGCATCTTCATTCGCTGACTGCTTTGTGTAAGTGAGTTATGTCGTCCTCATCTGGATTCTGTTCTCCTCACACTTTGTTGCCCCAAGTCCCTACACAGTGCTAGGCCACAGTGATGATCACTAATCATTTTTGATTGCTTCATGATCAATAAGGATTCATGATAAAATGATTCATGACTAATGAGCATCTCCAGTCACTTTGTTCTTCTACCTTCCAGGGAAAGCTCTACACCTGTTCAGATAGTTCCAAACAGACCGAGGCAGAATGCAAGTGAGTACAGGCTGGAGGCAGCCAGAGCCCAGGCTGGATAACTCTGGGCGTGAGAGGAGGGTCATCCCATTCTTCCTCAGACAGAGTGGCAGCTGGACTTTTACCCCTGGGTAGTCTGGTCCCATTGCCATGACATGTAACATTCTCTATTCCTGAAGGTTCTGCCCACTGAAGTTCTTCCCAATGGCTAGAACTGTGGGGTTTAAGCCTAGCTGGTCCCATCCCACCCAACATGCCAGGAGTCATTGGTGGGTCAGGTGTGAAAGGAGATGGGGGACCCCAAGATTAACTCCTTCTCCTCCCTTCTCAGGGGTAACTACATCACATACAAGGACGGGGAAGTTGACCACCCCATCATCCAGCCCCGCAGCTGGGAGAACAGCAAGTTTGACTTCGACAATGTTCTGGCGGCCATGATGGCCCTCTTCACGGTCTCCACCTTTGAGGGGTGGCCAGAGTGAGTATGCGTGTCAAGGCCTATCTGCCCTGATAGTAGAGGCCAAGACAGTGGCCCCTCACACACTCCCCAAGTTTTGTTACTACCCCACGCTCCTTCCCAGAGGTCATACTTACCTGTGTCCTCCCCAGGCAATGAGGATGTGTTTCTAGAACAATCTGTAGGCCATGGTTCCTGCTGAAACATAGACTCTTCTTTTTCTAGAAGATGTCAACATTTCAGAAACTCCAACCAAAAATGAGCTTCTTTTAGCTCCGCTTCCCCACCTCAGAGTGAGCCACGATGACAGGGCCTCTGGGAGTGGGGTGCGGGGAGAGTTTCTGCAGGTGTGGGCCCTTGGCTCACCACAGAATTCAAGATTCCCACTCCCAGTGTATACTCACTGTGAGTAAAGATGGCGGAGATGTCTCTGTTTCACCAGACTCTGCCCTACTCTCCTTAGAGAAGGCTTTGTCTATATTTACAATGGAAAGTAAGAAAGGGATGGAAGCCCGGATCCACATTCCTCTGCAGAGGTAATGCCTAGACCAGCCTGGTCGGCCTCACACCGCGTCACCTCTACCAGGCAGCTGATCCATCAGGTGCTCCATGTATCTTCATACAGACATCCGCTTCCCTCACCCCCAGTATGTATCCCAGTGAAATTATCATCTAAAAGTCAGAAAATTCTAAATATTTCCAAGCCAACAATAGCACATGAATCTTAGATGAGAGTCACCAGTATTATATGGTAAAACATAGAAGATACCTGCAGAATAACTAAGTGCCGTGCAAGGTAGTAAAGGAGAGGGGCTAATCCCTGTCCGTGAAGAGAAACAAGCTTCCTGGGCACGTGTCCCAGGCCCGTCAATGGCGTATGCGTGGAAACCAGCTGAGTATCAATCCAAACCATTGCCGATGATCGAATAAGCCTGGGTCATTTTTTATCTAGTATTTTTATCTAAATGAATATTTACTCTCAGACAGGTTTATTTTACGTTCACTGTAACACCCTCTGAGTCTATGCTAGTTTGCAAAGCTCTTTCAATATTTACCAACATTCCCAGTATTTGAAGTCAATGTCCATGACTCATGTTACATTAAAATAGTTCTTGACAGTTTCAAAACACCTTCATATACATTATATCAACTATCCTGCCAGGTAGGAAAGTCTGGAATTATTATCTCCATTTTATAGATGAAGAATGTGAGGCTCAAAGACGTTAAGTGATTTGCTCAAGGTCAGATGGCCAGTAAGTGGCAGAGCTGGGACATGAACCCAGATCTTCTGACTCCTAGCCTAGCGCTGTTTCCGGCACCCCTGATCCCAGGGCTCTCTAGCAGCAGTGGTGCCATCATTCCTCAGAGGTGACGCTGCTTCTCCAGTTCCCTCTGTGGCGCCTGTCTCCTCCTCCAGGCTGCTGTACCGCTCCATCGACTCCCACACGGAAGACAAGGGCCCCATCTACAACTACCGCGTGGAGATCTCCATCTTTTTCATCATCTACATCATCATCATTGCCTTCTTCATGATGAACATCTTCGTGGGTTTCGTCATCGTCACCTTCCAGGAGCAGGGGGAGCAGGAATACAAGAACTGTGAGCTGGACAAGAACCAGGTAGCTTCCTAAGAAGAAGAGGAACAGGGCGGTGAGGGGGAGCAGGGTCACATGAGGAGTGGCAGCAGCCTGTGGCCCACCCAGAAGAGAGGCTATAGTCAGGCGAGAGACCCAGGCGGATACTGAAATCACCTGTCCTCTCCACAAGCAGAATAGGGCTCTCAGTCTTCTGGAAGGGCCCAGGCCAAAGAAATGCAAATCCTGCAAACCCAGATCTGGCAAATACATTCAGCCAACAAATATTTGTTAAGCTTCTACCTAAGGAAACCTTGTGATAGACCCTGTGGGAAAAAGACCTCATACCCTATCTAGAAGTTAACAAGTTGGAAAGTGCCTGTGTGGCTTGGCACAATTGATAAGGAGGAGAGAAACTAGAACCACGAGGGAGGCAGAGCTGTGGGGATGGGGAAGAGAAACTCACTATTGAATGATTTTTTAAGTAAAATACAGAGGCCTGTGCATGAGGTAGGGCAGGAAAGAGGTTTAAGTGGGAGTGACACAGTAATTCCCAGTACTGTGGTGTGTTCTATTAGCCTGTGAAAAAGAGCTGGCAGCTCCATTCGTGAGGAGTGATGTCAACATCTTGGGTTTAGACTCATCGTTTTGGCTGCTGTATGGACTTTGATTGGAAGTAACATAGGAAAAGAAGGAGGCCAACTGGAAAGTGTAGATGAGAGATGATTAGACCCTGATCTACTATCAGTTAATGGTATTAGAGATGGGGAGAATAGGAGGAGATCAAATGGGTCAGGCTCAGAGCCTGGACAGGAGGTGGAAGGTAAGAGAAGAGGCTGCAGTGACCCTCAGTTCCTGACCTGGGAATCTGGGCACAGTGCAGAGAATGGCCTGGATCTGTGCTGGACTCTCAAGAATCAAGTTAACCCAAGATCTCACCCCTACCCGTGAACTCTGCCTTTTGATCTTGTGGACACTGCTAAATAAGGAAGACTGATTTAGGACAGGAAAGAAAAATTGAGGAGAGAAGTGCCCCAAGGAGAGTCTGTGGCATAGGAAACAATCAATGAGAAGACCAGCTATCAGTCAGTCAGTAAGGACTTATCAAATGCCACCTAAGTGTCAGCAGTCGACTAGGCATCAGTGAACTGGAAAGAATGCAATACCAACCCCTTGACTAAACCTTGATAAGGAGATTGATGAGAGGAGATGCTCTCCTTGATTAAGGGAGTGATAGGAAGTCACAAAAATGTCCAAATAACATCTCAAACCTGTAAATGAGTTAGAGCAGTAGATTATTTCTCTGACTCTCAGAGAACCCTACCCCAGGGTGTGTAGTTTCATCTACATCCACCCTCCTCTGCCATCCCCCCACCATTATCCAGACTACTAACCCTACTCTCCCCCCATTCCTGCCCCACCCCTCCCACTGCCTCCCTCCCAGCGACAGTGTGTGGAATACGCCCTCAAGGCCCGGCCCCTGCGGAGGTACATCCCCAAGAACCAGCACCAGTACAAAGTGTGGTACGTGGTCAACTCCACCTACTTTGAGTACCTGATGTTCGTCCTCATCCTGCTCAACACCATCTGCTTGGCCATGCAGGTCAGTCCAAGGGGGGCCCTGGGCCCACGATGCCTGCATGGTAGAGAATGCTATGGGAGGATATGAAGTATGAAAGAGCTGCATGATCATGTCCAGTATGTCACCTGCATGTTGGCCAAGGGAGGCAGAAAGAGCAGAACTGTCTTCCTCTCCCAGTTGGAGAAAGACAAGTGTCCCTTCTCAAGGAGGAGCTCCTCTCTGGGACCTTATGAAAGGATCCGTAGGACCCCGGTTTGATAAAATGGAGAGAGTGAAAGAAATGGAGAACAAAAGGTGAGCTTGAAGTGTTGCTTGTTGTCAGTAAGGCGTGGGGTGTGGAGGTTGATTCTGCATCCCCTGTCTTCAGGAAGGTCACCTTGTGCGAGAGCTCTCTTGAGTGCCAGGAATCTCCATGAAGTTGTCATAGCCAATCAAAGTGGGAACACAGAGCTCTGCTGGCCTGTGTTTGCAGAGATGGCAGAGACGGGCAGAACTTGTAGGATTTTCTGATCCATCTGACTGGCCATGGAGATGTGGATGGCCTTCCAGGGCTTGGCTCAAGGAAGATCTCTGTTGAGAGGAAGGTGGGGCTGGTGTGGGGCTGTCCCTGCCTCGTTTTCACAGTCCTCCCTCCCTTCAGCACTACGGTCAGAGCTGCCTCTTCAAAATCGCCATGAACATCCTCAACATGCTCTTCACGGGCCTCTTCACGGTGGAGATGATCCTGAAGCTCATTGCCTTCAAACCCAAGGTAAGCCTCTGAAGAAAAGGCTCCTGGTCTACAGGTGCCAGAGGGATGGAGAAGAAGGGGAGGTGGGAGTGCCAGTGCTGAAAGAAGGAGAGCAAGGGCCAAAAGTAATCGGTGGAGGACCATATCTTCTCCGATGATAAATGCTCCAACTCCTAAGCCTACCAAGAGTTGAGCTAGGCCAACTCCTTGAAATAGAATCTCAGCTCATGGTCTAGACCATGGCTGGGATATACAGGAAACAGACTCCTCCCTGAGCTGAGCCTCTCCTTCTAGGGGAGGCAGATCATGGTCCTTCTTCTCCCATTTCCCACCCTGTCTCTGGCCCCATCCTCAAGTACATAATCTGGAAGAAACTATGCCCACAAACTGGCAAACCAAACCTCCTCAGGCACAGCCCTCCAGGTCCACTCAGGCCTCTTTGCCATTCTCCTCCCATTTCACCGGCCACACAGACCAACCTCATTGTAAAAAGCTCAGCCAAGGCTGCATTTGCTCGGGGCTCAGTGTCGCAGCCTATGGGACCTCCTGTTCCTGCCTCAATTGCTCCATTGCACTTCCAGTACAGGAAGGGCAGTTACAGCCAAATATCTGTGCTTTGCTACTTGTAGACACTTTCTAGAAAAAAAAAAAGGAGAAAAGATTAGAACCACTGGGTGAATGAGGCAGGGTAGGGAAGGTCGGATTGCCTGTTGCCTTGGATTACCTGTGCCCTCCCTAGCCGGCCCCACCACCACTGTCCTGGGTAATGGAGGAATAAACTGGTTTGGGCAGCACCTTCCAACTCTCGCCCCTCAAGACAGGTCAGGGTCACAAGCATCCACTGGCCTGGGATTCACACCATGGACAGCTGCTTCTGAGGGAGAGTACAACAGCAACTCAGCGGCTCCCCTGGCTGCTGCAACACCTTTTGGAGAGCAATGAGAGGAAAAAGTTGGTTCTAAGTATACAGATACAGACTTGAGAAAACCTCTCCAGCTTTCCCAGCCTTCTCTTCCTCTCCTTTGCTAGTTTTTCCAGATGCAACACAGATCAACAGGAGGCAAAAAGAAAGAATTCTTGACCATATATTCGATTTTTATTCAAATTTTTACTTGTCCCAGGATTAATCGGGGCAGGAGGAGTGCTCTTTGGCTGTTGCATCCATGTTCATTGACAAGATATTCATCCTCTTCCTTGAATTAATATTCAGCTAACATTTCTTGATAACCTACCATGTACTTCACATGCCTCATTGCATGTAATCCTCAAAGCACCCTGCAAGACAGATCAGCATCCTCATCTTACGAAAGAGGCAAGTGAAGCTCAGAGCAATTATGTGTAGTATTAATTACACCATTATGAAATGGCAGAACTGGGAATAGAATGTAGCACCTCTGACTTTTTAGTTGATATATTTTGCACCACACCACACTGTTAGCATGCACCTTTCCACGTCAAGTGTTCTGCTGGGTACTTTTCAGAAGGAGGCAAACAACCTTTGAGGGACTTCGAAGATAAGGCAGCCAGTGTTCTTACAATGCTGATTCTTCTTTTCACTCAAAGAACACCTAGGAATCGTGGCTGATTTTCAGTGAATGACTCCTAATGCATGTCATGGTGACAATAATAGTAATACATCCTCCAGGGCAGCAAATATACTCTTTTTCACTTTCCTTTCCAAACCCAATCCGGTTTAGGGACATAAATTCTGTCCTGGCCTAGAGAAGACCACTGAGTGTCCCTGGCCACCCTCTATAGGGCCCATGGTACCTCTGCCCACCTATGGTCCTATGCCCAGCCATGTGGCCCAGAAGTACTGACAGGTTCACAGCCCATGGCAACATGACCAGCTGAGGCTGGGAATGCAGAAGCCTTGCTGAGTGGAGCTTCAGTCTCAGATGACAGCCTCTAGTAGAGAAACCGGCATCGTTTTCAACTAGTTTCATGAGACACGGTCGGAATATTTCAAAGCCGTGAGTCATTCCACAAATGACTCAGAAGTGTTTTGGTGCTGTCTGAAGCGGGCTGCAGAACCCTGCAGTGGGCCTCCTGAATCAAGCCTCCGGAGCTCAGAGACGCACTGGGCAAACCTGCCCTGAAGGAAAGTGGAATCGGCACCTGAAAGACACTCGACGAAATCCTGCACATCACAGAACAAG
Organism: Equus asinus; assembly: GCF_041296235.1. Lineage (NCBI taxonomy): Eukaryota > Metazoa > Chordata > Mammalia > Perissodactyla > Equidae > Equus > Equus asinus. The sequence goes on along the minus strand of NC_091811.1, from coordinate 12,259,526 downwards.
CCAACTCCCTAGGAAGTCACCAGTTTTGGGGTCTAAACCAGAGAGTTCCTCCTACTTTCCTCCATCCCTGATTTTCTATTGTGAGAAGATGGGGTAAAATAAGAGAGACTTTTTCCAAAGCAGTAAGACAGCCAATCCTGGGGCTGTTTGCCTTTCACACATGCCACAGTCAATCTGTGATGTAAAGAGAAAAGAAAATGGATCTTTTCTCTGAATACCTGTAAAGGGCCTTCTGGCAATAGAGGGGTAAGGTCACTGGACCTGGCTGGCCAAAGAAGGCTGACAAGTTGGGAGGAGCAGGAGGAGAACAAGGTTCCCTGGGCTCTAATCAAACTATGTTCTTCATTAAGAAATAGACTCCAGGGGGCCGGCCCATGGCCAAGTGGTTAAGTTCACGCGCTCCGCTTAGATGGCCCAGGGTTTCACTGGTTTGGATCCTGGGCGTGGACCGAGCACCGCTCATCAGGTCATGCTGAGGCAGCGTCCCACATGCCACAACTAGAAGGACTCACAACTGAAAATATATACAACTATGGGCTTTGGGGAGAAGAAGGAAGAAAAAAAAAGATTGGCAACAGATGTTAGCTCAGGTGCCAATCTTTAAAAAAAGAAAAAAGAAAGAAATAGACTCCAGGAAAAGCATCCCCAAAAATTTTGGACAGAAAAACCAAACTCTTTGAAGCTCTGGTGGAAACACATAGGTGGATCTGGCCCAAGAACCAGTGGCTTCTAATAGTGATGGGAAATACAGAAGAGCTTCCATATCTCACCATCGACTGGGATTTTGTTCTGCACCTTTTATTTCCCTGGCGCAGTTGTTCATATATGATATGTATGAATTTGCACTTGTAAGCATTAGCTGTAAAAGGACGGTTAGGCAGCAAGAATGTATAAGATTGATATTAGGCACAGCAGGGAGAAGTAATCTGAAGTTGTCACTGCTCGGCTTTTCTTCTCTAACTGTTTTGTTTCTGTGATTGGTTGGGTGGTCGTTCCGTTGGCCAGTCTGTACTCTTGCTTCATTCTTTCATTGTCTTCACTGCGACTGATGTTCCCAACTTCTTCATGTCTCTCTGTCCTCCTTACCACTCCATCGAAAGTAAATTTACTCAAGCCAACTGCCCCACTCCTTAAATTCACACTCTTTTCCAAATACACAAAAACTGTGGGTGAATAGAAACCAGTTTAGAGAAATTCAGTCCCTGTACAACCTCAGGGATTAGGGTGATGTCTGAAAAGAGTGGGAGGGATGATAGCAATATTGACTGGAACACCTAATAGCAAGCCACAGGGAATTCCTTCCCAGAGCGGGAGAACAGCCTTGCACCTGCAGGACCAAGCTGGTCAGCTGAAAAAGCTTTGGTTAGAATGGTCTGAAGGTAACTAAATAGCTGGAGTGCCCTCCTATCATGAGCTGAAATTTATCAGAAAAGACAGAAAAAAAATTTAAGATACACTTTATGAGAAGCACTGAAAAATATGCAGTGTTTAGGAATAAATTTAACAAAACATGTCTAAAATCTCTAAAGAGAAAACTGTAAATAGAGAGGAATTAAAGAAAACTTAGTAAATGGAGTGATATATCATGTTCATGAATTGGAAAACTCAATCTTATAAAGATGTCATTTCTCTTCACACTGACCCATAGATTCAGTACAATCCCAATTAAAACTCCAGACTGAACTTCACCCAAGGTGAGAATGGCAGGAGAAAAGGGAGCCACCCACAAGTCCTTTATGGCCAGGACGATGCTCCGGGTGTTCCCGGGGCTTCAGCCCCTTTGGGCAGCTCTGAGATCACTGTGGAGGGAGAGGCAGAAGCCCGGCTCCAGCAGTGCTAGTCACGCTGGCAGCTACAGGTGTTAGTACCAGAAGGGGTGATGATTGACTTAGTTGCCTGGGATTTGCTGTGACAATGACTCAGCTAGGGGGATGGGGGAGGAAGCAGGGACTGCTGCTTCTGAGACTTACCTTGTTCCGTTGGCTGCTGCCCACTCAGGGAGCAGCCAGTTCTCACTGCCTCTTCGTATCCCCCACAGGGAGGACGCTGGTGGGGACTGGCCCTGGCAGCTCTCTGGGATCAAAACCTTGGCTTCCCTTCTCAGCTTTCTCTCTCAGCCTGAGAATAGTCCAGAGAGGTGAATGGAACCACAGTGAGGGCTCAGCAGCCTTCCTGCCCCAGCTTCTGGAATAAGAGCACTTGAGGCCTGGGCTCCCTTTCAGGTTGCAGGACAAAGTAGGGCACAAAGGCATTTCAAACCTAAGGGATGAAGTGAGGCCTCTAGACCAGCACTATCGAATAGAACTTTCTACAGTCATGAAAATGTTGCATAGGTACTGTCTGTCAAATAGCCACTAGCCTCCTGTGCCTTTTGAGCACCTGAAATGTGGCTAGTGCAGCTGAGGAACTGATGTTTTAATTTATGTATTTAAATTAACTTAAATTTGTATAGCCACATGTGGCTGGCCGCTGCTACACCGAGGAACCCAGCTCTAGACGCTGCTTCTTTCCCATGACATTCCCAGTTCTGCCATGCCCTGTCTGTCTGTCTTGGCTTCTTCAGCCCAGCTGCTCTGGCTTCATGAAGCCAAATGACTTCTCTCATCTGCCCCACTCTTTCTCCAGCTCATAATTTTCTACTAGAAATGGGCTCCTAATAGTGGAAGCCCTCTTGACAGGGTTGGACAGTCTCTTGCCCTGGGATCCCCCAGTGTGGATTTTCTCCTGACTTGGTCAGATCTCCCAGCCATCCCTGGATTTCCCAGTCCTCGTCAGCTCCAAGTGCTGAGGCTCTTTCCCTGAGGATCCTTGCCCGCTCAGTTCTTGAACTGATCCTAAGGAAGGCAGACAGTGCACTGGCAGGTGTGGTCTGGAATTAGTCTTGCTGCTGTAGGCTGAGTATAGGGTGTGTCTCTGCTGAGCCCTGGGGCACCCTGTGGCTCTTTTTCCCAGTCCAATTGGTCTTTTGACTAGGTTTCCTGATTAGTATCTTAGTGCCCTAGTGAAACTGAAATCTGAGCGCCCTAACCACTACCTGGTTCTTACCCTGACCCTCCCCGGGAGGCAGAACCCTGTCCTTGCACATCTCAGTTGCTGGCCAGAGACTTGCTGCCTGATAGCTTTGACTCCACTTCCAAAGTGGGTGCCAGCCTTCCAGCCACATTATTTCTCAACCCAGCTCCACCTGGCATCCTCGCCCTGCCCACTGGCCTCTACTGTAGGCTCCTGTGTGCCTGGCAGCAAGCCATCTAAACTATCTGGGGCTGTAACTCCTTGCCCCCAGACACAGAGGATGTGGCCAACATTTTCATAGTGTCAGCTAACAGTGGGGCAGTAATTCAGCTGACAGCATATTTTCTCTGCTTTGGGGCTTTTTTGAAGCCCCTGTTATCTTTCAGGAAAGAGGACATGTAGCCTTGGCTGCTTCTCAGAGAGCAGAGAGGCAGAAAGAGGGGGAGGTTGGCAATCATGGCCGATGCTGACAAAAAAGCTGGTTCCTCCTTTTCTCAGACTGTTGTCCTGAGGAGTCCATAGATGGCCCCTTAGCAGCTCCCTTGGCTGGAGCAAGAGATGAGTCATAACAGGAAGGGAGCCTGGTTAACAAGATGCCACTAGGATCAGAGCTGCTCAGGATCATGGCGGTCAAATGCGGTCTCTTCTTGGAGCCATTCCCCACAGCACAGCCCTGGGCACAGCCCTGCTCAGGTCTCACCCACATGAGCAGCACCTGAGCTGTGAGAGGGAAGAGCCAGGAGGCTCTCGAATGTGAACTGCATGGTGGGGTCTTGAACCTGGGCGTCTGCTTTGTGTCTGAAAGTCTCTGAGCCTGGGAGAGTGTTGCTGGCCTTGGACCTCCCACGCACAAAGGCAGCCTCCCTCTTGTTACTAACTGCCTGCATGGTGCAGCAGATCCCAGGCTTCCAAAGGCCCCAGAGCGATCTTTTCTCTGCATACTCTGTTGTTCTTAGGAATGTTTTATTTCTCTTGGGAAGGACTGTCGGCCCTGACGTGGGTGGGTACAGGTCCTGTCAAGGTGAGGAGCATTTGAGATAGCCTGAGGGTATGGTGAAGACGGAACTAACTTCTTTCCATTGGGCTTGTGGCAAAAGGGAGACATGAGGGCCTGGGTGGGGCTCTAACTTCACACATGGACAGGCAGCAGGAAGGCTGGAATGGGGAGGCAGGTGCCCAGGGAGCACTCAAGGAGAACACTTGCTTCAGCAAAGAAACTCTGCAGCCCAAATCCTCAGTCTACTCTCTCAGCTTTATCCGTGTCTAGAACCTTCTTTCCTTAGAGATGCAGCATCTGGTTTTTCTTTGGCAAACAACTTTCCTCACATGACCTGAAGACATTATGGTCCACATCCTCCAGCCAGCTGGGGGTCCTCCAGGGGCACCCGTGCCCTGGAGAGGTACAAAGGGGGCTTCTGAGTCTGAAGGACCACACTGTTCAGGCATGGACCCACTGGTTTAGGCACTTCCACATCCTCCGTGAGCAAGCTGCTCCCAGGAAAGGGACCCACTCCCGACATTCACCAGGCAGGTGGAGAGGCTGGGAGAGCACCTCAGCAGGTGACTGAAGCCCAAGTCAAGCAGCAGATTTACTTGTCTGGCCCAGGGAGGAGTAACCATTTTTACTGGCTGTGTGCCTGGCCGACTTTCCTACTCAGAACGGGCGTCATCGTATTTGGATTACGGTTTTCATTAACTTTCAAAATCAGATATTTTGTCCCCCTTTGTCCCCTAAGGAAGTCCAGTGAGGGGTGTGCCAAAAGATAGGTTCCGAAATATTGCCAATTCTGACAGAAACAGAGGCACAGGAGAAAGGGATGCATGACCCCGGTTAGAGAAGCTGCTGATCAGCATGAGAGGTCTGGAGACCCCACAGCAGCCCTGAGGGAGCCTGGGCAGACGGAGTGAGGAGAATGGCAGGGCCAGAATTCCTCTAAATGCACCAGTAACTGCAACCGAGGAGCCAGGGCGCCCCGCAGGCAGGACGCCATCAGGCCTGGGCTCCCTCCACGGGCAGCAGAGGCTCCCGCTTCCACACGCTGTCCTGTGAGCTCTTGAGAGAAATGTCAGGACTCTTGCTTTAGAGCCCAGTAAAGGACCAGGATAAGGAGGGAGGAAGTGAGATGATCAGCAGGAAAGGTTGCACACCGAGGCATTTCCTCTTCTTGAAAGCTGAGAGTCTTCTAGAAACTTGGTTTGTTTTTACGAGATAATTACATTGCCAGCTAAAATCTTTCTCTCCAACTTTCTCTCTGGCTCTAACTGCACCACTAGTCAATAACTTCCCCTTCTAACAATTTTATGGTAACCATGCATTTCTGCATGATGCAATCATGTTTACAAGGCTTTATTTTTCACAAAGCAAATTTCACTTCATTTCTTTGCTTAATCATCCCAGATCCCACCAAGAGAGAAAATTCTGGTAGATTAAGAACCAGGAAGCCTGGCTCTCACCTCCCATCCCCTTGAAGGAGTTGGGGTGGGCAGGTAAGGTGTAGAGTTCCTGCCTGAGCTGTCCCTCCCTGTCTCAGTTTCTCCGTGGAGCAGAAAGACTGGCCTAGCAGACTGTGGTGAGACTGAGTGAGATTATGTCTGTCTTAGTCCGTTCAGGCTGCTGCAACAAATACCACAGAGTGGGTAGCTTATAGACAACAAAATATTCATTTCTTACCGTGCTGGAACTGGAAGCCTCAGATCAAAGTGCCAGCAGAGTCGGTTTCTCTGGAGAGGGTCCTCTTCCCGGTTCACAGCTGGCACCTTCTCACTGTGCCCTCACATTGTGGAAGGGGCGAGGGGTTCTGTGGGGTCTCTCTTATAAGAGTGCTATCCCATTCTTGAAGGCTCCACCCTCATGACCTAATCATCCCGCAAAGGCCCACCTCCCAACGCCATCCCCTTGGGCGTAAGGACTCCAATATGTGAATCTGAGGGGACACAAACGTTCAGACTGTAGGGATGTCTGAACGGTTACTCAGGCTTCTGGGGAAGGTGCCATCCAGCAAGACCCCTCAGCCTGGGGACTCTGCACCCACCCTAACTCAGAACCATAGGATCTTCAGCTTCTGCCCTTCTTGTCCATTTCCATTTTAAATTGGTCCTTTTGCAGTTCTGGCATTCTGTCATCTCTCATCCTGAGCTCGTTTATTCTATCCTTTCAGCCAGATTTCTGCCTAACACCATAGTGTAATTTCCAGGATCATCTTAACACATCCTTGAAGGTGGATTATGTAAGACACAGCAGAGACCATGCTCCTGACATCTAAAATCATCACTCGCTTTTCCTGTGGCTAATGCAAGCCATTGCTGGGCTTTACAAGATTTGAGCTCTGTTTTTACCTTTTTCTCTCCTTTTTGTCTCAAGGCCTTCTCATTCTTCAGGTTATTTGTTTCAAGAACCCTTTGCCTGTGTGCTGTTTGGCTAGTGTTTTGCTGCAGGCTAAAGTTCACCAACAACTCAATAAATATCGCATTGAGCACCTGACGTACCGGGCAGTGTGTGCTTGGGACCAGGGAGACAACAGTGACTACAAGTAGGCTGATGAGCACAGCATTGTCCCGTTTGCCTTTTTCAGAGCAGAATTCCCTGATTTGGGCCTACCTTGGGTCTTGTAGAGCGGCCAGTTCATCATCTCATTCATTACCAGAAAACCTGACGGTCAACCTGGTATTCCTATTCCTACTTAAAAAGAAGCAATGAATAAAGACGTTATACCATTTTGTATTAATTCCTACACTTTAAATTAGGTAACATCCAGAAGCAAGGAGGGCAGGACACTTAACACTTGCAATGGGAAGATTTGCAAGTTCTGGAGACAAAAATTAGATTGCTAAATTCCTTGAAGGCCAGAACTATTTCCTGTACATTTTTGTGTCCTATGAGAGGCATTTAGTGAAAGTTTAATGCATGCATGCATGAATGAATGAGAACTAGAACTGGAAAACAAGGAAAAGAGACTCTGGCTGTTAATGTCAGAAAACACCGTTAAGACCATTGATCTTCCATCAGTGTAGAAATCTCTAAACACTCTGCTTTCTGCTGTAAGAGACTCCCTATTTCAAGAGGCAGCTTTGGTGGGAACCCTCCTTTATACTGAACTGAAGGTGCCCCTCTGTAACTGCCACTCATGAGCACTATGTTTTCCATCTTTTCTTTCAATAAATAGTTACTGAGCACCTCAGTGATGATGTTGAGACATGGTACCATCTTTCCAGGGCTCACAGTGTGTGCGGGAGATGCTAATAAACAAAAAGTTTACAGAATAGGGCAGGGGCTGTGCTGGAGGAGAGGCCACCCCAGGGAGAGCAGTGGGGGAAGAGGCACCCATTTTTAGATAAGGTGGTCAGGCAAGTGCCTGTCAAACCGACCTGGAGGTTGAACAGGAGCCAGAAGAAGAGCATTTCATGCAGAGGGAAAAGCAAAGGCCCCGAGGCAGGGGCAAGTACAGCTTGTTCTGGGAACTGACAGCAGTGAGTGGCGGAGGTGGGCTGGGCCAGAGCACGCAGGTCCTTTGGGATCTGTAAGGTCTGACTGCCCTCAGAACCCACAGGGAGCAGGGGCCTTACCCAGGGAATTACATACTCTGATTTATGTTTGTGAACCAGCATGCTGACTGCTTAGTGAAGAACGGAGTGGCGTGGGGCCAGAAGGGTGCAGTGAGGAGCCTGTTCCTGGAAACACAGGTGACAGCAGTAGAAATGGAGAGAGGTCGCAGAGCCGTGACGTAGTGTGATGGCGAGGTCGCTGTGAGGGTGAGGATGAAGAGTAGGGCTGGCTCCAAACAGTCTTTGAGCAGGACTCTTACTGTCTTTGTATCCTTCCAGATGCTAACCCAGTAGCACTTTGTACCTATCAGGTGCTTGTAAATGTCCCCTGAATGAGAGCACACTGAAGCTGGCCTCCTGTTTCATTCCTCACAAAAATGATTCCAGCCCCTGGCTTACAGCTCTAACATCCTATGAAGAAACCCCCTTCAGTTCTCCAGCCACCCACCCCCAAGCCTCCCGTCTAAGAGTTTGCTGGGGAGGAAAGCAGAGATGGAAACTAAGGGAGTGGCCAGGAACGCCTACAGAGCTGCCATCCGGGGTGGCGCTGAGAGGCCCTAACGTGGTCCCCTAAATTCAGGAAATCCTGCCTAAAACATAATTAGACAGGTTTCTTCAGTGCGAGACTCGAGCCTTTGATGTATGCTGTGCTCTGAGATCGCCCCAGGTCAGAGCTGAGCGAAAGCTCTGAGCCCAGACCCTTGCAGCCTTACTGGAGGACCAGATCTTTGTTTTGGGTTTGTTTGTTTTGTTTCGCTGTTTTTTTGTCTCACAGAACTAATGTTCCACAGAACACAGTTTTGGAAATCTGCAGGGGCCTCACGACGACTCATGAGACAAAACTGACCTCGAGGATTGCGTGGGTGGGGCCAACGAGGCGAGGGGCAGTTCTGCCCGAAGAAGCATCCTGTCAGAGCATCTCGGGAATGTTTATCTGAGGAACAGTCTGGGGAGCCTTCAGTAGAACCTGAGGCTCGAGGTTGTCCTCAGTCGCTGGTTGATGGCCAAAGTTCAGAGTAGATAAAACTACCATTAGAAATATGAACGTCTCTTGGATCGAATGACTTTCTATTTCCTCACCACCTGGAAAATTCAACCCCAAGAGCAAGCAAGAATATTTCTTTTTTAAAAGTTGTACGGAAACTTAGACATTCTTTTTGTTTTGGTCTAGTTAATATCCATCACCATACAGTTACAGAATGTTTTTCTTCTGAGAGAAGTTATAAGATCTAAACTCTTAGCAACTTTCAACTATGCAATACAGTATTATTAACCGTAGTCACCATGCTGTACATTATATCCCCAAGACTTACTTATAACTGGAAGTTCGTACCTGTTGACCCCCTTCACCCATTGCACCACCCCCACCCCCGTCTCTGGCAACCGCCAATCTGTTCTCTGTGTCTATGAGCTCGGGCTTTTTTATTGTTGTTGTTGTTTAGGTTCCACATATAAGTGAGATCATATGGTATCTGTCCTTCTCTGACTTATTTGTTAGCCCAATGCCCTAAAGGTCCATCCATGCTGTCACAAGTGGCAAGATTTCCTTCTTTTTATGGCTGAATAATATTCCACTGCACACATATATATGTATATACACACGCCACCTTTTTCCATTCTTTATCCAATCATCCATTGATGGACATTTAGGTTGTTTCCATTTCTTGGCCATTGTAAATAACGTCACAATGAATGTGGACATTCTTTTAAGCTAGTTGCCTTCAATCCTTTTAGAACCAAAGCTCCCTTTTTGTAACAAATGCTTTGGAATACCTCCTTAATTTTTCTTAAATAAAATTCATAGGAAACAAATATTTATGTATAGAAAATTCCTATCTATACATGTAATGTAAAAGAAATACATATAATTCCTAAATTATAGTATAATGGGACAAGTCTGTCTTTAGTAGAAGAATTCATTCCACACAAAAAGTAGAGGTTAATGAAATAGCAGAAGTACAAGACCTAAGAATACAAACTCAAGATCAGTTATAACTGCCAAGCCTTTTTACATGTGGCACCTTACATCAGTGTCTGTCGGAGGTCACATAGGACACCCACAGTTCACCTGCAGAGCTGTCCCACGCAGAGCAGAACATTTGGCACCCTGGGCCCCACCGCTCAAAGCTAAATCCTACATCCCCGGAATCACAGCGGAGCCCCTGCAGAGCCCCAAACGCCCCCTAGAGGGCAGTGCACTCCCCCCTCGAGAACCGCGGCCTTAAACTCGGGTAGGGCTTCCTTCAGCCTCGGGTTTAATTTTACTTGGTATTCAAACTATTAAGAAGCCAGTGTCTCCCACCATCAGCGGAACCCCCTCGACCCAGAAAGTCACCACTTATGTATGTCAAGTTCAAGGGAGTAAAGAGAGGAGAAGGAGGGAGGCAGCCCGCAGATGGCTGACCGCTCGGCCCCGCCCCGGCCGCCGGCTTCAGCGCTGAGGCAAGAGGCAGGTGCTGCGCGCGTAGCCCCTGCCTGATTCGTAGCCGCCTGATTGGTGAGTTGGCATTACCCTGATTATTATTTATTTGCGGAATGCCCACAGGGTACCTGATGCGGAACAGCGCCCGCAGACAGGCACAAACGGGCGCTGTGAGGGAGAGGCCTCCCCACCGCGGCTCTCCTACTCAGGGATTTGCTACTGTTGCAACATTGTGACAGGTTTCTTTCCTGCCTGGCACTCGAGAGCTTACAAGTCACTATGAATGATAAAAAATAATTACATGACTTGCATAAAGCCTTCGTGTGGGCAAGGTAGTATTAGCTATTATATTTAATATTTAATGTGGAAAACTATTCACGCTGTGTAAAGAAGCCTGGTAGGAAAGTACACTGGTTCCCCTCTCCATCCCTGCCACTGGGAAAGAAACTGGGACACGCCCCCGAGGCTGGGAGGGGCACGCGGGATCCCCAAACCTGCAGGGCTGCGGCGTTAGCCCCCACCCGCCAGACCTGGGGCAGCGCCAGCTCTCCCAGCCGCTGCTGTAGGGGAGGGGCCCTTCTATGGTGCAGGAAGGCGGCCAGCAGGGCCAAGGCTCAAACCACAGCAGCCGGAGGGACGATCACGACAGCCAGGAGGCCCTGAACACGTCCTGTGTGAATTCAGATAACCTCCGAGACCGCCTGAGGGCGTGGGCGGTGATTATTCCTGCGTGACAGAGGGAAGCCGGGCTGCGGTGGCACCTGCCCAGCTCGAGGCTCAGCTCTGCAAGCGAGGGCAGTCGCGCATCCCATGCACGTTCTGTTTACTGAAGTGGGCGCAGGGGATTGGCTCCAACCATCCCAGCTGGGTCATACCTGCCCCTTTGCTATGGAGGGGTCAGCCCATTAGGTCCTGAAGGGCGTGGGGACCATAGGATGAGACTGCCAGGTTGCAGGCAAGCAGACCAAGGAGGGCTGCCACTGCCAGAGCTCATTCTCAGAAGGGAGGGGTGGGACTGTTCCTCCTTGTTCACCCACTCCCAGCGCTGCCTGTTCTCTGCTTCCCTCTCCCCCAAAGTGTGCTGGTGATGTTCATTTGAACTTCAAGCTGCCAACATTCGTTGCAGTGCGCCTGCCCAGCCTAGCCCTGCTGCGGGAATCCATCCAGTCAACACCCTAGTCTGGAGGAGCCCTTGGCAGAAATCAGCTCGCTTCCAGCATTAGTGGCATGAAGCAGCTATCGGGATCCTGCAGGCTACTCAAGTGCAAACTGAGGCAGAGAGAGAACGTCCTGTGGTCCTCAGAAGGAGCTTAGCTGATAACCCTGTTGCCATCTGCTCCCCGTGGGGAAGGCAAGCATCAGGTGTGCTTCAGTTTGCACACCCACGCCTTGCACAGTTCCAGGCACCTAGCAAGTGCTCCTTCTGTGTTGGTGAGACAGATAAATGAATGAGGATCTTTGAAAGTTTCCTGGGGAAGAAAAAGCTTAATTCCAAAGAAAAAATCAGAGTAAAAGGTGTCCTGTTCCAAGTGTGCGTTTCTCTAACAATTGTGAGAAGAGCCCCCATGACAACCACCCACTGGGGGCCTCCTCTCACCAGGGGCAAGGACAGCCCGTATCCCTGGCCCCCTGCCTGCTCCTGCCCTTTGTCCACCCCCCTCAAACCGCCCCCCCCCCCACCCTCGCCGGGCTGTCCATGCAGAGTGAGCCTCCAGGCACCTCTGAATGAACACATCTCAGGGTGGGAGCTGACATAGGAAGGCAGAGATCCTCATGGCCTCCCAGGCTGCCAGGGAGCCGGGAGCAGCTGTGTGCTCTGTTAGATGCCACTGATTTCTATGATTATTGTTATGTCTAAATGGCATCCTAATGTAATACAATTTATATTATCTCTGCTTGGTGTCAGTTACCATTGTGTTCCGCGATGGTCCATGGGGTTGACTCTTCACAGACTCACACTGAGACATCGCCGCTGCTGCCGCACTGCCAGCTGCTTTCAGCTCCTCCCTGGTTCATTCAGCTCTCCCCCATCTCTCAGGTCCACAAACTGAGACCCGGGAAAGATGTGTTTCCAACAACTGGGCACTGTTTCCCCACCACCACCGACCCTCTGCACGGCTGCCTGCTTCTTGGCCTGGCTCCCAAATGCTGCTCACTCAAGCAGGGGCTCCTGCTCTCTTTCAGGGACCGCATTCCTTGGGTTAAGGACAAGCCATCTTTTGCCCCTTCCCTCCCATTTTAGGCCCTGCCTCCACGAGGTGGCCTTGACCCCTTCCTCTGGCTTCCGTGGGCTCTGCTGCTCTCCCAAGTTGCAGACACTTCTGAGGCCCTGGGCCTGACTCTGGGAGCTTTCCATCCTGCTTCACTTCCTCTCATACTCTCTCTCTCTCTCCTCTCCCCTTCTCCCCACTTTCCACCGTGTGTGTGGGTTTTCCTCTCCTCCTGCCCCTCTCCTCTCCTGCCATCTACCTTAAGTGACCTTTCCTGTTAATACCCTTCTCACCATTTTCTTCTCACGTCATTTCTGTAATCCCTTCGTTTCCCAGCCGTCTCCATCTCTGGGCGGTTGAGTCTTCCGTCCTCTCATACACTCTTCCTTCCCTTGCCATCATCTGTCCCTTCCCACTCTGTCTCAGTTCCTGCAGGCCCATTCTAGTCTCAGCTCAGGTCTCCCACATCAGCACTCTCTGGAGCTCCATGTGTCCCTGGGAGGAAACGGTCTCAGGGTACAGACCCCTGGGAAGACTGCACTGCCAGAGTCAGCTTCCCCACCAGGGGTCCTGTTTCCTGACCACCTCCTCTGTGTTCCTTTGCTTCTCTTTGCTGCACCCATCGGAGATGGATGATGAAGTTGGGCAGGAAGGAATAGAGAAGAGGACAAATACAAGTAATGCTGGCAAAGTGACTTTTGCCGCCTGAGAAGAGACAGCACAATCGCAGGTGTGCAGATTTTCTTGTGGCTCCTGACCGCCAACCTGTTTGAAAGCTTGTGTTGCCTCTGAGATGATCCCAAGGGAGACCTCTGCTCTGGGCAGGGAAGGAGCTGAGAACCTAGAATTCAAGGGCAAAGGCGTGTGCCTGACCCCTCTGCAGGAGGCGTGCTCTCTGGGGTCAGAGACAGCAAACAGGCCCGCTGGGCAGCCCACTGCTCTCTTCCCAGCTCTCTAGCCACAAGAGGAGGGACCTGGGCCTTCCCTAGGAGCAACAGTGGTTTCTGAGAAGGTGGCAGTTAGCTGTCTACATGAACTTGAGTCTAACAAAATTTAGCCATCACAACTTGCATACTGTCACCAATCTCAAAATGGTACCAGCCAGATTTCATTCAAGAGTCTCAGGATGGTCACACTACCCACTGGTGACTCAAGAGGGGCAGAAAAGGCCTTAGAGACTGACTAAAGGAGAGCTCAAGATTCCAGAACCTTTGGCTTCTTCTCTCTTCCTCCACACACCTGGTCTCTGCCTTCCCCTCTGTTCAATCCCGCCCCCAAAATTGAGTCTGTGAATCCTATTTAACTAGGAGAGAGGCCAATCAACTCTCATTAACCGTGGCGGTAGCCGGTACTTCTTAGAGCGCACTCCAGCCCAGGCACAGGTCTAAGTGCTCTACTCGTGTTGTCGCATCTAATCCTCATCAGAACCCTGTGGTTATTCCATTTTAAAGGTGGGGAAACTGAGGCAAGGAGAGGTTATTTGCTCAAGGTTACCCAGCTCGTAAGTGCCCGAGGATATGAACCCAGACACCCTACCTCTGATGCCCTTAACCCATACACTGCCTCTTTCAACTTAGAATAGCTCCAATGAGGGAGTGAATCAGGGCACAGATAATCCAAAAGAGAGGAGAATCCAAAATCTGTGCCTGGGAAATGCATCATATGGTGCTTTTGCAGCACTTCTTCCTTCCTAATAGCAATTCGCTGAAGCTAATAGCAATTTGGTCTGTGTTTCCTCTGCCTGTGCCAGCCAGTGAGCGGAGGGCCGACAGCACTCGGGAGAGTGGGTTATTCTGGGGCAGCCGCAGATCGCAGGAGCAGTTGTTCATCAGCTTGGATGGATGCACAAGAGGCCTTCTCCAGAATGGCTAGAGGAAGGGCCCTTCTTCTGAACTCATTCCTAGCAGCTGGGAATTTGAAAGGGGACATCCACTGAATCTGTGTGGTTTAGGCATGGCAAGGGAGAGGCTTCCAGCCCTAAAAACATCATCCCTCCTGGATGATCAGCCCCGCTTGGCTCTGAGGAGTTGGACATGAAGAGGTTTGGTTCGCCACGCAGGGAGAGCCGGGAAAGTTCTTCCCCTACCCCTGACTTCTACCCTCGAGTCTGGGACCCCGTCACGAGGGAAAGGAGGAGTGTCAGGTATAACCTGGCTCCAGGCCAAACTGATTTCATAAGAGAAAAAGTCTATGATTTTTTTCGTACCCTTCTTCCTCCATTAGCCCCCAAACCCTCATTGCCTCTAGTTAACACTAAGCTGTCACACTCCAGAGAGTGTAGGGAAAACATATGCCTCCCAGTCCCCTCCCACTTAGGGATGCGGCCAAGTGTCTCCCTTGGACAACCTGCTGACCTACATGGGGGGTGTCAGCCTTGTTCTTGGGAATCAGCATGGAACGGGTGGGAGGAAGGGACTGTTGGAAGGGTGGGAGGAGGAGGCCGACAAAGGGAATGGAGACCTGAAAGCTGGATCTGAAACCATCGTCACGGTTGGGCTTGGAGAATTGACCGGCTCTTGGGACAGAGAGGTGGGAAGGTGGGTGGACGGGTCAGGGTGAAAAGCTGCCTCGTAAAGGGATCCTGTCACCTCCCCCAAGACATGCTCCCTCACCCCTGCATTCCGGGTGTGTGGGAATTTCCACTGCGCTGGGTCACAGGCTGGTTGGCTTCTACAGCCAGTGGGCCCTGGCACTGGGCCCAGCCAGTAGCTTGCCACAGGACAGAGAAGCCAATCAAAGCCTCCAGGAGCACAACCTGGTGAGGACAAGGATGGGCACGAGGCTTTAATGTCTGCAGAGCCCAGCCAGCCCAATGGGAGCCGGCCATGGCAGATTGGGAGAGGGCCGTGGTCAGGGAGGGGTTGATTGTTTTGTGTTTTCCTTGCATCTGCACATACACAGAGAAACCCAGGAGAAGGGGTGAGAAGTGATGCACAGCCAAGAGGTGGACAGGGTCCCTTGAGGGCTGGCCCTCCCCCGGGCTCGCCTGCGTTTAACTCTGTGTTTATCCTTGCCTTCGCCCTGCTCTCTACCTTTTTCCTTTCCCTCTTCTCCCTCAGAGGATTGCAGACCGAGGCCAACTTACCCATTTTGTTTCAGGTCTGATGGGTGAAAAGACTCCAACTCCTCCTGCTTCCTTGAGCACGGAGCCTTCTGCCTTCCTCTCTCTCCTCCTCCCCCCGAACCCAAATAATGTTTCGTTACCTCGTTTCCTAGGCTAATGCTGAACATTCCTGGACTCTACTCTGGTCCCTGTTTCTCTCCTTTCTCTTCCTTGACTCCCTTTCCCTTCCCTTCTGAAATAGCTCTACCCACAAGATGGGATTCCTGTCTACAGATATTCCCCCCACTATTTTCCAAAACCTAATTTTAAAATAGACACATAGTCATAGTTCATTTAGGGTCTTCATTCTGCCTCCCCGCCCCCAGTCAGCCTTCTCAGTTTGCCCTGTGAATGGTATCTGAGAACCTGGGAGGCAACTGCTTCTTTCCTGCTCGTAGCGTGTGACTTAAATTCGAGAGGGAAGTCTCTCTCTGCCTCAGAGGCTCTGGTATATTCAGAAAAACACTCTGGGAAGCCAACAAGACAGCCATGATTTCAAGCTGACCCTCACCTAACCCACACCCTGGCCAGCCTCTGCTTCCCCAGGCTGGCTGTCAAAGTCTCCGAGTTGCCTTTCTGTTTTCTTTTGGCAGAAATGCCTGGGAACTGAGAGGCCCCTTTCCCTGTGACCTGACCTCCCACACTAAGAATAACAGCCCTAGGACAGCATGTCTTGTGACCCTCTGAAAGAGGGCATGGCTGGGAAGTGGGAAGTTAAGGGAGCTGGATAGAGCCAGGAGAAAATGGAAGAACACGGACTCTTGGCTCTTGAGAGTAAAAAATAAAAAGGGAGACTTGGCAGCCTTTCAGCAAGCTGGGGAGAGAGATCTGGGAAGCTCTCAGAGGACCCCTGATGCTTTCATACTCACTCCCCAACCTCTAGAATTCCATCTCCTGGATGCTCCAACTGGTGGCTCAGAGAACAGGAAAATGCTGGTCCTGCTGAGGAAATGTGGTCCAGCCCTGTCTTGTCTCCTTTGCAGAACATTTCTTGAAAAATTAAATGAGCAAATGTCCTTTTTAAAAGAAGATAAATCTCTTCAGTACTTGGAGAATATGACTGTCCCCTCCTTGGGTTTCCTGAACCGTGAGCATGTCTCGCATGTGCCACAGAGCGTTGCTCTCCAGACGCCCACACCTCTGAGAGAGGCACATGGTCCATTCACTCTTTGTAAAGGGTCCACCCACCCAGGACTCCTGGAATCCTCTAGGACATCTGGAACAGCCTATCCCTTAGTTCACAGTTGTCCAAGCACCTCAAAAAAGTTTTTCAAAAACATTCATCTCTTCCCTTCTCCAAATATGGTGGAAAGCAAATAAAATCCATGTGTGCAAGATAAAGTGGTGAAGTGGGGACACGGGTCTTCCCCTTCTGTGCCAGAATCTCTCCTCCATGACACGACTGCCTACATTCCATTCCTAGGAAGTCTGTGTCCCGATACCCTCTACCCAGACTGCCCCTGTCAGTCCAGTTCTCAGGAAAGGCTTTGAGAACTCCATTTGCTCTGGGTGGCATTTGCATTTCAGCAGGACCAGAATGATGATGTTGGGGAAGAAGCCTGGCAGAGGTGCTTAGGAGACACCTCTGAAAGCACTGTTTAGGGCCATATCCTATATTTCCAAACTATGCAACTGCCCTCGACTCTGTCTCCTTTCAGTTAGTAAAGCCTTTGTCAGGACAGAGCTAGCTGCCCCTGAAACACCAAGGCATGGCCAGTGCTGGAACAAGGGTGACCCTGATTCTGTCTGCATAGAGTCCAGCTGATTATAGACACTTTTTAATGATGTGGTCCCCTTGTTGTCCCTGAGCTTTACGTGAGTCATTACTGAGCCCAGATGACCTGGCCATCCTTCTGGACCACAATACTGTAGTTTTCTGGGCCTTTTAAATTCTCAGATCACCCATTGGACCACAGCCCATTCACCTCTAAGGGGTCATACATCTGTGTTCCCACTCTCCCTCCAGACAGGCCCTTCTGATGGAAAAGAACTGGGGGCATAGGAGGTGGTGAACATGGACATTCCTCCCACCTTCTGTGGTGGGAAGTGGAAAGCGCCTCTGTGCAGGAGGGTGGACAGGTGGGATGGATCTGGAGGAAGGGGCCTATGTGACCACAAGAAGGCGGGCCAGGAGGGTTGGCTAGCCAGCTCCCTTCCATCCCCTTCCCTCCTGGGCTCCTGGCCACCGTGAGCACGCTCGGAACTCCAGCAGCAACACTGAGGTGCCTGGACGGTGATTCTGATGGTGATGTTGCTCTGTTCTTGTCTGTCTAATATTCCTTTTTAATCCCGTCCTGCCTGCCCCTCCCTTGTGTAGGGTTACTTTAGTGATCCCTGGAATGTTTTTGACTTCCTCATCGTTATTGGCAGCATAATTGACGTCATTCTCAGTGAAACTAATGTGAGTATGACTCTGCCCTCCCCAGGAAACCTCCTGCCTTCCTCCTCTGCCTCCTCTGTTCCCTCTCTCTCTCACTCTCTCTTCACCTCCTTTTATTTATTTTTTTTAATTTCCTGTTTTTACCCGCCTCCAGTCATGCTTTTTATTGAACCTGCCGTCGTCCTGTGGGGGAAAAAAAGTGGGAGCTTCTCCTCCTTTTTTTCCACTTGTCCCAGCTCGGCCCCACTGTGCTGGGCCCAGGAGCTGGGAGCTGAGCCGAGAGAGCAGCGGTGGGTGCTGCTGCTCCCCGCCCAGGGCGGCCACAGCCCATCGTGACCTTTGAACTAACCCAGCTTTTGTCAGGCCTCTCCACCCCGAGAAACCCAGGTTCCCCAGGTGTGAGCCGCCACAACTGTAGAGTGGTAAGAGAGTATTTAATATGCCCACGTAACCTCTTTCTTTTCTCATTTTTTTCTCTTCTCTCCTTTCTTTCATGCTGTGTTTTTTGTTTTGTTTTTTTTTTCATTTTTCCTCTTCTTTTTTGTTTTGTTTTTCTCCTTTGTTGTTGGTTTTTTTCTCTTCTCTCTCTCTCTTCCTCGGCTTCTCTGCCCCATGCAGCACTATTTCTGTGATGCATGGAATACATTTGACGCCTTGATTGTTGTGGGTAGCATTGTTGATATAGCAATCACCGAGGTAAACGTAAGTACATGGCGTCTGTCCCTAACTGTCCGTGCCTGCTCTAACGCTCCCGTGTCTCTGCCCGGTTTGGTTTTTTCCTTCATTATATTTTCTCCTCCCCACCTTCTCATTTTCATTTAGTTTTCTAAATTTGTTTAAATTGGTTTAAAGGATTTTTTTCTTGTTGCTTTATTTTGAAAAATTTTTTCTTCTTTTTTTTATTTTTAACTTTTGGAACGAGTTAGGCCCCCCCTTTCCTTTTAAGTTTTGATTGCTGCATCGTTTTCTCTCTCCCCTTACAATCAGCCTGGCATGACTCACACTGTGTAGGAGGACACAGCTCTAGGATCGTGGAGGGAGAAGACAGGGATATGTACAGCCTCTGGGCTGCTGCTGGGGCCAGGACCCAACCGCATCTGACCCCACCCCCCAGGCCACTGCCTCTCCCCTCCGGCCTTTCCACTCCCACGGCATCTTGGGCAGAGCTCTCTCAATGCGGAACACCGTGGCTGGACTCGGGCTCGGCCTGCCGTGTCAGCCCGAGGCCCAGCCCGTTGTGCTCACGTTGGGAGGGCTCCATCACCCTGCCGCATCACACCCGTGCAGGCAGCCGGGCCCCCAGGCTTGTTTGGGAGAGAACAGGAGGGCCGTCTTGTTTGTCATTTTCGGACACCTGCCTGCCCCCTCTCGTCTGGAGTGGCCAAGGAGCCGGGCGGCTGTGAACCACCGAGAGCGCCCCCGGGGCCTCTCCCCGCTACCTGTGGAAGCCCCGTGGGAGCACCCCGAGAGCCACTCCTGCACCTGCCTGGATCTCTCCCACTCCTCGCCCCTCACAGCCCTGCGCCTGGCTCCCTGGCCTCAGACAGAACCCCAGGCCTGCGCTCCCAGGCCCACTGCCTTCTCCCGAGAGCTGCCTCCTCCTACACAGTTGCTCCCGGCCCTGCACATGTCTTCTGTTACCTGGCATGTTTAAACCTTCTCTCTTTATCTATAGGCAAGCCATCTTGCGGTTAGTCTTTAACATGTGTGGTTTAATTTTTTGTCATTATTTTTCCGTAATTAAGAGACTTGGTAATGTTTGCACAAACGTTTGATGCACTGAACCGTTGAACAGCACAGAGCAGACGCTATAGTTTTGATCTAAGATGTTTGAAACTACCCTACCGACCGCCTCCCTGGTGTGTCCTTACCCTGCTCGTCTCCACTCCATATTTGCTCCCAATCAGTTGAACTGACATGTTACTTGACCTGCCTGATGGTTAGAAGCCCCTGTCTGCTCCCGTTCCAGCAGATGGACGTTGGAAGGAGGCTGTTACGCTTCCATACACCCACCTCCTGTCAACTCTTGCTCCCTCCCTGCTCACCCTATAGCTCCAGATTTGACTGCCCCTCTGTCTCCGAGATCCCCCTGGGTTGTCTTTGTCTCACTGTGTGTGTGTGTGTGTGTGTGTGTGTGTGTGTGTGTGTGTGTGTGTATACACTCTTCCTTGACTTCTTCCAGTAAATCATCAGATCATAAAAAAAAATCAATCTTCCTACTCATGCTCTGCACCTCTCTCCCCTCAGCACCCCCCACCCCCGCTCCTGGGAACACTGCCAGTTTGGCAGGTTGGACTTGCCCCAGGTGTATCTCAGGTGCTGTTCCAGGCCGTGAGCGGCGCACACACCTCTGAAGGCCAGAGCCGCTTGCTTAGAGCTCACGGCTGCGGTACTCTGAAGCCCTCAGTCCAGCAGTCAGGAGAGAAACAGGGAAGAGGGAGCAGCGGTGGGCCCTGCCTCCAGAGGGTTCCATCTGCAGACAGCAGTGCGGATCTGCATGAAAGTCTATGCCGAGGGACACAGAGCCCGATGGCAGGAAAACACAGAAAGGTAACAGCAAGCTGCCCCCCAGATGCAGAGAGGCCCCGTTGCAGCTCATGGGGTCCTTTGAGGTTCTCACTGTTGGCAAGGCCCACATCCTCACTCAACTTGCCATTTTCTCCCAAGACAAAGCAAAGGACATTTTCTAGGGCATGAAATTTCTACCCTGAGAAAGTAGCTGTGTTAGGGGTAAAGAGGGAGGGCACAGGACAAGAAAGGAACAGGAAATCAGCGTGCAGACCCTTACATTTTGTGCAATGGTTTTCTCTTTACAATTCACCTTTTGCATTTATCTACCCTGAGAATTTGATAGGCAAGAATTCATCCTGAATTTGCTAATGTTAAAGATGATGGTGGAGAGGTTAAGTGCCTTTTCCTGCCACACAGCTGGAATCTAGGCCTCCCAGGCCAGATTCCTCTGTCTCTTTAAACCATGTTGCCCTTTGACAAACATCGACATTTCACATGTCCCCCTGCTGGGTACTCCCACCAGCTGGCATTTGTTCAGCCCTTACGTTCTATCATTTATATTTTAAATAACCATAGGGGTTATTTTCATTTTATAAACAAAAAATTATTTATCAGCCCACTCTTAGAGTTCTGATGCCCCTCCAGCTCTGCCCAGCCTCCCTTCATCCCACATGGAGAAGCTCTTCACTCCTCCAGATTGAGGAGCTTGTTAAAAATCGAACTGAAGGGTTGTCTGAAGATTAAACGGGGACAGTGTGTGTGATGGAGAGCAAGAAGAGGAGTCCAGAGACCCCACACTTATTTCTGGACTACCTTCTCCCTCTCCCACACAAGTATTGGCTTCTGAACAAAAAGAACCAAGAGAACATCACCCAGATCAGGACAGCGTTGCGGGGGCAGAGGGGAGGCTGCACAGGAAGTCGGCACTGGCGGGTTGTCAAGTCCTGCTGCTGCTACTTCCTGAACAAGTGTTGCCAGAATGCCCTCGGACTTAGTTTCCCCATCTGTCACAGGAATGGGGGGGGTTGCTGCAGTGTGTCCTGGAGGTCAAGTAAGAGCATCTATATTAAAAGTGTGTGTAAATGGTAAAGGACTGCTGAATGGGAGAGACTGGCACCCAAGCCAGTGACATTCTTTCCTAGTTATCCTGCAGGATAACTAGGAGGGCCTTAGTGTCTAGCAAATATGTCTAATTATAATTCACTACCTACAGACACTGGGAGGGCTCTGGGTTCCCAGATATGATTAGACTGCTGGAGATGGCTGACAGGCAGAGTCAACACTGCCTGTTCACCACTGCCCATGACAAAGCCTTGACAGGCCTGTGCCACAAGCACAGTTCTCACAGAGCCCCACACTCAGATGGCAGCCAATATTGGGGATGACAAATGACACAAGCAACAATGCTTAGTCTCAGAAGTCGGTCCCTCCACCCAGACGGTTCTACCTTCAGGCCATTGGCAGCTCCTGGGTCTGGACACTCCCTCGTGCAAGGAAGTTCATGGCTCCAGGATGGTTTCCCTGGTGCCGCTCCAGGCCTTCCCCGTGCTGTCTAGTCTTACTGTCATCACAAGACCCCAGTCCCAGATACGTGTTCTATTTGGCAGGAACCCATGCTGTTAGCCTGATAGGAATCCATGAGGCTTTTCACCTGTAGCTCATCATCTTTTACTCTTAGTTTTTTTTTTGCTTGAGGAAGATTAGCCCTGAGCTAACATCTGTGCCAATCTTCCTCCACTTTATATGTGGGTCGCTGCCACAGCATGGCCAACAGTGGTGTAAGTCTGCACCTGGGATCTGAACCTGCGAACCTGACTCTTTTAAACCTACAGAAATCAACTCTCATTCCCTCACCAAATGCCATATTCATCCTAACTGCCCCCCAAATAGTCACACATTTAAAGTCGTCTCCCTTTAAATGCCTTCTCTTTCCTCCTTGCCTTTACTACCTGCGGTGCCCTTCCTCTCAGGAAATGGCTTTCCCCCACTGCCAAGCACCATCATTCATCACTCACTGTGGACAGAGTTGTGCCCTTTGTGTGTCGACACTATCTTAGGCGCCTGGGATACATCAGTGGAGAGAACAAAAGCTCCTTCCTCATGAGCTGGCATTCTAGGGTCGGGGGATAATCAGACAACGAGCAATGCACTGAGTACAGAAAATAAGGAAATCCTACAGTATGTGAAGAGATGATAAGTGCTATGGAAAAAATAGTGCCGAGTAAGTGAGGTCAGAGGCGCTGGGGAGCAGTGGGGCAGGCACCGTTCCCATGAGGCGGCTCTGCTGAGGAGGTGAGCTCTGAGCAAAGCAAGGGCGTGGAGGTGGTGAGGAGCTATCCGTGCGGATAGCTGGGAGAGGACTTTTGGGGCAGGAGGAGCAGCCACTATGGCTGGTGCCAACTGAGCAGGGACGGGGGAAGGGAGGCGATCAGAGAGGGGACCAGATTTTGGCTTCTACGCTAAGCGAGAAGGGGAGACGCTGGTGCCTTTGAGAAGAGGTGTCCCATGATCTGACTCACATTTCCAAAGGAGCACTCTGCTGTCTCTAGGAGTCAAGGGCGGAAGTCACAACACCGCTTAGAAGGTGAAGGCAGTAACCCAGGTGGGAGGTGATGGGAGCTTGCAACAAAGCGGTAGCAATACAAGTGGTGAAAAATGGTCAGATTCTCAATCTGTTTTGAAAATAGAATGACAGTGTCTCCTGACAGACTGGTTGTGGGTGTGGGAGAAAGAGGAATCCAGGATGGCTGCAAGGTTCAGGCCTGAGCAATGGGAAGTTGGAGGTGACCTCAACTGGGAAGGATGGGAGGTAGAGCGTGTTCGCATGAGGAAGACAGGAGCTCAGTCAGGGAGTGTCTGCTGACTTTCTGGTGGCGATGTCAGGTAGACACACAGTCTGAGGTCTGGGCATGGAGTCATCAGCTCACAGATGGTGTTCACAACCATCTGTGACAGTGACACAGTGGTGAAGAACAGTGGTGAAGAACGGCACGGGAGGGAGAAGAGACAGGAGAGACAAGGGCTGAGCCAGGGCCTCCAGCGTGAGGAGGGCGGGGCCCTTCCTGCTCAGAGCTGCTCTGTGGTTTCACGACTGCGCCCTCTGGGAGAGGCCTCTGAACAGCGGGCTGATGTAACTAGAGGGAGCTGGCCACTGCCCACCTTGTGCAGTTATGCTGAGTTCCGCTTCAGTGTCCGGCACCAGGCCGCTGCCCGCCTCCCCCCGACGTGCTGCCGTGTTCCCAGTCTGGGGCTGCCCCACTGCGTGCACCCTGTGAAGACGGAGTGCAACATCACGTCCTTCTAAGGAAGCCGCTGGTCTTCCTTTATTTCTTGGGTCTGAAACTGTGTTTTCCAGAGGGAAAGCCCGGAGACAAAGCTCCTATGATTGTTAATGGAAGGTCCCGGAGCGTCAAAAACTGCTCCCTAACATCTCAAATTGGGATCAGCTTGGGTGCCTGGGCCAACAGCCTCTCCCCACACTCTTTCTCCTTCTGTATGTAAAGTCTCTTGCACACTAGAAAGTGCTGAGAGGCCTGGATTCTTGCATTGTGGATACGGAGAAACATTCCCAAACTGTGAATTGAGAAGCCTGGGCTCTGTTTCTGGCTCGGGTACTGTTAAGCCCTGTGACTTAGTGTGCTTAACGCTGTTCTCCCGGCCTCAGCCTCGTTGAATGCATAGGGGGTGGGAGTGGGTAGAGATGGTCTCAGGGGGCCCTGGGCCTCTGGCACCCCCTGATCCTGGGTTGGGCATTTCTGGTGGTTTGAGGCAGTTTCCTTTCCCCACACCGCCTCGCCAGGCATGAGATGCGGCCCGAGATTCTAGGGTGGCATTCCTTTCACGAGGCCTCCCAGGCCGTGTGGGGATCCACTCCCTTGGCTTTGAGGTGGCTCTTGTGGAAGCTCTGCAGAGGGAAGGCCCTGAGCACCTTCAGGGAGAGCAGCGGGACACAGAGTGTGAGGGAAGAACAGTGGCCTGGAGAGCTGCTGCGGAGGCCTCCTTAGGAGCTGACGTGCTCGTCCCGAGAGTGACCAGAGCAGGAAAAGGCAGTTCCTTAACCATGGTGCTGGCTGGGATCTAGCCGATGAGAAGCAAGGTGGAGCGGGAGGAGGAAGAGGGAAATGAGAGGGGTCTTTGATGAGCATGTGCCAGGCATCGTGCAAGGACATCACACACGTGGTCAGATTACCTACTCAGAGCGCTATTCTCTGCAGGGGGAAACCAAGGCTTACACAGGATGAACAGTTTGCCCAAGGTCACACAGCTAATGGGTGGCAAGACTGGGATTCAACTCCATCTCCGTGGGAGAATTGACTCTTGCATTTCCCCAGAGCCCGTTGGCTGAATCCCTGGTCCAGGCTGGTGTGAGTGTGGCATCACCGAGGGGCCACTACCGCTCACAGGTCCTTATTCTGTACACTGCCAGCAATGTGAAAGGGGGCAGAGCAGCTTAACCTAGCTTCTCTGGGCCTGTGGGTGCTGCCAATGCTGGACCAAGGAGCCCAGGCTGCCCTGGGAATACGCAGACAGACAGCAGTCTGCACACCCCAATCCATGGGCCTGATTAATGGGTTTGGGAGGAAAGGGCAAAGGAAGCATAAAGCAGCCCCACTACCCTTGTCCCCTTGACATCCACAGCCTGAGAAGAGATGGGAGGAGGGGAGGACAGTCACAAGTCGGGACATAGGGCTCAGCTGCAGGCAGTGCCCAGAGAGGCTCACGTCAGGGCCTCTGGGTGCTAGCCCCATACCTCCCTCACCCTGGCTCCTGAAGCCATGGCACCTTTCCACCGCAGACCCACAGGCACAACTTCTAAATGATTACCCCCGACTGGTTCCCTATAAAAATAATAAAGCAAGTTTGGCTCCTGCTCTGGCTTCGGGGCTGGAATGACAGGGAAAGGCAGTCATCCTGAGTCATAGAGAGAGTGCTTGCTGCACATCCACCCCCTCAGGGTTGACTCAGAGCTCAGCCTGCACGCTGCAGCCCTCACTCCATCCTTCAACCCACAGCACTGAGGTGGGGTCGCAGGCCTGACTCTCTTGGTCTGCCTTTCCCTAGCCCCAACATAGCAGAGAAGGGGCCAGAACAGCACGAGAAAGGCAGGTTTAGTGCCTCCCCAAGAGCTGTGAGGAGGGGAAAAGGGGAAAGATGAGGGTAGAAAGTAGATTCGTCCAAGAATGTTCGAGTGGTCGCACTCTGAAGACCATCCCGTCCACACCCGTCTCCATTTCTTCCACAAGCGTACACTGAGCGTCTGCTGTGTCACAGCGCCTGGGGTTTGTACCAGTTTACAGATGAAGACACAGATGGCCAGAGGCAGGAAACATCTTGCTGTTTCTCACAGCTTTTTGATAGCAAGACCAGCCCAAAACCTGGCCTCTGACTCTCAATCCCTTGTGTTTAGTGTAGGGGCTCAAACACCGGTGTTGCCAGGCATTGTCTAGACGACAGTGGTCAGTGTGACCTGGGCTGGCTCTAAGGTAGATAGAATAAGTCAAGGCGGGGGTCTCAGGCCAGGCTGGTGGGGCAGAGCTGACCCTGGCCTCTCCCCACCCCTCCCTTTCGCTCTGCTGGACCCTGCTCCTTGCTCACGGAGCTCCCTTCTAGTCTCTCCTCTTTCAGCACCACCCCCGTCCCCCAACAAAGCTGCTGCGACCAAGGTGTCTTGTCTCCGATACACTGATTCATACTAAGGTGATGTGACTCGAATAAGCTATCCTTCCAAAAAGCAATCTTACCTTTAAGGAGAAGAAGGTCACACTCACCCTAAAGCTTGGCTATCTAGAGCGTCTAAGGTAGACTCCCCCATGACAGCTGGGCGAGGGAGCTGTTCCCCACCCTCTGCCCTCTAGTGTTCTGCAAAGACTGTTTTCTCCTCTGTTTGGAAATAGAGTTGGCCCTTGAGAGATTTAGCAGAACCACACTCATTGCTAGCAGTGAGCCAGCGCGTGTGGCCATGAGCAGTGCAGTGGAAATGGAGCAGCCGTCTCAAAAGCCCCCAGGCCTCTGGAGGGCAGGAGCTGCTGTGTGGGCAGTGGACCCAGGAGCACTGTAAGGCCAGACGTGGTAGGAGGACAGGGAGACAGGCCTGCTAAAGCAGGTTTTCCCAAAGCTGTGGCCTTGAGCAGCATCCCGCAGGCTTGCCCTGAAAGGTCCAGGGGAACCTATTTTTTTGTGGACATCCTTATTTGGGTTCTTAATTCAGCTATGTTAGGTCATCTGCGTGTTCTGACACAGTTATACCCGTCAAGTCTCCTCTCGCCCTGCCTTCTGACCAAGCCCCCTGCACTCTGTTTTCCTCTGATTGCCTTTCCTTTCCTTCCCTATTCTCATCTTTTCTATATGCATACAATGCTCTCCTTTCCCCTAAAATAGAGGCGTAGAAGGAAGCTGTCACAACACAACCCTTGCTTGGCCAGACAGCCACCTGTGCCTAGCCAGTGTCTGTGACTGTAGCCCTCACAGACTGAGCAAGCTACTGGTGGTATATTTGCCAGACACCCTTCTAAAGCAAAGGGACCTAGAAGATTCCATGAGCTAGTAGAGAAGGTGAGAGAACTGGACCTCAGGCAGGCTCAAAAATGCCCACAGTTGCCCCGAAAAGCCCTGCCACTTCTGTTACACCCATCAGCTCTTCATATTTAGTGCCCCCTCCCTGAGAATCATCTGTTTTTGTTTATTTCCTTTTCGAGTCTCTGCCTGTCTCTCTCATTCTGTTTCTCTCCCTTCTCTGTCCTTCCGAGCTTGCTTGCGCGTGCTCTCTCCCTCCCTCTAGCATGTGGAATTCTTTGATGTAGTTAGCACTGCTGACAAGCTGATTTCACTCGCTGACTCTCCTCAGGTTTCTTTGTGTGTTTGTTTGAATGATTGGGTACTGGCCGTCCTTCCCGTGGGAAGGCAGCTTTGTAACTGGTTTGTTAGCATGGGTTCCTGGCAGGTGGCAGCACTTGGGAGTCATCAGGCTTCAGGTGAACAACGCAGGGACCCCTGAGGCTGCAGCTGCTTCCAGCCACCTGAGCTGGTCACTGTGCAGCTGATAATACAGGCTGGTCCAGCCAGTCTCCTTCTGCATTTAGCACACAAAGACAGGAAGCGCAAGGATCGACCAGGAACCAGCAGCCCCCTTGCCCTGTACCTCTCCACCAGTCCCCCTGGGGCCAAGGGGAAGTTCTGAAGGGGCATTTCAATTGGGTGCCTGTAGCCACAAAGATTCAAGAAGGGCTCTTCTCCTTCTAGCTAGAATTTCACCTCGGAGAAACAGGTGCCAGCTGGGGGTTTCCAACATGGTGGACCTGGGGGACGGGAGGGCCACTCTTCCTGCTCTCCGCCTTCTCATCTCTGGCTTTATCTTCACGTTCCCTCCCTTTTCTGTCCAGCGTTTTTGCCTCCTTCATAAATCCCCCTTAGCATTCCTCCTCCACAGATCTGTTTCTGTCTATCCATTCATACCAAACCAAAAGGGAAATTCTGCTTAAGAACTGCTTTCAACTATCCATATTTCATTCATTTGCCCTTAAATCTGAGAACCATTGACATCTATCTTCAGCTTCTGTATATCCCAGTTGACTCGTGCTTATTTAAACTTTATATCTTCCTTAGCAAGGACGCTCTTCATTCAATTTAGAAGGCTTACAGTTTAAAACACATTTTACTTTGGCCTCCTTAAGATTCCTCTGCCTGCTGCCACCTCTGGTGGCTCTAAGATTCAGCATCTCCAGACTCCACCACATCTATAGGTTCACTTTTGGTTCCTGGGATGTGCCTTTCTCCTGGTTGAAAGAGGAGATAAGAGGATAATGAGGACACCCGGCCCCTCCCCACCCTCACTTAACCTACATGGCTGCCCCCTGGCCATGAAGCTGGAGTCAAATGTCTCTGGAAGCCCCTGACTCCTGCCATTCTCAGTTTTCTTTCTGTGTACCAGCCTCATAACTGACCTCCCAGCCTAGATTAAATGGGGTTTCACCAACAAAGCCCCAATCCCCCAGTCTTCCACCAGACCGCGACACTCTCTCAACTGAACTAGCCATCCTGTCCTGCACATCAAACTGAGATGAGATTAGAGATGATGGAAGCAGAGAAGCGGAGCTTGGGTTGGCAGGGGTGGGGGAAGTGTCAGCTGGACCAGGACCTACAGGTGGTTTGGAATGGAATTTATATCAGATCCACTCCCTAAGTTCTGGATGAGAGATTAAAAAAAAAAAAGCAAGAGTTCTGTAGCAGGGTAGCTAGTGAAAGACTCACGTACTCCCATGACATTGCTTTTTACTCCTATCTCAGAGGAATGTGGAATTTCAGTGACCTTGATATTATAGCTGTTGTCTCAATGGCAGCTGTTGGAATTGGGCAGCCCTTTCTGTATGGTGTGTTCACAACTCAACCAAGAGCCAGCCTTCTCTGGAGGATGTCAGAAGGTAGTCTGCACCTTTCAAAGTCAACGTGTTCAGGAGGTGCAGCAGTGGCTTATGATCTTTTCAAAATGCTCTCTAACCACCTGATCTCAAGAGAATATTCTGGAAGACAACTTGTTTGGGTATTGCAGCCTAGAAATCTACTGCCTAGCCCCTAAATCCCTAGTAACCCTCACACCCTGGCTATGCTGAAGAAAAAAAAGAAGAGGAAGAAGAAAAGGAAAGTCCCTTTTTCATATGGTCAAGAGCTATTTTTCAACAACCTTTTAGTTCTCCAGAGAGACTAAATAATGTTAACAACTGGAGAACACATCCCTCTCATTCCTACCTCCATCCTCTTGGGAAAATCCCCTGTACATAGGAGAACCCTCTCTCTGCAGCGTCTCATCTTCCCTGAGTTCATCCCTCAGCATCCTAAAGGTGGTCTAGAGATCATAGCTCTGTGAAAAGGAATAGTGAGTATATTCCAGAAACAAAGACTTTGTCTGCTAAGGAATACTTCTAATGTGATTCTGAACTTAATTCAGAAGAGAGTTTTCCAGAGACTATCTCTTATTAACTGCCCAGTGCCACTCCTATCATTGTTTCCAGAGGTACCAAACCCAGGTAATCTGCATAAGTACATTGAAGCAAGGTCATTCTTCCTGTGTGCCCTTAGCCTGTTGGCTGGAACCACTAGCCAGGACTCTTTCTGAAAATGCTCCACCTCTGCCTCAGATATGGAGTGATTACCTGATTCCGTTAATACCAGTTGCACAAATTAATTGCTCCAATATCTTTAAACCCTTGAAAATTACCAGATCTTTAGAAAACAAAGGTGAAAGAATTAGCTGCTCAAAAATTTACTCCATGCCTACCACAGTGGAGACAGCACCATATTACAACTCAGCCAGAAGGCTCAGGGAGGTCATGGCTCTGCTGGCTCCCTGTGGAAGGGAGTGGAGTGCAGGTGGGGTCTCCAGGCTCGCAGGGTGTAAGTCTTCAGAGAGTCCTACCACCCCTTCTTCCCTAGGAAGACCACGGATAGAGGAATTATGAGCTAACTCAGGGAACTGGGAGCGAATCAAGGAAAGTGTCAGAGATGGATGGCACAAGTGTTTCAGACTACCAACTAATTCTGGATTTAGCTCAAAAAAGTGGAATTGATGCTAGGTAGTTTCTCAAGGCACTGTACTAGATAGTCAAAGGAAGTGGCAAACACCACAAATATGTCTCTGGACTAACAGTGCAATGCCCAACCCAGGTAGTCCAGTCTCCCCTTCTAGCTCACCAGGGGCTTCCACTTGCAGCTGGGCAAGTGTACCAAGGACCAGAATGACTACACGGGGTCGGCTAGGAAGAGTCTTTTGGGAGCTGGCAGTGTATCAGTAGGCTGTGGGGTCTCTGAAGGAGATGACTGTGTCTTAGGCTTCTTCCTCTTGTTCCCACACAGAAATCACTCTGTAATTGCTTTCTGATTTTATTGTGAATGGTTAGCTATTTTTGAGACCATAGATCTTACTAACATAGCTGCTCACAGAAGAACAGGCTTGTGTCAGCGATTGACAGACAACACTGTTCCAGCAAGTTAGAAGTGCCCTCTGAACAGCATGGCTTAAGGCCCAAGAAAAAATTAATCTGTGCATCTCCAGATTCTCCCAGAGTGCAACTCTTTGGAGAGCTACCATCACCTGGGCTGGGAAACCCAACAGAGGAATCCCCAAGAGCCCATCCTGCATCTCATCGCTGCCCTCAGAGCACGCCTAACCTCCTCTCGTCTCCCATTATAGAGACGTATATAGGATTGTTAGAATAATAAGATATGACCCAGGGGATCAGAACAGACCCAAAGCTCAATCTTGAAGTAAAATATGATTTAAATAGATGAGGTTCTTAAATGGGAACTATGAAAGACTAAAAAGCAACAAGAGAAAAGACAGTTAAGACTTTTTAAAAATCCCAAATGAAAAATACTGAATGTTTAAGAAGTAAAATAAATAGTTTAATTTTTTGAAAGTTTAGGGTTAACTCAGCTGGGCCAGGTGGCCCAGGAGGCTTCTCTAAGTCGTCCCCACTCTGGTCCTGTTCAGACGGGACTGACCCAAAGGCCTTTGGGCGTTTGCCCAGGGCGGCTTCGGTGATTTGCAGGGTGGATCCAAAAGGGAAGCAACAGCCTGAGCAGAAGCCCTGGAAACACAGCAGTCCTTCCCCATTAACACAGGAACACGAGCACTTGACCAGCCTGAAACTTCTTCCGTGTGCGTGTGCATGTGCGTGTGTGTGTCTGTTTCTGTGTTCTAGCTCAGCCTGCCAGCCAAATTCTAGTGACCCCACACCCTCCAGGCATGTGGATTGACCTGGCAGCTGGCATTCCTCATGAAGTAGAAACAGATCTAAATGTGTAAATGACTGATGAGGCGTCCCTTTCCTTCTCTTCCCTTGCCTCACCCTATATCTCCACCATTCCCAGAAAGGACATCATACCAATTTCCTATGGAAAAAGAAGGAATTTGCTGAGAAATCTGTTACCAACGAAGCTTTCTCAGTCTTCAAGCAAATGTCTAGTTATGCACATTTCCATCCTTCACAACTCCCGTTACACGTTTTCTTTGTTTGTACCTTAAAAACAGAAACACAAGAGCAACCATCTGAAAGTAGAGGGTAAAAGCAAAGTCATGACCTTCTAGAAAGAGTTATCAGCTCCGATGGTCAAGGTCGGTCTGGCTGAGCTCTGTGAGCTGGGGCCCAAGGAGTAGGGACAGCTTCCCAGATATAGGCTCCAGGAACAGGGAGAGAGTTGCTGTGGGGTACCCACCTGCAGCCACTTTCCTCAGCTCCTATCCCAAAACGAGCTCAGGAGTCAGACCCACGAGAACAGCTTCTTGGGGTGGTAATGATACACCCAAATTTTGAAATTTAAAAAATAGGTCCACACTCGTTCTTTCATGCCAGTGGCCAAGGTTCTTCACACCTGTCAACTGGAAGCTCGGCAGGACCGCCTCCCGCCGGAGCCTACGTTGTGGAGGACTGGCCCCTGCTATGGAGGGGTTGAGGGCTACCTCTTTAGGTTCTCCTCAGTGGTAACTAAAACTCAGTCTTCCCCTAAACCTGAGGGGCCCCAGAGCGCCTTGGCTTAAATATGTGAGGGCAAGGACAGGCAAGGCCCTTCTCCTCCAGCTGGCAATGCCTGGGCAAAGCTAGAGTGCAAGCCCTCAAAGGTTATCTTAGGACACATGGCTAATTCAGAAACAAGTAAACGATTTCCATCCACCCCATTTATAATGGGTATGAATGACTTAATTCGTGGCCAGAGATGGTCCCAGGTAGGAGAATGCCGTATGGGTCCTCGCTAGATGTGAGACCCAGCTCTGCAGAGCCCCCATTCCTGGTCATGTCCCAGAACCTGCCAGACCTACACTTTGTATTTCTTTCACTTGTTTCATTTGCCCTCTCCTGCCGCTGTGTTGCTCCTGTGTTAGCCGAGACCTAGAATACCGGGCGTCTTCGTTGGAGACTCATTACAGCTTATCTCTATCTGCCTTTCTTTAAAGCCAGCTGAACATACCCAATGCTCTCCCTTTATGGTAAGACGGACCCTGCAGACCACGCTCTCAGCTTCTGTGACCTCCTCTAACTTCCCCCACTCTTACCCACCCCGACCCCCAGAGTGTCCCGGAACCCAGCCTAGCTCCCGCTGCATGTAGCCACCGTGTCTGTCATGCGCCTGCCTGCCTGGTCTCGTGTGAGCTGTGAATGCTGTTTGTGTAATGGTGTTCCTTCCCCTCCTTGTGCTTTCCTTTGGGTGATAATTCACTGTGATCTTGACTGTCTAATGAGCCACTGGGAGAGAACTGGACCCAAGGGCCATTTCCTGTTAAACATCCTGAGCACTACATTGGCTAAAGTCTCCAACTTTAATCTGACGTGGGAAATTCGCATAGGGCACCTATGAGGGCCGTGGTAAGGGCCTCCAGGGAAAGGAGAGAGAGATGGTCCTGCCAGGAGATGGAAGGGCAGGCGCTGGCTCCCACTAATCATCAGGTGTCTGTAGCTGCTGGCCTCCCTTGTGCTCCGCGTTCACGGCCACAGGAAAAGGTTTACTGGGGTTTCTTACTGAGAGTGTGGTTGAATTTCCAGTCAGGCCAGCAGTGTTACCAGTGAAGTTTTCTAAATTCTTCAAGTTCATTAAAATAAGGCTATACCTCATTTTTCTGCAAGCAGAAAAACAAACTTCATTGTTTGATTGGACCACTCCTGGCACAGGAGTCTATGATTCACTTTGGCTAACGTGATAGATATGCCACTTGGTGTGACCTTGAAGTCTCCTTGGAACAGCATCCTCCAAAGGCTACCATCACGCATTTCAAACTGGGCCAGGTGTGAGTTTTTGAAAGGATCGGTGAGTGGGTTGATTCCCTGAGCCCCTCAAGTCCACAGACTGGAAGCAAGATTGGGTCAGGTGGTGTTTCCCAATGCCACCCATCCCAGGCTGGCTGGAACGTCACCCAGGGAGAGGCTGGATATTCCACCCCACTTGGCAGAGACGGCCCTTGGGATCTGCTTCTTCATTGTATTGTCATTTGGTTTATAAGAGGAATTGTTGTGTCCAAATGGATATGTGTTTATTCTCCTTCTAGAACATTAGGAAATGGCAGCAACTGGGGAGGGTTCTGAACCCAGAATAGAATTCAAACTGCAAGCTTGATTTTTACTGTTTTGAACTCATCAGATCCAGATGCCCCTGTGGCACCAACTTCTCAAACTCTTGTCTCCCTCAGCTGAAGTTCCCCGCTTAAGCTTGTTCTTTCTTCTTTTTTCTCCTTTCCTGAACATGGTGGAACTGACAGCTGAGGGATAAATCCCTTCGCCTCCTCTGCATACTCCTCTGGGGGAACACAACCTCCTTTTAATTCTATTTCAAGTAGATACACAGGTGATAGAAATGCAGAGATTAAGGGCATCAAAGACTTCAGAATACTCGGCAGGGTAGGGCCCAGGGGCACTGCGCTCCCTCCCCCTAGCTGCCGCAGCAGCCCCCAGAGCGGGCCCCCAACACCCACAAGTCTGCCCTGCCTGAGGGGAGCGGAGCCCTTCGAGGATCTGAGGCAGCTCTGGTTTGGAAATAGAAGAAATGCTGTGACTCTTCCCCTGTCGGGAGAGTCTGAAAACCAGGAGAGACCCTCCAGGCTTGGTTTCTGCACAGCCCTCCCAGGGTGGAGCGAGGAAGTGCAGACGTGTAAAAGCTTCCTCTGAATTTTCCTGCCTCCCTGTTGGGTCTCCCGTTCTAAACAGGAGTGAGATGAGTGGCCTCTGGGGCCACCCACCACATCAGTGACAGTCAGCAGGCCACAGGGTTAGAACGGAGGGCCTCTGGGAGCCCTCAAGGCCTTTAGTGCTGGTGGGATTTTCAGGGGTGCAACAAGACATGGGTATTGTCAGGGAGGATCTGACATGGAAATGATTAAAAATAAAGCAAGAGGCCAGGTGACGTCAGCATCAAGGGGAAAGAGATGTCCCCTTTGTCTCTCCCTCTAAGTGACAACCAAAGGGACACCCACTGACCACCAGAGGATTCCCTGCACAGAATAAAGCAAGAGGAGAAATGAATTGAGAAGTGGGGAGAGCCAACACAGGAGCCCAGCACAGCCCAGGGACTCCTCCTCCCTTGAGGGAAGCGCGTGCTGGAACAGGAACAGGAAGTAACAGGAACAGGAGCAGTAACAGGAAGCCCAAAGGTCCGTTCTCTCCTGGTGCCGACAGGGCTGGGTGAGCTGCACTAGCTCTAGGAACAGGCAAGTGGCTCATGGGGGTGACCGCCCCCAGCTCTTTGGCCAGTGGGGGCAGAAGGAGGGACAAGGCGGGGGTCAGTCCATGCTGTTCTCAGGTCTGGAGGCAAGTGACAGTGCAGCCTGTCCTGCCCCCTGAGCCCTGGCCAGGCACGTGCCCAAGCCCCAGGCCCCTCCAGGTCCCACAGGCTGAGGTGAGCCCCCAGCCAGCGGCCCCAGCCCCATCTTCAACACCATCTCCCCACCCCAGCTTGCCTTGGCCTCCACCCACCTGTCTTCACCTTCACCTTGCCCTTGCCCTCCAGGTCTTCCCTGAGGAGGTGATCTGCCCAGAGCAGCACCCCTTGGTCCTCTCCTACTGGGGCGCGACTTCTCTAGGGCTCACTCCTAGTGCCTGCCTCCCCGACCTTCCCCTGCCTGTGCCCCCACCCAGGGTCTCCTGCAGCGTCAGGTCTCCTAGACACCCCAGGGCAGAGGGGAATAGAAGGGGCACAGCTTCAGAGCCTGCAAACCAGGCACTCTGCCAGCACTAAACAACACCATTCCCATCCTCCCACAGCCACGTTGGGCAGGGGCTGTGGGAAGCAGAAGGAAGTGACACAACACAAGTGCTGGCGTCTTGAGCAGCCAGGGCACAAGACCCCTTCAGTGGGCAGCCCACTGCAACCCCGCAAGCTCTCAGCCCGCCCCTCCCACCAGTACCCCAGTGCAGTCATCCCCGCAGCTGGGGTGAAGGCCACGACCCACCCAGCCACCTCACAGAGAGCCAGATCCTTCAGGATGCAGGACCCTCAGCCAAGCCAGACGGCAGTGAGGCTGGGGCCACACCTCAGGGTGCGCCCAGGGCGGCTGGCTCACCGCCTGGATTTCAAAGCATATGGAAGTTCCTTATGAAATCTTCTCCACCCAGGGGCTTAACAACTAGGAATGAAGGGGAAGGGGGGAAAGTAGAAAAATAGGCCCAAGGGCTCACGGTCCTGGGCACAGCTTGGTTCTGCAGAGGCCTCAGGGCTGGGTTGTCTTCCTGGAAAAGGTGGGCAGCTGGCCCCCCGCCGCGTCCCAGGAGAGAGAATCTGGTGCAGCTAGCCCACCCTGGCCTGCCTCCACTCCACCCAAGGGCTGTGTCGCTCAGAGCAGGGCCCGCCCCATCCTCAACCCCTCCCTGTCGCTGTGTTAACCGCCACCTCCTGTTGCCGATGGCTTCCAGAACGCAGAGGAGAACTCGCGCATCTCCATCACCTTCTTCCGCCTCTTCCGGGTCATGCGCCTGGTGAAGCTGCTGAGCCGAGGGGAGGGCATCCGGACGCTGCTCTGGACCTTCATCAAGTCCTTCCAGGTAGCCACCTCTACCCTCAGCACAGCCTCCTCTTCCCCCAGGAGGCAGGGCTCCACCCCAGCTTCCACCTGGGCTCCCTGAGCAGGAGGTGACCCAGCACAGGAGTGGACGCCGTCTCGGAGCGAGCCAGGCAGTTACTCCGCTGCGCACTGGCTGTGCCGCCCAGACTTCCCTCTCTGCGCCTTGCCTTCCTCATGTCTGAAATGAGGCCTCGAAAGCATGCTCCTGGAGCCCCGGTTTCCCCAGAGTCAGGGGAGGGAAGGCTGGGCGCCAAGGGGGAGGCTGCAGTGGTTCTGCTTTCTTCTCTTATTTGTGTATTTTTCCACAAGAATGCTGCATGAAGGGATTTTGTGGTAGAACAAATGTGAAAAACACGGGCCTGGGCGATCTGATAAGCTCTATGGCCCCTCTCAATACTGGAGTCTTTAGAATCTTGCTGTCACCTTCCCCCAGCAGGCATTTCAGTAATGTCCACTGTCCGTATCTGTTTATGGACTTAGCCAAGCTCTCCAGGATCCTGGTCTCCCTCCACTGAAGGAGGGGCAGCCCATCCTATGAGGACAGGGCTGCCCAACTACAGGATTAATTCTCTTTCTCAGCCCTCGTTTTCCATCTGTAAAAGCAGGTTAATGTTGCCCGTGGCCCCCTCTGAGGCGTGTTATATAGGTTTGAGGTGAAAGGGCAGCGAAGCGCAGTCAGGGCCCCTGAGTTCCTTGAAGATGAGTGGCGTGGGGACCCCGTGTGCTTCCGTGCTTCCCCGGCCTGACGCTGAAGGCAGCGTCGTGTCCCCCCCCCCCGCCCCACCCCGGGAAGGCAGGGCTCCCAGGACAGGGAGCCTCGCCAGCACTCAAGAATTCCTTCCACATCCCCTGCCCTAGTCAGCTCGGGCCCAGGGATGGGGTACAGCGTGGCCCTGATCCCAATGTGCCCGTGAGTGAAGTTGCAGCCAGAGGAAGGGTGCTCTGCTGTCAGGAGCCCGTCTTGCTTTAGAGTCCCACCCCAAAGGCACAACACCCCTCCAGGGAGCCTCCTGCCCTGGGACTCATTCCCCGAGCCGCTTGACTGAGCCAGCAAGCAAGGGCCCCAGCTGACTGCACTCCTCATGGTTGGTCCTCCTTCTGTCAGGCCCACGCTGACTCCCCACTTAATGATGCACGGCAGCCCCCTCCCTACCACCTCCACTCCCCCACACCCCCCCCCCACCCCCGCCCCCGTGCCCTGCTCAGTCCCTGGGAATCAGGATTCTCGGGGGAGTGGGACTTGAGGCTGACCCTGTCGCTGGGTGCACCCCTGGGGTCCCACAGCGATGATTGACTATACAAACCCCCAACATGCTCACCTGGTCCCCAACATTTCCCTGGGCTGGGAAGAGGCGACAGACCTGGGAGACTGTGGGGAGCAGGACTTGAATGAGGAGCAGGAGCTCCGACCAAGCAGGAAGAGCATCCTTGTGGTCTCGCAGCGCCACCTGGCGGTCTGCAGGCCCCTGGCACCACACTTTGCAGCCGCGAACGTGTGGCTCTCCTGCATTGAGCCCCATGAGGCCTCTCCCCGGAGAAGCTGGAAAATTAAGTTGTCTGCGCTGCTGGGCAGATAACATATTGAGTGAATAAGATGTATGGGACCAACTATGTGCAGGCATTGCGCTGAGCGTTTTGTAAGCCTTACATCATTTGAACGCCACAAAATCCCTGAGAGGTATTGTTTTTCAGATGAAGAAACTGAGGATCAGAGAGGTTAGGTAATATGCCCAACCCCCATAGCTAGAAAGTGGCAGAAATAGGATTTGAGCCCACGATCTTTCTTAGTTTTCCCTTGGTGAATGTTTTTATTACAACTAGTGGAACGTAAAGCTGCGGGGGGAAGGGCTTGACCTACCTCCACCCCACGCCTCCCAGGACTCCTTGGTGTGTACCCTCCATGCTTTTTCCCTGCTCACCACGCTGTGTGTTCAGTCCGAGGGCATTTTGCCCATTCTTGATTGTTTCTGCTGAAGACCCGTGGCGCTGTACCCCTTGCTCTGCAGCCTGCCTTTTGCAGAACACCGCACTGCTTCTCAGGTGATGGAACCGAAGTAGAGCGAGCCGTCAGCGCCATGGCCCAGGCCCTCTGCCAGGCGCCCAGAACTTCTGCGTGGCTCTTGGAAATGCCCCAAGGCAGGCAGCAGCTGCTGGCTGCAGAGCCCACGCCCCCTGGGAGGGGATCCACCAGCCCGTCCCTCTGTCGTCCTCACCACCCCTCCTGTGTGCTTCCTCCCAGGCGCTGCCCTACGTGGCGCTTCTGATAGTGATGCTGTTCTTCATCTACGCCGTGATCGGGATGCAGGTAGGAGGGCGCTTGCTCCCTGCCTCCTGCTGCCTCCTCCCAGTTCCCAGCCCCACGATCCCTGATGCCCCCCTCCCTCTCACCTGCCTCTTGTTCCTGACTGTCCCTCTCGCTCCTCTTCTGCCTTCTGAAACTAAAGAGATCACAGGAATTGGAATTTCCGCCCAATGGTATCCAGCAGGTATAGGGTGAATGGCCAGGTGCCAGGTGCAGGACACACAGCTTGGACAGCTGCTCCCCTGGTGCCCCAGGCCTGGTCTGCTCTCAGTAGGGAAGACCCTCCCAAACTACGCAGTGGGCCTAGGAGAGATGGCCCCTTCTCAGAGGACAGCAGGGAGGTGCGTCAGACAGCATCCTGCCCTTTGTCCCGGTCTGATAGGCCTGAGAACTATCCCTCAACCCAGCGTCATCCAGGAGAAGCTGATGACTGAGAGGGAGGGCGGGAGGCAGGCGGGAGGCAGGCAGGCAGGCTCTCCCCGTCAAGCAAGCAGCAGTTTCTGGGGTCCTCCCCTCACAGGTGCCCACTGCACCATCTCCTGCCCCAAACCCAGAGTTCTCCAGCCTCCCTCGGGTTTCCAGCAGAACACCCTGGCCCGTCACTCCACACCCGTGGAGAGCTTTTCTTCAGCAGCTCCTTAAGGAACAGTCCCATGTTTGCTCGTTGCAGAGAGACGCCAGGGCTCATGGGCCAAAAGCTTTTGAGATGAAAGAGCTACCTACCTTGCTACCTGACCAAGGGTGGCAGTTTCTAAGACAAGCACAGCTTTGAAAGGCCAGAAAAAATAAAAGGAGACCCCTGATTTCAAGGATGAGTTAAGACCGCCCAAGCCCCAGACCGCTTGTTCCATGTCACTCCCAGTCCAAGAACTTCCCACCAAACAGTGCTGGGGCGGACGGAGCTGGCGTGGCAGAGAGCAGGCGGAGGATGCGTGCTAGCACCTGATGGTGACTAGTTCATGATGCAGTGCTGTACACAAGAAAGCTGCTGACGGGAGATCTTAAGCATTCTCCCCACACACACAAACAGTTAACTATGTTACTATGTGGGTGATGGATGGGTTAATTATCTTGGTCTCGGTAATGATTCTACAACGTATATGTACATCAAATCATTACCAGGTCATACACTTTAAATATATACAATTATATTGGTTAATTATTCCTCAATAAAGTTTTTTTTTAAAGAGAAAAAGAAAAATATTCTCAAGAATCTGCAGCCAAAAAAATAAAACAGCAGGCCAATGAGCTGCCCATCCCCGCACAGAAGCAGGTCCTGTTCTGGGCATCCACCCGCCCTCAGCCCTGTTCTGCCAAGCCACGGGGACCTCTCCTGATGGCGCATGGGCACCTCTCTCACTGGCCAGGGTGGGGGACTGAGATCAGGGCTGGACAGGCACCTGCACCCATTAAGCCCAGCCAGGCCGCGTCAGGGACTCTGTTCAGCTTATTGGCCAGCCTGTCCCAGTGGTCAGCTGTGGCCCCTGAAGAGACCATTGAATGCTGGGTGGGAAGTAGGACCCTCTCTGTCCAGGGCCCACTGAATCCATCTCCTCGCCCCTTGCTAGGTGTTTGGAAAGATTGCCCTGAATGACACCACAGAGATCAACCGCAACAACAACTTCCAGACCTTCCCCCAGGCTGTGCTGCTCCTCTTCAGGTGGGTCTCTGGGACATGCCTGCATGTCGAAGGAGAGGGCTCTCTCCAGGGTGCTGAGGGGAGAGAGCTGGGGCTGGATCCCCCTCCCCTGCCTGGGGAGCCGTCATGTCATTGTTGTTTATCACTTTCCATCGAGCAGCCCACTAGACACTGGCACACCTGCTGCTGAGGCCACTGAGGGATCGAAAGTCAAATTCTGAAAGCACTCTGGTTTGGAAGCTCAACAGGCTCAAATCCAAGCCTGTGACACACTGGCTCTGTGATCTTGAGCAAGACATCGCACGTCTCTGAGCCTCGGTTTCCTCACAGACAAGTATAGTGCCAGTGTCGGCGTCACCTGCTGTGTTGGGTGCTTATGTCCACGTGCACTTCGTGTCTTCCTCATCTGAGCCAGCCATGAGCCTGCACCCCTGCCTTGGGCAGAGTAGAGAGGGGATGTTTCTCACGCCTGCCCCTGAGGGCTTCTCCTTCTCTTCTGGCTCCTGATGACCCTGTGGTGCTTCTCCCCTTCCTGCTCGTCACAGCCTGGAATGCTGACATGTGAAATAAAAGTGAGGGGCCAGCCCAGTGGCGCAGCGGTTAAGTGTGCACGTTCCGTTTCGGTGGCCAGGGCTTTACTGGTTCAGGCGTGGACATGGCACCGCTGGCAAGCCATGCTGTGGCAGGCATCCCTCATATAAACTAGAGGAAGATGGGCATGGATGTTAGCTCAGGGCCAGTCTTCCTCAGCAAAAAGAGGAGGATTGGCGGCAGATGTTAGCTCAGGGCTAATCTTCCTCAAAAAAAAAAAAAATTCCAGGTGAAAGGCATTAAACAACACAAAAAGGGATGTTTGAAACTGATGTATACATGACCCTGACAATATAGTTTGGAAATATGTTAATCAGACACTGATAGAACCATAAGGAGAAAATGAAAACACACGCACACACACAGAGGGAGACTCTGATACAGCATGTAGAAAATGACAGATCAAATAGAACAAAATAGAAGAAAAAGAGCATCTAAATAAGTCAATTAACAAACTTAATCTAATAAATTTATACCCAATAAATGGCAAAAAAAACCACATTGTTTTTAAGCACCGAGAAACATTCACAAAAATTAGCCAAGACTTAAAACAGAAAGTAAAACTTCTCTGACTTCAATACAGCAGAGTTAGAAATGAACCATAAAATTAGTAGCCCCTCCAAAATCTATTCACTTAAATTTTTTGAGTCAGTATTCTAAATAACTCACAGCTGAAGCTATAAACTACTTTGTAGAGAAAGTGAGAGCACACCTTAAATTTATGAAATGCACCAATCAATATGAAAGAAAAATTCAGAACCTAAAATTAACTTTTCTTTTCTTTTTCTTTTCTTTTCTTTTCTTTTTCCTTTTCTTGCGGAGGAAGATTAACCCTGGGCTAACTTCTGTTGCCAATCTCCTCCACTTTATATGTGGATCGCTGCCACAGCATGGCTGATGAGTGGTGTAGTTCCATACCTAGGATCTGAACCCACAAACCCAGGCAGCTGAAGCAGAGCACACTGAACTTAACCACTATGCCATGGGGCCAGCCCCTAAAATTAACTTATTTTTTAAAATTTACAATAAATAAACTGATAGATGGAAAAAAAGAATAGCAGAATAACTACAAAGTATGAAGGATTGCATTTATTAAAATAAAAACAGAAATTAATAAAATATCAAACAAAAATATTTTTTATCAATAAACCCTAAAACTGATTCTTTGAAAAGACCAGTAAACAAACAAACTTTCATCAAATCCAAATTTTAAAAAAGACACAATAAAATCAGGAATAAGAAAAGCAACCTAATTAAAGATGTGGAAGTGGTTTTTAGAATGATAAGAGAATATTATGAACAAATTTATGTCAATATATCTGAAAATCTGGATGAAGTGGATGCTTTTATATAGGAAAATAT
Source organism: Equus asinus (assembly GCF_041296235.1). Lineage (NCBI taxonomy): Eukaryota > Metazoa > Chordata > Mammalia > Perissodactyla > Equidae > Equus > Equus asinus. The sequence goes on along the minus strand of NC_091811.1, from coordinate 12,217,917 downwards.
AAATCTCAAAAATTGTCTTAAGAAGAATTTGTTTTTAATGAGCCACAATAGAAATTTAAAAGGTAAAATTTTAGTCCTCAAAAAGGCCCAAGATCTAATATTTTTATGTGTGATGTATGCCAAAATATCAAGGAATAGATTATTCCTATGTTAAATTATCTTTCCAGTAATAGAAAACGATAGAAAACCTCCCCAGTCATTCCATAAGACAAACATAAGGCTAATATCAATAAGAACACAAAAAAAATCAAGTATAAATATGAAAATGTATAGACATAACTGTCATTGTTTGCAAACAACAGGCTAATCTGAGTGGAAAATCGAAGCAAATCAACTCAAAATCCTTTGTAACAATTAATAGGATCAGTTAATATAACAATTAATAGTAAGGTGGAAGATTAACAAAGAAAAACACTCTCTTTCCTGTGCTGATCATTCATCTGTCTGGTCCGCCTGCTGTAACAAACACTGGGTGGCTGAACAACAGACATGCCTTTCTCACGATTCTGGAGACTGGAAATCCAAGACCAGGCTCCTAGCCGGTTTGTTTCCTGATGAGAGCCCTCTTGCTAGCCTACAGACAGCCGCCGTCTTGCTGCATTCTCACATGGTGGAGAGAGAGAGCTCTAGTCTCTCTTCCTGTTTTCGCAAAGACATGAATCTCATCCTGGGGTCCCCAGCCTCATGGACTGACCTAGACCTAATTACCACCCAAGGCCCACCTGCAAACACTACCTCACTGAGGGCTGGGGCTTCAACATATGAATTCTGGGGGGCACAGAAATTCAGTTCATAGCAATAATAACTAATTAGTAACTATAATAGACAAGATCATATGCTATTACTTTTTCTAGTCAACATTATACTGCAAGTTTTATCCAGTGCAATAAGATAAGAAAAATAATTCAAAGGAAAAGAAGAAACAAAATTAAACACCAAAAAAAATTGATTGCCAGACTCAAAAATAAAAAACAAACAACCATAAATTTAATTAAGGAGGCGAAAGACCTGTACACTGAAAACTATAAAACAATATTGAAAGAAATTGAAGAAGACACAAAGAAATGGAAAGATATTCCATGCTCATGGGTTGGAAGAATTAACACAGTTAAAATGTCCATACTACCTAAAGCAATCTACAGATTTAATGCAATCCTTATCAAAGTTCCAATGACATTTTTCACAGAAATACAACAAAGAATCCTAAAATTTATATGGAGCAAAAAAAGACCCCAAATAGCCAAAGCAATCCAGAGAAAAAAGAACAAAGCTGGAGGCATCACACTCCCTAATCTCAAAGTATAGTACGAAGCTACAGTAACCAAAACAGCACAGTACTGGCGGGAAAACACACATGCAGATAAATGGGACAGAATTGAGAGCCCATAAATAAACCCACACATCTATGGAGAGCTAATCTTTGACAAAGGGGCCAAGAACATGTAATGGAAAAAAGAAAGTCTCTTCAATAAATGGTGCTGGGAAAACTGGACAGCCACATGCAAAAGAATGAAAGTAGATCATTATCTTACACCATACACAAAAATTAACTCAAAGTGGATTAAAGACTTTTATGTAAGACCTGAAACCATAAAACTCCTAGAAGAAAACATAGGCAGTACACTCTTTGACATTGGTCTTAGCAGCAATGCTTTTTTTTTTTTAATGCTTTTTGAATATGTCTCCTCAGGCAAGAGAAAGAAAAGAAAAAATAAGCAAATGAGACTACATCAGACTAAAAAGCTTCTGCATGGCAAAAGATACTATCAACAAAACTCAAAGACAACCTATTGGTTGGGAGAAGATATTTGCAAATCATTTATCCAATAAGGGGTTAATATCCAAAATAAAGAACTCATAAAACTCAACAAAAAAAGCAAACAACCCGATTAAAAAATGGACAGAGGGTCTGAGCCAGCATTTTTCCAAAGAAGATATGCAGATGGCCAACAGGCACATGAAAAAATGTTCAACATCACTAATTATTAAGGAAACGCAAATCAAAACCACAGTGAGCCATCACCTCATGCCCATCTGGGTGGCTGTTACTAAGAAATCAGGAGGGGCCGGCCCTGTGGCTGAGTGGTTAAGTCTGTGCAGTCTGCTTTGGCAGCCTGGGGTTCGCAGGTTTGGATCCTGGGCACAGACCTACACACTGCTCATCAAGCCATGCTGTGGTGCCATCCCACATAGAAGAACTAGAATGACCTACAACTAAAATACACAATCATGTACTGGGGCTTTTGGGAGAGGAAAAAAAAAAAAGAAGATGATTGGCAACAGATGTTAGCTCAGGGCCAATCTTCCTCACAAAAAAAAAAAAAGAAATAACAAGTTTGGAGAGGATGTGGAGAAAAGGGAACCCTCATACACTGCTGGTGGGAATGCAAACTGGTGCAGCCACTGTGGGAAACAGTATGGAGTTTCCTCGGAAAATTAAGAATAGATCTACCATATGATACAGCTATTCCACTGCTGGGTATCCATCCAAAGAACATGAAAATACTAATTTGAAATGATATATGCACCCCTGTGTCCACTGCAGCATTACTCACAATAGCCAAGACTTGGAAACAACCTAGGTGCCCATCAATGGATGAATGGATAAAGAAGATGTAGTATATTTACACAATGGAATACTACCCAGCCATAGAAAAGATGAAATCTTGTCTTTTGTGACAACATGGACGGACCTTGAGGGTATTATGCTAAGTGGAATGTCAGATGGAGAAAGTCAAATACCATATGACTTCACTCATATGTGGAAGATAAAAAACAACAAGAAACAAACAGACACAGAGAATAGATCAGTGGTTACCAGAGGGGAAGGGAAGTGGGGGAGGACAAGAGGGCCAAAGGGGCACATCTATATGGTGACAGATGGCAGCTAGGCTTTTGATGGGGAACACGATGTAGTCTATACAGATGTCAAAATATGATGATGTACACCTGAAATTTATATAGTGTTGTAAGCCAATGTTACCTCAATAAAAAAATAAATTTAAAAAAATCCAATTCAAAAATTGGCAAAGGACTTGAATAGACATTTCTCCAAAGAAGCTATATCAATGGCCAATAAGCACATGAAAAGATGCTCCATACCACTAATCATTAGGGAAATGTGAATCAAAACTACAAAGAAATACCACCTCACACCCATTAGGATGGCTAGTATCAAAAAAACGGAAAACAGCAAGTGTTGACAAAGGTGTGGAGAAATTGGAACCCTTGTGCTCTGTTGGTGGGAATATAAAATGGTACGGCTGCGGTGGACAACAGCATGGCAGTTCCTCAAAAAATTAAAAGTAGAATTACCATATGATCCAGCAATTCCACTTCTAAGCACATACTCAGAATATTTGAAAGCAGGGTCTCAAAGATGTATTTGCACACCCATCTTCATAGTAGCATTATTCACAATAGCCAAAATGTGGATGCAACCAAAGTGCCCAACAACACATGAATGGATAAGCAAAATGTGGGCTACACGTGCAATGGAATATTATTCAGCCTTAAAAAGGAAGGAAATTCTGCAATATGCTACAACATGGATGAACCTTGAGGACGTTATGCTAAGTGAAATAAGCCAGACACAAAAAGACAAAAACTGTATGATCCTACTTATATGAGGTACTTGGAGTAATCAAAATCATAGTGGTGGTTGCCAGGGTCTGGGAGGAGGGGGAATGGAGAGTTATTGTGTAGGCATAGCGTTTCAGTTTTCCAAGATGAAAAGAGTCATGGGGATGGGTGGTGGTGATGGCTGCACAACGGTTCGAATGTATTTAATAACTCTGAACTGTACACTTCAAAATGGTTCAGATGGTAAATTTTATGTTATGTGTATTTTACCACAGTAGAAAAAAAAGAAAAGAAATAAAACATCTTTACAACAGTTAATTGCTTATAGATATTGTACAAGAGAGACTACAGAAGTAATAAGAGAGTTCAGCAAATCTTCTATATATAAAGTCAATCGCATTCCCTCTACATCGGTAGCAAATAGAAAACATAACGTTTAAAATGTCCCATTTATAATAGAAACATTTTGTTTGTTTGTTTTAAATAAGATACCTAGAAATAATTTTCTGTTTTTTAAGATTGGGACCTGAGCTAACAACTGTTGCCAGTCTCTTTTCTTTCTTCTTCTTCTTCCCAAAGCCCCCCAGTACATAGTTGTGTATTCTCGTTGTGAGTGCCTCTGGTTGTGCTATGTGGGACGCCGCCTGAGCATGGCCTCATGAGCAGTGCCATGTGCACACCCAGGATCCGAACCAGCGAAACCCCAGGCCGCAGAAGCGGAGCGCGTGAACTCAACCACTCAGCCATGGGGCCGGCCCCGAACCTAGAAATAATTTAACAAAAGACATATACGAGGAAATTATAAAATTTTATTAAAATACATTAAATAAGGCCTAAATAAATGGAGAGCTGTGCCATCTTAATGGCTGGGAGCTTAACATCACAAAAATATCAAATTCCCCAAGTTAATCTATGTTTTAATGCAATTCCAATGAGACTCTCAATGGGTTTGTTTATGGAACTTGACAAGCTGATTCCACTGTGTCTGTGGAATAGAAAAGGAAAATGAATAGCCAAGACAGTTTTGAAGGACAACAAGCTGGAGGGGCTCACTCTCTACGAGGGAGCAAGACTTACTAGAAAGCTAGAGTGGTTAAGACAATATGGTACATTCATACCAAGATGGATAAACAAACCCGTGGAATAGGATGAAAAGGCTAGCACAAGACCCCTACCTCTGTGGAACTTATGTCAGAAGAGAGAGTTCAAATCACTAGGCAAATATGGACTATTCAATAAATTTCTTAAGAAAGTTGGTTATCTACACAGAAAAAGATAAACCGTGTTTCTGCCTCACATTGAGTACAGATGTAAATTCCAGAATAAGGTGTTATTATGAAAAACAAAATTTTATAACTTTTAGAACATGTAGGAGAATATTTTTATAACCTAGAATAGAGAATTTTTAAACAAGATACAAAAAGAAAACACAGAGGAAAAAATATAAATTTGACCACATTGAAATTTAAAACTTAGATTCGTCAAAATATACTATACGTAAAGCTACAGACCACACACAGACTGAAGCAGGTGCTTGCAGTGTGTAGACTGGCAAAGGGCTAATGTGAAGAGCGTATAAAGAACCCTACAAATGAATGGAAAACGAACAACCCATCAGACAAACAGGCAAAAATGTGAACACGCAGTTCAACAGAAGATGAGATCAAAATTCTCAACCCGTTAATCATTTTAAAACCATATTGAAACAGCAGTGAAATATCATTTCACACCCGTCATATGAGCAACACTTTTAAAAATTTACTAATACGGAGGGTTGACAAGTCTGAACTCAGAACCAGAGTAGAAAAGTGGTTGCCAGGGCCTGGGAGGTGGGGGAATTAGGAAGAAGTTGGTGAAGGATAGAGACTTTCAGTTATAAGATGAATGAAGTCTAAAGATCTAATGTATAACATCGTGACTATGGGGATTAACACTGTATCATATAATTGAAATTTACTAACAGAGTAGAACTTAAATGTTTTCATCAAAAAAAAAGAAAAGATAAATAAGTGAAGTGATGGATGTGTTAACTAGGTGCGAGGAATCCTTTCACAACGTGTGTTTATATCAAATCAGCACGATGTACACTTCAAGTATCTTACAATTCAATTTGTCAATTCTACCTCAATAAAGCTGAAGGAAAGAGAGACGACAAATCTGTAGAGTCAGGGCGTTTCCCTGCACTGATGACAGGGGTATAAATTGGACAGACCCTTGGAGAACAAGCAATACGTAGTAAAAGTGAAGGTACAGCTACCGTCAACTTGTGGCTCCGCTTCTAAGCAGATAACCAAGACGTGGACCTGCGTGCTGATTGCAACGTTCTTTGTAATAGTGAAAAAGAGAAAAGGAAAACCTTACAGGACAGTGGCTTTTTAAGTGGTACATTCATAGAGTATACTGCTGTACAGCAGTTAAGATGAATGAACTAGACCTAAAATATATCCAAATGGCTAAATGTTAAAAACTTCACGTGGATTGCAAAACGAGTGAGTTTGCAGAAAGGGTACAGTTACCATTTATGTAAAGTTTTAGAATTTTAGAACATTCAAAACAGTGCTGTATGTTTTTGTATTTAATGAACATATCAGAGCCTTCAGGGAATGATAAACAGCAAATTCCATTTAATAGTTCCTCTGGGAAGGAGGAAGGGGCAAGGGGTGGGAGAAGGATCCAGAGCCGCGAGATGGGCTGCATGGGTGTTGGGCTCTCACCTCTCTCCCCTAGGTGTGCCACAGGGGAGGCATGGCAGGACATCATGCTGGCCTGCATGCCAGGGAAGAAGTGTGCCCCGGAGTCGGAGCCCAGCAACAGCACGGAAGGGGAAACGCCCTGTGGCAGCAGCTTCGCCGTCTTCTACTTCATCAGCTTCTACATGCTCTGTGCCTTCCTGGTAAGCTGAGGTGGGACTAAACAGCCACAGGTAATGAGTGTGAGTGCAGACAGCCCGAGCCCTCCATCTCTGCAGCTCAGGGTCGGGGCAGCCCCATTAGAGGTTACCTGAAAAGACTGACTCAGTAGAAGTGTCCAACCACACTGAGATAAGGGCAGACGGCTCTGGGCCAGAGTGAGCTCAGCCAGCATCTTTCTTGTCCGTTCTTGGCACCTATGGTGGCACCGTCCCAGAGGACAGAGGGGATGTGTGTGTGGAGGCCAAGAGGCAACTTCTGCTCCTCTGGTGCTTTGATGAGGAGTGAGGGAAAGGTGGTGGACTAGCTTGCCATCTGTCCTCGGCAGCCCTACCCAGCAGCTTGGTCTGTGGGAAGCTGTGCAGCCCACCTGTGGGGTGCATCCCACATGACTCTGACGGGAGCAGTGTCAAGTTCATATCCAAGAGACCCAAGTCCCAGGGGCTGGTGTTTTAAATGGTGACATATGGCTGGTCTTTAGAAATGTTGGCTTCTGCCATGTATGTACCAGCTGGCAAAGTGGATTCAAGTGGCCGTGTGTAGGAAGGTCCTCTTAGACAGACTCATCACACTCTGTCCTCTGCAGATCATCAACCTCTTTGTCGCTGTCATCATGGACAACTTTGACTACCTGACAAGGGACTGGTCCATCCTTGGTCCCCACCATCTGGATGAATTTAAAAGAATCTGGGCAGAGTATGACCCTGAAGCCAAGTAAGTTCCCAGAGGGAAGTCCTGATTGCAAAGCTGAGAGAGGGGATTGCAAGATCACACGTGTAGAAGAGCTCCTGAGGGGTTAGCATCGGGAGGATGGATGGGAAACACTGAACTGCACCAGACCCCAGGGTCAAGGATCAAGGGCCAGCAATAGGAGGCCAGGCACCTTTGGCTAAGTCAAGAACATAGCTGCTGTTTGCAGTTGAATAGGATAGGAGATCCTAGTGTTGGAAGGATGAGTAAGTGCTTGAGTTAGCACGTGGAGGCCAGGCAGATCTCGACTCTATTCCTGCCTCAGGTCCGAGGACACCCTCATCTACTGAGCACGTGTGGTTGACACTCAGCAAATACCACTTGGTCAGATGGTTAGTTGACTAAAACAGCAGGTACACATTGAGAATTTTACTCATTACTAAAATCCCTTCCACCTTGAACATAGCACTGATGGAAATTTCTCATTAAAATTTAAACATAAAATCTAAAAAATAAATTGTAACTGTGTAGTGATGAATATTAACTGGACTGTGGTGATCATTTCACAATATATACATCTATCAAATCATTATGAAGTACACCTGAAACTAATACAATATTATAGGTCAATTATATCTCAATTTTTTTTTAAAGACCCTTGAAACTCAATTCTGGGACTTTTGTTCAACTCCTGAGGATATTGAGCTTTCTCTTCCTCCTGCCTGAGTGTCATAGGGATGTGAGCCTAAGAATGTCAGGGGTCTGCCTGAGAACACGCAGAGCCGGGGAGGAGCTGCCGGGGCAGAGAAGCCGCCGAGAGACGCAGCCAGCGGGCGGGGGCGTGTGAGATCGGAATCGAGCTGCTTCCTGGGGCACACGTTCCAGTTTTTGCTTAAGTCATTTGGATTGGGGGTTCTCCACTTCACCCAAAAGAACACTGACTTATTTAGGGATTGTTGTCAAGATGATGGATAAGCCTGATTTTTCCCACAGTGTGGTTCTTGTGCGTGGATACACATAAACAGGAAGTGCTAATAGCAATGGGTTTCTTTTCATACGTATAAGAAAGATACGAATCTAACAAACTCTCCATTATTTTGTGCATACCACTGCTTAGGAGTGAAACCAAATTTTTTAAAATTCTAAACGTGCGTATATTGGGTTTGGAGTTTTACCCTGAAGTCCTGCAACTCTGCACCGAGTTTGACCATTAGGGCTACGGCTATGAGGAGTTCCTCCTGCAGGTGGCCCCGCCGCTCAGGCACACGAGCTGGGCTGTTGGCCGAGACCATGGCCCTCTCACTGATAGTTCTCTTCTCTCCTTCCTCTTCCAGGGGTCGGATCAAACACCTAGATGTGGTCACGCTGCTCCGGCGGATTCAGCCCCCACTGGGTTTTGGGAAGCTGTGCCCTCACCGCGTGGCTTGCAAAGTAAGAGATGACCTGGATTCATGGGAGAAAGAGAATTATGGGCAGCAAGAAGCCCATTTGTCTTGTGACCTTGGTCAGGACATTGATCCATTAAGGGAATAAAGACAATATTTTCTGTGCCTAAAGAAACGAGCCTGGGCCAGATTATATTTTTAGGTTCCTTCTAGCAATAAGTTCTCAGACTCTATAAAGAACAACAGAGTGAAGCCCTCCTGGCCCAGAAGCCCATGCCCAGTCCTAAATAAAGGACCTTCTTCAGAGAAGGATCTGCTGCCGCATCGGGCCACATCACCCAGGGGTCCTGGAAGACTTCCCCGCCTAGGATGGATGGATGAAGGGTTCTTTCCCTGGGATCAGAAGTCCATTTGAGATCCAGGCCTTGGCTTCAGGGACCTGTGAAGCCCTAAGATTGTACACAAAATCTCTGCAACACTCACACAGTGTGCTAGGGGGAGGATCCATATTTTCATCAGATTTCTAAGTGAGTCCATGACCCAAAAAAGATTGAGACAAGCATCCTAGGTTCTGTTAGGCAAAGCTCTTGCTCGTGCGGCCCTTGCCTGAGCTGGAGAGTGAGCGTCCCTGAAGCTGTGTGCCCAGTGCCTCTCTTGCCCCCCGGTAACCCCCACCCAGTAGCCCAGCGGTCGCTGAAGAGTCTTGTCTCCACTCTCTCCCCTCTTCTTTCAACTTCTGTTCTCGCCATTCTGTACTCTCTGTTGGAATACCGATGAGCGGAAAAAGGGCTGGGAGGAAGTGAGGTCAGAGCACTGTACAGAGGAAGAAACACAGAAAAATTCAGCTCTGTGGATAATACACTCATGGAAAATGGAGAATTGAAGGAATTTAGAGCCTTCTACTTGTGCTCTGTTTTTCTCAGTCTTCTCTCATTTGCACCTCCACTTCATTCCAGAAAAGAGTTTAGAAGCTTTCCGAGAGTATAAAAGAGACTAGGTTACATCTCAGGTGAAAGCAGAGTAGGAGACAGGAGCAGGAGCAAGTTCGGCCTGTACGCCGCCTCCCGCGGGCCTGGACAGGCTGCGGACTGGGCAGGAAGCTTCCCAGTGGCCACGGGCAGTTCACACTGTCCATGAGATTCAGGAAGATCCAGTCGTTCAGGAAAATTACAGCCCTCTTGGCACTACGATTGACAGGAAGATGCTGTGTGATCTAACCGGTCACATCCTTGCCCACGTCCAGGAGCAGACGCCAGGCTGAGTTTCACGGCAGTGGACCCTGCTGTGTGCTGAGGGCCCTGCACCCGAGCACAGAGCGAGGGCAGCGAGTCTGGGTGGTGGGAAAGGAGGGAGGGGGCAGTACGATCCTGTCCAGCATCAGCAAGCCTCCGATCCAGCTTGATGGAGAGGTGTGTTTTCAATATACAGAAAAGATGGTGCACTGCCTCTCCTGCAAGCACACCTCCCTTGCCGGCTCTCTTGCCGGGCACTAGTTAGTGCTGGCTGGTGGGGGCTCCCAGCCACTGCCCAGCATGTAGCTGTTCTTGTTGCCAGTAGAGAGCACACCCACTTGCCTGAGCAGACATTGAGCGGGGAAGGGGGTTGGGCTGCTTAACTTCCTTTTGTGGAAGCAAGGGTCTAATGAGGACAATTTCCATCCCTTCCTCAAAGTGGAGGGGCGAGAGTACTTACAGCAGAGCCAAGATTTTCCCCAGAACAGGTTCTGAATACATTTTAGTGACCCATGCTTACGCGCCCACCCACTCCCGACACACACACCCAGTTTTCGCGCTCCCTCAGCGTTCTCCGGCCATGGCGGTTCTGTTGGTCCATGGAGAACCATTTTCTGTAATCACCAGCTCTGCCTCCTCTTCCCCTCCAGCGCCTGGTCTCCATGAACATGCCTCTGAATAGCGATGGGACGGTCATGTTCAATGCCACCCTGTTTGCCCTGGTCCGGACAGCCCTCAGGATCAAAACAGAAGGTAAGAGTCCCCCACAGGCCACTGGGAGGGCCGCTGGGAAGATGTAGCCGACCAATCAAAGGACTCAGCGGCCTGCAGAGTGCTCCCCGGACCTGCCCATCCCACGCAGCAGCAGAGCCACGTGGGCCAGCAATTACCTTCGTCTGGGGAAGTTAGAGGCCTGGCCTGGTCATGTTTTCTTTGCTTCTTGAATGGCCTCCTTGCCTCTAGCTTATTTATTTTGAACTCAAGCTTTCCATCAAACCATAGAAATTATTCTAGGTGATATTTTGAAGTCATAGTTCAAAAAGCAGAAGAAGATGCATATTACCTGGAGCAGGACCAAGCCCCATCAACAGGGAATTTTACTGGCTACAAGTGGGCCTCTCAAGTGCCCAGCTCTTTTTAAGTGAAAAGGACTTGTGTCAGGAAGGGGTCACAGTGGCAAATGGTGACTGTGGCTGTGATCACCACATACCATTGTGCAGCTGACTGCTGGGAGTTAAGACCTCACCTGTGCTGTGCTAGTCAGCCACACTCCCTCAGGCCGGGTCCACCTGAAAGGACGCCTTCTTCTGGTTCACATAACGGTGCCCTGTTAGCAGCAGCCTTGGCTGAAACAATCTGCTGTCCGCATTGTTGATGATTATTTCTGAACCACTCTGTGGAAAAGGCTGTATAAAATGTCCCTAAGAAGACACCGTCACTCTCCAAGAGCTCCCGGCCCACCGCAGTGTCTCGCAGAGCGTGGTCAGGAGGCCGCTTGCCTTGGAATCTGCTGAGAGAACTGGTTTAAAATGTTGGGTCCCTATCACCAGCCCAGATTTGCTGAATCCGAATCTCTGAGAGTGGGGCTCAGGAATCTGTATTTGGAACCAACTACACAGACGATTCACATGTAAACTAAAGTCTGACCCTGCCGGTGCAGCATTTAGAACTGGCACAAGTGGGCCAGCAGTGTGCTTTCTTTTCTCCTTCTCCTGTCTCCATCTTAGAGTCTCAGGCTGCTGGTGACAGCACTCTCCTCGGTGTGATGGAAGGAGCACTGGGCAGGGAGATGGGAGATGGATTCTGATGACGTGCACGATAAGTCATGTATTCTCTGTCTACGTCGTTTCTTCATGTGTCAAATAAGAAGGGTAATCACATAAAGGGAAGTTAGTTCAGCGAATAACCCAGAGCATGCCTTCTCTTGGCTAAATCCTTCCAGAAAATAATAGAAACATCTGAAACAAAGGAAAACAAGAACCAGTCCAGCAAGATACATGTCTAAATAATGAACTAATCTTAAAAAAAATTCAGTAGTTCAAGTTCTGCTGCTAAACTAAAAAGAAACAAAGGCTAAGGAATGTTCTCTCAGAAGCCAGTGCGGTAACTCAATCTGAAATAGTGTGAGTGGGCTATTTCTGACACTGAAAGAATTAAATGCACACTGAACATACACACATTAGGAGAAAAATGGGAAGGAAATTTGTCAATATGTTGATAGTGACTCTCACTCAGGGTAGAATCGGCAGTGATTTCTACCTTCTTCCTCTGCTTTTGTTACTTTCCAAATTTTCTACAATGACGATTATCGCAGTTCCGTCTGGGGCAAGATCTTCTTTTCTCAGGAGAGAAGATGGAGTGAGTACTAGAAGGAATACACAGCAACACTTAAAGCAGGCCGTGAATTGAGGGTATAAACTTTCACCGGCACACTGAAGCCAGGACTCAGTGCCGTTGGAGATGCGCCGTCAGAGCAAACTGAGTCCCAGGGAAAGAACTCCGACAGCTCAAGAGAGCAACACCAGCCGAGCTGAGCCCAGAGTCCCACACCCACAGCTGAGCCAGAGGAGACGAGGGGAGCAGCCAGCCCCACCAGAGCTGCAGTCGGTCAAGAATTAAAGAAAGCTTTCAACTCAAAGACGTTTATCTGCTGTGCTGCCTTGTCCCAGAGTTCACAATACTGTATTGCACACTTCAACTCCTGGTAAGGGGGTAGATCTCATGTTAAATGTTCTTGCCACAAAAAAATAAAAAGTTTAAAAACGGACTATCTTCCAAACAGCTGCGTTGCCAACTCCGAGGCAAACCTGCATCAGAGACAAGCCCCCCACAAACCTGTGGGGCTCTGAAGTCTGGGAGACAAAGGCAGGTTCTTAGAAGAGAGATCGAACCTGAAGTGAGTTCGCTCACCCATTGCACAGCAAGCCAATCTCTGACACCAGGTGTGGTGGAAGAAAGTAGGAATTTTATTATTGCACAGTGCTGGGCAAGGAGAGAGGGCAGCTAACACTGAAATCCCAAACTCCTCGAAAAGCTGAAAGGAGGGGTTTTTATTTGGGGTTTTAGGTAGGGGAGGGAGAGCATATGGCCTTGCTGGTCGGAGCTTTCCCACCAGCCTGTCTTTGGCCTTGAGACACTTGCAGAGAGGAGGGAGCCTGTGACCTTGCTGGTCAGCAGCTTTCCCACCAGCCTGTATCTCTTTGTGGGGAGGAGATAAGGAATCCAGGTGGTTGTCCTTGGTGGTGTCTGTCTCCAAGGAGGATAGTGGATTCTGGAGCCAGGAAGCCAGGGAGCAAACTGGGAATGAGTGCTTGGGTTTCAACCCCATATATGCTGGGTTTAATGTGGGGGAACTGATATCAGGGCCGGTATCAGAAGCAACTAGGAAGAAATGTGAGAAAGCATCTACATCTGTGAGGATAAGTCTTACGTCAGTCCTTATCCTTCAGACTTTCGAGAGTGGGAGGAATTGGAGAGAAACTATGCCTACCTCAGAGGACCAGGCCTCTCGTCCCAAGTCCAGTCTCAAGCCAGAGAAACCTTTGAAATAGAGAAGGAAGAGGTTTTAATACACTCGAATGATATGCCACAACTGTTGGTGGAGTTCCACACTTACATCAATCATTGCGGGAAGATTCAAGCTCGAAAACCTGTGAAAGATCCTTTTGGAAGATGCATTCATTGCCTAGATCTGCCCTAACAAATGATCACGAGCTTGGGGACTAGCAACAGCAGGCAGGTGCTCTCTCATAGTTCAGGAGGCAGGGGTCTGAGTCGAGGTGTCGGCAGGCTGGGTCCTTATGGAGGTTCTGAGGGAGGGTCTGCTCCAGCCTCTCTCCAGCCATGCTCGGCACTCACGGCCGTGTAGCTGTGTCACTCCGGTCTCTGCCTCCATCTCACACTGACTTCGTCCCCAGGTGTCTCTGTGTGTCCTCTCCTCTTCCTGTAAGAACACCAGTCATGTTGGATTTATGGCCTGCCCTAATTCAGTGTGACTTCATCATAACTAATCAATCGCCAAAGAGCCTATGTCCAACTCAGGCCACATGCAAAAGCTCTGGGGACATGACTGGGGGACACTCGTCAACCCACTACAGACAATAAGTGTATCTGAGCATTAAAGTAATTAGGACTCTTCTGCTGCATGTGTCTGAAACCACTGACCACCTTAACCAGGAAGGGAATTGATTGCCTCCACAACTGGAGCGCCCAGGAGTTGTCCTCTGGCTTCACGTCCTGTTTGGATCCAGTGTTCGAACAGGGGAGTCAGGGGCCCGTCACTCTCTCTGCATTGCCACCTCTGCATGCTCCTGTTGGGCTTCCTTCCCGGAGCCTCTCCCACGTGGCCACAGGGCGGATGTCGTCTCAGGCAGTCTGAGGCCAGGGCACTGGACCCTGTTCTGTCCTGCCTCCCCTGTGTAACAGCAGTAAGCATCCTCACTGTTGGTCTCCTACTGCTGCGTAATCAATTACCACAAACTTTTTGGCTTAAAACAGGGCCCGGTTATTAGATCACAGTTCTAAAAACAGGTCAGGAGTCCAGCCACGGCCTAGCTGGGTTCTTTGCTCAGGGTCTCACAAGGCCAAATGAGGATACTGATCAGGATGGCTCTTCTTCCCAAGACTCTGGGGAAGAACCCCCTTCCCACCTCATCCAGGTTGTTGGCAGAATTCATCTTCTGCAGTGGTAGGACCAGCTCTCAGCTGGGGACCACTCAGCCCCTAGAGCTGTCTCTTTCAGTTCAGTTCACAACATGTTGTGTGCTTCTGCCAGGACAGTGGCACCATCTCTCCACTCCTCCCCCTACTCACAGATGGAGAGAACTCTCTATCTTTTGACCCCCTTCACACATTGTTTTTTTGTCTTTCTGTCCTCCTTCCTTTCTTCTTTCCTTCCTTCCTTCCTTCCGTCTTTCCTTTTTTTTCTTTCAAGATTGGCCCTGAGCTAATCTGTGCCAATCTCCCTCCATTTTGCATGCAGGACACTGCCACAGTGTGGCTTGATGAGCAGTGTGTAGGTCCATGCCTGGGATCTGAACCCATGAACCCCAGGCTGCCACAGGGGAGCACGTGAACTTACCCACTACGCCACTGGGCCAGCCCCTATTTGTTTTGGCTTTTGTTTTATTTTTTATTTTTTTATTGAGATATAATTGAAATATAACATTCTATTAGTTTCAGGTGTCCAACATAATCTGTATATAGTATTAAATGATCACCATAATAAGCCTAGTTAACATCCATCACACACAGTTAACAATTTTTTTCTTGTGATGAGAACTTTTAAGATGTACTCTCTTAGCAACTTTCAAATATAAAACACAGTATTATTAACTATAGTCACCATGCTGTGCCTTACATTGCATGGCTTATTTACTGTGTAACTGGAAGCTTGTGCCTGAGAACTCTCTACTTTCAAAGAACTCATGTGGTTAGGTCAGGCCCATCCAGATGATCGCCCCATCTCGAGATCATGTGTGCCATATGATAAGACCTAATCCAGGAGTAAAAACCATCGTTATCTACAGTCCCAGGGATCATGCAGGGTGTGTGTATATTGGTGGTGGGGGAAGAAGGTTTGGAGGGATCCAGCATCCTGCCTACCACACCCTCTCCCACAGCTGCACATCTCAGCTTTCCTTTTTCATAGCTATCAGGCCAGTATCTTGGAGGCTGCATGAGACGGGCATCTAATTAAGCCTGTTTTACCAGTGGAGAAAGTGGACCCAGAGAAGCTCCAAAACCACAGAACCCAGCATCTTCTGATTTCTGCTTCCACTGTGAGATTTTGTCACCTCCTCCCCACAGGAGACTCAGCAAAGGGCTTTGAGACAGAGGTCCCCCTGCGTGTGGATGCTCTGCATGAGTTCGCAGCGGGACACTGCTCTTCCTTCCAAGCACCCACGTTTCCCCAGTCCCCCACGGAGGCCGTGAGAAATGCCACCCACTGGAGCAGCCCTGTGCTCTCCTGGCGGGTGGCTGTCAAGCACAGTCTTGTCAGCTCCAAGGGTCACCCACCAGGAAAAGCAGTGTGTGGGGTGAAGGGACACCTGGGCAGCAGGCAGGGAAGAAGGGGAGAGGAATGGCATTGGACAGGGAAAGGAAAAGGGAGAGCAATATAAAGAGAAAAGGGATGAAGGTGGACAATGGGGAGAAAGAAAGTGAAACGGGCAGGTTGGGGCAAAGTGCCACCAGCAGTGGCTTCCCACTTTATGCAGAGGGACCCACCCCACAGGAGGACCCTCCAAGGGGCTACGATCATTTCAGCCTTGCATCTCCCTCCCCTCAGGGAACCTGGAACAAGCCAATGAGGAGTTGCGGGCCATAATCAAGAAGATCTGGAAGCGGACCAGCATGAAGCTGCTGGACCAAGTGGTGCCCCCTGCAGGTGGTAAGCGCGGCCTGCTCTCAGATCCCTCCGCATTTGCCCCACCCCCTACACGGTTTCTCGGCTCCTCCTCTCCTCCAGTCCTCCAGCTGTGGCACCATTAGAAGGGTGGACACGTCCCTGAGACCTGTACCCTTGAGTCCACCAGCCGTGCAGGAGACCTGGCTTCCCCACACCCTGCCTGTGGGCTCGGAGGCCCTCTGGGTGAAAAGCGACGAGGGTGCGATGCCCTCCCAAACTCACAGAGGCTCTCGGGCTGGGAGTCTGGTCCACTCTTGCGTTTCACAGATGGGGCCAGGCAAGCCCCCTTGATGCTTAGAGGCTTGGCAGAACTTCCAAGGAAACTCTGCAAAGTCTGGGTTTCCCCATAAACCTGATTGCTCCAGGAATAATGGGACCCTGAGATCCCCTCTTGGTGGAAATTCTTTTTGTTCTTTCCAGGGCGGTGTTTCTTGTCCCTATCAAGTCCAGAGCCCCTTTTTATAACAAGTAGTTTCTAACGCCCCTACTACTATCCTGAATAAAAATTATAAATAGACCCTCCCTACACATATAATTTCCAAAATATTAAGAAAATGCTTCCACTCTGATATAAAATATATTAAAATCAAATGTTTTTGAATATATATAAATGTTGAGGCACGACTATGCCAGATGTTATAATTAACTGATGAAATGCTTGCATGCACCCACTTAAGATGAATAAGTTTGTATTTAAAGGAAGTAAGGTAATATTGAATATCGCTGACATTTGGTATTTGTCATTTGGAAGTAAAGGCTAAGTATATTTATGCACATGTGCACGTGCAGTGTACACACACATACAGTTCGGTGCATGCGCTTCCTTAGAATAAATGCAGAATGCTGCAGGCAACTGAGATACAGTGGGTGACTCAGATACACAAGGGGCATTGCCATCAGGGATACGGTTTTCCAAAATGTGAACCCCTCTTGGTCAAGTTGAAACAAAGCAAAGTACAGTCCTCCGTCGATTTACACAGCAGTTGTATTCCTGGTAAATTCCGGTTATGGTAAAACCATACAAAAAATGTTTGTGTTCGGATGTAAAGTGAAGTTAGGTTCTTAGCTCAAATAATTATAATCAAGTTGTTCCCCGACATGGACGTCTAGCATAATGCTTGGTGCCATGCAACAAAGCTATTATCTGCTGTGCAAAACACTTCTCTGCTTTAAGGACACATCTAGAACCAGTTAATGCCACTAGCACCCCCAGTGACTGTGACAACTGAAAAAGCCCCATGCACTCCCAAAACACTCCTTAAAGGGTGACTCCACCCCTGTGGAGAAGCACTTCGCCAGGGCGGGCAGGACAGGGGCTGAGTGAAGGGTCGCCTGGACAGCCGAGCACCACCTGATGTTTTACAGGCATTAGTTTATTTAATCCTTACAACATCTCTATGAAGTTCGCTCAAGGAATTTGCTCTTAGAAGCTAAATAGCTGACCCAAGGCTGCGTGGAGAGGACACAGCAGATTCAGGGTTCACGCCCAGGTCTGAGGGACGCCGGGACTCCTGGCCCTTCCCCCGCAGCTCTTCTTCCCTGACTGCCCCAGATAGGGGGCTCAGACCTTTCCCTCCCACATGGGAATGAGGCTCTCGCCAGGTGGAAGACCATCACTGCTGTGGAGCTGGCCATTCTTAGGGGACAACTAGGAGCAGGCAAACCATCACTGGCCCTAGATCTAACCCAGCCGGCTGTCTCCCAGGCCTATTGCCCTGCCCTTCACAAAGAACAGGGAGATGGAGCAAAGAGGCTACTGGTAGGGCATGAAATTTCCCCTCAGAGACTCCCTGGCTTCTCCACCACCTGGTTCATTCCCAAGACAGAGTCTGAGTATGTCATGTGTAACTTGGGTGCCCAGCCCTGGAAGGACTCAGCCAAGCCACATGGTAAGATAACCCAATCTGTCTGGTTGAAAGAAAAACCCAAACTTAGACAGGGGGAAGGCACTCCTTCCATGAACCCCTCCCATCAGCCTTTCAGCAGAACTGTTTGCGTTTAGGGGACTGGTCAATGTGTGATGGGCATCTGAAGCTTTGGCATCAAATAAGCACTAGTTAGAAATTTCAGTTCAGTGAAAAAAAAGCAAGGAGGGAAATAATTTTGACAATACGCCACTTTTCTGTTAAAATGAAGAAGGGATAAGAATATGTTTGCTTATTTGCTTAAAGCATTTGTGTGAAGAATCTCTGGAAAAATACTCAAGAAACTAATAAAAAGATTATGTATTAGGAGGTGGTATCTAGGCAGATAGGGCAGTGGGAGAGAGATTTTTCACTGTATATCTTATCTCTTTGAACTATGTGAATGTACTATCTCCTCAAAAAAATTAAATTTAAAAAATTTAAGAAAGTTTGGATGCTGAAAAGATTACAGAAGCGAGCTGAGTTCCCTGTCCTCTCTTCGCATGTCTCAGATGACGAGGTCACGGTTGGCAAGTTTTACGCTACTTTCCTGATCCAAGAGTACTTCCGCAAGTTCAAGAAGCGCAAAGAGCAGGGCCTTGTGGGCAAGCCCTCCCAGAGGAACGCCCTGTCCCTGCAGGTGAGAGGCCAGGGGCCAGGGCCCCACCCCGGGGAAGCCTCCTCACCTTCCACCTCGGGCCAGGGCCCAGGCTCTCACCTGCAGCCTGGAGGCCAGGTCCCTTCAGAGAGCTCCAAGGTGGATGCTGAGGGGGGTGACACGTTCCTTTCCCGCCTGCCATGCTCCCCACACACTGCCTTCCACAATCCTGCCTGCTGCACGTGGCCCCCCCGGCGCCCCCCAACTCTCTGGAACTCTGTCCAAGTGTCCATGACAGCCTGCTCATGCGCCTTCATCCTTCCTGGGTGCATGAATGGATTCTTCCACTCTGGGGCAGACACGAGAGGTCTCAAAGCACATCCCCTGGTTAGCACACGCAGACATAGCCTGGGAGGCTCGCCTACCATGCGGAGGAGCAGAGGGGCAGGTGACTGGGGGGAGGAGTGCCAGGGCCCTCATATGTCCCTCTGGGTTCCAGGCTGGCCTGCGTACCCTGCACGACATCGGGCCCGAGATCCGACGGGCCATCTCTGGAGATCTGACAGCCGAGGAGGAGCTGGACAAGGCCATGAAGGAGGCCGTGTGTGCGGCCTCCGAGGACGACATCTTCAGGGTGGGTAGATGCACAGTCGCACTCATGTCCCTTTGTAAAGTTCAGTGTGAGGCCAGAGGGTGAGCTGGTGTCTGCCAGAAGATCCAGGGAGACAGCCCTGAGCTCTATGGCAGATTCCAAGCTCATCCCGCTCGGCTGTTTCCTATCCCACTGTCTTTTCCAAGCCTGACTCCACCTGAGGCCAGGGCTCCCAGATATGGCAGCTCCCAGAGCTTCGCTGGCTCTCAGGGAAGGAGGGGAGGAGCCGCTTTCCTAAGGGAAACGTTTCCTAAGAAAAACTGCTACATTAGAAGTTGCAAAGTGGTGGCCCCTGGGCCACGTCCAATCTGCAGACCTGTTTTGTTTGCCAACATTTGAAAATCTGGCACCTTCAAATAAAAATCTAGACTTCTGGCTTCTCTTAAAAAAAAATCAGATGATCTGGCAATATTGTGCTTGGGTCCTCATATGGCAGCACAAGGCTGAAACCAAGAGTCGATTGTCCTTTGGGGATAGAGCGTGTGTTCTCAGGTCACTAAAGTCCCCTCCGGCCTCTGTCTCTGCTCCTGGACACGGAAGCTGACCAGGAGCTGCAATAGGAAAACTAAACAGGACCGTGCAGGAAAAACAGAACTCTTATGTCCAGCTCTCTTCACTCATTTGTGGTACCCTGAAGGTATTTGGCTAAAAATCCTTCTATAGCAAGGGAGAAGCTACCAACCATACTTGCACCAAGGCCCTGTCCCTCCCAGCCCCCATGCCCGGTCCCCGGGCTGTCGAACACGGTGAGGTAAGATGAGCCCGTCCCGCCTGTGGCTGTCTTCTCATCACCATCCTCATTCTCATCACTATGAAATGTTCATCACTGAATGGCCTCGGGGATGCATCACCACGTTAACACCACCCCAGTGAGACCCCAGAAACCTGTCAGCAAAGCCTAGCGACCTTCTGATGTCAAGGATTAGACCAACCCTTACAAATAGCTACTTGCCCACTTGCCCAGGACAAGGAAAGAATGCTGAGAAAAAACATTCGTTCCTGATTTGAAATCTCCTGGAGAAAGGAAGCCATAAAATGATTGATGTAGTAAATTCTTCCTTATTTTCAAAACCATTTGGCCAACACAATTTCTAGCTCAGTGAGCCAGTGGATTTCCATTTTTAAAAATCTGGTTAGAAACTTGTGGTCTCTTTCCCCATCCCTTGGCCCTCACAGTGCCTGCCTCAGAGCTGCCAGGCCAAGCTGCTGGCTGCAGTTACGGATTGCCGTCCTAGACTTGTCCTTGAGACTCAACCCCAGTCTTCAGGGGGGTCATTAGAAATTTCCAGGCAGCAGCCTCCCTGCCTGACTCCACAGGAGTCCTCTCCCCACCGTTCCCCCAGCCGTCTTAGAGGGGAGTGTCGGGGTCCCTCCTTCTTGAGCTGCCAGGCCATGTGGGTGAAGAATTCCTGGCTGGCCATGTGCTGCCTGGCGTGGCCACACTCGGCAGGGCAGACACCTTCCGTGCCCGCACTTCTCTGAGCTGGCTGTCTGGGGAGAGGTGGCTGAGGGGCCTTCTCCTCCACCCACCCCTCCCATCTTGCCTGCAGAGGGCTGGTGGCCTGTTCGGTAACCACGTCAGCTACTACCAAAGCGACGGCCGGAGCGCCTACCCCCAGACCTTCACCACCCAGCGCCCACTGCACATCAACAAGGCGGGTAACAGCCAAGGCGACACTGAGTCGCCATCCCACGAGAAACTGGTGGACTCCACTTTCACCCCCAGCAGCTACTCGTCCACTGGCTCCAACGCCAACATCAACAATGCCAACAACACTGCCCTGGGCCGCTTCCCCCGCCCCACCGGCTACCCCAGCGCGGTCAGCACCGTGGAGGGCCATGGGCTCCCCCTGTCTCCTGCCATCCGGGTGCAGGAGGCAGCGTGGAAGCTCAGCTCTAAGAGGTAAGCAGGAGGGTGGGGCACCTAGGGTGCACGGGGGCCTCCCGCACTCCAGCCCAGAGGGGAACGGGGGGAGGAGAGCTTGGCCCCGAGGCCTGCCACTCAGCCCTCAAGCTGGGGTGAGGTTGCTGCCCCAGACTGCAGAGAGACAGCTAGGCAAACGCTGCCACCCAAGTCCTACCCTTGATGAAACGTGGCAGCTGCGCTCAGGGGAAGGCCCAGTGGCCCCACTGGCCGCCGGGTTCGGAGGCGCACACCTCTGGACAGAGCCTCCTCTGCTCTCAGCCTCCTTGAGCAGAGGAGCCCTGGCTGCTGCCCCCGTGATGTTTGCATCCTAGCTACACAATAGTTCCCTGGCCTTTCCCAAGTCTCTGCTGAAGCCTGGCCTTCGGCCCAACTGGGATGGGAATAGAGACCCCGCCTCTTGCTTAGACCCTTCTCACCCCTCCATGGAGAGGCATTTTGGTGGCAGGAGGCCCTTGGCTGTAGCACTTGCCCATTCTGCCCCAGTGTAGCATCAGTCCTGGTAGTCTTGACTGCACCTCCCACCTGCGGACTCGCTCTTTTCCCCCATCCTCTGCTCCTTGGTGCTCCAGGATGCACTGCTGTGATGTGTTGGGATGGTAGGTGCCTCCTCCCGTGCTCCAGGCCTGGGCCTGGAGGGTCTTCTCCCCGTTTGTGTCAGCAGCTCCAGGGTTCCCGAGGTGGGATGGGAGACGACACGCCTCCGCATCTTGCCATACCACCCTTAGTGAGGCTGCTCTTCCAGAGCAGGACAGCCACCTACAGCAGGACGGCAGACCCCAGCATGCCAGGTTCTTGGGCAGATCTTCTTTCCTGCCCTCTAGTTCAGAAAATAATCAAGAAGTACAAATGTCTTTCTAAATCCCCAGACAAGTGTCCTGAAACTGCTTTCATCCAAGGAGCCAGCAGCCCTGCCCTGGTTCCCTTCAGAACATCCATTATCAAGTGGCCACATGTAAGCCCACACAACCTGGGAATTTAATGGTATCTGATGATAGGCAAGTCAAAGTGGCCATCCATCTACCTTACTCTCTGGAAGACTGGCCGGTTAAACCCCCAAAAGCAGTGTTGGGTGAGTCCTTCAACTCAGGCGACATATATTGCTGCCCTCTATGCGCAAGGCAGTGTGCTTAGCCCTGGTTTTGTATGCTGATCAAAGAGGCTGGCTTTGCATAGGAGAATATCAGAGTTTAAGTGGCCGGCCCGCTGGATGTGGAGGCTGGTGGTCTTGGTGGCCCACTCCCTTTTCCGCAGCCCTCCTCCCCTTTTGCAGCCTTCAGGGGCTCAGTCCTAGTACCATTTTCTCCCCCGCTCGCCTTAGCAAAACCTCTTCTTAAGGAAGGTTTATTGTGTCCATCAGTGGCTTCTCAGTGTCAACTAATACCTCCCTCAAAAAGTGTTTTCATATTAAACTTTGTTCTGTGTTAAATAAAGGGAGAGTGATTTTTAGAGAGGAAATAGGGAAAGCCATCAGGGGATTTTCTTCCTCTCCCCACAGACACATCTATCAATGACATGTGACACACGCAAAGCACCTAGCACCATGCCTAGCTCATAGTCAGTGCTCAGCAAACGCTGGCCCCCTCCCTTCCCTCACAGTTGGTGGAAAACCACACTCAGGGCACCAGGCTTCAGCTTGGTGAAGAGGAACCACTTAACCAAAGTTCTGGCTCTGGGGCCTTGTCCTTTGTGTCATAGCTCAAGGCTAACTGCCGTGGCTCCAGCAGTGGCTTTGTCTTTGCTGGGGACATGCCAGCACATCTTGCACACAGCAGCCCCCAAGAAGTGGTGTTGCCTGCCTGCCGCCATTCTCCATCTCCAGCTCATCCCATGTGCCAAAGCTCCTTCCGCACTCCTGTCCTCCCACTCCCTCCAGAACCTTCGACATCTCATCTGTCCTTCCGACTGTGGGGTGGGCAGCCATTTGGTGGGGCCTTACCCAGAGAATTACCCTTGCCCTTCCAGAGGGGCTCACAGGCCAGGCTCAAAGCTGGGGCCCGATTCAGCACTCAGCTCTGAAAGGATAAACTGGGATATTTCTCTGATGCCCTCTTGGGTCTGAGGATAAAGTGGGCCCCAACATTCAGGATCTATAGGAAGAAATATTGAGGGAGGCACCAAGCTAGGTGCAAACAGGAAAAGGGAGAACATCTAGACCAGAGCTAAAGAAGACATGACCAAATGAGCAGAAGACCCTGGCCTGGAGGGAAAGCAATATAATCCAAGGCACATCCTGGTGTGAGAGGGTCTCAGGCTCAGCAGGGGCTCAGACTCAGCAGGGACTCAGGCTCAGGAGGGACTCGGGCTCAGGAGGGACTCAGGCTTAGGAGGGACTCAGGCTCAGCAGGGGCTCGGGCTCAGCAGGGGCTCAGGTTCATGCCCCTCTGCTCGGAAGAATAAACCATCTATGTGAGGATTTTCTGTGCCTTCATTCCAGGGAGCTGATCTCAAACTCCAAGGCATGTCAGGATATGACACCAGTAACTTCTCAGCTCTGCCCCACAAATGCCAAAGGCCTATCTGTCTATAGTAGAGAGAAGGGACAGCCCTCTCACTGGCCCACCCTGCCCTATATATTCAGCCCAGGACCCTTCTTTAAAAGCTGACCCTTCCCACCTTTCAAAGCATTGTCTCATCTTTTCCTTTGTTTGTTACTCACAGCAAGCTCTGAGGCAGGCAGGGCATGTGTCACTCTGATTCTGTTGGTGAAGATACTGAGACATGGGGGCTAGGTGACCTAAGCCAGAGGGTAACTGAATTGGGGTCAGAGCTCCGATCTCCTTGGATCCTAACCCGGAGGTCCTTCTCCCACGTAGAATCCTAACCCTAATCCTAATGCTTGTGTGGTTCTGTGGCTGCATCAGCATTGCGGAGGAAGAAGCCACAGCAGTTGTGTGTGCGTGCGTGTGCTGCCTTTCTTGCTGAGGGCAGGGGAGGAGGGCTGGCAGTTTCTGATTATTTTTCTCCGTCTTGGACACTTTAGGTGCCCCTCCCGGGAGAGCCAGATAGCCATGGTGTGTCAGGAGGAGGTCTCTCACGAGGAGACCTATGACGTGAAGATGAGCGAAGACCCCCAGCGCGGCAGCGAGCCGAGCCTCATCTCCACGGAGAGGTGAGCCTGCTGCCTCCGCCCCTGGAGGGGGCACGTCCCTGGAGGCCTCCTCTGGGCCTGACTCGGGGAGGGACGAGGCCACACATCAGAGCATGTCACCTCATTATGGAGATGAAGCCCCCGACCCACACACACATCGCCTTCCTCACGATACAGTGCTTTCAGGAAAATTTCTAAACATTCTTTCTTAAACTTTTTGACTACAGCCAACCACCATAGAGATATTTTATGGTGAGACCCGGTACACACCTGCATGTGTTGGCAAGTGAACAAAGGTTTATGGGACCACTTACCACGAAGCCCCCCAGCAGAGGGCGCTGTGGGCAAACTGCTGAGATTTTGTCAGGGCTGGAATTTTTTAAGAGAAGGGTTTCTTAACTGCTTTGGATAAGAAGAAAATATAATAGGGAGGGCTTACCAAGTTGAAAATGAGAGGAAAGTCTTGGCGGTTTTCGTTCAAAAGCTTTTATGACATCTACAAATGCTTGAAGGCAGTATGCCGGGGGCAGAGAAGGCAGCGCCGTCTCCGCTGGAAGTGTGTGGACTCACACCAGGGGCAGTCATTGCCTCATCTGTAACATGAAGGGTTAGAATGCAGCCTGGCTTCTTGGGCTGCGGGCTGCTCCCACTAGGACTGTAGAACCAACTTATTGGATTGCAACCGACATTTTTTAATGAAGTAGAGCAGACTAAAGTAGAACAGAGGCTATCAGAGTACAATGCATGCAATAAAGGTAGGCGTGGTTCATGGAGTTTATCCAATGGGTATGTCTGTGCGTCCTGGAACTATGTAATATACTTTTTCTTGTGAGTCCGCATCAAAAAGGCCTAAAGGGGCCAGCCGGTGGCACAGCAGTTAAGTTCGCACACTCGACTTTAGCAGTCCAGGGTTCGCTGGTTCGGATCCCAGGCACAGACCTACGCACTGCTTATCAAACCACACTGTGGCAGGCGTCCCACATATAAAATAGGGGAAGATGGGCACGGATGGTAGCTCAGGGCCAATCTTCCTCAGTAAAAAGAGGAGGATTGGCAGCTGATGTTAGCTCAAGGCCAATCTTCCTCAAAAAAAAAAAGTGATAGAAGCCATTGACCAGATTGCCCTGAGATCCGTCCAGCTCTGCTGTTCACTACCTGGAGGACCGAGTGTTTGTTGTAGGCAGCTGCTTACATGCTCTTGATGAAGAGGGGCACAGGCAGGGAGAAATTAGCTGCGGGGGGGGGGGGGGGGGGGAGGGGGGGGAATGTTTGGGCTAAACTTGCAAGTAGTTGTGATAAACAGCATCAGCATATGTAAACAGAGGAGCCCAGGCCATTCCCGGAAAGAACTTTGTGGGCCTAGAATTTTTTCCAACGTTCTCAACGACCTCAATCCAAGAGAGGCTCCATGGCCTCAGATCAGAAATGCAGGGCTCGCGGGAGACAGGCTGTGTGAGACACTGCATGCCAGAGAGCAGGCCCAGCTCCCTGGGGCGGCAGCTGCCTGCTGCCCCTCCCCAAACCTTTGGGAAAGCACAAAGTGGGGGCTCCCTTCACCAAGGAGAAAAGCAAACTGCCTTCTGGGCTGGCAGCTGTCCCTCTGGGGTGGCAATTCTCAGCCTCTAGGAACAAGCCCCAAGAGTTCTCTGTTCCAGGCTCTCTTATCAGGATGATGAGCATCGACAGCTGACACCCCCCGAGGAGGACAAGAGGGACATCCGGCAATCTCCAAAGAGAGGTTTCCTCCGCTCCGCCTCCCTAGGTAAACACTCAGCCTGCTCTCCAGATGTGGCCGGCCAGCGCTCTCTCTGAGATCGATGGTCAGGCACTCAGGGAGGGCTGAGAAGTTCCTACAGCTGGGCGGTGGGCTGGGCTGATTTCCAAAACAACGGAACAGAATTCCAAGGGCAGGGGTCGTGGGATGGGACTTGGACATATACTACATGATATGTCTCAGAGAAAGGCGGAGGGGAAAGAGGAGGTGTGTCCGGGGCCACTAACACTGCCCCTTGCCCCCTCCCTGGGTACGACCGTCACAGACCTGCACCCACCCTTCC
Source organism: Equus asinus (assembly GCF_041296235.1). Lineage (NCBI taxonomy): Eukaryota > Metazoa > Chordata > Mammalia > Perissodactyla > Equidae > Equus > Equus asinus. The sequence continues at coordinate 12,191,484 of NC_091811.1, read as the reverse complement.
TGTGCTGAGCCCGGTTCTTTGACTGGCTTTGCAGGTCGTAGGGCCTCCTTCCACTTGGAATGTCTGAAGCGACAGAAGAGTCAAGGGGGAGACGTCTCTCAGAAGACAGTCCTGCCCTTGCATCTGGTTCACCATCAGGTAGCCCAAACTCTTGGTCAGGCCACTGCCCTCCACTAGCAGGCTAGACAACCCCATGATTATGGGCAAATCCCCAAGATACCAGTCAGTCTTCCTGTCGCAGACCCTGCCACATCCCTACCCTGGTCCTAGCCACCCCCAGGCGAGGGGGCTTTTCCTATACAGGTGAGAACCTTGAGAAGGGCTGTCACTTCCCGGGGGGAGCAGGGTGCGGGGAGGAGGACGGTAGACACCTAGGAAATACTGGTGAGCAGGAGCTCCTCACAGGTCCCGAAGGATCAGCGGCTGTGGGATCCCACCTGAGCTTCCTTCTCACAGGGGCGCAGATGCTGCCTCCCCAGACGCTGGCTTATACTACAGGGCACTCAGGCAGGTGTGGTCGTACCTAGAGTTGCAAGACACCTGGAGATTTAGCTGCACAAAAATCTATACCCTGAAATATAGAAATGGTCAAAGACTCTGCCAGCAACAGGGTCAGGAGCAGAGAATGACATCCAGGGAGAGCCCATAGTTGGAATGTCTCTTGGCACGGCTGACTCCAGCTGAGCTAGTGAAATCCGAGACGCCAGTATCAAATGGACTCTTAGGATCTCACAACTCATGGAAACCTCAGTTATCTAAGGTCAATCTCTTACCTCCAGGCAGATTAAGGTCTAAACTAGAGTTTATCTCTTTAATTGTATTCTCCGTACACCGGGCCTGCGCTTTAAATGATTTTTTTATACCCAAAGGCATTCCCCTGCCAATCAAAGCTTATAATCTGCATAAGATGGCCAGTGTGGCTCGGCTAAGTTGGTATTATTTCAGCTCAGAGGAATACACTGTTTTGCTGAGCCTGTGTGGCACTGCCTACATACATATGATTTCCTCTGGGCTTTCTGGAATTGAGCACAGCCTTACACTTCCCTCAGATCTCCAGGGACCCGGGCTGGGGACCATCAAGAGCAGTGGGCAGGGGCGGCTGGCAGGCTGAGGGGACACTGTGTGTGCTATTCTAAAAGATCTCCAGAAGCTGATCTCACCCATCTGTTCTCATCATGCTGAAAGGCAAGGACTCCTGTCTGTTTGCAGTCTCCCCTTTATGCCTTTCCAGACCCTCCAACCGCAGCCATGACGCCCCCTTCACTCTGCCCCTTGGGCTGGGCTTTCCCACCACACAGTGTGGTTCTCCCAGGATGCATCACATCAGAGCAGGTCACTGTGGCATCTAGGATGAGGCCGTGACCTGCCCTCAGGACCCTCAAGCACAGTGGGGGACAGATAGCTTCCTCACAACACAGTGTAAGGTTGGAACAATAGCTGAGACAAGCTGAGCTGGAGATTAGTGGGACGTTATTAACGGCCCAATTGACTGTAAAACTTAGACAGTCAGCCCTGTTTTGTCAAGCTCTGTGGCACTCAGCGTCCTTCCTGACAGGCCTTCTTTCCCTTGAGCCTCACTCAGCCCCAGGCGGAGGGACACGGGCCTGCTGCTCTGCTTTTCCAGGTGATGCAGGCGCCATTCTCTCTCCTCTACTAATGAGATACCAAAAGTGAGAGAAGCCACAGCTCACAGGTGGTGGGCCAGCACTGAAGAGCCGGTGATCTCAGTGCCACTCCTGATTCTCAGCTTTCTGACTTTAGAGTAGAAAGAGATCACTTCAGACTGAGATGATCACAAAATATATTTTAGGATAGATGAAACTCAGGGTAGGAGTCTGGCAGGTGAAAATATGGCGGGGTGAGTTCCAGGCTGGGGGACCCAGCTGGAAACAACAGCTGCCAGGAGGCAGACGCCTGCCTCTCTGGCCTGAGCACTCCTAGTGACTCGTGCTTGTGTGTCTGCAGGCATTGGCAGTGGCAGGCCTGAGCCCCCTCCTCCAGAGAAGCCGTGCCCCCACCACCTGCCCCCAGCCCTGGGCCACGCCCAGCAGCCAAGGCTGGCCCCCGAGGCCCATCCCCACCCTGCGGCTGGAGGGGGCCGAGTCCAGCGAGAAACTCAACAGCAGCTTCCCGTCCATCCACTGCGGCTCCTGGTCTGGGGAGCCCACGGCCTGTGGTGGGGGCAGCAGCGCCCTCCGGAGAGCCCGGCCTGTGTCCCTCACAGTGCCCAGCCGGGCCGGGGCCCCGGGCAGGCAGCTCCACGGCAGTGCCAGCAGTCTGGTGGAAGCGGTGAGTCAGAGCTGCACGGCGGACAGGGCAAGGAAAGGCCGCGGGCAGCACGGGGACTTTGCATGGACAGCTGAGACGGGAGGACCCAATTCTTTCCCGAGTAGATTGGATGTCGGTCTCTTGGGCAGAAAGGCCCTCACTCTCGGGGCCTGCAGAAGGAGGGTGTGGCCTGCGGGAAATTATGACCACACAAGACCGCTCTTGGCTTCTGTTGGGCCTGACGCAGAGGGAAAGAGAAACTACTGAGCAACATGTCCCTGCTACAGGCCAGCGAGGCCCGGAGGGCTGTGGGGCTCCCGTGTACAAGCCCCAGGTCTGCTGCGACTGTTCCAGTGCAAGTGTGAGCTTGGGCTGCATTCGAGCCTGTGGAGAGTCAGTGTCTGTGCTCCGGGAGCCTGGGGCTCATTGGAATAACCTAGGGAGCTGCAGCAACCTAGGACCAATTAAATGGATATTTTTGAAAGCCCTTTGGTCATTCTAATGCACAGCCAGGGTTGAGAACCACTGGTCTAGAACAGGCGTGCTTTCAGTCCCACCATACTCTGCCCTGGTCAGAGCCTCTAGTGCAATCCTGGCACCACATTTTAGCAGATCTTTGACAAATTGGAACAAGCCCAGAGAAGGACAGTCAGGTTGGCAAGGTCCCTAGAAGCCATTTCCTATGAGAACAGTTCAAGGGAATTAGGGAAGAAACCCTGGAGAAGAGATGATTTAAGAGGCCATGATAGACATCTCAACCCTGGGAGGGCTTCATGGCCAGGTCTTGAGTACTGGACCAGAGTGACTAGATCAACCTGCCGGGCAGGGGAGATGTCACCTTCCCTGTGACAGAGGCTTCCACATGAGGCGGGCTTTCCTATAAAGGAGTGAGCCCCCACACTGGACACATGCTAGCTAGCAGAGACGAGACCCGTCCAGTCATCAGACTGTCGTGTGAGGTGGGGAGTTAGACCAGATGACTTCTAAGGTCCCTTCCAACTCTAAAAGCCTGTGATGCTTTGCCAGGCCCTGTTGTCCCTTCCTCAGGTCACAAAGCTCCATTGTGGACACTGCTCTGGGTGCAGGCTAAGGCCGAGGAGCAGCCTCTCTGCTCTCGTGCGCTCTCATTGTGACGAGGAGAGACACACAGTAGACAAACATCATGTAACCCATCAGGAAGGGGTGGGAGCCGTGAAGACAGATTAAGCAGGATAAGGAGATCCAGAGTAGTGAGGTGGGGGAGCAGGACAACACAACTGGGAGAAAAGTCTCCCATTCTTCACTCTGTTGCTTCCCAGCCCCTTGGCTCAGTAGCTGACCCCTCTTCCCCCTGGGAAGGAGGGAGAGGTTCGGGATCACCTGCTGGCCTGCCAAGCAGCCGCAGAGGCAGGCTCATGCCTGGTGCCTTGCACTCCAGGATCCTCACGCCCAGGAAGGCAGGTGGCGGGCAGTGGGCACCGGTTAACGCTTCACCACAGGAGAAGGAAGCTTTCTTGGAAAGAATGCTATGGGAGCATCTAGGGGTGCCGGGGAAGAGAGAAGATAGGGCAGGCTGGGTTCTGCCCAGGCGGCAGCCCCGCAGCCCCCCGGCCCCTCTGTGAGCCAGCTTGTCGTGTATTTGATAACAGTCTTACAGTACCCCAGCCCAAACGTCTCTCCTCTGACCCACACACCCCTAATTCCTTCGGGAGGTGCCCCATCTCCACTCTTGTGCTCTGGGCACCCCTCCCGACACACACACACACACACACACACACACACACACACACACGCACGCCCGCGCGCACACAAACTTCCTGAAGTCACCAGCCCGAAGCCCCTTGCTCTGGCCCTGAAGGGCAGAGTAGAGCTCCAGGAATAATGTTCCTCTTTGGTTCTTCTTCGTGCCCCCCTTCAGGTCTTGATTTCAGAAGGACTGGGGCAGTTTGCTCAAGATCCCAAGTTTATCGAGGTCACAACCCAGGAGCTGGCTGACGCCTGCGACATGACGATAGAGGAGATGGAGAACGCTGCCGACAATATCCTCAGCGGGGGCACCCAGCAGAGCGCCAACGGCACCCTCTTCCCTTTTGTTAACTGCAGGGACCCAGGGCAGGACCGAGCAGGGGGCGAGGAGAACGAGACCTGCGCGCCAGCCCTGGAGCGTGGGAAGAGCGAGGGGGAGCCCCAGGACAGCAGAGCCTGCGGCGGCAGCCTGTAGGAGCCGGGGCTGGGGAGATGCTGGGTTTTTTATTTGTTTCAATGTTCCTAATGGGTTCGTTTCAGAAGTGCCTCACTGTTCTCGTGACCTGGAGTTAACCGGAACAGCGTCTTCATTCATTTCGTTGGGACAAGACGCAGAGTTGAGTGGTACCGAGAGTCGGCTTTTCAGGGGGGAAGAAAAGCAGCAACCCCAGTGTGTGTCCACAGAGGCAGAGTGGTGAGGAGGAGAAGGTGGAAGAATCAGGGAGGGAGAGCAAGAGAGGAGACGCCTGCCCTCCCGTGATATTTCAGGCCCTGCACGAGGAGCCAACTGTCGCCTCCGGGCATGAAAGAGAACCTCAGCTTCCTGCGGTAGCCCTCACCAAAAGGACCCTATGTCAAACGGGTGTCTTTCAACTTTGCTTGTAAAAAAAATCATTTTGCACATATTCTGTATGAGCCTCACTGTCTCCATAGAGCCAGGGCCCTGCGGATTTGCAGAAGGAAGCGGGCGTGACTTCGGCGAGGACCCAGCCCCAACCCAGAGAGGGAGGAGGAAGCAGCGAGAGGCGCGGGAGCCGGGGAGCCGGGGAGCCGGGGAGGCGGGCCGGAGGGCGGGGCGCCGCGGGCGGGCGGAGCTCCTGCTGAGCGCTCTTTCGTTTCGTGGTTTGACATTTTTCTTGACAGCATGTTGCAGTTTTTGGGTTTTGGTTGTTTTTTTAATTATTATTTTGTTTTCCCAGGGGGAGGGGAGGAAGAAGAGCGTTTACAAAGTTTTGTAGCCACCCACCTTGCTGTTTTCACTTTTGCAAATGTAAATCGGGTTTGGTTTTATTGTATTATTTAAACGGTTGTGGGATCCTTTTCTACGGAGGGTTCAGTGGAACCGCTGTAGGAGAGTTTTAGCAGCCATTGTGTATGCCCAATAATTTGTTATAATTTCCGTAGATAGTAACAAAAATTTTGGGGGGTTTGATTTTATAATTTAAAGATAATCAGCAATGCACTTGATATGGTCTTGCACATATGGGTGATTGAGTTGGGTTCTTCTTAATGCTGGGTGTGTTAGTGGGTGCCAGCAAGGGGAAGCATGCACGAGAGAGTCTGTGTGTGTGTTCCGTGTGTGTGTGTGGTGGGTCGTCTGTGTGTCATATGTGTGTACGTGCACGCACGCGTGAGCGTGAGTCCAGCTCCCCCTTCCGATTTGACTGTGGGGAGATCTGAATCTGGGGCCATGCGAAAGCAAAAACAAACCGCTGTCTCTGCTTCTGAAACGGGAATCAGTAACTCTTTGCATTTTCTGTCCCACAAGATATGCAAAAACAATGCAATAATATTCATTTTAAAAATACAGTTGTGAGTTGTGTTGGCATTAAAACTGTATTTAAAAAAACCACACAGAAATTTAAGGGAAAACTCAAGAAGACATTTTGCTTCGACATATTCCGTGTAATGTTTTGTTGCATTGATAATGTTTCTGTTGAAGAAACCGTTATACTTGAATTCAGGTCAGTTTCAGTATTTTACAAATATTTTTTTAAAACTGAATTGCAGTTGTGCCAAGCGAATATAATGAATTGAATTAAGTTTGTTTTGAATTCACTTCTTGTATATTTTGCTGCATGTAAGTAAACCATTTTGTATTTCGAGTGTGACAAGCTATACCGTTGAACTCTTAAGTGCTTTTCTATATGTGGCTGGGGGAAAGGGAAGGATTTTTCTTTTGCTTTGCACAATGCGCAGAGGGATCACCAGTGTAGATCCTGGCTCTCCCACCCACAAACAGGTTTGGACACTTCTGTTTTGCATATCTTGTGTTCACTTCCATTTCCCTCAGCTTTTCTAAAACTATATGATAGGTATATTTGTACTGCATCTTGCTTTGAGAGGCCAGGACGTATCTTATTCCAGTCTTCACTTTATCCACTATTTGCTCTAGTTCTCTGATTTGGGATTTCTCTAGAAATCACCGTGAGGGGCCATGAGGCATTTGGGGGCGGAGGCACGACTGACTTCTGCCTTCACTCCCGCAGTGCACACCTGGCCTGGCGGTTTCCTTGGGAGAGCTCGCAGGGACTGAGGGGTGGGATTAGAGTCGGGCTGGTGGGAGGGGAAGGGAGTCTTCACTCTGGCAGCTGCTATACCCAGACGCTGACAGCAGGGACCAGAGAAAGGCAACTGGGTAAAGTCCTTGTCTATCCAAAAGGCAAGTCTGTCTTGCTCACTTCTCCATCTTCTCCTCACTCTGGTCCAGGATCTCCTCCAGACCTGCCGTAGTGTGTGTGGTCTCTGTGCAGGGGGCCAGGGCAGTGAGGAACATCAAGAGTCACAGTGAGAGTGGGACCAGTGACTGTGGGCGCGTCTCTTAGGCCTGCTTGCATCTACGTAGAACATCGCCCTATTGGTGCCGTTTCCTTTAGGGAGATTTCAACAATGATGGTTGAAAGGGACTGATCTGGGGAAAACAGAACCCAACCATTCATCTAGAATTTACCCAATGAAACTCTTCCAGTCCCAGTGTTCTCTCAGCCCTTCTTGGCCCTTACATGATCAACCTAGAAATTATAATCAAGGAAAGTCCATTCCTCAGTGAAGATGAGTTTTATTTTCCTGGACCGATTCATGAAAAAGTAGAGAAATGTGCCCGACACCCACAGGTTAATTGCAGTCTAGAGACAGGAGAGTTTTTTCCTGTTTCTCCAAGCCCAGCTTATCCGAACTTTCTCGGGTCCTTTTCGGTGCCATCAAGGTCTTCCAGAAATTCAGTTTAGGTGTCATTCTTTGTCCACTTTCCCCAAATGTCTGCCTCTGTGCTGCTGAGATGTTCGTTATGCTGGAGAGGGGAGCCCTTTTGGATCAATGTCTGGTTCTTGCTGCACATGTGGCCCCTAGGTAGAAATTTGGAATCTTAATTGACCACACACTCACACACACACGCAACCTCTTCATGCCACCTTCTGTTTTCCTTTTGGACTTTTCACCTGCATCACCAAATCTCACTGGCAAGTGGCATGGGCTCAGAGTGGGCTCAGGCCACCTACGCCCAGGACCCTGCCTAAGCATAGTCCCCTTACCCTTCACCACTATCACCCACAGGCTCCCTTCTCCTTTACAGCCAACTCTCAGGAAGATCAGCTAGGCCGCCTCCTCGCACCCTCCAAGAAGCGTGTCAGAAATGACAAGGGCACCTTGCCCTACGCTGCTGTGAAGGAAAGGAGTTTCAGGCGGGAGTCCCCTGTCTAGGGCAATGGGTCTTTCTGAGCCTGAGCTCATGACCGACTAGTATAGGATTAACATGTGATACCTGTCATCACGACAGACTGATAACAATTAATCAGGAAACGGATGAACCTCATCCACAGTGGACGGAGTGATGTTTACTCTCCCCCAAAAATAGAACTTTCCCCATGACCTTCTAAAGCATAGTCAGCAAATCTTCTGAAAACCCTTGAGTGGCAGGAGAAAAACAACCAGCGTCTGAGGACCAAAAGGACCGGAAGGAGTTGAAGTTCTGGGGTTTCATTTGTCCTCTGCCAGGCCCAGCCTCTTTTATTTCCACACCTTGGTCTTTTAATCACTATTCATATGCATGGCTACAGTAAGCAGAAAGATTCCCAGCTGTCTCCTTTCTGCCTGTTCCTAGAAGGTTCTTTTTGGTCTTGAGGTCAAAAGAGGAGGCTTCTTTCCTAGATTTGGCTCGATTCCTGAATTTTTCTCTGCTTTGCTTCAGAAGCTGTTAGGTATGGTCCCTCCCTCATCTTCTAAGTCTGACAGCTGTCCCGCTGACTAGAAAGTCCAAGGACAAAAGACTCTGTCTTTTATCCCCCTCAGTGGCCCTGCTTCCAAATTTCAGGGGCCTGTCTGGAGTGGAGCTGCCCACACTTTCTGACAGCCATCCTCTCTGCAGAACTTCTGATCATTCAGCAACCACAGAGAAGCATGCCTTTCAATGCCAGAGTAATATCTTTCTGAAAAACCAGAGCACCCTGAAAATGAGGAATCTGGTCATCAAAAGGATGATGGTTGTTTTACAGAGGCCAGCTGATACATGCACATCACTCCTGAAGGCCAAGAAATGTAACAAGAACTTGGATTGGGCACAGAGAAGAGCCCTGGGAGTCAGGGCTGTTAGCCTTGTCAGACTGTAGTCTTAAGTGTTGCTAAGGAGCATGATGGCATCTCCATCTCCAGAGATCTGGAAAAATTGAAATGTCACTGTCTAAGAGTTAGAAAGAGTTTAGCAAAGAGGCCAAGAAAAGAGCAATGTGTTTTAAAAGGACCCTTTCCGCCCTGGGTTAGTCAGAAAACTGCTGATGGAGCCCCAGCCGGTTCTGTTTGTTAAAGACGTGGCTCTGGTCTGGGAAAGTGGCAGCACAGAGAGACTGGAAGAGAAATGGGGCCACAAAAGGGCATGTCTTGACTCCCCGTGTGTCTTTTCCTGTTTTATGGAAAGAAGTGTCCAGTTGAGCCACCCACAATGGCCAGTACAGTGGAGAGGCTGATGCCTCAAGGATCTACTTTGGAAGAAGAGAAAAATAGAATTTTCACCTGACATTGTTTTCCCAGCCAGATCAACCGAGGCTGGCATCTGAGGACCCAGAGTGGGGAGACAAGGGAAGAAGCGTCCTCCAACTGCCAGGGCTAGAGCCTCCCTCCCCTTCCCCGAGCAGATGCTCTCTTCCGGCTTCCAGCCCTGGGGCCCAGTTTTCCCTCCTCCCTCCAGCCTAGTGAGAGGGACAGAGAACTGAAAGGATCCCGTGTGCAGATTCTTACACAGTTTCTTTGTGAAGCCATTTCTGGTTTCAACGTTATATATTTGTTTTTATTTCAAAGCAATGAAGCATTGTTCTATGGAGCCAGATACCAATATAAGAGGTAAACGCGTTCTGCCAGACTTCTACATTGTTGGGGAGACACTTGAACACCACACGGCACACACACCACACACCCTCACTCACATACACACTCTTGAACACACATCCTTAAGGGACAAGTGTGGGTTTGGGGCCGAGCTCCAGATGGATGCTTTTGTCCCAGCCCTAGCAGGCTGAGCACCATACAGAGAGAGGTGGAGACAGAACCAGAGTCACTTCCTTGGGTGGAAGGAGTGCCGTCTGGACCTATTATTACTGTAAACTAAATATTAATTTTCTACATTGAGAAAATACTCCTCCTAAAATCAAGACTTTTCTTCACATGATTTTAAGAGGCTTGCCCCACAGCGGTGCAGGGGCAAGGACCCTTAGGCTTCCTGGCATTTTTAAAAGGCCTTCCAGTTGGTCTCTGATAGGGAATTCCAGATTGCAGCAGAATACAGCGAGCTGAGTGGAACAAACGGATTCAGCACTGAGAGTAGAGTCCGAGTGAGGACCTGTGACATTCTTAAGTTCCTACTAAGTGAAGGATGGCAAGACAAAGGCTAGATAGTTAAACAGAAGCTTGAAGTGCTGCATCCCCAGAGTCAGATGCCCTCCCCTCAGGTCAGATCCTGGCCTTCTCACAGGTGGCCTCCCCTCCTCAATTCTCAGAGGCTAAATAATCTGACTTGTAGAAGCCTCCTAAAAAGGCGGTGTGACACTTTACCAGGAATCAGGCATTCACTACAAAGTTGCTGTCCAAAAATCACTCGTGTGCCTCATACATAAGAAAATATTTCGCCAAGGTCGTGATCAGACAAATCTCTTGGTGGAAGAGGTTGTAAGTATTGAGGGAGGGTGATGTCTACGTGAGGAAATACAGAAATGGACAGGATGGTTCCTATCCACAGTTTGGGCCTGGAAAGTCCTCATTCGGGTGTTCTCAGGGCCGTCAAGTCTTCAAGCAGGGGTGAGGAAGCAGGGCGCAGGCGGCTGCCTCAGTGTGACTCGCTGCCACAGGGGCCTGAGGGCAGCAGATCTCAGACCCCCGTGTGGAGTCTCTCCTGAGCCTGCAGCCAGGAGGAGAGAGAAGGGAAAGGAAGGCTGCTTTCTGTGGAGTCACAGGAGGAAGGAAAGAGGACAGGTCACTGGGCCCTGCACAAAGCCCCTTCCCTCTACAGCTTCCCGCCATGGAGAAACTATGCTGACGCTTACAAGGGAAAAATACACCTTGGGAATCTTGGGCAGATGGTCTGTACACAATCCTGTGCAAAAGGCTCTTTTAGAAGGCAACTCCGTGACCCAAATGCTATGGGCACCTGTCTGCTTGCATGCATCCCGCCATCCCCGTGTCACACTGCTGTCCGTTCCCCCAGACTTGGGATCCATCTCTTGACTTCCCAAGCAGATTCGGCACCACCCCACAGCTGCAGCGTGCCCTGCCCAGAGCGTATGTTGTTCTCCCAGGGTTTCACGGGAATAAAGTCTAGCACAGAAATAGGCTGTGGGTATTAAAGCATAAGCAGGTTTTGACAGGTCTGTAATGATCATCGTTGAGAACAACCTGTGGAAAAACACACAAGTTCACTGAGAAATAGGATGGCAGGTCCTCAGTGGGTGAAGTGCTGGAATGTCCGTTACTCTCATAATTTTCCTGTTTTAGTTTAATACAGGAAAGAGCTACGAAGCAAACTTTCCCTCTGTGCAAGAGGCTCCAGATTCAGCCCCTCCATCTCTCCTCTCCTCGCGCCCCCTGCTCAGGCCCACCTTCACTCCCCCACACCAGTCTGCCCCCTGCTTGTCCTCAGAGAGATGCAGAGCGGTGGACAGGCCTCCCCTTCACTCCACTGCCTGCCACCGCCCCCCCCCCCACACCTGCACACAACACACCTGCGCCTCCAGGCGCCTCGACGTCACAGTCTTACTGTTGTAAATATCGCTGTACAGTTTGTACTCATCCGCTAATCCCGTTATCAAAGGCCTCGCCTGCTGCGCCTTCTCGTCCTTGAGAAAGACCAGGGAATCTAGAAGGGACAGCCTTTCAAGAAGAGCTTCAGGGTCATCTCTGTGTGAGACGCTGTGTATATTCCTGTAAGATTGCATTTTTATCTAAGGAATGATGTTATTTAAAAAACAAACAAAAAAAAAACCAAAAAACAAGACTTGCAAATAAATTTCTTAACAATGTCTACACTGGTTTAATCGGATCTTCCCTTTTCCATATCCCCTCTCTTCTCCTGTTTCCTAAATGTCACAAAATATACTTCACTCTCCAATTATCATCTCAGGTCCTCCGAAGGGGAGGAAGGCTGGGAAAAACATGGAAATCTGAATCTAATGATAATCTCTAACCTTGTTTCAGCAATTAATCTCATTATCCACCTCTTCCTTCCAACGAAAAGGTGAACAGAAACATGGCCAGAGGTCGACAAGGACACCCAAGAGGAGGAATTAAATGGATAATCCGCAAAACAGACAGCTGCCCCCAAATGTCTGGAAAGGCACAAAACTGGTTTTGAATGAATGAAGGAACGGAGGAAGGTGGAGGGGGATCTGAGATGATAGATATTGAAGTGCTTTGAAGACTATAAAAATGCCAGGTAGTTTTTGGGTTTTCGGGGGTTTTTGGTTATTAAACTGACTTAGACAAAGCTCCCAGAATAATTCCCTGCGTGAAAATAATTTGTCCCAGAAATCCATGTGTCTTAGTTAAATATGGTTATAACCTCTCCCCCTATTCCAGGAATTACGGCACATCAGCCGCCCTCCCTACTCCCCCACTTAGAGCCTCCTTCCGCCCTGCCCCACCACCCAGACCCTGGGCTCTGGAGTCCAGGTTTATACGAGAAGGAAAGAGCCGTGGAAGGGCTGCAGAGAGTAGCAGAGCTCGACCTCCTCTGAAGCTGCTGCCTGCCCAGCTCCCAGGGCAGGTGAAGGGTCTCCACCAGGACCTGCCCACAAGACTGCAACCCTCCCGCAGAGCACTGTCAGTTGCCAGATGTTATTTGAAAACCAGTAATTATTAAAGTGTCAAAGTTTGCAAATGATGCTTTTTTTTTTTGAGGAAGATTAGCCCTGAGCTAACTACTGCCAATCCTCCTCTTTTTGCTGAGGAAGGCTGGCCCTGAGCTAGCATCCATGCCCATCCTCCTCTACTTTATACATGGGACGCCTGCCACAGCATGGCTTTTGCCAAGTGGTGCCGTGTCCACACCCGGAATCCGAACCGGCAGACCCTGGGCCGCCGAGAGGAACATGCGAACTTAACTGCTGCAATACAGGGCCGGCCCCATGCAAATAATACTTTTGATCAGCTAGAACAGATTTAAGATTTACCTTGCTGTCTCGCATTTTGGTACGTGTTCTTTGTTTTTTTTTTTTTTTTAAAGATTGGCTCCTGAGCTAGTATCTGTTGCCATTCTTTTTTTTCTTTTTCTTCTCCCCAAAGTTCCCCAGTACATGGTTGTATATTCTAGTTGTGAGTGCCTCTGGTTGTGCTATGTGGGATGCTGCCTCAGCAAGGCCTGATGAGCGGTGCCATGTCCACGCCCAGGATCCGAACTGGTGAAACCCTGGGCTGCCGAAGTGGAGCGCGAGAACTTAACCACTCAGCCACGGGGCTGGCCCCTGGTATGCTTTATTGAATGGGAGTAAAAGGAGTGGAGGTTTCACCCACGGCAGGAATTATACCGTGAGAGCCTGTCACCAAAGTGAGTCATCCCCCGTGAGTGTAGGGCCTCCCTTCTGCTTTATAATTCGTTGTCAACTGTTTAGGTCTGGCCTAGCCTTCAATCCCTCTTCCTGCACCAAATCTGCTTCTGCCTGTTTCTTCCTTTCTCTCCACAAGGCAGATGTTGTTGATCTGTTGTCAATTATTCCTGTAATTGATCTGATTGGTCAGAGTATTAGGCATTAACTAGACCACCGTTACTAATGGGCTGGATTACTGCATGGTAAAAAGTCAGTAGACATACATAACACTCTCTCTTCTACTTTATTTTTCCCACCTCCATATAGTAAGCAGACTAGGCATTCTTCCTATATATCGCTATCTCTTTCCTTCTCTCTCTCCCCATTTCCATATGGCTTGCCAGGTAAGTGGGCTCAGCAGTCTCCCAATCTCTCGCCCTTCACAGGCACATTGGATTGATTTATCAGCCCAAGAATTTAGGCCATGGAAAGTGGGGAAGAAACTGAGCTGACAATAAGCAAAAGTGATGGGCCCCAATCCAGCCTTCACAAAGCATTACATTGTACATTATCAGACATTATTCCAGCTAATAATAAAATAGCACTTATATTTCTAATTGGCTACAATTCCGTGTGTATAATTTTCTGGGGAATCTCACAGGGAGGAGAGACAGGGCAGGACTTGGTTCTCTCGAGCAGCTTAAATAACAGCAAACTCCCATGTAACCCCGTCAGATAGGTTGACAATTTAGCCCAAGTGTTTCAATGATGCCCCATTGACAGTTCATGTGACATGATTTTGGAATCAGAAAATATAGTTAATACGTTTGTATGCAGTTCCCTGTGTGGCACAATTCCTGACTCCCAGTAAAGCTTCTCCTCTCACAGTGGCACATGCAATTCCAGTTAGTGCCTTAACTTTAGGAATTTTATTCTCAAAGTGTGGTTTCGGAAACGCTCGTCAGAATTACTTGAGATGCTTGATTAAAAGACAAATTCTTGGAAGTTGGAGCCCATCAATATGCATTTTAGCAAGCTCTCCAAGTGGTTCTTATCTTGACCCAATGTTGGGAACCACTGGTATCAGACTTTGATTTTTATTAAAATGCAAAGTCCCTGGGAGAGGAAATTCTTTAAACTTCTTCCGTTCCACTACATTCCAGTGGGAACCGAAGGTCTGAGAGTATAAATTAAACATTTGAGAGCAGGCTTTGACAGGAAATGGGGGCAATCAGGAGAGAGAGTGGAGAGGGGTGGGAAAGTATAACAAAGGGTGCAAAAGGGTAATGGTTTAGGTAGAAACACCAAAGGCATCATGAGCAAACTTCTCCTATTGCACCTGCCTAGAAATTTGACTTGGCTAGGGAAGCAACGAAGTCAGCTAAGGCCGGTGATCTGGCCTCTGTTCCAAGGTCCAGTGAGAAACAAAAGATGGCTTGACCTTCTGCACATGGCTGCCATCTTAAACATCTTATTAGAAAACTGGAAAGACTTCTGCAAACTCTTTTGAGGTATGGTGGTCATCAAAGCCAGGCTACTGTCAATGGAATGCCAACACTGAACAGCAGGAATTAGACTAATGGGCTGGGACCTGAGAGTACAAAGGAAGAGAAGACTCTTAGTTGTTGGAGGGAGAGAGTCCTGAGGAATTACCTGTACTTCAGGCATTCTCCAAACATAGCAATGAGATGGCAGTCATCCCTAGAAATTCTACCTAATAATCTTGAGATGTTAGGTTTGTTTTCAGGAAAGGAGAGGATTCAAGATATGTTAGACTAGAGTGATCATACAATATGTTGTCTAAAACCAGGACTTTTGAGAATAAAGAGTGCCTGGCCCCTTAGTTGTGCCAGTCCAACTAAGATGTTTGATCATCTGAGTTAGAACCGAGGAGAGGGGATGTAGCTTAGAAAAGATGGAGTGTGGATTGCCTGGCCCTTGGTAGACAGAGCCTCTGTTACCTCCACTCTTGCCCCTAACGTCAAGCATCCACAGACTGACCTTTTTAAATAAATCAGATCACATCACATCCCTGCTCTCAACTATCTGCTCCTTTCCTATCACACTTGGATTAAAATCCAAAGCCTTGAGATCAGTGAAGATGGCAGCATACACAGACTCTGAACTCACCTCCTCCCACAAATACAACCAGGTTGCAACTGTTCTTGGAACAATTACCCCTCAGAGAGAACTAAAAACTGGATAAAAAGAACCCCCACAACAAGGGACAGCCCCGACTGAGGGTGAAGAAGCAGAAATTCCTTTTCTGGAGAGAAAAAAAGCCACCTTCACAAGCCACAGCACTCTAGAGCTAGGAGCAATCCTAAGGTACACAGCCTTTCCTGGAGGAGTGGGGTACCTGAGCAGGGGGCGAGTTACTGCTATAAGCATCCTTTGGACTCAGCTCAACTGAGATGAATCTCATAATATCTGGCTTCGCTGGTTATTAACTGTAATAAGGAATATCCCCAGAAAAGCTATTGGACACAAGTGGGGAAAAGCTGGCTCTTAAAGGGCCCAGGCACAAATTCACCCATTTCAGAAAGCAACATAAAATCACCAGAAAAAAAGGTAGACACTCCTTTGGTGAAAAGAGACTCACCTGGTAGGCTGTGGGTGCATCTCAGTGAGAGATGAGTCCTCTCTGGGGACTGAGACATTTGCAGTAGCCATTGTTGTGACCTAGTAAAGGCATTCTGACACAGATGCTGGCAGACACCATTGGAGTTCTTCCCCTGGTCTATTAGCCCAGGGGTCTGCCACACCCACTAGAGCACCAATTTAATCCAGCTCAGCCAGGGCAGGCAGGCAGCCCACCTCAGGGACTGGCCCTAGCCAACAGCAAGCCCTCAGGCTAGGTGCCTGGATCCTCTACAAGCAGGTGAGTGGGTCCACCTCTGCAGAACAGGGCCTGCATGAGGAGTGGCTGGAATGTGTGGGGCATTGATGTAGTGTGGGGGGGCCTCTGCAGTGGGGTAACTGGGTATGCTCCAGGGGTTGAGATGTGTGTGTGGGCCAGGACTGTGTTGACAGTGTGTGTGGACCTTTGGGCCATGGGGCTTATCAGAGGCAGAAGACCTGTGCTTCTCAAACAGCCACGTAGGGATTGGCTCCACCTTCCAAAGCCTGAAACAATTAGGTGATCCTGTGCCTGGGGTCAGCCCCATTCAGCTGCAATCCTAAGGGAGCTGAAAAACGCCTTGCAGGCCTGAGGGCTTCAGCAATTTTCAGCCCCTGAGCCTAGCAACCAGCCACACTGAGGGCCTACTCACTTAACAGAAAAACTGCAACAGGAATGTGCTATTAGTCCTTGTAGCCAACTCTGCTGGGGCTCCCCAAACATGATAAACTGACTGAAGGGTCCATAGCAGCCACACACAGCTGAGCATTACAACCAGCCAGCCTGGAGGACAGCCTAGACTCCTTGGGCATCTGCAGCAAGAACAACACTGCCGCCACAACAGAAGGACACACATAGCCCACAGAGGGGTCATTCCTGGAACACTTGGAACTGGTGAGGAGAGGGAAGAACACTGCTGGGCCTCAAAAGGCATTTCTTACATAAGGCCACTTCTCCAAGATTGGGAGACACAGCTGACCCACCTAACACATAGATATAAGCACAGAGAAAGAGGCAAAATGAGGAGGCAAAGGAATACATTCTGAGCAAGGGAACAGGGAAAAACCCCAGAAGAAGAACTAAATGAAAGAGAAATAAACCATCTATCGGACAAAGAGTTCAAACATAAACTCATAAGGATGCTCACTTATCTTGGGAGCAGAATGGATGAACACAACGAGAACGTCAACAAACAATTGGAAAATATAAAAAAAGAACCAATCAGAGATGAGGAATACAATACTGGAAATGAAAAGTTCACTAGAGGGACTCAATAGCAGAGTATATGATACAGAAAAATAGATCAGTGAACTGGACTAAAGTCTAGAGGAAATCACCCGGGCTGAACAGATAAAGAAAAAAGAATTTAAAACAATGAGAACAGTCTAAGGGAACTCTGGGACAACATCAAGCACACCCACATCTGTTTATAGATATCCCAGACAGAGAAGAGAGAGGCAAAGGGACAGAGAATCTATTTGAAGAAATAATAGCTGAAAATTTTCCTAACCTAAGGAAGGAAACAGACACCCAGGTACAAGACGCACAGAGAGCCCCAAACAAGATAAACCCAAAGAGACCCACACCAAGATACATTATAATTAAAATGTCCAAAATTAAAGATAAAGAGAGAATCCTAAAAGCTGCAAGAGAAAAGCAACAAGTGACGTACAAAGGAAATCCCATAAAGCTATCAGCTGACTTCTCAGCAGAAACCTTACTGGCTAGAAGGGAGTGACATGATATATTTAAAGAGCTGAAAGGGAAAAATCTACAGCCAAGAATACTCTACTTGGCAAGGTTATCATTCAGAATGGAAGGAGAGAGAAAGAGTTTCCCAGACAAGCAAAAATTAAAGGAGTTTATCACCAAGGAACCAGTTCTACAAGAAATGCTAATGGGACTTATTTAAGTGGGAAAGAGAAGACCACAAACAGGAATAAGAAAATTATCAAAAAGAAAAAAAGGCAATAAAATCACTGGCAAAGGCAAAAATACATTAAAGGTAGCAGCTCAACCACCTATGAAGATAACGTGAAGGTCAAAAGACAAAAGTACTAAAATTACCTATTTCAATGATAAGAGGGCAAAGGACACACACACACAAAGTGAGAGGTTAGATATGACATCAAAAACATAAAATGTGGGAGGAGGGGAGTAAAAGAGCAGAGCTTTCAGAAAGAGGACAAACTAAAGAGACCATCATCTCAATATGGATTACTATATATGTAGATTACTATATATGAACCTCATGTAACCACAAACCAGAAACCTATAATAAATATACAAATAATTAAGAGAAAGGAACCCAAACATAATACTAAAGAAAGACGTCAAACCACAAGGGAAGACAGAAAGAGAAGAAAGGAACAGAGAAGAAGTACTAAAACACCCAGAAAAAAAGTAACAACATGGCAGTAAATACGTATTTATCAATAGCTTTAAATGTCAATGGGCTAAATGCTCCAATCAAAAGGCATAAGGTGATCAGTTGGATAAAAAAACAAGACACATATATATACTCCATACAAGAGACACCCTTCAGACCTAAAGATGCTCACAAACTAAAAGTGAAAGGATGGAAAAAGATACTCCACACAAATGGCAAAGAAAAGAAACCTGGGTCAGCAATACTTGTATCAGACAAAACAGACTTTAAAACAAAAACTATAACAAAAGACAAGGGCACTACATAATGATAAAGGGAACAGTCCAACAAGAGAATATAACACTTGTAAATACCTATGCACCCAACATAGCAGCACCTATATACATAAAGCAACTATTAACAGACATAAAATGAGAAATAGACAGAAACACAATAATAGTAGGGACTTTAACACTCCACTTACACCAATGGATAGATCATCCAAACAGATCAATAAGGAAACATTGGCCTTAAATGACACATTAGAGCAGATGGGCTTAGTGGGTATATTTAGAACATTTCATCCAAAAACTGCAGAATACACATTCTTTTTAAACACACATGGAACATTCTCCATGATTGATCACATATTAGGCCACAAAACAAGTCTCAATAAATTTAAGGTTGAAATAATACCAAGCATCTTTTCTGACCACCAAGGTATGAAACTAGAAATCAACTACAGGAAGAAAATCAGAAAAGCCACAGATAGGTGGAGATTAAACAAAATGCTACTGAACAATGATTGAGTCAATGAAGAAACCAAAAGAGAAATAAAAAAATACCTGGAGACAAATGAAAATGAAAATGCAACATGCCAAAATCTATGGGATACAGGAAAAATGGTTCTAAGAAGGAAGTTGATAGCAATTCAGGCCTACTTCAACAAAGAAGAAAAATTCCAAATAAACAATCTAACAGTGCACCTAAAGAACTGGAAAAAGAAGAACAAACAAACCCCAAACTCAGTAGAAGGAAGGAAATAACAAAAGCAGAAATAAATGAAATAGAGACTTAAAAAAAATAGAAAAAATCAATGGAACCAAGAGCTAGTTCTTTGAAAAGATAAACAAAACTGACAAACCTTTAGCTAGACTCACCAAGAATAAAAGAGAGAGGGCTTAAATAAATAAAATCAGAAATGAAAGAGGATAAATTACAATGGGCACCTCAGAAATACAAAAGATTATAAGAGAATACTATGAAAAGCTATACACAAACGAACTGGATAATCTAGAAGAAATGGATAAACTCTTAAAATCATACAACCTTCCAAAACTGAGTCAAGAAGAAATAGAGAATCTGAATAGACCAATCATCATTAAGGAGATGGAAACAGTAATCAAAAATCTCCCAAAAAATAAAAGTCCAGGGCCAGACGGCTTCCCTGGTGAATTCCACTAAACATTCAAAGAAGACTTAATACCTATCCTTTTCAAACTCTTCCAAAAAATTGAAGAGGAGAGGAAGCTTCCTAGCTCATTCTACAAAGCCAACACTACCCTGATACCAAAACCAGATAAGGACAACACAAACATTGAAAATTAAAGGCCAATATCACCAAGGAACATCGATGCAAAAATCCTCAACAAAATACTAGCAAATCGAATACAACAATACATTAAAAAGATCACACACCATGGTCAAGTGGGATTTATTCCAGGGATGGTTCCACATCCACAAATCAATCAACGTGATACACCACATTAACAAAATGAAGAATAAAAATCACATGATCACCTCAATAGATGCAGAGAAAGCATTCGACAAGATACAGCATCCATTTATGATAAAAACTCTGAATAAAATGGGTATAGAAGGAAAGTACTTCAACATAATAAAGGCTGTATATGACAAACCCACAGCTAATATCATTCTCAATGGAGAAAAACTGAAAGCTATCCTTCTAAGAACAGGAACCAGACAATGATGCCCACTTTCGCTGCTCTTATTTAACATAATATTGGAAGTCTCAGCCAGAGCAATGAGGCAAGAAAAAGAAATAAAAGCAATCCAAATTGGAAAGGAATAAGTGAAACTGTCACTATTTGCAGATGACATGATTTTACATATAGAAAATAGAAAACCCTAAAGAATCCACTAGAAAACTTTTAGAAATAATAAATGAATACAGTCAAGTTGCAGGATACAAAATCAACATACAAAAATCAGTTGCATTTCTATACACTAACAATGAAGCAGCAGAAAGAGAAATTAAGATATAATCCCATTTACAATTGCAACAAAAAGAATAAACATTGTTGAAAGAAACTGAAGACAACACAAAGAAATGGAAAGATCTTCCATGCTCATGGATGGGGAGAAGTAACATAGTTAAAATGTCCATACTTCCTAAAGCAATCTATAGATTCAACGCAATCCCCATCAAAGTTCCAACAACATTTTTCACAGAAATAGAACAAAGAATCCTAAAGTTTATATGGAAGAACAAAAGACCCTGAATAGACAAAAGAATCCTGAGAAAAATGAAAAATCTAGAGGTATCACAGTCCCTAATTTCAAAATATACTACAAAGCTAGTGTAATCAAAACAGCATGGTACTGGTACAAGAACAGACACACAAATCAATGGAACAGAATCAAGAGCCCCCAAATAAACCCACACATCTACGGACAGCTAATTTTCAACAAGGGAGCCAAGAACATACAATGGAGAAAGGAAAGTCTCTTCCATAAATGGTGTTGGGAAAACTGGACAGTCACATGCCCAAGAATCAAAGTAGACCATTATCTTACACCGTGCACAAAAATAACTCAAAGTGGACTAAAGGCTTGAATGCAAGATCTGAAACCATTAAACTTCTAGAAGAAAACATAGGCAGTATGCTCTTCAACATCGGTCTTAGCAACATATTTTCAAATACGATGTCTCATCGGGCAAGGGAACAATAGAAAAAATAAACAAATGGGACTACATCAAACTAAAAAGCTTCTGCACAGCAAAGGAAACAATCAACAAAATGAAAAGACAACCTAACAATAAGGAGAAGATATTTCCAAATCATTTATCCAATAAGGGGTTAATATCCAAAATATACAAAGAACTCATACATCTCAACAACAAAAATTTAACAACCCAATTTAAAAATGGGCAAAAGATCTGAACAGACATTTCTCCAAAGAAGATATACAGATGGCCAACAGGCACATGAAAAGATGTTCAACATCATTAACTATCAGGGAAATGCAAATCAAAACTACACTAAGAGATCACCTTACACCCATTAGAATGGCAAAAATAACCAGAACGAAATAACAAATGTTGGAGAGGTTGTGGAGAAAAATTAACCCTCATACACTGCTGGTGGGAATGCAAACTGGTGCAGCCACTACAGAAAACAGTATGGAGATTCCTCAAAACATTAAGAATAGCTCTACCATATGATCCAGCTATTCCACTGCTGGGTATTTATCCAAAGAAAATGAAAATGCAAATGCATAAAGATACATGCATCCCTATGTTCATTGCAGAATTATTCACAATAGTCAAGACAACCCAGGTGCCCATCAAGGGATGAACGGGTAAAGAAGATGTGGTATTTTTATACAACAGAATACTACTCAGCCATAAGAAACGATGAAATCCGGCCTTTTGGGACAACATGGTTGGACCTTGATGGTATTATGCAAAGTGAAATAAGTCAGAGGGAGAAAGTCAAATACTGTATGATCTCACTCATAAGTGGAAGATAAAAACAACAACAAACAAACACATAGAAACAGATTGGATTGGTGGTTACCAAAAGGGAAGGGAGGAGGGAGGTGGGCGAAATGGGTGATTAGGTGTACGTGTGTGGTGATGGGTGGTAACTAGTCTTTGGGTGGTGAACATGACGTAATCTACACAGAATTTGAAACATATTACAATGTACACCTGAAATGTATATAATGTTATAAATCAATGTTATGGCAATAAAATAAATAAATTAGGGGAAGAAAAAGAAAGGCAAAAAGAAAACAGACAAAAGAGAGGAAAGTTGGCATATGTGTTAGCTCAGGGCAAATCTTCCTCAAGCAAAAAAAGGAAGATTGGCAACAGATGTTAGCTCAGGGCCAATCTTCCTCAGCAAATAAATAAACACATAAAAACTCAATTCCAGAAATATTTTCTGGCTCAGGATCTATACCATTTTCATTTGATTGAAAGCAAATTACTTTTTTTCACTTAAAAAAAAAATCCAAAGTCTTTACCGTGATCTATTAAGCCTTAAATGATCTGACCTCGTCTACCTCTCTGTTTCTCAGACCTCATTTTCCACCATTGTCTCTGTCCCACTCAGTCACTTTCAGCTACACTGGCCTTCCTGTTGTCTGTTAAACACACAAAATTTATTTACCCCTTTCCCAGTTATCAATTCATTGCCTCTCAGCACTAAATCCACACTTCTTTACCCTGCTGTGTGATACTAGAGCTTAACCCTTTATTATTTTATTTACTTGTTTGTTTTCTGAGGAAGGCTGGCCCTGAGCTAACATCCATGCCCATCTTCCTATACTTTATATCTGGGACACCTGCCACAACACAGTAGGTCTGCACCTGGGATCCAAACCGGTGAACCCCAGGCCGCCAAAGTGGAACATGCGAACTTAACCACTGCGCCACTGGGCTAGCCCCAGCTTGACCCTTTAAACATTTCTCCTTTGCCAGCTGGCTCAGTGTCAACAAAGAGGCTTTGTCAATAGAGAGCACTGAAGGGACGCTGCGAGGCCACTGCAGAATCAAGAGTTTCTTCTGAATTTTAGTGTGCTGTTTTAGGCACACTAGCCAGTGGAGTGGTATGTAAGGGCCTGGTATTGCTCATCTCAGCAGCCTTTGCAGACCAGCTCCGGCCTGCTATGGCCCTCCAGCAAGTCTCTCCGCCACCCAGCAGGCCAGGTGAATGAGGCAGCTCTGGCCACGCCCTCCAGCCAGTTTGCTTAGCACCGGCAGGCAGTGTGCTCCTACGGCAGGCATGCCTCTCCAAGAAGAGATGAGTCTGCCTTGAGGTGAATGGTGGGGAGAGCTCTTCCAGGTTCTTAATCCCTTCCTGAGTCACTCTCCCTCAGCTCTTGAGGTAGGAGCTGCTTTTTGCACTTGCCACTTCTGGTTTGATAGCTAACCACCTTTTATAAGTTACAATTCTTTGTATTAAATTTTTCTGGTTCAATTTGCCGGTGTGGTTTCTGTCTCCTGAGTGGACCTTAATAGAATTGGGACTGGGGGTGGCCTGAAGAGACAAACTCTCAAAGATGGGATCTGAGAATGGGTTGGGTCATGTGTTTGGGTTTGAGGGCAGTGGTGAGTTCCTTGAAGCTGGAAAATCAGCTGCTAGTTATCGATGACATACAATGACATTGCAGTTCATTAAATTATCACCTGTGGCTGACTGGGATGAAGTGCTAATTAAAGCAAACGCCTTGGGGGCCCAAGTGGCTGCTGCACTGGATTGTTATGGCGGTAGCAGTGACAACAAGGACTGTGGTGTGGAATTGATTTTCCCCGAGTGCACGGCAGCACTTACAGAAAGAAAAAGATAAGCTCAGGATCACAGTCTGGGGATCAGAGAGCTTCCATGCTCATCCGAATATAATCTCTTATTTCTTATAACCACAGGGCCAGTATTGCTAAATATCAAACACAGGACTTAACTGTGCAAGTGGCTGAAATACAATAGCAGTTGAATTCGCAGATTTTACAAGTTTTACGTAAAAGTTAGGAGGTTGACTGAGAAGTAATGAGACTCTGAAACCTGGAATGGGGAAGTCTGGTAGGATTCAAATGAATTGAGAATCTCAAATCTCCAAGTCACTGTGACCATCCTTTGACAATACAAGTAGGTCAGACGAGCCTTCCTTTGCTGGAAAACCCTGTGACAACTTCACCCCGGGGCAGATGCCTTGAAAGGGATGCTGATTCTCCTCACGACCCACTAGGTCTACAACTTGGGTCAAATCTCAGTATATTTCAGGAACTCGATACACAGTATGACCCAGGAGGAAATGGCTTATACACTAAAAGAATTGCAAGACTTTTCTAATATATGTTGGCAGAAACCTGGGGAATGTGTGTAGGAGTGGATTCTAAGCGACTTAGACCAAGGAGAGAGGAATATAGCACCATATCAGACAAATTAATTTATACGTGTGCACTTACTAGAGATCTCAGATTTCATATTTTAAATTGTACAGCTAGATGTGGCTCTAACATATTATTTGGCTGACTGACACTTGAACCCAACAGTGTTATCTACTTAATGAGAGTGAGATGCCATAGCTTCCGTGGTCTGATGTGGAGGAAGGAATCCAAAGGCTTAGGAAGATAGGAACGTTGATGTGGATTTATCATGTGTAACATGCATACCCATCCCCAACCACATCCCCTGAGAAGGCTCAGAAGACCCTCCCTTCACTAAGATTTTGAGAAACAAATTAGTGAAGGAGTACGTGCATCCTTTAAAAGCTCTATGGTTGCTCTCATTTATAGACTAGATATGACCATGGGAGGTGCTACTCTGATTTCAGTGAGGCTGATGAAATCCTGGAGTAACAGAGGCCAAGAGGCAGCACGTAACTGCCCAAGACAAAGTGGACACATTTACCATAAGAGCCAGCAGGAACAAAGGTCATCAGAATGCTTTGGCCCACAGGGATCTCAAGTGGTGATTAACTGATCACATACTAACGAAATAAACAGTCAGCCTACTAAAATATTGCTGGGTCTTTAGCAGGAATCAACACTATGACCCATGGCCAAATCCAGCCCTCCACCTATTTTTGTAAATGAAGTTTTATTGGAACGCAGCCACACCCATTCATCTGCATGTCGTCTGTGGCTGCGTTCCTGCCACAACAGGAGAGCTGAGTAGTTGTGGCAGAGACTGTTTGGTCTGCAAAGCCTAAAATATTTGCTTTCTGGCCCTTTTCAGAAAAAGTTTGCCATCTCTGATCTATAGAACTGAAAAACTTCTAGATCTGTTGGTTCAAGATCTGGTTTGAGTCACTGCAATGCAAAGTCATGGCCTCTCACCCAGTTTCCAGTCCTAAGCCAATCCACAGATCCAGAGTCCCTTGGTTGAAGGAGGGGGACTCTGCAGCACTGCCCCAAGTATAGCAAGTCCTCTCTAAGACTTCCCTGAACCGATCTGTAGTGATTTACTGGAGTGACTGGGCCCTGGAGAAAAGGAAAGACCCAGACTACTACGGGATCACTAGACATGGGCTCTGAAGTGATGCTAATTCCTAAGGACCCAGAACACCACTGTGTGCCACCAGTCAGAGTGGGGGCTCATGGTGCTCGGGTGATACATACCTCACAGAACTGTTTCTGATCAAGGAACTAATTTTACAGCAAAGGAAGTGTAGCAATAGGCTCATGCCCGTGGAGTCTTACCACAATATCCCATCACCCCAAAACAGCTGGCTGAATTGAAAGGTGCAATGGCTTACTGAAAATTCAGTTACAGTATCAAGTGTGAGACAACACCCTGAAAGGGTGGGGTCTGTCTGACAGGCTGCACTATACGCTTTGACTCAGAGACCATTGTATGGTGCTGTCTCCCAGAGAGTCAGAACAAATGTATCTGGGAATCAAAGGGTGGAAGTGAGAGCAGCTGCTATGACTACTACACCTGAAAAAACAGCAGCAGTGTTGTTCGTTTCCCATCCAGCAACTGTGAGCTCTTCTGGTTTGGAGGTCTCAGTTCCCAATGGGGGAATGCTTCTATCAAAGACACAACAATGATTCCAATGATTTGGAAGATGAGACTGCCACTTGGCCATTTTAGGCTCCTTATGCCACTGAACCAACAGGCACAAAAGAGTTACTCTACTGGATGGAGTGATTAATCACAATTGCCATAACGGTGACTCATCCTCTCCCCAGTGGGATTCATCCAGATTTATTCAGTCCTCACTGGAGACTTGAGTGAGGCAGCAAGACGGGGGCCACTCCTAGGAGCTTGGGGAATCTGCCTGCAAGTCCAGCTGAAACTTCTTCTGTGGAGAAGAATTATCTTCTCTGCATTTACAATTAACATTGGGGAGCCAGAGCGGAGGCAGTCAATCTCCTCAGAATCTTTAAATCTCTTGTTCTAAGACTATGAAAACTCTTCCTGATTTGAAAATACTGGAAGAATGAAGTAGCAAGCTCAATGCCCCAGGCTTCTGATGAGGACCAAATTAGACAGCACGTGTGAGAGAACTCTGAAATATTATCAAGTGCGTACCACCCACCCCACAGTTAGACAATGTTATCCTGGCTGTAGAGAGAGAAAACAAGAACAATAAATGTTTATTATATGAAAGGAAAGCAAAGAGGGTTAGCAGGAGGAAGCCCTGCCCCAGACACTAACTTCCCAGTGCAAGGGAGGAAGACTCTAAGTAAGAACTTCCAAACGTCAGTCAAGCCAAAACTTCACACTTGAAAGCCCCTTTAACAGGTAGTGATGAATGCTGTATATGAAGAAACCCAAGCAGAAGAGGATGATCATGAAGGACAAGGTGGTGAGGGTATAGAGGGCCGTTCGTTTCTCCATGCTGCCCTGATGAGGCAGATAAAGGGTGCAGGGCAGGCCTCGGGGCTGCAGTGAATGACGGTGTGGCTCACCATTGGCAGTGGTTGGTACATGAGAAGGAATAAAAGCACACCCTGGGCGCCGACCTGCAGCAGGAAGTAAAGGAGGTAGAAAAGGGAAAGCATCTTCTCCTGGGGGAGGTTCAGATGGACTTTGGAGAGCGGTCTTGCTCCTGGATTCCCACCATGGAGCCCTCCTCCGCCTCACCTGCTACCGACTCCTCTGACTTGAACTTGATCTGCTTATGCCGAATCTGAGCCATGAAGAATTCCATGAGGAAGAAGAGGGATAGGAAGATAAAGAAAAAGAAGTACCAAATTCCCACTACAGGACTGCTAAACCTTCTTTCAAAACACTCAGTCAAACAAGCATAGGTGATGTTGCCATGGCACTGGAAATGTTCATGGATGGAGGACCAGGGCATGCGGACCATGTACAACACCATTCCATACATGGCGATGAAGCCAAACCACAGATGTCACCCGACGTAGCAGCCAGACTTGTCACCGGCCACAGAGTGCAACACAGGGATCAGTCCAGCCACCGCTGCTGCAGCCATCTCCTCAGACTCTCAGGGGACAATGGAATCCGAGACTAAGAGAATGCTCACTGATGGCACCTCAGGAAAGAAAGGAAAGGAAAGAGAAGGACGCAGGGTCAGAATGGGAGAGCGGGTGCCAAGAACGCTAAGCACATCCGAGAAGACTGCTCGAGTGTGGATCTGCACCAGCAGTCAGTATCCTATCTTTACACACAAGCAGTATCTGCACTCCCATGACGCGGTTATTCCTCTCTCCACGTTTCAGCCATGATAAAGGCCGTCCACCTCTGGACACGCTCAGCCACATTATAATTACACATGTCCGTCTCATCTCTCCTGCTGCATTATAAGCTTCTGGAGATCAGGAATGAGACTTTATTCACCTTTACAATGCCCTCATCATCCAGCATAGACCATTACATATAATAAGGACCTATTCAGACTAGATAAACGAATGAAGGAAGGAACAAATACGTAAATTGAACAATTCTGGTTGTGTCTGGCTGTTCTAGAAGCCCTACGGCAATCTCTATACTTTGTATCTTTGCCAGGAAATTCCCTAAGACGATAGAGAAAAGGAGTGGAACATCCCCTTTTCTTTCTTACACATGACTTTATTTCATCCATAACTCTTCAGATGGTATCTATCACCACACTTTATTTATAATAATAATGAAAATATTGACCACTTATGACTGGCTAAATACGGCAAGCCCTGTGCTAGTAGTTTAGATACATTACCTTTACAGAAGGATAAAACATTTTAAATATTTGTTTTTGCTTAATTTGGGTAATTGTCAGTGTTTGTCCTCTCTTACATACGTTCTTATAAATGATAGGGACCAATCATTTAACTTGAGGTTTATAATATTTAATAAATGCTTTGGGTTGTTTTATTACAGTAAGATATACATAACACAAAATTTACCATTTTGACCATTTTAACTGTCCAGTTCTGTGGCATTAAGTACATTCATATTGCTGTGCAACCATCACCACCATCCAGCTCCAAAACTATTTCATCTTCCCAAACTGAAATTCTGTACCCATTAAACAAACAATAACTGCCCATCTTCCCCCCTCTTTCCAGCCCCTACCATTCTACTTTCTGTCTCTACAAATTTGACTACTCTGGGAACCTCCTCCAAGAGGAATCATACCATATTTGTCCTTTCGTGTCTGGCTTATTTCACCTAGCATAATGTCTTTAAGTTTCATCTACGTTGTAGCATGTGCCAAAATTTCCTTCTTTTCTGGCTGAATAATACTCCACTGTGTGTACGTGCCGTCCCACACTGTGTTTCTCCATTCATTTATCAATGGACATTCGTGTTGTTTCCACCTTTCAGCTACCGTGAATAAAGCTGCTATGAGCATGAGTGTACAAATATGTTTGAGTCCCTGTGATCACTTCTTGTGAGTAGACGACCAGAAGTAGGACTGCTGGATCATGTGGTAATTCTGCGTTTGATTTTTTTGAGGAATCTCCACACTGTTTTCCACAGTGCCTTTGCCATTTTATATTCCCACCAGCAATGCACAAGCGTTCCCATTTCTCCATATCCTTGCCAGCACTTGTTATTTCTTGGGTTTACAAAAAAAAAAAACGCTTTGGATTTTATTGAAAAATAGTCACAGCTAGCACTTGAAAGTCTCTTTAAAAGATCAGCAATATTTCTAAATTACCCCCAAGTATCAGGTCACATTTGAACAGTCCAAACATAGCAATCACGGGAGGCAGCCTCCAGAGTGAACTGGTGGATGCAGGACTGCACGGTCGGCCTGCATGGAGGGTGGACCAGCAAAGAGCTGAAGGCATAGATGGGAACATGGGGCAACAATGCAGACATCGAGCGCCCACTATGCGCCAGGCACTCTGCTATCAACCAACAGTTATGCCTTCATTGTCTCATTTATTCCTTAGAACAACTTTGAGATGGGTATAAATATTCCCAATTTTCTATCGAGATAGGAACGATAAAAGAACTGAGAACAGACAAGAAAACTGGGATTTAGAATGCTTAAGTGACTGCCCCACAATCACGCAGCCGAGTAAACGGAGGCACCAGGATGAGAACCAGAACTGTCTTTAACTTGGCAGCCTGAATTTTGGACTTTGCCTGCTTCACAAGTTCGTGGCCCGAGTTGACAGGGAAGAAAGGGGAGAGCCACGGTGGGTCCCCACTCTCACCTGCCAACTCTCGTGAAAAATTAAATCGTTGGTGTCCTGGCCCACAGCTCTTTGCTTTTCTTCCTTCAACAATTTGAGCTTTGTGGCTCAAATTAAAGAGCACATCTCCAACAACATGAGTCAAACGGTGACTCAAAGCCTGCCTTCTCACGCAGCAGCCCGGCTTCTCCGGAACGGATCCTGTGTGGACGCCCATGTCCCGGCTTCTGTCGCCGCAGCTCTGAAGCGCCACCTGTTGTCTCCTCTCCCGCTGAGGCCTCCTGTTCCAACTGACGCCTCTCCTTCCTCACCAACTGCTCCACTCTTTAGACCCTCTCTCCCAGCTAGCTGCCCATTGGCTACAGCACCTGCCTATCTTCATGGTCTGTCCAATCATCACTCTCAGAAAAGCAGATGTCGGAGCACCTTCCAATCAAGTCTCCTATCTTTAGAAGGGAGAGTTTTAATGGGGTCAGGCGCTTGCTTTGAAGATTGAGCCTAGGCCCTGCTGAAATTTCTATCCGAATCTATCCTTTTCCTTTTCTCCGTTCCTGGATTCAGATACCCCAATAGTCTGAAGCTAGAACGGCTGATTAGCCTAGATTAGCTGATTCGAAAAGGATTATCTGGTACCTTTCCCGTCCTTTTCAAACCTCCACTCCCCTCCCACGCTTTCATCGCATTTAAACTGGGAAAAAAAAAAAAAAACCAGAAATCGTCAGCCAGTAAACTCCCTCATTTTCCGCGTGAGTCCCAGATGCCATCCCGAGGCCTTCCCTGGGAGCAGGGACCCTGTCCCATTAGTCAGCCCCTCTCCCCTGAATCCTCAGTTTCTGCCGCTTTACGGAATTCTTCCCATCAGCATCCTGTTGCCCCTACCTGCCTTCAACACACTCTCTCTGCTCTTCCTCATAGCCAAGCTCCATGAAAGCGATGACCGTCTACCCACACTGTCTACCCCTCCTCACTGCTGCTGCGTCACCCCCTCCTATGTGGGCAAGTCAGAATCTCCATCTCCAGCAGAAGAATGATGTGCTTGCTTTAAATCAAGCAACAGGAACTCACTGTTTTCCTTTTGGCTTGCCTGAAATCTCAGAGCTACATGTCCAATTATAGTAATTTTATTAGACCAGGTTCATGGTATATTTATTTTCCTTTCCTGATATTTTTTGTTTTAATTTTATGGTTTGATACCATAGGTCATATTGTAAGCTACTATAAATTCTTTGGAGCTAAAATTTCTAAATAGACAAGAAAAGAAACACCTGGATCAATTTGTGTTCAATTCAAAGAGCAATTTCAAAGGAATGATGACATAAATTAAGGTCAAAATATGAAAAAAAAAGTAGTATGCAGTCATTTAGCTGTAAATCCTCAGTGCTTGGCCTACAGTAGATCTCAATAAATGCTTGTTGAATGTGTGAGTGACAAACCCAATGCTAAGAGAGGAAAACACTGCGAAGTTTTACACGCTTGATAAACACAACATTGCTTCCCTATGTGTGGCCCCATCAACCACTAGAGAAGTGGATAGAAAAGTGAAAACAGTGACACATTGGAATGGCAGAGTCGTAGGTGGATTTCTTTCTCTTTCATTTATTTTAATATTTTCACAATGAATAAAAATTAGAGTGGGGATGTGGTACATACTCTCTGATACAATTACACATCCTAGTGTTTCATTTGGCAGAAGGTATGGTTTGGGTTACCTATTGCTGGAAATCAAACCACTTCAACTCTTCGTGACTTCAAACAGCAGTGACTGATTCATTTCTAAGGATTCTGTGCGTCAGAAGTCTGGGCAGGGCCTGGTTGGCTGGTCCTTCTGTTCCAGCTGGGGTCAGCAGGGGCGTCTCAGGAAGTTGCGATCAGATGGCAGCTGGGCTGAGATGGAAGGTCCAAGAAGGCTTCACTCACATGTCAGGTGTTCAGCTCCCCAACATAGCCTCTCACTGCTTATGCCACCTCATTCCTCGTACCTTATCTCCAGCTTCTTGACTGCATGGCAGCTGGCTCCCCCAGAGAGAAACTGCACTGCTTGTCAGAGGCTAGCCTAGGAAGGCACACAATGTCACTCTGCCATCTTGGACTCACTCGAGGGGAGGGGAATAGACCCCACCTCCCGATGAGAGGAGAAGCAGGGTTTTGTTGCAGAAATCATGTGAGATGGAAGATACAGTTGTGGTTGTCTTTGGAAAACAGTCTGCCGTTGGGTGTTTAAATGATGTTTCATTCCAAAAGTTATAAAGAAGCCCCTTTTAACGTACTCCTACTTAGCACGCAGCCTGGTGGAATAGACTCTAAGGATAGTGGAACGTAAAACCCTGAGCGTTTATTTTAATCATCTCAATTGAAATGAACAAAGAAATGAGCAGCAGCAGGGGTCTCGAGCAGGTGCAAGGGTAACCTGAGGCACATCCAGAGGCGATGAGCCTGGCTACGGTGGCATCCTTGATGAGGACCAGCTGACTTCATCTGCCCATTATGGGCTCCTGAATCCATGGTTCCCAAGGTTCCCACTGGTGCCCAACTGACCCATTTCTCTCTCTCTCTCTCTCTCTCTCTCTCTCCAGCATTACTTGGAGGTTTTATTTTTTTCATTTGGAATTTTTTTATTGTGATAATATATATACAACATAAAATTTACCTTTTTAACCATTTTTCAGTGGCGTTATGTACATTCATGTTGCTGTACAACCATCACTACCATCATCTCCAGAACTTTTTCATCTTCCCAAACTGAAACTCTATACCCATTAAACACTCACTCTCCATTCCATCTCCCCTCAGTCCCTGGCAAGCACAACTCTACTTTCTGTCTCTGTAAATTTGAGCACTCTAGAAACCCCATACAAGTGGAATCATACAGCAATTGTCCTTTTGTGACTGGCTTCTTTCACTTAGCATAGTGTCCTCAATGTTCATCCTGTTGTAGCATGTGTCAGAATCTCCTTTTTTAAGGTTGAATCATATCCTGTTGTATGTATATACCACATTTTGTTTATCCATTCATCCATCAGTGGACACTTGGGTCACTTCCACCTTTTGGCTGTTGTGAATAATGATGCCATGAACGTGGGTCTATATATATTAAAAATGGTTTTTAGGGGCCAGCCCAGTGGCGTACTGGTTAAGTTCACAGGCTCTGCTTTGGTGGCTCGGGGTTTGCAGATTCAGATCTCAGGCATGGACCTACACATCATTTATCAAGGCATGCTGTAGTGGCATCCCATACATAAAATGGAGGAGGATTGGCACAGATGTTAGCTCAGGGCCAATCTTCCTTACACACCCCCCCACACACACACCACACACACACACACAAACCCTAAAATCCTTAAAAAAAAAAAAAAAAAAAAAGCTTTTTAAAGGATAATTAGTTAAGTCAACTAACATTTGTTGAGCATCTACCATGAGCCAGATGCTGTGCCAGGTGCCAGGGCCACAACAGTAAATAAGACCCAAGACGCCGGTAGCAGCCTCCCAGAGCTCACAGCCTGAAGGGGAGACAGAGAGGCCAGAGGCGATTTCAGCATGGGGAGATGACTGTTAGGACAGGGACAATGGGTGCCCTGTGACCACATGGGCTGAGTACCCAGCCTAATCTCCAGATGAAGACTTTCCGGGTTGTGTCACTTGGAACCTGAGATCTGAAAAATGAGTCTAGTACAAGAGTGTGGGGCAGAAAAAAGTGGGCAGAGCAGCCTGGGCGGTAATCCAGAGGTGTCTGGGTCAGAAAATGTAAAAAGTGGGGTTGGCAGGCAACGAGGCTGGAGAGAGGAGCAAGAGCCAGAATGTACAATGAGGCCCTTGGGAGCCTGTTATAATGTTTGAGTTTGTCCTAAAAATAAATCATTGAAACGTTTCAAGTAGAGAGGTGACGCGATCGATTTTACATTTCACACAATCAACCTGTCTGTGGCGTGAGAGTGGATTGAACCGAATGGAGGCAAAAGGACAGAGAGGAAGCTACTGTTAATATCCAAGCTGTAAAGGGTGGAGGCCTGAACTCATGGGAAGTGGGGAATGTATACAAGGGACATCTAGTGGCTGACTGAATGTAGGAAGTGAGGGAAAAGGTGGCATCCAGGAAAAAGAACCATGGGTAGTTATTAAACAGGTAGCTTAAGCATAAAGAGAGGTGCAGTAAAATATCGAAAATACAGAGTAGGGGTGTGGTACTGACGTTTAGTTCTTCTACCGAGGGTCTGGGGGTTTATCCCTGTCTTGGTCTGTTCAGATCCTCCTTTTCCATCAGTCAGACTCGTTGTAGCCTGCTCGACCTCTTCCATGACCCACATCAAAAGAGCTACCATTTTCACAGCATGACCTATGTCCTGCAACTCTCAACAGTCTGTTATGGACGAAATTGTGTTCCCCCCAAATTTATATGTTGAAACCCTAACCCCTAATGTGACTGTATTTGGAGATGTGGCCCATAAGGAGGTAAGAAAAGCTAAATGAGGTCATAAGGGTGGGGTCTTCATCTGAGAGGGCTGGTGTCCTTGTAAGAAGAGGAAGAGATGCCAGAGATCTCTCTCTCTGCACACTCACAGAGATGAGGCCACGTGAGGACAGCAAGAAGGCAGCTATCTACAAGCCAGGCAGAGGGGCCTCACCAGAAACCAACCCTCCTGCCACCTCGGTCTTGGACTTCTGGCTTCCAAAACTGTGAGAAAATAAATGTGTGTCCTAAACCAAGGCCACCAGGTGGTGTTTTGGTGAACCATCTGTGGTTTTTGCTGTGGCAGCCCTAGCAAACCAACACACAGTCTTAAGAGGTAGGTATCGTCATCCCAATTTATAGATGAAGAAACTGAGGCTCAGAAAGTTTGACTTGACTGAGATCCCACAGATAGTAAGCACTCATCCTCTGCACTCCAGTGCAGGCTTCCTTATATCAAGCCTTTGTTTATGCAGAGAACTGTCTGGACTTACCCTGGAAGAAGCAAGTATTTACCAACCCTATTTCTGCGACCCCAGCTGCTGCTCTTCCTCTAGTCTGCTGTGCAGACCCACGGAATGATGGAGGTTCAGGGCCCGCTCTGAAAAACTACCCCAGCCAGCCTTCCCATTCTCAGAGCTGCAGAGATCTGCTGCCCTGCCCCGTCCTCCTGCCACAGCGGGGGGTTCCAGGGGCTGTAAACTGCTCAGCAGGGGCAGAGCTCCTTCCTGGCCGTTTCTGAGCTCATGAGACTCCCGCACTTCGCTGCCTTCTGCGCCTGCAGCGCTACTCGCCGGTAAGGAGGAGCGTCTTCGGATTTAAGTGTCGCTAGTCTTCTCTGTGTGAGCTATCGGAGCTTCTTATAGCCTGTTTAAAGTAGCTGGACAGGGGCCCATGGAAGCAATTTCTGAAGTTGTAGTTTCAACCAGATGAAACTGCTTTTTTATAGGTCAAAAGTGATCAAATATCAACAATGTCACAAAGGCAGCTGGCCCTCACCCCTCTCCTATCCATTTGGGAGCTTCTGGACGCCCAGGACTCATGCCGCCCTCCGATTGCTCGGGTACGTAACTTGTTCCTACCACCCACACCAGGGGTGTGCCAGCTCTGGACAGAGACAGAGCCTGGGAGAGAAGTCCACAAAGGAAAAGAGATGAAATGGTCAGGGGGGTGCAAGGAGGGCCACAGAGACCAGGCAAGGGGAGAATTTCAGAGGCTCTGACCTGGAGGATTCCTCCCTCCCTGAGGCTGTTCTGACCACTGCATTTCTGGAGTGCCTCCCTCAGGAAGGCACTGGGAGCCACAATGACCTCACCACCCCTATCCCTGGCCTCGTGAATGACGTTTGCACACCTGTGTGCTGGTTTGACAATAAAATGAAGCCAAAACAACCATGTCACCATTCTTGTCAAAGCTGGCCCAGCCTTTGTGGCTGGTAGATTGCATTTGGCAAATGTTGGCAGAATTTTGTCTGAAAGACTTTGCAGTTCAAGACAAGAACAAGGGAAGTTCAAGGTGAGCAAAAGCCTCTCACCCCCTGTTACGGAGATGGTCTGATAAGGCCCTCGGCTGTGGGCCCGTGGGGGTGTCCCACTGTGGTCTGGACTAGACCCACAGGTGTAGATGAGCTGAAGTTTAAGGGACAGGGAGGGGCCATGGTTTGAGTCAGCCTTTCCTGGATGGCTGCTGGCTGACTTGGAGCAGGCTGCTGGGGGCAGGGCTCTCAACAGGGGTACTCTCCGCATTTGGGGTGGAGCTTTCCATGAATGGGGCAGTTGGTTAGCCTCCCTGGCCTGGAAGAACTAAATGCCAGTAGGCATCAGGACTGCCCCCAAGTCCAGGGCTGGGAGCTGAAGGCAGTTCCCAGTGCTAATGAACTCTGAACTGAAAAGAGATGTTTCCATAGAACGGCCGGCCCCTCTCAATGCAGTCTTTAGCTGGACTCCACCTTCCTAGCTGTGACTCATCTGGTGTTGACAACCACAGGAGGAGGGAGAGGTGGCCGGAAAGGAGTTTGAGAAGAGAAATGCAGGGACTGTGGAGTCTCCAGCCCAGCTCCAGGCAGGGGACCGTCCAGAAGAGAAACCGATGACAAATAGGAGGAAACACAATCAGTGGGTCAAACCCAACACCTGAGGCCAAGGTCACAAGCTGTTGTTTAGGAGAAAGAGAAAGAAGGAGGGAAGAGGTCCATGGGCAACCCTAGGGCCCAGCAAAGACCTCAAAAGCACAAGAACCCGTGCTCCAGGGGCAAGTCCCTAACCTTGGGACCCCCAGGAGATAGGAAGCCCACATCCAGGTACTGAGAAAGTGGGCTGAGAGTGGGGAAGCAATGTTGGCGCTCTGGGCACGAGAACTCAGGGGTTCCAGGTGACCTCCATCATCTCAAGAACTGGTCTCTGATGAGAGCAGGTGTTTCAGAGGACGTCTCCTCACTCCCTTACTCTGGAGGCCAGCACATACATGGGCCTGAGCAAAGTGAGGGGTGGCTGCCATGGAAGCAGACTGATCAGACAGCAGCAGAGGTGGATGGTGGGAAGTTGGGGGAGGTGGTACCAGGCTGCAGTGTCAGGTGGAGGCCCATCCTGTGTGTGGTGAGGCAGACACCCTGGAAACCGTCACATTGCCCCACCCATAAGAAGTGGTTAACACTCCTCAGACCACCTCGCCAAAGATACAAAGGAGCGGGGGGTTTAACACCAGTTCACGTGAGGTCATTATTTTGTTCTCTATGGCATCCCCAGGGCCTAGAGGAGCTAAATAAATAAATAAATAATAAGTAATAATCCCCTTTGGCCAAGAAAGGTATTTAAGATGATGTATTTCACAGTGCCCTAGCTTGAATTAAACAAAATCATGCCACACATTGAGCCAGAAGTAAACCAGGTCACCAAGAGGCAGGAGTGTGTACTCCGATGAATAGAGGACCCTGCCAGCAGCCAGAAGGAAGTCATAAACCGACTATCTACAAAAATTCCAGGGTTATCACAATGGGGATGACAGAGTGCTGAGAGGCCTGAAGACCCAGGGTTGGATCCTCAAGGGGAATTCCTTGTCTTGTAGGAGCTGTGGCGAAACCAAGGAGCTAACCAATACCCCAAGTTTAAGAGCAAGTTGGTGCTCACCTAAGAAGGACACCCCCTTGAGCCCCTGAAATGCTCAGGTGGATCATCTCACCTGGAGGACTTGTGGATTATAAGGAACTAGGACATTGCTGACCTGTCACAATGCTGCTCTGGGCATGAGATCATGATCCACTATCAAAAGATGAGCAGTGACAGTGCCAGAATGCGTCTCGGATGTTGTTTATCCCTCACAATGCACCCACAAGGCCAGGACCCAAATAGGTCTCCATCTGACCAGTAGATAATGTACAGGGCTCATAGTTATATAGCAGGTAAGAGCAACAACATAGCAAAACCACATGATATGTATACAATTGATATAGCATAACCAGGAGACCATTTTCATGTCATGGCATCATTATGCTCTTTGAGTGGATACTACTGCTGCAACTGTGGGGGTCCTTGCCAACGACCAAGGGTTGGCATGTGGGAAAACCACAACTATTGCTCTGACGAAGGAACTCACGTCACCATCCTTGATGTGCCGCACTGGCCCTCCCTCAGGATATAGCTGGACATTCTCCCCATCACACCATGTACAGGAGGCAGCAGAAGCAAATAAAAGATGGAACAGACTTGCAGAGAAGCAAATGTGCACGACCGTCTGCAACCTAAGCCAGAGGACATGCTTTCTACCAAAGCAGGAGAAGCGCACAAGAGCCATCAGCAGGAAAAGGGGCATGTCCTCAATTTGACCTCTGTGGCAGCTCAAAATGAAGGGCTGGACGTGGGGGTGGATGTGGACATTACTCCATTAAGTGCTTTTTTTCATTTCACCAGCAGTGGCTATGGGACCTGTGAAGCTGAGGCTCAGCTCCCTGTCTGAGGGAATGGCGGACTCTGGACAGACTATAAGCATCCCATAACCTCAAAGTCACCTTTCCTCTAGGGTGGTTCGGGCAAATCTTCTCGAACTCCAGCAGCACAAGGGAAGGACGGTGGGAGGAGATAGGTGCAGACTGTCAGGAGGAGGTGGGAGTATTGTTTCCTAACCAGCCCCAAAGCCCCAACCTATGGAACCTATGGCGTTCTGAGAGCACAGCCTGCGGCAGACACGGCCATCCTGCCCTTTTTCCATAGGACTAGAACAGCTGGGCACATAGCTGCCCTGAATAAGACCACATTTCCCAGCCTCTCCTGCAGCCAGAAACTTTCTGGTCAAGGGGATGTGAGCAGAAGTGAGGTGAGCACCTTCCAGGTTGTACACTCAAATGGGAAGGCTCTCCCTCCATTCTGCCTTCCCCTCTTCCTGCTGGCTGAAATTCCATCACCAGATGCAGACCAGGACATTCCCCCAGGAACAGGGGAATAAAAAGATAGAAGGAGCCTAGCCCACTGAGGGCTTCATGAAGCAGAGCCTCCATACCAATTTGAACTTTCATGTGCAAAAAAATACAATGTTTAAGTCAACATTCTTCTGGATGTCTTTTGTGTGTGTGTGAGGAAGACTGGCCCTGAGCTAACATCTGTACCAATCTTCCTCTATTTTATGTGGGACGCCGCCATAGTGTGGCCTGATGAGCGGTGTGTAGGTCTGCACCCGGGATCCGGGCCTGCGAACCAGGACCACCAAAGGGGAGAGCGCGAACCTAACCACTACACAACTGGCCTCTTCTGGATGTCTTTCGCCCCCAGCCAAATTAATACCAGACCCAAGAACAGGCAACTGGGCAGAGTCAGGTAATTTCAAAGAGCTGAGAGAACACAGACTGAGTGGCTGAGAAAGGTCGAGGACAATATGACTTACAATCTAACGATAAAATTGCTCCCAGGGGAGTGGACCCTTAGCCGCCGCTCTGGAATCCTCCCCGAGAACCAAAAGCCAGCGAGGGGGGAGAGGGACCACGCGGGGCGCCTGGGCCTGCGTTGCTCCTGCCGAGGATCTTGCTGCAACGGCGTCCCAACTGGGCGCCGACCCCCATAGGGAGCTGGAAAGCCTGAGAGCACGACTTGGTGAGCCCCACTCCACTCCAAGAACTGCGAGGGCACAGAAAAATCATGCTAAGGGACACAGCGAGGAAGCCATCTGGCGAACATGAAGGCAGACCAAATAGCCATCACCTGGAAATGGAGACTGTCGAAGTAAGACGGATCCACGCAGTCCCGCCTTCCTGAGAGCTGAAGGACGAGCTGCGCCCGGTCGGGAATGCAGACTGGCTTGGCCACCACAGCCCTGACTGAAGGTTCTGGGTTCCTGGTATCTTTCAGCCTAAAGACAGTATAAAAAGCTCGAGGCCTATGCCTCTGGGTACCCCTGGCCTAGAAGATTCTTCACTCTGTGTGGACTGCGGAGAATGATGAACTTCAGGTACGCCTCCACGAGCAGCAAGGATGCACCAGGTAGCCAGATCTAATCACACTGACTAACCTTGGTCTCACATATGCCCTTTCCACATCTTGTTTGCCAGTTCCGTACCAAAACATAGAAAAAAAGAGAAGGAAGGAAGGATGGAAGGAAGGGAGGGAGGAAGGAAGAAAACCTCAGCGGGACCTCGCGTGCTGGTGCCTGTGCTGCGTGCGCACCACCAGGGGGCGCACTCACCTAGAGTCCATGCTTGATGGCATTTCCCGGGATCGTGCACCGCGTAGGTCCTGGCCTCAGGGGAGTCCAGCGGTGACGATCACAGGCCCGAACCCCCGTCAGTAGAGATGGTCTGCCTGGCTCACTGCTGGTGAGAGTCCGCGTGCCCTGCCTTGAATTGGGGCTGAGCAGAGAAGGAAGGGAGCCAAAGGGGCTGTGAGACTGGAAGGAAACAAGCAGGGCTCCAGGGCCTGAGGGGGGGCCAGGTCTAGGGCTGCTGAGGGTGTGGGGGAGCAGGGAGAACCTTGCCATCTTCCTCAAAACTGATCTTCAGACTTAATTCTCGTGCGCTCGAAACCGCTGCTCTGTGACCCTGGGTAAAACACCTCGTCTCTCCAGACGCGTTGGCTCTTCTAGAACATGCCCACCTCTCAGGCGGTTGTGAGGAGTAAACGAGATAACCTGGGGGAAGCCTGCCAGGGCTGGCATTGGGTCGGCGCTCAGGAAACACGGGTTTCCTCACGCCCCCTCACCTGGGCCTCGGATGTCTGGAGCTTGTCTGAAAAGCTGTCCTGTACGAACCCAGAGCTACAGCCCGAGGGGCTGGAAGAGATGAGCCGGTGGGGCAGAGAGTTTCAGAACACAGGTATCTGGAAGGGGGAGGAGAGGGTGGTGGCCTCCCGGAGCTGCAGTCAGCATTGCCCAGAGTCACTGGCCACTCCTTCCAGCCATCACCCTAGCGCTGGCTTTCCTAAGATTTTTGAGACCTCATACATTAGTCGGCCCTGTGGGAGCTCCACTTCCCCAACACCTGCTTTCCCCTTGGGATCTGACTTCTGTCCCCACCACCCTACTGGGGCTGTGCTTTCATAGGTCACATGGAGCCCCTTAAATCCTCGATCCTGTGGCCTTTCTGAGACTGGTGCCCCACGCAGGGCTGGGCTCAGAGAGCTCAATCTCAGTGAGAGCAAAAGATCTGTCTTCTCTGGCAGTCACCACTTTACCCAGGTGACCACACTTACCCTGATAATAGTGGGGTGGAATGTGGTGGGGTGGCTACACAACCCTGTGACTGGGACTCCTAAACAACACAGAACTGGACCCTTAAAATGGGTGAATTGTATGGTATGTGAATGTATCTCAATAAAGCTGTTAAAATATAAGTAAAATAAATACTAGTGGGAGCAGCCTGATCTGATGGCCTCCTGATGTGATGCCATAGGACGTATGCAGCATCACCTGAGAGGCACTCTTGCCAAAAATGTCAAACTTGAATCAAACCTTTAGACCTCAGTTTACAGGCAGTGTAGGGAATAGAAAAAAAATAATGCTAAGAGACACTGCCAGGAAACTGTCAGTCAAATAGAAAATGTGGGATATTCAATGTCATTTTAAAAACAAAAAAGATGAGGGAACTGTTCTCGACTTAAAGAGACATAAAAACCCCATACAATACGTGAAACTTAAATGAACCCTGGTTTAAGAGAACTAACATTTAGGGACACAATTGGGGAAATTTGAACATGAACTGAATATTAGGGGTTATGGTTAATTTTCTTAGGTGTAGTAAAGGCACCATATTTATGTAGTAAGCTGTTCTTACCCTTAGGAGATGCTTGCTCAAATATTTTTGGGTCAAGTACCACGATG
Organism: Equus asinus; assembly: GCF_041296235.1. Lineage (NCBI taxonomy): Eukaryota > Metazoa > Chordata > Mammalia > Perissodactyla > Equidae > Equus > Equus asinus. The sequence continues at coordinate 12,150,417 of NC_091811.1, read as the reverse complement.
TTTACAACTTTCACGTGTTCCTGAAACACACTCACACTCACAGACATAGGAAGAGCAGACATGACAGCGTGTTAACTATTGAGGTAGTCAGAATAAGGGTTTACTTGTCATTTCAACTTTTCTTCATGTTTGGAATTTTGTGATAGAACAATTTAAAGAGTGAGTTCCTTTGTTTCTTCCTTCCCATGCTCACTGCCACCACCCTAAATAGCCATCCCCTGTCATCGAGGTGATGTAACCGAGACCCAGGCCTCTCCGGGGCACTCTGCCTGGTCTCGTGGAACAGCAAGTCCTCCAAGCCTGCATTAGGGGCCCCAGCAGCCTGGACACACCATTGTTAAAGTACGTACCACCTGCTGGTTGTCTGTTCGTTGTCCTTCCCACTTCTCAGTGAGCTCCTGGCATGGGGAGACCATACCCCTTCATCTGTGGGTCCCCACAGCACAGGCCTGGCACATGTAAGAGATCCATAAAGCCCAAATAAATGAAAGATTGGCTGAAGGAGTGAATGACTGGGCGAATGGATGGACAAAAAAGCAGACAAAGGACTGAACAGGTCTTCTAGCACTCAGGCCCCACGGCTCCAGGGCACCTTACGCTGCACTGCCAGCCCGGCTGAGGGGCAGAGCACTGCTCAGCACAGCCCAGGGGCTTCTCACTCTCCTACGGTAACTCCTATGCCACCCTGTCACATTTGACTACACACTTGCATTCCCTAGAAAAACTCTATGCCTTTCCTTTCAATATTTCCTTTGCCTAAAGCGCCCTTCTCTCCTGTCCACTCTCTCCTTTCTCAGGGCCCTTCTCAAAAGCCATTTCATCAACAAACCTCGCAGATACCACACAGATGGGACCTTTCCTCATCCCCCACGCCCCAAACCACTTTGATTGTGAAATGGTATATTTTTTTAAGTTTTATCTTAGCAGCTAACAGCAGAATTCTGGAAAAGGCATTTAACATCTATATTTTAGGAAAATATGTTAATAAGCTTGGTTACTTCGGTTTGCTAGGCATTTCAAACTATAGCCATCAAAATAACATACTTACTTTCTCAAGCTCATCAAACTCCTAAAAAGACAGACCTACGTTTCTTTCCAACAAAACCATCCTAAGCATTTAAATTCTTTTCCTAGACCTTAAGTTGTAATTTAAAGATTCCACAAATCAAATTATCTTAAAAATCTGAGCATTGATTACAAAAGCAATCAGATTCTTAAACACATTTCAAATTATCCAAATCTATCATTCAACTTCTTAGATATATCAAAATAAATCACAAGACTAATATCAAATCCTCTTAAATGTTTCAAGTTAATCACAAGTGTAATATGCTAGATTCTCTGCCATGAGATTCTCCTAAATATTTCAAATGCCTTAAGAAATAATACCTACAAATTTCCATGATGATTTCAAAATTTATTTCTAAACCTAACACGAAGTAGTAATATGGATTCGATGTACTATTTCTCCTCTCTATGCTTATTTCTACAGCTTCAGAGCAGAGTCCCTATACTTGCCACACCAAGGAGATGAGAATTGCCACCTCGATTCGGTTGGGGCTACTCAGTCCGAAATTTGGGGCTGAGATGGGTTACAGAGTCCGGTGATAGTCGGAGATTCTGAATGACGACAGAGCAGCTGGGTCTACTTCCAGGGCCGTCCTCCCCGAGCCCCATAAAAACAAGGGGAGGATTTTCTTAGAGTTTTACAGTGATGGAATATTGTAAGTCCATGCCTTTTCCTTGCAAATCAGTGCTTCATGGTTTAATGGTAACCTCTAAAACAACGTTGAAGTTTTCCCATTTTATTACGGAAAATTTCAAACATAAATAAAAGTTGAAAAATTGTACCATGAGCACCCATATACCCACCATCTGGATTCTACAATTAACATTTTATGATATTTGCTTTGTCACATATCTATCCTTTTATCCATTCCTCTATCCATCCATCAATCCACCTTATTTTTTTTATGCATTTCAAAGTTGCAGACATCAATACACTTAGCACTTCAGCATGCTTAGCATTGACTAGAGTTCGATATTTGTTCATAGTGTTTTTAGATAAAATTTACAAACAATTAAATACACAAATTTTGATTGTGCCATTAGATGAGTTTTGACCATCATATATACCCATGTAACCTAAACTTTTATAAAATAGAAAACATTACTATCACTCTAAAAAGTTCCCTCGTGTCTACGGTTACCAGATTTAGAAGGAAAAATAATAGAATGCCCAGTTAAATTTGAATTTCAGGGGCTGGCCCCATGGCTGAGTGGTTAAGTTCGTGTGCTCCGCTGCAGGCGGCCCAGTGTTTCGTTGGTTCGAATCCTGGGCGCGGACATGGCACTGCTCATCAAACCACACTGAGGCAGGTCCCACGTGCCACAACTAGAAGGACCCACAACACAGAATATACAACTATGTACCGGGGGGCTTTGGGGAGAAAAAGGAAAAAAATAAAATCTTTAAAAAAAAAATTTGAATTTCAAGTAAAGAACAGATAATTTCTTAGCACAACTATTGCATGAGAAATACTTGCCCTAAAAAATTATTGTTTGTCTGAAATTCAAATTTAACTGGGCATCCTGTATTTTGTCTGGCCGTTGTAGTCATACTCCTTCCCACTCAGTCCTTGAAATGTTTTGTCTATTTTTAAAAATTGAGTTGTTTGCCTTCTTATTATTGAGTTAAGGAGTTCTTTAAACATTCTGAATATCAGTTCTTTGTCAGGTACATTTCAATAGACACCTCACAAGCTAATAGATATGACTAGCTAATAAGCACATGAAAAGGTGCTTAACATTATTATGCAATAAGGAAATGCAAATTAAAACCACAATGAACAATATTTTTTCCCTGTGTCTTGTCTTCTCATTTTCTTAATGGTGCGTTTGGTTAACAGAAGTTTTTAATTTTTACGAAGTTTAATTTATCATTTATCCTTTTATGGTTTTTACTTTCTATGTCCTAAGAAACCTTCATCTATGCCCAAGTTGCAAAGATATTCTCCTATATTTTCTTCTAGAGGCTTTAAAGTTTTAGCTTTTATGTTTAGATCTATGATTCATCTTGAATTACTTTTTCTGTATGGTGTGAGGTAGGCATAGAGGTTCACTTTTCTGTCGGGATCCAGTTGTTCCAGTACTGTTTGTTAAAAAGACTGTCTTTTTCCTGTTGGATTGCTTTGGCACCTTGTCAAAAACCAAGTGTGCATGTGTGCCTCTGTTCCTGGGATCTCTATTTATTCCGTTGGCTTACTTGCTGGTCCTTATGCCGGCCCTCTCCAGTACAGTTCTGATTACTGTAGCTTTACAGAAAGTATTGAAGCCAAGTCATATAAGTTCCCCAACTTCATTCTTTTCCAAGACTGCTTTGGATAGTCTGCTTTGAATTTCCATATACATTTTATAGTCTTGGCAATTCCTATGAAAAAGCCTTGTGGGATTTTGATTGAGAAATATTCTGCAAATTTTTTTTTTTTTTTGGTTTTTTTGAAGATGAGGGGGGTTTTTTTGTAAGGAACTTTTTTTTGTTTTTGCTCGGAAAGATTCATTCTGAGCTAACATCTGTTGCCAACCGTCCTCTCTCTTTTTTTTCCTACCCAAAACCCCCGTGCCTAGTTGTATATTCTAAGTGTAAGTCCTTCTGGTTCTTATATGTGAGCCACTACCACAGCATGGCTACTGACAGATGGGTGGTGTGGTTCTGTGCCCAGGAACTGAACCCAGGCCACCGAAGTGGAGTGTGCTGAACTTTAACCACTAGACCATCAGGACTGGATCAAATGTTTCTACATTTTACTTCCTTCTCAATGACCACCATTAGAGCCATGTTATTGACAAGCACTTTCACATAGTTCTATTGCCCACACCACATCTTTCTCTCTCTCTCATAAACAGGAATCACTTCTGAGCCTCTGATCCTTTTGCTCATCTTGCTCAATTTCTCCCGACATTATTTCTGTTCCATCATCTACATCCTTTCCCTCTCTTCCTTCAAATCTCAATGTTCCCTTTTTAAAAAATATACTTTCAATAATTACTCCTGGATGTAGTGATTCCCTTCTCTGACTTCATGTAAGAGGAAGAACCCATCTAAGAGTTCAGAACTTCTACCCCATTTACCAAGCTTACCGCCTGGCTCCCTCTCCACCCTTGGCTCTGCCACAGACTAGCTGTGTGACCTCAGGCAAGTGGTTTACTCCATCGGAGCCTAGTTTACTTCTCATTAAGTGAAAAGATTAGACTAAATCAGTGTTGTGGTTTTGTTGTGGCGGTTTGGTATGGTTTTGTTGATACCAAAATTCCTTCAAGAATCTGATGAAATTTATGAATTCTCTTCCCAGGGAAAATGACATTCACACATAAATATTTTGCAAATTATGTCCAAATGTTCACAGACTTCCTAGAGCCTATCCATGAACTTCAGCTTAACGATACCTGGACTGGGCCCCTTCCTTTTTGTTCCAATAGCTCTCTCTGGCTCTGATTTTAATTCCTCTTAGAAATAGAAACAGAACAGCAGCAATTTCCATCCCTTCTGAGAACATCCCTCCAAGAAGAATGGTGCTGACACCCTCAGCCACGTTCCGACGATCAGGATTCTGGAAAGTGCCTGTGCTAAGAAGACAAGCAGTTGAGGCAAGAAAGCTCTATGTATCTATTTATTTGCCTCCCAGAGAATAATCATTTCTAGAATGTGATGGAATTCTCCCCTTAGGTAATATTTCTCCACCTTCCAGTCTGTTCCGTAAAATGTGACTGATATGTTTAGCAACTTGCAACTCCCACTTCTGTTGAATTTAGTTGGGAATGTTGTATTGAATTTAGATAGATATGTTGTCAGTAAAATAATTTAAGAATCTCTTTATATCACAACAGCAATTAGGGATTGGGTTAAGTGGGAATTATATTGGAACATGATTGTGAATTCTTTACCTTTTTAAAGTATAACTTTTCTAGCTCTATCACTAAAACTGATCTACGGCAAAATCACCCATTTCAGACTCATGGGACAACTTGATATGCACCCCTAGATCCCTGAACGGGGTTTCTAATACACCACTAAAACCAAAGCTGGGTGAAAATTAGCTAATTCCATACCTTGTTGCCTAAAATGTCTTATTCGCAGAAAGCAAAATCCTTTCAGACCATCTGGGATGGCACCAAGAAGACAAGAGCCAGCCTAAAGGATCTTTCACTAGCCAAAACATTACAATTTGAACAATAAAAAGGAAATAATCATTATATGTCATTGGCACACATCTGAGAAAAATCATGAGCCTACGAGGGTATTCCAGAAGGGAGAAAAACATAACATGCACTAGAAGAAAATTTCAACTCATGAAAAGGATGATTATGTAGGATATATTAAAGATGATCATGTTATTCTCTGTTATCCACCTTAGTATTAATATTAAGTGTATTGCATTGCATTTCTTTTTTGAGGAGGATTAGCCCTGAGCTAACATCTGCTGCCAATCCTCCTCTTTTTGCTGAGGAAGACTGGCCCCGAGCTAACATCCGTGCCCATCTTCCTCTACTTGATATGTGGGATGCCTGCCACAGCATGGCTTAAAAAGCGGTATGTAGGTCCACACCCGGGATCTGAACTGGCGAACCCTGGGCCACCGAAGCGGAACATGCCAGCTTAACCACTGCACCACTGGACCAGCCCCTGCATTGCATTTTTTATCATGTCAAGAAATTATTAAATACATTTATTTGTTTAAAAAGATCAAAATTTATGATTAGAAGGGTAATTGGCCCATTGACCATGGGGGAGATATCTACAAATGACTTTCAAATGAGAACTGATAAAAGAGAGAAAGTAAAATATTAGAAGAGTGTGGCTTCCAATCAAGCAGTGAAGTAGTTACAATCTGCATAAAGGGTTCATTACCTCATCAACTGAAATCAGGAAGCAAAAGCTGTGAAAGAGATTCCGTTATTAAATGGATGGATGGGCCAGGTTTCAAGTAAAATACTTTGGCCTGAAAAGGTCCATTACAATAAGAAGGATTTTAGTCTGTGTATCAGTTTGCTTTTGCTCCATAAAAAAACACCCCAAACTTAGTGGCTTAAGTTTTCACTTATTTCTCTCCATTCTGTGGGTCAACTGATCAGCTCTGCTGGTCTGGTCTGGTTCCGGCTAATGCTGAATGGTCAGGCTGAATGGTCAGTGTCAGGTGGTTGGGTCTAGGTGGCCTCAGTTGGGATGGCTTGCCCCACCTGGTGCCTCATCCTCCAGTAGGTTAGTCTCAGCTTCCTCACGTGGGGGTTTAAGGATTCCAAAGACAGTAAGAGAGAGCAAGCCCCAGTGTGTCACATTTGCTATTGTCCTGCTGGCCCAAGCAACTCCAATGACCAAGCTCAGTGAGTGTGAGAGAGGATTACTCAAGGAGGCGTGGACAAAACAGGGACCCTGTCTGCGGTAACCAACTACAGCTTGTTAACAGTTTAGTTTATTAGACTTCTATGTGTGGCTTAAATGCTTAGAAATATTTTGCTTGTTAGATTTACCTGATCAGCATTTGAAATGTTTGAGAGAAGCAGACACATAAAATTCGTGATGTGGTTTGAACTGTCTAAGAAAATTTAATTAATCAAGTTTCGAGTGGTGGTAAATGTTTAAAGTCAATTTAATCTTAAATTTATGAGGTAACTGCACATGAATCAAAGAACAAGTAAAAGTGATTACTCTTATTTTATATAAATATTGCTAGATTAATAAGTGGACTAGCCAGATTTATAAGTTGAATTTAAAAGCTTGAGAAAAATCAGAATTTAAATTGTACAGCTTAATGTAAGTGAATAGTAATTCAAACCAATTATTGTAAATAATTTTTCCATACATAGAAAGTCTCTCTAACTTTAGTAAACCTCAGTTGATACATTTATTCAATTGTTTGTTCAAAACATATTTATTGCTCATCTGCTGTGAGACGGGTGCTATTCTAGGCATTAGGAATATAGTGGAAAATGACTCCTGGTCCTGTCCTTCATTGAGAGTAAATACGAGTGGAGGATGCAGGGGCAGGAGGGTAGTGTCAAACAAGCCAACACATGACTTCAGATAATGGAGAGACAAATACCAGTCAATCAGAGACAGTTTCTTTACCTCCTGACTCTAACCCCATCTTCCTCATGGCAAAGGACCCTTTGTCCCCTCTCCCACTGTCCAGGAATAGAAGCAGTGGCCTTTCCCTTTTTCACAGCCAAAGACACCACCAAGTTCTCCAACTCCTACCAGACTCCAATTCCTGATACCAGCCTACCGATCCTCTCATAACCAAAGAATCCACAAATGTTTATTAAGCATCTACTATATCACAGGGTGAGGCTCTGTCAGGGCAGAGAAGGGAAGAGGAAAGTAAGAATTCAGAGAATGTGCAGTAAACCAAGCAGCCCAATGGTAATGAGCACTCAGCAAGTGATACTGGCCCTGATATCAGTTCCCCTACATTAAGCCCGGCATATATGGGGTTAAACTCAAAAGGCACCCATCCCCTTTCCCTGCTTCTTTAAGTTACAGTCATATGTAAATATCAGTTTCTTTAACTTTTCTATCCCTGAGCTTCAGGCAAATAGAAGTTACACATTGTTCAAGCCCAGGTGGCCTCATGCTGGGCTCACACTGAAGTTGTGGCTGATTATGGGTCTCTGAAGTTTACTACAGGGAAACTGAGGTCTGGAGGATATCAAGAAGCTGAAGCTTCCCAGATCCCAGCTCCTGGGCTTCCTGGCACAGGAATCCACCACCCATCACAGAAGCAGACAACCTGCGGATTCCCTTATCTCACCATCTCCCTCCCTAAAAGCAGCCTCACAAGGCCAAACACAGGCTGGTGGGAAGGCGACAACCAGCAAGGCCACAGGCTCCTCTCCCTTACCCAAAACACCAAATAAAAACCCCTATCATTTTCCCTTTGAGGAGGTGGATCTGAGTTTTAGCTCCCGTCTCCTCTTCTGTCTGCCTTTCAATAATAAAAGCCCCTTTCCTTGCCATAAGCCTGGCATTCCAGTTTTTTATTTTTGGCCCCTCTTGTGTGCTGCGTAAAAGAACCTGTGTTTGTGTATGGTGACACAAGTATTTCCTCTACACCTCCCACCCAGCTAAGCACTGAAGGGTGAGAGGCCATAGTGGTGAGGAAGCCAGGATCCTTGCCACCAGGGAGGACAGTCTTGTAGGGAAAGGAAGACCCTACTTCATTCAATTAAAGACACCCCTTTCTTTACATTTTACAATCTTCAAAATTGGACTTTATCTTACAATGGTGATGCTTTTGAGTGGATGAAACACAGTTAACTATAGCACAAAGCAGCATCACGCCTGAGAGCTGTGTAAAGCCTACAGCAATTAGAACAGTGGTCTGAAGTCAGGCTGCACATTAGAATCACCTTGGAAACTTTAAAAAAAATACTTAGGGGCTGGTCCTGTGGCCGAGTGGTTAAGTTCACGCGCTCCGCTGCAGGCGGCCCAGTGTTTCGTCAGTTCGAATCCTGGGCGCGGACATGGCACTGCTCATCAAACCACGCTGAGGAGGCATCCCACGTGCCACAACTAGAAGGACCCACAACTAAGAATATGCAACTATGTACCGGGGCGGGGGGGGGGGGGGCGGCTGCTTTGGGGAGAAAAAGGAAAAAAATAAAATCTTCAAAAAAAAAATACTTATACCCAGACCCCACCCCAGACCAACTGAATGAGTTTGAAGAGGGTGGGGCTAGGCACGGGTATTTTTCAAAGCACCCCATGTGATTCTACTGTGTAGCCAGGGTTAAGGACCGGGCTGGCAGTTTCACATCCATTCCCCTGAGGTTAATGAAGCCTCCCCAGGGGCACACCTGCCTGAATACTTGAGGGCAGGAGTCAGCAAACAGAGCCTCTGGCCCAAATCTGGCCTGCTGCCTGCTTTTTTACCACCCAGGAGCTAAGATAGTTTTTACATTTTTAAATGGTTGGGAGAAAATATCAAAAGAAGAATATTTTGGGACATGTGAAAATTATACGAAATTCAAATGTAAGTATCCATAAATAAAGTTTTATTGGAACATAGCCATACCTCTTGGTTTACGTATTGTCTATGGCAGCTTTTGTGCTACAAGGGCAGAATTAAACAGTTGGGACAGAGGCCATACATCTGGCAAAGCCTAAAATATTTATGATCTAACCCTTTATAGAAAAAGTTGGGTGATCCCAGCTTGAAGGGAATGGATTTCCAGAATCTCAACATCCCTGCGTCCTCTTCCAAGAACTTACCTGCCTGGGAAGACGTCAGCTGTGAAGGCTTAGGCGCTGTGGGGATCTTCTCCCACCTCTGGTTTACCTTCGCCCTCTCACCAGCCCTGGGGTGTAAAAGCCCCGAGGCACTAAGCAGAGAAATAACCCCAAATACTGGTGTCTAATAGGGTTCTGAGGACTTTTTTTTTCAAGTCAGGTGGGTTCCGGATATTGCCTTCCAAAGACTGTGGAGGACTCAATCAAGTTTTCAGCTGCCAAATCGTTAAAAATATTTGGTGATAGATGGCTATGCGATTTTTGGCATCTAACTCAGAAAGCATTCAAAGAATTAAGTAACATGGCTATGCCAAAACTAGTGTCATAATTATTATGTAAACAAGGTTTTTTGAGGTTTACAACTAAAATATTTTAAATGCTGAATGTGGTCTCTTTCTATGAACAAGCAGTATTTGTCCACAGGAACATGACCACTAGGAGGAAATAAAGGTTCATCTCAGAAGAAGTGAATTTCAAATAACAGTTTGTTTATTATTTATCAAAACTTGTCTCCTATTTACATTTGGGTCAATTATGTGCTGATAATTGTACTTATAAATGAGACCCTCACCATCTTGCTGCCCGCTCGCTCCTCCCCACTTGGGCCCTCCACAGGGCAGCTCACAGCAGCCCAGAGAGAGACGGAGCCAGCAGACCGCGGTCTTTTTGTAGCCTAATCTTCTAAGGGAAGCCCCATCATTTTTGTCTTATTCTATTGTATTCTACTGACGGAAACAAGCGACTAGGCCTGGCCCGCACTCAAGCGGTGGGAGATACACCAGGACATGAATACCAGGAGGTGGGAGCACCAGAAGCCATCTTGGAAGCTGCCTGCTGCAAATGTCAAATTTTTCTTTTTTTTTTTAAAGATTGGCACCTAAGCTAACTGTTGCCAATCTTTTTTTTCCCTGCTTTTTCTCCCCAAATCTCCCAGTATGTAGTTGTATATTTTAGTTGTGGGTCCTTCTAGTTGTGGCATGTGGGACGCTGCCTGAGGGTGGCCTGACAGGGTGCCATGTCTACGCCCAGGATCTGAACCCACGAAACCCGGGCCGCTGAAGCGGAGCCCACGAACTTAACCACTCGGCCACTGGCCGGCCCCTACAAATGTCAAATTTTAATAACAGTTATATCCTCTACACTGTTTAAACTTAGGATGACGAGTTTTAGATGTCATCTTAAAAATGTGTAAGAAATGCAGTTTTCCAAAATTCTTCTAGAAATAAACAAGTAAAGACATTTGAAGCCCGGGAGCGTCAGGCCTAATTTAGCTGGGTCGTGTCAGGCAGCGGGGCCTAACCAGAGGGTCACCAGGGGCCCGGCGGCTGCGGCGCTCTGACAGTCCGAAAACCCACGGCCCCAGTGCGGGCGGGCGGAATACTGAGTGCGCCTGGCTCCGTGGGCGTCAGAGGCCGGGCAGGGGCCTTAGACTCGATAGGGAGGGAAAGGCAGACGATGGTGGGTTTCGGACGAAGGGAGGAAGAGGATAAGAAGTGCTGTTCTCAAAGGCAGGTGTGTCGGGAGCGTGTAGGACGAACCAGAGGCCGAGGCTCGGAACCGCGATCCGCAGCAGGGACCCAGGGGAGCAAAGGCACCGGCCTTGGGGTGGTCCCCGCAGTCGAGAGAGGAGAGGATGCAGTCAGCACACGTTCTAGAAGATGAGTCCTCAGAACCGGAGGCTAACCAGTTAGCGGATGACGGTCCTTCAGCAGACGTGGAGCAAGAGCCTTGGGAAACACGGCGGTCTGGGGCGCTGTGGGGACACAAAATGGTGAGACCAGGGGCCGCCCCCCAGGAATTCAGTCTCCCAGAGTTGGCGCCAGATGTGTGGGAAATGATTGCTCGCGCTCCCTCCCCCAACCCGACGAAGCCAGGCGTCGGGAGCAGGAGCTGCCGGCCTGCGCAGGAGAAAGGAGAGCCGGGACGGCAGAGAGGCCTCGGGGAGAGAGGGGTGGGAAGAAGGGACGGGGCGAAGACAGCGGACTTCGTTGAGTCTCGAGTCGGGCCTGATGTCACATGACCGAGAAGGGAAAGGAGAGAGGCAAAGGACCAACGCCGAGTTTTCCGGCTCGACCGGCAGAGCGAGGCCGGGCTGCGCGCGGGGAGGGGCGCGCACCTGCGGCGGGGCGGCTGGGCGGTGCAGCCCTCGGCCCGCCCCCTCGGCCGGCCCGCCCTGGCCGGCTGGAAGCCGGAAGCGGGCGGAGCAGGGCCGACGCGGGACGTCGCGGCCCAAGGAAGCCCCCGGGCGCTCCCTGGCTGCGCCCGCGCCCCGGGCCGCGAGTCCCCCCGACGGTGCTGGGGCCATGGGGGCTCCGCGCCGCGGGCCGCCCGTCTTCCCGGGGCCCCCGCCGGGGCTGCTGCCCCTGCTCCTGCTCCTGCTCCTACTCCTGAGCGGGCTGGCCCCGGGTCGCGCCTCCCCGCGGCTCCTGGAGCACCCGGCGCCCGTCTGCTCCCAGCAGGTGAGACCCGGACGCGTCCCGGAGGCGCGGGCGCCGCGAGGATGCTGCGGTGGCGGGGGGCGGAGAGGGCCGGCGGCTGGGGACCTGGTGCCCCGGGCTGGGCGGGCAGGAAGTCTGCGCTGGGGGTCCGAGGCCTGGGCACAAAGACCTGGGAGGACCGTCGCAGCGGTGGGAGTTGCGGTATGGACCTGGGCGGAGAGGGAGTTTGTGGGGGTAAAAGATCGCGCTGCGCGTGTTGCACAATCTGAAGTGGCCTCCTGGGCGGGAGGCGGGAGTGACACCTCCGCCGTCGCCCCAGTTTGGGGAAGGAGACCGAGGCACGGGGCCCGGCCAGAGAGGTGGGGCAGGACTGCTTGGAAGGGGAGGTGGAAAGGGGCCATCGGAGGAGCCAGGCAGGACGCGACCGGCTTCCACGCCGCGCGGCGCACAGATCCCCGGCTGTGGCCCGGCGCGAGCCCGGGAGGCCGACTCGGGCCGCGGAAGCTGCCCCTTCAAAGGAGCCCGCGAGCGCACGGCAGCCGGCCAGAGGGCGCTGTGCGGAAGGTGGGGGCCCGACGGGGCTCAGCCCTGCTCCCCAGGGAGGGACCCCGCGGTTGAGGGCCACGCCACGAGCCGGGCGGCCTGCGGGGCCAGGAGCCTGAGCGGTGAGACGCGGCCTGTAGCCGTCCTGGGACAGTTGCGCGGAGGGCGGCCGGCAGACTCGGGGCAGCTCGGTGACACCTCCCCAGAGGGGCGAAGCCCTGGGATGGGGCAGATGGTTAAGCTACCCCTCCAGCTACCCCCTCCCCCCATCCACCGCCACTCGCATCTGGGATAACAGCCGCTTTGTATCTGTCAAGTCGTACCCCGCGCCGTGCCCACAGGAAGTGACACACCCACATGTCGGGTAGTGCCCTTGTTGTGGAGGACCATCTTAAGGAAAAAAAAAAGAGAAACAGCAGAACACTGTATCCGCCTCCACAGCCTCTCCGCTCTAAGCTGTCCTCTCTTTCCTCCGCTTTCTCTCTGGTTTCTTCAGTCCCCTCTCCTCCACCGCCACTGACCCTAAGGAGTAATGCTCAGATCTGAGTCAGAGGATGTGAAACAACCAGAGATATTTCTCCTTATCTAATTTTATGGACTGTTTACCAAAAGAGGGTGGAGGGTGAGTGACTGTTTAGCAGAATTTTTTTTTATGTGAATGACATTGGGAAATGACTGTGACTCCCACTTTTGGGAAAAGCAGGGACATATGCCCAGCAGACCCTTCCTGCAGACTTACCGTGGAAGTATTCTCCCATGGATGATTCAGTGTTCGTTTTTTGACTGCCAGTGGCCCGGGGCCTGCAAAATACAAGGTTCTGTTGCTAGGAACTGAAGCTGTAAAGAAACGCATCCAGGACCCCAGTGTCCAGGGACTTAAATCATCCGGGAGGGAAAAAGGCTGGAAGGTAGGTCACTATGGTGCAAGGCAGTCTGTGGCAAGTGCTTTTCGTACACCCAGTGTGTGTACAGAATTCCAGGGAAGAGAAAAACTACTTCTAGCTGGGGTGTTCCTCACGGCAGAGAAGACATTTGGGCAGCCCCAAAGGATGGAGCATTCCAACTGGTGGAAAGGGGCTGAGCCAAGGCCCTTGGGTGGGCAGGATAAGGTGTGTGGCTGGAGTGGAGGTCTCTGTGGCAGGAAAGTGAGAAAAGCTAGAAAAGGAGGTAGGGACTCCATCGTGGCGTGCATGAGAGGTGGGCTAAACAGGTTTGCCTTTGATTGTTCAGTGGAAAGCTGAAAGTCAGGAGCAGGAGCGGGGCACGGGAGGATTCCAGAGCGGGCTGGGGAGAGCTGCTGTTGGGCAGATGTGTCTGCCCTCTCCTTGCTCTTCCTTCCTCCCACTTGCCTTTGCATACACCTGGCTCGCAGGCAGACAACTCATAACAACTTCCCTGCTTCATTGACTAGTTCTTTTAAAAAGAAAGAAACCACGCCCTTCAGATTTCTTTCCCCCTTCTGATGTTTTAGTAGATGCAACACGATGTGGAGTGGGAAGAAAAGCTACAAACTTGGCCTCTGAGGACCTGGAATGGCCTCCTGACTTTACCCTTACAATCTCTGCAGTGTTGGGCAGTTCAGGCTGCTCGTGCCTGGGTTTCCTCATTTCCACAATGAAAGGGCCAGGTGAGCCATTTCAAGGTGGGCCTGTGCCACTTTCCAGAGTATAAATGTCTGTCCAAAGCCCAGCTGGCTGGGGCTCCCAGTGACTCCCTCCTAGGACAGAGACAAGCCTTGCACAGGCCTGTGCTCTGCCTAGCCCAGTGTTGTAAGCACAGATGTGGGGCCTTGATGAATATTTGTGGAATGAAAGAACGAAGGAATGAATGAATGGATGGATGAAGAATGATTAGCTTTGCTTGAAAAGCAGTGATAAACCAAGACCAGGCGTAGCACTGTTTCCGGCTGCCCGGATTTAGCACCTCAAAACCCACATGACTCTGAGTTCCCCACAGAAATGGATCTGGAGAAACCACAGGTCACTGCATCTCCCTGGGCAGCCTTATGGTCGGCCCTTCCCCTGCTGGGCTTTCTCACTGGGCCCCGTGGCTGCAGCCCAGAGGAAACACAGCCCCTTGGAGCTGGTCAGTGAGTGTTAACACACAGTTTTATGGACAGGATGTGTGTTGTGTTACAGATTCTTTTTGTTTTCCTGAGCACTTGTGTTTTTGGCTTGTAGAGCAGCTGTTTGGTTTCATGCCTATCTTCTGGTTGCCGGAAGCTCTCAGCTGTGCCACCTTCCAGAGTATACGAAGTTGTGTTATGTGGACATTCTCGTATGCTGTGGGTGTGCAGGCCGTCAGGGTTGGGGTCACTGCTGGTAGAGGAGTGAGCAAAGTTGACAGGCTCCTTGGCCACCATTCCTGACTTCTCGCTCTGGCTGCTCACTGCCAGCCTTCTGTCTGGAGACTGTGTGACATCAGATGAAGCATGCGGTGAGGTGGTGCAGGGGTGAGGACTCCGGGCTGAGAGTCAGAAGACCCCAGCTCTGGGTCACGCTTCCCCTGTCACCCACCCTGCAGCTCTGAGTTAGTCACTCCACCGCCCCGAGTCAGTGTTCTTGTCTGTATAAGGAGGTGGTCCTCACCTCAGAGGGTTATGGAGAGAGCAGATAACATGCTAGCTGTGCGCAGGGGCCGGACCGGGGACACTGTGGTGTCGGAGGGCGTGAGGGCGCTAACGACCACCTGCAGCTTTGCGCTGGGCTCTGTGTGGGGCTTGGCGTGTGACTTCAGTCAGTGCTCACCACAGCCTGCCAGGCTGCTGTGATTAACCTGGCTTAGAGAGGCGGGGTGATGACCCATGGCCACACAGCTAGTGAGAGATGGGCTGAGGGTCCGTGCAGGGCTGTGTCTGTGACTTCAGAGCCCGCTCTTCCTTACCAGGCACTTGGTAACGTTCTGTTAATGCACAGAGTTGCATGTGGTCTTTTATTTCTTCCTTTTAATCTCCACCACTGTGGACAGAGAATATTAGTCTCCCTTTTTATTTAGGGAAGCCGTAAGCAGTGATTGAGAGGGTGGGTTCAGAGCAAAACTGCATGGGTTCGTGTCAGCTCTGTGGGACCTCAGGCCACTCAGCTGACCTCCCCATGCCTCAGTTTCTCATCAGTAAAAATGGGATAATAGTACTTACCTCATAGGACTGTTGTAAAGATTAAATGGGATATTAAAGTGTTAAAGATCGGGTGATGCCCAGCACAAAAGAAGAGCTCAGTAAATATTAGCTGCTGCTGTCGTCGTCTTCATCATCACGAACATTCTTCCTCTTGGACTTCTGCAGGAGGCCTAACAAAATGCCACTCACAGGCAGGCAGTTCATAAAGAATATTCTGATCCTGCTATTTTTTTAAAAAGGGCATTTGAAGCAAAGAAATTGGGGATGATTTGTTGGAGGGGAATAAAACACGATCCAAAAAAGACCCTGCATGCATTTTTTACGTTGTTAAAAACGTTACTTTAAAGTAAATTCTATCTGGGAATTAAGTCATAAGGAAAACATGTCCGCTATTCCTCCCCCTAAACAAGTTAATATTTTCATTTGTTCATCTCACTTTTCAATCCTTTCATTTGTTTGGAGTAACATCATAGATAAAATTCTATCTTGTAATTAATCCTTATCAAGGTAATATATGGTGATCCTTTAAAAACGGTACTAAGACGTTTAAAAGAAAGACAGCAGAGCCCTGTCCCACCCTCACCACTCCCTAGCCTCTTCCCCCGACGTTACTTGTGTTTCTTGTAGGTATTTCTTCTGGCGTTTGCCTCCATGTTTCTAAATGGACTGCTCTTGTCATTCTTGATTTGTCGATTTTAGATGCTACCTGTTAGAATAGATGCAAATTTAAGTTGCCTACGCTCCCCTGCTCCCACTGCTTCTCCTCCCAGTCTCCCTGTTGTAGTCGTAGCACGGTGTTAGTTAAATCAGTGCTCAGTGTTTATATTGTAACAAGTAGGTAATCCTCACTGCGGAGGCAAGTGTGTGTATTTTGATTATATTTCTTTTCTGGTATAATTTCTTTTCCCCCCTGGAGATGATAATTACTTTAATTCTTCACTTCCATCGTTTTCCGTGTAACTAGTCTTAGTGTTTTCTATCAGGTTTGTCGTATGCTTTTTCGTCCAACATCAGATATTCCACCAGTTTCAGAAAACTCCCTCCTGGGGCCTGTGTTCTCCAGCTGCAGCCTGACTGACTGCTCTCTGGGCCTGTGGCACGGCTGTCACACGAGATGCCCTGTCATGACTGTAGTTCCCGTGTCCTGGGTCCTGTGTCTTCCTTCTCAGAGATGAGCTCCCCCATTTCGCTGGAACATATCCTCCTGCAATGTCCTAAGAGAAGGTATAGGGCTATGAGATAGATATATAGATATAGATATAGATATGTTACAGGTCTGAATATGTCTTTATTCTACCCTCGCACTTTTTTAACAGTTTGGTTAGGTATAAAAGTCTTAGGCTAAAGATGATTGTCCCTCAAAGTTTTGTTGCCTTCCCGCAAACAGTACAGACACTGAGAAAGCTGATGCCATGCTGACTGCACTCTCTTTGTGTGGCACCCGCTGTTTCCCCCTGGAAACATGTAGGATCTTCTTGTTATTTCTGGTGTTCCAAAAGTGTCATGCCATTGCGCCTTGGTCCAGATCTCTTTTTCATCTGTTGTGCACGCCATTCAGTGGACCTTTATTGTTTGGAATTATGTGTCCTTCAGTTTGGGAATCTTTTAATTTTTTCCTCTCGATTTTCTGTGTAAGCTGCTTCTGGAAATCCAGTAAATCATACCTTGTATTTCCTGAATTGATTCTCTAAATACTGATGTATTTTCTCTCCTTTGTCTGTTTGTATTTTTTCTGCTTTCAGAGAAATTTCTGGAATTTTATAGCCCAACACTTACATGAAATTTTTTGTTTTCGCACTTCATTTTTTTCTCTGCTTATTTTTCCAGTGTCCTGTCCTTGTCATATGGCTGCAGTGACCTCTCTTATCTCTTTGAAACAATAATAATTATATTTGTTTTAATTTTACTCTGTTCACAGCATTGTCTTATTTCCTCCAAAAGCATCTTTTTAAAAAAATTGTTTGTTTTGATCTATTTTTCATAGAGGAAACCCTTCTCAAATATCTCGTACTTTTTGGCTATTTTAGAATATTTTAAGAATGAAATCCTAAAAAGCTGATTGAGTGAAATTCTGTGTAGATGGGGCTCATTGATCATTGGACGTCACTGTAGGGGTCAGGCGAGTGTGGCTTGTCTGTCGGGGGCTCTCAAATGTCGACCCCTGGAGGCCTTCTCTCTGGGCCTGGCTGCCAGCGTGCTGAGGTCAGGGCAGGGCACGCGGGGCTGAGGTTCCCAGCATTCCATGTGTCGACCTTCGCTTGACTCACTGCCCGCTTCAGGCGCGTGCTCTGAACTACCTGCCGAGCACCTGCTCCCTCTAAGACCTGCTTCTGAGAGGGTTGCGATGAGCCTTTGGCTTCTTTCCTGCCTGTCTTCCCTCTGCAGCGTTGAGACTGAAGTTCCTCCACTCGGCCTGAGCCTGCTCCTTCCATTTTGTCTTTTAAAAATTTGTTCTCATCTCTTTTCCACTGATGTTTCCTCTTTGTCCTTGAGAATTTATAAAAATTTTCCCTTTCCTATAACTTTCATATGGTTTAGGGAGGGGGAGAAGAATATATGTGTACACGGTCAACACGACATGATCTCTAATGGAATTTTTTATTCTATATCCACTTAATTGCATATTTTTCTGTTTTCTTTAAATCTTTTCCCCTTATCTTCCCTCTCTCCATCTCCTCTGCTTCCATCCTTTAGCCCCAGTAACCAGTGTATTAACAGCCTGATATATGTCTGTCCACATGTTTTTATATGCTCATACAATCATATTTAAGCGTATATATATATAGAGAGAGAGAGAGAGAGGAGGGTTTTTTCATCACTTATTTCCATAGAAAATTGGATTATATGATAAAAAGTTCTTTGCAACTTATTTTTCTCACTCATGAACACATCCTGGGTGTCACTCTAGGCCAACAGATATCTATATAACTAATTCTTTTTAATATTTACAGAATATTCCATAGTAGATGGCAATCTGTTCAACCATTTCTGTTTTGATAGCCATTGAGATTTAAACATTATTCAGCCGTTCCTGCTTCAATATCACAGAAAAAGAGGGACAGTTACCCATTTTTAAAGCTAGCATAAACTTAATTCTAAAACTTGATAAACTGTATACAAAAAGAGGAAACTATGGACCAGCGTCACTTTTGAATATAAATACAAACAATTCTATATAAAATATTAGCGAATTTAATCTAGCAGAATATGCTAGCATAATGCACCATAACCAAGTAGGATTTATGGCAAGAGTGCAGAGTTGGTCCGTTATCAGCAAATCTACCAACGTAATTCATTACATCAATAAATTAAAGGAGAAAATCTACAAAGTTATGTAAATAAATGCTAGAGAGGTATTTGATAAGAGTCAGAAGCTGTTGTAATAAAAACTATAAGCAAAATAGTAATAGACAAAATTTATGTACAATGATGACTATCAAAAACCAAAACCAAAAACAGTGCTATGGTGGCATAGCAAGCTATTCCATCAATCACAGGCATTAGAAGAGGACACCCTCCAGCGTCTTTGTTAATCAACTGACCGTGTTTTCAAACCCTCCCAGCTTCCTCTCAGTCTACTGAAGACAAGAGCCTTTCATCATGCGCATCGTCTTGCAGTGGCTTCTGAGTAGCTGCCAGTGGATAATAGAGAGTTACCCAAAATGAGTGTCTGTTTTCCTTTCTAGAAGAGCTCCCCATCTCAAGGTGAAAAAACCAGTTTCTTGTCCTCTGTGCCCTGGTCCTAGGAGTTTCAGGTGGGAGAAGAAATGAGAGCGTTCAGGGAGTGATAATCTCACCATTCAGGAAAGAGAGATGCTCGTTAGAGTGAGCAGAGGCAGCTAGATGGATTTCGTTGTTGAACAAGTGAGGAGGGCCCAGAGGGCTGTGATGGCCCTAGCTGAGAATTAATCACCAGGAGCTGGATAGGATACAGAAAATCTGGACCCTGAGGGCTTATGAACTGGTGTCCCACAAAGGGAGGATACGGACCAATGGCACGCTTCGACTCGGTCCTGAGCGTGCTCCAGGGTACTATCCCTACATCCACTTTGTGAATGACCCCTGGTGCCATAGTGTTTTGTCCTTCCCGTCATGAACCCTGCCCCTCTGCTCCCTCTTGAGAGGAAGACAGGTGCTGACCCCAGTACCCTATTCACAGGCATATACCACATCTCTCTGCGTCCTTAACATTGTGTTTCCTGTCTGCTTCAACATCTGACTTTCTGCCCCACGTGACGTGTTTGGTCCATTTGCCAGTTAAGATAGGTGGAAACACCTGAGCCTGAGTTCTTTCCTTGCTCCACTGCCAAATGGGAATGTGTGGAGGTCACCCGTTACAATACTAGCTTCTGTTTATTGAGTACTTGCCATATGCCAAGCTCTAAAGAAGGGGAGCCAGTAGTTAAAGAGCCGCCATTGTGTGCTAGACACTGGACAAATATTGTCTCATTTAGCAGGCAGTGCGATGGTTCTCTGGGCACTGCAGCCAACGAAATTCCTCATAATGATTCTTTTAGGGCTCCTGGTGAGCTGCCTGCTGAACAGTGCAGTAGCCGTGTATTATTTTATTTAATTGTGTAAAATATGAATACATTCCCACTGTTTGAAATCTTTTGCAATACAGATACGTTAGAAGTGAAAAGTGCAAGGCTCCCTCACCCACACTACTGTGGCCAACAGCCCATCTCCTGCCCCATGATCTTTATTTATATTTGTGTCATTTAATTCTCAACAACGCTATCAAGTTGGTATTATGGTTATTCTGATTTTACAGTTAAAGAAATGGAGGCTTGGCGATGTTAGATAAAGTCACTTAGCTGGTAAGTGGTGGTGAAGCGACACCTCCGGGGGTAGGTGTGTGTGTCCAGAGCGGAGTCAGCTAGCCAAACTGAAGCTCAGTGATGCCATTTCCCTCCTGTTTGTAATTGGGGCTTCTACATTCGGCCCTCGGGGTCTCCTCTGCGTTAGAGAGTCAATACAAATTGCCAGACTGGGAGGCAGTATAGTGTAATATTGGTACTTGAGTTCCTTCATTTATAAAACGGAGCCAAGGGCACTTTATCCTAAGTGTGCTATGAGGATGAGTGAGATGATATCTATGTCACCCAGAACAGTCTGGCACACCTTCCCTGGGGGAGTTTGTCGGGACTCAGTGGATTTCCATAGCTGATCCTGTCACAGGACCTGTAGTTTTTGTCCCCCTCCTGCAGCGCTGTTACCCAAACCGAAGGCTGGAAGCCTCAGGAGAGGCGGAGGCCTGTTCAGCCAGATGCCCTGAGAGAACCCTCTTCATGGCTTTTCAAATCGGGAAGTTCCCAGCTCACAACAGTTACTCCAAAAGTGTCAGTTCCATTTTGCCATCCACTGTGCCTGCCTCTCCTGCTCTGTGAGGAGAATGTTGTCTCCCACTCCCAAGAGAGCCCCCCGAATGTGAGAAGGGAGAGCTGTGTGCATTTCATTCTCGAGAATGAGCCGGGGAAAGCGTCTGGAGCCTGGCTTGTGAATTAAAGTTCTTTCACACTGTAATTACCTCCTCCTTGTTTCCACAGGGGCTGAACTGCACAGTCAAGAATAGTAAGTCGTCTGGTTTGTTCCACTTGTTGTTGCTTTGTCAATCAAGTGCTCACCTCGTGCTCATCTCTGACGGACGCGCTGCCACTCGCTTCTGGTGTAGGCCGAGGGTTACAGCCTGCAGCAGGAAGGATCCTTGCGAATCTAGGGTGCATGCACCTGGGCTTCCCCTCATGCGTGTTCGTCATGCAGAAGTCAGGAAGTGAGAGGCGGCACTGTCACCAGGACTATGAGTGCCCTCCGGGAGCTGCTCCAGCGGGTCTGCACTGTCACTGGGGGGCTGTGAGCGCCCTCCGGGAGCTGCTCCAGTGGGTCTGCACGGTCACTGGGGGGCTGTGAGCGCCCTCCGGGAGCTGCTCCAGCGGGTCTGCACTGTCACTGGGGGGCTGTGAGCGCCCTCCGGGAGCTGCTCCAGTGGGTCTGCACGGTCACTGGGGGGCTGTGAGCGCCCTCCGGGAGCTGCTCCAGCGGGCCTGTGATACAGGTAGATTTGCCAGAGCTCAGCACTGGAAAGCGAGAGCCGTCTGTGGTGTTGATTTTGGTTTGTGTTTTAATGCAAGAAGGAGGCACATATTTCAAGTGTCTGTGCTCCTTAGGGACCCCTGGCATATACAAATAAAGCAACACTGTTACCTCGCCATCTCTCCTGTGCCCCCATTTCCCACCACTGCTTCATCTCACAACCAAGTCGTGTGCTTTGTCCTCTCTCTTCAAATGCCCTGTAGACTTCTGAGCTTTGCAGTGACCCCAGACAAGCATTAGAAAAGAGGAGGCTGGGTGGGGAAGCTGAGAACCCACCAAGGGTCCCAGGCTCCTGACTGTTCAAAATCCAGCTCTCTGGACCCACTGCTGGGGCATCTTGTCTGTGTGCTTCTCTCTTGCAGTTTCTTCAGTTTTTTGCAGAGCATGCAAGTCTCTGATTTCTGCTTTTCCTGGCTACCAGGCACCTGCCTGGATGACAGCTGGCTCCACCCTCCACACCTGACCCCCTCCTCCCCAAAAGACGTCCAGATCCAGCTGCACTTTGCCCACACCCAGCAAGGAGACCTGCTCCCTGTGATTCACATCGAATGGACACTGCAGACAGATGGTGAGTGGGCATGTCAGCCGGGCCCTGGGGGAGCCTGCCCACCTCCAGGTGAATCTGCAAACTAGCCCTGGCCCTCCCATCAGACTCAGAATTGGGCTCCTAGTCCCGCACTCAGACATGAGGGCCCAAATTTAGTGCTGAAAGGACCCATCATTTCATGCAGTGCATACTTTTTCAGTGTTTTAGGCATTAACGCATGATGATATCTTCTCATCCCACCATCCTTCATGAAAGGCCTTCCTTTGGCCTAAAATCTCTATCACCCTGGGGGAAAAAAGTCAAGTGGTTAATTCTCTGACTTCAGTACTAAACATTTGCTGGAAAAATGGTAACACATTTGCCAGCCTGCTTTTCCCCTTAGTTTAGGGGCTGGAACTTCTTAAAACATTTCCCAAAGCTTTTCAAGGGTAGACACTTGTATTACAGGATTAGAAAGATTGGGGTTAAGAAGAGCCAGCCCCAGAGGTGTGAACAGGGCCAGAGGAGTTCTCTGTAAACTGGCTGCTGCCCCCTCAAGGACGGCAATGCCCGTGTTTGACGTGCCACGTTGCTGAGGCCTTGGCCACAGATTTGCAAAGCGTTTGCCTCTAGCCCAGTGTAAAATATCTCTTGTCCTTCTCCAGCTGGGAAGTGTCTGCAAGGCTGTAGGCTGCTCAGGCCCAAGAGTGAGCTAGAAGAAACGGGAAGTGGAGGGTTGAGTAAGATGGGCAGATTTTCTCTTAACAGTGAGCAAGCATAACAGACAGGGAAGTGGCACACCCAGCGGTGTGTGGTCTGCATCTGTCTCCTCCCCTCCCTCTGACCTTCAGCGAGCATCCTGTACCTGGAAGGTGCAGAGTTATCTGTCCTGCAGCTGAGCACCAATGAACGTTTGTGTGTCACGTTTGAGTTTCTGTCCAGACTGAAGCACCATCACAAGCGGGTAAGGCCGGCTCCGGAGCGGGTCACGTCCATCTGCGGACAGTGAGGAGCAGAGCATGTTTTGAAAACTTCCCAGACCTGCCTCCCCCTGCTTTTTCTTCCAACCGTACCTACCTGTTCATTGTGAAGGAAGTTGAAAGGGAAGACAGCTTGCACACCGCCCTCCACCTTTATTCATAACCGAGATCAATCTGGGGCCCGCCTCCAGCAAGGAAGACATTGTCCAGACCAGAGGACTGCGGGGGGTGGGGGCGTTGCAGGAGGTCGGCAGCCGTTTGGGCTCATCCTGCTGCTCACAGCCAGGTGGTAAAATGTTGATTCTCCCTTAGTTTGTTTAAAGCAGTGGTTCTCAATCTACGGCCCCAGGACCAGCAGCACCAGCATCCCCTGGGAACTTGTTAGAAATGCGGGTTCTGGGCCCCACCCTACACTTCCTGAATCAGAAGCTCTGAGGGTGCTTAACAACCCCCCAGGTGATTCTGATGCAAGCTCAAGTTTGAAAACTGCTAGTTTAAATCTGCAAAACGTGGCTATTTGCATACTTCCCACCAACACAGCAGCCAAGACAGAGCCCCTCTCCCATGCTTCATTGGGACCAGACCTGCCGGCTGGGTGGATGGTGAGGACTAGTGGCCTAAATCTACTGAGAAGCAAAGTCAGTATCTGTAATCTGCAACAAGCAGAAAATCTCTGCACAGATTCTGTCTCTGCAGCAAAGGCTCTGTGGGCGCAGGGTGAGTGAGACTGTTTATAGTCCTCCCTCCCACTTTTGTGCTCTAGGACATTCTCACGAGATGCCTGGCTTTCCCATTTAAGAAGGAAGTCATTTAGCAAATAGTTTTTAGCTGCGGCTGGCGTGCCAGCTCCCCCAACAGCCCCAGTCCTCTGGCCCGGCTCCCTCACACCCCCTCCTGGGGTGTGAGAGGGCTGGTGGGGAGGAGGCCTCTGTTGCCTTTACCCAGATTCTCTTGCATATGACACTGCTGTCCACTGAGGAGGCCAGGCCTAGGTTTTTAAAATAGGCAGGAAGGACCAGAGGAAACAAAAACAGAGTTACAGATGCCTCTGATTTTGCATCTTGTTGTGATGATTGTTTTCTTCCTGTTTTTGAGTGATCTTTTGGGGGCGAGTGGGGTGGGGTTTTTGGGCAAGGCGGGTGAGAGGTGTGTGTGTGACCTGTCCAACCTCTGCCTCCTCCCTTCTCTTCAGTGGCGTTTTATCTTCGCTCACTTTGTGGTAGAGCCTGGCCAGGAGTACGAGGTGACCGTCCACCACCTGCCCAAGCCTTTCCCTCACGGGGACCCAAACCACCAGTCCAGGAACTTCCTCGTGCCTGGTAAGAGCGCCCTCCCAGGCCATTGCCTGACCACTCGGCTCTGCAGAAGAAACCAGCAGGTGGCTCGTCTGCCCCTCTGCTTGGCTGGACGGTGGCTGCCGTTGTGTGCGTGTGGCGTATCCACAGAACGAACCCATGCCAGGGGTGGGAGCTCTTCGGGGCACGGCTGCAGCCTCTGCTGCCTGAAGGCAGAGCCGGTTCCCTGTTGGCACAAACGGTGGGTATTGGGCTAAGACCCCAGGCGTTCTCTGGCAGCTGGAGTCCCTCCCTCCGTCTAGAGGAGCACGCTTCCTGCCCAGAAAGTACCGGGAAGACAAGCCACGCTCGGAAGAGTTGTAACCCTGCTCCCAACCGAGTTCCAGCTCTCATCACCTTGTCCTTCGCTTTTTATCCGTCACCCTGCCTGCATGTGTCTAACGCCGTCCCACGTATGACGCCGTCTCCCCTCCCCTCTAATCCGTCCTGCCTGTGAGCACTGCCAGCATCACCCTCTAAACACTTTTTATGTGTGTGCACCTTCTGTTCTCCGTCCTCCCCGGAATCTCGGCCATAGCCTGCAGTAGTTCTCATCGCTCAAAGTCAGCTGCATCTGGACCCCCAGCCTGTTCATGCGGTCTCCAGAACCCCACAAATCACTTTGCATATGGTGATCACAGAGTGCTTGTTGAGGATGGTGATGGCCTTCTTCATCCCTGGAGCAGCCCCACCCCCACACACACACACTATCTGCTTACCCTGCTTTATTTTTCTTCATGTTACTCATCACTCCTGGCATTTTACTGTCATGATATAATTATGACAGCATGTTATGCTGTTTGCTTGTTTTTGTTGGTCTCTTCGACTGGAATGTGATCTCCGGCGTGGGGACTGTGTCTTATTCACCACCGGATTGCCAGTGCCTCAAACAGTGCCTGGCATGTAGTGGGTACTACATAAGTATTTGTTGAGTGAGCGAATCTCTCAGTCCCCTCCCCTGTTCCTAAAGTGGACTGACTCAGTGCCTGTCATTCCTCTGCGACTCATACCTGTCACATGTCTTCTTAAACCAAAGCGAAAATGTTAGAGTCAGGGAAGTTGGGGGAGGGGATCAAGAAGATAACTGGAGCAAAAGTCCTTAAGGTGGTGCCTGGACCAGCAACATCATCCAGTTACCTGGGAGCGTGTTGAAAGTGCAGCTTCTCAGGACCTACCCCAACCTGCTGAATCAGAAACTACTGATGATGATACACACAAAAGTTTGAGAAATGTTGCCATGGAGAAACAAAGTGCTTCTCCCCGTGTGAAAAGGCAGAGGCAGCCCTGGAGAGGAAGCTGCGGTGGGGAGAGAAGGAACTGGAGTGGACCGAGGCCCTCGGCCACCCAAAGCAAGCTCAGGAGGAATACACTTGAATCTGGAATGTTCCCTGAGAGAGGAGAGATGAGACAAGCAGTCAGCCCTCAGTTCTCTGGGACCCCTGGCCAGTAGCAGTGGGCCAGTCCTAGAGCTTGCTTTGAAGGGGCCATCTTTGAACAGGCTCCCCAGAAGGGAAAAAGCAGTTATCCCTTGTGTCAGGAGTCTGGAAGCCAAGTTTCTAAGGCAGACACTTAACGGTTTCACTTTTTTCTGGGCCGCAGACTGCATGGACCCCAGGATGAGGATAACCACGCCGTGTGTGAGCTCAGGTGACTGCGCTGGGCGGGCTGGGCGGGAGTGCTCTCCCTGGTTGCAGGCACACCACATGCGTGCAAGCCCTCTCCTCACTTGCACCCTCCCTCTGTGCCCTGGGCAGGCAGCCTGTGGGATCCCAACATCACTGTGGAGACCCTGGAGGCCCACCGGCTACGGGTGGACTTCACCCTGTGGAATGAATCTGCCCGTTACCAGATCCTGCTGAGCAGCTTTCCACACATGGAGAACCAGAGCTGCTTCGATGACGTACAGAATATACTCAAGGTGACTCTCTGCCACCTTCTTACCCCTCTAGCAGCTCAGAACCACCTCTCCACACCTCCAGTCTCCCTGACTGTCCTGCCAGAAGTGCGGTTCGAGGAGCTCAGCACTCAGTACTGTGCTCGGTCAGTACTGACCCCGGGCTGCTGCTCTTCTCCTTTCCTGTGCTGTGAGCTGATGCCTAGTGGGTCCTCTTGCTCCTACAGCTGATCCTACATCTGACGGGCTGGAGTTGGTCTCTGCCTACGCCCTACCCAGGCCTTCTTGTTCTCCCCACCCCACATTCTCCCCTATTCTCTGTTTTGCTTTGTTTATTCCACTTATTCCAAAAATCATTTGAAGATTTGAAAAATGTGGAAATTAAGACAAAGGGGAAGTATAGGTGGAGAAATAAGATGAAGCCAGGGTGCAGTTAGTGCAGAAAATGTGTGCTGTGCTGCCGGACGTGAGCACAGAGTTGTCTCCGTGATCCTGGCAGCCAAAGCAGAGAGGGGACTGCTGGTCACCAGATGTGTTCATGAGTTAACAACAAAGCCGTGCCCCAGGGACGTGTAGCTTCTCCCGGAACCGAAACCCGAGGAGCAGTTGTCCCTGTGGCCCTCCCGAGGGTGAGCGGGACAGCAGTGGGCAGCGTTCTCTCAGCTTCCTTGGCGGACGCGGCAGGTTCTCATTCAGCCAGTCGTCCGCATCCACCCCTCTCTCCTCAGCACACACCAGAGGCTTCCCACCAGCGGGCCAACATCACGCTCACCCTATCCGACTTTAATTGGTGCTGCCGCCACCACGTGCAGGTGGGTGAATGTGGTATGGACAGGTGTGGGAGGGCACGGGTGGCCATTTCTGCTAGATGGGCAAGGAGAGGAGGAGGGCAGCTCGTGGACCGGTGCTCTCTCCGAGGACCCAGCCCGCTGCTGTCTGGTATTCCCTGCCTGACGAGGCATCAGCTGCCTTCGCCAGCCGTGCCCTCCCAGCCCCATCTGGCAGGGGTGCTTTGACCCCCTCTTGCTGATGGGCGATCTGGAGATTCTGCAGTAGCCAACTCAGGTCTCTGACTCTCAAATAGCCTGTGCTGGCGAGAAAGCCTCGGTGTGGGCTGGGGGCCTGCGTCTCCTCCGCGTCTCAGAGTCCTGCTCTCTCCGCTCTTCCTGCCCTCACAGATCCAGCCCTTCTTCAGCAGCTGTCTGAACGACTGCCTCAGACACACTGTGACCGTACCCTGCCCGGAAATTCCAGATACTCCAGGTAGGAAGCCTATGGCTGTCCTGGGACATAGTTGGGGGTGAGAATGGATAACAGTCAACAGCTTGAGCTGAACCCTGCCCTGGTCCTAAGGGTGGGTGCAGAGTGTAATTTAACTTGGAGTTATTCAGGCCTGCAGTGTGGGGCTTTAGAGAGACACTCTACTGGGTTGGACTCTTGACTGCCTTTCACTAGCTGTGTAGCCCCGGACAAAGTACTTAACCTTTCTGATCCTCAAATTCCATGAGTGGGAAAATGAGGGTTGTTATCATCATAGAGTTGCAGTTTTGCACCACTTAGCCAAGCGCTGTAGCATGTCGTCGATTTCCAGTCCTCACAAACTGTGAGTCATAGTACTGTGAAGGGAGACTCTCTCCCCCAGGTTCATAGATGAGGAGACTGAGGCAGAGAGATGTTACATAACTTGTCCCAGATCACACACCAAGGAAGTGGCAGAGGCCTGGTTTCTGGCCTGAGCCCATGAGAGTCGGCAGCCCCTCCCTCCCCCTGTACTGCCTCCCACTTCTGGTTCAGAAGGACTTCTGCAGCCCGACATGTGGCCGCAGCCAAGTGCCAATCAGTGACAGAGATTGCACTGGCCTGGATGAGAGCCCTGGCCTCCCAGATGAGAGTGGGCGTCCCTTATTAGACCAACTTGTTTCACGGCAATGGTTTCATTATGTTGAACTCGTACCTAAAGTGCTCGGGGTAGGGTCAGGGTCATCTGCAGGCCCCCAGTGATGTCAGTGACGATTTTTGTGATTACTGCTAATGATTAAGAATACTGTTTTGCCTTTGTTCTCATTGCAGACTCGATTGCAGGTAAGTCCAGCTCGCCTTCCCATAGTGCTGCAGGAGTCCTCAGGGGCCACATGGGAAATCCCTGACCATGCCTTGTACGGAGCCGGGCAGACAAGGCTGGGCCAAGAGGCAGCCCAGGGGTGGGTGAGACGGTCAGCATGCCGTGATGTGGGCCAGAGAGGACAGCCCAGGGCCAGCCATGGGCCCCGGGACCTCAGTGTTGGCAGAGCAGGCCTCCCCTGCCATGTCACTCGTGCTGTTCTGCTTGCCACAGACTATATGCCGCTGTGGGTGTACGGGTTCATCACGGGCCTCGTCGTCCTGCTAGTGGCTTCCGTCATCCTGCTGGTCGTCTGCATGGCCTGGAGGCTGCCTGGTAAGTGCAGGGGCTGTGGGAGCCAGTCCTGGGGCTTTCCCCTCTGTTCCTCTTTCTCCCCATGTCCCCTCTTCCCCCTCCATTCTCTGCGAGACTGTGCTCAGAGGGGACCCTTCAATTCCAGCCCTTCAACCTCAACCTAAGTACAGACATTGCGCCTCTTAGGCCTCGCCTTGGTTGTCAAGAACTCAGAGCCTACAGTCAGGCTGACCTGGGCCCAAATACCAGCTCCACCACTTACTATCTGGGCAAATTACTTAATTCTCTGAGCCCCAGGTTCCTCTTCTGTAAAATGGAAATTATAGTGATACCCACGTCGTAAAATGGTTGTAAGGATTAAGTGAAATAGTGCCTCTGAATTTTGCACATGATACGTGCTCAGTATATATTGGCCACAATTGTATCTATTGCTACTAAAATTAGTCTTATTAAAATCAACAGGCTGGAAGCAGCTGGGGAGTCCCTGCATCAGAAGTGACTAGCCAGGCAGGTGGAGCAGCCTGAGCGGCGCCCTCCTGCAGCCCCTAGGCTTGTGCATGTGAGGCGAGCAGAGCAGCCAGGGGCAGCACGATGTGCTAGAGGAGGCTCGGGTAGACCCAGAACCCACGGGGGTGGACCCAGCTCTGCCTCATGGGTTTGCAGGCTTAGGAAGTTGCTTCCCAAACCTTGGACTTGGTTTTCTGCTCTGTAAGGCGGGATAAGAGCACCTCCCTATCAGGGCTGTGGTGAAGATCAAATGGTAGTGCTGACGAAGGTGCTTGCTGGTGGATGTTAATAATGTCGCTGCCCTCTCTCCCTGCAGCCCTCTCTGGCCAGGTCCTAAGCAGGAGAGAACATGGGTCCTCGGCTTAGGGGCCGGCCTCCCCTGCCCCTCCACGACCCTAGGCTGTTTCCTCAGTGACCTGGACTGTCGTTTCCACACTCACAGGCTTGTCAGGATCAGCTATTCTCCATTATTAATTATTGTACATGGAAAGAACCACACGCCAGCCACGCAAAGATCTAGTGGGAGGGCCCTTCCTCAGGGGACTACTCACATCTCTACAGGGCTTGAGAAACCATCGAGTCCTCTGGAGGTGTCTGGGGGCTTTTTGTTTCGTTTCTGCTGCTGCACTTCTGGCCTTTCCCCGAAGCACCCCACGCTGCAGGGTGAAGGCAAGGACAGGAGAGACACCTCGCTCGTGGTTTGACTGTCTTTTGACAGTTCTGGGAAGAGGCCGAGGGGGTGGGGATTGAGATTGGGGTTCCAGTGTCATCCTCGGCCATCTGTGGGTTCCGTTCCCCCTGTCCATGTCCCCAAGGACTTGACTCATGCACCAGTTTCCTTCGTTGCATCTCTGAGGGGAGCCGTTCGTTTCCCTTCCTCACCTCCCTAAAAATACCAGGAGGAAATGTTGTCAACAGGCCTGGTGGGGGCTGCTTCTAGAGATGTCTTGTAAGATTTTGCCTCCTGAAGTGGGGAGTCTGCTTGGGGGTGGCCAATCTGTGGGGATGGAGGGCACAGAACTGTGGTGAGGCACTGGCATGGACCCCCAGTCAGCATCCCGGGGCCCCCAGTGGGTGGGTGTGTGGAATCCTTGCCCCCAGCTGACTGAGCACGTCCAATGTGCTGGGCACTCCACATGAAATCCCCTAACACACCCATTTCACAGAGGAGGAGACTGAGCTTCAGAGGAATGAGTAACCTTCCCAGCTCACAGCTCACAGTGGCTGACCCGGGATCCGCACCGGAGCGACTCCATGGTGCATCTCCCTGCAAAGGCCCAGAGGTGTCTGGGAGCCACTGCCTCGGGCGCCCTCCCTGTCGTGGGCCCTGGGTCAGGACTGGAGCAGTGCTCCCGTCAGATGCCCCTGTGAGCTGGGCCCTATTTCTCTTCCAAAAGAGCCACTCTGATATATTTCTTTTCTTTCTAGGGTCTCATCATGAAAAATACGGTAATGACACCAAAAACACAGGTGACTATTTGTGGTTGGATGGGCTGGGTTGGGGTGTGTTTTAAAGCTGTGGTGGAGATTCTCTTGAGATGCTTGGGGGGCAGCCTTCTGCAGTGCGACCCTGAGTCCCTTCAGGGGACCCAGCCTCCAGAGGACCCAGCCTCCAGAGGACCCGCCTCCAGCACCCCAGACAGAGGGGACTTCAAATGGCAAGGCTGGGCTAACATTTTTTTAATCACTTAGGAAGGGAAGGGAGGCGTACCGTATTTTGTGAAAAGAAGTCCTCCCTGTAACAGATATTTCTATTCCATAGGCAGGCCTTTGTGCCTTTTTTCCTTTTTTAATTAAAATAATTAGAGTAAAGGCCAGAGGCCAGTTAAGAAGATGAGAGAGAGAGATTCTTTTTCCAGAAGGCACCAGACTGTTTTTTTAGCAAAACAGATGAAACAGCAATATTCGGCTTCTTCCAAGGCCCCAGTGCATTTCTTGGGCAAGAGAGCCAAGCTCCACCTGGCCAGGTCACTCCCAAGTCGGCCGGGTGGGGGGTGCTCCCTCGGCCTTGGTGTGAGGATCCATGTAGGCACACACCTAAACCTGCGGGCTTGGCTCCCCTTGTTTCCCTCAGAAGTCCTGCCTGCTGCCGGCCTGACTCCCCCACCCCTGAAGCCCAGGAAGGTCTGGATTGTCTACTCCGCCGACCACCCCCTCTATGTGGATGTGGTCCTAAAGTTTGCCCAGTTCCTGCTCACCGTCTGCGGCACTGAAGTGGCCCTCGACCTGCTGGAGGAACAGGTTATCTCAGAGGTGGGCGTCATGACCTGGGTGGGCCGCCAGAAGCAGGAAATGGTGGAGAGCAACTCCAAGATCATCATCCTGTGCTCCCGAGGCACCCAGGCCAAGTGGCAAGCCATCCTGGGCTGGGAGGAACCCGCCATCCAGCTTCGGTGTGACCACTGGAAGCCCGCCGGGGACCTTTTCACGGCGGCCATGAACATGATCCTACCAGACTTTAAGAAGCCAGCCTGCTTTGGCACCTACATCGTCTGCTACTTCAGTGACATCAGTGGTGAGAGTGACATCCCTGACCTCTTCAACATCACCCCCAGGTACCCACTCATGGACAAGTTTGAGGAGGTATACTTCCGGATCCAGGACCTGGAGATGTTTGAACCTGGCCGGATGCACCGTGTTGGGGTGCTCGCAGGTGAAAATTACCTGCAGAACCCCAGCGGCTGGCAGCTCAGGGAAGCTGTGGAGAGGTTCCGGGAGTGGCAGGCTCAGTGGCCTGACTGGTTTGAGCGTGAGAACCTTTGCCTGGCAGATGACCAGGACCTCCCATCCCTGGACGAAGAGGTGTTTGAAGAGCCGCTGCTGCCACCGAGAGGAGGGATAATCAAGCAAAAGCCTCTGGTGCGGGAGCCTGCCTCTGAGGGCTGCCTGGTGCTAGATCTGCTTGTCGGTGAGGAAGGAAGAGGAATGTCAAGGCTGGAACCTCAGCTTCAGCCCCAGGGGGAGCTGGCAGCCCAGACCCTGCAAACTACAGTGGTCCCTGTGAAGATTCCTCCAGCTCAGGCAGTGGAACCCGTCCCTGGAGCTGTGGAGGGCCACGCAGCCAGCCGGTTCGCCGTGGTGGAGGGTCAGGAGGCCTGCCCACTGCTGGAGGGCTGTGGCCCCCAGCGGAACAGTGTCCTCCTCCTCTCTGACTCAGAGGACCTGCCTCTCTACAGCACCCCGCCGGCGTCACCTGACCACCTCCCAGAGGACGTGAGGGAGCAGCTTGAAGACTTGATGTTCTCACTCTTCCAGCAGAGTCTGAGCTGCCAGGCCCAGGAGCGGTGGAGGAGGCCAGCCGTGGCCCTGCAAGGCCCACACACACCCTGCGAGGAGGGCCAGCGGCAGTCCGTGCAGTCAGACCAGGGCTATATCTCCAGGAGCTCCCCGCAGCCGCCCGACGGACTTACAGAGATGGAGGGCGACGGAGAGCAGGACCTGGGAAAGTCGGCTGAGCCACTCTCTCCTGAGGACCTGGAGAGCCTGAGAAGCCTTCAGCAACAGCTTTTCTTCCAGGAGCTTCGGAAGAACTCTGGCTGGGACAGCGTGGAGCCAGAGACGCCGGCCTTGTAGGGGCCTCCCAGACCCAGAGCACTGAGAGAAGGGTGTGTGTGTGTTCGTGGGTACACACGTGTGTCTGTAGATGTATATACGTTCGTGTGTGAGCTGTGTACCTTTAAAATGTAGACATCTTGATTCTGATCCCAGGGTATCCCCCTTAACTTTTCTTTCTCTGACCATCTGGTCATCTTCTGTCCCCACAAGAATCCACAGCCCATTCCCAGGAGCTGATGACACAGTGTCCCTAAGTCCCCATCATTCATTCATTCATTCAGCTTTATTTTGCACCTACTACATGCCAGGCATCTGAGATGGAAAGATAAATTACACCGGGCACAGCCCTGGCCACCAAGGAGCTTAATATTTAGTGAGAGCAGCAGATTAGACAGAGGATGGTCATGCAAGATGTAAGGGCTGAATGGAAGCCCACCCAGGGCTCTGAAAACACCCCAAAGGGGCCCCTGGCCCAGGGAGAAATTCCTGGAGGAGGTCATGTAGGAGCTGAAGAAGAAGCTGGTTTGCTGGGCCAAGACCTTGTAGTGGGGCAGGCAGCAGTCCCAGGAGAGGGAGGAGCAGCCTGTGGCGAGGGCTGGGAGCGGAGTGGGGAGCTGCAGCTGAGCCTGGAGCGGAAGGAGGGAGGCGGTGAGAGGTGGCGGGAGGAGCCAGAGCCCAGCTGGGAAGGCCTTGTGGCCAGGCTGGGAGGCGGGCCGTCAGCCCAAAGGCCTGGGACTCCTTTAATAGGATGAGCTGTGGCCCTGCAGAGCAGAAGGCTGAGGGCCACACGTACCAGAAGCCACCTTGGATCATTTTTGGAAAGAGACAAGATAGAAATGTGTGATGTGAAACCTAACAGCCTTCAGCAGGGAGAAAACTCAAATCCTGAGCTCACGTTTTGGCAGTCAGTCAATGGGAGAGCTCCAGCAAAGCGTTCTTCAGGGGCTGCCTGGCTGAGTCCCTGGGCTCTGGAAGCACAGGAACTGGGAGCCCTCAGCTCCACACTGTGGTCCGATGCAGGGTGAGTTGAGTGTGGGATATGGAGGGCCCACAGCAGGGTGGGGAGGTGGGGCGGGGTGGGAGTGGGAGGGCAGTGAGGACCTGGCGGGCGCACTGACGGGAGAGGAGAGTGTGTCACTCTGCACTTAGAGGTCTGTGGTTCAAAGACATTTGAGGAGAGATGGTAAGGCCCAGTGTTGGAAGGAGTTGTCCCTGAAGTACCTCCTTGGGAGAGACTGAAGTCTTCTGTCTATCTGGGCGTCCCAAAGAGCGCGCTGGGATGCCGTCTTCCCTTGGAATTGAATGTCCTCCATTGTCTATACCTGAGTCCTTAACTATAGCTCCAAGTTTCAACAAGCAGGAGAGGATTCTGAAATGTGATGGGAAACCACCTGTCAGGGGTGTACATGTGTGAACGCATACACACATACATATATGTGAAAGATTATCAATAAAAGAATGAATGAATTTGTTAACTCTGGTAAGATTTCCTGGTGGTTATTTTGAGTCATATGTTACTATAGGTCAAGAAGTTCCTAGCTCTAGAGTTCTTTCTCGTATTGAAGTTTTTCCTAATTGCAGCAGAGCTGTCAAGGCCTAGGTCCCAGACAGGGTGTGGCTATAAACTGGAGGTCTGTGTCCCCCACAAATTCTTATGTTGACATTTAATCCCCAGTGTGACAGTATTGAAGGTGGAGCCTCTGGGAGATGATGAGGTCCTGACGGCGGAGCCTCACGAATGGGATTAGTGCCCTTGGGAAGGAGGTTTCCTCCGCCCTTCCACCAGGTGAGGACAAGTGAAAATGGTCGTCTGTGAAGCAGGAAGCAGGTTCTTCCCAGACGCTGAACCTGCCAGCGCCTTGGCCGTGACTTCCCGGCCCCCAGCACTGGGAGAGATAGATTTCTGTTGTTTATGAGCTACGCAGTCTGTGGCGCTGTTATAGCAGCCTGAAGGGACTAAGACAGGAAAGGAAGTGAGCGCTTCCAGCCGCCAGCCTCTGGGGCTCCGTCTCTCCAGTAATGCTAGAGGCAGCGTCATTGGGTCTGGACGCCCACCCAGCTTTCTCCGGCATGGCCCCAGCTTCCAATGAGCGCTTGTTGGGTGTTTAGGGGTTGGAATACCATGGCGGACCTTCCCTCGCTGGAGCCAGGGTTCCACGTGGCAGCAGAATGTCCCCCCAGGTGAGGTCCTGGGGCCCAGAAGCACACTTCCATTCGGATTGCATTCCTCACAAACCTTGAATTCTAGCTTCGCTGGCCTTTGAGGCCAAATGTCCTCAATTGGCATTGTCCACTATGTCCCCTTTATCTTCAGGGCTGCTGCTTTTTTTATAACAGTTTTATTGAGATGAATCACATACCATACAATTCACAATTGACCCCGTGCAGTTCATTGGCTTCCAGGAGTTCAGAATTCAGCAACCATAGGCATAAGCAATTGGAGAACATTTTTCTTTTTTTTTTTAATTGAGTTAATGATAGGTTACAATGTTGTGAAATTTCAGTTGTACATTATCATTTGTCAGTTGTGTTGTAGGTTCACCCCTTCACACTTTGTGCCCACCCCCGACCCCACCTTTCCTCTGGTAGCCACTAATCTGTTCTCTTTGTCTACATTTTTAAATTCCTCATATGAGTGGAGTCATACAGAGATCGTTCTTCTCTATCTGGCTTATTTCACTTAACATAATTCCCTCAAGGTCCATCCATGTGGTTGCAAATA
Organism: Equus asinus; assembly: GCF_041296235.1. Lineage (NCBI taxonomy): Eukaryota > Metazoa > Chordata > Mammalia > Perissodactyla > Equidae > Equus > Equus asinus. The sequence goes on along the minus strand of NC_091811.1, from coordinate 12,115,005 downwards.
GGACGATTTTGTTCTGTTTTACGGCTGAGTAGTATTCCATTGTATATATATATATATCACATCTTCTTTATCCAATCATCTGTTGATGGGCACTTAGGTTGCTTCCATGTCTTGGCTATTGTGAATAATGCTGCAATGAACATAGGGGTGCGTGGGACTTTTGGAATTGCTGATTTCAGGTTCTTTGGTTAGATACCCAGTAGTGGAATAGCTGGATCGTATGGTATCTCTATTTTTAATTTTTTGAGGAATCTCCATACTGTTTTCCATAGTGGCTGCACCAGTTTGCATTCCCACCAGCAGTGTATGTGGGTTCCTTCTCCACAACCTCTGCAACATTTGTTACTATTTATTTTAGTTATTTTTGTCATTCTAATCGGTGTAAGGTGATATCTTAGTGTAGTTTTGATTTGCATTTCCCTGATGATCACTGATGATGAACATCTTTTCATGTGCCTATTGGCCATCCGTATATCTTCTTTGGAGAAACGTCTGTTCATGTCTCCTGCCCATTTTTTGATCAGGTTGTTTGATTTTTTGTTGTTGAGTTGTGTGAGTTCTTTATACATTATGGATATTAAGCCTTTGTCAGATGTATGACTTGCAAATATTTTTTCCCAGTTAATGGATTGTTTTTTTGTTTCAATCCTGTTTTCCCTTGCCTTGAAGATGCTCTTTAGTCTGATAAAGTCCCATTTGTTTATTCTTTCTATTGTTTCTCTTGTCTGAGAAGACATGGTGTCCGAAAAGATCCTTTTAATACTAATGTCAAAGAGTGTACTGCCTACATTTTCTTCTAGAAACCTTATGGTTTCAGGTCTCAGCTTTAGGTCTTTGATCCATTTTGAGTTTCTTTTGGTGAATGGTGAAACAGAATGCTCAATTTTCGTTCTTTTACATGTGGCTTTCCAGTTTTCCCAGCACCATTTGTTGAAAAGACTTTCTTTTCTCCATTGTATGCCCTCAGCTCCTTTGTCGAAGATTAGCTGTCCATAGATGTGTGGTTTTATTTATGGGCTTTCAATTCTGTTCCATTAATCTGTGCACCTGTTTTTGTACCAGTACTATGCTGTTTTGATTACTGTAGCTTTGCAGTATGTTTTGAAGTCAGGGATTGTGCTGCCTCCAGCTGTGTTCTTTTTTCTCAGGATTGCTTTAGCAATTCGGGGTCCTTTCTTGCCCCATATGAATTTTAGGATTCTTTTTTTTTTTAAAGATTTTATTTTTTTCCTTTTTCTCCCCAAAGCTCCTGCTAAATAGCTGTATATTCTTAGTTGTGGGTCCTTCCAGTTGTGGCATGTGGGATGCTGCCTCAGCGTGGTCTGATGAGCAGTGCCATGTCCGCGCCCAGGATTCGAACTGATGAAACACTGGGCCGCCTGCAGCGGAGCGTGCGAACTTAACCACTCGGCCACGGGGCCAGCCCCGAATTTTAGGATTCTTTGTTCTATTTCTGTAAAGAATGTCATTGGGATTCTGATTGGGATGGCGTTGAATCTGTAGATTGCTTTAGGTAGAATGGACCTTTTAACTATGTTTATTCTTCCAATCCATGTACATGGAATGTCTTTCCATCTCTTTATGTCGTCATCCATTTCTTTCAGAAAAGCCTTGTCATTTTCATTGTATCATTCTTTCACTTCCTTAGTTAAATTCACCCCGAGGTATTTTATTCTTTTTGTTGTGATTGTGAATGGTATTGTGTTCTTGAGTTCTTTTTCTGTTAGTTCGTTATTAGAGTATAGAAATGCTACTGATTTATGTAAATTGATTTTATACCCTGCAACTTTGCTGTAGTTGTTGATTACTTCTAAAAGCTTTCCAATGGATTCTTTGGGGTTTTCTAATATAAGATCATGTCACCTGCAAACAGCGACAGTTTCACTTCTTCCCTCTCTATTTGGATTCCTTTTATTCCTTTTTCTTGCCTAATTGCTCTGGCCAAAACCTCCAGTGCTATGTTAAATAAGAGTGGTGATAGAGGGCATCCGTGTCTCATTCCTGTTTTCAGGGGGATGGCGCTCAGTTTTTGCCCATTGAGTATGATGTTGGCTGTGGGTTTGTCGTATATGGCCTTTATTATGTTGAGATAGTTTCCCTTCTATCCCCATTGCGTTGAGATTTTTATCATAAATGGCTGTTGGATCTTGTCAGATGCTTTCTCTGCATCTACTGAGATGATCATGTGGTTTTTACTCCTGTTTGTTGATGTGGTGTATCACGTTGATTGATTTGCGGATGTTGAACCATCCCTGTGTCCCTGGTATGAATCCCACCTGATCATGATGTAGGATCCTTTTGATGAATTGCTGGATTCGGGTTGCCAAAATTTTGTTGAGAATTTTTGCATCTATTTTCATCAGTGATATTGGCCTGTAGTTCTTCCTTTTTTGTGCTGTCCTTGTCAGGCTTTAGTATCAGCATGATGTTGGCCTTGTAGAATGTGTTAGGAAGTGTTCCATCCTCCCTAATTTTTTGGAATAGCTTGAAAAGGATAGGTATTAAATCCTCTCTGAAAGTTTGGTAGAATTCCCCAGGAAAGCCATCTGGTCCTGGGGTTTTATTCTTTGGGATGCTTTTGATTGCTGTTTCAATCTCTTTCCTTGTGATTGGTCTGTTCAAATTGTCTGCTTCTTCTTGACTAAGCTTTGGGAGATTGTAGGAGTCCAAGAATTTATCCATTTCCTCTAGGTTATCCATTTTGTTGGCATATAGTTTTTCATAGTATTCTCTTATAAATCTGTTGTATTTCTGCAGAGTCTGTTATTTCTCCTCTTCCATTTCTGACTTTGTTTATTTGAGCTTTCTCCCTTTCTCTTTGTAAGTCTGGCTAGGGGTTTGTCAATTTTATTTATCTTCTCAAAGAACCAGCTCTTTGTTTCATTGATCCTTTCTGCTGCCTTTTTTGTTTCAATAGCATTTATTTCTGCTCTGATTTTTATTATTTCTCTCCTTCTGCTGACTTTGGGCTTTGTTTGTTCTTCTTTCTCTAATTCAGTTAGGTGTAGTTTAAGATTGCTTGTTTGGGATTTTTCTTGTTTGTTAAGATGTACCTGTATTGCGATGAATTTTCCTCTTAATACAGCTTTTGCTGTATCCCATATGAGTTGGTACGGCATGTTATCATTTTCATTTGTCTCCAGGTATTTTTTGATTTCTTCTTTAATTTCTTCAATGATCTATTGCTTATTCAATAGCATATTGTTTAGTGTCCACATTCTTGTGCCTTTCTCAGCTTTTTTCTTGTAATTAATTTCTAGCTTTATAGCATTATGATTGGAGAAGATGCTTGTTATTATTTCAATTTTCTTAAATTTGTAGAGGCTTGCCTTGTTTCCCAACATATGGTCTATCCTTGAGAATGTTCCATGCACACTTGAGAAGAATGTGTATTCTGCTGTTTTTGGATGGAGTGTTCTATATATATCTATTAAGTCCAACTGTTTTAGCTTTTCGTTTAGCTCCACTCTTTCTTTGTTGATTTTCTGTCTGGATGATCTGTCCATTGATGTGAGTGGGGTGTTGAGGTCCCCTACTGTTATTGTGTTATTTTTGATATCTTCTTTTAGATTTGTTAATAGTTGCCTTATGAACTTTGGTGCCTCTCTGTTGGGTGCATAGATATTTATAAGCGTTATTTCTTCTTAATGAAGTGTCCCTTTGATCATTATATATTGGCCCTCTATGTCTCTCTTTACCTGCCTTACCTTGAAGTCTGTTTTGTCTGATATAAGTATTGCGACACCTCCTTTCTTTTGTTTGCTATTAGCTTGGAGTATTGTCTTCCACCCCTTCACCCTGAGTCTGTGTTTGTCCTTGGGGCTGAGGTGTGTTTCCTGGAGGCAACAAATTGTTGGATCTTGTTCTTTAATCCATTTTGCCACTCTGTCTTTTTTTCAGAGAGTTCAATCCGTTTACATTGAGGGTGAGTATTGATGCATGAGGGCTTAATGCTGTCGTTCTGTTGCTCATTTTTCGGTTTTCCTGTGTTTCCTTTCTTTCTCGTCCTGTGTGTTTTAGTCTACACGTTGACTTCTGCAATTTCTTATGCTGGGTTTCTTAGATTTTTCCTTCTTTATGTTTTGTGTCTCTGTTCTGTTTTTTAGTTTAGTGGCTACCCTGAAGTTTGTCTTCAGAATCTCGTGTATAACATAGTCCATTTTCTGGTGGTCTCTTACTTACTTAGCCTAAACTGATTCAGTCCCTTTCCTCCTCCCCTCCTAAATTATTATTTTCATCTCCTATTCCAACTTGCGTTGTGAGTTTGTGGTTAGAGTGATAGGATTGTTTTTGCTTTGGTGATTTACTTCCCTTTATCCTAATGCTATAGTTGAATATTTTCTATCCTATTCCGATTCTATCTGTCTCCCTACTCTGTGTTTTGTGACCCCTTTCTCCCTTTTTTCTTATTTCAGGTATGAGAGCCTTCTTGAGGATTTCCTGTAGTGGAGGTCTTGTGGCTACGAAGTCCCTTAGCTTTTGTTTGTCTGGAAAAGATTTAATTTCTCCCTCATATCTGAAGGATATTTTTGCTGGATAGAGTATTCTTGGCTGAAGATTTTTATCCTTTAAAATTTTGAATATGGCATTCCAATCTCTCCTAGCTTGTAAGGTTTCTGTAGAGAAATCCACTGAAAGTCTGATAGGGGTTCCTTTGTAGGTTATTTTCTTCTGCCTTGCTGCCCTGAGTATTCTTTCTTTGTCATTCATTTTTGCCATTTTTACTACTATGTGCCTTGCAGTAGGTCTTTTTACATTGACAAATCTAGGAGATCTGAAAGCTTCCTCCACACACATTTCTCTCTCAATCCCTAGATTTGGGAAGTTCTCTTCTATTATTTCATTGAGCACACTTTCTGCTCCATTTTCTTTTTCCACACCCTCAGGACTTCCAATTATTCTTAAGTTTCATTTTCTCATTGAGTCAGCTATTTCTCGGAGATTTTCTTCAGTTATTTTAATCCTTAGTTTTCTTTCTTCCTCTGTCTGGAGCCATTCGGCCTGTCTATCTTCGATTATGCTAATTTTCTCTTCTATGATGTCTACATGGGCATTCAGGGAATCCATATTCTGTTTTATCTGATCCATTGTATTTTTCATCTCTAGTATTTCTGATTGATTCTTTATAGTTTCAATCTCTTTTGTGAAGTAACTCCAGAACTCATTGAGTTGTTTCTCCATATTTCCCTTTACCTCATTGAGTATTTTGATGATAGCAATTTTGACCTCATCTTCACTTAGTTTACTTATTTCCAAGTCCTCAGGACATTCTTCTGTGTTTTTATTGTTTTCCTTCTGGTCTGGGGCTTTTATAAATTGCTAGGTCGTAGAGGAGTGGTTTTTGCACATGATGCTATTATTGGTTGCAGTTACAGCCTGTCGCCACTAGATGGGGGTTGAGAGCCGCATTCTGAGCCCTGCGCCTTCAGCCAAGATGGCGGAGCGCAGCAGAGGTTAGAGGAGGAGGGGCACTTTCTCTCGGGCACAGACCTGGATTGCGATCTGCACTCGCTCTCTGGTTTCCCGGGGCCCTGGCTTGATGTGGTCCCCCCACGCAAAAGCTTTCCCCCGTTGGAGGGTTTCCACTGCTGTGGGAGTCCTGGATGGTCCCAGGATGTACTGCCCCTCCCCCATTCCTCCCCCCCCCCCCCCCCACAGGATCCCAGCCTCTAGGGGAGGGAGCAAAGTTCTCTCTTACACCGTTCCAGCTCTTCCAAGGGCAGCTCCAGCCTCTCCGCCCTCTGTCGCCTGGCTGCTGTGGGTTGCCAACGATTTATTAGGATTTTTTTTTTGGTTGGAAAGCAGTTGCTCTTTTTGGTTGTAATTTGGAGGGGAGAGAGTCCCGGTTGAGCTCATGCTGCCATGTTGCTGACATCACTCATCTGGAGAACATTTTTCTTACCCAAAAAAGAAACCCAGCACCCCTTAATCATTACTCCCAGCCTCCTCACCTCCCTGTCCCTAGGCGACCACCAGTCTGCTTTCCTTCTATGGATTTGTCTGTTGTGGACACGTCATATATAAATGGAACCATAAAGTTCTCCAGGACTGACCCTTTTTTTAATGTCATTCCCTTGTTCCTCCCACATTCCCCCCCTACTCCTTCCCTGGAACTCCCAATGTCACGCTGGTCTTAGCTCCACATAAGTACTAGAAATTCCGTCTGGTCAGCCAAATGCCAAGAGCTTCAGGAGTGTGTAAATAAAGCCATGCCTCTCTTTGTGTGTTACTCTGAACCATGGCCAATAGAATCCGGCTTCCCCCAGAAGAGCCCCTCCGAGAACAGATGTCCTCTGAGCTGTGACCTTCCCACCTCTTGGGCCCTTCTCCTAAGTAGGGTGCAGCAGAGGTGGCTCGAGGTGGGCAGAAGGACCCGCAGTCAGCATGTGACCAGAACCTGCAGTGGAGCAGCTGCCCATGACTAGTGTCCAGCACAGTCCTGCGTGCTCCCACATGTGCGCCTTTGCCCCCTGCATGGCTTCCGTGGCTTTCTCCTGCCTGCTGTCTTGGTCCTAGTGAGGAGAGAAAGGAGCAATGAGGAGATCTGGACATTGCTTGATACAGTGCTGCTGACAACTTTGCTTCTAAACCAGTTTCTCTTTCCTACTGAGGAAGGTCCTCAGAGGCGTTTAGGTTTTGAATGGGTTTTATTCACTCCCTTGAACACCCGCTCAGCAGTCTGAGCTGGGGGTCTCTGAATGCCAGGCTGTGGTGGATGTTACTTATTTCCTGCTTACCTCTGACATTTAACAGGCCCAAAGACAAGTGGCACTTGCAGTGCAGGGGGTGCTTTCAACCCTGTGGCCTTTAGCCTCTGCGCTCGGGGTTCTCCCATCCCAAATAGAGAGGGGAGTGCCAGGCCCTGTTCTGCTCCAGACTGGGCAAGAAAGGACGCAGGCACACTTGCACTCGGAGTGAGACACAGAGCTGGCACTCCAGCCCCGGCCTGGGTCTCAGGCCAAGTGTGCTGGAGAGGGAGGTTCCTTGAAAAGAGGCTGGAAACTGTTACCACAGAGCTGGAACCCTGCCTCTGCTGCTTCTCAGTCAAGCAACTTAAGTTGTCTTCCTTAGGTCTCAGGTTGCCCATCTCTAAAATGTGTGCAGCAGGAGTTCCTACCTCAGAGGGGCCTTGCGAGGAGTGGGTGAGACAGACGTGGGAGCCCTCGGGGAGTGTCCTGCACCCAAAAGCACTCACTGTGGGGCAGCCGTCATTCAGTCCAGGTGTCACCACACTGCCACACTGCTGCCTTTGCCAGGAGTCCAGAGGCTTCCTTAGGTCTCTTTGCCTCTTAAGGAGGAGAAGCTTTCCGCCCTGGTTCTGGATCAGAGCAGCTTACATGCCTGGGGCACTGTTCATCTAGCCTCAGTTCCTATTGCTGTCACTTTCTTCCTCAAGTGTTTGCTTTCTCAGATTATAAAAGTAATGTGTGACCCAGCGCTTGGCATATATTGGAGCTCAACAAGTGTGTGGGCTGAGCGAATATGCTCATTGTGGGAAAATGGAAACATTAGAGATGCTATAGATTATACGTTGTGGAAGAACATAAAACAAAGCAACTGCCCCCCCAACCCATGCCTGTAGGCTGTGAAGTTGGGGCGCCACATTGCTTTTTGCCAGGATGGGCTCTCACCAGATGTCTGCTTCCCACCCACGGCCTCCCACATCACTCCTAAATGGCTTCCAGGTGCATCACCTTTCTTTCAGTCTCTCCTTGGCTCTCCATGCCCTGCTGCCTCTCCCATATCTTGGCACTGGGTCCGCACTCTCGTCCTGTCCATTTAGGTTGGTTAAGGCAAGTGGGGCACCCTGTTGAGCCAGCCTTGCCTGTAAGAGGAACATGCAGTCCCGTCTCTCGTGATTTGAAGGATGCCAAGAAGTCTTGTCCAACATGCCTTCCCCCACGCTGGTGCCTATATTGCCTTCCTGGGAGGAGGAGCCCCTTAGGTTCTTAACACCTTAGTATGAATTAGTGTGCTGGATCCTTCCTTTCTGATTAGAGAGGAAGAAGATGCAAGTGGCCTGAGGAGAGGGAGCAGAAAGCAGAGGGGGAGGCATGACTGGCTGGCCCCTACTTTTTACCTGCACCCTGACTTTCGCTCCATGCTTCGTCCATCAGACTCACCCAGAACATGAAATTCAGCCCCTGCTTTTTAGCCAGAGCCGTGCAGCATTGACAAAGGGCAAGTTGAACCCACTTAACAGCTAAAGTCTGAAGGCTGCCTGGGGCGGTGTGGATTTTGGAGGCAGCCAGACCTGGGTTGAAATCTGGATTCCCTTCCTGACTGCAGGGTGGCATTCAGCAAGCCACTCCATCTTTCAGGACCTCAGGCAATGGAGATAAACCTACCTTGGAGGTGGCTGTGAGGATGAAATGAGCAAACATGCACCAAGGGCCTGATACAGCCAAGCACAGGACATATTTCTGTGTCCTTCCCTTGGGCCAGAACTGCACGGTCACACTCAACCCTGTGGTGGGGCCCGAGGGTGGCCCGCCTTGCCCTTTCACAAAGGGATGTCTCCCGCTGTCCTTCACCCGCTGTTCCCAAAGTGCCTTCGCACGCGCACCGCCTGACCCAGATCACTGAGAGCTCACTGGCGTCACTGTGAGAAATGCATAAATATTTATAGCATGTTTAGTGAAATTAATCATCTTATTTTGCAGCTAGATTTATGAAGAATTGAAGACATGGTCTGACGCTGTTCTGTAATTATTTTATGTGTAAATTTTGTCCCGTTGTGATTATAAACATCTTGAGGAAAAGGACCCTTTTTGCATATGTCACTCATTTAATTCTCACCTCACCTTGTGAGGTAGGTAGCATGGCTCCTGTCTTATAAGTAATGAATATGTTCCAGGAGCTTGGGTGAGTGCCCAAAGCCACAGCTAGGAGGAAGCAGAGCATGCTCTCCCCAGGCTCTGATTTTGTCCCTCTCGCCCTACGGGGTCAAAGCACTGTGTGACCCTCGCAATGGCCAGAACCATTGTTGGGCAACAACTCAGAGTGGCTTGAATAGTGTGGGCTGTTTGTGCTAAAAATATATATATACAATAATTTTGTTTGTGTGCCGACTCAATATTCTGTTTTAGACTTCACAGTCCTCTTTGTGTTTTAAAAAAAAAGAACCAAAAAACCGAAAACCATGGCCTTGTTCTCTCATTCATATGTAAGAATTCAGGCTTCTGACTGGAGCGAGAGTAACATAAGAGGGCAGAGTAGGATTCAAAAAGCAGTTTCTCAGTCTCTCCCTCTTTGGTAAGTTATTCTTAGAAAGAAATGGGAGTGAAAGCCTTGGGTGGCTGAGGAAAGTATGCTCAGGCTAGGCACCCATCTGCGTCAGCTCTGCCTGCAGAGAGCCTGCGCGGACACCCACGGGCCGAGGCCACTGCCACACTGCATCCTGAGGAGGATGCTGGCTGCCTAGAAAGGAGACAGCCAAGGTGTACCCATACTGTTAACACACACCTATAAAATGATGACGAATGGCACAGCGACATTTAAGAATTTAGTACGGAAACCAGGAGAGGAAAGATCTTAAAACAAACCACACAGGAAGCTTGTCACAAGTCTCAAGTCTTTTATTTTCAGAACAGAGTCTGGTTTTATTTTTAAAAAGAGAAGGGGCGGGGGGAAACGTGATAAATGCCAGTGAGGTGCCACTTCCCCTCCTCCAGGTTCTAACTGTCAGCCCACTCTCTCCCGCAGAAGCACATGGAATCAGAACCAGGGCGTTTGATCCTAACGGTCTTTAGCGAAGGCCTAGTCCAACCCCTTTCCAGAACAGGTAAGGAGCCAGAGGCTCAGATCGAGGACACGTCTTGCTTGCACACATGTCAGGGGCAGGCAGTCTGGATGCTGAGCCCAGGGTTCTTTTCTGTGAATGGTGCTGCGGGCATGAGCCTCAGGAAACAGTGTATGTGCAGGTATTAGACCCACAGGGACATCTCCAGATTGACCCCTGCACTACAGGTGCCCCTAAAAAGCAAGGAAAGTGAAGCTTTAGGGGACGTTTCTTGTGAACAGGCCAAAGGAAGTAAGTAAAAGGACTCAAGAAAAACACACCAGAAGGAAGGGACTGACTCCCTGAGCACAAATTACTGGCACCAAATGTTTGAAAGAGGATGTCCAGGGGTGATTTGAGGGCCAGAAGACAGGGCCTGAACAGGCCTGGCCTCCGCCAGAATTGGCCTGGTGGCCATCAGTCTCTCAACTTACCTAGGGAAGTGGCAGCTCACTAGAACCTATCACAGCCTCCCAGCAGAAACCCAACAGTACTCAGAGCTTTCACAGTCACTCAGCAGGGAGACCGCCATCCTAACAGTAGCGAGGACATGGACGGGGGCCAGCCACGTGCTGGCCATGGCTCAGACATAAAGTCCTTCACAGTCACTGAGATTAGGTAGCAGAGAAACAGCAAAGCTGGAGAGAGGGTGTGGGAACAGAGGGAGCAGCTAGTGGGACCCACCCAAGGCCTGGGCCCCGGAACTTTGAGCACATGGAGTTCAAAGGGAGAGAAGAGGAGTCAGGAGAGAGAAGGAGAGAAGGCAGAAAAAACCCAGTTAGCTGTGAAATCCAACCGGCTAATTACTGGACCTCGGAGGATGAGGGGCTGAGAGCACAAATTGTGCTTTGAGTGTGAACATTTTCCCCCCATTGTTCCCCACTCTGAGAGTAGTGGGAGGCTCCAGAGAACTCTGGTCAAGCCATCAGCCCCTCTTATGTCTCTGTCTACATGGACAACTTCTGTCAACAAGCCCCCAGAGAACCTGGGAGAGAGGGGCCCCAAGCGGGACCCGCGGCCCAGAAAGCAAGCGTAATGTGTCACTCAAAGCTAGTGAGCAACAGTGCCCATGACATCTGGGCCTTTGTCCAAGCTTATTACACCACACACAACTGCCCGAGCATGGGAAGAGAGAAGGGAAACAAAACTTCTTACAATTCCCCTCCCACCCCGGCAGCCTATGGCAGGGTGAAGAAAAGGCTTTCCTGCTGCCAGCTGTCTTCCTGCACTCTTCCCTCCCCTAAAAATAATTATCCTGCCTTAAATATTCCAAAAGTGATGTCCCACATCAAGACTGTAAGTGGGCAATGCCTGGATGTCCCTTGTCATCAACCTCAACAAGAGGAATACCAGGGAGGAAGGCTGGGGGAGGGGAGTTAGCCACCCTAATCCATGCAGCCTGCCTTTCCCTAGAGAGTCTCTTAACCAGGGCAGAGGAGAAAGGTCACCACCACCCCTTCTGATTTACACCAAGCTTCCTAGAGGAGGGACAGATGGGCAATTGGGTTTCCTACTCCCTTGGGCCCACAGGAGGCCCACCTTCACATCTATCCAGGAACCCCACCAAAGCTGTTGTTCTGAGCCAAGATCTGACCCAGCCAGCAACAAACTTCAGGAAGGATGAGAGATCCAGGTGCAGAGGAAGGGACAAAGGGAGGGCACGCCAATGGCTAATACTCCACAGACCCTGTAATAACACTGGCACCAAGCCCCAGCTGCATCTAGCAGCCATGTTGAATGCAATTTCTGAGTATTTTGTCTTTATTTTTGCAAGCGGCATCAGTGCATGATGCAACAAAAGTTGAAAGCACAGAGGTAGAAATGCTCACTCACCCAAAAAAGGGTGCAGTTTGGTCCCTAGAGTACGAACCCTCTCCTTCCCATAAGCTGAGAAGAGAGGAGTGGGATTGAGGAAGATTCTAGGTGAGCTTCTCCCTTGCAGGAGAGCAACTGGGCAGCTCCCAGAAGCCCAGCTCCTTCTGGGAATTCATGGCCACAAATTCAGGTAGGAACAAGGAGGGTGGTGGTCTGTGCGGTGGGCAGGGCACCCCCAGATCTCCTACTGATTGCAACGGGCCACAGGGTGGACACAGAAAACAACAACAACACACACACGTAGACTTTGCATCCACCACCTGGAAGGAATCCAATAGACACATCAGGGTAACCGAGCATTCTGGGTCAGTTTCAAAGTGTTGGGCCAACGACCACTCACCAGAGCCTAAAAGCTGGTACTTCCAAGCAAGGGGGAGGGCCCAAGGCCCCTGACCGCCTGCCTGGGCACCCCCTTCCCTCCATTGTCACCTACAATGGATAGGAATTTGCGTGGAGGCGGGAAACACAAGAAGCAGAGGTACCCAGCCCTTTGGAGGCGAGTGAGAGTAGGGCATGGAAAAGGGATATGACGGGACGTGGACTTTCCTCCCTCACCATTAGCTACTTGGTCTCCCTCCAAGCAGTCTTGACTCAAGGGGTGCAGAAGGACACACTGGTCCTTAGCCCTATTAACAGTTACCTCTTCCAAACACAGCCTGATCAAATCTGGGTGAGAGAAAGGTCAGAGGACAAGGGAGCTGGGGTCTCTCAACCCCAAATCAAGCCCCCTTCCCTTATCTCCCTCAATTCTGGGAGGCCACAGCCAGGGTGTTGACATAGCCATGGGCACCCCCCTCGTTCTCCGAGATGCAGTGGCCGAGCTGGGAGCCTCCCTGAGGTGGCCGCGGTGGCGGTGGGGCAGAGGGCGGACCGCCGTAGCCCCCTCTGGCCCGACTGGGGGAGGCCCGACTCCCCCGGTCCCAACAGCCCTCCAGGGCCTCCAGGCCGCGGCAGCCAAGGAAGAAGAGGTTCTTGAGCATGAAGATGGAGAGGGGCTGCTGGTAGCTCACCACCAGGAGGCAGCGCAGCGCCAGCAAGGGCACGTCTACTAGGCAGCCACCCAGCAGGCGCAGAAGGCGGCTGCAGCTACCTGGACCCGAGGCCTGGCCCCAGGACGAAGCTGCCGCGGCGGCGTTGAGCTCGTAGAGCCAGAGCACCGGCGAGGCGAGGGTGAGAAAGTACACAGCGATGAGCAGGTAGCGCAGGTGCGCGGGTAGTGGCACGCGGCCCTCCAGCATCAGCTCCACCAGGGTGAAGCTGTCGAGCAGGTCCAGACACGTGCCCAGGAAGCAGCCGGCGGCGCGGTGCTGCTGGGGCTTCAGGAGCAGAGGTCCCGCCGAGCCAGGCGGGGCGCCCGCCTCGCTGATGGCCCGCACCAGGCTGTAGAGCAGGGGCACGGATAGCGCCATGGTGAGACGGAAACCCATGGTGCCGAAGGGCGCGCGCAGCTCGATGAGGTCCAGAATGGACGTGCCCAGGATGAGCACCACCTTGGGCGTGAAGGCGATGGAGTAGATGAGCCAGGCCAGGTAAGCAAAGGCGAACTCGCCCGCCGCCCCAGCAGTCCCCGGGCCGCCCCCCGGGCCGCCCGCGCCCCCGCGGCCGCCGCGTGCCTTGGCCCCGGCCGCAGCCCCGGCGGAGGCTGTCGATGGGGCGGGCAGGTGCAGCGTGGGCGCGGCGTGGTGGTGGTGCTGGTGGTGGTTGTGCGCGGCACTCGCCGCGCCGCCCCGACGGCCCCGGCTGTTCTTGGCGAAGAAGATGGCCCAGCCCACCACCACCACCAGGTCGGTGGCGATCCAGGAGCACCAGTACAGGTCGGTGACGGCGATGAGGTACAGGTCCAGCAGACCGCCCTGCGCCAGCAGCAGCACCACGGACAGCGCCTGGTAGCCCCAGCGGCACCCCGGGCTGGGGGCGCAGCCGCGGCGCCGACCCCTGCGGCCCGGGCGGGCTGGGCGGCCACAGCAGCAGCAACACGAACAGCAGGAGGTGCCGCTGCCGGTCCCGGGGCCGCCCGCGCCCCCAGCCGAGCGGCCCCCGGAGCCCCCGACGGCCCCGACCGCAGCGCCCCCGCCCAAGTCCGCGGCTGTCATGCTGCAGGAGGAGGTGGGCGTGGAGCTGGAGGAGGAGGTGGCGACCGAGGAGGAGAAAGCGGCGGGCGCTGGGTTGGCGGCTGGGGCGCCCCCCTGAGCCGGGGGCCCCTGGAGCCCGGAGGCGGCAGCCGGCACCAGCGGCTTGCTGATGCTGATGCTCTCGTCGTCGTCCTCTCGCTCCGCGCCGGTGCTGCTGCTGGGGGAGCCGCCGCCGCCCCCGCCGCGTCTGCCGCCGCCTCCCCCCCGGCTGGTGCTGGTGCTGGTGCTGCTGTCGCCCGAACCTCTCCGGCCGCGGGAGGACGCCCCCCGGAGGAAAAGGGGCTGCAGCCGGGCGGCGGCGGGGGGCTGGGGGAAGGAGCCGGACGAGGTCGAGACCGAGCGGGGGTTGCCGAGCGCTGGGTGCATTGTCCTCCAAGGGGCTCCGGGGGGCTACCCAGCTGCTCCCTCCCGGCCAACTGCAGGCTGGCGAGGCGGCCGAGGGGAGCCGGGCCAGCCGCCGCCGCCTCCCCGGCAGCTGGAACTCCTACCCGAGTCGGGCAGCAGCGAGATCCGGACTGGAGCCACCGGACTGGGCGAGCTAAGCCCCGGGTGGCTGCGAGCGGGCTAGGTGAGAGGCTGAACCCACCGCGATGACGGCTGGCGCGGAGGGGGCGGGGAGCGAGCCCGGGCGGAGAGGAAAGAGAGGCTGGCGGCGGGGAAACCAGGACTGGATTCAAGGGGGAGAGGAGGAGAGACCAGAGAAGGAGAAAGCCCGGCTCGCTGGATCAGCAGGAAGAAAAAGGATGGGTGATGCTGAGGCAGGAGAGTTGGGGTGGGGAGTCCTGTGGGCCTGGAGGATGAAAGGGGAGAAGGAGATAGTGGTCAGAAGCCGGTGGGCAGCGGGGTGGGGGTTGGGGGCGGCGGCGCCGGCTGGACCTAAACAGAGCACGGGATTCCTAGAGAAGCCGCTCCGAGGTCCCGCTGGCTGAACGCGGAGCGTTAGTGACTGGGTGGCCTTGGTCTCAGTGTAGACCTGCATGCGAGCACCAGGCTCAGGGACAGGTTCAGGCCTCTGCTCCTGGTCAGCACAGCTTCTTCCGCAGGCAGCTGGGCAGCTCTGGCCTCTACACTCTGTCCAGTGCCCTTTCGCCTGGGCCATCCTGCCTCTCCTCAAGGCATTTAAAAACCAGTTGGAGGAGTCAGGCCATACTGATAAAAGGACCAGGAACAGCAGCCCCAGACATGTGTTTCCACATTTTCATGGCCCTCACCGGGTTCAGTGAGCCACCCTCTGGGAGGTCCCAATTTCCAGTGAAGTCCATCTTGTTTGATCTCTGAATGTAACTGTTTGGGAAGAAGACAGGTGAAAGAACCATTTATGTGGCACCAGCCAAGTGGGGCTCTGGTATTCTCCAAGACATTTTTTAAGCGGGAACTGGAAATTCTAGAAAGATGTATATAGCAGAGAAGAAAATAAAATTACATTTAGAGGTAGGGGCACCTTGGTAAAAACAAAGGCTCAGGGGGCTGGCCCGGTTGCCAAGTGGTTAGGTTCCCATGCTCCGCTTGGGCGGCCCAGGGTTTTGCCAGTTCGGATCCTCCGCACAGACATGGCACCGCTCATTAGGCCATGCTGAGGCGGCGTCCCACATGGCACAACTGGAAGGATCTACAACTAGAATATACAACTATGTACTGGGGGCCTTTGGGGAGAAGAAGAAGAAGAAGAAAGAAAGAAGATTGGCAAGAGATGTTAGCTCAAGTGCCAACCTTTAAAAAAAAAAAAAAAAAGGCTCAGAGAGGGTAATGGTGAATGTTACAACCGGCAGCGGGCCGGAAGGCACGGCGCCCTGCATCTACATCAGAACTCACTCTGACTCGCCCCATGGACTTAGTCCGTGACTGGGCCCGGATATCACCTAGCAACTCAGGAAGGCAGCAGCTGGAGTTACTCCTTTAGAGGGCTGGCGAGAAAGATGAGGGAGCAGTCGAGGACTGTGTATAATGCAGACATCCCAGCGCACCCCAGTGAGGCGGGATGCTGCCAGACCCTTCCTCTTTCTTCGCATCCTTCAGGCTGCAAGTTCCCTGCCGTGACTTCACTCTGTTAAAGCTGCTCTCCCTGGGGCTCCCCTTCCTAGGCGACAGCACGCCGCACCGGGCAGGGGGCAGGGACCACAGCGCGTGGCTGCCCAGGCCTTGCCCCTACACCCACCTCTTGAGTAAGAATCAGGTTGAGCTAAACCTGCCTTCTCCAATCTCTGGGAGGTCAATCTGCCTAATCCGTGGTAGATGTGGGATTTGGAACTCACAGCCTGCGCTATTTTCACCTGCCCCTGGCACACCACCTTTGAGAAGTTCTCTGTCAATCGTCATGCAAGGCAGAGCAGGTGTGGTGGTGAGAGCTTGAGCTCTGGGGTCGGTGGCCTCAGCTCTGCCACTTCGTTTGTGTGATCTTGGACTGGCTCTTTCACCTCTTGAGCCTCAGATTATCCAACAAGTCCTCTTTAATGGGCTGTTGTATTAAGAGAGGTCGTGGGTTCAAAGAGTTTAGCCCAGTGCGTGGAAGTTAAAGGCAGCTGGTGTCATGCTCACGATCCCGCTGAGCTCACATCTTAACTTCCCTGAGAACACTTGCTCATAGCCCAGGCCGCTACTGACTGTTTTCTGGGATGGATTCCTTCCTCAGGGCACCTTCCGAGTTCTGCTCCCCACCAGCTCTGCACTTCGGGAAGTGCAGGGAGCAAAGCCGCTCCTGTTAGGAGAGATGGTTCTTGGAGCTGAGCCGGCCTTCACAGGCTCCACGGTGTGAGAGACCCGGCTATGCCAGCTGGTGCCAAGGCCACCCGCGCGGGGCGCAGACGCAGCCTGCACTCACGAGTGAGCGTCACAGCAGGTCTGGCAGATGTCAGGGCTGAGCCATTCCAGGTTGAAAAACGGATTGGGGAGCTGCCAACTGCTAATAGGAGTGATTATAGCCAATCTCCCAGCTCTCCCCCAGGGAAAACACCAGCCAACAGCTAACCTGAAAGCTGGCCCAAAACTTCTGCTGAAGTTAATGAAGCAGTAGAAGCAGAAGCAACCGATGAAGGCAAAGAACTGGGCTCCTGAGAGAACACTGAGGAACCGCGCCCACTCCCCAGCCCCAGGCTGCACTACCCCGGCCCACTGGCACACTCTCCTCCTGCTCTCACCTGTCAGGCCTCCTCCCACAGGTGCCCCTATGAGGACAGGCTTCCTCCCTGGTAACTGGGATTGTAACAGCCCTTTGAGGCTACCCTTTGTATTTCCGGGAAATGTGCTGTCAACTGGTCAGATTGACGTTTCTGTATAAGATCCTTTAGCCCAATTTCTTTCAGGTCTGAGACCCTGAATCAAAAGACTCAGATAATAAAGATGAGAAATCAGGGTGCACAATGGAATAAGTCGGTGGTCTGAGTATTGGAGGGATCTCCTCTTTGCACTGGTTTTTTTCTAATCTCCTGTGTACACACACACACACAGCCTTTGTTTCAGCCTAGAAAGGGCTTGACAAAGATGCGACAAGAATGAGAAGAAGGAAGGCAAAAAGACTTTCTCATAGATGAGTACAAATATCCCACAAGGATCTAGAAAAGGGAAGACAGTCACTGAGCACTCAAGAGCACCTAGGGTCTATGCTAGATATCTTACATACAATGCCTGGAAACTGAGAGACAGAGAGGTACAGCAACTTACTCCAAGTCACACAGCTAATTAAGGGCAGAGTTAGGGTAGATCTAGGCTTCCGACTCTCAGCCCAGGGCTCTCACCTGCCTGCCACTCTCCCTCTCACAAGCCTAGGATGGCAGCAGCTCATAGGCATCCTGGTAGACGAGGATAAACTAAGCAGATTTCAATCCAAAGAATATTTCCCTATGCACCTATTAAATGCTGGGCTCTGGATAAGACTCACCTGGGGACCTAATATTCTTGTCCTCCTGGAACAGAAAGGCTAATGTCTCATTGCCTTCCTGGAGCAGAGCAGATGGACTTGGAGGAAGGGAGAGATGTCCCTGGACAGCTCAGAAGCAAAGGAAAGTTCAGGGAGGCAGGGCCAGCCCTACCTAGTACTGGACCATTGGCCCCATTCTTTACTGATCCATTCTCTGTTTCCTATTACTGGCCTCTTTCACCTGCACAGCAAGAATAAAGACCGGGTCTAAAGGGAACTCTCAGGAGGCAGGGGGTGGGGGCGGGTTGTTGTGGAGCCTCACAGGTGCCCCCTATGAAAAGACACAAGCAGGGCCCTCTGGTCCTCAGTCACACAGTCCCCATACTGACTCTCAGAAAATGAAAGGGAAGCTGGTGGGAGCTGTGACTGAGCAGGGTGGGCCTGTGAAGCTTCGGCTTATTAGGAACTCGAAGCCTCAGAACTACGTGAGAGCTCTCGGGAGACAGACACTCCATGTCCCCCGCCTCAGAGGCCCCTGATGCCTGGAGCCAGGCTGTGCCCTGAGCTGCTCTGTGGATGTCTCCTGGTGATGCTGCTACCCTCCCGGATAAAGGAGAAGTCCCAGCATCAGTGCCTCCATGTGTCAGTCCCTGCGCTAGGTGTGGGCTTCCTGAAAAGCAGCAAGTCCTTTCCTAGGAGTCCAGACTGGGAGGGAGACAGACACGTAAACAGTAAAGCACAATAAAGTGCTATGAAGCTTATGACCAAATTCTATACATGGTCCAGAAGAGGTACAAATTAGAGGCAGTGAAGCCTTCAGAGAAGAGGCGACGTGAGTGCTGTTGAGAAAGATAAGCCGACGTTGGTTAGCAGAAAGGAGGTGGAGTCGAGTCAGGAGAACATGCCAGGGTAGAAGGAGCAAGATGAACAAAGGACCTAAGGTATGAAATAGCGTTTAAGGAATTATAAATATTTAGCAGTGCTTAAATATGAAGTACAAGGAGAAGATGCAATGAAAGATAAGGCTGAGGAAATAGGCAGGGGCTAAGTTACAGAGGACCTCATGTGCCAGGCTGAGCTTGGGCTGCATTCTGAGAGAACAGGGAACTCTCGAAAGCAGAAATATTACATGAATAGATTTGCATTTTAGAAAAATCGCTTTGTAGTAGAGCTATGGATTGGAGAGGAAAGAAAACAGAAGCAGACACTATGTTCCACTTCTGGCAATATTGTGAACAAATAATATACAACCTCCCTAGCATACAAGAAACACTAGATAAAATTTAACATCCTTTTAAATGCACAGTAAAGAGAGTAAGATAAATTCCTGGGGCCATAAATGAAGAGGAGACTGAAAACCAAAATGATGAGTGGAGCAAAGGACGCTGTGAGGCCCTTCAGATGAGGCAGACTGGTCTCAGTGAGGAATGCTGTTTAATACGGTGGGAACTATCCACCAGCAGCTATCTAAATTTAATATTATTTGAAATAAATTAAAATTTAAAATCCAGGTCCTGAGTCTCACTAACTACATTTCAAGTGTTCAAAAGCCCCGTGTGACTCGTGGCTGCTGTATGGGACAGCAGACGGAGGACAAGTCCGTCACCGTGGCGAGTTCTACTCGACAGCACTGATGGGGACTTGGACTTAACAGCCAAACAGATACAGGAGACCTGGCATTCACCCCAAAGGGGGCAAGAAGACAGAGCTGAGCTCCTACCTAAAATCAGGACCCTCAATGAAAGGGTGGACTAGCCACCCAAACAGGGAGACCACATGGAAATGAATGAACAGTGGCCTAGGCCTGAAGGGAAATAAAAAGCTCTCCTGGGATTTCATAACCATGGGCCTATTCCATTTGGGATTTGAAAACCTCATGCTGAGAAATCAACATAAAAATTACTTGTAGGCTGGTAAAAACTATGGGATGCCTAGCAAAAGCAAATATAAAACAGTTCTGGAGGGATGCAACTTCAACCCAGACCTTATAGGATTCCCATAGATAAAACACCAGTAAAAGGGAGCTCACAATCCCAAATTACAAAACACACAAGGAAATAACCCATCATGAATGAAAGCCCGCAGACAAAACAGACAGCAATGTTAAACCTCCCAAGAATTTTAGATGATAAAGGCTATATCAATAGGTTTACAATGATTAAGAACATAAAAAAGAACAAAATATTATGAAAAAGAATAACAGAAAAAGAAAAGAATAAGGCAGAGAGAAGTACATCCAAGAGTGGCAGTGTGTGGATTTCTGTGAATTTTCTCCCCTGTGAAACAACCATAATTGATGGATATTATAAAAAACAACCATTTAAAATTTCTGAAAGTTGTCTTAGGGCATCCAGCAAATGAAAAAGCATGTATTCAAGAATATCTACCAAATCTCAGTAAGAACGGTGAGAGTCTGGCATTTAAGCCACAACCTGCTCCCTCCCTTCCCCCAACTCAGTGTGACAGAAACTGTACTCCAGGTGAGTGTGGCCAAGAAGAAGGAGCTCCCTCTCCCCCATCTCTCAGTCTAGGATAATAGTTTCTCCCCAGGAGGGGCTGGTCACTGGCATTTCTAGTCTCCACCTCACCCCCAGCTTTGTGTGCAGAAACATTATTCCAAGAAAGCACAGCTAAGAGGTCTGAAGCTCCCTCCTTCCACCTAGTCCCCATTTGTAGAGTGGAAGATCTAATCCAGGCATTGCAGGCCAAAAATACTGGGCCAACCCACCGTGTCCCAGCTCACTTGTGGGATAGAGGTTCCATGCAGGGAGACACAAGCTGAGGAGACAAGGGGCTACTGCCCCCTCCTTCCATCCCCTTCCAACTCATAGAAAAAGTGTATCACACCAAGAAAAAGTGTACCCAGTCCCAGAGCAGGGGCACAGAGCTTCTGCCCTGGATGTAGAAACAGAGAGCTCTGTGGCTCAACCTAAGGAGACTGACTTTATTTAGAACAGTGTGGAGAAGTTTAAGCCTAAGGACACTGTTGAAAACAATGGAGATCTTGTGGTGAGTAATTTAGAGGAAGCTGGGAGTTCCATGATTGAACAAGTGAAACAAGAAACCAACTAGAACTAGCAGAGAGAACCAGAGAAAGGGACAACTAAAAAGAACTGACCTGGGGTCAGAGCAAGGCTTAAAGACTGGTCTTAAGAACTACCCCTGCAAACTTTACTGAATCAGATGTGGAGCAATTTATGCCCCAGGACATTGTCAAAAATAACAGAGCAATCAGCTGGCAATTAGTGTAGGTTAACAGCTGAGTGTGATACCAATACAGGCAGACCAGCCAGAAGCTTAACAAGGAGATCAGGGGAAAAAAAGACAGTCAATGAGAACCCAGCTAAAACTGCAGCCATCCCAGGGGTGAAGGGCGACTGTGGGCACATCCAAGGCTACACTCTCTGAGAAGTGACATCAGAGGTATCATACTACAGGAAAAATAGACTTCACTGAATTTGTCCGGCCATAGCACTACACAACAACAAAAAGCAAACACCAGTAATGAAAAGTCCTGGGGTGGGGGTGAGGGGTCATGATTGGTTTCCAGAGTTGTGACAATATATTATCTTAAATATCCAGTTTTCAACAAAAAATTATAAGACATGTAAAGAAATAGGAAAGTGTGACCCATACACAGGGAAAGAAAGCCAGACAATAGAAACTGCCTTTGAGGGGCCCAGATGTTAGATTTAGCAAAGTCTTCAAAGCAGCTATTATAAATATGTTCAAAGAACTAAAGGAAACCATGCTTAAAGACTTAAAGGAAACTATGATGACAATGTCTCATCAAATAGAAAATATCTATAAAGAGAGAGAAATTATAATAATAATAATAAACCAATGGAAATTCTGGAGTTGAAAAGTACAATAACTAAAACAAAAAATTCCTTAGAGAGACAAAACAGTACATTTAAGCTGGCAAAAGAAAGAATCTGCAAACTTAAAGATACAATGACACAGATTAAACATTCAGAAGAACAGCGAGAAAAAAGACTGAGGAATAAAACGGAACCTCAGAGAGGTATGGGACACCACTCATCACATCAACATACACATGATGGGGGTACCTGAAGGAGAGGAGAGAAAGAAAGGAGCAGAAAAAAATATTCAAAGAAATAATGTCTGAAAACTTCCCATATTTGCTGAAAAACATTAATAATCTACACATCCCAGAAGCTCAACAAACTCCAAGTAGGATAGAGGTAGAGATCTACATCCAGACACATCATAGTCAAAACGTTGAAAGGTAATGACAAAGAGAAAATCTTGAAAACAGCAAGAGAAAAGCTATATCACATACAAGGAATTCCAATAAGACTAACGGTTAACTTTTCGTCAGAAGGAGTGGAGGCCAGACAGCATATTCAATGACATATTCCAAGTGCTGAAAGAAAAAGTGAGACAAGGTTCTTATACCCAGCAAAACTGTCTTTTAAAAATGAAGATGAAATAAAGACATTTCTGATAAACAAAATCTGAGAAACCTGTTGTTAGCACACCTGTCTTATAAAAAATACTATACTGAAGAAAATTCTTCAGGTTGAAAGGAATAATTCAAATCCACACACAGAGAAAAGCCAAAGAGTGTCAGTAAAGGCCATTATGTAGATAATTATAAATGACAATGTAATTGCATATTTCTTCTCTTTTATCCTAACTTATTTCAAAAGCAATTGCATCTTCATTACTGAAAGAAATCCATAATGCCATAAAGAGACAGAAAGACATTCCATGCACATTGATGAGAAGAATGAACACAGTTAAAATGTCCATACTTCCTAAAGCAATCCACAGATTCAGTGCAATCCCAATCAGAATCCCAATGACATTCTTCATGGAAATAGAACAGAGAATCTTAAAATTCATATGGGGCAACAAAAGACCCTGAATAGCCAAAGCAATCCTGAGAAAAAAGAACAAAGCTGGAGGCATCACAATCCCTGACTTCAAAACATACTACAAAGCTATAGTAATCAAAACTGCATGGTACTGGTACAAAAAGACACACAGATCAATGGGACAGAATTGAAAGCCCAGAAATAAAACCACACATCTATGGACAGCTAATCTTCGACAAAGGAGCCATGAACACACAATAGAGAAGGGAAAGCGTCTTCAATAAATGGTGCTGGGAAAATTGGACAGCCACATGCAAAAGAATGAAAGTAGACCATTATCTTTTGCCATACACAAAAATTAACTCAGAATGCAAAGAAGCAGAGGGCCTACAATGGAGAAAAGAAAGTCTCTTCAACAAATGGTGCTGGGAAAACTGGACAGCCACATGCAAAAGATTGAAAATCGACCATTCTTTTTCACCACACACCAAAATAAACTCAAAATGGATCAAAGACCTAAAGATTAGGCCTGAGACAATAAGTCTTTTGGAAGAGAATATAGGCAGTACACTCTTTGACATCAGTTTCAAAAGAATCTTTTCGGACACTGTAACTCCTCAGTTGAGGGAAACAATAGAAAGAATAAACAAATGGGACTTCATCAGACTAAAGAGCTTCTTCAAGGCAAGGGAAAACAGAATTGAAACAAAAAAACAGCTCACTAATTGGGAAAAAATATTTACAAGCCACTTATCCGACAAAGGGTTAATCTCCATAATATACAAAGAACTCACACTGCTTAACAACAAAAAAACAAACAACCCGATCAAAAAATGGGCAGAGGACATGAACAGACATTTCTCAAAAGAAGATATGAATATGGCCAATAGACACATGAAAAGATGTTCATCATCACTAATCATCAGGGAAATGCAAATCAAAACTACACTAAGATATCACCTTACCCCCGTTAGATTGGCAAAAACATCCAAAACCAAGAACGACAAATGTTGGAGAGGTTGTGGAGAAAGAGGAACCCTCATACACTGTTGGTGGGAATGCAAACTGGTACAGCCACTATGGAAAACAGTATGGAGATTTCTCAAAAAGTTAAAAATAGAAATACCCTATGACCCAGCCATCCCATTACTGGGTATCTATCCTAAGAACCTGATATCAGATATCTCAAGAGTCCGTTGCACCCCTATGTTCATCGCAGCATTATTTACAATAGCCAAGACGTGGAACCAGCCTACATGCCCAGAAACTGATGATTGGATAAAGAAGATGTGGTATATATACACAATGGAATACTACTCAGCCATAAAAAAAGACGAAATTGGCCCATTCACAACAACGTGGATGGACCTCGAGGGTATTATGTTAAGCGAAATAAGTCAGTCAGAGAAAGACGAACTCTATATGACTCCACTCATAGGTGGAAATTAGCATATTGAGAAGGAGATCTGATCGGTGGTTACCAGGGAAAAGGGGGGGTGGGGGGAGGGTACGGAGGGGGAAGTGGTGTACCCACAACATGACTAACAAAAATGTACAACTGAAATTTCACAAGCTTGTAATCCATTATAACATTAATAAAAAAAAAAAATTAACTCAGAATGGATTAAAGACTTGAAGGTAAGACCTGAAACCATAAAACTTCTAGAAGAAAATATAGGCAGTGCGCTCTTTGACATCAGTCTTTTTATGTGTGTATGTGAGGAATATTGGCCTTGAGCTAACATCTGTGCCAATCTTCCTTTATTTTTTATGTAGGATGCTACCACAATGTAGCATGACAAATGGTGCTAGGTCCGCGCCAGGATCCAAACCTGCGAACCTCGGGCCACCAAAGTAGAGCACTGTGAACTTAACCACTACACCACTGGGCCAGCTCTGACATCAGTCTTAAAAGGATCTTTTCGAATACCATGTCTACTTGGACAAGGGAAACAAAAGAAAAAATAAACAAGTGGGACTTTATCAGACTAAAGAGCTTCTGCAAGGCAAAGGAAACCAGGATCAAAACAAAAAGACAATCCATCAGTTGGGAGAAAATATTTGCAAATCATATATCTGACAAGGG
This sequence comes from Equus asinus, assembly GCF_041296235.1. Lineage (NCBI taxonomy): Eukaryota > Metazoa > Chordata > Mammalia > Perissodactyla > Equidae > Equus > Equus asinus. Next base: position 12,090,437 of record NC_091811.1, on the reverse strand, counting down.
GTTAATCTCCATAATATACAAAGAACTCACAAAATTAAACAACAAAAAAACAAACAGCCAGATCAAAAAGTGGGCAGAGGATATGAACAGACATTTTTCCAAAGAAGATATACAGATGGCCAGTAGGCAAATAAAAAGATGCTCAGCATCACTAATCATCAGGGAAATGCAAATCAAAACTACACTTAGATATCATTTTACACCCATTAGAATGGCTATAATCACCAAGACACAAAACAACAAATGTTGGGGAGGTTGTGGAGAAAAGGGAACCCTTATACATTGCTGGTGGGAATGCAAACTGGTGCATTTCCACTATGGAAAACAGTATGGAGATTTCTCAAAAAATTAAAAACAGAAATACCATATGACCCAGCTATCCCACTACTGGGTATTTATCCAAACAATTTGAAAGCAACACTACAAAGAGACTTACGCACCTCTATGCTCATTGCAGCATTATTCACAGTAGCCAAGACATGGAAGCAACCCAAGTGCCCATCGACTGATGATTGGATAAAGAAGATGTAGTATATATATATATATATATATATATATATATATATATATACACAATGGAATACTACTCAGCCATGAAAAAGATGAAATCATCCCATTCACAACAACATGGATGGACCTTGAGGGTATTATATTAAGTGAAATAAGCCAGACAGAGAAAGACAAACACGGTATGATTTCACTCATTTGTAGAAGACAAAACACACAAAGATAACAGTTTAGTGGTTACCAGAGAGAAGGGGTTTAGGGGGTGGGCACAAGTGGTGAAGGGGCACATTTATATTGTGACTGACAAATAATGTACAATTGAAATTTCACAATGTTATAAACTATTATGACCTCAATTTTTAAAAAAAGCAATCATGTCTTTTCATCAAATGGTACTGAAACAACTAGACATCCACATGCAAAGAAATGAATCTAGACACAGACCTTACACCCCTCACAAAAATTAGGGTGGATCACAGACCTAAATGTAAAACACAAAACCATAAAATTCCTAGAAGATAACATGGGAGAAAATCTAGATGACCTTGGATTTGGTAATGACTTTTTAGATACAACACCAAAGGCATGATCCATGAAAGGAAGAATTGATAAGCTAGACTTCATTAAAATTAAAAATTTCTGCTCTGTAAAAGACACTGTCAAGAGGATGAAAAGACAAGCCATGGACTGGGAGGAAAATATTTGCAAAAGACATATCTGATAAATGACTGTTATCCAAAATATACATGGGACCCTTAAACTCAACAATAAGAAAACAAACAAGCTGATTGAGAAACGGGCCATATGAAATAAGCTTATGAAAAGAAAGATGCTCAACATCATATGTCATCAGGGAAATGCAAATTCCAAACAGTGAGATACCACTACATGCCTATTAGAATGGCCAATATCCAGAACACTGACGACATCAAATGCTGGTGAGGATGTGGAGCAACAGGAACTCTCATTCACTGCTGGTGGGGATGCAAAATGGTACAGCCACTTTGGAAGACAGTTTGGCATTTTTACAGAACTAAACATACCCTTACCATATCATCCAGCAATTGCATTCCTTGGTATTTACCCAAAGGAGTTGAAAACTTATGTCCACACAAAAACCTGTATGTGATGTTTATAGCAGCTTTATTCCTAATTGCCAAAACTTGGAAACAACCAAGATGTCCTTCAATGTGTGAATAGATAAATAACCTGTGGTACATACAGACAATGGAATATTACTCAATGCTAAAAAGAAATGAGCAATCAAGCCATGAAAAGACATGAAGGAACCTTAAATGCATATTACTAAGTGAAAGAAGCCAATCTGAAAAACCTACATACTGTATGATTCCAAGTACATGACATTCTGGAAATGGCAAAATTATGGAGACAGTAAAAATGTCAGTGGTTGCCAGAAGTTAGGAGGGAGAGAGGGATGAATAAGTGGAACACAGGATTTTTAAGGCAGTGAAAACACTCTGTATGATCCTATAATGGATACGTGTCATTGTAAGTTTGTCCAAGCCCATATAATGTACGACACCAAAAGTAAACCCGTATGTAAACTAGGGACTTCGGGGGATAATGATGTGTCATTCTAAGTTCCTTGGTTGTAACAAATGTACCACTCTGGAGGGAAATATTGATAACTGGGGAGGCTGTGCCTATGTGGAGGCAGGGGTGTATATGGGAAATCTCTGTATCTTTCTCTCAATATTGCTGTGAACCTAAAACTGCTCTTAAAAAATTGTCTGAAAAAATTGCTTAAAACCATATGATTATAATTGTATTGTTGGGCCTTTAACATACACAAATGTAATATATTTGACAATAACAGCACAAAGGAGGTGGGTGGAGCAAAGCTGTATTAAAGCAAAGATCTGTCATAAGATGGTAATTTGAATCCTCAAAAATTAAAAGAACCAGAAATGGTAAATAAGAAGTTTAGTATGACAAACTGTATAAATATATACTTTCTCTCCCTTCTACTCTCAGCTTCTTCAAAAGACATAAAATTATATAAAGTAATAATTATAACAATGTATTGTTTGGTGTGTAACATACCTAGAAATTAAGATGTATAATAATAGCACAAAAAAGGGAATAGAAATATACAGAAGTATAGTTTCTATATCTCACTGGAATTAAATTGATATAAATTTGAAGCAGATTCTCATAAGCTAAGATGTATGTTGCAAGCCCTAGAGCAACCACTAAGAAAAAACTTAAAAATAGTTTAAAAATCATTAAAGAAATTAAATGTTATACTAGAAAAAGTTGATACAAAAAAGGAAAATTTTTTTAAAAGACCTTCAGATTTCAAATATATAGTCATTGAAAAAAATTTAATAGTTTAAGCAAAACGTAGACACAATTCAAGAGTTAGTAAATTTAATAATATATCTGAAGAAATTCTCTAGAATGCAACACAGAGAGCTAGAGATTGGAACATATAAAAGAGAGATCCAAAGACATAGTGGATGAATTGGGAAGATCCAAATATCCCTAATAGAAATTCCAGAAGTAGAAACCAGAAAGAATGGGGGAAAGGCAATAAAGAAATTTTGGCTAAGAATTTTCCAAAATTGATGAGAGAACTTCTCCAATTCATGATTAGGAATTGCAATGAATCCTAAACAGGATGAATAGAAATAAACATGCTCCTAGATGCTTTGATGTGAAACTATAGGATGTCTAAACAAGGAAAAGATCTTAAGAGAAACCAGACAGTAAAAACAAACTACTTGCAAAGAGCAATAGTTATGGGGTCAGCTGGCTGGCTCAGCAGTTAAGTGCCCACATTCCACTTCGGCGGCCCAGGGTTCACTGGTTCGGATCCCAGGTGCGGACATGGCACCCCTTGGCACGCCATGCTGTGGTAGGCATCCCACATAGAAAGTAGAGGAAGATGGGCACGGATGTTAGCTCAGGGCCAGTCTTCCTCAGCAAAAAGAGAAGGATTGGCAGCAGTTAGCTCAGGGCTAATCTTCCTCAAAAACAAAAACAAAAACAGTTACATATATATATTTTTTTAATTGCAGTAACATTGGATTATAACATTATATAGCTTTCAGATGTACCTTGTAATATATTTCAAATTCTGTGTGGATTACATAATGTTCACCACTCAAAAACTAATTATAGTCCATCCACTCATGTGTGAGCCTAATCACCCCTTTTGCTCTAACCCCTCTTCCCCTGTGGTAACCACCAGTCCAATCTCCATTGCTATGTGCTTGTCGTTGTTTTTATCTTCTACTTATGAGTGAGATCAAACAGTATTTGACTTTCTCCCTCTGACTAATTCGACTCAGCATAATACCCTCAAGGACCATCCATGTTGTCACAAATGGCCGGATTTCATCATTTCTTATGGCTGAGTAGTAGTCTATCATGTATAAATACCACATCTTCTTTATCCATTCATCCCTTGATGGGCACCTAGGTTGCTTCCATGTCTTGGCTATTGTGTATAATGCTGCAATGAACATAGGGGTGCAAGTATCTTTATGCCTTTGTGTTTTCAAGTTCTTTGGATAAATACCCAGCAGTGGGATAGCTGGATCTATCCTTAATTTTCTGAGGATACTCCATACTGCTTTCCATAGTGGCTGCACGAGTTTGCACTCCCACCAGCAGTGTACGAGGGTTCCCTTCTCTCCACATCCTCTCCAACATTTGTTGTTTCCTGTCTTGTTAATTATAGCCATTCTGACCAGAGTGAGGTGATACCTCATTGTAGTTTTGATTTGCATTTCCCTGATAGCTAATGATGTTGAGCATCTTTTCATATGCCTGTTGGCCATCCATATATCTTCTTTGGAGAAATCTCTGTTCAGATCTTTTGCCCATTTTTTTAATTGGGTTGTTGGTTTTTTGGTTGTTGAGATCTATGAGTTCTTTGTATATTTTGGATATTAACCCCTTATCTGGTATATGTTTTGCACATATCTTTTCCCAGTTGTTAGGTTGTCTTTTCGTTTAGAACAACAGTTGTACTGACAGCAGACTTCTCATCAGAAATAATAGAAGCCAGAATGCAATGGATAGTTAAAAAGAAAAAAGCTAAATATATCTGTAATCACAATAAATGTCCTATTAAATAACAGAGATTATCAGATTAGATTTTTTAAAAATTTCCAGCTATATGCTTTTACAAAAAATATCCCTAAAATATAAAGACATTGAAAGTAAAAGGCTTAAAAATATATATGTATGTACACATATATATTTTTAACGTATTTATAAAAATAAACCAGGAAAATATTAACTAAACTTAAGCTGGCATGGCTATATTAACATTAGAAAAAAATAAACTTCATGCCCAAGAAAATTATGAGGGATAAAGAATTTCACCGTATAATGATAAAAGAGAGAGAAGAGTATAGTAGTTAAGGACACACACTCTAGAACCAGACTACCTGGGTTCAAATCCTGACTCCACCACTTAGAAGCTGGGTCACCTTGGGCAAGTTACTTAACTCTCTGTCCTCAATTTTCTCATCTGTAAAATGGGGACAGTAGTTCCCAATTCATAGAGTTGTTATGAGGGATAAATGAATTAATATATCAAGAACACTTAGAAAATGCTTGGCACAAGGTGCTATATAGCTATTTGCGCTATAAAAGCACCAAGTTCCAGAAAGACACCATAGTTCTGAACTTCTACATACACAATAACATAGCTTCAAAATACATAAAGCAAAATGGATAATATTATAATTAGACATTGGCAAATACCTAATTAGAGTGGGAGGTACAAACACATCTCAGTAATTGATAGACCAAACAGATAAAACAATGGTAAATATACATACAAGTTTAACGACATCATTAACAAGCTTGATTTAATGGCCAAATATAAAACTCTCTACCCCTGAAAATTAGATACTACACATAGTTCACAAATGCATGTTCAATATTTATAAAACCTAACCATGTACAGATCATATTCCTTGACCTCAAAGCAATTAGATTAGAACACAGGAACAGAAAGACAACCAACCACTCCCCATATATTTGGAAATTTTAAAACATACTTCCAAATAACTTATGCAAAAAGTGGAAAATATTTAGAACTAAATGATCACAAAAACACTGCTTGTCAAAAGGAACGGGACACAGCCAAAGCAAAACTTAGGGGCAAATTTATAGCCTTAAGTGTTTGTGTTCAAAAGGAGAAAGACAAAAAATTAATAAGCTAAGCATCCAAATTAATAAGTTGGAGAAAGAACAACAGAGTAAATGCAATGAAAACATACAGAAGGAAAAATTAAAGAACAGAAATAGTAAAAACTGATACTTAAATACACAAATATCTGGCATGATTTATTAAGAAAAAAAGGAAGAAAGCATAAATAAGCAATACAGGAATGAAAAAAGTGATCTAACTACAGAAACAGAGATTTTTAATGATAAGAATTTATGAACAATGTTACACCAATGTATTTGAAAACTTCGAGAAAAATGGAAAATTCTCTAGAAAAATATGACTTTCCCAAACTGCCAGAAGTAGAAAAATCTAAATATACATTTAATTATTAAAGAAATTTAATCAGTAATTAAAAGTCTCCCCCACAAAATTTACCAGGTCCAGATGGTTTTGTGTGTTCCACAAATATTGAAGGAAGTGATAATCCCACTTTAAACAAACTGTCCCAAAAAACAGGAAAAGATGAAATGGGTCACCATTTATTTTATGAGGCTAATACAATTGATATCAAAACCAGACAGTCACAGACAAATGTTGGCCAATCTCATTTATGAACACACACAAAGAGCTCCGAAACAAAACATAGCTAGAAGAGCCAACCAAAGGCAGCGTGACCACATGGGCATCATCACAGGGATGACAGGCAGAGCCAAAGACAAAGAACATCTATCAGTGTAATTCACCACATTAACAGGTTAAAGGAGAAAAACATTTATGATAACTCCATACATATAGAGAAACAAGTTTCAACATTTATTCATGAATTGAAACAAAAACTAAACAAAACAGAATTTCTTTATCCTAGTAAACAGTGATATGGCGACAGAGACAGGCTAGATGCCGACAGATCCCATCTCCTTTTCCCAAACACAGAGAAAGACCACGTTTCCCAGCCTCTTGGGAGGTGCATTGGAACCCTGCGCCTGGCCAGTGGATATGGACAGAAGTGACGTACACCAGTCTCAGGTCTGGCCATAAATCCTTTCACAGTCACGCATTCTCTCTCCATCTTCCACAAAGACCTTAGAAACCACGTGTTGGAGATGACAGCATCGCAAAATGGACAGTGTCTGGATCCCTGAGTCCCACCTGGAGGGGAAAGGCCATGAAGCCACTTAGCCCACATCAGACTATGAAACAAACAAGAAACAAATACTTATTTTGTTAAGCCACATTTTCATATATTGCATATCTGCGTGTCTGAGTGCTATCTTGTCCCACTGGTTTGTATCCCTCCCTCTGCCAATGGAACACTGTCTTAATTACTGTAACTTCATAAAAATGTTTGCAATCTGATAGGGCCGAGTCCAGGGTAAAGACAGTGATGACCTCTTCCAGGACAAAAACAGTTTCTCGTGTCTTAGCCCGGGGCTTAGTATGTGCTCAACAGTCTTTTGATGAGTGAATAAACGAAGCCAAAAGAGGAAGTTAGAAAGACCAAGGGGAAAAGCAGACAAGGAGGGACATGCCCTCCCTTCACCAGAGAGAGGTCCCGGGAGTGCCAAGGCTGCTCTGGCAGAGTGTAAGCCAGAAGGCTCAAGTCAGAGTGGGAGGAGGGGGGGAGGAAGTTTCAAGCTAAACCCCTCCTCTCTGCCTCGCAAAAAAGAGAAAATGACAGAAGGCTGTGGGAACCAAGAGCTGGAGGAGCCTGGAAGCAAAAGCTGAAGCTCTGTCAGCTTCCCAGCAGTTCACACCCTGAGACAATCCTCCCACCTCCAACCCCCAAAGCTGCCAAGAGCCCCAGGCAGAGAAGCAGGCGTCCCAGCACAGCCGGCCTCAGCAGCACCACACAGCACTGGGGAAGTGACAGAGTGATTGGGGGAAAAATAACTATTATAGCTGAGATATTTTAAAATCCGCCCTCCAGGCAGCATCCGGTTGCCACAGCAACCCTAGCTCCGCTGGGGGTCCTGATTGCCGGCTTGCTCACCGCACCTGCCTTGGGAGCCCGAGGTGTCCTCAGGAGGCCAGAAGCTGCTGCCACCAAGGGGCACACTGAGGAAGTGCCCCTGTGTCTGACGCCAAGGTGCTTCTATGTGCTCACTGTGAACACCTGATGGCATCGTTTTGTTCAAGGTTAATAATTTCATTATAAATATGTGCTCACTTCCTGTTCAAATTGACTCACAAAGTCTTTTTCGTTTTGTATTCACTTGGCTCCAACAAACACAAAAAGGAAACATCTTCATTCAGTTTGGCGTTGAGCAAACGAAGCAGTTGGTTTTGAGTTTTGGTTCCACGGTTTAGACAAAGCCCCTAAGGAACAAGATTGGCATTGGAACTGAGAGGCTGGCCCTGCTCTCCAACATAGATTTGCATAAGTAATGTTGCTGTACACATGCTCTCTGGACCCAGTCTAGAATAGCTTGCAGTATCTTTAGGAAACCCAAACAAGTAAGAAAAGGAGAGAGGAGCCACAGAGCCAGAACGACTGCTAGTCAAAGGCACAGAGGCAAACAGACACAACTGCTGTCATTCTCTCTCTTCAAACTGGAGCTAAGTATTCTCGACTCTGGCAGCGTTCCTCCCCATGTAGCCACGTTTTCCAACTCACTTCTGCTCTCACTTGGCATTCCATTTGGTAAGCTCGACCCATCTGGCCCAAGGAGAGCCCACCTTGCCTGTATCTACAACAGTAGCTGCTCTGGGACATAAAGCAATGCGTGGAGGAAGGACAGTGGCGGGCTGGGGTCGGGAAGGTCTTTGGTGCATGTCTTGGGGAGAACACTGGGCTCGGAGTTAGGAGTCCCAACTCTAGGCCCAGCCCCTCCATTTACTAACCGACTTTGGACACATCATCACTGAGGTGAACCCCACGAGGCAGGTGTTGTCGCCAATGACGTCACTGCTGTGGCACCTAGAATGGCACACGGCCCCAGCAGTCTTCAAGTGTTTCTGAAATGAAAGCACGGATGAATGGTCTCTGCCTGGGCGCCTTCATTTATAAAAGTGAGAGAGAGGAATTGCCTCTCTCCATTAGGGGCTTCGTGAGGCTCTAACAAGCATGGACAAAGGATGTCTGCTTTAAAATGCTTTGGTCAGGCTGGGTTTGAAAAGGTTAACTGATATGCAAATACGAGCTAGCCAGACTGTTACCTGACCAGCAGTTCAGACGACTGACAAGGGGCTCCGCTGGCTAGGGCTTCATCTGTTCCCTCAGAGCACTGGAGGAAGTCCTCGTAGCTCCCGCCTTCTGGGGCCCAGGAGCTGGAGTTGTACTGCTAGTTGCCCACCTCACATCCATCCCACTAGCCTCCCCTACAAACAGACCCTGATTTTGTCTGAGCAACAGTGTGCCCTGTCCCTGCCTCCGCGCAGCTACTGGTGACCCTGTGGCCCAAATGTAGTCCACAAGAGAGGACTGGAAGTCCTGAGGTGGAACTTCCGGAAAGTCCTTTACAGGGAGTCCAGCTCTACTGGCTTTGTCTTTGCCCTTTCCTCCTTCCTCTTGGGAATGTGGCTGCAAGGCCTGGAAGGGTACAGTGCCAGCCTGCACCTGGACAGACACACACGCTAAGACGGTGGCGGGCAAGGGCCTGCACCCCGGGTGACACCCTGGAGCTTGTTCCACAGCCCAAATGCCCACCTCTGAACTTCTTACTTAGAAAAATGACCACCTACTTGTTCAGCCACTGTACTCAGATTTCTGTGGCAAACAGCTGAACAAAATCCTAAATTAAACAGTACTGCACTTAAAATAGCTCATTTCTGAAATACACATTCCCAATGCCAATTTTACAGACGAGAAAACGGAAGCTTGGAGAAGTGAAGGAAATTGCCCAAGGCCACATAGCTGGTGAGCAACAGAGCTGGGCTTCGATTCCATGTCAGTCTGACTCCAAGACCCTTCGTCTTCTCACTTTTGCCATACTCCCCAAGGGAGAAGAAAGGAAGGAAAGCCGTGTTTGTCTCTAAGGACCCTACAGGAGGTCTTTCAGGGTCTGAAACCCTGCCAAGTGCCAGGCATGTAGGTGTGGGGATAAAGAATGAGTCAATATGGACAATGTTCATGCAGCTCATATTTTAGTAGAAGACATAGATTAAGGACGTAAATATAGGTCATGAGGTGATAAGGACTATGGAAAACATTCAGCAGCATAAGAGGGCTAGAAACTGCTATTTTTTTTAGGAAGTTGAGGGATTCTCTTTGAAGTGACATATGCACCAGACCTTTAAGAAGTGATCAGAAAACAAAAAAGGGATAGAGCAAGTCATGTGGATATCAGAAGGCAGAGGGAATGCAAGTTCAGGGGCCCCGAGGAGGAGCGGACAGTGGCCCAGCAAGACAGCCAGCACGGCTAGTGTGTGGTGACTGAAGGGGAAGGGGTAGGTCAGGCCCGAGAAGCCGTGGTGGAACAGGATGCAGAGGCATTTGTGCGGTGGTCAGGAACTCTGGCTTTGACTCTGAGTGAGACAAGAAGTCAGAGGAGGGTTTTCAATCAGAATAGATCAAATGTACGATCTGACTTCTGGGCCCCCGAGTGGAGAGTATCAGGGAGGGAGAGAGGGAAGAGAGGAGGCAGGGAGGCCAGAGATTAGGTTTCTGCAAGAATCCAGGCGAGAGATGCCAGCAGACTGGACCAGCGTGGTGTTGAAGGCTGGAGAGTGCCCTTAGTCTGGTATATTCTGAAGGCAAAGCTGACAGGATCTGCTGGTGGACTGGACTGGACGTGGGAAATGAGAGAGAGAGAGAGAGAGAGAAGACAAGGATGAAGCCAAGCCTTCAGCCTAAACAAGAAAAAAGGAGTGCTACTGTCTCAAGTGGGGAGGATTAGAAGACCCAGATTACTCGGGGTGCTGGAGGGGGACCGGCTGCGTCCTGCACGCGGTTAAGCTCTGATGCATGTGGAATGAGCACAGCTCCTCATCCTCCTTCACGAAACTCGTTCAGTCAGCTTCCAGGACACCAGCTCTCAATTCCCATCCCGTGTCACTGGCCGCTGTTTCTCAATTTCCTATGTTCCCTCCCCTCTCAATGACTACCAGGCATCCAAACAGAGGTGTCAAGAGGTGGGTCAGATAGAGCCAAAGTAAAGAGTGTTTTAAGAAGGGAAGGAGTAATCAGCTTGTGTCAAATGCAAACAACTGCTGGAGTCAGATGAGGACGAGAACTGACTAGGGGATTTGGCAAGCGTGAGGTCCTAGGTGACACAGACCATGGAAAGATGGAACTGGATTACTCCTAGAGGAGGAATAAAAGAAACACATACTTTCCAGAATCACTGTAGGAAAGCTCCTTCCTTTACAACAAACCATAAACCAGATCCTTTTTCTTTTCCACATCAGGAAAGACGCTAAGGATATGCCAAAGCCTGGCATGCACTCACTCCCAGACAGCCTGGGGCTTCACAGCCCGGCCTGGGGGGTGGGGGTTGTGGGAGAACAGCAGCAGGAGAGCGGACATCAGCACCTTACGGGAGGAAAATGCCACCAACTTCTCTGCCTCAAGGTCGCCCACACACTCACCCACTGTCGTTCCCCCACAGGGCTTTCTAGTACATTCCATACAGAGCTTCAGAAGAGACAGCATAAGGAATATTTATTATGATTATTTTAATTTAAAAAAATAAGTCCCAAAGTCTGTAGGCAATAAGCTAAAATGCAATAAAAAGTAGTATGTGAGTGTTAGTTACACACCTTGCTGGCACGCAGTGGTTGCTTCAATGCAGACAAAAGCCCTGCAGAAATTTCCACATTATTCCACACCACCTCCCCTTTTTTCAGAAGTCCCTTCTGAAATGATGAGGGAACTGAGGCACAGAGGTAAAGGGACTGGCCTGAGGTCAGAGTGCTAGGAGAGGCAGACAGGAATGAGGCCCAGAAAATCCTGAAGTTCTATCCAAAATGCTACCCAGGGTACAATTCTGTGGCAACTGCCCAGCAGAAAAAAAGCCACTGTCTTCTTGCGAGAGACCAATAACATCACACTGTGGGCCAGCAGGAAGAGTGTCACGGTAAGCAGGCCCTGACTCGATGCCCAGTGATCTGGGCTAGAGCGAGCCAACAGGACCCCTAGGGCTGCAGGCTCCCTCCCGCCCCTTTGCCCCCACTGCCCAGCCCTCGCTACAAAGCCCAGCCCTCCTTGTGGAAAACCAGCTGCACAGCCTCGTCCACGTCGTGCACAATGTGGGACGCCTCCATGAGCTCCTGACTGAAGCGGAAGTCCCGGTGCCCGTGGAAGGGAGGCTCTTCTCCCCCCTGCGCAGGCTCTGTGGACACCGGGACCTTGGGACTGTACACGCCAGTGCACACCAGGATGGAGGTACAGCTCTGGGTGGCTGAGGGACGCTGCTTCCACAGGCCACCGGCCCCCAGCTCCTGTGCCCCATCATGCTTCACCATCTGCAGGTACTGGTGGAACAGGTTGGCACCGTAGACATCAGACATAGGGTTATCACTGGCAGGGGCAGCCACACCGGAAAAAGAAAGAGGAGAAAACCCGAGTTCAGTGTTGCAAGGCAAAGCAGCAGAAGACAGTTGTGGGGAGAGAGGTGTGCACTAGGCGTGGGGACACAGGGAGGTGAGTGGGTGGGGAGGAAGGGAAGGATGAGGAGATGGAGCAGAGCTCACCCTACAGCATAGAGGTTCTGGATGGGCGCGACCCAGCCCCGCCTCTCCGTCTGCTGCCTGATCAGGTCCTCTGCGTACTGGTAAGTGAGGATGCTGGGTTTGCCCATCAGGCCCTCATATCTCAGCTCTTTGCCCGTCACTTTCTGGTAAATGGTTTCCAGGCACAGCAGAAAGGTGCCGTGGCCAAACCTGCCAGAGAAAAGAGCCCAGCAACTCAGCCCTCTCCTCCCAGGCTCCTCCTGGCCACCTGCCATTCTCTAAGCAGTACCCTACACACCAACCTGTGACTCCAGGGCCCTGATGGGGAGAGGTCAAAGTGAAATTACTTCTAGTAAGAAGTAATTATATTTATTACCTATGTTTACGACCCGCTTTTATCTAATAACATGCTCACGCACTGGAGATGACATCTCACATTTAACTCTCAGAAACACCCTATGAGAGAGCTATCACTGTCCTCATTCTACAAGTGAGGACCTTGAGGCAGAGAGAGATGAAGGACCTTGCCCAACGTGGCAGAGCTAGGATTACAACCAGGCAGTCAGACTCCAGAAACCAAAGTTTAAATTCTGCTTTAGATTTGTGGCAGACTACTGGCTGCCATTCTCTTTTTCCTTAGAGCAAATTTGCAGCAGCGAATATTGCCACTGGGTGTGAAAAGTACATTCCCATGCTTCCATTGCAGCTAGGAGTGCAGCCATGTGACTAAGCTATAGCCAGAGAGTCAATGGATCCAGAAGTGCTGGGCTAAACTTCCAGGAAGTACCCTTAAAATTGGAAAGGGGTGCTCATCTCCACCTCCCCTACTTCTTCCTGCTGTCTGGAATGCTGACATGATGGCTGGAGTTTGGGCAGCCACGTTGGATTATGTAGTGAAGGGCTAAGGACTGCACAGCAGGAAGACAGAATGTGCCTGTGTCCCTGACAAGCAGCCTTCCACACAAGCCTGGACTGCCTACCCCAGACCTTTTTTGACATGAATAAGAAATAAACTTCTGTCTTGTATAAGACATCTTTGTTACGGGTTTTCATCTCTTGCTGCTAAACCAAATCCTAACTGATACTGTACAATATATTAAAGTTATATTTCAGCGTCACTTACACATACATATAACAAATTCTATTTCCAATTTTTAAATTTTTGACTGAAAAATTAATCTTAAGTCTGGTTTATAAATAGAAATGTGCCCCTTGCTATTCAGTTCACAGCTTGTATAACCAAACCCCTCACCTGGCGTCAGCACACCCTAACTCTAGGAAGAATACTTCAAAGAAAATCCCTAACCTTGAGCTGCAGAAATACACTTTAAAAGTAACACGAGAGAACGCCTTAATCCCCTTCTCTCTGGGGCTGTTGAGTCATGCGACTTTAGGCAGAACGGGGCCCTGCTGCCCTCTGCTGAAGGATCACTCGCACAGCTACTGGGAGTCAGCGGCAGCGAGAGAAACTCTTAGACTTTGGCCTTGCAGATAAGAGCAGCCACACAGTCCACAGCAGCTGTCAGCTGTCCTTTCAGGAAGGCTCTTTGCGGGCCTGAAAAGGGCTGCCTGTGCTGTGCTCGGCTTCAGAAAAGGACAGGACAGATGCCATCTGCACAGCCGAGCAGGGTGTGTGGGCCTGTGGGAAAGTCACGTAGGCACTGGTTCTCACTCCTGGTCTCCACAACCTCAGAATAACTCTTGCTTCCCTTTCCCCCTCATCTTATGTGCCAGAGACACACGGAAGTGAAAGAACCAGGCCCCAGGGAGGAGGGGCAGCGGAACAATCTGCACGGGCACGCCTTGGCAACCGCCCAGCCTTTGGGTTCCGCTGGTCAACACCAGAATGTTCTGTTAAGACTCTGGAGGGCAAGGGTCGTGTGTTCAAGATCATCTCAACATAGCTTCAGTGCTCAGTAAGCTGTAGTTTTTGTTTAATCATTAAAATGTGAGGTGATCCTTGAAACCCCTCCCAGAAGGCCAGATTTCTGTGCAACTGCAGGGCCCCAGGTAGGTGTCTGACCACCCAGAGCATCAGAATGACAGGGGAAGCATCAGCAGGGGAGCCTAGGCAGCAGCTGGAAGTGGGCCACCAGGGTCAAGACCAGGGACTCTGTGTCCTCACCTGGGCATCTTGGCTTCAGCCATCCAAAGGAGATCCATGTTGCTGGCCAGGACAGGGAGATGAGGATAGGGGGCCGTCGCCAAACCAGTCCCTGGGTTCCCATTGCTGAGAAGGACATCCATGATCAGCTGCAGGCTTGTCTCCCAGCGGACTGGCTCCCCAAGGAGGAGCACACCTTTAAAGAGCAAAGGCATGGCGGTGAGGGTTGCAGGGCACTCAGCCTACCCTCCATGGCAGGTGGCTAGCGGAAGGCCCTCAGGAGGCCAGCCGAGGCCAGTGGGTGCCACCCAACCACCAACTCTTCCCTGTGGTGCCCTCACCATAGCCATGACAGGGGACCCTGAATCAGCCTTGAAAGAGCCCCTCTCCCACTGACCCGTGGGGAACGAAGCCCAGGGCTCAGGAAGGAGGTTCCTGAGGGCGCCCATCTCCAGTGTCCACCGGTGCTTCCCAAAGGAGGTTAAGAAAAGGCAGCAGCAGTCTCAGGCCCGCTTTATCCTGCCAAAGGATGCTCTCCCCACCACCTCACCCTGCAGGGACTGGGCAAAGGGCCCACCTCCCTCAGCCGCTTCTCTCTGAGCCCCAGGCCAGTAAACCTAACGGCGAGGAGAGGGGGATCTGGACTGACAGAGACCTGAGCTCCAAGCCTGACTCTGCCAACTGTCCTCTATGACTGTGGGCAAGGTATGTACCTCTGCTAAGCCTCAGCAGCCTGGACTAGAGAACACCACCTACTGCTATTACGAGGACAAAAGGGAGATATAATAAATAAAGCACTTAACGATGCTGGACCCAGCACTCAAAAACGGAAGCTGCTGCTATCAACTACAAGACCAGTGAACTGAGCCAGCGCAGTGGCCCCGGGGAGCAGTGCCGCCCCTAGGGAGGTGGTCTAGAGACCAGAGGATGGGTTTTCACTGTCACGATGACTAACACTTAGTGGGTGAGGGTTGGGGGGGCACGGGATGCAAGATGCTCAGGACAGTCCTGCACAATCACAAACTTTCCCCCCTCCTATGAAGGCGAGTGTGCAATCTGACACTCACACAGGTGAGCACCCTGTTGAGAACTACTTGAACCTACATTCTCATTCCATTCGACGTGTAAACACAGAGGACTGGGGATACGGTCTTAACAAACACTGATTTTTCCAAAAACGTAACTATAAGTTAGGAGAAGACTGTACTTTATTTTTTCAAAACTTTGTTAAGTTTTGATGTTCCTATTTTGGAAAGTCATTTCACCAATGACAATGCTGCCTCAAATTTCTGAGTCACCAATAAAACACATTTCTATCACACCTATAAACACACTCACATCAGTCTGCACTTGCAGCCCTAACACTCAGGGTGACTCTGTCTATGGTCATTTTAGCAGTTCCTTATGTCTGATTGGATTATTATTACATATTGAAAAACACACTCCTTTACTAAAAATGTTTCCTTTCATTTTTTTCCTATTTCAATTCAGGCTTCATACCGAACTGATTAATTTTTAATATATGTGTATAGGAAAGATATTATCTATGAATCTCATTTTGCGGTGGTAAAGGGGACATTACAACATTTTTGTTATATAAGGGGAGAACTGGGATTAAGAGGGTTGAGAAACACTGGACTACATTACCTCTAGGTACCTTTCCCCTCTAAGGTTTAAGCTTATGATTTCTCTGGAATAATCAGGCAATTGATACAGTGTAGGAAGGATTAATAATGAATGTCTCAGAGGTAGTGAGTGGCAAATCCTAGACCAGAACCCAGGTGAGCAGATGTCCAATGCCCCCAAGTCACTCCGCCCATCTGCAGGCAACTACCATACTAGAAAAGCCTGGAGGGCCTAGGGGAGAGAGAACACCCAGACCCACACCCACACAGGAGAGGAGCCATTACCTTCAATGGCGGGGAAATCGCTCGGCGGAAGGGGCTGCCAGGAGACAAAGAGCAGGCCGTCAGTGCAACGGTCCCTTCCTACCAGTGGACAACCACACACCACTTTCCGGGGAGGGGGGCAGGAGGAAAAACACATTCCAGACAGAACAAAGATCACCCCCCGCTCTAGCCCAAGCTGAGGAGAAGCCAGAGACGACCGAGGAAGGTTCATGAAGAAAGGTGAAGAGAGAACGACCAGGCTGGTCACAGAACAGGCTGAGGGAGACCACATATAAAGGTCAGCCAAGAGGAAGGGCTAGTCAGCTGTCCTCCTCTGGTGAGGAGAGGAGATGAGATACAGGCCAAGCAAGAGTCTAGAACCAGGGAGCTAAAGATGAAGGGGTGTCTATGGAGAAAAAAGGAGGCCATCAGGGCGTGATGCATCATTTCTCTTGATGTCAGATTAGGAGGCAGGAGCCTTCACTTAACCACCTCTTGGGGTCTGTTCCTTCCCCAGGTTATTACTGTCCTGGCTCTGCACTAGCCAGCCATGTGTCCTGGGGTAAGTCACTTTCCCTGTGTGGGGCTCAGTCTCTGAGCCGTTCTGAGATCTGTTCCAACTCTGACATCCTGGTTCTCCACATAATCTGCATGGTTCTAAGAGAAAGCTCTCAACGGTGATGAAGGGCGCTATTCACGTGGAATGTTCTGGAGGAAGGAGGACTAGCGCTGTATAAACAAACAACAGTAAGCCTGTCTATTTATAACCGCATTTCATCACATTTTCCCAGTGGCCTGATTTAAAATATAGGCTGTGTGATATATAGAGTTCACACGAGGAGAAAGATGGCCAAGGGCCAGTGAGAGCCGGGCAGGCACGCTCCAGAGGATCACTGAGAGGGCCCATGACTACCAACCAGAAGAGACAGGAAATCCAACCAGTGATTCAGAGAGGAGCTGAACCCAGAAGGCACACGGGCAGACACTCAGAACCGCCAGTCGCTTCTAGGCATGCTGTTTCTCACAAGGACAACTCTCTGTAGCATGCGTCAGGATAAGGTGCAGCAGTGAGTAACTTAAGGTTAATGATTCGCCCAAGCAACACTGGGAAAGCCAGCTGTGAAAATATAAAACTATTCATTGGAGATGCTAGGGCTCTGAGAGGAGTTCTCAGCTAATCACACACAATGCAAAAAGGAGAGGCCTCAGGAGCCTGCTGCTCCTCTGGGCCATTCTTGTACATCTGGGGAATGAAACCCTTGGCCAGATGGGCCTCTCCAAGGAGGCCGCTCTGCAAACACACAGACGAGATGCACTCTAAGCGGGGGTGGTCGTCAGGCCAGCGAGAGGAGCCCCTGCAGGAACAGGACAGAGCTGAGTACTGAGACCCCTGGGACATGCTTCTTAGTACCGTGGTCTTTGGCCGCCGCTGGAGATCAACCATGTCAAGCACAGGGAAGGCGGCCCGCAGCTCGTCCACAGTAACCACATTCTCGAAGCCCAGTCTAGAGCAAGATCAGGGAAGCAAAACTCGACAGTTCTGGAGGAAGATGCCTTTAAAGTGGGGGGAACCAACCTAGTCCTGATCAAAGCAGTCCACCCAATCCCCAGACAGAGCCCAGCAAGGCGGACACCGATCCTGAAGGTGCTGGCAGGTGGGCTGTGACAGCACAGGCAGAGCGGGATGCGCACCCCCAGGGCCCAGGGACCACGCCAGGCACTCCCAGGGAACAAGGACATACAAGACCCTGTGTCCTCACAGAGCTCGCCACACGCCCAGAGCCCATGAAAGCAGCGCTCTGTGAACAGGGCTGCCGCTGCCTGCTGAGGAGTTCAAGAGAGAGACTCCTCGGGGGGCTGCGCAGGTGGGCAAATGGTCAGAGAGAAGTTACACTTGAGCTAAATCTTGAAGGATGAACCAGATTCAGCCAGGAAGGGGAGAACCTGGTGAGGGGCAAGCCAGCTCCAGCCCTCTTTCTCCCAGACCTGCCTCCATTTTCCTGTCCTCTACTGACACTTGCAATCCTAACTTGACATGGTTTCAGATTACTCTCAAAATGAATCCCCCAACAACGCTGCTTCCATCAGATCACCCCAGTCAGCAGTAAAACCTGCACTGACTCCGGCTGCCTCATAAGCAAGTTCACCTACTTCTCGCGTTTACTTCCCATTTCCTACCCTAGGCACCACCTTCCCTAATCTCTCATTCCCCACCCGTCCCATTCCAGCCTCTGGCTTCAGGGTTCCTCACCATCCTTCCTCTTTCCAGCCTCCCTGGCTACTTCCCCTGCGTGGGGAACTTTAACTCTCTGGTGCATGGCCACCCCCTCCACGAAGTCACAGGTAATCCTACTCCTGAAATAGGCTCCCTCCCCCGACACCTGTGACTCTTGGAGCCTATGCTCTCTTCCTAGTCTTCCATCCTATGCTGTCTTAAATACTCCTCTGTTTATGGGGTGTGATTCCTGCGTCCCCAGGTATGAACCCCTTGATAAAGTCACAATCCTGCTGTGCTTTTCCTGGCCTCCTTCCCCCTTTAGAGCACGCAGCACAGTGCTGGTAACACAGGAAGTGCTAGCACAGGTTTGTGGAATGAGCAAATGAATAAGCTGCTTGAGAACAGGGACCAAGTCTCCTGCTTTCTGAGTGTGCAAAACACAGAAGGATGAGTTCACTGCAGATACTTAACACTGGCTGATAAGTTGACTGAGCACCCCAAGGAACAGCACTAGCGCAGCAGTGCCCAAACCTGATTACAGAATCGCCTAGCATTCTTTTCTTAAATACAGATTGCTGACTTTTATCCCAGACCTAGTGAATGCAGACTCCCCAGGGGTAAGGCCCAGCATTCTATATTTTAAGCTCTGCGGGAGGTTCTGTTGCAGTGGCATGTGGCCTGGCTTTTGGAGACCACCAGGCCCAGGACTGGCCATACCAGGGAGCCCTCCTCCCTCCCTCAGAGCCCACCACCTATCCCCTGAGCCCTGGCAGCCTGCGCCCGCCACGCCTCACTAGTCCTCCCTCGGCAGCCAGGGTGAGAAGCACCAGAGGATACGCTCGCGCATTCTCCACCAGCGGGCCCTGCCCGGACACCAGCATCCGCCTCCTGTGGTACTGTGAGAAGAGCTTCATGGGGCTGTGGGAGAGAATAACCTGGTCTGGCTCCACCTGCAGGGACAGCAAAGAGACAGAGGAGAGCAGACGACACAATTGTAGAGGGAAAGTCATGGGGAGATGGGTGGCAGGCTCTTTCACCTAGGAGGGGGGAAAACCTACCAGAAAAAGAAGAGAGAAAAGCCTTTTATGGCACCCAGGACTTCTAGAAACTATCCAAACAGGTGTGAGAAGCATCTAATTTGGTTCTTGCCACACAAAACAAGAAAGCAGGAAACGCCAGGGGCCATGGGTTCTGACTGCTCCCCAGTGCTGTCCTGCTCAGCTCACTAGCACCCTCTGTGTGCCTCAGTCCCCTAACTGGAAACCACAGGGTTTGTGTGCATTCTGCGTCTGTCATAGAAACCTGCCTTTGACTTTGACTTTGTCTTTTCAGTTCTACTTAAAGACTTAGCTTTTTGACATTTATTCTAACTCCAACAATGCAGCCTTTACTCAGAATGTTTTGGAACTCTTTCTGGAGAGCAGAGAAGGAAACCAGCTTTATTCCTTCACTCGCTGTGGTCATCCCCCAAGCAGTGTCACCAGCCAATCAGCTACTTTATTTACTGTTTGGTTCCAAAGGACTGTTTCCAAAAACTAAATCCATCTTTCACAAAGAACATGTAACGCTGGGACACGGCCTGGAGCTGCAGGCGGGGGAAGAAGGGCTGCTTTTGGGGGAAGCGCTCCTTCAGATGTGCACGTTTTATTTCTGAGAAACAAGGGCTGTTACGTCAGAGTCCCACCTGTCACATGGAGACTAAGGCGAATGTGACCCTTCCTTTCCAGAGGCTGACAACCCACAAGACAACCCTGATGCCCAGAAGAAAAGAAATGGGCACAAAGACAGGAGACTCAAGCTGACAAACACATGAGCAGGATTTCTGGGCTCAATGTGTATTTATAGATTAAAAAAATGGCCCTACTGTTGCGGCTCTGCTCATGAGGCTGGGCTTGAACTCCAAAGCATTTTCCCGGCAGTGCTGGAAGATTTGTACTGACCCAACTGGCCACGCCCTCGGGTTTCTCAACACTGTGCCCCAGCCCAGGGAAGGAGCCTTGGTCAGAACTGGAGGGGGGGTCCCCGGGGAACCAGGTCCCTGGGCTTCCAGGTCTCTGGCGGCCTCCTGACCTTGAACCCCAGCAGGGCTGACAGCTCCTGGGCTTTGCCGTGTTGTAAGATGTTTCCAGCATTTGTGACAAAGACCACAGGCACCCGCAGCTGCCCCTGGGAGTCCAGCAGCCTGCGGAACGCTTCCAGAGCAGCGGGGATCACTCTGTGGCCCCGCACCAGCACTCCATCGATGTCCAACAGGAACCCAAAGGTGGGCGGGCTCTGCACAGGGGAGAAGAGAAGCAGCACTGCCCAGGGCCAGAGGCAGAGGGAGGATGGAGAAGACCCTCACAAAGAGGGCTCCACACCATCCTCAGGTCGGCTGGCGCCCTGGAAAAGCTGCGTCAGAGCAAACAGAAAATGAGGACATGGGGTTTCTGATAAGACAAGTCCAACTATAACAGAGAATTATTCTTTTTTCATGTATTTTTAAGCATATAACTATTTTGCTAAAATTATTTTTGCTTAATTAATATAAAGGAATTTTTTAACTGGAAAACAGAGAAGTTCAATAACAAAATCCCAGCACTTTAACACAACCAATTAATATTTTCCTTTCATCTCTCCTTTTTTTATTCTTATGTTTGTCATGTGGCTACTGTACGTTATGTGCAAGTTTGCATCTTGTTCTTTCTGCTTGACACAGAAGCATTTTTATCTGTTACAATAGCCTTCATAACTACCATTTCTTTCTTTCTTTATTTTTAAAGATTGGCCCTGAGCTAACGTCTGTTGCCAATCTTCTTTTTTTTTCCCCTTCTTCTTCTCCCCAAATCCCCCTAGTACATAGTTGTATATTTTACTTGTGGGTCCTTCTAGTTGTGGCATGTGGGACGCCGCCCCAGCCTGGCCTGATGAGCAGTGCCATGTCTGAGCCCAGGATCCAAACCGGCAAAACCCCGGGCTGCCAAAGCAGAGTACACGAACTTAACCAGTCGGCCACGGGGCCAGCCTTGCCTTCATAATCATCTTTTAAAATTTTGTTTTATTATAACCACATACACAGAGTTTTTAAAAAAACTCAACTGCTACAGATGATATAAAATTTTTTTTAAAGTTTCTTGCTTCCTTCTTCCACCTAGTGCTATTCCCTCTCTTGTATATTTTCCAGAAACTTCTTACGGATATACAGTATATGAATTTCTTATCTTTTAACTAACACGATGGCATTATGTTGTTCTTTCTTTTCCATCTTACTTTTTTTTAGCTGGTATCTCTTGGTTATCTTTCCATATCAACACACACATCTCTACCTCCTAAACTTCATTTCTGGTTAACTAATATTCTGAGTGAATAACCCACTAACATTCTATTTCCCCTATTTTGGACAGTTAGGTTTCTCCACATTTTTGCTACTACAAATAATGCTATAAGGAATCTCTTCATGCTTCCTGATTTTTCCATATTAGGGATTTTTCCATATTAGGGATTTTTCCTTAAGCCGGTACTTAAAAGTGGGAGAAAGAAATCAAGAGTGCAAACATTTTAACAACGTAACACCTACTGACAAATTGTTTTCCAAAAACATGTACCAACTTATGTAGCTACTGGTAATACACTCTACCCTTGCCAATATTGATTTTCACATATATCAAAGAGTTTATTAATTACCAAAAGTCTTATTAATTTAAAAGTTTAAAAAACGTTATCTCGGGGCTGGCCTGGTGGCGCAGCGCTTAAGCAGCTTATTCCGCTTCAGCAACCCAGGGTTTGCCGGTTTGGATCCCAGGTGCAGACATGGCACCGCTTGTCAAGCCATGCTGTGGCAGGCGTCCCACATACAAAGTAGAGGAAGATGGGCACAGATGTTAGCTCAAGGCCAGCCTTCCTCAGCAAAAAGAGGAGGATTGGTGGCAGATGTTAGCTCAGGGCTAAATCTTCCTCAAAAAAAAACAAACAAAGGTATCTCATCTTGATCTGCATTTCCTGGATTTATAAAGTTGAACACTGCCCTCTTTTAAAAAATTCAACCCAGGGGCCAGCCCCGTGGCCAAGTGGTTAAGTTTGTGCGTTCCGCTTTGGCAGCCCAGGGTTCACTGGTTCAGATCCTGGGTGCAGACACGGCACGGCTCATCAGGCCATGCTGAGGCGGCGTCCCGCATAGCAGAGCCAGAAGGACCCACAACTAGAATATACCACTATGAACTGGGGGGCTTTGGGGAGAAGAAGAAAAAGAAAAGAAAAAGAGAGGAAGATTGGCAAGAGATGTTAGCTCACGGCCAATCTGCCTCACACACACACACAAATAATAATAATAATAATTTGACCCATTTCTTATTTTATAAACTGTTAGCATATAAGATGTTTTTCAATTGTCAAAAAAATCCAACCTAACCTGTTTATAATTTTTCTTTTGCTGGTGCCAAGTAGGTCAAGCCATCCTGACCCCACACACCTGCTCTATGCACAGGCTCCTTCTATGAGAAGCACCCAAAACACAGACGAACCACACTCCAGAGTCTCACTGCTTAGTTGAGAAGAAAGAACAAGCAACAGGTCTAGAAAATACTTAAACCCGCTAAAACTGCAGCATTTTCACAAGTGTAAAATCAATTTTAAGCACTTAACTTCTGAGTAAACGAACAGAAGTAAACAGGGGTAGTTTCTTAGAAGAGAATTTTGAGCTAGGCAATGAAAGAGTTAAATATATGCATTCACGTAACAAATACCCCTTGAGAGCGCCAGCAGCAGCAGACCACCCAAGCAGGCAGAGGGGGCCTCTGCCTACAGTTCAGTGGGGAAGACAGTCCAACAAGCAGCCACAGGGCAGTCTACGCTGAGTGCTACATCAAGAAATGAGGTTCCCCTCTGAGAAGCTGCATCAGGGGTACCTAAGCCGTGGCAGGTGAGAGGATTGGCCATCACAGGTCTCCCAGGTCAGTTTAAGGACTTTCAAAGAGGAAAGTGGCACCATCAGACCCGCGCGGTAGAAAACTCTTGGCTGCAGAGTGAAGAATGGATTGAGTGGACTGAAGAAAGTCAAGTTGAAGGGATCAGATGGGACCAACTGCAATCCAAGACAGAGATGACAGTGGCTTTAACTAGGTAGTGGCAACAGGAATGGAGAAAAGGGGGAAAATCATACATAGGAGGCAGAACAGCCAGGACCTGGAAACAGTCAGATGTGGGGACTGAAGGAGGGAGCGACCACAGGGACTCCCATGGGTGTTTTAGCTTGGGAACATGGGAGGGGGGATGCTGGTATCACTCACAGACTCGAGAAACTCTGGAAGAGCAGCAGCTATGAGATCAAGGAGGGCAGAAGATATGTCCCACCTTGGACCTGCAGACAGACAAGTGGCCATACCAGCACTGGACAGAAGGTCCTGGAGATGAAAATCTGGAAGGTCAGCTCTCAGACAACAGCTGAAACTTGGGAGGGGAGAGCAGAGGAGAGCCTGAGAAGCACACGCAGACTGTGAGCCGAAGTGAGGCTCCTAGAGAACAGGGAGAACATCGCCCTTTAAGGACGGGCCATGTCAGAGCCAGCAGGAAGAGCGAGGAGTAGCAGTCAGGGAGAGGAGGAAAAGGAAGAGCATGTGGGGTCAAGGAAGCCGAGAGGGATGAGCTTCTGCAACCAGTGAAACAGGGAATGGAGTGACTGCAAAGTCACGATCCATCTCCCCTCCTTTAACAGGGAGGACCACCCAGGAGGCGGTCTCCCAGCTCCTGCACAGCCGCCCAGCCTCAGACAACAGCTTCAGTGCCGAGCTGGAGGTGGGAAAGGACACTGGAAAAAGAGCAGGAAAGCAACTCCAATCAGCAAGACAGCACTTCTGACCACCAGCACACAGAGCTGCCAGGGAGAAACTGGTCAAGTCCACATGCCCTGCAGGAAATGCCTAAACAGTGTCTGGATCTCTTGGCTCCAAAGGCAGATTCTGTTGCACCCCGAGCTAGACATGTAACAAAGGTACATTTATTTAATCTTCATACCAGTGCTCTGGGGACGACTGTCCCTATCTCCAACTGACATTACCTACAAAAGGGACCTGTTTATACATGGTGTGCAGTACATATTCACCAGATAACTGACTGATGAATGAGAAACCAAATTCAGAGAGAACGAGTCAAAGGTGACCCCGTTCACAAATGCTGGATTCAGAATTCAGCCTCCAACTGCACTCACAGCAAAGTAAGCTCTTCAGCAGCCCACACGGCAGCACCTCGGAGCCAGGAGGGGATCCAGGAGGTACCAGGTCGGCCCTCAGCTCTCGCCAGCCCAAGCCATGAGTGCTCGTTCTCCTCTGTACTCAATGTGCTCTCGCACCCGACGGCCCTCAAAGATCCCCGGAACCCCTCCCTGTTCCTCAACAAATCCCACTAGAACAGGAGGCCTCACTTGGGGCCCACAGATAGACTCAGGGGGCCATAACTCCCTTAAAACTCTATGTGCATCTGTCCTGGGGAAAGGAACCACAGTTCTTTCCAGATTTTGTCTTACTCTTCTCAAAGAGAATCACTGCGGGGTCTAAAGGGGAGACCGGCTGTGATCCACCTTTTAACCCCCAATGTGATACAATGCTCAAACCCTGGGCAGTGCTCACTGAAGGCTGATGAATGCTGAACCACCAAAGGATGAAGGGTTAGGGGGAAATAAGACAGCCCTTCCCCTCAGGCACCTCCTGACCACCCTACTCCCCGCCAAGGGGCAGGCGGGGCCTCTGGAAGGCAGGTCCCTGGGGTAAGGACTGTGCCATTGCAGCACATGGTCTGCCCTCCTTCTTGTACTGTATGGACACAGGGCATTCGGTTCTGAAAGTTCAAATGCAAAATGCATTTACCTATAATTTTCAGACAATCACGGACAATTTTAAAAGGACTGGATTTTAACTGATATTAAGGAATTATTAATGTTGTCAGGTATGATAATGGATTGTGATTATGTTCAAAATGTCCTTATTTTTTCAGAGGTACACACAGAATTTAGGGTTGAATTGAAATGCTGTGAAAGCGTTTTACAAATGTAAAATATTATCATTATTACATACAGAAATTGTGAATTTAGAAGACAAAATGAGCCTCTTTTTAAAAAAACTGACCAGGGGGAAGGGAGGGTATGGCTCTGACTACCTGACAAAGTCCTGGCACAGTCGTCTAGCAGCTGCTTGACCTTAAAACAAAAAGCACTTCAAAACTCGACTCCAAGCCTCAGCGTCCTTCCTAAGACGCCGAGGCCTCTCCTACCTCCCAAGCCGCTGAGAAAATGAGACACCCAGCGCAACCTGGCGCAACCTGGCGCCCCGCGCAGCCCGTCCTCGCGGCCAGCGCGCCCGCCGACGGCGGGGCGCTCCCAGGGCAGCCCGGGGGTCCGTCGCGAGTCCTCAGACCTCGTGAAGCTGCACTGTAGTTGAAAATCATCACCAAAGGCTCTCATCGAGGAAATCAAAGAGGCAGCGCAGGGATGACACCCTGACCGGGAAACGGGAGCACGGCCGCCGCCGGGGGACTCTGGGGACGCGGAGCGGCAGGAAACGCCCGGCGCGCGGTTTGGGATTCTGTTCGGGTCTCGCTGGAGAGCCTTTCCTCCCAGCGCGCAGGCGCGGCAGGCCGCCGGGCCCGGGGAGGTGGGCGCGCCGCGGACGGCCGCGGCCGAGGCGAGAGCGAAGGGTTCCTGGGGTCAAGGCCGTTTCGCCCGAGGCTGGGGATGCTGGCGCTGCGGGGCCGCGAGCACCGTCCCGCGGCGCCCGGCCCACCCCAGCCCGCTCCGCCGGAACCCGGCGTCCTCACCTGCGCCGGGCCCGCAGCGTAGCCCCTCCCGGACCAGCGGCCCCGAAGCCCCAACGCCGCGCGCGCCGCCCACCGCCAGAGCCCGAAGCCGCCGAGCGCAGCCATCCGGCCCCGCCGCGCGCACGTGCACACGGCCGGCCCGCGCGGCCCCGCCGCCGCGCCCATCCGCCGCCGGGGGCGCGCGCCGGGCTCGCCCGAGACGTCTTGGGAGTTGTAGTCCCGCGTGTGTATCTCGAGGCCGGGCCAGGGCTGCGCGCGGTGGGGGCCGGCGAAGGGAAGAGGCTCGAGGTCTCGCCGCCTTCTACACAGAGCCCCGGGGTCAGCGGGCCGGTGTGTACGGTTGCACGGCCCGTGTACCTGCTGACTTCCTGAAACGTACGCTTCAGGCCCAAGTCCCAGCTGCGTCAACCCTCGATGACTTTCAGGGAGAAGAGAAACCATGAGGAGGGAACTAAGCGGTGTTTGCAAGGAGCGGGTGGAGGAGCAAACCTTTCTGCTGATGTTGGAATCCACTGAGCCGCAGTCAAGGAATGCTCATCGGGTGCCAGTTATTCATTCTCGTATTCTTTCAGGGAATATTCGCTATAGTTCTTCCTGCCGGGTTCTGTGCTAAGACCTGGGGAGACTATACGTAAGTAGACCCCGTAAACTCACACCTGGGGGTGGGGAGGGTTGAGACAGGACTATAATACAAGGTCCTGAGATAATAACTGTCCTGAGAGAGGGTCGGATAACTAAGCAAACACCTACTGAGCACAGCCGTGTGTCCCCGCCATTTGAAGTGTGAGGACGCTCCCTTCCATACCCTTTGACCCGTCCCTAGATATAGTTTTACTAAGAACCGGTGAGCCTGCGGTGTATTTAGCACCAGGAGGAGGAAGAGAGGTGGGGGACAGGGATAGACAGGGACTCTGCTAACTCAGAGATTAGCAATACACTTTGGTCCTCAGCTTTGGAGGCCAAAATCTTTTTTTTTTTTTAAGATCTCCTCTCTTAGCAACTTCAAATATGCAGTACAGTATTATGACCTATAGTCGCCATGCTGTATATTGTTTTCCCATGACATTTATTTTATAACTGGAAGTTTGTACCTTTTGACTCCCTTCACCCATTCCCCCAACCCTCTGGCAACCACCAGTCTGTTCTCTCACTCTATCTATGAGCTTGGTTTTTTATTTGTTTGTTTTGTTTTGTTTTTTCTTTCTCTGTCTGACATTTCATTTAGCTTAATGCTCTCAAGGTCCATCCATGTTGCTTCAAATGGCACGATTTCACTGTTTTTTATGGCTGAACAATATTCCATTGGATATTTATGCACATTTTCTTTATCCATTCATCCATCAATGACACTTAGGTTGTTTCCATATTGGCTATTATAAATGATGCTGCAGTGAACATGGAGGTGCATGTATCTTTTTGAGTTAGTCTTTTTGTTTTCTTCAAATAAATACCCAGAAGTGGTATTGCTCTATCATATGGTTAGTTCTATTTTTAACTTTTTGAGGACCTTCCGTACTGTTTTCCATAGTGGCTGCACCAGTTTACATTCCCACCGACACTACACAAGGGTTCCCTTTTCTCCACATCCTCACCAACACTTATTTCTTGTCTTTTTGATAATAGCCAAGGTGTGAGATGATATCTCACTGTGGGTTTGATTTGCATTTCCCTGATGATTAGTGATGTTGAACATCTTTTCATGCACCTGTTGGCCATTTGCATGTCTTCTTTGGGAAAATGTCTATTCAGATCTTCTGCTCCTTTTTTTTTTCATAATGATTGGCACCTGAGCTAACATCTGTTGCCAATCTTCTTTTTTTCCTATTCTTCTTCTCCCCAAAACCCCCCAGTACATAGCCGTATATTTCAGTGGTAGGTTCTTGTTGCGCTCTGTGGGACGCCACCTCAGGGTGGCTTGATGAGCGGTGCCGTGTCCACACCCAGGATCCAAACCAGCAAAACCCTGGGCGACCAAAGCGGAACACACGAACTTAACCGCTCAGCCATGGGACCGGCCCCCTCAGCCCATTTTTTAATCAGATTCTTTGTTTTGTTGCTGTTGAGTTGTATGAGTTCTTATATGTTTTTTATATTAGCCCCTTATCAGATAAATGACTTGCACATGTTTTCTCCCATTCAGTAGGTTGCCTTTTCGGTTTTTTTTTGATGGTTTCCTTTGCTGTGCAGAAGCTTTTTAGTATGATGTAGTCCCACCTGTTTATTTTTGCTTCTGTTGTCTTTGCTTTTTGTGTCAACTCCAAAAACTCATCACCAAGACAGATGTCAAGGAGCTTACCACCTATGTTTTCTTCTAGGAGTTCTTTGGTTTCAGGTCTTCCATTCAAGTCTTTCATCCATTTTGAGTTAATTTTTGTGAATGGCATATAGTAGTGGTCCAGTTTCATTCTTTTGCATGTAGCTGTCCAGTTTCCCAACATCATTTATTCCCTTCCCCATTGTATGTTCTTGTCTTCTTTGTCATAAATTAATTGACCATATATATGTGGGTTTATTTCTAGGTTCTCTATTCCTTTCCATTGTTCTGTGTGTCTGTTACTCTGTCAGTACCATACTGTTTTGATTGCTATAGCTTTGTAATATAGTTTGAAATCAGGGAGTGTGACGCCTCCAGCTTTGTTCTTCTTTCTCAACATTACTTTGGCTATTTGGAGTCTTTTGTGCTTCCATACAAATTTTAGGATTGTTTGTTCTATTTCTGTGAAAAATGCCCTTAGAATTTTGACAGAGTTTGCATCGAATCTGTCGATTGCTTTGGGTAATATGGACATTTTAACAATATTAATTCTTCCAATCCATTAGCACAGAATATCTTTCCATTTATTTCCATCTTCAGTTTCTTTCATCAATATCTTATGGTTTTCAGTGTATAGATCTTTCACCTCCTGAGTTAAATTTATTCCTATTTTATTCTTTTCAATGCTATTATAAATGCGATTATTTTCTTAATTTCTCTTTCTGATAATTCACCATTAGTATATAGAAATGCAACTGATGTTTGTAAATTGATTTTGTCTCCTGGAAGGTTACTGAATTTCCTTATTAGTTCTAACAGTTTTTGGGTGAAGTCTTTAAGGTTTTCTGTAAATAATATGTCATCTGCAAATAGAGACAGTTTCACTTCTTCCTTTCCAATTTGGATGCCTTCTATTTCTTTTTTGCCTAATTGCTCTGGCTAGGACTTCCAATACTGTGTTGAATAAAAGAGGCAAGAATGGACATCCTTGTCTTGTTTCTGATCTTATAGAAAAAGCTTTAAGCTATTCACCATTGAGTATGATGTCAACTGTGGGCCTGTCATGTATGGGTTTTATTATCTTGAGGTACCTGCCCTCTATACCCACTTTGTTGAGAGTTTTTATCATAAATTGATGTTGAATTTTGTCAAATGTTTTTCCTATGTCTGTTGAAATGATCATATGATTTTTATCCTTCATTTTGTTAATGTGGCCTATCACATTGATTGATTTGTGGCTACCGAGCCATCTTTGCATCCCTGGAATAAATCTCACTTGATCATGGCATATCATCTCTGTAATGTGCTATTGAATTTGGGTTGCTCATATTTTGTTGAGGATTTTTACGTCTATGTTCATCAGGGATATGGGCCTGGAACTTTCTTTTCTTGTGGGGTCTTTGTCTGGTTTTGGTATCAGGGTAATGTTGGACTCGTAAAATGAGTTTGGAAGTGTTTCCACCTCTTCTGTTTTTTGCAAGAGTTTGAGAAAGACTGGTATTAACTTTTTGAATGTTCGATAAAATTCACCAGTGAAGCCATCTGGTCCTGAGCTTTTGCTTCTTGGGAGTTTTTGATTACTGATTCAATCTCCTTAGTAGTAATTGGTCTTTTCAGATTTTCTATTTCTTCATGATTCAGTCTTGGAAGGTTGCATGTTTCTAGAAATTCATCCATTTCCTATAGGTTGTCCAATTTCTTGGCATATAATTGTTCATGTTAGTCTCTTATAATCCTCTGTATTTCTGTAATATCAGTTGTAACATCTCTTCTTTCCCTTCTGATTTTATTTATTTGGGTCCTCTCTCTTTTTTTCTTTGTGAGTCTAACTAAAGTTTCATCAATTTTGTTTATCTTTTCAAAGAAACAGCTCTTGGTTTCATTGATATTTTCTATTGTCTTTTTAGTCTCTATCTCATTTATTCTATAACATAGTCTGTATTCACTTTTTTATGCTCTAATATTTGTTATTTCCTTCCTTCTACTAACTTTGGGTTTCATTTGTTCTTATTTTTCTAGTTCCTTGAGGTGTAAAGTTAGGTTATTTATTTGAGATTTTCCTTATTTCTTAAGGTAGGCATTTACTGCTATGAACTTCCCTCTTAGAACTGCTTTTGCTGCATCCCATGAGTTTTAGTATGTTGTATTTTCATTTTCATTTGTCTCAAGGTACTTTTTTACTTATCTTTTCATTTCTTCATTGACCTATTGGTTGTTAAGTAGCATGTTGTTTAATCTCCACATATTTGTGAATTTTCAAGCTCTCTTCTTGTAATTGATTTCTAGTTTCATACCATTGTGATCAGAAAAGATGCTTGGTAAGATTTCAATCTTCCTGAATTTGTTAAGACTTGTTACAAAAATTGTTTGTTAAGAAACAGACAGCAATGCAATAATAGCTGGGGACTTTAATATGCCACTTACATCAATGAATAGATCATCCAGACAGAAAATCAATAAGGAAACATTGGCCTTAAATGACGCATTAGACCAAATGGATTTAACAGATATATACAGAACATTCCATACAAAAGCAACAGAATACACATTCGTCTCAAGTGAACATGGAGCATTCTCCAGGATAGATCATATGTTAAGCCACAAAACAAGTCTTAACAAATTTAAGAAGATTGAAATCATATCAAGATCTTAATTATGTCAGTTCACCCATGGTTAAGCAGGATCTGGAAGACTGACCCACATTAGCCAAACCTACAATAAAACAACACATAAATTCTGCCAGAGGACATAGCTTTCCAGATTGGGATGTTCTTAATTTCTTCCTGCTTTCAAACTAGCTAGAAACTGCTTTAGTAATTAGAAGGTTTCTTGGTGTCATATTTTTTTTTTTTTAAAGATTTTATTTTTTCCTTTTTCTCCCCAAAGCCCCCCGGTACATAGTTGTGTATTCTTCGTTGTGGGTCCTTCTAGTTGTGGCATGTGGGACGCTGCCTCAGCGTGGTTTGATGAGCAGTGCCATGTCCGCGCCCAGGATTCGAACTAATGAAACACTGGGCCGCCTGCAGCGGAGTGCGCGAACTTAACCACTCGGCCACGGGGCCAGCCCCATTGGTGTCATATGTTTTAAAATATATCCACTTGGAGACAGCCCCATGGCCAAGTGGTTAAGTTTGTGAGCTCCACTTCAGCAGCCTGAGGTTCACTGGTTTGGATCCCATACTCGGACCTATGCATTGCTCATCAGGCCATGGTGAGGCAGCATCCCACATAGAACAACTAGAATGACCTACAACTAAGATATACAACTATGTACTGGGGCTTTGGGGAGAAAAAAAAGAGGAAGATTGACAACAGATATTATCTGAGGGCCAATCTTCCTCACAGAAAAAAAATCCACAATTTATTTGACAATCTTCTTCTCAAAAGGTGGTGTCTAATTCCACTCCTTTTGAATGTGGGCTGGAATTAATAACTCACTTTTAATAAATAAAGTGGAGCAGAAGTGACAGTATGGGATTGCCAAGGCCAGGTCATAAAAGATACTGTGGCTTCCACATTGCCCTTGTTTGGATCACTCATTCTAAGGAAGTCAAATGCTGTGTCATAAAGACACTCAAGCAACTCTCTGGAGAGGCCCGTGGATGAGAACCTGAAGCCTCCTGCCAACAGTGAAGTGAGACAACCATCCTAGAGGCAGATCCTTCAGCCCTGGCAGACACCTTGGCCAAAACCTCTTGAATGACCCCAAGATGGAACTTCCTGGCTAAGGTACTCCTTAATTCCTAACCATTACAACTGGGAGATGAAAAGTGTTTGTTGTTTTAAGCTACTAGGTTTTGGTAATTTGGTAACAACAATTGATTACTAGTAAACTTGGTGATCAAAATTGTACTGTAATCACTACTATTCGTCTCGAGGGGTTCTCAGGGGTGTTCCCGCTCTGGGTCCTCCTGGGACCCTTGAGCTTTGCTGAAAGGACCCGCCTCTCCAGAAAAGGGGCAGAAGTCTCTCCATCTCACCTTTTCCCTCTGTGTACAGCACTGACGGAGGAGCCTGAGAAGGGGAGCTTCTGGAACAGTCCATACAAGGACTCTAATGGACAAGGCCTTGTGGGAGATTGGGGTTGGAGGGGAAATAGGTAGTTGTTCAAAGGGGTCCACTTGCAAGCTCCAAGTTTCTTTCAAATCTATGCTCCATTCTACTACATTGAATATCCCTATTTGTTTTATTATAACATTGTGTCATTACCCCCCTCCCCACAAATTAAAATTGGCATTCTGAAGCAGCTACCTTTTATCCTAAGGCCCCCTTACTCCTGGCACACAGCTATAAAGCCCTGAGGGTATGTGTGACTTAGTCTGAAAAGCATGATTTTGGTCTAGTTGCCCTTCATGTCAGTTACAGCTGAGTCTTTTCCACATAAAAAGGCATTTAAGGATATTGGGGGGAAATTGACATTTTATGCTTCACACCAGAAGGAAGCAGACAAAAGGAAAAATCAGAGTTCATGAGTTCCTTGTAGAAGAATGGGTGGGATGCTGCGGCTGGAAGAAAGAGAGTGGAGAACGGGTAACAGACAGCAGAGACTGGTGGACCCGGCTGGTGTCAGTAAAGGGACTGCAGGAGAGTTCCTCTCTCTCTCTCTCTCTCTCTCTCTCACACACACACACACACACACAAACACACAACTTTCCCTGGTCCCACCCACTCATCCTTGCTGAGGGACAATCCTGAGAAGAGGTGGCGCTCCTCTCTGTCAAGCAGAAACGCTTCCTCCCCTCTCCTCCTGTGTCCCAGAGAAAGGGACTTCTATTATTAACCCTCCTGGCCTCTCTCCCCCTGGGGCAGAGGACGGGTGGCGTACCTGATGAGTGAGCTTGTAAGAAAGTACTGAGCATATGTGCCTCAGTCCTCTCTCCCCTTTGGGAGCTAGCCCGCCAAGGGGACCTGGCTGTTTGTTCTGTCCCTGTAGTGAGGAGGGCTGGGTTTTACCCCTGTGCCAATGATGGGGGATGAGAGTAATTCAAGGGTAGCAAGCCCATTTTGTCTCCCAAATAAACCACATTCTCCGAGAAGCTTTTAACAGAAATAAATCTGACATCTCTTCCATCTATCCTCAGTCTGTTTTTCGACGGGGTTCGATTTGAGCGGGAAAGCGAGCACCGTTGTTTATTGCCTTACCCTTAGAGCCCCGACAGCAGGCTTCCCCACCAGCCCCAGACTAGTGCCCACACCATGCCTTCCCGTACCCCATCACTTAGTGGAGGAATTGGCCACAACCTGGTGTGAGATTCCGGGCAGGGCCAGCTCCGGGCCCTCAAGGCCCTCTGGTGGCAAGGAATCACTTCTGTCACCCATGATTAGGACTGACTTAAGACAGGCCGAACAGCGACTCCGGAAGTTGGACTGATTCACTCCGCTGTGTGAGCGACTGGCCCTCACTTCCACCCTGACAGCATGACTTGCAAGTCGGTAGGAGGGAGGGGCTCCAGGCACCAGACGGCAATGACAGGGGCTGAGCACAGGCCAGAGACGGGCCTGAGGCTGGGGCCGACTTCAGTACCCCACAGAGCCTCCTGCACGCAGCCGCTCCTGTGTTCTCCAGCCCACCTGTCTCCCCTGCTGGGAAAAAGTCAGGCAGGGCAAGCAGTCATGTTAATCCTGGGCTAAGGGTGACAGGACCCTTCGTATGGCTGTGCCCCGGGTCTGGAACAGGAGGTGACAAACTACTTCCAAGGTCATGCCTGAGCTTCCCTGGGGCCAGTGCTGCAACTGGAGTGGGGGTGGAAGTCCTGGTCAGCGAGCTGGGATGGTGACCTAGTCTCAGACCTACTATGTCACCCGTTTGTAGCCAGGTAACAGTTACAGGAACACTTTAAACCTCCTGGCTAAAGCACTGTGTCATCGGTCCCATACCCCAGACCTTCGCCCTCCCTTCCCCCACTGTGGAGAGGGTGTAGGGTGACTTTCCGACATCTTGACCCATCTAGAGTACAAACTGAAGAACCCAGGGAGCCACTTGGCCTAGCTGACAGGTCTCCACACAGCCCCATGCCCCTGCTCAGGTGCTTCTGTCTCCCCCCACCTGCCAGTGTTTCCCGCCTTAGCCACATCCTCTTGTTCCCTTCCTGTGTCCATCCTGTCCCCCACCCCCTCACCACCTGCTCCAGGGAACTCCAGCCCGAGAGAGGCTGGGCGGCCCGAGGCGTGGGAGGGTCTGGCTGTCCAAGCATGAGCTGGGTCACGCTCCACGTCCAGGCAGCAAGGAGGGAGCGCCTCGACTCGGGACTTGAGTGCGGCTCAGCCTGTGTGCCCAGCCTGGTTCCCTTGGCCAGGCCTGCACCTCTGTCCAATGTGTCCATACTGAACACAGCTTGATTTCTGAGGGGCAGTGAAAAGGACAGGAGAGGAGTGAGCAAAAGAAAAGGGAGTCGAGGGGAGGAGAGGAGAGAAAGGAAGAGGCAAGACACGGCTTATCAAGGGAACTTTCAAAGCCCAACAGAGACGTGACAGGAGGGAGGACAGCAGAGTTCTGCGCATCTGGGGAGCAGTGACATCCAGCGAGCCCTGGGCTGCGCTCCTCGCCAGGCCCAGGGGTCCAGCCTCCCTGCTCAAAGCCTGGTCGTCCTTCCCCTGGACTCCCTGCTACCTGCCTCCCGGGCAATTTAAGCTCCCCAGCCCTTCCCCAGACCCGGTCCCCAGGCTGCAGCATACTTCTCGGTCAGGGCGGTGCCATATCCTGCAAATATGGCTCCCCACCCATTCCCTCTCCCGCAGCGCCCTGAGGGGACATGGGGAGCACTTACCACTGTGGCTCAGCCCTCACGCCCTCCTGCCTCTGGTCCCCAGGGAGCCTCTGAGCAGAACCAGTGGGCCCATCTGTGAGCTCCATCCTGGCTGACCAGCCCACAGGTGCAGGCCCCAGGGGAGGGGAGGGCGTTAAGGGGCCGCGGCAGGGGGCGGCACCTGGAAGTCTCACTGTCCTCTGAAGCCCAGCCCCGTGGTGGGCTGACAGATGGGGGTGCCGGCCCTACCCAGGCCTGGCGGGGCTGATCCCCTCTGGCTGCTGCCCTGCGGTTCCAGCCTGGGTGCCATAGGCCGTTGCTGGCTGCTCTCACTGGTATGCAGATGGGGAGGAGCATCACCTAAGAAAGAGTCCTGATGAAAGAATCAGATTAAATCTTATCAACACTCTAGGTCCGACCACCAATTTACAGGAAATACAGGGGCCAGGGGAACATGGTGAAGAATAAGTGAGCTCCAGACTGGGAATCCTCTGCAGGACAAGCAACCTGGTTTCTCCACCAAACAAATCTTAAAAAAGAAAAGAAAAGAAAAAGAGAGCAGTGACAGACAGCTCCAGAGGTGTGGCTGAAATGGCACTCAGTTATCATTGTTAGAAGTCAGAACATGACCTACCTGTAGGACCTGGACAGCAATAGTGAGCCTCAGGATGGAGAATTCACAGGTGGAAGTCAGGGGTTACAGTACCACAGGAGTGGAAAGAGAGAGCCATGTGCACATCCACCCTGGCCCTCCCCCTGCCTCAGTCCCTGTTGCTACTTTCTTGGGAGCTCTGGGGGATGGTCTGAAGGGTAGAGCCAGGATTCTGCAACCTGTCACCACTGACATTTTTTTCATGCTTTTTTTGGCAGGGGAGGGGTGAGGAAGATCGGCCCTGAGCTAACATCTGTTGCCAATCATCCTCTTTTTAATTTTTTTTCTCCCCAAAGCTCCAGTACATAGTTGTATATCCCAGTTGTAAGTCATCCTAGTTCTTCTATGTGGGATGCTGCCTCAGCGTGGCCTGATGAGCAGTGAGCTCCGAGCCCAGGATCCAAACTGGTGAACCCTGGCCGCCAAAGCGGAGCACATAAACTTAGCTACTTGGCCACAGGCCGGCCCCAACTACTGACATTTTGAGCAGGTAAGTCTCGGTTGTAGACGGCTATTCTGAGCATTGTGGGATGTCTAGTAGCATTTCTGGCAATAACACCCCCTCCTCCAGCTGGAACAACCAAAAATGTTTCCAGACATGGCCAAATGTCCCCGGGGGCACATCACCGCTGTTGAGAACCGCTGAGGTAGACATTCTTCTCACTTCCTGGGGGAGACAGAAAGGGTGACAGGAGCCCCAGAATTCCCGCTTCCCGGACGTGGCCTTCACAGGTCAGGAGGGGCCCTGAGCAGAAGCTGAGCTCCTCGCACTCTCCTCAGGCTCCCGCTCCAGCCTCGCCCTTCCCAGCGTGGAGACGCTTCTATTCTCTCGAGAACCGTATCTTATTGACAGTTGATATCACCCTGATTTGTGTGTGAGGGAAATCTGTTAAATTCTGTATAACCTGGGAGCAGGGACACCTTCCTAACTATGAGTCAAAATTCAGAAGCAATTAAAACAAAAAGGATTGATACGTTACATAACATTACATAATAATTACATAACATTAAAAATCTTTTGTGTGGCAAACAAAACAAAACACTTAACTGCAAAGTCAAAGGACAAATGAAAACTGGGAAAAATCATTTCACTTTATGTCACAGCTGAAGATCTAACATTCCTAAGATACAATACTGAAAAGCAAGAGGAACAAGACCAAAAGCCAAACCCTACAGAAAGATGGGCAAATATAGACAGGCAAGTCACAGCAGAAGACGTAAAAATGACTTTCAAACCTATGAAAAGATGTTCACTTCATCCATCCACAGAGAAACACAATTGCCTATTGTGCTGAGCTCCCATTTCTCATTTATCAGATTGTCAAAAATCAGGAAGCTTGGCAACACACCCTGTGGGCAACACCAGGTGGAAACAGGTGTTCCTATCCACTGTGGGGCTCTGCAAACTTGGGCGGGAGGTCTGTCAATATCTAACAAAACTACATGTGCGTTTATTCCTGGACCCACCAATGCCACTTCTGAGACTACCCCAAAGATAAACTGGCAGAAATACCAGTTCATTTATTCACAAGGTTATTTATTGTGATGTTACTTCTAATTTTTTTTAAAAACTAGAGGGCCAGCCCTGGTGACCTAGGGGTTAAATTTGGCGTCCTCCGCCTTGGTGGCCCAGGTTCAGTTCCTGGGTGCAGACCCACAGCACTTTTCTATCAGTGGCCATGCTGTGACAACAGCTCACACACAAAAGGAGGAAGATTGGCAACAAACGTTAGCTCAGGGTGAATCTTCCTCTGCAGAAAAATAGAAACAACTTCAATATTCACTATAGGCAA
Organism: Equus asinus; assembly: GCF_041296235.1. Taxonomy (NCBI): domain Eukaryota; kingdom Metazoa; phylum Chordata; class Mammalia; order Perissodactyla; family Equidae; genus Equus; species Equus asinus. Next base: position 12,052,731 of record NC_091811.1, on the reverse strand, counting down.
TTGGTTGAATATGCCATAGGACACGCCCACCGTGGAACACTGCAGGCAAAACAAGGAAGGAGTGAGGTGTCTGTGCAGCTTATGGACTGACCTCAAGTATATATTGTGAAGTTAAAAACAATGAAAGTCAAGGTGCTGTATAGTATACATGACATGCTACCCTTTGTGGAAGAATCGGGGACACACAAATACGTATTATATGCGTGTACAGTCATGCGTCACTGAACAGCAGGGACGCATTCTGAGAAATGCCCCATCGGGCAATTCCGTGGTTGTTCGAATGTCATAGCGCGCACTTACACAAGCCTAGATGGCACAGCCTCCCGCACACCTAGGCTGCATGGTCCTGGTCTTACGGGACCACCATTGTATGTGTGGACCGTCATCGACCGAAACATAGTTACATGGTGCATGACTGTAATTATATTTTCAAATATATATGGCTTATGGTTCCTTTGGAAAGATAATTAACTCAAAAAGTTAGTATGTCTCCAGTCCAGCCACTGAGAGTAACACCATGCAAAGAGCATGCCCAGGCCTACTCTTCACGCCTGAAGACTCTGGTCTTTTACCTGCTGGCCTTTGAGCTCTGCCAGTCCTTTCTCTTTCAGGTCTATGGCAGCCTCTGTGAGGCCGAGGAAACCTGGGCCTTGGGCAGATAGGCTGCACCCTCGGTCCTCTGCCTGTGCCTGCCAGAGGCTCTCTGCCTCGAATGACGAGGCGCTGGTCTTCCCTCTGCTGAGGTGGGACCCATCTGAGACACAGAAGCAGTTGGCCCGTTCAACCTGACATCGCTGACTCAGGTGCAGGTCTCCTGAAGCAGCATCTTCCTTAGCACAGCCGTGTGCTCATTCCCATCCCTCTCTGCTCACTGACTGCCTATCCAAACCTGGAGTTCACTCTGCTGAAAGCAGCCCGAAGGAGCCAGCAGAGGCCAATCTTCTTGATTCTTCTTTCCTTTTCACGGAACACTACAGCCTTGAATGAGGCATGGTCTGCCTTCCAGGGCAAAGCGGACAACAGGCTGAGTCGATATTTGCTGAGTCGCCCCTCCAGGTTTCCAGCCGGCGATAACTGACTTCTCTGCTCCCACAAAGCCAGAGCCCCGCACGCTAGGTTCCTCCACTTCCTGGGACTGGAGTCGGTGTCAGTTAGGATTAGGGTTAGCTGTGAGAAACATAAAATCCAAAGGAACGATAGCTTCAACAAGAGAAAACTTTCTCTGTTGTGTACATAAAATCTGGAGGTAGTCAGTCCAAGGCTGGCACGGGGATCCATAGTGCCAGGAATCCAGGCTCCTTTCATCTGTTTTCTTCAACACGTCCCTTCCACACATAGTTTCAACCTCATGGTTTAAGATGACTACCTGAGCTCCAACCATCATATCCACATTCCAGCTACCAAGAAAGCAGAAGGGAGAGAAAAGGGTCAGTCCCTTTTCCCGGAATTTATACACACACTTTTACTCACATACCATTGACCAGAACTTAGTCACGTGTCTGCACACAGCTGCAAAGAAGGCTGGAAGCTGTAGTCTTCATTCCAGGCAATGGTGTGCCCAACTAAAAATCAGGGCTTGGGGCCAGCCCAGTGGTGCAGTGGTTAAGTTTGCATGTTCCACCTCGGTGGCTCAGGGTTGGCCAGTTTGGATCCTGGGTCCGGACATGTCACCGCTTGCCAAGCCATGCTGTGGCGGGCGTACTACATATAAAGGAGAGGAAGATGGGCATGGATGTTAGCCCAGGGCCAGTCTTCCTCAGCAAAAAGAGGAGGATTGGCAGCAGATGTTAGCTCAGGGCTAATCTTCCTGAAAATAGTAAATTTAAAAAAATAAAAAAAATTTAAAAAAGGTTTTTTTAATAAATAAAAATCAGGGCTCTATTTCTAAGGCTAAAGGGGTGACCAATACCAGGGGACAATAGCAGTCTCTGCCATATTATTCCTGAAGCAGAGCACAAGAGAAGGAGCAGGCCTCTTGTCTCAGACACCAGGCTGCGTGGTCTCCCAGCTTGTCCTCACCAGAAGCTTCCTCTTCCAAGATTCACTCAGGGTTGGATTTTTATTCAAAAGGATGACGCCCCCCCCAAGCCCCCCAGCTCCTATTGCCTTGCCACAGACCGGGGCTTCTCCCCACAGTGTCAACGCTTCCCTGAGAGCAGAGAACGGAATGTCGGCACCAGGCAGGTCCCTAAGGAAACAGCCACCCGGGTGCCTCCAGGAATAAAAAGGAGGCCTTCCAGCTAAGAGGCCGCGAGGGCTGGCCTGATAAGGTCCCTGCGTATGCATACACCTGAGGCACGAGTGGTGGCAGAGCAAGAGGGAGGCTCAGGCCTCAGGGCCAGCACTCTTTTCTCTCTCCACACTGACCTCCCCACATACCAGCCACAGGACCCCTTCCCTCCAGTCAGCAGGGTGGGATCAACCTGGAGCAGTCCACAGCCCTGCCAACCGTCCTCCAGGGGGACAGCTTGCGCTCTCCTTCACGCATCTGTTCTGCTGCCTGTGGCCTGTGGCGTGTTGCCCAGGGGCAAAGCAGGGCAGGGCTTTTCTGAAAGAGGTCTGGGGCCCTAGGTACAGCTCCTGGCATCAGGACATGGCTGGGCCAGCTAGGAAGGAGGCGGTCAGGGGAGGCCGTGGCCAGAGCTCCCAGACCAAGGCACCAACGCCTCGGCCCTCCACCCCCTTCAGAGCAGACGGTGCTGCAGGACTTTCTTATCTACTACAGAAGATTAAGTCTGAGAGAGAAGAAAACCAGTTCCTTATTTTTTACTTCAAAATGTTGTTCATATGTTTTCTTCTTTCCATTTTTAGTTCTAACCTGCCTGGACCAGGCCTTTGGCCTATGAAGCAAGACCGCTGCTGATGACAGAGGATTGTTTAGCACTTGTCTGGGCTTGCCTGAGCTGAGCTGTGGAGGAATCAGGGAGAGACTTGTCTACAAACCCAGGAGAGGGCCACAGTGCTCCTGTCATCTGCCCCTTATTCATCCATTGACTGTTAGGTTCTTATTATGGTCTAACGATGTTTATGATAACAGATATCTGAAGACAATGCAGGTGCCAAACTAGAGGAGCCTCATTGGTTAAACCATAGCACCTTCCCACAACAAAACACTATGAGTTAGAAATAGGAAGTCCTCTCGAGGCAGAAATGGAAAGATCCCCAGGCATATTCTCAAGTAAAAAGAGCAAAGCTCAGAACGGTTGTGGGTAATGTGCTGCCTTTTATATAAGAGAGGGGAAAACAGAGTATTTGTATTGGCATCTGTTTATTTTGCATAAACTAATAAACATGGTGGGGAAAAAATGGGTGGCATGGGAGAGAGGATGGGGGCAAGTAAGGGTGGAATTAAGACTTCCCAACGTGTCCCTTTTCGTGTTTTCTTATTTTTTTTTTTTTTTTTAAGATTTTATTTTTTCCTTTTTCTCCCCAAAGCCCCCCGGTACATAGTTGTGTATTCTTCATTGTGGGTTCCTCTAGTTGTGTCATGTGGGACGCTGCCTCAGCGTGGTCTGACGAGCAGTGCCATGTCCGCGCCCAGGATTCGAACCGACGAAACACTGGTCCGCCTGCAGCAGAGCGCACGAACTTAACCACTCGGCCATGGGGCCAGCCCCTCGTGTTTTCTTATTTTTGAAATATGATTCTACACCTGTTCAAAATTTTTATTTTAAATATCACAAATGTAAAAATTGTCATAGTCCCACTCCCCCGTCCTGTACCGCAAGCCCTAAATTCGGACGGCGTGCGGGCGTGGGCATTTCTGTTTCCCGCGACACTTTTTGACGTTTACAGTAAATTTGCCACCACAAGCATGTTTAAATCAGAAATTTTTATTAGTAAGCGCCGCTCCCAGCAGTGACGGGAGGCGACAGCAGAGGACGCGGGAAGCAAGCGGAGAGCGAAAAGGGCGTCCGCGCGGTCCCGCGAGCAGCCGCCAGGGGCCAGGCGCGCGCCGCCCTCTGCCCGCGGGGACGCCCTCTGCCCGCGGGGACGCCCGGCCTCTGCCCGCGGAGACGCCCTCTGCCCGCGGGGACGCCCTCTGCCCGCGGGGACGCCTGGCCTCTGCCCGCGGAGACGCACGGCCTCTGCCCGCGGGGACGCACGGCCTCTGCCCGCCGGGACGCCCTCTGCCCGCGGGGACGCCCTCTGCCCGCGGGGACGCCCGCCCTCTGCCCGCGGGGACGCCCGGCCTCTGCCCGCGGGGACGCCCGCCCTCTGCCCGCGGGGACGCCCGGCCTCTGCCCGCGGGGACGCCCGCCCTCTGCCCGCGGGGACGCCCGGCCTCTGCCCGCGGAGACGCCCGGCCTCTGCCCGCGGGGATGGACGGCCTCTGCCCGGGAGACAGCCCCTCTCTGCCCACGCGCTGTCGGGCCGCGCTCCAAGAGCCCGCTCCTCCTGGGGACAGGAAGCGGAGGCCGTGTCCGGACTGGGGCAGGGCCAGAGGAGGGCCAGGGTCCCTGGAGGGAACTCGCTGCTCCAGGTCGGGCAAGGATTGTCCGTGGGTGGGTCAGGGGCTGAGGCTGCCCCAACCGCACCCTCGGAGCCAGAGAACCAAACTAGGCCCACCAGGAGTTCGTGGGGAACCCCTGAGAGGCAATTCAGACAAGGAGAGGAGAGAGCCCGCGCTTTAGGGTGAGCGCAGAGCTAAGACTGGAGAAACCTGCTGTCACCTACTGTGTGACCTTGGAAGTTATTTACCCTCTCTGGGCCTTAACCAAGTTCTCTGAAATACAAGGAGGTTAGATAAGATGATATTTAGGCTTCTCCCAGCTCTGATATTCTGTGAATCTAGAAATTCCAGTCTTCCCACCCTCCCCAACTGCAGAGAGGTCTGGCTGGACCTGGACAAACCTTGTCCCCCTGACTGTGGTCTCTGGACAGTCCACAGGCAAAAGCCCTTTGGAAGGTTGGGTCCGGGCCGTGCTGCAGGTGGAGGAGGAAGAGGCTGTCGGCTCAGAAGCCTGGGCAGAATGAACCCACACCTCTGCCCTGGCCTCACACTGGGTCAGCCTGGGCGTTTCTCAGGGCCCAGCCAATTGAAGCTGCTGCCTGCCCCAGCCATGCTCGCAACACCCCAGCAGCTCTTCTAGGCCCGGGGTTTTATTCACACCCTTCCCAGGACAGAGGAGAAAGGACAAGGAAGGTTACATTATTTTTAGGATGACTGCTATTTAAAGTAACATACATATATTATGTATGTGACAATAATACGTGTTTATAATCTAGCATGCTAACTTAATTTGGGCCTATAGATACGTTTATCTATATCCAATCCTCAAGTGGTCAGTTTTTGTGAGGGGCAAGGATCACATCATCATTCAGATTCCTGGCCTTGGGAAAAGAACGTTTGGGGATTCTGGACTTTGCTGGCTGAGGTGGGCTACAGAAACCTACTCTGGTGCACTTCGAAACAAACAGGCACTTCTTCCTGAGGAAGTGGCGGGCAGCTCCCCCAGAAGGTGGGACACGGTTTAGCCTTTCAGGGTCCCCTCCAGGCTGAGGACCTTATAATGTTCATCTCGTGTTAGTCGGTCTTCTGAAGCCAATGTACCTCCCCCTCGTTGTCCTCATTCCAGATGAAGAACTGACTCAGACTTTGTGGGCTTCTGAGGCTTACACATATTTGAAGGGTGCCCTTGAAGAAAGACCGTTTAAACTCACTGATACACAATTTCTCTTAGAAGAGGCCCACGCGTGTGCAAGCCCTGAAACGGAAGCTTCGGTGACGCCTGTAAACCTGTCCCCAGTCTAGGGGCCACTTCACACTCTAAAAACTCCGTGGCTTTCTCCTCTTCTTCCAAATCTTTTCCTCTTCCCTCTCCTTCCCTTTTCTTAATTGGTTCCCCTCCCTTCGTTTGAGGCATCTGGGACCAGTGGGACCTGTGGGGCCAGCTCAAGAGGCGGCAGTAGGAGAGGAAGATGGACTGCGCACAAGAGGAATGAGCAAAGATAACAATGCGCTGAGGACAGCGGGATCCAGGTTTCTCACTTGCGGGGAACAGAGTTATAGAGGTGGGAAGAGCAGAGGCTGGAAAAAACGCTAGGGTGTGGAATGGAATTGGAGGTATGGGCGCAAACTCATGGTTTTTTAATATACATAGATAAATTTGAAAGTAGACTTAATGTATATAAATATATATGTGTAAAATGATAGATTTAATGTATGTGGAAAATAGATATAAATTTACATGTATAAATACATATTTCTATTTTTAAATATATAAATGTATTTATGTGTGTGGGTATATATATATATAAATCATATTTATGTGTGTGTGTACACACACACACACACACACCAGTAGCAATGGGGACATCTAATGCCCAGATTAAGGCTTCTAAGTATTATTCTCTACTTAAAAGAACCAGAGTTCTCTGGAGAAATGGTTGATCTCCAGCATGAGATAGAGAAAACATAAAATAAACTTAGAACATTTTATTGTGTCAGAAAGTAAGGAAGTGCTGAAAAAATTATAGAGATTTATCGAAGAGTCACGGGAGCCAGCATGACAGGGCTCCCATGGCCAAATCTGGAAGGTGTGACATCAAAATACATAATGATAGTAATAGATTATAGTCCATCGAATAGAGTCAGAATCCGTGAGCCATACTGATAAATAAATAAACAAATGAGAGGAAGCTCTTCCTTACAGCAGAATGGCAACTAATAAATATGGAAGAAATGGTGGCACTAGAAAGTCACCATTTGGTGATTGTATTTTCCAAAATATTTTTTAACAATATTTCTAATCGTACATGCCCTTCTTACAATGTGACTTTGACAGACTTCCATCAGAAGGTAGGGTCTCTGTTCCCTCCTCTTGAAACCAGGAGAGTTTAGACTAGAGAGATATGACCTATAGAGTATGGCAGAAGTGACACATGTGACTTCCAAGGTTATATCAGAAAAAACAATAGAGCTTCTGCTCTATTCCCTGAAGACTTACTCTCAAGCCTTTGGCTGCCCTGAAGTGCAGACTCCCAGACTGGCGCCCGCGGAGGAGGCCGCGTGACTGAGCTCTGAGACTGTGTAGAGACAGGTGAAGCCTGGCCAGCTCCCAGCAGCCCCAGCTCCACCACCACTGTGACTGCAACCCCATGAGAGACCCCACCCAGAACTGCCCAGCTGGCCCTTCCCAAATCCCTGGCCCACAGAAACTGTGAGAGAGAGATAAATAACAAAACTAAATAATTTATTATTTTCTAAGCCACTCAGTTTTGGGATAATTTGTTACACAGCACAGATAACTGGAAGAGCAACCATCATAGTAACAGCAGATTCAGACAATGACCCTAATGGAGGCAAAAACAAATGGGTAAAGCTTTCCTGAGGAATAAGATTTTTACATAGAGTTATGGTGTCTCCCCACTAAATATTTATTAGTCACAAAGGGAAAAACTTTACAGTAGCAAGTCCTGGTAGACACCACCTTAACAAAGTGACCAAAGTTAACGGCATCGTAATGGGACAAACAAGTTGCCTGCGTTGCTGTGCTGGGACATGTTTAACAACTGCTGGGGGCAGGGCAGTGATTCCTAACATTTGCTGATTTCTGCGGTGTGAAAACTCCCACAGTGACGAATTTCAGACTGCCACTGGTTTAGCAACAGACTGAAATTTCAATGACTGGCTGTTGTTTGCTGGTGCAGACCACGGCCGGCAGGCCCTGGCCCTCGTGCCCCTGATGCGACGCACTGGGAAGGATAAGACACCACTTCTGAGGCATTCCTCTCACAAGTGCATGACTGGAATCTCCTCACAAGGAAACGTTAGACAATCCCGAAATGAGGGACACTTTGCAAAATGACTGGCTTGTACTCTTCAAAAATGTCAAGGTCACAAAAGACAAGGAAAGACTGAGGAACTGTTCCAGACTGAAAGAGACAAGAGAGAGTTGATAACCAAATGTAACACGTGATCCTGGACTGGGTTCTGGGCCAGAAAAAAACTGCTTGGAAGGGCCAGGGCCAGATGGTAGTATCCTGTCAGTGTTCACTTCCTGATTTTGATGGTTAGGGTGGTTACATATGAGAACGGCACCGTCTTCAGGAAATGTACACTGGAGTATTTAGAAGTAACGGGCATAGTGTCTGCAACTTAAGTCTCAACTGGTTAGAAAAAATAGGATATACAGATATAGACATCAAGAGAGATCTGGATCTGGATATGGATAGAGAATGATACAGCAAATGTAGAATGTTCACATTGGGGAACCTGGGCAAAGAGTATCTCAGAGTTCTTTGTAGTATTCTTGCAAGTTTTCTGAAGGTTTCACGTCATTTCAAGATAATAAGAAAGATGTTCCATGGTTTTCCCTGAAGTTGAAGCCCAACTTCTAACCAGCTGGGAAAAAGGATGATTCACATCTCCAACAACAATCCCTTGTTTTGAATTTCTAGAAGCCGTCCTGCCCTTCCAGGGTGCTGTGCCAACGGAAGCAAAATTTCAAGACCCGAGAACAGGCAGCTGGCTGGGGCGTCCACCACAGGCCAGACAGTGGGGACATGCTGTGCAAAGATCCTGGCATGTCAGGGACTCTCCAGGCCCCTGGCCTTTAGGTTTTTCCAGCCCAGACAATTCATCTGACAAAGAAGGAAAAAGGATTTAACCTCACTCTAAGAAATAAATTAAAAAATATAGACTGCATGAATTCAAATTACAAAAAGACATCTTGTTAACAGAAGGCTTTGCTGCAGATTTTCTTTAAATAACTAGCAAGTCCCCAGATGCAGCCTGATTTGTATACTGAAATTCAATTAAGACACATTTTTTCCAAAAGACCTTTCTGTCAGGGCACCCTCTGGGACGTCCTGCAGGAGGAATGAGTGAAATCAGCTTCATCTACTCTACCCCCGGCAGAAATATTACTCAGGTCTGAGGGGGCTACAACCTGTTTCCCAGATCTTCATAACTCAGATTCTGGTTCTGTTGGTGTTCCTAGTTCTCTGCTAGGATTCAGCCTATTGAACCAGCCCTGAAGGCAAGACTGTAGCTGGTTTGTTTTGCCAAATCAGAGATTACACTGAGGCCAGGCCAGAGACCTTACACTCCTGGGAGACCCCAGTAACCATGGCAACTTGCTACTGAAGCCCATTCTACTAAGTTCCATTTTCACCATTTGTTAAATGTAAGTCAGGGGTCAGCCCCGTGGCTGAGTGCTTAAGTTCGTGCGCTCTATTTCAGCGGCCCAGGGTTTTGCCAGTTCAGATCCCTGGCGCAGACATGGCACGGCTCGTCAAGCCACGCTGAGGCAGCGTCTCACATAGCAGAGCCAGAAGCACCTAAAACTAGAATATACAACTATGTACTCAGGGGCTTTGGGGAGAAGAAGGAAAAAAAAAACAGAAAGAAAAGAAAACAAGATTGGCAACAGATATTAGCTCAGGTGCCAATCTTTAAAAAAAAAAGTAAGTCAGCTGATCTACTGGAGTTGGTTAAGGCAATGAATCAAAGACCCTTAGAAGTAGACAGGATCTTAGAGGTCATTTTGTTCCATCTGGGAATCAGCCTGTGGTTGAGGCCTCGTAGTCAGCAAGGCTTTTCCCAGTACCATGAACCAAACAGTGATAAACTACAAATGGAGAGCGGGTTGGCTGCTGCCTGAGAGCTCAGATGCAGGTGATGGATGGTGGAGGAGAAGACATCTGAATCCACCCAGGACTTTTGAGGAATTCTTTGATTCTCCTTCACACCCTGTAGTCAAGTGAGGACAAGGCCTTTCTTCTCCCAAAGACCAGGCCAGGAGCCAGAATCTGATCCCACGAGGTCTTGTGTTTGGGGAGACTCTGCTCTGCTCTCTCCTGCCTCAGTTACCAGCTCAATACATACAGGTTGTATCTATTCATTCAACACATCTTTTATTGAGTACTGACTAGGTGCAGGGCATGGAGCTAGGCTCTGGGTTCACCATGTACATAAATCATTCGTGCCTGCCCATAGGGAGCTTACAGTCTGGTGGGAGAGAGACTACAAACACAGAGATAAATATGTAATTACGAATTGTGATAAGAGTCATGAAGGAAAATAAGTGCCGTGAGACAGAATAATAGGTTAGGGTTCTGGGAAAACTTCCTGAGACAATGACAGGAAACCTGAAACCTGAAGGGTGCGCACAAGGACATTCCATGGAGAGAGAATGAGAAAGACCCTGATGTAGTATAGAGCTTAGCACAGCTGAGGAACAAAGGGCCAGTATGGCCAGAGTCTGGTGCACTAGGGGCGACTGGGGTGGGATGATGCTGAAAGGGGTCCAGATTAAACAGGATGCTATATGCCCTGTTGAGACATTTGAGTTTTTCTAAGTGCACTGAGTTGTAAGCAATGGAGTAACCTGATTTAATTTAATTCTTAGAAAGCCATTGTTCCATGAAAAATGAATTTGAGAAGGCAAAAATGAGGAGATCAATTAGGAGGCTATTGTCAAAAGTCAGGCAAGAGGTGATAGTGGCTTCAACTCAGCCAATAGCAGTAGAGGTGGAGAGGGGTGGATAGAATCAAGAGAGATTCTGATGGAGGAACCAGGGGAGAGAGGAGTATCAGGAATTTCACTGAAAATTTCTCCTTTGAGCAACTGTGTGGAATGGATGGAAGTGCCATTTACCAAGATGGGAAAGACCAGGACAAGGTTGAAAGGGAAGAGACTGAGAATTCACAAGTGCACAAGGGAGGTTTCTGAGATTCCTGTGAGCCATCCAAGTGAATAAATAAATGTAGGCATCATCAGTAAATAAGTAGCATTTAAAAGCAAAGGAATGAATGAGACTAGGAAAAGAGTAGATAGTGAGAAGAGAAGAGAAAAGTAGAAGAGAGAAACAAAGAGACAAGAACCAAGAGAGGCAGGACTGAGCACTGAGGAAATTCAACACAGAGATCAGATGGAGAAGGAGCATCTGGAAAAGGGACTTTGGAAGCAATGCCCAGAAAGGAGAAAATGAAGAGAGTTGATGTCACTGCGGCTGAGAGGAGAGTATTTCAAAAAGATGAGTTCGGTCAACTGATTTCTGAGAGCTCAAGCAATATGGAGTCCACTGACGACCTTCACAAGGTCACTTTTGATAAAGAAATGGAGGTGGAGACTACACTGGAGTGGATTCAAGAATGATTGAAAGAAAACGAAGAGGGCTTGTGGAGGGAAGGAGAAGAATTGGGTGATGAATGGCTGCCTTCTCAGTTTGGCCTCCTGGCCAGGTCAGCTACAAACTTATTCCAACTCTCCTCCCAGGTTTTCATGGCCACCTTTTTCTCCATATCCAACAGGGCGCTGTACCTGCAGGAAAAGAAGCACCCAGGTCAGCCCCAGGGAAGGGGTGTGGGACGGGACAGGCAGTATGAGGGGATCTCAGATGTTTGAGGAGCACATTTCTCCTCAGTCCAGGAGCAAGAACAAAACAGAGGCGAGGTGGAGAAAACCCACAGAAACCTTCCAGGCTTCTGCCCCAAACCTCTGGGAGGTGTAAACACAAGTTGTAGGATGGAAGAGGGAGTGGGAAGTGCACAGGAGACTCACTTGATAGAGTTCATGGCCAGCTGTTTGAGTGTCCTCAGGTCAGCCACCATCCCCCCAATGCCCATGAAGGCCTCATAGAAATCATAGGACAAGCCTTTGGCTCCAAACAAAGCTGGGTCATCAGAGCTGATCACCATGGGGTACCCGGTGGCCATCAGAACAGCTGCAGGGTGGTTTCTCAAGTCAGATACCAGTTTCAGAACCTGCCCAATAGGAGGCAAAGGAGAAAAACAAATTTTGATCCATAAAAAGAGTCGTCACAAGGGAGGTGAGACCCTAGAGCATAATCAGCTCCTTTTAATCCCCATCACTATTCTGAACATTGGGATGACTTCTGGGCAAAGTCCTGACACGAAGAATAGAGCCAGTCCTCATGCTCTGCTTTTCTCCGGGTTTCATCACCACCACAAACCTTTGGTCTCTCTTGGTCCTGCGCAGAGCAGCTCTCCTCAACACAGCAACAGGAAGGTGCACAGAGAACCCGAGCAACTGTGGAAGCAGCAGGATCCTACGCCCACTCCTCCCCCCAACCCCCTCCCCACTTCCCTGGCCTTCCCCAATGTCCCTTTAGGTTTGTCTACAGCTTTGCCTAAAATTCCACCTCACCAAGGACCCTCTCTGCTGCCTCATTTTGAGGAATGGTTTGGGCAAAGGGCCATTCCTAAATACTTCTACTAATGGAGGGAGAGAGTGGAGGAATACAGAAAACAAGTGAGTTAAGGAGAGGGAAATTATACCGGGAAAAAGTTTGGGAATCAGAGCAGAGGTTGAGGTTGGGGCAAAAGATCATACTGGACTGGTCCCATGGATCATGCATACCTGGTTGGAGATGGGACACACCTCGATGGGGATGTCCTTCTTCCAGGAGTCAGCCCAGACTGCTGGGTGTTTACTCAAAGCAAATCCATGGCCAATCCTGGTAGAGTTCAGTATTAGGGCATCCAGAAGGTTTCTGTCTACGGAAGTACCCTGCCAGTCTGGGGGTACAGGGGTCATCTTAAATAGGATGGATCTGACCCACAGATCATCCTCAGATAAAGGCTTCAGACCCCCCAAGCAAGAAAAGGGAGAGAAGCGCACATTAACACAAATACACGCACACACACATTTTCCTTATAACAATACTAAAGAGAGGTATGGTGTGCCTTTATTGTGTGCAGGTACGTATGTATGTGTGTAACAGATGAGGACGTTGAAACTTACAAAGGCTTCATAAATTGAAGGAGGATACTCGGCTAGTAAGTAGCAAAACTGGCTTTCAAACCTCGGTCTATCTGACCCCACAGTCCATATTCTTTCCATTTTTTGTTTGTTTCCAGAGCTATTTTCTGGGAATTTTATATTTATGATCTTTACAACAGTGTGTGCAGACTCTGTCAATATAATTATTTGTATGTACTTACTTTAATTTATACTTTAACAGTACTCGTAGGACAATATCAATGGCAAGATGATGATGGCCAGCATGAACAAAGTGGTGGCAGATGCTGTTGCTGGTCCTCAGCAGCCATCCCTGCTGTGCCTTCCTGGCAGGCGGGCCCTCTTTACAGGGTGAAAATGACAGGTCCTGACTCTCTCAGCTTCCCAAGCAGCTAGCACAGCCCTAAGGCTGGCCTGGGAGGTTATTGGTGGGGCTCTCCTGAGGCTTCTGCCCTAATAGAAGGAGATGTCCTGAGGAGACATCTTGTCTTCTACTTTACTGGATACGGTCACACCTGAATGTGACTTCACTATCCCACAACCAAGTAGGGTGAAATCCCAGATACGATGAGGACAGTACAGGTTGCTTATCATGTGAGATAATAGACAATCTTACTGTAAAACCCATTTGATGTGCGCATTCCATTCCTGGCAGCCCAAAGCATCCTAACCAAGCCACATGGAAAATATGAAAATTCCACTTCTCTGTCAGGAATCAAACCCAAGCAATTCCCACTGCTGGTGAGGGCACGTGCTTCAGGTGGATTTCAAAGACTGGCTCTTCTTCTTCTTCTTCTTCTTTAATAAGGACATTACTCATTGGTATTAAATACCCAAGTCCTGGCAAAATCCTCTCCTACAACCATATATTTTGGAATTTGGGTCAGTCCCGTGTTACACTGTTTCATACTGTTGAAGTGGTTTCACACAGGTAGGCACGGTTTTCCCAACTGGACCGCAAGCTCTTCAGGGCTGACAACCCCCTTCCCCATCCCCCATAAACAGTTCTTCAAATCTCCTAGAACAGCTTTGATCTAAATTGGATCTAAATGACTCAAAATGTCAGGAAAAAGAGATTCATGCACAGGGACCCTTCCTCTGAGAGATGGTGTGATAAACCAAGGTTTGAGCCTGGTTGTGAAACTCAAGTTCCCACCGCGTTCTCCTCATCTCCTCGGTGTTCTGAGAGACGCCGGGGGCAGGCGGCAGCAAGCTTTCCTCCCAGTCAAAGCCCCCAAATCTTCATTTCGATCTGAGATTGCAGCCATGATCTGATACTCCTTTTGCTTAGGGTTTATGCATTTAAGGACTGGAATACGGGAGGGGCTGTGAAGTGACTAGTGAGCCCGTGGACTGAGCTTTGGGGAACTAAGATGTGGCTGGGCTAGGACATTTCGGGAACAAGAGCAGCCAGCCTGCCTGGGCAGGACAGGGGCTCCTCTTCAGCACTGCTGCGTGTGGACAGAGCCTCCTAGATGCCAGGGCAGCCCGCGTCTAGTCCCACTTCTGCCACTGAACAGTGTGTGACTTGGGACAGGTGAGTTCACCTCACCTCACCGTTCATCACAAAGTGCTCAGATTCAGACCCTGCCACTGACCAGCCCTTTATCCTTGGACCAGTTACACTGTGTGGAGCCTTGGGCTCTTCATTTATAAAATGGGGATAAAAACAACTTCTTAGCAGGACTGGAGTGAGAATTAGAAATAACATATGTGAAGTGCCTGATACTATTACTGTCAGCGTGGTCCCTTCTCCTGGGGCTGCTGTTGAGATGAAAAGGGAGGACATACATGAAATGAAGAAGGGCCATAAATGACTCTAGACCCCCTCCACTGCCAAAGGCCCCGTCGACACTCATGAGCAATGGCGAGGAGCCTCCCGCCCATCACCTCCTCAGTCCTGATTGTCTCTGCATGGCTCACCTGTCTCTCCAGCATGGAAAAAGTAAGGCAGTTTCACCGCATGTGAGGCTGGAAGCATCAAAGCTTCCTTGTAGTCGTACAAGGAGTGGCCGGTGTCCTCACGCCCTACCTGCAGGACAGAGAGGAGAGGCATGGAGCCATCTGCTTGATCCATGCCTCACTTTTCCCTGCAGCCTGGGAGCAGCCTCCCTGGAACCCTCCAGTACTGCTTGAGGTCTTGCTCACACAGCCTTTTCAGAATGACCAGCAGCAGAACCGGGAAAGAAAAGAGTGCGTTTTGCCCGGAAATAATGCCCCCTTAGGCAGAGGCTATGCCTCGTGTCCTTCCAGCCCTTTCCATCTTGTCTTCCCGGACCACCGTCCAAGCCCCTGTGCTTCAGCCCTGAGCTCCTCAGGGGCAAGAGAGTGTCAGAGCCACACAGAGACTGAAAGCGAGCAAGAGAGTGAGAGGCTGAGAGCGGGAGAGACAGGAAGAGAGTGAGAGAGACAGAGAGCTAGAGCCCTGGACCAGGAGTCAGGAGGAGTTCAGACGCAGCTTGGCCACTTGTCACCTGTGGGTCTCTGGGCGTGTCAGTTTCCTAGCAGAGTCCGTCTGCGACTCAGTTCCTCAGCTGTAACTGACATGAAGGGTAACTACACCAAAATCATGCTTTTCAGACTAAGCCACACATACCCTCAGGGCTTTATAGCTGTGTGCCAGGAGTAAGGGGGCCTTAGGATAAAAGGTAGCTCCTTCAGAATGCCAATTTTAATTTGTGGGGAGGGGGGTAATGGCACAATTTTATAATAAAACAAATGGGGATATTCAATGTAGTAGAATGGAGCATAGATTTGAAAGAAACTTGGAGCTTGCAAGTGGACCCCTTTGAACAACTACCTATCTCCCCTCCAACCCCAATCTCCCACAAGGCCTTGTCCATTAGAGTCCTTGTATGGACTGTTCCAGAAGCTCCCCTTGTCAGGCTCCTTCGTCAGTGCTGCACACAGAGGGAAAAGGTGAGATGGAGAGACTTCTGCCCCTTTTCTGGAGAGGTGGGTCCTTTGAGCAAAGCTCAAGGGTCCCAGGAGGACGCCTTGGGTCCAAACAAAATGATTACTTGAGAGACAGTCGTCTGGGCTCCGGCTGGTCTGAAAGCAGGAGCTTAAGCACAGTGTGGGGTAAAATGTACAGATTCTATGAGAAGGAGTCAGGAGTGCCTTTCAGCCAGTTAGTCCAAATTAATTTAGCTTCCTTAATGAGGTTAATGAGTTGTCACCTGGGAAGTGTGGCCTGGCTGTTAGGATCTGGCTACAGCTTTGATGTGGGGGTGTGAGGGGTATGGATGTGCAGCTTCAAAAACAGCTGGGGAAGCGATGGCAGGTGGGGGGAGGGACAGCATTCACAGCCGTGACAGTTTGCCAGGGCGAGCCCCATCTCTGCTTCCAGACACGACCCCATGTGCCGTGGCTGGAAGGGCCAGATGGAGGGGAGCAGTGTGGGCAGAAGGCAGGGGAATGGGGAACAAGCCTATCACTATTGTCCAAACTCCCTGAATGCCTTCCTTATTCTGGAACTTCCCCTTTTAGCCATCCAGCCATTTCTGTCATCCCCTCGCAGGCCCCTAGAGAGGGTCAGTGCTGAACTCTGACCAGGCCGGTGGGTGGCAGCCTGAGCCTCTGCAGAGGGCTTCAGTGGGTGCTGCCTGGCCCTTCACCAAGAGCTGCTGCTGGGCCCGTCCTCGGACAGCCTTGCTGTGGGCAGAGTCCCTTACCAGATCAAATCCTGCCACCATCCTGGGGAACAGGGCTCGAAGCACCATGGCTGTTTGGACGGACTCCATGATGAGGGACACATCTTTGGATCTGCAAGAGAGACAGCGTGGCTCAGCACTGACAGAGCTGTGCACCCCAGAGGGCTCCCTCAGTGCCTATGGCTACTCTGGTCCAAGGTCCACAGCAACCATCTCACAAACCCGCATCGCCCCGTCCCCACAGGGCTGTTCTGATCCCTTTAAGTGGCTACATCTGAGAGCTATTTTGCCACATCCCTCTCTGTCAAGGACTCTGGCTGGCTCCAGAGGGACCCACATTCTCTGAAAAGAGGTGAGGCAAAGGGGCCCATGGGACAAGCTTTATCTATCTACATTTGGATGAAGCAAAGTGGCCTTGTCCAAAACTTGTCCTGCATCCCTGAGAGGGTGGGGCCTGGAAGTCGGTGCAGTACAGAGGCCAGCTCTCCGTTCACTGGACACCTGTGAAATGCCACAGGCCACCCAAGTCCCTGTCAAGTCAGCTGGACCTGGCAACTACTTGTCCTCTTCCTCTGATTAAATCAGCAGGACCCTGGGCACTCCAGAAATCATATAACCAAGCTGTCTGACCTCCCTCTGTACCCTCTCTCTTCAAGTCCAGGACAGGGACGAGGCAAGCAGCATAACAACAAAACACCAAAAGAAAAGGCCTGGCACAACCTGCGATAGGACGAAGGCCCCTGCCAGCAGCTGGCTCACTCGTTCCAATCCTCAGTTCTGTGACCTAAAGTTTGTCCTGCCTCCTCTTCCCCACACTTGCCCATTCCCTCTCCCGCAGCGCCCTGAGAGGACACGGGGAACACTTACCACTTCGGCTCAGCCCTCACGCCCTCCTGCCTCTGGTCCCCAGAGAACCTCTAAGCAGAACCAGTGGGCCCATCTGTGAGCTCCATCCTGGCTGACCAGCCCACAGGTGCAGGCCCCAGAGGAGGAGAGGGCGTTCAGGGGCCGCGGCAGGGGGCGGCGCCTGGAAGTCTCACTGTCCTCTGGAGCCCAGCCCCATGGTGGGCTGACAAATGGGGGTGCCGGCCCTGTCCCTGCCCAAGCCTGACGGGGCTGATCCCCTCTGGCTGCTGCCCTGCGGCTCCAGCCTGGGTGCCACAGGCCATTGCTGGCTGCTCCTTGACAAGAGAGGAGAGCTCTTCCTTTGGTAAAATCAGAAGGAAAATTAAGCTATGAGGCTTTCTGCACTTGCTTGGGGAAGGAGTGGGTCCTCCACACCACCATGCTGCTGTGGGGTCCCCACACACAGACACTGAGACAGCTGTCACTCAGGGCCCATCACCAACCAAGACGTTGCACACAGCCACACACAGCGAGCACATGGCTGAGAGGAGACAGAGCCCCAGTGGCAAACTGAAACAAAGAAAAGGGCCAATTATCCAAACATTTAGGCAAAAACATTATAGCCATAACTGAGTCACCAGGCCAATGTGGGGTCACAGCCTAGAATTATCTGGAAAATTGCCACAGTTCTTCATTTCAGTCCGGCTGTGAAGACTCAAACTAGAAGTGATTTCAGATACTGATTTTTTTTTGGAGGAACATTAGCCCTGAGCTAACATCCACCACCAATCCTCCTCTTTTTGCTGCGGAAGATGGGCCCTAAGCTAACATGCGTGCCCACCTTCCTCTACTTTATATGTTAGACACCTGCCACAGCATGGCTTGATAAGCGGAGCGTAGATCCCCGCTGGGGATCCGAACCTGTGAACCCGGGGCCACCAAAGCGGAGTGCACGAACTTAACCGCTGCGCCACAGAGCCGGTCCCTCAGATACTGAGTTTTGCACTCACACGCAAGTGCACACAGTGAGCCCTGGCTCTTTGACATCAAGGGATCTCTGACCTCTGGCTCCCAGCCTCCCTTCTCACCCCTTTCTCCCCTCTCCCTTCCCGGCCTGATAGCTCTGCCCACATCCCCTTCTGCCAACTCTTGCAGTTTCAGCCACGTTCTCTCTCACCTGTGATCCGAATAAATGATTTTGATTCCAATAAACCCAGGATGCTTTTTCGCAAACATATAAGCCACTTCTTTGTAAGTCTTCACTGACCACTCTCGGTTATGGACCATCCCGTTCAGTTCATACACCTGGGAGGGAAGCACCGTCCCGACTGAACATCAGAGGGGACCAAAGCAAATTTCATTCGCAATAACCAATGGTCTCTAAAACTAGGCTGGGCTTTGCAGTCTCCTTGTTCAATGCCCTCGATGGTCTCTGACACTTATCGGAAGTCCTGGCCCCGTCTGGGGGAAAGCTCTCAGATGCAATGAGACTGGACGCTCTGCCTGCCCTGTTCCTTGCTGGTCCTCCACCTAGAGGCCTGGCACAGGCGGGTGCTCCATCAGTACTCATATAATGAACGAAGGACAGGTCAGCTAGGGAGAGGACAGGAGCCAGAGAGTGGTCCAAGGAACTGCTTCTTCTCCCCACTCTCCCAGCCCGTGCGAAGCATCCCTGAGGTGGCCACAGCCACCAGGGACACCAAGAGTGACATGGTTGAGGCAGAGGGAGAAGGGCCAGGAGTGGGCAGTAGGTAAGACACAGGAGGAAGGGGCAGTGGAGAAGAGGACACTTGCGGGGGGGGTGGTGGTGGTAGAGGAGTCTCCTCTGAAATGCCCACCTAGCAGGTCGAGCCCCACCAGGCCTGCTGGGAGAGGCACTAGACTGGGGCTGGAGGGGGGCTGGGCGCCTCCCCTGCAACTCCCTCTGCCCTCCCCTGTCACGGGGTGGGTTCTTACTCCTGCACACAGTGGTGTGTTCATTGGCAGTTGAAGGTCAGGAGAAGATGTGGGAGTTTTTGCAGAGACTGTAGGCGAGGGAGGATGGGGAGACACCGGGGTTCAAGTCACTTCTACAGCATGAATGGAGGACCTGTGGTGTGTAAGGAACTGTGCCGGGCATTGGAAGGGAGGAAGACATGCTAACGAGCAGGATGCCTGCCGTCAAGGAGTTTTTGGAGGACAGACTCTCCCGTCTTTATAAACAAAGCAGGAAGAATAAGTGCTAAACAGAGGTATAGGGATCAGGGATCGTAGAGGAAGAAGGGGCTGCCCGTCACTGAGTAGCCTCAGAGTGGCTCTCCCTGAGGAAGGCTGGGCCTGGAGAGGTGACTGGACTTGATAAGCAGGGACGGGGGCAGCCACTGTGTAGGTAGGTGGCCCCATCCCAGGTGGCCTCGGTGCTACAAGGTTGCTAGTCCTGGACTAGGGGACAGTGGCTCTGCCCAGAGCCAGGGCTGAGAGGGTTCAGGGAGCAGAGGCAGAGGGAGGCAGGAGGGAGCCAAGAGCGGCCTCTTTATCCTGAAGGGAAAGTGCCTTCTCCTCACTGGAGTCAGCTCTTGGCTCCCGATCCCCTGGCCTCACAGGAGCTGGGTGCTCAGGGGGCCTCTCCTCGTGCCCCCCGTCACTCGCCCCAGACCACTCTCCCAGCCCAGGGACCTCCCCGCCTGCTGGTGGCAGCTCTGCGGCACTGCCCTTGGTCCCTGGGCGCCCTGCTGCAGGCCGCCTGGCCCCAGGGCACCAGATCTCAGGGTACCGCCCTGATCGCTGGCCTCAGAGCGACCGTGTGCAGCCTCACCAAACGGTCCACTGCCAGGACTCCCAGAGAGGAGACCCTTAGGTACTGTTCCCTCAGTATCTAGGATCGCCCGTATCACTATCGTCTACTGCAGGCATTGGAACATGCCACCCTGGAAATATGCCACTTTACGGAAGGACTGTTTCAAACCGAAGGCAGTTAGGGAGCAGCGAACACAGACGTAGCTCTTTGCCCTGCTCCTACCTGCCTGGCAGCAGGACGCACCTCTCTGCCTGTGAAAGTGTCCCCTTCCAGCCCCCACACCAGGCGGAGGGCCACCCTTACCACAGGGGACAGCCAGCCGCTGAGTGGGGTCTGCAGACAGCCTTACCAAAAGAGCCCCACATTCACCTTCCCACATTGAGGGCCCCAGAAGCTCATACCTCTTTTCCTTTGTCTTGTCACTTCTCCACAGTTTATCACCATTTGCTAAAATAGTACATAAGCACCTGGTCTATCTACTTCTTTGGGTCTTCAATTTTCTATGAAGGCCTCCATGCATGTAAAAATTAAATATTCACATCAAAGAGAACTTGTATTCCTTTTCTCCTGTTAATGTGGCTTTTGTCAGTTTAATTTGCAGGTCCCAAGAATAGAATCTGGGAGAGTAAAAGAAAAGTTACCTTTCTCCTCTCCTACTTTACCAAGGACTTTTTAACAGAGCTTTTCCTGTCACTGATCAAGGCCTCAGCAGACTTCCAGGCACTCTGTTAGAATCTTCAAATCTTTGATGCTGAAAGAACCTATATGCTATACCCCAGCGGTTCCCAAAGTGTGCTCAGGGACCCCGTGGATCCCCTAGGCTTTTTCAGGCTATCTACAAAGTCAAAACTCTCTTCATAAAAATTTTAAGATGTTACTTGTCTTTTTACTGTCATTCTCTCACACGTGTACAGAATTTTCCAGAAGCTGCATCATGTGTGACAATATTGCTCTGACAAATAAGGGATCATATGCTTGTGTAGTCTTGTTTTGAAAATTTCTCAGTTTTAATTTCTAATACAGGCTATATTATACGGGATTTAGTAGCTATAATCCACATAAACAAAAGCTGTTTGGGATCCTCCAAGTTTTTTGAGTGTAAAAGTTTGAGAACCATTGTGTTAATCCAACGCAGAATTTTTATTTGAAGTGGTCTTGGCGTTCCCCAGCTGATCTGCAGAAGGGAAGAACAGAATTCTGCTCCATGCCTTGATGTCTCTGTCAGGACTCAGTCACCTGCCCAGACACCCTAACTGGATTGTAAACCCCTGAGTGTAGGGTCCATGTGGTTTTGATCTTCCCATCTGCTTCCTACGGCACCAGAGGAGGAGCTCCATCCATGAGCATTAACTTAAGAAGAGGGCTGTCCACCCGAAGTTTTAAAAGGCCTATGCCCCAGCCTGCATGGATGTATAGACGGTGCTGGAGGGGTGGCCAGTGGAGCAGTGCTAGTAGAACAGAAGGGAGACAGAAGAAAAACCTTTCAAAAAAATCAACAAACGACAATTCTGCCTAAAAGAAGATCTCCAGCAGATTAATCAAGTCTGCAGAGATAGGCAAATGATGCGGAGGGGTGGGGGACGCGGGGGGCCTGATGGGGGCTTGCAGATGGCAGCGGTTCCAACTCATCAATTCTATCATTCCAGTGCTCATCGCTGAAGAGCTGGGGCCCCTGCCTTCCAGGGTTCTAGTCCCGCTGCTGGTTCCCGTCACATGAGGAGCCATAAAGACCAAGTCTAGAGATGCTGAAGCCGCATTCAGAGCATTTCCTAGATTCCTGGTACCCCAGTAAATTGCCACCAAGGCTGCCCATGCCCTGTGCTTCTGCACCCCTGTCCTTGGGCAAAGAAACTGCAGGCTTCAGTGCTGGAAGCACCTAGGACAGAACCTGAATGCTCAAAAGAACCCCCACTTCAAGGAGTGGAAGGTCCCTTCCAGAGGGGAGACCTGCCACTCCTCACAGCCTCACAGCTAGTGTGGGTAGCACACCGCCATGAAGCCGGGTGTGCAGGAAAGGTCTCAGCTGGTTTGGAGGTTCGGGTCAGCCTTCCGGCTTCAGGCTCCCTGTGCCAAATGTCATACCTCCTAGGGTTGTTGCAAGGATCAAATGAGTTAATATTTGTAAAGCACTTAGAAATGATAACCATTAATAATAATATTACCAATCTATCATCAGATGTAGAAAAATAACTCAAACTCTGCAGTTGCCCTAGGAAAATGAGTTAATATCAAGAATTTAACAATCTGTAAGTACAAGTAGCTGGTGTCAATCACTCATCCAAGACTAAGTGATACAAAAGCTGCTATATCCTTGTAATAGCCCCTCTTGAATTAAAAATATATTGGGCTCCATTTGGATTATCTCAACTTTTAACTACAGTCATGTGCCACATAAGGACGTTTCAGTGAACGAGGGACCATGTATGTGACAGTGGCCCCATTCAGCGTGGCTGTGTGGTAGGCTCTGCCGTCTCGGTGTGTGTGAGTGCTCTGCGGTGTTCACTGAACAACAAAATCACCCAGAGACACATATCTCACAACATGTCTCCATTGTCAAATGACTCTTGACTGTCTAGTTTAATTGAGGACTATAAATTTGTGGGCAAATTATTCAAACCACATGCTACTTTCACAAGCCAATATAAGATTACAAAGTTTTATTGTCTACAGGTATCATGGAATGAAAGAATTCTGAAGCTGGAAGGGATCAAAGGGAACTTTGGGAGCAGAGCTGCTCAAGGTCACACAATTAGTTTGTATCAGACCAGAAATGAGGACTCAGAATTTCTCACTCCCGAAGCCACTGGCTTTCACTGCTCGAGCGGTTTCCCTCACAGGCATTGGCTGAGCTTCTGCTGGGTGCCAGGGGTAGGCCGAGAGCGTCACAGCAGAATCTCATTTCATTCTCAAAATCGCACTATTAGGTGGGTCTCATTTTAGAGATGAGGATTTTGAGGGTTAAAAAAGTTAAGAAACTCAGTCCTACTCCAGTTGGAGTGGGGGCTGGAAGTCTGCTCAGTTTCAGAATCTTGCTAACCCTGAGGTCCCGTCAGCAGAGATCCCTGCCCTCACCTTCATACTACCGTGTCAGGGGTCGCAGAGCCTCAGCCCTGAATGCATATTAGAATCACCCAGGGAGGGCAACATGCTGGCTCCCACCCCAGACTAATTAAATCAGAATTTCTGGGGTGGAACCTGTTAGGTTTTTTTTTACTTCCCCAGGTGATTCTCATGTATAGTGTACAGCTAGGGTTAAGGTCTACCATTTTTGTCGATTTGACAAACAGCATAATTACAGCGTAGGACATTAAGTGCTATTGCCAGTACTCTCATAGAGAAACACCAATGATATGAAACGGTGGTCACTTCAGCAAAAAGCCAGGTGGTATTTGTAATGAAGGGTCTGCTAAGAATCCAGGAAAATCCTTGCGGGGTGGGGGGTGGATAGGGGGGCACTAATCCTGCATGCTACCCAAGTGACAGCATCCAGGAACATGTCTGGAAATGACCATGGTGGGCTCTCTTTGCCGCTGACGGTCTCTCTCCTAAGACCCCCATGAGTAAGCGCCAGCAGGGCGCCCTCCTGTTGCCAACCCTCCAGGGGCCTGTAAGAGCTGCCCTCTGAGGACTGGCCGGGACCCAGTCTGGGCCTCAGATGCTGGCCGTGGGGGAAGGGACTGGAGCCCAGGAGATAAGACCCGCCTAGCAACTGTTGCTAAAGGCAAGCAGCCTTTGTTATCAGCATTAGGAAGACAATAGGAGGCTGAGCCGCGGGGAGAGGCCATCAACATCCTCCCAGGCCCGGAATTAGCCCCACCAGCAAGAAGGGGGAGTCCTGCGGCTCAGCAAAAGAATTCCAGTGCAGACGGTTTTTAGTTGTTAATGTGTTGATGGCTCCCTGCTCTGGCTAATGGGGGGCATTAAGGCACAGACCCTCTGCTGCCAGAGGCCTTTGTTCCCGGGTCAGCCCAGAACAAATGGTCAAATCCCATCCCCCTCAGCTTCTACCAGAATCCCGAGTCCCGAATCCCGGCAGCCGGCAGCTCTAGGAAGGCTGGCTAGGGGGTGGTGGGGGGTTGGCGGAGTGGGGAGAGAAGAGCTGGGCAGGCCCCCGGGGTAAATACCCTGGCGCCCAAGTGTCCGCCCTCGGCACGGTAAGGAGATAACACCAACACAGAAAAGGGGACGGATGGAGCTGGAAACCACTTCTCCAGCCTTTCTCTTTCCCTCCAGTCCAAGTCGCACCAACTTCCCCCAGATACTTCTCCACCGGCCTCAAGATGGAAGCACAGCCCTCGAATCAACCTGGACCCGCACCCTCTCTCCGCGATGTCTCCCCGCCCCCTAAGGAGCCGCAGGCTCTACCACGCTTGAGGGCCCTCCGGCTCCCGGCGCTGAAGAAGCTGCCAGGACTTGCCCCACGGGAAGCAACGCCCTAGAGGGGGCCAGCCCCATTCGGGGTGAGGCGTCAGCTCGCCAATCCGAGGGGCTCTCGTTTGCCGGGCAGGACTAGCATCGCAGCCGGATGCCCCCTGAGGGAGCTCCTTTGGAGAGGACCGTGGCTGCCACAACGCTCAGAAAGCCCAGCACCCCGGCCTCTATCCTGTCCCTCCTTACCACCAACGTGACCTGGCTCAAGCTCTTTGACCTTTCCAAGCCTCAGTTTCCACATCTGTAAAATGCAGGGTTGTTGCGAGACTCAAACAAGACAATGTTTAGTGCTTTGTCAAGGTGAAGAAGGCCTTTCCCCGGCGCGGTCTGGATCCCAGCATCTGCATCCGAGCGGGGGCGGCGGCTAGTTAACTTCGCAGCTTCCTGGGCCTACCCAAGAGCGCGGAATCAGTCCTGGAGGCGGGGTCGAACAAGCCTCCAAACTATTCCTAGGTACACCCAAGTCTGAGGACCACCATCAAGACGCATGCCTGTCACTATCGGGGCCTCTTGAGGACACCAGGCAACGTAAGACCCGGTGCCGCCTGAAATATCCCACAGCTAGCCATAAGCAGCAAAGGCGGCACACGCGGGGCCCAGAGGGCGCCACCGGGACGCGGACGGCGCGGGGACGAGGCGGGCTGGGCCGGGCGAGGTGGGGGGGCGCTTCCAGGGGCGGAGCCCGCGCGCGGGGAGAGCGGGGTTTTCGGGGCCAAAGCGCAGGAGCGAACTGTCCTGGAAAGCGCTGTTTCTTCCCGCCAGGCCGGGCCCAGCGCCGGCTCATCTCAGACATTCTCCTCTTACAGGCAGGTGGGTCGGACCCTCTCTTTCCTTTTCAAAGCATCGTTTCTGCGTAGGTCTTATCCGTGGCTCACAGAACTGGTGAGAGCTCTCCCGAGGGGCACAGGCAAGCCCGCTCTCGTTTCCCGAGAACCCAGAGCTAGACGTGCAGGTCGCTCTCAGTGTTAGACCTCAAACAGCGGGGCCTGGTGGGGAGATGACGTCACCTGAGGGCTGACGTCACAGCCGGGCCTGAGCTCACCTGAGAGAGGGGTCAGCGCATCTAAGGAGAGGGGCGGGTCAGCCCAGGACGCACAGAAAGGGGAGAGCTGAAACTGAGCAACCCTCATCTCTGATGACGGTAAGGCGCACCGCCCCCAGCTGGCGTGACTGGTTCTTGGGGCGCGTGTGGCCTTCGTTAGAGAGTCCTTGAACCCTTTTCAGTCAAACCGGGCTGGTAACCTCAGTTTAGGAATCCCAAACAGAATTAAACATTTTTTAGAATATAAAAACATCAGAGTCCCTGCACATTGCACTGTGTCCAGACACGTTTTATGGGTGGGTATGGACTCGTGTGAAAACACTGTCTTAATAGTCGATTCATTCTAGTATCCCCCCCCACGCTCCCCCCTCCCCCCCCCTCCCCCCCCGCCCCGTAAAGAGTGATAGCTTTCATCAGATTTTCCAAAAGTTAGGAACACTATTCTGTGCTCCCTTAGACTCTCAGAGCTCAGTGACAGGGCTTATTAGGGTTCTGGCTCACCAACACCCTTCTGGCTATAATTTCGCTTCAAGAGAGGTTAAGATTTGCCTTAAAGGAGAGAATTTCCTGATCAGGAAGCATAAGTATCTAGTCTGATTGATAGCTTTTTCTGAAAACAGCACTCTGACTTTCTTGTTTATACATCTATCTCTTAGGAAATTTGGTCAATGTGTGTCAGTCCTCTGGAGCCGTATCACTTCTGGGTGTACAAACAATAAAATTTCTGAGCCCATAAAGGCCATGGAATATGCTGACAACCAAAAGAATGCCACCCTGTGGGCCCTGCCACGAACTTGGAGGCCAGTCACCAAGGCATTGGTATACTTAATAAATATTTCAATGAATAAGGAGACTAGTATGGACAAAATGTAGAGAACTCTACCCAAAGGTTGCTTAAAACCTATAATTAGCTCAACTTTTTGTGAGCCCACCAAATAGAACATTCAGAAATCCAGCACTCCTACAATACCCCAACCCTGCTCCCCAAAGAAAAGTGCTCAGGGGGCTAGCCAGTGGCATAGGGGTTAAGTTCACACACTCCGCTTCAGCCCCCAGGGTTCACTGGTTCAGATCCTGGGTACAGACCTACACACTTCTCATCAAGCCATGCTGTAGTAGCATCCCACCGACAAAAAATAGAGGAAGATTGGCACAGATGTTAGCTCAGCGCCAATCTTCCTCACCAAAAAAAAAAAAAAAAAGGTCCTCAGGAAAGTTCTCTTCAGTAGATTCACCAAAAGAATCATCTAGTAGCGTTTGATCATCCAGGGCTGCTCTCCTCAACAGATGCCCCCACCCCCAGAGTGCTTGAAGGCTGGGCTTCCGCAGTTCGTCTGTAAATCTGGGGTGGCTCCATCTCATAGCACCTGAAATCCTGACGTCTCTTGCTTCTGGCCCAAATGCAAAACCCTAAAGTCAGTGATTGGGTGCTATTTTTGAATAGTGCTGCTTCTTTTGGGCTCTCCCTCCCCGTTTCCATTTCACTCTCTTCAACCTCTCTCCCTTAAATCGAACAACAGAGCCATCTCTAACATCTTCTTGGAGTGCTGTGAGGGCCCCATTTTCTCAGCTTACTCAGGAGAGGCCCCTGCTCCTGCACCCTGACTCCTCCACCATCCTGAGCCATTGCGGCCTGGTCTTCCTGGGCGTGCTGGATCCCAAGGACACGCACTCCCCCAGCTCTTGCAACTCGGTGGCCTTGCCTTGGTGCTTATCACCCAGCCTGCTCCGCTCAGATAAATTAAGCTCAGATTTACCAGTTTCTCCCTGCCTCCCGTCTCTCCAGGTTGCTTCCTCCCTTAGCAGCCCCTACAAGTTCCCAAGACTTGACCTCAGCTGGCCTCTGTCCAGCTGCCCTCTCTCTAGCTCCCTGCGCCCCCCAGCTGAGAGCCCCCTGCCTCGGCACTGCCCCCACGTCTTCACCTTGGTTCTCGCACATGGTTCATCCTGCTAACTGGGGCTCCATCATAACATTTTCTGTCCCTGTGGGTGGGGGTACAGAAGGGCATCACACTCCGGCTGGGGTGAATGCAGACCCCATCTCCATCCTAGGCTGGCCCTTGGATCTCTAGGGGATCACTTCGTCTGTCTGGGATCAGCACCCTGTCCATCTCTGAGGTGGTTCTCTCAAACCCCCCGCCACCTCTCGTGGCCCTGGGTCCGGTGGACGTTCCTGCCTTGCCTGTGATAGAAATACAGGGAGGAGGCAGGACCTCCTTCCTCAGCTCCCCACTCTCGTCCCGCCAGCATCTCTAGCTGTCCCTCGCCTGCCTTTCCTCCAGTCTTTGAGAGCGGTCTCTGGTTCAAGGACAGCCTCACTCCGGGTGCTGGAGTGGCCTCTCCTTTTGTCCCAAGGGTGCAGCATGCCTTCTCTCACTTTCTTCTCCCCTGTTTGTAACCTCTCCAGACTCCTTCCTTATGTGTGCAAAGTCAGCCCTGCCCTGAAAACAGGCCCCCTGGGCCCTGTGCTCCCTCTCTGCCTGCCTCCCTCTCTCTTTCTCTCAAGTCACAGGTGCCCAACCTGGCTCCAGTGTATCACCTGCATTTCCTTTTTCTCCTCCTGGAAATTAGGCTTCTCTTCTCAGCATGCCATGCCGTAGAAACTGCTCAAAGGCGACCTCCTAATTTCCAAATCTGATGGGCTCTTTTCAATCCACGTTTTCCTTGGCCTCACCCTGCCACGTGGCTCCCTCTCTTCAAATCTCCTTCTCCTTGGCCCCTGGGACAGCTGTGTCCTAGCTCTCTACCTGCCCCATGCCTGCTCCTTCTCAGTCCACTTCATGAACTTTTCATCCTGTTTCTGTTCACAGGGCTGCCCTCCCGGCCTGCTAATCTTCTCATCCTACAGCTTCCACGGGAGATTCATCCACTCTCAGAGTTTTAATGATCACCTTTCTGCAGATAAATGTCAAACATATGTTTCTAGGCTAGAACTCTCTTCTGCGCTCCTATGAAAGATGACAAGAGTGTAGTCCTATTAAAACGGAGCCAGAGCAGCTGTTTCAGAGGACTTGCCTTGCACGTCTTGTTTTCTTTATCTTCCAAACTGGACCAAGCTGCCAACATTCCAAGAAGTCAGTAAGGACAAGAATGTCCCGTTTATAAGGACTGGTGAAATTGGACTTTGCTGAGGACTGAATCGCTAACCAATCAATGAAGTGCAAGCCTAGCCTTTTGCCTGATGATCAAACCTCAGGCCAAACTGTGAAATACAAACCTAGCCTGACCTCATCCAGCACCAATGGACTCTTCTTTCAAACAACTCACTTCATCCTCCATTTTTCCCATAAAAACCCTAAGCTCCTATCCTGTAATCAGGACACTGGTTTCTACCTGAATCTCTGCTTCCCGAATTCTTTGATCCCAAAATAAACAGCTCACTGCCTCTCATTTTGGCTCTTTATTTTTAGGTCAACACTCCAAACTTATGTATCCGACCACTTCTGGGACATCTTCCTATGTGGATTGTCTCAGAGGTACCTCCAACTTGACCAGTTCAAAACCAAAATTATCATTTCTCCCTCCCCATCCTGCTCCTCCTCTTACATTCCCTATCTTCATAAATGTCACCACTGTCTGTCAAGCCAAATGCCACATGCCAGCAAGTCATAGTAGAATCCTCACCCCCATGTAGTCAGTTGCCAAGACTTGTAGGTTCTTCCCCCTGCACGTTGCTTGCATCCATCACTCCTCATTACTTCTGTCTTCATTCCAGTCCTCCCATCTTGAGCCTCCCTGTCTCTTCCATGGCCTCCAGCCTCCAGTCCCCCCTTTTAACGAGAGGAGCCCCTGACCCTCCAATCTGCTCTCTGCAGCGCTGCCAGAGTGACCTTCCTAAACTGCGAATGTGCTCACACCCCCTTGAGGGAAACTGCCCGGTGGCTCCTTTCACCTCCGGAGTGCAGCCTTTGATAGGGAGCCAGAGCTTCTCCCCGTCAGCCCTGTCTCCCTCCCTAGTCTTATTTTCAGTGAGCACCCCTAGAGTCTTAGGACCCAGTCATGATGAGCTCCTTGATCTAGGCCCACAAAGGCCCCACACAGGCCTCTATAGAACCTTTATCTTTGTTCGTGCTGCTTCACAGACAGATAGGACTTCTCCAGCCTTTGCCCTTCAACTCAGCAACCCATCCTCGTCTTCCAGGACTTGCTAGAGCTTTCTCCGTCCTCTACAATGCTGTTCCGTCTCCCTCCTACCCATCAGGCAGCACTAACCAATTCCTTCTGTGTATTCTCTCTACACCCTATCAACGGTTCTTTAGCATTACAAGAGTGTCTGTTATATTTACTTGTTTACCCACGAGTCTTCCAGGGAGAAACTTGTCCTTTTTAAGGGCGTGGTTTCTGTCCTCTATGCCTTTGTACACCCAGCAACTAGCACAGTGCTGACACAGAGGAGGAGCTTGCAGATGTTTGATGAATCAATGAAAGGAGAAAGGGAAGAAAAAGAAAAGAGAGATGGAGAGAGGGAGGAAGGAAAAAAGGTAGGAAGAAAGAAAGAGAAAGAAGATTGAGCAATAACGTTGGGGTGGTGAATACACTCCAGATGTGAGAGGCTCTCATTTCATGCCGAAGAGCTGAACTTTATTCCACTGACACTTGGGAATCACACACACAAAAACTGCATTTCAGAGAGATTAAAGAAAAGCTTGGGTATAGAATGATTTGAAGAGAAATCAGGGAGGAAGCTTCTGCAGTGGAACAAAGAGGAAACAAAGAGAGTCTGCAGTAGGCAGAGGGGAGGAAGGCAGAGGGGAAAACATTGTGGAAGGGGCCGTCAGGACCTGGGCCCAGAGCAGAAACTGGCAGAGAGCGAGGGGGCCCCAGCCTGGGAGGAAGGGAAGTGGAGGTCACCAGGCCCTCACCTTCCTTGCAGACACCTCAGTCAGCACTGCCAGCCCAGGGGTAGCTGTGTCCTGAGCTCTGCTAGAAGACACTATCGTGGCAGATGGGCAGATGGGAAACCTGGGAGTGAGCTGTCCACCTGCTCTTCTGTCGCGGCAGCATTGCCCATAGAAGACCGTGTTAAAGTGCAGTGGTGCTCCACAGAAAGGGCCCACAGGAACTGACCAGTCCCCACCGTTACTTGCAACTAGATCCATTTCCAGACTCAGCAGCTGTCCCTGTACCAAGAGCATCACCACCCTGAGGGGTCGGGGAAGCTAAATTGTGACATGAAAGGAGCCGGCTCAAGAAAGGTCGAGGCACGAGGCCCAGCTCAGAGTCCACGGCCAGGGAACCCTGCGCACCCAGGAGGCTACACATCTGGGAGAAGGTGAGAGATGGGCATCGCGAGAGAAGGAGGGACAGGGTGGTGAGGGGCACGTTGACTGTTGTGCTGGGACCAGCCCAGTCCACTTCTGGGATCCTTGCTCATGGTGGCCCTGGAAAGGCACATGTCCCCTTGGGGCTGAAGCCGGCATTCAGTCCTGGACCAGTACTAGGGTAGAGAGCCTGTGAAGACCTACAGGGTGAGATCTGAAAGTCAAGCCAGAGCAGAGGACAGGAGAGACAGACTCACCGGGAATAGCATGGCTCTGAGCTCCAGATAGAGCACGCTGTCCTGGTAGAACTCCTCCAGGGCCTGGAAGACATAGTCTCTGAACACTGGGGCATAGTAGACAAGGCCGGAGATGGTGAAGAAGATGGCTTCAAACTTGGCCCAGACTGCATTTTTGTCTGCATAAGTCGCCTCGGGGTTCTCGGTCATCAGAGTGAAGTTCTTCAGCAGGCTGTCCGGGACACAAAGGGGGCAAGCTGAGGAGGCATGTGCAGGCCTTCGCCTCCAGGCACCTGAGATTCCTGCCCTCCTCACTTCTCCCATCCGGGAAAAACCAGGATGCACAGAGTGAGCAGTGATGAGAGCCAAGGGAAGCATCCTGGGCTCTGCCGGGGGCCTCTGTCCCAGGCCTGCTTTCACTCCCCAGGAGGCAACTCAGGCAGGATGTTCCCGCCACTGGGCTCTCCTGTCCCTCCTCGTGCTTAGCCCATCTGATCCCTTCATACTTACAGCCTAGACTAGGTTCTCTTTGGGGGGTGTTATGCACTGAATTGTGTCTCCCCCAAATTCATATGTTGAAATTCCAAGTCCCCCATGTGACTGTATTTGGAGATAGGGCCTTGAAGGAGGCAATTAAGTTAAAATGAGATCATAAGAGTGGGGCCCTACTCAGATAGGTGTGGCGTCAGAGACACCAGGAGTGCACCCACAGGACACAGCAAGAAGGCGGTCATCTGCAAACAAAGGAGAGAGGCCTCAGGAGAAACCAACCCTGCCAACACCTTGGTCTTGGACTTCTGGCTTCCAGACCAGTGAGAAGCTAAATTTATATTGTTTAAGCGACCAGCCTGTGTTGGTCTGTCCAAGCATCCCAGTAAACTGACGCAGGGGGAATGATGGAACAGCTCTGGACTTGCACTGCATGACCCAGCTTACATCCCCGCCTAGCCGTTCACCAGCTGTGTGGCCTTGGGGAACTTCCTTAACCATGTAAAGCCTCATGTTTCTCATTCGTAAGGGAAATAACCGCGTGAAAGCACTCTGTAGATGGTTCTGTGATTAAAATAATTATTACTATATACAAGTTTGTTAGCAAGTGGCTCCATCACGTTTTCAAGCCGTTTTATCCACAAGCTGGACTGGCATTGCTCCAGGAAGCGGGAACTCCCTTCTTCCTGGTCTTGTTGAGCACCTAGACAAAGCTCATTTGATGCAGCCACGGTGTTGCTCTTAACACTTTTTGCAGATCAAATCAGATTTTAAATGTACAGGAACTTGCTGTGAACAGAAAAGGTGTTGAATGCCTCTGTGAAGCCAAGTGTCCTGTAAAGTTAAAAAGAAAAAGCCACCTGACTCTTTTTTTAGGCCAGATTTTTATATATGGGTCTGTACCAAGGAAGACACACCCGCACACCACGTACCACCTCTGACAGGTGCGTGACACATTCCTTCTGAACTACACTCACCTGTTGTCAAACTCAGTGACGTTCTGCAGCCCCCTGCGATACTTCTCCAGCAAAATCCACTCCGAACATTCTGCTGGCCTAGGGGTCGGGGGAGTTGGGTAAGCAAATTTGAACTGCAGGGCCCCCTTCGGAGTGAAACAGAAATGGCAGTGGGGCCTGTAGGTGACATTTTTCACCAGCCAGTCCATGCTTAGGATGCTGAAGTCGTGGACGTGTAAGGCAGCCCCTGGAAAGGGAAGAAGAGGTGGTGAGGCGGAGGATCCCTGATTCCAGGGCTCCGTGCGGACAGCACACACGAACAAGTGGGAAGCACAAGGATTTCTTTCTGGCAGAACCTCCCAGCACTCAGCATACTGTACCTGTCACACTTGAGTTCAAAGGCCTGGGTCTGCCTTTGTCCCCTCAGGATGGCCACTGCCTTCTTTGCTCTGGTCTAGGAATAGGTCTTTGGCTTCCTCCCTCACTAGTCCAAAGCCATGGGTGTTCTCAGTCAAGAGAGCAGCACGGTAGGGCAGGGCAGCAGCAGGCTTGGCATCAGAAGATTGGTGTTCAAGTTGGGGCACCGTCAGCTTCTGGCTCTCAGTTGAGAGCCCAGGCCTTTGAATGCGGCCCTGCCCCCCAACACTCCATGATGGGACGTAATACAAATGAGCCTCGGCCCCCGCCCTCACTCTAGTCCTGTTTGCACAGTTGTCCTCGATCCTCTCATCTGGCTCCCCAATGGCTCACCCATTGCCTTTCCATTCCCTGCTTCCCACCAGTATCTAGGCTGCTTCTGGCCTGCAGGTTTTGCCATTTGAGGCGCCATGTTTATCCTTCAGGCCTGACAACAGTTTTGACTGCAGCGCTCCTGAAGACACATGTGCAATGTCCCTCTGCTCCTCCTGCTCCATCTGGCACCTGGCCTGGACACTGGCCCCTTAGCAGGTGTCCCAGCTGTGTGAGCTGTGCTGTGTCACCCTCTCTAACTCTTACATTCTCCATCAAGTGGGGATGCTACTTTATCAACCTTGCAGTTTTTATTTCTTTATTCTCTATTTATAACATTAAAATAAAAGAGGTATAGAAAAGTCCTTGTAAGCTGCAAACTGCTATTTATGTGTCCAGGATTATAATTATTGTACTATTCATAGCAATGTATTTTGACTGTCGAAATATACTAGTAGAACTGAGTTCATCCAGAATGCTATTTCATACTGTCTCCTATTTGGTAACAGACCTCTGGAGAAAGGGTAGAAGAAAGGGGTGCGAGGAAAGATAAGAAGGGAGTGGCAAGGTTCTGTGGGCCCTGGATGCTATCTTTTGGGTGGACACTTTTCCAGCTTTGTCAGGGAAGACCAGTGATATCCAGGGTCCCTTCCCTACTCTCTCTCTGAGGCTGAGTCCCCTCAGAAGCAGGGTTTTGGGTTTTCAGGGAGAACAAGCAGCCCCCTTGGAACACCCGCATCCTGGTGTGCCAGCAAGAACAGAGGCTCAGAGTAGCGGAGTGGAGCTCTCTCTGCTCCGTTTAGAACAATAATAGCTCCAAGTTTATTTTCGCCCACCTTCCCAGGACCCAAAACCATCCTCTCCAAACATCTACCTTTTGGCATCTTCTTCAGGATATGAAACACCTCACTTTTCTCAATGAGATTCTTGGCCTGGAAAAAGTGCATGCTGGGTGGGAACTTCTGGGTCTTCATAGCCTGCGCCATCTCAGCCTTCTTGAGGGCCATGAGCCTCGCGTTGGCCAGCTCCTCCTGTTTGCCCAGCACCAGCCGCCCCCCCAACCGCATCATCTTCTCTCTCATCAACAGCTGGTTTCGTGCTTCATCTTTGGATGCGGCTGAGCAGAAAAAAGCCATCACCACTGCCAACAGCAGGGCGAGCCGGGCTGGCCGCCCAGGTGGGCCACCCGCCGACATTGGGATGCCTACAAGAGGAAATGCACAGAGAGAGACTCAGTAGGGCTTAAAAGGGGTGTGAGTCAGTGAAAATCTACAGACGGAAGTGTGGAACTCTGATCTTCCTTCTCTTTCCCTGTTCTCAGGGCACCAGGAGGCAGGGTATGGGAGGGTTCTTCGCTAGGCCCCGGAGAAAAGACCTCCAGGAACAGACAAAGAGAGGTTTCTCAAAGAAAAGTCTCCACGAGGTCTCCGTATACTGGAGCTCAGTGGTCAGCAAGCCCTGCTCACACACACAGGAAGACACTGCAAACAGATTTGTAGGGTTTCACTTTTAAACATAACTAGAGCGCAAAGGAGCACAAGGCATGTGAAGAAAGCCTCCAACATAATAGCAAAACTAACAAGTAGCACACAGAGAGGAGCCACAGGTAAACAAAGACAGTGCAGGAAATAAAAGAAAAATTCAAAAGAGCTATAATTAATATCCTTACAGAGATAAAAAAGATATTCTGTCCATAAAACAGGAACTGGAGGTTATAAAAATAAACAGAATGAGACAGAGCTTTTAAAAGCTAAAAATATGAAAGCTGAAATTTTAAAAATTTACTAGCAATATTAGAAAATGGAATTGGAGAAAATCTTTTAGAAAGTAGGACAAAATAGGACAGAAGAAAATGAGATGATTATTGATTCAGGAAATCCAACATCCAAATAACAGATATCTCAGAAGGAAGGAGAAAAAATGGAAAGGAAAAAAGAAATAAATACTACAAGAAATTGTCCCGGAACTGAAGCCCTGCGTCTCTGGATTGAGAAGACGTTGCAGACTTAGAACAGAACGATCAGTGACGGTCATGTGTCACTTAACGACAGGGACGCGTTCTGAGAAATGGGTCATTAGGCCATTCTGTTGTGTGAACGTCATAGCGTGCACTTACACAAACCTAGATGGTATAGCCTGCTACACCCCGAGGCTACATAGTACTGAGCTCATCGGACCACCATTGTATATGCAGGCTGCGGTGCATAACTGTACTCAACAGTGACACCAAGAGCCATCATCTTGATATTTCAGAATATGAGCATTAAAAAGATTCTAAAAGCTTCCAGAGAGCAGCTGGTCCAGGTTGGCCATGAGCAGGCGTTTAAGGGAGGAATGAAGGACACGTCCATCGCGTCTCCCCCTGCCAGGGCTGTGCGTGGTACTTCCCCGGGGTTATCAATTTGAATTACATTTAAGAATTGCTCCTGCATACTTGAAAGGCTGATACATTATACTGGAAAGATCAAGACCTAATTTACAAAATTAGGAGGCCTCAGGAACCTCCCGAATCAGGTGTCTTTGTGAGACTGTGGGCCAATCACCCAGCTGTCTGTGGTCTCTGTTTCCTCACCTACAAAAAGAGGTGAATTGGACTCGAGCCTTGGCTCTCATGGTGTGACGCGTGAGTCATCAGTGACACGAGATATCACTGTTTAGGTTGAATAAAAACATTTAAAATCAAGTTATTTGAAGAAAAATATTAAGTAAATAGAGGTTCACGGATATGACAAAAATGGAAAGTTGGGTAATGATTGAAATACACTATATCCAAGATTCTTTCCAGGGCTAGCATTAAATTATTCTATAGTATATCAGACTCCAAGAGGGCATGTTAAGAAGGAACTAGATCATTCTTTACTCTAGTGTCACAGTTTTGGTAGGGGCTGTGCACCCCGAGTCAGAGAGACGGACCTTTGGAGAATCCCTTCGACTCCATGAAGTCCTCAAACCCTCCTCAGAATACAGTGTCTGCCTGCAGCCAAGAGCTCTGGGGCAAGGGGACCATGACATCACGTCATCATCCCAGCTACGCCACACTGAACCCTCCCCCAGCCCCTTGTCCCATTCTCCCTGGTGACATATAACAGAGGCCTCCAAGTTCCAAAATCTCCAACTCCGTCCTCTCCAAGAACCCCAAAAGTGTCCGCGTGGCCCAGCACCTGGGACTTCTCCCGGCCGCCAGACGACAGTTCATCTGATGTACTGGTCAGAACCAGCCTGGGCACATATAGGGAAAATAATCCCTGTCACCACGTACTGCTCTATTTACTTCATCTTCTCTCTCTCCATGAAATGTTCTTTCACTTTTGAAAGAGGGTGCATTAAAACTCTATAAAAATCATTTGCTTCCAGACTAAGAACAAGGAACAGAGCATGTGCAGCTGGGACTCTGGGTCAACGTCCCGGGGCCCACAGCCGTTCCTAAAGCCTGTTGTGGAGATGGCCCCTGCTCTTCCTCCCACCCGAAGTCACCCACCGCCTAAGGTAGGGGCGGAGAAGGCTGCCTCCAGGCCCTCTCAGCCCAGTCTCCACCCAGACCCCCACCCCGGGGACCCCAGGTACCTCAGAGGAGTTCCAGATCTGTAGACTGTTTGCTTAGTCCCCCAAACAGCTGGCTCAGAAGCACAAGCCAAGCTGTCCGTCCTGTGCACTTCCTGTCAGGGCAGGTTTCACTTCCTTCCGGCCTCGCGGTTGCACAGGCCTCCAGAGCAAGGCCGGCAAAGAGGCTCGAGTGTGCGGCTTACACGCATGTGTGTATTTGTGCGTTTATGTGTTTGTGGGGGATTTATATGCGTGTTTAGATGGGTTTACGTGCATTTACATGGAAGGTATGAATACGTTTGTTGTGTTTCTGTGTTGGGGTCATGTGTATGTTTGTGTGGGTGTTTATATGTTTGTGTGAGTTTATGTGTGGGGGGGTTATGCTTATCTGAGGGGAGGGTAGTATGTATTTATGCACAATGTGTCTTTGTAGGATCCAGAACATAGTTTCGGACAAGTACTGCAAGGAGGCATTCTAAAATCTGCTCATGAACTTTGGCAAGTGTACCCCTCCTCAAAATGTGATTGTGAATTGTGGGGCAACCCACTGGACAGAGGGTGAAAAAGGAGATACCATACCAGGTCAGTGTTTTAAGGGGAAGAATCAAGGATGTGGGGGCAGGACATTAGAGAGGGAAGAGGGGTGTGAGACTGGACTGGAGTTTGGGGAGGATGGGCAAGAAGACAAGGCTAACGGCTCCAGGAGGGAGAGCCGAGTGGGCCCAGCAGTGGTGCCCGGAGGGTGAGGCAGGCCCAGCTTCACACCCTGCCTGGCCATTCAGCTGTGTAGCCTCGGCCATGCTATTTAAACTCTCTATATTTCAGTTTCCCGATCTGAAAGTGGAGATAATGAAAGCACCTACTACGTAAGGTCCGTTGTGAGAATTCAATGAAGAAGGCATGCAAAGTCCCTGGGGTATGGGAAGTTCTCAGTTTCAGCCATTGCTATTATTGGAAGTGACTCCTGTGGTACGTCGGGCCAACCTAATTAGCACATGTGAGCTGCACCAGTGACTTCTAGTTGCACCCCAGGTCTACCTACTTGTCCTTTTCCTTCCCAATCCCCCTCTCAAAGCCTTCGGCCCCCAAATATACCCCCGCCCCCAGGAACTTCCACTTCCGCAGCTCCTAAATGGCTGGGACCTCTGGGCCCTTTGTCATCTTCTCCAAAAAAGTACAAAGGTTATCCATTTATAAACAAGAAGAAATCCAAAAGTGAAAATATAAAGGAATTAGGAATTTCCTCATCAATTGTTCAAGAGTAATTGTTTAAAAGTCAGAGGAATCAGAAGGAAAGTGGTAGTAAAGAAAAACAAAATTGATTAAAGCAGAAGGTAGGAAGGGCCAGTCACCAACTTCGAACACAGTCATCTGAAGATGTTTTAAATACCACATCAGAGCTAAAGATAAAGGTTTTCTTTACAAAAGCTTTGGTTAAAAGTAGAAGCTACTTGTCACCTCACAGAAGGCGGGCTCTAACGACTCCAGCGTGACCCGGCCAGGGAGTGCAGCAAAGTTGCCAGGCCTGCAGCCGTGAGGCTGGACTTATTCATCAGGCAGAACCTACCTTGGCTGGGGGAGTGGAGGACCCCAGACTGCGAGGACCCCAGACTGCGCGGCAGAAAGAGGGGAAATGGCTGGGCGCAGGTCCCTGGACACAGGATTCGAAACCATGAAGGCAAGCAGGGTCGGACCCAGGAGGCCGACCAGCAGGCTCTGCAAAGCTCCTGGGGCAGGCAGCTGTCCAGAGCCAAGGTCTTGGCCTTTCGTTGCCAGAACCACCTCCAGGAGGCCGTCAGCCTCTGGGGTGTGGCTCCAAGCATTGTCTAGCAGAAAAAGCATGGCGTCTGATGACAGCAAGCAACAGTGTAAAACGGTGAGAACATTCTGGAAGAATATTCTGCTGAGTGCGGAGACCGTAAAATGTAGAAGAGGGCTCGCTCTCCTTTTTACACTTTATTGAAGACAACCGTCAGAAGCAGAACTGGATGTGTGTTCAAGTCTGAAAATCTACAGGGCAGAAAAAGAGAACCACAGCATCTTTTAGTGACTACAAACTAAACCTATATGGAATGAAGCTTGAAAGCAGGGGTGGGTAATGACCCCCAAAATTGGAGACAGGAGAGGTTTCAAAGTTAAACCTATGGCTATGCAAATATTTGAGAGGTATTTTCATTAAAACATCTTTTTTTCCCACCAATACCATGAATTATCTGCTATTGCTATATATAACCTACAGCAGAGTACAGGAGAGTCACCTAGGGTTGAAGGTTTAAGGCGCCGGGTATACCGTTTTCATGGGTGATAAATAAGGTTCTCTGATCCCCAGAGCTAAGAGAATGGAAATAATAGTAGCTAAAGCTAATTGAGAACTGGATATATTTACTCATTTAATCCTTGCAGTGATCTTATAAGGTAGGGACTATTCCCACACCCTTGACAGGTGAGTCCACTGAAGAGCCCGGAGATTAAGTGACAAGCCTAAGGTCACACAGCTGGTCAGGAGTAAAGTCTGGACTTGTCCCTAGGCAGGTTCCCCCACCTCCTTCCCTGGTAGCAAGGAAACGGAAGGTCGTCCAGGCGTCGGGGAGCCCGCCGGGAGCAGCTGCCCCAGCACAGGGAGCAGATCCCTGGAGGAGAGCCCAGCAGGGAAAGCGGCCCAGGAACAGACACCAGCTGGCAGAAAAGGGAGTTTCCCAGATCCTGGGAGCTTGTGCTTTTAATAAGCAAACTGTTTTAGGAAATGTAAACGTTAGCGGTGTGATTGTGAAAAAATTCTTAACATTTCTGAGCTTGAATGCTTTTATATGCAATAAGGGGAAAGTAACATGTGCCTCCTACTCAGTTTTTTACCAAATAAGTTTCACATGCAAAATAATACATGTGAAAATATTCTTAAAACTATATAGTAACTACATAACTATACAGTGTAAGTAATATTGCTTGTACACGTCTTTCTAAAGTGTGTTTTTCTGGCTTCTTGGAGTGTGCTGAGCATGACTTGACCTTTATGGATGAGTGGGGGTCATTGTGAGCCTTTGTGAGACTCTGGGCCTGGAACTGCTGAAGCTCCGTCCCTGGGGGTGCCGTGCTGCTAGGTTTGAGCGCCGTTTACCCTGCTCTAGGTGGCTCTGCTTGGATAGACTTTCTGTATGATTTCTCTGTCCCTTCCTGTGCAGTTCACTTGCCACTTCTGGCGGGTCTTTCCTCGGGCGAGCCTCCTGTCTAATGGGCTCCTTCTTGTTGTCTGTGGACTGAGGAACCAGACCACCGAGCCTGCAAGCAGTGTGGGTGGGGGCAGAGCTTCTCCAGCCATCCTCTGAGGTGGGGCACAGCAGAGGCGCGTAACTGACTTCAGTTAGAGAGGGCAGCTGGAACGCATGAGTTTACCTCAGTTCCTCTCCAAAACCCGCCAAAATGACAGTGGAGAGAGGTGGGTTTTTTAAAGCATACATCCACAAGATGAAGAAAACAGGAACGGAGACAATAGCAGAATATTTTTGGAAGCCGGAAGATAGATGAACAAGCTCTAACAATTTAGAAGTCTGAAAAAAGCGGAATCGTAAACCAGCAGTGAGGAAGGCCAAGAACCCACCTGGATGCCTCTGAAGGCAGGGCTGAAGGTGGGTCCAAGGGAGGAGGAGTGGAAAGCTATTTTAGGAAACACCTGGAAAAAAGGCCGAGCAAGCCAGACCATTAAAAACAAAAACAAAAAATCTAGAGCCACAGACATCCCCCGTCTCTCTTCAGCAGAGCACCCAGGCTGGGCTTTGGAGGGCAGACCCGCGTCCCAGTGAAACTCTCAGCTCCCCCTGTCTGTCAGGCTGAGGCTGCCGGTACAACGAGCCAGGAGCCCAGTGGAGAAGCAACGGTGTCACACGCAGATGGGGCTCCTGCAGCGGCGCTGCAGTCTCCGCCAGCCGTGAGGGGTCACTGCCAGGCTCTGAGGCAGGCCCTGGAAGAGGAGACTGAGCGACGCAACCATCCATCACTCTGGAGTTTTTGTTCGATGTCTAGCTTCTCCATTAGATTGCAACACATTAAATATTTGTTCAAAAATTGTTAGCATTTAGTTAGCATTTACTGTGTACCAGACACTACACTCAAAGGCTTTACCAGCCTTGTCTCGGGTGGTCCTCAGACAACTCTGTGAGGTGGCTAATCTGCCCATTTTACAGACGCAGAAGTACAGCCCAGATCCGGTCAAATATCGGATGCCAGGCAGACAGACTCCAAGGGCCTTGCTCCCCACCACTCTGTTTTATTGCCTCCCATGTGGTCTTTTTCATTTATTTATTTATTTTTTCCAGCTTTATTGAGATGTAATTGACAAATAAGATGTGTAAGTTCAGGGTGTACAATGCAATGACTTGATATATGTCTATATTATCCAATGATGACGATGATAAGGTTATCACTTCCCATAGTGTGTGTGTGTGTGTGTGTGTGTGTGTGGTGAGAACCCGAGATCTACTCTCGGCAACTGTCAAGTACACACCACAGAGGTGCTCGCTCAAGCTGCCATGCTGTGCATTCCGTCCCCAGGCCTGCCTCACCGCCCTCCATGGGCAGGCAGGCAAGGATGAATGCGAGGATGGAGGAAAAGGAAACTCTTGAGTGTTTGTTGCAGGTAGTAGACACGTGGGTCTTCTCACCCTGCTGTAATAGGGAAGAGGTAGGTGAGACCAGAGTGTCTTGCAAAGGGTGGCCAGTCAGCACAGCCATTCACCTGTAGGCCTCTTTGTGCGCCATCTACTGAAAAATTGTTGTAATAAATAGATGAGTCTATATCAGTGATGGAAACGGTGGTCTCTAGAATTGTGCAGTGCTCGACTTGCACAATTGCACATGGCAGCCTTGGCGGCAATGAGAAATGCTAATGGCATATTGATAGTGCTGGGCTGAATTAGTCTTTATCCATCTTCAGTGAAACACTGAAGTATCCCTCGGGATCAAGTCTTGAGTCTCCTTGTCTCTCATCCTTCTGTTTCCAGTCTCCAACATACTCTTTGCAAGCACCACATTTGCCTTTACACTCTCCATAATTTTTTTGTTCCATTCTTATTTTTTCTTTTCCTAATTTTTTGGGGGGTAGCACAGGGACTTTTTCTTTATCACACCTGTCACAGTCTGTGAGCCTATATTTTGGTCCTTCCCTCTGGCTAGTTGAGGGATCCATTATCAATCATGCCAATGTCCATGTCTTGCCACCTTCAAAGTGGGTTCTGAATCCAGACATGGCTTGGCCTCCACTGAGATTGTGCACACTTGGCCAGCACTTCTCTACCGCAGACACAGGAACAAGCCAGGCTCATGCTGGCCTCCAGGCCTTTGCATGTGCACACTGAGCCTGGAAAAGCGTGTCCTTCCCCCTTCACCTAGCCAACTCCTACTTTCCAATCTCAGCTTGGACTTCTTTTAGTCTCAGAAGTCTTGACTCCCTCCCCCAGGACAAAAACCAGGTCAGCACCCTATTTTAGCACTTAACATACTATACTGAAATGTTCAGGTACCTGTGTGTCTCCAAGGAGGATGTGCCTTCTCCGACGGCAGAGACGGTCTTGTTCGCCAAGCACTGTGCCTGGCACGTTGTAACTACTCCACCAGTATGAGCTCAGTGGATGAATAAACGAGTGAAAGAAGTCACATAGTTTCCCTTACCTCTTCCGGCTTCAGTTCCTGTCACCAAGGGAGCGTGGGAACAGGGGACTCAACGCTGTCCATTGCCGGGTCTTTGTCACTCAGAGGTAAGTAGGTCTGTCGCTGAAGGGCATTGCCTTCTCCCTGTTCTGCATCTCTCTACCTCCTCTTTGGTCCCACAGGCTCCATCCCGGGCCTCCCACGCTCAGACTATCGAGGAGGGTCAAGCGAGGAGCACGAGCAGGAGAGCGAAGACTTAGAGAGAGGTGGAGAGAGGGGGGAGGTGCTGGAGAGAGCGAGGTTGAGAGGAGGAAGGGCTGGGGAGCAGAGGGCCGGGCTGAGCTCTGCGTCTCCTCTGCTCTGCCCTTTACCTACTGATGCCTTCCAGCTCTGTGGAGGACCTGTTGTTGTCCCTGTTGTATAAGATGTGGAAACTGAGGCTCCGAGGGTTCAATAACCAAACCATGTAGCCAGTTCTGGAGCTACCAAGAGGTGGGACCAGGTGAAAATGGCAGCCATAGCAGCTATCCGCTGAGCGTCCACCGTGGGCTCGGCGCTCGGCCAGAATCCTTCCATGTAATCCACATGGTAGCCTTAGGAGTTAAGCTTCAGCCCATTTGACAGATGAGGAACCTGAAGTTCAGAGAAGTTAATAAACTCCATCCAGGTCCCAGAGTAAGTGGCTGTGTTGGGCCCAGTGCACTAAACCTGTCCTTTGTTTGAAGCCTCCTGGGGAGAGAAAACTGAGGCATGAGAAACCAAGAGAGCACACGGAGGATCGTTGAGAGGGAGGAGGGCCTCCGGAGCACGGCCCACGGGGACCTTGATCTCCTTCCCCAAGAGGAGCCCAGAGGCGGAGTGCGGGTGTCCCATCCCTCCTGGAAGTGCCCCCCTCGTTTTCCACAGGGTGAGCAGGTAGACGATGCCATCACAGCCTCCTCACTGGACACTTTTCACCCCCTCCCCCGGGTTGCCCAGAGCCACGATTAGCCCCAGGCCACTTGCTTTCCAAAGGACCCTCTGACCAACCCTTCATCCACAGAGACTGGAGGAAGCCCCTGGAATGCTGGTCCCAGCCTGCAAGCCTCACTCCTTACAGTCACCTGGGAGACTGACAAGCCGCAAGACTCGGAGCCCCACCCCTGATCCATTAAATCAGAGTCCCTGGCCTTGGGCCTGGCGTACTAGTATTTTCTACAGCTTCCCTGGTGATTCTGTGCAGCCAGGGCTGAAACCCACTGCAACTGAAGAGAAAGGTGTGCGTGAAAAAGTTAAATAGCAATAGATGGCATTATCTACACACGTAATAAGACCCAAATTCCTCGGGAGCCGGGGAAGGGCCTTGGCGACTGCATCATAAGGAGGCAAGCTCTGCCGTGACCTGAACAGCTTTCCGAGGAAGGAGGAAGGAGCCCTCAGATGAGGCACAGGGTCTGTGGCAGCTGACCGGACAGGGCGGGCACAGGCAAGCCAAGCAGAGGTCCCAGGATCGACGTTTGTTCCGGAGTGTATTTAAACGTTGCCTGATGGTGTAGAACTGTTGAGAAGAGAGAAGTAGGGTGAGAACAGGAG
The DNA here is from genome assembly GCF_041296235.1 of Equus asinus. Lineage (NCBI taxonomy): Eukaryota > Metazoa > Chordata > Mammalia > Perissodactyla > Equidae > Equus > Equus asinus. Next base: position 12,008,847 of record NC_091811.1, on the reverse strand, counting down.
AAGCCCTCCCTCTCCTCTGCCCTCGGGCATCCATCCTCCTCCCCCAAACGCATTCAGATTTCCTCTGCCTGCCTCCAGACCCAGTTCCAGGCCCACCTCCAGGCCCAGCTCCATGCCCACCTCCAGGCCCAGCTCCAGACCCAGCTCCATGCCCACCTCCAGGCCCAGCTCCAGACCCAGCTCCGTGCCCACCTCCAGGCCCAGCTCCAGACCCAGCTCCATGCCCACCTCCAGACCAAGCTCCATGCCCAGCTCCAGACCCACCTCCATGCCCACCTCCAGACCCAGCTCCATGCGCAGCTCTAGACCCAACTCCATGCCCATCTCCAGACCTAATTCCATGCCCACCTCCAGACCCACTTTCATTCCCACCTCCAGACCCACCTCCATGCCCAGCTCCAGACCCACCTCCATGCCCACCTCCAGGCCCAGCTCCAGACCCACCTCCATGCCCACCTCCAGACCCACTTTCACGCCCACCTCCAGACCCAGCTCCAAGCCCAGCTCCAGACCCACCTCCATGCCCACCTCCAGACCCAGCTCCAAGCCCAGCTCCAGACCCAACTCCATGCCCACCTCCAGACCCACCTTCATGCCCACCTCCAGACCCACCTCCATACCCACCTCCGTACCCACCTCCAGACACCTGTGCTTCCACCACGAACACAGGGACCTTCCCACACTGCTCCCAATGAGGAAGCACATGGTGGGGTACAGGGCCTGGATCCTCTGCTCCCAGAGCACGAAGCGAGGGCGGCCCAACGGCCACAGCTCCCCCTAAGCAGAAGCATCTGACAGGAACCAGCTATGTGGGCTGAGCCTCTGTCTCCTGGGGCCCACACCTTATCCTCCTCCCCTCTCCAAACACTGGTGGAAATGTGCAACCAGCTCTGTTTTACAGAGAGAAATTGAGGTCCACAGGAGGAAAACAATCTGTGGACAGTGGTACACTTGGAAGTTCCGAGCTGAGACCGTTCTAGTGGGAGATGTGAGCAGAGAGGGGAACAGGGCCGTCCCTGCCTTCAAAACCAGCCCCACACAGAGCTTAGAATATCTGCTCCCCCCTTCCCAAGACCCATCAAAGACCCCCGAATGTTTCCCCTGCCTCTCAGTCAGCCTGGCGACCCAGTGGGCTCAACTCCAGAGCTTGGGGGCCGTGCGGCCTGTGTGCATTGCCCCCACTACCCCCACCACCTCCACCACCCCCAACTAACCAAGGACATCAATTAGCACCTGGAATTGTCAGACCAACCTCCTAGGTGACACTTCTTTATCCTCAACGCAAACGGAGAGATTTGAGGTGACTCCACCCCCAAACATAGAACCTGCAAGGTCTGTGTTAAAATATAAATGCAGGGGTCTTAACTACTTTAAAAGTTGTAATACAAGAAACGGATTGTCCGGATCCAAAAGGATTATCTTTTATATGCAAATGAAAATCATGCATCTTTAAGTACAGTTATTGTCAGGGTGATGAGCGACCCAGGCTAGGGGGAAGGGGCCAACTGGGTGGGCTCCAGTGCATTATAAAAAAAACTCCAGGGGCCGGGTTGGTCGCGTGGTTGAGTTCGCCCGCTCCAATTAGGTAGCCCTGGGTTCGCAGGTTCAGATCCAGGGCGTGGACATACATACCGCACATCAAGCCACGCTGGGGCGGCAGCCCACGTACTAGAGGAAGATTGGCACAGATGTTAGCTCAGAGCCAATCTTCCTCACTTAAAAAAAAAAATCTCCAGAGCAGAGAAGAAAAAGACTGAAAGGTGTCGCAAGAACCCGGGAGACATAATAAAATGATCTACGGGGAAGCTGGAGTGTAGAAAGAGGACCAACTCCTGGGCTCAGTAACTAAGGGTGACAAGGAAGACACTTACTTCCACCAGAAAACTAAAGGGTCATCTGGAACAAAAATAGGACAAAAAGGGACTGTCTGAGAAACGGAAAGCAGGAAATTCCAGCAAACAGGCAGTACTGTGCCTGAGCACCTCGGCTTCCTCCCCTCCAGCAGTTCTCCTGCTCAAATCCTTCCTCTTCTTTCCAAGAATGTGCTGACCTGTGGATTTCCTGACAGCGGGGACTCTGTGTGGAATCTCATTTTAATATGCCCAGTGCCTGATATCGATTAAGTGCTCATTGCAGGAGGAATGATGCTCTTTGCCTCTGCTGTCCTTCTACTCCTTCATCCATCCTCCCTATGTTTATTGAGATCTCCTGTATGCCAGCCAACGTAATGGGTGTGGTCTCTGCTCTCATGAAGTTTGCAGTCTGTAGGGAGAGACAGAATGTGAATAAATGAACAATTAATTATATGCCTGAAAATAATTGCATTTAAGGCATAGAAGGATAAGAACAGCATAGGAGGGAGATCCAACCCACAGCAGGGGAGTACAGGACAATTCCCACAGGAAATTACATTTAAAATGAGATCTGAAAGATGGATAGAAGTTAGCCAAAGGGAGAAGCAGCATTCCAGGCTAAGGGAAGAACATGTGCAAAGGTCCCGAGGTAGAAAGTTTAAGGGATTAAAAGAAGGATGGAGGTGGGGTAGCAGCAAAGGAAAGTAAGAGTATTCTGTGATGCTGAGAGGTAACAGTGCGTATTAACTTCCTTCTAGAAGCGCTGCCCCATCCGACACACTGAGAGAAGACAAGCAAACCCATTCCACTGAATTGAAAATGGATTTGCAGTCTTCTCCCTGCTGGTCTTTTCTGATCTCCACAGTTTCCAGGCCGTGTCTTTGTTTCTCCGTCTGCTTTTTTCCAGCCCTGAACCCGAATCAGGAAGCAGCCCTCCTCCCCTGTGGCCTGGGCTGTCTGATACCAAACAAGCGGTGACTTGCACCGGGAAGTCACGGGCAGTGGAAACGGAGTTTTTTCGAGGGACTCATTGCTGGTGAGTCACCAGGAGAGTTTGAAGAAACGAGCAGAGCAGGCCACCTGGTGAGCTCAGTAGGAGATGCTCTCACGCTGAAGCTGAAGCCAGAGGAACGGCAGAGCCGGCAGGCAGGGCGGGCCGGCTGAGGCTCCAGACAGAGGCTCAGGGCACCTGAGCACCCAGCCCCTCTGAGCGGAGTTTCTTAGTTCAGGGGAAGAAGAATAATCTTACGAATCTTTTCCAGAAAAATGAAGAAAACTCAGCGAAAGTATGAAAGAAGGAAGGACTAGCCAGGAAGCCAGAGACCTCCAAAATGGCCGAAGGTCAGAGGAATTAGCCCTCTCGGGTAAGAGCATGAACACCACCCTGAAGGTCAGAGGGAATACCGATTGAGGACCTGAAGTCAAATTTCCTCCTAGGCGGAGTGGGCTGGAGTGGGCCGGGGACAGGGTGGCCGCTTACACTTCCTGGTGGCACAGCCTCAGGGGTGCCATTCACATTGTCTCGAGGTTGATGGCACCCCTGGAGGTGTGCCGTAGGCCAGCTGGCGGCCGTGCGGGGTCAGAGGCCTGCGGTCAAGCGGAGAATGCTTTGAGAGGAGCTGAGCCTATCTCCAGGTCCAGCAGTGACTCAGATTCACAAATTCAAGGCAAAGCTTCCGTTTTCTAGGCTACCAAAGTGCCTTCAGACAAGCTGGGCACCTGTAAGAGACTGTCCCTAAGCCAACCTGTCACAAGCCTTAGAGACGTTAGAACTAAAAAGAAAATCAGTGGTCACACGCAAGAACTGATGTTTGTGTGAAGTTAGTCCCTGACAGCTATTGATTATGTGGCAGAATATTGGAAAGAGACCAACAGTCCATCAATAGGAGACAGGTTAAGTAAATTATGGTACCTGTTTTTGGAGTACTATGCTTTGTAAAGATAGATGAAGAAGTGCTTTCTCTATGGACCATAAGAAAAATGTCTCCAAGCTGCATTTAAATTAAAAAAAAAACGCTGGATGCAAAGGTGTGTACCGTATGCCACCTTCAATATAAGAAAGGGAGAAGAAAGAATAATATATATTCATGACTGTGTTTACAAAAAGCAACTCTGGAAGAATACAAAGAAACCGATGACAGTAGCTAGCTGGTAGGACGGGTGAGGAGTCGGGGGAAAGGACACGGAGTGGGAGAAGACTTTTTTCTGTAAACATTTTTATGTTATTCTGATTTTTTCCCACATAGTACTTCTTTATGGTAGGTAGGACAGCTCCCTAAAGATGTCCACGTCCTAACCCTTGGACCGTGCAGCTACACTGCACCATACATCAAAGGGGACCTTGCAGATGTCACTGAGGTCACAGACCTTTAAACGGGGAGACTGTCCTGGATTGTCTGGGTGGGCCCCACGGGCCGCGAGCAGAGAGCTTTCTCTAGCTGGAGTCAGCGAGATTCAGCAGAAGAAGGCAGAGCGATCTGAGCTTTGAGAGAGTCTCAGGCTGCTGTTGCTGGAGGGGCCTCAGGGGAAGCCCGGGGAGGAAAGCAGGACCGCAGAGCCTATCTCCAGCTGATGGCAGCAAGGAAGCAGGGACCTCAGTCCTGCAACCTCAGGAACAGACTGCAGCCAACAACGTGAGTGGGTTTAGAGGCAGACCCTGTCCAGAGCCTCTGGTGGGGAACACGGCCCTGCCAGCACTTTGACTTTGGCCCTTCCGAGACGTTGGGCAGAGGCCTTGGCGGAGCCTACCCAGTCTTCTGACCTGTGGAAATTGTGAGAAAATTAATTTGTGCTCTTTTAGGTTGCTGTGTTTGTGGTAATTTGTTACATCAGCAACAGAAAACTAATATACTGTTCAATCTTTTAAAAAGTAATTTTTTAAACTGGTGCTCAGAAAATGTCAACTTCTTTGCAATTTTTGTTCCTTGAATGAAATTTAGAGCATGAGTCAAGAAGAGGCCTATGAAAACGTAGGCCCAGTTCCATCTACATGTTAGGACAAACTAGGGCCAAACATCCACTTTTGGTTCTATTTTGTCAACTCCAGTCCAGGACCCCAACCCAGGCTTTCCTCACACACTTGAGAGGGTGTTCATGGAAGCTGGAAAATCAATGCTTAGTCACACACGCTCAGAGATATCGTATCCAGTATTCTAGCCCGGTGCTTCTCAAAGTGCGGGCCCTGGGCCAGCATCATCAGCATCACCTTCACACTAGTTAGCAATACAAGGCCTCAGACCCTTCCCAGACACACTGACCGGAAACTCTGGAGGTGGCGCCCAGGAGCCATGTTTAAGAAGTGCCCCTGACGGTCTGCTGCTGCTCAAGCTTGAGACCCCCGTGTGTCCTGGCCTGCATAATACCATCCTTCTTTAAGTGGCAAGGGCGAGTGACAGAGCTGGTAGAGGGAGAGCAGAGAGGCATTTCAGAACGGGGAGGACCCCAGATTTGTCCTAGCAGACCTCCAAGTGGCTGATAAGTTTCAGCGGCTTAAGGTAACAGCAGAAACTGTGCAGGGTCGCATAAGCTCCAACAGCGACAGTGTACCCTGCTAGGTTAGGCACACTCGGCGGGTGTGAAGGCACGGGGCAGGCTGCCCTTTCACAGTGGGTCAGCTGTCACGCCACACGGCAGACCCAGCCTGATGACACACCGTGGGACCACACTGGGAGGGGTGCGTACTGCAGGGTAGCAGTCCATGCCATCCTCAGAAGTGCGGCTCTATGTCAGTAAACGTCTGCCTAGGAAACACTACTCCAGATCACAAAAATGGCACGCCCAAGCAAATCTCAGAGCGCCTGCAATTGTTAACTGCCAAATGTTTTTAAAAACCTGAAAGGACTTTGTGTGCTTAGTTCAGATCTTATGTGGTTGGGCAAAGTGTGACACACAGTTGACCTCGGGAAATAGGACCTCAGGTGAGAAAACAGCTTTCCTAGTGCTTGTAAGAGAAAAAAGGAAGTGTCCTACAGGCACCCGAGAGAGGACTCTGGGGGTTAAACCACAGGAGAGCTGCCTCTCCACTGCCCCTGGGGCCCAGGCCTCTCACTGGATCTCCTAAACAAACACACAGCTGTCACATGGCCTGACCAGGCCTCCACTCATCGGCTGCCTTTTGGTCTTGCGTGCATTCGTGTCTCGCCTGTCTGTCCCCAGGAATTCATCTCCACACACCCGCCCTTAGATGCAGCTTCTCAGCCGGTGCTAGGAGCTTGGCCTCTGCCTGCCCCTACTCCCACCCTGGCCCACCTGATGGTAGTAACAGCTTGAACTAGACAGCCCGTGGATGGACTGCCTGGTGCCGTCCACCTGTGCAAAGAGAACCGAGCCCGGGGAGAACGTGCTCAGGAGTCGTCTCAACCACAGTGCAGCTGGTGCAGTGCACTTCCTTACACCGTAAGGTGACAGATTTCACCTGGGTGCTTGTAGCAATGTGGGGCAGAGCACGCGACAGTGAGGATGGGCTTGGAGAGGTCAGAATCAGAGGAAGAATCTTGATGGAGACAGAGACCCTTTTTTGTTTGTAGGGAGCATCAGAAGGAGTAAAGCCATGACACAGCTGGACTGCAGGACTCCTTTGGGAATTCCCACACATGTGGACACGTGACGAGGGGGATTTCCAGAAAGCTTGGGCACTTCGCCTGTGCTAGAAGATACTTCCCCCTGGGGGTCTCTACTTCTCTATCCGTCTGAGGTCAGCAGGGCTGCCACAACAAAACACCTCAGACTGGGCAGTTTAAACAATAGCAATTTGTTTTCTCACCGTTCTGGAATCTAAAAGTCCAAGATCAAAGTGTCAGCCTGTCTGGTTTCTTTGGAGACCTCTCTCTTTGGCTGAGATGGCTGCCTCTTCCCTGTGTCCTCACGTGGTGTTTCCTCTGTGCCCTGCTCTTTATGTGTCCAAATTTCCTCTTCTTATAAAGACACCAGTCAGCTCAGATGAGAGCCACCCTAACGGCCTCATTTTAACTTAATCACCTCTTTGAAGGCCCTGCCTCCAAGTGCAGTCAGATCCTGAGGTCCCGGCAGTCAGAGCTTCACCACAGGAATTTGGGGGGACACCGTTCTGCCCATAACACTATGTGAGTAAGGAATACTGACACCAATCTGTTTCACTCGCTGAAGGAGGTGACCGTGGAAGAGAAGGCGGAATGTGTTAGAATCAGCAGATCATGTTTAGACCTAAGCACCCCCCGGAGAAACTCTGGAACAGTCTGTCCCGTCCTTTGTTAATAGGAAAAAATAACTCCTTCAGGTAGGAACCACTTATTGAGGGCTCTGTGTGCCCAGCATCCTGAAGGTGGAGCCATCAAAGCTGAGACAAGGCCCACGGCAACGCAGATGGTGTCTGCCCGCGTCAAGGAGTGCTCATCGACTGGTGGAGGTTAGAGAAGGACGAGACGTGCTCGATCCTAGTCCTAAAGGAGCTGGTAATTCCTGTAGCGAAGGCCAGACAAACTCCTCTGAAACAACAGGAGCAACCCCAGGCCGTATATAACGGAGTTCTGAATTGTGCGGTCCAGACTCAATTGCTGTTGGAATTCAGAATGAGGAAGATCGATGAGGCGCCGGGTGGACAAGAGCTAAATCGCTCAGACTGAAGCATTCATTAGTCTGAGCCATTGTTCAGGCTACAGATTCTTCTGTTCAAAACAGTAAAGCCAGTCAGAAAGCCCTGATCACACGGACAAGCCATGGTCTCTGGAGTTTCATTTCAAGTTTGGAGAATCACGAGACGACTGTGGGTCTTGGTCTGCTCGCCGTAGTCCCACCCACGACTGACACCACATGTGAAGTGAAAGCTCGCTCCCCTCGGCTTTCCGCTCCTGAGGGGAGATGGGAAAGGGCCCCTGTCCACCCCCGCTGCAGAGCCCACCTCTGGAGACACGCCCGACGGGGCAGTTTCAACAGGACTGGGCACACACACACCCCGCACCAGGTTCCCACCGCCCCTCCACCCCTCAGCCCTCTGGGAGCGCTGCATTGCTGGTCGTAATGCCCTTGTCTGTCTGGGAGATCCATGGCCACTCACTGGCTGCACAGGGCAGCAGCTGACAGGATGTGGCAGGGAGGGAAGGAGGAAGAGAAAGAGGAGCCTGGGGAACTAGAGAAAGACAAACAGAATCCGAGAGGCAGAGAGGGGACAGAGAGCACAGGGGACTGAGGACCAGAACAGACTGTCTGACCTGACATGTGTTTCTCTCTCCCCCACATTTTTGGGGCTGGAGCTCCAGATTGGCCTGGGAGGGCAGGCAGCTCCCCTGGCCTCTCCTCAGCCCCACAGCGCCCCTCTGAAGGCCCCCCTATTTCACCCCAGTTCACGTGCTGCCTTCTGCAGCTCAGGGACCCTGCGGCCCTGCCTGGGCTTCCCGAGTGTGCTGGGCTCCCCTGGGTGGCCTCCCTCTCCTCTGCACACACAGTCCACAGGGCAGTGACCCAGCCCTAGTGATGGCCAAAGTGACTTCATTTCAGGTGACATGCTGGAAACATCTTTAAAACCTGTCTGAACCAAGTAGATTAGAATTCACTTGCCCTGACGGAGTGAGTGTCCCTGGGCCCTTTTAGGAGCAACATTTGCTGGTACGGTTGGAGATCAGCAGTGCACACTCAACCGGGGCGGGGGGGGGGGGGGGGGCGCGAGTGTCCCCAGAGCCTGGGCCCAGCAGTGCTGCTGGCCCCGAGCCACACCGCTCTGCAGGGCCACTGCTGGGGGCCCGAAAACCAGCTGCACTGGGGGAGGCTGGAGGGCTTCCCCGTGGCTCTGGTACGGGACTTCCACACTAGCAGTTCCTCAGAAGCTTGATTCAGCATGAATCTGCCTTTAACAACAGGAGCAGAAGGATGCTAATCAACCCTCCTAGAATTCCCAAGAAAAAGGAGCCTAGAGCTGAGCTTCCCAAGAAACACTGCTTTAGTTTGCTCTCTCCCTCAGTACACGCACACAGATCCTGGAAGACCTGCCAAGTCCGACTCTAAATGTTTTTGGGCTAGAAAAAAGGGTTGAAATTCCTGAGCCCTGTGAGTCTCTGAGGTGTGGGGAGAGCCGCGTCCGCGGGCACAGTGGAGCGCCAGCTACGGCATGCTCAGTCACCTTGCTCACGCCATGGCCTGGAGGGAAGAGGGGAGACCCACAATCCAGGTATGCAATGGGGATATGTGCTTTGTTGCAGGAACCCCTGATAATAAATATATTATTACTTGAGGACTTATACGGTGCCAGGTGCTTTATATATATTATTTCATTTAATTTTCCAGGTATTATTACCATCCCCATCATAGAGATGAGGAAACTGAGTCTCAAGAAGGTAACTCATCTAGAGAGTTAACTTGCCCAAGGTCACATGGCTAGTAATTGGGGAAGGTGGGATTGAACTCTGGTAACTCCATGACCCACATGGTAACTACTAGGCTTTACTCCCTCCCTCGTAAACTGGTATTGTCAATTCTCAGCTGTCAGCAGGGTGGAAACCAGGATGGAAAAACCAGGATGGAAAGGCCTTAGGAATAACATGCCAGTCCATAGAAAACTTACAGCTTGCAGGCCACATTGTTTTTTATACTTTATTGAGGCATATTTTACACACCATATAATTCATCCATTTCAAGTGTACAATTCAATGATTTTTAGTAAATTTACTATTAAGCTGTACAATCATCTTAAATACATGTTAGAACATTTTCATTACTGCAGTAATATCCCACATGTCAAAATCTGACCCACAGATGTGTTTGGTCCACTATATTTAAAATACTTTAAAAATTTTTTGCTAGGTTTTTTTTTTTTAAAGATTGGCACCTGAGCTAACATCTGTTGCCAATCTTCTTTTCTCTTTCTTTTTTTTTTCTTCTTCTTCTCCCCAAAGCCCCCCGGTACATAGTTGTATATTTTAGTTGTGGGTCCATCTAGTTGTGGCATGTGGGACGCTGCCTCAGCATGGCCTGATGAGCGGTGCCATGTCCGCGCCCAGGATCTGAACCAGTGAAACCCTGGGCCGCTGAAGTGGAGCTCGCGAACTCAACCACTTGGCCACGGGGCTGACCCCTTTGCTAGCTTTTTAAAATGGGATAATTTCACATAAAAATTTAAAATTTTAACTTCTCTTTAAAAATCAGAAGATTGGGCAAGATTGGACCCTCCTTCATACAAGGCAAACGTCGCAGCTGCCCCTTTCAGACAAACATGTGCCCTCCATTTCCTCAGGAAATCAAGGAGAGGCCCAGGAGGGGCCCAGAACCATGGCCCCAAGTGTGCACCCTACAGCCCCAGACAGCTGGTTCGGCAGCTCTCGGCAGATGGCAGAGGCTTGTGGCTGCTCCAGTGTCACACAGTTAGTTCTTGGTCCTCACAGAAAGGAGCTGCTCTTTTCCTTCTGCAACCTTCTCTGAAAACAAAGCCATGTGTCCGGTTGCAAAGCTTCATGATGAGGGTTTACGCCTGAGCGGCAAAGGGGCGCTCACGGTGTGCTTCTTTCTTCGCTGTCTCTTTGGAGCCCCCTTGCTGCATGTACAGATGGCATTTCTCGTATCCTGCTTTTTGGCTTAGCTTGCCTGGACTCAGTGCAGGCACGTTTCTCCTCAGGGAGCTCCTGACACAGTTCATCGAGGATGACTTTGTTTAGCTGCTAAGGTAGACATTACTGGTTGTCTACCCAATTCCTCCTTTGTTCCTTATTATTTTGTTTAGAGCGGCAATATTTTCAGGGAAGGTGGACCCACACTCAGGGAGTGAACTGTGATTGGTCGGGCCCATGCTGGGGACCCAGGCTTCTTGACAGCGGTTTGCCTAGGAGTAGGAATATGACCTGCTCTAGTCAGAAGCATGAGGGGACATTGACTTTGGCTGGGGACCTTTGGAGCAGATCCCCCCTCTGTCTTCTTTATTTACTGTCACAATGGTATGTAACACTTGGTGCTGCAGCAGCCACCTTGTGATCATGAGGGCAAAGCCAAGAGAATCATGGAGAAGCTGAAACAGAACCTTGACGTTGTTGAGCTGCCAAATCATTCAGCCTTCTCCTCCTGGACTTCCTGTTGCGTGAGATAAGGTTTGCCTTTATTGTTTAGGCCACTACTGGTCACGTATTCCGTTATTTAAAACCGAAAGCATCCTGACTGGAGTGTGACGTTCTGATCATGAGTCCACCTGCCGACCCCAGGATGCTTCCCTGGTTTCCATCATTTGCTCAGTTCATTAACCATATTTTGGGGTGAGTTTGTCATGTATAAAGCTACATTCAACCATTTTATGTTGGTGTTTATTGTCTTTAAATCTCAAGAGGTGAGTTTTTCCTCATTTTATCTCCAGAGTTTATGTGCAAATGTCATACCCTAAAAACTGCGTTACACAAGGCCATGAGGGTAACTGAGGAGACCAGTGCCTTTAAGGCTCAAGCAGCCCAAATGACTTGCCCAAGACCAAAAAGCCGAAAATTTACAGCACTTGGTCTGACTGTCTCCAAAGTCCACCTTTTTCCCTTATACCATGCTGCAACGCTGCCACTCAGATCCGGGACAAGGGGGCCAGAGCTGTCGCCACACTCCTGGGTCGGGCCTTGAGTTGCAGCTACGGCTCTCTGGACAACTGCTTTCTGTCAGTGGGGCTCCCGCACCAGGGTCCTGAGCCTAAGCCCGCCTCTGGAGCCCCAGTTGGTAAAGGAAGACCCTTCTGCTCTGGGACTCATCCTTAGCTATGTTACAGGAACCCTCGGAGGGAAGGCGCAGGCTCCTCCCAGCCCACAATGTGCCTCCTTCTTGTCTGTCCTCCGCCTGAAACAGCTTCCCTAGGACAGCCTCCACCAGTAAGACACAGCCAGAGGCAGTACCTAGGATGTGTGCTTGCCAAGACGTTAGAGGCAAAAACATCTAGAGATGTATTTGAAGGATGAAAGTCACCATGTTTGTAATTTACTTTAAAATGACTCAGAAATATATAGACGATAGGTAGATAGGTAGGTAGGCAGGCAGATGATCGATAGATAGAGTGAGCAAATATGGCAGAATGTTAACCATCGTTGAATCCAGGTGCTGAACATATAAATAGTCCTTGTATTGTCCCTTCTACATTTCTGTGTGCGTTTTGAACAGAATAAAAATGGGCAAAAAAATTTTTTTCATAATGCAAAGTTTACACACTAAACAAAGATAGCTGTAGGACGGGGACTTGAAGCCAGGGTCTCTGTTGGTCAGGTGTTGCCCGCCTGGTGCCCTCTCTTGGTGTTCTGCCCAGCTATTAGGCCCTCCGCTGTTTCAGCCTAGACTCTCTGAGGCTTGAATGAGCTTAAAGACTGCTGTGCCCCTAAAACCACTCCAGCAAGCACTGGTTCTGGGGCTGGACGACCAAGGAGGGACTGCTGATTGGCATCTTGGAGATGAGGATAAACGTCTCTGCCATAAAGGTGGCTCCTGGGAGAGCAGGCCCGACACAGGAAAGCAGGGGCCCCTCCCGGGCATCCATCCCGGGGGGAGACGGGGCAGGGCTAACAGCACAGCGAGATACACCTGTATCAATCAACACACTGTACGCCTTAAACTTACACAGTGTTGTGCATCAATTATGTCTCAATAAAGCTAGAAAAAATAGATAGCACAGTAAGATAGTCAGCAGCAAGGTTGGGCCTGAAGTTAGAACCATACACAGAGTAGAAAGTCATTCCTAGCTATGAAGATCAAAAGTGAGATTGATGCTCCCCAAGTCCATCAACAGACTGAGCACAATTTTCATAAAACATCAGTGAACAAGTCTATGGAACTTGACAAAACTACCACATAATTCATGTGGAAAAAGATGTGGGCCAAACATACAGAGTTGAAGAATATTTTTGGAGATTGTAAGCTTGCTGAGGGAAAGAACCATGCCTGGCTTGTCTATCTCCCCACCAAAACCCTTATCACCACCATAGGGTCTTGCACACAGTAGGTGTTCAAAATTTTTAAAAAATTGCTGGGGCCGGCCCCGTGGCCGAGTGGTTAAGTTCACGCACTCCGCTTCGGCAGCCCAGGGTTTCACCAGTTCCAATCTGGGCATGGACATGGCACCACTCATCAGGCCACGCTGAGGTGGTGTCCCACATGCCACAACTAGAAGGACCCACAACTAAACTATGCATCAATGTACCGGGGGGGATTTGGGGAGAAAAAGCAGGAAAAAAAAAAGATTGGCAACAGTTGTTAGCTCAGGTGCCAATCTTTAAAAATAAATAAATAAATAAAAATTTATTAAAATAAGCAGCAACAAAGTCAACCCCAGAAGCGCAGATCTCTGTGCTCACCAGACAGCCCTGCATTGTCGTCCCTGGGAGGCAGAGTCTCCATGGGGCTGAGCCCGCGCCCGCGGCCCAGAGAATCAAGGAGCACAGAGGCCTCAAAAGTCAGATTCCAAGAAGTTCACCAACCAGGTTCCTCAGTGCCGATTTCCTCAGAATGTGGTACGAACGGCTGGAGAATGGACGGTGCGGATGCGGCCTTGGGCACTGCTGGCATCGCAGATGCTGAGGCACACCATCCACCACTGAAGGGCCAGCCGCGTCAGCCAAGACTGCGTGACGTTTCTCTAGACCGCCAGCCCTGACCATGGAGTTAAGGAGACATAGCCTCAAACACTGGCTCCACCAAACACTTGATCCTTGAGCATAAATTTCCTCATCTAGGGGCTGGCCCCATGGCCGAGTGGTTAAGTTTGCGTGCTCCACTGCAGGCAGCCCAGTGTTTCATTGGTTCGAATCCTGGGCGTGGACATGGCACTGCTCATCAAGCCACGATGAGGCAGCGTCCCACATGCCACAACTAGAAGGACCCACAACAAAGAATATACAACTATGTACCGGGGGGGCTTTGGGGAGAAAAAGGAAAAAAAAATAAAATCTAAAAAAAAAAAATTCCTCATCTACAATGGAGATTTTAATAGTACCCTCTCATAAAGAATCCAGTAAGATAACATATGTAAAACACATACCGAAATGCACAGTACAGGCAGCAGGCGCTCAGTGAACAATAGCTGGCGTTGTGCTGATGATCGCAGTTGCAGTTGGCAAAGCACTTCTCAGTACCATCTACCTGGATAAATTGCTCATGGCCAGTTTACTTAAATATAAGGAAGAAATCCCACTGTCACTTTTGAAATACAGTTATCAGCCACCTTAATGATTTTTCCCCATGTTCTTTAAGGATGTACGGAATAAAGGGAAATACATGACAGAACTGTCCTCTAACGGTTTCATATGTCAGCTCTGGCTCACCAACAGCTCAATCAACTCTATCAGGATCAGGACCAGGTCATCTATGTCCTCCATATTGCTTTGGGTCCAGCAATGTCAGTCACAGAATAAGTGCTCAAAAACATTTGGTAAGCTGAACAGAATCCACCTGCAGCCAGAGAGCACTGACCGGACTTACGTAAGTGGAGCTCAGGGGTCTTGCCTGGGAGGGAGAAGGTGTGCATGGCGCAGGAGGCGGCGAAGGGGCCACTGACTCCATAGAAATCTGCACAGGACATTCTCAAGAGGATGGCATCCTGGCTCTTCTGCCCTTTGGAACCCTGACCTAAGAGAGAAACTTCCAGAGGTTTCTCACGATGAAAGTTTAAATTCGGGCTACAGCCAGCGCATCTGGATTCAGGAAAACAGGCAGTTGTTCAAGCTCTAAGGAGTGATTTTATGGAGCTACCTGGTCTCTGGAGAAGGAAATGGGCTGCAGACAAAGAAACTAGCATTCTGAAAGCAGGAAAATCTATAAAGTAGAAAATGACCCTGAGATCTGAGCCTCCAATCCTGCATTTTACACAGGAAGACCCAGAGAGGGGACGTGTCTGGCCCAGGAAACTTGTTAGCAGCAAAGCAGGTACAAACCAGAAGCTAAGCCTGCTAACCGCACATCCCGGCTCTTTGCACTCCCACTGGCCTCTCCCAGGAGCCAGCCCTCTGCCTTGCCCACTCACAGACAGACACACAGCCTCACCATTGCTCACTATTCCTCTTTCCCCAAACCTCTCAGTCAGTCCGCCCACAGACTTTTCCCTGCTCCCCGTCTGTGGACACCATGCAGTTCTGAGGGCATTGTGTTCAGAGAGCCGTGAGCTGGGACATGTGCTTGCCTGAGTTGTTGGGTTTCGGCTGCTTAAAGGAGCCAGTGGCCACTGGCCACATCAGAGGCCTAAGCAAAAGACATTTGTGTGTCTTACACTGTCCCCAACTGCCAGGCCCAGTGCCAGAGAAGCAGATCCCTGGTCAACAGAGACGCCCTTGCTTTGTGCACTGAGGAGGAGGCGGAAAAAGTCCTCTGGCATCAGACTCGCCTCCCCGGGAGAAGGATGGTGGAATCATCTAGGGAAGTTCCAGCAAATGTTCTCAAACAAACAAACAAGAAGAAAAAATAATAAGATAGAGAAAGAGCCAAGGGAGAAAAAAACAAGCAAACTCTTGAAATTGCACTGTAATCAAAGCGTAACTGCCTTCCAGCCCCCGTGTGCTGAGAGGGGCGGGGTGTTTATTAACCTGGTCAGAAGACAGTAAGGCAAATTGAGCAGCAGCCCAGCCCTGCCTGCAGACAATGGGGCATGCAAATGAGACCTGAGCACTGGGGCGTGCAGGGGACCAGGAAGTGTAGCTGCCCAGGACTTGGGCAGTTGGAGAGGGTAATCCGAACTGGCCAGGGAAGGTGAAGGAGACCCTGCGGAGGAGGCCACAGGGGCGGGGGCAGCTAGCCTTCTCCACTGGGAACGGTTTTCGTTGTTTGGTCAGAGCTGACACCAAAGCTACGAGCTAGCTAGTTTGGCCCCAAGGGCTGTGCCAGTTCACAGGGGAGTACGCCAGACTGAGGCCCAGGGATATTTATGTGAGTTTGCGCCAGTACTAACCCAGTGGGGTGCTTACCCAAGCATAACCATTGCACCAAGGCCCAGAGCCCATGCCAGGGTGTTTGCATAGCAGAAACTAGCATATGGGCCCAAAGGAACCCTTCTGAGTGGGGGAGGGCGGGCTATCCTCCTGTGAATCACTCTCTGGTGGTTTTGCTTTGGTTGCAGAACCTGTGGCTAAGGCAGAAGGACGAAGAGGGCCCCTGGCCGGGTTGCTTTTTCTCCTCCCAGCTGCTTCTGTCTCTCTACAGGCTCCTGGACACAAAACAGCTGAGCAGATAAACAAGTCACCACCTGCTCCCTCCTCCCCCATGACACTGCCCCTGTCCCCAGGTCCCACCCCTTCTCCCTTGCAGGCTCTTTCTCTCCCTTCCTCCCTGAAGCCAAACTTCCCTGCAGCAGCAGCTGCAGCCGCCTCGCTCCCCTCCTGCGCCTGCCCCCCCAGCACACCCCCACCCCAGGCCCCTCGCTCCTGCTCCCCACCAATGGCAAATGAGGAACATGTGTACAGAGCCCTGGGCTCTCCCTCCTCCTGGAGCCATTTCAAACAAAACAGTTGTGCTTTCTGAAAGTAATTCGTGGAGCTCTGGGGTCCCCAGGAAAATGAGTTTATGGCATCTGCAGCCCTGGAGCCAGTGAGAGGCTGGCCACTTGGCCCAGAGCCCCACTGCCAGACACCAGACAGCTGGGAGGAAGGGGTTAACCTGAGCAGAGGCCAGGAGGGGTCCAGCTCCGTTCCAGACTGAGGGAGACCACCCCCTGGGATGGAGAGCAGCAGGAAGCAGCTCAGAGGCCAGGAGGCCAAGGCCCAGTTTAAATCCTGAATAAAAGCCACTTTCTAGCAGCACACAGACACACACGCGCGCACACACACACTCACACACAGGATGCTCTTGTTAACAAAATAAAGGTTGTCACAACAGACTCTGGGTTTGGTAGTCAGAGCTCCAAGCTGGTGCTCCTTAATAAGTCCCCAGTGCCAACGGCTGGCATTGCTGAAGCCCTTGGTCAGGGGGAAGACAGGCGAGGCACCCCAGAGCACCTCCTCCCGGAGAGGGGAGCCGTGTGCCAGGAGCAGGGTAATTCAGGAGCCAAGTAATTCTTTGTTGTGGGGCCCATCCTGTGCATCATAGGATTTTCAGCAGCATCCTTGGCCTCTATCCACTAGATGCCAGTGGCACCTTTCCCTGGGGTTATGACAATCAAAATGTCTCTAGAGGCTGCCAAATGTCCCCTGGGAGCAAAACAACACCTGGTTGAGAATCACTGCTGTGAACTGGGAGCAGCAGTCCTTTAGGAGTCTGAGCCCAGGCTGTGCTCACAGTAGGGAGTGAGTAATTGTTCGAAGGATGGATGTTCACTGGTACCTTTCTTTTAAGCAAGAGAGACTCTCACAATGCCTGAGAAGGAAGCTGCGGTCTTGGAGCAGGCGAAGAGTGGCTACTATGGCGGGCGAGGGCAGGGAGAGGGAGAGGCAGTGCCCGTGGAGCGCAGGCTGGAAGGGGAGCCGGCAGGCGCCCACCACCACTTCCCCCAGGGGCACTGCCTTGGCAGAAGTTCCCCACTGCCGGACTTGTGTCTCATCTGGTTTGCGGAATTGAGGTGAATTTTTGAATCAAGTTGCCGATGGATTCAGAGAGGGTTAGTTAGCTCTGTTCCTGACCTGGCTCTGTCGCTAAACGAGCGCAATGACCTAGACAGGCCACTTCATTTCTCTGCAACTGTTTCTTTGGCTGTGAAATGTGGTGGTTGGAGTCGATGAGTCCCACTGTCCCTTCCAGCTGTAAGTTCTAATGCCTGTGGAGGCCACAGACGTGGTTGAACCGCTGGCTGGTCAGGGCGTCGCAAAGTTCTGGCTTATGCGCTGCAAACCTGCAGTGTGATTCTCCATATGTCTCTGTTAAGAGCTATCGTTGCCAAAAAATGTTTCACAAGTTCCTACCATGTGGAAGGCACTGTGCTAGCCACTGTGGAGATGGAAAGAAGACTTTCCCCTCTCTCCTTCAAGGGTTCACAATCTAGTCTAAGAGAAAAATAATCCCAGTGAAAGGCCAGAAATGAAAAATGCCGCGCACCCTCCGACAGCTTCGAAGTCAGGCTGAGCTGAGTTAGAAGGCTGGCTCTGCCACCAAGAGCCCTCACACATGTCCCGTGCTCTCAGTTTTCTCGGCTGTAAAATGGGCATAATAACAGCACCTGCGTCACAGAGTAATTGCAAGAGTTAAACGAGATCATACACACAAGACAATTAGCACGGGGCTGGCATATAATTAAATGCAAAAATATTGTTAGCAGCCAATTTGTATTGGGTCCTCTGTACCAGGCATTGTGCTAGGCCCTGGAAACAGAGACCAGGGCCAGGCTCCTGCTCTGGAAAAGCTCATCAGACGGTGCGGAAAAAAAATGAGGACAACTCCAGGGCCCTAAGAGGGCTGTGACATGGCCAAGTAGGAGGGACATGGACACAGGGAAGGCGTCTGATCCTGGCCACAGGACACCGAACGGAGTGATGTCTGTGCTGGACCTTGAAGCACAGCCAATGGCCTTCACTAGGTTAGGGAGGCAGAGCAGCCTGCTGCACAAAGAGGCCGAGCGTGTGCTTCTGCGGAATGATGGCTCTCGGGCAAGGCTGAATGTGGATAAGAACTGGGCCTGCACGTCAGTTCCCAAAGAAGAGACCCACCCAAGAAACAACGGACAAATCTTTCCCCTTTGACACAACCACCAGGCAGCTCAGAGCCAATTTTTAGGCTCAGATGTTACAGCATTTCCCTGAATCTAGGTTTTCTG
This sequence comes from Equus asinus, assembly GCF_041296235.1. NCBI lineage: Eukaryota > Metazoa > Chordata > Mammalia > Perissodactyla > Equidae > Equus > Equus asinus. The sequence continues at coordinate 11,990,355 of NC_091811.1, read as the reverse complement.
ATATAATTATTCTCTTGTCTAGCTTCCTTTACAGCCTGGACCTCAGCTGTTAATCTGCTCTGGGGTGTTATGGTATGGTGCCATTAATTATCCACTTCCTGGAATCCTTTTTGAATACAGATGGCATGTAAACAAGTAAATAAGTGAACCATAAAACACAAACGTGGATGGAGGAGAATGAAGTCAGACCTGTAAGAGAGGCTCCACCAGGGCAGCGACAGTTGGCTTTGTGGGCAGCAGTGCCCAGGGCCCGGGTTGGCGCCCGGCCCACTGAGGAGCTCCACAAACCACTGCTAACTCCAAGTGATACCCGCAAATATCTACCCGGAAGAAGAAGGCTTCTCCAGAAGGTACCCCAGGAATGACCTGGGGGACGGCTCACTGGCCCTACCCCACATCTGGGCTCTGCGCTGGACTTCCTTGTGCATTGTTCCTAATCACGTGGGAAGACTTGCTGTCCTCACCAGTCAGTCGGCAGACGATACCCCCAGGATGGGTGCTTTGCCATAGAGGCCATGTGTGTCTCCCAGAACCGCACCTGGCACAGAGCTCGTCACAAACAGGCTCCCCAGATTTCTACGACTTTAGCCTAATAAACACCCATCTTCATTTGTAGTTGGACAGGAATGCGTAGCCCTGACCCTTCTGATCAGGCTGGAACGCTTTGCCTCTCGGACCTTACATTTGACCGTATAGGACAGCATCTCTTTCATTCATCCTGTCAGTCAATGAATATCTGCCAAATGGAAGACCTGCCTTTTATTTGTCCATGCTGAAGGATTTGGGGCACATTTTTCTCAACAGCATTATTTGGCCTCTTCACACAAAAGGTAGGGAAGGCAAGAAGGAGCTCCCAGCCTTCTTGAGAAGGGACAGAGGCTCCCAAGGAGCAGAGGTGGGGCTGGCAGACCAGCCTCGAAAGTCACAGCCTCTGCTGCTGTCCACACTGGGTGGACCTTTGCTCTCGGCTCACCAGGAGTCAGCGTCAGGCCAAGGACGGGGTGATGGCACAGGGAGCGCTCAGTACTTCCTGCCGGCCCCTGATCCCGAAGGGCCTCTCACACACCTTCCTTCCTGCCATCCCCTCCCTTCTTTCCTTTCTCTCTCCCCCTTTCTCTCCCTGCCTCTCTCAGTGGAAGAACTCCCTTGACCAGAGTATCAGGTTTCAGTTGTCTGTGTCCTGGGAAATTACCAGATCCTTTCCCTTTTCTCTTTTGAACCAGGATCACACACTCTGGCGAGTTGGCTCCCCGGGCCTGCCCAGCTGCTGCAGGGCTGGAAGACGCCAGAGGCTTCTGGGCTTGGCTGCCCAGCTAGAGGGTGTGGAGGGTCCTGCAGTGGAAGCTTCCAGGCCTACTCTCCCCTCTTCTGAATTCCAGGGACCCTCCCCCAGGGATTCTGAGGGCAGGGTGTGGGCCTTCCTTGCAGAGGTGGAGCTGCTCAGGCGTGCCCTCTCTGGTCGGGCATCTGGCCATCAAGTCTCCTTCCACTCCATGGACCACGACTGCAAGGAGAAAGTGGGAAATGCCGGGCTATTTGTGGTCAGATATTCTCTATTAGAAAGAGAAACGTTTTCCAACATATACATATATCAAATCAATATGTTATACATCTTAAACTTAGACAATGTCATATGTCAATTATATCTCAATACGACTGGGAAAAAAAGAAAGAAACAGGAGGCCAAGAGAATAGATGTGAGGATGAGAACAACAGAGGGGAGAGAGTGAGGAGAGAGGAGAAAGAAAGGAGGAGCCCCAGGAACTCTCCGCTGCCAGGCGCCCCGGCCCCAGGAGGGCAGCAGAGTAAAGGGGGCTCTGAGGGCATGGCCCCAAACAGGGCTTACCTAGAAGGACCTAAAATTAGAAGAATTAGAAAAGAAAATTAGAAAAGATCAATTAAATTGATGGTACCAAAAATGGCACCAAAAGAAAATTAGAAAAGAAAAGAGAATTGGAAAAGATCAAAAGATTGGTTCCGGGAGTGTGGAAGACTGGGCCCTCTGCCATCCGTAATATTGACGGGATGCAGCTCTTCTTTCCAGCACAGTCGGGGCAAATTGTTCCTCAGTGTAAAAGTGCTCATTGCGTCCTCTAATCTGACGGGCCTGGGGAGCGTGGCCCCATTTTGGCCTTTCCCACCACTCATGGACAAGTGGAGGTCGTGGGCTCGCTAAAGCGCTGGAGACTCGGTGTGACCAACGCCCTCATTTTACAGGTGGGAAAATGATGGCTGGGAGGTCCTGTGATGTCCCGAGTTCACTCAGGCACACAGTGATGGAACCAGCCCCGGAACCCAGGCCCTGACTCAGGGCTCCCCCGACACACACACAACGGGGCTGGCCAACAGAAGGAGGAGTGAAAAGTGACGAAACAAACAAAACAGACCCAGGTGCCAAAGCAAAAGGCGAGTCAGGGCAGAGGCTGTGGTGGTGGAGTTGGGGCAGAGGCTGGGGGTGGTGTAGTCAACTTGGGGCCCTGGAATGGCTCTGAAAAGGCAGGCCTGGTGTCAGCCCTCCCCTCTCCCCAGGCTCCTGCCTGAGGCTCCCTTGGCCCACTCCTGGCTGTTGGGTCACCTGGTATTTTTCAGGACACAAATTTTAGCCTTTAAAAAAAAAAACAAAAAACCTTAAAAGAGGACCAAAGGAGAGTCAGCATGGGTTTCTAGCTCAGGTTTCCTTATTCTGGGCTGGATGTGGTCTTAGGATACTGCCCATGGTGCACAGTCCTATCATCCAAATGAAATATAAACCCAAGCCTCGGGAGTCACACGTGGTCACCAAGGACACCCCAGCCTGGGGCTAAGCCAAGGGCATCAGCCCTGGTGGCTCGTGACTGCTCTGCAGCTCACAGCTCAATCAGTCCTTTCCCCAGACCCACTGCACCACCCCACCTATCCCTTCTCAGGACCCTCCAGCCAGGCCCCCTCAAGATGCAGTATCTCCTGTGCTCCCCTCAGGCTCACTGCACTGTGGAAACAGCATGCAACTTCCCAGGGTTATGAGAAATAACTTTCCTAAGAGCGTCACCATCTGCAGACGCCCCTGTCATAAACTGTCCCAGCTCTAAGCTGCCTAGGGCTTTTATCCCCTCCCTCTTAGCTACTCATTACCCAGCTTAATTAGGCCAGGAAATGCTCTCACAGAGGACACTCTCTGCAGGAGGCGAGGCTGGAGGAGAGATTCTCAGCAGCTCCGCTTCCTGAGGCTTGAGATGGGGGCTGGGGAAGCCAGGAGTTGGCTGCAGGGGCGGGCAGGGCTGCGCACTCCCGCCGACAGCTGCGGAAGGAGGCAGAGATGCACACGTGCTCCCCAGGCCCTCCAGGGAGCTGAGGGCTGAGCTTGTTTACGGGAACAGCACCGGATCTGAAAGCTTGGAAGTGGCTGCCCACCCCCACTCCCCTCCCTCCTCAATTAACCAGTCTCACCCACCACCCTCCTCACGCTTGCCTCGGGAAGTGGTCGCACCCTCAGCAACCACTTACGGTCTGTCAGCCAGTCCCTGACATGATCTCAGCCAAAGACACAGCCCGAGCCTGGCTCCCATTTTCAGCCAGCCCCCACCTCACCCTGAACTGCTTTGGGCTTCTGTGCGGCCAGCTGGGCCCCCCAAGAAAGAGAGCACCAAGGTGCTTCTGAGGTTGAACACAGGAGTGGGGCTGCCTGCTACAAAGCTGTGCGTGCTCCACCCATCTTTGCAGCTTTCTGCAGCGGTGGTGGTGGAGAGAGGAGTAGCGTTGTCTTGGGGGCAACAGCACAGGATTTAGGGTCTGGAGTCCAGCTCTGCTGTTGACTAATTCTGTGACCATGGATAAGCTGTTTCGTCTTTCTAAGTCTCGGTTTACTTAGCTGCAAAAATAGAGATAGTAACATTGACCTCTTGGGAGACGGAGGTCATCTACTCCATCCTTAGAGCAGACCCAGGCAACAGGCAGGAAGAGGAGCCGGCATCACTCGTGTGACTGCAGTGACCGACTGCCCCCACCCCCGCTTTTCTTTGAGGGAAGCTTAGGAAAGGGCGAGCTAGTAGTACTGAGCTCCCACCATCTTCCGGGGGCATTCCCAATTCCGTTGTGTCACTTAGTTAGTAAATTATCTGCGGAGGCGTTGGGATGCAAATGAATAAGCTAAAGCTCAGAGAGGGTGGCTAATATCTGGTAAATGGCAGAGCGTATCCTGCAACAGGGCTATCGGCAGGCGCCCAGGTCTGCTACATCTAGGGCTGCGTCTTGGCCTGGGAACGGCAGGACAATACCAGCCTCGAGGGAGGAGGGCGACCTGAATCTCAGAAGCCCCACCGACGGGGTGGATGGTCACCCTCCAGGAAAAGATTGCAGGGCATAGACTCAGAATGTCACCCAAGGGTGACTGTCTGGAGAGGCTGTCCCTCCTCCGGTGGAACACACACCCACTGACCTTGAAGCTCCGGAGCTATTTGGTTCAATAGCCCGTTTGTGCTTTTATGCCTTGCTGCTTCCATTGTATCAATGTTTTCTGAGAAAATGTACATTTCTTGAAAATGTGACCTCATTTCCCTCACCAGTAGGAAGACAAAAGTGATTCTTGGTTCTCAGACATCCAATATCGCTCTGATATAGAGGGTTTATAAGTAACTTTGCAACCAAGAGAAAATAAAAATGTTCCCCAGGAGGGATGGGGTGTGGAGGAGGCCGGGGTCCCTCCAGTTCCATCCAGAGGAGGGCAGTACTCCATTTACCCAGGACCCAGGTTCCCAGGCCCTCAAGGGAATCTGCGTCTCCTCTTGATCCACCCAAGGTAGTGTCCCCTGGCCTCCCAAAAGTGTCCATTGGTTTTGTTCTTGGACTTCCTTGACTGGTAGGGTGGTTTTTATCTGAAACCCATAAAATCAAAGAAAGCTCCTCACTGAGCAGCCAGAGGCAGAAAACCTTGGAATCCTAAACCCTGAGGGCCTCTGGCTTTGTCACCGTCTATTTGTGACCTGAGATGAGTAAAATCAGGGGTAGAGAGACAAATCAGAGCCTTCCCGTGATGCTGGAAAGCTGGTCAGGCAGAACTTCCATGTGGCTCCAGGAAGCAAAACTTGAGTGAAGTTACAGGGAGGCAGTGTAGGCCTAACATCCCAAGTCCCTCCCCCCCTGGAGTTGTGGGGACTCACTCTGTCCAGCCAAGGCAGCAAGGCCCAGGCGACACCTGTGCAGGTGGCTCCAGGTGAAGGAAGGTGGAGGACGGCCCGTGCACTGAGGCTCCTCCCCAGGGCTCTGTGGACAGGGAGGGTGTGAAGTATAACTCAGATGGGGGTGCACCGAGACACAGAACCAGGACGCCCAGTTCTGACACACAGCAATTCTCAGCACCATCCAGGGCACCCTTTTAGGCCTTTGCTCTCCTGCGTTCCTTCTGTACCCACCCCTCCCTTCTTTCCACCCCCTGGGAGGCACTGTCTCTCTGGCTGACTCCTACACAGAAGCAGGAGTAGGGGGTGCCGCCTCCACCTCGAGCCACTGGGGGCAAACATCTGGCCACTGCCGTTGTCTCCTCTTATTTGGGCAGTGGGAGGGACCTGGCGGAGCTTGGCAGTTTGGCGTACCCTCCTCCAAGGCACTGGGAAAAGCTGAGAACGCCCCTTGGCCTCTGAGAGGGATTTGCAGGGTGTCATTCCCCGGGGTGGGGCTGCTGGCCAGGAGAGAGAGGAGGAGTGACATTCGCCTTCCTTGGCAACACCCCTCACTTGTTCTCTGGCTCCCCTAAGCCTGGCAAGACCACGTGGCTCATGCAGACAGTCACCGCATCCCTCCTTGCCCTCCGGCCAGCCCCTGTGCCACTTCTAGCCCCCCAGGCTCGCAGCAAAGGGCCTGGAGTCTTGGGTGTGGGCCGGTGTTTGTCTCGCCAAACGGCTCAGTGCCAGGCTGAGGGGACTGATTCACACATCCCACTGGGCCGGGCTGTGGGTTCAAGATTCACCTGCTGACCTGCTTAGAAAACACAGGGTTTTGTTCCAGCGCCTTGCCCGAAATCCCACCTACTCAACCCCAAGTTTCAAATGCCAGGTGTGGGATAGAGGGGACCTCAGTGAGGATGGAAATATTGGTGTTGGGGTGCTGTGGTAAACTGATGGGCCTCTGGCTGGCAGAGCAGCAGACTCTACTGGCGGTGAATGCGACGCAGACACGCCCACCAATGCAGGGGTGGGATGAGGAGAACAAGTGACAGTAGGGCAAGCGAATGAGCTTGAGGGCGCCAGGGACGGCACTGCTGGGGAAAGGCCGTCTAAGCTGAGGTGAGCAGAGACGAGGCAGGAGCAGCTGTCTCGCCGGCGGCTTTCAGAGCTACAGTTCCAGGGCAATACGAGGCAACGTGTTCCAGAACCCAGCGGGCTCTGACTCAGAGTTCTACCTCTGGCCTTCCTAATGACTCATTGTGTGGCCTGACCAGCCCTTAATTTCCCTGTGGACGATACTATCGGCTTGTCTCCCCAGGATAAGAGGAGATGTGTGCCTCAAAAGTGTTTTGAGATCCCCAGACAAGGCCCAACGTATTGTTATCATCAGTTGCAACATGTTCCTTCTAGTTTCTACCCACTCCACGAAAAGAAAGGCCTTCCAGAGCGGGTTCCCACAGATACTTCCAGACGCCTGCATTCTCTCCTTGTGGATGATCTTGCAAATTAAGAGTTTGACTCCTGTTTCTCCTGTCTTTCCTTCCATGTCATCTTTATCATGCCTTTTGGTGATTTTTTTTACAAGTAAACAAACGATAAAAATATTCAGAAAAATGCAGACACCTCCTCTCCCTCTTTGCTCCCACTCCCTTTACCCCACCCAGGTCTATTGCCACTGTCCACACTTTGGGGTGCCCTCCCCACACGTTACTTCACTCAGACATACACGCATAGCAACACACATGTTCTGGGATTTATTTTCCTGTCTGTGTGCTGATCTCTGGTTTTTGGCTGCTTCATAGGACAACTCAGTCTGGATCGTGACTTGTTTAATTCCTTATTGATGGATATTTGGGTCCCCTTTCCTTCTTTATTTTGCTATTACGTATTGAGTGACTGCAAGGTGGGTTGGATTTCAGATGTTTATTTTCTAGAAAACCTTCTTCAACAGGGCAAGATGAATCCGCCTCTGACAGTGCTGTTTTGCTTTTCCCTGATTTAAGTCCTATCTTTGGAATCATGGCCCAACTGCCTTGGAGCGGGGCAGCCTCACGCTCTGATACCCTTAGCCTCCTCACCCAGCACCCCTCCCCAGGCCTCCTCCATGGTTGCCCTGCTCCCTCGTTTCCTCTGAAACCCTGCCTTCCATCTCTAATGGGCCAGCTCACCATTTCTGGCCTGCGTGGGCCTCCCTGCCACAGTGGGGGTAAGTTACTCCCTCCCCGCACAGCTCTCCAGTTGCTCGGGAGCCATTTGGACAAAGAGCTGGCTAGGACGTGAGTCATCTCTTACCTCAACCCCTCCAGCCTCCTCTCCCCCAGCAGGCTGCAGTGTTTTGAACTTTGTCTCTGTCTGTCCTGACGTCGTTTGTCCAGTTACCCCTCGTTGACTGCTCTGCACCTTGACCTCTGAGCAGCTCGCCAGCGGGTCCCCCCTGCGCGCTGCCCTGTGCCCACTTCCTTCTCCTCCCTCTCAGGCCTCTGGTTTCCCACCCCCTCCTCCCTCCAGGTTTGGGCCTCTCCCCTCTCCCCTGTGCTCTCCAGTCCACCAGCCTCTCCTCCTAGCCATCTCCTTTCCAGCACTGTCTTCTGGAGCCAGGTCTGTGTAACACAGAGTGAGGGAGCAGGTTGGCGACTGTCTAAGGAGTCTACACAGCGCAGACAGCCAACTAAAACATCCTAGACACAGCGCATCCCCTCACCTTGCTGAGAGCTGAGCTCCAGTGAGGTCTGCCCTTCACAAGCTCTGTCACACCGTCCAGATGATTAGGGCAACAACAACCACAGCAACGTCTCTGAGCGCCATCTCGGCAGATAAAGGATATCTAAATACACCCACAAACAAACAAAAACAAAACACACAAGGGGTGGCCAATGGCATAGTGGTTGAGTTCCACATGCTCTGCTTTGGCAGCCCAGGTTCGTGGGTTCAGATGCCAGGTGTGGACCTATACCACTTATTAGCCATGCTGTGATGGCATCCCACATACAAAATAGAGGAGGATTGGCAACAGATGTTAGCTCAGGGTTAATCTTCAGCAAAAACAAAACAAAAAAAGACAAAAAAGCTGCTTTCTTAGAGTTGGTACATAATTGTCCGTCCTCAAAATGGCAATTTCTGTGGAAAGTGTTCACCACAGTAACTTAACTCTCAGTGTTTTATTCATAGATGTGTCCTTTTCCAAAATATGGAACAGAATTGAGCGCCGCAGATTTTGTAACCCCAAAGACTTTGACTTTCCTCCGTCTTGCCTTGTTACAAAAGTACAAACCAGAGGATCCCTGTGGAGTAAAACACAATTAATCAGTGCTAGTTGGCGCCTAGGGCTGGTCAAAGAGAAAAGCCACATCTCTGACCTCAACACATTTTTTTTTTAAAGATTGGCACCTGAGCTAACATCTGTTGCCAATCTTCTTTTTCTTCTTCTCCCCAAAGCCCCCCAGTACATAGTTGTGTATTCTAGTCGTATGTCCTTCTAGTTGTGGCATGTGGGATGCCGCCTCAGCATGGCAGGATGGCGGTGCCATGTCCGTGTCCAGGATCCAAACCGGTGAAACCCTGGGCCGCCAAAGTGGAGCACGCGAACTTAACCACTTGGCCATGGGGCCGGCCCCTGACCTCAACACATTTATTTTCTATTTGACAATTCCAATCAGAGAGTATTTGCTATTCTACCTCAATAGTTCTAGAAAATACTTAAATGATTTCAGTTGTTTTTCTGAACTGACAACTAGATGTATCATTTTGTTTTATTTGAGAAAATAAATGAATAACTAGGTACTTTTATCAATTTTAAAATATTTGACCATTAATACGAACTCAATTTAAGGAGAAAATATTAATTTAAAACATGGAGCATGCCTTTTTTGAACAAGTAAAACAAATAAAAATATATTTGAGGTTTTTCTGAGGAGTATTCTGGAAAACAGCTTTCTCTTTCTTCTCGTCCCTACCCCTACCCTGGGTTATCAGCCCTCGGAATGAGATGTAGTAAAACCACCCCTAAAGCCAAGCAAATCCTCGCCCCCCACCCCCCGGCCCCACCCCATGGAGGGGCCTCTCTACAGGTGCCTGCAATTTCCTGGACTTGTAGATCTAAGATCTGGTCTCAGGCCCCAGCTCCACCCACTTATTAGCTGTGTGTCTCTGGGTAAGTGACTCTCCCCGGTGAGCCTTGTCTCCCCCCGCATTTTGGGGAGCATAATAACCACCTCAAAGGGCTGTGGTCACAAGTAACCGAGATCCCATATTTGTGAAATTCCTTTAAAATGAAACTCAGTCAGTGCCCAACGGGCTCTTATGGGCGTAAAATTACAAGGACGCTTTCTTTGCTGAACTGTGAGAAAAATACCTCCTTATGGATACGATGAGGGGCAGATTTGAGCTCACATGCCTTAGGGAATCAATTAAGAAAAATTTCACAAAAACACTAAATTTTCCATGTCAAAGAAAGGTTTCAGTAAGCTTTCAAAATGCATTTCTCACTTGTGAAGAACGAAGTGTTGGATTTATCTGGCCTCTAGATCTTCCGGCAAAGAAAGGCGAAGGCAGAAGGCGGGCCTCCCCTCAGTCCGCAGCCGGCTTCCCGGCTGTGACGCGAACGTGAGAACAGCGGCCTCCGGAAGGTGCAAAGGTTCCGCAAGAACACACGATTGAGGACAGTTTCCAAATTAGGCAGCTTTCGTGGAAATGAGGTGGCCTCGCGCTGCGGTCTCTGGCTTTCGCGCGGTCTCCTTGGCCAGGCTCCCTTCCCTCGCTCTTTTCGTGGGTCCTGAAGACACGTTCCTGCTTTCCAGCATGTGTCCTAACTGCCCTGCCTTGTGGCTCCCTGCACAATCGTCACGCCTTCGTGGAGTGTTCTGTTGAAGACGTTTCCTCCTTTTTTCTTCCTGCATCTCCTGTGTCTCTCCCGCTTGCCCTCTCCTTCCCCGCACAGTTGTCAGTCTTCTTTTCTCTCCATCTTCAGTGCCATCATCCGTCCTTCTTGTGCCGATCTTAGGTCTCGGGCCCCAGGGAACAGTACCTTCAAACAGGCATGATGTTACATTTCCAACCCCACTTAACATTTCATAGCTTCTCTTCTGAAGACACGGAGGTTGTAATCCAGTGCACAATCTAATTCTAGGGAAAGGATGGGAAGAGAGCTATTTCTCCAGCAGTCTTCATCCTGGTTTCAAAAAGTAGCAGCATTGTGTGGGGAAGCGGGGGATGGTCAACTTCTCTCCCCCTCCCCAGCATCAGGTAAATAGCACTTCTTCAGGAAATATACACTTACAAGTGTTTATAAAAATATAAACACACACATAAATATGATGAATATTATCAAAATCTGGTAGTCAAAGAAGTCAGTATCTTGCTGTTGAAGAAGAAATGGAGAAGAAAGTACAAACGTATTTGCATGATGACAGTGCAATTAGAGGGAAAAGAAGATTATGATGAGGTACGGGATGAGAACACAGGAGATGGAAGAAGAAAAAAATGAAAAAACTTTTTTCGAAGAAATTTTTTTAAAAAGAAAAATTTGAGGGGCCAGCCCTGTGGCCAAGTGGTTAAGTTTGCACGCTCAACTTAGGCAGCCCAGGGTTTCACCAGTTCAGATCCTGGGCACTGACATGGCACCGCTCATCAGGTCACACTGAGGCGGAGTCCCACATAGTAGAACCAGAAGGACCACAACTACAATATACAACTAGGTACTGGGGCGGGGGGGCTTTGGAGAGAAGAAGAAGAAACAGAATTAAAAAAAGAACATTGGCAACATATGTTAGCTCAGATGCCAAATTTAAAAAAAAAAAATAATAAATTAAAAAAGGAAGAAAAAACTTTGGTTCCATTTTGTAGGGTATAGAATTCTAGGTTGGTGGGGTTTTTTCCTTATCATTTAAATATTTCACCCACTCTCTTCTTGCTTGCATGAGTTTCTGAGGAAAAATTAGATGTAATTCTTATCTTTGTTCCTCTTTGGGTAAGAATTTTTTTTCCTCTGGCTTGTCTTAGGACTTTTTCCTTTCTTTGATTTTCTGTAGTTTGAAAACGATATGCCTAGGTGTATTTTTGTTTTTGACATTTATTCTACTTAATGTTCTCTGAGCTGCCTGGATCTGTAGTTTTGTGTCTGACATTAATTTGGGGAAATTCTCAGTCTTTATTATTTCAAATATTTCTTCCGTTCCTTTCTCTCTTTCTTCTCCTTCTTGTATTCCAATATGTTACATCTTTTGTGGTTGTCCCGTAGTCCTTAGGTTTCCTGTTCTTTTTTTCCCTGTCTTTGTTGTCTTTGCTTTTCAGTTTTGGCTGTTTCTGTTGAGATATTCTCAAGCTCAGAGATTCTTCCCCCAGTGGTGTCTTGGCTAATAATAAGCCCATCTTCGGCACTCTGCATTTCTGATATAGTGTTTTTGAGCTCTAGTGTTTCTCCTTGGTTCTTTCTTAGGATTTGCATCTCTCTGCTTACATTGCCCATCTTTTCCTTCATTCTATCTACTTTATTCATTAGAGCCCACAGCTTATTAATCATAGTTGTTGTAAATTCCTGATCTCATACTTCCAGCATGCTTGCCATGTCTGGTTCTGATGCTTGCTCTGTCTCTTCAAAGTGTGTTTTTGGCCTTTTGCTGTGCCTTGTAATTTTGTCTTGATAGCGGGATGGGTACTGGGTCAAAGGGACTGCTGTCAGTAGGCCCTCGGTTTTGTGGTGATGAGGCATGGGGGAGGGGCAGCATTCTGTGGTCCGACGATTAGGTCTCAGTCTTCTAGTGAGCCTGTGCCTCTGGCCTGTGAACTTCACAAGAGTTTCTCAGTTTTTTCCCCCCTTAGGAGAAATAGGATGGCTAGAGTGGGCTGAACTTGGGTATTTCCAGTCGCTAGGTGGGTTAGGCTCTGATAATACCCCAGCAGGTTAGGTTTAGGTTAACTAGTTTCCCCTGAGGCCTTGTGAAGAAGAACAGAGTGCTCTGGCTATTTCAAGATAGTTCTTTTCCTCCTCCTCCTGCTGGAAGCCCAAGGGGATTTCTCCCTGTTTACTGTGGGAATTTGGTTGAGCCCTTGGTGGTAAGTCTCACAGTGTTTTCGGGGCTGCCGTATGACTAAGTCCCTCTGGAGTTTGTAACTCTCAGACTTGTCCACCCTGAGCCTCCAGCAATTCCTTAATTCAGTTCAGGTTTTCCTACCCCAGTGCTGGCTCCTGGGCAGTTTCTGCTTTAAGTCTCTGCTCATGTGAGCCAGGACTCCCTGGTTTCATCGGTCCATCTCTCCCGTCCTGGGGGCAGTGGTCTGCCCTGTGTCCTCCCCTCTCTTGTGGGTCCATAAGGATTGTTGAATTTTCAGTCTGTGCAGCTTTGTACTTGCCATCCGGGCAGCGTGGAGACTCTCAAGCTCCTGCCGTGCAGAACTGGAAACCAAAGTCTGGTTCCATTTTCCACTGAGGCAAAACCCATTCAGTTCTTAGCCTATAAAGTGTCACTTTCCTCCCCGTTTGCTGTTTCTGCTGTTGTCCTGAGGTATTTTAGACAGACAGCTCAGTTTGAGGGCAGGGTGTAAGTAGGTATGTATTAGCTAACCTCAGTTTGCTTGTTTTCAATAAGTTTTCTTGATCATGCCTTAAAGTTTTGCTTCTTCTTTGCTCTAACCCTTATTTTTACAGGATGTATTCTGTCTCCTGTCTATACAAAACTGAAGAACACAAAACATCTAGTGCTTAGAAAGAGAGGAAAAAGACATGTGTGGTCTGAGTCACAGCACAAAAATTCATGTTTGATTGCTGTTTGTGCTTGCTTCCCCACTGTACCCATCAGAGCTGTTGGCTGAAAACAGCAAAACCAACTATGGACAATTCAAGCAGAGAAGGAACTGACTGAAAAGTCATCTCCAGGAAAACCAGGCTTGGGAAATGGGCAAAACCCAAGTCTGTCTGTGCATCCAAGAACACCATCCAGGACCCACCTCAGGAACAGGCTGGCCGATAAATCCCTGCAGGCGCTTGCCTCTTTTTCTGTGAATCATTGCGTACCATCTCTACATCTCTGAGTCACTCCCTGCAGATTCAAAGACTTGGGCTAACCCAGATTATGTACCCATGCCCACACCCTCTGTGGGAAGAGGGAATGCTGGTCCAGCCTTCCATAGTGGAAGACAGGGTCCTTCCTCCTACCAAGACTCCCTCATTGGGAAAGACTCATAAATGGGATGGAGGTTTGGGAGTGGGCAACCAAAGCAATGCCCCAGTCCACTCTTGCCCACCCTTTCATGCCCAATATCCACTGCAGCCTCTTCCTACACTTAACACTTCCCAGGAGGAGCTCCTGGGAGTCACGTTCCTCCCTAGCCACGATATCTAGCAGCAATCCCACTTCCCTTGAAGGAAAGAAGACCAAGGACCCAGCCGACACTCCAACTCTCCCTTTTTCCTGTTTGCCTGATGACACAAAGAGACAAAATACCAAGTGGGTGTATTGGCTTCCACTTCAATATGTCTCCTAGTGAAAGCAACCTTCCCATGGGCACCAAAACCTCTAAACTAGCAGAGAACAGATTCACAGGGATAGGAAGCAAAAAAATTTGTCAGGGGCCGCCCCGTGGCTGAGTGGTTAAGTTTGTGGACTCCACTTCGGTGGCCCAGGGTTTCACTGGTTCAGATCCTGAGTGCAGACCTAGCACCACTCATCAAGCCAAGCTGAGGCAGCATCCCACATAGCACAAACAGAAGGACCTACAACTGGAACATACAACTATGTACCCAGGGACTTTGGGAAGAAGAGGAAAAAAAATTTGTGAATGGGTCATTGGGTATAATTTTGCCCACTTCCATCTCCTGGTTCTTAGCTCTGTATACTTTGACTATGGGAGGCGCCAAAGCATGTGTTGGTCTTTGGTTCAGAGCCCACACTGCATCCTGAATATGACACCCCAATCTCTGAGAGTGCCTGTGCCGCAACACTGTTCTTTAAGACTTCTGGATAATGGGGCATATGGTGAGATTTTTGAATCTCCTAACAGTAATCCATTGCTTGTTTCTTTCACTGTAAAACAATGTTAGTGGGACGCCTTAAGAGTTGTTTAAGGCATTCATTAACTTCACAATTTTTATGTTAGCAGAATCAAGGAAAGCAAACACAAATCCAGGATAAGTGTCTATTCCAATGGGGACAAATGGAGGCGCCTTTTCATGATGGAAGGGGTCTAGTGTAGTAGAGCTGTCACCAGGTAGCCGGCTGGTTTTCCCAACAAATAGAACCATAACAGAGAGTTGGTGTGCTACAAAGTGAGCTCACGGCAGTGGTGGGGGTCAAGCCAGCCTTGGTGAGAGGAAGTTCTTATGGCTGAGACTGGACATGATTTCTATTCCCGCCACTGACCTTTTGCTCCTGAACCTAAGGTGCCAGACCTGGGGTGATGGAGAAGGAGGCTCCCTGACATGCACAGGGCAGATCATCTTGCCCACCTGATTAAAACCCTTTTGTGAAGTGGAGGCCTTTTGATAAGAATTCATAAGGGACGTAACATACTACCCAGAAACACCTACCTCCCTGGGTTATTGAGAGGAATCAATGAGCCAATAAATGTGAAATGCACAGCATGCAATTTGTGTTCAATAAATGGCAGTCATTATTACTAAAGAACAGAATATGTACAATGTATAAATATATCCTGAAACCATGTTGAAAAAATATGATAGAAAATATAAAGTATACTATTTGCGTAGTGCATAAAAGAACACTCAAAACAGGCTACACAACACGAAGAAACCATGTTTCTTTTCCAGGAAAACTTTTACTAGCTTTGATCAAATTCAATGCTAGTTACTTTAATCATAAAAAAAAAGGTATTATTTTCATTTTGAAAACAAAATCACAATGTCAGGTTTAGGTGTATGGTTGCCCAGACCTTAAATTCATGGGTATATGTAAATTATAGTAACGTTTATTCATGTGATACAGAAAACCACAAAAGGGAAAGTATTTACAGATTTTTTTTAAGGGAATTGTATAATTTACTTCTTTTTTTTTTTAAGATTTTATTTTTCCTTTTTCTCCCTAAAGCACCATAGCACTAGTTGTGCATTTTTAGTTGTGGGTCCTTCTAGTTGTGGTATGTGGGACACCACCTCAGCATTGCTCGACGAGCGGTGCCATGTCCTCACCCAGGATCCAAACCGGCGAACCCCAGGCCACCGAAGCGGCACATGCGCGCTCAACCGCTGCACCACCGGGCCGGGCCCCTATAATTTACTTTTATATGACTCTTTTCCCCCTAATGATCTAAAACTGCTTGGTACACAACTGTGGTCACTCTTAACAAAATGGGCAATAAATTTCATTAATAATCTAATTGATACTTATTGCACAGGACATTTTGTGGGTTTGAGTCCAGGACAGAAAAGAAAATAGCTTCAGCTTTTGTGGCGCTCCAGTCCAGTGTGGATGGATATGGTGCTGACAGAGGCACACATGGAGAGCAACGAAATAAAACAAAGAGCACTGAAAACCCGACACGTGGGATGTGATGGGTGAGCATCTACAGTTTCCTTCCCCTTAGTCTCTTTGAAAAACAGTTTGATCTTTCCAGAGAGAGCGGATGGCTTTAGGTGCGCGGTACGAGGGGCAGAGTCAGTGTGGGTACCAGCTGAGCCCCAGGACACAGCGCAGCGCACAGCACGGCCGGGGGCGGGCCGGCTCGAAGGAGAGGGTTGACTGAGCTGCCAGGGCAGTAGCAGGAAATGAAGCGAATGAGCCAGGATGAAGGTCTTAAGGTCACACTACATGTTAAAGACAGAGCTGGTCAAGAAAACTCCTAGTCAATACTCCCAGGCTCCTAACATTACTGGGAGACCTCGCTTCCTTGATATCTCATAAATTACAGAACTTCCCAGATAAATAAACTCATTTAATTACCCTCTTTGCTGCTATCGCTAAACTGGTACGTTTTCCCAGAGAGAGTTTCCTAGTCTTCGCACAGATAGTAGAGGTGGGAAACCTAGCTGACACTAACTACAAACAGATGAAATGTTGTCAGTTTGAGAGCCCCTTGACAGTCTGCAGCACTTCTCCCGAGCATTACAGACCTGCCCCCAGGAGACATCCCATCCATGACACCTTCATCCTAACTCTCTGGCTTGTCACTTCGCTGCAGGTTCCTTTCCATACTCTTTCATTTGCGTGTTCATGCATGCACACATGTGCATGAACATGCACTACTGTAAATGCCTCAAACACCCAGGGTTTGTATGCTTTAACTCCCCCATATACATACATTATTGTGGTAGCAACCACATAATTGGTTCCCAATAAACACTTGTACACCAAGAGAGAAAAATTTATGGGTAAAGATACCCTTGAAGTGCTATTCTTTTGTACTCTACTTCTCAGTGACCTTCAGTGAAACCCCTTGCTCTCAGCGTTAATGTTCCCAGTACTTTCTGTTCAGCCTACAAAGAGCTGGGAGCTGTCTCCCACACAAACCAGCCATGCAGCTCCAAGAGTCTGTTGTCACCTTTGAAGTGTGATTTGAGGGGCCAGGCTTTTCTTCCTCCCTCGCTGATGGCTAAAATCTAACCACGAGAGATTCAGCCACCTGTACTCAGGATGTCATTTTCCCAATACCCTTAAAGCTTTTCCTTGAGCAGCAAAGAACACTGCATCAGGAGCCCAGCTAACTCCTCCAGGAAGCCTGAGACTCGTGAGACCTTGGGCAAGCCACGCAAGCCCTTCCTCTGCGCTAAACAGGGCTACCACTCCAGCTGCCCAGAGCTGCCTGAGAAGCAGACGAAATAATGCCCAGTGCTCAACACAGGGCCGGGGCTCTGGCCACGATAGCTTTCTGCATAACTTCCTCACTGCTCATCTATAAAGTGGAGCTCATACTACTTGTCCAGCCTGCCTTCTACAGGCGAGCCAAGAATCTGCCTCCACGCCTGCCCCCTTTCAGGTCAGCGTCCTTTAGTATCGTGGCGTTTAAACATTTTTAATCCCAACTCACAGTAAAAAGTATATTTCACAGGATCAGTCCAGCATAGGCACAGATAACTGAAATAAAGATTTATAAAACAATACTTATTAGAGCACTGCAGTTGGATATTTTCTACTCAATTGTATCTCATTTTCTACAAAACGGTAGTCGAGACCTGCTACACGGATCTCATGGCCAGCTACTGAGCTATGAACCCTAGCTTGAAGAACACACTCTATCATCTAATGGGCAGACAGAGGTTTCCTCCCAGATCCCTCTTGAGTCACCCACTTGCAGGCTGTCCCTTGGTGTCGTGGGCTCTTCCCTTTGCTCCCAGTCTTGTCAGCCTACCTCACTCCCACCATGATGTGGAGCTCAGGGCGGGAGCTCCCTCTGCTCAGGGCCAGCAGAGGGACGCCTTTGTTTTCAGCATGTGGCTGAATGTGTTTTTATTGGAGGATTGAGTCACTAAAGGAAATGACATTGTAGGAGAGAAAACAAAGGACACCGCACCTAAGAGAGCAGCTCTCTCTGGGGCCGAGGCCCCTCGAAGAACATCCCCAGTCATATCTGGCTCCCTTCCCTGGGGATTGCTCGCCTCGGCCAAAATACCTGTGCACCCCACTTCCCCTCCCCCATCCTGAAAAACTCTCCTCCATCCCACCTTTTAGGAAACTCCACCGTGCCTAGAGGCTTGATGTCATCCCAGGAAGGACCACCGCCCTTCCTCCACAGTACAAGCCCACATCATGTGCTCTGGATGATTAGGGACTTGACCCCCAAATCCCACCTCCACCCGGGGGCTCTTTCTGTGCTCCAAGTCTCGCAGCAAGGGCCAGGGTGGGTGTGAGCTGCGTCGGGGACTCCCTTCAATCTCCCTTTCAGTGTGAGTATGGGCCCCTTCTCTCCACTCACAGCGGGTCACTGCTGCACCAAACACATGCTCTGACCTCGCCTGAGGACAAGCCCTTCGCAGAGGCATGTAGCTTACCCCTCAGGAGGCCTGTTTCTCCTCTGAGCCAGCCAGCTCATTCATCATGCCAAGCAGTGTTGAGTTCCTTTCCTTCAGTCTCCTACATACCTCCTCACCCTTCCCCTTCAGACCATCTGGTAACACACATCCCAAACGCATCTCCTTAGCTGCACAAAGAAGAGCTTAGAGGCTGTGGCTCTTGTGAGACTCCAATAAATTCTTAGCCAAATTGAAGCCCTTCCATGGCTTCTATCTGCAAGAAGAGAAATGAAAAGCTTATTTTCCAGCTACAAAAGATTTTTTTAAGAATCTAATGAAATAATACATTTTAAAAAGTATCCTCATTACTGAAATACAAATACGATCCTACAACTTATACCTTAGTCCCTATACCTTTACATGCATGCATTTATCAGGAAATTTGCAACCAGAGATTTTAGAGAAAGGAGGAGCAGTAGGGCAGGGAGGCAGAGAGGGGAGGAGGAGGCAGTACAGATCAAGTGCGCATTGCGAAGTGAAGATGGACATTGACCCTTGGATGATTTTGAGCCTCAGTCCTAAAACCCAGGAGCATACCTGAACTCCCCACCCGAGTTATTGCTTCACAAATCCTGCAAGATCATTCTTTTGTTTATTGAGACCCTCCTAAGCATCTCCAACCAGACATAGAGCTAAAGCCCCTACCCTCAATGAGCTTACTGTTTAATGGAGAAGAGAAATGTACGCAGTATCAGTATGATACTATCTGTCTGACAGTGTACGTTTTCACAAAGGAGAGCACTGGGGTATTACCAGTATTACCACTGGCGGCGAACAGTCAAGGAAGGCCTTTCAGAGGAGTCATTTGGGTAGAATGCAGAATGGTGAATCAGAGGTCAGTTGGCCAAGGTGGTGGGGGAGAGCTTCCAAGGCCAGCTCGCAGTCGGTTGTGGGGATGCCCTCAGTCTCGTGGAAATGGAGGCAGGAGATGAGGCCAGAAGGGTTGGCAGGGAAGTTCCTTGGAAGACTCCTGTATGCCATGCCTGGGGCTTAGGGTTATCTCTTGGGGGGTAGACAATCATGCAAGATTTAGGTAAGGGAGTAATGGGGTCAGTTTGTGTTTTTGAAAGGTCCCTATGGCATCCACATAGAAGATATGCCATAAAAGGGGGCAGTAACTGCTATCAAGCAAAAGCATATCTTTGTGCAAAGGAAATGCCATTGGCAATGTCAGAGCTGTGGTGAACTTCCACGAGAAAGGACACAATGCTGTGGGAATCATAAGAGGCGGAGCTCACTGAGGACTGGAGTGATCAGGGACAGGGACCGATTGATCGGCACGCTCGTTGCTCACTGAGCACCTACTTTGTGTTCTAGGCCTGAAGAGCAGCCAGCCGTTCGTGGTGACGCAGGCTCGTGGAGCAGGTTCCAGGGGATGCGGAAGACAGGCATGCCTCTGGGCCGCAGCAGAGGGTCAAAGGAGCAGAATTCGAACATGGTTTTGAATAAGGCATAGGAGCCGAGCAGGCAGAAGAGAGAAAATGATCACAGTAAATCATATATTTTTGATTTACATACATACATTACATTTTTTATTTACATACATTAACGAACCCTTTGGGACTAAAACTCTTTTGAACAAACTCGTGCTGGGTCAGAGTGGGAAAGTTCTGGACTCAGGACTGGCTTCATGGCATGGTCTCTGTGGAGCAGGTACTAACAAAGTCTCAGGTGTGGCCTTTCCAGTGAGTGGTGACCTGGGCCCCTCAAAAAGCCCAGGCTCCCAAGAGTTGGGCAAGTAATGCTTAGTTTCAGCCATACGGCACTTCTGCGTCACTCAATCCGAGAGAGGCAAGAATGCCCTCTTCCAGGGTTAGGAGACAAAGCTCACCTCTCCTGGAAGGAAAGATGAGAACTGTGGCTCTCACTGGGAAGCCACAGCCTAGAAGACGCCCTGGTGCTGCCCACCTCTGACTGCTACAGTCATTTGTTCTCACCTATCACACTGCATTGTAATCCTTTACAGATAATAATGTCTGCCTTACCAGACAAGGAGCTTCCTCTGTGCAGAAATAGACTTACTCATCTTGGCATCTTCTCCAGGGCAGGCAACCTACTATGTGCTCAAGAAAGTCAATCAGGATTAAAAATGAATGAATGTGAGGGCCAGCCCCACGGCCGAGTGGTTAAGTTCATGCGCTCCGCTTTGGCAGCCCGGGTTTTGCCGGTTCGGATCCTGGGAGCGGACATGGCACCGCTCATCAAGCCGTGCTGAGGCGGCGTCCCACATAGCAGAGCCAGAAGGACCTACAACTAGAATATACAACTGTGTACTGGGGGGCTTTGGGGAGAAGAAGAAGAAGAAGGAAACGGAGGAGGAGGAGGAGGAGGAGAAGGAAAGACTGGCAGCAGATGTTAGCTCAGGTGCCAATTTTTTATTTTTTATTTTTATTTTTATTTTTTTTCAGATTTATGGTTATTCTCAAAATCTGTGCAGGTGCCAATTTTTTTAAAAAAGAAACGAGTGAATGTGTATTGCTTCCCCTAGTCACAGCCACCACCGCCGCTTCCTGACATTAAGGCAACAACCTAATGCAAGTGACTGGGAACCCATCTGAAGTGTGCCTCCCTCCCTGCTGTTTGCCACATGAAACGGAGTGGTCTTTGTAATACACAGATCCTCTCTCGATCACCTCTCTCCGCTGCCCCAAACCCTTTGAATGCCCACTTTTGTTCTTGGAATGACTTCCAAACTCTAACCTGACTAACAAGGCCCAATATGATCTGGTCCCCTTCTCTCTCAGACCACGCTCTGCCTGGAGCTCAAGCTGGTTCTAGGGAATGCCTTTAGCTCGCCAAAGGTGCCCTGCTGTCTTTCTTGCCTTTAGTTCTTTACACATGCTGGCATCCTCTCTTCGATTGTAGAGCCTGTGAGGGCCGGGAGCTTGTCTGTCTTGTTCACCACGATATCCTCAGAGCATGAATGCTCAGCATTAGCCATGGAATAAATAAACAGATTCTGGAAGAGGTGCAAGAAAATAATAGCTGCCAGCAGAAAAGGAGCTGAAGGAGGAGGGAATAAATGTGAGAACAGGGGCCGGCCCAGTGCCGCAGCAGTTAAGTTCGCAAATTCCGCTTCGGTGGCCCAGGGTTCCCCGGTTCGGATTCCAGGTGCAGACATGGCAGCGCTTGGCACACCATGCTGTGGCAGGCGTCCCACATATAAAGTAGAGGAAGATGGGCACGGATATTAGCTCAGGGCCAGTCTTCCTTAGCAAAAAGAGGAGGATTGGCGGCAGATGTTAGCTCAGGGCTACTCTTCCTCAAAAAAAAATTGAGAATAAAAGAGAGATGAAGGCTATAATCTAGAGTCTACGAGTAAATGTAATGGGGGTCCAGATTAAGGACAGTAGATCTGGGGGAGAATTCTGCGTTTTGTTTAGACATGTTAAACTTTAGGTCCCTGTGACATCTCTGGGCAGAAATGACTAACAGGAAGTTGGAGATCAGTGTCAGGAGAAAGGACAAGCTGAAGCTGGAGCCTTACGAGTCAGGCCAGGAGAGGATGAAGTGAGAACATGCCATGTAGGGGTGGACTCTGCTCACAGAGGGGGTGACAGGGACAGACTTGAAGAGGGGAGACGGAGGGTCACAGCACCAAGGCCAGGGTAACGGTTTTAGGGCAGGAGGTCTTGGGCATGTGGATGGGGCAGTGAAAAAGCTGCGGGCAGAAGGTAAACCGTCGGGGACAGAAGGTGATGGAGCCAAGGCCTGGGTGGGTGGGAGGGGCTGGGCTTGGGGCACAGGTGGCAAGAGTAGCTCTGGAAAGGAGGAAGGACACCCTTCTTCCTCTAAGCAAGGCAGGGAGAAAGAACGGATGAAGACACAGATATCACGCACACTGGGGGAGGAGAGCTGAGGGAGTTCCGGCTGACAGCCTGTCTTCCCTCCGTGAGATTGAAAGTTATCTCAGTGAAGAGTCTGGAGGCTAGTCCCAGCCCTACCAGTAACTGGTTGTGTGGCCTTGGGCTGTTCTCGGAATCAACGTCGCCAGGCCTTAAAGTGCTTTGAAAACAAGCCCATCCATCCTGATAATTCAACAACCTCCTTTATGGATACTCTTCCGTTCTGCAAAAACATCTGCTTGCCGCACAACAAACATTTCAGCTAAGCTGTCTAACCCTAGAGGGATTGACTTCTTGTGGAAGCAGAGAGAGTTTAGGGGGACAACAAAAAAGCGCCACAGAAGTGGCCAGTCTCCCAGTTTCGGTACAGTAGCCTTGACATTCAGAGAATAGTTTAACACTCACACTGCTAGATAGCGCTGCACGAGCCAAAGATGAGTACTGACTGTGTGGCTTATGAATTCCTTTTTTTTTTTTTTCAGTTTTTTATTTATTATTTTTTATTTTATCTTTTTTCCTTTTTCTCCCCAAAGCCCCCTGGTACATAGTTGTATGTTCTTCGTTGTGGGTCCTTCTAGTTGTGGCATGTGGGACGCTGCCTCAGCGTGGTTTGATGAGCAGTGCCATGTCCGCGCCCAGGATTCGAACCAACAAAACACTGGGCTGCCTGCAGCGGAGCGCGCGAACTTAACCACTCGGCCACGGGGCCAGCCCCGGCTTATGAATTCTTATCATCTCTCCAGGGAAGAATGCACATGTAGCATTGACCCTGTTTTGAATAAATAATTTATTAATTTGCCCAAGAAAAATTTATTGAGCACCTGCTCTGTGCTCTGTGTTAAGGGAACTACAGAGATGAATAAAAACCAGCCGGCACCACCACGCCAGGCTGGCATATTAGAGTGCAGCACTGTCCTGTAGAAATAGAATGAGAACCACACACGCAATTTAAAATTTTCTAGTAGCCGTGTTAAAAAAAGAAACAGGTGAAATTAATCTTAATGTTTTCTTAAACTCAATATACCCAAAATATTATCATTTCAACATGTAATAAATATTTTAAAATTATTAACAGATAAGTTGTGTTCTTTTACATCTGCAGCAATCTCAGTTTGGACCAGCCAAGTTGCGAGCAGCTCCTGGTTACTCTACTGGACAGCGGGTTTGAGTGTCCCTTCACCCTAGGGTGATGTCAAAAGGCGCCTTCTGGGTGACTCTCACACCCGCTGCCTCCCTCGGTGCCGTCAGAAGCTGGATGAGGCAGGGCTGTGCCTGGCGGGCATGTGTTTGCTCTGAGCCGCTTCTGACTGAGGACGGAGGCTGGCCTCGTGTTTATCCCATTCCAAAGCCAGCCCGCGCCCACACACGGTCAGAGGCAGAGCCTAAGCCTCAAGCCGTCCAATCGCAACTAACAGTCACAGAACCAAACTTCTTCCCCAGGGGACAGAAGCAAAGACAGTTATTGTCTTTCTTCTTGGGACCCACAGTCACCACCCAGTGGTGAGGCTGTTCCTTCCATGCCTCAGAAGCTCAGTTACCAGTGCTGTGCAGCTGTGACATTGCTTTCAGGCTTCCTCTGGGCTCATTGGCCAGGCACCCCCATCCTGCCCGCCACTGTACTTACTCACAGCAGTGGACATCTAGGGTTTTCTTTTTGTTTGCCCAGCATCCTTTCTTTTGGGGAACTGCCCCACCCCACTACTGTCATTTCATCTCATTTTTGGGGCTGTCAACCTCAGGGGCCTTCCCACTCCTACCATGCAGGTGGGCACCTGACCCTCCCAAGCCAGTCAGATGCTCTCTCCTTGGCATTTAAATGTTGAGCAAAAACAGAAGTGACAAGGGCAAGTTGGAACCAGAGCCTGAAATCTACCTCAGTGCCTGAGACTGGCCCTTTGAGAGCCCTGGAGTTTCCTTCTGCCTTTAATTCTGTGGGCTATCCTTTCAACCCCCTCCCTTTCCCTTTCCTCTTCACCCCTCAAGTTAGCTGGAATCCATTTCTGTTACTTATAACCAGAGAATCCTGATACAAAATTTTACCTCAGTTTTACAATAAATGAAAAAGTAAACATACAGAATATACATATATATATATATATATATTTCACTTCTGTCATATATATGTATGTATGTATAATTTCCCTTTTAAATTGTGCTAAATATAAGCTTTTTAAGGTTGGCAACCAGGTTTGTCTGGTTTTGTCTTTTGAAGCAAGGATTACTTGAATTTTCCTACGTTTCACTAGACTCCACAATCCACATGTGTCCAGGTAGGATCATGCCACCTGCCACCTCTGGGCTTAGCAGTCAAGTGGCCATTGGGATGCCGGCAGGAAGTGAGCCCCACTGGCCCTCAGCCCCTGTGGAGAGGCTGCCCTCAGGCTGCTTCCTACAGCAGCTTCTGTGGATGTTGATCAGCTCTTTTCCTCCTATTGAGGGACCAAAGTTTTAATATTGTACTCACCCAGCTGCAGCAAAGGCAAATGGATGATGAGGTGAATAACACGCTCTTAGAATAAAGATACCACACAAGAACATTCTTTGTGCTTCAAACCATGTGTGATGTGGCCGCTGGGACATCATATTGGTTTTGCTTCAGAAGAAGTACATTTCCTTAGCTGGGAAAAGGTGAATATTCTCTTTATCTTGTGTCATATTTAATTGAGAGTATGAAGGATTATGTAAATTAAAATTCCATTTATTTAACCTGCTCCCCAAATATACGTGAGATATTTGAAAAGAGCCTAGGAAAGTTGAGGATCGTTATGTCAATAATCAGATACTGCACATTACTTTATAGAAATGTGTCTACATAAGTTTTGGCCTGTGATATATTGGTCAGTGACAAAAAAAGGAAAAATGTAATTCTTCTGAAGCAGCTAACGATGTAGGAGACACAGACCATTTGACTTCATAATTAACTTTCACACAGAAAGTAGTTTTCATCACAAGAAGATGAGCTGCATTTTAAAGTTTGATGGCAAGTTGGAAGTCAGAAACCTGACTTCTTTTTTTCCAGGTCATATGCTGCCACTTGCCAGCTGTGACTCCTTGGTGGTGGCACTAAACCTCGTTATGCCCACCAGAACACAGAAGCAGGGTCTGGATTCAGACTTGGGTTCCTGGATTGGTGAGGACCTGGCCCGAGTCAGGCCGTCCTGCCTGCGAGCGCTGGCCGGCTCCCCTCTTGCTCCCGCCCTTCTTGGCCTCAGTATCTTCAGCTGTCAGGTGGAGAAGATATCTCCTAGCATTGTCGGGATTATTAAACAAAGGCAACACAATTAAGGCGCTTAGCCTTGGTGTTCACACAACAAATGTTAGTTCCTTTCTCTTATTTTTTTGGTTAAAACCTGAAATCCACATATTTTACTTTACCCAACTTGATTTAAAAGTATAAAAGAAAAAAATACGTAAAAGACGAGTGAAAGTTGAATATGAAATCAGAGAGAGGCCAGGAATATAATTCGGCCTTGGCACTGAGAGGGTTCTTGCCTCAGCAGCCCGCTTCCTGGGATAGAATTATTGCTAACGAGTCCAGTAGAGCTCAGAAGAGCTGGCTCCAATACCTAGGACACACAAAAAAACAGTTAAACAGCAGGGACATTTTCTTGTAAACAGACAGCATTTGACCCTTGCTGCTGCAGCTAGAGAACTGTTGCATAATGGATTATGGAGATCTCCCGCGGGATCCAAGAAGATCCTCTCGGAAGCTGGGTGGCCGGTAAAACCCCTTGCTTCATACCAAACACATTTGCATTAGAGAATTCTCTAGCATTTCTACAACAGAAATTAGGAAAAAGGACAGTAGGAAAATAATTGATAGAGGCAGAAAATCCATAAACAATTACGTCTCTACAATTAATATGAATCCTGAGAAGTAAGCAGACCAGTGTGGGTTGTGGCCAGCACAAGACAGCAAAGGGTGAAGGCGTGGCAGCTTCTACCAGGGAGAGCCAGCCCTGGCATCTCTCCAGTTAATTAACATCCCAGTGAGAAGATAACATTGTCTTTTTAACTTTACGTTATTTTCAGTTTGTCTTAATTTCCCAAAATTGAATATAGGTAATTTCCGAGTAGGGAGTCAACGTATGTTTCCGTTGACTTTCTAAAGTTCTGAATGAATGGTGCTGAGTGGACCAGTAAGCAGAGAGCTGAGTTCCTCAACAAGACTGTAAGCTCTTATTATTGTGTCACCAGCTTCCGTGCTGGGCCTGCACAGAAGCACTCTCTTAGTACGTAACTACTTGCTGACTAGAAAGAGAGGGAGCCAGCTAGGTGTGTGGCGATGACCACACGCCCAGAGCAAGCGGACACGTGACCGCCCACTACAGCACAGCGCTGGGAGGGATTCTCCCCATCCAGGTCACTACTCCTTACTCCAGGAGTTGAGCGAGGCAAAAAGAAGAGAAGAGAAAAAAATTGGAGGAGGAAAAGGAGAAAATATTTCACAGTCCCACCCCCAGCTCAACCCAGCCTGCCGTCTGTTGCCTGAACAAGTCTCCTACTCCCATCTCCCACTCTCATTCCTGTTCCCCCCAGCACCACCACAATAAACCTTTCTCCTCCCAGGATCACTCTCTTGGTGGGGTACTTTGCTAATGGCTAATAGGAGAACACCAGTGGGGATATTTTTAGGCTCCTAGGCGGCAATTTCATTTTTAGTTGTGGCCTTTGTGGAGACAATGGCTCTGCCTACTCAAATTGTAAAAAGCCTAGAGATGTAGGAATAATCTTCTTCATAAAGGGAATGAATTGTCTGCAGTTCTGCCTCAAGATTACAAGTACAATGCTGTGGACTGAATTGTCTGAAATTCCTATGTTGGAGGCCTAACCCCAGTGTGACTGTATTTGGAGACAGGGCCTTTAAGGAGGCAATTAAGGTTAAATGAGGTCATAAGAGTGAGGCCCTATTCCCATAGGACTGATGTCCATACAAGAAGAGGGAGAGACACCAGGGATGCACGTGCATAGAGATAAGGCCATGTGAGGAGACAGTGCGAAGGCGGTCGTCTGCCAGCCGGTGAGAGAGCCCTCACAGGAACCAGCCCTGCTGGACCTGGATTTTGGACTTCCAGTCTTCAGGACTGTGAGACAACAGATTTCTCTTGTTCACACCTCCCGGTCTGTGGTATTCTGTTGCAGCAGCCCAAGTAGACAAGTACAGATGGTCAAAGACTCCTTGGGGAGATCCCTGTTGGCACACCAAGGAGTAGGGAAAACAGTGCCAGAGGCCAAACTGAGGCACCCTTCTTTTCTGTTTGTTTTTTTTCTTCTCCCTAAAGCCCCCCAGTACATAGTTGTATACTCTGGTTGTAGGTCCTTCTAGTCGAGCTATGGGGGACGCCGCCTCAGCATGGCTTGATGAGTGGTGTGTAGATCCGCGCCCAGGATCCAGACCAGTGAGAGCCTGGGCCGCCACCGAAGTGGAGCAGGCGAACTTAACCACTCAGCCACAGGCCAGGCCGCTGAGGCACCTTTCTCGAGCTTCAAATTCACACTGAGATTTGTGGGAAACATTATTTTTATGTTAAAACAAACACAGATATATTCTGGGATGCAGTGTGGAATTCACATGCCTTTTTAAGCAAAGTATGATGTAGCAAAGAAACTTCCCCTTGGCAGCAGTGATCTCTGCTGTATTGGTCTGTGTCCAGTCAGGGGAATGGACCTTCCAGCACAGGAGACTGGTTACACAGGTGTTGGAAGCAGCAAGGGGTCCAACAAGAGATAGTAAGTCAACTGAGATGGTTAGCAGCAACACGAAATATTGCCACCCCTAGGGTCAGAAGGACGCAGAGACTAGGTGATGCTACTAAGCTCCTGAAGCCAGGACTGATTGCTAGTGTTTGGGGGATGACAGGGGTTGCCAGGGGATGCTGGGGCTATGAAGAGAGACATGTCCAACTAGAGATGGAATCATGTAGGAAATGCAGGCTTTGCAGGACATACGGCCTTTGTAAGAGGCGAACCACTGACTTCTTCCTTCCCCCCACCTTCCAGTACTTTGTGCTGCCTCCCATTGGCTAGAGGGCAAGGGAGCCTAGGAAATGTGGTGGCCTACCATGCATACCATACAAGGCAGGGCAGAGAAGGGGAGCAGATCTGAGAGCACACTGTCAGCACATGGCAAGGAGACGTGTTGCAGTGGGAAATCCAGGGAGCACTGGTTTAAGGGACTTGCATTTTTTCCTAGTTCTGAAGCTGAGAGAAAGGATGAGGGGTGTTTTATCATCTATGGATTAGGTTGCTTCTTCAGTCTCTTTCACTTTGACATGGAGAAACTTTAACTGGTGAATCTCTAAAAGTTGTATGTATGCTTGACTTCATGATCAACCTACAACCTCTGGGTTCGCTTGAAAGCTTGGCTTGTCTGGCCGTGCCCACTGCCAGCTCCCATCTTCTCGAGTCGGAGCAGGACAAGAGGGTCCTTAGTTATTTGGGAAAGGCCACGCCAGTCAGCTGTCCTAATGACCCTTCTCTGACAAAGAGCCCGGGCGTTGGAAAGGCACTTGCTCGCTCCAGGAGTCTCCCAGCTCCTCGGGGCTGGTGTGCGCCCGTGGCTTTGCTCCTGCTCCTCCCTCGGCTGCTCCTGCCTGTCCAAACCCTGCTTATTCTTTGAGGCCCAGCAAACACCAACGCCTTCCTAGGAGGGAGTGTGCTCGCTTTCTTCCTCTGGGCTTCTTCAGCACTGCATTTTTCTCCACTTGGTACTGATTTTCATCCTGTTTCTATTGGGGTGAGTTGCTGACAAGGCTGTAGCTCTCACTGAACCCCTGGAGGGCAAGGCCTGTGTCTTTTCCGTCCTTGTAGCCTCTGTGGTACCTAGAGCAGTGCCTTGCACTAGTATGGAATCATTGTCTATTGAAATGAAATGGGGAGAATTTTGCATAATTTTAAGGGACTGGGTCTGTTATGGACTGAATGTTTGTGGCCTACCAAAATTCACACATTGAAATCCTAACCCCCAGTGTGATGGTGTTAGGAGGTGGGGCCTTGGAGAGGTAATTAGGTCATGAGGGTGGAGCCCTCATGAATGAGATTAGTGCCCTTATGAAAGAGACCCCAGAGAGCTCTTTCCTTTCTGCCGAGTGAGGACACAGTGAGAAGACAGCTGTCTGTGAACAAGGAAGTGGACCCTCGCCAGATACGGAATCTGCCAGGACTTTGATCTGGGATTTCCCAGTCTCCAGAACCATGAGAAATAAATTTTTGTTATTTATAAGCCACCTAGTCTATGATTTTTTTTTAAGATTTTATTTTTCCTTTTTCTCCCCAAAGCCCCCCAGTACATAGTTGTGTATTTTTAGTTGTGGGTCCTTCTAGTTGTGCAATGTGGGACACCGCCTCAGCATGGCCTGATGGGAGGTGCCATGTCCGCACCCAGGATCCGAACCGGAGAAACCCTGGGCCGCTGAAGTGGAGCGCGTGAACTTAACCACTTGGCCATGGGGCCGGCCCCTATGATATTTTTGTTATAGCAGCCAAAACAGACTAAGACAAGGTCATTACCCCAAAATTTTGTGCCCAACTATGAAGACCAGAGTGTAAAATGCACTCTGTGCTCCAGGCTGCAGGTTCCACAGTAACTCGTTGGTAACTGGAGCTAATTTTAACCTGAAGCAGATCATCTCTCAGTATTTAGTTCTCTCACTCCTCCCTGCTTTCATTCTAACAAATTCAAAGTAACCCATCTGCATGACACAAGAAATCTCACCCCTTCTCCACCTCTGGAAAAGACGACTCCCAGGCCGCAGTAACTGCGGGTCGGAAGGAAGAGGTTAAGTTGGCTGAAGAAGCTGAGGCCCTTGCAGCTAGAAGACAGAGTGATTCAGCCGAGAAAACTCACCTGCAATAGGGGACCAAGAGTCCTTTTCCTAACCTTCTGGGTGACCTTGAGCAAATCACTTCACCTCTATT
This sequence comes from Equus asinus, assembly GCF_041296235.1. NCBI lineage: Eukaryota > Metazoa > Chordata > Mammalia > Perissodactyla > Equidae > Equus > Equus asinus. The sequence goes on along the minus strand of NC_091811.1, from coordinate 11,960,500 downwards.
TTTCCATTTCTACGAAATGAAGAGTTTGAAATAGTCACCTTAAAAATCAGTTTCAGGGGCTGGCCCCGTGGCCGAGTGGTTAAGTTCGCGCGCTCTGCTGCAGGCAGCCCAGTGTTTTGTTGGTTCGAATCCTGGGCGCGGACATGGCACTGCTCATCAGACCACGCTGAGGCAGCGTCCCACATGCCACAACTAGAAGGACCCACAACGAAGAATACACAACTATGTACCGGGGGGCTTTGGGGAGAAAAAGGAAAAAATAAAATCTTTAAAAAAAAAAAAAATCAGTTTCAGAGCTAAAAATCTTCTGATTCTATAATTAATCGTCTGTAAAACTCTTTTTTCCCAGCTTTACTGATATAATTGCAAAGTAAAATTACGTCTATTTAAGGTATACAATGTGATGATTTGATGTACATGTGCATGTGAAATGATGACCGCAATCAAGTTCATTAACACATCCATCACTTCACATAGGTACCTTTTTGTGTGTAGTGAGAACACAAGATCTACTCTCTTAGCAAATTTCAAGCATACAATACAGTATGATTAACTATAGTCACCATGATGTATGTTGCACCCCACATAAAACTCTTTCTAAGCTGATTTAAGCCAAGCTTAATAATTTTATGATTAAATTATTTTTTAGGTTTGTTATGTTCAATTCAAAGAAAAGCTCTCCCTGAACCCCCCGAGAGGCAACAAAACATCTTGGTTACTTGGAGGCCTGTCCGATGCCTGACTTGAATGCCAGCTTTCAAGTACACGGCTCACCCGCTCTGCCGGAACCGTCCCGCAGGTGAGCACAGCCAGGCTACGTTTAGAAAACAGAAGCAGCCAGCGAGAACGCGGTGCAGAGGCAGGCTCCCTTTACTCCGAGGTCAGCTCCTCTGCTCTGTCAGGTTGATCTCTTGCCTGTTGCTGGCATTTGATCATCTCTTTGGAACTAGGTTAATTGTTTTTTGTTTTTTGGGGTTTTTTTGCTTGTTCAGATAACAGTCTAGTATCATCTTCAAAGACCAAATGTCTGGAAGAGAAACAAGATGACATTTAATAATTTACTGGCCTGTGCTTCTGATTAATAATTTTGGACACTTTAACCTACGGGGCCTGTTATTAGGAAGTTCCAAGTTTTAATTAGAAAGAGCAGGGAGATTTGCGAATTAAGAAGGGGTTAGTACTTGCTCTTCATTTTCTCTGTGAATACTCTAATGTGTAAGGAAAGAAAAAATAAATAAAAAGGACTGAGAAGTATCTGACCCAGCGAGTATTTTGTTTGTTTGTTTGTGTTTTAAGTTGTTTTATTTTTATTTTATTTTATTATTTTTTTTTTTTAAAGATTTTTATTTTTTTCCTTTTTCTCCCCAAAGCCCTCCAGTACATAGTTGCATATTCTTCGTTGCGGGTACTTCTAGTTGTGGCACGTGGGACGCCGCCTCAGCGTGGTTTGACGAGCAGTGTCATGTCCGCGCCCAGGACTCGAACCAACGAAACACTGGGCCGCCTGCAGCGGAGCGCGCGAACCCAACCACTCTGCCACGGGGCCAGCCCCAAGTTGTTTTATTTTTAAATCAAAGAGCAATTCCTGGGTGACAATCCCATTACTCTTTTTTAAGAGTCACCTTAAACAGCACAGGAAGCCCCAAACACACATGGCCCAGGAAGCTGATTTGAGGTCAATTGTCTTTGTTTGTTGGTCTGGAAACTAGATCAGAGTACGTCCCTGGAGAATGAAGTGGGTACGTTTCTCATGCCATCTCTGTGGTGTTGCAGAAACTGGCCCTGCAAATGATGTTGGCAGCCCGGGAAGCCCTACAAAAGAAAGGAGCCCTAATGTTCGCAGATGACAAGTCCCTCCCTGATTTCTTGAGGACATATTTCCTGGTTTCTTTCCCTGCAGTCAGCTCAAAGGACATGGCTATGGCTGTTCACTAGCGTTAACTAACATCGTGCATGGCTTTATCTCTGGAGCCAGCCTGCCTGGTTTGAATCCTGGGTCCACCAGTTACCACCCGCAAGACCTTGGGCAAGTTATTCTTTAGGCTTATTTCCTCTCACGTGTGTCCTAACACTTACGATGGAGTACACTGACGCACCAAGACCCACAGGAGACTTTTCACAGCCCTGCCCACATTAAATCTCATTCTGGGAATCTTCTCAGCTCATGGGATGTATCAGTTATCTACTGCTGTGTAACAAATTACCCAGAACTTAGCTGCATGAAACAATACATATTTATTTCCTCACAGTTTCTGAGGGTCAGGAATCCAGGCATGGCTGAGGCAGTGATGCTGGCTCAGAGTTGCACGGTAGGTTGTAGTAGGGATGTCAGCTGGGGTTATCGTCTAATCTTAGAAGTGACAGCTAGTCATTTTTGCCCCTCTGTGGAGGAAGGGTTGGAGGCCCAGAAAGGTGAGGCACTTTGCCTAATTGCTTCCATCCTGTCCTTGCAGACCTGGCCTGACTGTTTTCTGGAGACTGTTCTGAGCTTGACACAGATTCCCTGGCTCAAACACGCTGGCTCACGTCAGCAGTGCTAAGAACACTCAGGAACTCTAGCCAGGAAATATGGCATGGCGGAAAGAGCAGGTGCTTTAGACTCGGATAGGAGTGTGTTCAAATCCGGGCTCTGCTCCTTACTACCTGCACGACCTCAGTTACCCCCGTACGAATAGGGGGATAAGAGAATCGACCTGACAATGCTGTTAACATTTATAAAGAGATCCCTATAGTGGCAGTGAATATGACAGACCCAGTTCCACAATTTTTTTCCTAGAAATCTCTTTTGGATTGTTCCCTCTTGTTCATTCATCCAGGGACACTTGCTGATCCGGTCCTCCCCTGCTCATACCTGGTCCCCGACACTGTCTTCCCGCTAGTCTCTTGGCCTTGAGTTGGTCCTGCACCCTCAGCACTGACTTCTCTTCCTTCAGCTCTGCCTTGTGCTGCCAGGCTAGTCTCCCTTTGTCACTTCCTTCTTTCACGAAGACATTTTTCTGTTCTTATACTGCCTCCCAGTCACTCGTGGCATTCAGCGTAATTTCTTTCAAGTCTTCTCATGGGCCTTGGCTCCTCCTCAGTGAGCCCCAGGGCCCACACCGTCCTCCACTCGGTATGCTCTCTTCACTGCACTGCTTTTCCACTCCTGAACTCTGCTCCTTACATCCCTAGTCTGCAATGACCTGCCCCCCGATCCCCATTGATGAAAATCATGTGCCCACTTTAAGGCCCAGGACAAATCCCACTGCCCACAGGGCTTCCTCTACTGCTCTAGCCCAACTCAATTCAACCTGCATTTACTGAGCAACTGCTGTATGCAAGGAATTGCAGTAGGGGAGATCATAAAGTCAGACAAAATACATAGCTTTTGTCTTTCTAAGGGAAAAAATATAAAAAGGTGACATTTGAGCTGGAATTGGGAGGAGGGTCAGGGTTTTCCCCTGAGATAGGCAAGGTAGAAAGCAGTGGGTCTATTTGGTTGGATTAGTTTTTAGTTGCTTTTTTCAAGAAATGCCCCTCTCCCCATGTACGTCACACATAGGCAAGGGTTACAACAGCCATTTGTGCCGTGAGACCCAATCCTTCCTGGCCGTAGATGACACTTGTTACACGCCGCCATTCAGTTTTCTTACTTGTGAATTTGAATTCAGGGGTCATAGATGCTGGTTAGTCTCTATGTCTGCAACTGAAGACTTTGAACTCGGGAATCCTCTACCATGTGCCTAACATGCAGGAGAAGAGGAGGAATGAAACAAATGCTCCGAGGAGAGATGGGGCCATGGGTCTGCAGGGGGGCCAGCATTTCCCAGGTCCAGGTTCCAATTCCTTTTGAAGCTTGACCACATGTTATGCCTGTGGGTTTTATGAGATCTCTTCCTATCCTTACAACAAGCTTTCCCCTTTTTTGCTTGTTTGCATATTTTAGTTCCTTATAACGAAAAGCGTTTAACTAAGACAGGCCTAAGCATTGGAATTTATAAAAAGAGGTAGGGTCGGAGATGCCCCTTTTGACCAGAGTACAAGGTGGAAGTACTTGGCCATCAGGCTGGAAGGGTAGGTTGTTGTAGATACCTTGTGGAGGGCCTCGAATGCCACATATAGAAGTTGGGATTGTACTGCTTAAGAAGTAAAGAACTACTAAAGTTTTGTGCAGAAGAATAATTCACAGTTTTAGAGGTGGGCTTAGAAAGCTGAGTTCTGATGGAAGAGGTGGAACATGGATTTGAAACCCAGCTGGTAAATGGCAATGTTTCCTAGCTATGTTTCTAGACCTGGGGCAAATTACCTAACCTCTTAACTTTGGTTTCTGTGTTTGTAAAGCGAGAATTACTAGTGCTTAGCTCAAAAGATCTGAGAGGAAATTATATGAAATAATAATAAATTATCAATACTAAGCACTCAAATGGTAACTAGTATTATTTTTATCTTTCCTTTCTCTAAATTCCCGTTATACGTATTTCCAATACCGTATACATTTTGCCTTACTTATTTTTAAATTATTTCAAGTGTGCTGATTTTTTTTAAAGATTTTATTTTTTCCTTTTTCTCCCCAAAGCCCCCCAGTACATAGCTGCATATTCTTTGTTGTGGGTCCTTCTAGTTGTGGCATCTGGGATGCTTCCTCAGCATGGCTTGATGAGCAGTGCCATGTCCGCACTCAGGATTCGAACCAACGAAACACTGGGCCGCCTGCAGCAGAGCGCACGAACTTAACCACTCGGCCACGGGGCCAGCCCCAAGTGTGCTGATTTTATCTCATAATCAGATCAAAAGCCTCTGGGAATGATGACATCTTAAACTTTTTCTACATCTCTCATAATTCCTATATGAGCTTCTAGGCCCAGAGTATGAAGAACTAAATACTCTGGTTGGTTGGTTGTTGGCAGAAGCAAAATCACTCTGTTCTGGCATTTAGTGGCTGATAAACATTTCCACATGTTGACTCTTCATGAACTGATGGTCTGGGCTTGGGGCTTAGCAGAAAAATGACCACATCACCGAAGCCACTTCCCAAATTACGAGATTTAATGAGCCAAGGAAATTCAATTATTTCCCAAAGTGTTCTTTCTGGTTTAGATTATGACTCGGTGGCAGCAGTTGTTACCGCTAAATCTTTTGGAAAAATTACACACAGACACAAATACATGTGGGCTCAAACACTAGATTTTATTCATTCACTCACATTTATTAAGAATCTACCATATGCTGGGGCTGGCCCCGTGGCCGAGTGGTTAAGTTTGCGCGCTCTGCTTTAGTGGCCCAGGGTTTCGCCAGTTCAGATCCTGGGCGCGGACATGGCACTGCTTGTCAAGCCATGCTGAGGCGGCATTCCAGATGGCACAACTAGAAGGACCCACAACTAAAAATACACAACTATGTACCGGGGGGCTTTGGGAGAAAAAGGAAAAATAAAATCTTTAAAAAAAAGGAATCTACCATATGAGAGGCATTGAATCAGGCAAGTGTGATGCAAAGATATCAGGTACAGAATAGGATCCCTGCCCACAGAGAGTCTGAAATCTCTCAGGAGAGCTAAGTGGTGGGAAGAAATAATTACAATATGAGGCAGCACGCGCAAAGTATAATCAAAATGGTGAATAGTCTACCAGAGCTTAAGAGGACTAAGAAATCAGACAGGCCTCTTGGACAAAGTGCTGTGCACACTGGGCTTTGAAGGGTGAGTAGGATGTAAGGTTTCATCACCTGGCCATTTTAAGCTCAGCGAGGTGAGTGAAGATTGAAGGAGTCGGGGTGGCTGGGACATGAGGTCTGTGCAGAGGAACAGGGCAGAAGGGGTAGACACGGCTGGGAGCCAGAGCCAGGAAAGCCTTGAATGCTAAGTGATGAGTTTGGATTTTGTAGGTTAGACAAGAGAGAGGTCTGAAAGGTTCCGAGGAGAAGAATCTTGTGACATTTTTGGTACAATTTGTGATTAATTGGTGGTGATATGCAGTTAGGAGAAACCAGGCGTGAGGTGAGAAAGGCTGAATTTAGGGGGTAGCATTGGAAATAGAAAGGATATAGATAAGCAAAAGATTATGAGAGATTCATTAACTATCTGGACATGGAAGTCTGGGGAGACACCAAAGAGCATGTTCTCCTGAGACGATGAGTTGGGATCTAGGAATATTGATTTCGGTACTGTCAGGACAACCAAGTAAATATCTGGTAGGCACTAGAAATAGGACTGAAGCTCAGGAGGAAAATCAGAACCAGCAGAGAGTTCACAGTCCTTCCCATACAAAGGAGTTGTGGGAAGGAATTACATATCTAAAAGAAAGAAAACACATAGAGAAAAGAAGATAAATAGGCAAATTTTGAGCCATGTTCAGGGAACTGGAAAGGGAGCCAGAGAAGGAGACTGAGAGAATTCAAAGATAAAGTAATTATAACTAACGTCGATTAAGTGCTTATTAGGTTTCAGGCACTATTGTAAGGGCTTTACAAGTATTAATTCATTTAATTCCACAACAACTTGAGGTAAGTACTATCACTGGAAACTGAGAGTCAGAGATCTTAAGCAACCCGCCCAACCTCCCCCAACGAGGCTCAGAGCCCAGAGTCAAACACCAGCAATCAGCCAGCCAGGGCTGTGGTCTTAACCCTCAATCTGTTTTGCCTCGAAAGTGGTGGTACAGGCTTGGGTCCCTGAAATCAAGGGATAAAAGAGTTTCAGGGCCGGGGTGGTCGAAAGTGCTAGTGTTGATGAGAGGTCATAGAGAATGAGACTGATTGCCATGAAGAGAGACCTGGAAGGGATGTTCGAAAGGAGGCTCTGGTTTCATAACATCGTGTATGCCCAAGTACACACTCCGCTGGACTGTTATACCTGCCCGGCTCCCTTTAACAAGGCTGGCTAAGCATAACAAGAAGGTTTTCACTCATGTGATTGTTCTGGAAACAAGGTGGCTAAATGCATTAGTCACCAGCCTTCTCTGTCATCATCTTAGATCCATTAAGCCCATTCAACCTGCCATTCAGGTGGCCAGAAAAGAACGCAAGCCAAACCCTGACTGTCCACCAAATGAGTCTTTAATGAAAGGTCAGAGTAATCTAATGAAAGCTTCAGCTCTCCTCTTTAGCCAAGGCCAGTGAAAGGTGGGGAAAGGGATATTACAATCAAGGAATTTCAATAGGGCTTAAGCAGCACTGAGAGTTCTATTTCCCACTTATTCGCATAACAGAACATTAACTTGCGAGGACATTTGAAGAGTATTGAGTTTTTAGGTAAATTTATATTAGGGTGCTGGCTCGGATTTTTTTATTCTACTCGGTAATCTCTGTGCAGAATTCAGGTATACCTTCTGCTTGTTGGGTAGACTCCACTTAGCCTTCTATTAGCTGGTTAAGGGTGAATTCTGACCAATGTGAAGCACACATGAGACCTCTGATCTGGACTTCATTATGACAGCTCTTCAGCCTTCCCCATCTCGAGCTCGTTCATATGATCCCCGATGCTCAAGTCCATGTGTTTATCAGATTTGACCTGTCTATTTACACCATCCCCTATGACATGGAACGCTGCAGCCACTCCTTTCTCCTTAACTCCTTCATTTATTCATTCGACAACCATTTATTGAGAGCCTACAATGGAGCAGGCACTGTTCTAGTTGGAGAAGACTTGAGTGAGGAGATGGTGGCGCTATTTTAGAAAGAGGGGTCAGAGTATGAAGGGCCATTTGAGCAAAGCCTCAAACGAAGTGAAGGATCCAGACAAGGGGATATGCGTACTCTGATTAGGTTATAAACTGCTCAAAAACAGGGTTTGTGTCTTGCCCATTTTATATCCCTCGAAATATCTACTGCTCTCTCTTGCACCAAGTAGTTTCTCAGGAAATACCAGGAGAATGGCTACTCGAAGGTATAGTTGGGGGAGAAAAGCAACCTACTGACTGTTACATTGCACTAGAGAAAACATTTGTTGCACAGAACCTTTCTTTAGAAGGAGCTTTATTATCACTAGATGTACCCAACATTTTTATATGGGACACGAGTGAACATGGGTTTGAAAAAGGTTTTATTGTATTTTAACAGAACTCTTCCTTGTAGCAATAATTATTATAATGAAATTTTATCTGTTGAATTAAGTAATTATTAGTTAGAATTTTGTATACTTTACCACACATAAATTCCATTACAATTTTCTGCCTTTCTTGTAAAAATAATTATTTCAAGTAGGCAATACATTTATAAGATTTAAAAATCAGAAAGTATAAATAGGTACTCAATGACAAATCTTCCTCCCACTTTTTGCTCGTCCACTGCCCAGTTCCCACACTCACCCCCACCCCTACAGACAACAGCTATTACTAGTATCGTGTGGATCCCTCCAGAGTTTCTTTATGCATATACAAATAAGTACAAATATATATTCTGATTCTCGTTTTTTTACACAAATAGCCTATTCAGCACCTTGCTGTGTAAGATTTCATAATGCATCTTGGCTATCTTTTCATATCGTTATAGACAGGGTTTTTCTTCCTATTTTACAGTTGCATAGCATTCCATTGTACCAAGGACGATGATTTATTTAAACAGTGTCCCACTGATGGACAGTTAGTCTTCCAGTCTTTTGTTACTAAAAAAAAGCTTCCATAAATAGCCTGGAACATTTATCATTTTACACATGTATGAGCATAACTATAAAATTCCTACAAGAAAAATTACTGCCTCAAAGTGTGTCTTAATTTTTAACTTTTATAGAATTGCTAAGTTGTTTTTCCTAGAGGTTGTACTGTCTAACTGCCCCGCCAGCAGTCAGCGAGAAGAACGTTTTTTTTCTTTCCTTCATTCATCACGTAAATGCTCACTGAATATCTGCCACCTCTGAGGCCTCACGGGAAGTACTAGGGATGAAGATCAAATAAGACACGTTTTCTGCCCTAAAGGAGCTCACTGTCTAAGGCAGTGGTTCTCAACTGGGGCAATTTTACCCCCCAGGGGACGCGTGGCAACGTCTGGAGACACAACAAAATATCTGGTCGAAATATTGGCACTTTGTCAATAGTGCCAAAGTTGAGAAACCCCGGTCTAGTGGGAGAGACAGACATTCAATATGCTGTGTAAAAGCTGTGTGCTTGAAACTTTGAGAAGAGGCTTCTGAAGGGCTTTTTCAGAGGGGGTGGATGGAAGTCTGAGCTGGCTTCTGAAGGTCAATCAAAGAAGGAAGGATGGCCGAGAAGGGACAGGAATAGCAAGTGCAATGGCATGGAGGTGTGAAACACATGAGGAAGGATACTAGACTTTGAAGGGCTAGACCAGTGAAAGCTGTGTGAGTGAGGCTGTGCAGCAAGGCCAGAGAAACAGTCCTGGATCTGACTGACAAGGGCCTCAATTGCTAAGCTAAGGAATGTGGTCTTTAAGCAATCTGGGGAGTCACCAGAGGGTTTGAAGCAGGCGAGTGAGGTGCTTAAATGAGCATTTTAGAAACTCACATTGACTGCAGGAGGGAAGATGAGTTGGATGGGGGCCAAGTTAGTGACAGGCAGAAGAGTTAGGAGGCTGTGGCAGTGATGCAGGTTGGATGTGACAAGAGTCATAACCAAGGTGGGAACGGACGGGAGGGGATGGATTCAGGAGCTATAAAGGAAGGTAGAATCAGAAGGATATGGAGCTAAGAAGGAGAGTTATTGGATGATTCCTAGATTTTCTAATATGTAAGCAATATGAGCGGACGGAGAGGTTATTCTGTAAAATAGAGAACACAGGAGGAGAACACAGGGAGAGGAAGAAGTGTTAACGGATGTGTTGAGTTTGAGTCAAGGAACAGGTGAATATTCAACCTGCAGTTCAGCAGAAAGCCCAAGGCTAGCACTACTATTTAAGAGGCACCAGCAAGTCAACTGTCCTCTGAAGCACTGGGTATGGATAAGATCAGCCAGGGGGCATGCAGAAAGAGAAGTGGGTGGAGGACAGAGCCCTTGGGACAAGCTGTAGATTGGTTTCATGGATCGTCATTCTCATTTCTTCTGGCCGTGTTGACACTGCTGCTCTCTGTTTTCTTCCATGCAAAAATCCCAATTTTTGACAACTCTGTAAAAGGCTGTGCAAATCTCACTTATTAATACTTTTGTTTCCGTTATCCCAGTTGCTCATCTGGTACCTGAAAGCCTCTGCCACACCCCCAAACCCTTCGCTAACAACTTTGTTCTTTAAAAACTCAAGTATCTTTAGTTTCTTACCTGCCTCACAAGGACCCTGTGCAAATATCTGTCATGGAACTTCAATACTTCTCTGTAGCTGTCTGTTTTTTGTCTGCTTCCGCAGTTACACTAAAGTTCATTAAGGCAGGGATCATGGTTTATTTGTCTTAGAATCTCCAGCACCTAATACAGAGCTCAGCACTTAGGCAATTAAAAAATGATTGTTGAATGAATGACTTCGGTTGAGTTCTAAGAGATTTATTGACAGGACTACCATACATCCCAGGGCAGTCCTGATTTATACCCGTTGTCCTGGTATAGTTATTCATAATGACCCCTTTCAACCTCAAATGTGCCCTGGTTTGGAAGATAAAGTATATGGTTATCCTATTTATAGAACATCCAATTGTCATAGCTGGTCCTAACATTTGGCAGGTGTCTCTGTTTAGAAGACATACCCGCCAGAGAAACCAGCACACAGAGCAGGGCCTGTTCCTAGTTCTAGTCAATGTCGATAATGGGAGCCGCAGTTCTGAAATTATGAGACAGAAATAAGACACCAGAGGGAGGTGAGAGAGAGGGAATTCAGGCAGATCCTCACATTAGCAAAACTTCTTTCAAAAGCAGTAAGCTATACAATCAGTGTAAAAGGGATTGGCACAAGTAGGATCATGCAGTGCTGAGACCCAAGAACCATAGGATTTTATAGGTATAAGGGGCCTCACGAATCAGGTAGGTACAATAATTCATTGTGTAAATGAGGAAACTGAGGCCCAGAGATGTTATGTTGAATTGACCAGTCAAACAATTAGTGTAAAAATTGGGCCTAGACATAAGGATAATCCAATAGAACAATGAAAGAAAACAGAGAACTCAAAAACAGACCCACACCTAAACAGCCATGCAATGTTCAATAAAGGTACCAAGGCAATCCAATTGGGAAAGTAAAGTGTTTTCAACAGATGGTGCTGAAACTACTAGATATCCATATGGGGAAAAATGAACCTTGACCCCCTACTTCACACCACTCACAATGACTAAGTTGAGATGGATTAGAGACCTAAATGTAAATTATAGAGCTCCTAGAAAAAAACACAGGAGAATATCTTTGTGACTTGAGGGTAGACAAATATTTCTTAGGGAGGAAACAAAAGAGGAACCATAAGAAACTGACAAATTAGATTTCACAAAAATTAAAAACTTCTACTCATCAAAAGATACCGTTAAGAAAAGAATAAGTAAGCCACACACTGAGGAAAAAAATCTGCAAAACATATCTAATAGAAACATATTAGTCATGAAGGGAAAAATAGTAACTTTGCAGTAGACAAATCTGGTAGATCTACTTTTAACTAAGTGATCAAAAAAATTTTTTTTCTAAGGAAGATTGGCCCTGAGCTACCATCTGTTGCCAATCTTCCTCTTTTGGCTTGAGGAAGTTTGTCGTTGAGCTCACATCTGTGCCCTTCTTCCTCTATTTTGTACGTGGGACACCACCACAGCATGGCTTGATGAACCACGTGTAGGTTCGCGACTGGGATCTGAACCTGTGAACCCCAGACTGACGAAGTGAGCTGTGTAAACTTAACCACTATGGCACCAGGCCAGCCCCTAAATGATCAAATTTTGCATCCCCAGAAATAGGACGAATGGACATCATTGACCTCTTGCTAGGATGCACAGAGAAGGACTCAACCTCTCTTCTGTGGTGCAACTACCCACAAAATGCATAATCTCAATCTAAACATTCGGAAACATCAGACAAACTGCAAACAAGGGAAACTGTATAAAATGTCTGTCTTATACTCTTCCAATTTTCAAGGTTATAAAAGACAAAGAAATACTGAGAAATCTTCCAGATTATAGGGGACTAAAGAGACAAAATAACTGAATGAAATATGTGATCCCAGATGGAATCTTGGACCAAATAAAGGATATTAATGGGATTATTGGTGAAATTTGAGTAAGGTCAAAGTTTAGATAATAGTGTCATACCAACATTAATTTCTTAGTTCAATAATTGTACTGCTGTTATATGAGAGAACGCACTTTTTTAAAAAGGAAATATACACTGAAGAATTTAGAGGTAAAAAGACATCATGTCTGGAATTTACTCTCAAAGATAACAGAAAAAGTTATATCTATCCATTTATCTATAATATACATATATATGTATGTTTACATATATAGAGAGAGGATAATTGATAAAGCAAGAAGGGTGAACTTAACATGTGGGGAATATGGGTGAAGGATATGGGACTTCTCAGTGTCGTTTTTGCAATATTTTTGAAGTTTGAAATTATTTCAAAATAAAAAGCTAAAAATATAATAAATAAATATATACATATATATATTTACATTATATATATATATATATGACAATGGATTTGCACCCAGAATATATAAAGAATGCCTATAACTCAATAAAACAAAACAACCAAATTAAAAATTGGACAAAATATTTGAAGGGACACTTCACAAAGAAAGATATATAGATGACAAATAAATACAGGAAAAGATGCTCAAGATCATTAATCATTAGGGAAATGCAAATTAAGACCACGATGCATAGCACTATACACCCATCAAATTAAAAAGATTGACAACACTTAATGTTGGCAAGGATGTAGAGCCACCGGACTTTAAAATATTGTCAGTGGGAATGTTAGATGGTACAATTACATGGGGAAAAGTTTTAACAATTTCATTTTTTTGCCTTTTTTTTTAAAGATTGGCACCTGAGCTAACATCTGTTGCCAATCTTTTTCTTCTTCTCCTCCTCCCCCTCCCCTTCCTCCTCCTCCTCCTTCTTCTCCTCAAAGCCCCCCAGTACATAGTTGTATATTCTAGTTGTAGGTCCTTCTGGTTGTGGCATGTGGGACGCCGTCTCAGCATGGCCTGATGAGCGGTGCCATGTCTGCGCCCAGGATCCGAACTGACAAAACTCTGGGCCATTGAAGTGGAGCGTGCTAACGTAACCACTTGGCCACGGGGTTTGCCCCTAACAATTTCTTATAAAACTAAATATACACTTCTATAATCCCACGAGAAGCAAAAGCGTATGTCCACAAAAAGATTTGTGTTGGAACATTCATAGCAGTTTTATTCATAATGGCCTAAAACTAGAAATATTCTAAATATCCAGGAGAACGATATACAAACTGTGGTATATTGAAACAATGGAGTACTATTCAATAATAAAAAAAAGAACAAATATATAGCAACATAGATGAATCTCAAAAACATTATGCTGAATGAAAGAAGCCTTGCACAGAATATACACACAGTCTGATTCCGTTCGATGAATTTCTGGAATAGGCAAAACTTATCTATGATGAAAAAGATCAGAATAGGGTGGGCATTCAGACTGACTGGAAAGAATATGAGGAAACTTTCTGGGATGAAGGCAGTATTCAATGTCTTGATAGAAGTTTGGGCTACAGAGGTCTATGCATTTGTCAAATCTCATTGAATAGAACAGTGTATGTGATATTTATTCCACTGTACGTAAATTTTACCTAAATAAAAAGAACCAGGAACACTTACTGAACTTAGCTATCAATATGCATGTCAAAGAGTTCACAATATTGATGTACTGATGTCTGAAACTTACCTTAAAATGTATCAGAAAATAACATCCATTGACATATAGCTAGGTGGATGGCTAGATGAACAAATAAATGATAAAGCAAATAGAACAAAATGTTAATTGCAGGAGATATATAGGTAGCAGGTATATACATGTTTATTGTACAATTCTTTCAAATTTTCTGTATGTTTGAAATTTTTCATAATAAAATATTGGAGAAAAATTTGGTCCCCAAATCCTGGTCTCCTAATTCCCATTTTATTGTTTTTCCACTGCACCACACTGCCTCTTTGTTCTAGCTGCCTCCTCATCAGGCTTTCAGCATCTAATCAAACATGAGCAATCCATGTTGAGAAGTCAGGCCAGACTAACAAGAAACTACGAAGGAGGTAGGACGAGATATGCCAGGAAAATCCTCCATAAAGCCAAGGACATTAGGAAGCAAGCAATTCAGATCTGAAAAGCAGTCCCCCAACTAAATGAGGGCCCAAGAATGCTCTGAAAATCCAAGTAGAAAACCCCCTGAGGAAGGACCTTGTTGCCCTTTGGGGAGCTGGCAAGTACAGTATGGATGGCATCACCATAGCTGACACAGAATTTCAAACTATGTGAAAGACCTTCAATGCCAAGATAAGGTTTTATTAGATTTTATGTTTGTATGACTTCTGCCTTCCCTGGAGCGCATATCTAACTTCTTTAACAGTTTTATTGGCTTCATTCTTGAGTTATACTTACTTAAACAAGACAAGATCACCAACAAGAAAGGTGCAAGAACACAACTGGTTTACCTGCACAGGAGCAAGATGTTTTGCAATTCCATTCACTGAACAGGACATGGAGAGGATGACTAAGAGGAAAATGCACAAACCATTGCTGTGTGGTAAACAGGACAAAAAGTGCAGTGAGCTGTCCACAGAAGCTCAGCTCTAAGCTGTGTTCTGTAACACTGAGTAAAGAGGCTGCAGACAAACCTGCTGGCACTCTTGGCGCAATAACAGAGGGCATCTTTAGCCAGCACAGTAGGGCTTCTGCAGAAGTAAAAAGGCTGTGCTACAAATAGCTGTCAGTATTGATTCAGGCTTCCCTACAGCTGAATCCAAAACCAGAGGGCATCCTGTCTTGCCTCTTTCCTAGCGTCAAGAGGATGGTCGAGCTTCACTGGCCACACTCAGACACCTGGGTGGTACTTACCGACAGTGTCAACTTTGAGTACTAAGGATATACAGAGATAATGAGGTAATATACCAGGGCATCTAAAACGTGTTTAACCCTTAATTCATTTTTTAAACTCAAACTTATAGGAGACTTAAATTGGGGGTGATTTTTAAATATTTTATTACAAAAATAACAAGTGCTTATATAAAAAATTAGAAAAGTAGAAAATTGAAAAAGTAGAGTTATTCTTTCAACTTTTTAAGTTTACAAATAATATTCCCCATTGTAAAAGTTATTTATGCTTACTGTGAATAATTTGAGAAATAGAAGAATGTGAAGAAAAAAATTTTAAGTGGTGATTATTCTCATCAAAACAATTCATTGCAGCATGTCTTTACATTTAGCTTTTTTCTCAAATGTTTAAAATTTGATAGACTCTTATACAACTCTTTCAAGAACATGTCTGTTGTCTTTTTTTTTTTAAAGAGGCAGGGTATAAATGAAATAAATTACTAACTAAATAGCATTTCAAGTACCAGTATTGTTCGTTCTGGTTTTAGCATAAAACTAATTTCCAAGTTCCACCTCTAAATCAAATAAATTGAATAAAACTGGACTCTGCTTCACTCTACTGTGCTAAGGGAATGAATCTGCCAATGCCACAGTGATGACCACCCTTCTGAGGTGCCTCCTGTGTCACCAAGGGAGCCACCTTAGGATCTCCTCCCTCTTCACAGAGGCAGACACTGTGGCGAGGTCACAGAAGTGTCCCCAGTGTGCTGTGAACTTCTCTTAATTGGTACACCTGAGGGGCCAGGTTCAGATCCTGCTGATTCTGGTCGCCTTGGTTGTCTGCAAGGACTTGGGCCGGCGCTGGCAAGTCTCATTTCCCTCCGGCCCACGTGCGGAAAAACACCAGTCTTCTTCCTTTCTCTCCTCAACACAGCTGGGGACTACTGGGAATTTGCCAAAGGAACTTTCCTAAAAACTAAGGGAAGCCAAAAGGAAAATAAATAAGGGAAACTCAAAAATAACAGAAAACAGAGAGCACACAGGTTTCTGAGCTTACAGTAACTACCTCACTTACGTTTCACTTCCTGTTTCCCAAGGGCCTCTGGGAACCTGCCTTTACAACTTGAGGCTGATCCCGTTACAGAGGCAGGATTGGGGGCCCAGTCTCCTAGGTGTTTCTAGGAAAACCAGGAGAAGAGAGTAGGGCTGATGGCTCATCCCCTTCATCTCCTTAGGCATCTAAGTAACCTCCTTTACCTCCTTTCTCGAGAGTTAAGGAATTTTTTTGTGCATAGTGTCTTATGTGAGGAGAATGTCCATGCTCCAAGCTCCTGTGAGACACAGTGCGACGCAGCGACAAGGGCCAGGGCTTTAAAGTCACCCTCCTGGCCTGAATCTGAATCAGGCTTTAACACAGCTTCCTGGCTGTGTACTCTTTTTTTTTTTTTTTTAACCATTTTATTGAAATATAATTTACATATAACTCACCTATTTAAAGTGTACAATTAAATGGTTTTTACTCTATTCTCAGAGCTGTGCAACCACCACTGTAATCAGTTTTAGAACATTTTCATCACCCCTTAGAGAAATCCCAGACTGTCAGCAGTCACTCCCCTTTCCCCAAACCTCCCCACTCCCCCGACCCCCCACCTCAGGCAACCGCTCATCTTTCTGTCTCTATAAATTTGCCTATTCTGCTGGCTGTGTACTCTGGAAAAAATTATTTCACCTCTTTGAGCCACAATTTCTCCCTATGGAAAATGGAACTAATAACACCCTCCACATATGCAGCACATAGGAAACAGAAACGTTAGTTCTCTCCTTCCCTTTCATCATGGGCCTTAAGACACTGAAGGATTTTTGTTTGTTTTAATGACACCTATGCTGAAGCAGAGTCCTTGATCACCTATGACTTTATAAAAATGGGGTTAAAGTCACTGAGTTGATAACCACACATTTTCCTCCTTTGGCCCACTGTCTGAACAACCTCCCACCACCAAGTGTCCTTGTAATAATAACCACCATCGTCTGCTAAGCACTGCTGAGAGCCTTTACACATAATGATCCACATAATCCTCACAAACCCCAGGAGGTAGGCGCTGCTGCTTCCCCGTCCACAGACCATGAACTCGAAGCACAGAACGGTTAAGTGGCTTGCCCCAGTTACACAGCACATAGGTAAGTGCCGGAGCCAAGTTTCACCTCAGGCAGGCTGCTCCAAAGCCGGGGTGCTGGACGGGCCCACGGTGCCTCTCCAGGACAAACCATCTGTGCCTGCCACATGTCATCAACCACAGGAGGGACCAACCGAAGGCCTGCCGTGGCTCAAAGAGTTCTTCCATTTCAGAGCTGTTCTTGAATAAAGTGTTTCCATTCCACAGCAGCAGAGTCCAGCTCACCTGGAAAACCTTTGTTTCTAGATGCTACATTGCAGGAGCATCAGTGACTTCAGGGGACTCAGACGGAGGTCTGCGAACTCGGCTCAGGGACGTGTGAAGGTACTTGTTTCTAAATTGTATGGCTAACCACAAAACCACTCTGGGATGAAAAGAGCTTGTACTTCCAGATAGCGTACGACTGTGCTGAGCTGGTGGTCAAGTCTGACCTTGGTGAAACACCTCCATTATCACTTACTCGACTCGTTTCTTGCAACTGTGTCATGCCCTCTGCTTCGGTACTGAGATCCCTTTGTCGTTCATTTGAAGTGTGGATCTGTTTTCTCCTGGTTTTCCAAGCTGTTTGAGGACAGCATCCATATCTGATAAACCTCTGCGTTTCTTAAAATTAATAGTTCCTAGCATATAATAGGTGCCTATATGTTTTTTGAAGCGAATTAAATTGAATTGAACTGAACTGAATCAAATTGCTCTAGATCTGACAGTCCTAACATTTATTCACCAAAAGGTAACCCCAAATTCTTTACAATAATTTCAGTTCTGTTCTAATTCTGGCGGAGGCAGATCCGTAAAGCTCACGACCTTGCATTCTATCCTGCTTGGTGGTTGTTCTCTGGGGACCAGAGAGCCGTGTTTTAGTCTGTGGCTTTGAGTCCCATCAGAAAGAAAATCAGTTGAAATGAAAATCTAGGCTTCCCCTTTTGGATCTGGCTTTAGTAAGAAATGGGATAAAGCAGGAGGAAAAAGAGTCTCCTGCAAATTGTGAGGAGAGAGAGGGAGCACCCCTTTCTCCCTTGTGCTCCTTCCTGATGTCTTCAATTTCTATCACCACAAAGTTGGTGTGTGAGGTCTGCTTCTCCCGGGCAGCTGATCTCCCAGCCGTGCTTTCACATCTTCCAGGACATGCCCGCCCTGCGCTGGGCCACGCAGAGCCCATATTTCCTGCTTTCCTTTCCTCCCAAATGGTGTTTCCCCTACTTTTAAGTAGACTCTCTTTCAGTTTCTAGGGTCTTCTTGACTTGGTTTTGTGCAGCCGGCTGGAGAAGCTCTATTTCAACTCCTTTCTATTATAGAAACATCAGCACTCTCCTTCGATAGACTTCTTGTTCTCAGTTTATGAATACTGCATATATATTTATATTAGAAATTTACTAATGTGAAGTAATCCACTCCTAGAATTGTCTAAAGCTGTCTAATTTTGCTTTGCTCCTTCAGAAAAGAGGGTTGATCTCTTACGGCCTGTTGCCTATTTTGATTACTTATTTCACTCTTTCAGATATAACTGAGATACAATAACAGTAATATGCAAAGTATATGTACAAAAAGCTTTCAATCTTCTCATAAACACCATTGTTACATTCAACCAAAAATATCAAAGCTAGGGGCCGGCCCGGTGGTGCAGTGGTTAAATTCACAAATTCCACTTCAGTGGCCCAGGGTTTGCCGGTTCGGATCCCGAGTGCAGACACGGTACCACTTGGCAGGCCATGCTGTGGCAGGTGTCCCACATATAAAGTAGAGGAAGATGGGCATGGATGTTAGCTCAGGGCCAATCTTCCTCAGTAGAAAGTGGAGGATTAGCAGCAGATGTTAGCTCAGGGCTAGTCTTCCTCAAAAGAAAAAAAAGCAAAGCTATTTGCAAATCTGGGCCAAAAGTCTCCTCAGTTCTGGTTTCTGTCAGATAACTGGGGTGACAAGAACAATGGGACTTGAACGGTACTAGCACTTCCCTTCCTTCTAAAAACAGACAGACGAACAATTCTCCTTCCTCTGGGTGTCAAGAAACCTGAAATTCTCCTGTAAGAAACTCATTTTGAGGGTTAAGCAGTGTCATTTCAAGGAGCTATCCTTTTAAAATGCAAATGGAAGGATAACACAAGTTCCCTACCCAGAAATCGAAATATAATGATACACACCTGAAATTTATATAATGATATAAACCGATGTTACCTCAATAAAAAGAGAAGTTCCTATATAGTGTGAACTGCTTTATAATATAGTGTCTTTCTCAACTAGGGGGAAATGGAACAATTTGAGGCAACTGGGGGCCTGGAAGAGAGTGGGCAGGGAATTCAGTGTGTAAAAGCGCCTAGAACAGCAAGATGTGACAGAAACACATTTCTCTCCTTCGAAACTCTGCCTCAGGTCAGCTCTGGATGTAAACAGAACAGTCCAGTTTGAAAAAGAAATAGTGTCTAACAGATGCTCTTACAAATCTCTATTCTTTTATTAGTCAATTCACTTTAAAGAGAGAACTTTTGTTACGGTATCAACGTAGGATCTGAAAAATTCAGGATAATTCCCAAAATGTTCCATTGAGTCATATTTTGGCAATACATACACACATATTTTCATTTGGGTACATATGTATTCCCAAACTATTATGAATTAAATGTTTCTAGGATATTTGAAGAGCAACAGAGAACCAAAAAAACCAAAAAGAACAAACAAAACTGAATATATATCATCCAAATTAATTAAATTAACAGTTAAGTTCCTTCACCCTAAACTAACTACAATCTTATTATTTTACCGCCTCTGCTAATCTTTGCACCAACATACAGAAAATAACTTTCTGACACACATGGCAAGAAAACCTTTAAAGGGGACATTAGTCCAACCCTCTCATTTTACAGATGAGGAAATTGAGATCCAGAAAGTGAACTAATTTGTTTAAGGTCCTTTGCTTAGTAAACAACAAATGGGCAACTAGAACTCAGCATTCCTAATTCCATATTCTAGGGTTTTCCCACAATGCTTTGTTGCCTTGTAAACAGAAAACTGATTTTGTTTTTGCTAAATGCATCTTCCAGTTTATTTAAACTGTTTGCCACTTCAGGTGTCTGTTGGGAACCGTGGCGCCGTCAGTCCTGCCTTTGGCAGAGATTGCAATTGTCTTCAAACATCCGTTCTCTCCTTCTTCCCTTGTAAGAGAACCCCTGCTTTTTAGCTGGGCTCAGGAATACTCAGAATAAAGAGGTTATTCGCAAGCCTTCCTTGCAGCTGGTTGTGGTCATGTGACTAATTTCTGGCCAATAGGATGTAAGCCAAGGTGGTGTGTGCAACTTCCTAAAAGGGTCCTTGAAAGGAGGGAGCATAACCGTTTTCACTCCTTCTCTTTCCTGCTGACTGGAACATAGAGGTGATGGCTGGGGTATCACGAGAAAGAAACTGTGTGTAAAGGATGATAGAGTCCTCTAAAAGGAGAACTAAGAAAGGATAGAAGGAGTCTGAGTCTCTGATGATTGTAGAGTTTCCATACCTATCTTCCTTCGGACTATATTCCTTTTTGAGAAATATAATTTATATTGTGTAAGTAATTTTTGTTGTTGTTATTGTTACCTGCAGCTAGCTTACTCCTGAACCTTACTCTCACAGGAGCACCATCACACCAACTTGCATCTCTGCTTGAAAGTGCCGTTTCCAGCTCTGTGCCTAAGTTCTGGATCCTGGCTACCCAGTCTCTCTCAGGTGGGTCCCTGAGCCCTAGCTCTTCTGATTTTCAGTCCTCTGTTCCTCTATTATAGAATAGGACATTGCTGAGCTGGTTATTTTCTGACATCCCCAACCTCGCCATTCATCTTCTGACTCTTCTCCATCCTGTTAAGTGACCCAAGAGGCTGACCTCTAAGACCTCATCACTTGGGCTTCCTTGCCAGCTGGTTGGATCCAGCCGCTGAAAGGCACCACCAAGAGATCAGAAGGTAGGAGCAGAGAGATAGGGATGCTTCCTACCCTGCTCTCTCCCTGCTCCGGTCCTCGGCTCTATGTTTTCTATGACTATCACTCTGACAGGGAGGTTCCTCCTCCCTGGCTCTGTCTCTCTCTGGGCTCCATTAACACTGTTGCCACCCCTTGTCCCTTCAGCCTATGGGTGGTGACGCCCACCTGCACTGGTGGTTCCTGAGTGCCTTGGCACCCCTTGCTGGTTCCCTTCACCTTGTCCAGCCCTCTGTCAAAGTCCTTCATTTCATTCTCTTCTGAATCCCATCTGAGTCTGCCTCTGTAGCCTGCTGGGACCAGGACTAAGAAAATGACAGCGTAATTGCTTGTCTGTTTCTCCTCTCCTAGACTAGAAGTTTCCTGAAGGTAGGGAACTTTATCTTTCTTTTCACAGCTTAAAGCATCAAAACATGATTTTTGACAAATAAATATTAGTTGAAGAATAAATACATGTTAATAAATATAAGAAACCAACAAAATATCTCCTTTGGTATGCTTTAATAGTTTAGACAGCTTATTTTAGGTATTTTATTTTATTTTATTTTATTTTTTTAAAGATTGGCACCTGGGCTAACAACTGTTGCCAATCTTTTTTTTTTTCTGCTTTTTTTCTCCCCAAATCCTCCCAGTACATAGCTGTATATTTTTTAGTTGTGGGTCCTTCTAATTGTGGCATGTGGGATGCCACCTCAGTGTGGCCTGATGAGCGGTGCTATGTCCACGCCCAGGATATGAACCAGTGAAACCCTCGGCCTCCAAAGCGGAGTGCACGAATTTTAACCACCCGGCCACAGGGCTGGCTGCTTATTTTAGGTATTTTATTTGGAATAAATCATATGTCCTCCTTTCACCTCTACCCACTAGCCACCCAGATCCCCTTCCTGAGGCAAACAGCTTGGAATGGCATTTTAAGAAAATCTTTAGATATAAAACCAATGTTCATGAGCCAGCCCTGATGGCCTAGTGGTTAAAGTTCGATGCTCACCACTGGGGCAGCACTTGCCAGTCGCAGAACCACACTACCCGCCTGTCAGTTGCCACACCATGGCAGCGGCTCACATAGAAGAATGAGAAGGACTGACAACTGGGACAGACAACCACACACTGGGGCTTTGAAGAGGAAAAAAAAAGAGGCAGATTGACAACAGATGTTAGCTCAGGGTGAATCTTTCCCTGAAAATAAGTAAATAAAATAAAATAAAAACCAATGTTCATATTCCTCCAGATTGCTAAATTTGGATATCACTGATTTGATGTATTTTTTAATGTCTTAGAGGACTGGAGGAAATTGTATGAGTTTCTTGATTAAGGTAAAATTTTAAAATTTCAAGCTCAAAAGGACTTCAAAGCACACTAAAAATTTTTATTAAAAAAGAAATAGTGAGTGTAAGTTGTTCTTAGCAAAAGTCCAGGAGTCGGGCGTGCAGCCTTGAGCCCATGTCTCCAACGCAGGCAGACGGAGGAGGCCGCTGGGACCTGCTGTCTTCTCTCCTAGAGGCGTCAGAGCCGGAGTTCGAGCCCGGGTTTACTCCTTTTCTCTGGTTTAAAACTTAAAAGGTGCTTTTAACTCCCCCTTTTCCTTCAGACTGGATAGCCAGGCCAGCTTCCCGGTTCTGTCTTTGGAACTTCTCTCCAACCACTGCTCTGCCCTCCTGCTGCTGTGAAGCTAATCTCGGCCCCTATTACTTCAGTCCTGCCTTTTGCAAGTATCCTAAAATAGCTTCACTGATTCCAGTTTCTCTCTCTTAAGTCCTGCCTGGCCCTGGGCAACCTACACAAACTGGCTCCCAATCCTCCCTAACAGCCATTCTCCTCCACTGAGAGCCTGGTCTAGCCCACCTCACAAACAGGCCT
Source organism: Equus asinus (assembly GCF_041296235.1). NCBI lineage: Eukaryota > Metazoa > Chordata > Mammalia > Perissodactyla > Equidae > Equus > Equus asinus. The sequence continues at coordinate 11,937,629 of NC_091811.1, read as the reverse complement.
GCTCAATCCTGCCTCTGCCCGCCCCTTTGTTTACGTTGTTCCCCATCTCTGAAATGCCTGCCTGCCACTTCTCCGGCTACCCAGATCTCACCCTAGTTCAAGTTCAGCTGAGATTTCACCTTCACCATGAGCTTTCCTCCAACAACTCTTAACCACAATCACTGATTGCTCCCTTTCAAGGCATCCCACAGCATTTAGTTATAGAATCAAAGAGCTGGAAGGAACCTTAGTGATCAAAGAAATTACAGCATTAATTTTACCAAATGAGAAAGCAGATTCAGGGAGACAGTGAAGTGACCCGTCCAAAGTGATGCAGCTAGTAAACTGGAGAGCAGGGAGAACACCAAGACCCCAGCTCTTAGTCTTGGGCTCTTTCCACCACACTGTGCTGTTTCTCTTCCACTTGTCTCTACACTTAATGGGAATTTGTTTGTATTATTTATATTGGTCTCATGAAACAAAGTTGTATCTCCCTACATGAACTGAAAGTTTCTCTTGAGATTAGAAACTGCTTTTCACTTCTAGGTATTCTCACAGCAAATAACAGGAACTCAAAAAATCTTTGTTGTAGGGAGCTGTCCCTGCATGCAGCTGAGTGGTTAAGTTTGTGCGCTCTGCTTCGGCAGCCTAGGGTTTCACTGGTTCGAATCCTGGGCACGGATATGGTACCGCTCATCAGGCCATGCCGAGGTGGTGTCCATAGGCCACAACTAGAAGGATCCACAACTAAAAATACACAACTATGTACCTGGGGGTTTTGGGGGAGAAAAAGGGAAAGTAAAATCTTTAAAAACAAACAAAATCTTTATTGTATTGAATTTAAAAATTCTAAAGTCTTTGACAACTCTGCAGTGAGTTGCACACGATGAGATGTAGCAGAATTTCAGAAATACTAGGTGATTGATTAGCTGAGTGAAAGACATACACTCAGGCATTCCTTTACTCATTCAACTAAAAAGATATTATGCATTGGGCATCAACTAGGTGCTGGAGTATATGGATTATAATAGATGCTCAGGGATAGACAGTGTTGAAGGGAAGATGAAAATTCACACAGCACTACCACACAATAAAATAGGAACCCACTGGAGTGTGCACAGCAGGATGAGTGTTGGGAGGGATGCACAAAGAGGTCACCTTTGTGATGAGTCTTAAAGGAGGAATACAATTTCACCATTATAGAAAAAGAAGAGGAATTCCAGGAATCAGGGTCAGCAGATACACAGAGGCTGGCAAGTGGGCATTGTTAAGGGACAAGTAGGCATCAGGGCTGTGTTGGAGGAGACGAGAGTCTAGACAGGTAGGCTGACATTGCTAGTAAAGAACCTTGCATGTATGCAGCGCTAGAGTTTAGACTTTATCCTGTAGGCACTGGGGGTTCAGGAAACATTTATAAGCAAGGAAGTGACAGGACCGGATACTTGAAAACACAGTGGGAAGCGGGGCCTGGAGGCAAGGAACCCAGTTTGGACACGATTCTGGGAGTCATGGAAGAGAGCTCAGAGCAGGCGGGAAGGGCGGGGGTGGGGACAGAGAAGAGGCAGTTGGAGTGGACAGATTTTTCTTTTCTCCCAATAATAAAAGGTGTACCTGAGAAACAAGCCAGAAGGACAGGCACAAAAATATGGACAGTAATCTGTGGGTAATGGTATCACAGGCAGTTTTCTTTTCTACATGGTGCTTTTTAAAAAATTTCTTAAGTTTATACCTTGAGCATATATTATATATTGTTGTATTATATCATTATTCATTATATTGTATGTATTACTATGATTAGAAAAAGTAAATCCTACCTTAAATATAACACGTGCTCAGTACAGAAGACTTCAGAAATACAAAAATGGGGACATTTTCAAACTCACCCATAAAAATGCTCATGTTATGTTATAATAAGGGAAATATTAAGGGAAAAAGGATACAAAATTATATATACAATCTCGTTTTTATTAAAAAAAATTTATGTAGGAAAGACTAGAAGGAAATATATCAACATGTTAATAGTAGTTATTTCTGATGGTGGGATTATGGGCAATTTTATTTTATATTTTGTTTAGTTTATTTTTAAATTCTCCACAATTAGTATGTATTTTTAATTTTTCTATTAAAATTTAATTTTATTGTCTTTTTCCTTTTAAAGGTAACACATAATCATAGTAGAATATTTGGAAAATGCATAAAAGTAGAAAGAAGTTTGGAGGGGCATCAGCTGGTGCAAAACCCAAAGAGGGACTCACAATATTTTTATTATATTTCCTTAACAATTACAGTTACTTTTAAAAAGACATTTACCGTGTATCAGGAAGACTCCACTCATTTAACGCTCACCACAAAACTTGAGGTGTAGCGAGATCAAGAAGTTAGTCCAAGAGGAGAAAAAGCATGAATGGTGGAGCTAGGGCCACATATTACTTTTTTTCAAAATAGCTTTATTAAGATATAACTTATAAACCATGATATATTACTTTTAAAATGGAAAAAAATTACATTTATTTATTTAAAAATCACAGAACTCTTAAGTTTCCAGAAAAAAAGAATCACTATTAACATTTTGATATCCGTCCCTCCTTCTGTGAATGTATCTTCTGTAACTGAGATCTCCTTTCGGACCTCAGAGAAAGGGACAGGATTGGATTCATGCCTCAAAGACACTGAGAAGGATAGACTCAGAAGCACAGTGTGGGCTAGCACGGGAGCGTGGGAAGGAGGAACAGAGGAGGATATGAACAACATTCCAGGTCAGGGGAAGAGAAGTCAGGGAGGTGATCACTGACATCTCTCTGTTCTCAGCAGTAGATGAGGGTTTCAGAGAGGGAGACGGAGAGGGCCAGACCACTAGGGTCTTGAGTGGAGTGGGCACAGTTTAGAACGGATGCAATAAGAATAGGAAGGCATGTTAACTAGGGACCCAGGAAAGGATGCTAAGCATCATCAGGACCCAGATGAAACGGAAAAATCATAACCGTTTCTGGCAGAGCCAATTAGCACACTTAACATGATTTTTTTCCAGCAACAACAATGCAACATAATCTCATTACCCTCTTCCTCTAGGTCTTATTTTAAAATGCTTTTCTGAAACTTCTTTATAGTCTCTACATGAAATTAACACATGGCACCTTTCTTTTGGCAGCAGTAAAGGCCTGTTTAATGCAGGTTGAGAGGGTCATCTTCTAGCAGATAAATGTAAACTTGTGTAATCAGGTTCCAAAAATCAGTTACAGAAAAATAGTTGGAGGGGCCCTTGGCCTGACAGTTCATTTACAAATTTGGAGATTTCTGTTCTCCATTAGCTCAATGTGAAGCAACTATTCTAGCTATATTCATAATATAAACATGCTTATCAGACCAAGGGAAGCAACACTATTGTACCGTGGATTGGTGAAATCACTTCTGTTTTTGTTTGCTTTTTTATGTACAATCCCAAGAAGAATCTTGGCAAAGAGCTTCGACAGGACCTTAAGAGTCTTAAATCCATGTCACGTGAGCAAGGAGGAAGGGACCACAGCTCTGTCCTTAACCCTCTGCCATTCTCCTTTCATATGCCTCCCTATGGAAGCCACACCAAGGTCTTGTACACACACTGACGGTTCCCTCAGCTGTATCTCCACCAAGACCTATGTGCTGGTCTTGTGCATCCAAATGCCCGCTGGATGCCTCCCCCTGAATGCCCACAGTGCCTGAAGGTTATTGTGTATAAATCTGCTTGCACCACCTTTCTCTCCGAAACGATATTCCTCATTTCAGGCAGTGATATCACCACTTGCCTGGCTAGTCAAGTCATCTAGGACACCCATCTCTCAAGCACCACACACGTTAGTCACCAAAGCCTACAGTTTCTAACTCTGCAATATCATCTTACTTTCCTTTTCCCCACTCCTTCTGCCATTGCCCCTGTTTGGATCTCACTGCTTCCAGTCTGAATTACTGAATTCAGCATTTGTGACTTCAGTGTATTTTCTAACTAGTCTTTCTGACTTCAGTCCCGTTTCCTTCCTCAAGCCATTCTCCATAATTCTAACAATTCCCTAAAAATAAAAATCAGCTTATGTCATTCTCTTACTTAAAATCTTTCAATGGCTTCTCCAAATATTTCAGCATAAAGCTTCAACTGTGAACCTAGCACTCATAGCCCTTTATGATCCGGCTCTAGGTTACGTCCCCAGCCTCCTTCTTCACCACAACCAGCTTCAACCACCACAAAGTGCTTCACCCCAGCCAGTCTGAACCACTTGGTTGTTTTAGGCCACTGTGCCTTTCTGCTTCCTCCTTCTCCATCCAGCTGGCTCTGTATCCTTCAAGCTCTACTGAAGCATCTCCTTGCGTAAGAACTCCTCTCTGGAATCCTACTACTTCGGATATTCCTCATCTGTGCCCCATACCACACTGTGCCTACACTTAACTGTAATCCTGGACTCATTTGTTTGACTTCCTCTCTAGACTTTAATTGCCAAAGTGCACAGACCCTTGTTTATTGAACTTTGTAAATCTAAATCCAGGGCCCAATACCATGCATGGCAGAGAAAAGGCCTTCAGTAAATGCTTTTGGTTTAGTTTTATTTTGATTTTACTTACTACACTTGAGCACTGCGCTAGGTGCCCGGAAGATAATAATGAACACTCCAGACCTGGGTCGTGCTCTAAATAAATGAACAAATAAATACTGACTAAATGAACTGGGAGTATTTACTTGGAGAAAAGAGAAATCTTAGAGTGGGAATGACGAGAGTCTTTAGGGCGCTATTAGGTAGAAGAGAAAGTAATACATTTTTATCTTGCTCTTAAATTAAGAATCACAGAGTAAAATTACAGAGAGGCAGATTTCACTTCTTTGAATAATTAAAATTCATAAAAACTGGAACAGTCTGGCTGATGATGTAGTGACTCCCCATCCCTGTAAAGAGACAGTGATCAGGGAAGGGCTAGCGGCATTACTCACTCAGGGAAGGTTGACCAAGGGGGCCTTTAAGGCATCTCTGGACTGTGAACCCATGAGGCACTTCTACCTTTCACTCCTTTCAGTGCTCTGTCTTGCTAACCACCTTTGCACAGTTGTAGTCATTACCTCACTAACAGCTACTTCAATGATTTAACGTATACCATATTTTTCTTTCCACTTAGTTTTCTTTCATAACCTGTCCCTATTATGCATAAGCCATATCTACAAGCTCATTTATACTCTTTACACTCGTCCCCAGCTCATCTGATTCTACTCTCCTTGGCTCATCACTAAAAATGTAGGCACACTCTTTATTTCAGATGATGGTGAGGAAAGAGCTAAAAGAACACAGCTGGGTATTTCATATCCCACTTGGGCTGACAGAGTTGCCAGAAGTTGGGAATCACCCTTTCATCTCAAACAGAGTCAATTGGATTGGAAAGCCAATGAGGAAGAAATTAATCTAGTATCCTATAGTATCATTTTTATAGTTCCCATCGCTGCCTAGAGGCAGCACAATGGAGAGCACTGTCCGCTTAATATTTAAGTGACTATCACCTGCAAACTAAGGCTCACTTATGCCAATACCAAAGATATCAGGTACAGTGTCAAGTGAACATCGGCTCAGAGTTTCTTTCTATTTGTTAGAATTAGAGAACTCAGGTACATGAAGAAAATAGAAAGGGAGATGTGGCAGTACCAAGTCTCCTGCCCTGTTTTTCCACACGAGAGGGCAGGACATGCTTAGCAGTTGTGCAGGCCTTCTCACTTGCCCAGTCACTGGACCTCAGTCCTAACTTAGAGGAATAATAATGCTTTTTCACCTATATACAATTTTTCATTCTTCCACCACTGCTGACCATCACTAAGGATCCCACCAGCGCCCTCCTATTAGCCTTGTTCGGCTGTCACCTCCAATTGGCCTCAGCCAGAAATGGCAACAAGAAATGCTACTCTGTGCCATGTGTTATGGGTTTTGAGGCACAGACAGACACTTGTGCCTCTGCAAATGGACTGATGATATACATTTGTTTTTCACAGTTCACATTCAGCCTTTAGCTAGAAAGCTTGGTTGGAAGTTGGGTCTCTAATGGGCACATGGCATGTGCTCTAAAGGCCAGGGGACTAATTTGGGACCCAGAACTGTTAGAGATATTTTCAGAGTTCCTAGCCTTAGCAGTAAGTCTTGTGTCTGGAGATTTGTCTTTTCTGCGTTAATTAAGAAGTTGCTAACTCCCATTATTTAGTCTGGCAGGAATATGCTGCTCGTTCAGAATGTTTTTGAGGCTCTCATATTAGCTACTGTTTTGGTGGTGTAGGACAGAACTGATGCCAACTTCTAGACTGGCTGTGCTTTACCAGGAATGTCGGGTTCTTTGCCTTGATTACACCTAACAGTTGAATCATCTCCCAACCTGTGTGATAATAACTGCAGTTATCACAGAGGGCTCCTTAGTCTTCCTTGGTCACCAGCAGGGCTCCCCACCTGAGGGTCCCGCTCCTTTTAGGTTTCAGCTGTGCAAAGGCAACAACCTCACAGGCTTTGTGTCAGGTGTTATTGTTAAGTGAGGTAGGAAGTGATAGGAGAGGCTTGATTAACTTTAAAAATAATGATACCATAAACATAATAGATTTGAAGTTCATAGGAATTTCTAGGTCCTCAACTCTTAGCACAGTGCTTAGAACACAGTAGCTGCTCAATAAATAGTTACTGAATGAGTGCCTGGGGAAATCAAATTAGAAAACAATGTTAATCTCACAGTTTTATTCATGAAAAGTAGAAAATTTGGGGTTTTTTAGTAAAAGAATGAGGTTAGCTCAAGCAAGGTAATAGTCTGACCTTGTATTGTAATAAAATGAATAGTGTTTACTGTAACCGTTGAAAGTTACTCTAGACTATATAAATGTTTGCTCTTTATTCTAAGTTAAAAAATAAAGATAATAAGCAAGGAAGTTAATTTCCATGTTGCTCTTTTAAAAACATACTCAGATCAAGAAATCAAGAGCTTACCAATATATGGTTTTCACAGTCACGGCACCTGAAATACATTTCCCCCTTTCACTTTCCATTTTCTTATTAAAGGTGATAGGTACTTGAAAACACGCTGTATGAATTAAATTAATAGGCCAAGGCAGAGTCTATTAGAGGGAGATTTCACTGCTATTATGGAACAAAGCTCAGCTTATTTAATTTTCTATGCCCAACTTCACAGCCTTAATTGATATTTAACAATCAAATCAATGAAACAATAAGTAGATACTTGGTGCCTAATGAGAGATCCAGAAGAAGATATACCTCCTTAAAATGAGCATTTGTTCAAGTGTAACATGCATATTTTAGTCCTTCCCAACTCCATCTTAAATATATGGGCATGCAATATAAATCAATAGAGAAAGTAACTCACTTGGGACCTGTCCAGATAAATCAAAAAGTTCATTTTTTTAAGGAAATACATCACTTTCAAGTTGAGTAGGTTTAAAAACAATGATGTTAAGGGTCCCTCCCCGTGGCTGAGTGGTTAAGTTCACGTGCTCTGCTTTGGCGGCTCGGGGTTTTGCCGGTTCGGATCCTGAGTGCCTACACGGCACCGCTCATCAGGCCACGCTGTGGCGGCATCCCACATGCCATCAGTAGAAGGACCCACATCTAAAAACATACAACTATCTACCGGGGAGCTTTGAGGAGAAAAAGGAAAAATAAAATCCTTAAAAAAAATAATAATAATGAAGTTAATAATTCTTTATACATATATGGCAGTTTATAGTTTAAATAATTATCTTGTTTGCTCCACATATCAATCACGGAGGTAAATGGAGTTGGAGTGTGTGTTATTAATATTTGAAAACTGCAGTGTAATACCCAATCTTACACAGTTGCTAGGTACTAAAGTTATAACTAGAATCCCAGGTCTTTTGAAACCTAAAACATTGCTCTTGCCTTTACACTATATTGGTTTCTCTACTAAATATCACTTTAAGTTAAAAAAATTATTCTGACTTAATTGGTTTTGAATTCAATAGAATTTTACTTAACATTTTAAGCTCCGAATGAAGATAGCCAACTGTGTTTCCCACCAATTCAAGACCCGTCTTCCTCATGAAGCCTCACTCGACCACTAGCTCACACTAAATATTTCCTTCTCTGAACTCCTCTCTGAAAGGGGCCAACTAGACGAGGTTACTTCTTACACCCCTTTATAACTTTAACACTATACAGAATACTTAGAGTCTACACTACACGGATAATCTTACAAATTTCATTAAAAACTCCTTGAGGCCAGAGACTGAATTTTCCACCTAAATGTATATTTCTTTTTTAAATAAATCAAATCGGAGAGACAACTCAGGCCCAGCTGAGGAGTGTGAGGCCAGAGGTATACAACCCTGGGCACTTTGTCAACCAAAACAACGTGAACTTTAAACTGAGAAGAGACAGTTTAAGGCCAAAGGAATGACACAAGGAGCTAAAATAATTAAAAAGAAAGTTAAAGAAATTAAGGATTGTAGTCTCTTTGAAAAGAGATTAAAGGAAGAACTCATTAAGATTCACCAGCTTCTGAATGGCCCCTGAGAATTGAGATGCTACAAAGCTATCTGACCTGGTGTCAAGAACAAGGGAAGACACCACAATAAGATAGGGCAGAGATGGACACTCCAGGAATTCAGAGAGGAATTTTGGAACAGAACAGCATAAACACGGGCTAAGCAACCCAGAGGCGGCAAGAGAACTCATTCTTAGATACAGTTTCTAGAATAGAACTGAAGTTCTTTAGCAGGCAATAAAATCTGGTGAGGTTCTGCGTCCTGAATCAGAGGGGGCTCATGGTAGACAGGACCCTCTCAACCCCCTTTTTCTTCTTGCCCATTGAGTACTAAGTTAGCTAACACTTGCAATAATCTCCTTTATGGCTGCATGTGCTGTCAAACAGTACTTGTTAGGATGTAGACCCCCAGCCCTGCTCCAAGCTGGCTTAAACCGGAGCAGACAGAAGCAATACTTGAGAGGGCAACAGCCTTGCTCATCGGGGCTGAACCTCTGAGAGCTCCAGGAGACTTTCCCAACAAGGGTCAGGAGGGTTTCAAGTCTGACACTTCGGTTTCACGGCAATAACTAATTACCAGTCTTAAGGTCAAAAATAAAGAGAGCTGCTCACATAGCGTTGGTCCAGGCAACCTTGCAGCTGTTATTAAAGTGTTGCAGAGGGACATTGAGGCTTACAAGCACCATAGTTCACAGAAATGAGACAGCCAGTCCTAAGGAGTTGGGACGAAAAATATGGACAGGCAGAAGGAAGAACCATGTTACTTTGAGCATGTTTCCACTTCAAGCTGGGCTGTAGGAAGGATAATTAACTGGAGAAATGCTTAGATAAATCTTTGCAAATAGGGGGACATTTACACAGAGCACAATACGGTTCACTAAAGAATTTCTGACCCTGGTTCTCTATTCACAGTGAATCTTTATAGCAACTTTGGCAATTTATCCCAACACGCTTTTTTTTTTTTAATTTAAACTTTCTCTCTCAATAAATTATCTCCTATTGTCTCTGTCACCTTCTTCTCCAACCAGTGGCCTGTCCATCCTTTTGAATCCCGCCATACATCACTTCTGAAACTTGTTTTGTACAATATTTTAAACTGAGGAGCTTCCCATGGTAGGTGAAGGTAACAGAATGCCGGAGCACACGTTCCATGGCAGCTGGGAAGGAGAGCTGGGACAGGAGCTGGAAGGCTGTTGAGAAGGAAGGAAACATAAAGATAAGCAATGACAGCATCAGTAACACAAGAAAGGGAAATTGTATCTAATCCCTTTATAATTTACCTTTTGTTCACTTACTGCCCACGTGCCCTGTGTCCCAGGGCAGTGTTGCTGGCCTTCAACTGAAAATGAACATATACCTGTGCAATTTCATTTGTACAGTACTTAACTTGGTGTCACGTGAAATGAACTTGATGATATTATGAAAACAGTCAGAAACCAAAAGCCTGATATAATGAAAGGGAAAAATCAGGACTGGGGAAAACAACCTAAAAAAATATTATAGAAATCAGTATAAGGCGGAGAAATGAAGTGGAAATAGAAAATCAAGTTCATATGAAAGTCTTGAAAGTAATCTTAAAATTAGGTGGTTAACTAGATTACATAGTGATACAAGTATGTTCACACTTTAAAAATTATAATCTGCAGGGGCCAGCCTGGTGGTGCAGTGGTTAAGTTCACTTTGGTGGCCTGGGGTTCACCGGTTTGGATCCCGGGTGCAGATCTATGCACTGCTTATCAAGCCATGCTGTGGCAGGTGTCCCGCATATAAAGTAGAGGAAGATGGGCACAGATGTTAGCTCAGGGCTAATCTTCCTAAAAAAAAAAAAATTATAATCTGCGTTCTACCATAGACCTTCTTTACAAGTAAAAAAAAAAAAACATGTAGAGAGAGTAACTAGTGTTTTCAGTGAACTTACTGATAATAAGTTTCACAAACGTTCACTTATGATCAGTTATTTGTAGATTGCACTCAGGGAGCAGTGGGAGGACAGAAATAAAGGAGGCTGTTTCCTGTGGAAGAGCCGGCTGGGATTTGCCCAGTGAAATTAAGCGTTCACGAAAGAGGTAAGTTGGGAGATGTTGCTGAAGGCCAGGAGATTTTGGGAAGCCTCCTGGAGTCAGGGAGGAGAGATAGAGCTTGGACAGGCCAAGAACCAAGGATGGAGAGGGCAGAGTGAGTTAAGGATCAGTGGTTACTGTAGATCTGTACTGCCTTAGTATGGTAGCCAGTAGCCACATGCGGCAGATTGCGCACTGAAACGTGGCCGGTCCTAATTGAGATGTGAATTTAAGTGTAAAGTACACACCAGATTTCAAAGACTTGGTTTGGAAAAAAAAGAATGTAAAATATCTCATTGATATTTCTTGTATTGATTACATGTTGAAATTATAATATTCTGGATATACTGGTTTAAGAAAATATAGTATTAAAATTAAATTCACCTTCTTAAAACTGATGTGCTGTTTTAAGAAGATAAATCTGACTATACTGGACAAAACAGAATAGGTGCAGGAGAAACTAAAGGAAAAAAACCCAGGAATGGAGCTTCTAAAACAGTGAGATGAAAAGAACCTGGGTCAGGGTGGAGACTAGGGTTATCAGAAGGTAAGGAAGGGGATACAGCAGACATCATGAAGGAAGAACCAGAAAAAAAAGAGGAAGAACCATAAGACGGTGAATATTAGCCAAGAGAAAAGGGAGTGAAGAGCATCGTGGGTGAACCTAGGAGTCTAGAAAGACAGTTGTTCCATTAAAGGAGTTACAAACTCAGTAAGGGTGTATGAGTTGGAAAGAAAAAATGCTGACCTAGTTTTTTCCCCTTCCTTTTAACATGTTGAGTTTAAGGTAATGGGTAGCATCCAATTAGTATTTGGGGAAATGACACTGGAGCTCACGGAGAGCAGCTAGGCTGAAGACGTGTACTGAGAAAGACATGACCTTTAAGACTGAGTGAATGAGTTCCATGAGGAAGAAAGCAGAAAGACAGAGGAAGGAACAAGGAATGTGAGCAAACCCACACCAGGCATTTAAAGGAGTTCTGAATTTCTTATGGTTTTATGCCATCACTTACATCATCATTACATAATCAAATTAATCATTTAACTGCCACATATTAGGGAGGCTCGCCCCCAAAGTCTAATCTTGTTGAGAAGAAAAAGACAACCTCAATTAAAGATTTAAGTAGCACTTCAAAATAAATAATAGAAAGATGACCCAAGAAAATGCTTCATAAATGAATCGTACAAACTATAATTTCTTGTGTTAAGAGTACCTGGAGAGATACCTCAAGCTGGGTGTTTTAGGAAAGCTTTATGAAGGAAGTGAGTTTTCAGTGGGTCATGATCTGAGAGGCTGAGTTGTAAGCCTTTCCAGGTAACTGAAAGGGCCTGATCAAAAGGAAGGAGGCAAGAAGATCCAGGCGGGTGTGGGAACCAGTTTGGCAGGAGGAGAGGAGTATCTGGTGGGAGGAGTGGGGGTGGGGAAAGCAGATAAGGCTGGGAAGGTAGGTTGAAAGCAAACTTCGTCAGGTCTTGAATCTACCAGACTCAGGACTTTCTCTAACGCTCAGGAGAGTCACTGAATTTTGAGCAGGTGAGTGACATGATGGAATTTAAAATTCAGATCATTCGTCTGGCTCTATTTTAAAGGGAAAAGCCATAGAACTCAGGGACCACGCAGTTCAAGCCCTTCCTCTCACAGATGAAGACAGAAAGATTAAGAGCTGTTTCTAAGAGAGAACTCAGACTTCCTGACTGTTAGTTTAGTGCACTTTCTACAACTCTGAAATTTTAAATCAGCCTGCTTCCAGTCCTCTTTGGGAGTAGGTACATTATGGCACGCAGCTCTCTAAGGAGAAAGGAAGGTTGGTTGTGTGTGAGGGCATCAACAATTTGTGAGGTACCTGGACTTCAGTCAGACACAGGCAACTAAAAGGATAAAATAATGGCTAACCTCCACTCCAGCTCCAATTTGATTCTGGGACTGAAACAAGGAGGATCCAGGTCAGGCTGGTCGGCAGAGGGAGAGAAAGGGCAATTTCAGTAGAAGAGAGAAACAGCACAATCCATTAGAGAGAAGACTGGACAAAGAGTGAGATGACTCAGAGTCTAATCCTGGGCAGCAGTGTTTGTGGATAAAGAAACCACACTTGGGTCTCACTCTGCTGAGGGACAGATAAATCAGATCACAGATGTTCTTAGCGGATCATTTGGAACTTGCGATGTATTTTCCAAGGAAACAGTGTTATAAAAAGGTGGTTAGTTTCTCAGATTATCCTCCAGGAACCTATATAAATCCCATCATAGCTGAAACTACTGCATATTCTGCAAAGAGAAAAATAAATATTTTTTGCAACATTAATAAGCAAAACAGATTAGTCAAACTAATTATTGTGTGTGTGTTTTTAATGGAAAACATTTAATTAGAAGAGCATATGGAACTGAAGGTTGTGGTGAATATGACAAAGAATGACTTCTTGGCACTTTCAAGGTCATCTGAGGTTAATAGCTCCAGCTCACAAACAGAAAAGAGGCAAGAGAAAGAAAGGGAAAGAAAGTTTGTGCTGTGTGTGTTTTTTTTGTGAGGAAAATTGGCCCTGAGCTAACATCTGTTGCCAATCTTCCTCTTTTTGCTTGAGGAAGATTGTTGCTGAGCTAACATCTGCTCCAATCTCCCTCTGTTTTGTATGTGGGATGCCACCACAGCATGGCTTGATGAGCGGTGCATAGGTCCATGGCCGGGATCTGGGCTCACAAACCCTGGGCGGCCAAAGTGGAGTGAACGAACTTAAGCACTATGTCACCGGGCCAGCCCCATAGATGCGTGTGTTTTTGAGGATGATGCAACTAGGACCTGGAGGGTGAAAGAATGGGCCAGGCTGGAAAAAGCCAGGAGTGAGAGCCCTCTCCCAATCAAAGCAGGAAAGGAAGTGGGCAAGCATCCAATGTGTAGGCACAGGGGTCAGGAATCTAGATTCCAGGAGATTAGGCCGGAAGTGAGTTCAGAAAACAGATCTGAGGCAGTTAAGTCCCATGGAGAAGGTGGGACAAATGTTCAAAGCAGGGCCTAAGATTCAGGCTATCGATTCCAACAGACGTAGAGAGACGGGTCCAAAGGCAAGGCTCTGACTGGAGCCCAATCTCTGGGAACACGGAGCCCACGCTTTCAGCCAGACCCAAGACATAGAAGACTCAGCCCCTGGGGCCAGGTTTGGTTCCGGAAAGCTGGGGTGGGCCTCGAGCAGACCTTGTGGTTTTTGTCAAGCAAAAAAGACAGAGACTGAAGCAGAGTTAGACAAGGATAGAAGAAACAGGCCTAACGTTGATGAGCCTGTTTACAGGAACATTGAGAAGAGACTCTCAGAAGAAAAAGGCAGCACAGAGGGCAAGTGCTTCCGAGGGAAAGAAGGTGCGAGGAAGAGCCGGGGGGGACCAGTCCCTGGCCACCACCAGGGGGCACCTCCGGTCCCAGGACAGCTCTGTTGATTCCCAGGACGGGGCGGCGGTGAGGAGGGCAGGGGACAGCTGAGGACCTTCAGCTGGGGGCGGGGATCGCAGCCCGCCTTCGCACAGACCGGAGGAGCCGGGCTCCTCGGCCGCCGGCCTCCCGGCGTCGCGAACGTTCTGGGCACTGTTACGAAGGGGCTGGCGGCAGCGACAAGGGGGAGGCCAGGTAAAAAAGCTTACACGTGATACAAGATAAGGGCAAGAAGACAGATGGAGAAGCAGGGAGAAAGAAGGTGGGGAAAGAACAGTCAGGATATAATGGATTAGAAACAAATGTGAGGAAAAGCAGTAATCCTTAAAAAAAAGAGACGAGGTGAAAAGTGTGGGAAGTCAAACCGATCTGTGAGGAAATGAACAAAGACAGAAGAAAGTTCAGAAGACATCTAATTCACGCTGTGTGATGAATTCCACAGTCGCTTGTCATCTGTTAACAGGGCGTCCACGGAGGAGCTGGGCTTTAGAAACGCACCAAAATGTAGCCTTCGCTCTTGAGGAGACCTGAGATGTGTGCTCCTTTTCGTCAAAGATCAAAACATACGGTAGAATTCAAGGATGCCTTTTAAATCATTAAATAGTTCCCGGTAATGAAAGAGCAAAGCTGCAGAATTTAAGGGCTATTTCTATGCCGGGAAAGACAGAGAGCGAGAAAAGCCAGTTTAGAAGAAGTATTTTGAGATTAGTCGATTCATAAAGGACCCACTTAAACACACTTTTTCTTTAAGAAGTAGGTTTTTTAAACGCTGCCTTATAACAATACAACAGGTTATGAAAGTGATCCGAATCAGGCGAGGGGCGGAGGGCGAGAGTTGCCAGTCAGGCCGCCCGCACTGCATCCCGAGCGCGTCATGGCCGCCGTCCCCGCCGGCCCTCCGGCTCCGCGGCTCCGCGGGCAGAGGCTCCCCGACCGCGCCGGGCGCTTCGCGGCGGGGCCAGCGGCGCAGTGAGCGCCTCGGGAGTTTGGGAGGGGCGGGGAGAGGGAGACCACAGAGCCCAGCGAAGGGCCTCGGCGGCTGGAGTCGAGGGGGACTAAACACGAACTGCAAGGACCAGGACAGACGTCTGGGCGTTCCAGACACTCTCCCCAAACTTGGAGCCCGTCTCCGAGCTGAGCTGCCCTTCGGGCTCGGCCGAGGCCGGGGTCCCGCGGAGTTGAACGTTTCTCAGCGCGCGCCTCACGCCCTCCCGGCACATCCCGGCGGCCCGGGCAGAGCGCGCGCCTCGGCCAGCGTCCGCTCCCATCCCCCCTCAGCATTGTGCGCGCTCTTCCAGGCGCTGTCTGCAGCCGGGCGGTCGCCGGGCTCCCAGCCCGTCTTCTCTGGGGCGGTCACACGTGTCCATTCCCTGGGGGGAGGGGGTCGCTCTTCCCGCACGGCCGCTGATTGGTGCCTCCCCCTACCCCACCCTTCCCGCCCCACTCCGGCCTCCATCCTACTTGGTTCCAGCTTAACCAGCCCCGCCACCTTCTTCCTTCGGAGAAAAGAGCCACTTGAGAGCTCTTCATTGAAGCACCGTTCTTGGTTGGAATAAAAGTGCGAAAGAACAGGTGGAAGCCACTGAATTTCTCTAGGCCTCCTATTTCTGGGGTGCCTAGCCCACTGGTTCTCCTGCACGACCGTCAGCACCAATAACAACTGAACTCCCACACGTGCGTGTGTCTGGCTCGAGCCCCAACCGAAAGCACCACCCTGCGGGCCCTTTAAAAGGACGCGACCACTAAGGCCGAGTGGGGGGTGGGAGAGACCCTCATTGTCCTCACTCGGCAAAGTCACTAAACTCCGCAGCCGCGCACACCTGGGAGGCGGCGCGCGCGGCACGGGGGTTCGCGGGGCGCGCCTCGCCCCCTCCCAGGCCGCCCCCTGCTCCCTCGGGGCGCCCAGGCCCCGCCCCTCCCCCTCCGGCCCGTGCCGCCGCCGGGCGGGGGCGGGGGTTGTTGTGGTGGCGCGGGCGGCCCCGCCCCTCCTCGTGGGCGGCCCCTCCCCCGGCCGCGCGGCCCCTCCCCGCCCCCAGCCCCATCTGTTTCCCCGGCGGCGCGATGATTATATTGTGCGGGCCCGGGGGCCGCCGCAGCCGCGGCCGCGGGATGGGGCGCGCGCGCGGACCCCGTCGGCAGCCGCAGCCGCCTCAGTGACTCGGCCGGTCGCCGCCCCCCGCGCGGCGCCCGCCCTCAGCTCATGCGCTCGCCGAGCGGCGGCAGCAGCGGGAGAGGCCGCCCCCGCCCGAGGAGCTGAGCGCCGAGCGCCGAGCCCGCGCCGGCGGGAGTCCGAGCGGGCGGGCAGCGTGGGGCGGCCGGGCGCTCCGAGCCGGGGCCGCCGCCGGCGCCCCTGGGAGATGTGCCCAGAGGAGGGCGGCGCGGCCGGGCTGGGCGAGCTGCGCTCCTGGTGGGAAGTCCCGGCCATCGCGCACTTCTGCTCGCTCTTCCGCACCGCGTTCCGCCTGCCCGACTTCGAGATCGAGGTGAGCGCCGCGCGGGGCGGCCCGCCGCGCCTCCCTGGCCCTCGGCGTCCGGGGCGCCCGCGGCGGGGCGGGCGCGGAGGGGACGCGCGGCGCGGGGCCCGGCTCCGCGGGGCGCCGATCGCGGGCGTCCGGCGCGGGACGTTGGCCGGGCCGCCGGCCCACGCGCGTCCTGGGCGAGGCGCGCGGCGGAGGGAGGGCGCGCCGCTGCCGGGCCGGCGGCGGGGCCGAGAGGGGCGGCGCGCTCCCGCCGGGCGGTGGAGGCGGCGGCCGGCTGCCCCCGGCGGGCAGGCGGGGAGGGTCCGCGGCCGGGGCCCGCCGCTCCGGGGCGCGTCGGCGAACTTGGGCGGCGGGCTCGGGGCCTGCGGCCGGCGCGAAAGTTTGGGACTCCGTTATTCTTCGGCAGCGCCGTCGCTCCCGGAACGCGTGCCTTCTGCGTGCGGGACCGGGCGTCCGAGCCGACTCTCCACCGTCCTCCCCCGCGCGGCGGGCGGCGCAGGGCCGGCAGCCGGCCCGGCCGAAGGCGCCGCCGCCCGCGGGCTTTGTGAGGGCCGGGCCGGAGCCGCGTCCCGGAGGCGGCGGGCGGCGGAGTCGGGGCGGCGCCGGCGTCCTCCGCCGGTGCTCGCGGGGGCGTGCGGCCCCGGGCCGGCCGGCGGGGCGGGGCGCGCGCTCGCCGGGGCCGGGACGTGCGGGACTTCCCACTTTCTGCCTTTGGACAAAGGTGGCTAGAGGCTGTCGGTGGGCTTTCCTCTGCAGCCCCGCCGACGAGTCCGCCGAAAGAGTAATCCAGAGGAGAATCCCTTCCGCAGCGGCGAACCGTCGTCGTCGCCCTCCGCCCCATCTTACTTTCTGCCATTTTCGGATTGGTTTGAATTCGTTTACTCCTCAGATTTTTACCTCACCTTTATTTTTAGATTCAGTAGTGTTTGCGGAAATATTTGCTTCTCACATGAATGAAGTGTGGGAACTTGCTCTTGTTGAGGAGTTGATGAAATCGAGGAAAATAAAAAGATCAAAAGGTAGAGGGGCGGGTGAGGAGGAATGCAGGCTGATGAAGTGGGACCGCTCGCTGGCTGCCGGGCCGGGGAAGCCATGTGAGGAAATCGCAGGCTCCTGCGTCCGGGGCAGGGGGTGGGCATTTTAGGGAGCCCCAGAGCATTTGTTTTCAGAGTTTGAACGTGACTGGAACAGGCGTGTTTTTAACTAAAAATTTTAGTGGGAGAACTGTTTATATTGACTGAAGAAGAGAAACAGGGCCACAGGAATTAAAAATTTGGGAATGCTAAAAGTCGAGAGATATTCAACAGTTATTCTGATACTCTTGTGTTTTCCTTTAGTTGGTGTAAAATCGTGAGTAGTTAAATTATATCCTGCTGCTCAAAATGGTGGCTCTTGTAGGAGGTGTTGCTTCTGACAATGCCATCTTGGTGCTGGTAAACTTGCTCCTAGCCCATTTTCTTCCTTGCAAGATAATAAAGTTGAGGTGATGCTGAATTACAGATTTAGAGTCTAAGGATCCGATCTAAAAATACTGTGGAGAAACGTATCTTTCAAAATCCGTATGTTCCCATTTTGTTGATGGAAAAATACAGGTAACTCATTTTGCCATAAATTGTTAACAGATAATCTAGAATAATCCATAAATAATTTGTTTTATGTTCTGAGAAATAAACTTGTGGTTTCTAAGTATTAGCTGGTTTAATTCTTAAAGGAAATGTAAGCTGATCAAAGAGGTCAAATTTGTATGTATAACAGAAACGAAAAGTCCTTCTTGTTACAGGTGAATAATCTCAGGCCTATTTGAGATGACTGCCTTCTCTTTTGATGGGCGTGTTTTTTGGAAGTGACACTTGTTAGAGTGTGTGCTATTGAAATACATGCACCGTGAATGAACATCGAGAATCTGTTTTGATAGCTACCCATATCTGTTTTTATTTGGAGATGTTCAGTAGATGGATAACAAACGATAGTGACTTTTTACCTCTGCACCTATTGTATAATCCTTTTCCTCTAAGGGGTGTTTTAACTTCAAGTTTTCAGTAGTTATCAGAAGTTAAAAATTTCAAATTTATTTTTTAGGCTTCCAGCATATTTAACTGAGTGACTGCAGAAGTCACTGAAAACATTATCCATTTTGATTCTCTTAAGTATAAATAATTTATTTTTATTTTGCCTCGAAGATTTTTTAATCTAATAGTTTACTGTCCTAACAGTTTGAGAAACAGTCCCTTGGTTAGAGTTTATGATACAGTGGAAGACCTTCTTAAAAAGAAAACAAAACAGTTCTAATGCTGAGTTGTACCTGTGAGGCCAGCTGGAAAGGCCCTACAGTCTTACTTTACTGCAATTTTAAAAGCTAGAAATGATGAATAATACCAAGTGGTAGAAGTTGTATATTAGCTTTTTTTAGGACTCCAGTTTTCGCACGTGGGAAGGATCACATTTTTACCCTTGACCATGGAACTGAACCCGTGGATTTATAGAAAATTTAGGAAGCAGAATCCTCAAGGACGTGGCTTCTATTTATCTAAAGTGAAGCAATCTCTTAGATAGGAGCAGGGCAGGGCGGATTCATACTGCAAAACTCCCACTTAGAGAACTGATCCCCAAAGTGTGGGTATTTTTATTTTTGCATGTAAAAAAAAAGTTCTTACTCTATTAATCAACCTTGAATGTATAGGATTTATTTAGAAGAGTCGGTATACTTAATTCTTGTTTTTAGAATGTGTTTAGGGACTTGTATGTTTCTCTCTCCCCAAACAGGGGTTCTGTAATCTTCAGACCAAGAACTTCTAAATGTATAGATAATGCTTTATGTTGTTCAGAATTTTTGGTTTAAAAAATAATACATAAACATTATATAAAACTTGAAAATTATACCAAAATATAAGAGAATTAAACTCGACCATAATCACCACTTAAAGATAAAAGCTGTTAACTGTTAACGTTGTGTCTTACCGCTTAGGGATAAAAGCTGTTAACTGTTAACATATTTAGAAGTTCCCAAATACGCTCACAGTGTATTTGTGCCTAGATTAGGTGTTGTTTTTATTTTTCAGATGAGGAGGTTGAGGTATGGTTGGACAACAGTAGATTAATGACTGCAGTAGTTGGTACTGTTAAGCACTACGAGCTTAACATCAGACTGGGAGATTACCAAGGAAGCTCGTATCTCAACTCCTTTGCCTCAGAAGATTATCTGTTAATATTTCAGAACCACTTCATTTAAATCAAGTATTTTATAATTGTTTAACATTCCAGTGGGTTAGGCTGGTTAAATTTTGTCCTGATTTGAGAAATGAAGAAGGGTGAATTGACCTCCTCGAAGATTTGACACTGATTTTGTTCCCTAGCCAGGTGATCTTTACAGTGAATCGAGTGTCCTACTTGACCAAAGTAAGGTGAGGGAGGATGGAATCATTTTCAGAAATCTGGTCTGGAGTTAATCATGATGGGTGTGGGGTTGGGGCAGAGGCCCATCACAAACATTTGGGGCATGTTTTCTCTGAAGAGGAGAACGGGGTACCTCTGGGTGGCTATTTGAAAATGGTCATGTAGAATTATCTGAACGGTTTGTATCGTAGCAGAATGATGAAAATAATCTGATTGTCCTGTCTTCCCTTATCCCTGCGCTGCTTCTCTTTGAGTAGTCAGTTCTTTGCCTGCCTTGTTTCCCCTTGCTGGCTGTGGTTGTATGTGGTTCGAGTCCCTTACCTAATCAGCATGATGATCTAGGGGCAGTATCTTTAGTGCAGATTCCCAAATTCTGCCCTTGGTGTTTTTTTGATCCAACCCCTTGAACAGGAGCACCAAGGCATGAATTACTAAGCTTGAAAAGAAGTAATAAAAACTGCCGAGAGTGACTTAGTAGTGTATCAGTCCTGCCAGTGGTTCTGAAGCCTGGGGCCTGTGTGTGAGCCACAGGAGATTTTGTGTTGTGTACGGATATGCACTTCGCTGGAGCAGAGGGCCTGTCGCTTTCATCAGATTCTGAAAGAGGTCCCCAACCATACAAAGGTTAAGAGGCCCTGATCCCTTGAAAGAGTAAGTGTAAGATGAAAGAGTAAGTTGGCCCTGAATGGGGGAACGAGAAGCTGAGTTTCATGACACAAGATGCACTGGACTAGGAATTAGGAAATTTGAGTTCTTGTAATAGTTGTGCCACTAACTAGCTGTGTGACCTTGAGCAGGTCAGAATAGCCTAGTGATAAATGACACTCATATAGTGCCTACTTTGTTACATTTTCCAAGTGTTATTTTATCCGTAGCCATCTTTAACCATCCCCGTGAGGTGGGACTTGTCCTCATTTTACAGATGAGGACGTGGGAAGTTTGCCAGGCTAAGTTGCTTACATGCAGACCCTCACCTGAATCTCAGGTTCTTTGATATCAAATTCTATGCCGCTGTTACTACATCACACTATTTCCACTTCAGTTTTCATTACGTATAAGATGAAGGGGTAGACCTGTTAAGTAATGGCCGAGATTCCACAATGCAGACCTATTTTTAATAATGTGGGGTATAGAAGCTCCTTTTATAACTTTGGCTGAACTAAGTATGGAGGACAAGTTCGTGATTTCATTTCTTTCTTTCAGCACACATTGATTGAGCATCTCCTATTTGCTAGGCACAGTGTACTAAGTGCTGGAGGTACAAATGTGGACATAATATAAAAAATGCCTGCTCTCTTTTTAGTGGAAGGACAGTACACAAATTGGTTAAGTACACTGTGTCAGAAGGTGACAAGAAATAAAGTGGGATAGAGGCCCAGGGAGGGCCAGGTGGAGGGGGGTTGGATGTTGCTATTTAAAATAGGGCGATTAGGTATGGCCTCACTGGAAAGATGGCATTTGAGCAGGACTGAAGGAGAGAAGAGATGTATAATTTAAAAATTAGTAGTTTGCCACACTAGTCTATTTAATGTAAGATACCAGATGATAAATGTCTTCTAAAGATTGAGGATCTGCTCCTCCTTGAAGGAGGAAAGCTCAGGAACAGGATGTGAATTACAGAGGGACAGATCTTTATGCAGTTTGACATCCTAAAAGGGGAGAATGTTCTGTCAGAGTGTCACTCTCCAAGAGTGAACGCTGGATCTCTTTCTGTTTATACCAGCTTCTTGAAGGGAAAGGCTGCTGCTGCTTCCCTTTTTTACCTGTCATGTGAAGCTTCAAGGAGGTAGTTTGGAGCTTCTGCCCTTGTAGACACGGCCGTACCCTCTCCTCTGAAGGAAAGCCTGTGTTAGCATCTGGCTTGCGTTACGACGGAAGTTCAATTTGGTCTTGCTTAGTTTTCTGGAACACAGTTAGGATAGCCTAAAATACAACCTGGCAGCACTCAGTATGGCCAGCCATCTGCCCTTGGGTCAGGAGAGGCCCGGTGCTGGATTCTTGTGCTGTGGAAGCGGTAGGAATGAGGAGCAGAGTGCTGGGAAACCCCAAGTACAGAGGGTGGTTCAGGTAGCAATTCAGTGTGGACAGAAGCGCACAGCTTCTAACTGTGTGGTCTTCCATGTAGTTGATGTGATTGAACGTATTTTCAAAAGGGATCAAGCAGAGAGGGCCAGAAGCCTGGATTGTGGGCCCACCTCTGTCTTTACCTGGAGTTCTGATCTTAGGCAGATCACTTTTGTTTCAGATGCCCCATCTGTGAAATGGGAATTTTAGCCTAGATGATTCCTAGGTTTTCCTGGGTGTAAAGCTCTGTGATTCTAGGATGTTTCTCAGCATGCATTAGTTCTTTTAACTGATTGAGAAAATCACCAACCTTACTGGTTAGGATCGAGGTTATGAGCTATGTTAGGCTCGGCTAGGATTTGTCTTACAAATTAATTTTGTACCAAGTGAAAGCTGCAAATCCATACTTGATGTGTTTGTGGATTATATTGATTTGTCTTTTTGTGGAAATCTTGTCTGTAAATACGCTGCTTTGAAAGTAGCTTTCATGGCTTGAAGATTGACATTTTTCACTGTCTTCAAGGTCCTCAAACTGAGCTAAGATTTTGAGACTATGAGGAATTCTGGAGGATGAAGTTCTTGAATTCTCTTGTTTTCCCTTCAGTTTTGTTTGTTCACTTATATTTCATTTCATTCATATGTAGAACTGTGCGTGAGTTCCAGTTCCAGCTTCTGGCTGGCGTTTTCAGATAGCTCTTGTCTCCCCATATTTTCATATTTCAGGGGATGCTGTTCCTTGTCATTGTATCTTCTCTACACTAGCCTCTAACAAATGTTAATCAATTTATACTTGGAAACTTAGGAAAGTCTTTTTTTCAGTAGTTCTTACGATGGAGAAAGGAATTGTGGGCTGATAATATTGAGCTCAGGATTCCGTGGGTTTCTTTAATGCTCAGGGTTTCTCAGCCTCAGCACTAGTAATATTTTGGGCCAAGTAAGAATTTGTTGTGAGAAGCTGTCATGCATTTTAGGATGTTCAGCAGCATCCCTGGGCTCTACCCTCTAAGTGCCAGTAGCACCCCTGGTCATGACAAATATAAATGTCTCTAGACATTGCCACATATCTCCTGGGGGGCCAAAATCGCCCTGCTTGAGAATCACCACTTTAGGGTGTAAATAGGGAAGAGACATAAGTGTTGATCATTGTATAGAAGGTACACTGTACAGTAGTCCCCTCTTGTCTGTGGGGGTACATCCCAAGACCCTCACTGGATGCCTAAAATGCATACTACTGACCCCTATAGATACTGTGTTTTTTCCTATGCATACATACCTATGATAAAGTTTAATTGATAAATTAGGCACAGTAAGAGATTAACAACAACAAGTTCTCTTTGACAAATCTGAGTCGCCAGCATCACTTGCACTTTGGAGCCTTTAGTACATAAAATAAGGGTTACTTGAAGATAAGCACTGCAATACTGAGACAGTGAATCTGATAACCGAGAGGGCTAGGAGGTGACCAACGGGTGGGTAGTGTATACAGCGTGGATGCGCTGGACAAAGGGGCGATTCATGTCCCAGGCAGGACAGCGCAGGAGTTCATCGCACTATTCAGAATGCTGTGCAATTTAAAACTGGTGAATTGTTTATTTCTGGAATTTTCCATTTAATATTTTTGGACCCCAGGTAACTGAAACTGCGGAAAGCGAAACCGCAGATAAGGGGACTATTGTATATGAGGTAGATGAGTTTTTCCTTCTGATAGTGACTTTTTTCCTAAATGCAAACCTTTTAATATTTGTGTTTATAGAAATTGGAGGAAGTTAAAGTTGCTCCCAGATGTGCACGTCATTAGCAATTGCACATGTCAGAAACCTGGGAAACAGATGTTTTGTTAATTTTTCTTCCTTTTCTGGGGAGTCATTTAAGGGAAGGAGAGTGGTTTGGGGGCAGTTGAGAGGGAGATGTCCAGTAGAGAAAGGCCTCCCTCAGGCAGGGCTTGGCTGGCCGTGCTGTCGTGGAAGGGGGTGCTGCGCCAAAGCCTCAGGCTGGCTTCCACGGAGGCCGCTGCCTGTCGGGGCGCAGGATCTTCTGGACAGCTCCCTCAAGCATTAGGCAGTGGTGGACGGGGGGGAGGGGTTAGTCATGACCAGGTCAAAATTCAGGCTACCTAAGTTAAAGGGGTGTGTGTGTGTCTGCGCACATGTGTGCAGGCATATTTGGAACAGGTGTATATATCCAGTTATATAAAGTTTATTAGCCCGTCAGAAGTTTCAATTTAGAATACACCAACCACAGAACTTTTCTTTAGGTTGCTGTAAATATTTTTAGTGATCTCTCCCATTGGATTTTTCTCTTATGCAAGTATGGCAAAATATTTCATGGATTCAAATAGATTTCATTTTGGTTTGGAGAAAAAACTGTTGTGATGGTAAATAATGCACTGTGAAGGGCTTTGAGCTTCTTGGAAGAAAGATACTGTAGTGCTTCAAGGCTATGTCGTAATTTATCTGTGGCTTGTGAAGATCTTTCACTGAAAAGTGTCCGTCTCTTTGCTGTCTTGGGGTATTTGGTCCCCACAGTGGCCCAGTGCCTCTTTTTTTTTTTTTTTTTTGGGTGAGGAAGATTGGCCCTGAGCTAACATCTGTTGCCACTCCTCTTTTTTGCTTGAGGAAGATTGTTGCTGAGCTAAAATCTGTGCCAGTCTTCCTCTCTTTCATGTGGGATGCTGCCACAGCCTGGCTTGATGAATGGTGCTAGGTCTGCGCCTGGGATCTGAACCTATGGACCCTGGGCCACTGAAGCAGAGCGTGGGAAATTAACAACTATGCCATGGGGCTGGCCCTCCAGCACCTTATTTTTTTGTTCTTTATCTCTTTTGGCTGGGAACCAAGGCCTGACCACCTTTTCTCCTCCAACAATGGAGTAGGTCTTCTGATATTCTAGGGTTTGTTTTGGGCTGTGGTAGAGGAGGAGTAGAATTTCTGGCCTGCATCAGAGTATTAAATCTCAGAATTTGTATAAATAAATTGATGTGAAGTCAGTCACTCTGCAGCCAAAAGCTGTTTTCTCTTCTCTCGGAGGACAAATGACCCCTCAGAATAATTCTCTTATGTGCTGTTTTGTACTTATTGTCCACACCCATTTAAAATGTAATATGGTTTATGTAAAAATATATGGAAGACAGTGTTTCATTCTCCCGTTGAAGGCCCCCGACCTCACGTGACCTTTATGATAGCTATTTGGCTGGCTTAAGTGATGTCATGTTCTTCTAAGTTTCACACTGTTATGGTCAGCTCTCAGCTTTGATTCTACAGCCCAGACTCTGTAAGGAGCTGAGTTGGGTCTGCTTATCCCTCGGGTGGGTTTGCTGGAGTAACTGCCTGACTTGGCATGTGTCACTGAGGCATGTGAGGCACACATGAAATGTGTGAATGGCTGTGACAACAGACTGTGTGCACCCTTCTGTGCTCCACCCCCCACCCATAACCACCAAAAATAAGTGAAAATAGAGGAAGTGGTAGGGTCACAATTACACTGACCACTGCATGTTTTCAAAGTTGAAACTTAAATCACCTCCAATTAATAATTCCTGAGAATGGAATAAGTTCTTATAATTGAGAATGTCGTTAAGCAGTCTGGTTGACTGCAAGAGTTTTTTTCCCGGGCCAGTTCCTTTTACCAAACACTCCTTCCCTGAGTGTCCATTGTTTCAGCAACAATGGCGCTAAGAACAGTTGATTTGCCTGACAGAGAATGTGTTAAGCTAACAGATCCACTTCTTTAGCAAGTCTTCTCTCTCTCCCATTCCCATTGTGTCTCTTCAGTCTGCCTGAAAGGTGGTTTGCTGATTCTTTTAGGTGTGGAAGACAATTTTTATAGTCAGTGTCCTGGAGTTCCTTGTTCAGGATACACTGTCATATGGGAGAAAGGCGATTTAGAGAAAACTTTCACCTGTTGCCATAATTAAAGGATTTAATTTTGAATTTTTTTCCACTCTTAGACTGATTTGGGTTAGTATCCTACACAAACTTACTATTTTTTTCACATTGTTTCTGAAAGATTTTTCTTCCCCATTTTCTCTTGTGTCGTTAAAGCAGGCACCCAGCCCTCATTACAGTATCTTGGGGATTGGGAGCCGAATGTTCTAATTGATGTTGAGGATATCTCTGTCTTCATAACACTAGATTTTCATCACTTTCAGTGATGGAGCCCATCTTCATTACCAGTAACTGTACTTGGATTTTTGTAACATGCAACTCTTTAAAGTAATAGTGGAATTAAAAAGAAAAGGAAAATCTTGGGGCTGGCCTGGTGGCATCATGATTAAGTTCACATGCTCCGCTTCAGTGGCCTGGGATTTCTGGGTTCAGATCCCAGGCATGGACCTGCACACTGCTCATTGAGCCATGCTGTAGCAGGTGTCCCACATACAAAATAGAGGAAGATTGGCACAAATGTTAGCTCAGGGCAAATCTTCCTCAAGCAAAATGAGCAACATTGTCAACAGATGGTAACTCAGGTCCAATCTTCCTCACCAAAAAAAAAGGGGGAAATCTCAAATCCTGGTCAGTCTCCCTTCTGTCTGTTACTGTCATCTTTATTAATACTAAGGTTGTAGAGGTATGTGATAGGGTTGTTTTTCTCCTTCTGTCATGGGGAATTAGAGTATGTTAAATAAAAAATGGGGTGGGTGGGTGGCAGTGATAGTGTAAAACCTATGTTGTGTGCCAGGCAAGTAGTAGAGGACATGATGGCTGTAGGAGGTCAGAGGCAAGCAGTGATCACGAATGAAATGCTTCCTGGGGAAGGCAGGCCTTGGAGGCTCATGGTGAGTAAGTCAGTATAGCAAGCTAGATCAGAGTTCTGTTCTTACCCAGAGGGCTGATAGAAAAACGAGGGCGGGAGGTTGTAGGTGGGACATCGCTGCAGGCTTTGAATACTAGGCTCACTAGTATTAATCATTTTTGTTCATGCATTCAAGTTTTAGATAAGAATGACATCAAAATTTGAGACTAAGAATGTCCTATGTACTCAATATTTTAAATTAAATGTGGTATTGGTAGCTGGGATAGAACAGAGTGGAGGAAGAAAGTTTAACTGTTGGGGTGGAATGGGTGTGAGATGCTGAGGGTAGTGGAAGCGGGAGGACATCATCACGGGCATTATTGAAGAGTGGGTAGGACTAGATGACCGACAGTGTTGGGATGCATAGAGAAGGCCGTGTCAGTTAAGGATGTTTTTTGGCTGCAAGTAACTGAAAGTTGTACTAACAGCGACCTAAAAACCCTATGGACTATCCTGTGGTAAGTGGCTCCTGGCAAGTACGGAGGCTGAGTGAAGGATGTCCTTGAGCACTCAGTAAGGGCACTGCAGGTGGTCCCAGCATGGATTCCGAAGCTCTGAGGCCTGCATTGCTGAGTGATGCGGGTGAGTACGGGAAATTACAATTGAAAACAGCCATTGAGTTGGTGATTTGGAGAGGTCACAGATGACTTCAGAGAAAGCTGTTCGAAAGAGGAAGAGGGAAAGCTAAGACTGTGCTCTCCTGGAATGAGAGAGGAGAAGAGCTCTCAGAGGAAGCTTATGAGAATAGTGGAAAAGAAAGAACTGTTTAAAAGAAACTTTTTTTTCTGCAAATAATATGTAACTGTTATAAAAAGAAATCCCAGCCGGTGCATGGTTAACATTTTAGTGCTTTACTGAGGTGGTCAGTTGTAGGACTGCTTCCCCCTTTTCAAAAGAAAACCCAGCCTGTTTGCCAGACTCTACTCCACATGTTATACAGACAGTCCCCCTGTTTCTTCTGTTCCCCTCGGATTGGATTGTGGGAGGAGTGCTCGTTACCCACCCTGCGATTGTCAGTTGCTCAGTGTTTGAGCTTCCTGTGTAGTAAAATGAAAATGGAAATCTGGACACTCAGATACACCCTTTTTATCATTAGGATGTTAGATTTACTTAACTATAGATTGTTTGGAATACTTCAGCTTTTTTAGTTTCTCTCTGTTAAGTATTTAATGATTCTACTACTTCCTGGGACTCTTTGATGCATTTGTAATGGGAATTTATGCGCAAATAAGATAGCCAGGCCTTAAGGTTATGTGTTCTGTCTAATACAGGTTCCCCATGCTTGGGGAAGGTACAGCTTAACAGAAAGGTGGTTTTTGTTTGTTTGTCTCATCTCCCCACCGGCTTGCAAAAAATTTTGGAGGTTATCTGTCAGCTCTCCCTGCTCCTTACCCCTTCTCCCTCCTTCTGGATCAAATAAATTTATATCCTGGCTAGTAGTCTAACATATCTTGCAAGAGAAGATGAAATGGGCCAATCAGATTCCTGTTCTCGGGAGTGTAACCTAGGAAATACGAGGATTATTGAGTTAGTGTGGGAAAGTAGCTACAAGGTCATAGTGAAAAGCCACGATGTAAGCCAAATTCTTGCATGTGAGGGAGCAGAAACAGAGAGAACCAGCTATGAGCAGAATTAGCAGGAAGGCTGCAGCTCCCGGCCGTTGGTGTATATCCTGCTGCAAGTATCTGAGGGAGGCTGTGTTCCTTGCCCCCCAAAGAGTGGCACACTTCCTGCTTCTCTCTATGTGCATATATTAAATATTTTATAAGCATAGGATCATACTTTTACATACTCTTTTGAGTCCTGTTTTATTTAGTTAATAATATTACATGATACAGAATGCCCTTTTATCACATATATTATGACTTTTAATGGTTGCAGAGTATTCATACTCTGATTTATTTACTCAGTCCTCTATGGGGCAGTAAGGTTATTTTTAGTTATTTACTATCGTAGAAATTATGAACAGAAAGACTTTTTCCCCCAGGATAGGATTAGTGTTTTTTAATCATTAGACTTCTCTTACTTCCTATATTTGAAATTTTAAGTGTTGCTTTTTCTTCACAGTCATATTTTATCTTTCATTTTGTGATAAAAGCTAACGTGAATTTGGTGCCCACGATGGGTGCTCCAGGCACTACTTCAAGTGTTTCCTCATGCATCAACTAATCTGTTCTTTTTTTTAATTGAGATATAATTGACATATAACATTATATTAGTTTCAGGCGTGCAACATAATGATTCGATATTTGTGTTTATTGCCATATGACCACCACAGTAAGTCTAATTAACATCTATCACTACAATAGTTACAGATTTTTTTTCTTATGATGAGAACTTTTAAGATGTCCTCTCAACAACTGTCAAATGTACAATACAGTTTTACTAACTACAGTTGCCGTGCTATACATTACATCCTCAGGACCTATTTATTTTATAACTAGAAGTTTGTACCTTTTGACTGCTTTCACCCTTTTCCTGCCCCCTCCCTGTCTCTGGTAACCACAGATCTGACATGTTTTTCTATGAGTTTTTTCTTAGATTCCACACGTTAAGTGAGATCATACAACATTTGTCTCTGTCTGACTTATTTCACTTAGCATAATGTACTCAAGGTCCATCCATATTGTTGCAAATGGCAGGTTTCCTGCTTTTTTATGGCTGAATAATATTCCTGTGTGTGTGTGTATGTGAGTGTATACCACATTTTCTTTATCTCTCCGTCAGTGTATACTTAGGTTGCTTCCATGTCTTGGCTATTGTAAATAATGCTGCAATGACATGGGGATGCAGGTATCTTTTTCAAGATAATGTTTTCATTTCCTTCAGATAAATACCCAGAAGTAGAATAGCTGGATCATATGGTATTTCTATTTTTAATTTTTTCAGGAACCCCCGTACTGGTTTCCATACTGGCTGCACTAATTTACATTCTCACCAGCAGTGCACAAGGGTTCCCTTTTCTTTACGTTCTCGCCAGCACTTCTTTCTTGTCTTTTTGATAGCCGCCATTCTAACAGCTGTGAAGTGATCTGTCATTGTGGGTTTGATTTGCATTTCCCTGATGATTAGTGATGTTGCTCATCTTTTCATGTACCTGTTGGCCATCTGTATGTCTTCTTTGGAAAAATGTCTATTCGGATCCTCTGCCCACTTTTTAATCAGATTGTTTGTTTTTTTGCTATTTATTCTTTAAAAAATTATTTTTATTGATGTAACATTGGTTTATAACATTATGTAAATTTCAAGTGTACCTCTTTATATTCCGTGTACATCTTTATATTCCGACTACATCGTGTTCACCACCAAAAGTCTAGTTGCCATCCGTCGCCATACAAATGTGCCCGTTTGCCCCTTTTGTCCTCCCCCTTGCCCCCTTCCCCCTGGTAACCACCAGTCTGTTCTCTGTGTCTATGTGTGTGCTTGTTGTTACTGTTCTTTTATTATTGTTTTTGTTTTGCTGAGGAAGATTCGCACGTCCGTGCCAGTCTTCCTCTATTTTTTAGTATATGGGCTGCCAGCAAAGCATGGCCACTAACACAGTGATGTAGTCCATACCCAGGAACCGAACCTGGGCTCCTGAAGCAGAGCGTGCTGAACTTAACCACTAGGCCACCGGGGCTGGCCCTGTTACTGTTTTTTTTGTCTTCCACATATGAGTGGACTCATACGGTTTTGGCTTTCTCTGTCTGACTTATTTCTACCTATTCTTTTTAATTCCCCCACGAGGTAGGCAGTCTGTACACGAGGAAGCTGAGGTACATAGGTGAAGTGATTTGCCCACGGTCACATGGCCAGCAGGTGGTAGAGCCCAGACCTGAGCTTAAGAAGCTTGACTTCAGTAAAACGCAAGACACTCATTGGTAAAGGAACTGAATGGTTGTGTCAGTGACAGAGGATTGTTGTCTAGTGCAGATTATTTAGGGGCCTATCTGAAGGTAGGTGAGACTAAATTTTAGCTATTTTTGTGACATTAAAAAGGAGCCTTAAGCAAAACTATAGAGAGTACTGAGTTAGGAAACAATGACATTTTAGGAGTGAGAGAAATTCAGTTTTTTTCTTTTAATTAAATTATGTTGAGAATTTGTCAATATCTTTTAGGAATTAATTACTTTTGTTATTTTCCCACTTGACTGTAATACTGGCTGGAACTTTTTAAACATTTATTTTTGTTTTTAAAGATTGGCACCTGATCTAACATCTGTTGCCAGTCTTTTTTTTTTTTTTCCCTTCCTCCTTCTGCCCAAAGCCCACCAGAACATAGTTGTGTAGTTTAGTTGTGGGTCTTTCTAGTTGTGGCATGTGGGATGCCACCTCAGCATGGCCTGATGAGTGGTGCCATGTCGGCGCCCAGGATCTGAACCGGCAAAATCCTGGGCCACTGAAGCAGAACACGTGAATTTAGCCACTCAGCCGTGGGGCTGGCCCCTTTACTTTTTTTTTTATTTTTTTTTTATTTTTATGTTTTTATATGTTATTTTCACTAAGACATAATTGACATATATTAATTTCAGGTGTGCAACATAATGATTAGATATTTATATGTATTCCAAAATGATCACCACAATAGGTCTAGTTAAAATCCATCACCACACATAGTTACAAAATTTTTTTCCTTATGATGAGAACTTTTAAGATCTACTCTCTTGGCAGCTTTCAAATATACAGTACAGCTTTATTAACTATGGTCACCATGCTATACATTACATCCCCTGACTTATTTATTCTACAACTGCAAGTTTGTACTTTTTGATTCCTTTCACCCATTTTGCCCACCTTCTGCACCCCACCTCTTGGCTTCCACCAAGCTGTTCTCTGTGTCTGTGAGTTCATTTTCCAGAAGAAATTCCATGTATAAGTGAGATCTTGGGTACTTTCTTTGTCTGACTTATTTCACTTAGCTAATGCCCTCAAGGTCCGTGTTGTAGCAAATGGCAAGATTTCCTTCTTTTTTATGGCTGAATAATATTCCATTGTATATTTATGAGATTATTTTTTGAATGCAGGTTTGGTCCCTGTCCTTTGGGATTCCTAAGTCAGTAAGTTTGAGGTGAGGGGGTCTCCAGGCAATCCTGATGCCCATGGTCCAGGGGCCCCACTTTGAAAAGCTCTACTCTTCCAGCATCCATCTTTTTTTTTTTTTTTTTTGCTCAAACAGAAATTTATTTCTCACAGTTCTGGAGGCTGGAAGTCCGAGACTGGGGTACCAGCACAGGCAGCTTCTGGGGAGAGAGCTCTCTTCTGGTTTGCAGATGGCTGTCTTCTTGCTCTGTCCTCATACGGAGAGAGAGAGATGATCTCTTTCCCATCTCTTCTTTTTTTTTTTTTTTTTTTTATTAATGTTATGATGGATTACAAGCTTGTGAAATTTCAGTTGTACATTTTTGTTAGTCATGTTGTGGGTACACCACTTCCCCCTCTGTACCCTCCCCCCACCCCCCCTTTTCCCTGGTAACCACCGATCAGATCTCCTTCTCAATATACTAATTTCCACCTATGAGTGGAGTCATATAGAGTTCGTCTTTCTCTGACTGACTTATTTCGCTTAACATAATGCCCTCGAGGTCCATCCACATTGTTGTGAATGTGGCCCCTTTACTTTTAAATAATATTGAACTTGCAGAGAAATTGTACAATTAGTACAAAGAATTCCTGAGCCTCTTCACCCAGATTCCCTGTTTGCTTTATCATTACCTCCCGCTTCTCTCCTCACCACTCTTCCTCTGTCCCCATCCATCCATCCGTTTCTACCTATATAATAATTTTTTCTGCACTTTCTAAGAGTAAGTTGCAGACATGATACCCTTTCATCCCTAAACATTGCAGTGTTTTTATGCCTTAAAAACAAGGACATTCTCTTACATAACCATAGTACAATTATCAAAATCAGGAAATTAATACTGAGTAAGATCTGTGGATAATATTATACCTATAGCAAATATTGCCAGCTGACCTGATAATGTTGTTTTGTTTTTTTTTAAGATTTTTTATTTTTCCTTTTTCTCCCAAAGCCCCCGGTGCATAGTTGTGTATTTTTTATTGTGGCATGTGGGACACCGCCTCAGCGTCGCTTAATGAGTGGTGCCATGTCTCTGCCCAGGACTGGAACTGGCGAAACCCTAGGCCGCCAAAGCAGAGCACACGAACTTAACCACTTGGCCATGGGGCCGGCCCCCGTAGTAATGTTAATATATATGTTATATATTTTTTAATGAATTTCCAATATAGTATTATTTTAGAAATTGTTTTTGTTGGTTCAGGTTTTCAGTCTAGGATCATGCACTGCATTTAGTTGTTGGGTCTTTTTAGGCCCCTTTAATCCAGAGCAGTTTTTCAGTCTTTGTCTTTCATGATCTTGACCTTTTGAGGAAGAGTACATTTTATTGACTGTCCCTCAATTTGAGTTTGTTGGATATACCCTTATGATTAGATTCAGGTCCTGTGTTTTTGGCAGGAGTGCTAAAGAAGTGGTGTTGTGTCTTTTGTGCATCATATCAGAAGTCAGATGCCCATTGGTCCCATAATTGGTGGTGATGGGTATTATTAATTTTGATCACTTGGTTTAGGTGGTGTCTGCCAGGTCTCTCCACTGTGAAGTTATTGTTTTTCCCTTATAATTAATACATATCTGGTGGAGAAATACTATGTAACCATCCTGTTTTTCGTCGCAATTTCACCCATTAGTAATTTTAATCCATGTGTGATTCTTTGCCTAAGTCATTACATCATAGTTGCCAAATAGATATTTTCAAATTCTGTCATTCCTTTTACTTTTATAACTTGGCATTCGTAGTTTTCATTGGTAGAGTTTAAGTGTTTGATTCAAAATTGTTTTTAGTATCTGATAAGAATATAGTTTTTTAAAAAATTTGTTTTCTTGAAAATTTCATCTAAAGTGGATGAACATTGATAAACAAGATTCACAAAGTGAAATAATCTTTTAAAGCTTCAGATCTCATTTTTTCTTTTTACTTGGAAAAATTTCAAACATACAGTGAAGTTCCAAGACAAGTTTAAGGAAATCCCTGCATACCCTTTTACTTTAGAGTCACCAGTTGTTAACATTTTACCACAGTAGCTTTATGTGAGTTTTATGCTAAACCATTAGAAAGTAAGTTGGCAGGGTGATGATAATTTACCCCCAAAATACTTTAGCATGCACTTCCTAAGAATAGGGACCTTCTCCCACATGACCACACTAGCATGCTCACACTTAGGAAAATTAACGATAATTTTATAATAACATCTAGTAAACAGTCCATATTCAAACATCCTCACTTGTCCCCACAATGACTTTCATAGATGTTGCTCCATACCTCTATCCTGGTTCACACTTTGTGGTTTGCTGTTAGGGGAAGAGTTCTGAAACAAGTTGAAGCCAACCCATTTATCCTAGTAATAGGGAAGAATTGGTAAGATGATTTAAATTTTAAGCTGCAAGTACATTAAGTGAAATAATAAGAGAAAAAGAGTTTATTGGAATAACACTGGCACCAGTTCAGGCTGTACTCAAGGTCTGAACCTCAGCTTCGTCACTGGCAAGTTTGTTGCTTATTCTATAGGGTTATGATGAAATTTGAATGAGCTAAGGCATATGAAGGCCTGGCACAAGTAGATTTCAACAACTGGTAATTATTGTTAATTTTTTTTCTCATTTTAGATTTTGAATAATAAGGATATTATAACAGCATCATTTGGGAGAAAGGAATTAAATAAAGATAAGTTTGTGTGGTCTCCCATATTATTTTGAAATCAAAGTATTAAACGCAATAAAATTCTTTAAGAAATCAGTATATTATGCTTATGTGGATTAGAGTGATTGGACAGTTTTATAATAGCTTTATTGAGATATAACTCATATACCATAGAATCCACCTATTTATTTATTTTTTTTTATAATTATTGCCAATCTTCTTTTTTTTTTTTTTTTAAAGATTTTTTTATTTTTTCCTTTTTCTCCCCAATGCCCCCCGGTACATAGTTGTGTATTCTTCGTTGTGGGTTCTTCTAGTTGTGGTATGTGGGACGCTGCCTCAGCGTGGTCTGAAGAGCAGTGCCATGTCCACGCCCAGGATTCGAACCAACGAAACACTGGGCCGCCTGCAGCGGAGCGCGTGAACTTAACCACTCGGCCACGGGGCCAGCCCCAGAATCCACCTATTTAAAGTGTTTAATTTGGTATTTTTTAGTGTATTCACAAATAGGTGCAGTCGGTCACAGTCAGTTTTGGAACATTTTCATTACCTCAGAAAGAACCCCCTTATCCTTTTGCTATCACTGCTTTATCTCCCCCTGCCCCCATCCATAAGAAACCACTTATCTACTTTCTGTTTCTATAGATACCCTTTTTATGAGTTTTCATGATGAATGGAATCTCATAGTATGTGGTCTTCGGTGACTGGCTTTTTTCACTTAGCATAGTTCTTGCAAGACTCATCCATGTTGTAGCAAGTGTCAGTACTTCATTCCTTTTTATAGCTGAATAGTAATATTCCATTGTATGGATATACTATATTTTATTTACCTATTGATGAACATGTAAGTTACTGTTACTTTTTGGTTATTATGAATAATACTGCTTTGAACATTGGTATTGGTGTACAGGTTTTTGTCTGATCATATGTTTTTGTTCTTTGGGTATATACCCAGGAGTGGAATTGCTGGGTCGTATGGTAACTGTTTGATCATTTGAGATACTGCCTGTTTACCAAAGAGGCTGCACCATTTTATATTCCCACCAGCGCATGAGGGTTCCAGTTTCTCCACATCCTTGCCAGCACTTGTTATATGACTCTGAGTCTAGCCATCTAGTTGGTGTGAAGGACTATCTAAATGTGGTCTTGATTTGCATTTCCCTGATGACTAATGATATTTAGCATCTTTTCATTTGCTTATTGGCTATTTGTATATCTTTCTTGGAGAAATATCTGTTCAGATCCTTTGCCCATTTTAAAATTGGGTTGTCTTTTTATTATTGAGTTATAAAAGTTCTTTATATATCCTAGATATAAGTTCCTTATCAGATATATGATTTGCACATATTTTCTCCTGTGGGTCATGTTTCCACTTTCTTGATGCTGTCCTTTGAAGAGCAAAAGTTTTAAAGTTTATCTGTTTTTTCTTTTGTTGCTCATGATGCTTTTGGTTTTATATCTAAGAATTCTTTGCCAAATCCATGAAGATTTATCCCTATACTTTCTTATAACAGTTTTATAGTATAGTATTTAAGTCTTTGATTTTGCATTAATTTTTATATATGATGTGAAGGGTTCAACTTCATTCCTTTTTCATATGGCTCTCTAGTTGTCCCAGCACCATTTGTTGTAAAGACGACATTAAACATTGTTGAAAACAATTGGTGAAAAAAACATTGTTGAAAAGACACCATTGAACATTTCCCATTGAATGGTCTTGGCACCCTTGTCAGAATCAGTTGACCATGGATATATGGGTTTATTTCTAGACTCTGAATTCTGTTTGACTGATCTATATGTTTATCCTGTGCCAGTACTGCACTGTCTTGATTAATGATGCCTTGTAGTGAGTTTTGAAATCTGGAAGTATGAGTCCTCCTTTGTTCTTTTTCAGGATTGTTTTGGCCATGCTATACTGAGTCCTTTTAGAGTCAGTTTGTCAATTTCTACAGCGACATTGGCTGCAATTCTGATAGGGATTGTATTGAATCTGTAGAACAGTTTGGGGGCTAGTACCATTTTGACAGTGTTAAGTCTTCTAATCCAGGAACGTGGGCTGTTTTTTTTCTTTTTTTTTTGGAAGGTTAGCCCTGAGCTAACATCTGCTGCCAATCCTCCTCTTTTTGCTGAGGAAGCCTGGCCCTGAGCTAACATCTGTGCCCATCTTCCTCCACTTTATATGTGGGACCCCTACCACAGCATGGCTTGCCAAGCGGTGCCATGTCCGCACCCGGAATCTGAACCTGCGAACCCCGGACCGCTGAAGTGGAACGTGCGCTCTTAACCTCTGTGCCACCAGGCCAGCCCCTGGGATGTTTTCTCATTTGTTTAGATCTTTTAAAATTTCTTTGAACACTGTTTTGTAGTGTTCTGAGTATAAATTTTGTGCTTCTTTTGTTAAGTTTATTCTGAAATATTTTATGCTTTTTGATGCTATTGTAAATGGAGGTTTTTCTTTGATTTTCAGATTGTTCATTGAAAAATTGTTTTTTTAAATCAATTTCATTGCACTATGATTTAAATACAATAAAGTGCACTTTGGTTTTTTTTGAGGGAGATTAGCCCTGACCTAACATCTGCCACCAATCATCCTCTTTTTGCTGAGGAAGATTGGCCCTGAGCTAACATCTGTGCCCTTTTTCCTCTACTTTATGCGTGAGATGCCTGCCACAGCATGGCTTGATAAGTGGTTGGTAGGTCTGCGCTCGGGATCCGAAGCGACAAACCCCGGCCGCTGAAGTGGAGCACGCAAACCCTAACTGCTGAAATTCACTCTTTTTAAATGTATAGTTTGAGTTTTGACAAATACATGCAGTCTGGTAACTACCACAATTTCAAAGATAAAGAACATTTTTATGTTCTCCTTATGTGTCTTGGCGGTTGACTCCCACCTGCACTCTGGTCTCAGGCAATCACCTATCTGCCTTCTGTCACTATAGATTAGTTTGCCTTTTCTAACCTTTTGTATAAATAGTCTTACAGTTTGTGTTTTTTTTGTATCTGGCTTCTGTTAGCACAATGATTTTAAGATGAAGCCATATTGTTGTGTGTATGAGTGGTTAATTTTTTTAGTTGCTGAATAGTATTCCATTGTATGGCTATACCACAGTTTATCCATTTTCCTGTTGATTTGGCAATTATGCATGAAAGTGCTGAGTATGTTCACATACAGGTTTTTGTGTGGACATATGTTTTCAATTCTCTTGAGTAAATACCTGACAGTGGAATGGCTAGGTCCTATGTAAGTGTATGTTTAAGTTTATTAAAAAAACCACCAAATTGTTTTTCCAAACAAATTGCTGTTTTTATTGTTGATATATAATTTATATATATTAAAACCCTCCCTCCACCACCTCTAGTGTACATTTCCATGACTTTTCACAGTAGTATAACCACTACCAAAACAGCTTCATCACCCAAGAAATTTTCCTCACGCCCGTTTGTAATTAACCCTTTCCTTTAGCCCTTGGCAATCTCTTATTTGTTTTTTATCCCTGTAGTTTTGTCTATGTCATATAAATGTAATGATACAGTATGTAGTCGTTTGAGTCTGGCGTCTTTTACTTGGCATAATATATTTGAGATTCATCCATGTTATTGCACCATTAAGCGCTTAATTCCTTTTTACTGCCAGGCAATAATGTATTGTTGGGACGAACCCCAACAGTATTATTTATCCACTCATTGACCAGTGGAAGAACGTTTGAGTTGTTTCTAGTTTTGGCAATCATGAAAGTTGCTTAAGCATTCACATATATGTTTTGTGAACACCTAGGAATAGGATTATTGAGTCATATGGTAAATGTGTGTTTAACTTTGGAGAACAGTTTCGTGCTTTCCGGTATTCCCACCAGCAGTGTGTGAGTTTCGGTTCCTCTGCATCCATCGTTTGTTACTGTCATTCTTTAGTTTTGTTTTATTTTAGCTATCTTAATAGGTGTGTACTTATATCTCATTGTGGCTTGAATTTACATTTATCTAATGACTTATTATACTGAGTATCTTTTCATATACTTATTTGCCATCCTTATACTTTGGTGAAGTATCTTTTAAAATCTTTTGCCCATTTTTGAAACTGGATTGTTTTCTTAATATTGAGTCTTGAGAGTTCCTAATGTATTCGCAATGTAAGTTCTTTATCAGATAACGTACTTAGCAAATATTTTCTCCTAGTCTGTGGCTTGTCTTTTCATTCTTTTAACAGTGTCTCTTGAAGAGCAGAAATTTTTAAATTTGAGAAGTCCAGTTTATCCAGTTTTTCTTTTTTGGATCATGGTTTTGGCATCATAGTTAAGAAATCTTTGCCTCACCTAAGATTACAAAGATTTCTTCTAGAAGTTTTATAGTTAATTTTATTTATTTATTTTTTTGAGGAAGATTAGCCCTGAGCTAACTGCTGCCTGTCCTCCTCTTTTTGCTGTCCTCCTCTTTTTGCTGAGGAAGACTGACCCTGAGCTAACATCCGTGCCCATCTTCCTCTACTTTATATGTGGGACGCCTACCACAGCATGGCTTGCCAAGCGGTGCCACGTCCACACCCAGGATCCGAACCAGCGAAACCCGGGCCGCCAAAGCAGAACGTGCACACTTAACCGCTGTGCCACTGGGCCGGCTCCTAAATGTTTTTGTTGATAGTGTGTAAGAAGTCTTTTTATTGCTGTTCATTTAATCTCTAAGAAATAGGTGGTATTTCTCTACTTGCATGGAACTGTTTTGGCTGGAACAGTCTAGTGGGCTGACCCTTAGAGGCGAAGTTCTGACTTCTTTTTCCAGCTCAGTTCTGGAGCATAGAGAATCATTCTACATTGCAAAAGACAAATCTTCCTTTTAGGTTCGTGAAAGGGGATTTTCCTCAGAAGTTGGTTGCAGTGGTGTGGCAGAAGCGTTAACATTACAGTGTGTTAGTTTTGCATCCGTTTTCTCTGGGATACAGCTGGAGTTTGATGATGAAAATAAAGAGTAGATTCTTGTTGACTTGGTACAGGATAATTTAAAAAGCAACCGTAATCATTTCTTTGTTTGCTTATTTTACATTTGGTTCCTAGAGTACTTAATGGCTAACCTTGTAGATATGTAAATTAGTAGGTAAAACTGGGAAAATCTGAATATTGCTAGTGGGTGGTATCAATGTCAATATCCTGCTTTTAATATTATAGTTTTGCAAAATGTTACTGTTGGGGGAAGTAAATGAAGTGTACAGATGTCTCTGTTATTTCTTAGAAGTGCATATGAATCTACAATTAATGAAAATTTCAATTAAGAAAGTAGGATGGGATTCGTAAACTCAAAAGATTTCAGAGCTGGAAGGTATTTTGGTGGTCATCCCTCAACTGAGTGATGCAGACCAGAAAATGTGGACTGAATAATCTGTGCAAGGTTACTTGACTAGTTAATGGCACAACTAGATGAAAGGACTGATTGTTCTGACTGTCCAGGTTGTTTATGCTTTGCCTTCTTGCAACCACCTGAACACTGACACATAACCTGGATATAAAAGAGCAGCAGAAACTTGAAGCAGACAAGCAGTAGGAAGCAGAGGCCTTGTAGCCTTAGAGAGCTCCAGGTCCGGAGAGAGGACTTTCCTGGCCTCATGACGCCTTGCCTGTACCTAGTGTGTAATTGTGGTTTTCCCACTGTGTAGATCGAACACTTCATCTAAAGCTGTTTAGATTAGAATGTGCCTGAATTGTATCAGAAAGTCTGTTCAGTGGAGAACTAATAAATCAGTTAATTTGATGTTGCATAGACAAATCTTTTGATTATATGAATTTATTTTTTTTACTTAATTTTTATTTTGGAAGATTTCAAACCTACAAAAAATTTGAAAGAATGGCACAGTGAACACTTATATACTCTTCATTTAGATTCAACAGTTAACATTTTACCACATTAGTTTATCTTTTCTTTGTATGTATATGTGTGTATGTGCGTGCATACTCACTTGTGTATGAACACAAATACTCATTTTTGTCAGGCACACATCATGACATTTCACTCTTTAATACTTCAGCGTACATTGCCTAAGAATAATATAAAAATAAGAACATTCGCCTACATAGCCACAATACCATTAATACTTCTAAGGAAAATTAAAAATATAGTTTCGTAGTATTATCTAATAATGGTTCATAATATCTAATCTAATATTCAGCCCCTCCTCAATCACAAAAATATCTTTCATCACTGTTCTTATTGGTCAGTTTGGGTTTGGTCCAGGATCTCTTCAAGGTTTCATAGATACTCACTTGGATATTTCTAAATTTCTTTTCATCTAGAATAGTCCCCTTGACTTTTTGCTTTTTTTTTTTTTTTCTTCCTGAGGAAGGTTCGCCCTGAGCTAACATCTGTCACCAATCTTCCTCTTTTTGCTTGAGGAAGGTTCACTCAGAGCTGACATCTTTGCCTGTCTTGCTCTATTTTGTGTGTGGGTCACCACCACAGCATGGCTGCTAATGAGTGATGTAGGTCCAAACCTGGCATCTGAACCTGGGCCGCTGAAGCAGTGTGTGCTGAACTTAACCACTAGGTCACGGGGCTGGCTCCAACCTTGACTTTTTGCTTTTTATAACGCTTTGAAGAGTCTGGGCCAGTTGTCTTGTAGGATATTCCATGTTTGGGATTTTTCTGTTTCCTCAAGATTAGATTCAAGTCAAACAATTTTGGTAAGACTGCTTCATAGGTGTTGTTGGATACTCACTGTTTCACATCAGAAGGTGCATAATTTCAAGTTGTTTACTGTTACTTATGCTTATTTTGACCACTTGGTTAAGGAAATTTTCGTTTTGATTGAATGATATTAGTAGGTTTCTCTTCTTAATCAAGTTGCCCACAACATTTAAGAGAGAGATGAAAAAATTATAGAGATGGATATTCAAACAGACTGTTGTAATACAGTTGTAGTACAATAAGATATTTGTTTAAATGGAAATGAGCAAACTGCAGTGGAAGAAATAGCTACGCCTATCTACGTGAATGGGGGAAGGTTTCACAGCTGCAACAGTCTGAAAGGCTGGTTACAAATCAACAGGTGGATAGGTAGGGAGAAAGGGTCACTTGGTAGAGATAACAGCCTGTCTGGGAATGCAGAGGAGAGAGTGTGCCAGAGAGATTGGGGAACATCAGGGATTGCAGGAGCCTGTTTGCAAGGTTGATGGGAGTGGCAAGAGCTGAGGCTATGTCAATAGTGAGGTTAGGGTTAGATAGAAAGACCATTTGATTAATTTGGATTTTATCCTAAAGGTGGAGTTTTCAGACTTATTTTAAAGCTATGAAGCACTTTGTTAAAAAGAAATCTTATTTAGAAACTCAATATATAAAACAGATAAAAGTGAAGCACTGTTAGAAAATTGCTGTAGGTGATGAGCTGTTAAAGTTGCAAGGGAGAGTGATAGGATTTAGTGTTTAGAATAGGCCTAGTATATGATCTGTGTGCAATAAATATTTGTTGATTGAGTGGATAAATAATCTTTGCAGAGTAGAAAGTTCACTTCACTGTTGGTATAGAGTGAGCAGACCAGAACCAGAAAGACAAGTTACAAGGCTACTGCACTGGCCTGGGTGAGCGATGACAGGACCTGAGCTAGAGAAAGGATAACAGAGATTGAATGAGAGCCTGGATATGAGAATAGGAGACACAATTAACTGGACCTGGTTAGACAATGGCTTGTAAGAGAGGAAGAGTCTAGCACAGTGGGACCATCCACAGGGCTGAATGTGATCCCCAAGAAGTGTTCTGGGAATTTGTGGACACATTTTTAGTCACAGAGATTGGAAAACAATCCTGGCTTTTAGTGGATGGGGGCAAGCATGCTAGATGTTATACAGTGCAAGGACATTCCCAACAATGAAGAATTCACCCCCATTTTAAGAACTTTCATGTAGGTGAAAAAAAATTTGTATTTGAATCTAAGTCCAAACTGCCATTTTACATTATAAACACAAAGTAATTTTGCAGTGTTTTAATATATACTAAAATTTTTAGGAATGCAACTTTTGTGTGAATCAAGGGAAGACTATACTGTTTTGTTTGGAATATTACTGAGAGTTTTTCACTGTTTTGGAAAATCCTGTATCATATTGTCTTATTCATGACTGGTCATATTTGAATTGTTTATACTACAACACTGTGTCAGTCTGTGTTTGTTCCTTTTAGGTTCTGTGTTGAAGAACCAGCATCTGACTGTTGTGTGTTCTAATGCAGTCATGCTTAATCATTTACATTTTGAAATGTATTATATATTTCATTTTACGTTTCTTTGATTACAGTCGGGGTATATATTGATTATGTTTATTTTTATGGATGTAGGAAGGTTTTGTTATCTATGAATTTCACATCAGAATAGTTGAGAGGTGTTAGAAATTTGTGTTATAGAGAAGAGAGCTGAAATGGGGCCAGTCCTGTGGCCTGTTGGTTAGGTTCAGCATGCCCCAGTTCGGTGGCCCAGGTTCACAGGTTTGGATTCTGTGCGTGGACCTACACCACTGTCAGCCGTGCTGTGGCGGTGAACCACATATAAAAAAAATACGAGAAGATTGGCACAGATGTTAGCTCAGGGCTAATCTTCCTCAGCAAAAAAAGAAAGAAAGGAGCTGACCAAGTTGAAGAATCACCAGTCTAGTGTGAGTCTCAAGATTCTGGCTTGGTGACTGCCTGAACGTCGTTACTCTTCATTGAGATGGGGAAAATGGAAAGAGGATTGAGTCTAGGGTGAAGGTCATGTTGAGTTTGGGGTTTCTGTGGGACATTTAAGTATTGATAATGGGGATTTGGAGTTAGGGAGAGAGTTCTGGGCTGGGAAAAAAAAGAATTAACATTTATTGAGAATGGTTAACATTTATTGAGAGTGAGGTGGTTAAGAATACAGATTGTGGAACAAGAGTGGGTTTGTTTTCTGTTGCCATACTCAGTACTTGTATGACATTTTACAAGTTACTTAACTGCTCTTACACCCAGTTAATGTGAGAATTCAGTGCCTTAAAACACATAATATACCCAAATAGTGCCAACTTAAAAGTTGTACTCAAATTAGCCATTATTATTCACCAAACATTCAGTAAGTGCGAAGAATTGTGAATTAATATTAATATGTGAATTATCTCATTTGGTCATTACAAAACAATATTTTTATGAGAAAACAGGCTTAAGGAAATTTAATATAAATTTGGAAGGCATAAATAATATAGTAATAATAAGCCTAAATTAGATAGGATTGGATCAAATGCTATCAGATCTTTCTACTCCATCTGTGATCCTGAAACCAGCAGCTTCCCCATCATCTGGGAGATTGTTAGACATGCAGAATCTCAGACCTCACCCTGGATCTACCAGATCAGACTCTGCATTTAAGTAGAGTTCTCGGGTGATCACTGTACACAGTGAAGTATGAGAAGCATTGGGCTCAGAGATCTGAGCTGGTCAAGGTCAGGGGTCGTTAAGTGGCATAGTAAAAGGCTCAGGAGGTAGAACGCCAAGTGCCGATCTGGCCCTCGCTCTAGGTTTCAGCTTCAGGACCTTGACAGCTCTTTCTTTCTGTAGACCTCAGTTTTCTCATCTTTAAGTGGGGCGAGTTGTCTTTTAGCTCTAACATTTTATGGTTCTAAGTCCCAAGTTGGCTACTGGGAAGATGGTCCTGAAGGATGCTTAGCTGGATGGTAGAAGAGGTAAATGATGATTTTAGGTAGAAGGATTGGCATAAGTACACTTAGGAATGAGTATACCGTGAGTGGAAAATTGTGGATTTTACTAAAATAAATATTATATTTTTATCTAAAATTTAGTATATTTTAGTATAATTTCCTGCTTTCTGAATTTTCAGTGTTTGAATTTCAGGGAAAATTTCTCCAGTAATCTTAAAATTCAAGAAATAGATTCTTTTATCATGTCTTCAGATTTTAGGCCCCACATTTAATTCTGGTCTGCTAATGCTCCTATGGTAATTGGTTTTTTTTCATTATTAGGCCTCTTGTAATTCTCAAGTTAATCATCATAGGTGGACATATTTTATATTAAGTTCTAAAACAGTATGACTTTTTAAAAAATCTAGAGTTCAGGTTTGGCTTCCACATTTGTCTGAGCTTCCTCATTTTCCTTTAATTTACTTAGGACATTGACAATGTCTACTACTACTTTGTACTTGCAGGGATGATGTCTAAAATATAAACATTTCAGTGTGACTTTGGTATCAGATAATGTTTTATTTGTAAGTGTTTTATTTACATGATTTTTCTGAAAAAGATATTAACTTCTTTTAAGATGAAAAATCCAGGTCTTCCCCCCTTGAATGTAGTTTCAAAGTAATCTTTAGGATTACTCTAAATTTTTATGCCAAACTCAGGTCAAGTGACTGAGG
Organism: Equus asinus; assembly: GCF_041296235.1. NCBI lineage: Eukaryota > Metazoa > Chordata > Mammalia > Perissodactyla > Equidae > Equus > Equus asinus. The sequence goes on along the minus strand of NC_091811.1, from coordinate 11,892,905 downwards.
AAGAGGGGTTTGTATTGTGAAAAATAAAGAAAGGTATGTTGGAAGTGGAGAACTCGGTGACAGATAACCGCTGAGGTATGGTGGAGTACATGAGTAGTAGTGGTGGTCCTGGATGGATGGATAGTAAGGTGGAAAGTAACTTAATGGTAAAGGTGCTTGTGAGGAGCAGAATAAGGTTAAAGAAGCTGGAGACTACCACCTCCCAACTCTTCTTTCTTTTTATCCTCTAGGAGACTTCGGAAATGTTCTGCTTCTTGCAGATCGTTGTATTTTGAAATCCTTCTATTAAAGAGAGGCTGCATTCTGTCTCCTGTGCCAAATGCCATCTTCTTTTCTCCTGGGTTTAGGAGCATAAGAAATGACAGCAAGTCTGGGAAGCCCTGAGATAGAAGAAGGGTTGTCCTAAAGGGGGATGATGGAGCAGGGGCGGGGTTTGTTCCCTAAGTATCTGGGTAATTGTAATCTCATCTGCCTTTGTAGTATTTGTTGGCAGGATCCCATGAGAGTCTTGTGCTTGGAAGATTGTCTTTAGACTTCTTCTAGAACAAGTGTGGCTGTGATTTAGAATCCTCCTCTCCCTCAAAGAAAAAATATTCCGGAGGAGAGAAAAGGTGGATGGCAGAAATTGGCTGCTGAAGAGGTTTTGTTGATGGATTAGTCTGTTTCTCCATACTACTGTTTGATATTGGAACACCAGAAGAATAGTGTATCGATTTAATTTATTTTTAAAAACAGCTTTATTGGACTATAATTGACATACAGTAAACTGCATATATAGATACAATTTGATGTTTTGACTTGTCAAATTTGGTGTATACACTTGTACATCATCACCACAAAGTGAACATATCCATGACCCCCAAGAGTTTCCTTCTGTCCCTTTGTAATCCTTACCTCCTGTCCCTCGCTAACCCCCTTTCCCCAGGTAACACCAGATCTGCTTTCTACCACTGTACATTAGTTTGCATTTCCCAGAATTTGATGTAAGTGGAATCATACAGTACAAACTCTTTTTTTTTTTCCTTTGGTTGCACTTTGCACACTCAGCATAATTAGTTTGTGATCCATCTGTGTTGTAGCATGTGTCATTAGTTCATTTCTTTTTATTGCTAAGTACTGTTTCACTTTATGGATATGCCACCATTTGTTTATCCACTTTACCTATTGAGAGACATTTGTGTACCATTCTTTGCACACGTGCTTTCATTTCTCTTGGGTAACTACCCAAAGTAGGATGGCTGGATAATATGGTAGTTAAACATTTAACTTAAAAAAAACAAACTTTTGGGGCTGGCCCCGTGGCCGAGTGGTTAAGTTCGCGCGCTCCGCTGCAGGCGGCCCAGTGTTTCGTTGGTTCGGATCCTGGGCGCGGACATGGCACTGCTCATCAAACCGCGCTGAGGCAGCGTCCCACATGCCACAACTAGAAGGACCCACAACAAAGAATATACAACTATGTACCGGGGGGCTTTGGGGAGAAAAAGGAAAAAAATAAAATCTTAAAAAAAAAAAAAAAAAACCTTTTTATTTTAGAATCATTTTAGATTTACAGAAAAGTTATAGTGGCAGTACAGGGAGTTCAGATTTATCAAGGCTCAGCAAACTTTTCCTGTAAAGGTCCAGATAGTAAATATTTTAGCCTTTGTGGATCAGGTGATCTTTCTTAAGACTACTCAGCTCTGCCATTGTCAGGCAATAGCAGTCATAGACAATGAGTAAATGAATGGGCGTGGCTGTTACAATAAAACTTTATTTGTAAAAACAGATGGCAAGTTGAATTTGGCCCCTGGGCTGTAGTTTGCCGACCCTTGCTGTGTATCCAGCTTCTCTAATGTTTAATCTTACTCCACCATGGTACATTTGTCAAAACTGAGATATTACCTTTGGTACAATACTAGTAACTAAACTACAGACTTTGGTTACTAACAGTTTCCCACAGTGTCTTTTTTTCCTTTCAAGTTTTAATCCTGCGTACCACATTACATTTAGTTATCTTGTCTCCTTAGTCTGTTATTGTCATCAGTATAGACTCATGGATATTCATTTTATTTTGTGGGTTTTAATCTAAGACTATCTTTATATTGTTACTTAAATTGTTCTAGCTTTGGCCATTGGGAGTTCTTTGAGATTGGCTCCTATGTCCTTTAGACGTGTCCTCACTTTTTCTTTTTTGAATTACTACCTGCTGTCTGACTGAATAGTTTTACATTGTATAGATATACTCCTTTTTGTTTATTCATTCATCAGATGGTGGGCGTTTGGATTGTTTCTACTTTTGGGCTATTATGAATAATAGCTCTGTGTATTTGCTTATAGGTGTTTGTGTGGACATGTGTTTTCTTTTCTCTTGGGTAGATACCTAGGAGTGGGATTGGAGTTGTGTTTAACTTTTTAATAAACTGCCAAATTTGTTTACCACAGTGGCTGCACTGATTTATATTCTCAACAGCAATGTGTAAGAGTTCTGATTTCTCCACATCTTCTTCAGTACTTGTTATTGCCTGTCTTTTTTATTACAGTCATGCATCACTGATAATGATAGGGATATGTCCTGAGAAATGAGTCATTAGGCCATTTCGTTGTTTGAACGTCATAGAGCGCACTTACACAAACCTGGATGGTATGGCTTACTACACACCTAGGCTGTATGGTACTAATCTTATGGGACCGCCGTTGTCTATGCGGTTCGTCACTGACCGAAACATCGTGTGGCACATGACTGTATAGACGTTCCAGTGGATGTGAAGTGGCGCCTCATTGTGGTGGTGGTTTCTATCTCCCTAATGCTAATGATGTTTGGCAACTTTTCATGTATTTATTAGCTCTTCACATATCTTTGGTGACATTTCTATTACGATCTTTTGCCCACTTAAAAAATTGTGTTTCTCTGTGAAGTTATTTATATGTTCTGGAGACAAGTCCTTCACCAGAAATATGATTTTTACATATATTCTCTCTATCTGTGTGTTGTCTTTTCAGAAATTTAAAATTTTGATAAATTCTAATTTATCAATTTATTCTTTTATAGTCCTGCTTTTATTATCATCACCTAAGAAATCTCTTCCTTACCCAGGGTCACAAAGGTTTTCTCTTATGTTTTGAGAAGTTATTGTTTTAGATTTTATGTTTAGGTCCGCGATCCATTTTGAGTTGATTTTTGCATATGGTATGAGGTATTGACTAAAGGTTTTTTTTGGTTTTACTCTTGCATATGTTCTAACACCATTTGTTGAAAAGGCCATCCATAATCACTGGATTGCCTTTGTACTTGTTGTGAAAAATCTATCTGTGTGTGGGCTCATTTCTGGGCTGTTTATTCTATTTCATTAATCACTTTGTTTTTAGGCCAATACCACAGTCCCTAATTACTGTAGCTTTGTAATAAGTCTTAAAATTAAGTAATGTTAAAATTAAGTAATGTTCACCCTATTGTTAATTTTCAGTTGTTTTAGCTATTTTATATACTTTGCATTTCCATATGAATTTTAGAATTATTTTATCAGTTTCTACCCAAAAAAAGCCTGCTGGGATTTTGATTGGGATTGTGTTGACTGTATAGATCAATTTGTGGAAAATTGACAAATTAATAGTATTTAGTCTTCTGATGTGTGAAAATTGCATCTCTCTCTCCATTAGGCTTTCTCTAATTTCTCACAGAAAAATTTTATATTTTTCACTGTTTAGGTTTCTCTCATCTTTTATTAGATTTATTCTGAAGCATTTCATACTCTTAGGCTATTGCACATTTAAAATAATTCCAGCTGTTTGTTAGTGTATAGAAATACCACTGTTTTTTATGTTGATCTTATGTCCTGTCACTTTCCTACACTCACTCCTTTTAGCACTGTTTTTGGTAGACTCCATTGGATTTCTGCGTAGATGATCATGTTATCTGCAGATAAAACAGTTTTGCTTTTCTTTTCAACCTGGATGCCTATTTCTTTTTCTTGCCTTATTGCAGTGTCTAGAACTTTCCATAAAATGTCAAAAAGAAGTGGTCAGAGCAGACATCCTTGTCTTGTTTCTCATCTTAGGGAAAAGCATTCAGGCTTTCACCATTTCCCTTTTGATTTCTTTCTGAACCCATGGGTTTTATTTATTTATTTATTTTTTAGATTTTGTTTTTCCTTTTTTCTCCCAAAGCCACCCGGTACATAGTTGTGTATTTTTAGTTGTGGGTCCTTCTAGTTGTGGCATGTGGGATGCTGCCTCAGCATGGCTTGACGAGTGGTGCCATGTCTGCGGCCAGGATTTGAACTGGCGAACCCTGGGCTGCCAAAGCAGAGCACACAAACTTAACCACTTGGCCATGGGGCCAGCCCCAATAGTTTTTTTTTTTTTTTTTTTTGGAAGATGAGCCTTGAGCTAATGTCTGCTGCCAATCCTCCTCTTTTTGCTGAGGAAGACTGGCCCTGAGCTAACATCAGTGCCCATCTGCCCATTTTCCTTTACTTTATATGTGGGACGCCTACCACAGCATGGCTTGCCAAGTGGGTGCCATCTCTGCACCCGGGATCCAAACCGGTGAACCCTAGGCCGTCGAAGCTGAATGTGGGAACTTAACCGCTGTGCCACTGGGCTGGCCCCACCATGGGTTATTTAGAAGTATGTTATTTAGTTTCAAATATTTGGACATTTTTTAGAGAGCTTTCTATTACTGATGTCTAGTTTAATTCCATTTTGGGCGGACAATATACTTTATATGACTTGCATCCCTTTTAAACTTATTGAGATGTGTTTTATGGCCCAAAATGTGGTCTCTCCTGCTGAATGTTCCGTGTGCACTTGAAAAGAATGCGTATTCTGCTATTGTTGGCTGGAGTGTTCTATAAATGTCTATTAAGAAAGTTTTTATCTTTTAATACAAAATGGGTGAAATACGAAATGGATTAGTTTCCCTTTTCCCAAATACATAGTGTGAGTCCTTGGAAATTCTTCCAGCTCTTCTAGCTGAAGAGGAGTCTCCTGATTGGAATGACAGCTTTGAACTGGAAGACATTGTTTTATTAGTGCACTAATCAGCCACAGAGATTACCCGATTGGCTATTTAACAATTAAATGAAGTTGCTTGTAAGTCTTTGAGCATACACAGAAGTAATTAAATTAACCCTTTACTGCCCAGTATGCCTGGGGTATTAGCATGTGAAAATGGAGGAGCCTAAAATCCTTGAAATCTCTGGGGAGATATCTAACCAGATGTGTTTCAGTCAACTTCAAAAGAAGTACCTTATTTAAGAGGCATGTTAAGTGCAGATTAAACAGAAAATAACAGATTCAGAACTATAGTCCTCTGACAACTTAAATATTCCTTTATTAACAGTGTTCTTGGGGTCTTAATGCAAAAGCTTTTCTACCAGTGCTGCTTTTGAATAGAAACTTGAGATGAACCCTCTTCATAGCCAGTTTTACTGTCTTTGAGGAGACTTCGGTGTAAAAGCATTTTTCCTTTGTTATTTCATCATATCCTTGCAACCACCTACTGAGACACAAGAGTGAGGTTGATGAAAGAGAAGGCTGCGTTGGAGTATAAATCCTAGGTGATGAACAAAATGTGGACTAGCATTTCAGAATTGGAAGAGACCTTGAATACGCTGACATTATTTCAGCCTCTCATTTTATAGATGTTTTGTAAACTGATGGTTGAGGAGATGAAGATTCAGAACAGTTAGGCGCTTGTCTAACGGTGCTTCTCAACAGGGGGTGATTTGCCCTCAGAGGACTTTGGCAGTGTCTGGAGACAATTTTGGTTACCACAACTTGGGGAGGGGGCCTACTCCTATCCATTGGGTAGAGGCCAGGGATATTGCCAAATGTCCTACAGTGCATAGGACAGCTGCCCAGAACAAAACAATGATCTGGCTCAAAATGTCAGTCAGTACTGCTGAGCTTAAGAAACTCGGGTGTAAGTCCAACTTATCTTGAGTTTTGATTAGAACATGCATCTCCAAAATTCTACTTCATTGACTTAAGTAGTCTTGTCATCAGCTGTTGGTAATCACCACTAAGTTATTATTATTTTTTTATTCTTTTCAAGTTCATTTTTTAAATTGAAGTAAAATTCACATAAGATTAAATTAACCATTAATCATTTTAAAGTGTACAATTCAGTGGCATTTAGTAAATTCAATATGTTGTGCAGCAATCGTCTCTGTCTAGTTCCAAGACATTTTTATCACTCCAAAAGGAAACCCTATACCCATTAAACAGTCACTCTCCATTTCCCCCTGCCCCTAGCCCCTGGCAACCGCTAGTCTGCTTTCTGTCTCTGTGGATTCTAAATTATTTTCATGTTTACTTTTTTGTGGTGCTTTGGAAAGAACACTGAATGAGGAGTCGAGAGAGTGGACTTCATGTCCATTTCCCTATTGCTTCATCTGTTTGTGTGATTTGGGCAAGTCATTCGTCTGTCCTAACCCACAGTTTCCTCTTTATTTATGTAACAGCTGTCTCAGTAGCCAGAATGCCATTCTTCTTTAAATTAGATCTTTAAAATCTGAAATTCTAGCCCAGATTTTGTTTGCTCAGAATTTTTTCTTTTTTAAAGATTGGCACCTGAGCTAACAGCTGTTGCCAATCTTTTTTTTTCTTCAGCTTTTTTTCTCCCCAAATCCCCCCAGCACATAGTTGTGTATTTTTAGTTGTGGGTCCTTCTAGTTGTGGGATGTGGGATGCCACCTCAATGTGGCCTGACAAGTGGTGCCATGCCTGCGCCCAGGATCTGAACCAGTGAAACCCTGGGCCACCAAAGTGGAGTGCGTGAACTTAACCACTTGGCTACAGGGCCAGCCTCGTTTGCTCAGAATTTTTCTTGGACATCTGTAACAGAATTTTTTTTTTTTTATGTAAACCAATGTATTTTCTTTGGTGAGGAAGATTCGCCTTGAGTTAACATCTGTTGCCAGTCTTCCTCTTTTTGCTCGAGGAAGTTGTCCCTGAGCTAACTTCTGTGCCAGTCTTCCTCTATATTGTATGTGGGACACCACCACAGCATAGCTTGATGAGCAGTGTGTAGGTCCGTGCCTGGGATGTGAACCCACGAACCCCAGGCCACCAAAGCAGAGTATGTGAACTTAACCACTACACCACTGGGCTGTAGCAGAATTTTTAATCCTACAGGAATTTCTTTCTTAACCAGGATGCTTCTGAGCCACCTTTCCAGGTACTGAATTAGGTGTCCTTGGATTGATGTGCTTGGAACTAGAAATTAATTGTAGTTTCAGCTCAAATAAAGTATTTAGGGAGGTAAAGATGCCTCTAAAATATAAATTCATCCTATTACTAAACTTTATTTAAAGTTTAAAGTTTTATATTTTTATATTTTGTGTTACCTAATTTAGCACCTAACCTGTATTGCTTTATAATTAAAAAAACCAAAAACAAATATATTCCTATATTCTTATTCCTGGTTAAAAATCTCCAGTGGTTTATTCTTACATTTAGAATAAGTTCTAAATTCCTTACCATTGCTTACTAGGGTCCCTACAAAATCTTTCTGCTTTTCTGGCCTTGCCTTGTACCATTCCCTACCTAGTTCATGCTGTAGCCACATCAGCTTTTTTTCTTCTCATGCAGGCTCTGAGCTCCTTAGGGCCATTGCACCAGCTCTTTCCTCTCTCTGGAAGGCAGGCCTTGTTACTAGTTTCGGATCTCAGCTCAGATGTCATCTCAGTGAAACCTTTCATGATCATCCTATCTATGGCTTATTTTAGAAATTTAAAATTAATGTTGTAGAGAGAATAATACAATGAATTCCCATCACCCAGCTTCAACAATTGTTAACATTCCATTGTTCATGATCACCCAGTTTAAAGTACTACCACACTTCTCTTCCCAGCCCTGTCACTCTCTATCATACTACTCTTTTCAGTTTTCTTTGTTTACTTTATTGTTTTTCCCCCCAAGACTGTGAGTTCCATTGAGCAGGGATCTTGTCTATCCTGTTCACTCTTGAATCCCCAGTACCTGGAATTGTCTGTGTACATAGTATGTACTCAATAAATATATGCTGAATGAATGAAATAAATTTAATAGAAGCAAGGACTATGTTTTATGCATATTTGTATTCTTAACTATGCCTAGTAAAGAGCTTCTTCACACACTGAGTAAATATTCACTCTAATATTTTTCTAAGTCACTGCTCCCCTCTACTGAGAATAGGTTTGTTTACGTAATAACCTTCTGCACAATTTCTCTATTGGAAGGGAGAAGAGTATACTTTCCTTTCATTTACTTTCTGATCACCCTGCTTGTATAATAAGAACAGGCTTCTTACTGACTGGAGAATTTTTTCCCTTGCCAGATTCACATGGTTTTTAATCTTCCTTGTCTTCTGCTTGTAGGTAATTTGTAATACTTTCTGGAAGCCCACATGTGTCTTTTCTTTCCCTGATCTGTTGTTTCTAGAACTGTAGAAGGTAAGAGCTGGAAAGGCTGTTGGAGATAATTTAGGTTTAACTCATGGTTTTACAGATGAGGACATTGCCCAAGGTCGTACAATAAGGGTCGTGGGTTGAATTGGGTTAGAACCAAGAGAGCCAAGCCTAATGGTTAATAGTAGGCAGAGACTTAATCATTTTCTCATTGTTTCATATTTATGTGTTCTGTTTTATCATTTGGACTCGTAAGCTCTTTGTAATCAGGAACCATGTATTATACTCTCTTAGTACCTCCATAGCTTTTGGCACTAGGCACAGAGTAATATTTTTGGATTAAGAGAATATTATGAAGGCATTGCTTTATTTGAGAATTAATTTAATATTATATTTCTACCTGCCTTACGGGAGGAGGCGCCTGGAGAGCAAATCTTGATTGCTTGTGCAATGGGTATATAAAAGGAATTGGGAATGTAACAGATGAGACAGAGAGGATTAACAGAAGGCTGCAGATGGTGGCTTAGCACTTTGGAACGAGTCCATCAGTTCCTGCTGTCCAATCCAGTGTGAAAGATCCATCTGGGCCTCCCCTGAGTACAAGAATGTGATGTAATGGACGTAGGATGTCAAAGCTGGGTTTTGCTGAGAGTAACTGTCAGGTTGGATAGACTTGGAAGCGTAAGAGAGAGAGAGACAAGATAGGAAGAACTGAAAACTTGGTTTAGATTGGTCCTAATGTATGACTTTTCTTTCCATTAATCTAGGAAAATCCAGACCATTGGCACCTTGGTTCCTATTTTAAATTTTTATAAAAAAGAAAACTTGTGTCAGAATTTAAAACAGTATCTTTTATCACAAAAAAAGTTGGTTGTAAAAACTTTAGAAAATTGAGATAAGCAAAAAGAAAAAAATAAAATGGTTATGTATAATTAGTTATTTTGGGCCTACATAATATCTATACACATAATTTTTAAATATATGGTATCATTATAATGGATGATATAATGTCATGTCCTGTTAAAAGTAACATGTAATGAACGTTTTTTAGATTAATATGTGGATCTCTACTGTTATAATCAGATATGGCTATGCCATCACTTATTTAACCCCTCTCCTGTTGTTGGACATCCAGATTTTTCGCAATCTTACGTAAAGTAACAGTTTTAAGATGACAGCTTTGTATATGTTGTGTACATGACTCTTTCCTTAGGATAAAATTTATAGTGAAATTTCTGTGCTCAAGGTTGTGTACCAGTTTTTTTAAAGCATTGTTTTCCTTGTTTATTTTTAATTGAGATACCATCATATATATTTCAGTTGTACATCATTATATTTCAGTTTCTTTGTAGACTATATTGTGTTCACCACCAAAAGCCTAGTGTCCATCCGTCACTGTACAAATGTGCCCCTTTACCCTTACCCCTTTTGTCCTCCTCTTTCTTCCTCTTCCCCCTCTGTTAACTACCAATCTAGTCTCTGTGTCTGTGTGTTGGTTTGTTATTTTCTTTATTTTACACGTATGAGTGAAATCATATGATATTTGGCTTTTTCTGAGTTATTTCTCTTAGCATAATACCCTCAAGATTCAACTGTGTTGTCGCAAATGGCAAGATTTCATCTTTTTTTGTGGCTGAATAGTATTCCTTTTAAGTGATGTTTTGGATTGTCATGGCTAATATTCCAGTAACTTGCCTCATTTCTTCTACATGTCAAATACATGATGATCCATAGCTGTGACTGCAGTTCTGGTCTTCTTCTATTATAGCTAGAAATGATGGGAGAAGGGTAATTTCTATTTATGCAGTCTGGTTCCTCAAAATAAGGTAATAGGAATTGTCACCATTGAGTCTTAATAATGCGATTAAGTCTAGTTAATAAAGTCATTCTATTATTTTCTTGCGGCTATACTTCATTTTCTGTTTCTAATATTCCTTTCCATTTTAATTCCCTGCCCTCCCCCCTATACTCTTCAGCTACTAGTGTTTTTTGTGCATGTCTATTTTGTGCAGGCCTGCATTTGGCTTAGCTCCCCTTCTTGGGGATGAAGCAGCCTTTGGCTCCCAGTTCAAAATTCTGTAGCATATGCTAATTTTCACATTAGAGGAGGGATATGAGGGCTATTTCAACTCCCTCCTACCTTCAAGAAAGGTAATGATGGAAGAATATTGCTGTGGGGTCAGAGAAGGTGGAGAACCGTTTTTTTTTTAGAAGGCTCTGCTAAGGGTAAATTAGCACATCTGAGGTTGGGAAAATTGTGTCTGAAAGTATGTCTGTATGCCCATCAAAGCTCTTTGAAGTAATTTATGAAGCTTAAAAATGATTTGCGTCTCTGCCAGTGGTGTAGTGTGTCTTTATGTGGAGACAAGCGGTGGCCTCCCTGGTGAGGGGAGGCTGGGACCTGAGCCACTTCTCAGGAGAGCCATCCAGAGCTGCCCCCCTTCCTTGTGCATTCTGGGTATAGCCAGTCTATTTATTTGCACATCTGCATTCTGTCTTTTGAGGAGGATGTTATCTTTTTGCAGATAGGCTACAGTCTGACTTTCCAGTAGCCATTGTTTGAATTTTCTTCAGGAAATGCCCAGCACCCCTCTTTAAAAGTGTTTTGCGGTGGAGAGTCTCTGACTTCAACCTCCACACCCTTGTGGGGCACACAAACCTTTCTCGGACCTTGTTGGTCATGCACCTTTTGCAGAGCCTGTAGTTAGTTGTGAGGCTGGTTGTAAATGAAGGATCTCTGTGATGATTATGGATCTCCTATAAAGGGATCAGAATCAGAAAATTATTCTTGTGGAGAGAACAAAGAAAGCAAACTTAGAGTTCTGACTTTGGAAGCTAGAGTGTGAAGGAAAACAGGGAAGAGTTTTGTGTGTGTGTACTCACGGCACAGAGGTGGGACTGATTCCTTTGCAAGATTTCTTTGTTTCCAGGAATGTGCCCTTCAAGATCTAGAGTCACACTTTTGAGGCCATAGTGTCTATTTTTGCTTATAATTATTCTTGAGCATGTCCTTAAAGTGTTAGTCTGTCTTGGCTGGGATTGTCCCATTGAGTCAAGCTCGCTGTTCCTTCAGTTGCTTAGCTTGCATACTCTTTGAGCACTGTTCAGACTTGTGGGCCTGTGCAGCGGGAGAAACAAATTGTCTCATGTCAGAGGACCATCTTTGTTGCAGGACCCTAAGTCCAGTTTTTTATTTGGTATTCAGCCTGACATTCTGGACACGTTCTCCTCTCCAAGCTATTCTGTAAAGTCGCTGTGTGGTTTAAAGCTAGTCCAAATTCCACGTGCATTTGGAAGATGGATTCTAGAATCACTCTGTAGATCTCTTGGAAGACAGAGGTTCTTGATGACAAAGTTTTGAAGTTTATTGCAAGTACTTTGTTACTGATTGTGAGTTAGCTTAGCTGGCAAATGATGTACCTAAAAAAATTAATTTGAGCAGGTGCAAGATGATTGTTGTAATATTCCCACTTATATTTTCACGTGCGCTCTAGGAGGGGAGAAGAATTGTTGGGCTGAGGAGGAGTTGTGGATTATAGCTAGTATGGGCCAGAGTCTGTATATAATTCATTTACTTTTAGTCTTAGTGATATACCTATTGGGGCGTGCTTACATGTTTACAGCATCTATTTGCAACCGATGATTAATTCCTGAGGTGTGGTTTATAATGTGAGAATTGCTTGTGCACAATGTTAAAATATTTTTTAATAAATTGTCTCTTATTTGGAGGGTAGAAATGTGTGTAAGGTGGTAACTTAATTCACTGAGAAGCTGTTTGTATGGGTGCCTAGCAGTGAGCACCTAAGTGTTTGAATAAATGAATAAATAAATGAGAATTATTTTCTTTTTGCTATTGAACCTTACGTATTAAAAGGCGTTTGGCTTTTAGTCCAAGTTGTGGAGTTTAGTCTCAGCATTCCTCCCTGCCCTTTTGGCCCAGTGTGTTCATTCAGTATGCTGCTGAAGTAGGAACATTAGGTGCACTGCTTTCTGCTATATATTTCAAATAAAGAATTTTACAACTTATAGAATAATTCAGATGTAAATTGGGACGTGACTGGCATTTTGGGTATAATTTGTGAGAGCACTGGCTGTATGACCTGGCCCACAGTTTCTTTCATATTTTATATGTTTCTCCAGAGAAATACCCATAGACAAACAACATTTTCTAGATGATTTCTAGGTAGTAATTTACAGTCCCTAGTTTTACAAAATCCTAGGTTTTTCCAGTTATTTCATGGTGGTGTGAAATTCAAGGCACTCAAGATAAAATTTAAATTCACTGAAGAAATAATTCCATATGAAAGGATGCAAGGTACAAAACCAAAGTGCTGTGTAGTAGCTGAATTGACTTCTTTTGCTCTGAACTGGAGAGAAGGGAAGGGAAGTGTTTGCACATTATAAAAGCAGAGCCAGATTGTCTCCTCTTCTCTCCCAAGTGTGCTGGTATACCATAGTATTGTCATTTAGTACCATGTGTGAAATAGCTAAGGCTGCAGTTGAAAGGAGATAACTTAGTGGCCAAGTACATCTGAACTCTTGGAAACAATGTGATGAAAATACTTTCCAAGTACATAGAGAAAAATCTGAAAATCCAGCATTTTGTAGTCTAGAAAACCCCTATGGTAGGGCATCTCTGTACTGACCACTAGGCATACTAAGAGGTTTTTCTTGTAATATATTTTGTTGGTGGATTGATAAAGGGCGTTTTTTAAGAACTGTTTGGCTTGCTAGTGACAAGTTATTAACAAATTGTGGTACATCTTAATTGAACGGGAGAGAATATCAACATTCTTGATATATTTGCCCATTTTATATAATGCAGTTTTGAAGTCAAATACTACATTCAGTTGTGATTATCTCAAAGTATTTTGACATTTCATTTCATATATAATTTACGATGGCCTCAGGCCAATAGCAAAGGTATAGAAATGGTGGTATGGGTTAACTTTAGTGAGACCACCAGAAAACAGCACTGAGAAAGTGATTTGCACAAAGCTAAAACAGAAATGTGACCATTCAGAATTTGAGTATAGGTCATCCGCATTGCCCGATACTAATTTTTATGCATAAAGGTAAAGTTTATTTACCTTAAATAGGAAAGGAAACTCACACTTCACTTCACCTCTGTTAGGTTGTTTTCCCCTTCGGTGTCTGGAGTCCATTGGTACACAGCACAGCTTCTACGTTAATCCTGTCAGTAATTTCTCTTTTACATATTGCTTCTGCAGCACTGAAGACTTCATGCCTCTGTTTATTTTTGTATTTCTTAATATAAGATTATTTAGTCAACTGTATTTTCAGTAAAGGAGTACCTAAGTATACTGTTCTATTATATATTATAGTTCATTTAAATTACTGTACCTTTTACAGTCGAAATGTACGCTGTACACAAGGTAAAATGCGGTGTCTTAAAGTTGTGTGGGACAGCCTCCTGCTGTCTGGAAAATCTGAGTCTGCGCCACGGGGATTCTGACTTCTGCTTTAGGCTGTCCTTGTTGGGGAGTAGAGGTTCCTGGTAGCATATCTTCATGAGATGTTTAGGGTTTGTGTTTACAAGTGAGTCAGAATTTGGATTTGAAAATGTTGGTCGTCACAATTTCAGTTTATCTAATTATTCCTTGCTTTATTCTGCAAATAATTTGAGCTTTTTATCTATCAATCATCCATCTGTCCATCCATCCATCCATACATCGCTAGCATCCATTGGGAACTGACTTTCTTCTTCATTTAATTTTTTGTTCACTGCAGATTTGATGCCTCACCGCTACTTCCAGAGACCCACATTTCCTAGTGTATTGATGATTTCTGGGAAGAAACTGTAGGCTTGGTTTTAATGTTTCCAGATCTTTCCCATTTTGTGTTGGAGAGGTTGAAATGGTGAAACTAAGTTAGCATTGCTAAGGGAGTTGAGTGCCCTGTTTACTGAAATACCTTTGAATATGGCTCCCTTAATAGCGATTAATTTCATGTAAAATATTTGAATCTGGGCAGCTAAGTGTGTCTAGAGTCAAAAGCAAGCTGGAGACACAAAGAAAGGAGTTGTGATTTTTACAGTTATTACTGCTTCAAAATGATTACTAGTAATGAATTTAGAATTTTTTTATTTTGTGAGTCAAGAAGATGGAATATATATCCTTTTAAGTGTTTTCTTTGCCTAGACCTTTATTGTCCCTTACTCTTCTTTGTGTTTGTTTCCTTGGTTGTCAAATAGTGATAGATTCATTCCTCCTTATTAATGCTCTGAATGATAAACTGGGTAAAGCCAATATAGACTATTAGTTCAGAGTTTGGGTTCTACGACTAAGCTGCCTAGATTCAAATCTTAGTCATATTATGAAAAGACTGTGATTATTTATTTAATTATTCCTCCAGTGTGGACCCTTAGATTGTTTCATTGCTTTGCTCTTTTTTTCTAAAGTACCAATGGATATCAAATGTGCACATTTATGATTATTTCCATATGATACACTCCTAAAAGTGCCTAAGATATGAATCTTTTAAGGGTTCTTGATACATGTGTCACATTGACATTATTGTCAGGTGTGTTCTTTCACAACAGAGGGACATTCTTTATCTTTTAAGAATTTAAAATACCTTTGTCACGTAACTTGCAGTTTAGTGTCTTACTCTTGCTAATTCTTTGTTCTTTTCTTTTTTTTTTTGGGTGAGGAAGATTGGCCCTGAGCTAACATCTGTGCCAGTCTTCCTCTATTTTTTGTATATGGGACGCTACCACAGCATGGCTTGATGAGAGTTGTGTAGATCTGGGCCCAGGATCTGAACCTGTGAACCCCAGGCCACTGTAGTGAAAATCCGAACTTGACCCTTAGGCCGCCAGGCTCACCCCACTCTTGCTAATTCTTGAGCAAGAGACTTAATTTTTGATGGGCTTTCTTACATGAATTCAATGAGTTTCTGTTGTTTGAATTTTAGTAGAAATAGCATTTAGATAAATTTAAATATAGGCCTAGCGACAGCCATTGTCTGACACTGTTTTCTTTGAGGGTCACCTCGTGATAATTCAGTTTTACTTTATAAAATGGGAACTTTACTGTACTTCGTAGAGAGGCAATAATTACTTTTAGTTCTATGGAAAGAAAATAATTTTCATAGCAACTTAAATTGTAGTTAGTGAAAGTAATATTTATGAATTCTCTGGTTAAGTTTTCCAAAAACTGAGGAAACAATACTAGAATGCAAAGTGCTGTTGCTATAATCTCTGCTTAGGGTGAAAGGTGAAATTGGGGATCTCTGGAGTTTCCTTTGCTGCAGACCTTCTGAATAGCCCAGATTTCTGTATATTGCAGAGTTTACTGCTATTTACCACTTTATGGCCTAAATTTTTGATTTACCCATTTTGAGAAGAAATCTTAGTAGAATGTATTGTACCTCCCAGCCTTTTTTTAAAAATTAACTTTATTGAAGTATAATTTACATACAAATAAAATGCACAGATTATATTTTATTCTTTTACTGAGGTAACAGTGGTTTATAACATTATATAAATTTCAGGTGTACATCATTGTATTTCGATTTCTGTGTAGATTACATCATGTTCACCACCCAAAGACTAATTAGGATCCATCACCACACATGTGCCTAATCACCCCCCTTTCCCCCTCTTCCCTCCCCCTTCTGCTCTGGTAACCACCAATCCAGTCTCTGTTTCTATGTGTTTGTTTGTCCTTGTTTTTATTTTCTACTTATGAGTGAGATCATGTGGTATTTGACTTTCTCCCCTCTGACTTATTTCACTTAGCCTAATGCCTTCAAGGTCCATCCATGTTGTCACAGATGGCCAGATTTCATCGTTTCTTATGACTGAATAGTATTCCATTGTGTATATACACCACATCTTCTTCATCCGTTCGTCCCTTGATGGGCACCTTGGTTGCTTCCAAGTCTTGACTATTGTGAATAATGATGCAGTGAACATAGGGGTGCGTGTATCTTTATGCATCGGTGTTTTCATGTTCTTTGGATAAATACCTAGCAGTGGAATAGCTGCATCATATAATAATGTACAGTGGGGATTCAACAACTGTATACTCCTGTGTAACTACCACCGCAAACAAAACACAGGTCATTTTCATTCCCCCAGAAAATTTCCTCATGCCCCTTGGAGTCATATCTCCCCCCCAAACAAACACATACCCTGCCCCATGCAGTCACTGATCTGATTTCTGTCACTACAGATGAGATTTGCCTGTCTTAGGAAATAGAACCATACAGTGTGTGTTCTTTTATGTCCTTCCCAACCTGATGTAGTATGTGGAATATACTTTTCTCTAGTCTCAGTAATGGAACATTCTTATGCCTGTACGGCGCTGCAGCACAGGGATTTCATTTGTATTGGGCTTTGTGTGTCTTTGTCTCTAACTGTAGTAGCTCCGCACTTGGCTTTGGGGTGAGGGGTTCTTGTGCTAGTTTTTTTCCCCCCTCCACAAAGCCCTAGTATGTAGTTGTGTATCATAGTTGTAAGTCCTTCTAGTTCCTCTGTGTGGGAAGCGCCACAGCATGGCTTGATGAGCCGTGCATAGGTCTGTGCCCAGCATCCAAACCAGCGAACTTGGGCCGCCAAAGCAGAACACAGGAACTTAACTACTACACCAGCCAGTACCTTGTGCTAGCTTTCTAAAAGATTGTTTCTGGCTCTGCGCTTCGTGTCTAACTGCTAACTACTAGGATACTGCTTTGTTTCTTGCTGTTTTATCTGCATTGTATCTTTCAAAGGTGGGGGCTATACAAACTGGGTAAACGTCCGGTATGGTGCTGTATGATAAATGCATGTAATTCGTGCTCATGTTTGTTTAGCAGAATGATGACCACAGGTCCATGATACACGCTGCAAATGTGCATCCACAGGAGTGGTCCTACCTTTCTGCGCCCTGTCCCTGCCTCTCTTCCCACATGTCCTTTGGCCATTGTTCCATCTGTCTTTTGTTTTGCCCTCTAATTCTCCAGGATGTTATATCAGCCACTTTATTCCTCATCAGCCTTTATAGTTCATCACACTCAGTTATCTCCAACCCTCTCCCCCCAGCAACTCCCTGCCGCTCCTGTCTCAGGCTGGGGTTGATTTCCTTTCCACTCGCCAGTGTTCTCTCTAGGCTAGGTGCCTTCTCAGATTTTAATGCTGGGGAAAGAAGTGTTCCACCTTGAGCTTAAATTGTACTTTGTGCAGCCTGACTTGTTTCTTAGCATCCAGCCAAGGCTGCTTTGAAACCATCCAGCAGGGAGGGAAGAGCAAGGTTGCATCATTCCTGTGGGTTGTGGCTGCAGTGTCTTTTGCTGGTTTTAAGAACAGCTCACTACTTTTTTTGCGGGGGCGGGGGGTGGGAAGATTAGCCCTGAGCTAACATCTGCCGCCAATCCTCCCCTTTTTGCTGAGGAAACTGGTCCTGAGCTAACATCCACGCCCATCTTCCTCCACTTTATATGTGGGACGCCTACCACAGCATGGCTTGCCAAGTGGTGCCATGTCCGCACCTGGGATCCGAACTGGCGAACCCTGGGCCGCTAAAGTAGAACGTGCAAACTCAACCACTGTGCCACCAGGCCAGCCCCCAGCTCGCTACTTTTTTTCCAAGTGACCTGGAAACAATTACTTTGCCTATATAAGTCATAACAGTTATAGATGTTTACTGCCCACTATTTATATTTAATTATTATTTGGTGTAATTATGATAAAGCGTATCATTAGATATACACCAGATTAATGGGTAGTTTATTTGACCATTATGGTAACCTCTATTTGTAAATACTCTGTTTCCGTAGTTTGTTGTTCATGTTACATGATGAGGTTCACAACAACTTTGAGAGAGCCCTGGTGAACATGACAGTATTGATGATCTTTGGGTATTGATCGTAAGCCTGATCATTTATATACATTTTGCTAGCTTTCTGAATGCTACATCAGTTTTTGCTGAGGCCTGGAGTAAAAGAAATTTGAGTGACTGTTTAATGTCAGGCTCTTAATAGACCTTATTTCATTTAGTTCTTATAACAACTGTGATGTAGGTAGCATTGTTATTTCTTTCACAGATAAGGAAACGAGCTTAGATTAATTAATTGAATTGTTCTCTTGTGATCTTGAGGATATTTGGTTTTGAGCCATTTCAAATGAAGGCAATAATACCTACCATGCAGGGTTGTTGGGAGCATTATAAATAATGTATATGTAAAGCATCACGCATAGTACCTGACACTGAAGTTGTTGTACAGACATTTTTCCTGTTCTAAGTAAATTTATGGTCTAGATTATCTTCCAAAACATCCTAGCCTTTGCTTGAATTTATTCATCTCTAAAGGTAGTCCATTCCATCTTGATCCACAGCATAGAATTATTTGTAATAGATTTTGAATAACTGCTGTCAGCACCTTGCTTTTGTACACTACAGTTCAACCTGAATTCAATAAATTAAAATAAGAGCATTAAAAAGACCATATATCCATTTTGAATGGTATCATTGGAGCATTACTTCAAAATGAAAAACAACTACAACCACAACCAAAAAATCCAGACTACATTTCCTGGGATATTTTCAAAGACTTGTTTTTTTTTCCCCCTGGTAACAATTCATTGACAATTCACAAACCATATAATTCACTCATTTAAAATATACAATTCGAGGTTTTAGTATATTCACAAAGCTGTGCATCCATCACCACAATCAGTTTTAGCACATTTTTCATCAACCCTTAAAGAAACTCCAAACCTTCTAGCAGTCCCCTTCTACTCTTTCCTCCTCCCACCCCATTGTCTGGAAACCACTAATCTACTTTCTGTCTCTGGATTTGCCTGTTCCAGACATTTCCTATAAATGGAATCGTACAAAATATGGCCTTTTGTGACTGACTTCTTTCACTTAGCATAATGTCTTTAAGGTTCATCCATGTTGTACAGGTATTATTGCTTCAGTCCTTTATTGCCAAGTAATATTGTATAGATATACTACATTGTGTGTATCCATTCATCAGTTGATGGACATTTGGGTTGTTTCCATTTTTGGCTGTTATGAATAATGCTATGAATATTTTTGTGTGCACATAGGTTATCATTTCTTTTGGAGAACTGCCAGACTTTTCCAAAGTGGCTGCACCATTTTATATTCCTAACAGCAGTGTATGAGGGTTCCAGTATCTACAGCATCACCAACTCTTGTTTGTGTCTTTTTTATTATAGCTTTCATAGACTTTTACATATTGGCCTGGACGATGGGCAGATGCTTTAGTGATGTCTGTAAATGTGGTATACTCTGCATGGTGTTTTTACTGGTAGTTCTGATTGCCAGAGTGTTGCACGGACTTTGGGGTGGAGCACTTATATCATTGGCAAGCTGGAGGCCTAATTCTTTGAACTGATACAAGTGATACCACTTACTGGTTAAAGTAATTATATGTGTGGAGGCCTAGCATTGCTGTATCTAAAAAGTCTTTAGAAACACTTTTCCTATATATTTAGTTTCAATAATAGACTTTAATAGGAATGCTGTTAGTATAGTACCTAGTTTGGGGAAAGTTTATTTGTAGAACTGATGAACGTATTTTAAACTTTGTCAGTAACACATATCAATTCAAATCATGTGCTGATTTGGTCAAAGAAATTAACTGTTGTTAAGCATTAGGTTGGCATTCTCCCTATGTCATTATTGTTATGGTTAATATCCAAACACTACTGAAGGCCTTCTCCAGGGGGTAATATTTCCCCAAAGGGAGTGAAAATTGGTTCTTTTGGGTGTGGGGTGAAAAAAGATCTTAGCTATTACAGTGGTTTCTGGCCACCTCAAGGGCCACAGTACATAAACTGATATGTAGGGTATCTGTGATACTAAAATTTCATAGTTTGGGGATGATTAGGGGAAAAAATATACAGAAAGGTTCCCTGTAAGGGTGGTAATGAAAAACAGGTTGAGAAACACTTCTCTACTGCACAAAACAGAGCTGCTAAAATGTGAGCCCATTAGAGATCATTGAGTCAGACCTTCTCATTGTACAGTGTTTAAATAAGGCACTGAAATGAAATAATTTACTTCCTGACAAAAAGAGTGCCTACTGTGTACAAGGACTCTACTATTCAGGGGGATAAAAAATGAAAAGACCTTCCGCTTCCCTTGGGAGAAGTCTTATCTAGAGTTAAATGTGGAGTGATTGATTATTGCTGTAGTTGAGGGAGGTCTATTCAAGGCGAGTGAGGGAGCACAATGGAAAGCCACATAAGACAGCTTGGGAGAGGCAGGGAAGGGTCCAGGAGGAGTACTGTGTGTAAGCTTTGAGTCTTGACTCACCCTTCTAGGCAGCTGTAGTAGAATTTAGTTATTTTTCAAACTTGAGTGTGTTTTATAACCACTGGGTTGCTTGTTTAAAATGCAGCTTCTGAAGCCTCACCCCAGAGAGTATGATTTGGGGTTGGGTTCTGGAGATTCTGGTGCAGGTAGTCTAAGAACCTTGTTTTGGGAAATGATGCGCTAAGAGGCGGCGTTGGAAAATTTTCATAGGCAAACACTTGGTCTAATCTTGCTTTGTGGACATTAACCCATTAGGCTGTCGCCTTTCTTCTTTTTTCCAGCAGCCTATAAATAAATACTCCCCAAACATGGATTAGAACTTTTTTCCCCTAGCTAAGCTGTCAGAACTGTTTCTTGCCTTCCTGGGTTGCTTATGTTCTGTTTGTATGTGTTTTCTTTAGCCATTTCTTTGTAGCCCCTTAGGGTGATGGGATCCTTTACCTACTGCTGTTCAGAATAAAGGCAATGTTAGTCCTGTCTTCTTTTTATTTTTTTTAAAGATCGGCACCTGAGCTAACATCCGTTGCCAATCTTCTTTCTTTTTCTTTTTTCTTCTCCCCAAAGCCCCCCCTGGTACATAGTTGTGTATTTTTAGTTGTGGGTCCTTCTAGTTGTGGCATGTGGGACGCTGTCTCAGCATGGCCTGATGAGCAGTGCCATGTCTGTGCCCAGGATCCGAACCAGTGAAACCCTGGGCTGCCAAAGCGGAGAGCACGAACTTAACCACTCGGCCACGGGGCCAGCCCCTTCGTCCTGTCTTCTTACCTGGTTGGAGAATATTGCGTTCAATCCTGGGTGCTGCAGGTGAAAGGATAGTGTCAAGTCAAGGGGACTTGAAGAGGAGAGAGACTAGCATTATCTGGGACTGATGGAAAGAAAGAACCCTGAGTGTTTAACTTGGAAAAGAACACATACTGGGCATTGTCCAAGTACAGGCTAAATTGCCACTCGTTAAAGTTGTAGAACTGGATGTCAAAACTACAGGGCCAGAGAGAAGATCCAAGATGGCGGCGTGAGCAGACTTCTTTGTCTCTCCCCCTTCAAATCTACAACTAATTGGACATTCATCGCTTGACAAAGGATATTTATATAACATCTCAGGACGTCGGAGAGACCCACACTGCTATACATCGGAAGGCTGACGGACTTCCCTCCGGGAGGAGGTGGAGATAGGTGAAAACTCTCCGACCCTGACCCCCGAACAGCCTAGATCCTGCGCGCGGCTTTCTCCCTGCGGACGCCCCCAGAACATCGCTACATGCCAAGGGCAGGAGGGAGCGCACACCAGAGGAGCGACGGTGGAAACAGGTGAACAGACCCCTACCCAAGCCCCCGCAATTACACCTGAGACCAGAAGGAAGCTCCAGGGTTACACACCGGAGGCCGTGGGGAAAACCCCTACCCGCCATAAGTGGAGAGGTCCCCCCAGCATCAACAACGCCTGGGGGCCCCCCGGAGAGAAACCCAAGCGGCGCGCCAGCCCACCAGCTGCCGCCGCCAGCTCCTCTGACCGGACTTTTGCCCGGGAGGGGATCTGGACTACCAAAGATCTCCTGGGAGAGGTCCGGGCTGGGTGGAGCTCCAGCGGTTGGCAACGCGGCCTGGGGAAGAAACTCTGAAGTCCCGTCCCGGCGGCAGGCAGGGACTTTGCCTGCCATTATCGGAGAGGCCCTGCCCAGACTCCACAACGCGTGGGGGCTCTCCCAAACGGCGCGCCAGCCCGCCAGCTGCCGCGGCAAGCTCCGCTGACCGGGGCTCTCGCCCGGGAGAGGCTTGGGACTACCGGAGATCTGCAGGGAGAGGTCCGGGGCTGAGTGGAGCTCCAGCGGCCAGCTGCGCGGCCGGGGGGAGAAACTCTGAAGGCCCGTCCGGGCAGCAGGCAGGGTCTTTGCCTGCCATTAGCAGACAGGCTCTGCCAAGCATCCACAATGCCGGGAGGGTCCCAAAGAGGAGAATCTCAGGCAGGGCAGCAGCCGACCAGCTGCCACTGAACTCAAGGTATCCGGCTATCCCCCAGTTAGAGCAATGAGCTCCCCGAGATCCTAGGGGAGAGGACTGGGGCTGGGTGGAGTTCCAGCGACCTGGCTCTGTGGCCCAGGGGGGAAACTCTATAGTCTCACAGAAGCCTCAGCGATATCCTCTGCACAGCACTAGTAGAGAGCACCCATCTGGCAACCACAAGGCTGGAAGACCTTGGGACAGAAGTAGCATAGCTAGGGGAGCTAACCACAGACTGTAGAAAATGCCCATAGCTCTGCTGTGACCCATAGTGGAAAAGCGAGATTTTGTGGGCACCAACAGTGACAGAGCTGCAAATATAAGTGATCCTGCCCCTGGCTGCTGGGAAAGCCCATAAAACTGCTGCAAAACCTAAGGAGGGACCACGTCTAGGTGGTCTGCAACAGTAGGCACCAGCAGTCTGAAGCCCCCCCTGTGACGGCCTCCACAGCTGAAGAGGGAACCCATAGGATCACTGTGACTGCATGGAGGGGCCCAGGCCCAGTTAGCAACAGCTGATAGGGTTCCTGGTTGGAGCAGTATAAACAGCTGTCCCCCCACCACACCAGTAGAAACAAGTGGAAGCAGTAACTAAACTCTATCTCTATGCGGAGGCACAAATCTACACCATCAAGCAATATGAAAAAATATTAAATCTCCAGAACAGAAGGAAAATGACAAACACACAGAAAACAACCCCAAAGACAACGAAATATACAACCTAAATGATGATGACTTCAAAACAGCCATCATTAAAAAACTCAATGAGTTAAAAGAGAATTCAGATAGACAGCTCAACGAGTTCAGGAGCTATGTCACAAAAGAGTTTGATACTGTAAAGAAGAACCAAACAGAAATACTGGAAATGAAGAACACAATAGAGGAGATTAAGAAAAATCTAGATGCACTGAACAGTAGGGCCGATAATATGGAGGAAAGAATTAGCAATTTGGAAGATAGAAATATAGAAATGCTGCAGGCAGAGGAGGAGAGAGAGCGAAGACTAAAAAGAAATGAAGAAACTCTCCGAGAATTATCAGACACAATTAGGAGATGCAACCTAAGGATTATAGGTAAACCAGAGGGAGAAGAGAGGGAGAAGGGGGCAGAAAGCCTTTTCAAAGAAATAATGGCTGAGAACTTCCCAAACCTGGGGAGGGAGATGGAACTTCATGTGACAGAAGCCAATAGATCTCCAAACTTTATCAATGCAAGTAGACCAACCCCAAGACATATAGTAGTGAAGCTAGCAAAGGTCAACAACAAGGAATACTAAGGGCAGCCAGGCAGAAGAAATTAACCTACAAAGGAAACCCCATCAGGCTTTCAGCAGACTTCTCAGCAGAAACTTTACAGGCTAGAAGAGAGTGGAATGATATATTCAAAAATCTGAAGGACAAAAGCCTGCAGCCAAGAATTCTCTGCCTGGCGAAAATATCCTTCAAATACAATGGAGAAATAAAAACTTTCCCAGATAAACAAAAATTAAGGGAGTTCATTGCCACCAAACCTCTTCTTCAAGAAATGCTCAGGAAAACCCTCATTCCTGAAAAATCAAAAAAAGGAAAGGGACTACAAAACCAAGAGCAAAGGAGATAAGTCGAAGGACAACAACAGAGAGTAGCAGCTCTACATCAGAACAGACTAAACCATGGGACGAGAAACAAAGGAAATTGAAGAGAACCGGAAAACAAGACATAAAGTGGCAGCGGTAGGCCCCCACATTTCAATAATCACTCTAAAGGTAAATGGATTGAACTCTCCACTCAAAAGACACAGAGTGGCAGGATGGATCAAAGAACAAGACCCAACAATATGCTGCCTCCAGGAAACACACCTCAGCCCCAAAGACAAACACAGACTCAGAGTGAAGGGATGGAAGACAATACTCCAAGCTAATAATGAACAAAAGAAAGCAGGTGTCGCTATACTAACATCAGACAAAGTAGACTTCAAAGTAAAACAGGTAAAGAAAGACAAAGAGGGACAGTATATAATGATAAAAGGGACTCTCCACCAAGAAGACATAACACTTGTAAATATATATGCACCCAACACAGGAGCACCAAAATTTGTAAAGCAACTCTTAACAGAACTAAAAGAAGACATCAACAATACTGTAATAGTAGGGGACCTCAACACACCATTAACACCAATGGATAGAACATCCAGACAGAAAATCAGCAAGGAAATTATAGAATTAAATGAAAAATTAGACCAGATGGACTTAATAGATATATATAGAACACTTCATCCAAAAACAGCAGGCTACACATTCTTCTCAAGTGCGCATGGAACATTCTCAAGAATAGACCATATTCTGGGAAACAAAGCAAGCATCAATAAATACAAGAGAGTTGAAATAATATCAAGCATCATTTCTGATCACAATGCTATGAAACTAGAAATCAACTACAAGAATAAAGCAGAGAAAGGTGCAAAAATGTGGAGACTAAACAACACGCTACTGAACAAACAATGGATTATTGAAGAAATTAAAGAAGAAATCAAATATTATCTGGAGACAAATGAGAATGAGAACACGTCATACCAAATCATTTGGGATGCAGCAAAAGCAGTCCTAAGAGGGAAATTCATTGCAATACAGGCTCACCTCACAAAACAAGGAAAAGCTCACATAAGCAACCTCAAATGACACGTCACAGAATTAGGAAAAGAACAAAGCCCAGAGTCAGTAGAAGGAGGGAAATAATAAAAATAAGAGCAGAAATAAACGATATTGAAACTAAAAAGACAATAGAAAGGATCAATGAAACAAAGCGTTGGTTCTTCGAAAAAATTAACAAAATCAACAACTCTTGGCCAGACTCACCAAAAAAAGAAGAGAGAAATCTCAAATAAATAAAATTAGGAATGAGAGAGGAGAAATCACAACAGATACCAAAGAAATACAAGGGATGATAAGAGAATACTATGAAAAACTATATGCCAACAAATTGAACAACCTAGAAGAAATGGACAAATTCCTGGACTCTTACAACCTCCCCAAACTGAACCAGGAAGAAATTGAGAATCTGAATAGGCCAATCACAAGTAAAGAAATAAAAACAGTAATCGAAAACCTCCCCAAAAATAAGAGTCCAGGACCAGACGGCTTCTCTGGAGAGTTCTACCAAACATTCAAAGATTTACTACCTATCCTTCTCAAACTATTCCAGAAAATTGAGGGAGATGGAGTACTCCCCAACACATTCTATGAAGCCAACATCACTCTGATCCCCAAACCTGACAAGGACAACACAAAGAAGGAGAACTACAGGCCGATGTCACTGATGAACATGGATGCAAAAATCCTCAACAAAATTCTGGCAAACCGAATACAGCGATACGTAAAAAAAATTATACACCATGATCAAGTGGGATTTATACCAGGGACACAGGGATGGTTCAACATCCTCAAGTCAATCAGCGTGATACACTACATTAACAAAATGAGAAACAAAAACCACATGATCATCTCAATAGATGCAGAGAAAGCATTCAACAAGATCCAACATCCATTTATGGTAAAAACCCTCAATAAAATGGGTATAGAAGGAAAGTACCTCAACATAATAAAGGCCATATATGACAAACCCACAGCCAACATCATACTCAACGGACAAAAACTGAAAGCCATCCCTCTGAGGACAGGAACACGACAAGGGTGCCCACTTTCACCAATCCTATTCAACATAGTACTGGAGGTGTTAGCCAGAGCAATTAGGCAGGAGAAAGAAATAAAAGGAATCCAAATAGGCAATGAAGAAGTAAAACTCTCGCTGTTTGCAGACGAGATGATCTTATATATAGAAAACCCCAAAGAATCCATAGGAAAACTATTAGAAATAATCAACAGCTACAGCAAAGTTGCAGGGTATAAAATCAGCATACATAAATCAGTAGCATTTCTATACACAATGAACCAACAGAAAAAGAACTCAAGAACTCAATCCCATTCACAATTGCAATGAAAAGAATAAAATACCTTGGGATAAATTTAACCAAGGAAGTGAAAGATTTATACAATGAAAACTACAAGACTTTCTTGAAAGAAATGGATGACGACATAAAGAGATTGAAAGACATTCCATGCACATGGATTGGAAGAATAAACATAGTTAAAATGTCCATACTACCTAAAGCAATCTACAGATTCAGTGCTATCCCAATCAGAATCCCAAGGGCATTCTTTACAGAAATTGAACAAAGAATCCTAAAATTCACATGGGGCAGCAAAAGAGCGTGAAAAGCTAAAACAATCCTGAGTAAGAAAAACAAAGCCGGAGGCATCACAATCCCCGATTTCAAAACATACTACAAAGCTACAGTGTTCAAAACTGCATGGTACTGGTACAAAAACAGGTGCACAGATCAATGGAACAGAATTGGAAGCCCAGAGATAAAACCACACATCTATGGACAGCTAATCTTCGACAAAGGAGCTGAGGGCCTACAATGGAGAAAAGAAAGTCTCTTCAACAAATGGTGTTGGGAAAACTGGACAGCCACATGTGAAAGAATGAAGATCGATCATTCTTTTTCACCATTCACAAAAATAAACTCAAAATGGATCAAAGACTTAAAGGTTAGGCCTGAAACAATAAGTCTTCTAGAAGAGAATATAGGCAGTACACTCTTTGACATCAGTTTCAAAAGAATCTTTTTGGACACTATAACTCCTCAGATGAGGGAAACAATAGAAAGAATAAACAAATGGGACTTCATCAGACTAAAGAGTTTCTTCAAAGCTAGGGAAAACAGGATTGAAACAAAAAAACAGCCCACTAATTGGGAAAAAATATTTACAAGCTACTTATCCGACAAAGGATTCATATCCATAATATACAAAGAACTCACACAGCTTAACAACAAAAAAACAAACAACCCGATCAGAAAATGGGCAGAGGACATGAACAGACATTTCTCCGAAGAAGATTTATAAGTATGGCCAAGAGACACATGAAAAGATGTTCATCATCCCTAATCATCAGGGAAATGCAAATCAAAACTACACTAAGATATCACCTTACACCCGTTAGATTGGCAAAAATATCCAAAACCAAAAGTGGCAAATGTTGGAGAGGTTGTGGAGAAAAAGGAACCCTCATACACTTTTGGTGGGAATGCAAACTAGTGCAGCCACTATGGAAAACAGTATGGAGATTTCTCAAAAAGTTAAAAATAGAAATACCCTATGACCCAGCCATCCCACTAGTGGGTATCTACCCTAAGAATCTGAAATCAGCAATCCCAAGAATCCCTTCCACCCCTATGTTCATCGCAGCATTATTTACAATAGCCAAGACATGGAACCAACCTAAATGCCCAGAACCTGACGACTGGATAAAGAAGATATGGTATATATACACAATGGAATACTACTCAGCCATAAAAAAGGACCAAATTGTTCCATTCGCATCAACATGGATGGACCTGGAGGGTATTATGTTAAGCGAAATAAGCCAGACAGAGAAAGACGAACTCTATATGACCCCACTGATAGGTGGAAGTTAACATATAGACATGGAGAACCGATCGGTGGTTACCAGGGAAAAGGGGGGGTGGGGGGAGGCCACAAAGGGTGAAGTGGTGTGCCCACAACATTACTAACAATAATGTACAACTGAAATCTCACAAAGTTGTAATCTATCATAATCTGAAAAAAAAAAAAAAAAAAAAAACTACAGCGCCAGAGTGTAATTTAATGAGGTGGTGGGCCTGATGTACAATATGTGACCTGGAGGGTACATGTCCATTCTAAAAGGGGCAGCCCCACCCATTAGCTCCAGCTGGATCTTACCATTAAGAGCCATGAATCAGTCAGATCTTATGATTTTTCAAGAGAAGTGAGATATCCAGATTTTTATGTAAACTCTCCCAGATTTTTTAAAAAATCACACAACCAATTAAAGAAAAACAATAAAAACAGAACTACAGACCAAAACAAGTATTTCTGCATGCTACCAGTTTGTAATCTCTTATGTATCAGATAAAACTTTGACTAGTTAACCCATAAATTTTTTTCAAATTCTGTGATTAAGGTAGACAGCCCGCAAACAGGAACTTACTTATTTATAGGACCCGACCTTGGCAGCAAGATTGTAAGGCAAGGTAGAATTTGGAGATAAGATTGTATAATTGCAGGACCATACTTTTGTGAATTGTCGGTTAAAATTTGTTTGTCTCAAAGTGAGATTCAGGGTGCAGTGCCCCTTCCTCTCTCATCTCTAAATTTAGGAATCCCAGGACCCATTTAGGGCTATGTAGCCCAATAAAGTAGGTTTCTGGGGAATTAGCAAATGAGATCAGTCACAGAACATCCATTTTTGTTTAATTCAGTGAAAATTCTGGCCAGGCCATAACTACATTTAGCCTAGAGTACTCACTGGATCTCCTTTTACCCCTAGAAAAATCAAACCAGTAGCAGCAGGGCCCTCCAACTTAACCCACTTAAATGGTTATTTTCTCGTAGTTGTGCTATCCCCTTAGACTAGACAGTCTCTCTCTGACCATTAATTAGTATATCAGATGTTCTGAAATACACTGTAATAAATTAGAATTGGGGCCATCGAATATGAATTATTAGTAACCCTCCAAAGGTACTGGGCATCAGAAAAGGTAAATTCCCTAAGTTATTCATCTTCTTGAAATACAGTTTGCTGTTAATCTTAATTATGCTTAATTACAGTCAAATCTGAATTCGGCCTTTCAATAGATTTTATATACAATACACAATACTTACATACATTTCCTCTTTCTAGTTTATCATTTAAAAAATTGGAGCAGCTTAAGAAAGATTTGAGTCAATTAAGAATCTTTACACACTGCTTGTTTGTTCCTACCTTTGACATGTATTTTAGTAAACTTAATAGTCTTTCATCAGATGTTTGGGCTATGTTCCTTTTGAATAATTAATGTCCCTTTTGAATTAATTACTCTTTAGGTAACTGATTTTGAAAAACCTTTATTTGTACCACTACTAATTCCGACAATCCTTTTCTCAAATTGAGATGCCTTCTGTGACTACTCTCGTGTTGACTGAGTTTGTTTGTCACCACCGTTTTCCCCAAACAGGGAATCCCTATGGGACCAATATCACTCTTCGGTCAGGAAAAGGTTGTATAAATAGCTGTGCACACACTCAGAGGAGGGAAGGAGGAGAACTTAAGTGTTGGGCCCCAGATGTGAACTCCTGTTTTTGTTTTAGGGTAATTAATGTTTCCTTGGATTGAGCTAAACTTGTGCTTCTCATTTTCAGTTCTGAATCGGCAACCTTTAGGCATGGGCTGGGGGTGGGGGAAATGGAGTTTGTATTTCATGTCATCCCCAGATGAATGGAGTAACATGAGAGCAATGCTTTTTTAAGCTTGGACTTGAGGCTAGAAAATGGGTTATGGAAGGTGGGAACTCTCCCCCTAGAATCCCAGAGACTTGGGAGAAACTAGACCACGAGGGGTCTCTTCTTATACTCTAATGACGTCAGTTCTTAGAGATGTGTTGGGTTTTGTGGTGTTTGCTCCTAGGTTCTCTGGCTGATTGTGTTATAAGGTGGGCTTGCTCCTGTCTGCCATTCTGCCTCCCTTTCGTCTCCCCCCTTCCCCCCCGGCCTTCTAAATTAGATACATTCCCCCTCTGCTCCCAGACGTCTCCATCTCTTCGTCCCCTGACAGAGCAATCATTTATCAAGTTGTTTCACGCGTTGTCGGGAGGGGGGCCCTGGGGACTCGAGTTTGTTTCGTCCCTTTGTTGGAGCTCCACAGGATCGTCCAGCTTAGTCTCCAGCCAACTGCTGAGAGTTGCTGGACTCCAGGAGCAAATGTTAAAGGGGCTGCCTTTCATCTACTTGCTGCTACTTCAATCTTGTATTTTAAATTCCAGTTTATTGGAACTGTAATCACCCTGAACTCTTAGAATTTCTGGATGGATGTAATCCTCAGAGGTTTTTGGTCTTTTTTTTTTCATTACTTTTTCTTTTTTCCCTATCCCAGTCATTGAGGATCTGGAAATAGATTTCTATTCCCTTTATTTATCTTTGTTATTCCTTTTCTATTTTCTTTTATTCCTTCGTTACTACCCCACTTCTTTCTAAGTGGTAGATTATTATGGATAGATTTAGTAAGTGGGAGTTTCTGCTTTTGTAAGACATCTTCTTTTTGGATATATTTTAACTTTCAAGGTGTCATTTTTCCTGATGTCACACTTCATTATCAATAGATATATCTAAATAGTAGAGAGATTAAAAAAAGATTTTAAAGCTTGTTAAACTTAAATGCAAGGTGTTACTGCTTATTACTAGGGGTTATGCAAGTTTTCTAAAGTGTCTAGAAAAGTAAAAGGAACAATACACTTAGACTTAAGGATGTAGTATGAATGTTAACCAGTGTTCATTGACCATAAATTTGAAGGTGCATGTTGCTTACTGTAATTTAATAGTTTAAAAGGGCCATGTTTATTTTGTAGAGTAATAGAAATCAGACTGTAATGTTACAAGGGTTATGAGAATTTTTTCTGTGATCCTGCAAATTCCCCCCCTCAATATTTTATTATGAAATCTTTCACATAAACGGAAAGGTTGAAAGGATTGTACCTTATATTTTGGGCTTAAAAAGTGTTTTTTCTTTACCAAGCTGAATGAAATGTAGTAATCTCACAATGCATTGTAAAGTTACATTCGGAAGCAAAATAACGAGGAAAAAATACCCCAGATGACATGCGTTAAAAACAGTCTGGGGCTGGCCCAGTGGTGCAAAGGTTGTTTGCACATTCCGCTTTAGTGGCCCAGGGTTCGCCAGTTGGGATCCCAGGTGCGGACCTATGCACTGCTTGTTAAGCCATGCTATGGCATGCATCCCACATAAAATAGAGAAAGGTGGGCATGGATGTTAGCTCAGGGCCAGTCTTCCTCAGCAAAAAGAGGAGGATTGGCAGCAGATGTTAGCTCAGAGCTAATCTTCCTCAAAAAGAAAAAAGTCTGAATTCTAAAATGAGCCTACGCTTGTGTTTCCTGTAGACAAGCTGAGCCCAGAACCTGAAGTTGGACAGCATTGCTAGTCGTCAGGTTTAATGGGGAAGATGTTCCCCCTCCTCATCGCACACTTGAGGTTGAAAGCATTTAGTCACCTTGATCAGACTTACGAACTGAAAAATAGTTTATAATGAGCAATAAATTGTCTTTAGTGCTGTGACTTTTAATATCAAAGTGAGTCCAAAATATTTTCCCCCAGGGTATGTCCTTATTGGGATATTTTTCAGCTATAAAACTGTAGTGTGTTATTTCCCATTGATTTTCACAATAAAACTTAATAAAATTGTATGTTGCTAATAAAAAGGATTTTTTCTTATATATACAACTATTCAAGTATCAGTAATACTTAGCTATATTTCAAATTAATATGAAAGCAAGGAGACTTTGCATTAATCTGAAAATTTAATATGTGCTGTTTGCCAAGATACCGTTTTAGGCAGTTGGATTATAGCAGTGAATAAAACATGCAAAAATCCTCTTGGAGCTTCAGTTCTATGGAGGAAGACATATCAGGCACTCCATTTTCTTGATATTCTATGGCAAGAGCTGGTGAGCTTTTTTTCTATAAAGGGACAGACAATTTCTGTTGAATTACTCAACTTTTTATGTAAATGATTGGGCAAGCCTGTGTTTCAGTAAAACTTTATTTATAAGAACAAGTGGCAGACCATAGTTTGCTGATCTCTTCTAAGCTGTAAAAGAAAGACAAACATTAGATCATAAAAATTCTTTAGAAATATTTGTATAACAAAAGACGCTTAAGTAAGTGGGCAAATGAGAGATTTAAGAAATAAGTGTTGGCAAAGCAGATGACAAAGAGTCGATACTGTTAATATATGTACATTCCAGTGGAACAGTAGGCAAAGGATGTGAAGAGGCAAATCACAGAAGAGCAAATTTAAATGGCCAGCAAATATCTGAAAAGATGCTCATCTGACTGGCAAAAATTGTAAGGAGGGTAATGTCTATTATTGGAAGAGAAAAGTGTACCCCTATATATTGCTAATGGGGAAAATGAGATTGATGCTGCCTTTTTGAAAAATAAGCTGACATCCATTAAAAATAAAACTTCATAAATATATAAACTCTGTCCCAGCAATGCAGCTCCTGGGGTTGGGGGAGGGGGCGGGGTAGTGATATTTCATTGCAATTTTATTTTTTCCGATTTTTTATTGTGTTAAAATACGTATAACAATAACAGAAAATTTACCATCTTAAGTGTACAGTTCATTGGTATTAAATATATTCATACTGTGCAATTATCACCACTGCCCATCTCCAGAACTCTTTTCATCTTGTAAAATTGAAACTCTGCACCTATTAAACAATAACTCTTCCCTCCCGCCAGCCCCTGACGACTACCATTTTACTTTGTCTGTCTGATTTTGACAACTGTAAGTTCCTCAAAAAAGTAGAATCATACAGTCTTTGTCTTTTTGTGATGGCTTAATTGCATTTATCATAATCTCAAAGTTCATCCATGTTGTAGAATATGCCAGAATTTCCTTCCCTTTTAAGGCTGAATAATCTGTTGTATGTATATACCACATTTTGCTTATCTCTTCATCTTTTGATGGGCAGTTCCACATTTTAGCTGTTGTGAATAATGCTGCTATGAATGTGGATGTACAAACATCTCTGAGACCCTGCTTTCATTTCTGTTGAATATATACTCAGAAGTGGAATTGCTGGATCATATGGTAATTGTATTTTTAATTTTTTGAGGACCCGCCACACTGTTTTCCATAGCGGGTCTTCCATTTTATGTTCCCAGCAACTGTGTACAAGGGTTCCAATTTTTCCACGTTCTTGCCAACACTTGTTATTTTCT
This sequence comes from Equus asinus, assembly GCF_041296235.1. NCBI lineage: Eukaryota > Metazoa > Chordata > Mammalia > Perissodactyla > Equidae > Equus > Equus asinus. The sequence goes on along the minus strand of NC_091811.1, from coordinate 11,859,389 downwards.
GGTTTTTTGGATAAGAGCCATCCTAATGGGTATGAGGTGATATCCCATTGTAGAAAGTTTTTATTTCGGTTATCTCTTATCAGATTTATTAGATGGAATAATAACCACCCCTTCACCAGCACTCCCTACACTCCCCACTTGGTCTGGGGCTGAGAAGCCAAGTCTGGCTGCAGCCTCTGTTATTCCTTAAACATTAATTTCCAGGCCTAGAGGATTTAGCAGGTAGGTTTTTATACACTTCTAGTCTTCCTTGCCACTGTGTGCTGTGTTTGTGTCTTAGATAAGCTTTGAAAAAACAGCTACCCAATACAATTAACAATTATTGGAGACTTACCTTTGTTTTCTGGCTTATTTATTTAGTAACTTAATGTCCAAGAAATTAGTACCTTTGTCTCTGTTGATGATTATGTTTCTAATTCCGTAGTTATTCAGAGAGTTATCATGTCTTATTATCACATGAAAATGGTATGTCTTGAGGAAGCAAGTATTAGGTGTTGGGAGTCTGGAATGATGGTGGATGAATTATACCTTTCCTGCTGGCAGGAAAATGACTATGGTGGAAGGCAGAAGTATGATGGTGTACTTAGATGATAATCTTAATACATAAAGCTGCTTAATTTTATTTTAGTTTATTAAATATTATTTGTGCTGCAGTATGGCTGTTTTAAACTAATTACCACTATTTTTATAGAATAATACATCATTTATTCAAACTGTTGAAAGCTTTCTTTTAAAGAAGAGTTGCCTGGGGAGATTCACCAAGAGTTTAATGGTTTCCCTGTGTCTTACTCTCTGACCCCCTTTTTTTTGAATGAGTTTATGTTCTTGTTTTTGAGGATATTGCCAGAGGATAAGTTAGATAGTAGCTCAGTCCCAGATCTACGAATGGGTTATTTTTCAATCTTAATAGATTATCTATTTCTAGGTTGACAATTTTACATGGAAACAAGATTAGGATAGATGATAAATAATTGTTTGCTTGAAGTGCTTTATGAAAGAAAATTTTAGAGAGATGTAATTGGCATAACTCACCTTTAGATAAGACTTTTATAGAATATATTTAAATATAAAATTCTAAAAGACCACACCAGGCAATCTGTTTGTCTATCAGTTAACAGTTTGTCTATCAAAAGGAAAGGAAAAATTGAGATACTCTAAGCCTATTTCTGAGCAGAAAGGGGATGACAGGCCTGTTGACCTTATTTTTAGTGAACATCTTGTACCTAGAATCAAACTCTTATTTCTCTGAAATTATACATATTCAAGAAGTTAACAACTCAGAAGAAGAGCCAGGAGGGAAGGGCAGTCAGAAAAAGAACGTTTAAACAGAGTATGTTATACTTGGAAGAATTCTGTGTAAAATTTCAGAATTTGGTCCCCCTTTAACGCTGTGTGCTTTGATGTTCATGTGAACCACGGTGAGGGAAGTTTCTTAAAAGTGGCGATCACTGGGCCTCATCTGAGATATTTTGATCCAGTAGGAGACTTAGCAATTGGCATTTTCTTTCTTTTTTTTCCCCCTCCCCAAAGCCCTAGTACATAGTTGTGTATCCTAGTTGTAAGTCCTTTTAGTTCTTCTATGTGGGTTGCTGCTATAGCATGGCTTGATGAGCAGGTGTGTAGGTCTGTGCCCAGGATCCAAACCATTTGACCCCAGGCTGCTGAGGTGGTGTGCGTGAGCTCAACCATTACGCCACCAGGCAGGCCCCTCAATTTGCATTTTTAGTAAGCACCCCATGTAAGATGATTCAGATCCATAGAACACATATTGAGATACAGTTTTCTAAAACTTTGCTTAAATTAATGTCTTCGTTTTATTATTAGCATTCTAAAAAGGAGAGTGATGAATTAAATGATATGACAGATTTATGAACTAGAGAGGCAAAAGTAACTTGATCAGGTCACAAAACCCATCTCTACAATACTTGGTGCTAAAACCCTACTTTCTTGATAACACTTCCGATCTTCTTTTTTATTGTATTGATAAAATCTATCTCAGTGTTCATTTCAATGATTTTTGTTCATAAAAGCAACATTTTCTTATTTCAGAAATATGGGAAAAACTGTCAGTAATATGAGCTGCTGTCTTGCCACTGTAATTGGCATAAATGGAGCTACTTTTTTTCTTTAATACTTGTGATGAGTGGCAGCAATTTTTTTAACACCATTTCATCTTTTATGATTGTCCTTTGCATATTTTTCTATTGGGATTAAGATTTTTTTTCATATTGGGTTTAAAGAGCTCCTGTGTACCAGACAGCCATTTGTCCTACATTGCAATGTTTTACTTAGCAGTTGTTTGCTTTTGCATTCTACTTAGGGGTTATGTCAGACCTTTCAAGATTTCCTCTTTGAATGGAATGCTTAGACTTTTTTCATTTTAGTGTTAGTTTTGTGATTTTAATTAGTTTCTGTAATCCATAGCAATTTTGTTTGGGTGTGTGGTATAAAATGGGAACCTAACGTTTTTCAGACAATTAACCAATTATATCAGAACCATTTATTGATCTTCTACTGATTTGAAATGCCACTGTGAGGGACATAATGTGTCTTTCCCATTGATCTGTCTGTTCATAGGCCAGCACTACACTGGTTGAATAATAACTTTATATGAGATTTTAATATGTGATACTTGATATTATTCTTTGCATGGGATCATCATGTTTTCGTATGTGAATTTGTTTATACAAGTTATAAATAATGTTTAAAAAATTAGTAAATAATAACAGTAATTCATGATTCCACAGAATCATTAAAATTTCTGCTTAATGACTGAATGAATCATAGTTCTTGATGGGATTTTGCTGATATTTTGTTCAGGTTTTTCTCTTTTTTAACTTTATCTTGAAAATACCCCTTTGTTCTCATTTAAAGAACCTTTTTTGCATTCTTTAAATTGGGTTCCATTTAATTGCTGTCCAGTCGTGTTTAGTGGTATGTAGTCCTTTGTTCGTCTGCCTCTGAGCCGATCTCTAGTTCATTTTCTTAAAAAAACAAACAAAACCTCTCACCCAGCTATTCTACAAATCTTTGTATCTGTAAATGTGAAAAAACAAAGCCGATAGGAAGTTGGACGTGAAGTTAGAATGGGTGTGCTTTTAGGTTAGTGTTATGTGTGTAATCTTACCACTTGGTAGTGTTCCACGGGGTCATTTCTCTGTTAAAATTCTGCTTGGCTGTAACTTTGTAGTAATTGTAATCATATTTTAAATGGTGTTATTATCTTTGAAATTAATCTTGGAAGTTTCAGAAAGGAAGGAGGAGCAAAGTCCTTTTAAGCAACAAAAATCTATTATAAAGACTTCCTGGGAGCCTAGGGCAGATGGTGGAAAGGCACCGATAAGGAGGAGAAAAGATCATATTCAGTCCCAAGTGTTACTTATTTCTGATTTTGACCCGGAAGAGAGGAGAAACGCGTCCTAGCTGAGGAGGCTTGGGCAGTGCCACTTTCCAGCGGAGCAGCTGAAGCTCTCAGAGTAAAGCGCTGCAGGTGCTCCTCTCCCTGCAGCGCAGCCCTGAGTAGCAGTTCTCTGCACCTTATTCTCTTTGGTGACTCTGGTTGACTCCCCGTTCTTCCTAGTCTCCTTCCTGGTTTAGCCTGCTTCACCTTTTTGGGGTTCCTGTCTGACCCCTGGAGTCATTTAGATGTGTAACACCTAAAATAGGAGGCCCTTGGCTGACAAGCTGAGTATAGGAGCAAATATATAAAAGTTGATAGAGGGGCTGGCCCCGTGGCCGAGTGGTTAAGTTCGCGCGCTCCGCTGCAGGCGGCCCAGTGTTTCGTTGGTTCGAATCCTGGGCGCGGACATGGCACTGCTCATCAGACCACGCTGAGGTAGCGTCCCACATGCCACAACTAGAAGGACCCACAACGAAATATACAACTATGTACCGGGGGGCTTTGGGGAGAAAAAGGAGAAAAATAAAATCTTAACAAAAAAAAAAAAAAAAGTTGATAGAGGCATAAAGATTCAGGCTAGGAAAACATTTTGAAATGTGGAGCAGAAGAGAACAAAAATGATACAGCCGTATTGTAAAGAAGTAGAATTTGATGGCTAAAGGCAAGGTGGTTTGGATAGTTCACCACCTTCTCTTTTGATCTACTAAAAGACTGGTTAAACCCTTTCGGCTTCAAAATCATCTTCTAGGTACTTGCGTTATATAGCACACACACACATGCACTTTGCTGGTGCTCTTATAAGAGCTAATGGTGAACCCGTGCCTCTGGAGAGATGGTCTCCCTGGAGCTGGAATGTTCCTTTCTTACCACTCTCTCCTTCGGCCTGCTGGTGGGTTCTCTTCATAGTTGACTGCCAGAGTTGATGGCAGGCAGTGAGGTTGTTGCTGGCTAATACAGATAGTGTTAATTCCCCAGCTAGCATCTAAGGCACCAGGTGATAGATGAATAAGCAACTCTTGTAGGTTGTCAGGCGGGTAAGGAATACCTAAAAAATAGCTTTGAACTACCACCATCACTATCATAAGATTTCCCATAGGAGAAGTTATATAAAATGAGAAATAGTAATAATGTCCTCTAAACCTTGCCTAGAACTACTCTCTGGAAGAGTGTAACCAGAAAGAGATGTTTTCTTTCTCCACTAAATCAGAGTTAGTGAAAACCTTCCAGTAAGAGGGCATGTGAATTTACTGTATTGATGATCTTGTTAGTAGCAATATTTTCTCAGGAAGATGATGCAGACAGTAATCTAATAGCTGCACTAAGAAGTATATTCAACAAAAAGCACCAAATAGCCTCACTTAAGATGAAAAAGAATATATCATGATTTCTTGTTGGAAAAAGTGATTTGCTCTTTAATTTCTCAAATAGGTAAAATTTTATTTTTCTCTTGCTTTAATGTTCTTAAGTGCTTTTGAATTCTGCATATTAACTTGGATTTGTTAGACTAGTCTTAATTGTCATATAATTAGGGAAGCATTATACTTTATGGCCTAAGATTGGTAGATTTTCGTTTCAGCAGAAGGATTAGATTAATAGCAGGTAAATTAGTTGTAGAGCCTTGCATCAGCTTGTTAGAAATGCCTTACTCCAGACCTAGATGAGTCAATCTACATTTTAAGAAGCTCCCCTGGTGATTTCTATGCACACTCTAGTTTGAGGAACACTTTTCTAAAGCAGTAGCTTTCTGCTTTGCCTGCATTTAAAAATCACCTGAGTTTAAAAAAATATTTTATCTAGGTCTCATCTCTAGAGACCTTTATTTTTAAATAAGCTTTGGTCTAGGGTTAGGATTGAAAAAATTCTCCTAGGTGGTTTTATTGTGCAGGCAAGGTTGAGGACCATTGTTCCAGAGCTATACCGTGCAGTGTAGTAGCCACTAGCCACATGTGGCTATGTAAATTTACATTCCTTAAAATCAAATAAAAATTTAAAATTAGTGTCTCATTCACAGTAGCCATATTTCAAGTGTTTAATAGCCACATGTGGCTAATGGCTGCTGTATTTGACAGTGCAAATAGAGGACAGATATGGTTCATCATCAGAGAAAATTCTCCCTTAATACTTTGAGAGCTTCCTGGATAACTTGTAATTTTTAGAGAGTTTTAATTTTAGAGAATTGATTTATACTGTTTTTTTTTATAATGAACAGACAAGAGTCTTTTTTATATATATGCTTTTTGGTGAGGAAGATTGGCCCTGAGCTAATATCTGTTGCCAATCTTCCTCTTTTTCTTTTTCTCTCCCCAAAGCCCCAGTACATAGTTGTATATCCTTAGTTGTAAGTCCTCCTAGTTCTTCTATGTGGGTTGCCACCACTGCATGGCTTGGTGAGCGGTATGTAGGTCCTCAACCAGGATCTGAATCGGTGAACCCTGGGCCACCAAAGTGGGACGTGCAAACTTAACCACTCAGCCACGGGCTAGCTCCAGTGATTTATACTATATTATAAATTGTTTCCTGGGGAAAAATACAAATAGACGTTCAAAGACTTGCAGATGTGAGTAGGGTGTGCGAAAACACGTGTGTTTTGGTTGAAACTTCCTTTTCACATCAAATCAACCAGTAATCAGTTATGCTTTTGCTATATGTAGTCAAGTGAAAAGACAAAAAAGTGAGATAGGTAGTACGTGTTAAAGACCCTAAAAAACTAGTTAGACATGACTGCTTTTGGCAAATAATTAAACACTTAGGTGCACTGGTATGAAAAATCAAAGTTAGATTAGTTATGTAACTAGTTGATGTAATGGCAGCTTTGTTTTAATTCTTATTAAATTAGATTTTTATAAATGTAATTAATGTAGTTTATTGTGTATGATGCGTTGAAGGAAGTAGTATAATGGAAGATCACTTTGTCATCTAACAGCAGTCAGTTCCTCCATTTACTTGCTGTGTGACCTTTGGTTTTCCCTGATGAATCTCCATTTTTGCATTTGTAAAATATAGTTAATAAGATCACCTACCTCATAGTATTCCTGAGGATTAAATGAAATAGTGTATGTAAAGCTCTAAAACACTGCCTTGAAACAGTAGGTTTTCAATAAGACAGCTAACATTAACAGTATATTTATACTTTGGGACTAAATAGATCTGCTCTTGATCTTATGTCCCCCTCCATTCATTGCTGTCTTCCTTTCTCCAGTGTGGGTCGTCTTCATCTTTTCTAGGGCTATTGACTCCAATGCCAAATCAGTTGCTTTTCACTTTGGACTCTGTAGTACTTTCATCCTTCTATCCTGGGCTTCCCATGTGCTCCTCTCTTAACACCATTATCAGTTCTCCTCTTCAAGTTCCTTTTCTTGCACTCATCATTTAAATGTTAATATTCTGTTTTCTGCCCAGGGTGGTAAAATCTCTGAAACAGCAGCAGAAGACCATGGCTTGAAAACAAACTCTGTCTCCTGCGCTCTATACTCCATCACCTTTTGTTCCTCAGATACTTGAGACTCAACGTGCTTAACAGTGAACTCATTTTTCCTAACCCTCAAACCTGCTATTTTACTTCTCTCCCCTGTCTTGGTAGCTGGCACCACCATCCATCTAGTTAAGACCATTTTCCATAGTCTCACACATTTAATTGGTAACCAGGTCTTACTTCCTAACCTTTTTTCATCTGTTCCTTGTTTAGTACTTAAGCATCTCTTGCCAGGACGATTGCAGTAGTCTGGTAAGTTTCCCTGCCTGCAGTGTCAGTCCCCTATGTAGAGCAGCACTGCTCCCGTTGGACTTCATTTCAATTATTTATGTACATAGCTGCATTTCTATGAGACAAGATTCCTCAAAGACAAGGATCGAGGCTCAGCACTGCATCTTCAACACATGCGAGGTAAATGAGCCTGAATAAACAGATGCAAGGCTTATGTAATAAACATCATTCTGCATTTAAGAAATGAGAACAATAGGAAGCAGGAATCTTTGAATTTGCTCTCTTAGCAGCTTGAATTTCCTGTTTTTTCTTACATGGAATTTGAACAGTCTTAAGTTGTAAATGTACATGCAAGCAATTTAGATACATTGGAGGAAAAGAATGGTGTAAAATTAGGGGTTTTTTAAAAATTAGTGTAGTACTGAAAGTCCTAGCCAGAGCAGTTGGGCAAGAAAAAGAAATAAAAGGCATCTGAATTGGGAAGGAAGAAGTAACATTGTCTCTATATGCAGATGACATGATATTCTGTGGGTTCTCATACTGTGGTGGCTTCTTGTTGCTGTGATGCTGAAAGCTCTGCCACTGGTATTTCAAATACCAGCAGGGTCACCCATGGTGGACAGGTTTCAGCAGACCTTCAAGACTAAGACAAACTAGGAGGAAGGACCTGCCCACCGACTTCTGGAAGAATTGGGCATGAAAACCCTGTGAATAGCAGCAGACCCTTGTCTGGTATAGCACCAGAAGATGAGGGGGTGGTACAAAAAGACTGGGCAGGGTTCCGCTGTGCTGTACACAGGGTCGCTAGGAGGTGGAATCGACTCAGTGGCTCTAACAGCAACAAATGGTCTATGTAGAAAACCCTAAAGACTCCATCAAAAATCTATTAGAATTAATAAACAAATTCAGTAGAGTTCCAGGACAGAAAATCAATTTAAATCACTTGCATTTGTATGCACTAACAACAAACTATCAGAAAGAGAAATGAAGAAAACAATCACATTTACAGTAGCATCAAAAAGAATGAAATACTTAGGAATTAACTTAACCAAGGAGGTGAAAGATCAATGTACTGAAAAACTATAAGACATTGATGGAAGAAATTGAAGAAGACAGAAATAAATGGAAAGATATTTTGTGCTCATGGATTGGGCGTAATAGTGTTAAAATATCCATACTACACAAAACAATTATGTGATCAGTGCAATCCCTGTCAAAATTCCAGTGGGGTTTTTCACAGAAGAGAAAAAAGTTATAAAATTTATATGGGGCCACAAAAGACCCCAAATAGCCAAAGCAATCTTGAGAAAAAAGAACAAAGCTGGAGGCATCACACTTCCTGATTTCTAACTATATTATAAAGCTATAGCAATCAAAACTATGTAATTGGCATAGAAACACACACATGGATCAACGAAACAGAATAGAGAACCCAGGGGGCTGGCCCCGTGGCCAAGATTAGAAAAGTGGTTGCCAAGAGGTGGGGGAGATAGGGAGAGGTGGGTAAAAAGGGTATAAACTTTCAGTTATAAGATGAATAAAGTCTGAAGATTTAATGTATAACATGGTGACTATACTTGATAACACTACTGTATAATTGAAATCTAAGAGAGTAAAACTTAAATGTTCTCAACCCCACCCCCCAAAAGGGGGAATAAACATGTAGAGTCAAGGATGTGTTGATTGAGTCAGTGGGGGGAATCCTTTTGCAATGTCTGTGTGTCAGATCATCACATTATACACTTTAAATATCTTACAGTCTTGTCAGTTATACCTCAATAAAGCTGAAGAAATTAGTTTTTAATGGGAAAAATGATACATTAACTTAATTTCTTAAAACATTGAAACAGTACAAAAGTGTATGCAATGAAAAGATCTCTTCATTAACCACTGGTCATGTCTTTCCAGAAATACTTTCTGCATATGGAACCATCACCTGTGTGCATATATTTCCTTCTTCCTACTAAGTTACTTTGTCAGTTTGATTTCCCCAACTTCTAATCTAGTTTTAGCCATTATAATAAGTGGCATCATTATTGACTGAATTTTTGCCTACACCAAAATCTTAAGAGTCTTCTTAGCTTCCTGCTTTTCCTTTGCCTCACACCTTCCTGGGTGCTAGCAGTTCTGTTGGTTTTGCAGTCATCATAGATCTTGAATCTCTCCACTCTGTTCGTCTCTTGCCCTGCTACTGCTCCAGTCCAAACCACTGTCATCCCACATCTGGATTATTATAGTTCCCTTCTAGCTGATCCCCCTGCTTTTCTTTGCCCCCTCTAATCCATGCACCGCCAGCAGCTAGAGTAATGAACACATTCAGATCTTGCCATTTTTCTGCATAAATAAGTCCCGTTCCTCGTCAAAGCAGATAGAGACTTCTTGTCTCAGTCTACGAGGCCCTGTGTGATATCTCCCCTGCGTGCTTCATCTCATGCTGCATTTCACTGTGCTCATGCCATTCCTGCCTGACAAGATCCCTTTGGTTCCTCAGGTCGTTGAAGCTCCGAGCTTTTCAACTATGGTTTCATTTGCTTAGAAAGCTCTAATACTTTTTTGTGGCTGACTGCTTCGCATTCTTTAGGTCTCAGGTTAAATGTCATCTCAGCAAGACTTCCTTTTCCAGTTTCCCAGATTATTTCCATAAAAAATAATATGTTAGCGGGAGCTGGCCTGGTGCTGCAGTGGTTAAGTTTGCACATTCTGCTTCGGCGGCCCAGGGGTCGCCAGTTCCGATCCTAGGTGCAGACCTACGCATCACTTGTCAAACAATGCTATGGCAGGCGTCCCACATAAAATAGAGGAAGATGAGCACGGATGTTAGCTCAGGGCCAGTCTTCCTCAGCAAAAAGAGGAGGGTTGGCTGCAGATGTTAGCTCAGGGCTAATCTTCCTCAAAAAAAAAAAAATATATATATATATATACACACACACACACACACACACACGTACGTACAGCAGTGCACTAGGTATACAGCAATGAACTAGAGTTCCTACCCTTCATGTGTATAATAGCATGGCACTCTGTGCCTATCTTTTGAATAGTTCTAGAAGAAGGAGAATTGGTAATGCAAATGTCTAGAAATGGTGGAGGGTTTGGGTTGGGGAAACAACTATGAAGGCCCTGAGGCCACATCCAGACTTGGTATGTTAGTGGTCTAACAGTGAGCCCATTGGGCCTGATATAAGTCGGGGGAATAGTAGGAGTTCAGATTTGAGGTTGTCGGAAGGCAGACCATCTAGGACCTTCTAAGCCAGGACCTAAGTTTGAGTTTTATTCTGACTGTGATGGCAGTCTTTTAAAAGGATCCCTCTGGCATATGAGATTCTTTTCAAGGTCTCAGGCCTAAGAGGAGAGGAGGAAGAAAACTGGGTGATGGAGGTAGAGGTAATGAGCATGGTTAGGTGTTTGATCTGTTAAAGGTAGAGGCAACAGATTTTGCTGTTGGATTGGATATAGGGTGTGAGAGAGAGGAGTTAAGGATGATGCTAAAGATTTTGTCTTGAGCAGCTGAAACAATGGAGGTAAAAGTACCTTTTGCTGATATGAGGAAGACTGGGGAAGGAACACTTATGGGGTAGGTGCTATCTAGATTCAGTTTTTTGAAAGCATTAAATTTGAGATGTTTATTAGACATTGGTTATTGTTTAGGAAGTTGGATAGAGAGTCTGGAGTTCTAAGCTGGAAAGATAATTTTAGGAACCTTCAGTGTACAGGGAGTTCTTAAAGCCTTCAGAAGGGATCACTTAGGGATCACTTAGGGAAAGAGTGAGATAGAAAAGAGATTACTTCATCATGACTTGTAAATTTTTAAAAACTTAATTGTTTATTATCTGTGTTTTTTGCCAGCAGTAAACTTGATGAAAGCAGAGAGGTCTTTTCTCATTCACCACGTCACTTTCCTGTTTATGAAATAGAGTACACACACAAATGTTTATTGAATGAATAAATACAGAGAGCTTCTTCCCTCCACCTCCATACAATACATTGTAGTACATAGTGGGGATATACCATAATTTTGCCCTTATTGGTGCATGTTTAGGTCTTTTCATGCTGGTGATAAAAATATATTTGTGCATATTTCTAGAAGTGGTATGTGAATTTGAAAAATTAACTTGCCAACTATCTTAAAAAGAGTTTTTCCCATTTATGAGAATGTTCCTTAAAATTTGGCGAATACTGTATTAGCCACATTTTCATTTAGAATAGTTTATGTACCAAATGGATACATCAACGCTGCATTCTCCTTGTTATAAAGGATATCGAGTTGACTGGCATAAGAATTATATTTTGGGGGGGCTGAGGCGGCATCCCACATGCCACAACTAGAAGGACCCACATCTAAAAATACACAACTATGTAATATGAGGCTTTGGGGAGAAAAAGGAAAAATAAAATCTTAAGAGAGAGAATTATATTTTTGGTTTTAGAAATATTTGCTTGATATGAATCTAAATTTTGATGACTTTTTCGGTCTATGATGAAATTTTATGTGCCTCAGAATCGTACAAGCACAGCTCATCTAAGACTGGAGTTCTCTGATCTGGGCCAGTACAGGGTTAGCTTTAGGCACACCTATCCACGTGCCAGGCATCAAATGTGTTAAGTTCTGGCCTTGCTGTTTCCCAGCACTGTGCTCTCAGGAGGGCACCTCCTCTTTTCTTTCACCTTATTTGTAAAATGATTGAGATAAGGCACGTAAAGAGTTTAGCACAGTATCTGCCACATAGAGCCCAGTATGAGTTAGCTAATACTGCCGTCAATTGAAGTACTATACTTTTTGATATTTTGTACTAATATGTGAAGTACTTTTTAATTGAAAAAAATAGAAAGTTTATCCATAAATTTATACTCTTAAGAAAAGGCCACCTTTTGTTCTGTTATCTTACTATTAGGTAAATAAGAATTTCAGTGATATTCATAGCTTCTTTTTAGTTTGAGGAATCGGGATGCTGACAGATCTGGTCAACAGGCAATGCTTGTGTAACTTTTTTACTGTTTTTGTTGAGTAGGGGCTACCTCTATCAATTACTGAGAGAGGAGTGTTGAAATCTTTGACTTACATGTGAAATTCTTAAAATTGACTTTTTTTTTAAGGAAGCCATCTGAGTAGAGCTAAGGTGTGGTTTGAACAGGGAGTCAGAAAATTTACTGTTGCTGCTGGATTTGAGAGACAAACTTACTGTTAGTGGCTTTTAATAACTTCAGCTTAGAAAAGTAAGTAATAGCCAGCCTCCAAAATGCTCGCCAGTGTCCTTGTCCCCTTATCTCTGAATCAGGCCGACCTCTATGACCTATAGAATACTGTGGAAGGGACAGTGTGCAACTTCTGAAGCTAGGACATAAAGGACATTATGGCTTCTTCCTTGGTCTCTTGGATCGCATGCTGTGAGTGATGAACATGTGGTGTGAGGACACTCAGGCAACCCTCTGTGAAGAGAAACTGACTAGCCAACACCCAGCATCAACTTGCCAACTGAGTAAGTGAGCCACCTTGGAAGTGTGGATTCCCCAGCCCCAGTCAGTCCTTCAGATGACTGAAACTCTGGGCAACATCTGTCTACAGGCTCATGAGAGACCCTGAGCCAGAGCAGCCCGTGCCAAACTGCTCCCAAATTTCTGATCCACTAAAACTGTGAGAGATAACACATGTCTGTTGTTATTTTAAGCTGCTAAGTTTTGTGGTCAAGTGTTACACAGCAATAGATAACCAATCCAGAATGATTTATGATTAGTTTTTAAATTTTGGAAAATACCAAATTTTAAGAAAATTGTAACCTATAGCCCCATGTTATTCATTTATCTTTAATAAAATTAGGAGGGTGTTAGGCGTATTATTACCTTTTTCCTTTGTTATTTATAGTTATATAATATTTCCATGCCAAACGCAGTCTTTTTTATTGATTTTTAAAAATTTTTGCACTCAGATATTCCTATCCCTAAATGCAGAAGAAAGTGAACCCACACTGCTGGGCTCTAAAATAGTGGTTCTCAACAGCATGTGTCACTGCTGCTCTTGGGGAACATGGTTTTGGTTTTCACAATAACTGGAGGGTGCTGCTGGCATTCAGAGAGCCAGGGATGCTAAATAGTCCTCTCACTTTTGCCTTCATACTACATTGGGAGAAGGACAGGGTCCCCAGAACTCCACCATTTTCCTGGGCAAGCCTACACTCCTCCTTTCCCCCAAAACTCACTCACTTGCTGTCTTTGTTCTATTTGAACTGTTCTCTTAGGCTCTTTATTCCTGTTTATGTCAGTCACTTTAAGACTCATGGGCCATCCCTCACCTCCTAGACCAGTACTGCTCAAAGTATGGTCCCTGTCTACACCAGATAAGGAGCTTTCATCAGAACATAAACCAGTTATGTCACTAAGTGTACTGTTTAGTTTAGCTGACTTTCTTTTCATAATACCTTTCTCAGTGAGGGAATAGGGCGTTGATTCACATCCTTCCTAAGTCCCGAAACATCCACCGTCAGTCGTGAGCAAAATTCCCATCATCAGTCTCTTTTGAATGTTTCCTACACTTTTTATTCTAAAACTAGTTCTCTCATGAGGATACTGCTTCCTTATAGCCCTCTAGGTCGTGGCTGTTTTCTTACCTCCAGCCCTCCTACCACTGAGCCTAGAAGTGAGTTTGGTGTCCAACTTACTCCTCATTGCTACTTCCAGAACCTTTCTGTCTTCTTCCTCCTTAAAGCCCCCAAGTTAAGAATTCATGATAACTGCTTTTTTTTTTCTTGCTATACTCATCTATATACCTTCCTGTCACTCCCCCTTATTTATCAGTTATCTTGATTATGTCACTATCTACAGTACTCTAGTCCAACACTCGAGCCTCTTGGTTCCTAGCCCTCCCTTCTTCCACTGAGCTTGTCTTTCCTGCTTTAGCCACTCATTTACATGTTCTTGCTCTAGGCCAGAGCTTACCATTTGGGATGTCATGAGTGAACGGTTGGGTTGAGAAGATGGTCCCCCAGCACTCCCTCCCAACCCCCTTGGCTGGGTAGGCCTGAATTAGCAGGAAAAAACAGGTCTATAGTCCTGAGAAGGCTGTACAAGTACCTATTAGTGTCTTCTGAGTGTGACAGTGAGAAAAAGCCTAGACTTTCTCATTTACCAACAACTGCAGAATCTCCAAAGTTTTAATTTCAAGCATACCATTCTGACCATTGCTAGCCTACTCCTGGAACTGTGGCTCTGGCAATTTTTATCTCCCCAGGATTTACATACATACATAACATACATACTGTCCCTAAATTCATGTGTTCCCTACCCTCCTGATCTACTTCTGATTTCATGGTTTATTATTATAGTTCTTCTGTTGTATATGGCCTGTATTATTATCTGCTGACATGTAATAATGCATAACAGATGCAAACTTGGCAGCTTAAAACAATGGATGTTGGTTACCTCACTGTTTCTTTGGGCCAGGAGTTTGTGCACAGCTTAGTGGCAGTCAAGGTATTAGCTGGGGCTGTAGTCTCATATGAAGGCTCATCTGGGGAGGGATCTGCTTCCAAGTTTACCTGGTTGTATTGAAGTTTTAAAATTGAAGACCTCAGATTTTTTTTAATTTAATTTTTATTGAGTTAGTGATAGGTTACAATCTTGTGAAATTTCAGTTGTATGTTACTGTTTGTCAGTCGTGTTGTAGGTGCACCTCTTCACCCTTTGTGCCCACCCCCAACCCCAGCTTTCCCCTGGTAGCCACTAATCTGTTCTCTTTGTCTACATTTTTAAGTTCCTCACATGAGTGGAGTCATACAGAGATTGTCCTTCTCTATCTGGCTTATTTCACTTAACGTAATTCCCTCAAGGTCCATCCATGTTATTGCAAATGGGATGATTTTATTCTTTTTTGTGGCTGAGTAGTATTCCATTATGTATGTGTGTGTGTATATATATATATATATATATACACATCTTCTTTATCCATTCATCTGTTGATGGGCACTTAGGTTGCTTCCACATCTTGGCTATTGTAAATAATGCTGCAGTGAACATAGGGGTGCATGGGACTTTTGGAATTGCTGACTTCAAGCTCTTTGGATAGATACCCAGTAGTGGGGTAGATGGATCGAATGGTAGTTCTATTTTTAATTTTTGGGGGAATGTCCATACTGTTTTCCATAGTGGCTGCACCAGTTGGCATTCCCACCAGCAGTGTATGAGGGTTCCTTTTTCTCCACAACCTCTCCAACATTTGTTACTATTTGTTTTAGTTATTTTTGTCATTCTAATGGGTGTAAGGTGATATCTTAGTGTAGTTTTGATTTGCATTTCCCTGGTGGTCAGTGATGATGAACATCTTTTCATGTGCCTATTGGCCATCCCTATATCTTCTTGGGAGAAATGTCTATTCATGTCTCCTGCCCATTTTTTGATTGGGTTTGATTTTTTGTTGTTGTGTGAGTTCTTTATATATTATGGATATTAAGCTTTTGTCAGATGTATGACTTGGAAATATTTTTTCCCAGTTAGTGGGTTGTTTTTTTTGTTTCACTCCTGTTTTCCTTTGCCTTGAAGAAGCTCTTTAGTCTGATGAAGTCCCATTTGTTTATTCTTTTGAAGACCTTAGATTTTTGCTGGTCGGAGGCTGCCCCTCAATTTCTCACGTCATGAACCTCCCAACATTGCTGCTTGCTTCATTGAAACCAGCTAGGGGGAGACTGTCTCAGCAAGACAAACATTACCATGTGAACGTAATCACAGAAGTGTTATCCTGTGACCTTTATTGTTTTGGTCAGAAGCAAGTCCCAGATCCTGCTCACATTCAAGGAGAGGAGAACACACAAGGCTTGAGTGCTAGGATGCAGTGATAATTTGGGGAAACGGGGGCATGTTAGAGTCTGCCTGCTACCACTCCTTTGTCTCTTACCCTGACACTCTTACCCAGTTTTGGTTATAATCCGACTCTTCCTATTATGTATATCTTAGGACCTGCTGTGAAAGTAAATGTAGCTGAACAAAAATACACAACCATACCCGCAAGTCTGGTTTAAACTCATCACCACTAACTTAGGGAGTTGTTGGTTTCACCTAGTGATCTTACTGCATTTCCCTGCATTCCATTATGATATGTGCGTTATCCATATTTTCTTCTGGTTTTCATAGTTGGCATTGTAAGTAACTCTTTAATCCCCGTGATATATGGTAGAAATCAAAACCTCTCCCCTAAATTTTTAGCAAATGATTGCAGCACCTTGAATAGTCTACTGTTTACCATAGATAAAAATGCCATCTTTATTCTAAAAGTTTATGTATAGCTGAGTTTGCTTTTGGATTTCCATTCTCCTTCATTTTATCTAATGCCAACATCACACTTTTATTATGGTTTTGTAATATGCTTTATTTTCTGGCTATGCTAGTTCCTCTTATTCTTTTTTCAAGTTCCACTTAGCCATTCTCCTAAGAGCTGACCCATGGCAACATAGAACATTGAATTTGTTGGGATCAAATCTGCTTCTTTCAAAGTGCTCTACTGTTTCAATACCCTAATATTTTGTCATTTACAACTTAAAACAATGAAACTTGAGTTTTTTTATTGATGTTATAGTAGTTCATAACATTGTGAAATTTCAGTTGTGCATTATTGTCAGTCACCATATATATGTGCCCCTTTACCCCTTTTGCTCAACCTCCAACCCCCTTCCCCTCTGGTAACCACTAGTCTATTCTTTTTGTCCTTGTGGGTTTTTTAATCTTCCACGTATGAGTGAAATCATACGGTGTTTGTCTGGTTTATCTCACTTAACACAATACCCTCAAGGTCCATTCATGTTGTTGCGAATGGGACGATTTTGTCTTTTTTTATGGCTGAGTAGTATTCCACTGGAAATATATAGCATATCTTCTTTATCTAGTCACCAGTTGATGGGCACTTAGATTGCTTCCATGTCTTGGCTATAGTGAATAATGCTGCAATGAACATGAGGCTGCAGAAGTCTCTTTGGATTGTTGATTTCAAGTTCTTTGGATAAATATCAAGTAGTGAGATAGCTGGGTCATATGGTATTTCTATTTTTAATTTTTCAAGAAATCTGCATACTGTTTTCCATAGTGGCTGCAGCAGTTTGCATTCCCACCAGCAGTGTATGAGTTCCCTTTTCTCCACATCTTCTCCAACATTTTTTGTTTTTTGTCTTGGTAATTATAGTCATTCCAACAGGTGTAAGGTGATATTCATTGTAGTTTTGATTTGTATTTCCCTGATGATTAGTGATGTTGAACATCTTTTCATGTGCCTATTGGCCATCGGTATATCTTCTTTGGAGATATACTGATTTTCTTTGGAAAAATGTCCATATCCTCTCCCCATTTTTTGATCAGGTTGTTTGTTTTCTTATTGTTGAGTTGTATGAGTTCTTTATATATTTTGGAGATTAACCCCGTGTTGGATATATGATTTGCAAATATTTTCTCCCAATTGGTCAGTTGTCTTTTTGTGTTGTTCATGGTTTCCTTTGCCTTGCAGAAGCTCTATAGTCTGATCAAGTCCCACTTGTTTATTTTTTATTTTGTTTCCTTTGCCTGAGTAGGTATGGTATTTGAAATGATCCTTCTAAGACCATTGTCAAAGAGTGTACTGCCTGTATTTTCTTCTTGGAGTTTTATGGTTTCACGTCTTACCATCAAGCCTTTAATCCATTTTGAGTTAATTTTTGTGTATGGTGAGAGGTAATGGTCTACTTTCATTCTTTTGCATGTGGCTGCCCAGTTTTCCCAACACTATTTATTGAATAGACTTTCCTTTCTCCATTGCATGTTCTTAGCTCCTTTGTGAAAGATTAGCTGTCCATAGATGTGTGGTTTTATTTCTGTTCCATTGACCTGTGTGTGTGTTTTTGTACGAGTACCGTGCTGATTACTATAGCTTTGTAGTATATTTTGAAATCGGGGATTGTGATGCCTTCTGCTTTTTTCTTTTTTCTCGGGACTGCTTTAGCTATTTGGAATCTTCTGTTGCCCCGTATGAATGTTAGGATTCTTTGTTCTATTTCCTCAAAGAATGTCATTGGGATTCTGATTGAGACTGCATTGAATCTTGTAGATTGATTTCAGTAGTATGGACATTTTAAGATTATTTTTCCATTTCTTTATGTCATCATTGATTTCTTTCAATAATGTCTTAGAGTTTTCATTGTATAGGTCTTTCACTTCCTTGGTTAAATTTATTCCTAGATATTTTATTCTTTTTGTTGTAATTGTAAATGGGATTGTATTTTTGAATTCTCTTTCTGTTATTAGAATATAGAAATGCAATTGATTTTTGTATGTTGATTTTGTACCCTGCACCTTGGGTGTAGTTGTTGATTACTTTTAATAGTTTTCCGATGGATTTCTTTAGGGTTTTTTACATATAAAATCATATCGTCTGCAAATGACGAGAGTTTCACTTCCTCCTTGCCATTTTGGATAGGTTTTATTTCTTTTTCTTGTGTAATTTCTGTGGCCAAAATCTTCAGTGCTATGTTGAATAAGAGTGGTGAGAGTGGGCACCCTTGTCTTGTTCCTATTCTTACAGGGATGGCTTTCAGTTTTTCTCTGTTGAGTATAATGTTGGCTGTGTGTTTGTCATATACGCCCTTTATTATATTGAGATACTTTCCTTCTATACCCATTTTATTGAGAGTTTTTATCATAGATGGATGTTGGATCTTGTCAGATGCTTTCTCAGCATCTGTTGAGATGATCATGTGGTTTTTATTCCTCATTTTGTTAATGTGGTGTATCACATTGATGGATTTGCAGATGTTGACCCATCCTTGTGTCCCTGGTGTAAATCTCACTTGGTCATGGTATGTCATCCTTTTGATGTACTGCTGTATTCTGTTTGCCAGTATTTTGTTGAGGATTTTTGCATCTATATTCATCAGCGATATTGGCCTGTAGTTTTCCTTCTTTGTGTTGTCCTTGTCTGGCTTTGGGATCAGGTGATGTAGGCCTCGTAAAATGCGTTAGGAAGTGTTCTGTCTTCAATTTTTTGTAATAGTTTGAGGAGCATAGATGCTAAATCTTCTTTGAATGTTTGGTAAAATTCACTAGAGAAGCCGTCTGGTCCTGGACTTTTATTTTTGGGCAGGATTTGATTACTGTTTCAATCTCTTTACTTGTGATTGGTCTATTCAGATTCTCTATTTCTTCTTGGTTCAGTTTTGGGAGGTTGTATGAGTCTAAGAATTTATCCATTTCTTCTAGATTGTCCAATTTGTTGGCATATAGTTTTCCATAGTATTCTCTTAGAGTCCTTTGTATTACTGTGGTATCCATTGTAATTTCTCCTCTTTCATTTCTAATTTTATTTATTTGACCCTTCTCTCTTTTTTCCTCAGTGAGTCTGGCTAAGGGTTTGTCAGTTTTATTTATCTTCTCAAAGAACCAGTGCTTAGTTTCATTGATCTTTTCTACTGGTTTTTTTTTTTTTGGTTTCAATTTTATTTATTTCTGCTTTAATTTTTATTACTTCTCTCCTTCTTAGATTTAGAGTTTTGTGCAAAGAGCCCTTAAAGTTGGCCATGTTAATAAGTTGTTGTTTCACAATGAAAACTAGAAATTTCTCTACTTTGGTGGCTTTGTTATAGCCCCTAAACTGGAAATAACCCAGATGTCCATCAACTGGTGAATGGTTAAATAAACTGTGGTACAGCCAATGCTGTGGAATACTACTCAGCAATAAAAAAGAGTGAACTGTGTGTGTGTATGTATGTGTATACAAATGAGTGCATGTAAGACTGATGAAATCAATATGGCGAGTGAAACGGTACCAATGCCAATTTCCTGGTTTTGATATTCTATTATAGTTACTATTGGGGGAAACTGGGTGAAAAGTACACAGGACATCCCTGTATAGTTTTTTACAACTTCCTATGAATCTATAATTATTTCAAAATAAAAAGGTTTTTTTAAAGAATGAATAAAAAGACTAATTAGAAAACAGGCACATCCTGATCATGCACAGAAGAATTAAAGCTACTAGGTTATTATTACCAGATATTCTTGAAAGCACTTACTAAAAGATGCAGTATTCTGTGTGTGTTCTTTTATTAAGGAACAGATTTCTTGAGTTGAAGTTTTGTATTCTTTATGTGCATAACACAATTTTAGGTACTTTGTTTTAAAACATCTTTCAAAGGAACAAAAAATCTAATTTCAGGAGCTTTAAAAATATGCTACGAGGTTAGCATATTTGAATAATAGTGACTTTTAGCTTTGTGAAAATGTCGTTAATTGTGAATTACCATCTGCATCAGTTTTAAAAGAAACCAGCTTAAACTGGAGAAAGTAAAAGAGAACCATCCTCCCTCACCTTAAGCACATTTTTGTTTCCCAGTTAGTTACACAAAAGTATTGCAAGGGACTGACCAAGGATGTGAACTAGACTTAAACATTTGATCTACCTTAGAAACAGTTTTTCCTACACTAAGGGGTATTCTCTAATGATGAAGTTGTTTTCATATTAACCCTTGTCATATGATAAGATGGAACTAAATAGGCACATGTTCTAAGAGATTAGTTTTGATTTTAGTTTCTGTTGGATATTGCCAGTTGTGCTAAGATCCAGCAGAATGGTATGACTCAGATCCCTAAGAATCGCCAGGGTCAACTTGGGGTTTATGTTTGAGAAAAAAGATTGAGAGCAAAGATGCAATTTCTTACTACCAAAAATATTTTTAAAAGGGAGGGTAGAGGAAGAGAAAAACAAAAGCCACATACAGTCAAAATAATTATAGCTGCCTCTTGCTGGCAGCTTTTCAGACTGTTAAACATCTTCGTGAGTGAAGTCCAGTGTGCGCCCTCCTCCCTGTTTGAAAGTCTTCAGTGTGGGGGGTTTTCAAACAGGCAGTCTAAAGCAACTCTTTCTTGAAGCAAACTCTTGAGAAGCAGCTCACCCTTTCAACTCCTTGAGCAGAGCACTTTGTAAATTGTCTTTATGAAGGGCCGCGTGTGTTTACACCAGTAACAGCTTAAAGTATGCTATTCAGGTGTTTCTCAGGTTGTATTTGCTGGGGGCACAGTAGGGCACAAGTAACTGAAATAAAGTAGGAAACAAATTTCCCCCAAGCAAACAAAAACTCTGCCGCAGAACCCAGTCCCTTTATCATCTCCCTGTTTCCTGCAAGAGAGGCCCATTGTGTATTTCACGTGTACATCACTGCTGCTTTCACCCAGCTTGCTCTTGTCTGTGGGAGTGAGTCTGCCTGCTATGGCCCAAGTGCCCTGCCTTGCCGGGAGCTGCTCCTTAGACATCCTTCCTTTGAGCTCTGTTCCCACCTAGCCATCCTCTGTTTGCTCAGTTCTCTTTTCTAATTCAGACCTCTCCAGTACTCAGTAGCTTTTTCTCTTCCATGTTATATTCCATTAAACCACAAATTATGCCCTAGCAATACAGGTTTTTATTTGACTCATTATTTTTAAAATTTATATCAGTATAGATCCATAAATATTTATTTTGTTTTTTATTTGCACATATATCATGTATTTTTATAGTTTATAGTCCATTAGTTGATTTATGTTGTTATTCAGATTGTTCCAGCTTTGGCCATTGGGAGCGCTTTCAGTTGGCTATTGGGTGGTTTTGTTTGGTTTTGAGTACTTCCTTACTTTCAGACACTAAAAGATGCTCCAGGCTCATTTTGTATATTTCCTGCCCCAGTCCTACATTCAGCCATTTCTCCAAGGAGCTCTGGTTCCTTTTATTGGAGAATGGTGTTAGAAACCAAGATTTTTGTGCTAGGTGTGCTCTTTGCTACTGGGTAATTTTTGCTCTAGGCCTTCTCAGCTGGCAGAGCAAGGAGATATATGAGTGTATACTAACCTGTGTATATACGTATATTTACAAATATTTCCGTGTGTAACCCTCTCTGTAGTAAGACTAAACATGAGCTCACACTGATGTCTCCAACTCAGATCCATTCCCCCATGGATCATTGCAGCCTCCTCCCCTTGCTTATCTGTAAACTCTCACTCCAGCAGTGAGAAACTGGGTTCCCACCTTCTGCCGTTCATTAGTTTAATTGTTCAATTCCAGTATACATGTATATCAGTATAAGAATCGTTAACCCATGGAAAACAACTCTATCAACCAGAATACAATGCTTCTATACACTCTTTTGCCTTTTAATCTCACAGATTCCACTCATTTCCAATGTTACTTAGGTCAGCACGCATTTATTTTATAGACACTCCCTCTTCCTCCAGCCCAGAAGGCAGTCCAGTGTCCTCAGTAGTCCTCGCCCATGACACTGACCTGTTTACAGTTGTAACTTGGAGTCTCCTCTGATGTTTTGTCTTCCCTCATTTTGGACCTTTGAGAGGGAGTGAAGGTTGCCCCTGCGTGAGTCATGTATTCCCCAGTCACTCAGGAGTCTTGATTTTGGGGGTTCAGTTTCTTGCCTAGTCAGTTTTCTTGCTCCCTCTCATTTAAGTTTAAAGCTTCAGGTTGGCAAGCCTGTATGGAGACAGTCTTAGATGTTATGGATAGTCTCTGTCCCTAGTCATATGCCGCCACTCTTTGGTATCTTAATCTATGGCCTGATAGTTGAATCACCATCTTAAACATTGTCTGCATTGCTACATCCTATATTTCACGTCCCATGTTTCTCTTCCACAAACCCAAACTTCATTTTGGGGGAAAAAACCTCTCTCGTTTGCACCAAATACTTTAAATTCCTGCCTAAGACTTCATTTCTGGGTCTCTCTGGTGAGTAGTCTTTCATCTCCACAAAAACTAGGAGAATATGGTTGACAAGTTTGGTTTAGTCTTAGCTGGCCTTTTGCCAAATCTGGAGACCTATTTGGGGAAAGCTATACTCCTTGTCGACGTACAAGTGCTTGTTGTTGCTTCCCCAATTCCCAACATTGAGGAAACACTCGTTCCCATGATAGATTTTCCCCACTGGTTCCAGTAACTGAGCTGCTGTGCTGGTAGCACTTGTTATTTATCTGCAGAAGCAGAAAATTGTGTTTATGCAGAAAGTCTTAGTTAATCCTATTTGAGGAAAGCGTCTCTTCTCTTTCTCTCTTGGTTCAGAGTTTATTCTTTTCCTCCAAAGCAACTTATTTTGCCAGACAACTTATTAGCATTAGTTTTGATTCCAACCAATCTCCTAAAACAATGATGAGTTTTTATTAAACAACCTGATTTCCTTGATCCTCTTTTAACTGTTCTCTGTGTGTTGAGGCAGTATTGTTCAAGCCCCTTTCTCTTTTCAAGCCCTCTTAGCTGATGGGTGCCTCAGGCAAAAAAATAAAGATAGCACACCCTATACTCCCCACCCCTTCCATGTTTCCTATTTTGGATTAAGGTTCACATTTTAATTTACCACTATTTGAGAGACTCAGCCTCTCTCTTGAAACTCCTGGGTACAGGAGTTTGGGCCTTTCATTATCAATAGACCAGTTTGTCCAGGTGAAAGCAATTAGCAGTGTCCAATTAGCAGATATTTGTTAGGGGCTCAGGCAGGCATAACTCAGGCCAGCCTTTCTCACAGGCAAGCCTCTGTGCACCAGGATGCACAGAAAATCAGCCTGCCTTCCAGGGTTTTGCCATTTTTGTCCCCTGTGATTGGATTGGATGGAAGTGAAGGAAGGACGTTTATTCTAACAGAAGAAATGACGGGAGTAAAAACTGGGAAGTACCTGTTACTTTTGAAAAATACAATTAGTTGGTTCTCCCCAAGATCTCTTTTCTTTTTTTTAAAGATTGGCACCTGAGCTAACAATTGTTGCCGGTCTTCTTTTTTTTTTCCTGCTTTTTTTTTCTCCCCAAATCTCCCCAGTACATAGTTGTATATTTTAGTTGTGGGTCCTTCTAGTTGCGGCATGTGGGACACCACTTCAACATGGCCTAAAGAGCGGTGCCATGTCCGCACCCGCGATCTGAACCCTGGGCCACCGAAGCCGAGCGCACAAACTTAACCACTCAGCCACGGGGTCGGCCCCCCCAAGATCTCTATCTTAATGGGAGAGAATATTGAAAAGGTAAGTTGAGGTCATTTCAGAAGGGCTTTGAATGGCGAGCTTAGGAGTTAGTGCTTGCTCAATTTGGTGAGCTGTGGGGGGGGTCTCTGGAGGCTTCTAAACAAGTGATATGACAGTAATTGAATTTGAGCATATTTAATATGGCAGCGGGTTAGATTGTCTGTGTTGGGGGTGGGAGGTCAGCTTGGAGGTCCAGGTGAGAGTGTTGATTAGCAAATCCTGTCCATATTAGAGCAGTGGCAGTGGAGGTAGAGAGGAAAACATGGATTTAACAATACTCAAAGTGGAGCTCTTTAGCTGTCCAGTGTTCTTCAGCATTGCTTCCACCCAGAGAAGTGCTTCTCTGTCGCTTGTGTCTTCAACCCAAGGGTGAGCTTAATTTTCCCTCGGAGCAACACCTGTATTTGCTGTGTTAGTGAATAGTTACAAGTTTAATTTTTGAAGAAAATAGTTTTCATAGATCTAGGTAATTGTTAAATGACTTCAGACCATACTTTAGTGTGATCATAAAATGTTTCAGGTGCTTTATTTTCATAATAGGCTTCTAATATTCATATTTTTGATATCCCATACAATAGCTAGACTTTAGGGTTTATTGGGATGTAGTCTTAAATTTAGAATCTTGGCTTATGGATGCTGGCCAACTTCTTTAAAAAAATATTTACTAAATACTTACTCCAGGCAGATAGGATTTTGGGGACACAGCCACGAACAAAAAACAGACAAGGCTCCTCCAAGGAGTTTACATAATGGCAATGGAAGAAAGAAAATAAATGCATATAGTAGGTGATAAGTTAATTAGAAAAATAAGAGCACCACTTATGGACTAGGGAATGATGAGGACTTACAGGAGGTGAGATGGCAAACTGTGCGGATGCTAGGGGCGGGGGTCCTGCAGGCAGGGGAGGAGCAGGTGCAACGGGCTGAGGCCAGAGCATGCTGACGGTGTCTGAGGAGCAGGTAAGAGGCTGCGTGACCGACGGGGGTGAGCAAGAATAGGAGATTAGTAAGAAATGACAGGTGTCAGCAGGAGGCTCTGCAAGGTAAGATCCTAAAGCCCAGAGTATAAACTTTGGGTTTGCACAGAGGAGTGGCGTGCTCGCTGTTAACGTGGACAGACAAGACTAGAAGCAGGGAGTTGAGTGAGGAGGCTGTCAGGTCGTGGCGAGGGTAGTGAGAAGAGAGGTCCATTTCTGAATCTGGTTTGAAGGTAGAGTCGACAAGATTTGTTAATGGATTGGATGTGAAAATGAGAGAAAAAATGAAGAGTCAAGGATGACTGAAAAATTTTCTGCCAGAGCAACTGGAAGAAGATGGCACTTACTGAGATTGGGAAGGGCAGAATGGAAACCGTGAGATCACAAGTTCAGTTTTGGTTACCTTATGTTTGTTGTGCCTGTTTGACACTCAGTGGTGATGTACCCAATTGGATATTCTGAGGAGTGGTGTGGAGCTATAAAGGGAGAGAGTTATTAGCATAATAGATGGTATTTAAAGGCATGAGGCTGGATGGGCTCATCAAAAGGACAGTGAAGAGAGGGGAGGTTCAAAGACCAAGCCCCAGAGGTATTCTGCAACATTTAGAATTAAAGGAGATGGGGCAAACCAGACAATGGAAAAGGAACACCAGTGAGGTGAGTAAGTGTTTTGAAGCCGAGAGAAGAAAGTGTTTTAAGATGGAGGAGATAAGCAACTAATTTAAATGCCTCTTTTAGGTCCAGCATAATGAGGGCTGAGAACCGTTCATTAGAGTTGACTTGGTCACTTGTCTGCAGCACTAATGTTGGCAGTAATATTTTACACAGAGATTTTTTTTTTTTTTTACCATCTCTGAGATCCAGTCATTTTAGTGAAGAGTTTCACTCTTAAGTGAACTACTGTTTCATCAGTTTGAGGCAAATAATTAATCGAGAGTTTCATTGCTTGAGGCCAGCTGATGAAATTTCTTGACTAGTAAAGAGTTTTAAAAGGTATCCACATGTTTTTTTTAAATTCCCAATTCTTAAGTTGTCAGAGAAGTGACCATGTGTTGCAGTTGCCAACTCTCTGCTGCATATACCTGAGGGGTAGAGATTTGACAGAGTATCTTTGCTCTGCGACTCCTTTTTACCATGGCCCAATTTCAGTTAATTTTGGCAGCTATCTACATTTATTTTATGCTCATTGTGTGTTTGAGGAATCAGAGTCTTACGTGGATGTATGAATGAGTGCTTTCCAACAGTTTTTTGTTTTATTTTGTTTTTTAATGTCTTTTGGCCTGTCCTGGAGATACCAGTCTCTTCCATATATAAATGTCATCAGAATACTGCAGTATTCTACAAAGTATTTGTATCTAATATTTTGTTACAACCACCGGTAACCCTATTTCTTGGTTTTGTCCTTTGCTGTTCATAATGTACCTTCTGATCTTCTACCTGTATTATTCCTCTATCCTCCAGGTTGTTTGCATCAAAATCTTTAATCGAATTCAGTCTTCTACCTAATACTTAAAGACCCTAACCAGTTTTTTTCTTGTTACCTTTCAACTCCTTCCTGCTATGAAGTTAACATTTCCCACTACAGTTGTTGATAAAACCTAATTGGGAAATATTGGATTATTTTACTAGTCAACTTGATTAAAAATACAGTTTTTGTGTGGAGGATGAAGGGGGATGGAAGCAAAAACAGAAATAGAGGGGAGAAATCTGGAGATTATAAAGATGCCTTCTAGATTGGGGCCTGGAGAACTAGAAGGGTATGTGTAAATAACTGGTTGTAATGGAATATTGGATGGGGGTAGTAGGGTAATGATTCTCTTATGGGTGGGGTGTAGGTAGTGATTCTGATCTGTTTGAAAGTTGACTACGGAATATAATGAAGTCAGGCTATGTTTTAGAAGAAATGGGGTCATTGTAAAATATTATTCTCCACACCTTTTCCCCTTTCCAGACTTTTATGGTCTCTGCCTTTATGAGAGGTGTGATTCCCTTTCCTAAAGTGGGAAGAGCATGAGTTAGGAATTCTAGCTCAGTCACTTTTGTAGTAGTAGTAACATGTGTAAGTTCCCATATATGCTTAAATGTAAGCAATACCCCATCTTCCCAATGAGATGATTCAATAAAACTTTTTCGGAATACTGACTTAGAGTATATATAAACTTTTAATGACAGAGATGAAATAGCCGAATTTCTGTTTGGAAAAATTATTTTAGGGATTTTACATAAACATTTGAATTTTTAAATTTAGAAATAATTGCTTTTTTTCCCCATCTTTATTTCCAGAAATAATTTATCACTAGAACCACTTTTGAAGGACTAATAGTACACTAGAATACTTCAACCTCACTTTCATCTTAGGTTTTGAATCTGCTTCTGATGCTTTTTTCTGAAAATTTTATCCCAAGTCACAAGTACCTTTTCATTTAATAGTAGCATAGTTTGGTTTCTCAGTTTCTCTGTAGGTGTATATTTCTGATCATTATAACATAAATACATATATTTCTATTTAATGTGACTTTTATAGTGGCATTCAACACTTGTAATTGATATCACACCCCCAGAGCTATTACTGAATCATTGTAAAGTTTTGTTTCCTTGTAAAATGGATTCAATCAAATGACCTCTGTAAGCATGCTAAACTGGCATTGATTGAGGTTGTTTCAGGCTATTGTTTCTTCCTTAATTTCTGTTATCCAAAAATAAAACAATTGAGTGAGTGTCTTGTAATAGAAGAAACTTAGTATTTATGTTCAAGATAACTCTGTTTTGTAAGAGAGAATTTTGCTGAAAATTCTTTGCTCAGCCCAACAAAATCATGTGTGTTCATTTGCTAATTGGCTTCTATGGGTTCCCAGTTCTGGTCTTCAGCTTTGTAGGTTGAAAAATTTAACTATGTTGATAGCCCAAAGGTCTCAAAATGATATTTTGTGTATTTAAAATTGGATTAACATCCTTCCATGGTTGTTTTATTCACATCTGCCATTCACCACACACCACCTTCCTAATACCAAGACCCACTTACTAATAAAAGAGCTGAGAATCAAAGAGAATGAATTAGTCTTGAGGGGATAATGTCTCCCAGGCCTGATGAAATATTTCTGCCCCCATAACCGATATCATCAGTCGCTTTCCCAGGATAGGGCTGGATAAACACTGCCAAATTCTTTACCTTGGGGCATTTTTCACATCATAGATCGCATACAGGTTGTCTCCTTTTGGTTATAACATTCTTTTTTTTCCCCCAATGAGAATTTGATACTATTTTTTTTATAATTACACCCTGGTCATTCTTAGTTTGTCCTGCTTTTACAGATTTCTTCTCTTGTTTGGATTTCAGCCATTTCTGAAAATCTTAAGTTACACATTTCTATTTTAGACTGGTTGTTCCCAGTAGCTAATTTCTTTCTGTTTTCTCTGTGAACGTTTCGTGACCGCTTACTCTGTGGAGGCACTGGGCAATACCAGGGATTTCGGCACAGATTGTTAGGAAGTTTTCGTTTTTAACATTTCATTCGTAGACGTGAGCCGCGTTCTACCGAGAACCTTGCTCTTCCCACCTCCTTGGAGTGCATTGGCTGAGTCCTGCTCATCTTCCACCTTTGCTGCTCTCCATGGGAGCATTTTGACTGTACCTCTGCTGTGCTAATCGTCCATTGAATGGAGATTGCTGCTAATTTTTGCCTGTCTCCCTTCTACATCTTACCTTACTTGGGAGTAGGGTCCTAAGCCTCCTCTCTGCATCCCCAGCACTGAACACAGAGCCTGGCACAGAGTGTGTCTTCACATGCCAGGGTTGCCTTTCCACTTGTGACATCCCACTGTCACATGACCATGATATGTAAACTGGCCAATTCAATCAGAAGGACACTCTCCCCGCCCGCCCCCGCACACATTGAAATTATATATAAAATTTTCTGTGCGTGTACATTTCTGCCGTTCTCAGGTAGGAGACCAGGACACAATCAGATATGAACAAGCAGGATTTAGGACACTGCAAGATTATTTCCCACCTTAAACTTCCAGGGCATTAGCTCAAGCATCAAGTCTTTGTTGTCTGTATTCCCCCACCCATTGAACTTTTACTGTCCTTATTTTTGTTTCTCAATTAAA
Source organism: Equus asinus (assembly GCF_041296235.1). NCBI lineage: Eukaryota > Metazoa > Chordata > Mammalia > Perissodactyla > Equidae > Equus > Equus asinus. The sequence continues at coordinate 11,830,216 of NC_091811.1, read as the reverse complement.
GATACCATAATCTTTTGGTGGGGGGAAACAGGATTAAAACTTGCTACCTAGAATTTTTGGTCCTTTTTTCCTCCACATACAGTTAGAATCATGTACCACATAATGGTATTTCAGTCAAGGACAGACCTCATGCACAACAGTGGTCCCATAGACTAGTACCATTTAGCCTAGGTGTGTAGTAGGCTATACCATCTAGGTTTGTGTAAGTACACGCTATGATGTCTGCACAGTGAGATCGCCCAACAATGCATTTCTCAGAACAGCTCCCCGTCGTTAAGTGACAAGTGACTGTAGTTGCAATATCTCATTGACTCTGCTTCTGAAATTCTCTCCTTTCATCTCATCCTTTCTAGTGCTGGCCCCATCACTTCTTCCCTGGACTAGATCAGGGATCTTCAGTTTCTCTCCCTAACAATGTGACCTGCAAACCACAGATTAACCTTCCAGGTTTAATTATTCTTTCTTTTCCCTGTCCAAAAGCATTCCTTGTTCTTTAGTTGCTCCCCAGTACCTAAAATAACTTCAGCTAATCCAGCAGTGAGCTCCTAATGGCAGAGGATGATGATTGCACAACCTCAGAGGTTTAGAGCTATATAGTCAGAAGGAACTCCAAACGTAAATTGTGTGAAGTCTCTTGTTTTATTTTTAAAATTCATGCAAATGTTTATTTAAAATATCTTTCCAAGCAACAACAATGAAAACAAACAAAAAATCAAAGTAAAACCCATTCTCTAGGAAGCTGTGCCATTGATACCTGGCGGTTTCCTCTATTGTGGCCACATACTGTGGAGTCCAGGGAACACACATACCCTAAATGGAAAGCCTTGGTCTGAGCGGTGAAGTCTAGATGACTCAACCTGGTATCTGCTACGGTTGTGTGTATGGTTTGCCAAGAACCTACTTTTCCCAATCTCTTAGCTGCATGGCTGTGCTTGTCCATCACTAGCTTCACAGAAGGTGCTGAGGAGCCTTCCAGCTTCTTCAGTGCTCAGGAATTGTTTGTGTATCATAGGCATTTTCTTGTGGTACAAGACCCATGAAACTTCTGAGGCTTTTATTTTTTTTTTTAAATTCTGGAACCAGGTTTGATAATTTATACCTTTTCAGAAAATCGTATTCTTCTAGATTTACACATTTATTGGTGTAATTAGTATTTTCCAGTTAACCTAATATTTTAGGGTAGCAGTCGTATTTGGGGTGAGGAGCTATCTGGGTTTCCTTTCTGTTACCCAACAGTGTAGCCAGTGACACAGCTGTTTCATGGACGGTTGAGAGCAGTGGTATGGTTACAGCAGAGCCGCAGTGGGGACCTGCTAGCCTTTGGGGACTCCTGGGATAAATCGCATGGCCCACTGAAAGTGTTATAATAGCCAGTTTCAGGTCCCTCACCATTATACCCACTCGAGCTGATTTATACGTTACAGTCTAAATTGGCATGGGGCAGGCCTTTGGGATTAAATTAATTTATACCAAGTTAGAAAGCATCAGCTGCCAGAGTGAGGAGTGCCTTCTGGAGGCTAGAGTGCTTATTTCTTCCTGTATTCTAAGCCCACGCTTGGGCATTCTCTCTTGGATAGCAGCTGGGGTAGTCCTTCAAGAGGGCCTGCTTTGCATCTTCTTTGTGTAGGCACGGTTCCGGGTCCTGTACAGAAGCCCTGATTTTTGACTGAGACTCACTACGTTGCAGTTCGTCCTTGTGGAAATTAGTAAGATTTGTAACCTTCTAAAATGAAACACAGCATATACGACTCTTTTTCCTTTGGGCCTTTTCCCCCTCCTTATGTAAACTCAAAGGAATTACTGTGCCTGAGTGGCAGTAGTGCAAATCTATGATCTTGATCCTTACTTGGAAGTTGGAAAAAAGAAGGTTTTTCTCTCTTTACCACCTTCTTTAGCACAAGATTAAAGAAAATTTTTAAAGATTAGAAGCATGTCAAACAATAAAAAGTAACTGTAATGTTATTTAAGAAAAGGTGTTAAGGTGGTGGTTGTTATACATGAAAGGAATTAGTAATATTCTGTGTCATTTTACTATCTCAAGACTGGAAATTATCTTTTTTTATTAGTCAGGCGGGACTTTTTAAAGTAAAAACTGTAAACCTTTTCCATGAAATATGCTGGAGGCCCTCTTTCCCTCCCTCCAGTTGCCTGTCGGGGTTGGAGCTGTTCCCCTTTCTTGGTCCTGAGTTCTTTTCCCAGCAGCCACTGCTGTTCTTGAGGGTGGAGGAGGTGGAGCCACGTTAAACAGACTTGTCCCTAATGAGCTGTGACGCCAGCTGCTAAGAGGGCAAATCCTGTTATTCCCTCCACCTACTCTCTGAAGCTACAGAAGGAGCAGTAGGAACGGTCTCCCTCCTCTAGGCTGATTTGCTGATTTTTCTGCCCACGCCCCCTTCTATCCCAGAGCATCTTGGCAAAGTTCAGATCTCTGTGCTCACAGTTCAATGCTCACAGTGAAAAGGAAATACAAAAGAGGAGGAGAGAAAGTGGGCACGGAGAGGGGGAGATCTTTTAGAAGGATATTCCTTATTGCCTTTAGTCTGAGACTTAAACTCTGGGTTGAAGGCATAAGTAGTGTAGCTTTGAATAACCTGGATTTCCAAATAGTTCTTTGGAGATAGTTTTATTGGCTCATGAACACGGTAGGCCATGTATTAAAAGAATTTGAATTTCTATTGTTCAAAAACCTCCGAATTTTAAAAAGACCACTTTCTATCTCTTCAATCTTTGTTTTTTTCCTGCACTGTCATTGTAAGGAAGATGAAGTAATTGTAATGTTAACATGTGGTAGAGCCTTTACCGAGTGCCAGGGACAGCCAGCTTTTATACGCATTTCCTCATTTAATCATTACAACAGCCCTTGGAGGTGTAGACACTTTTAATGTGAACAACTTTTTTTCTAAATTGTGATAAAAAAAAACATAAAATTTACCATCTTAACCATTTTTAAGTGCACAATTCAGTAGTGTTAAGTATACTCACACTGTTGTGAAACGGAGCTCCAGAACTTTTTCATCTTGCGGATCTGACTCTATACCCATTAAAGTGAAAATTTTTTAACTGATTAGCCAGTTCTTTTTTGTTTGGCAGGATTAAAATTGCTTTCCTGTTTCTTTTCTTCTTTGCTGTCTTTCTATAACATTTTCAGTCCATATTTCACCATAGGGTGGTAGAAACTGAGGCATGAGCCTGTGTGCCTTGGTTTTATCCATTTGATACAAACAGCTGGGGTTAATAGTTACTACGGGAACCAGGAGCAGCTTAGGGGGGCGGGCAGTGTTCATCATCACCTATTCTTCATTCTAATCCTTTTATTGATTCTGCATTTTAAGTTCTGCTGAGCTAGAAGGGAAAAGTTCACTGATATCTGACAAGTTACCATGGGTCTGCATATTTTTTGGTGGGTTATCTAGGTAGCTTATGATTTATGAAGCATAATATCATAGAAATACGTTTTAAAAGCAATTTTATATTTCTGAGACCCATTTTCTTAATGATTTATGAGTTACTGTATTCCATGGGTAAAATGGTAGGCAAGGGTGAGGAGTTGCATTATATTTATAAATGACACATGGTTCCTCTCAATGCTTCTGTCATTTGAGAGACAGTTCACGCCTGCTCAGTTCTCCTTGGAAGAGCTGATCCAACATCCCTAATAGTCTACCCTTCAATGCAACAACCTTTGCCATTTGCTAACTCACTACATCATTATTGTGCTGGAAAAAGCAAACCCAGGTTCACCGGGGAGAATTTTTTGCTAATCCCTTTTAGCCTGTCCACCACAGTTGGGTAGAACAAGATCATTTAATTTTTTTTTTTTTTGTAATTTAGATAGAGGTTGTTAGTCCCAGTTTATGCTGATATGTTAAGAAAACTATGGTTGACTCACCAATGAAGCCTAGGTACTGAGGCAGGCAGGAAATATAATGCAACGACTTTTTATTTCCTTCTTTTTTAAACCTCAGATTCACCTTTTTCCTTCTTTTATCTTTTAGACCTCAGAGTCACAGATTTTATTAATCATAATTATTGATTCACACATTCTTATCATGGGTCTTGATTTATTCATTCCTTTATATGTAATAACATCATCAGTGTCCATGCTTCTCTCCCATCCAATCTTCTGCTCCCAGCACCCATGGGAATTTCTAAAAGTCCAGATAGGGAGTAAAAAGTTACCTTAGATTTACTGAAGAAAATGTAGATTTGCTATACAGATTAACAGTTCAACTGTTGGGCATGTATTTTAAGATAAATAGTTCTTAGACTCTGAAAGAATCTAGTTATATACAGTTGATTTATTAATTTTGATTTCTGCTAACCACGATAGGTTAATAAGATGTTAGTTTCAAACTTGAAAATTCATAATTTACATGTAAATGAAATGTGGATTTAAGGACATTTTATCTTTTGGCCATGTCACTCCAGACCTTTGTGGGTCTTAGCTTTTGTTTTGTCATTGAAGGTCTTACTTCACTCTAATTGTGTGTAATTCTATTTGATGACTGTTTGGGAACAATAATAAAAGGATATTGGCAGTTGATATTGTTTGGAGAACACTTTAACCAGAAATTTCATGATACACCCTCACATTCTTAGTTGGTTGCTAAATAAATTTATTGATAGAAATGACATTTTCCTATAAGGAGCAAATGACCCACTCTTCCCATCTATAACAACTAGTCTTGTATTTAGAGTAGATTGCTTAGTGGTCTACCGTATATTTGGATTACATTTAATTCTTCAATACAATAAATTTCAACAGGTTTCAGAGCTGGAGGCAGGAACTCTAAATTCCACAGATATTGATAACCAGACTTTGTCTGCATGATTTGATTATGATCATACATTACTGCTAGTGTTTTTAGATAAACAGGGTCTTTGTCTTGAGATTGTCATTTGAGTATGGTTGGGTTACAATGTAAGGATTTCATTCAGAGTCCTTATGTAAGAAATGAAGTTGATTTATGAGAGTTCTCTCATATTTTAGAGCATTTTAGGTCCATGGCATTATTTCATTTCTGTTGGTAGTTATATTTATGTCTTTTGTTCATTAAACCAGCGTTTATTCATCTTTCACATATTCTCAAATCCTTCCCTTCTCTATTCCCACAGCTGCTGTGGTATTTACTGTAGACTCTGACCTTTCGTCTTCCCGACTAGCGCCTCCCAACTCTCTATGCATGTGAGTCCTGGGGCTCTTGTTAGGATGCAGATTCTGGTTTCAGTAAGTCTGTTGTGGGGCCTGAGGTGCTGTGCATCCAGCAAACTTCCAGGTGATGCTGACGCTGCCAGTGTACACCCACCTCTGGTACCCGCAGTCATTCTGCATGCTACTCTCAGAGCTCTTTTCCTGAGACAGAATTCTGCTCATTTCACTCTCCTTCCGACTTGATTGCATAGGGAAGTAAAATCCACTCTCTTTGGTGTGGTTTTCAGAAAAGGTCCTCAAGAAATAGGCCTGTCCTGTCTACTGTTCTCTCTCTAATCGCCATCTCTGCTTTGGGGAGAGCGATTGGTACTGCTACACATCCCATGAACTTCACACTTCACTCTTCCTCACTGTGCCTGTGCCAAGTAAGAGTCTCCCCTTCAAGGCCCCGTGCAAATCTTAGCTCCTTGGCAAAGTCTTACTCTGTGCTAGCCTCAACTTCTCTAGTTTTTTCCATTTTCCCATATCACTTGGTGTATTTAATATAGCTTTTATTATATTGTCTCAAAATTCTTTGGTATCATTCAGTCAAGAAAATGTTTTTACATCGGTTCTGCATCAGGTACTGTTCTAGTTGCTGGGGAGACAGCAGCGAACACAATAAAGAATAAACAAAAATTTCCCCTTTTTGACTTACATTTTAACCCTCCCTCAGACCCTCCCTTCCTTTTCCCTTCCTTCCTTCCATAAACATACTAGGACTTTCTTATTCACCTTTGTATCCCTACTGTCTGGCATGTGGTAGGTGAACTATATATAGATAAGTTAATTTGACTACCTACGATTTGCTAATTTTTATCCTAATATTATATGTAGGGCCCAAGAGAAGAAAACAAGAACATTTCTTTCCAGTAAGCAGCTTAAGAAGAGGAGGTGAATGAAACTAACATTAATGTGTTATTTTTAAGGAAGAGAAAGGGCGTTCAGTGATGCTTCTGCTACGTTTTATTTTTACCTCCTCAGAGGACAATGTTATAGGTAGAAACTGGACAGCTAGAGCTTGCCTCTGGTGAAGGTGACACTGATAGGAAGGAAATGCCCTGGTCCAGTGTTTCCACCTAAGCTAGAAGAGAACGTCTGCAGGTGGGAGACAGGAGATGGAAAAGAAAGGGAATTAATAGTATAGCTTAAACTTGTTTCTACAAGAGTGACATTTTTTAAGGAATCTCTGCTAAAAAGTTAATGTAGATTTTGCATTTTGCTCTATAGTATGATTGTTTTATAAAAGTAATGTTTTAAATAATTTACTAAGGAATAAAACTGGGGGGCCGGCCCAATGGCACAGCAGTTAAGTTCGCACGTTCTGCTTGTTGGCGGCCCAGGGTTCACCGGTTCGGATCCCAGGTGTGGACATGGCACCGCTTGGGAAGCCATGCTGTGGTAGGCGTCCCACATATAAAGTAGAGGAAGATGGGCATGGATGTTAGCTCAGGGCCAGGCTTCCTCAGCAAAAAAGAGGAGGACTGGCAGTAGTTAGCTCAGGGTTAATCTTCCTCAAAAAAAAAAAAAAAAAGAAAGGAAGGAAGGAATAAAAGTGATCCACATTGTCTCCTGTGACTTCTAGGAATCCTGGCACAGCTTCGCAGTGATCTGTGGCAAGCTTCTTTCCGTCACCTCCTTGGGAAAGCCTTCCTAGTTCTTACCTCTTCCAATGTGGCCTTTTATCATCGTTTAATTTGATACTGTTCTTTAAAAACACTAAGAAGCAACAGTTAGTACAGAGTACAGCACCTCTAATCAAGAATCACTCTGCGTTCTTAATTTACACCCATGGGGAAAAGGACGGAGCATCGATAGAAATGTGTAACAATGAGTAAACATACAGTGAGAAAGGAATTGCTGAAGGAACCGGCAAAGTGGAACTCAGCCAGGAAGATTTTGTAGATAAAAGTTTTTCATGTAAGGGACTACAATATGGCTTGGCAGAAGGGAGCCAGGAAGGGATTTATTCTACATAGGGAGAGTGGTACCTGTCAGGGCTTGGAGAGGGCAGTGATGAGACGGTTACTATAAATGTTAAAACCATCAGGCCTAGAAAGAACAGAGAGCCTGTGTCAGTGGGAAGCTGCTTACTTTAAGGGAAGAGCACTGTACCTGATGATCTGGATTTCACTTGGCTCTGATTTGCTGAGTGCATCTGGGGAAGTGCATCTGGACCTAGTTTATCTTTAAATTGAGAAAGTTAAAATAATATCTTCTGTGATTTCCCTTCCAGCTCTAGCATTCAGTAATTCTGGCTTATCTATCAAACAAGATGGCCTGGGACTTTTTACTTCAAGGGTTTGGCTTCTGTTGTAATTGCGGTTTATTTTGGAGTCTGGCCCAGCTGACCAGGCTTAAAATATGAGTCATTCAAATCTTCCCTTGCTTTGCCTCTCCTTTACTTCTGTCAGATCTTGAATTCATGTTTCTTCTTCCTGCTGTTTCTCTCCTTAATTAAGTCCTTCAGAATCTTTCTCCTGGGCTGTTGCTTATACTGAACATTGCCTCACCTTCCCCCTCTGCCACTAGAATTCATCTTGTATGCACAGCAGCTAGATTAACCTCACTGTGTCTTTCCTCTGTAAAATAACTGTAGTGGATCTCCACTGTCTTCCAAAGAAAGGCCAGACTCATTAACTCTGTCTTCAGTATCAGCTCTCAGTCTTAGCTCACATTACTCCCCTCCATACTCTATAGAATAACAGGGCCTACTATCCTCTTGATGCCCTTGCTCATGTTGTTCCTTGCACCTACTTGCGCCCTGCCTCTCCATCGTCACACAGGTCACAATTTTGCCATCTCAGGTGCCGCCCCCTTGGTGAAATCTCTCAGGCTTCACACAGCCAGAAGTAATCCTTTTCTTCTCAACTCCCACAGCACCCATAGCATCTTTTCTGTGCTTTATTAGTGCTAATTACTTTGTTTGTTTGTCTTTTTTGTACTGTCTTATCTCTCCTAACTAAGCTAAGGTCCACAGTTCTTAGGAAGTACTATATTATCTTACACAAGGTGGGTGCCCAGGAAATATTTGTTGAATAAATGAATTCTGACTAATTGGAGCTCAGATCCTTGTTATCTCTGATTGGCAGAGTTTCTTAGTTTTCTGGATAATCACTAACTAGAAGGTAGAAAAGAACTCTGCCCAAAGGAGTTAATAAGCTAATATAAGAATAAGAACCATTGCTATGGGTGTGTTAATAATTCCCAAATTTGTATTTAAGGCAAGCAAAATGTTTTAAAGTTTGAGCCTTGTGTTTGAATTTTGAGTTTCATTTGCCTGGGGAACTGCCTCAGGGTGGTTTGTATTTTGTTTATTTTTATCAGTTACTGGGCTTAGCAGTTTTTTGTCCTGTGAAGTTTTTAGAGTGAGTGTTTACAGACTTAGGAATTTGTTAAAATAAGATAATAAATAGAACAATTAATATAGTTTACAAAAGAATTGTACTGTTTTTATACTACAAGCCGGCTACCCTCTTTAGTATATACTGTCCTGTAATTGGTGTTAAGGTCAGAATTGCATCTTATGCACACTTTGTGTTTTCAGAACCATTAATAAGATCCTCGGAAGTTTCATTTATAGATCTGGATAATAGAGCCTGGTCATGAGCTGGTCAAATCATAGGCATAGCGGACCCTTGGAAAATGGTTTGCATGCAGAAAATAGATAGCATCCTGGATTGAAAGAATATGGGCAAACTTTGCTTGAAAAGAGTTGATGACTTAGAACATAAATGTTTCGTCATCTCAGAGAATACCAGTTTATTATGGGAGATTGAGAAGAGAAATAAGATCTTGTAAAATTCCCCACTGTCACTTTTTGTCCCTGTAGCTCCTCTCAACTAATCTTTGTTTAGACTACTATGCTCAGACAAGTTAAGTCTTTGGCATCGTCCACCTGAACCCCAAGGAAAGCAAATACATCTCACCTAGGGTTAGGTCATTAACATAGACATTACCTCACTTCTCTCCAGATGATGTAAGACTACTCTCAGTTCTGGTAATCTCCTATCATCAGTCGTGTAAGTGTAGTGTCCTGACAATAAAAATTCCAAAATTGTTTACACCAATACTATTTTTCAAAATGCAGTGGTTCTTTAAAGCTGTTGCTGATGGTTTACCTCTTGAAACTGTTAAGTGAAGAATACTTTCTGATTAACTACGTATTTGTTCCTTTATTCTCTTGCCATTAAAATAGAAAGCAATGCAAGGTCTTTATATAAGTTAAGGTCTTTGATAATTATGCTAGCATTGATTTACAAAAGGAAATATATGTGTGTTTCTTCTAGAGCGCAGACGAAAGGAATGGAGCTGTGTAAGGAGCAATGGGAGAAATAAACCCCATGGGACAAAAGAAAGTTGGACTCTAGTTGCTTTTCTAGCAGTAATAACTGTGGGAGGAAGGGCAGAGTTGATCCCTAACAAGCACTTCTGTTACAGTGACCATTCAGTTGCTTGAGGGGGTGATGGTGATGGTGGTGGAAGGGGTGGATGGATTTTAAGACGTCTCTCTCTGTGTTTGATCCCTCAATCTCTCTCTCCCCTTCTCCATCTCAGGAGTTAGAAGCAGCTCTTCACAGAGATGACGTAGAGTTTATCAGTGACCTGATCGCCTGCCTGCTTCAGGGCTGCTATCAACGGAGGGATATCACGTGAGTAATCCTGATCTTACTAAGTATTTCTTGCGGAGAGAGCTAATTAACCAGTTGTAGTGATGTTTATGTCTTCTGTTACAAACCAGAACAGATCATTAGCCATTATATACCAGTGTAGACTGAGCAGTTACAAACGGATTCCCAAGCCCTGTGTTTGGCTCCTTCTGCAGTTGTTTTAATTTTATCATAAGCCTTGGCTTTACTTCACTCTCACAAGTCTATACCCCGTACTCTTGGATCCACCAGCTAACACGTTCAAGTGTAGAATTTCTTCTTCTCAGCATATGACTTTCTTTCTGATTTTTGTTTGCAGTATTGGTAAAATGTTGCCTAACAAATTAAAACCAGATTTTACTGCCTTTCTACCCCTTGAGTATCTTCTGTGGCTCACGTAAATGGTAGTGTAATTTTCTACATGGAGCTTCTAGGCCCCTCACACCATAACTGCCAGGTAAACAGCTCTGCAGTGCATTTGAGGTGTGTGGGAAGTTTGGACCACAGTTTTATCTGTGTAGACAAATAAAGAGTATTCCTGATATGGCCTTGGCCTTGTCCCTTGTTTTGACCCTAACTTGATATACATTCTCTTTGCTGCTACATTTCCACACAGAACAGAACTATAGGGCCAACTCGCACAAAGCTGAGACAAAGCAAGTGTCCCAGCCTCCACCCCGTCAGTCCATGGACGACTTTGGGATGCTATGATTTATATTTTTCAGACAGTTAAAGATGGGATCTGAAATACTTCTGTTAAATCCACTCTTAGGTGTCTGTCAGGGCTGGGAAACCAGGCCTGATACTAATGTGTGATAAACTTGTGGTTACAAGGTGAATAAGAGTGACAAAATGCCTGTTTTTTCAGGGTGTAAGTGATGAAGTGCCCTTTTTTTCAGGGAATAAGTGTGTATTAAGAGAGAGTTATTGCTCCTGCACTCAGTATTATAATGACTTTTTCCCCCTAGAATACCCAAGTTGTGCCAAACCAAGAGGAGAAAGAAAAGGGGAAAATCGTTTGTCTTACTGCCCGAACATGATGTTGCAGTTTTTAGTCAGAAGAAATACCCATTTAAGATACTTCTAATAAATTGCCAGGGTACCCACCACAGAGGTTCTCCATTTTACCCTTGAACTATCAGCACATGACCAGTATCTGTTTGCCTAACCCTCATTCTAGACACTGCCCTTTATATGCTGGCCCGCAGGTACTGTTGGAACAGACACTCTCAGGGCCCTCATGGAACATATAGTCCTGTGCTGTAATAATTACAGTAATGATTATACAGTTGCAAATTATACAGTTCCCGTGATAATGCTCTCAAGTCAACAGAGCATATAACCTGGTGTGAGAAAGTGATGCGTGAACTGAGCCTTCATATAGGAGCTTCCCTGGGCCAGTGTCCATATCTTATAAAGCCCAATAAATAAGTGAACGAATGAATGAACAAACCCACCAAAGAAGTGCAGCTAGGAGGAATAATTTTCTAGGGTTTGATTCCCTAGAGCAGAACCTAGAGGTTACAGAAGGTCCCATGTGATTCAGAAACGTGATTTGTTTGAGCTGTACAGTTTTGCCTCTGAGTGTTAAATTTCCGTTTGTTGCCAACATCTAAAATGAGATTTCACATTTAAAATCTCGATTTATAGCTTCCAGAAAACATCCAATCAGTGGTCTGGCACCCATCAAGACACCCATTAGCTGGAGGGAAAACAGGGCCTGTGTGCTCTGCTCTGCCTCATCCGTAGCATTCCTTATTGCCCTTCCATGCTGGAGCTTATTGCTACTTACCATCTGTAATGTTCACGTGGCCCACCTCACATATTTTCTTTACCTACTTGTCTTCTACAGGCATTTCAGTTCAAGGAATCCAACATGGCCACAGCACAATAGGAATTGGAGCCTAATAGGCCCTGTAGGCTTAAGAATTTGGGGATATAATCCTAAAAGCAAAGAGATCGGGATATGGTGAGATTTGTGTTTTTATTTTTGAAAGGGAATTTTTTTTTCTTTTTGGGTGAGGAAGATTGTCCCTGAGCTAACATCTGTTGCCAATCCTCCTCTATTTTTTGAATATGGGACGCTGCCATAGCATGGCTTGATGGAGCCGTGTGTTGGTACACACCCAGGATCCGAACTTGGGAACCCCGGGCCGCTGAAGCGGAGCGCACGAACTTAAACAGTGTGCCACTGGGCTGGCCCCTAGATTTTTGTTTTTAAATAAGCATCTTAGGGCAAGAGGGGAAACAGGAAGGTAAGATAGGGGCTAATGAATTAATCAGGCAAGAGAGGAGAGAAGTGGACAGAGTGGAGGACTACTATGAAGGTGAAATTGACTGGACTTGAGGTCTCTAATCTTGACCAGATAGGTAAAAGCTATTTTAACTTGGATTTCATTGATCCTTCTTCACATGTTCAATATCCTTTCTTACGTTTATTGGGCATATTGGTAATTTTTGTATACTTGAATTTCCTGTTGTATACCAGGGTCATTTCTTCTATTGGTTTATTGATTGAAGATCTAGCAAAAGAAATGCCCATTTAAAATTTATCAGAGATTGTTCTATTTTACTGTTCTCATGAGAGTGTTCCTCCACCTATGGCAGCTCTGGACATCGCCCATGACACGCCAGCCCCTAGGTGCTGGTAGGACTAAAGTGTCTCCTCTCCATTGTGGAGCTTATAGTCTTCTGTGCGTGATGATGAGGAGGGGGGAGGGCAGGGTGTGGTTGAAGATCTAAATAACTAAAGTCATTTCATACAATTTATGGGATAAGTCTTCCCTTCTCTGTTGGTATGATATCTGTTCAATCTTTTACATTTTGTACATATGCTAGAATCTACTTAGTTGTTTCTAATTGTACGTATCAGTCTGTTTTAACTCTAATACCGTTTTAATTAATCCTGCTTGGTAATTCTTCCAGAAAATGATTATGTAATCTGTCATATTCGATAAGAAATTCGCTTGTTTTGATTAGAATCAAGTAAAGCTATGAATAAATTTGGGCAAAATTGACATCTTTACAATGTTGAGATAACCCTTTTATTTAAGTCCTTCATATTACTCAGTAAAAAGTTGTAAGCTTTGTTCATTTAGGTCAGATACATTCCTGGCTATTTTAATTTTTGTTGCTATTAAGAATAGAATCACATTCATACTACAAGTACTTTAGAATATATTCCTCCATATATATCTTGAATCTGCCCGGTTTATTGACCTTGATTTTTCTTTAATTGATTCTCTTTTGATTTTCTAGGATTATCATCCTACTTTCCTTTCAAGATTTGTCCCCTAGCCTGTTTCGTGCCATGTTAGTTATCTGCTGCTGTGTGACAAGGTGCCCTAGAACTTAGCAGCTTGCAAACAGCAAGAATGTATTCTATCTCAGTTTCTGTGGGTCAGTAGTCTGGGCGCAGCTTAGCCAGGCCTGTCCAGCTTAGGAGCTCTTCCTAGGCTGCAAAGTATCAGCTGGGACTACAGTTATCTGGAGGTGTGACTGGGGGGAAGATCCATAGATTTGTTTTCTATTGCTGCGTAGAAAATTTCCAGAAACTTAGTAGCTCAAAAAACACATTTTTGGGGGGCCAACCTTTTGGCACAGCAGTTAAGTTCACACATTCCGCTTCGGCAGCCTGGCGTTCACTGGTTCGGATCCTGGGTGCAGACATGGCACAGCTTGGCAAGCCATGCTGTGGCAGGCATCCCAGATATAAAGTAGAGGAAGATGGGCGCAGATGTTAGCTCAGAGCTGATCTTCCTCACAAAAAAAAAACAAGACATTTTTGGGGGCCGACCTGGTGGTGTAGTGGTTAAGTTCATGTGCTCTGCTTCGGCCGCCCATGGTTCATGGGTTCAGATCACTGGTGCGGGTCTATATGCCGCTTGTCAAGCCATGCCGTGGTGGTGTCCCACATACAAAATAAAGGAAGACTGACACAGATGTTAGCTCAGCAACAATCTTCCTCAAGCAAAAAGAGGAAGATTGGCAACAAATGTTTGCTCAGGGGCCAATCTTCCTCACCAGAAAACCCAGATTTATTATCTCTCAGTTTTGTAGGTCAGAAGTCTATACATGGCTTACCTGGGCCCTCTGCTCAAGGTCTCACAGGGCTGTCCTCAAGGTGTCAGCCAGTCTATGTTCTAATCTGGAGGCTTAAGTGGGGAGGAATTCAAGTTCATTCAGGTTGATGGCAGAGTCATCTCCTTGCAGTTGCAGGACTGAGGTCCTAATTTTGTTGCTGGCTGTTGGCTAGGAGCTCTGTCAGCTCCCAGGTCGCCCATAGTTCCTTTGCCATGTGGCCCTCTCACAACGTAGCTGTTTGTGTGTTCACAGCCGGCAGGAAAACAGCTTTAGTCTGCCAAAACAGAGTCTTATAAGACATAACATAGTCATGGGAGTGACATCCCTTTTGCCATATTCTTTTGACTAAAAGCAAGCCACAGACATTCTCCCTCACATTAGGAGAGGGGATTATACAGGGTGTGAATACCAGGAGGCAGAAGTCGTTTTGGGAGTCTCTTAAAGGCTACCTGCTGCGCATCCTTTTGTTGTACTGACCATATCTTCCAGAGTACAAAACTTAACAACATTGGTAAGATGGATGCTTGCGTCTAATCACATTTACTTAGTTGTTGACAATATCTCATAAATTGTCTGTGTATTTTGATAGACTTTCGACAAGAACCAGTTGACTTATAGATCATCACATGTGGTGTTAGTGGACCCTTACGTATCTAAGGACTGGCCAACAAGAGGTCTGATTTACCCTTTGTGTGGGTAAATGGCTGTAACCCACTTGTTCTTAGTTTAATTTTATTCCTTCCATTAGTCTTTCCTTTCCATTAGTCTCCAGTATAAATTATAGAAAAAGTATATATTTACATTGATAATACTCCCTTTAAAACCAATTTGTTTGAAAATGATGGATATTCTATGGAACATTTTCAGCTTAGATGCAACCTTTCCTGTCATTCATTATATTTTCATTTGGGTCCATTTCGTTTTTTCAGTCTCATGAGGTGATGAAGGAGAGATGGTAGGGGGTCATCTCGCAGGTCCTATTTTATAGGGGAGGAAACAGCACATCCAGAGAATGTGAGTTATTTATCAGGTCATATAGCCAGTTAGAAGATGAATAACTCTCACAAGGGCAAGAGGAAGTACAAAGAACTGAAAGAACAAGAGTTCAGATCTTTCATCATTCATAGAATCTGAATATTAGGCCTATAACTCAGCCCCCTTCTTGTTGTATCTTCTTCATATAGAATTAATGCATTTTGGTAGGATAAAAAGTTAGGTTTAAAAAAATCATCCAGTATAGTGTAGAGCAGAGATCCCCATCCTCTCCCTGAAGACGGGGCACAGAATGGGGTAGGTGTCTCTTTCACATATGTATACCTAAAGGTAAAAATAGTATTTATGTATTTTAGAATGTATCTGTCTCATCGGTCACATGTAAATGCCCTGTACCATTCCGCCATCTGTTTCTGTCCTCTCCACAGCTTGTGTCCTCCTAGGCTGCACAGTGGCCAGTATTCGGGAGCAGTGCTGAATCAGAGCAGCTCTTAGGAATACCAGTTTGCTCCTTTCACAGCACGGTGTCAGTTACTCCTACATGATTTCTTTTGAAATGAGGGATTGATTTCTTAAAAAAAAAGACTAGTCAAATGTCATAAAATTTCAAATGCTTGGTTATAATGGGGAGGAGGGAAATGAGTTTCTTCCTTTCCCTTTTGCCAGCAGCTGCTGCTTTGATTTTTCTGCTCTCTAAGGAAAATATGAGAGTCTCACACAGGCAGAAGCAGAGAGCGCACAGGGAGTGCAGTGCTCCAGCAGTGTTCATTATCCTTCTGTGGGGGCAGCACAGCCCCTCCCTGAGTGAGGAAGAGCTCTTCCGGAAGAGACAGGCCCTGCTGCTCTGTGCTGAGGCTGGGAAGCAGAGGATTGTTCCAGCATTTCTGAAACCATGTTCTGCAAAACATAGCTGTGAGCTATCAGAGCATTGCAGAAAACAATATGTGATTTTTATTTGTTTAAAAAAAATGGACACATGAAATAAAAATATTTCTGAATGGTCAAAGAAGTGTAGGAACTGGTAGCCCCAAGATTTTGAATTAATTGGTCTGGGGTGAGGCGCAGGCTTCAGCCTTTTGAAAACTTGTTATTGTTGATGTATAATATACACACAGAAGCGTGCACCTTCCTTAACTATACAGCTCAATGAATTTTCACAAATTGAATATACTGTGTCCTGAGTACCCACAGAAGAAAACACAGTGATGGATTCTGCTTTTTCCATTGAAAGGAATTTCCCAAAGTGAGGGGTATTTTGTCCCACCAGTGGTATCCACAAGCATTTAGAGTGAATGCATGTTCATTGTTATGCTCTGAAGTTTTACGTTCATCCCATCCTAAAGAAAGAGAAATTTGGAAAAATGAATGCTTGTGCTTTCTGGTTCTAAGACTTAACCTAGTATATGGAGCTAAGAAAGTTACTTAATCTCTTTGTGTGTAACTTGCCTCATCTGTAAAATGGAAATGATGACAATACACACTAAAGTTACTGTGAGGATTAAATGAAATTATTTATGAAAAGCCTTAGAACAGTCTTGGGCTTTTAATAAATATCAGTTATTATCAGTGTATGTAAAAATATTATCATTAGTTTTCTACACATGCTGAGTAGAAAGTTGACATTGACTCAAGCAACTTTCCCTGTCTTATCTCTTGTAGTTTGCACATTTTAGAACTGGGATCATCAAACTCTTTTCTGTAAGGGGCCAGAGAATAAATATTTTAGGCTTTGTGTGGATCACATGATCTGTTAGAACTACTCAACTCTGTTGTCATGGTACGAAAGCAGCCATAGGCAATACTTAAATGACTGATTGTGGCTGTGTTTTATTAGAACTTTATGGACACTGAAATTTGAATTTTATATCATTTTCACATGTCATGAAGTAGTTGTCGTCTTTTGATTCTTTTTTTCCCCAACCATTTAACGAAGAGTGATTTTCACATTCTTAGCTTCCAGTATGGACTTGGCCCATGGGCCATAGTTTGCCAGCCTCTGTTTTTAGAAAATTAAATGGGTTACCATTCCAGTTCGACTAACTCAGTCTAATCTTTAAACTGGCATGTGGAAGCCACATTTCGTTTTAGTTGTATTCTCCAAACTCAAATTTGTGTCCCTATGGAGAGAGCGTGATGCTGTGTCTGCTTATGGGAATGGTAACTGTGTCTCTACTGTCTAGGCGCTGTTCAAAGTGCTTTTCAGGGGCTCTCATTTAATCCTCATAGCGGCTCTCTAAAGTGTTCTCTCACCCACCTGTCAAGGACTTTCAGTCACAGAGAGGTTAAACAGCTTTCCCAAGGTCACACAGCTGGTAGTTGGCCCCTAACTGTTGAACCCTAGACCTCCAGCCTCTGAACCACAGCCCCATGCTGTAAATGAATTAAAAGAGAAATGTAATGAGAAGATTTTCCTCTAAAACAAGGATTTTTAACTAATTTTGTACTGTGAGCTTCTTTGGCACTATAATGAAGTCTACGGGCCACATCTTAAGAATATGATTTCAAATCGCAAAGTAAAATAAGTAGGATTACAGCAGAACCCAACTATACTGAAACGTAGTCAGTAAGATATTATAAACAATTTTTTATACAGTAATGTGTTTCAACTCATTAAATAACATGCTCTAGCAGCAAGCCTGATTTCTTGAGATTACTATCTTAAAGTATGATGTTTATAAATGTTATTTTAAGGTATCTATGATACCTGTAATGTAATATGAAAATATATGATATCTTTTGATGAAAAATAGACATATTCCTAAAATTACTGTATTTTATTGCCTGCAGTCATAATTGAACAGAATGTAAAATTTCAGTTAATAGGTTAGTTAAAAATTATTTCTCAGCCAGGCTCATGGACTGTCTGAATTCTGTCTGTGGACCTCTGCTTTAAAAGCTTTTTCAAATGTCAAATTAATCTACAGTTCAGAATCAGCATCTCAGAAGTAAAAGAACTTTAGATATCATCTAGTGCGATTTGTTTTACCTACGAGGAAGCTAAGGTAAACAGCAAGATTGGAACAAGCACCCAGGTCGCCTGACTCCCCTTTCCACACACATTCCGTCGGACTCTCTTGTGATAGCCAATCACACAGGTATCTAAACATTTTCTCAATAGTGCACTTGTATTCCATGGCACATCTTTGGTTTGGCTTGGTTTTATTTTATTTAGGAATTTGAGGTGCCTGATTTAGAATAAAGTCTTAGTTCAAAAGTTTTTCAGGAATTTGTTCATTTTGCTGCCAAGAAAGGGTGGTGTCTTTAATGGGTACTGAGTGTGGCAGTTGGACTCTGAGGGGCACCCCCATGATCCTGTGGAAATCCTCTATGCGTTTGTGAGGTCCCCTCCCCTTGCGTGTGTGCAGGACCTGCTCCTAACCGTTCAAATATGGCAATGGTGATGGGATGTCACTCCTGATTAGCTTACATTAACAAGACTCCAGCTTGCTATCAGATGCTCTAGAGACTCCTCTTGTTGCTTTGAGGAAGTAGACAGCCATGTTGGGAGTGCCTCCATGGCCACAGACTGCGGGGGTCTCTGGGAGCTGCAAGCAGCCGTATCACCAGTATATACATTATCGTGAATAAAGCAGGCCAAAAAATAACATTGGCAAATAAAGCAGGTCACAGAAGCATACATGCCCTTGATTGTATTTTTATAAATGGAAAACTAAATGAGGATAAATGTATGTAGAAAGCTCAAAGAAAATCAAAGGAATATTAATGCAATTCAGGACCTGGTAAGAAGGGACTGTAGCTAGGGATGAGCATAAGTGGTAATAACATCTAAGGTAGTGATTATCAAAACTGGGGGAACATCAGAATCACCTGGAGGGCTTGGTTAAAGACGTTGCTGGGTCTATCATCATCTAATTCAGTAGATCCAGGTGGGGCCTGAGAATTTGCATTCTTTACAAGTTCCAGGTGATGCTGATGTGCTGGTCCAGCACGTTGAAGTTCCACTAATTTAAGGTACTGCTAATTTTCTGTTAAGCTTGATGGTGGACATATGGGTTCTTGTTTTATTTTTGGACCTTCTTTCCCTTTTTTTTTCTCTTAATATATAAGCTTAAAGACAGTTTTGAATTGTTAGTAACACACTTAGGACTTTCACAAGACTCCGTACTTTTCTCCTGTATTCCCCCTGGAATTGTAATTCTAGCTGGTGGTTTTATGGGCCTGTATCAATAAAAGTACTTTAGGTATTTAAAGTGATTCATCAGCTAGGTGATCGTTCAGCTGCATTTCGTTTTCTTCATTGGGAAGGAGCCCAGCATAATTGAACACTGGATTGGAAATCAGGAGCTTCTGGTTTGTTCTTAGCTGTGAAAGTGAAGATAGACTTGAATCACTGTCTTGAGCAATGGTTTAAGCAGTATAAATATATTCTCCATTAAATGCTCATTATGATATTTGGCACCAAAAGATTTTTATCCTTTTGTCATCTTTATTAGAGTACTTTTTAGATAACCTAAACTAATTCATGCTTCAGTGTGGTCTTTCCTTCACTTTTCTTTGTGGTTTCCACTCTTAAGTAGAAATTCATAACAATTGTAAATTTAACTTCTCCAGGTTAATTATGTATCTAACATTCTGTAATAGATTCTCTAAAGTCAATTAAAAACATTTAGTGTTTCGGGGTCTTATCTGCCCTCTATAGAAATATTATTTACCTTTTTGCAAATTACAACACTTCTGTTAAGTATGTTCATTTAAACTCATCTTTGTTGAGATAAAATTTAGACAATAAAATTCACACAGTTTAAATATACAGGCCAGTGTTTTTTTGGCAAATGAATACATCATGTAGTCACCATCCTACTCAAAATGATAGGACATTTCCATCTCCCCAGAAAGTGTTCTTTGCATTAAATCTACTCTCCCTCCCCCCGCACCTCCCCCCCAAAAAATACAACCCAGGCAACCTCTGATCTGATTTGTATCACTGTAGATTAAGTTTTACCTTATTCTAGAGTTTTGGATGAATGGGATCATACAATATGTACTGTTGTGTGCGGCTTCTTCAGTTAGCGTGTCTCTGATATTCATTGATACTGTTGTATGTGTCAGTAATTTGTTCCTTTTGGGGAAGAGAGGGTCTAAATTGTATTCCAGTGTAAAAATATATCGCAGTTTATCTGTCCACTAGTCAGTGGACTTGTATGTTGCTTCTGGTTGGGGGCTATTATGAGTAAAGCGTTCGTGTGGGCATATGTTTTCATTTCTCTTGGGAATAGCTGGGTCATATGGTTAGAGTATGTTTGACTTTAAGAAAATGCCAAGCTATTTTCTAAGCAGTTCCAACATTATACTCCTAACTAGCAACATATGAGCAGTCCAGTTGCTGCATGTCTTTGCCAATATTTGTTGTTTTTAATTCTACTGATTCTGTTTTGTGTAACTTGATAACTCATTGTAGTTTTAATTTGCATTTCCCTGATGACTAGGTATATAATGGGTTATGAATATTTTCTCCTGATGTGTAGCCTGCCTTTCCATTTGTTTGACAGTGTAAAGAATGGCAAGTTTTAATTTTGTTGAAGTACAGTTTGATTTTTCTAGTATGTTTCATACTTTTTATTACCTAGGAAATCAGAACCTACCTTGATGTCAAGATTTTCTGAGGGCTGGCCCCACGGCCTAGTGATTGAGTTTATTGCACTCTGCTTTGGCTGCCCAGGTGTGGTGCCTGGGCCTGGGCCTATGCCACTCGTCGGCTGCCATGCTGTGGCAGCAACCCACGTACAAAATAGAGGAAGATTGGCACGGATGTTAGCTCAGGGCAAATCTTCCCCAGCAAAAAACAAAACAAAACAAAAGTTTCTTCTAGGTTTTCTTTTAGTTTTATAATTTTAGCTTTTTGCAGTTGGCATAATGATGCATTTTGAGTTAATATATTTGTGTATGATATGAAGTAGAAAGTCTTTTCATTTTCTTCCTTACAAATACTGTATATGTTCCATCCATTTCTGGACTCTGCCTTATTCCATTGATCTGTATGTCTTACAATTTATACAAGTATCAGATTGTCTTGAAAAACCCTACTTAGAGAGAATGGACACTTTGAGCAATATTGAATTTCTCAGTCCTTGAACATGATATATGTATATCTCCATTTGTTTATCTTCTTTGATTTCAGCAATATTTTGTAGTTTGCAATATAAGAATATTTGGACATATTTCCATTTGTTCCTAAGTATTTTTTAGTTTTCGATGATACTATTAAGTTCAATTATTTAAAATTTTTTATTTTCCATCTATTTGTTGCTAATATGTGTATAATACAGTTGATTTTTGTGTATTGACCATGTTCTGTAGTCTGCCTGAACTCACTTTAAAAAGTTTTACTGATTTTGTTGTAGATTCTTGAGGATTTTTTGTGTAGTCTGCAGTCAAAAACAGTTTTGCTGCTTCTATTCCATTCTTTATTCCTTGTTCTTCCTTCTCTTGGCTTACTGTATGGGCTAAGACTCATAATATATTGTTCCTGATTTCAGGGGAAAGTAATCAGTCCTTCACCATTGAGTATGATGAAATGTTGTCCCTCTTGTATATTGCTGAATTTGATTTGCTGATACTTTGAGGATTTTTGCATACTTGTATCTGAGAAATACTCGTCTGTAATTTTATTTTCTTCTAAATCTTCGTCAGGTTTTGGTACACGTTCCCTCCTCTGTTTTCTGAAAGAGTTTGTGTAGTTTCTTTCAAACAATTCCTTGAATATTTGAAAGAATTCACCACTTCAAGCCTTTGGGTTTGTAGGTTTCTTTGCAAGTTTTTTGTTATTATTGATTCACTTTCTTTAATAGATTAGGCTTTTCAGGTGTTCTATTTCTTAAGTCATTTTTGGTAAGTTATCTTGACACTTTTTAAGGAATTTGTCTATATTATCTAAGTTTGTGAGTTTATTTCTGTAATGCTGTTCATAATCTTCTCTTATCCTTTTAATGTATGGTCTACAGTGATAGTGCCACTCTCATCCCTGATACTGTAATTTGTTGGTCCTCTCCCTCTTTATTCTTTCTACAGGTTTCCCAACTTTTCAAATGTTTACTGACGAAATAACTTTTTACCTTACCTATTGTTTACCTGCTTTCTATTTTATTAATTTCTTCTGTTTTATTGATTTCTTGTGTTTATTATTTTCTTATGTTTACTTTGGCTTTAGCTTGTTTTCCTTTTTTTTCTTCTTAAGTTGCAGTGCTGGTTTTGAGCCTTTTTTCTTTTCAATACAGCCATTTAAAGCTATAAATTTCTTCCTAAGCAGTGCTTGGCTGCATCCCACAAATTTTGATGTGCTGTGGTTTTATCATCATTCAAAACATGTTCTAATTTATTTTGTTATTTCTTCTATGAACCATGGGTTATTAACGGTGTGTTATTTAATTTCTGGATATACTAGTGTAAGTGAGTCCTAACTTAATTTCATATGTTCAAATAATATACCCTATGAGATTGCAGTCTTTTGAAGTTTTTTAAGGCTTATTTTATGTCCCAGTATGTGATTTATCTTGGTGAACATTTTACATGCATTAGAAAAGAATATGTATTCTACAGTTTTTGAGTACATATTCTGTAAATGTAAACTAGGTCAGGTTGGTAGTATTTTTGAGATCTCTGTCCTCATTGATTCTTTTGTCTACTTGGTATACTAATTAATGGAAAAGATATTAAAAATCTCTGGCAATGCTTGGGGATTTGTCATTTCTTCCTTTAGTTCTGTCAGTTTTTGTTTCATGAGTTTGATGTCCTGTTATTGGATATACACATATAGCTTTGTTATATATTCCTAGTGAATTGGCTTTTTGTCTTTAGGTCTACTTTGACTGGTATTAATAGAACCATTCAGCTTTCTTGTGCTCATTCTGCCTAGTATATAACTTTCTATCCTTTTACTGTTTGTATTTTTGTATTTACATTGTATCTTATAGATGATATCCTATAGTTGGGTCTTGCTTTTTTTCTGCTTACCCTGACAGTTTCTGCCTTTTAGTTGAGATGTTTAGTTCATTTACTTGTAGTGCAGTTATTGCTATGGTTGATTTTCCATTTGTTCTTCTGGGGTTCTTTTTAAATGTACAATTCATTGGTTTTTCATATATTTACAAAATTATGTAGTCATCACCACTATCTAATTCTGGAACATTTTTGTTGTCCCCAAAAGCACCTCATTAGCAGTCACTCCCCATTTCCTCCAATCTCCAATCCCGGGCAACCGCTAATTTGCTTTCTGTCTCTTTATGTTCAACTGTTCTAGGTACCTAAGTGGAATCATGCAAGATATGTCCTTTTGTGTCTGGCTTCTTTCACTTAACATAATGTTTTCAGGGTTCATCCATGTTGTAGCATGAATCAAGTACTTCATTCCTTTTCATGGCTGAAAAGTATTCTATTGTATAGATATATGTTTTATTTATCTAGTCATTAGTTCATAGATATTTGCACTGTTTGAACTTTTTAGCAATTATGAATTATGCTGCTTTGTCTGATTGATTGTGTACACATTTTTGTGTGGATGAATGTTTTCATTTCTCTTGGGTATATACCTAGAAGTGGAATGGGTGGGGCAGATGGTAGTTTTATATTTACCTTTTTGAGCAACTTGCCAAACTTGTCCAAAGTGGCTGCACTGTTTTACATTCCTACCAACAGTGTATGAGGGTTTTAATTTCTCCATGTCTAGGTCAGCACTTGTTATTATCTGTCTTTTTAATTTTAGCTATCCTGGTGGATATGAATTAGTATTTCATTGTGGTTTTGATTTTCATTTCCCAAATAACTGATGATGTCAAGCATCTTTTCACATGCTTCCTTCTGAGTTTTGTTCCTCTGTTGGTCCTTCAGTGCTTTCTTTTGCATTATTTTTAAGCATTTCACTTTATTTCATTTATTGGCTTATTTGTGTGTGTTTGCGTGTTTGAGTGGTTCTAGGGCTGGCAATATGCATCCTTAAATTATCAGAAGCTATTCAGAATTTTTGTTGTACCTTTTCACACCTTACACTTGACACTTCAGACTTCCCCATTCATACAAATAGTATTTAGGATCCCATCTGGCTTCCGTTAGAAAACGTCCTTTATTGAGGCTAGCCCGGTGATGTAGTGGTTAAGTTTGCGTATTCCAGTTCTACAGCCCAGGTTTCGTAGTTTTGAATCCTGGGTGCAGACCTACATACCTCTCATCAAGCCATGCTTTGGGGGCATCCCACATACAAAATAGAGGAAGATTGGCACACATGTTAGCTCAGGGACAATCTTCCTCAGCAAAAAAATAAATAAGTCCTTTATCTTTTTAAAGATTATTACATGTTGATTTCCATTTGACTTTTAATACTTTTCTTTTTTACCCAACATAAATATTCATAAACACATGTTAAAATCTATATTGTGTACATCTTTCCCTGCTGAAAGATATATTTTGTGTCTTAGTCATATTTTCCTTTAATTTGAAATTGCCATGATTTTTATTACATCCTTATGATTTTAAGATATGTTGGCTATGGCAGCCACTATACAGCTTTAGAGAAGAGATGTTGTTAAAATTATTTTGGCCTGGGTCTTTTACAATCTTTAAGGGTAAACACTTTATCAAGTGTTATTATGGAGCCTTTTACTTGTTGCTTCTTTATCTCAATCCAGTACTCATGTTAAATGTGGCTTGAATGTGCATATGTGTACTTCATTTGTTTCACAGATAGCTGCAGCAAAGGGGAGAAGGGGGTTTTTTCATTTAGTCTCCATTGTGCTACCCAGGATGCCATGCCATAATTGCTCCCCTGCAAGTAGACTAGGGATACCCTTTCATATCTCAAAGAACTCAGCAGCCTTCTTTCATCTGTGACCTTCTAAAACAGGTTGCAAGTGTTAAAATTTGTGGCCCTCCAGAGTCGGTTTCTGCCAGCTCCAGCCAGCTGAGACTTGTGCTAAGACCCTTTATTCAGGTCATGCCATTCTTGTCAACATTGGTCTCACCAGTAGAAGCATGTTCTGTCTGAAGCAAACTGAGAAATTCTCGGCTGGGATTCTAAGAAATGGCTAACTCTGGGAGTGTGGAAAGTGGGTCTCTGTCTCTGTCTCTCTCACTATTAAATGGAAGAAGGGTAATTAAAAGCTGCTCATTTAACAGCGTTTGGAATGTTTTTCAGACAAGAAAGAGTAGACTTGGTTGTGTTCAGAACCTCCAGTTGGTTTGATCTTTTTGTTACCATATTCTGTTGAAACATTTCATTATAATTCTGAGTAATTTGAGAAAGATGAGCAATAATTAAGTCATTAAGATAGAATTGCACTGAGCTGAATGGATGACTAAGTCAGTGAATGTTCCAGGCAACCTAAACTCTATAACTGTAGTCTGAGAAATTTTTAAAATATTATATCCCTTTTTAGCAGCTTCGTGCCACTCTACTCGTCTTTCTGTAAGTAGCAAAATCTGAAAGTGTGCACAAAATTGTGTGTGTGCTCATTTTTCTGAGGGGAGAGAATATATGGTCTTAATCAAATTCTGAAAGTTTTATGTCCAATAGAAGATTAAGAACCTCTAAGTAGAAAGTATTAGCCTAATTTTTAGCTTCCTGAAGCCTTTTTGATTCAAATACTCTTGGCCAGATTGCCTTCAAAGGTTTTCCCCCTTGAATTTCTGATGTTTAAAAGAAAGGGATATAGATTTAGATGAGAAGGTTTATATATATATATATATATATATATATATATATATATATATACACACACACACAAGGAAAAGGAATTATCTTGAATTGTAAACCCTCAAGGTATGGAGATGCCTTAAGAAAACTTCTAGCAAAAGTGATGTAATTGAAACTGAGTAGGATAATAGGCCTATTGGAAAGGAATCTCAAACATGCAATTCTTTGAGACAAGTAGGGGCTTTCAGACAGATTGTAGGCACAAAGAGCAACACTGTTTACACACATACGATGGTCGCTGGACTGGTATGCTAAGGAGGGCCTCCCTAGTCTGGTCCAGCCTGTCTCCTGCCCTGTCTTCCAGCAAAGCTACATTCTGGTGAAATGATCTCAATGTCATAGATTCCATATTTTATTTTACCGTGGGAAAAACATGCCTTGTTTGGGATGCTTGGTGTGCATTAGAAATTCTAGAAAGCATGTAATAGATAAAGGTATTTATTACTGAAGAGAGATTGTTGTCTTCATAGTCGTCGCTACTGAAAAAACCCAATTTTTAAAAAACACCCCATTTCACTTTCAAATCACCATTGCCACACTGTCTGCTTTTGCCACCAGTTTGAAGTGCTTTTGCCCAGCTCCTCCTTCCCAAAGAGCAGCACGAGCTTCACAGGCACTGGGGAGAGGAAGCCAGTCCCAACACACTGTGGCACAAGCAGGTATTCAAATGCCTGTGCTCAGGCTTTGGATGTGAATGCTGCAGTCAAAGTGAATTTGTGAGAGCCTTGCAATTTACAGGTGTTATGCTGCATTTTGATAAGCTAACACATTCACATTTTGCCCAGTTGAGGTATCAATAGTGAGGAAATAAGGTTTGTTGTCTCTCTGAAAAAGCAGAATGTTTAATTTCTTATTTGCCTAAGGCCCTTTGGTTTGTTTTCCATGACTATTTCCTCTGACTCTTTTCTGCAAATATAACTACTGTGGCCGATAAGTCACCATGGGACAGGCCTCTTTTAAAAATTATGTTGATGCAGAACTCCTTCAGAGCCCCTGCGTAGGGAGAAAAAATTTTTAAATCAAGCATTAAGTGAAATTATATCCAGATTCTTTAATAGTTGAGATATAGAATAACCATCTAACAATTAAACAGCACTGTATTATTATATAGGCACATTTAGGTACTAATGAAAATGCAATTGTAGAATTGCCAAACTCTAACAGAAAAAATTTAAGTTGCCACCAAACTGTCTTAAATGTTGCCTATTGAAAAATTATCTTCAAAATTTAGAATATAGTATTTTGTAACATGCCCCAAAGTTTGTGTATAACAGAATGCAAAATTATAGTTGCACATTGGCTTAGCCGCTCATCATTTGCCACCTTTTCATCTTAACCTGAAATATAAATTGATTAGGCTAGGCAGACATTGAGTTTATTTTTTGTTTGCCCTCTAAGTTATGGACCTAATTTTGAACTGAATATCCATCTGAACTGCATAGAGTCTCTTAAATTGTGTGAGTAAAGGGAAGACTGTTGCCTCAGTTTCACTCTCTGTACCATTGATTTTTAAAACTTTTACCTATTTCACCAGAATGTGCTTTCTGGGGTTTAAAGTAAAAAAAAAAAAAAAACCTGTTTAGCGAGAAACCCTGTTAACGTATTTATCTTCTTCGGGATTTGGCAATAGAAAGTTCAGGTAGATACTGTAATAACATGAAGTGATCAGCAGGGGACTTTCAGATCCTTCCCATTACTGCTTTCTCGTTTCCTGCTTTCAGTTTAAGGTTTGTGAGCTGTCATACCGTCACTTCTCTCCCCTTTCCCACCTGTCCTCTGTATCTTATATTAATGTACTTTTGTGGTAGGCCCCAGACGTTCCACAGCTACCTGGAGGACATCATCAACTACCGCTGGGAGCTCGAAGAAGGGAAACCCAACCCTCTGAGAGAAGCCAGTTTCCAGGAGCTGCCTCTTCGTACTCGTGTGGAAATCCTGCACCGACTCTGTGATTATCGGCTGGATGCAGATGACGTCTTTGATCTTCTCAAGGTGCTTAACTGGCGAGCCCTTTCCCGAGAGCAGAATCTGAAGTACTGAAAGAAGCCAGAGTTTGGCTTGTGTTACTAGTCTTGGGACTCTTGATTGACAGTAACGATGGATACGAAACCATGACCACTGTAGCCAGAGGAATCCAAGCCATGCATTTATATGACTGTGGGTTATTTTGGTTGAATTTCCAGTTTGGTTTTGTCTTCCTTTACGTGTGCTGAGTCCCATCGGACACCGGAACAATCAGAGGCACGTGTTTGTTCTTCCTGGCATCAGCCAAAATTGCAACTAAATTAGCCACTCAGTGTTATTTCCCAACGTCTGAAATTTGATTTACCATATTGAAATATTTATTGAAAACTCTTAAGAACTTCAACCTGTATATACAAGTGAAGTTCATCCCTACATACACATTACAAAATTTATGTTGGAGAAGGAAGGTGTAAATCTCTCTTCCCTCCCTCTTACTCTGTTGTCATCATTTATTTTAGAAGTCTCTGTCCAAGTGAGGGTGTACAGGGTTGTTGCTTTTCACTCATGGGGGAGGTCAGTTTCTAATCCTATTCAGTCAGAAATGATTAAATGTGTTGATGACTCCTCAGTTCACCCCCGTTCGTGGACATGGTATAAAAATCATTGTGCAGTTTAGCACGGTCTTTGCTAAGCACTCAAGGACTTCACTAGCAGTGGGAATGCCAATGCAGGTCAGACCCTGGGTAAGTTGGGAGCTGTGGTGCTGGATCTCAGCTGGAATGAGAGGCTGCTATAGGTTATGATGGAGCTGCCACAGGATCACATGGGACAACGCTTTCACAACCTTGGATTCCCTTGTGTTGTAGTTGTCTTTCCCTTTATGGGTGCACACGTAAATAACAGTAAGTCCAAACCAAACATGTAATAGGTTCATCACAATTCCTTTTGGTTTTTCTTTCTTTTCTGAAATGAGGGCAACGATGGGGATAGGAAGCATTTGAAATATTTTCCCTATCCTCTTCATCAAAGAAGTGACCAGCTTCCCATTCTATCTGTGTTTCCTATGCCTTGATTGAAAATTACATAAGTTGCTTGGGCATTTTTTAATTATGAGGTTTATCATGAGTATATGAAGTATATCATGAGTATAAATTTTGAATCCTCATTTTAGGTCTTCCTTTTTTGTTTTGTTCCCCATTTCCCCAACCATTTCCCTGTTTTTCTACCTAGGGTCTGGATGCAGACAGTCTCCGTGTGGAACCATTGGGTGAAGACAATTCCGGGGCGCTCTATTGGTATTTCTATGGAACGCGAATGTACAAGGAGGACCCTATACAAGGAAAATCCAATGGAGAGCTCTATTTGAGCAGGTATACACTTTAAAACCAAGCTGTGATAGCTACTGTAAAAAATGTCATTAAAATTAAATACATCAGAATTCTGCGGCAAAAAAGTTTTTTCTTATGAAGGGATTGGCTATAACAGCATGACACAAAGAGATGCAAAGAGTTATTTCATAGAAAAATTGAAAGGGCGGGGCCGGTCCCATGGCCGAGTGGTTAAGTTTGCGTGCTCGCTTCGGCGGCCCAGGGTTTCGCCAGTTTGGATCCTGGGTGCAGACATGGCACCGCTCGTCAGGCCATGCTGAGGTGGTAAGCCACATAGCAGAGCCAGTAGGCCCTGCAACTAGAATATACAACTATGTGCTGGGCGGCTTAGGGTAGAAGAGGAAGAAGTAAAAAATAAATAAACCCAAAAAAAGGGCAACAGACGTTAGCTCAGAGCAGGACAGTCATTTCACTGTAGCAGTTTTCCTCTTTCATAGTCACTTCTTGAGAATACCTTTTTTCTGCTAGAATTGGTGATCTACCCTGTCAGTATAGGACTAGACGGACCTTAAAGAATGCCTGAACATAAGCCTTCCTAAATGAGGAAGAGACCCCTGCTATCAATAGCATCCCAGAACAGTGCTGTCAGCTTGTTTTATTAGACTTTCCTATTGCTAGGAGTGCTCACTATTAAGAAAGTGCTACGTCTTACTCAGTTTTTAATAGTGTAGAAGGTCAGTTTTCCTTGGTTCCACTCTCTAGTAGTGGAAGACAGGAAGTCCCCCTGTTCTTTCCCGATGGCTGCTGCATTTAGTCTTTTGTAGTAATCTCTCGGCCAGAAAAGCTGCAGTTACTCATTTAAAAGTCGTATGTAACCCATCAATCCTATGACAGAACATTTCTAATTAATATACTATTTCTTAGGGAAAGCGAAGGACAAAAGAATGTCTCAAGTGTTCCTGGGAAAACAGGAAAAAGAAGAGGAAGACCCCCAAAAAGGAAGAAACTCCAGGAAGAGACTACAGTGAGGTAAGAAGATCTCATTAGTCTTTGATGGTTCTAGACCCTCATGCTGGGAGGGACCTAAATTTCATTTGTTCCTTCATCCTTGATCTTCACTCGAGCCATGGGAAGGACGTAAATTATGGAGATCTCAATCAGACTCCCCATGAAATTACTGCGTGTGCGCTAGGCATCACGAAGCCCTAGCTGCACGACCTCCAGCAAGCTCCCTCCCCTCTCTAAGCCTGTTCTTTTATTGGACAGTGGGGATGCTAGTAGTAATGAGGATTGAATTGAACAAGACAGTGAATGTGACAGTGTAATGAACTGAAAACAATGAATGGCCCGTAGTGAGTGCTAAGTATGTGTTAACTTTTAAAATTTGTTCTGCCGCACGTTTTTTCATAGGAGCGTGGAGCAAGTTAATTCTGTGATTAAGTGTTGACTAATAATCAGCATTTTAATAGAATTATATATCATACCTGAGTTCAGGAGTTAATTCTTTCCTGTTACAAGATTTTAGTAGCAAACATGCATTATTTTGTTTAAAATACCATTTCCTACAATAAAGAAAAGGTCAGATCTTTAACATTTTTATAGTCTTTATTTTATATTTAATTTTAGCAAAGAAAGTTTACGTTACGTTTCAGCAATTCTTTTAAGAAATTCTACCATCAGACCTGTCATTATCTACCTATGAAAGTTAGGTCATGTTCTTAAAAATTTGAATCACAGGACAAACTGCTTCTTCCCTCTAAATTTTAGAACTACTAAATAATCTAAATGCTTAGAGTAGGCCAAATTTCACTGTGTTGCTTATTAACCACTAAGAAGTGTTTTCTAGGAATTAGATTATGAATAAATCAATCAGAATTTGATATTTTTACATATAAGAATCTGCGTTCCACTTAACTTCCCGGAACGTGGCTGCAGCTGGCAGCTTTCCTCCTACCAGTGTTTGTGAGAAATGTCTCTGATCGTATTCTGTACATGTGGCCTCTGTGCTTGGATCTTGTTAGCAATCCACACCTCCTCCTGTGTTCAGAAAGCCGTTTTATGCCTATCTCCATTTTCTTGTAAGTACCAACAATTCAAGTGTTGGGAATATAGAATCATTCTAGCAAACATACGTGGACTTGTACTACCCTCTACTGGTGGTATTACTCTTTAGAGCTCTGTATCCAATACAGTATATACATATTTTTTAATTAAATAAAATTTAAAATTCAGTTCCTCAGTCACACAAGCCACATTTCAGGTGCTCAGTAGCCACATGTAGCTTGTGGCTACCATATCGGACAGCAAAAATATAGAAATTTTAATCTTCACAGAAACTTCTGTAGAAGAGTACTGCTTTAGATAATTGAGAGCAAGCCCCCAAAAAAGTCCACAGAGAATGTCCTGTACGACTCGGGAATATAAATGGCAGTGATACCTAATGCCATTGTGCGAGTACTTTGTATTTTATATTAATCCCAACATCCCTTTGAGGTAGGCGTTAGTAATAGCCCCATTTTACAGGAAAGTTAATTGGCTTTCCCAAGGTCAAGTGGTGAGTGACAAGCCTTGAACAGGGCCAGTCTGCCTTCAGATCACATGTTCTTACCCTCTGCTGTATGTGAGGTTATATTAAACGTGCCTTGTCTATAGGGCAGCCTTGCCTCAGTGAGGAGGATATTGGAATCCCTATAGTTCTTTTTTTCTCGGCATTTAACTATTAACACTTAACTGTTTGATTACAAAAAAAATGTTTTAAAAGTTAATATTTTTCTATTCATTGATGTTAGCATAACATTGGTTTCCTATACAGCAGTCCTTCTCTCTATACCAACACACCTGCATCCTGGTGTTTGTTTATTCAGGACAGTCACTCATCATCTTTTTTTTTTAAAGATTGGCACTGGCGCTAACGTCTGTTGCCAATCTGGTTTTTTTCTTCTTTTTTTTAAATTCTTCTCCCCAAATCCCTCCAGTACATAGTTGTACATTCTAGTTGTAGGTCATTCTAGTTGTGGCATGTGGGATGCTGCCTCAGCATGGCCTGATGAGCAGTGCCATGTCCACGCCTAGGATCTGAACCAGTGAAACCCTGGGCCACGAAGCAGAGTGTGCAGACTTAACCACTCGGCCACAGGGCCGGCGCCTCCTTATCTTGACCTTTGCCCCCCTGACACACACCGCTCTCCTTGTATTAAGTTAATTGAGTCTGCCTTATGGGGGAAGCACAGGACAATTTTGAACATGTCTTTGTTTTAACTGGTACCTCCTTTTCCTGTGTTTCAGTGAAAAGCCAGAAGAAAACTCCTTGGTATCTGAGACACAGACAAGAAATGGTAATGACCTTTGCTGGAGTTTAGAAAGGATTAAGTAAGCATGGTTGATTTATATTATGATGGTGACTCTCTCATTTTCCAGAGTCATACAAAGCAGTTAAGGTTATTGCAGTGACCTTCTAACTATTCTCCTTGCCCTCCAGTTCTCTCTTCCTCACACTTGATCCTGTCCCCATCTCTCCCTCTGATGAATAACTAGAGGTAAAGACCAGGTCTTTCCACTTGTATCCTGTTACCTGGACTCAGTGTAATAGACACCCAAACAGTGGGATGAATGAGCAACTTCTCAAAGAGCTATCTTTTTAATGTAGAATGCTTTACTGCATAAGGGAGTATACTGGTTTCCTACCTAGATTTCATTTCTGTAATCCAGATTGCATAAATTTGTCAGGAAATATCAGTTTACACTCTCAGTGTAAATGAAACAAGGAAGACTGCCAAACCTCAAGTCAAAATCAATTGCATGGAAAGTAAATACATTTAAGCATTTTTAGGATATTAAAATCTATCTTATGAAGGTCACAAAAGTTATATTTGTATTGCCTGTAGGCAATCTTAACTTTTAGGGGTAAATAGTGATAGTAACAGGAAAACCAAAAGTATACATTGTCAAGCTTAAAATTTAAAAAGTAATAGGTCTCCGTTTTTTCTGATTGCCTAGTTTTGGTCATGACCCAGGGTAAAAATGAAATTGAGAATAAATAGGAAAAAAGCTCCTAGTGAGATCTGTTTAATGAACCCATCCTTTTCTTTTCTAGGATCCCAAGGGCCGGGTCAAGGCACTTGGTGGCTCCTTTGCCAAACAGAAGAAGAATGGAGACAGGTCACAGAGAGTTTTCGGGAGCGGACCTCCCTTCGAGAACGGCAGCTCTATAAGCTCCTCAGCGAGGATTTCCTGCCTGAAATCTGTAACATGATTGCCCAGAAGGTATGCGGTGATTCCTCCCTCTATAGGAGGTTATCCAGCCATGTTACGTAAGGATTATTCGTTAGAGGTTTTGAATACATTCTCCTGTCTCCTGTAAGTGGTATAGCCTCTGTCTTCTCTCATCTGGAGTGTTAAAAGGGGACCTCATGCTACCCGCTCTCCTTCACTGTGAGTCAGTAATTTAATTCTCCTTACCCCAAGAAGTCCTCAGTGCCCCCCACCCCCAGTACCACAAGGGCTTTTCAAATCTGGAGCCACCTTTCCTTCTGTAACATTCCTCAGGAAACATTCCCTGAGCCTGCAGCTGTCTCTCAGAGCACCCTGTGCGTACCTCTGTGTATATGCTCCCAGCTTTTTAAAATCGTCTTCTTATGGCCTCCCTCTCTCCCACTAAGCAGCAAGCTCTGAAGAATCCTTGTCGCTCCAGTGCCGGCTCTTTTCCCAACTGGACCTGAGCTCTATGAGTCGCCTCCTCCAGCTTCAAGGCAATTTGTTTCATAAACCATACATCCTATATTTTCATACATATACACCCTAGTTCATGACTTTTTCCAACATCTTTCCCCTGTCTGCCCCACCCATTCGAATACTATTTCAAAAGCCCCATTTTAAAGCTATCTCCATGAGCCATCCTGTTTCTCCCAATCTTAGGATTCTCTTCCCTAATATGTTTCCTCATCCCTCACTTAATTTCACTGTGAGTTGTTTAAGCATCTTCAGATTAGGGACCATGTCTTACTCATCATTTTAAACCCCCACAACACCTGTGTGATGCCTTTTCTATGGCACATGCTCAATAATTATTCAGTTTGCTTATTTCGTAATTCTAATACTCCTGATTGTTAATACATGTTAATAGAAGACAAAAACTTGACCACCTGCCCATGAAATCTGAAGAGAAAGTATTTATAAATTATTGCTGCAGTACCTTTAGAGAAGTAAAAAATGATAAATATATTATTTAATTTGTTGTGAATCCAATGATATTTCTAACCATTAAGCAAGTTGATGCTTTAGGGAAAATTCTGGAAATTCACCTTTCTCTAATAGCAAGAACTTACAAATAGTGCTTCAAGAATTACGTTTTCATGGGGCCATTCCAGTGGTGCAGTGATTAAGTTGACATGCTCTGCTTTGGCGGCTCAGGGTTTGCAGGTTCAGGTCCTGAGTGCAGACCTACACACTGCTCATCAGGCCATGCTGTGTTGGCATCCCACATACAAAATAGAGGAAGATTGGCACAGATGTTAGCTCAGGGCCAATCTTCCTCGCACACACACACACACACACACACACACACAAAAAGAATTACATTATCACAAATGAGCAAAAAAGTCTGCATTTCCCCATCAATATACTTAATTCCATACACTATAATTACACGTAGTTTTTGTGATCTGTGGCTCACCGTGATGCTTTTTCCAAGAATTGAAATATATAATCTAATTGTTTAACTATTTTATAGAGATGGTTTTATAACTTTATGTAATCTTTTATGTGACTTTATTGCTAGGACTGATGATGGCACATTAAATCATCTATAAGGCGTATACCTAAACATGCTTAAACCTTCTTTTATAATTTCTGCTTTTTTACTGCAATGTTCAACCTGAGATTTTTTTGGATAGGATAACTAAGAGGAAAAAACCTACATGCATAAAGCTGATGGTTTTGATGCAAAAAATTTCAAGAATTGACTCTTTGCAAGAGAAGAAAAAATTAAGATAAACCTTAAATATAATTCTCAAGAACCATGAAATCAGAAACCAAAAAAAAGAAATAATAAATTTGATATTTTGAGAACTGTGCAGTGCTCTAAATTTGCAAACCTCAGTGAAATGGGATGTTGATTACCAAAAAAAGAGAATCTAAATTGTGCAATAGAAAACCATAGCGGACCTGTCATTGGGGAAGAAGAGTTTTCACAAAAGAATCCCGTCAAAAGCTCCAGAATTATTTGGATTTATTCACAGGTAAAATTTTCTAAACCTTCCAGAGAAGATAATCTCCAAGCATGTCAAAAATGAAGAAATAGGTAGCTAACCTGTTCATTTAGTATTGGTGTCTTAGATCCCTATTCCTCAGAAAATTAAACACACTCTCTTCATTCAGTAGTATAAATATCAACTCCTTGATACTGACAAGTAAAACCATCTCTTCACCTAAAGAGTAACAACTCAGAACCCAGCAGGGTTAAGCCTAAGTCTGTAGTGCTGGTAATATTGTTTTGGAAGTCTTGTCCAGTGTAATATAACAAAAAAGAAGAGAAGAGGCAAAGTTTTAGAATGTTTTGCCTGGAGTAATGTAAATCCACTTATAAAGTCGATTGATTAGAACTTAGTAATAATACCGAGTAACTAGATGTCCTGCATCTGAATCACCTGGCGTGCTTAGTAAAAGCTCAGATTCCTGTCAATGCCCTGCCCCCAGGCCCCGCCAGAAGGTCAGAGGTGGTGTCTGTTAACCTGCAGATGTAAAAGCTCTTCGGGTGACTCTTGTGCATCCTAAAGTTTAAATATCACTGAAAATAAACCCATTTACAGTAGCAACAAGACAAATTTTGCTGTGAATCTAACTAGAGTTGTGTGTAGTTGATAAGAAAGAAAAAGCTACAAAACTGTTAGACATGTTTTTGAGGTCTCAATGTAAATATATTAAGACGTCTCTTTCTGGAAAGAAAGACTAAGTTTGGGTGTCAGTATTCATCAAGATAAATTGGGATTTATTATAACCTTAGCCAAATCCTAGAATGATAAAGATTTTCCTCCTAAATACCAGGTGAATGTAAATATTATAAGGTGGGAGCAGTGGGATAACTAGTCCTACCATGTGTATGTTAGAAGCATCTCAAGGAGCTTTCATTTAATAGACCAGCTATCATAAAGGATTTACTCAAGGCAGGACACAAGTATGAACTCCTCACAGTCTGCTGAACTTGGCCTTCAGCAGAGTTTTATGTTCATCAACGGTTGTAATATTTTTGCCAACCTGTTGTATCCATTGTAACTTATTACTGAATTTACACAATTAAATATCATGAAACCAATAAAGTATGAGTGTAAAAAGTTTTTATTAAAAAAATCATTAAAGATCAGTTGCTTCTAAAAAGTTGACTGTCAAATTAGGGTAAAACAGTAAAGACTGGATGGGAAAGAATTGTTAAAATCTTAAGATTTCTGTATTTGGATTACAAATGTCCTTAACATCTCACTTTCACTTAAAAAAAAAACAAAACTAGAGGGAAAAATAAAGGAGTAGGAGGGTGATTTATATGAAAGAATCTCAGGAAACCCCTCTCGATGGGGCCCTCCATGTAGGATTGGTGAGTGACGGAACATTTCTACATTGTTAAAATAAGTGCTTGAAGTATATACATTTTCTAAATCCCTTGCTTTAACTGTGTTAACCTACCACTACCCATCCTACTTGTCTTGGCCAAAAGTAGTTTGCTCTGATAATGAAGAAAACCTATGATTCAAATCTGAATTGAGATGCATATCGGTAAAATAGAATGTGATGCTTGCGTATGAAAATGTAGTATGTAAAGCAGTCACAGACACCTGGAACGATGGATGAAGGCTAATGTGTGGTATGGTGGGAGTGACTAGCTTTCCCTTCAGCTTCTATAAATTATAGTGCTGCCCTTTTCTTAGCTATCCCTTTGGATAAGTTACTTGATATCTCTGAATTTCACTTTTCTCATTAGTAAAACAAAAGGCCATAACTCCACAGAATTTTTCTGGGAATGAAAAGACCCACGTCATCATAGTACCTGGTGTAATACTTAGCAGTCACTGGGCACTTGGTCCCTTTCATTTTTTATGGTGGTGGGTAATCGATGAGAAATTTTGGTAGAAAACTATATCCACACTTCTTACCAAAATGAGTACAAGTCAGAAGAGAGGTAAAGCAGATAGGATGAATTGTAAAGATGTGACAGCCCTGTAAACTTTAAAGGAATAAGAGAATCAGAGGTGAGGCCTGCTTTGACCATATAAAGTTAAATTTTTATGGTAAGATTTAAATAAAGGGGACGTAGACTAGTAAAAATATTTTTGCTAATCTTACAGACAGTAGTCTTTAGACAGCTTATAAGCATTAGATCTTTAACAAGTAAATTGATTAAGGGTATAGATAATTCACACCAAAGATGATAGTAAAGTACAGAGGAAAAGGAGCTCACCTTCTGTATCAAGAACACCACTTTTCCTTGATAGTAACTTTCATCTGATTTGGCGCAGTTGGAACCAGACTGTTATTGACCTATTGCTAGTGGCAGGGAAACTGGCATGATCTCTTTGAAAGGGAGTTCCGTGGTAAGGTTTTACGTTTTTTTTTTTTAAGTTGAAGACTCTTCCTGTTGGGGTCTTAAAGATTGTAGAGGGGTTGCTCACAGGCACATTAGAGAAAACTGCTGGGGTAGCTTTTGGGAAAAGGAGGCTCATGGCACCTCTGACAGTTGGGGTTGCATTTGCAGTAGGCCTAGTCATTTTCATAACAGAAAAGCTTTCTAACGCTCTGTCTCATTAAATCAACTGCCATTGTTATGCAGTATGTTTACAATGTATAAACCACCCCTGTTTTCATTGAGTTTTTTATCCTTTGTTGCTTTACCTGTTTGATTTAAGTGATGCCAGAACCAAACCTGGATAGTGCTGATACTGATACTGAAGCCACAGAAATTACTCATCTTAGGGGCCGGCCCGGTGGCTGAGTGGTTAAGTTTGCGTGCTCCGCTTTGGCGGCCGCAGGTTTTCCTGGTTCGGATCCTGGGCCCGGACATGGCACTGCTCATCAGGCTATGCTGAGGCGGCAGCCCATATACCACAACCAGAAGGACCTGCAACTATAATATACAACTAGGTACTGGGGGAATTTGGGGAGAAAAAGAAAAGAAATTACTCGGCTTCAAGACCCTTGCTTTACTACCTCTTAATAGTACTTCACAACGATGAAGCTATGGGGCTTATCCCACAGAAACAAAACTTAGATTGGCCATCAAAATGGTTGCCTAGCTTCAGACAGTCCTCACACTCCTCCTCTGAATTCCCTATGGCGCTCACTTTCTAGCCTCTGCAGACTTCTCAGGGCTCAGCCTCTCAGGCAGGCTCTGATTCCTGCTGGTGAGTCTTTCCCTTCTCTGTCTTACTCCTTCTGACCCAGCCCGGGCAGTTCCTCTTACTTCTCACTGCTGCCACTGAACCGCCTCGACAGGGATCTCTGCCGTCTGTTGTTCAGACGCCCTCTTTCAGAGCCATTCCTGTCAACTAAAGGTGATCAAGCATGGCTTTCCCTTAATAATTTGAAACAAAATATTTTTTTAAATGTTTAAACAAACAGTTAAGGGTATTTCTTGCCAGTCATAAAGATTGACAAAGGAGACACCTGGTGTCTATGAGTTGTTCTGGTTTTGTTTTTTTAATAGAATAAACTGGCTTGGAACCTTGTGGAGTTGAATAGTCATCTTTACTGACTGTCCTAAGGATACCTTTGGCCCTTTGTAGGTAAAGCCATCACCTGTGTGCCTTAAAGGCCACTTTTCTACTGGCGGCAGCAGTGGCAGAAGCTGAGAACACCCTAATCTATCTCTTCCTTTCTTTTCCTCACTTCTGACCATAGGAAAAGCGTCTACAGCGCACAAAGGCAGAGTTGCAACCTAGGTGGATGTCTGACCACCTGTTCATCAAATCCATCAAGCAAGAGGTGAGTGTGTGTGAGAGTAGAGAGGAATTTTAAGTGTTCAAAAAGGATTGTTCCATTTTATTTTGTGTACTCCTTTTAGTCCTAATTCTTTATTTACATCATTTTTTAAAATCTCAGACCTTTATAGGGCATTCTTATACATAAAATGCATTTCTAGAAAGAGAAGGAATGATAAAAATAAGACATGAGTTCAAACTCTTGGATATTACAATCTCCTGGAATGATAAGCACATCATATTTAATTTCATATAGATCAGAATGATAAGTATCATAGTAAATATATATGTAATAGAAGTTCACGAATGCAAAGAGGTAAGGAATTGGAGCTGGCCAAAGAAAGGAGAGTTGGGACAGGCAGAGCTATATTTCACCTGAACCCGATAGGCTTGCTAAGATTTTGATGGTAGACAGAGAGGGTGGAGGAGTAATATGCAGGAGTAATGAAAACAAAAGCCCAGAGTATGGTGCATGCAGTCAGGCACCACATAA
Source organism: Equus asinus (assembly GCF_041296235.1). Classification (NCBI taxonomy): domain Eukaryota; kingdom Metazoa; phylum Chordata; class Mammalia; order Perissodactyla; family Equidae; genus Equus; species Equus asinus. Next base: position 11,790,850 of record NC_091811.1, on the reverse strand, counting down.
TGCTGTTTCAATTAAGGATGGACCACATGTACAACGGTGGTCCCATAAGATTAGTACCATATAGCCTAGGTGTGTAGTAGGCTCTACCCTGTAGCTTTGTGTAAGTACACTCTATGATGTTCACACAACAATTAAATTGCCTGACGACACATTTCTCAGAACATATCTTTGTCGTTAAGCGACACGTGACTATAATATGGTCAAAGAGCAGCATGTATTTGGATATGGCTAGCATATAGATATACTATAATGTAAAGTGGAAGAAAAGGCTGAAACAGATTTTGGAGTCCCCTGACTATCGTGCTTATATCTTCCATAGGCAGGCAGAAGTAAGGGAGGTTATATCATTCGATCTTTGTTTTAGGAAGATACGTCTCTGGTCACACCATGATAAATGATTTTGTAGGGAAAAACTGGAAGGTAAGAAAGCAGTTAGTGAGCAGTCCTTCCAGCAGGCACTGGCAGTTAGAATCCCTCCTATTGGAAATGCGGGGTCTGGAATAGAGGAGGAGATGACCTTTGAGCGGTAAAAACATTTCATTAGAGAATGGTAGCTATGAAAGTTCAAGTTGCAAGAAGTTGACTAGTTAATAAAAAGATGGATTCTTATTGATTATCATGTTATGTCCTTTTGAGAAGTATGATGATGAGAGAAAACAAATCATGAAAGGGTAAAGAGGCAAGATTGTGGAGAGCTTGTGGCAGGTTCCTTTTTTTTCCTAATTTGGAGGTATAGCATGGACATGAAAGATATCCAAGTGAGGAGCGTGGATGTTGCTGACTCGTAAGGTGAAGGGCCTACAAGGCAGGCTCGCCATGGAGTAGAGTTGCTCACGTTTCTCCTATGTAAAGACAAACTTTTGAGGTGGCAAGGAAAATATCAGGAGTTCACATTGGATGTCCCTCTGTTCTCTGAAGACAGACAGGGCATCAGGTGGTAGTTGAGATGCAATGTTCGGTGAAAAGAGGATATTTGGGGCAACAACTAGGTATTAAAAGGATTTACCAAGCAGCATCCAAGAGCCAACTGTTTGGTGTTTTCATTTTGTGACAGTTCAGAGTAGTTAAAAGACTTTATCTAGCATCACACTTATAGGAAGGGACAAAATTGATACTTATATTTACTGAGATTTAAAATTTGGCAAGATGGGAGTGGAATGAGGCCTAAGGACCCTAGATCACAGGTAAGGATATATTTGATGATGGAATCAAATAGGAGAGTAAAGTGAAGGAAGAGGCCATGAATAAGAGAGAGGCAGGCAAAATGGGGGTGTTGGGTGGCCTCTTCTCACGCTGAGGGCTGCAGAAGCTGCCTGCGCTCCCACACCTCCACCTTGCACACCTCCCCCTCTCACTCTTGTCTTTTACCTGAGAAGATTTTTCTCTGTTGATTGCTAATCTAACTCTCATGTCCAGACTCAGTGCTGGCCAGTTCTCATGCTCTCTCCACGTTTTAACCACTTCACTTGTTGCAGCTTTACATTTCACCGAACATTAAACAGTGGAGTGGTCACAGCAAGGGTTACCTTGGGTTGACTCTAGACCATGTCTTTGGCTGGCCTTACAGTGTGGAACCTTCTTCCTGCCCCGCAGTGATGTTTTCATGGCTTAAATTGAAGTGACAATGTGATAGTACATTACAGAGATGATGGCATTAACTAAGTGTGTTCTACCCTGAAAAGGGAGAAACTATAGATTTGTATTTACTTCAGTATATTTGGACAACTCTTTTTTTCAGTTCATATACCTGTTCTGCCAGGGGATAAATTGCCCAACATGTAATAACTCTGGATTGGCAGCTCCAGAAGGACCGCCCTCGCTCTCCCCAGTGCAGCAGCTGGTTCTGAATGGCCCTCATGGCTCATGGCCAGCCACAGCTCTCAGATGGTTTTCTGGTTCCTCTTGCTTTCTCGGGTCCTCTCCACCATCTCTGTCACTTCGGAACCAGCACCTCTTTGGAAGCTCTCCTTCCTGCTCTGACCTGAGTGCCCTCGTTTACATTTCAGATTGCACAGTTGTCTCAATACAGACCAAAAGTTCTTCATTGCTGCAAGCAAAAGCTTAGCTTCAAACGCTAAAAGGTTCTTCTTTTAGTTCTTCTTGGGAGTGATTTTTTTCCTTTTTTCCTTTCTTTTTTTCCCCTTCTCTTTAGTTTTAGTTACAGGTAACCATGGAATTATAGAGACTCTGAGTATCTGTAATGGTACCAAATATACTGCAGAAAACCTTAGTGTGGGCGGAGTTTTGTGCTTTTTTGTTTAAACAGCAGAAAATCTTCAGGCCTTTAAAGCCTTACAGGCAGGGTTTCTGACGGATAGTGATAACCCAGGAGTCCAATCTTCTTGCCTCCAAAAGTCTTTTAATTGTGACTCCTGGAGAACATAGCAGTGGAGAGAGATTGTCTCTCTGAACCCCGGGATTGGGGCTGCAGGGGTTATTTTTACCAGGGGATCTGGACATTGCTGTTGCTCGGGAGCTCGTTGTGGTGGTACAATCTCAAGTGTGCTGCTAAAGCTGGCAAGGCTGCCAGGGAGTCTGATGACCTGCCCTTGGGGGAGGGGAGCACGGGAGGGGAGGCCTGGGCCCTGCTTCAACCGGAGATTTTATTTGTAGTCCTGTAGAGTATTTCAAAGTGCTTCTCATTAAAATCCCTACTTGATTCTAGCGGGCCTCTTTCTCGCCTATATAGCCTTTAAACACCAACCCACACCCCATTTGCAACTGACTCCATTTAAAGAAAGAAAAAATTGCAGTGTAAGATACTGTTTTTTATCTCTTCAGTTTTTTGTACAGTTTTTGTTCATTTGGTTGTACTTGTTTTTTAAATTATTAGTGTTCAAACTGTTTAAGTTTAAAACACTACTGGAAGTATCTTTGGCTGGTGAGTCCTGGGCTTTAGTGGTGAGTGTTTTCATTAGTACTTGCTTTACCCAGGGGTGGTGAGCTGCTGAAAATTAGCACGGAAATTTTAAGACAGACCCTTGGTGCACAACATAGATTTTTTTCAGATGTGTATGATACAATTTATATAAAATAATAATTGTTAAATTCATATCAGATGGGAACTGCTGAAATTATAACACATTATGATGAAAGAGAAAAGGGCATGAGAAGGTTTCTATTGAAGAAGTGATGAAGCAGTACTGCTGGGTAGGAGGTCTGGGGAAAGTGATCAGAGAACAGGTGGAGTGAGACGTGGAGGTTGAGTTTGGGGTGGAAACACAGGAAAGAGGCCACGGTGGGCACTGGTAGTCAGGCCAGTGCCAGTGCAGGGGCTTGACCTCCTTTCTTGCCCCTCAGCTTCAGTGGACATTCTGGGAGCTTTAAGTTTATTTTTTAAGATGCTATAAATTTGAGTGACTCAATTGTTACATCTTAACTGCTTAGCACAAATGTTAATGTATTTTAAAAACAGCTAGACACATATCATATGATCCCATTTATGTGAAATACACAGAGTAAGTGAATCCGTAGAGACAGAAAGCATTTTGGTGGATGCCAGGGGCTGGGAGAGTCGGGGAGCGACTGGTTAATGGGGCTGGTTTCAGGGTGCTGTAAATCTTTGCAACTTGGTATAGGTGGTGGTTGCACAACGTTGTGAATATGCTAATTGCCACTGAAATGTTCACTTTAAAATCGTTAATTTTATGTGAATTTCACTTCAGTTAAAAAAACTTATTTGAGGTAATCTTTACATATCTTTTAAAATGATGTAGAGCCTCTGACTTAGCAGTAATCATTTACATTTATGATTTTCCCAAGTTTTAAAATTCCTGCTTCGTTGTTATCAAAATATCTTCAACTGTCATCAGTTTTTAATACATCACCTTAAAATTTAAAAATTCTAAGCTTTTGGTACTTGAACATTTTAATTTTAGACTGTTAACAGGGATCACATAGTGGAGGGAGTAAAAAGTTAATAAAATTAGATCATTTTAGAACATGTAATACAAGTTGATTTTCCCCAGATCACTTGGGAAGTGATTGTTCTGGGTCCAAAAGAATGTCCATGCTCTTGAAGAAAATGGGAGATGACACGTAGAAAAATCCCCGCAGTTCAGGAATCATCACTATTTACATTTTTACATGTTTGCTGCAGGCCATTTATGCATTTATTACAAATCTGGGATCATATTGAATATTATTTTGTGACCTGTGTTTTTTATTGAACATTGTGAGCATTTTCATGTTACATTAGATATTCCTCAGAAACAGAATTTTTAGTGATTGCATAGTGATGATTATATAATTTCATCTATTATTAAACATTTAGGATATTAACAGTTTTTCACCATTTTAAATAATGTTGACTTAAACCTACTTATACAAATATTTTGCTTATCTCATTTTTAAGATAAAATTACAGAAATGTTGGGGCCGGCTCCGTGGCCAAGTGGTTAAGTTCGCGCACTCTGCTGTGGCAGCCCAGGGTTCGGATCCTGGGCGCAGACATGGCACCGCTTGTCAGGCCATGTTGAGGCGGTGTCCCACATCCCACAACTAGAAGGACCTGCAACTAAGATAGACAACTGTGTACGGGGGGCGGGGGGTTTGGGGAGATAAAGCAGAAAAAGAAAAAAAAAAAGATTGGCAACAGTTGTTAGCCTAGGTGCCAATCCTTACAGAAAAAAAAAAAAATTACGGAAATGTAATTACTCTGTTTAGGGTTCCTGATACATATATCCAGATTGTCCTCCCGAAGACCTCTTCCCCGACAGGTTGATAACGTTCATTTTACCACATCTCTGCAATCACTTTTATCATCTTTAACAGTTTTGTAAATGAAAAGGTTATTTTACTTTCCTTTGATCATTGACATGGTTTGTCCATCTTCTGTGTATTCAAGTTCCATTTGATGGGGAGGGGTGCTACTGTTAATTGATTTGTAAGACATCTTTACATGTGAAGAATAATAAGTTATTGTCATATTTGTTGCAAAAAAGAATTATATAGATATTCTTAAGATTTATGTAATTATTTTTTCCCTTTTTCCCCCTTTCATTGACTTAATGCGTAAAACTCAGATGACTCTTTGGCGACTTAACATTTCTATTCATAAGTCAACGGCTTGCATTTCATTAGTCCTTATTCAAATGCTGGTCCTGTTTCATATCCCATAGTACTGGTTGAAGGAAGAATATTTCACATGTTTTCACCTGCCAACCTTTGTCAGGAAGGGACAGAATACACACACATTATCATTATTTTATATATATGTAAATAACTTATGGTTTTTATACATGCCTCTTTTTTCTCTCCTTTTTCATTGTGTCTGATGTGTAGAAAGCACTATAGTTTTCTTTGAAATACGGTCATACCTCGCTTAAGAAGAGGGATACCTTCTGAGAAATGTGTTAGCCTATTTCGTTACTGTGTGAACATCATAGAGTGTGCTTACACAAACCTAGATGGTGTAACCTACTCACACCTAGGCGTATGGTCCTAATCTGTGGGACCACTGTTGTGTATGTGGTCTGTCGTTCACCAAAACGTGGCTATGCAGTGCCGTGATGGTGATTCCTTTCTCAAAGCTTAGTTTTCCTCTGTCTTCTCCCTTTCCCCCACCCTATCAATTGATATCTTAGGGGTATCTCCTTGGAGTCACTGTACATCTGAACGGAGCAAAGGCAAATTGGTTCATTAACTGTAGTTTCACCCTGACTTCTCAGCTGAGTGAAAATGTTGCCGGCCCCATGGCCGAGTGGTTAAGTTCGAGCACTCCACTTCGGCGGCCCAGGGTTTCGTCGGTTCAGATCCTGGGCACACAGACATGGCACCGTTCATCAGGCCATGCTGAGGCAGTGTCCCACATGCCGCAGCTAGAAGGACCTGCAACTAAAAATACACAACTATGTACCAGGGGGCTTTGGGGAGAAAAAGGAAAAATAAAATCTTTAAAAAAAAAAAAAAAATGTTGCCAAAAAGTTGGGATAAGTGTGGCCCTGGGGGGTGGGTACTTCTGGAATGCAGGGAAGGTGCTTAAATGGCATTCAAGAGGCCATAGCTAGAGATGCAGTCCTGAGAACAGTCCTGCTTAGTGCCAGGACCATCCCCGTTTCAGAAACATCATCTCGCATGTCTAAACTGCCTGCTCTTAGATGAAGATTTTAGGAAGCTTTCTCTAATTTTGTTTGGGCAGCTGCGGCTCCTTATGAGTACAATGTTATGTGTGCAATATTGTTAATTTTTTTGTTTTATTTTTCTCTCTCCTCTCTTATTCACTCCACATTTTTACCTTGCAGGTGGCAAACTCTTTTAAAGTCAGGCTCATAGACTTTTAATGATAAAAATGACTTTGAGGGGCTGGCCCCGTGGCTGAGTGGTTAAGTTCATGCGCTCCGCTGCAGGCAGCCCAGTGTTTCGTTGGTTCGAATCCTGGGCGCGGACATGGCACTGCTCAAACCACGCTGAGGCAGCGTCCCACATGCCACAACTAGAACGACCCACAACGAAGAATATACAACTATGTACTGGGGGGCTTTGGGGAGAAAAAGGAAAAAAAAAATTTTTTTTAAAAATGACTTTGAGATCTGCTGTCAGGGAAGATCGTTTCCAAATTCTGAGTCAAATGAGAGTCTAGACTGGTTTTAAGAATCATAAAGAAAATAACATGAAATTGTGATCAGAGTAGTTTGTGTTTAATGATGACTTATATAAATGGCAATCTGCATTCATCTTTTTTCTCCCCACATGAAGACTACTTATGCAGTTTCCCTGATATAAAACTTTTGAAAATTTATCTGGCGTGGAAGATTCGTAGGTGGTCTTCCTATTGAAAAGATCTGTTAAGAAAAGCTTCACATTCCTGATTAAGTTTCACCTAAAATGGGATGGTTAATTTTACCTTTTCTGTGAGGTAATGTGAATTCTCCCTGTGCTGACACCTGATTCATTTTTCTGTATCTCTGCAGCTTACGCTCTCTACTGCAGGCAACAGTTACTACCTCATCAATAACAATTTCAAAAAATTGAAAATTGTAGCTTTCACATCAGCACAAAAGTCAAGGGAAGAAATTATGAATAATCTATCTCAGTCCTAGCTTCAGTGTTCTGGGCTACAGAATGGCTCAGAAATTAGTTATGTTGGAAAAATGTACAGAGTAAACTTTCATAAATTAATGGCAGTAGTGGTTCTGTTTTCCTGTCTTTACTTTTCCTTTCAGTAAATTTCTTAGTCACATTCCCAGTGACCACCTGATGATATAAATATGGTCACCTTCATTTCTTCTCTGTATTTTAAAGGAAAGTGGTGGCCCTTCCTACCAAACCCCCAGTTTTAGTTAAAAAAAAACAACTATGAAAGTTAAGGGTTTCAAAGTTATGTACATTATTGAAGGTGTGAATCTATCTTCTCTCTAGTGACTATCTGTGATCCTTCTAGTTTACTTAGATGAAGATACTTTTTAAGATTTCACTTTTACCAAATATTAAGTCTGTAAGAATTGTGTCTCTGAACTGCCTCAGTGTGTCTTCTCTGGTTCATCATATTCTTCATAAGATTATCTTCCAAAGACTACAAATTATGTAAATCATTGGGCCCAAAAGTTTTACCCTGTTTTAAATCTCCATTCTTTTAATGTTTCTATATATATAATGTTTATATATGTTTATATACATCCACACATTTTTTCTTTAGATGATAACATCAATTTGTAGTTATGATATAAATTCTGTAGCTATCTAGTATTATTTATTGAATAACTCGAGTTCAATAAAAATTTAATCTTAACTCAAGGCAAAGAACTAATGTTACCTTATTGTGTATTGACCCTGTACACTTCCTGGCTCCTCACAGGAGACCCCTGTGCTCACCAGAATAGAAAAACAGAAGCGCAGAGAGGAGGAAGAAGAACGGCAGATTCTTCTAGCAGTGCAGAAGAAGGAGCAGGAGCAGATGCTAAAGGAGGAGAGGAAACGAGAGTTGGAGGAAAAAGTCAAGGCAGTGGAAGGTATGTGGGTTTTCTGTGCAGTCTGGAGAGCTACATGTGGTGTGAGAATAGCCCTCCTGGAGCCAGAGCCACACCAAACTAGGTTCTAGCATTTGTCTAAGCTATTTCTCTCTAAATCTCTCGTCAGTTGTATTCTGTCTTATTTATGCATCTGGATCCAGTCTTCTTGCCGTTGCATTCCTGCTAAGGTACTTGTGCTTGTCATTCTTGGGATTCCTTTCAGGCTCTTGCTTGTTTGCTCTCATCTCTGCCATGTCCCTTGTGTGGAATAGCAAAAAAAAAAAAATTAAGGTATTGATGACAACTAATTTCACAGAAATAATTTTGAACACAAATGAAATGTGCTTAAGAAAAAGTCTTAGAGATTTTTTTCAAGTATGGCACTATACAAATCTAGGTATTACCCATTAGTATTATGAGGGCACATAGTTTTCTCGGGCTTAGGTCTGGGTCTTAGTCTTGGTGTACTATTTTTCTTTCATTTGTGGTTAAAGCAGAGGATACCAACCATCTCCAGGTGTGTTAGCAGCCATATTTACAAGCTGTACCCGATAAACCTTGTGAAAACCAATCATTTGGCTTGGTTGAATACAGACTAATATTTCTTTTCTTTTAAATAAATGTATTGAACTTTTTGAATTTTTGAATACAACAGCATAACATGGATTCAACTTTTTTAATGCAGTGTTTCAATGAAAAATTATAACAAATTTTGGCTATTTAAAGGATTCTGGCCTTTTATATGCATTTTTACTCCCATTCCTAAGTAGTGCCTTATGTTTCTTAATAGGCTAACCTGATTCCTACCTCAATCATTTCTTCCTTCTAAAACCCTTAGTGTTTTAATCGACATATTTATCCTGTGCCACATTATGTATTATATTCTACTTGTAAGATTTTGCATACGTTTTATTTCCACTGCTAGATAGAAATTCCTCTAGAAGGTAACTATGCCTTGCATTTCTTTATAATTCAGCAGCATTCTTCTTGGGTGCACTATTGTCATTTAACCTTAATCTATACAGACAGGTTCAAAACTTATTTTTGTGGTTTAGTTTCTATACCTGTAAAATCAGTCATGCTTATGTTATACATTTTTGTTTAAATCAGCAAGTATTTCTTGAACCACCTGTTCTGTGCTAAGCACTCTTCTAGGAATTTGGTAGTAAAACTCCTTTCCTGGAGCTTACATTCTAATGGTGGGAAGACAGAGAATAAACAAATATTGTAGAATCATAGATAGTGGTAAGAGATCTCAAGAAAAATAAAAGTGGTTTAGAAAGAAGGAGCATCGTGTTATAAATGGCATTTAAGTTAAGATTGTTAAGAAGCCCTTCTCGGGGGCCAGCCCGGGGTGCAGCGGTTAAGTTCGCATGTTCCGCTTCTCAGCAGCCTGGGGTTCGCCAGTTTGGATCCCGGGTGCGGACATGGCACCACTTGGCAAAAGCCATGCTGTAGTAGGCGTCCCACATATAAAGTAGAGGAAGATGTTCATGGATGTTAGCTCAGGGCCAGTCTTCCTCAGCAATAAAGAGAGAGATTGGCAGTAGTTAGCTCAGGGCTAATCCTCCTCAAAAAAGAAAAAAGAAAAGAAGGCCTTCGAGGGCATTATGTTAAGCGAAATAAGTCAGTCAGAGAAAGACGAACTCTATATGACTCCACTCATAGGTGGAAATTAGTATATTGAGAAGGAGATCTGATCGGTGGTTACCAGGGAAAAGGGGGGGTGGGGGGAGGGTACGGAGGGGGAAGTGGTGTACCCACAACATGACTAACAAAAATGTACAACTGAAATCTCACAAGGTTGTAATCTATCATAACATTAATAAAAAAAAAAGAAAAGAAAAGAAAAGAAGGCCTTCTCGGAAGAGGTGGCACTTAATAATTAAATGAGTGAGGGTGCCGTATGAATATCTGATGGAGAAGAGCCCTGCAGTCTGGGGTAACAGCAAGTGCAAAGGCACTGAGGTGGGACTGTGTGGCAGGAGGCCTGTGTGGCTGGGTCAGAGTGAGCAGAGCAAGGAGAACGTTGGCAGGAAATGGTTCATAGAGGTAACGAGTCAGGTCATGTAGGGCCATGCAGACCTTGTTAGAAGGAATAAATGAAAGAAGGACAGTCTCTAGCACACAGCAAGCTCACAGTGATAGTTATCATGGAGGAAATGTGGAGAGAATTTTTACAGGCTATAAAATAGTTACAACAAGAAACTTTTCCTGACTTCTTGGCAGCTAAGTAAAAAAAAAAAAAGGAAATAATAGATTATTTACTGATAGGAGAATTTTAAGGTTTGTAACAGTTAACTCAGAGAAACAAGTTTTTTGTGACATTAAATTGTAAGAGGATTTTATTGTGTGGGTCCTTTTTACCATAACAGTATTGATCTGTGTTGAGGGTGCATCAGAACATTTTTCATATTGATGTTTAAGATCTATCTATAGATGAAGCAAACGACTTAATGATTAGTTTTACTCGATTGTGTGCTTCTGTTCATACGCCTCGTCCCACCGGTACTAGCAGTCAGTCACTAGGATGAGGGTCCCCTGAAATTGCTGGTAAAACTAATGTAATGTGACACATGAGCACATATTTCCAAGGAGAGGCTTGTAGCTTTCATTTGTTTAAAGAAATTTGAAAGAAGGGAAGTGGATTAAGAAAAAGTAGAAACCAAAAGATAGAAACAACCCAAATGTCCATCACTGGATGAATGGATGCACAAAATGTGGTATAATTGGATTTCCACAGTGTAGTTGTTATCACCTTTGCCTCACAAAATGTGTCATGTACTTACAGTGGATTATTATATAGCCTTAAAAAGCAATGAATTGCTGATACGTGCTGCAGCAGGGAAGAACCTTGAAGACATGACACAAAGGGAAATAAGTAGGGGAGAGGGGATTGAATATTTACGATTTAGCAGATAGAGGTTCTGTTTGGGTTGATGAAAAAGTTATGGAAATGGATAATGGTAGTAGTTGTACAACATTGTGAATGTACTTAGTGCTACTGACTTTTACACTTAAAATGGTTTAAAAAGGTACATTTAATATATTTTTTACTAAAATTTTTAAAAAGGAAAAGCCCAAATAAATGTGCTACTATTTATTGGTGTTGTCTTTGTGTAAAAAGGTTGTTACAAGAGACTGGACAATGGCGTAAATCTCCATTCTAAGTCGAGCAAGTCAGTTTGGAAATGGACATTATTGAGACTTTCTCTCAGTAGGGTTAGTAGGTAACCTAAAAATTCTTCCTGCCATGGAAATTATATTTGTAATATATTATCTATATGTTATAATATTTTATCTAATATTGTATAAATACCCTTTAAAGAGCATATCTGAAATCTTAATCAAAGAAGAGTTATCAGGAGCTCTTTTTAGGGGACTAAAAGCAGCATCCAGAAAGTGAGCAAACTCTTAGGTTGAATTGTGACTGCCAGGAGTGGTCAGTCTAGGTCAGTCTAGGACCTCTACCTTGAGAATGATAACCATAAACAAATCCCTGCAAAAGATGAGTAGAAAACTAGACTTTCAGAGCACACAAGGAAGCACCACTGTGAGCAGTAGGTGATACATGCAACAGACAAAGAAGAAATATATTTAGCATTATCAGATATAAAAAGGAAGGAATTGTAAACATAGGGGAAAAAATAACCTTGATGAAAATACAGGCAAATTCAAAGGAAACAAATAGAACTGCTAAAAATGTAAAGTATGGTTATTGAAATAATAATTTAATAACTGGGTTAACAGGTTAAGTACACATGAGAAAAGAATCAGCGACCTGGAAGATATATCTGGGAAATTATTACAGAATGCAGCACTGAGATAAAGAAGATAGACATGACGAAGGAAGTTACCTTTGGTTAATCATTCAGTGTCTGGTTATGAAAACAAAAACTACATATGGGTCCTTGGTTAAACAGAAGTTAGAGAAGTAAAAAAAAGGTTAAAGGAGTTCTGAAGTAGCACCCCTAAAGCAAGGGAAACAAAGGGAAGAGGTTGGGGTTATCAGAACCTGGAAGTTGAGGGGCTGTGCAAAGTTGGACCTCTGACACCTGAAGATGGTGCCTCTCTAGGCAGGCAGCAACCTGCTTCTGGGACTACCAAAAGAACTGGGTTATCAGAACCAGCTGCCTCTCCACAGATGAAGGACCAATGCTGGGGTAGTGTTGAATGGCAACAGCAAGCAAACAAGAAGAAAGAAGTCCCTTCTCCCGTCATCTTGCCTCTCATTCTCCCTCTAGTACTCCCTTTTGACAGAATGTAAAGCCAGCAGAGAATGGAGAAATGATGGATTTGGAGCTCATAGAAATAGCTTAATAACTGACTCAGGTGGTGTATAGCATGAAAGATGCAGTATGTGTCTACTATAAGTTCTAGAATGAAACAACCAAGAGAATAGGCTAGAGAAAATATTCAGATGTAACGGTTGAGATTTTTTTTCATTTGATGAAAAACACAAATCCTGTGATTTAGAAAGCAAGAAGAGGACCAGCCCAGTGGCCGAGTGGTTAAGTTCACGCGCCTGCTTCGGTGGCCCAGGGTTTCACTGGTTCGGATCCTGGGCACAGACATGGCACCACTCGTCAGGCCATGCTGAGGCGCCGTCCCACATAGCATAACCAGAAGGACCTATAACTATGTTCTGGGGGGGCTTTGGGGAAAAGAAGGAAAAAAAGACAGTTGGCAACAGATGTTAGCTCAGGTGCCAATCTTTTTTAAAAAAAAAAAATGGAACTTTCTTAACTAGTATCTAAAAAAAATCTGAACTGAACATTCTGTTTAATGGGAAACATAATTATTTCCTTTTAAAGTCAGGAAGAAAACAAAGATTTTCTCTATCATTGATTCTATTCCATATTGTATTGTTTTGTAGGGATTTCTTCTCAACAAAGGAAAGAAATGTATGTATATATACATATGTATATATATTGTTTAGGAAATGTATGATTTCAAACTCCCAGGAAATAGTCAAGAAACTATTATAAGAATACAGCCAGGTAGCTAGATTCATTATTATTATTATACAACTATCAATATGAATAATTTTTTTTTTTTTAAAGATTGGCACCTAGGCTAACAACTGTTGCCATTCTTTTGTTTGTTTGTTTGTTTTTCTGCTTTATCTCCCCAAACCGCCCCCCCCCCCCCCGTACATAGTTGTATATCTTAGTTGCATGTCCTTCTAGTTGTGGGATGTGGGACGCCGCCTCAACATGGCCTGACGAGCAGTGCCGTGTCTGCGCCCAGGATCCGAACCCTGAGCGGCCGCAGCGGAGCGCGCGAACTTAACCACTCGGCCACAGAGCCGGCCCCACAATATGAATAATTTTTTAAAGATAGCATGACCCAATAGCAATGAGCATGCCTAACACTCAGATGGTGGTCTCTAAATATAATTTCCCTCCAGAAGGAATGAAGACTCGGAAAATGACTGATTTCAGTACTAGGGCAGTAAAAATGTAAGATGAGCCTAGACTCTTTTATAATAGAAAGCAAAGAAGCATCAAAGACTCCTGGAACTCTGTCAAAAAGTACAGGAGCCAACCTGAAGGGGCTCTCGCTGGCCAAAATGGGACATTCCAAGCACTGAAGAAATAAAACAAAAAACTTAATAGATTACAAAACATCCAATGAGTTATAAATTCATGAGTTCATAATGATATTTTTTTAAAAATCAGTGATCACTGTAGGAGTTTAATGGGACAGCTTGTTATTCTGAAAACTGGTAAAATAGAGGAAAGAATCAAGTGTTTTTGTTTCCTTCTCTTTACAGACTGTATTTCAGAATATGCAAATAACTTATGAGGAAAAGAATTTGGTCAATAAATGTAGCAGGAATAATAGAATTTGAATAACAAATAATGGAAGACTGGATGTAGGCAAAGCTGCTCTCAGCTAAGGTTTCAGGAGACTGTTGAGACCTAATGCCCTAAAGTAGAGATCCACCAACTTTCTGTAAAGGGCCAGAAGGTAAATAATTGAGGCTTGGAGGCCATATGGGGCTCTGTTCCCATAAAACCTTGCTTAGGTATTTATTATTACACAAGCAGTCAGCTAGTCGCCCTACATGCATAGTTTGCTCTTTGCAAACCCTGGACCCAAAGCATCCACTGCACGTAATGAATTAACTTCTCTTCTGTGTGTCTTTAGAGGTACTGAATACATACCTTGGAACTATTGAGAAAACAGTCACAAAAATAATTTTCCCTGCGCCTTAATTCTGTCTTGGAACTCTGGTTAAACTTTGGGTGAAAGACCGATGAGGAACTTTATAATGGAAGGGTCAGGTTAACACTGATGAAATTTAACATAATGAAGAGAGAAAACCAGATCTATTTCTCCTGATATGAGTGATAGGGAAATACACAGCATCACTTATGACATAGTATTGCCCCCAAGTCAAACCTGTTCGTCTGTTCAAAGCCTCTAGATGTAACTGCCAGTTTACAGGAGGTCCAAGGAGTTGGGGGGCACATTAACACCACAGTGAAGATGCCGTCAGCCAAATTCAGAATGTGGGAAGTTCTACAAAGACAAAATTACCAAGTTTCTCCACCAAATAAATTGGAGAGGATACTGTTAGAAATTCAACTAGATTTAAGAGACATATCAACCACATGCAATGTGTGGACCTTTTTTGAGTTGATTTGAACAAACCAACTTTAAAGAAAAGTATTGAACAAGTGGGAAAGTTTGACCCTGGCTCAGTATTTGCTGTTAAATAAATCGTTTTGTGTTCCTAAGATTCATACAGAAGAGCAAAGGACCAAGGATAGCCAAGATAATTTCCAAAAATGGTATGGTAGGGACATTCATTCTATCAGATGGCAAAATAAAAGCTACAGTGAATGAGAGAGAATGGTGTTGGCACGGAGATAGGTGATGAGACCATGAAATGGAATACCCAGAAACAGACCTTGGTAGGCATGTGGGTTCTTTAGTAAGTGATACAGTACCTTCGCCTACTGATGGGGAAAACAATTACATCTCTGCTTTTCATATAAGGATAAGTTCTGGATAGACCAAAGGCCAAAACCCTTTTGGAGAAAATATAGGTGAATATCTTCAAGATATAAAGAATTTATTAAGTATGAAAAATTCAAACTATAAGGGGAGAGAGATTGATATATTTGATTAGATTAATTGCTGAAAAGTTAAATATGGCGAAAACACTATAAACAAAGTGAAAAGACAAACTACAGACTAGAAGGTGATTTTAACACATAGTCAACAAAGACTTGTGATCCAGATTATTTAAAGCAATTCTTCAAATCAGCAAGAAATTCAGCAACCCAGAGGGGGAAAAACGCAAGGACCGTAAAAAGGAAGTTCACGGGAGAGGATGTTCAATGGCCAGTAAGCATAGAAGATATGTTCGTTCTCACTTTAATTAGAAAAACGAGAATGAGAACATCAGAATTCCCTGTGATAGTCATCAGTTTGGCAAAATGCTAAAATTTTATCAAGTGAGTGTGAGGTAGTTCAAATCACTATTGAAAGGATAGATGGAACCCTTTGGAAAGCATTGACAGTGCCTGATAAAGTTATGGGAGATATATATGCCTATGTCTGGCAATTCCACTGCTGCGTTTGTATCACAGAGAGCTCTCACACATGCATAAGAAGACATGTCAAAATAATGGTCATTATAATACTGTTTACAAAATGTGGAAAATTGCAGTCAACTAGAAAATGGATTATTAAGCTGTGAAGTACTGTATTCAAGTTAATAAGGTAAAAATGTTAGCTTTGACGGTTTGGTAGGTACGTGGGTATTCATTAATTTAGTTACACTTTTCTTTAAGCTTAAAATTGTTCTCTTAAAATAGTTTTAAATGTTTTCAATGGTAAAGTGCCTTTGTAATTAAAGCAGATGTCGGTCACTCTATGTTTACAAGTGGAGATAATGTAGGAGCAAAAGCACAGGTCAGTGGAAGTCGGCAGGGGTGCGCTATTGGCAGGGTCACGCCACACTCACAGCAGTGGACTGACGTGGAGTAGATCCTTTGGAGAAGAAAACAGAGGATCTTTCCTGGCTTCTCCTTTCCATTTTTGTTTCTTGCTGTCTGACAGTGTTCTTCGTCTCCCTGCCTCTTTTATTTTCTGACCTTCCTGTTCCCTGCTGGCAATGAGTGCCCCATGGAGCTGGTAGTGGAATGCCAAGTATGTTTCTCAGGGCCATGGCTATGAGCCAGAGAAAAGTCATCCGTGTCTGTCAACTCCTTGCCAGTTCAGCTGGCATCTTTCCTTTGTTCCCAGCCAAACTTAGTTCTACCATGGCTTGGTAGGGGCCATTGACCATGGCGGGGGTGGGTTGCAGAGCAAAGACAATTGGTGTGTGTGAATGCCTTTGTAAATGTGAAACCTTGAGAGCTTGGATGTGCATATAAAATCCTGTATGTATGTTTGGATTGAGAGTCTGATCCTAAAAAACGGATGTTGCTTTTTTTGAGAGAAAGCTAGGAAAGCCTTAGGTAGTCAAAGAAGGATAATCCTCGTTCAATCTTCTATTTTTCCTTTTTCTTCTAATTCTGTTTTTCTTCTACCTTTCTCTTTCCCCACTCCCCATCCCACTGCCCACCCATATCTCCCTCATCCCCCGACTTAAACTCAATATGATGACTAAGGAAATGGGTCCCATTCGTTTATATTTTTCTTAAAAGCATTCCACTATGGAATCATCCTAATTACCAAAAAGAGGATGGAAAGAAAGCAAAAATAGTTTCCTAATACTACTTTGGTGATCTTTGTTTCTTCCTCCTCTCTAATGGCCTAGAAAGCAGTTGACTCATGGTGCTGCGATGCTTTGTGTTCACTGTAGATCGAGCTAAGAGGAGAAAGCTCAGGGAAGAAAGGGCATGGTTGCTGGCACAAGGAAAGGAGCTCCCCCCAGAACTTTCTCATCTGGATCCTAGCTCCCCCATGAGGGAAGAAAAGAAGACTAAAGACCTGTGAGTGTTTAATGATACTGGCAGTAACAGCCGGTCACATTTGCCAGGCTCTTTCTCGTTTAATCCTCAAAACAGCCCTGTGTGGAGTTAGCGCTCAGTGTCCACACGCTCCTCAGTCTAATGAGTGCTTTTTTGGATTATTATTTGTTACATTAAAAAAATTAAGTAGAGTAAAGTAAACCTGGAAAGAATTGTGCTATTAAATAACTGATATTATAGAATCATAAATTAAGTTCCAGATCATCTAGGCGAACCTCATCATTTTATAGATGAGGAAAATGATATTCCCTTTTTTACTAAGGTTTGCTAACTCTTATCTTTATAATTATTTCCTGGAGTGTTATCAGTGTTCCAGACTTATCTTTAGAAAAATTTATTGGGACTATTCCAAATCTTGTTGCAATCAGCGTGTGTCTGTGATTGGATTAAGGAACTAAGAGAAGGTGATCAAAGTTACTATTGATTTCTTATTTTATGATTTACAGCTTTGAGTTGGATGATGATTTCACTGCCATGTATAAAGGTCAGTTTCCCATTCTCAACTATTGTATTTCTGGTAGAAGTATTCCCTAGTGTGCATGTGAACTAAGCTCTCTCCTGTGGCTCTCAGTTCTAGATGTGGTAAAGGCTCACAAGGATTCCTGGCCCTTTTTGGAGCCTGTGGATGAATCATATGCCCCAAACTACTACCAGATTATTAAGGTAGAGGCTGCCTTTGCAATTATACCTCCTATGGTATATTTGTCTTAATTTTGCATTGTTGTTGTTTGTTTTGTTTTGTTTAAGTTCATCTGTTGTTCCTTGAAAATCAGGGTCGTTGGGTATACACCAGGCTTTTCAGCATCTCGTAACAGCATGATTCCTTTGCCTCATGGGGACTATGAGATGTTTTTTTCTCAATCATGTTATAACTTAAGGTGTCCTATTTTAGGTCCCCATGGATATCTCAAGCATGGAAAAGAAACTGAATGGAGGTGTATACTGTACCAAGGAGGAATTTGTAAATGACATGAAAACTATGTTCAGGAATTGTCGGAAATACAATGGAGAAAGTAGTGGTGAGTGGGGAAGGAGTTTGCTCTGGGTACACATTTGCTGGACCATTGTAAGCAAGCATACAACGCCTTCTCTC
The DNA here is from genome assembly GCF_041296235.1 of Equus asinus. Classification (NCBI taxonomy): domain Eukaryota; kingdom Metazoa; phylum Chordata; class Mammalia; order Perissodactyla; family Equidae; genus Equus; species Equus asinus. Next base: position 11,772,815 of record NC_091811.1, on the reverse strand, counting down.
TTAGAAATACACATTCTAGTGACTCACCCCTTTCTTTGCAACTATAAAGAGAATGTGTATTAAGCCATCAGATTGGCCATTCCAGCCACCTACAAAATGTGTGCCAGGCCCACTCTCCTGTGCCACATGACGAGAGCGTATCTGGTGGCTACCTTGGCTCAGCTTGTTTCTTATTATCTTAGAGACCAGTCTGGGTCTAGTTTGTGCTGTGCCTTCTTGACACAGACAGTTAACCACTGATGAGACTGAACCTAGATAGAGCTGATTCTAGATCGTGTTGACAAGTCTGCAGAGTAGATCTCTAATAACAAGGTGTATATGGCTCCGAGTATAGAAACGTGGGCTCATTTGTGCATTAGCTCAAACTGCCTCCGTTTAAACACTTGGGCAGATTCAGTGATCATATTTAATATTTCTGCAATTTAGCCTTACAGAATTAAATTTTCACAGGTTTGAGGTAATAGTCCTAGACTCCCAGCAATGCAGCCTGGAGCCTCTGAGGATTGAAACCGTGTCTTCAACTTGCACCTGTAGCTCTACAACGTAATATGCACTCGAGCTGAATTAAACTCAGCGTTTACCCGAGTAGCACCTATTCTTGTTTATTAGGAGAATAGTCCTTGTGGCCTGAAAAAGCTGTACCTGAAAGTCGATCCTTGTGTCTTCCTATAGAGTATACCAAGATGTCTGATAATCTGGAGAGGTGTTTCCATCGGGCTATGATGAAGCATTTTCCCGGTGAAGATGGAGACACAGATGAAGAGTTTTGGATCAGAGAGGATGAAAAGCGGGAGAAGAGACGGAATCGGGCGGGGCGAAGTGGCGGAAGCCATGTTTGGACCCGCTCCAGGGACCCCGAGGGGCCCAGCCGGAAACAGCAGCCCATTGAGAATGGAGGGCAGCCGTTGCCACCCGCGCGCCGAGCCTCCCCTTCTGCAGATGATCCGAACAGCAGTTCCTCCCAACTCCCTCGGGGCGGGGGCGCCTCACATGGCCGAGGCTTTTCTCGTCCCCTCTGTTACAGTGGGATGCCCAGCCAGACACCCCTTTTAAACCAGATGGTAAGGAACAGCTAAGCTGTTGGGGTTTCTCCTAGTTGGTGAATTCAAAGGGGAAGTAAGCCTTTTTGATTGGCTCCTCTTCCAAAACAATTTTTATTTGTAGAGATGATTTCTTCTCCCTTCATCTGTCCTTCCTTTATTCTTCCTTTATTTTAAATCCCCCTTTCTCTTGATCATTTGAACCACACGTTCTCAACATGGGCGGAAATTGGGATTAGAAAAAACTGCCTTTTTTCATGTGTATAAAACACAGAGCACATACAGTATGTAAAATATACAGCATATCGGTGGTATTAAATTTCATTGGGGCTGGCCCCGTTGTGTAGTGGTTAAGTTTACGTGCTCCAGTTCAGCAACCCCAGGGGTTTACAGGTTCAGATCCTGGACACACACCTAATACCGCTTGTCAAGCCATGCTGTGATGGCACCTCACATAAAGCAGAGGAAGAATAGCGGAGGTGTTAGCTCAGGGTCAATCTTCCTCTCCAAAAAAAAGAAAGAAAGAAAAATTTCATGGTGGGGGGCAATTAGGGGAAAAGTTGGCTAAAAAGTCTCCTGCAGGGAGGAGGCAATAATGAAAGAGATTAAGAAACACCAGTTTGTCTCTCCTGGAGAGGGAAATTGCTTTGGGCTCAGGAGCTGGTCCTGAGCTAGGTGAGCCGTGTGCTGGGCCATCTTCCTCTCCTGGCCCTCTCTCCTGCGTTGTTAGTGGTCTGTGTTATTTTAGCAGGACATTCATCTTCACGAAAGTCCTTATTTTCTACTGAATGTCTGTGCTTTCTCTTTTTTTTCTCCTCTTGCCTTTGCTCATTGCCCTCCAGAGGCCAGCAGTACCAGGAGCATTTGGCCCTCTTCGAGGATCAGACCCTGCCGCCTTATATGTCTCCCCTAGAGTCCCAGAGCCGCACCCTCGAGAGCCTGGACAGCAGCAGCCAGCTTTTGCCATGCAGGTAAGCAGCCTCCTCAGAAGGTGCAGGTGCAAAATGTCAGACATGCAGTCTCTTCCCAGGTTAAATTCAATTTATTATCTCTTCTTCTGTAGCATCTGTTTCTCTAGATTAAGCACGTTACAAAGTATGCCTTATTCTTTCGGTCTGGTGAACTCTGCTGTCTTCTCTTGTTGCCAGCCTCCTGTTGGAATTAACAACCATAGAGGACCCAGGCTAGGCACAGCCGAAGAGAATCAGGTGTGTGGAGGACTGACGCAGATTGCTAACATGGGATCACACCCTGGATCCTTGCAGCTTGGGCAGATGAGTGGCCCCAGTCAGGATGGAAATATGTATCCCCCAACTCAATTCCAGCCAGGATTTATTACTCCCAGGCACGGTGGGGCTCCAGCCCGACCCCTAGACTTTCCTGAAAGCTCAGAAATTCCTCCTGGCCACATGTACCGATCATACAAGTACCTGAATCGAGTGCAGTCTGCTGTCTGGAATGGGAACCACGGTGCTACAAACCCAGGACCCTTGGGGCCAGATGAGAAGCCCCCCATGGGGCCGGGACCCTCTCACCAGCCTCGTACTCTTGGTCACATGATGGATTCCCCAGTGATGAGACCACCTCTCCCTCCAAACCAGTGGACTGAACAGTCAAACTTTCTACCTCATGGAGTCCCTTCTTCAGGGTATATGCGACCACCCTGTAAATCTGGTGGACATCGGTTACAGCCACCTCCAGCCCTAGCGCCCAGTCCTCTCTTTGGAGCTCCCTCCCAGGCACTGCGGGGTGTGCAGCGAGGGGCCTCCATGATGGATAGCCCGGAGATGATCGCCATGCAGCAGCTGTCTTCCCGTGTCTGCCCGCCAGGTGTGCCTTACCACCCCCGACAGCCCGCTCCCCACCACGCGCCTAGCCCCTTCCCACCAGCTGCTCACTCAGCATCAGTAAGTGTGTCTGCCCCCAAGCCTGCCTTGGGGAACCCTGGGAGGATGCCGGATGACAGTGAGACACAAGAGCCTGAGAATGACCGAGGTAATTTATGCTGTCACTTTTGTCTGACTTCCTGCTGTGTAAGCTGTTGAAGTCATGAGTAATCTCTTTACACAGAATATCAAACCAATTGTAAACTGGTTTCCAGCTTCTCTTTCTTGAATTACTGAGGGTCAGGCCAATCATAGTATTGTTTTTGGTCCAAAGATCCAGAAGGATTTCTGGTGATGGTGATCACTACACAGGTGTGGTACTCACTGTGCCAGGCACTCTTTTTGAGACTTGTGTGTGTAGTAACTCAATAATTCTCAGAACAAACCTTTGAGATAGCTACTGTTATCATCCTTGTTTTTACATGGAAAATCCAAGGCACAAAGACACTAGATTATCTGCCCTTACCTCACTAGTAAGTGGTGGACCTGAGATTTGAACCCACAGACTCGGTCAGCATCCATGCTCTTACCCCCTGCATCATCAAACTGCCTTTCAGAATCCCTGTCTTGAAAGTTTCATTATGAAATAAGTTTTCAGTATTTTACTTAAAGTCTACTCTCATCCTTCTGTTCATTTTGAGTACATGTCTGTATCTACTAAGAGTGAAGAATAGTGAGATCTAGCAAATCTTGAAAGAATTTCTTAGAAGTGCCATTTAAGAGAGTAAACCTGAAACTGGAGGAGAAAGATGAACACTTTGTGTGATTGATGTTTATTTCTAGGATAGATGTCTAGCATGTATTGCATGTAATTTTCTTCAGTTCGTGACTGGTAAGGAAGGCACCTAGACTTTTATAAAATATGAAGATTCCACATAAAATTGATAATAGGCCTAAACTCAAACTTAACTTCTTAGTGTTTCTTTCAAGGAAAGGCCTACTTTCTGAACACCAGCTCTAGCAGGATTTTTTAATACTGATTTCAGATGATGTCTGGAATTCAAAGCTTTAAAACAAGAGTCCCTCTGGTGAGACCTTGGAGAAGTCTGTTTGTTAGCCACCATGTTTTGTGCTGACTGAATAATGAAAAGTGCAGATTTTAATTTTCATTGTATACTTGTACCTTTGATCTTTAAAGCAGCGTTAGTTCATCAGTAGCCTGAGATCCTAGTAGATCTTTAAAAGTTGCTGTTAATCCTTAATCTTGTCCTTAAGATCTGTTACCAGAATTGTATTTGGACCACACCTGGGCAACAATTCTGTCCTACTTGAAAGATTATAATAATAAGACCATATTTATGGGTGGTACATTAGCAAGACAATTCTGAGTTTGTAATTAAGCATCTGAGTCTAGTATATTAATTTGTTTGGGTTTATTAAATTTCTGTAACATGTTAAAGATGCCTTTTGAGTTTTATGCTGTAGGCATCTTGTTTTCAAAACATCCAGACAAGATGAATATTTTCGTTCATTCAGTAAATATTGACTGAGTCCCCGTTTTGTGCAAGTACTGAGAATATGGTGGGGAACACAACAGAGCCCCTACTCCTGTGGAGCTTATGTTCTGATGGAGCAGAAGTCGGGGATCCAGCCTTCCTGATACCCAGCACGTCCTGGTCCTTTTCATCGTGTGAGTTTTAGAGCTTCCCAGCCTGGCTTGCAATTCTAGTGACACCTGTGCCGTCCTGCTCTACTTACATGCATCTGCTGGAAGTCCATGGAGTCATCTCACACCTTCTTACTAATCTGGCTGTGACAGCACAGGAAGAGGGAGGCCAGGACATCTCCATTCTTTGGCAGACCCTCCAAGTAGCCGTAGAGGTGCTGGGTCTTACCTCCTGGTCTGTGAAAGGGAGTGTGCAAGGGCCTCAACATTAGGACCCTTTCAGGGACTCTCAAAAGAAGCTTGAATGGCCACACATCCACCTCAACTCTGAGTCCCCTTATCTGACTGCTTATGTTCTTTTCATTAACATGTCCCTCAGTAGTGTCATTTCAGCTACTGAATTAGTATTTTTTCTCCATTTTTCTTGCAGCAGATCCCTTGCCTGGGCTTGAGGAGAAACCACCAAGTGTCGGTGCATCAGAGGGGGTGTACCTCAAACAACTACCTCACCCCACGCCTCCTCTGCAGACCGACTGTGCCAGGCAGAGCTCTCCACAAGAAAGGGAAACAGAAGGCCCGAGGCTCAAAAGCGACTCCTTGGAATCTGGAGACAACTGTAAAGCAACAAAGGGCAAGAGTCCCTGGACCACAGAGAGCAGCTATGCCAGCACACCAGCCCAAGGGTGTATGAGAGACCTCGCCGGGCTGGCGGAGAGAGGGGCTCTACCCGAAAACGGAGTGATCGTTGAAGCATCCCCGTGTGGGTCAGAGGGGAAGGGCTTCAGTGGTAGTGGTTCAGAAAAGCCACTGTGCCCCAGAGGCAAAACACTGCAGGACACCATGCCATGTACAGGACAGACGCCAGCTACGCTTCCTAACACAGACCCTAATTTGATGGGAGGCACCATAAGCCAGTTTTCTCCCTTGTACATGCCTGGCCTGGAATACCCAAGTTCAGCTACACATTACCACATCACTCCAGGCCTGCAGGCTTTGGGCCCTGTGATGGGAGGTAAACCCTCAGTCTCACACCCTCAGCAGTTTCCCCCCAGGGGCTTTCAGTCTAACAACCCGCATTCGGGGATCTTTCCCCGGTATCGCCCCCACCAAGGGATGAGGTATTCCTACCAGCCACCACCTCAGGCTTCCTACCATCACTATCAGCGAACTCCTTATTATACATGTCCACAGGGTTTTTCTGACTGGCAGAGACATCTCCATCCCCCGGGAAGCCCAAGTGGGCCCCTACCTAGTCATCCTCTGCCACCAAGACCCCTCTTCTCAGATAAGAGCGCCATGGCTGATCTCCAAGGCTGTGAGACACTGGGTGCTGCCTTAACCTCCCCACCCCGAATGGAGGCGGTGGCTGCCACGGTGGTCACCACTGAGGGGCAGAATCCTGGTCCAGAGGGAGAGAAGCTGGATGAGTCTATGGAGAGGCCAGAAAGTCCCAAAGAATTTTTAGACCTGGACAACCATAATGCAGCTACCAAGCGACAGAGTTCATTGTCAGCCAACGAATATCTTTATGGAAGTCCTCCTCCCCCTCTGAGTTCGGGGATGGGGTTTGGCTCATCTGCTTTCCCACCCCACGGCGTGATGCTACCGTCGGGGCCTCCTTACACCCCTCAGCGGCCGGCCAGCCACTTCCAGCCCAGGGCTTACTCTTCCCCTGTGGCTGCTCACCCTCCTCGCCACCCAGCGGCCGCCCAGCCCAATGGCCTCTCTCAGGAGGGCCCCATCTATCGCTGCCAAGAGGAGGGCCTGGGCCACTTTCAAGCAGTAATGATGGAACACGTTGCCGCTGGAAGTGGAATGAGGGGACCTTTCCAGGACATGTACAGACCGTCAGGGTAAGATTGCATTAGATTGAGTTTTTTTGAAAAAAGAATAGGTGTTGGTTTTAAAAAGAAAAATAGTCTTAGGAATAAAGATAAACTTTAGTGGTCTAGGTCTGGGATCACGCATGTCAATCATTGATGACTTACTGGAAATGTGTTAGCGTTCAGAGTCCAATTTTATCTTTGGTGTTTTCTTTCCCTCTTGAAAGTGAATTGACTTTTAAATGACTGTTTTGTTAGATTTTGATATTAGAAACTTGGCAGCTGGGTTGAGAGCTGTAGGCAGAGGGTTTAACATTGCTGCTGAGTTCAGACGCACTGACCAAGAGGTCTCTCTCAAACCCTGGGAGTATGGGAGGTCATGTGTGGTGTTCAGGGTTTACTCCTTACCCTCATTTCTTACCCTAATGTTGAATGAAAGAACTAGGTTTATCTAGAATTGGAACAAGTCATATAATATCCTCATAAGAATTCTCGGAAATGGTGATGTTTTTAAAGACCCACTGAGGTGATCTGTGATCCAGGAGGTTTCCAAATTAATAATATATAAGAGGGGGCTGGCCCCGTGGCCGAGTGGTTAAGTTCGCGCGCTCCGCTGCAGGCGGCCCAGTGTTTCGTCAGTTCGAATCCTGGGCACGGACATGGCACTGCTCGTCAGACCACGCTGAGGCAGCGTCCCACATGCCACAACTAGAGGAACCCACAACGAAGAATGCACAACTATGTACCGGGGGGCTTTGGGGAGAAAAAGGAAAAAATAAAAAATCTTTAAAAAAAAAAAAAATAATAATAATAATATATAAGAGATGTGTAGATAAAATTGTTCATATTAAAGTTATGAAGCCTAATCATAAAACCAATACCATCCAACTTAAAAACCAGTGTGTCCACCGAAGCAGCCCTTGCCTCCAAACCCTCTCCCCAACTTAACGTTTTGCCATATTTGTTTGGTACCTCCATAAATATCTATTGTCATTTCATTTCTTTTCTTTGCCCCTTTTCTAAACCATTGGGAGGTAAGTTGCAGACACCATGACCCTTTATCCCTCAGTGCTTCAACATGCATCTCCTAAGAATAAGGACATTCTCCTGGAGCACAGTCTCAGACTGTCCTCACACCCAAGGAAGATAACCTTATGTAATGTAGAGTCCTTACTTAATTTCTTCACTTGTCGCCACAATGTCTGTTATAGCTGTGTTTCTTTGTTTTGATTTTTTTCCCGTCCAGGATCCATTCAGGGTTCATGTATTTACATTTGGTTGCTATGTGTGTTTAGTCTCTTAATTTACAACATTCATCTTATTACTGTTTTTGTTTTTCAAAGACTCCAGGCCAGTTCTTATGTAGTGTCTCCCAGATTCTGGATTCTTCTCATTGTTTCCTCATGTCAGATTAAACAGTTCCCTCAGGCACATTACATATGTGGTGTCGTGACTTCTTGTGTCACACCTAGGGGCACATAATGTCACTTTTCCAGTACTGATTGCAAGTTTGATCACTTGGATAATTAAGGCAGTATTTGCCTGAGATAGGATTCAAGTATCTTTTTTTCTTTTCTAATTACTATATCTTCTTTCTTTCTCACTGTTCCTTTCTTATGTCTAGAATACAAATGCATCCGGTCCAGGCACAGGCCTCGTTTCCAAAGACCCCAGCACCGGCAGCATCGCAGGAAGAGCTGCCACCACATAAGCCCCCAACACTTCCCCTTGATCAAGTAAGAATCAGCAAATATCACAACTGTTCTGTCTCTTCCAAGTACGTGAGATCATTGCTGTTCTGAAAAAGTCTTCCGAGCTGTCCTGTTGATACAGGGGCTTTCCCTGGAAAGTGCTTCTGTCCTGCAGGCACCAGGTAGAAAGGGCCACTCAGCCGTGTGCTCCCTCTGAGCCGGCTGTGGAAAGGGCAGGAGAAGAAGGTCTGACAAAGGGCTGCTCCGCTCTTCCCTTGTGGTCCTTCTTCTTCTCATGGAATCAGCTGTTTAGGGGTTATTTAAACCTTATTTCTCCAGACTGGCTACTAGCATTCCTTTCGATAGGATACCTTGTCTCTTTTATCCTTACCACCTGTTTCTTGTGAGAGGGACAAGTCAGTGTGCCAGGCACGGTGCTGAGAGCTCCTACGTGCAGCATCCCACTCAGCCTCTTCATCGACCCTGAGAAGCAGTCATCATCCGCACCTCAGCAGTCTCGTCATTCCCCGATGTGCAGGGAGTCCTGCAGCCTCTGAGCTGGGGGCTGCAGTTGGAAGTGGGAGGCCCAGAACTTAGAGCTCACCCTCCGGTAGGTTGCAGTAAACTGTGGCAGGTGAAGCAAAATCAAGCCATTTTCCTAGATGTAGAGGAACATGAACAGCTCTTTGGCTTATTTGTTTTTAACAGTTAACACAAATGTTAATTTTAAGTTGTCTTTATTTTGCTTTTCTCAGAGCTAGTCCAAGGAGGAAATGACCCCCAAGGAAATGGAAAGCTGCACATGAAGACTGGAACAAAGAGAATCTGGGGGAACCATCTCCCCCATCCCTGTTCCTCTCACCCCGCTGCGCCCTTCACCATGCATCACTTCATGCCATCTCATCGCTGGACCATTCCTGAGCCCTGGAAGCACATCCTTCGATAACCGACACACCGCTGCTGAGGTCCTGGGTTGGGGATCTCTCAGATGGCTGATAGTCAAGAACAAATGAACTGGAACCAGTGATGGCTTTTCTGAGTCCTGAGACTCTTGTTCAGGGAAAATCATCTTAAACTTGGCAGGGGGGCATACTTAATGGAGTGGTGCTTGTAAACCTTCATGAGCAGCTAAACTCAGGTATATGTTTGGGGAAGGGACTACTTGTAGTATTAATGTGTTTGGAGCTGGGTCCAGTTTACAGAATTTTCATGTTGCCTTTTAAAATAATTTTTGTTGTTGGTGGTGAATGTATTGTACATAGAGTGGGAAGGGTGGGTGGGGATGTGGAAGAAATGGAAATCCTCACTGGTGGGCACACCGCACTGGAGTGATCCTTATCTGTTTACAATCATGTCACGCTGAATACTTTGGGGAGCTGGAGACGAGGGTAGGAAAGGTTTGCTCGTGTGACATGGCACTGGGTTTCCTCAGTGGCCAGCCATCCTTTTAGTGCTCAAGGCCTTCTTTCTAGTCAGCCCAAGAGAGTACTGTTACACTGCCCCCAACAGCTCAGCTGCTCAGTTTGGAGGCAGAGAGCTCTCACGGCCTTCCAGAAGCTTCAGCCCAGAAGACAGGCTGCCCTCTCCTCTGGTGGCCCAAATTCTGGATAAGAGAGCAGTGCCCTTCCTGAATGCCACCAGCCCTACCAGATAGTAGTAAACAGTATCAGGAATTGGGATCACTAGAGTGTTTTGCTTATTAGAGGATAAAAGGAATCGCCCTCTTCACAGGCCTCCAGACTGTGGTCTGGAAGGCGCCAGGCAAAGCTTCTGGCACAAGCCACGTTGTGCGTGAGTGACTACTCAGGTCTGTGTATGTTAGTATCAACAAAGAAATTGCACAGTTTTGAATAGTAAAAATGTATTCTATAGATTTACAGTTTGGATTTAGGAATATTTCAATATATATAGTTTTTATTCAGTTTAAGTGAATCATAGTAAAATAAGTCATGGTGATTTAAAATAGCTATCAGGAGCAAGTTCTTGGAAATCATTTGTCGTATCTGTGATAGCAAACAATTTTACAGTATTAAATTACTTTATTACAGTTTTAGAAGTGAATTACACTGGATTCTCCCTGTTTAGCATTCTGTATTTGATTTTAGCTGAGATGCCACCAAAGTTAGGACTCATGTTTTAAACTTTTGAATATCCCACAAAGAAAAAAAGAAAAACTAAGGAAAATGCCCTGAAATTACAGGTTTTGTAAAGAATAGCATATTTTTAAGCATGCCTTTGGGATAGTAGAAAACCTTCCGTATAATATTAATCTGCCCTAGTTTCTTATAAATTCACCTGTGTGAGGGTCAGTAGAACCCCTCCCTCCAATTCCAGCATCCTTGATGAAACATGGAGCTGGCATGTTTAAAGTTTGCTAAACATAGGCTATCAGTAGGAAAAGAAACAAAAGGGAGACGTCTGTGTGATACAGCTGGAACCCAAGTCACCAACTCCAGTATAATGGAAGTTTGTACAAAGAAGCGAGTGCTTACTGACCTGGCTGACGGCTCAGGCAGGATGGAGAGTTGGATCGGGAACACAGATGCCTTTAAGATCACAATGCACAAAAATACCACTGTTTCTCTAATCGACTTTAATTTTAAATTTGGTGTGCTTTTTTTAAGTGGAATGAGTTTTGAGACTGTGTTCTCATTTGATCCTGATTCTTGTTAGAAACTATCACATCGTCATCTGGTGTTTGCAGGAAGAATAGATGAGGAGGTTCGTGGACAGGCTCAGTCAGCCCTTGAACTAGGGAAAGGTGGCGTGGAGGAAGCGTTCCTACTTCCATGTCCGTGTGTGCAAAAGCAGGGAGGAGGAAAGACCAGCTGGTCTTTACAGCTAGTTTGGGCGTGGTTAGACCTGGTCTAGGCCTAGAGCATTCTGCCACCGACGGCCTTTCTCTTTTCACAGTAAAGCTGCTTTGAGAGGCCTCTGGTTCCTCCCTGACTGGGAGCACAGGAACCATGGGGCCTTTTCCTCTGGTGCTGGAACTACAGGGGATTGCTTTGTGCCGAATCACCCTGGGGCACAGGTAGGATGGGCTGAAAGCAGTAGGTGAGCTGATTTGTACCTGTCCTTCCACCCTGGTGGTGTTGGAGCAGCTGTGTCCACACTGTTCTAGGTAACCCTTTCTCCTCTCTCCCAGCCCATTCCCCCAATTACCTGTTGCTAGAGAGAAGCTGTGAACAATATAGGACAAAAACAGTAAATTCTTTTATTGTTAATCTCCCTTCTTGGTATGTAGGGAGATGAGAAGAATACTGAGGGAGAACAGTAGGAGATTGAACTGCTGTGAGCACAACACTGTGAACAAGGGCAGCAGCAGACCCGCAGTCCTGCTGACCCCACGTGGGACGGGTGTGCACACAGGTGCCAGTGCTTTGTCCTTTGTCTGCTGTGTCTTGAACCTTGAGTGGTCTTCAAAGTGCCGATCTGCTGAGAGCAGGCGGGAGCTGCAGGGTCACAGGAGCACTGGATGGAGAGCTGCCTGGACCAGTGTCCTGCTCTTCTGCCAGGCGGGCCTGTCTTTTCACCTCTTCTTTCTCCTCCAGCACTTCTTCCCAAGTGTCTTCAGCAGGCGCAAGCGCATTTGCCACCTTCTACACTCGGGATTCATGGATAAGTGACATGCTGTAACTGGACAGGAGTGCGTAAGGGCATCCTGAAAAGCCTCCGGCCTCAGTCGAGGAGGCCTTTGACACTGCGGCTCCCTGCCACCTGTTGATGTGCCGGCTCTCGGTGGTCCCCACAAGGGACAGCCGAGCTCCATGGGTCATGAGAAATGCTCTCACACCTGTTTGATTGAACATCTAGGGCTGACCTTGATTTAGAGTTGCTAATAAGTTCGAAACTCTTTCCCCAAGACCCAAGAGAAATAAAAGACCCACAAAGAAAAGTAGAGCCTTTGGGAAGGTTTCCACTTTGGGGTTTTTTTTTTTTTTCCCATCAGAGTCTATTCATTTAGTTTTTGGCTAAAATTTATTATAGTAAATGTATATGGAGAATAAATAAGGACAAAATACGCAGATTCTTACTCATAACTTTTTCCATCTCACTTTTTAAAAGTAAAATTAAACCCGTTCCATCTCACCTTAGTCGGATTTGCTTAGTTCTTCTGGTGCACACAAGCACACAGCTTATTATTAACAGTTCTTTGTTATTTTATTATTGAGTGAGCCCAAGTGGGCGAACTGTGTAATGCTCATCTTCCTTTTTATGTTTATTGAAAACCTTAAGACCAGTAGTTTGTGCCCCTTGAAGTTCAGTCAAACCTCAGCAAAAAGTGTCAGTTCCTCCTGGCCTCGGGCCGAGACCTTGAAAGTGCTTCTTGTGACTAGCCCTTTGGCGTCCTTATCCCATGGCCTTTATCTGCTGTATTATTATTACTGTTTATGTTAATTCCTGCTGGAGTGAAAGAGTACACTAAATGCTGTCCAAAACACAAATCTTCGTGTGGCCCTCATCACAGATGTTGGAAAAAACCTCTAATCTGTACTACTTCGTTGAACTTTCTTCTTCTTCTTTTTTTTTTAATGGAAGTTCAAATCTATAAATAATATACTGCTGTTAAGACCTAATTTGAAGTTTACAGGAAGTCTTAACCCAGCAGTCCCAAGGCAAGGACAATTAACATAGTGTCTGGACCCTAACCGGCTTTCAGAGAAACTGTCTTCAAGGAAATGAAGGGCTTAGAGTTTTCTAGCATCATTGCCTGCTTTGTGCCTGTCTGTCAGTTCACCGCCTGCCAGATACTGCATGGCCCCATCCTGGGAGTCAGCTCCGTGTGAGAGTGTGTGCGTGTGTGTGTGCGTGTGTGTATGAGAGAGTCGAGGACTGCTCAGCCCTGGGGGTCTCTGGGATGCAGCGTGCCTACAGCTAGCTCTCTGTTCAGCACTTCAGTGCGGACGTTGGGATTTGGGTTGAGCATACAGAGGCTTTTATTCCTGGGTTCCCATCCCTGTCCAGGAGCTGAGAATGTGACTGAGATGTGCTGTGTGAAAAGAAACCAGGCCCTCTTTGGCTCTTTGGGTGGTTGAACTCTGTACCATGTCACCTTAGGACACTGAGCCTTGCCCTGCTTTCCTTTTGGGGAAGCAACTTGGGTAAACACTTCTGCATCCATTCTCTCATATGGAGTCGTGACACAAAGCTTTGTCTCCAGGCTGGGTGTGTATTCCTCTCTGTGCTTTGTAGGGCTTTGCTGAATAGACATTTCGGGGGACTGTCTCCCTGGCTGTTCTCTCTCTCTGCACAGGGGACTCACTGAACTTCGATGTCGAAATGCCCGATAACCAACTGGTTGTCTTGCATGTGTTTGAAAAGGGTGGGGTGGGGTTGGGAACAGGGGTGTGGATATTGAGTAAGTTACTGAAATGCTGAACCTGTTCGATATCCTCTATGACCCCTTCTTTTCCCTTGCCGGGCTCGGGTACCTCACTCTCCTGCCTTGCACACAGCTTCTGGAGCCCAGGCCAGTCTCCCCAGCCTGCCGTGCACAGCGTCAGGGATTCTTTGCTCCTGCTGCAAAAGCCGTGTGAACTTTCCTGGCCAGTAATGGAAAGGGGAATGCTATTTATTTTTATATTGTGTATATTTTGTCGTGGTCTGCTGATTCCCTGTTTCACTGAGAGCGACACTTACCTCAATAGTTAGTTCAATATTGTGTGTTGGATAATTTTTTAAGAGAACTTTTTAAGAAGCTTTTGATCTTCAGAGGTCTGTAGATTTATTTCCATATGAACTGGTTATTTTGTATAAAGTACATTCTTAAAATAGCAAGGCTCTGATATGTGTGAGTTGTGTGTGTCTGTGTGTCACTTTTATGAGGACAACAGTTTGAACTGGGCCCCAGTGCCGTGACCTAAAAATGCCTCCCTGTCTCAACCTCGCTCTGTCAGGGAGGGCAATGTGGGGCGGGCGGTGGGGGCAGTGGGCCCTGTGCAGGCGATAGTGCTGTGTGCTCTGTAGAGACCTTCAGAGCAGTGGTCACACTGACTGACAACTGTACACAGAGTCAGGGATAAAGTACTCTTCCCAGCTAGGCCTATCCACACCCATCTCATGCATCTACTCCCCATACCACCCACACATCCCCAGCCCTTGGTACGCCATCTTAAACATACTGTAATACACTAATTTTGATCTCCTTCCAAAATCTAGGGTGGACTGGGGGCCCAGGAGGCAGAGTACAGTTGATAATGGGGGAACAATGGTCAGCTCTGGTCTGGAGCCATTGGTGAATGAATTACAGGTGGCCCGATGTGGGAACTATAAGTCTAATTAAGAAGATACTTTTCTGTAAGCCAATATGACCCCAATAAAATAAATTTAAAAAAAAAAATGGCCAGCCCCCGTGGCCAAGTGGTTGGGTTCACGCGCTCTGCTTCAGCAGCCCAGGGTTTCGCCAGTTGGAATCCTGGGCACAGACATGGCACTGCTCATCAAGCCATGCTGAGGCGGCGTCCCACATGCCACAACTAGAACGACCTACAACTCGGATATACAACTATGTACTAGGGGCTTTGGGGAGAAGGAAAAATAAAATCTTCAAAAAAAAAAAAACAGAGAAGGTACTCTTCTACCTGCCCAATTTATTTATTTTTTATTTGCTGTTCCTGGGAGGGTTTTTTTTATTGGGGGAGGGGGAGAACAGATAAAAAGTCCACCTTATCAGTTAGCTATAGTCTTAAGGTACCAAAACTGGCCTGTTTTATCCTGAAATAATTGCCCTTGTAAGTAATCTCATTCAGTAAAAATTGTACCACAAATAGTACCAACTTCCAAATCTGTTGTCCTGTCAAGTTTGTCACTTTCCATGGCAATGAGAGAGCTTTCCGTCTTGACCTCCAGTTGTTTGGTGTCACTTATCCCCGTTGATGATGTGTTGTTGTTGGCTAACACATTTTTGTTACTTCCGTCCTGTTTTTTAACATCATGTTCAAAATTAAGTCATGCTCCCATAAAAAGCATTTTTCCTATAAAATATCATGTCAGTCCCATATTCTAGTTTAGTAGTTACATTTCCATATGGTTTTTGAAACACAAAAAAGTCACCTATAAAGTGAGAATCCTTAGTAAACCGCAGTTTGACGTGATGCTGGTCAGATTGTTTCTCTCACTTGGTTCTCTCAGTATCTCTTGCCCTGGTGGGGCGGGGGCGGGGCACCACTCTGGCCTGGCTTCCTTTGCTGTCGTGACAACGGTGACACTGGAGCATCAGCTCCACTCCCTGTGCATATTGGTATCACACCCTTAAGAAACATGTAAAATTGGATTTCTAACTTTTGGATCCCCAACTGGAACCTCTCCTCCTGTGACATGAATTCCTCACCAAACAAACACCAAATGTTTTGACAGTTTTAACTAATGATAAGGTTTAACTTTATTCTTTAGCAGGAACTTAGCTCTCAGCTGAGTGCCCTTTAGGAGATCCTAGATTTATCTCCTTGGGACCAAAACAAAGTATCTTCCCCTGGTCAGCTGTCTCAAACTCAGCACAGCAGGCAGTGTAACCCAGCTCTGTTTGGGGATGATTATTTGGCAAGCCCCGTGCCCAACAGACCTTACACAAAGATTATCCTACTCAGTGAACGTGTTGCTTCAGATTGGGGCAGAGAGGAACACTGAGAGGGTAAGATTTAGGGGAAAGGAAGGAAGCCATAACCCGGCAATGAGGATTAGTCTCAGAATTCTGATGAGCTCCATTTTGACATGGGGAAACATCCAAAGGTGCTTGTTAAAACATTAACGTCTTTTGTCTCTAAACCAGTTCCTGTCATTGGGAGAAGAGGCGTCTGAATTTTATAAACAAGGACCCCCGTAGGGGCTCAGTTTTGCCGTAATCCCCACATTCTCCGAGAGTGCTATGAACAGAATTGAGAAAACACAGGTTGGGCTTTTTTGGAGGCTGACATTCATCCTGAAATCTTCCTGGAGAGGTAGATGGGCTATGTCTTTACATTGTGGCAAGAGTGGCCTTGGGAAGAGATTCCGTTGGACCTTTCCTTCCCGGTGGCTGGATTCTAGGCCAACGGGGAATGGCAGAGCCCTGAGTTCCCAGGCTGCCCCAGCCTTCACTTTCCCTCCCCCACTGGAGTCTCTGTAGGTGGGCCCTGTCGATCTATTTCTCTGGCCTCCTGGTTGCCTGTGGGTTTTTAAAAGAAGAACATCTATTTTAGTCCCCTTTCTGCTGCCAGGGCTCACTCCTCTAGTTTCCTTAGGCAATTTTAGCAAAAACCTTCAGTGCAAGATGGACTGTGAAGTCCTAGCCAAGAAGACAGCTGGAAGAGCCCCAGATCTGGTGGTTATGTGCTGAAATCCCACCTCCTGCACCGTGCTGTGCATGCAGATGCAGTGCTCCTGAGAAGAATTCAGGTTTGGGAAGTACTACCTGCTCCCAGAATCTTGCATTGGAACCTCATACCAGACAGCAAATGAGGAGGACACAGGGGCCCTACTCTAGCCGCTTAGAGCTGAACAGAACTTTTAAAAGTACTAGAGTCAGTTCCTGGATTGTAGCAAAGCTTATTGCTTTGGGAAGGAATTGAGTCCTCAGTAAGAGGGCAAAGATGCACCCAAGCAAAGCCTGGCCCGTGCGCGCCCCGAGAACTGAGATGAAGACAGCCGGACTCGCAGGCCAGTTCTCGTAGGTATTTAGCAGATACCCAGTGTGCGCCTTAGTGCTTTGCCTAGTTCCTAACAGTACAAGAGGGAAAAAAATTGCTTCCTCTGCTCAGACTTCATAATAAGCAAGACAGACAGAACACAGAAAAAGTGGGCCACAGTCAAGTGTCAGAAAAGACCCTGCTTGGCAGAAGTAGGAAGTTCGGGACAGGTGTGTGTGCCCTCCAGTTTGATCGTCCAGGGGGAGGGGTGCTCAGCTTGGATAGACCTCTGCGTGCAGGCTGCGTGTGGACGGCTGGCATCTCCTCCCTGGGGCCTGCAGTTTCATAGCTTGTTCCCTATAGCAGTCTCTCCGCCCGCTTTCCTCTGATTCCTTGTTCCAGCTTGAATCCCTCTCTCTTCACTCGTTCCACCCTCACTAGGCTAAACAGAGAAGATGACATATACAGAGCCCAGGCACCAGCACCTCTCCCAGTGCAGTCCTGAGAGCACACTTCCTAGAGATGGCTAGATCTGCAGGAACCGGCGCTGGTTTGGGGAGAAGCACGGCATGGCCCCACTCCGTCAGCCTTACGCAGTCTCAGTTCTCATCTTGCGGTCACATCCTCTGCTCTGGTGGCTCACAGGGTGGTCTCTGGACCAGCAGCTTCAGCTTTGTCATCACCTGGGAATTTGTTAGAAATGCAAATTATGGGTCGCCATCCCAGACCTACAGGATCAAACAGGGTGGGCCTCAGCGGTTGTTGTAAGTGAGCCTTCCTGGTGCTGAGGCAAACTAAAATCTGAACGCTGACCTGTAGGAAAGGCCAGTAGTAACATGTTAGTCCTCAGGTGCACCTCATCCCGACTGACCGGTTCGTTCAAACTCAGTGCATGTCAGAGCATTCTGCTGATAAGCCGCTGGAAATTGATGCCCTCCTGCTGGTTCACGTGGATAAAGGGGACAGATGCTCCTCTGTTGCAAACCTGGGGGGCGATTGCAGAACAAGAAGGGCTGCAAAGACGAGGCCTTCGCTCATTGCCCACCCTGCCCGCTTGACTCCCTGCTTCTGGCCTCCCACTCCCTCCATCAAATCTCACGGCCAGTCTCTGCTTTCTCTGCCCTGTCTTCTGGGCTATTGGGTGTCTTTTTGGGATCTAAACCCAACAGACCACTGCCGTTCCAGCGTCTTGCTCTCCGTCACGTCAAGGCCCTCCCTGCTGTGTTACGGCCTCCTGCAGCTGCTGCTGGCATTTATTCAGCAAATTTCAGTGAGTTTTTATTTGGCTTTGCAATACCCTAAACCAATTGTTGCCAATCTAGGCTGCCATTAGGGGGTTAACAACCTGGGCTTTAAAAAAAGTAGATACAAGCCAGCCCTGACGGCCTAGCCGTTAAAGTTCAGCCTCTGCGTTGGCAGCCCAAGTTCAGTTCCCGGGCTTGGAGCCACGCCGCTTGTCTTGTCAGTAGCCATGCCGTGGCAGTGACTCACATGGAAGAACTAGGAGGACAACTAGAATCTACAACTATGTACTGGGGCTTTGGGGAGGAGGGAAGAAAGAAGATTGGCAACAGATGTGAGCTCAGGGTGAATCCCTGTGACGACAACAAGAGTCAGATACCTGGGCCCTCCCCCCAGAGAGTTTTCCACTGGGCTGGTTGCAGCCTGGGCAGAGGGAGTTTTCAAAGCTTTCCCATCAATTCTGTGGTGCAGCCAACATTTGACAATGTTTGCAGTTTACAAAACTCCAAAACCAGTGGCTTGCAAACTTGCATTCTGCCCATGAATCACCTGGGGAACCTTGATAGGGTCAGATTCTGGTTCACCAGGTCTGGGGTGGGTCCCGAGATGCTGCATTTTTAACAAGCTCATCACAGGATAACTAAGGCCTCAAGTGCATCCTTGCTTTCCCGCACCAATGACCTCACCTTGTTATTTAAGGAGGAGGCCTGGCCGCCCGTGGCCCAATGGTTATACTTCTGTGCTCTGCTTCAGCAGCCTAGTTCCCGAGTTCACATCCTGGGTGCAGACCTACTCTACTCATCAGCCATGCATACAAAAAAATAGATGAGGATTGACACAGATGTTAGCTCAGGGCCAATCTTCCTTAAGCAAAAAAAAAAAAAAAAGGGAAGATTGGCAAAGGAATGGATGTAAGCTTAGGGCAAATCTTCCTCACCAGAAAAAAAAAGAGGGAGGCCACCTCACACAGTGCTCTCACTTGCCATGCTTTTCCAAATCTTTACCTTTCTTCTTTTCTGCCAGTGATGTCCCTTCACCAAAGCTGGCTTCCCCTTGTGCTTGTGTTCCAACCTCTCCTGTCTGTGCCCTGACCAAATCCAGTCAACTAGCCTCTCCTCCTCCTCTCTGCCGTCCCTACATAAGTGGCTCCAGTTTCCTCTACTTAAGTATGACATATTGATCTCTTTGCCTTCATTCACACTCTTCGCTATAGGAGCTGGCATTTCTTTCTCTACTACCATCCTCCTGCAATTTGGCTATCCCCCCACCCCCCGCCTTTCTAGAACTACTGACTTACAAACAGCCTCAGCCAGATCACTTCACAGCCCTCCAGCTCCTCAAGTTGGGCCCACACCTGCTGGGACCAGCTGTCGTGCCATGACCACGCTCACCCGGCTCTCCCGCCCTGCCCTCTGCTTCCCTTCCTGAGGTGTGCTCTTCCTAACACTCAGCCCCTCCTTCGCTTTACACACCTTCCTCTAGATGATCTTGTTTTTACCTGCAAGTTCAGTTGTCACGCTGTGCAGTCGACTTGTGCTTGCGAAATCTTCAGTTCAGACTTCTTTACCATCCTCTGGTCACATTTTCCAGATTTCTTCTGGATGTTGACACCGAGGTATCCTGCTGCCATTGTTTTGTGATTTTTTTTTTTTTTGTTTGCCACTGTTTTAAACTTTTTATCGGTAAAATGACTTGCAATTTTATTACCGACACCTTGCCTCCTTGTTTTTAAAATCCTTTCTAAGCCGTTTTATTACAATTCACCTTAATACTGACACCTCCCATCTTCCTCTAATGCCATCCATTATGTTTAAATGTAATATACTCGTTTCATTGCTCACTTCTTTTCCTTTTTATTTGTTTATTTATTTTTGAGGAAGAGTAGCCCTGAGCTAACATCCCCTGCCAATCTTCCTTTTTGCTGAGGAAGATTGGCCCTGAGCTAACATCTGTGCCCATCTTCCTCTATATGTGGGATGCTGCCACAGCATGGCTTGACAAGTGGCATGTAAGTCTGTGCCCAGGATCCAAACTGGTGAACCCCAGGCCACAGAAGCGGACCACAAACTTAACCACTATGCCACTGGGCCGACCTCTCTTTCTTTTCCTTTTTATTGTGATAAAATACACATAAAATTTCCCATTTTAAGCATTTTTAAGTGCACACTTCAGCTGCAGTATGTACATGCACATCATTGTGTAACCATCACCACCACCCATCCCAGAGGTTGACCCTGCCCAGACGCCGGCACCCATCACAGGCTAACTCCCCCGGGCCCTAGCAGCCCCTGTTCTACCTGCTGTCTCTGAATGTGACTATTCCAGGTGCTTCAGATAAGTAGAATCACAATATTTGACCTTTTGCGACTGGCTTATTTCCCTGAGTATAATGTCCTCAAGCTTCCTCCATGTTGCAGCAGGTGTCAGAATTTCCTTCCTATTTGAGGCTGGATCATATTCCATTGTGTGTATAGGCCATATTTCTACCTACCCATCCGTCAGTGGACGTGTGGGTTTTGGCTACCGTGAACGATGTTGCAATGAACATGGGTGTACAAGTACATGTTCGAGACCCTGCTTTCAGTTCTGGGTATATCCGCAGAAGTGGGATTGCCGGGTCCTGTGGTAACTCTGTTTTCAGCCCTTTGCAGACCTGCCGGGTCTCCACAGCCGCCACACCATCTCGCCCTGCCGCAAGCTTGCAGGGCCCGGCCCACGCAGGTGCAGGGCGCTCCACTCGCTCTTTCTCAATTGCCATAGCTGCCACTAACCCCACATCAACAGCCAAATTTTTCTTCCCTCCTCTCTCGCCACCCACTCCTGATGCTCCTGGTTGGAGTGATAATCAGTCTTTCTCCCGCTGATCCGTGTTTGAAACCTGCCACCTGCCCCTGACATGTTTCATCAGCTGCCCAGCCCTGTCGATTCTGCACAGAAATCACTCGCCTCTCTTCCCGCCTGCATGCAGCTTCTCATTTTGTCTCTTGCCTTGATTATTGTAATCCCCTTGGCCTGTCCAAACCACCTGATGCTCCCATGAATTTGAACTGTGCCCTCTAACCCCATTCCACATCCTGCATCACCTTTCCATTGTTCACCAGAAAAGGGGAGGACAAAAGCATTTAGCAAACACCTTTTACGTGCCAGGCACTGTACTCAGTGTTCTGCATCTAAGTATGAGTCTCATTTTGTAGATGAGGAAGCAGGCACCGAGAAGTTAAGTAACCTGTTTAAAGTCACACAGCTAGGAAGTGGTAAACTGGAATTCAAACCAGTTCGAAACTGCTCTCCTGCCTCAGGAGATCCTCATAGCAATCCTAGGAAGTGGCTATCTCAATCCCCTTTTGATGAAGAAAAGCACTAAGTTAAGTAAGTTGCTTCGAGAGAGATAGTTATTAGCCTGGCAGCTGGGATTGGAGCCTGGGTCTCTGACCCCAAAGTCTGTGCCCTGCAGGCTCCTCATCTCCCCAGTGCCTGGCGGGGCAGCGAGGTCCCCTCCCATCCGACCCGCATGGCTACAGCTTTCCTCCACCCCACTGCCTTAGCCCCTTGCCCCAGACTAGACGATGTGCCACTAAAGAGAAGCTGGTGTCGCTGTCACCTCTCTGCCTTTGCTCTTCAAGCCCCAAGTCAATCCCTAATTCCTCCCTGAAAAGCGGGAAGGAAGCCGCCCCGAGCCTGCGCCGTGACGCTCGAGCGCGCGGAACCGTGCCGGCCCGGAGCGCGCCGTGTGGACCCCGCACGCCGACTCGCCGGAGCGGTCAGTGGCCGGAGTGGGAGGGCGCGCGGGGCCGGAGCAGGGCCGCCCCGCGCTGCTGTCCCTGCGTGTCCCCGCCCCGCCCCCAGGCCTCCGGTGGCCGCGAGCGAAGCCTTCCTGGCGCGGGCTGTCGTCCCAGTCGGACCAGCGACCGAGGGCAGCCAGACGACCGGCGGCGCGGCGGCCCCTCCGGGTTTCCTCCAGGCCCACCCGAGGGAAGGTGCCAGAGCCGGAGGGGCTGGGGCCGCGGCGGGGGCTGCGGCGGCGCGCAGACGGGGAGCCACCGACGGGCCGGGCCTAGCGCGGGCCTCTGGCGGGGAGCTGGCCTGATTCGTGGCGTCCTTCCTGACAGCAGGCGAGTGTGTGTCCGTCTGCGTCGAGCCTGGAGCTGCTCAGAAAAGACCCTCTTCGCGCACGTGGACAGCCGGGAAGAGGCGGGAGCGGTCGTGGGCAGACGGGCCCCCGGGGCAGCCGGCGCCGCCAGCTCGCTCGAAGGATTGGCCCTCGTCCCTGAGCCTCTCACAAGGTGCAGCGTGAAGCGAGGAGGGCCGCGGAAGAGCAGAGCCGCCTGTCTCGCGGGGTCCCCCTCGGGCGTCACTCCGACATCCGCACGCGCCTCTGCCCTGGGCCCGTCTGCCTCCTCTGGTAACTTAGCATCGCGCCGAGGGCGCAGGCCAGGAGACAAACGGTCGTGACACAACGTGGGAAGTGCTCTAACTGGGAATTAAACGGGGTCACAGAAGAGGGCCCCGCGCCAGGATTGGCGGGCCTTCAGGGCTCCTGGGAGGAAGCGGAAGCCCACGGAACAACTGTGCTTCATCAGGTGCAGATGGGGAGGAGCGTCCTGGTCAACAGGGACAGTGTGTGCCCACCTCAGACAAGCGGCCTGGGCGCCTCCTGGAAGGGCAGGTCCAGGCGGCCGCAGGGGCGGGGGACGCAGCCCAGGGGGCAAGAGGGCCCATGAGGATGGAGTGGGGAAGCGGTCCTAGGAGGTGGGGTAAGTTAGCAAAGCCCTTTAGGAGGGAAGTGCCTACATGGCAGGCTGGAAATGGGGCCCAGCCCACCCTTCCCCTCACTTGGCCTGTTATAGGGAGTAGATTTGAGGGGAGGGAGGCTGAGGGCTGTGGGCCGAGTCAGGCTGTGGGGCTCCAGGCAGTAGGTGACACCTGTGTGATCTGGCCGTGGCTCTTGGGCCCTGGAGACAGTGTTTTCTTCCATGATGAAGGACCTGTTTTCCCTCAGTCCAATATAGACCTATAATTTTGTAAAATGTAATAAAAATGAATTACTAGAAAAATAGAATTTTTAAAAAAGATAAAATATAAGCCCACATTTTTATTAATGGATTCCAAAACATGAAATTCGTCAAGTTGCCATGAAAATTTCTGAGGCTTCACTCACAATTTCTGTGCGTGTCACAGACCACCCTGAGCCACACGCCTGAGCGGCACTGACTGAGGAGGAAGAGCTGACGGTGCGTGAGGACGGGTCGTCTGTGGGAGGGTGGGTGGCCGTGTGCAGATTTAGCCTGGGTGACTGAACGGCTGCAGGTGCTGTTCTCAGAGCTAGGGAGCCAGGAGGTCTGGAGGGGCGTTGTGAGCAGGAAGAGGAGAGTCCAGCACATTGTGTTGGACTGGACCAGCAGGGTGAGAGTGGCTGGGAGCAGTGAGGATGGTGGTGTGGACACAGACAGGGCAGAGCGCCTGAGCTGGGGCTGCTTGGGAGTCATGAGTGAGCAGACAGTGAGCAAGCCCAGGAGGAGGTGGGCTTGCTCAGGATGCCTGTGCAGAGGACAAGGAGTCAGGAACTCAGGCAGGATTCTGCAGGCACCGGTGAGCGAGAAACATATGTCACAGGAGGCTGAGGAGCCACTGGGGAGAACCCAAGGGGTCACAGAAGTCCAGGGAATAGAGCGTTTTCCTGTGGGGTGATGACAAGCCACCACTTGATCTGAGGAGCTCAGAAACCCTGGCCTGCTAGGGCCTGCAGCTCCCCCCACCCGGGGATTGTTTCTCTAAAGAGATGTGTCCGAATGGCCTTGGTCAAAATAGGATCCTCAGAAACAATGCAGCAAGAATTACTTTACAGTTTTCTGTGCTTTCTGAATTTTCTAATGTTTTTCTATTAAGTATTTTAAGAACTAGAACGAATGTTCATTATTAACAAAAAAAAGGAATTGATCATTGCCTAAGCATCTGTTAGCCAGCTATCTCCCTGGGAAGCAGATGGAACGGGTCACAGGTTAGTTTTGATGTGAGGGGTGGGTCCCTGGGGGTGGGGGAGGCCTGAGCAGCCCTTGGATGCTGCCCTCAGTGTGAGGAGACTGAGGGTAGAGGCCCGGCCTCTGACACAAGGACTTCCCCCGTCCACCAGAACCTGTCAGCAGCTGACTGCCCAGGACCACCCTGAGCCAGCTCCTGGTTTGCAGAATAGAGTCGGCAGTTACGAGGGAAAGGGGCAAGCAGACCCATTGTGTACAAAAACACGCACACAAACACAGGGCAAAAATGCTTCTCAAAACTG
Organism: Equus asinus; assembly: GCF_041296235.1. NCBI lineage: Eukaryota > Metazoa > Chordata > Mammalia > Perissodactyla > Equidae > Equus > Equus asinus. The sequence continues at coordinate 11,748,641 of NC_091811.1, read as the reverse complement.
GGCAGCTGAGGGTGGAAAGATGTGCCCCGGCCATGCCCCAGCAGAATGAGGTGTCTGCGATTGCGTTGAGCTGGGTGTCCCTTCCCGCTGACTTCTCGCTGGAGGGGACACTTCCTGAAACCCTGGCAGCTTCTGTCTCATTGTCCCTCCCTCCCTGCAGGCAGCTCCTCTCCGTGCAGGCCTTCCTCCTCAGGTTGCAGGCCTCCAGCAGTTCCACGTCTCCATCTTCTGCGGCCCCCGCCCCTGTACTCTGCGCCGTCCCCACCGCCCTAGTCCTTGCCTCTCCACTCCATCCTTTACCACATGGTCTCCTGACTAGTCTCTGACCCCAGAGTTCCTTTTCTCAACCCGTTCTTCCAGAACTACTGTCCCCCTACCACACGCAGTGTGAGAGGTTGCCCTTTAAAAGCATTCAGTGTTTTCTTACTGCCTATAGGATCAAATCTGTCAAAGTTTACTTAATTCTGGGGTACACGCTCTATCCGGTGATCTCCAGGTTCCCCACACCTGGCCTCAGCCACCTCTGCAGCTGCCGTCCAGCGCACCCTGCGGGCCGGCCAGGGCCCCATCTTCACGCCCGCAGTGCTCGCACCCAGGCTGCCTCCCCCCTCTTCTCCTTGTAAACTTTCTCTTGTTCATTCAGGCCACTTCTAGCCCTTTCTCCAAGCCAGTCCATAATGACCTGGCACGAACCCTACAGCACTCACTGTCTAAGCAGCCCTATTGCTATTAAATGGAATTTGAGAGTTTTAAAAGATATTCATTAGTTAAGGACTCTTTTGTTACCAAGTTACAAAAACTAACTAACTTGCTTAAGACTATCCTTCGCCAGAAGCATAGTGGAATATGCCCTCGGTACCCAAGGTCAGGAATGAAGTTGGTCGCTGTGTGACCAGGGTTTCTATTCATCTCTTGCTACAAGTCGTCTCTCAGTTTCCCAAACACTGTGACAGTTCACATGACTGCTGATAGGCCCCATGTTGTATATGTCCCAGAAAAAATTCCTTGAAAGAGCTACATAGTCTCTTTGCTGGAAGGATTCCCCTTGCCCGGGGTCTTGCGAGGCCTGTGTTGGGAGAAGAGTGTGGAGGGTACCCAGTGGGAGGGGCGCTGTGTCACTTTAGAAGTCTATTCCTGTCACTGCCAGAACCAGTAGCATTTAAACTCTGAGAAGGCAGGGACCTTGTTTTTGTTCTCAGCTGTATCCCTCCTGCCTAGAACTGTGACAGGCACACAGTGGGAACACATCACATACTTGTAGACTGACTAACACTGGGGCCTGTGGATTGCCTTAGGGATGGAGCAATTATGGGCCCTGTTGACAAGTTCGGGATTTTTGTGGTGTCGTGACTCCTTTAAAGCCTTGGCTGGCTGGCTGTCAGTTTCCTCTTTGCTGACTCTGTTTACTAGTGCACTTTCCAGTGCCAGAAACTTGTCAAATCATGGTCTCTGGTACTAAGTAAAGGCACTCTGTGGCTGCAGACGCTACCATGTCTGTCCAGTGGAGGTGTAGGGAGTGGCCCTGGGATTGGGGTGTCCCTAATTTCTCTGGCTTCGGCGGCCCGGGGTTTGTAGGTTTGGATCCTGGTGTGGACCTACTCACCACTCATCAGCCATGCTGTGGCAGTGCCCCACATAAAAGAGAGGAAGATGGGCATGGATGTTAGCTCAGCAACAGTCTTCCTCAAGCAAAAAGAGGAGGATTGGCAACAGATACTAGCTCAGGGCCAGTCTTCCTCACACACACACACAAAATCCCTCTTTGGTATCCCCTCAGCTTCCCTCACCTCTGCTCTCCCTTCTCTCTCTAGAATGTCCCAGAATGCCCCAGAAGTCCTCCCCATGAGCCATAGTTTAGGCCCATTATCCCTTTCTCTCATCCTCCCTTCTAGTCTCAATCCCAAAGTCCAAAGTTCTGGGAAGGGAAAGTAATGAAGCGAGCTGGCCCATGGCGGGCAAGTTGTGACTTGCCGGGAAGGTGGCTCAGGCCAGTCTCCACTGACACCCACGCTCTGCCCGCTCTGCTATGGCGGGCAGAGTCGAGGGCACAGACGCTGCTTCTGCTTCAGCCAGGGACCCCCTGAGGAGCACAGCCTGTGTCCCAGGGCCCCTGCCGTGCCCGGCCTGGTGCAGGATGTCCAGCCTGGATCAGAGGTGAACTCTGCCTGTCAGCCCTCTGGGCCGGGTTTCAGGGAAGGGTTGCTGTGGAGCTACATGTTGCCCGGCTTCTCGTCCAGATTCCTGGAGGACAGCTGAGCACAGCTGAGCCCTGCCCAGGGGAGCAGGCAAGAACCACTGTCCCGCAGGATCCCCCCAAAAAGGAAAAAAAACATATACAGTTAAACATAATTTGTAATTATTTGGATAGCATCCTCTCAGATCGCAAAATTTAAGTCACAATTCTGTTTGTTGTCACCAGGTTTCCTGCGTGCTCCTCAAGGTCCAGTGGTGAGAATATCTAGGTTATCTGCTCTGACCACTCCCAGATGACCTCCCTCGCCTGAGAGACAAGGACGTCCTCCTAGGTCCCAGGAGTCTGAGAAAGCTTTATTTTCTATTTTGGTCTTCCAGAACTCCTGTGGGATGAGGGGCCCACGTTACGTGAAGTGTGACTTCACTTTTGGCCAGAATCAGTCTCGATACTCCACCTGGTTCCTCTGCTGACAAGAAGCCCTCCTTCTCAGAAATGTGTGCTCTCTTATTATTAATAATAGCTATCACTTACCAAAGGCATTAACTTATTTCAGTCTCACAAAACCCCTGAGGCCAGTTCTACAGAGGAGAAAACAGGATCAGAGAAGTGAGGTAACTTGCTTAAGTGAACAGCAAAGCCAGGATTCAAATTCAGCTCTGACTGACCTGAAGCCAGGAATAAAATTGCAGTGTGTTTGAAAACTTTTCCACACGTGGCTCCAATGGTGGGGGACAAGCCAGAGAGCAGCTGCTGGTGGCAGCTCTGACGGCAACCCTCCGAGGCCTCGTTGAGGACTCCCACCCCATGGCAGGGCCCCAGGGGGCAGAGTTGGCCTCTGGGCTGGCTCCTTCCCAGAAGCCCTTGCAGTGCCCTAGCTTTATGAGCATTTCCCTGTGGGGTGAGGGCAAGATGCTTCAGCCCTGGTGAGGGCAGTGACCCCAGAGGAGGTGGCCAGGCCCTCCTGGCCCCTAACCTGTCTCTGGACCTGAATCTTGGGGAGGAAGGCACACCAGAGCAGCTGTGGAGGCTGCTGGGTGGGCAGGAGGCTGAGGAGAGGGGTCTCTGGACACCTGCAGGGTGGCAGTCCTACCCTTTTCCACTCTAGTCCCACTCTCCTGCCCTCCTCTCTCCGTTCGCCCGCCAGGCCTGGCCACGAGCCAGCCTCCCTCCGTGCTCCTGTCTCTTTCTGTGCTGTTTGCTCTCACTCTGTACTTCCCTCCACCCCATGGCCTAGTGTCACAGCAAAACTCATCAATGGAGGCGTGGCAGGGCTTGTGGGGTGACCTGGGTGTTCCCCCATTGACTTGGCCAAGACTCGACTGCAGAACCAGCATGGAAATATACCTACAAAGGGATGTAGGTCCTGGGGCTGGGGTGCAGCAGGCAGCGGGCCGCAGAGGAGCATGGGGCTTCACTCCTTCCAGTTTCTGTAGGGGGTGTGTACATCAGGGGGTGTGTGTTGGAGGTTTGGGGGAGGCAGTCCCCTAGGGTGTGCCCAGCACAGGGTGGGGCAGGGCTGATGGAGCAGCCTCCTATTCACCAATTCCTTTTCTGACCTCTGCTTCTAAGATAGATTGCCTGATGAAGACAGCGAGGACGGAGGGCTTCTTGGACATGTACCGAGGCGGGCTTATTAGGCATCCCAGAGGCCTGGCTGGGCACAGGACGGAGGCTGTGGCACAGGAGCCCCAGTCTTTGTGAGTTTATAGGACATTGGGAAATGGCATTCCCTCTGCCCAGGGAATTCCTGGATGGGGCCTGGCCACCAGGTGATCCTGGACCACATGTGCTGTTCCCCAGCCCTCATGTTCTTTGGTGGAGGCAGAAGTGGTTATGGTGAGGTGTGGGGGCACCAGTGAGCACACTGAGGAACCCAGGAGCCCTGGGCTCCGGCCTGGCACCACCACTGCCTCACTGTGTGATGTTAGAAGCAAGTGAGCCCTCAAACTTCTCTCCCTCTCCTTCAGGGCTGTCAGGGCATCTAGCTGCTAACAGAAGAAGGGGGAGAGGCTGGCAGGGACAGAGATTGGAAAGACTTTGGAGCTCCTGGAAGGGAGTTACTGGGTGGCTCTTCCCTGACACAAGCCAGTGCTGTGTCTGTCCCCACAGCGTCCCTGTCCAGGGCAGCACAACTGTGAGTATACCTTGGAAAATGGAGACGGTGCTCTCGTGGAAAAGGAGCTGATGTGCGAGTACCCCTGAGAAATGAAGGAAACACCCACACCGCAGCCCATGGGCCTGGGCTAGTGCAGCAGAGTAACAAGGCCTCCAGCCCTGTTCCCCAGGCCTTATCATGGGGGCTTACTCTGGGAGCTGCTCGTTAACCGGCAGAGGTGGGCAGCACCAGGAAGGACAGTGAGCCCAAAGGAAACACACACATACAGAAGGGCAGCGTGCTGAGAGAAGACGACACAGAACGCATATTTCAGCAAAACAGGCAGAGGAACCCACCTTGACCCCCGCCCCCAGACCCTGTTTACTTCCAGGAACTTCCCTGGCTAGAGCTGGGAGTGGGTTGCCAACGTGAGTGGCAGACTCAGGGAATCTTTACTCCTGAGGGGGCATTTCCTCCTCATCTTCGTTTGTCACTCCAGGGGCCGCTGGGAACCTAACCTTGGTCACTCTGGAGAAGGCCATCGAGTTGGCAGCCAACGACTTCTTCCGGCAGCTGCTAATGGAGGATGAGTACGCCAGGTGGGAGGATGAGGCACGGAAATCCCATCACTGTGTCTATGGTTGTTTGTTTTTCGGAAGGTGGTGGGGAGAGGACTGCAAATGTGCCTCAGTTTACCTGTCTGCATGTATATAAATATGTGCACACAAATGGCTGAGGCTTAGTGTGTGTTTTGGCAGATGGAAAGTGAAGGAATAAAATGAGCTGGTGTAATTTCGACGTTCTAGATAGACAGACAGACTGACTGACTGACCACATAGAATATATATACACACACACACGTATATTCATCAACTAGTGATGAATTTTTTTTCAGGTCTCATTGAGATATAATTGACATACAACACTGTAAGTAAGTTTAAGGTATACAACATAATGACTTGACATACATGTATTATGAAATGAATACAAGTCTAGTTAACATCCATCACCTCATATAGTTACAAAAAAATTTTTTTTTCCTTCTCATGATAACTTTTAAGATCTACTCTCTTAGCAACTTTCAAATTTACCATACAGCAGTGTTAACTGTGGTCATCATGCTGTACATTACATGCCCAGGACTTGTTTATTTTATAACTGGAGGTCTGTATCTTTTGACCACATTCACCCAATTCCCCCACCCTGGTAACCACAAATCTGATCTTTTTCTGAGTTTGACTTTTTTTTAGATTCCACATGTAAGTGACATCATACAGTATTTGTCTTTCTTTGACTTATTTCACTTAGCATAGTGTCCTCAGGGTCCATCCATGTTGTCACAAATGGCAGGATCTTTTTTCTGGCTGAGCAGTATTCCACTGTACCACGTCATCTCCATCCACCCATCTATCAATGGAACTTAGGTTGTTTCCATGTCTCGAGTGTTGTCAGTAATGCGGCAGTGAACACGGGGTGCAGATGTCTCTTCAAGATGGTAATTTCATTTCCTTTGGATAAATACGCAGACATGATATTGCTGGATCACATGGTAGTTCTATTTTTAATTTTTTGAGAAATCTCCATACTGTTTTCCACGAGTGCACCAATTTACATTCCCAGCAACAGTGGACGAGAGTTCTGTTTTCTCCACGTCCTCTCCAACACTTACTTCTCGTGTTTTTAATGACAGCTATTCTAACAGCTGTGAGGTAATAGCTCATTGTGGGTTTTATTTGCATTCCCCTGATGACTAGTGATGCCGAGTGCCTTTTTCATGCACCTGTTGCCCATCTCTACGTTGTCTTTGGAGAAAGAAGATCCTCTGCCCATTTTTTAATCAGATAGTTTTATTGCTATTGAGTTGTATGAATTCTTGACACATTTTGGATTTAACCCCTTATCAGATGTGTGATTTGTAAATATTACCTCCCATTCAGTAGGTTGCCTTTTCATTTAGTTGATGGTCCTTTGCTGTGCAGCATTTTAGTTTGATGTAATCCTACTTATTTATTTGTGCTTTAGGTGCCATATTCAGGAAATCATTGCTGACACCAATGTCAAGGAGCTTTCCCCCTGTTTTCTTCTAGGAGTTTATGGTTTCAGGTCTTACATTTAAGTCTTTAATCCATTTTGAGTTAAGTTTTGTGACTGATGTAGGATACAGGTCTAGTTGCATTCTTTTACATGTGAATATCCAATTTTCACAACACCATTTATTGAAGAGACTGTCTTTTCTCCAGTGAGTTTTTATGGCTCCCTTGTCAAATATTAGTTGACTATATGCTTGGGTTTATTTCTAGGCTCTCGATTCTGTCCCATTGATCTGTGCGTCTGTTTTTATGCTCATGAATTTTTAAAAATCAACCCCCAAACACTTGCTGGTTCTCTCTGTGCCCCTCTTTGCCCTAGTGATTACTGCTTAAGGGATCAGGGACAATTAAATGCCTGTAATGGGTAGTTCCATGGTACTAGTTTCAACTTTGATGGACTGCTACCTCCCTGGCAGCCTTTTTTTTTTTTTTTTTAAAGATTTTATTTTTCCTTTTTCTCCCCAAAGACCCCCAGTACATAGTTGCGTATTTTTAGTTGTGGCATGTGGGACGCCACCTCAGCATGGCTTGATGAGCAGTGCCATGTCTGCACCCAGGATCTGAACCGGCGAAACCCTGGGCCGCTGAAGCAGAGTGCACGAACTTAACCACTCGGCCACGGGGCCAGCCCCCTGGCAGCCTGTTTTAAATTTAGTCTTATGTCTTTAAGGAGATTCAGCCTGAGGGCCAGGTGATTATTTACTCAGCTGAGTGAGTGGCAACCGATGGGGACAAGACTAACTACCACACATGGAAATTCCCAACTACCGAGGGAGGGTAGACAGGCCGGGTGGGATGGCAGGGCTGGGCTGTGACTGGAGGAGCCTGACTCCTGGTCCCACAGGATGCAGCAGAATGTGAAGATGAAGATGCTAGCCGGATGTGGAGCTGGAAGGTGCCAGCTGCTGGTTACCTGTCCCATGGAAGTGCTCAAGATTCAGCTGCAGGATGCTGGGCGTCTGGGGGAGGCCTATCCCAACTTCACACGGGGTTGATAAAGGGCTATGAGCAGAACAGATTTCCCCACATTCTGTGCTCATTTGCTAGACTGCGCGATCCAATCACTTTCCAGGTTAGTGGAAGTCTTTATTTTATGGTTATCATTCTAGATTTCAACTCTAGAACCACTCTAGCTCTAGAACCAATAGCAGAAATGAGAATCCTGATTCAGGAGGGACACAGAATACTCACCCTACTACCTCTATCATATTGCCTTGATATGTAGGCTTGATTTCCTAAAGATTTTAGGAACCGCCCATGGCCTGCAACACTTCTGTCCCCAAGTGCTGACAGGATACAGCTATAAATAGGTTCAGAGGTGGTTTAGAAATAGAACACAGATCAAAAGCAGTTTTAACAGGAGGATAAGGAATGGGGCGGGGGGATTATGACTGCTTCCTTTAAAGAAAGCCAGGCAGGCAATGGCTGTGCTCTTGGGAAGCATCTTATGCAGCAGAGACAACGCGTTAAGTAATACAGAACTTATAAAGATTTCTTTCGAGCCAAAATTAATGTTCTAAAATTAGGACAATCCTCAGAATTCTAGCAGGGTGTCAGCCTTGCCTCGGAGCGGTCCCAGGGATTGGACTGGGAGCCAGACTCGTGCGAGTGTTTTGCCGCATATGCTGGGCCTGCCTTGTGACGGGGAGTCTGTCTCTTGCTTTCCGTCCATCATCAGGGCTCAGCCTCAGCACCTTCCTCCTTCAGGTCCTACACTACTGGCTCAGCAGCCACCCACAAGCGCCCATCTGCCACCCTCACTGTCTGGGAGCTGCTTTGTACCCAGGGCCTAGCTGGTCTCTATAAGGGTCTGGGTGCCACTCTCCTCAGGTGAAGAGACACAGGTGAGGAGGTGAGTTCTTCATGGACTTGGGACACAGAAGGGAGAGGGAACAGAGGGCCAGAGAGAGTGCTGCCCCAATCTGTCTCTGTGGTTTCCTAGAATATTCACACCCAGGATAGCAAACTATCTCGGTGCTTCCTACTTTGTCCAGAATTGGGCAGGGCTACATAGAATGGGCACCTGGAAGACTAGTCCTAGGCCCATCTCCAGTGACCAGGCCCACAGGAGTACTGGCTGTTCTGTGGCCAAAAGGCACTTAAGAATCTTCATCTACCAAAGACCATGGATCACTTAAAAGCATACACCCCATCATTTTACTTTGCTGCTTGGCCAAAATCCTTCAAGCTGATCAGAAGCATCCCTCGACACGGCCTAGTTCTTCTGTCACCTGGGCAGTGGCTAAACGAACTGCACCTTCCTGCCCATCCCACCCCTCAACCCTTCCTTACAGCTCTTCACCAGCCACTTACCCAACTTACTAACTCTGACGGTGGCCTGCCTGCCCTCTTCTAAAGAACAAGTTACCGGTCGCTGAACCTGCACCTGGCTCCTCATCCAGAAGCTGCAGGTGCTGGTAGGGCAGAGTAACGAGCTGAGGGTGGGGGTGAAGGCCAACTGATCTCTCTGATGTTGTCGCCCTGCATCATAATGGGTGCCATGGAAGGACTAAGTCGTTGTGGGTTTGTCTCTGACCCATCTGAGGAGCGCTACAGCTAGTGGGCTCACTGTATGACCTTGGGCAGAAGCCCGAGAGGCATGTGGCTCAGTGTTTCTTATTCCTCCCCTGCAGAGACATTCCCTTCGCCATCATCTACTTCCCACTGTTTGCCAACCTGAACCACCTTGGCTTCGATGAGCTTACTGGGAAGGCTTCCTCTGCTCACTCCTTTGCGCCAGGCTGTGTTGCAGGTTCTGTAGCTGCTGTCACAGTCACGCCTCTGGAGGGTAAGTGCATGGCAGATGTAGGGGCTTCAAGGGTTGATTTGCTTTACGAATTAGCCACCTGTGTAGTCATCTATAGGATAAACAGGAATTGTGCACATTTTTAGAGATGCGTCAGCCCCAACTTGAAAACCCTCTTGGGTCACAACCTGTGGCCACAGGCAGAAACTCACCAAAGGTCCTCACACAGAAAAGTGGGGCCCAGGAGACCTCTGCTTTCTTATCATTGACAAATCTCCTCATCTTCTAAGTGCTGATCTCATTAGCTTTTTGTCCCTCAGCAGAGTTGTGAGCATCAGCTATAAATGACTGCTGCTATTTTAAAGTTTGAGGCGGTGGGAGCCCTCACTTTAGGGCTGTGTCCAGCTGCTCTAACACGCAGATGGACCTTTCTAGAGTGCGAGTGACCTGGAGGGTTGTGCAGTTTCCAATTCCTTCATTTTATAAATGAGACCAAAGAGAGGAGACCTTCCAGTACAGACCACAACGGCAGAACTGGCCTCAGGATTCATCTCATGTATACTGGCTCTAAAAGGAAACCCAACCACTTCACGCTGAGGACACCAAAAGCAAAGTTCACTACTTACGTGGATTGTGGCTGGGACAGTTCTCCGTGCTGGTGTCCACCTATGCCAGATCTGGAGAACCATTTTATCACTGTGCTATGCTGAGCTCTGGATTTCTTTGAAATCTGTCCCTTTCCCTCACCTCTCAAAAAAACCAGGATGCACTGGGACCTTTTTCCTTCATCCCTACACCATCTTTCTCCCAAAGGGTCTAGCCGGATTGAGCCTATTTTCCATGGCCTGGACCCAACTGCGTAGTAACCAAACTGCATACACATAATGGGCGAGGCCCGGCTCCACCCACTGGGATCTCACTATTGTGGAAAGTGCCGCTGCTCTCAAAGGAAAGGCGTACACATGCTGGAGGGGAGGAAGCCACCCAGCTGCATTGTACTCCTGCTCATCAGCTCACTGGGCTCTTCTTTCTCCCCAGGAAACTCTGGATTCAGGAGGGACCCTCTGCCTTCACGAAAGGGGCAGGCTGCCGGGCCCTTGTCATAGCTCCTCTCTTTGGGATTGCCCATGGTGTCTACTTCATTGGTATCGGGGAGAGTATCTTAAAGTGTTCTGAATAGACAGAGCTGGAGCTCAAGTCCCCTTACTTGCTGCCATCTCTCCAGCTCATTCTTTCTAGACTAGAGGGGGAAGAGCAAGATGGCCCCTGTGTTGCATTTTGTCCTCTAACCTGCAGAACTACCTCAGTCTCAGAAGAAACCGCCTTATTCTAATAAGCAAGCTGGGTAGAGCCTTGCTCTCCCTTCGTGATACCTGCATTCATTTTCTTTGAGGCCACAGCTTCCAGGGAGCTGCAGAAGCCCCTAACCACCTCCTTTTCAACAACAACTGAGCAGCCCAGGGAAAGTCAGGGCAGCCATCCTGTCCCAAATCCTCCTTCTGAAGCACAAGCTCTTGCAGACCAATGTCCATGGAACAGTTTGAAATAAAGTCAACTAGTTAAAATCTCGTCTTGTAAGTAGTGGGAGAAGCAGACAGGCTGCAATGAATAGTGTCTGTCATCTACCTTTCTGTGTCCGTTTCAGAACCAAACTACAGTCATGCGCCACATAACGACGTTTTGGTCAATGACAGACAACATATACGACGGTGGTCCCATAAGACTATTACCACACAGCCTAGGTGTGTAGTAGGCTATCCCATCAAGGTTTGTGTTAAGTACACGCTGTGATGTTTACACAATGAAATCGCCTAATGACACATTGCTCAGAACGCATCCCCGTTGTTAAGTGACATGCATGTAACTGGACAGTTCAATGAGCACTGGTGCAGGCCTCTGTCACTTACTCTTCAAACTGCTCCTCATGAGTGGGGAAGAGCAAGAGGAATACTTTACTTTATTTTTAAGTGGGATTTGGTTTTAAGTCTTGGTTCTATCACTTCCTAACTGCACCATCTTGAGGAACTGAGTCTGCAGTGACAGAGTCCTCATGCGCCTCAATTCCTTCCCCATAGGCTGCAATAGAGAAATGACATTACACAAGTGGAGTTAAGTCCTAAGAAAAAAATAGGTGTTCCAGGAGCTGGTATTCATTAGTCCTCACCTAATCTAAAACTTACGTTAATGAAAAAACGGTCAGCCTTACTGGCCTCATTCTCTACCAAGAGGACTGCATGGACTATAGGCTCTAGAGACAGAGCTGGAGTTTCTGCCACGCACTAGCTGTCAGACCTCGGGCCGCTCTTACCAGACATCTGAGGAAAAAAGAATGAGGAGTGGGAAGAGGAGGATCTTTGGGAAAAGGTTTAGGCCTAACACACAGTAATCCCTACCCCCTCTCCCCTTAAAAAACCTTAGTTTCTTTTCTGTCTCTGCCAAAGCTAATAAAACTACTTCCTCAGTAAAGCTGTCAAACCCTCTAGAGGACAGGTAATACTGAACACTTGCATGAGTGGAGGTTCATAAGGGGCTGGAAGGAACATTCCTTCTGGGTGAGAGTCTGGTAAAAACGAGCAGGAAGCACCAGAGGACACAGAAAGGGTTAATGGCTTCAAGTACTGACAGCTGTCAACCAGCAAATGCCACAGGGGTTTGGGAAATGCTTCTTTTCTAGATACGTCAGTAAGACATTTACCCTCTCAAACCACAAACTTGTAGTGCCTTGCATAATAAATTACACTGAAATCCACGTAAACCTTTTGTTTTAATAAATAAAGCATACTCGTCACTTTGATTTTAAATCACATTTACACATAAGGAACATTTCTAGGCCCAAACAGCTAACAGTGAAGCTACTACTGCTGGAAGGAATGCACGCCCCACATGCATTTGAAGCCTAAAGAGCAGAGACTTAGCGGCACAGAAAACAGCAGACACATCACCCTCCAGACTAGATAACTAGGACCAGAGAGGAGCAGAAGACGTTCACGCAGCCACTATCTGATCCCTCACCCTCAGGCTGCAGAACCAGCCAGAAGCTGTGTTACTTTTAGATAAGCTAGAGGTAGGTTTCCTGATCATACAAGCGTAACTTTCTCCCACTGGTAACAACGAGGCCAAGAGCATTAGCTACAGAAGGGCATTCACTGATAAATAGAGTATATTAGAACAGCAAAGTGGAAGCTACAGAGATCATCTTGTTTCTTCCAATATCAGAAACTTGCACATCACAGCAGTGGAGCAGTGGATGAGCTCCAGCTCCCAAGGCTTAGTCCAAAAACTTCCTGTTGGCATTTGCACCAAACAAGGCTCCCCGCACTTCTGGCATCATCTGTGAAGAAATAAGTTCGTAAATAAATAAGCAGTCAACTGGAGAACATGGAAACAACCGCACAGCTCAACCACAGGCGGCAAGTCATTAACACCTACATGGCTGGGAAGGAAATTACAAAGCTAAGGGCATCCAATCTTTCCTTACTTATCTAAAGCACTGCAACAGAATCCTTGGTGAGAAACAACCCATCACAAACTTGGGGTTAAGACTGGCTGCTTAAAGGGGACAAAGAAGAAAAACTAAAGTCATCATCAGTGCCTATAGCTTCTGCTACACTGTGATGCAGGGAGAAGAGATGAGTCCACCAACATCATGACCTCCTCATGTTCTGGATCACCCACGTTCTTTCTCTCAACCAGTATTTCCTGAGTGCCCACTCTGTGCCAAGCAGAACCCTTAGAATGCAAGGTCGTGCTGAAGCACTCGCCACAGCAACTGCAAACTCTAAGGATTTAACCTCAGTCTTCTAAGGCTGTGCTCTCCAACAGAGTAGCCACCAGCCACACGTGGTTACTGTGCATTTCAAAGCAGCAGTGCAACTGAGGAGCTGAATTTCTAATTTTACTTATTTTTAATTAAACTGAATACCCACATTTGGCTAGTGGCTACTCTCTTGGGCAACGCAGCTCTAGGGTCTGAGTTACCAGACGATACTTAAGGCCCAAGGGCTTTCACTGTAAGACAAATAAGCAGCCACGGCAACAGACCACCACCACTGGAAGATGCCCAGCCTGCCGCAACAAGCCACTTTCCCTGCTTTGGCTCCCAGCATTTATTGGTGCAAACCTGGAAACATCTCAAGAGCCAGCACCTCTATGGTAATTCCCTTACCCAAGGATTTACTTTAGTTCCCATCATTCCTGTTGGAGAAAGAACTCTGGTCAGCATCTCTACATGTAGTACACATTAGAATCCTAGATCAACTAAACCCTTGTTCTGACCCCAAATCCTCCCTCATGTAAATGGTATTGCCTCAGTAAATGCCACTAAATGCCTAAGCCCCATGCCTTTTAAGAAACTGTCAAAAAAGGTGGAAAGAGACCGATGAATCCCAAATACCAGTGAATGAATGTGTGTTCTCTGTGCCACCTCAAGGCGACACGGCAGCTCCCGAGGAGCACACTCACCTGCTGGGCTATGAGGTCCAGCCGGCTCTCCAGGGTATTGCACACCTTTATCTTACGATCCCCATTATAGATCTCAACTCCTCCAGCTCTACAAAGAACACAGCAAGTAACAACTCCTATAGATTTGAGGCAGACAGACACACACAGTGCATTTACTTTATTCCCTTGAAGAAAAGCCGTTTTGGTGTGTGGAGTGTCTAAGCGGCCAATAAACATCAACAATGAGTTTGAAATTAATTCAAAAAGCTTCTGAGGATTTAAGGTATGCATAGTTATAACTGCCATTTACCAAGTGACTGCTCTGTGCTAATTTGATTTTATGTTATTGCACCTAATTTAATTCTACAGCCAGCCCTCCCCAACCAAGTGAAAAAGGGGAGGATTCAGTCCTAGTTTGCAAATCAACAGATAGAGTCCTCATCTGAATGTTCCTTAGAGGCCAGATCCTGCTAACTACCACGGGTTACTGATAAGGCGATGTTATGTATCAGGTAAAAGGTACCACACCAAACCTGTGCCAAGCTCGCCCTCAGAGAGTCCTGCCTCTGGCTGTACTTCCCTGCTGACAATTCTTTCCTCAAAGTTTCTCAGCATTTACAGGTTTGAGGTAAACAGATCAAATTCTATTACAAAGAGCCTAAGGGAATGACATTGTCTTGCTACATTAGAATTCTATAAAATATTTCTTGAAACAAGCAGGCGATGAGGCAAAGACTGGGGGAGGTTTTGCGAATTTTCTTTGGGAAACTGTAATGGACTCCGACTTCAGTTATTTTCATACTCCCTCCTAACTCCCCCCTATTTCTTTGTTTCATCTATCCTTGGTTTCTATAAACAGACTATATCCTTCATTAGGGCATGAGTGGTTCTTTCCTGAAATCCTGACCCCACTTCGGTGATATAATTCTTTGTCTCTGTTGGGGGAGTAAGGCAGGGAAGGAAGACTACCACTAAGCGAGAGCGTCTCCTATGTGCCAGGCACTCGCCGGATATAAAGCCCAGGGCTTCCCACGACTTCCACCTGCCCCGTAAACCTCAGAGAGTCTTGGTATCCTCACCATTTCACAAACAAGGGAACAAGCATAACAAGGCTGGACAGAATGACAATATGTAAGCTTCCAAGAATTCTGTGACGTAGGTGTTATTATCCCAATTAAGAGACGACAAAATCAAGCCTCAGTGAGATTAGATAACTAGTCCAAGACTACCTAGTAAGAGGCAGAGTGGAGAATCAAACCTCAACCTGACAATAATGCTCAAGCTTTTTTCACTAGCGTATAGACTGTCTTATTTTATAAAGCAGTTTCATATACAGTAGTCCTCCCTTATCCATAGTTTCAGTTATCTGCATTCAACCACAGTACGAAAACATTAAATGGAAAATTCCAGAAACAAACAATTTATAAGTTTTAAACTGCACGCCATTCTGAGTAGCATGATGAAACCTTGTGCTGTCCAGCTGTGTCCCACCTGGGACAGGAGTCATCTCTTTGGCCATGGAATCCACGCTGCATACACTAACCTACCCATTTGTCACTTAGTAGCCATCTGGGTTATCAGATCAACTGCGGTGGAATCGCAGTGCTTGTGTTCATGTAACCCTTATTTTACTTGATAATGGCCCCAAAGCGCAAGAGCAGTGATGCTCGCAAGTCGGATATGCCAAAGGGAAGCTGTAAAGTGCTTCCTTTATGGGAAAAGGTGAAAGTTCTCAACTTAATAAGGAAAGAAAAAAATCATATGCTGAGATTGCTGAGATCTATGGTATATTGTTATAATTGTCCTATTTTATTATTGTTGTTGTTAACCTCCTATTGTGCCTAATTTATAAACTAAACTTTATCACAGGTATGCATGTATAGGAAAAAACATAGCATACATAGGGTTCAGTACTCTCCGAGGTTTCAGGCATCCACGGGGCTCTTGGAACATATCCCTCGAGGATAAGGGAGACTACTGCGTACTATCTCATCTTTTCTCCTCACTTTATGAAACAAAAAAGCAGAAAGCATTGATTCCATTTTACAAATGATAGAATTAAGTCCCCAGGTCCCACAGCTAGCAAAAGGTCAAATCACGACTCAAAGCTCGTTCTTACAGTCCTGAATCTGGTGCTCGTTCAAGTAAGTTCATGTGTCCCAATGACTCTGCAGTGTGAGCCAATGGTGTGCCAGTGCAGCATCAGACAGACAGGTGCAATGGGAAAATGACCCTGGCTGTACCCTTGTAAGGACTTTCCATAGCCTATCCCAAATGCACCAAGTTTATCAGGGATGCTGAAAAAGTGTTCTGTCATTTCCTCACAGTCAGCAGAAATACCACTGGTATTTGCAATTCTTTTTCTTGTTTTTGATAACTTCTCAGAAGTAGCGATTATCTTCCTCAGCATGTAATACAGAAGTGGACCCAGCTTTGAGTTCTGGGCGCAGACTTAGTGCTGCATCTTTGTAGTTTGAACTGAGCGACCACAGGGAACTAGACCGTTACCAGATGTCTACTGGCTAACAAGAGAAAACAACAACAGTGTGGACAGAAACACAGCAATGATTGCAAGTGGAGCATAGTCACACCTCTGTGGCGAAGAGTGCCTTGGAGAACACTTTAAAAAGCCCAGTATAAAGGCCATTCTCACAGTGAGAGAAGCTTAGATGTTAAAAGCAGGAATACTCCTTACATTTCTTCAGGCAGGTAGGCCTCCTGATCAATTTGGACATCGACATCTCTTTTGGTGGCGATTTTGTACATAGGGATTGCTTTTTGCACTGCAGCCTGGAAAAACAGAAAACATAAGAAGTTTCAGCATAAACTCTGGAACAGGTATCCAAAAAAATCCACAAAATATAAGCAAGAATATTCCTATTTATTTTTCAAGTAAAAGAATAGCTGCATTGCTGGTGGGAATGTAAAATGGTGTAGCTGTGGTGGAAAATGGTATGACAGTTCCTCTAAAAATTAACCCGAGAATCACCGTATGATCCAGCAACCTACCTGTGGGTCTACATCCAAAAGAAATGAAAGCAGAGACTCGAACATATACTTGTACCTCCGTGTTCACAGCAGCATTATTCATCAGAGCCAAAAGGAGAAACAACTTAAGTGTCTATTAACAGATGAGCAGATGAACAAAAATGTAGGATATACATACAATTTCAGCCTTAAAAAGGAAGGAGATTCTGACACATGCTACGACATGAATGAACCTTGAAGACATTATGCTAAGTAAAATAAGCCAGTCACAAAAGGACAAATATTGTAGGATTCCACTTACATGAGGTTCCTAGAGTAGTTAAATTCAGAGAGATGGAAAGTAGAATGGTGGTTTCCAGGGGAGAGGGATGGGGGGAACGGGCAGTTAGTGTTTAATGGGTGCAAAATTTCAGTTTGGGAAGAAGAAAATTTCTGGAGCTGGATGGTGGTGATGGTTGCAAGGTAACGTGAATGTACTTAATGCAACTGTACACTTAAAACGGTAACTTTTATGTTATGTGCATTTTACCACAATTTAAAAAAGACATGAACTCACTGTGGAAAAAAAGAATAGATGGAAGTGGGTTTTTAATGCTTTACTGCAATTAGCACGGTAAAACATAATTAGTGGAAAGTCCCGTCTTTGAACAATATTGTGCACTCTAGTCGACATGTAAATAACATTTTCTCGAAGGAACTTTAATATTTTTCTCCGACAAGAGTACTAGCTAACAGATCTATGTATACATTCAACTCTTTCCTGCTCTTCATACCTAATATAGCACCACCTTGGAGAGCTACTCTCTCACAGTGGATGCTGACACTGTGTTAATTTCAAGAAAAAACTTGGCTGGTACCTAGCAATATCATGGTATCACCTAGAAAAGGCTAGTTGGTCACTCAGACCTGCCTCCATAGAATGATTTTCACCTTGATGAACTCCCCTCTTACATCTAGCTCTGTTTTACCAGTTCATAAATAAGGCTGTCAGCACAAACACAGATCCGGGTTACTGGCATGGCTTATACACTAGAATCACAATTTATTAATTTATAGTGGAGACCAAGGGGAATCGACCACTGTGTTGTCTGGCTGGCATGTTTTCTTTCCTAGGAGACATGTTACTTGGGGAGACAAATTATAATAAGAATGCGAATATATTATATGTTGTAAATGTATTAATTTATAGCAGGAAATACTGCTAAAGGACCACGCACCCACATCCTTGTCTGAAAGCAAGTCACGTGGAAGAGTGTGAATCTACAGAGTAAGCTGATGGCACAATCAGAGCCAGGACAGTTCATTCTAGGATTCAAGGCTCCTTCAGCCCAGAACATCTCTACTGCTACAAGTGTATGTTCCTCCCATGTGGCCAGCAGATGCCCCCCAGGCCAGGGCACCTTCTCCCTCAGACAGGACATGGAGGAGAACCTCAGTATTTGCCTCTGGGGCTGCAGCTACGTTTCCACGGCTGATCAGCCTTTTTTCTGGTACCCACATTCGATCTCTAGGTATAGGAATATACGAGGTTACAGCCAAGCCTTGCTAATCTGGGAAAATTTCACCCCTTTAAGATGGTATTGCCTCTCTTTGCTCTAATGCAATAGATCCTGCTTTTATTGCTGAATTTTCAGAAGATTATGGTATCACAAAGTCTCCAGAAAAGGAGGAGGGTACTAGGTGAGATGGCAAAACCTGACCTCTTTAAGAGAAGAAATCAGAGTCTTAGGCACACTTAAGTTAATATCTACAATGCGTTAAGACTCCTCTGATTCCTGTGGTCGAGCTGTCATCTATTAGAGCATGCACTTCATCCCTAACATTTTGATGTTAAAAAAAGAAAAAACGGGCAGGCCCAGTGGTGCAGCAGTTAAGTTCACACGTTCTGCTTTGGTGGCCCGGGGTTCACCAGTTTGGATCCTGGGTGTGGACATGGCACCGCTTGGCAAGCCATACTGTGGTAGGCATCCCACGTATAAAGTAGAGGAAGATGGGCACGGATGTTAGCTCAGGGCCAGTCTTCCTCAGCAAGAGGAGGATTGGCAGCAGTTAGCTCAGGGCTAATCCTCCTCAACAAAAGAAAAAAAAAGGTCTCTTCTTTAAGCTCTTTACCTTTACCAGAGGGAAATCCTGTTTTTTGCAACGAACAATCATTCGGGGCTCCAACAACTGGTACAAACCCTATAAGACACAATCATATGCAGTTAGCAGGAAATGCAAACTATAAAAGAAAGCAACAGCAAAATAAAATGTTTTTATAATTCATTCTAGTTTGGAAAAAATGTCCTCTTGTAAGTTCCCCAAAAGACAATGTACATAGTATGAGAACGGGAAAGAAGATCTTGATTACACAGACCAGATAAATATACCCAATGCTCTGGTGGTAGGAATAAAATTCACATGGGAGTCTTATCTTACCTCCCCTAGGTTGAGGATAACTATTATTGTAATTAACATAAGTAAAACAAGGATTCAAAGCTGAGCAGAAAATAATTAAAATGCATACAGCCTTTGGTCTGAACTCCAATATCTAAAGCAAGTATTTTAGTGGTGAAATCAAATGAGGGAAGTTTAAAGCTGAAGTTGTAAGCAGATCTGACCACTGAGTTACAAAGGAACTAATAAGACTATGCAAAAGAGGGGGAAGCCTGGAAGTCAGATCCAATCAGACAGACATTACTACCCTCCCATGCATTTCTCTATTAGACAAGGAAAAGAGCAAAAGGAAAAAAAGCTAAGATGAGAAAAAAGGAAAAACAGAGCTGGTCTCTAATATATCTCGTCCCTTCTGTAAAAATTGCGGCTATCTCTGGTAAATCTGGCCTATAAGCTTACCTGGAGTACCAGTCCATCCAGCAGCACTTGGTACCTGGCTGTATCTTTTACCACTTTGCTGAGTCTCTGTTTTGCTTCATTTAGTAGGTCCTATAGAGAGTGGAAAAGACAAAAGTTATCTACTCATCTGGTAGCCAGCTCAGAACCCTTTGTAGGCTGGTCCTGGTCCCAGTGCTTCACATTTCACTGTTGTTTCCACACATTTCTCACGTCCTCTGAGAAATATGATAAACCAGATGCTATGTACATTGTACACTGATACAAGGAAGCACGAAGCACCACCATGGCTCCCAGGAGTTCACACGCAAGCAAGACAGCCCAGATTATCAGTTAATTCAGAAACCTGCATAACCGACTAACATGGAAAGGCCTCATGACGCAGATTTGAAAAGCAAGCCATCGAGACAGTTATGCAAGATGATTCCATTTTTTATTAGAAAAAGACAGATAATATCTGGATATAGATCAAAGTGTCAACAATGTTTACCTCTGGGAGGCTGCATTATCAATGATTTCAATTTTCTTTATGCTAGCTTGTATTTTCTAATTTGCCTATAATAAACATTGACTTCTATACTAAAAATTAAAAAGGATTATCAGGAAACAAATCTCATATGGTTGAGAAGAACATCTTGGAAACTAGGCAAGAGTAAGAAGCATTTATTGGCTTACTGGCTAAAAGAGGACTCAGGTCTTTTAAAAGGAAGAGGTAATGCGTCTGAATTCAACTGCTGGCCCCTAACACTGTCAGGCACATTTAGTCATAGCAAGCCTTCTACAGTCTATTTTACTTAATAAATATGATCTTTGGTAAGTTACGTTTTTTAGTATTTTAAGGACAAGGAAGAGACAGATGCTCATCTAGAGGACAATCAGCATTTGGGGAGAAAGGGCAGAGAGGAGAAGGTGGCCCTGTATGTGGAAACCTCCTTTAATACAGCTGAGAGCCAGCCCTGGCCCCCGTCCCTCTGAAGCACGGCCGCAGACACCTGCAGTGAGCAGTGCCCAGGCGAGGGCGCTGTCTGAAACTCACATCTAATTGCAAGCAAACATCTCTTTTGACACCTATTAAGTCGTCTGACACCTGCTAAGTGCACATATACCAAGATTAAAAAAAAAGCAGGAATAATCACTTTAAGAGCCAATTAAAAATTTTTTTTTAAATAAAAAGTAAAACAGATTCAAAGACTTCAACAGCAAGGCCTGGTATTTCATCACAGGTCTATCCGAAGAACAGTGACCCCCACCTCCTCTACAGACTTACACTTTGCAACAAAATAGTCTTCAGAGTCAAATTTGACAGCAGACAACTAAATGTCCAAACACACACACTTTCACAGGAAGACTGTTTCTAATGCACTAACAAATTAAAAAAAAAATTTAATGTGAGCATGCACTACTGTAGAAGATTTTTAATCTGCGGCTGGACACCTGCAAGAATTTCACGAAGGTGTTCTGAGGATCCAGGTCATTCAAGATTGTAATGGAAACTACTTAAAATTTATATTTTTTCAAAAGCAAACAAAATGATTAGTTTAAAAAAATTCTAATTCACATATTGTTATATACCTTAAGATTATCTTCACTGAATTCAACATCTGCACAAAATCCTTATACTACACATCACAATGTCTCTAGAACATCCAAACTAAGAAAAAAATATATGTATAATGATGTATTTCCAAGTTGGCTTTTCATTTATCTGGAAACAAAGACCAACCACACCTACAGTGAGTTATTTGCAGAGATATCCTTGCAAAAGATTGCCCAAATTCTCTTATTTTGTCCTTAGAACCCTCTTCAATTATAAAAATAAACTGGTTGACCTTTTTAAGCTCCAAATGCAAGGACTCCAGACATCAAGTGATGAATGCAGTTTCTATCCACTTTAGAAACTTTTAACACACTGTTTACTTATTCTTATATTTCAGTCTACATTATAATATATACTCCATCCCTAAATCAAACATGACTTGACCCCATTCACTGGTCAATGAACCATACCTTTCACTCATATTTTAAGTAAAACGAAGTAGACTACACCACTTGTTAAATGGAGAAAAGGTAGGAGTATTATAATTATTTTAAATATATTTTAAATATACTTTAAAATACTAAATTTTTTTCCCTAAAATTCATGTTTATATTACATTCTGCACAAAACTGATGAAGCGATTAAAATTTCCAGGGGATTCTGCAAGATTTGTTAACGAATCAAAAGAAGATAAAAATAATGTTCTTTTACTGCTTCTCTGTTATGACCCAAAGTAGAAGTCTTTTTCTAACAAGGCCCTATTTAAGAGAAGGGCCCGGGGCCAGCCCTGTGGCATAGTAGTTGGGTTTGCGGGCTCCACTCTGGCAGCCTAGGGTTCGAGGGTTCAGATCCCAGATCCTGGGCGTGGACATGCACACCACGTGTCGAGCCATGCTGTGGTGGCATCCCACACACAGGGTAGAAGAAGACTGGCACAGATGTTATCTCAGGGACAATCTTCCTCAAGCAAAAGGAGGAAGATTGGTGACAGATGTTAGCTCAGGGCCGATCTTCCTCACCAAAAAAAAAAAAGAAGAGGAGGAGGAGGAGACGGGCCCAAGTAACAGCAAAATATTATATAGTCTGAAAGCTGAAACAACTCAGCAGGCAAGTTTTGCTAAATTTACCTATGAAGCAAAACCAAGCACTTTTGACGTTAACAACAATGTCCAAAAAGTCCGTTTTTCTTCTTCTGAATATGTAATTATTAGATAATAGTCACTTTCTGTTTCCCATTGGTGGGATCATCTTAGTGGTTACGGTAGGTTGGCTCTATTTCCATTTCTATTCCCTCCTTAGCCGGCTTTGGTTCTGAGCATTCAGCTCAAAGGGGACTCCTGTGATAACTGCTATTATAGGAAGCTACTAAACAAACTGGGAAGCCATAACCTCTTGAGTGTGATTAGCTTCCAGATTTTTCTAGTCCCTGAAGGCTCAAGAGAAAGTGAAGCCTCAAAATCTCCCCCACAATGACAGTCATTCTCCAATATGTTCTGCACAAACCAGACTAAATGATCAGAGCAAGAAAGATTTACACAGTAATTCACCACCTCACAACAATCTGGAGACTGAAGACAGGATTATAACTCTGAGTCAGGCCAGATCTGAAAGAAGTGATGACAACAGCAATGTGAAGAATGTCTTCTTTAAAGTTCAAAGGAAAAATATGTATTAAAAAAAAAGGTGAGAAAATTAACGCCTGGAGGCTAAAAAGAAAGTGGGTGGCACATCGTGCCTTGATAGAACATTTTTAGAATTAAAATTTATACATGAACATAGTGAAATTATTACAAGCTGATCAAAATTCAACCTCTCATTTTTGATGTCCATCAGAACAACTAAAGCCCTAGGAATGTTACTAATTAACCCTAACAGACTGGGAAGAAGTCGTTTAGGTGTCTGAAATCCAGGACGTTGATGGGCGCAAAGATTCAAAGCACATACTACGTAAGACATTTGAAAGGAATCTCACCCCTCCTCACCAACAGATCCCTCACAGATTTTTCTCTTTGTGCTGGAAAGACTTAAGGGTTACTGGGTTAGGCAACCGGATAGGCGGTGGAAGAGGAGGGAAGGGTGATGATAAATCTCGGAGTCTGATTTGCTTTACGGATCCAAGTGAACAGTATGAGTGGGGCTTGAGACAGTGGTTGGGACTCAGATATGGACAGCACATAGGTCCCAGGGAGTTGTGGACATGGGGGAGATCGCTAAGGTTATGCATGCAGAATTACTGGGCCAAGTAAAAAAACCAAGAAAAACTAAATTTACTAAGCAGGAAAATAAGAGACTGCTAAGGAAACACGGGGAAAAAGTAGTCATGTTGGAGAATAAGGAGAAGCCAAGGGAACAGAAAACTTGAAGAACAAAATGGTAATCTAACATAGTGTCTAAGGCTTCCAAGCAGCTCAGGAGGAAGAGCAGAGGAGTCTACAGCTTGAGCTGTTATTTTCCTAATTTATAACCAGAATTTTGTGAAAACAAACATTTAAATAATTTCAGTTGTTCTAAACACACTTGTCTCCGTAGCATTTTGCAGTCTAACTTCCTGCCATCAAGTAATTTAGTTCAGCAAACCACACTAAGCAAGAGGTAGGAGGGGTGAGAGCAGACTGAAATGACAGAGCACACAGGTTACACACACACAAAAGCACACACATGCCTCAAATGGACTTGCTATTGTAAAATATTTTATTTCTAACATAAAATGAAATGAAAATAGAAAAGTGAAAACTAAGAGATCAAATTAGTATAGAAAACACAGAGAATTTCGTTTGTGATAATTTTAGAGGTAAGCAGACAAACTCTGGCTACCCTGGGGTCTACTGGATTTGGGGAAGATGTGCGGTGCGACCCAGAATGGCTGCTTTGTGTCAAAGTTATGAACAGCAGTCCCCTTCCTCTAGCCCATCTCTTGCAGAAAATGACAGTTAACTGCATTTTGAAAAACTATCCAAAGTTGAATCTTTTCCAATTATAAAAGCAAAACATGTTTATTCCATACTACTCTCTATACCCACCCCTCAATTTCAAAATCACTATGTATGAGAGATGTTACTAACGTGTAAAATAATAGTATTAATATTCTAGATAGAGGGAAAAAAGCTGAGAAGCACTGGTACCGAAAAAGAGAAAAAGATAGAAAAGCAGAAAAGAAAAAAACCCACCCAGATTTCTGTTATATTTTTTCAAAACACAACTCGTACTCAACCTCCTAGGATGTTAAGTTCCACAAGGGTGAAGACTTGATTTGATCGTGTCCCTAGTACTTAGAATTGTGCGTGCCACTTAGTAAACATTCAAATATTCGATAAATAAATGACTGACCTGAATTTTAGGAGTCAAGTTTTCTTATCCATGACACCAAAAATTCCCTTCTAAAAGCCAAACCACTAATTCTTTTTTTTTTTTTTTTTTTAAGATTTTAGTTTTCCTTTTTCTCCTCAAAGACCCCGGTACACAGTTCTATTTATTTTTAGACATGGGTCCTTCTAGTTGTGGCATGTGAGATGCCACCTTAGCATGGCTTGATGAGAGGTGCCATGTCCGCGCCCAGGATCCAAACCAGGGAAACCCTGGGCCACTGAAGCAAAGGGCGCAAACCTAACCGCCACGGGGCTGGGCCCCAAACCACTAATTCTTTATACAGTTAGGATTTAAAGCAGCTTACAAGAACATATTCAACAAAAAAATTCAAATTAAATTTTTAAAAAGTTAGGAAAAATCACTAATAAAATATAAATAAGTAGATGAAAAAAGCAAGTCAATGAAAAAATAATTTTAATTGGAAGTGAGGTCAAATCAAATAAACCACTGGGTTGTTTACATAACCTAAGTATGCCATCTAAGATAAGTGTGCCATCAGAGAATGTATAATCAAAACTATTTCTCGAATATCGTAGATGATCTTTCTCAGGATTCTTTCTACTTTTAATATCATTAACCTTCAAAAAGGCAGCATAAAAAGATAAACCAGATAGAAACTCTAAGAAAAACCTCTAACTGGTCAAGACTGCAACATTTAACATACATGTGTTATAGCCCCTAGTACTCAATATGAGTTATTCATATTATTTATTCAGTTATCTGCCCCTAACTATTGAATGGTACCAATAACAGCATCTACACAGCAGGTGACACAGTTGTCATTTTTGATTCCAGGCAGAAATACCAAAGCAGCAACTTATGGTCAAGGGGCTTTCTGAGCATTGGCACCAATGAGCTGAGAGAACATCTTATCCACCCAGGCCTATTATGAGAAGGGTTACTACTGGAGGGTTACTACTGGTGGAGAGAGGGAACTAACATTTCTTCAATAAACACCACGTGCCAAGTGTTAAGTTAGGAGATTTAAACGTGTCCTCTGATTCAATCCTCACAGCAACGCCTGAACCAAGTATCATAATTAATATACCAAAGAGGAAACTGAGGGGTAGAAATAAGAATTTATTCAAACTAATACAGCAGAGCGGCAATTTAAATTCAAAGTTGATGGACTCTTAAGTCCAAGTTCTTCCACGACAAACTACCTTCCCTAGGCACACACTATTATTCTAAGAGCAGCTTATAAATTAGGTCCATCAGTTCAGGGTGCTAAAGGAAGCTGAACCCCCCAGCAGGAAATTCACTACTGATTACCGAAAGTCAACATTTTACTGAAGACACCTGATAACAGTTGTCCTGAGCTACGAACATTTTGGAGTTAAGACTTTCACAAGAAGCTCTCTAGTCCTCCTTCTGTGTTTTACAGAGGATGAACTAATACCGTGTGGCAAGGTAGATTAGCAAGAAACTTTCCCACATTCTTAGACTTGAAAAGCACTCAAATTTGAAGTATTATGGGAATTATGTTAGGTCGTCTCTATGTGTCCTGAATATCAGTTCCTCACACTTAATATCCTGACAGACATTTCCATCTAGAGGTTTCTTGGCCCCACAAAGTATGTCCAAAAGTGAGCTGGTTATTTTCCTTCAAAGAGCTTGTCCTCCTAACTTCCCACTTCTGTTAACGGAACGACCACTCTCCCAGTTAGCCAGGCCTGAAATTCAGTATTTAGTGTTGGACTTGGAAGAGGAGGAGGAGTTAATGTCTGGAACGTCTTCCTGTAAAATGTGTCAACGGTGACTCCCCTATTAGTTCTCACTGCCACTATGTAAGAATTGGCATCTTACAATATTAGTTTGTGTTTCTTTAATCATCCAAGAAATGGTTATGTCTTCCATTTATTCAAGTTTTATATTTTTAGTTTTGTAGCTATTTCATATAGGTCTTATTTACTAACATTCCTAATAATTTAATAATTTTGGTAGCTATTATAAAGGGATCTACTTTTAATTTTACTTGCTAATTGGTTATTGTTGGCATACAGATAAACGATTCATTTCTGTAGATTCTCTTGCTAGTCAGTCACCTTTCTGAACTAGTTACTAGTTCTTATTGTTTTTCAGATGTTGCACTTTCTCCGTAGACAATCATATCTGCAAAAAGTCATCACTGTTTCTTATTTCTTCATTTTATCAGGAAGCTGGAGCCTCTGCAATAACAATGGGTAACAGTGGAAACAGTAGGCATCCTTGTTTGGTTCCTGAATATCATTCAAATACCTCTAGGCTTTCTCAACCAAGTGGTATGTTTCTGTTAAGTTTCTGCCCTCTTCCTTGGACGACAATACTTCACAAATGGTTTTCTTGTATCTAACCTCTTCCTTGTTAAATTTAGCCTACAAACTCACACTATGAACCCTATTTATGATATTCTCCATAAAATAAAAACTTCAATGGCTTTCTATTGAAAAGAGGTGAAGCCTTTTAGCCTTGCACTCATGGCCCCTATATATTTACATACATATAACTCTATCCTACCTCTTCAGTCTTATTAGTCCCTATCACCCTCAGAACCCATACAGTCTACCATCATGGGCCGTACAATCCAGAAGCTATATGCTCTTTTAGATAAGAAGTTCCTTGAAGACAGAGCATGTAACTTACTCATTGTTTTATTTTTACAAAACCTAGTATAATGATTTGCTGATGAAATGTTTTCCTTCCAAAATTGTTCATCAATTCCTTAATTAGCTAATGTTAACTGGTGAATTCTCTACAATAGGCAAATTAATAAAGATTTTGTAATTTTATAACTAATAAGGCTAATTACTCACTGTAATAAGGTCATCTCTCGCTCTGAGGACTTTCAGCCTTGCTTGATTCATCAAATTGGACATCTGACTGCAGAGAGCAGGGGAAAATAGTATCAGTGTATCATAAAAACAAAAACTGCAAAGAAAGAGATATACAGCTCCCCACGTATATATAAATATTTCTCTTTGCACATACCCCAAAGAGAATCCCACTGAAATATATTTAATGGTTGCTACCAACTTATTTTCAAGGACAAGGAAATATTTATTGAGTGCTTACCAAGTGGCAAGCACTTTTATGTCAGTTATTCCAATTTAATCTTTCAATAATGCTGTGAGGCTTCTATTTTCACAAATAAGGAAAGAAAAGTTAAGCAACTTGCCCGAAGTCAGATAAGCAGTAAGTTGTCCAGTGAAGACATGACCCCTTCTCTGCCTGACTCCAAAGGAACTGCTCTGTCCTCTTTGTCCCTATTGACTTTTTTTTTTTGGGTGAGGAAGATTGGCCCTGAGCTACCATCTGTTGCCAATCTTCCTCTTTTTGCTTGAGGAAGATTGTCCTTGAGCTAACATCTTTAGAAATCTTCCTCTATTTTGTACGTGGGATGCCAGCACAGCATGGCTTGAAGAGCGGTATATAGGTCCACGCCCCGGATCTGAATCTGTGAATCCCAGGCCGCTGAAGAGGAGTGTACCAACTTAACCACTACACCACCGGGCTGGTCCCCCCACTGACTTTTCTAAGCTTCCTTAGCTCAGTACTGTGACCAGCATCTACTTACATTTTCTTCTGCTGCTCAATCTGCTTTTCCTTCTTTTCATAGTATTCCATAATCTTCAGTCTTTGGGTTTGCACGAGACGACCTTTCTCAATGTTGAACTCTTCTTCTGCCTACCAGGGAACTCATTATCAGTAATTCATTCTACCAGATTCTGACCAACAGTTTTATTCTAAGCAGCTGGTAACCAGGGGTACTTGCTTATAATCACTTTATTCCATATCTAAAACAGGAAATTTATTATGACTTATCTTCAAAGATTACTTGTAAGTTATTCAAAAGGAAAGTCTGGTGACTTTCATCATAAACGATGAACCAGAAGACTAAAATTTGATCAAGGAAAACAGTACCCAGCAACAAAGTTACAAAGGATATAACCAGATAGAAGATTCTGTATAAGAAAATAAATTATTATGTATTCTAAATTTAATCCATTTGCTTACTAGACAGCTAATGAACACGGAATTTGGAGTTTAGAAGGTCTGATCACTGCCTAAAAAAATTTAGTCAAGTAACTTCAGTCTTAGTGTCCTCCCTCACAAAAAAAAAAAAAATAAAAACAGTATTCTTTCTACATAGGTCAAATAGCTAAGATAAATCTAACAGTCTTTTTAAAATTGTAAATTATATAAATGTAAGTTATTAGTTTTATTAGTGCAAATTACTGAGCATTACTTTTTAAAAAGATTATCTTAGCAGCGTATCAGATGTCTATGATTTTCAAGCATAATTCAAGAAATTATGATTTTGGAAAATGATATGATTTTGGAAAATGAGTGAAAGTTGTTGATTCAGATGTTTAATGCTTGGCACCATTACTTGAGCTTTCATATTCTAAAATTAATGCCTAATAGCTTATTTCTATACCTATCATGGGAAATAAGCACAGATGATGGTGTTATAAGAGATAAGGCTATCTGAAATAGAAAAGCATTTACACTGAAGTAGAATTTCTGTATCTGTGCCAGAGAGAAATAAGGGAACTAGTCACATAAAACTGCAGTGCTTCTATGACCATCAAAACAGTAAACCATCCCTATCGACTGTCATAGATCAATGGTAGGCAAAACAGTCTTTTTCCTCAAAGGATGAATTAGTCAAATAGTTTAAAGTTTCAGAGAGTTTTAGTCCTAGAATACCAGGCACACATAATTTCAAGGTTGTATGATAAGTAACAATGTAACAGTAGATTAAATTAAAAGGACAATAAAATATTAGACAATATATTCTGGTTATAGTTTAAAAGCAGGTTTTTAAAATGCCTATTATGATTGTACTCAGGGAAAAGAACAATTTGATATATTGTGTATAAACAATGTACAACTGGAAATATCTGTAAAATTCCTAAAAGCTGATGGAGTGTCACCTTTGTGATGGACCGGGGCTCTCATTTTATACCTTATATGTTTCCAAACTTTATTTTTTTACAACAAGCACAAAGTAATAAAAAATCAAAATAACAATAAAAAGAATACTACACCCTCCCCTAACCAACTATCACAATTAGACGCAAATGCTAAATGTCTGAACTTTGGATTCCATGAAAATACTAATCCATTACTTTTCTACTCCCCACCATAAAATTTTAGGACACTTATTGGCAATTAGAACGTTTAAAAAGGAAAACTTATTTTTAATCTTAAAGATAAGAGATATTCTTCTTAGTCCCATGCAATGCATTGTTAAACAATTTTCCTAATTATTGTTTAGCAAAGCAAAACAATATGAAACTTCGATAACTTTTTTTTTTAAAAAAGATTGGCACCTGAGCTAACAACAGTTGCCAATCATCATCATGTTTTTTTTCCCCTTCTTTTTCTCCCCAAATCCCCCCAGTACATAGCTGTCTATTTTAGTTGTGGGTCCTTCTAGTTGTGGCATGTGGGACACCACCTCAGCGTGGCCTGACGAGTGGTGCCATGTCCGTGCCCAGGATCTGAACCAGCGAAACCCTGGGCCGCTAAAGCGGAGTGCATGAACTTAACCACTCAGCCACGGGGCCGGCCCCTCAACAGCTTCTTCTTCTTTCTTTTTTTTCCTGCTTTATTTCCCAAACCCCCACCCCCCCCCGGTACATAGTTGTATATCTTAGTTGCAGGTCCTTCTAGTTGTGGGATGTGGGACGCCGCCTCAATGTGGCCTGACAAGCGGTGCCATGTCTGCGCCCAGGATCCGAACCCTGGGCCGCCGCGGTGGAGAGCGCGAACTTAACCACTCGGCCACGGAGCCAGCCCCCTCAATAACTTCTTAAAGCTAGAAAATGGAATCTCACCTTAGCATCTATTTCTTCTGCTTTCTCATTGGCTTCTTGTTCAATGAAAGCCATCATATGCTTAATCTATAAGGAAAACGAAAACTTTATTTTTTAATATAACAAGAGAAGAAAATACATCTATCTTTTCTGATTCATTCAATAATCAACCATTTACTGAAGGTATATTATATGCTAGGCACTGCATACAAGGATAAGTGAGAGAGCTTCTGTCTTCAGGTAACGTGGAATCTGGAATTTGCTCTAGCAAATGGACGAGATGCAATATTCTGTATTACAGGTAAACAGGACATTATCCTACTCTCAAGGAACTCGGTGTCCTTAGGGGAGGGAGGACTAATATATATTCTCCTCTACTTCCTACCCCCTTCAGCCAGCACTCTCTCTTCCTCTTCTCTATCTCTAATAAAATGTACCAAAGAGCCATCTATATTTACTTTCTCAACTTTCTTACCTCTTACTCTCAACACCGTTCAATCTGACTTCTACCCCCTCTTCCACTCCACTGAAATTACTCTCATAAAATGACAACAATTTCCTTGCCCTTAAATCTCAGCGTTATCTTACTTGATCTTTCAGCATCTCTTGATATGCTGACCAACCCTCCCTTCTGGAACAAGCACTTCCCTTTGATTCCATGACTTCTTTGTTCTCCTTCTTAGTCTTCTTTGGGGCCATACTCTTCTTCCTCTGCCTCCTAGACAGCTCTTTTCTGGATATTCTACTCAAAGTAACCTAAATTCAATACATTCGATAATAAACTGTGAATCACTCTCCTCCACACCTCCCACTTTCATCTTGAGAATTTGCACCAATATCCAACTGTGACTCTTCCTTGTACCTCAGTCCTCACATCCAATCACCAAGTCCTAGCAATTCTCTCTTCTAATAGTTCTTTAATTTGTCCACATCTCTCCATCTTTATAGCCTCTACCCTAGCCCTTGCTATCGTCTCCTCTCAGTGGAATTACTGCAACAGCTTCCAAATTTGCCTCCCTGCCCTCAGTCTTGTTTCCTCTCTAATCAGCTCTCCAGGGCAAGCAGAAAGATCCTTTAAAAATGCCTAACTCGTCACGTATTGCATTCCTGCCTCTTACAATAAAGTGCCAAGATTTTACAAGGTACATGATCTGGTCACTGCTTACCTTTCCAGCGTCACATGAAACATAACCTTCACCACTCACCATTCTACAGACTCTTCATTCCTGTTATACTAAACTTATTTTTCAGTCCTTGAGTTTGCCGTTCTCTTTCTCACTTCCAAGATTTCAAAAATGCTGCTGTTTCTTCCACTTGGAACACTCTGTCTCCCCCTCTTCACCTAGCTTACTTTTTGGGCCTCAGCTTGCTTAACTGTCACCTCCTTTGAAAAATCTTTCCTGAACCTCTCACCTATATGCACCTAGGGCACTCTGTACTTCCTCTACCTAAACGCACATTCACGATTGCTTGCTTGCTTGTCCCTGTCCTCAACTGAACTATAAGGCTAGGAACTTGTTAAAGATCTCTGGCTACAATTGTAGAATAAAGCCCAACGAAGTCTTCTGAATGGGGCTTGGGGTAACTGATCCAACTTATACTCATAAATGAAGTACTGTCTCTAGGGGCAGATGTAAAATAGACCCCAGTGAATACACAAGCAACACAGCTAATCAAACTCACTGGCATGTCATTTCATAGGGGCTCTCCCTGAAAGGGATGATGAAGTTTAAAAAAAAAAAGCTGATTAGAAAAATCAGGACCCTAGGTTACTAATTCATTTTGTTTATTCATTCTCCCACTTAAAGGTAAGCTCTATGAGTATTGGGATCTTGTCTGTCTTTTAGACCACTATAATCCCAGGACATGGAAATGCTACCATATTAGGTGCTCAACAGACATTTGTGAATAAATGAAACTCTGTTGGGAGTTTCTAGCCTTCTGAGGTATCCCAAGAACTTTTCAGAGTTTAACAATCTAGAAACAATTCCCAGCTTCTGCATGTTACACGAAGATACAATCAATCTAAGATATGCATAAGAGAGTTAAGATTTGTTTCACAAGAATGTGAACATACTTAACACTACTGAACTGTACACTTAAAAATGGTTAAGGTGGTGAATTTTATGTTAAAATTAAACGTGAGTTAAGAATACAACCTTGCGGCATCAAAGTCTTAAAGAAAACGTACAGCACGGGCTTAGAAGGGAAGATTTGTTTTTTATCAAAATTCTTGGGAGCCAAAGTAATTATGATACCAGAACCTATTTTATAAGTAATACAATACTTATAAAATCTCAAGCCTTGAAGTATTTGGGGTACCTAATCCAGAGCTACATGGACAGAAAATTACTGTGACCTTACTAAAAGGACGGGCCCCCAACAGTGTATATGTGTTCGTGGAGAGGAACCGTGTCTCCACAAGTTCAGTTTGAAGTCTCACTGAACTCAGCCCGGAATTTTAAAAGTAGCCTAACTAACTAAACACAGTAAACAAAGCAGGTGTTTACAAATGCTACAAAGCACATCTGGCCTCTCCAGGCAAACCCCGATTCAAACCTGCACTGTCTGCCTTGATCACTCTGCTGGACCCTCTGCTACCAGATTTGACTAGATCAGCACAGCCTAGAGCAAAACCACTAATTTTAACTCAGGTCAGAGAAGCCTGTTTACAGTCAGCATGATCCTGCCTTTAAGAGTTCCAACAAGAGAAACAGTCAACCCCGTAAGGACATTTAACTCTACCCCGAAGGCAGAAAAACCTGCCCTTTAAAAAATACTTTTCTTCTTCCTGCTAACCTAGTAATTTTTTGAAGTCAGATTCTTCTGAAAATCTGATGAAATGACCATACTCCCAAGACAAAAAAGCAAATATGTACAAATGTTTTAATACAATGGGGAGGAAGTCAGGGAATCTAGGATTTATTAAGCACCTACCAAGTGCCTGGCACTTGGCCTATTCACTGCTGAGAATACACAGAAGGAACGCGCTGCTCTCATGGAGCTTACATGCGGTGTGGAGGGGTACAGGCAAGAGATGAAGATTTCTTCATTCTTCCAATTTTACAGGGAGAAAAAATGGTTTTTGGTCTAGATTCCAAGGAAATACACTGCTTTACCTTTCTATTTTTCCTGTAACAAGAGAGGAAGATGAAGCAACAAGAAGAAGAAGAGAATCAGTACTACAATTGTGTTTACTAGAGTATGTGGAGGGCACTGTACTCTTCCACTCCATCAAGTTTTTCCTACAGTAAAAATCAGAAGCAGCAGTGATAAATGTTGAAAAAACCCCACTGTTCTGTAAGAACATGGTAAGAGTTCTCAAACTTCTCCACAGATACTTTTTCGTTACCCTATTCTCCCTCTGTGATTAGCACAAGAACCAACGAAATGAAGAAGAAATTCCACTCTACCTCGTGCATATTAGTTTAAGAATAAAATGCAAAGACATTTAAGGAAATGGAAATATCCAAGGGAAAAAACCTCTTACCGCTCACCTAAGACGATTCAGAAGCCAACGAGTGAGCTTTAGTCAGAGAACTTTCCTAGTGTTTTAAAAAGAAGTCGACTTAGTTCCCTAAACTATGCGGAGATTAAATTGCAGCCTTAAGTTTCCTTCTCTGAAAAACCTACTGGCAATATGACTACTAAATGCAATGACCCTGGTTTCGGCATATCTATTGACAGGAGAAACTGAAATTGCTTTTTTCTCATGTTAGTTACAGCCCTATCAACACCACTATATTCTTCCGAGAGATTTTTGCAGTGTAACATCCCTAATGCCTACAAACCTGAAGGTATGACACATTTTAACAACTAAGGTTTCCCAGCACTTGAAAAATTGATGTAGGTTCACGACTTTCACAATTTTTTCCATAAACTTTGACTCATCTACTTTGTGCCAAACACTGTTAGGCGCGGGGCTCAAAGCTGTAAGAAAAAGAGCTCTGCATTTGACAAATATTAACGTGGACTAGTGGGAGACCATTACAATTCATTATGACAGAGAAGACTCCTCCAAGACGAAGATTAGTTCATAAAAGTGTGTGATCTCACAACACTGGAAGCAGCTCTCGCCCCTCAGCACTCTTTCCTTTCTCGTACTGCGAACCATTCCTTCAGGGTTAAAAATCCAGTGGAGAGGAGGTTTCCAATTCCCGCCTCCAGTGTGCATTCCGACCCTTGCTTCCGGTCTCTGCTCTAGCAAGCACAGTTCGCACCCCGGGAAGACAGGCACCGCCGCGGCGGGAGCCAAGGAGCCAGCGCGTTCACGGCGGCGGCGCGCCAGCCCCGAGCCAAGGGAACCGGAGCTACGCGCAAGTCCCCGGGAGCAAATCCCTTCCCGCAAACGGACCACTCAGAGGCAGGGACCTGGGGCAAGGGACCTCCCCTCGGGAACTGGGCCGCCCAAGACCCGCGCCCTCCCTGAGCCGGGCTGCAGCCTTCCCCCAGGAGCGGCGTCGCCGCTCCGCCAGCCCCAGCCCCAGCCGGTCACCTGCTTCTGCACGTCAGCATCGCTGAGGGCCATGGCGAAAGCGATGCTAGGCCGGAAGGTAATTCGCTCGAGCTTAGGCTTGAAAGAAGCGTTAGAAAAAAGGAGGCAACGAAGGGAAGGTGAAAGGAAAAGCCGGCGCAGGCTTCCGCTTCCTTGCTTTATAGCCCCGGCTTCCGGTTCCTGCCAGGTGACCGCGCAGTGAGACCCCGTGAGCCTTCTCAGCCAGTGGGAAGAGCGCGGCCCCAGGAAGTCCCGCCCCCTCCCCGGCTGCACGCGTGCGCGGACGGCCCCGCCCAGTCCTTTAAGTCTCGGGCTTTTGACTTTGGTAGCGGTCTTCGCTCCAAGGGAAGGGAGGAGATGAGGGTTTCCGGTGTCTGAAATTAGTGGAGCTGTGTGGATTTCCCCAGCCTTACAGCCGTTGCTTTTTTTTAGAAAAAGTTCAAATATTTTATTTATGCTAAAACCAAATTTATTATTTTACTTTCCTGGCCTTAAAGGAAGCAAATTCAGCAATGTTAATATTTTATTTTTAGAACAGTTTTACAGGAAAATTAAGCAGATAGTTTCCTCTATTATTAATACATTTGTGTGGTACATTTGTTACAATTAATTAACCGATATTGATGCACTAACCAAAGCCCATAATTTATTCAGATTTCCTTAGTTTTAACCTAATATCCTTTCTCTATTCCAGGATCCCATCCAGGATACTACATTTCTTTTAGTTGTTACATCTCCTAAGTTTCCTCTTGGCTGAGGCGGTTTCTTAACCTTTCCTTGTTTTGAATGACCTTGACAGTTTTGAGCAGTAATGGTTAGGTATATTGCAGGCTGCGCCTCTGCTGGAACTTCTCACGTGATTGGTCGGTCGTGATAGGTTTTTGACACAGAGGTAAAGGGCCATTCTCATCACAACATATGCTGTCAACCTGATTTCTGACTATTGGTGTTGACCGTGATCACCTGGCTGAAGCAGTTTGTCAGGTTTCCCCACTGTAAAGCTACTTTCCCCCCCTTTCCATACTGTAGAAGTACCTCGTGCAGCCCACACTTGAGGAATGAGTTTGCTCCACCTCCTGTAGGGTGGAGTATCTACGTAATTTATTTAGAATTCTTCTGAATGAGCCTTTGCATTTTTCAACATCATCTTCAGGCCTACTTAGAGGGAATTATTTGGAAAATTAGGGCAGCAAGTCCCCCTGACTTGTTTGCTTCAAGCCCCAATTTTTTTTCCCCAACTATAAAGGCAAAAACTTTTGAAAACTGCTTTATTTTTAGGATAGACTCTTAATAGTAGAACTATGGGTCAAAAGATACACACATTTTTACCACTAGCTTTTTATTTTGAAGAAGTTTCAAATATAATAAGTGGTAAGAATAGTACAATGAACTCCCTTCACCTAGATTCACCAATTGTTAACATTGTGCTCTATTTGCTTTATCTTTCCATGTATCTATTATTCGTGACTCTGAATAGTTCAGCATGTGTTTCATAAGAACAAGGGCGTAGGCGGATCAAATTCAGGAAAGTTAAGTCCGTATTCAAATTTTGCCATCTGTCCCACTAATATCCCTTGTGGCAATTTTTTTTTCTGGCCCAGGATCCAATCCAAGGTCTCCTGTTGTATTGTCTTTTTAGTCTCCTTTAATATGAAACAGTTCCTCAGACCTAGTCTTTCCTGGTAGTGACGTTTTTGAAGAGTGCCAGACATTTGAAGAGGCCAGTTGTAGAAAGTCTCTCCATTTGGTTTTGTTTGATAGTTTCCTCATAGACAGACTCAGGTTATGCATTTTGGAAGGAGCACTACATGAGTGATACTGTGTCCTCAGGGCATCACATTAGAAAGCCCATGCCACTTTGTCCTTTTAATGGGAATGGTGTGCACATTTTTAAGGCTGCCAAATTGTTTTCCAGCTGTACTAGTATATAATGTTCTTTGTAGCGTACGACAGATTGATACACATATTTGAGAAAACTGGTGATGTTGGATAAGGGAAGGATTCAGCCACAGGACAATAAAACTAACAGGGCAGCAGAAATCCACAGTTGATCTGAACTTGATCAGTATTCTAATCAACTGAGCTAAACCAGACGATAGGCTTGTTTCTCTCTTGTTAGTTTTGTATTATTAACTTCATTCTTCACCATCCCAGAAAACAGATTTCCAGGATTACCCCTCCCCCTAGCGTCCCTAGGTCAGGATGAGGTGGTATTCACTTGTTTGGATTACAGTCCCTCCTCCCGTTGATTTTTACAATGTTCTGCCAATAACAGGGGTCGGGGAATGGGAGCGGCAGCCTAAATGCCATATGCCCAATTGTTTGTGAATTAATGTCTGGAATAGATGTGCACTGTCCAGAGCAATGTGCTCTTGTTTTTTGGAAAACAGTGTGCTGATTTTTATGATGTATTATTTTGAGACAAAAAATATAGAAAGGTACAAAGAATAATTCAAATATTCATGTACTATGTACAACTACCCACAACATTTGTCACACTTGCCTTAAGACTTCATTTTTTTTCTTTTTAAAGATTGGCACCTGAGCTAACATCTGTTGCCAATCTTTTTTTTTTGCTTCTTCTCCCCAAAGCCTCCCAGTACATAATTGTATATTCTAGTCGTGAGAGCCTCTG
Organism: Equus asinus; assembly: GCF_041296235.1. Taxonomy (NCBI): domain Eukaryota; kingdom Metazoa; phylum Chordata; class Mammalia; order Perissodactyla; family Equidae; genus Equus; species Equus asinus. Next base: position 11,711,422 of record NC_091811.1, on the reverse strand, counting down.
GTTGCGCTATGTGGGACGCCCTCAGCGCAGCCAGACTAGCAGTGCCATGTCCTCCCCCTGGATCTGAACTGGCAAAACCCTGGGCTGCCGAAGCAGAGTGCATGAACTTAACCACTAGGCTACAGGGCTGGCCTACAGACTTCATTTTTAAAATAAAAGAAATAGTATTACAGATGTAGTTAACATCCCCTTTTGGGCAGCTTTCTCCTCCCTCATGTTCATGCTCTTTACAACTAGTTTCTGCAGTACGTTGTTGATTCACCAAGGAACCAGGCCAGGCCCTGTTTGATGAGAATGCAGTGAGCTTCAGAGAGTCTCTGGAGTGAAAACATTATGATGAGTACACGCAAAGATTAACTAGTTGGCAGTTTTCCAAATCCAATTTCCTCCTACACTGGCTAGGTCTGTGGAGAAGCTTTATTAAAACAGCTTGTCAGATAAATTCCAAAAATCCCACTCCCAGATAAGCCTATTTACTCATGGCTTCACCAAAATCACTGACCTAGATTCCTGTTAGGTTAGTCACAGAGATGGACTGTGACCTCCTTGTCTCACCTGCGCCCAGCCTGAGGCTTCACACTGTGGGTTAATTAGCAACTGAGACGGCAGAATAGATAAGCTAACTCTTGAGACTTTGGTGGGGGGACAGGGGACATGATGGGATGACACAGAAAGAGAGACAGGAGGTAAATGTAAATCATCTGTCTTTGAATGTTGAGGAATTAATTTTATTTATTTATTTTTTATTTAAAGATTTTATTTTTTTCCTTTTTCTCCCCAAAGACCCCCAGTACATAGTTGTATACTCTTCGTTGTGGGTGCTTCTAATTGTGGCATGTGGGACGCTGCCTCAGCGTGGTTTGATGAGCAGTGCCATGTCCGCGCCCAGGATTCGAACCAACGAAACACTGGGCCGCCTGCAGCAGAGTGCGTGAACTTAACTACTCGGCCATGGGGCCGGCCACGAGGAATTAATTTTAAAAAGAAAAAAACAAATGGTAGCAGAAAGCAGTGAAACTCTAACTTTGGTGCCTGCACTTTTTGCCCCTTTCCAACCCATTTTCCACACAGCAGAGTTATTTAAAACCTCAGTGGAGGCCGGCCCTATGGCTGAGGGGTTAAGTTCGAGCACTCCACTTTGGTGGCCCAGGGTTTCACCGGTTTGGATCCTGGGCACAGACATGGCACCGCTCATCAGGCCATGCTGAAGCGGTGCCCCACATTCCACGACTAGAAGGACCTACGACTAAAATTCACAACTATGTACTGGGGGGCTTTGGGGAGAAAGAAAAAGAAAAGATTGGCAATAGATGTTAGCTGAGGTGCCAATCTTTAAAAAAAAAAAAATACAACTATGTACTGGGGGGCTTTGGGGAGAAGAGGAAGGAGGAAAAAAACCACACCTCAATGGATAGGGCCGGGAGTGGCCCCATCATAGTGGTGGGTTTGTGAGTTCAGATCCCAGGCACAGACCTACACACCACTCATCAAGCCTCGCTGTGGCAGCATCCGACATAAAACAGAGGAAGACTGGCACAGATATTAGCTCAGTGACAATCTGCCTCACCAAATAAATAAATCAATCAATCAAACTTTAAATGGCATCTAGTCGCTCCCAATTTATAATCCTCTAGTGGCTTCCATCTGCTCCTGAACACCTTCTGTTATGGTGTGTGAGCACTGCTAGGCCTGGGCCTGCCTGCTTGTCTGATCTCATCACTCCTCTTCCCTTCGCTCCCCACCTCAAAGCTTCACTTTTTTTTTTTTCAGTTCCTGGAAAACAGCAAGTTTTTTGCCTGAGAAGTTCTTTTCCTCCACTTACCCCTTAGCTTGTTTTTCATCCTTTAGGTCTCAACTTAAAATATCTCCTTCTCAGACAGAGCTCTTCATAAACACCCTTTCACCTTATTTTTATTTTTTTAAGAAAGATTAGCCCTGAGCTAACATCTGCTGCCAATCCTCCTCTTTTTGCTGAGGAGGACTGGCCCTGAGCTAACATCGGTGCCCATCTTCCTCTACTTTATATGTGGGATGCCCACTGCAGCATGGCTTGCCAAGGGGTGCCATGTCCGCACCCAGGATCCAAACCAGTGAAACCCGGGCCACCCAATCGGAACATGCGCACTTAACTGCTGTGCTACCGGGCCGGGACCTCTTTGTGTGTGTGTGTGTGTGTGTGTGTAAGACTGGCTTTGAGCTAACATCTGTTGCCAATCTTCCTCTTTTCTGCTTGAGGAAGACTGTCCCTGAGCCAACATCTGTGCCCATCTTTCTCTGTCTTGTATGTGGGATGCCACCACAGCATGGCCTGATGAACAGTGTGTAGGTCCAGGCCTGGGATCCGAACTGGAGAACATGGGGCCAGTGAAGCAGGGTGCACAAACTTAACCACTATGTCACTGGGCTGGCCCTATGCATGATCCTGATTTTAAAAAAAACTACAAAAGCCATTACTTGGACAATTGGAGAAATTTAATTATGGACTGGTTATTAGGTACTATTAGGGAATTTCTTAGCTCACTAAGACTTTTCTTGGCAAATCTTTGTCCCATTTCTCTATTAATGGTGTCACTGTTTTCTCAATCACTCAAGCTTAAAGCCTCTTATGACGCTGGCTCCAACCTTCTTTTCCATTCCACCACCCAACCTCAGTTTTTTATGTTTTTATCACCCATTCTCTCAGTTTTATTGAGATACAACTTACATACCATAAAATTCAACTATTTAAAATGTACAATTAAAGGGTTTCAAGTATATTCGTAGAGTTGTGCAACCATCACCATCACCACACTCAATCTGAGAACATTTTCCTCACTCCAAAAAGAAACCTTGTGCCCGTTAGCAGTCACTCCTCATCAGGCTTTTATCACTTCTGATCTGGCTCCTTAACAGCCTTCTAACTCCTGATCTTCAACGCTCTCCTTCCAAATTTATCTCATGTTGGAAGCAGAATTTGATTCCCCTAAAGCATGGTTTAGATACTGCACCCTCTGGACTAGACACCTTCAGTGACTCCCCCAAAGAACGCTTGGGTTCAAGTGAACAAACATCCACTGACACACATTCTCGTCCAGGCACTGTGCTAGGTGCTGGGAACAAAATGCTTACTACTGAAGATCCACCATAGTGCAGGGCCCTCCGGGAAGGACCTCTCTGTCCCCACCGCACCCCATCCGGCGGAAACCCTTCCCAATTTCAAGGAACATCTTCCCCACGAGCGGCTGCGAACTATGCAGCTCTCGGGACTCCTTGACTCCTCTCTCACTTGCCCACACGTACAGCTCAATAGTTGTTTGCTCAGTACACACACAGAACGTGTTCCGTAGACGCAGCAACGCTCCTTCCCGCCGGAACCGCCAGCATCCCACCCCACCTTCGTCAGCCGTCAAACTGCTCTGCTACCGCAGGAACGGGAGATTTGAGCCACTCCTAGGAAGAGCTGGCTAGGAGAAATCAGGTCTTCCTGGTCACGTCTGCGCGACGAGACCTCCAGACCTCTATGGTTCATGCTTCCGCTCGGGAGAACGGAGCCGCCCCCTTCCGGCGCTGCTCGGCGCCCCCGGCCCGCCCCGACGCCGGCCGTGACGGAAGCACGTCGGGGGTGACCTAACCCTCCAACATGGCGGCGGCGGTAGATTAGGGCCGCGGGTCGAAGCAGCGACTGCCGCTGGGGGACCCTGTCGGAAACAGCTGCCACCGCCGCCGCCGCCTCTTTCATCTCCTCTGGGGCAGGGGCCAGGGCCAGGTGAGGGGAGCGGGGCTCCGGGCAGGCAGAGCTGGCTCCTCACCCAGCTCCTCAGGCGAGTTTCGCTGGGTAGGAAGGTATCCAGAGTCTCTTCTGCCTAACCGCCGGCTCCCCAGTGGTTCCGACGACGCGTGAGTGAGAGTATGTATGTCCTGGTGCTCCTTCGCCCGAAGGTTCTCGAAGCTTAAGGGGTCCATTCCATCCTCCCCGGACGTGTCCCGGTGGTCCCCTCCCGGGGGTTGCTGGGCGCGGCGTCCCGAGGGGGCTGCCGGTGGCGTCGCGGCCCGGCCGGTGCCGTGCGCCTAGCCTCTGCCCCGCAGATCCCTTCACGCGAACCCCGTCCCATTTTAGGACCAGGCTGGGGAACGTGGACTTCTTTTTGGTCGAGGAAAGGGATTTCTTGTGACTCAGGTAGAATGATCGTAGATTGGCTTTGCCAGTCCTAGCCGTTTCTTCTCACAGGGTGTTAGAAATTTTTTATCCTTTATTCACTGCTGTTCTGATACCCATTATCATTCCCCCCCCCCCCCCCCGAAAAACCTGCCTTCTTACCCTTGGAGGCAGTACGGTTCACAGTAAGTCGTTTCTTCTTTTGACTTTCCTCCTCTCACCATTCCAAGGAGATGCCAGGTGTCCTTCCTTCGTAAGCGACCGTGAAGGAAGACTCCCAGACTGCGAGTTGGGGCCTTAAGCAGGTTGAGGAGCGGACACTGGCCGGCTGCTCGCGGGCTCCTGACCGGCAGCTTTGTTTAGCTTTTAACCGCTCCCCGCACAAGTATTTGTTTATCCAAAAGAGCCGTCTCTCTCTTTCTATTTGGAAGTTTTAAACTAAACTCAGAGTGCCCCCGTTTTTTTCCCTTTATGATGTGAAGCAAAACAAACAAAAAGTCGTTTTGCGAAATTGTCAGTAAGATTTCCGCTGGAGGTTTGGTGTAAACCGGAATGTTGATCTCTGCCCTAACTTGTTGTGTGACCTTGGATGCGTTGCCACACCCTTCTAGTACCTTCTTTTTTTTTTTATCTTCCAGAAAGTTAATCAAATGTTTGTGTAGGTAATGAACTGTTTATACCCCATGTACACAGTTGGATAAATTTATACTGCACATTTGTACCTGGAATGTTTAAACTATTATGAAATGTTCTTCGTATGATGATAGGCCACTAAGGATTTTGAAAATTCTTTTCCTCTGATTGGTGAGGTTCTATTCTCGGTATATTTGTTTCAAATGTTTCATTTTCTCATGGAGAACTGTATCCCAATAGTTGAATTCAGTTGAAGGACATGTAAGGTTGAGTCCCGCCAGGTTATAAGGAAAACGTGCTCACTAGCACATCAGTTAATGAGTGTTTACTAAATAGCTTACACACTAAGCTTTTAGGACAAGTGGTGTGCAGCAATAAGAATCATTGTTTTAAAAATATATTTCTCTTAAGAAATATTTTAGACATACAGAAGTTTTAAACAATTACTTAGTACTGCCATTCTGCTTTTTATCACTGGTTTTCAAACATGATTTTTATTCGTATCTTATTCCAAATAAATGGTCATCAAAAGTTCTTAATATGTATTACAGAATTGAAAAGAGGGAGCTGTTTTCAGAGTAGCTGATTTTTTAACAGCTTTGTTGAGATGTAATTAGCATCATGCAACTCACTAGTTGCAGAATTTAATGATTTTTAGTATATTCACTGTGCAACCATCATCACAATTTTTATCACCCCAAAAAGAAGCCTGTACCCATTAGCAGTCATTCTTTATTCCTGCTCTCCTTCATCTCTCCTACCTAGGCAACCACTGTCTTACTTTCTGTCTCTATAGTTCTGGACATTTCATCTAAATGGGATTATACAATATATGGTCTTTTGTGACTGGCTTCTTTCAGTTAGCATAATGTTTTCAGGGTTCATCTAAGTTGTAGCATTTATCAGTACTTATTCCTCTTTATGGCCACATAATATTCCATTGTGTGATATGCTCCATTTTCTCTATTAATTGATGGGCAGTTACTTCCACTGCCCATCAATTGTATATAACATTTAGTTGTTATATATAACAACTTTGGTGGTTATATATAATGCTTTTATGACCATTCATGTGCCAGTTTTTGTGTAGACATGTGCTTTCATTTCTCTTTGGCATATACCTAGAAGTGGAACAGAGTAATTAATTTTATATCTTCCTTTTACACTAGTTATCTACATGTCTATAGGAAGCCTATTTAACTTATTGTGAGTCAGACTGTGTTTATGTGTTTGTGGGGAGAAAATGAAAGGGAAGCATTCCTGTCTGAGTACATTATCTTTGGGTGCCAGGTGCTGAGTGAAAACGTTTTCAGGCAGCTCTTAACACAAGATCGAACTAGAGGGTTTCAGTTAGGCATATTTCAGTTGGAAAGGGATAGTCTACACTAGAATACTTAGTGTCTGCTGAGTCTTAAAAACGACACCTTGCTCAGTTGCATTTCTCAGCTGGATGGTATGAATTTTTGCAATTTCACAATTTTTATTAGGATTATTTAATTTTACTTCTTTCATTTTGGAGAAAGTCCTAGAATTCTACAGGAGCTAATAAAGCATGGATTAAAAAAATACAGTTATTGGACTTCTTGTTAATTTGTGGAACTTTTAGAAAAATTCCATGCTCAAACCACCAGTGAGTTTTGAGACTAGAGATCTGGTAACCAAAAAACTTTGTTAATGTTTGAAATTCCAGACTTTTGATTTGTGACTGAGTTATCTGTCTTATTTTTCTCTTTTTAAATGGGGATTATAGATCTGTTCTACTCCATATTACTAGAATATTTAACAAATATTACTACATTATAATTTTATTTTAGTGGAAGGAAATAGTCTAAAAACAAAGAACTTCCTGAAATAATTTAATTAAAACATGTTAAATTAGGTTTCTGTTATGGTTCTATGGGGTTAAGGAATACAATATAGGTAGGATATTCTAAATTAGTATGTCTGAGGTGGGTGCTAGAAATTTCTTTCTTCCTTCCTTCCTTCCGCCCGCCACAGCATGGCCACTGAGAGTAGGTCCGGGCTGGGAACTGAATCCAGGCTGCCTGAAGCCGAACGTGGTGAACTTAACCACTGGGACTGGCCCAGAAATTTCTATTTTTAACAAGCATTCAAGGTGATTATGCTTAGACAAGTTTGGGAAACAACTGTAACAAACTCATGTTGCTGCAGATTTGTTTTTCATAAGAATTTAAAGTAGAATTTAATAGTTACTACATACCTTCTGGTTATAGTTCATAAAATGTGCTTAATTCCTGTAGTACTATCTGTGCTAGCATCTTGGGATTTGCACTGGTACTCATAAAGAAATCTGGCTTAAAAAAAAAAAAGGAAACCATTATTGGAGATTGTGGATATTACATTTGTTACTGAAGGATCATGGATGTTTTATTTGGGACTGGTTTTGGAGATGCCACCAAATGAATGTATAAACACAGGATTAAGTTACCCTAAGCTTTCTCAGATTGTCCATCTGGCTGACGGCTACTTGTAACTTAATAGAGGAACAGACTAAAGGAGTCAGGCGGAGACAGAAATGGCAGGGTAGCGCAGATATGTTCAGCAGCTTGTCAGAATTGTGCGGAAGACAGGAGTTTTCATGTTTAAGATCATTCTTGTATTTAATCACATCTTGATACTAAGAACACTCATGTGTAATTTGAATTCTAAAAGGTCTACTAGATAAAATGTAAAGAATAAAAGTAACTATGTCCTTCTCATCATTTAAAAAGAAGCTTGAGCTGTGTTAGATATGAAATGGACTCTGTGTTGGTGACACAGTGGTGGGATGGACCTGAGCATTGTCCCTGCTTCCAGGAAAGCTCTAGGGGTGGTCTCAGATCATAACTTACCTTTCATCCAATCTGTCTTTCTCCCTTTTTTTCCATGCCCCATTCTCAAAATTGACAAATGTACTTCTTTCAGTACTCTGGGTGTCTGAAATTTGGAAAACCACCTTGTTTTTCTTCCATTTCTTCCTGCTATTAGTTGTGTTACTATTTTCATCTCTCCCTTCCTCTCACCCAACACATTGCCTGGCGTGCAGTAAATATGTGTTGAATGAATGCAGGTAAGGGCGAAGAGTTCGAACTGAAGAGAATGGACCTAACCAAGTGGTTGCACTGTTAACTAGCTCAATGATTTTGGGCCAATAAATTGTCTATTCTTGTTTCTCCATCAATAAAATTGAGACTCTTACCTTTTCCTTGTAGCACAGGGGATTGCAGTGACATCAAGTGGGAAAGAGCTTCAGAAGTAGAGATCTCATGGAGATGTAAATTATTTGTGATACTTGTTAGAAATGCTAGAGCCCATTCTGCAGCATGCTGATTATTCACCACTGAGTCTTGCACAGGAAGTGGATGCCTTCTCTTCCAGAAACCTTAGAGTCCACGACCCTGTGGTAGTGCTCTGGAGTTTACATTTGGCCTTTTCTCAATGCCTTTGTCCTGTAATCTAATACAAATGCACTCGATGTGGTACTGTTCCTGAGCTCTCTACCCCACCACCTAAACACAGGCCTGAATGAGCTGCTTCATTGCTATACACTGGAAGCTCAAGCTAAATTAGAAGTTGGATGGATATTTTGTACTATAGGTCTGGTATGTTTATAACTAGAATGTCAAATTCACATTTAAAGCCTAAAAACCATATACTAAACTTAAATGATTGAAGTTTGTATTATCCTCTTCTCCATTAGTGTGAATCACTGAGAAATGACTGAATATGATTATTCACAAAATATGTAGATGTATGGGTATTAACATGTATACTAGCGCTGAGGACTTTATTGCAAATAGGATGGTGAGTGTGAAAGATGGAAAATTATGAAATCCATGATTAAGATTGCATTTATGGTTAGGCAATTGAAATTTGTAAGGAAATTTGAAGAGTGCTAGGCTAAAAATCAAATTCGGAAACTCAGTGAACTATGCTTTGTCTATGACATATGGGTTGGAGAATGACTAAAAGTGTCTTCAATGATATGGATTTTTGATAAGTACAAGAAATTTGAATATAACATTCTAGAACATCAATTTTTTATTTAAAGCATTATTCAAAATATGAGTACTTTATTCCTGTTACCAAAAAATTCTGAGACTTTTTTTTTAAAGATTGGCCGGGAGCTAACGTCTGTTGCCAGTCTTCCTTTGTTTTTTTTCTCTCCCCAAAGCCACAGTATATAGTTGTATATTCTAGTTGTAGGTCCTGCTAGTTCTTGTGTGTGAGCTGCCACCACAGTATGGCTGCTGACAGATGAGCGGTGTGGTTCCGTGCCCAGGAACCAAACCTGGGCTGCTGAAGTGCAGCGTGATGAACTTTAACCACTAGGCCATCAGTGCTGGTTCTCTCTAAGACTTTTTAAAGCTTAAATTTTGTTACTGATTTCCTCTGTTCTTCCTCCCCCTCTCTTTTGAAATTTTACTTCATAATATATTCCTTGCTCTCTATATTTATATCTCACTGGCTCCTTCTCCACTGAGTGTAAACGTGCGTAAGTCTCTTTCATGGTGTACAAAAACAGAACAAAACAAAACAAATGAACTCTCAAACCTTTGTCTCTCTTTGGCCTCCATTATTTTCTTCCCTTCAAACCATGCTCATTCTTTGAAAGAATAGACTAAAACTCAGCTTCTCTGCTTCTTCACTTCCCATTTACTCTTCAGCTCCTTGCCTTCTACCATTGCGCCTGCCAGTCAAACAAAACTGTCCTGTCAGGGATCATTACCCTGACATTTTCATTCTTTTTGATGTGTTGTTGGATTTGACAAATTTATTCACTACCTTCTTATTGTAGTGCCTCTGTTGACTTCTGTGAACACGCTCTTGCCTGATTTTCTTCCTGCCTTTCTGACTGTTCTAATCCAGACTTAAACATCTCTGCCAGCTTCTCATCTTTTGGCCTCCCTTGCAATTTTTGTTTTGCCCTGAATTCTAATTGTGTTTCTTTTTCAGATTAAACCAGTATTTCTCAACATTTTTTTTTAATGTCTGCTTTTAATAAATAAAAATTTCTCTGTCTCCTATTCCGGTGGTAGTGCTTGGAGTGGTGGAGTTGAGGGGTGCATTATTCCTCCCTCCCATCCCCTCACTGAGAGTCATTGATAGGAAGAAGATTGAAGATTTGCTGAGCTTTATTTTCTATTCTTTGTAATCTGAAAACAATAGGCACTGCTTCCTTTTCCAAGTAATGAAACTAGATATTGAATATGCTTTTTCGAATTATGTTACCCTTTCTCCCTCCCTGAAATTCTGACACTCCCTTCCAAAAGGAAATCACTGCTCTCCATTCACTCTCTAGGTAGTTTTATTGGCTTGTCTCTATGCAGAGTGCAAATTTGTATCCCCAGTCCAGGCTGCTTTCTGAGTTTAAGACCTGTATGTCGAAGTATTTGTTGTACATCTCCACCTGGACAACCCATAGGGTATTTTAAAATTCAGTATGCCCTGAAGTGAACTTGTTACCCTTCTCTAAACCAGCTCTTCTTATATTATCTGATCTGAAAGATAGAAATAACACCACTTTCCATACTTTCTACTTACTGGATTACTTTGTAATTTAGTTGGTTAACAAATCTTTGAACTCTTAGTATTTTTCCTATCCATCATCCCTTTCTTCTTTCCAGTGTTCCTGCTCTAGTTCATATCTTCATACATCTCTGTTTGGATTTCTCCAATATTCCCCTAACTTGTGTCCTTGCCCCTAATCTCCATTCTATCTTCCAAGCTGCCTCTTAGGATGATTTTTCTAAAATATAATCTGTTAATATGCTTCTCTTGTTTAAAAGCCTTCAGTGATTACTAATGTTGTTCTCTAGTAGTTTTTAGCTTGTTTTGCATCATGATCTAATTTAAGAATCGAATGAAAGAAATCTGATTTTTCTCTTCAGAAAAAATTCTCATGCACACAGAATTTGCACACAGCTTTAAGGGGTTCATTCATGGACCTGGTTAAAATAATTCCTAGCTTACAGGGTAAAATCCAAACTTCCTAGCCTTCCATAGCACACATGGCCCATCAAGTGCTGACTGCTGCTTACTCCTGAGCCTAATCCCCCTTAGATCTTATGATTTAGCCATGTCAAATTCCTTAATTTTTGTGTTGTTTTGTGCTGTTTCCAAACGCTTTTGTGCCTTTTCCTTGTCTTTTTTTTTTTTTTTAATGAGGAAAGTTGACCCTGAGCTACCATCCATTGCCAGTGTTCCTCTTTTTGCTTAAGATTGTCCCTGAGCTAACGTCTGTGCCAGTCTTCCTCTATTTTGTATGAGGGATGCCACCACAGCATGGCTTGATTAGTGGTGGGTAGGTCCACGCTCAGTATCTGAACCCACAAACCCGGGGCCACTGAAGCAGAGCGCACAAACTTAACCACTACACAACTGGGCCAACCCCTCCTTGTCTTCTTTAAGTGTAAACTTCATCCCTGTCCATCCCCAAACTGGTTCAATTAGTGAATATCTATTCATGTTCCAAGATTGGCTTAGATTTTACTTTATAAAGCCTTTCCTCATTTCCACTTCCTTTTCCTCTTCCCCAGGGAGACTTGCCCACGTCCTCTTTTGAGTTGCCCTTTCCCACTCCATGGATACTGACTTGTATCATAGAACTTTATTGTTCTTTTTTGTCTATATATTTTTGTTTTCTTCTTGGTTGAAAATGCCTGTGGGCAGGTGATTTATCTTAATTGTCTTTGTGCCTAATGCCTCTAGGGTACCTTGTATCTTAAGAAATGTGTGTTGAATGAATACAAAAAATTATCAGAAGGCGTTATCTTCTGTTTCTTTAGATGTAATTACTAGATCCATAGGCGGACTTTGCAGAATTAGAAGATTTTTCTAAAACTATAAATTTAGTAATCTTCACATGAAAGTAGTGTGTTTTTATTCTTGGGGAATTGCTATAGAATTTTTAAGAAAATTAGGTTCGAGTAAGGTCTTGATTGCAAACAACACAAAATGACTTTAGCTTACTTAAGCAGAAAAGGAACTTATGGAAAGGGCATTATTAGGTAGCTCACAGAATGGATGGGAAAGCTGGAAAATTAGGCTTGGGAAATGGGCAGGAACCAAGGGAGACTGCTGCAGGCTCAGCCAGGGTCAGTCCACAGAAATAGAAAAGTTAGGATCCATACCACTGCCTCTGCTGAACTCGTACCACCACCTTCTCCAGAATTATCTTTAAAGGTATTTCCGGATTCCAAATCCTACGTGGGAGCCTCTGACTTGGCTGAACCTAGATCACATATCTGTACCCTAGGTGCTAGGAAACAGGAGACTAGGAGAGAAAATGTCTAGCCCATTTTAGCTTTTGTAGTGGGGTCTGGGAGTTTTCTGTTACCTAAGATTAACACAATGTGGGATGTTCCATAGATAGGAAATTGGGTTTTCCATTTCATTACATTATGTTACATCACACTGCTAGCTAATACTTGGTTGATAGGCCTGAGAATACTTGTTTTACCTCTGTGGGTTTCCCTTTTCTTATTTGTAAATTTGAAATACTGTCTTGTATTAAAAGGTAACAATGTAAAAGTATTATTAAATATTTTGAGCTCTTTGAGAGTAAAACACCCTGTAAGAACACAAGAATGTGGCTTTTATTCCCATGATGTAAGCTGTAACATTTTTTCCCTTTCTTTGGAATATTATTAATAATTTTGGAATACCTTTCTGAAGTTTATGGGAACTTTTAAAGTTGAACAGGGTAGTCCAAAGCCTATTGTTCAATTTATTGAATATTTTGATATAATTGGGTAGCATTGCCCCCTGAAGATAGAAACAATATGGACTTTTAACTGTTGAACCAAGATTTCTTTTGATAGCCTAAGTAAACATTGATATAAATAGCCTTTTTTAAAAATTAAAATTAAATGAATTTTTTTAAAAGAGTATTTAACCATTCCAACAGATCTCCATGTTATCTTTCTTTTTATCTCTTTATGGAGCCACTCTTTTATTTTATACACTTCAAATTCTGTATGTGTTTTTTTCACTATTTATCATTCTAGGACATTTTTGTTAGTTTGCCTATTACAGATCTTAAATTTTGCCAACATTGTCTGTCTCTTTTTCCTATTGTTAGTTATCTGAACCTCTTTTTCTTTCATGGGATATTTCTTGAGATCTTTGTTCTTTTTGCGGAAGATTAGCCCTGAGCTAACATCTGCTGCCAATCCTCCTCTTTTTGCTGAGGAAGACTGGCCCTGAGCTAACATCCGTGCCCATCTTCCTCTACTTTATTTGTGGGACACCTACCACAGCATGGCTTGACAAGCGGTGCCATGTCCGTACCTGGGATCCAAACCAGCAAACCCCAGGCGGCCGAAGCAGAACGTGTGCACTTAACTGCTGCGCCACCAGGCCAGCCCCTCATGAGATCTTAAAGCAGTTTGAATTACTGTTTTAAGTAGAAAACGAAGTTCTTTGGGAACCTCTTAAGACATTTTGACTTGAAACAACTATTAAGGTACATAGTAGGGGGGCAAAAGGTTCAAGTTTCCAGTTATAAATCAGTTATGGGGTGTACTATACAGCATGATGTCTATAGTTAATGGTACTATATTGCATATTTGAAAGTTGCTAAAGTAGATCTTAAAAAAAAAGATACATAATAGGTAAAACAGCTAAGTCCATGTGAAGAAGTGAGAGTTGTAGTTACATTGATTAGAGTACAGGTTAGGATGCCTAATGATGAGATTCAGAATAAAGTGGCTTAAGTAACAAGTCTGGAGGCGAGCAGTCCAGGCTGGCAGGGTGGCTCTGTTCCACATGGTTGTTCAGGGACCCAAGTTTCTTCTGTCTTGTTGCTTTACCCCCAAAGTGGCATAAAGCAACACTTTGCGTGTCAAAGCTAGGTGTCTGCCATAGTCACATTTCAAACGATAGAAAAGGGGGAAAAGGAAATATTTAGGAGAAACCCACGAATTACACATGTAACTTCTGCTCATGTTTCTCTGGCTCAGACAAATCATATGATACATTAAGCTGCAAGGGAGACTGGGAAATGTCTGCAGCTGTATGGCCATGGACCTAGCTAAAATTTAGGAGGAGTCTTTATTAGTAAAAGTAATAAGAGGACATATACTGGGGCGGGGGGCATAGGTAGTATTTCTGTCATTCGTAAGTAGAGAACAGAGGGAGAGAGAGAAGGGGAAATTTGCTTTTGATCTGAAATCTGAATAAATTCCCACTTGTAAATAAATTAAAGTTACATTTTTTTTTTTAAGATTACTTGGAAGAAAAGACTGAGAAATATTTATTTTGGTATTTAGTTGAATAATTGGAGTCAATGGGAAAATGTACTGGCATGTAATAAACTTTAAACTGAAAAAATGTTCTATGTTTTTAGGTTTTACACACCTGTAAGTAGACCTTTTTGGAGCTCTGCAAGCCAACTCAATGGCGTCCTCCACTACTGTGCCTCTAGGATTTCACTATGAAACAAAGTATGTTGTTCTCAGCTACTTGGGACTCCTCTCTCAGGAGAAGCTGCAAGAGCAACATCTTTCCTCACCCCAAGGTATTATTTTTGGCTTATGGTGGTTATATTAAGTAGTGATACTTACTTTGTACATAAAAGTGTATGAATCTGAGTAATTTATATCTTTGGTTATAAGATCAAATGATACTAATAGGTTTTGAAAGAATAACCCTTCAGCCCATCCCTTCCCATCCCCTGATCCATTCCCAGAAGCAATTACTTTTGCTTTTTTTTAAAGATTGTATTTTTTCCTTTTTCTCCCCAAAGCCCCCCGGTACGTAGTTGTATATTCTTTGTTGTGGGTCCTTCTAGTTGTGGCATGTGGGACGCCGCCTCAGCATGGTTTGACGAGCAGTGCTGTGTCCGCGCCCAGGATTCGAACCAACGAAACACTGGGCCGCCTGCAGCGGAGCTTGCGAACTTAACCACTCGGCCACGGGGCCAGCCCCTACTTTTGCTTTTTAAGAGCTTGATATTTTAAATGATTGCTACTGGTAAATGTAAAAATGTACTCGGTACATTTAAATAAACAAATCCATTTGTTTTTAGAGATTTCATACTTAACAAGACATAGATTAGCGTTACATAGTTCTTTTTAAATTTTTAGTACAATTAAGTTCTTTGAATTGCCGTTTTTCAAGGATATTAGATTTAAACAATGGATTCATATGTAGTGGTCCCCCCTTATCCACAAGGGGTATTTCCAAGACCCCCAGTAGATCACTAAAACCATAGATAGTACTGAACCCTAAATATACTTTGTTTTTTCCTATACATACATACATATGATAAAGTTTAATTTATAAATTAGGCACAGTAAGAGATTAACAACAATAACTAATGATAAAATAGAATAATTATAACAACATACTGTAATAAATTGCCAGCATTACTACTCTTGCACTTTTGGGCCATTAAGTGAAATAAGGGTTACTTGCACTGCGATACTGCACCAGTTAATGTGATAACCAAGATGGCTGCTAAGTGACTAACAGGTGGGTAGCATATACAGCCTGAATGTGCTGGACAAAGGGATGATTCACATCTCAGCAGGTTGGAGCAGAATGGCTTGATATTTCACTACCCTACTCAGAATGGCGCAAAATTTAAAACTTAGGGATTGTTTATTTCTGGAGTTTTTCATTTAATATTTTGGATCGCAGGTCATGGAAACCGCAGATAAGGGTGGACTACTATATCTGATAGACTTAGAAAGTTTTTAAGTCTTTGTATTGTGAAGTTGTATGTATCCTTCTTTAAATATTTTGCCAAACAAAGCTTAAAACAGTTACGGAGTCTCAGTTAGTCTTGTTCATTGAGCTGTAACATCATCATCTTAAATATTCTAATCCATAGATTTCTACTGCAGCTATAGAGGTACTTCTTATTTATCTCCTGCCATTCTAACTCGAGAAAGGATAGTCTTGAGAATTCAGCAATGATGGAATCGAGTAGCCATTCTAACAAGAGGGCTGACAGAAGGTATCTTAACAATGCTAATTTAAATACTGACGTGTAACTAGTGGATGTGTTCTGTTTTTAAATATTGAATCATATTTTGAGTACCCCAAGGCAGGTTGCTATTTAAACAAAATTACATCAAAATGACCTTAAAAACTCATAAAAGAAAACGTGATACCAAATCTTTATTATTTCACCAAACTTACACAACTATTTTACTTTCTATTGTCTTGTAATCTTTATCGATATACACATAGTTTTTACATAGTTGTAATCAGTTATTTGTGATTTTTTTCACTCAGTTTTATCTTAAAACATGTTTACGTTTCTATATTTCATCTCTTCTATTATTGTGTGTCTAACTATTTCCAGTTTTTTAAAAAAATCAGTAGCATCGTATAAAATTTTTGGTTTACCATAAAAGCCTGTTTGCCAAGGTCACTAACACTGGCAGTAGGCTTTAATTGAAAAAGTCGATTAAAGAGGGAATCATAAATAAAGAGGTTATTATAAGAAATTTTAATTTAAAGTGTTAATAAATTTACATTTATTTAGCAATTTTGATGTAGGGCCAAAGCTTTTTTTTGAATGTGGATCTGTTGATTGAGATTCCATGGCATATTTTTAGCATAAACCGTATCTATTACCTGTAGTTTCCAATTTATGTTTATTTAAAGTGGAGTAACAACATAAAGACACTTATAAAACAATCTGATTGAAGAGTCATTCTAAATTTTTATGACTTTTTTCTCCAGTCTTTTACAGTTGGTTCTCTCACACCCAGTAGGATATGGCATTTTTTAAGAATGCTTTTTTTTTTTCGTTTTTCCTCTCCAAAGCCCCAGTACATACTTGTATAGTCTAGTTGTAAGTCCTTCTAGTTCTTCTATGTGAGCTGCTGCCACCACAGCATGGCTGCTGACAGACGGGTGATGTGGTTCCATGCCCGGGAACTGAACTCAGGCCACCGAAGCAGAGCACGACAAACTTCAACCACTAGGCCATCAGGGCTAACTCTGATAGGGTATTTTTAAAGCAACTTCCCCAAACATTTAATTTAGCTTTCATAGAAATATGAAGTCTCTTTGCACAATCATCTTTCAATTATGTCTATGATTTTAAATGTTAGAGAATTTCAGTAAGTATAATTTTCATAAACAGGTTGGGAGAGAAATAGCTGATTCTTGGTAAGCATACAACTTATGCAAGTGTGCTAGAAAGTAGTCTACTAGCTGCATGTGTTCAGCTTGCTGTGGGCATTGTCAGTATGTTTTATAGTGAGGCTGTAGTGGGTCTCTTAATCCAACAAATCACTTCGCGGAGGTTAATTAAGAGCACTTCTACTATATATTGTTGTTTTCCCCCGGTTATTTACTTTTGCTAAATTATCTAGAGTCAAACTACTGCATCAAAGAGGAGTAATATTTTTGTGAGGAGCTTGCCATTTAAAATAAGTAGGTAGCCTATAAATTGTCAAAGCATGTAACATATCTTTTTTAAGTTTTCACACATTGTCTTAAAAACTAGTTATAACTTCTGAAAATGCTGGATCCTATTGTTCTAAGACTTGGTGCTTTAGACTCAGTGAACATCTACCATAATAGACTTACTTTGAGTACAGCTGAGGAGTTGCATTGATAGTGATTAATGCATACATGGTTAGCACATCTGAAATAGGGATTGTGTCTGTACAATATTGCAGTTTGGGAGGAAGATTCTGGGAATTAATTTTATGAAACGTGGTTTTTATATTGAACCTCCTAGAACTCTTTAGGTGCCAAAAATAGACATCCCGACTAAGTGAATTAGAGCAAGACCATTTATTACTCTAGCCCAGCAAACACCAGGAGTATTACCATGGTAGCAGTGGTTCTCCTGCCCCTAAGTACCATAGGGTAATGGAATGAGCTCACTCAATGGCATTTCATATAGTGGCTTGTGCTGCAGCTGAGGAACCTAGTACTAAGGGCTTAGCACCTTTTGTAGCAAACAGTAAGCAAGCTAGTTCCTTCTCCCAGAGAGCGAGCCGTCCATTGTGGTCATCTTGACTTACCTAATTGCCTACCTGACTAGCTATAGGCATGGCTTAGAGTCAGAGGACAGGTGTTCAGTTTGTCATACTCGGCAAGGACATACAGGGATACTTAGGGCTCCTTGCAGGCTATTGGTCCCAACAATCTACCCCTCAAGATTAAATGCAGTGGCATTCAGTGGAATCCATTCAGTTTGTCTAATATAACACTTGATTCAGGCCATTATCAAGAGAATCTGAATTAGCAGGATGAGGCCATTCTGAGTGTTAATCTCAGGCATCCACCTCAGGACCCCAGATTCAGCCAAGTGAATAAGTCCCGAGGGGACTAGTAGGTCTTTTTTCACATAACCACTTAGTTTCCTTTCCTTTAGCATGTATGGGTTGTTCCACCTAACCAGTAGTAATTCACCTCAACAGGAAATGTTGTCAGCTGTACATGCTCCTCCCTGTTCAGCCAGGATGTAGTTCAAGACCAGTCTATTGCCCATTATAATCCATGCAAGGGCATTTAGACTGATGTGCTGATCTTCTAGCGCTTGTTCCCTCTCATTGGCTGTTGTAGCTAAAGTTAAGGATACATTCCTGATTATTATCTGTGGGGCACGAACTCCAATACCAGAGAACAATATTTGCTTTGCTGTATGGAACCAGGAGTCAGTGTATCCCTGGATAGGACAGCTTTCTTTGTCTAGGGACACCACAAGGGGACTGCAGTCCAAAGGCTAGTGTCATTGACTGTTAGGAATATTGTCCAGGGCAGAGTTGGTAAACAGCAGGCCTTATAATGTTAGATTTAGTTCATTAAGAAACGTTTTCAAGTCTGCAGCAAAAGCTAATTTCCAAAGCTGTTCATTATTTGATAATAGTGGTTGAAGGTGGTTCTTCTTGTTCAGAAAAATTCCTTTGTTGTTCTTGGGCTCAAAAAATTGTAATAAAACACTACCACTGCTTAGCCATTGAACTGCTGTGCGATAGGGTATGTCAGGGTATTCAGCTTTGATTTCTGACAAAAATTCATGGAACTGACAATGATTAAGTCCATGACAGCAAATGAAGGTCACTGTTGAAACCCCTGGTTCATTAACACAAGATAGATTGAAGTATTTCCCAGAATATCTATTGAAGAATACTACAACGAATAACCGTAAGTTTTAAATACCTTACATTGTCACAATCTTTGTAAATTTCTCCAATTAATAAGCCACCTTCTGCTCCACACATATTTTTTTCCACTATCAGTAACACATCGTAGCAGATTCCACTTCGGGTTGTAGTGAATTAGTGTTTTCTCAATTTCTTTGAAAATACCTGTAATTGTTCTGTGCAGACTTTGCCAGTTCTTTGGTCACGTAGCACTTGGCATTGACTCCTTGAATAAACAGCAGCTGAGCAGTTTCAGACATCAGTTAGTACATCAAGAGCCAAGGAAAAGCACTCAATTGTTTGCCTTGTATTTCAGTTGACTATTGATGTTGTTCCCCTTGTCCGCAACTCATTGAACAACTGTTCTCTCCAAAAGACTAATAATCTTAAATTTTTATTTTATCTGGACATGTTTCTTCAGCTCCTGCAGTTGAGCACAATTTAATTAACTCAGTGTCAGTAGATGACTTTCCTTGCTTGGCTAACAACTGAGCCACCTAGAAACTTATTTTGGTTGTGGCCTTATTTTCATTTTTATGAAGAAATTTTGTGATGAGATGTTACGCTTTTAAGTTTTCTAACTTTTTTGACTGTTGCTTTCCTGTGAGTTGGGAATATTGTGATGAGTGCTTTATAGTCTGGTAATACCAATGTATATTGTGTTCTTTTAGCACAACTATAATGTCATTGCATAATAAACACAATACTTTGCCATCTAATTTGATGACAAAGTAATCTATATTCCATTATGCCTTACAAGGAGGATATTCAAAGTCCACTTGTCTCTTCTTATTTTGACACCATGGGTGTGCACAGGTAAAATAAAAGTTGTGGTACAGCAATGCCTATGGTGGTTGAAATGCCATTAGTTATAATTGTGTCACTGCAATTTGTAGTGCACTGAGCAACAGTGTAAAGCTGTGAGAGCGCCTCGCATAGTCTCTGTTGCTCATCTCTGCCATTGTAGCACAAAACAACCATAAATGATAACTGAATGAATGAGTGTGACCATATTCTAATTAAATTTTATTTATGGGCACTGGATTTCATATAACTTTTATATATCACAAAATATTAATCTTCAGATTTTTTCAACCATTTAAAAAATGTAAAAACCATTCTTAGCTTGTGGGCTGTACAAAAACATGCAGGGGCTCAGATTTGGCCCATAGGTCGTAGTTTGCTGATACCTGAGGTATTACATCACTGCAAGGAACATTTTCTTTTTTTTCCATTGTTATTAAGGAGCTCATTTCATTTATGCACAAAACTAAATGCTGGATTTTTTTGTTTTTTTATAGATTTTATTTTTTTCCTTTTTCTCCCGAAAGCCCTCCGGTACATAGTTTTATATTTTTGGTTGTGGGTCCTTCTAGTTGGTGGCATGTGGGATGCCGCCTCAGCATGGCTTGATGAATGGTGCTATGTCTGCCCAGGATACAAACTGGTGAAACCCTGGGGCTGCCGAAGCAGAGCACGCAAACTTAGCCACTCGGCCACTGGGCCGTCCCCTGTTTTTTTAATATTAAGCCCAAATTTGTCTCCTTGTCACTTTCATTCTTTAATCATATTTCATTTTTTATTATATAAGTAATATATATTTGAAGCTGTTTAGGAAATGGAAAAAGAAAGTAAGAAGAAAATCTTATAATCCAGTAATTGAAATTAATAAATGTTAACATTTTTTCCAGAGGTTTTTATAGGTACATATAAATTTGAATTTATGGTTTATAAAAGTGAGGTCATATGTATGATTTTTTCTTTTTTAAGATTTTATTTTTCCTTTTTCTCCCAAAGCCCCCCGCTACATAGTTCTGTATTTTTAGTTGTGGGTCCTTCTAGTTGTGGCATGTGGGATGCTGCCTCAGCATGGCTTGATGAGCAATGCCATGTCTGTGCCCAGGATTAGAACTGGCGAAACCCTGGGCCGCTGAAGCAGAGTGTGTGAACTTAACCACTCGGCCACAGGGCCGACCCCTATATGATGTTTTATAAGACTTTAAAAATTGACAATATATGTGAACATCTGTCCATGTCAATAAATAAATATCTGTAGTCTCCTACTGTAGGACATTTAGGATATTCAGTATTTGCTGGTAAAAGGTAATCATCAGCCTTCTTTGGAGTGGGCACATGACAGTCCTTCAGTTAGCCTCCAAATTTCTTAAAACTTTTCCTTCCCACTTTCCTTTACTTTTCCAGAACCTTCCCCTGACTAGTAATGGCCTGATAGGTCTAGAAAAACACTTTTTAAATACGACTTTGTGCAATGATGAAAATGTTCTGTATCTGCTCTAATATTGCAGTCACAAGTCACATATGACAATTGAATGCTTGAAATGTGACTAGTGTGACTGAGGAACTGAAGTTTTAATTTTATTTAAACTTAAAAAGCAACATGTGGCTAGTGCCTACAGTATTAGACACACAGATCTAGAACTCAGTTTTTTATCTTCCCCTCTAAGCCAGCCACTATTTTTACAGTAATTTGTTAATGATACCACTTGCTAGCCATGCTTGAGACATAGGAGTCATCCTTGAGCTCTTATCTTTGCTTCTTGCCCTCTTACTTTGTCAGCTGTTAACCAACTGTCCCAATTTTGTGATGATTTTCCTACAGGCCCTGCCCCAAATTATAGTAAATGTCTCCTGATTTTTCTCCTTCATTTTATGTCTTCTCCATCATACATTTTGCATACTGCAAGCAGATTGAGCTTCCTAACATTGCCTCTTGCGTGGAGAACCCACAGCTGCTCCCTTTTCCCTAGGGCTACTCTATAAAACTTCCCTTGGTTTCCGTGGTCTGGTCCCATTACCTATTGTGTCTTATGTCTGTTATTGGCTTGTACTTTAAGCAAGCCATGTTTATTTGTATCTGTGTTTTTTCACTCAAGCTGAGGTGCTCTAGAATGGTAAATTCCCATGATAGTGATTACTGATGCTTACCCATGTCTCATTCTTTTTCTCTCCTTCCTGGCCCATGGGAAAATTGCATTTAGGCAGGGCCATGTGACTAGTCCCAGCCAATGAAATATGAATGGATGTGATTTGTGTCACTTCTAGACTGTGGCATTTAAGAGCCAGTATGCCTTTCCCCATTTTTCCCCTTGCCTTATAGTATGTATGTAGGGGTAGAGGGGAACCATATGTTCCTAATGGCCTAGTTAAAATAGGGCAGAACCACTATCAGGCAGGGTTGCTAAGTGACTGTATGAAGCAGTTGGCTTGCTTTCCATTTCCCCCGGTGACACGTGTAACATGAGGGAGATATGGATCTTTGAGTTAAGTTGCTGAAATTTTGGCTTTATTTATTTTTGCAGCATAGACTAACATGTCCTAATTAACATAGCTCCCAAATAGACATATGAAGGTGACCAGCTGTCTGGTTTGCCAAGGATTAAGTAAAACTGGGAAAATCCGGGGCAAACTGGGACAAGTTGGTCACCATATAATACATACACACTTCTCTATCTATCCAAAAATTCTACTTATTTATGTTGTTTCTCAGCTGTAACAGACTTCATGCTCCACAAAAACCAGGCCTTTTCAACCCCTCTGATTTAGTAAATTTGTAAGGACCTTAAGGGATTATGTAAGCCTGTATTGATAATTTTTTTTCCTGCTTGAGCATAGAATTTTTTCCACCTGAAATTGTAGATTCTGAGAAGTTTACCTGCTCTAGCATTTTTGTTTTGCTTTGTTTTTGAAATTTGTTTGTCCTTATATTGTTTTCTTGTAAGCCCAAGTACAAAATATTTACACATAAATACAAACGTGTAGGCTAACTTTTTAGAGGGAAAAATTAGGTTCTTGTTGCTGTCTTTGCTGCTTTACTATCCTATTGGTTATCTAATTTGTTGCCTTACTATCCTATTTCTTGAGATGTGATGTAGAACTCACTCATGCCATGCTGTTATAAATAGGATGTGCTGTAGCAGTCATTGGGTAATGTAGGTAGAGTTTGGTTTCAAGTTCATGAAGCAAGAAGTATGAGAAAAAGAGACTAAAGGAGGTGACCCTTTCATGACTCAAGATTTCTGTCACATTAAATGTCTTTCATTTTTTCCTGAGGCATGCTCAGTACAGAATTTTCCATAAATCGTTAACTACACTTCCAGAACTAGTCAACTCTTCCAATTCTTCCAGACTTCCAGATTTGTGCTGAATATAGTCAACACTGTTCAGGATTATATAGTCTGTCTAGTAGAAGTCCTGACTTGCATATTTGATGCCACATAATAACTTTTGTTATACTCAACTTTTCATTTATTAATATAGAGCACTTTGATGCTGTAGTAATTAATATGGATTTGACAATAAGACATTTCTTTCTTAGGAAAGAGAGCAAATTCATGTCTGTTAATTAGTAATGTAACTATCAAAGAGTAACCCCTCATTTTCCCCTCCTCCCTCCAGCTCCAGGCAACCGCTATTCCACTTTCTGTCTCTATGAATTTTACTATTCTAGGCATCTCATTTGAGTGAAATTATACAATATTTGTCCTTTTGTATCTGCTTTATTTCGCTTAGCATAATGTCTTTAAGGTTTATTCGTGTTGTAGCATGTATCAGAATTTCATTTCTTTTTAAAGCTGAATAATATTCCATTGTATGCCTATAGCACATTTTATTTATCTGTTCATCTATTGATAGACATTTGGGTAATTTCTACCTTTTGGCTATTGTGAATAATGCTACTATAAACATTGGTGTACAAATATTTGTTTGAGTCTCTGCTTTCAGTTCTTTTGGGTATATACCCTGGTGTAGAATTCCTGGATCACATGGTAATTCTGTTTAATTTTTTGAGGAAGTGCCATACTTTTTTTCACAGGAGCTGCACCATTTGACATTCCCATCAGCAATGTGTGGGGAATACAGAGGGGTTCTGGTTTCTCCATATCCTCACCAACACTTGTTTTTTGTTTTTTTTAATAATAGCCATCCTAATGGGTGTGGTGTGAAATGGTATCTCGTTGTGGTGGCTCATTTTATTGCTGAAGAATATTCCATTGTATGAGTACCATAGTTTGTTTATCTATTTACCTATTGGAGAACATCTTGGTTGCTTCCAAGTTTGGGCAATTATGAATAAAGCTGTTGTAAACTTTCATGTGCAGGTTTTTGTGTAGATGTAAGTTTTCAGCTCATTTGGTAAATGCCAAGGAGGGTGATTGCTAGATCATGTGGTAAGAGTATGTTTAGTATAATAAGAAACTGCCAAGCTGTCTTCCAAAGTGGCTGTACCATTTTGCATTCCCACCAGCAATGTATGAGGAGGGTTCCAGTTTCTCCACATCTGTGTCAAACTTGCTATTATCATATATGTTTTTTTTTTTAAGGAAGATTTGCCCTGAGCTAACATCTGCTGCCAATCCTCCTCTTTTTGCTGAGGAAGACTGGCCCTGAGCTAACATCTGTGCCCATCTTCCTCTACTTTATATGTGGGACACCTACCACAGCATGGCTTGGCAAGTGGTGCGTAGGTCTGCACCTGAGATCTGAACTGGCAAACCCTGGGCTGCCGAAGCAGAATGTGTGAATTTAACCACTGCTCCACTGGGCTGGCCCCACTATTACCCATAGTTTTGATTATAGCTATCCTAATGGGTGTGTAGTAGTATCTCATTGTGGTTTTAATTTGCATTTTCCTAATGGCTAATGATGTTGAACATCTTTTCATGTGCTTCTTGGCTGTTTGTATATCTTCGGAGAAATATCTTCATATCTTTTGTCCGTTTTTAATTGTGCTATTTGTCTTTCTATTGTTGAGTTGTAAGAATTCTTTATATATTTATATATTCTGGATACCATACCCATATCAGATATAATCATGTGCTGCATAATGGCATTTCAGTCTGCAACAGATTGCATATATGTTGGTGGTCCCATAAGATTAGTACTAGATAGCCTAGGTGTGAGGTAGGCTATACCCATCTAGGTTTGTATAAATACTGTAGGGGAGGAAGACATTTTCCTCTACTCTTGTAGGTTCTTCTGACTGGTCCAAGAACTAAATTGACATGAGACAGATTAACAGGAGAAAAACAAACAAAAGTTTAATAGCATGTATACATGGGAGAAACCCAGGAAAACCAAGTAACTTACCAAAATGACTGAAGTCCTCTGCTTAAATACCACCCTCAGCTAAAGACAAGAGAGGATGTTGGGGATGGGGAGAGTCAGGGACTTCAAAGGGAAGGAAAGCAATTCACAGGTAAGTCAAAAGGAGCAAATGTTTAGAAAACAAGTGTTTGGCCAGACAGAAACAGAAGAACACAGAAGGGAGCCCAACAAGCAAGCTTTTCTAGGTTCCTCCCTCCCTACCACCTAGTTCATGTGATGTTAAGGTGATAGCTCACTTCCTGAAACAGGTCTTTTTTTATTGGAATTCTTTAGGAGGAGGTTAAGGGGGAGGTAACAAGAAAACTTTCTGAGTCTTTTGTTTCTTAAAAATAATCAGCCTAAAATAATCTTCATGTTAAAGAGACACATTTTGGGGTGGCAAATTTTGTTACCCTTCCATATACTGTCTGATGTTTGCACAGCAATGAAATTGCCTCATTACGCATTGCGTCATTACACATTTCTCAGAACATATCCCCATCATTGAGTAACACATGACCATATATGATTTCCAGATATTTTCTTCCATTCTCTGGTTTGTCTTTTCACTGTATTGGTAGTATCCTTTGACATACAGAAGTTTTTAATTTTTATGAAGTCCAGTTTATCTGTTTTCTCTGATTTCATGTGTTCTTGGTGTCATGTCTAAGTAACCATGGCTAAGTAACCTAATCTAGGGTCATGCACATTTTCACCTATGTTTCCTTCTAAGAGTTTTATAGTTTTAGGTGTTAAATTTAGACCTTTGATCCATTTTGAATTAATTTTTGTGTATGGTGTGAAGTAGGGGTCCAGATTCGTTCTTTTGCATGGGAATATCCAGTTGTTCCAGCACCATTTGTTGAAAAGGCTGTTCTTTTCCCCATTGAATAGCCTTGGTACCCTTCTCAAAAGTCACTTGAGGGCCAGCCCGGTGGCGCAGTGGTTAAGTGTCCATGTTCCACTTTGGCGGCCTGGGGTTCCCCGGTTCAGATCCCAGGTGCAGACATGGCACTGCTCAGCACACCATGCTGTGGTAGGCGTCTCACATGTAGAGTGGAGGAAGATGGGCATGGATGTTGGCTCAGGGCTGGTCTTCCTCAGCAAGAAGAGGAGGATTGGCAGCAGATGTTAGCTCAGGGCTAATCTCCCTCAAAATAAATTAATTAATAAAATAAATTAAAAAAACAAAAAAACCCCACATATTTAAAGTAATTTTTTTTTAAAAAAAAGTCAGTTGACCTTAAATATATGCGTTGATTTGTGGCCTCTCAATTAGATTCCGTTGGTCTATATGTCTGTTCTTATACTGTTACCACATTATCTTGATTACTGTAGCTTTGTAGTAAATTTTGAAATTGTGAATTGTGAATCCTCCAACCTTCTTCTTCTTTTTCAAAATTGCTTTGACTGTTTTGTCTCTCTTGCAATTCTATATCAATTTTAGGATTGTCTTGTCCATTCCTGGAAAAAGGGCAGTTGGAATTTTGGTAGGGATTGTGTTGAGTCTGTAGATCAATTTGGGGAGTATTGCCATCTCAAATCAACTTTTCAAGACAGGTTCTTATAACCCATGTGGGGAAGGCAAAAATTTCCCCCCTTCTCTTCTTGTTTGTTATAGCTGGTGAAATAATTAAAATGCCATAAGGCAGGTTAACAGGAGAAAATCATATTTAATTTCTGTGCAAGGGGAATTCACATAAGCGTGAAAAATTCCAGAGTCAGGCAAAATGAGGTATATATGTCATTCTGGGCTAAGGAGAAGGGGTCAAGGGTCTGGGCCTTAAAAGGGAAAGGAGGCAGTTTACAGGAAGATGAAAAGACCTAATGTTTGGCACAGAAATATTTGTTGGGCCATCAGAGATATTGGGACACAGAGAAGACTTTGATCAAACGAGCCTTGCTAGGTTCCTTCCTGTGTACCTCACCTAGTACATATTATACTTTGTAGAGTATCTGTATATCTATACTATATAGCTGTTTCCTGAAACAGGCTTTCTATCTTAAATTCTTTTTTTTTTTTTGAAGGGAAGCTGAGTTTTATTTAGAAAATTAACAGCAATTGAAAAATAATGTTAAAATGTTTTAAGAACAGTTTCAAAATAATTAGCAATTTGTCATTTCATGAGTCTAGACATTCTAAATAAATTTGTTTTAAATTGTTATGATTATCTTTAAAAAACAAAATATGTTGAAATAGTTGTCACAAGGCATTAGTTATATGTAGGAATTATAAGATAAAATATAAAATTAACAAGAACATGCAATTTTTAAAATTATCTTTTCAACTAGAAACTAAGTCTTTAGAGAATTTAGTTTTCATCTGTCTATCGCCGTCATTGTTATATAGTCCTTATAATGAATTGAATTCAATTCTGGATCACTTGCAGCAGGCAACATTTCTTCTGTTTTCTCTGAGAAAAAGGCTCACCTTCTTCAGTCATATACTTGCTCAGTTCTTCCTTAGAAAGAAACCCACATTTTGCTGGCTCCAAGACCTCAAAAGATCGAAGAAGGATATCCTCTGGAATTGGTCTCTGTCTTCTTTCTAGCAGTACTTCAGTCATCACTGGAAGAAATTTTTTGAATCAAACGTATCCAGTGGGTTCTTCTTCCTCTCCCTCTGCAATCAGATCCTGCAGCTCTCCTTGACTAGAGTAGCATCCTAATGAACTGAAGATTTTTCTGATCTTCTCCATTCCACCTCCTCTGAGGGGGGCTCCAGCCTCTCGGCCCTCTGTCATATGGCTGCGTGGATCTCTCAGACGTCTTCTGTGTTGTGTTTGGATGTCCTCTATTGGAGTATGGATGTCTTTTTCATTGTATGGTGGAGTGGAGAGATTACCAGGAATGCTCACTCGTCGTGATGCTGATGTCACTCACTTGCCCAAGACTTACTTCTATCTTAAATTCTTTTAGGCAGTTGGTGGGAAGGTCAAAGTTTCTTCGTGAGTCTTTTTTTTCTTAAAAATAATCAGCCCAAGATAATCCTCAAGACAAACACATTTTGGAGTGGCAAATTCTTCTCCCTTATACTCCATCCCAAATTATGATTCACAATTCATTATTTCTGGAGATGTGTACTGTTTCATTTTCTCAGTCTTTCTATAAGGAACAGGAGATGTTTGACCCCGACCACTATGAAACCAGACTTTGAGTGGGTGCATGGTGGATTTTCTCTGTGTTCTTCTCCTTCAAATTTGTCCTCCCTCAAATCTGTCGCCCAGTCTGCAGGATACCTGGGGGGTGTGGTAGCACTGGAACCTGAAAACTGCTATTGTGATTGGCTATTTTGGAATTTTTTTTTTTTTTTAAATCTGGTTTCTTACTTACTGGTCCAGTATGGTATCATTTGATGTAGTTGTTTTTTGCTACTGGATGAATAATTGAACCATGTTATCTATATGTTCAGTAGATGTTTTAAATTTGATTATAATTATTTGGGTTTTCTAGAGCAGTATTTGCCAAGATTAATTGCCTGAATGCTTTTAAAACAAAGATCATGGAGCCCTACCCTAGACCTGCTGAACCAGATGCTTCATGCTGGAGCCTGGGAATCTGTATTTTTAATATATTCTCTTAGTAATTTTAATGTGCCTCCGGTTTGGGAAACCATAGATTTAGAAAGTATTGTATTCTGGAATGTCTAGCCCTTGCAACTGTTCTAAACTTATTGATCTGATATTCACTTTGAAAGCCCTGAGTGTATTTCAGGACTGGAATGTAATGATTGCTGACTCACCTGACTTCATTTGACACTGAAGTGGGTGGGGTTTAGTGTGCTAAAGTCTGTTTATCGCTGAAATATTTTTCTTTGGGTTTATAGCGCAAGATTTATGCTGCATTAGTGCTACTGTGTAGCTCTGTGCTTTTGAAAGTCTGGGCGGTGTTGATTAAATGAAAATCACTGAATCTGGCTTTGTCATTGGTTAGCTAAATAAATAGCCTTTTGTGTCCTGACAGCAGTAGACTTTTTCTGGTTTAGGTTTTCCACATGGCTGATTATCAAGTATGACAACTTGTCATCTGTAATCAGCATCACATTAGTCTCAGGAGAATAGGCACTCCTTTAATCAGCTGCTTTTCTTTAAATCTGGTGGGGTGAGGCATATGGTAACCAAGACATTATTGTCATTTACTTTGTGGCTTTCTGGTGGTGTGATTGGGTGTGTGGGTATGTGTATGTTTTAGGTGTGTAGATTTTCCAAAAGGCAGCAGATGGCAGATAGAACATTCATGTATTCCTTATTTTTCACTGTACATCAAAAATTATAATCGTATATTTTAGAAGTCAGTAATAATTTTGCTTACCAGAAGACCTACTTTCTAGTTTTGTTTGTGTATGATATATTTGAGCCTGGGCTAGTCATTTAAATTCTTTGAGTCCCATATTCTTCGTATAATAAGGAGGAAGAACAACTTTTACTTTACAGACCCTTTCAAATCTAAAATTCAGTTGGTTCAGAGAATGGTTAAACTCTCATAAGCATGGAGACAACAGTTGAGGTCTTATTCTTTCCATTCTTCATCCTCCATATTCTCCATCACAATTCCATCACCATAAATAAATGGTCTAGTTACTGTCCTATGTCTGTGTTTGGTCTGTACTCTGTTCTCTTATACAAAATGAATTCTCATTTTCTTTATTTCATTTAACTTTTATCATTTGAGCTAGCCTCAAAATATACTGATAACATTGGTTTTTTTATAGTCTTTTCTTTTTTTCTGCTTTTTCTCCCCAAATCCCCACAGTACATAGTTGCATATTTTTTAGTTGTGGGTTCTTCTAGTTGTGGACTGTGGGACGCTGCCTCAGCATGGCCTGATGAGCAGTGCCATGTCCGTGCCCAGGATCTGAACCGGCGAAACCCTGGGCCGCTGAAGTGGAGTGTGCGAACTTAATCACTTGGCCACGGAGCTGGCCCCAACATTGATTTTTTTTATTCCTCTGAATTTATATAACTTTCATTTCATTGTCTTTTTTCTTAAGCGTCCTCTCTCCCCAGCAAGGTTGTCATCTATACATTATAATCCTTTGAGTCTTCATCACAGTGACAGTGATAGCTATCACTATCAAGTGTTTGAGTACTTTTTTAGTTCTCGCTTGACACAAGTCTACTTGACACAAGTCTAGGACAAAGGAACTATCTCAAATAGTTTGTAATTTGGTCAGAATAATGATAATAAACTATAAAATCATTGAACACTTTAAGGTAGTAAATATTTAAATGTTAAATGATGTGGCACAGGCTAAATGATATAAATGTTCAAATGTCAGTGATTTAGAAGTAGTCAGTGAAGATATTGTGGAGAAGCAGAGGGACTTAAACTGATTCTTGCAAAGTGGACAGAGTTTGAATAATCAGGAAAAGAAAGGACAGTCCAGGTTAGGTAAAATTGTAGCATAATATGTCTTTTTCATTAGTGAAGAAATTGGCAGTGAGTTCATACTGAGTAGGAACAGAAATGAATTTTTTAATTTATTTAAATTCATATAATTTATTGTGGCTTATAATACATGATGAAAACATATAAATAAACAAATAAAAGCATTCTAATAAATAAAACCAGAATAGGGAAACTGTACACTTCTATAGTGGGAATAATAGATCACAGATATGTAGTCTATAAAGTCTCATACAGTAATATTGATCAGTGAATTTGGTTCTGAGGCAAAGCCAAAAAAAAAAAATGGAGGTATACTTAGTAACAGGATTATTTTTCCATAACTAAAAGCTATACTATTTTCTTCTAAGTGGAACATTATTCTTTAAAAATATTTTATTTCACTTAGAGCATTATTACATAGGGTACAGAGTAATGTAGTAGAAAATATTGTCAATATCAAATACAGTATTAGGTTTCAAAACATTGTCTCGTAATGTGATTCTGGATAAAAGCTAGGGAAATGACACCAAAGTGCAACTCAGTTAAAACAAATAGTTGACACTGTCTGGGTACCTAGATTATATGTGTGTACTTTTCTGATGATCCAGTTTAATATGAGGATAAAATCTAGACTGCAGAAGAATGGAAGGACTACCTGTCACATCAGGAAACCTTATAAAAAATTAAATCCAACAGGTTGTATTTGGCAAGAATCTGAAATGTTTAGGTGCTCTGTGTTTCTGATTAAGGGCAGGTCAAGAGCAAA
Organism: Equus asinus; assembly: GCF_041296235.1. Lineage (NCBI taxonomy): Eukaryota > Metazoa > Chordata > Mammalia > Perissodactyla > Equidae > Equus > Equus asinus. The sequence continues at coordinate 11,680,275 of NC_091811.1, read as the reverse complement.
CTAGCAGATGTTAAGTTCAAAATGTTTCTGTGGAACTTTTTAAAAGGCTAATAACCAAGACATTTTTCAGCATGGTCGTTACCCTACCTCTGTCATAGAAGTATCTTTGAAGGAGTATCAGTAGGTAAAAGAAGGACTTCTCTTAAAAGCACTTTCATTTACTGTAGCTCATGACAATGATTGATCAGACTTCTTACATTGTTGAATATGGCAGAGATTATTTTAGCCTGCAAAAGTTTGAAGGCAAATCTCTTATAGGCAAGTCACACCTTGAAATGTAGAAAATCATGGAACATCTGGTATTCAAGAATGTTTTCGGGGCTGGCCCTGTGGCCGAGTGGTTAAGTTTGCGTGCTCCGCTGCAGGCAGCCCAGTGTTTTGTTGGTTCGAATCCTGGGCGCCGACATGGCACTGCTCATCAAACCTCGCTGAGGCAGCATCCCACATACCACAACTAGAAGGACCCACAACGAAGAATATACAACTATGTACTGGGGGGACTTGGGGAGAAAAAGGAAAAAAAATCTTTAAAAAAAAAAAAAAGAATGTTAGCTTCTTAGTAAAACTTCTCAGATGAGTTTATTGTGAAATGTACCCTAAATTGAAAAAATTTAATTTTCCTTTTGAATGTTTGAATATAAACTAATTAAATTCGGTTGGACATCTATTCAGGGAAAAAAGATTTTAATTTTAGTTTTAGATCAGTTGATCTAAATTGCTCATTTTCTCTTATAGCAAATGAAGAGCAAGAGTAATTGCCTGTCAAGATTTCTCCTAGTTCCTGTTATAACAGCCCTATAGTATATCATTTGGCATTATTTAAACTATCAGAAGGTTGTTTCTGCTGATTTAAACTCTTACAGTACTGAAAGCGGATTCTGTATAAGTGTCATTGATTAGAAATTTATGATGAACTGTTTTTGTTCACAGAGACAAGGCTTGGGGAAAGATCACTGTTAAATAGTAACAGACTTTAGAGAATCAAAAAGGCTTGATGAGGGGCTGGCCTAGTAACCTAGTTGTTAAGTTCAGTGCACTCTGCTTTAGTGACGGGTTGAGTTCTCGGGTGTGGACCTACACCATTTGTCAGTGGCCATGCTGTGGTGGTGACCCACATACAAAATAGAGGAAGACTGGCACAGATGTTAGCTGAGGGCAAATCTTCCCCAAGTAAAAAGAGAGGAAGATTGGTAACAGGTGTTAGCTCAGGGCGAATCTTTCTCACCACACACACACAAAAGGCTTGGTGAGTGGGAACTACTATCTATTGAGCATTTTTGATGTGATGAAACTTGATTTATTTCTCTGATTACCCTTGACAACACCCCTTTGTGTTTGTTATGATTTTCCCATTTTACATAAGAGGAGAGGCTCAAGAAGATTATTGTTCTTGTCCAAGGTCACATGTAATGATGAGCTGGAATACTTGACTCCAAAGTTTATCTTCTACTTCTGCTGAGCTGCCTTCCAGGAAGCTGGGAGAGAGATAATTTCACTGAAAGACCTTAAATTAATTTCCCAGTCTTTATTTGCCTTGTTTTAATAAGTCACAATATTATATCATTATTGTTATAATTATAAACAATACTTGAGATTTATTGAAAATTTATCTGTTAGCAAAATAAGCCAGTCCCCGAAAGACAAGTAGTGTACGATTCCATTTATGTAAAGTACTTAGAATGGTCAAAATCGTAGTGACAGAAAATAGAATGGTGATTTCTAGGGGCTGGGGGAATGAGGGAATAGGGAGTTATTGTTTAATGGTTTAGAGTTTTAGTTTTACTAAATGAAAAGAGTTTTGGAGATGGATGGTGGTGATAGTAGCACAGCATTATGAATGTGTTTAGTACTACTGACTATATATTTAAAAATGGTTAAGATGGTAAATTTTGTTATTTTTATTTTACCACAATAAAAAAAATTGGGGGAAAAAAGCCTGTCTGTAAAAAGATAGACTTTTATGCTTTGTGAGAATTTTCAAAGATTACCTTCTTCCTAGGATACATTGTCTTCAAATTTTGCATAATAGATTGTGTGTGTTTCATGGAATGTTTTTAGGTTTTTATGTAGTTTCATCTAAGATATTTATTTAGGCATAAATAAATGAAATGTCATTAAGCAAAATATATATTAACCATTACCTAGAGGGGATCCTTTGTGTTGCACTTCAACTAGAAATATGTAAGGAATTTTATATTTTCCACAAAAATTGTTTTTTTTGTTTTTTTTTTTACTATTTTCTTTTTTAAAGATTTTATTTTTCCTTTTTGTCCCCAAAGCCCCCCGCTACATAGTTGTATATTTTTAGTTGTGGGTCCTTCTAGTTGTGGCATGTGGGATGCCGCCTCAGCATGGCTTGATGAATGGTGCTATGTCTGCCCAGGATCCGAACTGGCGAAACCCTGCATTGCCGAAGCAGAGCGCGTGAACTTAACCAGTTGGCCACGGGGCCGGCCCCTTCCCCAAAAATTCTTTTAAGGGTGTGAGTTTTATTTTGGTTAGTCTCAGCTCAAAAGGCAAGTGTTTTATGTGGCCTAAAGGAAAATCATTTTTGTCAACTTTAAAACTTGAAACCTAATCAGAGAATCTGTGAGATATAGAAATATCTTAACTTTTTGTTTTTCAGAGGTACTTCAAAGACCCATGGATGCTATAACAATCAGATTTCTTGGCCTAAACTAATAAGCTCATCTTTGAATTCAGAGTTTTTTGCTTGCAAAATTGAAAACATATTAACGGCTCATCTCTTTCTTTATAAAACTTGTCAGTGGTTGAGAATAGTGATATGACCCACTGAAAAAGTACTAGAAACGTGTCTATAAATTTTTCTCAATGGGAGGGGCGAGAGGTGTCATATTTGGATTCAGTGTTTTAGGTGAAATGATGAAGCTCTGCTCTAAATATCTGAGGCAGGAGAAATTAGTAAATTATCAAGTATCTGGTCTAATTTTCTCCTTTAGACTCTTCCCCTTTGTTTTCCACTCTGTCCTATAGACCAGGAGCTTCCTCCTCCTTTTACTGCATAAGGATAGCTTACGCCCAGTACTCTTGGTATATTCATAAGCTGGAGGATATAAATCTTTTGGTGATAACAGACGTTCTCTTGGGCTGCCGTTTGCATAAAGATGTGAAGATAAGGGACTGTGAGTGTCAATGTCAGAAGACATTATCACTGATCTAGATGACCTTTCAGGTTTCCTTTTCTATTACATCAAAAATGTTTCTAAGATATTTCCTTCTTAGCTTCCCAACCAGAAGATGAGTAGGACATAGCCTGGATGAATCGTTTTGTATTTAGACCAACCTGAGTTCCAATCATATATACCAGTCCTCTATGGGAGTAGTATAACCTACCCAAGCCTTAGCTTCCTTATCTTTAAATATCTCCTAGCCCCACTAGCCTGGATAATGAGTTTTGATTTTGTATTTTCTAACTTAAAAGTTAAAATACTACCCATATTCTAATGGCTTCTCTCTCTCTCTTTCAATGGTAATCTTTTTTGTTGGTTTCAGGAGTTCAACAAGATGTAACTTCACAAACTCTGGATCAAGAAGTTTTATTAAAAGTTAAAGCTGAAATTGAAGAAGAGCTAAAATCCCTGGACAAAGAAATTTCTGAAGGTCGGTTTATCTTTATCTTCCTAGGAAATTAGTAGATTCTGTTTCGTGTGTTTGCCATTGATGTAGTTTGATTTTTTGCAGTAGAGTGTTCTCAACATTACACAACTTCATTGGTATAGGATTATAGGATGAAAATAGAAGATATCCTTTTTCTTTCCTGGGGGGTGTACTTATAAAAGTTTCCCAACTATACCCAACAGTTTAGACGTAGCCTTTTCTGGTGTTAAGTAATAGACTAAACAGTCATGATAAGATACTTTCCATTCAATGTGGTTTGATTTATATTTGGTATCTTTGTAATTAATAATAACACTAAAGGGAAAAATGTAAGTAAGCTGCTTCCATTTTTGCATGCATATATGCTATACATGGTTGTAATCGTAATGTACCTGTAGTTTTATAGCCACATATTTTGTACTTAACATTACATCATAAACTTTTAAAATAGTTATTCTACTTAAATACATGAAATTCTGTATTGAATGAATATTTACTCAATCATTCCCTTATTATTGAGAGGAGCATTTGAATTATTTCTTATTTTGCCTTACATAAGTAACATTGCATTGAATCTCTTGCCCAGTGATTTTCTTTTACCGCTTTATTCAGATATATTTCACATACCGTAAAATTTACTCATGTAAGGTGTACAGTTCATTGGTTTTTAGTATATTCACAGAATTGTACAACCGTCACCAAATCTAAGTTTAGAATACTTTTTCCGTCTCAAGAAGAAACACTGCACGTTAGCAGTCGTTTACCATTTCTACTCCCACCAGCCCTTGCCCCTGTCCCCACCCATGGCAACCATTAATGTGCTTTCTGTCTCAATGCATTTATTATGGATATAAACATAAATGGTGGTGGTCTTTTGGGACTTCTTTCTCTTAGCATAGTGTTTTCAAGGGTCATCTGTAGTATGTTTCAGTACTTCATTCCATTCTACAGTGGAATAATACTCCATTCTGTGGATAATACCACATTATGTTTATCCATTCATTAGTTGATGAACATTAGGTTGTTCTTTTTGGCTATTATGTATAATGATGCTATGAATATTCTTGTAAAAGTTTCTATGTGAATGTATATTTCACAATAATTTTTAAGAAGAAAAATTGTAAATCATGTTTATAAATTAGTTCCCTGTTTGTAGAGAATGAGTATGAAAAGAAATATACAAATAATCCAGAAACCTAATTTTAATCTTCTCTTTTATTTGCCTTTATCAACATTTTTAACTGACTAAAGTTCCAATTCTATTTTAAGCCTTCTTCCATTTTAAAAAAAAATTCATACTGGTTTATAACATTGTGTAATTTCAGGTGTACGTTATTATCAGTTTCCTTATGGACTGCATCATGCTCACCACCAATAGTCTAATTTTTATCCATCACCATATTTTTGTGCCCCTTTACCCCTTTCGCCCATCCCCACCCCCTTTCCCTCTGGTAACCACTAATCTGTTCTCTTTATCCATGTATTTATTTTTCTTCCACATATGAGTGAAATCATGTGGTGTTTGTCTTTCTCTGTCTGGCCTATGTCACTTAACATCATCATACCCTCTAGGTCCATTTATGTTGTTGCAAATGAGATGATTTTGTCTTTTTTTGTGGCTGAGTTACAGTATTCCATTGTATATATATGCCTCATCTTCTTTATCCATTCATCAGTCGATGGGCACTTGGGTTTCTTCCACATCTTTGCTATTGTGAATAATGCTACAGTGAACATAGGGGTACGTAAATCTCTTTGAATTGTGGATTTCAAGCTCTTTGGATAAATATCCCACCAGCAGTGGATGAGGGTTCCCTTGTCTCCACATTCTCACCAGCTGTTCTTATTTTTTGTCTTGGTAATTATAGCCATTCTAACAGGTGTAAGTTGATAGCTCATTGAAGTTTTGATTTGCATTTCCCTAATGATTGGTGATGTTGAACATCTTTTGATGTGCCTATGTATCTTCTTTGGAGAGATTTCTCTTCATATATTTTGGAGATTAACCTCTTGTCAGATACATGATTTGCAAATATTTTCTCCCAGTTGGTGGGTTGTCTTTTAGTTTTGTTCATTTTTTCCTTTGTCTTGTAGAAGCTCTTTAGTCTGCTGTAGTCTCCATTTGTTTATTTTTTCTTTTGTTTCCCTTGCCCAAGTAGACATGGTTTCTGAAAATAGACTGCTAAGACTAATGTCAAAGAGTGTACTGGCTATATTTTCTTCTGGGAGTTTTATGGTTTCAGGTCTTACGTTCAAGTCTTTAATCCATTTTTAGTTAATTTTTGTGTACAGTGTAAGATAATGCTCTCCTTTCATTCTTTTGCATGTGGCTGTCCAGTTTTCCCAACACTATTTATTTATTTATTTATTTATCTGAGGAGGACCAGCCCTGAGCTAACATTTGCTGGCAATCCTCCTCTTTCACTGAGGAAGACTGGCTCTGAGCTAACATCCGTGCCCATCTTCCTCTGCTTTATACGTGGGATGCCTACCACAGCATGGCTTGCCAAGCGGTGCCATGTCTGTACCCGGGATCCGAACCTGCCAACCTTGGGCCGCCGAAGCAGAATGTGCGCACTTAACTGCTACACCACCTGGCTGGCCCCAACACCTTTTCTTGACACTTTCCTTTCTCCGTTTTATGTTCTTGGCTCCTTTGTTGAAGATTAGCTGTCCAGAGATGTATGGTTTTGTTTCTAGGCTTTCAATTCTCTTCTATTGATCCGTGTGTCTGTTTTTGTGCCAGTACCGTGCTGTTTTGATTACTGTAGCTTTGTAGTCTATTTTGAAGTCAGAGATTGTGATGCCTCCAGCTTTGTTCTTTTTTCTCAGGATTGCTTTAGCTATGTGGGGTCTTTTGTTGCCCCATATGAATTTTAGGATTCTTTGTTCTATTTCCATGAAGAATGTAATTGGGATTCTGATTGGGATTGCACTGAATCTATAAATTGCTTTCAGTAATATGGACATTTTAACTATGTTTATTCTTCCAATCCATGAACATGGAATATCTTTCCATTTCTGTATATCTTCAATTTCTTTCAATAATGTCTTTGTTTTCAGTATAGGTCTGTCCCTTCTTTGGTTAAACTTATTCCTAGATATTTTATTCTTTGTGTTGTGATTGTAAATGGGATTGTATTCTTGATTTCTCTTTCTGGTAGTTTGTTATTAGTATATAGAAATGTAACCGATTTTTGTAAGTTGATTTTGTACCCAGCAACTTTGCTAAAGTTGTTGGTTATTTCTAATAGTTTTCTGATGGATTCTTTAGAGTTTTCTATATATAGAATCACATCATCTGCAAATAGCAATTGTTTCATTTCTTCCTTTCTTTTTCTTACCTAATTGCTCTGGCCAAAAGCTCTAGTACTATGTTGAATAAGAGTGGTGAGAGTGGGCACCCTTGTCTCATTCCCGTTCTTAGAGGGATGGCTTTTAGTTTTTTACTGTTATGTATGATGTTGGCTGTAAGTTTGTTATATATGGCCTTTATTATGTTGAGGTACTTTCCTTCTATACCCATTTTACTGAGAGTTTTTATCATAAATGGATGTTGGATCTTGTCAGATGCTTTCTCTGCATCTATTGAGATGATCACGTGATTTTTAGTCGTCATTTTGTTAATGTGGTATATCACATTGTTTGATTTGTAGATGTTGAACCCTCCCTGAGTCCCTGGTATAAATCCCACGTGATCATGGTATGTGATCCTTTTAATGTACTGCTGTATTCATTTTGCCAATATTTTCTTGAGGATCTTTGCATCTATGTTCATCCAGAGATATTGGCCTGTAATTTTCCTTCTTCTTGCTGTCCTTGCCTGCTTTTGGTATCAGGATAATATTGGCCTCATAGAATGAGTTGGGAAGTGTTCCATTTTCTTCAGTTTTTTTGGTCTAGTTTAAGAAGGGTTGCTATTAAATCTTCTTTGAATGTTTGGTAGACTTCTCCAGAGAAGCCATCTGGTCCTGGACTTTTGGGAGGTTTTTGATTGTCCTTTCAATCTCTTTACTAGTGATTGGTCTATTCAGATTCTCTATTTCTTCTTTATTCAGTTTTGGGAGGTTATATGGGTCTAAGAGTTTATCCATTTCCTTTAGGTTATCCAATTTGTGGGCTATAGTTTTTCATAGTGTTCTCTTATAATCCTTTGTATTTCTGTGGTATCTATGGTAATTTCTCCTCTTTAATTTCTAATTTTATTTATTTGAGGCTTCTCTCTTTTTTTCTTAGTGAGTCTGGCTAAGGGTTTGCCAATTTTGTTTATCTCTTCCAAGAACCAGCTCTTGGTTTCATTGATCCTTTCTACTGTTTTTTAGTCTCTGTTTCATTTACTTCTGCTCTGATTTTTATTATTTTCCTCTTCTGCTGACTTTGGGTTTTGTTTGTTCTTCTTTTTCCAATTCTGTTAGGTATAGTTTAAAATTACTTATTTGAGATTTTTCTTGTTTGTTGAGGTGGGCCTGTATTGCTGTGAATTTCCCTCTTAAAACCGCTTTTGCTGCATCCCATAAGAGTTGGTATGATATATTTTTATTTTCATGTCTCCAGGTATTTTGTCATTTCCCATTTGATTTCTTCATTGATCCAGTTGTTGTTTAGTAGCATCTTGTTTAGTCTCAACGTGTTTATGACTTTCCCAGCTTTGTTCTTGTAGCTGATTTCTAGTTTCATAGCTTTGTGGTCGGGAAAGCCACTTGATGTGATTGTAATCTTCTTAAATTTATTGAGGCTTGCCTTGTTTCCCAACATATGATCTATCTTTGAGAATGTTCCACGTGCACTTGAGAAGAATGTATATTCTGCTGGTTTTGAATGTAATGTTCTATATATCTCTCTTAAGCCCATCTAGTCTAGGTTTTCATTTAAGGCCACTTTTTCCTTGTTGACTTTCTGTCTGGATGATCTATCCATTAATGTAAGTGAGGTGTTGAGATCTCCTACTATTATTGTGTTGCTGTTAAGTTCTCCCTTTAGGTGTGTTAATAGTTGCTTTATATACTTTGGTGCTCCTGTGTTAGGTGCATATATATTCATAAGTGTTATATTCTCTTGGTCAAATGCCCTTTTCTCATTATATACTGCCCTTCCTTGTTTCTCATTGCCTTTTTTATTTTGAAGTCTGCTTTGTCTGATATAAGTATGGCGACATCTGCTTTCTTTTTGCTTGCCGTTAGCTTGGAGTATTGTCTTCCATCCCTTCACTCTGAGCCTATGTTTATCTTTAGAGCTGAGATGTGTTTCCTGGAGGCAGCATATTGTTGGGTCTCATTTTTTAATCTATGCTGCCACTCTGTGTCTTTTGATTGGAGAATTCAGTTCATTTAAATTTAGAGTGATTATTGATATATGAGGGGTTCATACTGTCATTTTTTTCTCTTGTTTTCCGATTGTTCTGTATTTCCCTTGTTTGTCTTCCCTTGTATTTCTTTTTTCCTTTTTTCTTCTTTGCTGAGGAAGGTTTACCCTGAGCTAACATTCATTGCCAATCTTCCTCGTTTTTTTTGGTTGAGGAACAGTCACCCTGAACTAACATCTGTGCCAATCTTCCTCTATTTTTTTGTATGTGGGACACCTTCACAGGGTGGTTGGTGAGTAGAGTAAGTCTTCACCCAGGATCCAAACTTGCGAACCTAGTTCACCAAAGCAGAGCACGTGTAACTTGAACCACTCACCTACAGGGCCAGACCCTGTTCCCTTGTATTTCTCACCGCCATTTCAGTTTGGTTGTTTTCTGTGACGGTTTTCTCATTTTCTCTTAATTTATGTTTTGTGTCTCTGCTCTGATTTTTTGTTTAGTGGTTACCATGAGATTTGTATAAAAGATTTTGTAGATGAGATAGTCCATTTTATGATAGCCTCTGATCTCCATTAGGCTAAGCAGGTTCCATCCCTTACGTCTTCCCCTTCTAAGTTATTTTTGTCACAAATTACTATTTTATGTTATGAGTTTGTGATTAAAATGAAGTGTTTATAATTATATTTGATGCTTTCCTTCCCTTTATCTTTTATGTTGTAATTCAGTATTTGCTTAATCACCTGTTCTGATAGCTGCAATTTTCTGATTTTGTCTGTTTATCTCTTTGCTCAAGGCTTTGTAAACCTTTGCCTTTTTGTTTCAGGTATGAGGGCATCCTTGATCATTTCTTGTAAAGGTCTAGTGGTGATGAACTCCCTCAGCTTTTGTTTATCTGGGAAACCTTTTTTTCTTCCATCATATCTGAAAGATAGTTTCACTGGATTGAGTATTCTTGGCTGAATGTTTTTGTCTTGCAGTATCTTGAATACATCATACCACTCTTTCCTAGCCTGTAAGTTTTCTGCTGAAAGCCTGATAGGGGTTCCTTTGTCCATTATCCTCTTCTGCCTTGCTGCCCTTAATATTTTTTCTTTGTCAGTTACTTTTCCCAGTTTTGCTATTATATGCCTTGGAGGTCTTTTTGCATTATGTAATTAAGAGTTCTTTTGGCTTCATATACTTGTAAGTCCAGTCCCTTCCCCAGATTTGGGAAGTTCTCAGGTATTATTTCTTTGAACAAGCTCTCTGCTCTTTTCTCCTCCTCTCCTTCTGGAATTGAGTTGGATATTTCTCAGAGTGTCTTCATTCTTTTTAAGTCTTAGTTCTCTCTCTTCCTCCACCTGGAGCATTTCTGTATTTCTGTCCTCTAAATTACTAATTCTGTCCTCCATAATGTGAGCTTTGTATTTTGAGGTTTCTAGATTGTTTTTTATCTCATTCATTGCGTTCTTTATCTCCAGGATTTCTGTTTGGCTTTTGTTTTTAGAGTTTTAATCTCTTTGGTGGAGAATTCCTTCTGCTCATTAATTTTATTCCTGAGTTCCTTGAATTGTTTCTGAGTTTTCTTGTAACTCATTGAGTTTTTTTATGAGAACTATTTTGAATTCTCTCTCATTTATTTGTAAATTTCTGTGATTCTAGGATTGGTTTCTGGAGACTTATCATTTTCCTTCTCCTCTGGAGTGTTAATGTAGTTCTTCATGGTGTCTGATGAAGCAATCCTTTGCTGGCATGTAGTGATAGTTTTGGGTCACAGATTCCACCTGCCACCTCTACGGGGGGTAGGAGCTGTGTTTTATGAACCTGCCTTGGCTGCTGGAAGTGCTCATAGGGCTCGTGTCCATTTCCCTGCCAAAGCCACTTGGTGGGTCACACATGCATGTGTAGCTGCTCTGGTACAAAACCACTGCCTTGGCTGGGGAGTGGCCAACTGGTGCACTAGGCGGGAAGGAAGGGGCATTTTTATTCACACACATGGGTCTGCTCTGAGCTCATGGGTCATTTGCCTGGGCCTCTGTGCTTGGTGGGGACACCTGCACGGTAGGTGAGCTGTGCCACTCGATGTGAAGCATTCCCGAAGGCTGGACAGCACTGTGAAAGTGAAAGTATTCAAGCACGGGTCTGCCTGCTCCTTCTCCTCCTCTTATAGTTGCGCATCAGCTGCTGCATGAGAACCTGCGACCTGGATCACTGCGGCTGGGGTGCGAAAGGGGATCCATTCACCTCCTTCTGTTGCTTCCCAGGGATCCAGTAGCTTCACCTTCAGATGTATGGCTGGGTGGCTCTCTCAGACATCCTCTTGTGCTTTGTAGGGGATCGTGTGTTGGTTAATGAATGTCTGTTTGGTTCTAACTTAGAGAGAAGAGACTAAGGGAACAACTCACTTCCCCATGATGCTGACGTCACTCCAAGCCTTTGTCCTTTTCTGATAAAAATACTTATACGTAGTAAAATGGGCAAAAGACAGAAAGGAAAAAAGAGCAACAAAGGCTTACCTGCTCTCACTTATTGCACCCCATATTATCCAAGACTGATCATTAAAATGGACAACAAAATATGTGTGAACTTTGCAGCCATATGCATCTTTCTTGGAGGCGAGCACTTCACAGAGAAATACGTACTTAACTCTGTAGTAAAATTTGCAGCCTTCTAGAAGCCAGCCTTAGATTAATACCGTAAATACTTTATGGAGTTTATTGATAACTTTTAGGAGTGGATATAAGCCACTTGCTCTGCTGGGAGTCTATGCCCCCCATCCCATTTGTAGTCTGGAACAACAATGATTCTACCTTTTCTTTCTGCACTTACAGAATGGCTAAGTCTATATAACTTGGAGTAAGAAAGCAGGTGAGATGCTGCTAGTGTGAGCTGAGGAGAGGTGGCTGTGACTACTTCTTCCATGTGCAACTTGTATAACCTTCATAGTTTTAAAATTTATTCATGTGCAAGAATATTGAGTTTAATAATTCATTTTGAAAAGGGAGTAAAAGTAATCTGCTCATCCTCCAAGTTGGAATAAACTGATTAGAATCTGGTTTAAGAAGTGCCATATTTATAGAAGTAAAAGATTATTAAGAGAAGGATGAGAGTTAGGAGTTGTCTCTCCTTTATCATTTTTATACTAAATTGGTCTCTGGTAATACACTAAATTGGTTTGTGTATTTTAACACATCAGTTTAGTATTTTTCTTCTCTTGAAACTAAGATTTTTCTGTAAAAATCTGTCTTTAAAAAAAATCTCGAAGCTTAGGACCTATCAAATTTTGTGTTCCAGGGAAGATTAATATCCCGTAATGACTCTCTGACCTTTTTAAGTGACTTATAACTATTAGCTTGTTCCCAATAGTAAGTGCCTTAATCCTCCAAGCTTTTATAGTACAACTTTTGATATTGTTTATTAAATTAGGTTTTTCTTTTGCCCTGTCTTCAGCCTTTACCAGCACAGGCTTTGACCGTCATACTTCTCCTGTGTTCAGCCCTGCTAACCCAGAAAGCTCAGTAGAAGACTGCTTGGCTCATCTTGGAGAGAAAGTGTCACAGGAACTGAAAGAACCTCTCCAGAAGGCGTTACAGATGCTCCTCAGCCAGTGAGTTACCATTGCTGAGTGGGAACATGGTTCTGTCAGTAGTCTCTGGATCCCTTATGCAGCACTGGGTTCATTAAGGCTATGTTTAGGTGAATGGTGTCACTTCTTTTCTCACTTTCCTTCACTTTTTCTTTTGCTTTTACAAGCATCTCTGTTTGTGTTTTGAGTGACAACTTTTGCATCAAGTTGTGGTTTAACTGTTCCAACATGAATTTGATCATTTGTATTTACTTGTTGAGCTGTCAGGTTTCAACAGATGCTTTCACACAATTGTAAATATAAGCTGTTTCACTTGTCCTGACCACTTTTTAGTGCCATTCTCTCTAGTAGCCAACATAAATATAATGGATAGGGTTTTATGCATTGCAGTGTGGGATTAACATTTTATCAGTATTTTAGGTATCCCAGATGTTGTTAAACTTTGAGGTCACACATCTGTCCATGGAACTACTGCCACATTTTTATAGGGGAAACTTCTCTCCTAGCTATGGTTCTGACTGGTGAAGGTAAAGGCAAGAAGCTCATAGTGAAAGTGTATTAAAATAGAATCAAGTCATTTATTGTAACTCTTAAAAATTCATTTCCCCTTATGCTTTGCTGAGAGTCATTAAGGAATTTGTTTGAATTACAAAGATATTTGGTTTAATGAAGATTGACAACTATCTAAAACAGGGTGAAGACTGTTCCTTCGCTAAAAGGCCAAAATTCAGATGCCAAATTGCTGTCGTAGTAAGGTAATTCCTTACTTTCACGTAAGCAAAGTTTATACTTTACCATTTGTTAAAGGAAGCAATTTGGGTTTAAGGAGAATTCACTTTGTTTCTGCATATTCTGGTGACATAAACAAATGTTATAAATCCAAATTATACATAGGAAACAGTAAAATGAAAATTGTATTTGGATTTTCTTAACTTTATATATGGAAAAATTTAAAGATAAATGTGAAGACATTTGGGTGTCAAGAAATAAAACTTAAATAAGAAATCTGGATATACAGCTGTGGCTTTCAGCATTAGGAGCCATGAGGAGGGGAGGGGAAGGGTGAGTGGGTGGGGCTTGTTAGGCCCTCTCCACTCTTCTTAAACTGGAACAGCTGTACTTTCATATATTTTATATATTGAGGTTTCAAAACCTGCTGTTTTGCCAAAACAAACAAACAAAAAAACTTGTAAAAGCTTTTGGAACTGAGAGGAAAATGACTGAGGAGGCAAAAAAATCTGTTTCTAATTTTGGTACAAACTATTTGTAGCTTTGAACCAACCGTTTCACTCTTTTTGTGTTTGTGTGACGAAGATTGGCCCTGAGCTAACATCTGTGCCAATCTCCCTCTATTTTACATGGAATGCCGCCACAGCATGGCTCAATGAGCAATGTGTAGGTCCGCATCCAGGATCCAAACCTGCGAATCCTGGGTCACCGAAGCAGAGCATGCAAACTTAACCACTACACCACTGGGCTAGCCCCTTACCATTTCACTCTTTATCTCAGTTTCTCTATTTCTTAATTTTAACTGTACTGAGATATTATAAGCTCTCTGAAGAACAGTGTTATATAATATGTTAAAAAAAGGAAAAGTATTATTTTTGGAGTCCTCTTCATAATCTGCAGAAAAAATTGGTATCTTCTCACTGCAAAATAACTTATATTTTTAAAAATATTGTCTTGGGGGCCAGCCCCATGGCCGAGTGGTTAAGTTCGTGCGCTCCACTTTAGCAGCCCAGGGTTTTGCTGGTTCGGGTCCTTGGCGCGGATATGGCACTGCTCATCAAGCCATGCTGAGGCAGCATCCCACATGCCACAACTAGAAGGACCCACAACTAAAATACACAACTAGGTACCGGGGGGCTTTGTGGAGAAAAAGGAAAATAAAATCTTAAAACAACAAAAAAAACTGTCTTGGATGAATACTTGTTTTGGTTTTTTCCCCAAGCCTGAATACTGATATAATTATTTTTTAGATTGGTACTTCTGGTTGTATATCAGTCAGGCCTCTTTATGAATAATTTTTTTTCAGACATCTACTTTTGAAAGTTGTTAAGCTCTGTTACTAATACTTTGAAAATAAAAAAGCGTTGTACAGGTTGATGGCAGTATCTTTTAAGGTAGAAAATATCACCTGCTCCTCCCAACAGTTTTGTTAAAGTGGGCAATTAATGCTGAACTCATCTATATAACTGAGCACAGGCAGTTTCAAAGGCTCCCCCCACCTGCCTCCTGCTGCTTCTTGTTTGCTGTGTTCAAATAGCTCATTAGATAGAGCTAATTTTTCAGCTACTTACTTTTCTATGTATTAGATTTCCTTTAAATGTTTTAATATGCTGGATCTTTTATGTCCATATATGTGTGTACATATAATGTTTCAAATCATATTTCATTCTGAAGGATGCTAAATACTTTAGCCTGATAGACAAACTACCATTAAGGACTCCTGTGACCCACAGCAACATCAAACAGTTCAGGAAAGGAAGTGAAGGGACTGATAGACGCAATAAAGCTTCAGGGAGAATATAGGTAGGTAGACTGTATAGTATCTGCTGAAGTTCGAGTTTTACAACTACCTGGTATTTAGCCCAAGTCTTCTAAAAAATTCTAAGCTTACTTTAATAGGAATATATCAGGAAGGTAGTACATCACATTTAATGAAAAAGGTTATCCCTGCGATCTTCTTTCAGCAAAGCTGAAGTGCTGATTTTATGTTGACTTGTAGAAAAGAATGATAGCTGTGTCATCAGAACTGTTTTCTGAAATACCTAGACCAGCACTGTGCAATAGATATAATGCAGGTCACATATGTGTAATTTATTTTCTATCAGCCACATAAAATTAAATTAAGATTTTTAATAATATGTTATTTTACTCAATATATTAAAATTATTATAGTTTTAACATGTACTCAATATAAAATATTATTAATGAGATATTTTACATTCTTCTTTTCTTACTAAGTCTTTGAAATCTGGTTGTATATTGCACCTTCAGCATATCAGTAGTCACATTTCAAATACTTATTAGCCACATGTGGCATCTAGACATTATCATGGCATGTGTCAAAATCCTAACTTAAAATAGGAACACTGTGGCCTTTGGAGCCAGATCTAATTTGGTGTGAATTCCTACATTACTGCTTGCCAACTATGTGGATTTGGGATAGTCTCTTGACTTTTCTGAGCTTCAGTTTCCTAATGTGTAAAATGATAATATGTAATATATAATATAAATATAAAAAATATAAACCCCAACAGTAATCTACCAGTAAGAGGTAGCTGTAATCAATCTAAAATATTCATAGGCTGAAGAGATCACAGGCCAGAGACATCAGAGCAGAAAATGCCTTTGCAGTAGATTTTAAAATCCTATAATAGACGGGGCTGGCCCCGTGGCCGAGTGGTTAAGTTCGCGCGCTCCGCTGCAAGCGGCCCAGTGTTTCATTGGTTCGAGTCCTGGGCGCAGACATGGCACTGCTCATCAAACCACGCTGAGGCAGCGTCCCACATACCACAACTAGAAGGACCCACAACGAAGAATATACAACTATGTACTGGGGGGCTTTGGGGAGAAAAAGGAAAAAATAAAATCTTTAAAAAAAAAAAAAAAATCCTATAATAGACTCCTGTCCTTTTTTACATGTATGTTAATACTTTGCCCACAAAGGGGAGCGGGGGGTAAACTTTATTACACCTGTTACCCAAGCTATTGATTCCTTCTTATTTTACTTGGTACCAAGTATTTTTGTTGTTGTTAATTTGCTCGTGCAACCAAGGCTTAGAATACAGTACTTAAAGGCCCTCAATAAATTAGTGAGGGAGCATTGTTGTCATCACTCAATGATTTGAGTTTTTGGTATGAATAGAACTTACATGGAAATAATCAGAAAGGCTTATCTCTCTGCCCTCCAGGATTTTATGTCATAAGACTCCAAGTTAAAAATAGAGCTCCGTTTAATGGCCTTGTTTATTCAAACCCCTTATGTCCTCTATTTGAAAAATCTTCCAGTGACGTGTCTCTTTAATTTTCAAATATTTTAGATTTTTTGCCTTTTAAAAAAGTTAAAATTGTGCTTTTAATTTTATTAGAGATAATTTTTATTTGTTATTATTTGACCCTATATTAATAACCCAGTGTTTATGTTTATCTGCAACATAGAAATCCTGTTGGATAAGTTTCAAGCAATTATGAAAAAATTATTATTTATTATTATTTTGTTACGTTATTAACCGCTTTCCCAAGCTGGTAGCATGCATCTCAGCCTATAGAGTAATCCTTCAAGAAAAAGCATACCAAATGTTAAAAGCCCCGTTTCATACAAAACAATATATTGAATAATCTTTGTTACTTTAGTAAAATGTTCAACAGCAGAGTAGTAACTGTATGTTTATTCATCTGGAGATTTAGAATTTTCCTTATTTATGACACAGACTTTTAAAAAAATCTCTGCAGGCCAGTGACATATCAGGCATATCGGGAATGTACACTGGAGACTACAGTTCATGCCAACGGCTGGAATAAGGTATTAACCAAATTATTTTTTCTCTTTCAAGATTTTAGTGTGTTAAAGATAAAGTACAGAAGGAATTGCTAGCATTATATAAGAGGAAACTCTTACAGCTCATTATTTAATGCATAAATCCAACTGTGTTATGTGGATATTTTTGATTAAAGTAGTTTTTTGATTATCGTTCCAAGGTTCTGGTTGGCCCAAAAATAAGTGTCCCATAGTATGCCACTCTTCCTTCCTATCCGTCTGAATTTCTCATCATTTCTTCGTTTCTCTGCATTGGGACATGTATCTCTAGATGGTTGGTTATTTGTTAACATGTGAGTGTCTTGGGAAAAAAAGAATTAATGGCTTCATTGGGGCACAACTTCTTCTGGTTCTCTTAAATGAATAATACCATTTGTGTTTTATAGTTTACAGGGTATCTCATGTCACATCTCATTTGATCATTACAACCATCCTTTGCAGAAGACTGAATGGATTTTATTAGCTTTTGTTTTGTTGTTTAGTTAGTTAGGTCAGGTAAATAATGAGAGAAAAAAATTAAATGACTTGTCTAGGGCCCCTTGGCTAGTAAATAATGGAACCGACACTAGAGCTAAGATCTGCTGATTCTAGCTTCAGTGTTTTTTTCTAGTATACCATACTGCTTATCCGTTATCTCATACAGTATTACCTACTTAGCATTTTGAAAAGGCAGAGAGTCTAAGGGAATGCGGTATAGGATGGCTCAGCTCAGTGTGAGGAAGAAGTATGGCCCTCAGTGATGTAGTGCTAGGGACGAGAAAATTCAGTAGACTTATTTTTATAAATAGCCACCTCTACTCAGGATTGTTAATAATATGTCAGACCATGTGACCTAATTGATGTATATTATTTTTACTCACCTTAATACAGGCTTTGGAGGCATTATAGTATAATAATTAGCATCATAGGCTTTGTAATCGGACTTGTTTCAGATATCAGCTTTCTCATGGACTGGATGCGTGTCTTTGGACAGGTTAAGTAAGCTCTCTAAATGTTACTTTTCACGTCCATTAAATGGAGCTGATAATATTAACCTCATAAGTTTTATTAGAATTAAATGATATGATATATGTTAAATGCTTTTAGCACATTGTCTGAAAGTGCTAAAAAATAAAAAATAAGTGCTTACAATAGTAAGCACTCAGTAAACAGCAGCTATTATATTAGATTTAACACACGAGACCTTGTTCCCAAATAGTCACTGTTATGGAATTTTACTGTGTTACTTACCTATAAATAATTTGTTAAAATATCTGTTTCATTCGCTTTCTTGGAGTAAAAACACCTCTCTTGTATGGAGATTTGAAATAGATTTTATAAATAAAAATGAGCTCATATACTATGAGCTTAGAATATCCAACAACAAATATTTAGGTACCTAGTATTAGTAGCCTTCATCTCCTATTTTATGTTCTCTTCCTGTCACTCCTGTCTGGTAACTGTTATAATCAACTCTTATATATCCTCCTCTGACTGGATCCTAGGGTTATCCTAAAAAATCTGAGTAAACCCTAGTCTTCACTGTCTCTCTTCACCCATCCTTTTTGTCCATTCCCTCCTTCCATTTTAGTCCCTCATCTGGACCAAGGGCCAACTGTTGATCTTTGAGGCTGTGGTTTGATAACCTCATATAAATGAACCATGCCAATTTGAATATTACTTGCTTCACTGAATCCAGTATTACTCTCCTTCTAAGCCCTCTAGGGCTGAAAAGAACCTGGCTTATGATAGGCAACTGAAATGCCCCCCAAATCAAAGTCAGATGGCTAATTTGAAACAGTTAGCTCCTATTTTACATTTTACATGAATGTTTGCAAAATTCTGATATGACATTGTTATATGAGTGTGGCTCTCTGGCAGGTAAACGAGGCTCAAATGAAACACCCATCAGAGGGAAAAGAAAAACATGTCTACAAAGCATGCCAGGTTAGGGCAAACTGAATATCACTTTATCTGTATAGGGGTTTTAAAAGCATCTTCGTAGAATACTCTTTAAATATAGAGAAAGAAGTGGAGGAAAAAAGCTGGTCACAAACCTGTATTAATAGCATGATCTTTTCTTTAAAAAAAAGTAAACGGGGACCGGCCTGGTGGCACAGCGGTTAAGTTCGCACATTCCGCTTCAGTGGCTGAGGGTTTGCCGGTTCGGATCCCGGGTGCAGACATGGCACCGCTTGGCAAGCCATGCTGTTGTAGGCATCCCACATATAAAGTAGAGGAAGATGGGCACAGATGTTAGCTCAAAGCCAGTCTTCCTCAGCGAAAAATGAGGAGAGTTGGCAGCAGATGTTAGCTCAGGGCTAATCTTCCTCAAAAAAAAAAAAAAAAAAAGGAAATGTATAAATGTAGATTGCATGTAGTCGGCCCTCTGTATCTGCAGTTCTGCATCCATAGAATCAACCAACCGCAGGTTGCCTCTGTACCAATGTGTACAGAACTTTTTTTCTTGTTGTTATTCCCTAAATAATTCAGTATAAGAACTACTTAAATAGCGTTTACATTATATTAGGTGTTATAAGTAATCTAGAGATGATTTAAAGTATATAGGACGATGTGCTTAGGTTACATGCAAATACTACGCCATTTTATGTAAGGGACTTGAGCATTGTAGATTTTGGTATCTGTGGGGAATCCTGGAACCAATCCCTCACAGATACTGAGGGACAACATTTTTCTATATGCCTAGAAAAATAATTGGAGTATGTGCCAAAACATTAAGTTGTACATAATAGTTATCTCCGAATTGTAGGTTTTCTTTTTTCCCCTCTCATGAGTATTGTTTTTTTCTTATGTACTTATCTGCTTATTGAAAAACAAAAGCTTAACCATCAAAGAGGAAAAGTCAGCTAGAATGTTAGTGCATGATTTTCATAGTGTAATAAATAGACTTTAGAAAAATAATAAAGATAAATGAATTATTTGCCTTGGTTAATTTTTAGTGTCATATTAAATCACTAATCTTTTAAAATCTTTTATTATTAAAATTCCAAGCATACACAAAAGCAGAGAGAGTAGTATAGGAAATCCCATCCAATCCATCGGTAAGCTTCAACAATTATCAGTATATGGTTGGTCTTGTTTCATCTGTTCCTCCCCACACTCTTCCCACTCTCCTTCTAGATTATTTTGAAGTAGACCCTAGACATAATATCATTTTATTCATAAATACATTAGTATGTGTTTCCCAAGGATAATGTATCCTTTTTTAAACCAAATGATAATACCATTATTACACCTCAAAATATTAACGGTAATTCTAAATCATCACATAATCTATTCAGTGTTCAGTGTTCAGATTTTCTCAGTTGTCTCATAAAGGTACTTTTCTAAGCTGATTTATTTTAATCAAGATCCAGACAAGGCCCATGCATTGTATTTGGTTGATATGTCTCTTAAGTTTTTCCCTTTTTTAAAAAAATTGAAATATAATTTTTATACCATTCTAAAGTATACAATTCAGTGGTTTTTAGTACATGCACAGAATTCTGCAGCCATCTTCTGTCTAATTCCAGAACATTTTTATCTTCTCAAAAAGAAACCTCATACCTAATAGTAGTCACTCCCCATTTCCTGCTTCTCCCAGCCTCTGACAGTATTACTCTGTCTCTATGAATTTGCCTGTTGTTGACATTTCATATAAATGCGATCATATAATATGTGACTTTAGTCTCTTTTAATGTGTAGGCTTACTCACCTTCTTGTGTTTTTTTCTCTAATTTACTTATAAGTTATTTGTCTTGTAAAATTTCCTGCCTTCTGGAGTTTATTGACTGCATCACTGAGATGTCACGTAATGTGTTCCTCTGTATCTATCTTTCCTTTCCATTGGTAGGTAGATCTAGAGGCCTAATCATATTCAGGTTTAATCTTTTTGGCAGGAATACTTTATTTGTGGTGTTCTCTATTTCCTCTTGCATCACTAGGTGATACATAATGTTTCATTGTCTCTTAAATGTTATTTTGAAGCAGATAGGTCAAAGACATACAAACCTAATCAATAAATTCGGTCCAGATAAAATTTGTGGGATGTGACATTTACTAGAATTATTAAGCATAGGCAGGTTAAATAGTAGATCAATGGACCAAAATATGTAGTTTATCATTGCAAATGTCTATTCTATTGGAAGAGACCCTCTGAGCTATAAATTGGTATACTTCATTTCTACACCAGGCAAGCTCATATATTCTTTAATAAAAGGATAATGTTAGCCAAGTCTAACCTTTTGGAGGAAGACACCACATGGTACCTATGAGGAGACAGCTCCTGCAGGTAATCCTTTTTGATGGTCACAAGTACCTTAGCATTCCATTGCAAAAGTTATTGAAGAAAAAAATAATTTATATGGATTGTGGGGAGTACTGTTATCCAGTAAGGAAATGATTTACAGTAAGGAATTCAAAGGGTAAGACTATTTGATTACTTTTTAGTCCTAGAGATACGGATAGTGGGATCTTCTAGGAATGGATGCTTGAGGATCCAGTTTTATTTTAATGTTTCTTTAATACTGTGGGAGGGAGAGTACAAAACATATCAGGTGTAAAGATGATATAAAATTCTTTTGGCTAGTGAAATGCCAAATTGATAGAGATCAGTTGTAGAAATAACTCAGTGAAGCTTTGTGTATGATCACTCACAAAAATTAGAGGGTAAGTGGGTTTAACTATATAAAGACAATCTAAACTGTACTTAAAAGTTATTGGGTCTGGAAGTCATCATACAGGTCCCTGAAGATAATATGTCAGAGAGGTAAAATAGACATAACATGTATTATCAACGAAGTAGAAGAGGTTAGTCCTGTAAAATAAAGTTTCTGCTCTCTTGTTACTGCAATTTCAAGAAAGATGTAATTGGGATGGAGAAGATCCAGGAAAGGAGAACTTAAATGATCAAAGCAATGGAGGAATTGCCATATGAAGAATGGACTAAAAGATTAGTAGATTTCAGCCTAAAAAGTATAGTGAATGAGGGGGAATATGATTAAGGACTAAAATTAAGACAGGAGTGAAAGAGGATTACAGTTTTATCTCTAGATTATTATAGAGTAAAACTAAGGCATCTAGTTTTTGATATGAGATAGATAAATTTGGAACAAATAAAAGTATTATTTTATGTAGCAAGTATAAAATGTTTGCAGCTCATTTCCCTAAGAGCTTAAACACAAATAACTAAATTGTTGGATATGAGTAGATTATTATGGGAAGTCAGAACATTCCAGACCTTTCAGGTTGATATGATGTGAATCAGCTGATTCACAAGCTATTCTTTACTGCTCCTGCTAAGACAAAATAATGGGGCTAGATGAACAATAGTTTTTTGTGTTTGCTTTTAATAGTATGACAGGTTTTCTAATTGTGGAAAAAGCCTAATATATTCTTTACAGCCTTATACCCTCCATTAACATTAAGAAGAGGTTTTTAATATGTTTAGGGCTGGAGTTCATTTAGAATATCAAAAAAGTGAAGATATGTGTTTGTTACATTCTTTCTTTCAGACTTTGGTACAGATTCCCTCAGGGCTACTTTTACGTAAAAGCCAAAGAATATTAGTAAGAATATAAACTCAGTGTTTTTTCTGTTTGTCCTCTTCTGCAGAAATATTTTGTAATCCCTCAGTTATTACCTTGGCCTTCAGTAACAAGGAACTGGACTTAGTTTCATTTCCTTTTGCATTCCTTTTCCAGTCATGTGGAGACCTCTTGGTGTTTCAGGCAAGAGAGATTGCATGCAGATGGTTAACTGGAAATACTTAGTTCTTTTCAATGTGCAATTTTTAAGGGAATGCAAGGCTCTCTAGTTAGTCTTTGTCATAAATTTTGATGATTTTTAAATATTGAGCCACAGAGCTATTAGGAATGATAATAACTCCTTTGGTTTTGATGACCTTTATAAGATAGCTCATAATTTTGAAAGTTCTTATTTTTAAATAGGTAATAAAAGCACAGTACAAAATGCAAGAAGTATGGAATGGTATACATTGAAAAATAGTGTCCCACCCTTGCTGCCAGTTACCTAGTTCTCCTATTCTTAGGCTACCACTATTACCAGTTTCTTGTGTGTTTTTCCAGAGATACTATAGGATTGTACAAACATGTATGTAGGTATATGTATTGTTTTGTGTTTTTACACAAAGGATACCATCATTGTATACAGTCTCCTATATCTTGATTCTTTTCCTGGAAATAATTCTTTGGTGATTGGGCAGTGAACAGTCTTTTGAACAACTATGTGATATTTTACTGGATGACCAAAATCGATTTAACCAGTCCCTGTTGGGTCGTTTCCTGTCTTTCGCTGTTATAAATAATGCTTCAGTGTGAATTTCCTATACATATGTTGTTTGATACACATATGCACATGAGCCAAATTATTTTTATATAATAATTATTTCTAGCAGCCTATGGTATAAAACCTACATGCATTAGTCAGAAAAATTCTATTAGGAGTCAATGTTTTATTTCCTTTATTATAATAAAAATGAAATTCCATAATGATGCATCTGAATATAATTTTCTGGTAATTGAACATATAAAATGAATTATAAGAATTTCAGTTTGTTTTTCTACTCTCATCTTTGCATTGAAGATTTTGGTGCCTCTGATTTTGCTACGACAAATGCTTTTGGAGTTAACAAGACGTGGTCAAGAACCTTTGAGTGCCTTGTTGCAGTTTGGTGTGACGTACCTTGAGGACTATGCAGCAGAGTACATCATTCAGCAAGGTGGCTGGGTATGAGCTGTTGTGTACTTTTTTTTTAATTTTTTTTTAATTAAGTACCTCATGGTGGTTGTTTTTAACAGCATAGGTTTAATATTTTAATATTATTTAGTATTGAATGGATGACAATCCATGGAAAGTCTATTTATACAGTTTAAGTTAAACTACTAAGATTTTACTTGTAATAAATCGATATGTGATATTTTTAAGTAGTTCTTCTGAGTAGTTCTAATTCTGAAACATTTCATACTAATAAAATTACGTGAATAACTACGGGGTGAAGAATAATAAAATAAACAGTTATGTATTTACTATCTCAATCCAAGAAAAGAACACAGCCAATTCAAAAGTGTTGTGAAGTACCTACTTGACAAAGGTAACTCCTGTTCTAAATTGTGTTTTTATTATACTTTAACCACATATCTATCTATCCCTAGACAATATTTTCTATGTTTTGAACTTTATGTAAATAGCATCATACTATATGTATTCTTCCATAACTTGCTTTTTTCACTCGATGTTATGTTCTTGAGATTCATCTAGGTCATTTTTTCTCAACTTTCTTTTCATTATCCCTCCCCGAAGGATCCTTTTCAGACATTTTTATCCTAATCATCTCCCTTCTCCCCGCCCATGAAATTTTTTTTTTTTTTTTTTTTTAAAGATTTTATTTTTTCCTTTTTCTCCCCAAAGGCCCCCCGGTACACAGCTGTATATTCTTCGTTGTGGGTCCTTCTAGTTGTGGCATGTGGGACGCTGCCTCAGCGTGGTTTGATGAGCAGTGTCATGTCCGTGCCCAGGATTCGAACCAACGAAACACTGGGCCGCCTGCAGCGGAGCGCGTGAACTTAACCACTCGGCCACGGGGCCAGCCCCCCGCCCATGAAATTTTAATACCACAAATATGTCTTTTAAAAAAATTTTTTTTTTTTTAAAGATTTTAGTTTTTTTCCTTTTTCTCTCCTAAGCCCCCCGGTACATAGTTGTATATTCTTCGTTGTGGGTCCTTCTAGTTGTGGCATGTGGGATGCTGCCTCAGTGTGGTTTGATGAGCAGTGCCATGTCTGCATCCAGGATTCGAACCAACGAAACACTGGGCCACCTGCAGCACAGCACGTGAATTTAACCGCTCGGCCACGGGGCCAGCCCCTACAAATATGTCTAAGTACTGTGGCCCATAGGAGGGCCACAAGCCATTGTAATATTAATATCTCAGATTTCCCCCACTTCCGCAAACCAGTTTTCACCCTTGAAATCATCCCTGTTGGGAATGCATTGTTTAGGTTCATGTGTTGGCTGACATTTGGTATTCCATTGTGTAAATATATCATAATTTATTTTTCTATAGTTTATTTATCTGTAGCCTTGTCAGTAGACATTTTCACCTTTTTACTGTTACAAACACTGCTGTATGAGTATTCTTATACATACCTGTAAGAATTCCTCTGGCTGTATACTTGGGAGTAGAATTTCTGGGTCCAAGAGCATAAACATATCTTTACAAGATAATGCTAGTGTTTTCCAAAGTGGTTTTCCAACTGAAACTCTGTTAACAATATATAAGAATTTTTGTTTTTCTACATCATCCCTAACACTTAATATTGTTAGACTTATTAATTTTTAAAATTGTTTATTAAAACAAGATTATTATGAAAATCTGGACTCTGTGAACAGTAGGGCTGATAATATCAAGGACAGAATTAGCAATCTGGATGATAGGAATATAGAAATGCTTCAGATAGAGGAGTAGAGAGAACTAAGACTAAAAAGAAATGAAGAAACTCTCCAAGAAATATCCGACTCAATTAGGAAATGCAACATAAGGATTATAGGTATCCCAGAGGGAGAAGAGAAGGAGAATGGAGCAGAAACCTTGTTCAAAGAAATAATGGCTGAGAACTTCCCAAACCTGGAGAGGAAGCTGGAAATCCATGTGACAGAAGCCAGTAGATCTCCAAACTTTATCAATGTAAAAAGACCAATTCCAAGGCTTATAGTAGTAAAGTTGGCAAAAGTAAATGGCACAGAAAAAATGTTAACGGTAGCAAGGCCGAACAAAATAACCTACAAAGAAACCCCTACCAGGCTGTCAGCAGATTTCTCAGCAGAAAACTTACAGGCTAAGAGAGAGTGGAATTATATATTCAAAATTCTGGAGAACAAAAACTTTCAGCCAAGAATACCCTATCCAGCAAAAATATCCATCAAATATGATTGAGAAATAAAAACTTTCCCAGATAGACAAAAGTTAAGGGAGTTCATCGCCACAAGACCCTACCTACAAGAAATCTTCAGGAAGGCCTCATACCTGGGCGGGGGGCGGGGCAGGAAGGAAAGGAGTTATAAAACCCTGAGCAAGGAGATAAGTAGAAAGACAAAATCAGAAAATTGCAACTCTCCATCAGAATAGGTTAGCAAATGCTTAAATATAACATTGAATAAAAAGGGAAAGGAAACACCAAGAATGAATATAATCTTGTCATTTTAACCAACTCACAGCACAAGAAGCAATAAAGATGTGACAGTAACAACTTAGAAGGGGAAGAGGAAAGGGATGCAACCACCTTAGTCTAAGGAAATAAGAGGCTATCAGAAAATGGACAGTCTCATCTGTGAGATGTTTTGTACAGACCGCATGGTAACCACTAAACAAGTAATTAGAACAGAGAGACAAATTACAAATATGGAGAAAACCAGCATAAAAAACTACCTACCTGAATTGGTAGTCCAAAATACAAGGGATGAGAAACAAAGGAAAAGCAGGAGAACTGGAAAACAAGTCATAAAATGGCAGCATTAGACTGCCACATTTCAGTAATCACTCTAAATGTAAATGGATTGAATTCTCCAGTCAAAAGACACAGAGTGGCAGGATGGATTAAAAAACAAGACCCAACAATATGCTGCCTCTTGGAAACACACTTCAGCCCCAAAGACAAACATAGATTCAGACTGAAGGGATGGAAGACAATACTCTAACCTAATAGCGGACAAAACAAAGCAGGTGTCACCGTACTTGTATCAAAGTAGACTTCAAGACAAAACAGGTAAAGAGAAACAAAGAGGGGCAGTATATAATGATAAAAGGGACACTCCACCGAGAAGACATAACACCTGTAAATATATATACACCCAACACAGGTGCACCAAAGTACATAAAGCAACTATTAACAAAACTAAAAGGAGATATCAACAACAATACGATAATAGTGGGGGACCTCAACACCCCACTAACACCAATGGATAGATCATCCAAACAAAAAGTCAGCAAGGAAATTGTAGAATTAAATGAAAAACTAGACCAGATGGACTTAATAGATGTGCATAGAACACTCCATCCAAAAACAGCAGGATACACATTCTTCTCAAGCACGCACGGAACATTCTCAAAGTATACCATATATTGGGAAAGAAAGCAAGCCTCGATAAGTTTAAGAGGATTGAAATAATATCAAGGATCTTTTCTGACCATAATTGTATGAAACTAGAAATCAATTAAAAGAAAAAAGCTGGAGAAGGGGCAAAGATGTGGAGATTTAACAACATGCTACTGAACAACCAATGGATCGTTGAAGAAATCAAAGGAGAAATCGAACATTATCTGGAGACAAGTGAAAATGAAAACACACCATACCGACTCATTCAGGATGCAGCAAAAGCGGTCCTACGAGGGAGTTTCGTTGCAATACAGGCTCACCTCAACAAACAAGAAAAATCTCAAATAAGCAATCTCAAACTACACCTAACAGAATGAGAAAAAGAACAACAAACAAAGCCCAAAGTCAGTAGAAGAGGGGAAATAATAAAAATTAGAGCAGAAGTAAATGAAATTGAAACAAAAAAGACAGTAGAAAGTATCAATGAAACAAAGAGCTGATTCTTTGAGAAAATAAACATAATTGACAAACCCTTAGCCAGGCTCACTAAGGAAAAAAAGAGAGAAGACTCAAAATCAGAAATGAGGAGAAATTACAACAGATACCACAGAAAAACAAAAGATTATAAAAGAATTCTATGAAAAACTATATGCCAACAAATTGGACAAACTAGAAGAAATGGATAAATTCTTAAGACTCTTACAACCTCCCAAAACTGAATCAAGAAGAAATAGAGAATCTGAATAGACCAATCACAAGTAAAGAGATTGAAACAGTAATCAAAAACCTCCCCAAAAATAAAAGTCCAGGACTAGACAACTTCTCTGGAGAATTCTACCAAATATGCAAAGAAGATTTAATACCTATCCTCCTCAAACTATTCCAGAAAATTGAGGAAGATGAAGCACTTCCTAACACATTCTACAAGGCCAGCATCACCCTGATACCAAAACCAGACAAGAATAACACAAAGAAGGAAAATTACAGGGCTATTTTGCTGATGGATATAGATTCAAAAATTCTCAACAAAATATTGGCAAACTGAATACAGCACTACATTAAAAAGATCATACACCATGATCAAGTAGGATTTATGCCAGGGACACAGGGATGATTCAAAATCTGCAAGTCAATCAGTGTGATACACCACATCAACAAAATGAGGAACACAAACCACATGATCATCTCAGTAGATGCAGAGAAAGCATTTGAGAAGATCCAACATCCATTTATGATAAAAACTCTCAATAAAATGGGTATAGAAGGAACCTCAACATAATAAAGGGCATATATGACAAAGCCACAGCCAACATCATGCTCAATGGGGAAAAACTGAAAGCCATCCCTCTGAGAACAGGAACAAGACAAGGGCACCCACTCTCACCACTCTTTTTCAACATAATACTGTAGGTTTGGGCCAGAGCAATTAGGCAAGAAGAAGAAATAAAAGGAATCCAAATAGGCAATGAAGAAGTGAAACTCTTGCTGTTTGCAGATGACATGATCTTATACAGAGAAAAAAAACTAAATCCATCAAGAAGCTACTAGAAGTAATCAACAATTAAAGCAAAGTTACAGGGTACAAAATCAACTTACGTAAATCAGTTGCATGTTTATACTATAATAACAAACTAACAGAAAGAGAACTCAGGAACACAATCCCATTCACAATCACAACAAAAAGTATAAAATATCTTGGAATAAATTTAACCAGGGAAGTGAAAGACCTATACAATGAAAACTACAAGACTTTCCTGAAAAAAATTGATGATGAATAAAGAGATGGAAGGACGTTCCATGCATATGGATTGGAAGAATAAACATAGTTAAAATGTCCATACTACCTAGAGCAATCTACAGATTCAATGCAATCCCAATCAGAATCCCAATGACACTTTTCACAGAAGCAGAACAAAGAATCCTAAAATTCGTATGGGACAACAAAAGACCCCAAATCGCTAAAGCAATCCTGAGAAAAAAAAAACAAAGCTGAAGGCATCACAATCCCTGACTTCAAAACATACTGCAAAGCTACAGTAATCAAAACAGCGTGGTACTGGCACAAAAACAGGTGCACAGATCAATGGAACAGAAATGAAAGCCCAGAAATATACCACACATCTATGGACAGCTAATCTTCGGCAAAGGATCTGAGAACATACAGTGGAGAAAGGAAATTCTCCTCAATGTGTGGTATTGGGAAAACTGGGCACCCACATGTAACATAATGAAAATAGATCGTTGTCTTACACCATTCACAAAAATAAACTCAAAATGGATCAAAGACTTAAAGGTAAGACCTGAAACCATAAGACTTCTAGAAGAAAATATAGGCAGTACACTCTTTGACATCAGTCTTAAAAGGATCTACCGTGGCTTCTCCGACAAGGGAAACAATAGAAGGAATAAACAAGTGGGACATCAGACTAAAGAGCTTTTATAAGGTAAGGGAAAACAGGATTGAAATAAAAACACAACACACCAACTGGGAAAAAATATTTGCAAACCATATATCCAACAAAGGGTTAATCTCCATGCTATATAAAGAACTCACACAACTCAACAACAAAAAAATCAAACAACGCCATCAAAAAATGGGAAGAGGATATGAACAGACATTTCTCCAAAGAAGATATACTGATGGCCAACAGGCAAATGAAAAGATGCTCATCATCACTGATCATCAGGGAAATGCAGATTAAAACTACACTAAAGATATCACCTTACACCCTTTGGAATGGCTATAATAACCAACACAAAAAATAACAAATGTTAGAGAGATTGTGGAGAAAAAGGAACCCTGATACACTGCTGGTGGGAATGGAAACTGATGCAGCCACTATGCAAAACAGTATGGAGATTTCTCACAAACTTAAAAATAGAAATACCATATGACCCAGCCATCCCACTATTGCGTATCTGTCCAAAGAAGTTGAAATCAGCAATTCAAAGAGACTCATGTACCCCTATGTTCATTGCAGCATTATTTACAATAGCCAAGATGTGGAAGCAACCCAAGTGCCCATCGACTGATGACTGGATCAAGAAGATGCGGTACACACACACACACACACACACAATGGAATACTACTCATCCATAAAAAATGATCCCATGCATAAATCATCCCATAAAAAATCGTCCCATTCACAACAACATGGATGGACCTTCAGGGTATTATGTTAAACAAAATAAGCCAGATAGAGAAAGACAAACTCTGTCTGATTCCACTCATATGTGGAAGATAAACACATGGACAAAGAGAAAAGATTAGTGGTTATCAGGGGAATTTGGGGTGAGCTCAAAGGGTGATGGGGTGCACCTATAAGATGACTGACAAAATAATGTACAACTGAAGTTTCACAGTGTTGTAAACTATCATAACCTCAATAAAAAAATTTTTTTAAAAAGATTATTTTGGAATAATTTTAGATTTACAAAACAAGTTGCAAAGATAAAGTGTTCCCATATACCCTTCACCAGTTTCCCCTAGTGTTAACATCTTACCTGACTGTGGTACCTTTGTCAAATTGACTTTTCCATATTGATTATGTATCCAGCAAATTTGTTAAACTCTCTTATTACGGTATTCTGATTACTGATCTCTAGATTCCTTTGCGTTTTCTACATTAAAAAATCACATCATCTGTGAGTAATCACAATTTTTTTCCTTGATGAGTCTATCTTTTTAAAAAGTTTATTGCACTAATCAGGATTTCCAGTACAATATTAATAGAATAGGTGTTAGAAGGTATCCTTTTCTTTTTCCTGATGTTAAAATGAGTGTTTTTAATTATTTCACCATTTAGTTGTATTAATCTCAGTCACTGGGGTTGACTTGTAATTTTTCTTATTTATTTCAGTTTTAAGGGTATGGTGGCTTCATAAAAGAATTTAGAATTAGGAAGTGTTTGCTCATTTTCTATACTCTAGAATAATTTGTATAAGATTCATGTTATTGGTGCCTTGCTTCCTATAACATGCCTGTAAAACCACTTTGTATTTTCTTTGAGGGAAGATTTCTGGTTTTTCTTGTTTGCTTTGATATTTTTTCTAGGGTATTACCCCTAAATTTTAAGATTTGTTGTCATAGAGCTATTCATAATACTCTGTTATTTTATTTTTTGGAGGACAGTACAGTGGATTTTTATTTCTTAATTCTCTTATACTACTCACTTTTTTAAAAAAATGTTTTATTTTGGAGAATTTTGAACATATGTGAAAATAGACAACATAGTTTAATGAACCCCCATCCCTAACAATCAACTCATTGCTGGTTTGCTTTATTCACATCCTAATTACTTCCACTCTTAATATTATTTTTTGTTTGTTTGTTTGTTTGTTTGTTTGTTTTTGAGGAAGATTAGCCCTGAGCTAACTACTGCCAGTCCTCCTCTTTTTGCTGAGGAAGCCTGGCTCTGAGCTAACATCCGTGGCCATCTTCCTCTAGTTTATACGTGGGACGCCTACCACAGCATGGCTGCCAAGCAGTGCCATGTCCGCACCCGGGATCCGAACCAGCGAACCCCGGGCCGCCGAGAAGCGGAACGTGTGAACTTAACCGCTGCGCCACCGGGCCGGCCCCCCACTCTTAATATTATTTTGAAGCAAAACACAGACATCACAATTTTATTTATAAAAATTTCAGAATATATCTCTAAAAAATAAAAGTTCTCCTTTTTAATCACAGTCCTATTGTTACATCAAAAAAATTTTAAAATACTTTCTTCATATTATCAAATATCCTGTCAGCATCCAAATGTCTCAAAAATATCCTCTCTTAAATTTGGCAATGTATGGAGCTATACCTCCCTTTTCTTCCTAATATTATTTCTTAATTCCATCTTTCTTTTGTATGTATGTGTGTGTGTATTTATTTATTTTTTGTTTAAAATAATTTTTTATTGCACAGGATACATTTTTTCTTGTGTCTTGGACTTTTTTGTTGTTTTCTCTTTAATAACTATAAATTCAAGCTTAGGGCTTGCCTTTATCTTGAACAAAAAAACAAAACAACAAAGATTTATCATTTGCTAACCTGATCTCATTTTGGGAGAGAGATGGTAGTTAACTTGCAAGAGTAAATTTATACCATGAATGATGTGGGTCTAAGTCTGGTGGTACTAAAAGGAAACAATAGCATTTTTGACAAAAGTGTCATCTGTTGGTGGCATTTGCAGAGAAGAAGCCCATGCAAATTTCTTAACAACAGTAAACTCTATTATGAAATTCTGAAGTGTCTTACAGGCCAAAAAGGGAGTGAGGTTAGTAAAATGCCTTAGAGTTTGAATAAAGTACTGGATTTGAAAGTTATTGGAACTTGGATATGTAGAAATAGGGTGGTAGGTTGGATCATGCTCTCACTGGTCTCAGGTTCAAATAAACTACTGTGACAGTATAGCGCTTCACAGGCCACACGCTTTTCAAGGGGCTTTTCTTTCCTTCAGTACGTGCTGGAAGTAGGTATGCTCAGTCGATTCCAAAAGAGTTGCCTAGCCCCAAAGCTAAAACATGAGAAAGGAAGAGAGATGGAATGATCACCTTAAGAGATTCTGCAGAGGAAATACCACCTTTCTTCACGGCTCCACTTTTCCTCATGCTTAAAGAAACAGAATGTTTAGGGTGCCTGAGGTGAAACTCCTTAGGTAGAATGTTTTCAGGTCTGCTGGACCAGTCACACAGTCTACATTTTTCTTCAAAGCATCAACTTCTTTCCCTCCTTTTACAGCTTCTTCTGACAGAGACCTGTGGTCCCTGCTGGTGTGCATTTCCACATCAAACAGAATCTACCCACCTTCTGGTGGGGCAGGGCTATCACAGAACTGCCTCTTGAATTACTCTGTCCTGATTCTTGTTGTACATCCAGAAGAATCTTCACATCTCCATTGTGGATAGAGAATGAGGAACGTACATGTTCCAGCCCCCGTTTTTCCCCTTGCCATTCCTGCTGTTCCTGAGTAGCTCCACCCAGGGACCTTCCTCACCTATATGGTGCTTTACAACAAAGGGAGAAGAAAAATGCAAGCAATGGTGTGTATTCCTTTCTCACTTTTCAGTTTTATTATGATATAGTGCATCAGAATTTGTTGGTGATTATAGTTTGTTAACAAGAAAGTATTTTATTCAACTAAAATCTGTGTGCTAAAGAAAAAAGCAGTAATATGGATAACTGGTTTATTAGTATTTAAAATGTGTTTTTATCTCTAAATTTCAATGCCCAATCTGTATTTCACATTATTAGGTCTAAGCATTCTGATTTTTCATGTTTCAAATTGAGATTGCTTTTTTGCCTAATTGGTGAAAATTTATCCTCTGATACAAAGTGTCAACATGAATCACCTTTAAGGTACTTTGTGTTAAACATTACCTGACAGCTATTAAAACCATTAGGGCCACTCTTCTAGAGGAGAATCATTTGACTACATGATGTTGCATGTCTGTTTACATAAAATCTGTAGAATGATTTTCATGTCATTTTGTCTTCAGCCACTTAAACAGAACAACAGAGTGAAACAAACTACCTAGCTCCCAAGGGGGAACTAGTTTGGAAACGTACAGAAGAGGAGGAGGTGCTGGCATCCATAACCTGCTGGATGAGTGGAGCGATAGCATATAGTTGTTTAGGAACAGGCAGGCTTTGGACATACAGATTTGCAGAGAGAAAAATAATGTTTTGTTCTCTGAATTATACAAAGAAATTGCTAGGATAAATGCCTTTTGGAGTTCTGCAGATAGTTTTTACTTTTTCTGTGACTTACGTTTTGTGATTGTTTTTGTCTTAGTACATTTGAGATGGTTTTTCCATTGAACTGGTATTGAGAAGAGCACTTTATTGAGGTTTAGAAGTAAGATGACCAGTTTGAATGTTTTTTAAATAGATTTTAGAGTAGTTTGAGTTTCACAGAAATACTGAGCAGAAGGTACAGAGATTTCTTACATACTCCTTACCCTCACACATGCATGGCCTTTTCCATTATGAACACCTCCCCCCAGAGTGGCACATTTATTATAATTGATGAACCTACATGGACACATCATCATCACCCAAAGTCCATAGTTTACATTACAGTTTACTCTTGATGTTGTACATTCTATGATTTGCACAGATTTATAATGACTGTATTCACCATTATAGTATCATACAGGGTAGTTTCACTGCCCTAAAAATCCTCCATATTCCACCTTTTTGTTCCCCCCTCTCCCCTAACCTCTGGCCGCCTTTGCTCTTTTTACTCTCTCCATAGTTTTGCCTTTTCCAGAAAGTCATATAGTTGGAATCATGCAATATATAGCCTTTTAGACTGGCTTCTTTCACTTAGTAATATGCATTTAAGTTTCCTCCATGTTTTTTCATGGCTTGAGGTAGCTCATTTCTTTTTAGCACTGAATAATACTCCATTGTCTGGATGTACCACCATTTATTTATCCATTCACCTACTGAAGGAGATCTTGGTTGCTTCCAAGTTTTGGTAATTGTGATAAAGCTGCTACAAACGTCTGTGTACAGATTTTTGTGTGAACATAAGTTTCAAAGAACCAACTTTTTGTTTCATTAGTTTCCTCTGTTGATTTTTTTATTTTCAGTTTTATTGATTTCTGCTCTTATTTTCATTCTTGTTTTTTTAGGAAGATTAGCCCTGAGCTAACTGCTGCCAATCCTCCTCTTTTTTTTCTGAGGAAGGCTGGCCCTGAGCTAACATCTGTGCCCATCTTCTTCTACTTTCTATGTGGGACGCCTACCACAGCATGGCGTGCCAAGCCTTGCCATGTCTGCACCCGGGATCCAAACCGGTGAACCTCGGGCCGCCGAGAAGCGGAACGTGCGAACTTAACCGCTGCACCACCGGGCCGGCCCCTCTTATTTTTATTCTTACTTTCCTGATGCTTACTTTGGACTTAATTTGCTCTTCTTTTTCTTTTTTCTTTTTTTGTGAGGAAGATTTTTGCTGAGCTAACGTCTGTGCCAATCTTCCTCTGTTTTATGTGGGCTGCTGCCACAGTGTGGCTTGACAAGCAGTGTGTAGGTCCATGTCCAGGATCTGAACCTGTGAACCCTGGGCCGCCAAAGCAGAGCATGCGAACTTAACCACTACGCCCCTACTCTTCTTTTTTGTAGTTTCCTAACTAGAAGCTTAGATGCTTAGGTCATTGATTTTAAAGATTGTACTTTCCTTTTTCTCCCCAAAGCCCCCTGGTACATAGTTGTGTATTTTTAGTTGTGGGTCCTTCTAGTTGTGGCATTTGGGATGCTGCCTCAGCATGGCTTAATGAGCCGTGCCATGCCTGCATCCAGGATTCGAACCAGCGAACCCCTGCGCCACTGAAGCAGAGCGCGCAAACTTAACCACTCGGCCACGGGGCCAGCCCCTAGACCATTGATTTTAGATGTTTGTTCTTTTCTAATATATGCATTCAATGTTGGGAATTCCCATCTGCTTTCACTGCCTTGCACAAATTTTAATAAGTTGTGTTTTCATTTTTTTGGTTCAAAGTATTTTTTTAACTTCTGTTGAGATTTGTTCTTTGACTCGTGTATTTAGAAGTATATTGTTTAATCTCCAAGTATTTTGAGATTTTCCAGATATCTTTCTGTTACTCATTTCTAATTGTATTCCATTGTGGTCTGAGACGAGGAGACATATTATGATTTCTATTCTTTTAAATTTGTTAAGGTGTGTTTCCCATCCCAGAGTGTGTTCTGGTTGACTAGTGCATGTGAGCTTGAGCAGAATGTGTATTCTGCTCTTGTTGGATGAGGTAGTCTATCGATGTCCCTGGATAGTATTGTTGAGTTGAACTATGTCCTTAGTGACTTTTTGCCCGCTGGATCTGTCCATTTCTGATGGAGGGGTGTTGACGTCTCCAATTATAATAATAAATTCATTTATTTTTCCTGCAGTTCTGTCAGTTTTTGCCTCCTATAGTTTGACACTCTGTTGTTAGGCACATACACATTAAAGATTCTTATGTCTTTTTTGGAGGTTTGACTGCTTCGTCATTATGTACTGCTTCTCTTTATCCCTGATAACTTCCTTGCTCTGAAGTATGCTCTGTTTGAAATTAATATAGCTACTCCTGCTTTCTTTTGATTAGTGTTAGTGTGGTATATCATGGTATATTTTTCTCCATTCATTTACTTTTAATGCATATGTGTCTTTATATTTAAAGTGAGTTTCTTAGACAACATATAGTTGGGTCTTGTCTTTTTTGTTTTTTTTAAGTTTTTTTGAGGAAGATTAGCCCTGACCTAACATCTGCTGCCAATCCTCCTCCTTTTTTACTGAGGAAGACTGGCACAGAGCTAACATCCGTGCCCATATTCCTCTACATTGTATGTGGGATGCCTACCACAGCATGGCTTGCCAAGCGGTTTGTGGGTCCGCACCCGGGATTCAAACCTGCGAAGCTCAGGTTGCAGAAGCAGAACATGCAAACTTAAACTGTCGCACCAGTAGACTGGCCCCGGGTCTTGTTTTTTGATCCACGCTGACAGTCTTTGTCTTTAATTGGTGTGCTTAGACTATTGCTGTTTAAAGTGATTACTGATATAATTGGATTAATATCTGCCATATTTGTTACTGTTTTCTACTTGTTGCCCTTATTTTTGTTCCTATTTTTGTCTTCACTCTTTTTCTGCCTTTTGTGGTTTTAATTGAGTATGTTATATGATTCCATTTTCTCTCCTTTCTTAGCATAACTGTTACATTTCTCTTTTTACTTTTTCTAGTTGTTACCCTAGAGTTTACAATATACATTTACAACTGATCCAAGTCCACTTTCAAATAACACTATACCACTTCACAAGTAGTGTGAGTACCTTATAATAACAAAATGATCCTAATTCCTCCTTCCCATCCCTTGTATCATTGCTGTTATTATTTCACTTACATAAACATACATCACCATATGTGTGTGTTTGCTACATACATAAGCATACATAATCAAATATATTGTTACTATTATTATTTTGAACAAACTGTTATTTGGTAGATCAATTAAGAATAAGAAAAATAAAAGTTTTTATTTTACCTTCATTTATTCCTTCTCTGATGTTCTTTCTTTATGTAGATCCAAGTTTCTGACCTATATTTTCTCTTTCTCTCTAAAGAACCTTTTTTCACATTGCTTACAAGGCAGGTCTACTAGCAACACATTTCCTCTATTTTTGTTTAAGTAAGTCTTTATTTCTCCAGCACTTTTGAAGCATAATTTCACATGCACAGAATTCTTGTTTGGTGAGTTTTTTCTCTCACTCTTAAAATATTTCTCTCTACTCTTTTCTTGCTTACGTAGCTTCTGAGAAGTTGGATGTAATTCTTATCTTTGTTCCTCTTTAGGTAAGAATTCTCTTCCTCTGGCTTGTCTTAGGATTTTTTCCTTTATCTTTGATTTTCTGTAGTTTGAAAATGATATGCCTAGGTGTATTTTTGTTTTTGACATTTATTCTACTTAATGTTTTCTGAGCTTCCTGGATCTGTAGTTTTGTGTCTGACATTAATTTGGGGAAATTCTCAGTCTTTATTATTTCAAGTATTTCTTCCGTTCTTTTCTCTCTTCTCCTTCTTGTATTCCAATATGTTACAACTTTTGTGGTTGTCCCGTAGTCCTTAGATATCCTGTTCTTTTTTTCCCTGTCTTTGTTGTCTTTGCTTTTCAGTTTTGGCTGTTTCTGTTGAGATATTCTCAAGCTCAGAGATTCTTCCCCTAGTTGTGTCTTGTCTAATAATAAGCCCATCTTCGGCACTCTGCATTTCTGATACAGTGTTTTTGAGCTCTAGTGTTTCTCCTTGGTTCTTTCTTAGGATTTCCATCTCTCTGCTTACATTGCCCATCTTTTCCTTCATGCTATCTACTTTATTCATTAGAGCCCACAGCTTATTAATCATAGTTGTTGTAAATTCCTGATCTCATACTTCCAGCATGCTTGCCATGTCTGGTTCTGATGCTTGCTCTGTCTCTTCAAATTGTGTTTTTGGCCGTTTGGTGTGCCTTGTAATTTTGTCTCACTAGCTGGACACAGTAAAAGGAACTACTGTAAATAGGCTTTTAGTAATGTGGAGGTGGAGACGTGTAGGCATAGGGGAAGTATTCTATCGTCCCGTGATTAGGTCAGTCTTTTACTAAGCCTATGCCTCTGCACTGTGAACTTCACAAACGTTTCTCAGTCGTCCTCCACCCCCAACCTTTAGGTGGTTCAGGATGGCTGAAGTGGCCTGGAGTTGAGTATTTCCCTACCTCTAGATCGGTTAGGCTCTGGTTAACTAGTTTCTCTTGAGGGCAGGCCTTGTTAAGAACAAAGTGCTCTGGCGTATTTCAAAGTGGTTCCTTTTCCTCTTCCTCTTCCAGGAGCATGAGGGGATTTTTCTCTGGTATTTATCGTGAGTACCTGGTCGAGCTGCTGGAGGTAAATCTCACAAAATTTGCTGTAACTGAGTCCCCTGGAGTTTTTAACTCTCAGTGTTGTCCACCCTGAGCCTGCAGCAATTCGTCAATTATAGTTCTGGTTTCTCTACCCAGGCACTGGTTCTTGAGGAGGTTGCTGCTTGTGAGTTTCTACTTCACTGAGTTGTGATACCCTGTATTGCCTGTTCGTCATTCCAGTCTTAGGAGCAGTGGTTTACCCTGTGGTCTCACTTCTCTTGTAGATCTAAGAAGAGTTATTCCTTTGTCTGTTCAGCTTTTTACTTGGGAGGATGGAGCAGTGACTTTCAACCTTCTTATATACCTCTCAGAAACCAAAAGTTAAAGTGACTTCAAGCTGAGACTTGTTTTTATTTTTTTTGAAACAAGGATTGCATCATTTTGTTTTTAGTTACTTCAACCATGGGCATAAGTCATATAGTTACAACTTCTATACCTTAGATGTAAAAGATTCTCAGTCTGCTTTTGAGCATTCCCAGTACTGATCCTCACTGTCATGTGAGGGTGAGACGTTTCCATAGTCCCTTTGAAATGTCTACATGGAATATAGAAGCTGATGCTCCTGTTCCTTGGAGCTGTAATCTCAGCACCAACTCATGTCCTCTGTCGTGGTTTTCCTTGAGAAGTGGAATGGCCTGGTAGTGTTCATTACTGTCTAACTGCATGGCCTTAGATGAATCATTTTCCTGTGTATTCTTCAGATTATTTATAAACTCTAGTATACTAATGAAATCATTAGTAGTGTTTGCCCATTTTGCAAGGAGTTTGTGAAGATTAATTAATGTCTCTAATGCTATTTAAGCCCTTCAGATACTAAATTTCAATATACAATAAACCTTAATTGATTGCAAGTTATGCTAGGCACCATGCTAGATGCTGAGTATAGAAATGTTGAATAAAATATAGGTCCTACTTTTGAGCTCAGATCTGGCTGAAGAGACTTAAATGTAGGTAATCACATGTAGCATGTTACGTGCTGTGAGGTAGGTGTCTTCAAAGTATAATAGGAAGACAAAAGGAGAGAATGTTTAACTGGGATGCAATTAGAAATATAAATTCAAATAGGACACACATGTTAACTATAATTAGCAATTTCAGAGCTAGAACTGGATTATAACCATTACTGTAATATCCTGGCATTGATAGGGGTTTGTGTGTGTTTGTTTGTTTTCTCTCTCCACCTTATTTTTTTACCCTACCAGAGAGTGATGAGTTGAGAACAGGATTGGAAATCACAAGGTTTCTTTGTGGCCCCAGCTCTGCCAAATATTAGCCCTGTGTTTTTAAGGGAATTCAATTAACTTGTCTGAGCCTCAGTTTTATCAACTACAAAACAGGAAGAATAGCTTCTATGTCACACAAAAATAATGATGTAAAAGTGTTTGATGAAAATGCTACATTTTAACAAATGTTAGGTTTTCAGATATGTCTTGAGTGTGTATTTTCTTGTTCCTAAGTCTGATTGAAGTTTCCTTTGAGTTTTGGTTCTGCCTTTTGCTTGCCCTGCAGTGCAGTTAGGGCACAGACTAGTTGGCATGCTCTGATTCTCCCTGACTCATCTTGTTCCCTCCCTCCTCCTGCTCCTTCTCCTCCTCACTGGCATTCATTTCCTGGGATTGTGTTGCTACCTTAGAAGTCTGTCTTGTCTCCTGAAAAGGGCAGTGCAAGTCCACTGCGGTAAGGGTTCTCTTTTATTTTCTCCTATGTCATGTACTAAACTAAATACTTATTATGAAAAATGTAGTTTTATATTACATAAAAGATTATTGGAGAACATGTCATCTAATGTCTATCATAATATTTAAGTAGTTGAATAAAAGTAATTTTTGTCTTTTTTATCTTTGACTTGAAGTTTCTCATTTCTGTTTTAAGAATAGCAAACCTCAAAGTGTTGTTGTTTTAATCAAGGATATTTGAAGACTGTCTCTTAGAAACTTTTAGGTAAGACTTTGTTAAAATAGAGTTTCTACACTGTGGGAGGTGACACACAGTTTGTGATCTAAAAATCAGTTAAGTGGGTTTTGAAGCTAAAATAAAATTTTAGTGTAGTAAGGGTATGAGCTATTTGTTTTGTATGTGAGTGTGGGTGTTTACTTCATTGTGTTCTCAAATGTATTTTCGTGGGTCTTGGTCATAATATTAGGTAGAAAATTACTTCTCTGGAATTTCTTTCACATTCCCCATTTTCTTATTTTAGGCTAATAGTGATCTAAGAGGCATTTGCTTGTTAGTATCCTGTTGAGTGAATGTAGAAAAGCAATTATCTGTTTTTATCTTTGCAAGGTGAATACTTGAGAGGTAGATATTATATAAAGGCTGAGAAGTAACGATAAAGATTTGTTGGCACATCTTAGGGGAGGTGAGTCCCTAGGTGAATTTACCAATGAATATGGTCTTTGCACTTCTGACAAACCATCTTCGATGGCAAAGTTAAGTCCATAAGAGCTCAGTTTATCATCATCTGTGACCCTAAAGGTGAAATACTGCTTGAAATGGAAGAAAATTTGTAACTGATGTGAAACAAACAAAAAAAAGGAGGCAAAATGCAGTCAATATAGACATCATGAAGCAGCTACTGCACATTTTTGAAATGGTTCTTTGAATGATCTCCAAGCTGCTTTTACTTTGTTCCTACCACCAAAACCAAAAAGTCACATTTATATTTTATCTTACATTTATTTAAAAATATTCCTTTTATCTCCATATTTCAGTTTCTTCTCTACTTTTTATTTGAAGGTTTTCATGCACATATCTTTGTGTTTGTGTTTCTTGCTTGAAGAAAACACCAAGAATAACCTTTTCCATTTCCTTCTTGCCATGAACTCAGGGAAAAGCACTGGTACGGTAATTGGGGGGACTTCAGCCTAAGAGTTAGGGTAGCATAGTTGATAAAAGCATGGACCCTGGAAGTAAACTGTTTGGGCTTAAATCCAATCCGAGTTTTATGACTTTGGGCAAATTACTTATTATTCTCTTCAGTTGCTTCAATTTCCTTGTCTGTAAAATGGAAATAATAGTAAGATTTACTTGACAGCATTGCAAGATTTAAATAGATTAAGTAAAGTCTTTAGAAGAGCACTTAAGAGTTATGTAAGGTATACCTCTTGTTATTGACATCTAGTTCTCATAGCAAGCTAGAGACGTTGGGCAAGTTCTTAATCTCTCTAGGCTTAATCTATTTAAAAAAAAAAAGGGGGGGGGGAAGGCCAGCCCCGGGGCTGAGTGGTTAAGTTCATGCACTCTGCTTAGGCAGCCCAGGATTTCACTGTTTCGGATCCTGGGTGCGGACCTCGCACCACTCATCAAGCCATGCTGAGGTGGTGTCCCACATAGCAGAGCCAGAAGGACCTACAACTAGAATGTTCAACTATGTACTGCGGTGTTTTGGGGAGAAGAAAAAGAAAAAAAAAGAGAGAGAGATTGGCAACAGATGTTAGCTCAGGCGCCAATCTTTAAAAAAAAAAAAAAAAGGCATAGTTTGCTGATTCTTTTGTGCATAAACTCTGATAGTTGGTCCCAATTAGTTTTATATTTTTGAGTCCTTGAAGTTATTCCTTTGTGTTTTTGTATCAGTAGGACTACAGAGCTGGATATTTCCAACAATATAAATATTTTGTGCTAAAAGTGATTCAGATTGTGGAAGTGGCTCTAAAGCTGGTTGAAGACGTTATTCTCCCAGTGTGCTAAGTTTAGGTGAGGTATTACTCAAAACAGCTCTTCATCTTTTACTGAAAGCCTACTCTTCATTAGTGACAGTAATTGTTAAGAGAGAGACCTCTTTTTATATTTTTGCTTTATATGAATTAGTTCCTAGGAGTAAAATTCTTGGTGGTCATCTATTCTTTCTTTTAAACTTTTTACATTAGGGAGAAAAAAAACTTCTTACATTAGAGCACAGAATTTTTGGTGAATCTTTATTAAAAGGTCACATCCCAAATGCAGAAATAAATTGTAAGGGATGGAGACCATGACGACAAAGAAAAAAGCAATTAAATCTGAATTGGCTTTTGAGCAATGTATTATTCCAAAGTTGTAATTTGACAAACTTGTTGATCTAGTATGTTCGATGAGGTGAAAAGTTCCTCTAGATGTGGAACAAAGAATGTTTTTAACTCTTTTGCTATCTTTGAGCTGTTAAAAATAAAGAGAAAACTCATTTTTCACTAAATTCTATTTAATTTAATTTTTCCCTTATTTCTTCATGATGGAACTTTTGAAATTTCCTTTTCACTTGTTTTGGCTTAGAGCCCTAAAGAAAAAGTAGTGAAAGTCTGCTTTCTGAGAATTAATATTCTTACTTCTTTTGTTATGGTTCTTTTGTTTTGTTTTGCTTTTGCTTTTTAAATCGGTTCTTGTTATTAGAGGTTCTGTTTTTAGAAATGCAGGTAAGTAACTTGTTGAGAATTCCTGTAAGTGAGCACTTAAGACCTCTCTGACCATTGGATAACCATTCTGTTTGAAGAGTTCTGTAATTGTAAGGCTGCTCTGTGAATCCAGCTGTACTGTACATTTTTTGAAATGGCATGGAAACATTGCAAAACTTGTAGAGTGTGAACAGAGAATGCGAGCAGAGGTGATTCTAAGACTAAGAATAAAGAACAAGGGAAATTACCTTCCTTATCTCCAGATAACTCAGTTGGGAGGTGGAGGTGGTTAGTAGCACCTTTTGAGTTTGTAGAGGAAAAGTTTTAAATGTTAATGGAAGAGGCAGGCGTGGTGGTCTAGTGGTTAAGATTCGGCCCAGTTTGTTTCCCGGTCGTGGAACTACGCTACCTGTCCGTCAGTTGTCATACTGCAGCAGTGGCTCACAGAGAACTAAAAACTAACAACTAGGACACACAACCATGCACTGAAGCTTTAAAAAGAAAGAAAAGAAAAAGGAAAAAATAAATATTAATAGAAGACTAAGAAGAATACACTATATTTTAAGTAACTTATTGTGGAATAACTGATGTTCTTTGACTATTTGGCATAACTTTGTTTCTTTATGTTTGTTA
The DNA here is from genome assembly GCF_041296235.1 of Equus asinus. Classification (NCBI taxonomy): domain Eukaryota; kingdom Metazoa; phylum Chordata; class Mammalia; order Perissodactyla; family Equidae; genus Equus; species Equus asinus. The sequence goes on along the minus strand of NC_091811.1, from coordinate 11,636,740 downwards.
TTTTGGGTTTTTTTTTGAGGAAGATTAGCCTTGAGCTAAATGCTGCCAATCCTCCTCTTTTTGCTGAGGAAGACTGGTCCTGAGCTAATGTCCATGCCCATCTTCCTCTACTTTATATGTGGGACCCCTACCACAGCATGGCTTGCCAAGAGGTTCCATGTCCTCACCCAGGATCTGAACCTGCAAACCCCAGGCCACCGAAGCGGAACGTGTGCGCTTAACCGCTGAGCCACTGGGCCAGCCCCTGGCATAACTTTGAAATGCAAATTCTTTGGATTTTGGTGTAGAATAGCAGGTTATGGTACGTGTTATATTGCACATAAAAGATGTTCCATCTTTATGGGTTGGTGATTCCAAGGCAGCAATCATGCAGAAAGAGAAATGACAGCTCTTCTGCAGTGGAAAAGATCCCAGATTCGAGAACTGGACCAGCTTGTCTAAGTTCCCCCAAACTAATATTATATTAATAGGATTATATTCAACTAATATAATCCTATTAGTATGATATGTATGGAATCCTGTAAGGCACATGGGAGGAATGGGACTGAGAAAAGAAAGAAATACAACAAAGATGTTATAAAAACATATCCTTAATCTCTGGGAACTTAGTGGGGATGTAAGGCAGATACACACTATTTACTATATGTTTTATGGCAAAGAGAACAGATAAATCATTTAAGAGTTTAGAGACAATGAGAAGGGTTCAGAAGGGCAGAATTGAAAGGAGGGCATTCTAGGTGGATGGAACAAGGTAATGAGTCACAAAACAGGGATGTTGAGTTCTCTCTTCAGCACCAGCACTGTGTGACCTTGAACAACAGACACTGAGATGCAGTCCATATGTGTAGAAATATAGAGATGAATAAAGAGCTGCACCTACCAGTACCTGAGAAAACCAAAGTAGCTAGTGTTCAGAGCTGCTTTTATATCCAAAGATGGGACCAATTTTCCTGTCAGTCAAGCATTTATTGAGCACCGCTGTTTGCTCGGCATACATTAGGCATTACAAGGGGGATAATCAAGTTTAAAGCATATTTTCTTCCCTTGAGGTATTTATAATCTAGTTGGGGAGAGGATTAATACTTTTGAATAAATTAGTGAGAAATATGATATAAAATGTATAATTATGGGGGCTGGCCCCGTGGCCGAGTGGTTTAGTCTGCACGCTCCGCTGCCGGCGGCCCAGTGTTTCGTTGGTTCGAATCCTGGGTGCGGACATGGCACTGCTCATCAAACCACGCTGAGGCAGCGTCCCACATGCCACAACTAGAAGGACCCACAACGAAGAATATACAACTATGTACCGGGGGGCTTTGGGGAGAAAAAGAAAAAATAAAATCTTTAAAAAAAAAAAAATGTATAATTATGATACTTTGTGTGGCCCGAACTCAGAGCTATGAATTCAGGAGAAATAAGAGAGGGGGATTGGATTCAGTCTAGAGAGGGTGGAATTTAAGCCAGACCCTGGTAGAGCCGGATGAGGAGTCTTAAACTGGGACCCATGGATATTTCAGGGAGTCTGAAATTCCCCCTAAAATGGTATACTGCTTTGTATGAATGCACACTTTTAAGGGAGAAGTCTCACACCTTTCATTATATTTGCAAAACATTTGTGTTCCTCAAAATGTTAACACCAGTACCCACATGAATAAGAAGCCAGGGCTTGGGAATTTAGTGCAGCACTTGTAGGGACGATGAGCACCCTCCCCAAGATAAGCCTTCCCTCTTATGTGGAGCACTCACTATGTGGTTAAGACAAATGTAGGCTAAAGGCTGGCTCTAGGAATAGAGAGGAAATTAGCCTTGCCTCCTCTAATACCATTCACTGTACTGCAGCTTTAAAAAACACTTTTTTTCGTATACGTATCCATTTATTAATACCTGAATTAAAATTATTAGCAGTTAGGGAAAAGTTGTGTAAGATATTAAAATACAAGAGACATATGCAACATGCAGTGTTAAGGGAAAAAACTCGTATATTGAGTAAATGACATACATTTTTTGGATTGGTATTATAATATTTAAAAGCATCAGAAATATCGCAAGATACATTTGAGCCTAAAAATGTTATCTGACGCTTATAAAGTTATAGTTTTCTTAGATGCTATTTCCCTAGCCTTGTTATTTTTTCTTATTTTTCTTTTTTTGAGGTAATGTTGGTTTATAAATATTATGTAAATTTCAAGTATACATCATATTTCAGCTTCTGTGTAGACTGTATTGTGCTCACTACTAAAAGTCTATTGCCGTCCATTCCCATACGCATGTTCCCCTTTATCCCTTTAGCCCCGTACCGTCTTCCCCTCTGGTAACCATCAGTCTGTTCTCAGTATCTATGTATTTGGTGTTTGTTTATCTTCCACATATGCATGATATCATATGGTATTTGGCTTTCTTGGTCTGACTCATTTCACTTAAGATAATACCTTCAAGGTCCATCCATGTTGTTGCAAATGGCAAGATTTCATCTTTTTTTTTAATGGCTGAATAGTATTTCATTGTATACGTGTACCACATCTTCTTTATCAGTTCATCTGTTGATGGGCACTTAGGTTGCCTCTAAGTCTTGGCTATTGTGAATAACACCGCAGTGAACATAAGGGTACATATATCTTTTCCAATTAGTGTTTTTGTGTTCTTTGGATAAATACCCAGAAGTGGAATAGCTGGATCATATGGTATTTCTGTTTTTAATTTTTTCAGGAATCTCCTTACTGTTTTCCATAGTGGCTGTCCCAATTTACATTCCCGCCAGCAGTATATAAGGGTTCCTTTTTTTCCACATCTTATCCAACACTTATTCTTTGTCTTTTTAATAATAGCCCTTCTGACAGGTGTGAGGTGATATCTCATTGTAGTTTTCATTTGCGCTTCCCTAATAATTAGTAATGTTGAACATGTTTTCATGTGCCTATTGGCCATCTCTATATCTTCTTTGGAAAAAATTACTGTTCAGATCCTCTGTCCATTTGTTGATTGGGTTGTTTTTCTGTTGTTGAGTTGTATGAGTTCTTTATATATTTTGGAGATTAACCCCATATTGGATATATGATTTGCAGATATCTTCTTCCAGTTGATAGGTTGTCTTTTCTTTTCGTTGATGATTTTCTTTGCCATGCAGAAGCCTTTTAGTTGGGTGTAGTCCCATTTGTTTATTTTTTCTTTTGTTTCCCTTGCCTGAGGAGACATATTCAAAAAATACTGCTAAGACTGTCGTCAAAGAGCATACTGCCTGTGTTCTCTTCTAGGAATTTTATGGTTTCAGGTCTTACATTCAAGTCTTTAATCCATTTTGAGTTAATTTTTGTGTATAGTGTAAGATAATGGTCTACTTTCATTCTTTTGCATGTGGCAGTCCAGTTTTCCCAACACCATTTGTTTAAGAGGCTTTCTTTTCTCCATTGTATAGTCTTGGCCCCTTTGTCAAAGATTGGCTGTCCATAGATGTGTAGGTTTATTTCTGGGCTCTCGATTCTGTTGCTTGGATCTATGTGTATAGTGTCAGTTTTACTTCTTCCTTTCCAATTTGGATCCCTTTTATTTCTTTTTCTTGTCTGATTGCTCTGGCTAGGACTTCCAATGCTATGTTGAATAAGAGTGGTGAGAGTGAGCATCCTTGTCTTGTTCCTCTACTTGGAGGGATGGCTTTCAGTTTTTCACCATTGAGTGTGATGTTAGCTGTGAGTTTGTCATATATGACCTTTATTATGTTGAGCTACTTTCCTTCTATGTCCATTTTATTGAGAGTTATCATAAATAGACATTGAATCTTGTCAAATGCTTTCTCTGCATCTGTTAAGATGAGCATGATTTTTATTCCTCATTTTGTTAATGTGATATATCACATTGTTTGATTTGCAGATGTTGAAGTAGGCCTGGCCCTGGAATAAATCCTACTTGATTGTGGTGTATGACCCTTTTAATGTATTGTATGTGATTTGCTTATATTCTGTTGAGGATTTTTGTGTCTATGTTCATCAGCTATATATATATATTAAAGATTGGCACCTGAGCTAACAACTGTTGCCGATCTTTTTTTTCCTGCTTTTTCTCCCCAAATCCCCCCATTACATAGTTGTATATTTTAGTTGTGGGTCCTTCTAGTGTGGCATGTGGGACATCACCTCACTGTGGCCTGACGAGCGGTGCCATGTATGTGCCCAGGATCCGAACCAGTGAAACCCTGAGCTGTTGAAGCAGAGCACGCAAACTTAACCACTTGGCCATGGGGCTGGCCCCCATCAGCAATATTGGTCTGTAATTTTCCTTTTTTGTGTTGTCTTTGTCTGGTTTTGGAATAAGGGTAATTTTGGCCTCATAAATGAGTTAGAAAGTGTCCTGTCCTCTTTAGTTTTTTGGCAGAGTTTGAGAAGGATAGGTATTAAATCTTCTTTGAATGTTTGGTGGAATTCAGCAGAGAAGCCATCTGGTCGTGGACTTTTATTTTTTGAAAAGTTTTTGGTTACTGTTCAATCTTTTTACTAATGATTGGTCTATTCAGATTTTCTGTTTCTTCTTGATTCAATTTTTGGAGGTTGTATGATTCTATGAATTTATCCATCTGTTCTAGGTTATCCAATTTGTTGGTGTGTAGTTTTTCATAGTATTCTCCTATAATCCTTGTATTTCTGTGGTATCTGTTGTAATTCCTCCTCTTTCACTTCTGAATTTATTTATTTGAGCCTTATCTCTTTTTTTCTTAGTGACTCTAGCTAAGAGTTTGTCAGTTATATCTCTTCAAAGAACCAGCTGTTAGTTTCATTGATCCTCTCTATTGTCTTTTTAGTCTCTGTTTCATTTATTTCCACTCTGATTTTTATTATTTCCTTCTTTCTACTAACGTTGGGCTTCATTTTTCTTCTTTTTCTAGTTCTTTTTGGTGTAATGTTAGATTGTTTATTGAAGATTTTTCTGGTTTCTTAACTTTCTTTAAGGTAGGCCTGTATTACTATAAATTTCCTGCTTAGTACTGCTTTTCCTGCATCCCATAGATTTTGGTATGTTGTGTTTTCATTTTCATTTGTCTCCAGATATTTTTTGATTTCTCCTTTGATTTCTTCATTGATCCAGTAGTTGTTCAGTAGCATGTTGTTTAGTCTCTACATATTTGTGGCTTTTTCAGCTTTCTTCTTGTGGTTGATTTCTAATTTCATACCATTGTGGTTGTAAAAGATGCTTGATATGATTTCAGTCTTAAATTTATTAAGACTTGTTTTATTTCCCAATATATGGTCTGTCCTGGAGAATGTTCCATGTGCACTTGAGAAGAATGTGTATCTCTTAAGTCCATCTGGTTCTAATGTTTCATTTAAGGCCAATGTTTCCTTGTTAATTCTCTATCCATTGATGTAAAAGGGATATTAAAGTCCTCTACTATTATTGTATTGCTGTCAGTTTCTCCTTTTAGGTCTGTTAATAGTTGCTTTATATACTTTGGTGCTCCTATATTAGGTACATATATATTAATAAATGTTATGTCTTCTTGATAGATTGTCCCCTTCATCATTATATAATGTCCATCTTTGTCTCTTTTTTTTGGCTTGAAGTCTATTTTGTCTGATATGATTATGGCTATACCTGCTTTCTTTTGGTTGCCATTTTCTAGGAGTATTATCTTCCATCCCTGAAGTTTGAGTCTATGTTTGTCTTTAGAGCTGAGATGTGTCTCCTGGAGGCAACATATTGTTGGGTCTTGTTTTTAAATCCATCCAGCCACTCAGTGTCTTTTGTTTGGTGAAGTCAATCCATTTATGTTTAGGGTGATTATTGATATATCAAGGCTTAATACTGCCATTTTATCTTAGTTTTTTGGTTGCTTTATCTGCCCATTGTTTCTTTTTCCTTATGTTTCTGTCTGCCATTTCAATTTGGTGGTTTTCTGTATTGTGTTTCTCAGTTTCCTCTTTTTTTATGTTTTTTGTTTCTGCTCTGAATTTTTGTTTTGTGGTTCCCATGAGGTTTGTATAAAAGATCTCATTGATGAGCTAGTCCTTTTTCTGCTGATAACATCTTATCTCCATTTGCCTGTGGAGGTTCTGTCTTTTTCTTTTTCCTCATTTTTTTGTTGTCACTAATTATCCCTTTTTGTATTGTGAGTTTGTTACCAAATTGAAGTGGTTATAGTTATTTTTAATTCTTTCTTTCCCTCTACCCTTTATATGATAATTGTTTACTAACCTATTCTGATACAGAGTTGCAATTTTCTGATTCTGTCTATTTGTCACCTTGCTTAAAGCTTTGTATACCTTTGCCTTTTTGTTTCAGGTGGGAGAGGGCTTTTCAAGATTTCTTGTAAGGCAGGTTAGTGGCAATGAACCCCCTCAGCTTTTGTTTGTCTGGGAAAGCCTTTATTTCTCCTTCATATTGGAAAGATAACTTTGCTGGATAGAGTATTCTTGGCTCACAGTTTTCATCTTTCAATATTTAATCATATCATTCCACTCTCTCCTGGCCTGTAGAGTTTCTGCTGAGAAATCCACTGATAGCCTAATGGGAATTCCTTTGTAGGTTACTGGTTTTTTCCCCTCTCTGGTCACCCTCAATCGTTCTTCTTTGTCACTGACTTTTGACAGTTTTAATATAATGTGCCTTGGAGAAGGTCTTCTTGCATCAAGATCATTAGGTGTTCTGTTAGTTTCGTGTACTTGTCTATCCAGTTTCTTCCCCAAGTTTTGGCAGTTCTCAGCTATATTTCTTTAAGCTCTCTGCTCCATTATCCCTCCCTTCTCCTTCTGGGAAACTCATTATCTTTAGGTTGCTTTTCCTAATTGAGTTGTATATTTCCTGTAGAATTTCTCCATTTTTAAAAAATCTTAGCTCTCTCCCTTCCACCTGAATCATTTCTAGATTGCTAATTCTCTTTTGCATATGGTCTGCTCTATCTCCAGTGCTTTCTGCTTTATTCTCCATCTCATTTATTGTGTTCTTCAGCTCCAAAATTTCTTCTTGGTTATTTTTTAGAGTTTCAGTCTCCTTGGTGAAGTACTTCTTCTGTTTGTTAATTTTATTCCTGAACTCATTGATTTGTCTTTTTTTTTTTTTTTAAAGATTGGCACCTGAGCTAACAACTGTTGCCAATCTTTTTTTTTTTTTTTTCCTGCTTTGTCTCCCCCAAACCCCTCCTGGTACATAGTTGTGTATCTTAGTTGCAGGTCCTTCTAGTTGTGGCATATGGGATGCCACCTCAGTGTGGCCTGACAAACGGTACCATGTCTGCACCCAGGATACAAACCGGTGAAACCCTGGGCTGCTGAAGTGGAGCACATGACGTTAACCACTCGGCCACAGGGCCGGCCCCCTGATGTGTCTTTTTGAGTTTTCTTGTAGCTTGTTGAGTTTCTTTGTGACAGCTGTTTTGAATTGTGTATCAGTTAGATTGCAGTCTTCCATGACTTCAAGTTTGGTTTCTGGAGAGTTGTCATTTTCTTTTTGTGATACCATGTTTCTGTAGTTCTTCATGGTGCTTGATGAGTTCCTCCTCTGCTGGTGCGTTTGTCATAGCAAATACCTTTCTTACTTGGGTAAGCTTTGTTTGCTTTGATTCTGAGCTGCTTCTGGTTATATCTGAGAGCCTATGCTTTTCACCCTCCACTGCCTCTGCCAGAGGTATTGTCAGTGCCATTCTTGTGCTGCTTGTGCCTCTGAGTTTGCTGGTGCTTTGCTGCTTACAGTGGCACTGCAGTTGCAGGTGTCACCACCAGGGTCACAAGACTGACAAGCACTTCTGCTGCTTCTAGGGTCACCTGGATCACAGGTTCCCCCACTGTGGCGGATGGAGGGGGAGAGTGGGATGGGAGGCAGGGTAATAGGCGCCTCTGCCACATTCAAGTTTGTTGGGTCGGCAGGCATCACTGCTGCAGGTGAGGGTGTTGAAGTTGCAGGCACCACTGCAGCTGAGGGGCCCCAGAGGTTGTGGGCTCTGCTTTCACTGTTACCTGGCTCTCAACAGCCTCTCTACGGGTGCTGGTGCTGCTGCTGTGTGTGCCACCTGCACTGCTGCTCCCAGGTTTTCTGGAAGTGCTGGCACCACCACTGCTAGGTGGGCCAGTGTTATAGAGGACTTTACAACTGCCACGGGGGTAGAGGTACCTGGTCACAAGGGCTGCTGGGGTCTCTGGAGCCTCTGGGGTCTGGCACCTATGTGGTTCCTGGAGCCTCAGGTAACAGGCACCACCCACCACTGCTCGGGAGGAGGAACAGCTGAGTTGCAAGTGCGACTGCAATTCCTGGAGCCTCTGGTCTCAAGTGCTGGTGCAATTCCTGGAACTTCAGGTCACCGGCACCACTGTCGCTGCCAGGGGTATTGGGGTCTTGGATGCAGCTCCCACTGCTGTGCAGGCCAGGGTCAAAGGCATAACCACTGGGGTTTGGAGGCTGGGTCACATTTATTGTCATGGTTCCCAAAGCTTCCAGTTGCAGCCCTACAGTTGGCCCTGGCACCTCTGGGAGTGTGGGCTGCCTGGGTTCCTGGGGTCTCCATTCATGAATGTTACCTCCGTTCCTGGGCCCTCTGCTAGAAGGCGTCGCCACGGTTCCTAGAGCCTCCAGTCTTGGGAGCTGCCACTGCTGCTCCCCTAGTTCAACCACCTCCAGGAGGTCCAGTCCACCCATCTTCAGATGTATAGATGTATGGATCTCTCAGGTGGTCTGGTGTGCTATGCAGAGTCCATTGTTGGTTGATGGATGTCTTACTGGTTGTAACTTAGAGGGGAGAGACAAAGGGAACAACTCACTCTGCCATGATGCTGACATCACTTCAAAATTTTTTTTTATTGAAGTACAATTGACATACAGTATTATGTTAGTTTCAAGTGTACAGTATAGTGATTCAACATTTGTATACATTGTGAAATGATCACCACAATAAGTCTAGTTACAATCTGTCACCATACAAAGTTAATACAATATTAAGTGTATTCCTCATGCTGTACATAACAGCCCGTGACTTATTTATTTTATAACTGAAAGTTTGTACTTCTTGATCTCCTTCATCCATTGCACACCCTCCTTAACCCCCCTCCTCTCTGACAACCACCAGTCTGTTCTCAGTATCTGTGAGTCTGAGTTTTGTTTTGTTTTGATTTTTAGATTCCACACAAGTGAAGTTATGCAGTATTTGTCTTTCTCTGTCTGACTGACTTCACTTAGTATCTTACCCTCAAAATCCATCCATGTTGTTGCAAATGGCAAGATTTCATTCTTTTCTATGGCTGAGTAGTATTCCATTGTGTGTGTGTGTGTGTGTGTGTGTGTGTGTATACACACACCACATCTTCTTTATCCATTCATCCATCAATGGACAGTTCATTTGTTTCCATGTCTTGGCTATTGTAAATAATCCTGCAGTTGAACATAGGAATGCTAAAAATTTCTGTATTTGGTTTTCTAAGAAAACTTTTAATGTGTTCAAGAAGAGATTATTATTCTCAATATTGTATGACTTTGCCCCCTTCATAACTGAAAGAGTCAGATAATTAGAAATAGATTTCAAATGTAGCACTACTCTATTTTATAAAATTCAAACCCAGCCTTTATCTAATGGCTGATGCTACCTTAGATTTATCTCTTCTGCTCTGAGTTATTGATGATGTCCAAGAGTTGCCATATTGGGAGATGAGAGGGAGTTTGATTTGGTTTTCAATAGAATCAAGACCTTTGTCAAACTCAGTAAGACTGTGGAGAAAGCACTCACCTTCTAGGAGATAGAGGCATATCCTTGTTTTATGTCCAGGTGGACATTGGGATTTTGCTTTCCGTGCATTGGTATCATGCCTGACCTTCCCTGCTTCTCCGCTTTCATCTTTCTTCATTGCTCATCTTAAGCTTTGGAACACTGAAGAGCTAGTTGCCTGCGTATACTGTGAATTTCTCAGCACCCTGTTTTTATCTATGCTTTTCTGCTGCCTGGAGCATCTTTCTCACATCTTTGTTGGTTCTTACTCATTCCTTAAGATCCAGCTCTGTTGTTCTCTCTTCTAAGAAGCCTTCTGTGAATCTCTAAATAAATTCCACTCCCCCCCCCCCGCCATGCTCCTAGAGTACCCTGTGTTTGTCTCCTTCACTAGATTTTAAACTATATTTTAAACTTTTTGAGGGCAGAGATGACATTGTTTTATTACAAGCCTCTAAGTAGCACAGTTCCCAACAATAAGAAATAACTACTTCAGGAATAGGGGAAATCCAGTATGACTCCCAGGTTTTTGGCTTAGGTGACTAGGGAAATGATGCTTTTCATCTGCAAATTGAATTTCAGGGTCAAGGAGACAGTCAGGAGTCTTTTGCATTAGTTCTAGTGAATGACGGTGATTGCTTATATTAGAGGAATAGCAGAAAATGTTGAGAGAAGGGGAAAAAATAGATTTAGATGTATTAAGATAAATTTAAGAATAAATATTTTGAGATGTGTTTAGTACTTAATGATTAAATATAGGGAGAGGAAGATGATGATGAGATAGATGCTAGCTAAAATAAAAAATTATTAAGTATGGGGTAAGACAGAGAAATGATGTAGAAGTGGTATTTGTAGTTTCTATTCTTCGGTAGGACAAGCATTGTCTTCTGGCTTCTGTAACTGATGACCTCTGCTGTTCATGGGTATGTACAGTCTTGATGTGCTGCTTTTGTTTGTGAGAGGACTCTTTGTTATCATTCATTATTGATGATAGGCTCAGAACTGTTGAGTGGCTTTACATTACCATTATACTGATGAAAATATAATGAGAGTTTATAAAGCAGATGAATCCTGGGGCCGGCCCCATGGCCCAGTGGTTAAGTTCGCATGCTCCGTTTCGGCCGCCCAGGGTTTCTCTGGTTCGGATCCTGGGCGCAGACATGGCACTGCTCATCAGGCCATGCTGAGGCGGCATCCCATATGCCACAACTAGAAGGACCCACAACTGAAAATACACAACTATGTACTGGGGGGCTTTGGGAGAAAAAGGAAAAATAAAATCTTTAAAAGAGATGAATCCCATAAGATTGTGGCTGTGAAAGTCTCTTTTAGTCATGTGGGGGTTGAAGGCTCGGAAAGGAATTCATAGGAGGAATGGCACTAATGGCAGATATCTTTTTAAAAATTAAAAAATAAAATTATTACCCAGCAGAGACTACTAGTTACTTTAGTACTTTTCCCCTCTGTTTCCTTTACTCTCAACCTTAATTCAAGCACCCGTGCCCCTAAACAATTGGTTATTTTAATATTCAGCTATGTAGCAGTCTCGTTTAAGAATAAAAGATAAAACTCTTAACAATTCAACAATAAAAAGACAACCCAATTTAAAAATAGTCAAAAGATTTGAATAGACATTGTTCCAAAGAAGATACAGATGGGCGGGAAGCACATGAAAAGATACTCAACATCATTAGTCAGTAGGAAATGCGAATCAAAACTACAGTGAGATACCACTTCCCATCCCCTAGGATGGCTGTAATTAAAAAAAAAAAAAAAGACAATAACAAGTGTTAGGGAGGATGTGGAGAAATTGGAGCCCTTAGACATTGCTGGGAGGAATATAAATTGGTGCACTTGCTTTGGAAAATAGTTTGGCAGGTCCTCAATAAATTAAACATAGAATTATCATATGACCCAGCAATTCCACTCCTAGGTAGATACAGAGTTGAAAATAGGTGGTCAAACAAAACCTTGTACATAGCATCACTATTTCTAATCAACAAAAGGTGAAAACAACCCAGATGTCAGCTGACTGATAATTAATCAACAAAATGTGGTATATCCATATTTTGACGCAAATAATCCATAACCAACCTATAAATCAAAATTGAGGTGAGTTTATTATGAGCCAAAGTGAGGATTATAACTCGGGAAGGCCTTAGAAGGCGTTCCAGAGAAGCATGAGTTTCAGTACAGTCTTATATATTTTTAGAACAAAGAGGATACATTAAACACACCCAGGATACATTTTCAAAGAGGTATTCAGTTAGCAGGTCAACATGACCATGATGCCAGGAAAGGGACCAGGCCTTACCAATAGGGTATAGGAGGGGAAGTATGCATTCTTTATCTCAAGAGAGATTCCTTACTTTAATGGATAAGCAGATGTACAATGTATGTTTGATAGACCATAAGTCAGGCTTTCTAGTTCAAGCCAAACCAGTTTTGAACTCGAATAGTTACCCCATATACCTCAATATGTGAAAATCTCTAGTCACATACAATGAACTATTTTGAAGCTATAAAAAGAAAGGAAGTACTGATACATGCTACAACATGGACAAACCTTGAAAACATCATGCTAAGTGAAAGAAGGCAGACACAGCAGGCTACATATTATATGATTCCATTTATATGGACTTCCCAAAATAGGCAAATCCAGAGACAGAAACTAGATTAGTTGTTGCCAGAGGATAGAGGAGGGGAGAATCGGGAGTGACTGCTGAAGGTTTTCTTTTTGAGATGATGGAAACATTCAGGAATTAAATAGTGATGATGTTTGCACACATTGTGAATATACTAAAAATTACTGAATTGTACAGCTAAAAATGGTGAATGTTAGGTTATGTGGATTTTTTTATTTTAAGGATTTTATTTTTGGGGGGGCTGGCCCCGTGGTCGAGTGATTAAGTCCTCACGCTCCACTTCGGCGGCCCTGGGTCTCACTGGTTAGGATCCTGGGTGAGGACATGGCACCGCTCGTCAAGCCATGCTGAGGCAGCGTCCCACATGCCACAACTAGAAGGACCCACAACTGAAAATACGCAACTATGTACCAGGAGGATTTGGGAGAAAAATGAAAAATAAAATCTTTTAAAAAAAAAAAAAAAGATTTTTTTTTTTCCTTCTTCTCCCCAAAGCCCCCAGGTACATAGTTGTGTATTTTCAGTTGTGGGTCCTTCTAGTTGTGGCATGTGGGACGCCGCCTCAGCATGGCCTGATGAGTGGTGCCATGTCCTCACCCAGGATCCTAACCAGTGAGACCCTGGGCCACCGAAGTGGAGCGTGAGGACTTAACCACTCGGCCACGGGGCCAGCCCCAGTTATGTGGATTTTATGAATGTAAATCTCAATCCTAAAAAACACAATAAAAGATAAAAAAAAAGGAATACCAATTCCTAATAGTATATTCATATGCCCTGCCCTTTATTTTAGAGATGTGCAAAAGAAATTCAGGAGATTCTCTTTACCTGACTCAAAGTATTTCATACCTTATTATGAGATTGTTGAATATCCACTGATCTCGAGTTCCTAGGAGGTAGCAGAGCCCCATTTATATTTAAATTCTTTTTAAAAAGTGGAAATAGATTTTCTTTTACTAAGTCATGGCATTGTAAAAAATTTTTATAGTACACACTTTTCTTGTAATTCTGTCCCATAGAAGTAACCCCTATATTGGTTTGATGTATAGTAGTATACTTTCTAAAGAGATTTTATTTGCCAGTTTTGTGATGTCTCTATTAAAAGAGATGGGGGAGGAAGGAAAAGATTATCATCTTCTCTACTCAAAGAAGGGTATCATTTCAAATTGCTTTTACTTTTTAAATTTTTTTATCTAGATGGTACTTTGGAGTAGCTCTTTGTCCCATCACGTACCACCAAAACAACAATAGTAATAAAACAATGACAATAAAAACAATGAAAAAAATAGCATACTTTATTGATTGCTTTCTATGTAGAAGGTACTATGCTAAGCACTATAAATACTATGTGTGATTTTTGTAAGTCTTATCAAGTTAGTCATTCCCATTTTACTTAGGAGGAAATCGAAGTTTTAAAGGATTAAACAAGGCATTCAAATTCACACAGCTGGTATGTGGTGGAGCTGGAATTCAAACCAGTTCTTCTTTACTACAGACATTGTATTTGTAATTACTGTAATGTTTTGCCTCTCTACTTGTATTCCATTCATGGGCTGCCCCTGATGCCTGCCAAGACCTCTTCTGAAGGAGCCTGAAGCAAGGGTTGAGGGGCTAAAATGCGGGGCAGTTTAGAATGTTGACATTATGACCATGTGATGTTTTCAGTTGTATTTCTCGTGTCCTTTTTGTGGGGCTGATAGAAGGACTCCTGATTTATGTTAGAGCCTTAGTATACACAGAGAGTTGTTGGTCTTGATTAAAGAGTAAAATTATATTTTATATGGCTTCATATAAATAGCAGCCATAATCACAAAATAAAGTAGGAATTAATTTGCTTTACATATCTTGCTGAGACTTTCTGTAGCATTTCTGAGTGTAATCCAGACTTTCTGTAAAACTTTCTGTAGACGTCTGTGACATTACACTCCATTAGTTCTCTTCCTGCCTTTCTAATCATGTCTTAGCCTCTGAGTTCCCCAGCACCCCGTGCATACTCCTATCTTAAAGATTACTGTATCATACTGAAATTAGTTATTCATATGTCAGTCTTCACATCGAGAAAGTGAATTTTTTAAGAAAAAGAATTGGGTCTCATTCTTCCTTATACCCTGGTGCCTAACACAGCACCCTCATAGGCAATAAACACACAATGGGTCCTGTTAAACTAAACTGTGAAATGTGAACATGGAGACTGACACTATTTGTTATTGCTGCTTTTGTGTAGACTCTTGTCAAAGAGAGAATCAAGAAGCTTCCATTTCTAGTGTCTCTCGGTCCTGCCACTGCTATCAGAGTAATTGGAAAGTGAAGCTCTCATTATTATGTTGTAGCTCGGAGACTTCATTGACTAACCATTTCCTGTTGAATAAAGTCCATGTTTCTTTGCTCTCTCGGGTTCCTCCATGGTCCTGTCCTAAGTGAATTTTCCATTCTTCTTCATGGACACTGTGCATTACTTAAACTGGGCTACTTGCTATTCCCCTTTTTTATATTCTATGCTTTTGATGATAGTGTGTCTTCTACATGGCTTTTCACCATGGAACCTTAGGCATTTTTCAGATGTCCAGTATAAATGCTGGTTCCCTCATTAGCTTTCAGTCATGTACCTGCCCTTTCCAGCCTCTACCAAAAGAAGTCATTTCCCATCTGAACTCTTAATAGTCCTTGGACTATGGTATAGCATTGCCCTACTAAGAGATGAAGTCCTTGAGAACAAGGTTCTTGCCTTTGTTTTCTCTGCTGTTTGGCATTAATTATTGCATTGAATATATATAAATTCAGTATAAATTAACTTTTTGATTTTTTAACTTCAAGGAGACTGGTCAGAGGACCATCTTGTTAAAATTCTTCCTCTGCATTGGTCTACAGGTAAATGTGTTCAATCCAGAAACTACATAGATTTACACAATGTATTTATTCCTAGAACTTCAGTTGAAGAAAGAATTTTTTTCCAGATTTATAATTATTTTAAATATATTTGCCATTCTTTATATTGACTCTCCTTCTTTTCTAGGGCACTGTGTTTAATCTTGAGTCAGAGGAGGAGGAATACCCTGGAACTGTTGCAGAAGATAGCAATGACATTTATATCCTGCCCAGTGACAACTCTGGACAAGTTAGTCCTCCAGAGTCTCCAACTGTGACAACTTCTTGGCAGTCAGAGAGCTTACCTGTTTCACTGTCAGCCAGCCAGAGTTGGCACACAGAAAGCCTACCAGTGTCCCTAGGTCCTGAGTCCTGGCAGCAGATCGCAATGGATCCTGAAGAAGTCAAAAGCTTAGATAGCAATGGAGCTGGAGAGAAGAGTGAGAACAACTCTTCTAATTCTGACATTGTGCATGTGGAGAAGGAAGAAATACCTGAGGGTGTGGAAGAGGCTGCTGTGGCGTCTGTGGTCTTGCCAAGCAGGGAGCTGCAAGAGGCATTTCCTGAAGCCCCAGCTCCCTCGCTTCCACATATCACTGCCACTTCCTTGCTGGAGCCGAGGGAACCCGACACAGAAATGATTGCGGTCGAGAAAGTCAGCCCTGCTACATCTGTTTTTGTAGAACTTGATGAAGAAGAGCTGAAAGCAGCCACAGTTGAACCTATTAAACTGGAGGAGCAGGTGATCCCTGCTCTGGAGCCCACGAAAACACTGCTGAGTGAAGAGGAGAGAAGTGTCAGGAAGCAGAGTCTTACGGAAGTGTTCTCCTCTGCCAGAGAAGAGAAGGCCATCCCACTGTCTGAGGGCAAGGCTATACTGCTGTTTGGAGGGGCTGCCGCTGTTGCCATCCTGGCAGTGGCAGTTGGGGTAGCACTGGCGCTGAGAAAGAAATAGCAGATTTTTTGGAAGAGAAAGAAGACAAAAAGGATGTAAGGTTTTAGTCGTATTGACTGAATTTGAACTGCCAGCAGCTGATTGGACATTTGTGGAACACTGTGGGATAATTGGGGACTTCTGCTCAAGAAGGCAGTGGATTGGTCCACGTATTAGGGCTTAAGGCAGAGGGTGTTCATGTTTGTCTGATTGTAAGTTCCAAGGGCTTTGGCTTGTGCTAGATTCAGAATCTTATGAGTAAAGTACTCTCTCTAGAAGAGGGTTTCTCAACCTTGGCATTAATGACATCTTGAACATTCTTTATTGTAGGAGGCTGTCCCGTGCACTATAGAATGTTTAGCAACATCCGTGGTGTCTGCCCACTAAAGCCCAGTAGCACCCTTCCCTCAGTTGTGACAACTAAAAATGTCTCCTGACATTGCCAAATGTCCCCTGGGGGTAAAATTGTTCCCCTTGAAAAACACATCTTTACAGAGAGAGGGTTAATTTAGGAGAATCTGGGGTAGAAATTACCAGGCAAGAGAACTTAGCTGTGGGCTCCTCAGCTAGGGACTTGTTCCTGCCCTTGGAATTTCATCTTTCCTGATGAACATGCTGTGTTTCACAGCCATTCCTTTTTGGCTCTTCTTTCCTTCCCCGCCTTCTTAGTCCTGTAGTGTGAGGGTGCGCTCCCCTTATGTCTCAGCTGCATCTCAGGTACTGCAGCTTCTCTTCAACCCCAGGTTCCTTCTACGATCCCAGGGGACAGTCCTTGCTCTGCACCCATCAAGTCCTTGATGCTTCCTACAGCTCCACCTTGTAAAGATGTTGCCTTTAGTAATCTTTAAAAACATAAATATAAAATAAAAGAGATCTAGGGTTCCCTGCCTGTGAGTGCAAGGGCCAGTAACTGGCTAGTGAGATTTGTCTCGTTCAGAAGCAGAGTGGCTTAGATGACTATTGAGGTCTCTTCTGGCCCTTTTGTCTATGGCCACCCTACTGAGCTTATGGTTACTTCCCAGCAGCATCTCTGTTGCAGGATGGTCACTGTATATCCTGGGCCAGTGTGTTTTCCCAGTATCTGGCCTCAGTTTTCTTACTGGTCAGCTAGCTCTTCTTTGGTCTCTTGCCATGTGGTAAGGATTTTCATACTTGGGCTTATAGGCCAATTGAATCATAATTCATATTAAATACAGAAAGTCTCCTAAATATCATTGAAGTGAAAAGAAAAGAGAAGCTTGAATTTCTCTAGGCTATCCTAGAGATTCTAGTTGGCTTTCAGAGTTCAAGAATGAAGGGTTCTTTGCTGAACTCTTCAGTCCAAATGCCAGAGTGATAAACCAAAATGATCCTAATCAGTATGTGTTAGTTGAGAATCAGCATAATTTTCTTTCATCTGGCCAATCCCTTCCCTAAAGTGTGGGTGGGACTGTGTCCTTTCACGCCTGATGATCACAGTGTTACTGTGCAGGACACACATGCTTGATACAAATCATCTCAGATTTATCTTAGTAAATGTAACAAATTACTTTTTAGATCCTGAAATTTGTAATAAAATTACTTTACCTACCGTGATCACCAAAACTTGATGTTTTAAATGTGCTTTCTTTTTGAAATTTATTTTTTAAAATTAAATCTTCTCCCTGAAGCAGTACTATTTAAAAGTTGGTTAAGAAAAGATCTGCAGTGTGTTGATGTGTGTGTTCAGCTTTGTCACGCAGTGTATTTTCATGTTCTGAGTTTTAGCGTTTCATTCAGGGCGTGATGTTTTTAAGGGTTTTGATCTGCCTTGATTAATACAGCTAGGGGTGAGGGGAGAAATGAGATGAGTGAAGTAAAGCTTTTTCCTCCTTGGGCTCTGACAGTTGCATTCAATTACTCTGTATTCTAATTGGTTATGTTTGTGTGTGCATAGGGTGAGTTACCTTGATTTTTTTTCCCCTTTTATAATAAAATATTTTCCTCCCAGTATTCACAGTTTTTAAACTCTGGATTCTCAAACCCATTGGCTGAACACATTTAAGCATTAATGGAAACCAGGTTCGTTTCTGAGCTGCTAAAAGGAGATCTGTGGCTTAGGATATTTGGGTCTGTGTTCTCCACAAAAGGAAAGAATAAGACATGTGATATGATGCTGCTGCATGCTGCTTTATTTTCCCGTCTGTTGAACATTAACCCAAAGTGATTTGGCCAGTTGCATTTTGCTAGGTAATGGTAGGTAGATATTCTTTTCCATTGGCTTTCTCGGGATTGAACCGTTGTTAGTTCCTGAGTAAAAGGATGTGTCAGTGTCCCCCTTCTTTCTTCACTTCCTTATCCTCTGCCTCTGGCAGTGGAAGGGAATACCCTAATAAGGACTGCTTCGTACAGCAGCTCCTATTCTTTGCTGTTAAATTTAAAAAGATTATTTCTCAAACATCCCTCCCCCTTTTTGATGGGGGCTGGTAGGAGGCCATTCCTTCTTGCCCCGATTTACATCACATCTACACTTAAGGTAAAGGGAAGATTCAGAATAAATCCAACTTGCTTATGGAACTCAAATGCAGAATTAAGAACATCACCCTATTTATCATTCCTCACTCTTTGAACTATTGAAGAGAAGTTGTGTCCCCGCCTCCTCAGAAGATTAGCCCTGAGCTAACATCTGCTGCCAATCCACCTCTTTTTGTTGAAGAAGACTGGCCCTGAGCTAACATCCATGCCCATCTTTCTCTATTTTGTATGTGGGACGCCTGCCACAGCTTGGCTTGATAAGTGCTGTGTAGGTCTGCACCTGGGATCCAAACCGGCAAACCCCATGCCACCAAAGCAGAGTGCATGAACTTAACCGCTGTACCACTGGGTGGGCTCCATGTTGAGGAAAAGTTTTTGTTAGAAAATTCTCTAGAACTTGTCTTAACTGCTCTATTGAATGTAATGATTTCTGATCACTTGGCAAAAAGCCAAAGAAGGTTTCTTGAGAAAAATATCAGAATTAAAGAATGCCAATTTGTCTTCTCTGTATTAGAATAACAGTGCTGGGCCCAGAAATCAGTCAGTATCTACAGTGTGCCTTAGGGGGACTCTCATGATTATCACTGGCCTCTAGAGAGCTTTCTAGATAAACATAAGCATTGACCATCAGGTCACATTCACCACCCAAAGGCATCCTTGACACCTCCTCTCACCTGTGTTTCTGTCCCATCTCTAATATCAAATGCAGCCGCTACCTAGGTTTGTCCTAGGGGGAATAAACAGTGAACTCAGAGACGTGGTGTTTTTGAACCACAACTACTCTTAATTTCCTGTGGAAATTAATTTCCTCAGCCTTTTTGCTAATTTCCTCTGGTGATACATGAGTAATGCCTACTCCTTGCCTTTTTCCCTAATGGCATGACATGTGAACAAATGTCGTACCCAGAGAATTTTTAAATTACTTTGAGATGTTTTATAGAAATAAAAGGTATTATAGCTAAGAATTTTTCCCTTTTCCTTTTTTTCTCTCAATTTCTTATGTCTTCTTACACAAACTTATGTTTCAAAGAATTTGAGGAGGTGGTAATCATAGTTTGTTAAGAGGGCCTGTCGGCTATCTGATCACTTACAGAAACAGCCTCTAGTCTCTGAACCAATTCCCTCACAAACATTATCTCATTTAAAGTCTCAGCAACACACCTGATGCCAGAAAAATGTTTCGTCTTCTCTGGAGGACCAAGATCAGCCATTAGTGATGAGCTCCTGTTATACCATTCATCACTGAGGAGCTTCAGCTGTGACATAGGTTTGAGTTTACGGTGCATATTTTTTTTCCATATTAGAATATCCTTTTCCTAAAAAATGTGTGGTAATTATAATTTTAACAAATGTAATATGCCAGAGATTGTTCCAATGCCCTCACATACCTTATTTCACCCTGTGTTCTAATAGTTATGCACAGTTGTTTTATTCCCATTTTACAGATCAAGCAAACCTAATGAGAGTTTAATAACCTTTCTGAAGTCTTCTAGTGTAATCCAGCAATGATTTAAATTTTTCTGACTCCAAGTCTAGTGCTGCTTCCAGTTTTTACCATTTTTGTGACCCTGCAAAGAAGTATCAGCAGGCTCTGCAAACAGTTGTGCCAATTGTATACTGCACCAGGGCAGCCTGTGCTCACCATGGTGTGTGTCCTGGAAGAAGGGGAGCCTTTTCCTAACTTGTACAAAGGTACCTGCAGGCTGGTCTAAATATTGAGCATGTTCTACTAGAGAAACTAAGAGTGAAGCTTAGGTCCAGCGTTGTTCCCAACTTCTAGTTAGACCGGATGTTTTCCCTCTAAATATTGAATGCCTTATGGTTATCACTGGTATAGATCTTCCGTTAGCTTTCTTAGTTAATGTGTTAGATAAGTATTTCTGCTTGTAAGCAAGGGTGAGGCAATCTGACACGGGAACCATTACAATGATTGCGGGGAGCACCACGGCACCTTTCCAGGTCAGCTCCTTCCCCCCGCCTAGGCCATGGGTTGCAAAGTGCGGGATACCTCTAGACATTGCTTGGCCTCTCAACACTCAGAAGTCGCCAGCTCAAACAGGAGGGTTGACCCAGCACAGCCACAGGCTCAGAAGCTGACACTAGGTGACTTCCCGGTAAAAACCTTCCATTCTATTCTATGTATACTAGGGAATGTAAAGTTAATAGTAGCCTTGGCTGTAGAATACCAATTTCTTGAAATTCAGTCACTATTTTTTAGTTACCTCATAGATGGAGCTCCATGGTGAGTTGGAAACTCATGTTACTAAAATACTAATATATCTCCTCTTCCCTTTCTTTCCACAAGACTACTTAACCTCTACCTGGCTTGCCATGTTCCTGTGAATTAAAACCATCAGGGTCCTCCACATGTTTGTGTTTACACTGCAAGAGCCCTAGCCAGGCAGCTGCTTCATTGTAAGCTCAGGTTGGAATTGTTCTCAGGGATATTTGCAAGGCCTTGTAATAAGTTAAAAAAGTAGCAGCTGGCTCCAGGTGATTCTTGCCCTGGTCTCACCTCTCCTAAGGGGAAATTTTATAGTGATATTGCTCATTTCAGTGAGTGTTCTTTGCACCACTAAGAAGAAATTGGTTAATTAGTGCACTATTTAGAACAAAAATTTTGACATTTTAAAATTACTAGTTTGTTGCTGCCTTCCCTGGTTTGAATAAAAGGAAGGAGAGATACAACCTTACCTGTTACAGTCTGGAATGATTCGGTGGTTCCTGATAATTTCTAGCAAGAGAATTGTATTATATAGACTAGTCCTTGGCCAGCACGAAAGGAACAGAGAATTTTTCTCCTAGACCTGTACTTTTCCTGCTACCATAGTCTTCCATTTCTTTCGCCCTTCAGATTAAAAGTGCCTCTTTCTACCTAACTCATTCCTTGACTGAGTCAATTTATTATTGGTTCTAATGCTTTCATCTTAGAATTACTGGAATTAAGTGGTAATTTTGGTAACTAGGTTACCACAAGCATTTCACTTAAGCAGCATATATTTCCTTTTTCTGTATGAAGTTCCATTAACTCTACTTGCTACAGCTCTGATTTGCTCAATTTATTACTGTGAGTTATTCTGGCTCCTTTTCTCTCCTGTTACCTGCCTTTTGGCCAATCTACTCTTCATCAGGGGAAAGGAACAAGATTAAAATCTATGAATTGTGCTTTCTGTGAGAAGCAGTGTGTGTGTGGGGGGGGGGGGAGAACACATTGGAGGTTGCAATAAAATGAGATTTCAAGTTAACCAACAGACTCATCTTTCTATTCATATGGTAACCTTATGCCCTTGATTTAGGAGGGGTCATTTCAGATAATCTTCTAGTCTTCTTAAGTACATACTTGATTTGACTTCGGTTCTGAAAACATGATCACAATATCCAAAGGACACTCCACATTCAAGTTCCCAAGTCAGCACAGCTAATGACAGTTTTTGAAAATAAAAACAGGCTGTGGGGCCATGATCCTGAAAGGCAGCCCTGAACATCTCAGCAGGTAATGCTGGATCTTAAGAGCTGAGGTCAGGAATGATTTGAACTCCTGAATACACCAAATAAATATTCCACCAGACTTTCAGATATGCCAAGCATCTTTTGAGAAGAAAACTTTTTATCTTTTACCAAGGAATGTCCGTCACTTAATTCAAAAGTTAAAAAAACAGGATGAAACATATTCTCTGAATTAGCCACTTCCCAATTAAATACGCAAGGATTGTGTTACCAGTGTAAAATCTGTCAACTTCCAAGCTGTGCCTGAGTTATGGCTAAGATATGCTCACAAGCAGAACATTTTTGATACAGTGGAATCATTTTATAATGCTGACTTGGGTCAGAGGTGATAATCTTGCTGACTCAAAGTGTATCTTATCTAACTTGGTCTGGAAACATTTACACTAAAATGTGTACATTACATTAAAACAGTTGCCTACTGTAGTAATTTAAGCAGAACAGTAGAAGGTAAAGATGCTGTGAAAGATTAAAAGTATATAGTCCAGAAGTATTTGCTGTTGTAGAGCTCTTTTCTCTCCCAGTAATTTAGAGTTGACTACTATAATTGCTTCTTCCGGAAGAAAATCTCTCCCCTAGTGAGACTCTGATTGTATTGACTGATGTTTATGTATGGATGAGAGTGTGTGTGTGTGTGTTTATGCGTACATCAACTTATTTCCACTGTGATGCAAATTCTTAAAAAAAAAAAGTCCACTCTCAAACATTCATAACAATAGTGTTACTGGAGGGTTTATTTCCAAATGGTGGTCTTTGCACTGCACGGCAACATCTGTTTGCGTTGAGTATCTGCAGCATACTGCAGACAGCAGATTGAGACACAGCCCTGGTATATGTAATGCTGAACAATGTAGTTATTTTTCTTTCCTGATGAATTTAAACTCTCAAGGACGGAAAAGTGTTTGGTAACAACAAAGTATTTTATTAGTACTTCATTACTCTTGTTCATATGCTTCTCCAGAGCATCATGTTCATAGTAACAAGGGCATTACTGTTAGAATAAAGGGAATGTGTGTGGTGTGGACCCAGCATCCACCACCATACTTTTAAACAGAATCCCAGGAAACGCTCTTCGCTGAGAACGACAGACCAGTGTTGCACTGTTTCTAAACATTAAGCTCTCCCTGGTTTATTCTGGCACTACCTAAGAGACCTACTTTTGTTATAGGTATCTGACTGTGTCCCTAGGAAAGGGAACCACCTCAACTGTTGAATTTTTAAAAGCCTTAACTGTTCTTTCCTCTTTCTTTTGTGCCTAAACACCTGTTCTCTCCAGATGCAGCTTCTTAGGCATGGATGAGCTGAGGGGTATGACTGGAAAATGAAAACATAAGATTATTAACAGACATTCCCCACAGGTATGCAGAAGCTTCTGGTACTCTATCAACTTAACATTTTTTTTTTTTAAAGATTTTATTTTTTCCTTTTTCTCCCCAAAGCCCCCTGGTACACAGTTGTATATTCTTCGTCGTGGGTCCTTCTAGTTGTGGCATGTGGGACGCTGCCTCAGCGTGGTTTGATAAGCAGTGCCATGTCTGCGCCCAGGATTCGAACCAACTAAACACTGGGCCGCCGGCAGCGGAGCGTGCAAACTTAACCACTCAGCCACGGGGCCAGCCCCTCAACTTAACATTTTTATCAAAGCCTTCACTTCTTGGAAAGAGAAAAGGTGCCTGATTTTGAAAACTGTGGTTGATATAGGCCTCCAAACCTATGGTTCTTCTTGACTCAAATAAAAGGAAATCAAGTTGAAAAAAGTCAAACACATGTTTTGAGGCCTGATTTCTCCATTGTTTGAGTACAAAACTGTAGTCCAGAAGCTCTTGTGCTATTTGATTTTCAAACAGGAACACTATTACCTCCTTAGTATTTTGAGAGGAATTTTTCATTTGTAAGGGGTATGTGCATTCCTTCTCCAATCCTTGCTCTCCTCAGACACAACACTGCCTACTCTAAGATCATGCCCAAGGTTGCACTTTAATAAACAGTAAAGATTTTTTGTTTTTGTTTTGTTTTGTTTTATTGTTTTGTTTTTTGGGGGTTTTTTGAGGAAGATTAGCCCTGAGCTAATATCTGCTGCTAATCCTCCTCTTTTTGCTGAGGAAGACTGACCCTGAGCTAACATCCATGCCCATCTTCCTCTATTTTATGTAGGATGGCTGCCACAGCATGGCTTGACAAGCGGTGCATAGGTCCGCACCCGGGATCCGAACCAGAGAACCCTGGGCCGCCAAAGTGGAACATGCGAACTCTGCTGCACCACTGGGCTGGCCCCTTATTTTTTTTTTTAACAAAAAAACATTGTGGTTTTTTTCTTCTGCCTTACAATCTGCTTTTAAATTTAATTTTCATGTGGGGACCTATACGGCCGAAGATAAAGGCACAGTGTGTAGACAGATTTAGAAGATGGTATGAAAACTCATTCAAATATGTGCAAGTTGACGTTTTCATTATATTAATATAGAGATTCCTAAATGGGTCACCAGCTTAGAAATCATCTTTAAAATAGAAATAAATAGCTATTATCTCGTGCCTATCTTGTCTAAGAACCTTGTTTAAATGGCAATGGCTCCGTCTCTGTTGAAGGCAGCTATACTGCTGTCACCATATGAGGTTTTAACCAGTTACGCTTTTGCATCCATTCAATCCATCTCCTAGAGCAAGAAAGCAAAAACAGCCCGAATTAGTCTCATTCACAAACCAGGACTCAGTACTTAAGAACTCTAGTGCCACAATCAAGAGAGGTGAAGCTGGGGTTTATGCAAAAACACACTCTCTGGAGCCCTGTCATCCTCACGTCCCTGCAGCCTCCTTCGCTACATGAGAACTGCAAAACACAGGCTCTCAAGGTGCTGTGACCTGGGTGTGCACACCTCTGAGCCACTTACGGTGCCAAGAGGCTTCTTAGTGATCGGAGGCATCGAGGTTCTGCTCTGCCCTTCAGTGTCTGGTAAGTTGTTAATACAAACTACTGCTGAAGTCTTGCCCACTTACTCCCCCTTGAGATGGCGCTGGTGAAAGCTGTCCAGAACTTTCTCAGGCTCCTTCCAACAAGCCGGCTTGGTTTAACACCAGACTTGAGACTGAAACTCCTTCTCCCGTTTTAAAATGCCTGTGTAACTGAAGACCACAGCAGCTAGAGAATGCTTTTAAGGCTTATCAGTAAATACTAAGAGGCCGAGATGCCTGAGTAATGCTTCTGACATAGAAAATCCCAAACATTCACTAACATTTGCAAATTTATAGATCCGATAATCCACTTAACTTCCAGTTGGGTTTACGAACTGAAGCACCAGACTTAGAGGAGTGGGTGGCCCTTCTCAGGCAGCAGCATGAAGAACTGTGACTTAATATCCTGGTTATGGGACAGATGTTTTCTGGGGAAGATTTTAGGTAGTTTTCCCCCTTTTGACTATTCCTCTTGATCTCTCTCTTTCCATCATCCTCTTTGGTAAGCATGTTTTTTAATTTAAATTATCCTTATTTCTGTCACAAGGTGGAGTTGAGAGCACAGAGGAGGCTGAGCTTGGGCCCTCCTGCCCCTGCCTTTCCTGCTCTCCACATCCATCCATACTCTTACGGTTCCATCAACAGGACGAAGGGAGCCTTCACCACCCCTCTGATAGCAGCAGGTCTTACAAATAAAGCTGATAAATCTCGAAAGGACATTAAGTGTTCATTACCAGCTTCTGCCACATAACTTTCTTGCTCATGAAACCAAACCAAGCCTTTCCACCTGAGCAGAAAGGTCTCTAACAGCTTCTTTGTGGTTTGGTCGCCAGAAGCAGGGGGAGAGGAGGTGAAAGAAGCCCGGCAGGGGAGGGCTCTGCTGGGTCTCCAGACCTTGGAGGGAAACGAGTGTGGGGAGCAGACAGCAATCAAGAGGATTTAGTGAAATGCCAAGGAACTGACATCACCGGTTCTTACATTTCTGACTAAGTTCCTCACATAGGTGAGTAGGTTCTGGTTAATAAAGTTCACTGTTGTGCGAAAGACGTCACGGAGCAAAGACGGTGTGTGATTGGCCACCTTTTTGGCCAACAGCATGGACAACATCAGCATGGTCTTCTCCTTCTCCATGTCTTTAGGATAAGTCTGCATGACCTGCTCCAGCGCAGAAGTAAGGCACTGTCTTCTGTCCTGCACAGGGGTGAAAAGAAGGGGCACACGAAACCCACTAGCATTCTTCCCTCTGGAGGGGAAACAGTCCTCCACTGTTCAGTATGAAGAAGCATGCTTTCATTTAGAGGGACACACTTATTAAATAGCTAAGGAGGTTGGAGGAGAAAAGGAGAAACAATTTCATTTTGAACAGCAATGGAAAGGGAAGGCTGAGATCACTCCCAGAGTGGGATGCTCATTAACCACACACGTGTTTAGAGAGCATCATGTCTTCCCATTAGCGCTAGGCATCCTCTGCCTCTAAGGCCCTTAAAATCAGGAATTATTGAACTACCCAAGACATCCCATGCCTATCTTACTGGCATAGACCTCGCTAAAGGGAGGAGAATGAAGGGGGCTACATGTGACATTCCCACCTACATGGGAGAGGCATACTGTGGACAATTAGACCTGAAAGGACCTCACTGAACCATGTGCAAAATTAAGTTAACATTGTGGGAGAGGGCCCAAGGCAAAATATCACTAGATGTTTATATATGCTATGACAGTTGCTGGAGAACGTCAGACAGGGAGAGATCACTAGGGTGGGGACAAGCCTTCCTGGAGGCAGGAGACAAGCTGGCTGAACACTGGAGGATGAATAGGTTTCTAGGTAGTGAAGGGCACCTGCATTTTCAGCTGAGAGTCAAAAGAATGGAAGCTTTCTCTCCTCTGAACTCTTGCAGGAATACATTTGACAGCTTTGGATTACTTCCCTCTCCCACTAAATTTCCTCAGGAAGGACACCTTAGACCTCTCAGGAAGGGTGCCTTAGACCTTTCCCTGTATCCCCCCCCCGAGTCTAGCAAATGGCAGAAGCTCTGTAAGTATCTGTAGATTGAGTATATCCATGAAGTCAAAAGGAGTAGGCTAAAATGTCACTTTTCTTGTCACACTTGGGTAAGTAACATAAAGTTCTCTATTGGCATTTGTATTCAACTCCCTATAACTGAAGAAAGAATAAGTTATTTCTGGAAGAGTCACATACATTTTGTTAATCTTTTTGGTGGCTTTTATCCCCAAACTCTTGACTCTGACTTTAGGTTCAGGTTTCCTAAATGTCAAGTAACTTAATTCTTTTGAAAGACAATTAACCATGCTAGGATTCTATTTCCAATTCTTTTGTAGACAGTCATGAATTGAGTCACCTCACTGGACATTGGTCGGTCTGACAGAAGACAGAGGACAGACCTTGTTAGTTCAACTGACAACTGAAAAAGCCCTCACTGACCCAGATAAGGCACTGGCGGACTTTCTCACTTACTTCCTCCGACAGGTTCACATTCATAAACTGCATTGCCAGGTTATTCACCAGCCTTGGGTGGATGCTGTCGTCCATCCTGTCCCCTATTTGGGCAAGTTGCCTGGCGATATGCTGGATTATTTCCTCTTGACTCTCAGAATCTGAATGTTCAGGCAGGGGCAGCAGAGAAAAAGCAGATTCAGACAATCGCCCTGGTGGACACCCTCATCCCACGCCACCCTATACAGAAAAAGGATGGGATTCTGCTTTAGAACAAGGCTGGCTCCTGTTTCCGAGCACACCATGGCGGTCCCAGCTGAGCATTTGCTTTCCTCTCCTGGGGCGACAGTGTGAAGACCTGGGGATCTGTAGTTCAGGGGAGCACGGGCAGAGGGCTTGAGTGGGTCTGAGAAAGGAAAGGGCCTGAGTGAGCAGAAGACTGGCCTGAAGAAGCAGGCCTCTCCAGGAGTACGGGTTCTACATCTGCCCACAAAAAGGATCAGTGATGCTGGGCATCCATGACTACAGGCAGCTGAGGCAGGAACACGACAGCAGCCTTTATGGCTGCCAGCTCTAAACTCCATCCTTTAACAGATGTCAGCCTGTACAGTCAGAGCTCTGCAGTCAGATGAGTGAGGAGCCCCGCCTTCTCCATTCCCTAGCCACAGACCCTGCCACATCCTCCCCACCTGCTTCACAGGGCACCCACCTCCTCTCCCAAGTCCTGTCTCAGTAAAATCTGATGTCTTCACTGTGACCTAGAACGCCCTGGATGATCTGCGCCAGCCCCTCTAACAGAAACTCTCCCTACTTGCCCCTTCTCCCTCTTCTCCGGCTGCACTGGCCTCCCCGGAGAGCACGGCTCCTTCTCTGCCTTCCTTATGGTCTACTCAAACGCCACTTTGTCCAAGATTAACACCCCCACTTCACAGCCACACACCCGCCTCCTCCGCCTTCCCTTTTCCTTCCTTGACACTCACTACTGTATCATACATTTTACCTGCCTGTGTTCTTTGTCTGCCTCCCTCACCAGAATGTAAGCTTCACAAGGGCTCTGATTTTTCAATGTTTTGTTTACTAGCAAATACGCAGCACCCAAAAACAATGCAAGGCACACAGTAGGTGCTCAATAAACAACTGCATGAATGAATGAATGAGTAAATGAATGGACCCTGTACCCAGTGCCTAGTAAGTATTCAATGAATGCTGGCTTTTATTATTTCTCCCACTAAATCCTATACTTTTCTCTGTTCTTGCAGTTTCCCTCTGGCTTCTTACTTACCCAGGATAAAACTCTCGTCCTCATCCTGGTCTTTGCTTTCGGGGCTTCAGTCCTGCTCACTGGGTTGAGAGGCCCGAGCCTAGGTCCTCAGAGTCACCCTGGGCTTTCAGGGCAGTGATTCTAACCAGGGTGTCCATCAGAAACACCTGGGGAGTCTCCATCCTAGACCATGCTGGGTCAGGCAGCTGGAGCAGGGCCCAGGGTCTATGCATTCTGCAAAAGTTCCTCATGGAACTCCAGTGTGCACACT
Source organism: Equus asinus (assembly GCF_041296235.1). Classification (NCBI taxonomy): domain Eukaryota; kingdom Metazoa; phylum Chordata; class Mammalia; order Perissodactyla; family Equidae; genus Equus; species Equus asinus. Next base: position 11,607,696 of record NC_091811.1, on the reverse strand, counting down.
ACTGAGAACCACTGCTCCAGGCCCAAATCTGGGACTGGCTGAACCTCAACACGCTCCCCAGCCTCGCTCCCTCAGCCGTCAGCTCAGGGCGGCCTCCGTCAGTGGAGGCAGCGCCAGTGGCCGAGAGGAGTGAAAACTGAGGTTGGGAGGACAGCACAACTGTGAGGAAAGGGTGAAGAAAGTCTGGAAACTGTGATGCAGCACCAGGCAGTGGGAGCACGACTGGGTCCGGCCCCGAGGAAAGAGGCCTGGCCCCAGTCTCGGCTCAGCTGTGCCCTTCGTTGTTTGATTTGGGGCTTGTTGTTTACCCTTGTCTGGGCCGCCATTTCCTCATCTGGAAATGAGGTTCAGAATAGTTCAATGCCCCAGTTATCTGGTAGATAATTACAAGCCATAATATATATAAAAGTGTAAGGTGCTATACAGATGCAAAGAATCATTAGAAAGAAACTGAGTGGATTTCCAATGACTGGAAATTCAGCTACACCTGCCCCCTGGAGTAATCAAGCATAGACCAAACAACCTGTGACACCAACAGGGACAGGAGACGGAAAGCGTGGAGGTGGAGACAGAGCCCACAGGTCCCTTCCAGCACTTAGGTTCCCTAAATGTTACTGGTTACAGCAAAGCCCAGATGTGGAGGAGAGGAGGCTGGGCCAGATGCCTACCTGCCTCCGCTCTTGCCACGAAGTGGCTGCACCGGTTGCCATCTGTCTGCAGCTCGTCATGGTCCTCCCACAGGTAAGCTTGCATGGGCAGTTCATGGCCCAACACCTCCAGCTCTTTGTAGAAATGACATTTGGAGCAGTTTTGGAGGAAGCTAAAGACCAGCAAGTGTGTGATGTGCTCATCCTGGAGGCCTGAACCATTGCTGACCTAAGATGAAAGGGGAGTCAGGGAGACCTGTGGGAACCTGGTCCAGCCAGAGGCCCTCACTGCGGCTGAGCTGGCAGAGGGCTCCAGGTACAGCCAGGCCTGAAATAGCCTCACTGGCCTAAGAGATCTGAATAACCCTGTGGGCACAAGGACTACTGCAAGTGGGAGAGGCCAAGTGTGCAGTGCCCACTTTGAGCAATGCCACCTGTGGATGCCAAAGAGAAAGCTCCAATCCAGCACCATCTGCTTGACATCCTGACAACATGCAGCTGGAGTGAGCTTCCTTTCAGGGTAGGAAGCTCCAAAGGCTGTTAGGGAAGCCAAGCAAGCATCATCATTTAGATGCCATCCTTGTATCCATATGCTTTTGCCAAGTCTGACATATCTTACCGACTTAAGCCCACCTTTCCTAGCTATGCATCCAGCACTTAGAAGCTCTTTCTTTTCAAAAGTCTCCTTTGTGGGCCCAGGATTACATTGTGCAAACAGCAGACTTTCAATAAATACTGGGTAGTAGTGACCACAGATAACATCTGCCTCTGGGCAGGCTTGGTTTACTTCAGGTGGGTATGCCCCTGAACCAAAACCCAAAGAGGCGCGAGGATGGTTCCTGCTCCAGCCGAGGGGCTGGTGTGCTCAGGCCCTGTCAGCTCTGCGGCCCAGGAGCAGCACTAGCCCTGTTCAGCATCTGTGTTCTGGAGCCAGGAGGGACATCCCTGGTGTGCACACTGCATTTGGGACAGGATTCCTGACAAACAAAGGTGAGTACCTGTAGCATCAGCAGCCACGTGTGCTCAGAACAAGCAAAGACCTAGGATGAAAGAGGAAATAATCTGGAAGGCTAGGGATACCGAGATCTGCCCAGATAAATGCAAAACAGACATGCTGGGCCATAACAGGTCAGTATAAGAAGATGAAGGTGTAAGTAAAATTTATTTCTATCTTCTAGGTCCTTAATATTTTTTATTAATCAGAAAGCTTTTAGAGGACGGTTTTTAGAGGGCAAATTGTTTTAAATAAATAAAATGCATAAAATAAGTTGCTTATGTATTGCTATTCAGACTTCTCCAAAATTACTCCTAAAAAAGGAAAAATGTTATGTAAAAACTCTACTGGATCAAATCGTTACAGTGAGGCCAGGTGGATAAAGCAGCTTGGAAACTCAAGAACATGCTTCACTCCTGCTTCAAGCGGTATCCTGGTTAGAAGAGAAGAAAGGAGACCTGGGGCAGTGTTGTGGGTTAAACTGTGTGCCCCAAAAAGAAATGTTCAGGACTAACCCTAAGTATCTATGAAAGGGCCCTCATTTGGAAATAGGGGCTCCGCAGATGTACTCAAGCTGAGATCAGGTCCTACCAGATTAGGGCAGACCCTAAATCCAATGACTGGTTTCTTTATAAGAAGAAGGAGAGGAGGATTTACACACAGACACACAAGGACAACACCACGTGAAGACGGGGCTGACGCTGGAGCGCTGTGTTAAAAGTCAAGGACTGCTGGCAGCCACCAGGAGCGGAGAGAGGCATGGGACAGATTCTCCTTCAGAAGCCCCAGAAGGAGCCAACGCTGCTGACACCTCGATGTCAGACTCCTGGCCTCCAGAAGTGTGAGGGGAAAATGCCCAGTTTGTAGTATGTTGTTACAGCAGCCGGAGGAACTAACGTAGGCAGCCTTTGCCCGAGGCCACCTTTTGATGCAGAGGTTGGTACACAGGGGTCCAAAGTCTGGAAGCAGAGCAGTGGTTGCCACCAACTATGCCAGACCAGGTTATCAATATAAGTTCAGTGATCTTTGCCTTTCCCACATAAAATAAAAAGAATAGAGTTGGCAGGGAGGGAAAGGAAAGAATTTCATGTTAGAGGAACACAGGTCCAGAAGCCCTGAATAGATAACCTGTGACGTCAAACGTTCAGTACCAGTCGGCTGGAAAATAGTCTAGACTGACTGTTTTGATGAGCATGTCAAGAACAGGCAGGACAGTGCCACAAAATGGGTAAGAGGCTCAGAAGACTGATAGTATTTAATTCCAAGAACAAACAGAGCTTGTGACAAGCCAAGTATGGAACTATGACCTTTTTTTGATCCTTCTAGTGATAAAAGTTGAAGTGGATGTCTCAGAACATGAAAGATTTGATAGTTGTTTATCCTTTTAGATCACAGGAAAAAAAATACATTAAGAGAAATGATCAACACTTAGAAAATCTTGCTGGATATATTACAAAACTGATCTAAAGGAGGCAAAAATAACTCTCATGCTATAAAATCAGTTCCAGTGCAAAGAAAAACATGGAAAGCTATCCAATGTGTTTGATAAATTAGAATAATCCTGGTGCCCAATCCTGGCGAAAAGAGCACCAAACAAACAGGGTAAAAAAAAAAAAACCCAAAAAATCCCCAAACCAATGTCACTTATTTTCTAAATATCAAAAAAGTCAAAGAAGAATGCTACAATATGGATGAATAGGACCATAAAAACTAAAAAAAAAACAAACCCAAGACATTATGCTAAGTGAAACAAGCCAGGCACAAAGGACAAATGGGTCTGATCCATTTCTACGAGGGACCTCAAGGAATCCAATTCAGAGACAGGAAGCAGAGCAGGGCTGGGAGGAGTGGGGGATGGGAGCTGGTGTTTAATGGGGACAGTTTCCGGTGGAAAGATGAACAAGTTCTGGAGATGGATGGTGGTGGTACAACAATGTGAGTGTATTTAACGCCACTGGATTGAACACTTAAAAAAGGTTAAATGGTAAAATCTGTGATCTGTATATTTTACCACAATTTTAAAAAACTGGAAAAAAATTAAAGAAAAATCTACAACAGGATGAAATTCTGATGGCGGGGGGCGGGGGCGGCCAAACCCTGAAATGTAAGAGGAAATTGCTCAGTATGTGACTGTGAACCCCAACTCTGTGGGACACTGGGCAACGAGTGCGTCTCAGTTTCCTCACCTTGAAGGAAAAACACTAGGAGTAACGTCACCCACCTTCTGGTACTGAAGGCTGGTAGGAGAAGTGGGACAATGTAGGAGGAACCACCCCTACAGTCAGTGTGCTCCACAAGGCCAAGGTGGCCGTGACACTGTAAGTCGCAGACGTCTGAAGAATAGGGGAGAGGAGACAACAGCTGCGAGGTGGAAGGGACAACAATGGGCAGGTTTAAATGGCGCCAACAGAAGAGTGTTTTGGACATTAACAGGCCTTTATCAGGACAAGGGGAGCTCCCCAAATCTCTTCTGTTCAAGCAACTAACCTCTCTCCGGAGCCTGCGATGTCTTAGGGCCTCCAGCCAACAAACTGAAAGCCACGTGCTTCCCACCTTTTAGAAGGATTTCAACAAGTACATACTGAGAACCTTCCAGGAGCCAGGTGCTGCTATGTTCAGGGATTCACAAACTGTGGGCCACTGAGTTTACTAACCGCCAAATCCTTAGACTTTTGTAGATGCCCACAATGGCTGGTGAGAACAAATATTTGGGGTGGACAAGGAGGAGCCCCTGGTGCTGGTCGCCGCGAAGACTTCACAGAACTCGGCAAAGGAGGGAAGGAGAAAGACTAGAGAGTAAGCCAATGAATGAAGAGCTTTTGATCAGATATGCCTCAATTTTCTCTTCCAAGCCTGTTCAAAAGTAAGTGCGGACAAGGCACAGTTTGGGTGCCAGCCTGCTGAAGGCCGGGGAGTGGCCTATGACTGCTGGGTGACCTCTCCCAAGAACTCTACAGCTTTTAAAGAGTCTTGAATCAGAAAGCCTCCTTGCCCCGCAGCAAGCGCCCTGACACAAGGTGTGGGAGGGAGAGGACGAGGAGACGAGAGCGCTCTGGTGTTCTTCTTTGCTGAGCTCCAGTAAGCGAAGGTGAGGCTCCTCTCTGCGGCTCTGTCAAATAGGGATCAGGCTGGGTCCACACTGGGAGCACATACGCCAAGAAGCTGGCCCCAGCCACCTTCACTGCCCCCCCCACAGCATTCCTCCAGAAGTGCACTGTCTGACCTTAGAATCCATGGCACAGGCAGCCTTGGGGCGTTTCCACTCCCTCTGGCTTGCAGGTGTCCCAAGTCAGCAGCCTAGAAGAGGACACACAAACACAGGGTAGGCAGCTGGTCCCGGCAGGGACTCCCACTCTGGGCGCCCTCAGGAAAGCGTCAAGGAAGCCATCCTGGGCCCTGGCTCACAGGCGCTCCAGCTATGGCGGCCCAGCTCACCTGGCCCACCCCAAGCACGCTCACCCTGGGCTGCTGCTTTCTCCTCAGCACGGAACTGGGGCAGCAACCCCGGGAGCCGCCCATGGAGAGTCCTCCAGACGGAGACTTGCCAAGGCAACAAGCTCCCCAGGATCGACCCTCCAACTTCAGAGTTCAACTCTCCCACCCCAAGCTCACTGATAGGAAGACCCCACTGATCAGGCATACAGGACCGTCTGGTTTATGAACTCCTTTTCAGTAAATACCTATATTAGTGAGTTTTGTACAAAAATAACTTAGCTAATAAAGTATACCTGGACCTTTTCAGGGCATCTGTTTATTATTCCTATGACCACTAATATGGCCACTGTCACGATTCCTTCCAACAACAAAAGTCCCAACCCATTCCTTCAGCGTGCAAGGGTGCTGGAACATTCACTGATTCTCTCTTGTTTCACAAGTGTGCTGAGAAGTAGGCAGTGTACTGTGTTCATTCTGACTCAGTGGATAAGAAAATAAGGTCTGGGAGGAAAGGGACACCCAGGCCAGTTCTCTCCATAGGCCACATGGCTTCAATGGACAGGTAAGACCAATCATCCACAGAGAAAGAGCTCCTGTAAAATGTGTATACAGAAAGACAAAGAATGTATATTTGACAATTACACAAAAGATTAAAACTTCCATATGGCACAAACATCACAAATAACTGATCAGACAACAGCCAACTGGGGATTGAGTTAAAAAGACTGTGCCCCCAAATATCCAAAACCAAGAGTGACAAATGTTGCAGAGGCTGTGGAGAAAAGGGAACCCTTATACACTGTTGGTGGGAATGCAAACTGGTGCAGCCACTATGGAAAACAGTATGGAGATTCCTCAAAAAGTTAAGAATAGAAATACCTTATGACCCAGCCATCCCACTACTGGGTATCTATCCTAAGAACCTGAAATCAGCAATTCCAAAAGTTCCGTGCACCCATATGTTCATCGCAGCATTATTCACAATAGCCAAGACGTGGAAGCAACCTAAGTGCCCAGCAACTGATGACTGGATAAAGAAGATGTGGTATATATATACAATGGAATACTACTCAGCCATAAAAAAGGACAAAGTCGTCCCATTCACAACAACATGGATAGACCTTGAGGGTATTATGTTGAGTGACATAAGCCAGACAGAGAAAGACGAACTCTGTATGACTCCACTCATAGGGAGTAGTTAACATATGGACAAAGAGAACTGATCAGTGGTTCCCAGGGGAAAGGGGGGTGGGGGGAGGGCACTAGGGGTGAAGTGGTGTACCTACAACATGACTAATAATGATGTACAACTGTAATTTCACAAAGATGTTAACATTCATAACCTTAAAAAAAAAAAAAAGACTGTGCCCACTCTGTGTGTGTATCCACATAGAGAGATGCCCAAATATACTGAACAAAAGTTTCTGTAGAACAGTCTCAATGGAATAATCCTATTTTAATACATATTTGCCCATGTGTATATTTACACACAATATTAGGTTGAACCAAACGAAATGGTCATTTTGTAGGGCAAAAACAGTCAAATTTGACAATTTCATTGAAGACACAAAGAAATGGAAAGATAGTCTGTGCTCTTGGATTGGAAAAATTAACATAGTTAAAATGTCCATACTTCCTAAAACAATCTACAGATTCAATGTAATCTCTATCAGAACCCCAATGACATTTTTCACAGAAATAGAACAAAGAATCCTAAAATTTATAGGGAACAACAAAAGACTCTGACTAGCCAAAGGAATCCTAAGAAAAAAGAACAAAGCTGGAGGTATCACACTCCCTGATTTCAAAATATACTACAAAGCCATAGTAACCAAAAGAGCATGGTACTGGCACAAAAACAGGCACACAGATATCAATGGAACAGAACTGAGAGCCCAGAAGTAAACCCGCACATCTATGGACAGCTAATTTTTGACAAAGGAGTGAAGAACATACAATGGAGAAAGGGAAGTCTCTTCAATAAATGGCGTTGGGAAAGCTGGACAGCCACATGCAAAAGAATGAAAGTAGACCATTATCTTACACCATACACAAAAATTAACTCAGAATGGATCAAAGACTTGATTGAATGTAAAATCTGAAACCATTAAACTTCTTTTTATTCTGGTGAGGAAGATTCACTCTGAGCTAACATCTGTTGCCAGGCTCCCTCTGTTTTGTATGTGGGTCACCACCACAGCATGGCTTGATGAGTGCTGCAGGTCTGTGCCTGGGATCCAAACCCACAAAGCTGGGCCACCGAAGCAGAGTGCACCAAACTTAACCACTACACGACCAGGCTGGCACCAAAACTTCCAGAAGAAAACACAGGCAGTACACCCTTCGACATCAGTCTTAATAGCATATGTTCAAGTACCATGTCTGACTGGGGAAGAGAAACAATAGAAAAAATAAACAAATGGGACTACATCAAACTAAAAGGCGTCTGCACAGCAAAGGAAACCACCAACAAAATGAAAAGACAACCTAACAATTGAGAGAAGATATCTGCAAACCATATATCTGATGAGGGATTAATATCCAAAATATACAAAGAACTCATACATCCCAACAACAGAAAATCTAACAACCCAATTAAAAAAATGGGCAAAAGATCTGAACAGACATTTCTCCAAAGAAGATATACAGATGGCCAACAGGCACATGAAAAGATGTTCAACATCATTAACTATCAGGGAAAAGCAAATCAAAACTACAGTGAGATATCACCTCATGCTCATCAGAATGGCTATAATTAACAAGACAGGAAATTGCAAGTGTTGGAGAGGATGTGGAGAGAAGAGAACTTGCATACACTGCTGGTGGGAGTGCAAACTGGTGCAGCCACTATGGAAAACAGTACAGAGATTCCTCAAAAAATTAAGAATAGATCTACCATATAATCCAGCTATTTCCACTGCTGGGTATTTATCCAAAGAACATGAAAATATGAATATGTAAAGATATATGCACCCCTGTGTTCATTGCAGCATTATTCACAATAGCCAAGACTTGGAAACAACCTAGGTGCCCATCAAGGGACGAATGGATAAAAAAGATGTGGTATTTATACACAATGGAATACTACTCAGCCATAAGAAATGATGCAATCCAGCCATCTGTGACAACATGGATGGACCTTGAGGGTATTATGCTAAGTGAAATAAGTCAGAGAAAGTCAAATACCATATGATCTCACTCATAAATATAAGATAAAAACAACAACAAACAGAGCCAGCTCTCACGGCCCAGCAGTTAAAGTTCTGCATGCTCCGCTTCGGTGGTCTGGACTCAGTTCCCCGGGCGCAGAACCACACCACTTGTCTGTCAGTAGCCATGCTGTAGTGGCGGCTCACACAGAAGAACTAGAAGGACTTACAACTATATACAACTATGTACTGGGGCTTTGGGGGGAGGGGGAGGGAGGAAAAAGGAGCAAGATTGGCCACAGATGTTAGCACAGTGCAAATTCTCCCCTGCAAAGAAAAAAAAAAGACACTGACTTCTCCTTCACACAGATTATGTCATTAAAAATAACAAAAACAACAAACAAACATAGAGACAGATTAGATTGGTGGTTACCCGAGGGGAAGTGGGGAGAGAAGAGGGTGAAAGGGGTGGTTGGGCGCATGTGTGCGGTGATGGATGGTAATTAGTCTTTGGGTGGTGAGCATGATGTAATCTACAGAGAAACGCAAATACAGTGATGTACACCTGAAATTTATATAATGTTATAAAACAATGCTACCTCCGTAAAAAAATAAATATCTGTATTGTAAAAAAAAAAAATTGGCAATTTCACATGGTTCCTAAATACACAGGAGATAAAAACAGAAGAACAGACAACCAACTCATCTCCAGGAAGAAAGGGGGAGGCTCCAACCCGTGTGAAAGGGGGTGGCAAGAAGGCCGTGCCTTCCGTGCACCAGGCAGCCATCTTGTGCCGTGCCTGGGACACATCGCTCTCGGCGCTGCCCTCTCCCTGTCTTGGGTGCTAACGCCGGCCGTGGGGGTCATGCGCAGACAATGGGGGTCTGGCAGAGCCACCCCTCGGCTGGGTATGGCTGAGTATTTAGGAGGAGAGGGCCAGGAGCAGAGGACTCTGGTTTACGTGGACAGACAACAAGGACACTGGCTTGCTGGCCACGTAAGAGCAAGAGGCAAGAGCTGGAGCCATTATCAGCATCAGGACACAGAACAGAACGGAACATGCTCCTCAGGAAAAAGACCACAGAAGCCAAACCATCTCCACAGTCACTGCCAAGGTGGAGGCGCAGCACGCGGAGTCCTGGCCTCTGCTCCGCCTCGCTCTGTCAGGAAGGAACTTCAGAAAGCCATGGGGGAGGCAGCACTCGAGAGAATTCACACAAACCTTTGATCTGATTTCCTTCCACACTCTGACACACACACCCACATCCTCAGGGAGACTTCCGTCGTCTTCTACTTTCACTTATGTTGGGATGATTTTCCCGCTTCAATGGATATTCTTCAAAAAATGTGTTAATGTTGACACAATATTCTTTTGCAGTGGCTCGTTCTTGACCAGCAGTAACTTTGCCCCTGAACAAATTTGGCCCAAGGAACATTTGGCAATGTCTGGAGACATTTTTGGGTGTCACACCTGGGAGGGGTGCTACTGGCATCCAGTGCGTAGAGGCTGGGATGCTGGTCAACGTCCTATAGTGTGCAGACAGCTCCCACAGCAAAAAATGACCCAGCACAAAGTGTCAATAGTGCTGAGGCTGAAAACCTTCTTCTATTGTACGGATGTACCAAAATACAATTAATCTCCTGTTATTGGACATGTATACTTTCCAATTTTTTCACCATTAAAAATAGGACTGTGATGAATACCCTGGTGTGGCATTTTCCTATTAAATCCAGAATCAAATGAGATAATAGATGTGAAAGTTCAGCATGTCATCTTCTATGTACTGGCCTCATGGTAGTCACAGATGACAAGAGTGATGTCGCTCAGTTGGGCTGTGCTGAGGTCACCCAGGCCGCAGGGTCACTGCCAGAGCACCCTGGGAGCATGCGGCCCAGTGCAGGTCCTTGGCAAGCAGGGGAGGTGGGTGGGCTGCATTCCCAGGCTTGGCTGGGCAGGGCCCCGGGGCACGCCTCAACCGGCAGGGCAGACCACCCATCTGCATCTGGTTCGCCTCCGGTTTTATTCCTTTGTTACTGTGAAGAAACTCAGTGAGTCAACTGTCCGCTGTGAGGGCGCCAGGAGGACAGGGCTGGAGAAACCCAGGAAAACCTCAAAGGCTCCCAGTCAACAATGGCTTCATCCCCAAACCCCAATTCCTAACCAGAGTTGCCAGCAAGAAGGAGAATTGAAGCCACCAAGAGCTGATGTCCCCTCCTTTCTGAGACCCGATGGGAAAATGGCCAGGTGGGAGGGAACAGGGAACAATAACCTGCTGCCTTCCCCTCAGGAGGCTTCCTTTCTGCCTACCAAGCACACGCACAGCCAGGCTTTCACCATCTCTGAGACACACTGTGACGGACGCACCTGGACTCGACACTCTTCACGGGTTATTTCTCTAAGTCCCTCTCTCCCCCACCCTTTTAATAACAGCGGACACTGAGGTGCAGAGATGACAACTATTCTTACTCCTGACAACAAGGACCCCAGCAACCACCATGTATTGACAATGTCCAAACACGCCAGCCACAGTGCCAGGCTCACCTTTATAGGCCTTCTCTCTGATCCTCCCGACATCCCTGCAAGGAAGGCAGTTCTGCCCCAGTTTTCAGGGAGCAGTGCCCTGCGGGTGCCCAGTGAGAACAGGGAACACCTCGCCAGCTGCAAAGTACCCAAGCTGGGGGTGCTGGGGCAAGGCAGTGCCCACCTCTGGGCCTGTTGTCCCCGAGTAGGATAAGCAGACAGTGGATAGCTCACCCATGTCTGCTCAGACTCGAATCCCCCTTTCCCGAGGCCTGAGAACCTCATCCATACGCTACCCAAGCACCATGCAGATCGCAAGGCCACTCAACACTGCACAGGAGGGCACACAACACTGAAGCTGGGAGAACCCAGCTGAGCCTAGCCCCCAACCAGCTGTGTGGCTGTGTGGCCCTCATCGATGGACCGATACACATTCGGAGGTGGTTCCATGCGCAGGCCCTGCGCCTGGAGCTGGAGGAACAGGGTAAAAAGGAGCCACGAGTCTCTGCCCCAAGGAAGCTTATTTACACAAAAACGTGCAGTTATAAATGTAAACCCTGTTTTTAAAGTGTGTGCTGCTATAAAAAGTCATTAATGCATCCATCAAATATTCAGTGTAACCGCGGGCCCTCCAGGACCAGTTCAACCAACTCGATCTCATTCCCTGAGTGATAAAGGGTGGCTTTTCAGGAATGAGACCCCTTGTCCAGTTCACGCAGGTTGGTACCACCAACCCATCAGCTGGGCCTGCACAGACACCTGCTAAGTGACTCTTTTGACGTCAAAGGGTTGAAAACTTCACCCTCAGAGCATGCTAACCCACCACTGTGAACATGTGTCCTGTGAAGAGCCATGAAGATCACCTGCGCTTGCGCAGATCACCAATTACCTCATTTCTCCTCACCTCCAATCACCTATCTCCACACTCAGACGCCCTGCCCTTCACTGCATAAATTGCGCCCCAGGCCCTGGGCCGGGGAGACAGATCTGAGGGCACATGTCTGTCTCCTTGCAGATCCATCTAGCAATAAAGCTCTTTCTTTCCCCAAAAGCTCATGCTGTAATAATCTTTTTTTATGCACATCAGGCAAGAGAACCCCAATTTTGTGTCGTAACAAGAGTGCCTACTGTCTGCAAGGAAAAGCTATGTCTTTCTTACGGCGTGCTCTCTCTCTCTCTATATATAAAAGATAGAGATATTTATACACATTTTATAGACATATTTATATTTAAAGTGTCAAAATTGACTTTAGTGGAGACATTTTAAATGGATTTTTGAGAAACTGCCATATTAACTATAACTTTTAACCAAAGTAATCGATTTCTGTCTCACAGAGAACCAGGGGTCGGTCCCTGCGAGCCATCCGTCATGCACAGCCACCGGGCAGAGTGGCCCAGCTCCAGAGCACCCGGCTCACCCTGCTGCAGCCATGTGAGCCACGCGCATCCCTTTCACACGTTCTCAGAGCAGCAGATGCATCCATTCATGCCAGCCCAAGACAAAGCCTCTGCCTGGTATATTAAAAGAACTTCAAATTATACCTAGTAATTAGTGTTTCAATATTCTTATTTATAAATTATCTAGGTATACAATGATTACCTATTAATTAGCTCAATTTAATATGAGTCCAAGGTTTTAGGTTATCTAAGCTTTATCTTGGAATACTGTTAAAATAAAAACATTGTCAGAATTTAATTCAATTTATTTGAACACAAATTTACATTTTTCATAACGTTAGACATTATGTAAGAGTAATATTAGCTGATTTGATAAGTAAACCTGTAGAAATGTTTTGGGGAGGAACCATGTAGAATAAAATTTATTAAGTATTGATTATTAAATATAATCAGTATTATATTTAATACTGATAGATCAGAGAAAAGACATAGCTTCTTTTTTAAGATCGGCACCTGAGCTAACATCTGTTGCCAATCTTCCTTTTTCTTTTTCTTCTTCTCCTCCCCAAAGCCCCCCAGTACGTAGTTGTATATTCTAGTTGTGAGTGGCTCTGGTTGTGGCATGTGGGACGCCACCTCAGCGTGGCCTGATGAGTGGTGCCACGTCCACACCCAGGATCCGAACCGGCGAGACCCTGGGCCCCCCAAGCGGAGCTCGTGAACTTAACCACTTGGCCACGGGGCCGGCCCCAAGACAAAGCTTTTTTAAACCAAAATTATTAATTTATTCTCATTTGCCAAAGATTTATCTTTTTTTTTAAAGATTTTATTTTTCCTTTTTCTCCCAAAGCCCCCTGGTACATAGTTGCATATTTTCAGTTGTGGGTCCTTCTAGTTGTGGCATGTGGGACACCACCTCAGCATGGCCTGATGAGTGGTGCCATGTCCGTGCCCAGGATCTGAACCAGTGAAACCCTGGGCAAAGCAGAGCACACGAACTTAACCACTCGGCCACAGGGCCAGCGCCCAAAGATTTATCTTAATTACAAGAACCCGTAGTCTTAAAACATTTCTGAATTTGTTTCTGTAATAATATTTTTAAGTCTAGTGCATTTAAATTATTAAAAATGGAATCTCTTTATTTTCTGGAAATTTTATAAATATTTGATTTATATAAATTTTTTTTAAGATTGGCACCTGAGCTAACAACTGTTGCCAATCTTTTTTTTTTTTCTGCTTTATCTCCCTAAATCCCCCCGTTACATAGTTGTATATCCTAGTTGCGGCATATGGGATGCCGCCTCAGCGTGGCCTGACAAGCGGTGCCATGTCGGCGCCCAGGATCCGAGACGGTGAAACCCTGGGCCACCAAAGCGGAGCACCCGAACTCAACCACTCGGCCAGGGGGCCGGCCCCATATATAAACATTTATTTAGGTCCATGCAGCCAATCAGAGCAGAGTTCCTCTAATTTAAGACACTTCACAACCTAACCCCCCAATGATGAGAACCATTTTTTTCCACATTTACACAATGAAAGCAAAGGCTTTTCTGAATTATAGACACACAGAGAGCTGGTGGCATCAGTTCTACAACTGTGAACACAGAAACATGAAGGCTCGCTGGGCCAGATGTCAAAGAGTTGTTCCTCCTGGTGGGCACAACATTCTGAACTGAAGTGAGCTCAAAAGAGACTGAGGACACAAACAAAAACTCCAACAATCCAGATTCTCTATCACTTACTCAACAGAACAGACCTCGGTCATCTGCCTAGGAAGGCAACAAACAGTTAGACCATAGAGCCAAATCCTCACTCGTGATGCCACCAATGGGAGTAACTGATTGGCTGTGCAAACCAGAAACCAAAACAAAAGACAAAGTCAGGAGAGAGAGAGAGGCGGTCAGAGTCAGCAAAGGTGGAAGTCCACTGCAGCTGGGGGTTCACCTCTGGCAGCTCAGCAAAGACCACGTGAGTCCACTGGGCATGCTTCTCAGAGGACGACCTCCAAAGCTGCTAATGGGTGAAGAAAAAAACAAGGTGAAACTATGACTTTCATACAAATATAAAATGATAAAATGGACACGTGTCAAAGATTTCTCTTAGCTCATTAACCAGTGAGATGATACAACCAGTTTCTAAAGGTGCCAGCCAGTTCTAATATCTACTTTTATGGACATAAAACCACCAGTCTGGAGTCACAAGAAGACAGTCCTTCCCTTTAAGAGGGGTGAAGTCCAGTTACAGGGGTGGACAGGGTCAAGGCGAAGCCTGAAAGACGGCCCTGACGGCCTCAGGGGCTCAGAGCTGCAGAATGCCTGCTTCCCACGGTCCCCAGAAGACCACATGGGCTTCACGCACGCTGACTTCTTCCTTTGGCTTCTGACTCCTCACCAGTTTTCACATGAGCTCTTTCTGACAGTGCATGGGGGGGAGGGTGTTGTCACTCTCAGCCAGCACACACTTCTGCAGTGGGCCACACTTCCACTCAGCCCAACTGGATCCATCAAAGGAGGAAGCTGGAGTTGGGACACTGGTCCCTCTACCCCCTGTACTAGGCCGAGTCGGAGACCCCAGCCCCTGTAAGCTTACCCCCAGACGTGGGGGGAAATTCCTCAGAAATTCAAATGCTCTACCCGACTACTCCGTTCCCCTCCCCTTCCACTGCAAAGGCATGGGAACCACGGATCTAACCATGTGCTTTCCAACCTGGCTGCACACTGGAATCAGCTTGGAAGCTTTAAAACAGACTGATTTGACGTGATCTTATGCACAGAAACAAGGGATCCACTAAAAACTACCAGAACTAAAAAACAAGTTCAGCAAGGTTACAGGATACAAGTAATTTGCAAGATCAATTGTACTTCTATACGATAGCGAGAAAAAACCCAAAAACGAAAATTAAGAAAACAATTCCTTGAGGCCAGCCCAGTGGCGCAGCAGTTAAGTTCACACGTTCCTCCTCAGCGGCCCAGGGTTCGCTGGTTCAGATCCCAGGTGCGGACGTACGTACCACTTGGCAAGCCATGCTGTGGCAGGTGTCCCACATATAAAGCAGAGGAAGATGGCCACAGATGTTAGCTGAGGGCCAATCTTCCTCAGCAAAAAGAGGAGGATTGGCAGCGGATGTTAGCTCAGGGCTAATCTTCCTCAAAAAAAAAAAAAAAAAAAAAAAACCTCCATTTATAATGGCATCAAGAAAAATAAAATAATTAGGTATACATTTAACAAAAGAAGTGTAAGACCTGTACAATGAAACCTACAAACATCTTTGAAAGAAAGTAAAGATCTAAATAAATGAAAAGCCATGTGCATGAACTGGAGAGTTAATATCGTGAAGATGGCAGTACTCTCCAAATTGATCCTCAAATTCAATGCAATTCCTCTCAAACTCTCACCTGGCCTTTTTGCAGAAGTGACAAATGGTTCCTATAATTTCTATGGAAACTCAAGGGACACAGAATAGCCAATCTTGAAAAAGAGGAAAGTCAGTGGACTCACACTTCCTGATTCCAAAACTTATTACTAAGCGACAGCATCAAGACAGTGTGGTCCTGCAAAGATAAACACATAGATCAATGGGTTAGAGACGACAGTCCATCAATAAACCCTAATATTTATGGTTAATTGATGTTTGACAAAGAGGCCAAGACCAGAGCAAAAAACAGTGCTGGGACAACTGGATATCCATAAGCAAATGTACGAATTTGGCCCCTACCTCACATTATGCACAAAAACGAACTCAAAATAGATTACAGACCTAAATGTAAAAGCTAAAACTATAAAACTCTTAGGAGGAATAAAAGTTCGTATCTTGGGTCAGGCAATGATTTCTCAGACACAACACCAAAAGAACAAGTGACACAAGGAAAAAATAGACAAACTGAACTTCTTGAAGATTAAAAACTTTTGTGCTTCGAAAGATACCATCAAGAAAGAGAAAAGAGGGGCCGGGCTGGTGACATAGTGGTTAAGTTCAGACATTCCACTTTGGTGGCCCAGGGTTCTCGGGTTCACACCCTGGATCCTGGGTGTGGACCTGCACATTGCTTGTCGAGCCATGCTGTGGTGGTGTCCCACATACCAATAGGGGAAGACTGGCACAGATGTTAGCTCAGCACAGATGTTAGCTCAGGGATAATCTTCCTCAAGCAAAAAGAGGAAGCCTGGCAATGGATGTTAGCTCAGGGCAAATCTTCCTCACCAAAAAAAAAAGGAGGAGGAGGAAAGACAACTCATAGAAGGGGGGAAAGTATTTGCAAATCATTTATTTGACAACAGACTTGTATCCAGAATACTGTATATAAAGAATTCTTATAACTCAATAATAAAAAGACAACTGGATTAAAAATTTAGCAAAAGATTTAAATAGGATCCAAAGATGATATACAAATGGCCAAAAGGCACACGAAAAAGTGCTCAACATTATCAGCCATTACACAAATGCTCATCAAAGCTACAGCGAGATACCACTTCACACCCACGAGCATGGCTAGAATAAAAAAGACAGATAATAGTAAACGGTAGCAAGGATGCTGAGAAACCGGAACCCTCACATACTGCTGGGAGGAACGTAAATGATGCTGCTGCTCTAGAAAATAGTTCAGCGGCTCCTCAACCACTAAACAGAGTCTAACACCAGCAATTCCACTCCCAGGTACAGACCTAAGAGAAACGAAAACAAATCTCCAAAGAAAAACTTGTACATGAATGTTCACAGCAGTATTATCCATAATAATTAGAAAGTAAAAATAATCCCAATGTTCAACTAATGAATCAATAAACAAAATGTGGTATATCCAGTACAATGGGGTTATCTGGGCATAAAAAGGAGTGGAGTTCTGATATATACTACAACATGGGTGAGCCTTGAAAACATCATGCCGAGCGAAAGAAGCCAGGCACAAAAGGCCACATACTGTAGGACTCCATTTACAAGAACTTCCCAGAACAGGCAAATCCACAGAGACAGAAGACAGATCAGGGTTGCCTAGAGCTGCGGGGAGAGGGGGACCGGAGAGTGGCTGATAATGTGTATGCAGTTTTAGGGTGTGAAATGTTCTAAAATTAGATTGTGGTGATGGTTGCGCAACTCTGTGAATCTCATGGTATGTGAAACAGCTCAATAAAGCGGTTAAAAGAACGGCAGCTCGAGGGAGGGTGGTATAGACGTAACTCAGGCCGTCCCCTCACACAGGGCTGCTGCTCCAGCCAGGTGCTCGCAAGTCGACCACCCTGGGTGCCAGAGCCTCCTGCTCCCCTCACCGGCCAGGCCCTGGGTTCCTGAGATCTGTCACATGTGCAGGGCAAGATGGGCCAGCAGGGAGAGAGTCTGGTAGCCCAGGGCTACTCCAAAGTGTCTAGGCTGGCCTTGGATGGTCCCCCACCTCTCCCTTCAACACTCCACAGCCATCCTCCCCTGGGAGCCTAGGCATGGGGAATAAAAGCGACATTACCAAGGCCAGTCAGGGCCCCAGAACCGCGGCCGCCCTGGGGCTGCTTCCACACCGCCCTTTGGGGCCGGAGCCGGCAGGGGGCGCTGAACAGAGCAGCACAGCAAGGCCACCATGGTGTAGACAGAAGGGCCTTGCGTGGGCAGCAAGAGTCCTCCCGCCTCCCAAGTTCTGGTGGGAAAAACTCTTTCATCTATGAAAGGTGAAAATAACCTGCATTTGGGAGAACAGTGCAGGCCGCTGGCATGTGAAAAGACACAGTCAGTGCAATCATTTCACACAAAGTCCCACCCTAGCAAAATGCAGTGACCAACAAGGGCCCTGGACTCAGCTCCCTGGTCAGCCAGGTAAGAGTTTGAGAGGTTAGATGTCACCGTGGATCCTAGGAGCTATCCTGGGGAGAAAACAAGGCCTCTTGAGAAGTGGCGGACACCTGGGGGCCAAGTGGTCTCACAGTTAGGATGTCCCAAGGGAATGGAGACATTCACCAGGCTGGGCAGGAGCCTCCTCAAGGCTGTGCTGTCCCCCAGTCCCAGGGGCCCGCCAGCCTGGGCCAACGCCTCAGCCTCACGGCCCCACATCCACCCTCTCCAGGGTGGGGTGAGGACACGCCTGCGGGACAGTTTCTGGGGAGGTTCCCGGCAAGGGCTGCGGCCACCTGAACTCTTCCAGACACAAGCACGGATGTGAGAAACGTTCTCACCATCAATGTTCCACATCTGCAGAACTTCACAGAATTCAGGGGAGAACTAGAAGGAGATATACAGTTATGCAAATTAAACCAAACATGGGTGCAGACATGCCCACTAAGAGAAATACAGCAACACTTAACCACCAGCCTCAAATAAAAGCTCGGGGCCAAGGGTCCACGTGGGACAAGCACAGGGAGACTCAGCAAGTTGGAGCCCCGCCAGGCTGCATCTGGAACTCCAGACAGGCCTGTGCCTGCAGCAGCACTTGCCCCGCTCTGAAGACAGGGGTTTGTTAAGCACGTAGGGTGAACGCCGACCTGCCCCGCTGGTTAGCAGAGCCATCAGCATGGCAGGAGCTTAGTAACTGCAGGCAGGGGTCCTGTCCAGATGTCTCCCTCCACATGGTGGCAGCCCCACTCCTGAGCAGCCCACTCCTGAGCCTCTCCCACACTTCCACCAGGGCAGACGCCTCCCGGGCCCCCAGGGCAGTGTCAGGACAGTTCCTGTGTGTGCCTGAAGGTCACCTGCCTGCTTTTAAGCCCACGCTAGACTCAGAAGGTGCTTGTTTCCCCTTTAAAACTCCACCTCCAGGTGCCCAGCTCCACCACCGCCAAGCTGATAGGATTATTGAGGAAACAAGGAATTTAAAACAAACCACTTCCTCATTTTCTAAGTTGGTGGCTTCTAGGACCCTGGACACAAATACCCAAAAAGCCAACCAAGAATTCGATTTGCAAGGCAGCAGAACTCCAGAAATGGCTGCTTTCTGGTTCGTCCAGATGATCATATTGGCCCTTCATTTGAAACTTCCCCGTTTTGACCAATGGAGGCAGGAAGAGGAGGGGGAGGAGGGAGAAATCCCAAGGACAGGGTCCACAGCACCGCCCCCTGAAGCCTCACCCTCTCCCACATACATCACTAGCCACCTCGTCACCTGGGCTGCCTGCAAGGGAGGGGAGTCAGCAGAAAGGCCATGGCTAATCTCTCTGATCCTCCCCCCTCAATGTCTAACGGGTGCCGGGGTACAGAGGCGGATGGGCTGGATCTGGGAGATGGGGCAGTGAGAGGCCTGGAAATCCAGGCAGTGTAGGATCATGGTTAGAGCTGGGCCTCTGGAGTCTGACTCTCTTGGCTGTGACCCTGGACAAGTTACTTAATCTCTCCATGTCTCAGTTTCCCCATCTACAGAATGGGTATCTAGTCTATGATTACTGTGATGTCCAAACGAGCTAATCAAGGCATATAAAGTTCTCTCCGTGTCTATCGGGCACACAGTGAGCTTGACTGTTACGGCTGATCACCACCATCCTCAAGTAGCTGTCTTTTCCAGACGAGCCAGTGGCTTTGGGCAAGGATACATGTGGTCTCTGGGTGCTGCTCATAGACCTTGTGCGTGGGAAGCCCAGTGGGGCAGGCAGCTGGCCTCCAGGGCACTCCAGGCCTGTGCTGCCCTCCACAGTCCCAGCCTGCAAATGGTCACCAAAGGTCTAACCACAGAAAGCACTTCCAGCAGCCACAGCTCTAGGGCAAGCCTTCTCATGGGCTGACAGTCCAGAGCCAGCATCCTGGGTACCACCACCAAGACCCTCACAGTCCTGGATTAGGATGGCTGCTTGGCCTCCAACACCAACAGTATCACAACCTCCTTGAGTCCCCAGTCTTCTACTTTGAGAGAACAGCTGGAACATTGTTCACTGCCCTGCTGCAAGGCCAAGACTCTTGCCCTAGAAGGTTCTGTCATCCAAAATCCATCCTCCTCCCTATGCCTCATCCTTCCTTCTGAGTCCAGGACCCTGGGCACTGCTGGGGCTCCTGGACAGGCTGTTCTCATTTGCAAATGAGTGGCACCTCCAGTTCCTCCAATTAGTCTCCCCAGGTTGCTAAGGCTGTGAGTTTCCCCGGGCAAGGCCTCGGGGCAAGGCGCGCAACGCCCCCTCCCAACTAGAGATCCCCCTTTCCCACCCAGGCACCCTTCCGCCAGCATTCCCTGCACTGCCCTCAGTGCACCCTGCCATCTCCTCTGTGGGTAAGCTCCTATTCATTCTTCAGAGTCCACCTCACACAGCCTAACCTCCTCGGACAGCAACTCACCCCACCTTCCCACAACTCTTCGCACCAAACACCAGTGAAGCCTGCATCCCAACGTATCAGAGTCGCCAGTCCCACAGCTCCACTCTCACCAGACAGCACCCTGTCCGTCCCCGCAGCCCATGAGACGCCTGCCTCTCAGCCCAAGATGAAGTGCTGCCCAAGGCTCCGAGGGTTGACTGGCACCTCTTCCCTGGGCAGGGGGACAGGAGAGCGCACGCGTGCTGGGCAGCAAGCAAAGGCTGGGCGGCATCTTCTTTCCAGCAAGGCCTCACCAAAGGTCTGCCACCCAAATGCTCACACCGCCGACTGACTCCTCCGCCCTCCTTCCTCCTCGCTCCAGACCAGTCTCTTCCAGTAAGTCATGCACGACTCCGGGGCCCTGGCTCAGGGTCTGCCCCAAGATGGCACAGACCAGGCCCAGGAGAGCCTGGCCACCCTCAAAGCATGCCAAGTGCCTCAGATGGGTGGAGACGGAATGCGGAAAAGCCACATCCTTCTGCAGCGCCCCCAGCTCCCTTCCACAGCGAGAGGCCACTGAGCCGCCACTGAGTGAGGCCTGAGGGAGCAGCTAAGACTTACAGAAGGGCAGGCAAGGCGGGTGAAATCAGGCAGTCGCCTGAAAAGGTGTGGGAGCTCTGTGCTGCGTCCCCATCCTGCTCCTCACTTCGTCCCAGGCCCACCAGATGAAGACCAATCCAGTCCCAGAAGGCCTTATCTGTATTCCTCAAGCACATCCCTCACTGCCACCAACACTGTCCCACCACAACCGCGGCACCCGCTGGACATTCCTATTTGTTGGATGAACGAATAAATGAACCCCTGCTAAGCCCAGCCACTTGGTGGCTGAGGGTTCAAGGGCTCTCCAAGAGTTCCCTGGGGTCATTGAGTCAATCAACAAACTGCTTTCTACCACCAGCAAGTATTTGCATATAATTTCTAACAGTTCTATGACAGACACTCTAGCTACACCGAGGCAGGTGTACGCAGGTGCTGGGGAAAGAGCCCTAGACCAGAGTCCAAGGTCTGCGTCTGGATTTGAGTTCCGGATCTGGCTCTGAACAGGTGTGTGACCTGAGCCCATCCCTTCCCGTGGGTTTTCTCATCTCGGGTTGGAACCGGCAGTGTAGCCGCGAACTGTCCTCGGACCCGCGGGCAGGGACTGGCTTAGCCCCCCGCCACTGCGCCCCGCACGCCGGCCCGGCCGAGGCCCGACAAGCAGCCCGCCAAACCCGAGGCTCGCGCGGGGGGAGACGACAAAGGACCTCCCGCCTCCCCGGGCGCCGGCCGGGCGGAAGGCGGGAACCACCGAGTCGCGCGCGGGCTCCGAGGGGCGAAGCTCCGGCGGCGGGCGGGCCGCGGGGTGACCCCTCGCGGCCGCGCGTCCCCTCCGGCTCCCACCCCAGAGCGCGAGCGGCCCGGACCCGCCTGTGGGGGCTGGGCCGGCGGCGGGAACCCCCGAACTCACAGCTCCGCGCGGACCCAGAGGGCGCAGGGCTCGACGCCGGGCCGGGACGCACGAGGCCGGGCCGGGACGCTACTCACCCACCCTCCAGCCGCGGGAGCCCGGAAGGGGCGGCGGGGACGCGGCGGGCACGGAAGCGGCGGACACGGAGGCGGAGGCGGAGACGGGCCCGGGACGCAGAGGACGCAGCCGCCGGCGCTACTTCCTCTAGTTCGCGCCCGCACTGCCCGGCCAGCCCGCGGCCCGCCGCCCGCCCCGCCCCCCGGGCCCGCCCCGCTCCCCGCCCCCGCCCCGCCTCAGCCCCGCCCACCGCCACCCGCCCCGCCCCCGGACCCGCCGTCCGCCGCCCGCCTCAGCCCCGCCCACCGCCACCCGCCGCCCGCCTCCGCCCCGCCCCCGGACCCACCGCCCACCGCCCGCCCCGCCCACCGCCGCCGGGCCCGCCCGCGTCCCGCAGCCCGCGCGGAGCCCGCTCCGCCCACCACCGGCGGGGACCCGGACTCGGAGAGAAGTCGGGAGGGGACCGGAAAGCGAGCGGGAGCCGGTCCTACGCTGCTCCCAAAGCCGGGGCGCCTAGAGCCGGTGGATGAGCCCGTAACGGAGAAGACGTGAGCTTGGCTTTATTCCCGAGAGTCCACGATTTGCACGCTCAGATGGGGTGCTTGTCAAGGCCGTCATCCGGGAAGGTTGGCCGCTTTTCCAGCCAGGCGGGGATAATTCCTACTGTTTCTCGCGTGGCAGTGCTTTCACAATCCTCCCGGGCTGTTTTTGGAATAGCCTCGGGGGGTGCCAATTCTCCGTCCTAACGGAACCAGGAAGAATAGAGTCTGATGAAGCCACTCACCAGTCCCTGTGTCCAGATAGCCCCACAACGCGGCAGCGTGGCCCAGGCCAGGGGAGAAACACACGTGACGCCTAGGAAAGAGAAACAGAAACGAGAAAGCAAATTCCTGGAAAGGGCAAGGAACCTAATAGGATCAAGGAAGTTGCCACACCTGAACAGAGGACTGGAAAGTGAATTTTAAAAAAGAAGAAAAAGACTGGAAGGAAATATAACCAAAACCCATCACGTGGTTACATTAAAATAATAAAAATCAGTGATTTTCTACTTTTTTGCATTTTCCAAATTTTCTTAAATGGCTGTGGCAGTAATTTTAGTGACTAAAAACTATCATAATAAACATCACGTAAGGGAATAGTTCATTAGATTAGGCAGTGTAAACTGTACTTCAAGTTGATTTCTTTGTCACAGTTCCAAGTCCAAGTGATTAAAGTATAAATAGCAAGTAATATTTTTAAATAGGGTTTTCTCTGAGGTTCCTGGCAGCTAAAGCAAAAGGGAGAGAGAGATTAATTTCATAATTCTACAAAAACAGGATGGAGTATACCAATTTCCACTTCAAGACAGTCCAGCTTTATCTGGCACCTAAATTTAAATAACATCTGTGGTTTTTATGTGCAGCTTAAATTGGCTCTGAAAGAGGTGTCAAAGGGGACAATCTGGAAATTTTGAGCAAAAGCAGGTTCACTCCAATAAATATATTTCCTCCCACAGTGACTGGTGTGAAGGGGACAACAATCATTAAGATGTCTGAGATCAGAGAATAAATGACCCCATCAGTGGCCCCTGCTGAACGCTCTCCTCTGGGGGAAGATGCAGGTCAGGCTGGAGTTAGAACTGTGCTGCGCCCAGGACAGACACTCCTCATCTGGGCAGCAGAGGCCGGCCCACATAAGCTATAAGTCACTTCTGGCACCAGCACTCTGGTACTGTAAGAGCATTTCTAGGACCATAGATGCGTTTCTAGTGCTATATGTGGACCAGTCAGGCCAAATCACGCTACCCAAGAAGCTGTTCCCAGGCTCTCACGGCATATTCTTGTCAGGAGGAGTTTAACTTCTAACCGATGCATTTAACTAGCGGTCCTTTCAACCTCAACACCACTCAGCTCTCCTCTTACTCTCGCCGCTCCTGACTGCTAAACTTTGAATGATGGATGACATCATCCTCTGCCTTCTTAAACAGGACTCTGAATATACTTTCATTTTTCCCGTGCCTCGGGGTCCTCATTACACACATGGCCTCCCGTGCTGTGAGGTGCAGCCATGGCTCCAGGCAGCACTACTGTGCGCCCCAATCTCCCTCCATGCACATCCGCTCACCACCCATGCATCCCCAAATATGGCAGTTACAATAAAGCTGCTAGGGACATTCTCCGACAAGTCTTTTTGTGGACATACGTTTTTGCTTCTCTTGAGTATGATACCTGGGAGTGGAACTGCTAGGTCCTAGGGTTGGGGAATATTTCACTTTATTAGAAAGTGCCAGTTTTCCAAAGTGGCTGTACCATTTTGCACCCCTACCAGCAGTGTACGAGCGTCCCCGTGGCTCCACATCCTCTCTTGGCTCACCTCCTGTACCAGCTCCCTGGTCCAAGCCCCATCTCCCTCTGCTTCTTGCAGTAGCCTCCTGACCATTCCCCTCACTTCTACCTTGGCTCCAACATGCTTTCTCCTTTTATATAAGGTCAAATGGTGTCACTCCACTTTTTTAAAATCCTCTATGGTTTTGTTACCACACAAAATTGGGGCTCTCTTGGCCAATGCACATAAAGAGCCAATTATTATGTCACCAACTTTTGGGAAAAGAAAACAGCTTATTGTGAGATCAATCTGCAAGGAGGAGACAGGCATATGTTTTCAGATCTGTCTCCCTGGTCCAGGGCTTGGGCACAATTTACAGGGTGAAGGGCAGGGCGTCTGAGTGTGGAGATAGGTGATTGGAGGTGAGGAGAAGTGAGGTAATTGGTGATCTGCGCAAGCACAGTTGAGCTTCATGCCTCCTCACAGACTGTCGACGAAAATAATACATAACCAATCTATCAATGAAAATTTGGAATGAGTTTATTCTGAGCTAAAATGTGAGGACCATGGCCCGGGGCCTTTCTTCGCGAAGGAAGAAAGGGCACTGAAGAAGTGGGGTGCACAGAGTGGTTATATAGCCCCAAAGAGGATGTTTCACATATGATTGAAATGTCCCTTTTACAATAGTCACAAGAGTGCTCTGTTGGCACAGTGATTGATGGACACAGCAGGTAGGTCTGCTGTCTCGGTGAACACAGCAGGGTGGCAGGTCTGTTGTCTCGAGCTGGGTGGTCACAGATGAGCTGGGTGGTCACAGGTGAGCACAGCAATCAGCTCCTAGCCTAAGGAAAGATGCTTATCCCTAAGGAAATGCCAATGTGGGGGGAAGTTGCACCTTTATCTCAAGGGCCTTTGTTCTTGCCATAGGAAATGTCTAAAGCAGATATACAATGCATGCTCAATGGCCACAGTCAGGCCCTTTTGGAAAAACAAAGTCAGGCCGAATTAGGTTTACACCCAATGGCTTCCTCATATACTCCAGTATATCCTATTGCTTGCCATTTCTATTGTCACTCCAATATATCCTATTGCTTGCCATTTCTATTGTCACTCCAACATATCCTATTGCTTGCTATTTCTATTTGTCAGGATGCATGTTCACAATGGTGGTGGTAGCATGCTCTGTGGGTGGAGCATTCAGCCCTTTGATGTCAAAAGCGTCACTTGTGCAGGCCCAGTTGATGCATTGGTGGTCTCAACCGGCCTGAGGTGGACAAGCAGGGGAATCTCAGATCCTGAAAAACCACTCTTAATCACTCTGTGGCTCTGATGGGGTCACTTGACCTGGTGCTGGTAGGCCCGTGGTCACAGTCTCCCAAGCTCTCCTCACTAGCCTGCAAAGTCCTACATGATCTGCCCCATCTCCAAGTGCTGACAAATTCATGGCAAGCAATAGGATATACTGGCGTGTGTGAGGAAGCCATTGGGTGTAAACCTAATTCAGCCTGACCCTGTTTTTCCAAAAGGGCCTGACATGGCTGTTGAGCATGCATCTGCTTTAAGCATTTGCTATGTCCCAAAGGCAAGAACCAATGGCCTTAAGATAAAGATGCAACTTCCCCCACATTGGCATTTCCTTAAGGATAAGCATCTCCCCTGGGCTAGGAATTGAATGTGGTGCTCACCTGTGACCACCCAGCTTGAGACAACAGACCTGCCAGCCTGCTGTGTCCATCAAGACAGCAGACCCACTACCTGCTGAGTCCATTAATCACTGTGCCGACAGGGCAGTCTCGTGACCCTTGTAAAAGGGACATTTCAATCATATGTGACACGTGCTCTTTGAGGGTATATAACCACTCTGTACACCCCATTTCTTTGGTTCCCTTCTTTCCTTGGGGAAGGAAGACCCTGGGATAAGCTAGTCCTCAGATCTGGCTCAGAATAGACTCACCCAGTTTTCATTTATGGATTGGTTATGCGTTATTTTCATCAACAACTCAAAACCTCACTGTCCCCTTGTAATTCCACTTCAGCCTCAGTGGCCTCTGTGCTTTCCCTAGACCTGGCTTCATCTTTTTCCACAGCACGTAATACAACCTGAAATGTCATGTAATTACTTGTTTGGGTCGGACTGTCTCCCCTCACTGGACAGGGCCTTGTTTTATTCATGCTCTTGCCTTGGTACCTAAAACAGCGCCCGGTCCTCCTGGGTGCTCAACAGATGGAATGAATGCGAGGACAGGAAAAGCATCAGGTGGGGTTGGGAACTGTACAGAAGACTAAACAGGACCCTGGGAGGGTGAGCGACCAAGTGGGTGACTGGTGAGTCTGGCCATCTAGGGAGGTGATATCTAAATTGATGGCTGAAGGTCAAGAAGGGACCAGACATGATGAGAGGGGAAGAGCACTGTGGGCACAGGAAGCATCCACTGCAAGCACTCCTAGGCTGGAAGGCTCTTGAGGCACCTGGTGCGCAGAGGGTGAGGGAAGGAAGGCCAGCTGTGGTGGGGGCCTGGCAAGTAGCTGGGATCTCACCCCAACTCGGTCCAGCCGGTCCCCAGTCTTGTGTCTCCTCTTCAGCTTTCTGCACTTGGGTGGCTTCTCCCCCTCCACTCCGCTGGGGTTCTTGTCCTTTTCTTATTAGTTTGTAGGATTCCTCAGATGTTCTAGATGATAGCCTCCTTTTTGTTTTCAGACGTTGCAGATATCTTCTTTCATCTGTTCTTGGCCTGTTAACTTTGTCCATGGTATTCCGTATGAAACACAATTCTCAAATTCATCCATTTCTCCCCTTACAGTCTGTGCTTTTGAAGTATGGTTTAAGAAGGCCTTTCCTCTATAGGTCACAAAGATATTCCCCTATATTTTTTCTATTTTATAAATTTGTGTGCACTGCTGGTGGGAGTGCAAACTGGCGCAGCCACTGTGGAAAACAGTACGGAAGTTCCTCAAAAAAACTAAAAGTAGAACTACCATACGATCCAGCAATCCTACTTCTGAGTATTTATCTGAAGGAAATGAAAACACCATGTTGAAAAGATATCTGTACCTCCATGTTCATCGCAGCATTATTTACAAGAGCCAAGACATGGAAGCAAACTAAGTGTCCAGTGATGGATAAATGGACAAAGAAGATGTGCTGTGCGCATGCACACACACACACACACACAGAGGAATATTATTCAGCCATAAAAAAGAAGGAAATCCTGATGTTTGCAACAACATGGATGGACTCTGAGGGCAATGTGCTAAATGAAATAAGTCAGACAGACATACAAATACCGTATGATCTCACTTATGTGAGGAATCTAAAAAAAACAGAACTCAAAGACATGGAGAACAGATTGGTGGTTGCCAGAGTCAGGGGGTGGGGGGTGGTCAAAATAGGTGAAGGGAGTCAAAAGGTACAAACTTCCAGTTATAAGAGAAATAAGTCCTGGTGATGTGATGTACGGCATGGTGACTATAGTTAATAGTACTCTATTGTATATTTGAAAGTTGCTAACACAGTCTTTTTTTCTTTTTTTAAGATTGGCACTTGAGCTAACATCTGTTGCCAATCTTCTTTTTCTTTTTCTGTCTTCTTCTCCCCAAAGCCCCCCAGTACATAGTTGTATATTCTAGTTGTAGGTCCTTCTGGTTGTGCTATGTGGGACGCTGCCTTAGCATGGCCTGATGAGCGGTGCCACATCTGTCCCCAGGATCCAAACCGGCGAACCCCTGGGCTGCCGAAGGGGAGTGTGCGAACTTAACCACTCGGCCATGGGGCCAGCCCCTAACAGAGTAAACCTTTCTTTTTTTAGGAAGATTAGCCCTGAGCTAACTGCTGCCAATCCTCCTCTTTTTGCTGAGGAAGACTGGCCCTGAGTTCACATCCATGCCCATCTTCCTCTACTTTATACGTGAGACGCCTACCACAGCACGGCTTGCCAAGCAGTGCCATGTCTGCACCTGGGATCCGAACTGGCGAACCCTGTGCTGCCAAAAAGTGGAGCTTGTGCACTTAACCACTGCGCCACTGAGCCAGCCCCACAGAGTAAATCTTAAAAGTTCTCATCACAAGAAAAAAAAATTGTAACTCTAGGAGGTGATGGGTGTTAATTAAACTTATTGTGGTGATATATACATATATTAAATCATTATGTGGTATACTTAAAACTAGTACAATGTTATGTGTCAATTACGTCTCAACAAAACTGGGGGAAAAAGTTATTTCCTCGATAGGTGACAAAGATATTCTCCCATATTTTTTCTACTTTACAAATGGTGTGGTTTTATTTTTCACATGTTGGTCTTTAATTCATCCCAACTTTATCTTTATATGTAGTGTTACACAGGAAGCCAATTTTCTTTTTCTTTATATATAAAATAATGAATGGAAAATGAGCCCATTTTCCAAACACCGTTTGCAAAACAATCCATCATTCCTGTTGATTGTGGTGCCTGTCACCGTGGCCTGGGTCTGCATGGGTGCTGGTCCCTCGGAAGGCTCCCTTCAGCCCCATCGGTCCACTGGACCTTCTTCCCACACTGTTCTATTCTTATTCCAGTGGCTTTGTGTTAGGTCTTACTATAGCTAAGGCAACCTCCCTACAATTCTTCTAGTATTTGTGGGTTTTTATTCCTTGTATGAATGTGAAAGAGTTTCTGAGCCATCCCAGAGGACAGGTTTTGATAGAGAGCCAGGACGGAATGCACTGGGAGGAGGAAAGTGGGAAGAGGCCAAGCTGGGAAGATAGAGGGACCATCGACTTAGCCTACTAGTCACTTTGCGGGGGCGGCACCAGCACAAGTACAGGGAATGATGGTAAACTCGCAGGAGACAGATGCGCCCTGGGAGTCAGCCCATGCCCAGCCTTTGGGCACTGGAGGGAGGAGGGAGCGTGTGGATGGAGGGTCTGGGCAGGCTGCCCGCCCAGGAGGTCAGGGGAGGTCAGGAGAGGTCGGGAGCCCTCCAATGTCATGGACAGTCATGGACAAGACCTCAGCCGTCACAGCTTGTTTTCTCAGCTCTGTTCCTTGCCAACTCTGTGGCCCTGGGCACAATATCTAATTGGTCCGAGGCTCAGTTTTCTCATCAATTAAACAGGATGATAATGGTAGAAGGAGAATGCCTTTGAATACACTGACTGGTACTGAGTTCACGTTCCAATCACTACCTATTCAATGGAAAGGAGGGCGAACAGCATATGTTGGGCATAAAGTCAGAATGAGCAAGGCAAGTTCTCAGGAGCATGCAGAACCCTGGCATGAGGTCATTGGCAGTCCTGGGTTTGCAACCAAGGAGGCCAGCGGCTGCCCCCAGGAAAGTCAGCCACCGGCTCACCCCAGCCTGGGGCCCAGAGCAAGTTTCTTGAGTTCCTATCTCCTGTCTATAAAAGGAAATGATACCACACACTTCAAAACTGCATTCTGAATAAATGAAATGTGGAAAGGTCTGGGCACACTGTCTGGTATGCAGTGAGTTCTCAGTAAGCAGGCTGTGGTCATTACTGCTGGGCAGGCCCTTTGGGGGCTCCTGTGCAGTTCTGTGCTGTGTGAGGATGGTTGGCTGAAGTCAGAGGTCAGGGTGCAGGGGGTGGTTCAGGGGTAGGAGCTCAGTAGCTGGGGCTTGTGAAGGGGCACGAAGAGGAAGAAAGGAGAGGACAGGGAGTGCCTACTCACCCCTCCCCTTTCTCCGCTTGTCTCCTCCTGAGCTGCCTCCACCACACACATCTGGACTTGATAATGAGCTTCTCCTCCAGGTGTTTGTCGCCCCCCAGGGTGGGTGCCAGCATTGCCTTTGGGCTCTCAGTCGACCTCAGGTGCTCCCTGGAAACCGAGGGGGGGTGGGGAAGGGCCAGTGCCCATGGGCCTCGTTGTGGGCTGAGCTCTGAGAGGGCTGGGCCGCAGCTGCCTTGTTCACCGTTGGTCCCTGGTGCCACTTTGCTATGTGTGCGTTGACTCAAGTCGGTCATCTCATCCTCTCCCACTGCCGGAGGTAAGGCCTCTGACTCCCCCAGAGACAAATACAGCCGGGGTCGGGGGTCTGGAGGGCACATGGGCTCACACCCTGCTTTCTGGCGCTCACTTCCCCACACCCCACTGCAGCCTCTTCAGACGTGCCAGTCTCAGGGTCACAGTTTCCATGAGCCCACAAATGCCACTTCTGTGCCTCCTCTGCAGTGCTCACAAAAGCTGACAGCCATCATGCGCCGGGTGACTCCTAACTTGTGGAGCGAAGGCTTCTTCCATCCTGGCCACCCCACCCCCCACTCCGGATAGAAACCGACAATCAATTCCTGCTGAGACCTGGGGTGGTGGCAGGAGGTGAAGGTGGAAGGTCTTGTGGGGGCAGCAGAGGGATCTGGCGCTGCACAGAGTGGCCTGTACATAGCCGGTTCTCCATATTTGCTCACCACGTGACAGGAGTTGGGACATGGAGCCTCCAGGGCTCTCTAAGCCAACAGCCAAACTAACAGAGCGGCGAAGAGCATGGTGGCTCATTTCTTAATACCTCTGGCCCCCAAGACCTAAGCGAGCGAGCACCTCAGAGCTCCTCTTCTCTGCCTGATGCAGGACTGGGACCCAAAAGAAGAGTGAGGTCCGTGGCTTACCGTCTCGGAGGGACACGGGGCTGGCACACAGGAACCAACGACTTGGGGGGGATGGGGGGAGGCTATGGTGCTGCTATGAGAGGCCACAAGGGAGCCCAGGGAGGGCTGGAGGAGAGCAGGGGACGGAGCGGCTGATGTGGAGGGATGATGAGGGGCTGGGTGCTACAGACGAGACGCCCAGGAAGGAAAGGGTCCCCGCTTTTCTTTCCTCCAACAGGGGAGGGGCCCTCCCTATAGCATGGCCACTCGCCACCCATCTCCGTGCTGCATGAAAATGTCACACGGCCACCCTGAGGGGAAAAGCATGGGGAGACGCTGTGGAGAGGACTGTCCGCAGCCTGGGAAAGGAAGGGAAGGGGGGACCAGCTCCCCCACCTTCAAGGTGCTTTCCCACCAAGACAGAGTCCGGGCTTTGGGCCTTGAAAGACAGGGCAGGGGGGCGGGGTTTGGAAGGCAGGAGAATCTAGAGAGAGGAAAGAGAACAAATCCTGCTGGAGGAGAGGGAAGATGGCTCGATCTAGGATCAAGGCCTGTGGAGCAAAACTTCCGTTCACACGCAAGATCATGACTGGCACTGCACCGGTGAGCTGTCAGAGCTGGAAACCCCATCTGGAGTCCTCCCAGCCCGACCTGGTGTGTGTTGGCAGGTGTGGCCCTGGGGGAAGCCGTAAGAGGCTAGCTCTGATCCAGCTGTGACTCAGGGCCCGCCTCGAGCTAACCACCGGTGTGGGGTTTCCAGTGCTACCTTAAGCAGCTTTCCCCATGGACCTTTCAACCTGGGGCCAAGAACTTGCAGTTGCCATGGAGGCCCTCACCCAGGGAATCAAAGCAGAGTGACTTTCAGAGGACTGACTGCCAAGGCCTGAGTGGCTAGAAAACCAGCACTGTCCCCTCGCACAGTGTGGCTGTGGCTAGAATGGGCTCCAGGGGAAGAGACAGGTGGGACAATCCCTGGAAGGTGGGCCGACTCTGCTGAAGCGTCCTCCAGCATCTGACCACCAGGGCTGGCCAGGCCAGGGGCTCCCTGTGCTCCCCTTGGTCTTGCCGCTGCCCTTTCTCAAGTCGGCTCTTTGGATGTGGCTGAATCACACCAAGCCAAGGGAAGGGAGTCGGGGTCCTGGCATGGGGTGGGGGCGGGAGCCTGGCTGAGACTGGCTTTATGTCTTACATGGTGATTTGTTACAGAGAGAGGTGTTAGAGACGGCAAGTCACAGCGTCCAGAATTCTGCTCAAGGATGCACAGATCAAGAGTGAGGATGCACAAGGATGATCAAGGATGCACAGTGGCAGAGTGAGCACTGTATGTGGGACTTGTGTCCCTTGAAGGGAGGGACCGTGACTCTCACTGCTGTGGCCTCCTGCACACCAGAGCAGGGGCAGTGAAGAATGCGTCGGCTCTGAATCACGAAGGCCAGGAGACTCCTGCCTCACCCTACGTGAAGTCTCTGCCTCTTCATCCTCTGCTGGATTTCCCCCACGCTCAGCCTCCCCTGTGGCTTCCTTCCTTTCCTACAAATGCTGTGCTGAGCTTCAGGCGTCATCACTAATTTCCCAGAAGCCAGCCTGGAGCAGCTGTTGCGGCTTCCCGTCACAGGCACTTGGGCGGGAGCAGCTCCCTGCCTCCTGGGACTCTGGCAATTCTGCTTTTGGGTAGGGGCTCAGATTCAGTCTTGAGGGGGTCGCCCATGTGGCTCTGGCAGCCAGTGTGGGACTCAGCAGCCACACCCACAAAATCCAGAGCACACAGCGTCTCTGGTCTCTCTTCAGCCCCAAAACCATGTTATGGGGCAGAAAGTGAAGGTTATTTTCCCATTTCAAGGTCGGGGGGCCTGCGCACTGTGTGGTGAAAACCAGCTTCTAGATGACACAGAGGCCATGGGCTCCCTTCCCTGGCTGAACTCACTGCTCAGCTCTCAAGGCCAAGGTCAGTTCTGGGGCAGCTTTTGGCTTACGCCTAAGTGCTCCTCAGTTGCCAGGTCCCGGACGCAGTCCCCACCTCAGCTGGAGGTGGCTGGTCAGCGTCCTTCTTGGCCCCAGACCACTGGGCAGGATGGCAGCTTTTCCCACCTGCTGCTGGCATGGCCCAGGCCACAGAGCGGTGTGTCCTCAGCTCTCCCAGGGTCCTTGGAGAATTCCTCTCCAGGTAGGAGGAAAGTCTTGGGTTCGGGGTGAGGAGGCCTGCAGGGTGGATATTATTCTGTTGCTTCCACTTGCTTTAAACACTGAATTCTTCACCCGCCTCCACCTCTTGACCTGGTGGGAGCTCCTGGCTGGTGGGCAAGGGGGCCCAGCTGCCAGGGCACCCCCACTCTAAGAGGCCGACAGGCCTTCTCACAGGCACTCAGGGCTCTGGTGGGCTGCTCTCTATTCAGTGCCAACTGATCGCTTCTGCCTGCGGAGGCCTCGTCCCAGGTCCACCCGTCCACGTCCTTCTTATCACAATCCCAGCTTGAAAACTGTCAGTTTCCTAATTTTTCATCCCTGATCATGTAGCGAGTTTCTGAGTCCAGGAGTCTTTTTATTGCCCTTAACACCCCTCCCCTCCCACCGCTCCAACAGTGGAGGGGCCCTCCCTACAGCACAGCCACTGGCCACCCATCTCCGTGCTGCATGAAAATGTCACACGGCCACCCTGAGGGGAAAAGCATGGGGAGACACTGTGGAGAGGACTGTCCGCAGCCTGGGAAAGACAATTTTCCTGCCTGCCCTGCTCCTTCAAGAGGTCTGGTCCTGTCAAGGGAAGGAGAGGCAGAATTCTTACCAGCAGCAGTGCGCTCCCCCCACCAAAACAAACAAACAAGCAGGGTGGTGGGAGGGGCAGAAATGCTGGGGAACAGAGGGCCCCATGACTCAGGAGCAGCGACACAGCCCTCCCACCCCACAGGGACTCCCTGCTGGAGGCCAACCTGGGGGCCCAGGCACTGGTGGGCAGCTGGTCCTGGTGCGGGGGCCTCACGGGGGGAAGGCGTCCCTGGAGCCCACGGTTTTATGGGCATATCCCAGCCCCCTGCGAGAGTGAGGAAAAACAATCTTCTTCCACACAGAAGAAGAAAATATGCAGACTTTATCTGGGTTGTTGCCCTGTGAGGAGTGCACACAGCTGGAGTCCTGAGCACGGGCCCGCAGGACACGATTTTACCTTACGTTTACATGTGACGACTGCAAAGTCAGCACAACGGGGTACTTCCGCTCTCCCTGCTCTCCCAGGCACAGTGTTTCAGGAAACTTGTCTGTTCTGGATGTTTCTTCCAAACATCTCCCCACAGGAGAACTTGGCGGGGCCTCCGCCCCCCAGGGGTTAAGGCTCTGCTGAGTCTGGCTCCTTCTCTGGGCTACAGATGAGGCTGCGTGGAAAGGCCTGGGTGTCCCCTTGAGCTGAGAGAACTGGTGTGTTCCCAAATGGTGCTGATGCAGGCCAGCACTGTCCAGCCTCAGACACACAGCCCTCCACACCCACCCCTCCTGCCTCCCCACCCAGGTTTACAGGTGACACTAAGAACAATTTGAGGACAACTTAAAACAATTACTGGGCCAGAATGTTACTGTGTCCCAATATGACGCTGGTATCAAGTGAGAGTCTGGCCCCAGCTACTTTTTTTTTTTTTTTGAGGAAGATTAGCCCTGAGTTAACATCTGCCGCCAATCCTCCTCATTTTTGCTGAGGAAGACTGGCCCTTCTTCCTCTACTTTATATGTGGTACGCCTATCACAGCATGGCTTGACAAATGGTGCGTAGGTCCGCTTTTGGGACCCAAACTGGTGAACCCCGGGCCGCCGAAGCAGAATGTGTGAACTTAACCGCTGCGCCACTGGGCCGGCCCCAACCAGGTACATTTTTTAAATGGTATTCAATTCTTTAAAAACATTAAAACATTACATAAAATGAAACTGGGGAAAGCAGGCTGTTGGCTGTCAGATGCTTCTTGTTTTTCCTTTTCCCTCACAGAAAATACCAGGCATTCGAACTCTTGGGGAGACAACCTGAAGGCCGGAGTGCCAAACCTGGGGTATTCAGAGGGTTTCTGTACCAAGAAACACTCGTTTTCCTCATCACTTGCTGTGCCAGCTGCCGATGGTGTGTCCGGGTGACCCTTGTTCTTCTGCCTGTTGCTCGGTGCCCTCACATGGACACACCCTAACAGTCACTGGCGCACCCCTTATCCTCGACACAGCTCTGGAGGGCTGGGGACCCATGGTGTAACCCCTGAGCCACTGCTGGGAGAGGGATCTGGTGGAGCTGCCTTGAGGTGGAGGAGGCTGGCGGCTCTGGGCTGCAGAAATGAGGCAGGAGGAAAAAGACTGGGGTGTCCCCTTGATCTGAGAGGGTCAGCAGTGTTCCCAGAAAGGCCCCACGCGCTGCCTCGGGCCCAGCACTGTCCAGCCTCGGGCACACACCTGGCAGTGGCTCCTCTGAATGTTCTGGGAACACTGCTTATCTATAACCACCTGTGTCTACTAAGTTCCTGAGAGGCAAGAGGATTCAGCCCAGCATTTAAAATAATTAAAAATACACACACAGCTCTGTGGGCTCACCAGATAGACCTGACATGACCTTGGGCACAGGGTGCCAGCACCTAGAGGAGTTGGGAGCACTTTGCCCTCAGTCTTCCTCGGTTTCTCACCTCTTCTTCAAGGCAAACCTGTTACCGTCACGAGTACTGTCTGTGCACCTACACAGGCCCTCGTTCACCGCCCTCCTCCGGCTCCCGTAGGTTGCTTACCAGCCCCAGGTTAGACCGAGGGAGGGAGGCCCTGACCAGTCGGGTGATGCGCCTAAGGCTACCCCTGAAGGCAGGGAAGAGGCGGGGACGGTTCACGTCTGAACACTGACCCTGCTGCGGCCCAAACTGCATGCCCCACCCCTCTCTCACTTGTGGGCTCAGACGCCAGCCCCTCAGCACCACGCCACACTTGGCACTCCAAAGGGCCTTCCCCTGGGTCTGGAGGACGCTCCATCTGCCGACTTCAGAGACCGTTCAATACAAACGTAGTCTTCCAGGCTCCAGGCCACTGCAGAAAGACTCTCAACTTGGATCCTGCCCAGCCCTGTGGCCCAGGCCACCACCACAGCTGGTCCCACCCGGGACTCAAAGGCCGAAATCCAGCGTACTTTAGAACTAGATGTCCACTCTGGTTCAGAACGGTCATGCTGGGTATGAAAAGGAAGGAGTGGGTATGCGTGTGCATGCGTGCATGCATCACGGGACACTGTCTCTCCCTCCACATCTGTCTTGTAACAGGTGGCTTCTCAGGCAGAGGTGGCTGGCACATGTGACCGACCTCCAGAAGCCAGACTCCACCTTCCCCGTTTAAGGCCCAGCTGCAAGAAGAGCTCAGGGCAGGGGACACAAGGAGTGGGGCTGTCACAAACCCCTACCTAGTAAAGTTCAGCAGCAACAGCTGTCTGGGAGTGTCAGTGGAGGGCCTGTGTGGCCCCGGGCCCCTGGTCTAACAGGCTACCTGGTCGAGCGTGCTGAGGCATCGTCCTAGCTCCTGGGGTGGTGTTCGGAGGGACATACCCACCTAAGAGGGTGGTTTCTTGTCCTCCTGAGCACCAATGGGGCGGAATCCTCCAAGCAGGTATCGTGAAGGAGGAGGGCATCGCCTAAGTGGGCCAGTGTGGCCAGCTCATAAAGCGAAAGAAAATGGCACATTCTCTCCCTTACCATTTTTCACTCTGATTCCTAAGAAGGGACCATGAGGATTCAGGGTTCATGAGGGGTTCTGGAGCCATTAGACACGGGGGCTTCTTGGAAGGAAAGGGGGTCCATGAATCTGGGGTGGTGCTCACTTGGGGTGGGGCAGCCCTCCTTTCTGGTGCCCTGCCTAAAACAACAATCATCATTCCTGCCACCTGGGGTTGCTGTGAACTGCAGCCAAATCCTCCTGTTTCCAGCTCTAATCAAAGTGAGTCCCTCTGAGGAACAGTACAGGTGACCATCAAACTCCGTCTTTCCCAACAGGCACGCCACCATCCACCCCGCCCTTTAGGAATCTGGGCCACAGCATATTCACTTGAGCTGGTTCAATTTCTTCCACCTGAGATGTCCACATTTGTGTCAACTCAGCCCCCTTTCCTCCTTCTGGAATAGCTGGCAATATGGCCGAAAGGCTCTGGGAGCCAGCTGCCATGGCAGTGACCTCCAGGCTGGGCAAGGCTCACCTCCACCCATTTATTGCCACTTTCTCTCCCCCTGCCAGCTCCATTGCTCCAGAGGGAAGCATTGTGCGTGAGGGATTAGCTCTGTGGGTGATGACAAAGTTGGCTATACTCCTAATGGGTCAACACACCAAGGGAGGGGAAAGAGCGGGAATGTGCCTCCATTTGGAAAAGCAGCCCAGCAGGCTTCCTGTAGCACAGAGAGAAGAGTTGCCCAGGATTATTCCTTCCAATCTCTTGGGCATGATTCCAGTCTAAAGAAGGGTGACATCAGTTCTCTCCAAGACCTTATGCATTGCATGGACTTCAGGGACCCTGACATATCTCAACGATTTAGGCCTGGAGGCTGCAGACTCCCAGGCCACCTGTGTTGGAGGACAGACTTGGGCAGGCCTGGAAGCAGCCCAGGCGAGGAAGGGTGCCAGGACCACAGGATCGCCCTGACTTGGAGAATATTTCAAAGAATACGCTGCTTCTCTTCAAGACGGTACTGAGGCCCAGTTTTGACAAACAGGTTCTTACCACAATGGGTTGCTCCAGACATTTTCTCCAGTGACAGTAGCTGATGGCTGGGCCAGGATAATATGAAGGAGTTAAAAAAGCACAAACCTAAACAAAGCTGTGTTCTTTAAACAACCTTGTATTCACCCACACATACGCTAGATACATAATGGTCTGCGTGGACGCCCCCACCTGAAAGAGGTGGGCAGTGGAACGTGGAGATGCAGCCTGGCTCGCTTCCACGTCCAGTAAAATGACTTAAGAAATACACTATTTCTTTTAAAAACTTTTATTGCGCATAAAATGGCCCGTTTCCCTTTGTAGCTCAGTTGTTACCACCTTCAACATTTTTTTCTTTAAACTCTCTTCACTTCTTGCCCCATGGAAAAACTTCTCTTTTTGAAAGGATAAATAACAGTCTATCATTGCGGATTGAAAGCAGCTGGAGGATGGCTCCAGGGGGCAGAGGACTGAAGACGTCATCTGAGCAGGGTTAGAACCCACAGGGAACTGCTGGCGGCCCTCGAACCCAGGCTGGGGTGCCTCTGCGTCCCTCTGGTGACACTGAACCTGGCGGCCCACTGTCTGGCTCACTCAGACTCTGGCACTCTGAGAGACAGGCACGTTTCCTGCTCCCCTGCCTTCAAGGGGGCTTCACTCTC
This sequence comes from Equus asinus, assembly GCF_041296235.1. Classification (NCBI taxonomy): domain Eukaryota; kingdom Metazoa; phylum Chordata; class Mammalia; order Perissodactyla; family Equidae; genus Equus; species Equus asinus. The sequence continues at coordinate 11,569,570 of NC_091811.1, read as the reverse complement.
GGGAAGAAAACCTGGCTGGAGCTGCATACATTTCCAGAGCAGGAAAACATTTCATGCAGCATGTCACCAGGGTATTAAAATAAAATGCAAACTAGTGGTTATAAAATGGGAGCTTTAAAAAAAAGTGCTCTACTAGAACCCAAAGCCGTAACACTGCTGGGACGGGGGAGCTGGGGAGAAATTGCGGGCGGTGGACTTCAAGCTCCTCAGCTGTCTGGGAGCTGCAGCAGCAGCGCGTGCTTCGGCAGGACGCAGGGGCGTGCGAGGCTGACGAGTGCTGGTGGCAGGCAGCAGGGGCAGACAGGAACATCTGCTGCCCCTGCCCCCTCAGGCCGCTTGGGGCACGCACTGCATCCCTCTGCAGCACCACCGTGTGCCGCCCCCTGCTCTGGGGGGAGCAGGGGCTGTGAGGGACTCTCCCGGGGCTGGGCCAGCTCTGGGCACAGCGAGAGGTGGAGAGGGTTAGGGAAAAGGCCACAGGGGCGAGGAAGGTCCTGTCCCAAGTCCAATTTTATTGGAAGGTTGGGGTTTAAAGATAGAATCCAGAACACCTTCCTCTCCCCCTTCATAAGAAAAGAGAATAAAAATGGAGACTCTGCCTCATCAGAAAACATGAAGTGAAGAATGTTGGAGCTGTGACAGTTGCTAGCAGCACATCTCCTGGATTTCCACAGGAGAGAGATGGCAGCTTTTGGACAAAGTGAGGAATAAGACAGGTTCTTTGCCCCTTTGTGGTGAGAATGGATGCGCAAGTTGAGGCACGGTCTGGTTTCCCACAGAAGCTCCACGGTCAGCATGGACGCCCGATCAGGGCTGCGAGGGCTCTGCTCTCTCTACACTGGCCCCTCTCCTCCAGCAGTTGGCTGGACGATCCTTCCAGATTCGCCTGGCACTGTTGGCAATCCTTTCTGGGTTGTGTGCTAATTCTGTGGATGGACAAGCACGGTCTGGCCTGATGTTCTCAGACAGTCGTTCTACGAGCTGTACACAGCCAGTCCCTGGCTGAACCAGGAGAACCGAGCAGAGTTTGGCTCAAGAAGCCAGTTGCCTGGTGCTCATCATCCCCCAGCTTCCCATGGAGATCCAGGTAAAGGGGAGGTTGGGCTGGAGTTTTACCTGTCTGTGAGACCAACCTAAATCCAATATGTGCTGCAGCAGGTGCATTTCTCTCTGGTTGGAGCTGAGGCTGGGCTGAGGGAACTCTCACCAGCCGGATGGTTTACAAGGTCCCATCATACTGTCTCAGCCAGCCTGGGAGAGGCTTACCCAAAGACTTTCTTTAGCAAATGTGTGGTGGGAGGTTAAACTCTGGCACCAAAACTGAGAAAAACATGGGTTCTACAGAGCCAAGGTCCCAACAGGGAGAGACAAGCGGCATCTGTGTCTTCTGGCTTGGCCGCAAGCAGTGCTGAAATGTATCCCTGATGAGTGGCTGGGGCAGACATGAAGGTTGGCGCCAGAGCGCACGCAGGGAGCCGGGTGAAGGAAGAGGGCCAGACACCAAGTGCAGGAGGAAACACAGGGCTGTGGGCAAGGGCTGCACAAGGCCGCAGGGCACCCCAGCCGCCCGCCCGAGACACTGAAGGAGGCCCAGGACAGGCAACGTGGCGAGCCTGTGGTCGGCGTGCGGTGAGACTGTGCAGCACAAGCGGGACACCCTTGTCACTCCCGCAGCAGCTGCCGGGCGATCAGTGTCTCTAGTAAAGATATAAAAATGAAGTTGCTTCTTTTCAAGTATTAAAAAAATAAGTTAACTGACAAAAAGGGTCTGAAGTGGTGGAGAGTTTCAATGTGCAAACACAGGAAAGACGCCAAGGACAAGATTGTCTCCTGCCCGACAAGAAGTGTGGAACAGTGACAACACTGTCAACTGGGGGCTTGAAAGGCAGGCCTCACCCCTGTCCCCTGAAGTCAGCATTTTCCAGTGTCAAACAGTTGTGAATTAAAGCAAAATGCAACAATCCACAGGCCTCAGGCCACAGCCAGAGAGGCCTGGGCATTTGGCCACGTAGGGTCCAGTGTGTGGTTCAGGGGCTGGGAGCAGACCCCTCCAGGGTCCTCCTTACTTGCATAATGAATCTGGGAGCCAGCCCACCCTTGGCTCCCCTGTGATGCTGGGGTGGGCGCCGCCCTGGCTTGGCCCTGCCCCTCCTGGTCGTGGTTCACATCTCGCTTTCCTGGAGAGCCGCCTCTGTTTCTTTGGTGGTCTTCAGGGAGCATGAGAAGCCAGTGGCCCCTGCGCTCCAGCGAGGGGTGCTCTTGGCTGCGGGCCTGGCAGAGAGGGGCTGCTTCCTTCTCTCACCGAAAGCGCCTGTGCAAGAAGGCACCAGCCACCACGTCCTCAGGGAGCGTGCAGATTCTCCTTTTCCCACATCATCTGGCAAACACTCTAGGCTCTCTCCCTGGAGCGGGAAGTCAGGGTGGGCCTCTTCCGAGGAGGCTGAGCCATCTCAGGTAATCATCTCCACCTGGGGCTCCCAGCCGCACAGACACTTGGCTCACTTTCAAGAGGCGTGTGGACATTTGAGTGCAAACTCCTGGAGGTGCCAGGCCTTCTCAGATCTCGGATCTGGGCGGTTTGGGAGAACCCAGCCCAGGTTGGGCAGATGCTGCAGACCAGCCAGCCAGGGCACCGGCAGGAGCTCAGGACCAGTTCAGGCTGAAGCCCTTTGACAGCATGACGGCCTCCAGGTCCTTGTCCTCCTCTTTTTCCCGGAGCCGCTGCTCCTCTAGCAGGGCCACGAGGGCATCTCTCTGCTCCACTACGTCCAGCATCTCATTCAGGATCTTCTTCTCCTCTGACAACTCCTCCTCAGTCTTCAGGTGATCTGGGCAGTACCCGAAGACATTAGGTCCAGGGGGCCAGGAGCAGCAGACCCACCCCAGCTCCCCGCATGCACCTCACCTCCGCTCCCCTCTCACCTTCCACTGCCATCCGCTCCCGGAGCTCCTGCTGCAGGCGGCTCTGCCGGTCTTCCAGTTCCAGCTCCCGGGCGCTGGGATTGCAAGGGAGGGGAGGAAGACAAGTGACAGTGACTTGGGGACCACATCTTCTCATCTTCTAAATTAGGCAGGAGCTGTGCTCCTGCTGTGACAGGCACTGAGCCACTGTCCCCACTTAGCTGAGTCCCCAACCTAAGGCCACTCACAAAATCATCAGCTCCGACTCGTAGCGCACCACGGCATTCTTCTCTTGCACCAGCTTGAACCACTCCTGCATCAGCTTGGGGTCATCCTTCTTGCCCATTCCTGCCAAGAGAGAGGGTGGGTCAGGCGTAGGGACTGTCTGTGTCTACCCCGCCGGCAGGAATCATCACACTGGGGCAAATGTGCAAAGAGAGCCGAGCAAGATGCTGCCGGAACACTCCCAAGCCAGGTCCAAAGTTTGCCTACAGCCATGGGGGGAGGGGTACCACACTACCCTGGGGCCTGGCCGACTCTGTGCTCCCCATTCATCTTACCAGGCCTGGCCCTCACCCTCTCAGTAGTCTGGTCGCAGCTTGTTTGGACCCCTCCTGCCCAACGGTTTTCTTTTGGTATGTTTTGAGTGCTTTGCCCTCCTTTTAAGATACACTCGTTAATCCAGCTCCTTCCTGGGCTACGGCCCCCTCTGGGCCACTGGTACTGATGTCTCATCACTTCTTTATCTGGACCAGGGAGATAAGATACCTTTTCTCAACTCGTGCTCTATCAGGCTTTCTGACAAACACTCTCCTAACGAATCCTGTATGGTATACAAAGTACATCCCAGGATGAGTACCAGGTTTCTCACTAAGGGCAAAGAAAGCCCAGCAGACCCTAGAGACTAAAGAAGGCTCCACTCACAGCTCTCATCCAATCCTAGCAGCAGTTTCTGGGGCTGGTGCCTCCTGCTAGCTCGGGCTGCCCTGCACCAACATGAGACGGGTATCTAAATTTCCCAGGGGTACCTGACTCCACTGGGCTTAACTGCAGGAGGACGGAACGAAGAACTTTCCAAGGAATCAAACCACCCAAGGGGGGAACAAACGTCTTTTCCTTGGAGCACAAAGAAGCTCACAGCAAGGGTGTGGCCCTGCCTAAGGGCAGAAACAGATTCTGTCTGTGGTGCTTCAGTATTTTTGGATTACAAACCATTGTGACACTCTCAGGAAAGCCAGAGACTCTCCTAGAAAACGCATACGGACACATCCCACAATTTCAGATAGACCTCCAGGCTGCTCAAGAGCTTCCTGAAGTCCGTCCCTGGGCCCCAGGTTAGGAGGCGCTTGACTGCACAATCTCTCAGAGTGCCTTCCCTCTTACGAGTCACTTGGTTGGATGCACCATCCCGGTAAAGACCAAACCCAGGAATGTATGGAAACACCCTCGGGGGGACGACCCTCATGTACCAAGCTTCTCACTCATTGCTCTCTTGCATCCTTCTACCTGACTTCCCTGCACTTTGTTCAGACAACTCTCTCTGCATTGTTTGCATGACACACAGGAGGCCCCAGCCGGTTAGTCTTTTAACAGGGCCACACTCTGGAGAAGCAGAAATGAGTCGTGTTCACGCAAGCAGGGGTTAGTGTGTGCACTGTGTCCCAGTGCACGTGCAGCCGTGCTCCCGGGGCTGTGCTCCCATCCCTGAATCCTCCTCCGAAGGGTGGAAGCTCCCTCCTGGCCGCTTGAGCCTACTACTGTGGAGTGCACGCCAGAGTGTCTGGGGACCAAAGCTCTCCTCACCCAACCCGATAGACTTGGTTCTTTGGCTTTTAAAGCAGCCTGCAGCTCAGTTCCATGCATTCCTCTCTGAGCATCTCTGCACAGTGTGCCCACATGGCCATGGAGGATGGAGCCCTGAGGCATGCAAGCCGTCCAGTGCAGCAAGCTGTGAATGCACTGGAAGTCTCTCCCTCCTTCCCACTTCCCCATGTGCAAGAACAAAAAAACCCACGGGGAGACATCCAAATACTGCTCACGAGCTATGGGAGAGATTGCTCACAGCAGATGAGCAAAGTATATGGCAGGGTGTGACAGTCACATGTGAGCACCATGGAGAGGCAGAGTAAGAGGTTAGCAAGGGTTAGTCATGACCACACTCCCCCTCCCCTCCCACATGCCTTCTCAACGACACTCTGATCACCACAACAGACTTCAAATCAGACCAACTTAAAAAAACCACACACTCGGCAAGACACAGGGCAGAGAAGTTTGCTTTTAGTGGTTGTTTTGGAAAAGGACTCAGGGCATTTGTGTAGATCAGTCTTTGTAAGGACAGTATTCCTCGACTCTGCCAACACAAATTGCTGCCACACAGGCGGGAGGTGCCCCACCTGTGTCCCTGCCCCTCTATCTGCTGGATGGGAGGCAGAAAGGCCCAACCACGAACGGTGGCACGATATCGTGGGATGCTCGCTCTGCTGCAGCCTGGAAGCTCTCTGGCTTCACTCCGAACCCCAGTCCTCCCCTGAGACCGTCAAAGGGATACTGTACCTTGTAAGAAACTGCCACATACTCATGGAGTTTTGTAACAGGGCTATCAAGTGTCCGAGAAAGACAGAGACGTCGCTGGGTCTGGGCCCTGCCTGACTGGCGGCGCTACGACCGGGAGAGGCGGGGAGGAGGGCGGTACGTTACCTTCCTGGACACAGCAAGGGCAGAAGGAGAGAGGTCTACGCCGTGGAGTCCCGCCACTGGGCTCAACTTCAAAAAGGACCAAACAAGGAGGAGGAGGACGGGGAGACGGAGACAGACAAAAAGGAGGAGGAGGGGAGGAGGGGGAGTTTGGAAGTGGAGAGGGCCAGAACAAAGGTGAAATAAAAAACAAGCAAAGGACAAAAAGCATAAAAAGTGAGAAAGGAACAACGGGAGGAAAAGAAAAAATACAAGAAATGGAAAAGCAGAAACAAGGGAAACAAAGTCTACAAATGAATTAAGTCCTTTTTTCAGCATGGAAGCTGCACGGGAGCAGACCCGGTGCTGGGTGTGTGGCCTGAGGAGGAACACGCGTTCCCCTTGGTGGGGTGGCTCACGGGGTGGGGACTGCTCCCTCTTCCTCTAGGCCTTACTGGGAAGGTGATGACATATGGGCACTACCATACAGTGGCCTTTAGGGTTTTGGGTGTTGGGCTCCCTCCTCAAAAATGCCCAAAGCCCCTGGACAGGTCTGTCTACCTGTGTGCAACAGACCATGTTAAATACAAGGTCGATACTGCTTCCAGGTGTGCAGGTGACAACCCAGGGTCACCAACCAAACCCACGTAAAATATTCTAAGATGATGTCACTATAGACACATGTGCTCCAGGGAAAACTAACCTCGGGTAGTCTAAGGGGGAGGAGGGCCTCTGACCACTGGGCTGCCATGCCCACAGAAAGCAGCTCTGAGTCTACGGAGGCAGCACCCAATCTTGGGATGGGCTCCAGGGCTCTGACATCGGCAATGCTTTGAATTCTGAGGCAGGATGTGTTGGGGGAAATGTATCCAAACAGAGGTGACTCCCCCAGTCTGTACCACTGCCCGCATCTACCAGGGAGAGCCAACCACCTCCTTTTCTTCTGCCCCTTCCATCTCAGTGGAGGGACCCAATGCCACAGCTGGGGCAAGGCTGTCACACTCTGGACTGTAAGACCAAAAGGAGTGAGCTGACAGGACGAGCCAAAAACTCACAGCAGCAATGCTGTAAGAGTTGTGGGCGGGCAACTGAGAGAAGACAGCATGAGAGAGACATCCCTAAGACTCGGCAGACCTGACGGTGACTCGAGGAAGAGGGAGAGGAGCCCAACAAGGGACCATCACAGAACCACAGGCACACACAGGAGACATGGGGCCTGGGGAGAAACCGCCTCGGGGACTGCGGGGTGGGTGAGCGGGGCTTTCACACATTAGAACCGAGTGTAAGAAACAGCCTTGTTTTAGTGACCAGAAGGGCTGAGTAGACAAGCTGCTGGTAGAGTCCCTTCGGCTCTGCTGCTGAGCACACGCAGCCGCCACGCTTTCTCTTTCTTTTCGGGCTTCGTGACGTTCTCCATCGTGGCCTGTGCACAGTGAGTCTGACATTGGGCAAAACTGCACAACTAAAGCCTGAGAATGTGTGTGCGTGTGTGTGAAATGCTGATCACACCCAGTGTTCCAAACAGACGTGAGTGTGACCAGCTGACGTGCAGGGGCAGGGGAGAAGGGTCCCCGTCTTAAAAAACACGCTGTGCATTATAGCTGACCTACAGTCAACCCTCTTTCTTTCAAAGTATAGAGTCCATGTTGTGCTCAGAATACCAGAATAAATCCCACGAAATACAGTGTCAGTGAACAGTCTCTGCCACTTCCTGGACTGACGTCACAGGCAAACAGGCCATGGTGCAGAGTGGAACAGTGTCCATATTCATTAGCAAGGGACAGTGACACGATACACAACAAATACACACCCAAAATAAGTCAGGATGTACCTGCATGTATATTTAAAAACGTGTTTCTGATTTCTGGGTGTCACAGAATAGCTTTTAGCTCCCTGTATGTAGCCCACATCCTCACACTCTGTTTCCAATACAGAAGACAGGATAACCGACAGCAGAACAGAAATTAGGAAATGAAATCAGAAAAGGGGCATCAGGTAAAGCAAGTGTTAAAAAGGAAAAGGCCTCCTCACAACAGGCAGAAGGAGTGTGTGACACGGCCAGCAGGTGCCTCTGAAAGCAGCTGGGCAAGTTGACACTGTCTTCTTTAGACACTTCTGCACGCTCCAAAATTCCCATAATGTACATTACTTTTATAATCAGAAAAAACACCAATGAATACTGTTTTAAAAAGAAGAAAGTGAGGGGAAAAACCAGTCAAACAAGAGGAGTTCTACGAGACTTGAATCTGAATCAAGCAAGCAAGGGAAGCACAGAGACTGATTTTCTGTGCAATTTCTTTGCCTTTTTTGGAGATGTGAGAAATACATGATTTGGTTCACTAGTTCTAAGGGCAAAGACGTTGTCAAGCTTATGGCAGAAGTTTTAAAATTTATTGTATTTATTGTTTTTGCTGAGGAAGATGGTCCCCAAGCTAACATCTGTGCCAGTCTTCCTCTATTTTGCATGTGGGATGCCACCACAGCATGGCTGACGAGTGGTGTAGGTCTGTGCCTGAGATCCGAACCCACGAACCCGGGGCACTGATGCAGAGTGCACCAAACTTAACCATGACGCCACAGGGATGGCCCCCATTTTATTTTTTTCGTGCCAGTGAGAGAGTTCTTTCTCTTTGTAATGGGAGCCATATTTATCCCATGTAACTGTTTTTGTGTCCTCAGAGGTCCAGCCGTCGCTTCTGAGCGATGCCAGGATGTGGTGCTGGTTGGAGGCTCTTTACTGGCAGGCCTGCACTCTCATCTGGGACCACTCTGCCTGCCTTCAGCACTCTGCAAGCCCACCTGCTCCACTGCAGCCAACGCTGTTTCCCCTGAATCAGCACTTCCTTTTGCAATGTGACCACCATCAGCAGTTCTTGAGCACACATTCACCCGGACATCTGGGGGCAGGTGATATGTGTCACTGAGTTTTGAAAAGCAGCAGAATATCATCATGTAGTAAGGCAGGTGTCTTTATGTTCAGGGTGATGCATGAAATAAGCATGGGCAGAGCTTTATAGTTTCAAAACACCCTCACACCTCTGATTTCACTGGATCCCTACACTGGCCCAGGGTAGCTATCAGCATCTCTATTCTCAAATATGGGATCTGAGGCTCAAAGAGGGTAAATGTGGCACAGCCTGACTCAAACCCAGATCTTCCTTTCCCATTCTGAACTAAGAGTTTGCCCTCTTTAAAAGCCAACAAAGGCTCTAGGCAAATCTAACAAACGATAGCTATGGGAAGCAGCTCAAAGAAGAGGAGTCACACAGACCCTACTCAGCATGCCAGACCTGGCAGGGCAGCAAGGTCATCCCTTCCTCCCAGTCTTCTGGAGAGACCCAGAGACGAGAAGACTTGGCTGGGGACAAAGTGAAGTCAGGGCCTGAATTCAGGTCTCGCCTTCCTAAGTTGGGGGTGCTCTCCACACTACCACTTTGCCTGACCCATGTGCACCTCTCTCTAGGCCCTGCCTCTCATGTGGCCCAGGGCTGGTCCAGGACCTAGCAGGTTGTGGAAAAGGTGGCAGGATAAGAAAACTGAATAGTCCTGTGGCAATTCCCCCTTCTCTACACTTGTTCTTTTTAATTTCCATCTTCTTCCTACTTCCTCATAAAGGCTTTGTCCAAGACACTTCGGCCCCAGAGCACTGCATCCTCCCCTCCCACCCTATCAGCCAACTGAATGAAATGTTAGGATAGCTGGAAAAAACCAACCAACCCTGCAGACAACGAGCCTGGACGTTCATCTGAAATATGGACAAACCCTACTTCAGTCCTTCTGGTTGTCAAAATTCCAGGATCCCCCAGCCCTCCAGCCCTGAGACTGAGAGGTAGGGAAGGGTCGGGCACCTTTCTCACAAGGAGAGGGGAGAGTGTGATTATAAAGCCCGCAGGGGCCAAGACCAAGCCTAGCTCCACGTACAGGCCAATGTCCACCAGGGACAACGCGGCTGTACCTGCCTCAGCCTGAGGCTCTGCATCTCCGTTCACTCCTTCCTTCCTGCCTGGTTACATTAACTCACTGGCTCCACACTCGTGCTAAATCAAAACAATGAGACTTGGCTGATGAGGTTCATGGGCTGGTGTGAAGGACCATATAAGAGACTAATAAATTATACAGGGAGTGTGGACTGAGCACTTGCGGCATACCAAGGGCTGTACTCGCTATACATTAGTCCGTTTTCTCTAGGAGCCAAAGAAGGAACAATTTTCTGATTGGAAGCAAGGATGAGGGCAGCCACAGCAGGAAAGTCAGTTGGTAGGCCAGTTGCAAGGATTCCTGAACAGACAGGAAAGCGGACAACCAGGGAGCTGGTGGGGCCGAGAGGCAGCCATGGGGTCTGCCTTATCCCAGGTATCTGTATTCCCACCATACAGGCTCCCAGGGCCCTTGCTGGACAAAGGGACCTTCACCACAGGCTTAGAGCTGGAAGGTCACTACAGCCAGTGCCCAGCAGACCATGAAGAGGGGCCTGCTAGGAAGACGACTCGATTCCAGAAGTCCCAGCCTGGACTGCTGCACTTCCCCATGAAACACTGGTTACATCCCAGAGTGTCACAGCCTACTACTGCACGCTAGAAACACCGAGGAAGACATGAGCTGAGCCACCATTTATAACTGCATTTCCACATAAAAGTGAAAAATTCCAAATAATTAGCTCACAAACATCAGACTACCATCCTCACCTAGGCTCAAACTGCCCCCGGCACCTTCCCTCTGAGACGCCACAACTTGTCTCCTGCACAGGAACCTGCAGGTGCCGCAGGGTTAGGTTACTTCCTTCTCAGCTGCACTTTCATAAAATCCTGCTTAGAGGAAGAGATTCTTTTTGATTTTGACTTCCGTCTGGCGTCTGAACAAGCTCCCAGGTGTCACGGATAGGAAAGAGGCATGCTTGTTTCTCGGTCACACTTGGAGGTCCCGCCTTCCTGCTCCAGGAGCTCTGGGCCGGTCTCTGGGGGCTAGCCTTGCACAGCCCTCATCTTGCCCAGGGGACTCTCATTGCTCACAGAGTTTGGGCAGCGATGCCACTATACTGGCTGATGACTGGCCCAGCACTGCAGCAATACCCTTTCATCTGATGCATGCTACGGACACGACCAGAATTTTGTTCACTTTTTCCTAAGAAACATCAGGAGCATCATCTTTCATGCTCAAGCTCAATCTGCCAGATTAAACGTGTAGAAAGTCAATGCCCAGGGTTGAGAGAATTTCTTGGCAGTTCAGCTATAAGGAATGGGGCTCTCATTGATTTTCTTTTCTGTGTTTTCAGATTATACAGCCTGAAGCAAGGGAAGACCAACCAAATGTTTTGTTGACAAAGATTATACTTGACTGTTCTGACTCCTCACCCCAGGAAACCTATTTGCTCAGTATTAATGCCATGCCCCTGACATGAGGTAGCTTTGCATTATAAGGCTGAGGTGCCCAGTTTGAAACCCAGGGCACTGACAAGCACTGTGGCTCTAACAAGGAATCCAGTCAGCTGGTCTGCGATGCTGCAAAGCAGGAAGCAGGCATTATGACAGGGTGGAAGCTCTCTGGTCCAGCAGGCCCACTCTGCATACAGATGACAAGGCTGGGGAGATGCCTTGTGCTCTAAAAACTTGGTGCAGAATGAATCTCTAGATTGGGAGAAGGAATGAAGGCTAACAAAAAGCACGAAGAATTGAGATGCAACACACACACACACACACACACACACACACACACACACACACAGAGGAATGCTGGGGAATCTCAGGGATTTTAAAGTTCCTAAGCAAAAACAGAGGCAGGCTAATGCTCAGACCAAACAGACAAGCCAAAAACCTACCAACACCAAGTTACGGGGAGCAAACAGAACAGGAAGATTCAGAGGGGAGGCTGAGCAGGTGGGGGGCCTCCCTGGGCCTCCTACCCCAGCTCACCACCAACAACGAAAAGACCACTTTCTGGTCCATTACGTTGCATTTCTAAACCATTCACGTTCTTTCAACTTCCCTTTGAGACATACAAATTAAGAGACGAGGTCTAACTAGAAATTAGGTGTGTATATTTTTAATTTAAAATTCTTTAGAAGATATATGGCTTTTACCTAAAGATTTCCAGTCATCTATCTGTTCTAGTGCAGCAAAATGCAGAGGCTGGCAGGGCGAGCGGGCCTGTTCAGTGTCCTGGGGAAGAGGGGGGAGGGGGAGTGAGGTCACTTGGGGACCCTTCCTCTCCGGCCCAGGCTTGTTACATGTCCTTTTAACAGTTTCTCTGGAAATCACAGGTTCAGCTATGTGAAGAAAGAATCTTTATTCTCTATACTCTGTGGCTCAAAAAGAGACTTTTAATACAGGTTTGGAGCTTTTAGTTAGCTGAGAGCCATCGAAAGACCATACAAGCCAGAGAGTGTGAAGGCAGAGCCTGAGCAGCCGTCAGGATCTGGACTCCTCCAGGCAGGTGTGGACTCCCAGCACCTGAATGCTGCCTGGAACTTCGTCTTCCCCACATGATAAGATTGGTGCTGGGCCCAGCAATGGGGTTTCTGGGGGCCTTTTGGGGATGCAAGAGTAGGGAAGCAATCAGGTTCTACATTTCAAGATCTAGATTTAAAAAGGGTAATTTTTTTCCCCCAAATAATGAGTATTACCACGTGCTCCAAGAATGAAGCATGAGCAGAAACTAAAAATGGACTTAATTCTGGCATCTATGTTTTCCTCCTGGAGCTTGATGGGAACAGGGCCAGAGACCACTGCTCTCTGCCTGGACTACGTAAGCGACTCCCTTCGGAATGGATGTTTCCTTTGTGCTCCTCGGTAGGGCAGTAGGAGCCTCTATGAACCCACAAGAGATGTCTAAATTTTACATCATGAGCTGAGAAAAGAGGAAGTGATGAGTTGACGAGAACCATGTGGCAAGGGTCACAAGGTGTCTGACGGTGGGATATTTTTTAATTCAGAAGACAAACTGAGGTTCTTTTTTCTATTTATTTCATTTTCCCCCGGAATTTGCTGGAATTCTAAATCCAAAAGGCTAGTTGTTGGAGTCCAGGGACATACAAATGAAAACAGCCAACTACCTTTTATCACTCTAGAAATGGGGGCAAAGAAAACAAAACTAGACACACAAGGTAACCAGTGTGGCAATAGTATCTTGAGCTGGGAGGGAAGAGGGAATATAATAAAGAAATGGGTTTTGACAGTTCCTCCTTCCAGGAGATTTTGAATAAAAAAAAGTCTTTTCGCACATTGATATTCTTTCAGAATTGACATGAACATTCCCGGGAGCGTTGAGAGGAGGCAGGAGAGGGGTCAGGACATCGACAGGGAGTGGGGTTTGTTAATCGGAATGTAAGCATCAGCCCTTTTACAGCATCAATGGCCACGAGTGTGGAAGTTCCTGAACACAGGAGAAGCTTCAGGCCACGGAAGGAATCTGCAGAGGGGTGGGACTCTGCGGGACAATGGGGCTTGAGAACAGAGAGCAGAGACCAGCGACAATCCACCTCACCCAATGAGGCCAAGGGCCAGCCTCCTTACTGGAGGAGTTTCTCTAAGAACTTGGCACTGTTTTATTGGCCCTGAGCTAATACCTGTTGCCAAGCTTCCTCTTTTTGCTTGAGGAGGATTGTTGCTGAGCTAACATCTGTGCCAATCATCCCCAATTTTCTATGTGGGACATGGCCACAGAATGGCTTGATGAGCGGTGCTAGGTCCGCACCTGGGATCTGAATCTGTGAACCCTGGGCTGCTGAAGTAGAGAGCGTGAACTTAACCACTATGCCATCGAGCCAGCTCCTATAGCTTTTGTTTTAAATGAATGGGCCAAGAAGTGACTCTCTTAAAAGAATAGGATTGTGGGAAAAAATGAGAAAGAATGACCTTTGCCAGTCCTTCTGTTTTAAGATCACTTCTAGGCCAGGAGCCTGCAAGGGGAGATGAAGAGGTCAGACTGCCCGATCAAGGACGCACGAACTCCAAGAAGGTTCAGAGTCCCCTCTGGTTAACCTTAGGAGCAGCTGCTTGGCACTCCTCTTAGCAAAATGGCAGCTTTCCAGGAGAAAAACTGCCCAAAGTCTAGAAATGAGACTCATAGATTAGTTATTTCTCTAAGCTAATAGAAATGGTGAGCTTTGTAGAGCAGGACATCAAAAATACCGAATTCCTTTAAGGTAGTGGTTCTCCCACTTTTAGAGGGCGGGACAATCACCTGAAGGTTTGTGAAAACACAACCAGGCCTCATCTCCAGAGTTCCTGAATTGGAAGGTCTGGGGTGTGGATTCAGAATTTGCATTTCTAATTAGCTTCCAGGTGACAATGCTGATGCTGCCGGTCCAAGGACCATACTTTGAGAAATCACCGCCTTAGACTTTTCCTGTCTTCCTTGAAAAGAACTGCAAAGTCAGGCCCAAGACAGAGCAAGGAGGGAGGGACGTTATTATAGGCATCTGTCGACACAGCCTTAAGCTTGATGACTTTGGGCAGAAATCACAAGTGATACTTTCCCCACGCACTTTGACTGTTTAGGGGAACCTGAGCACACCCTCACAAAAACGTCTGAGGCTGAGTTCTTCTCCTGTTTGGGTCGTGAGTGTGGTTGGCAGGGAGCTTCCTAGTGGACGTGACGCTTACAACTTGTGAGGGATGAGAGTCAGGGCAGAGGTCACGTTGGAGTGTGTGCATGTGTACGCGCACACACGAGCATGTATATGAGCGCATGTGAGTGTGTGCGTGTGTACGAGCGCATGTGTGTGCGTGTGTACGAGCGCATGTGTGTGCGTGTGTACGAGCGCATGTGTGTGCGTGTGTACGAGCGCATGTGTGTGTGTGCGTGTGTACGAGCGCATGTGTGTGTGTGCGTGTGTACGAGCGCATGTGTGTGCGTGTGTACGAGCGCATGTGTGTGCGTGTGTACGAGCGCATGTGTGTGCGTGTGTACGAGCGCATGTGTGTGTGTGCGTGTGTACGAGCGCATGTGTGTGTGTGCGTGTGTACGAGCGCATGTGTGTGCGTGTGTACGAGCGCATGTGTGTGCGTGTGTACGAGCGCATGTGTGTGCGTGTGTACGAGCGCATGTGAGTGTGTACGAGCGCATGTGTGTGCGTGTGTACGAGTGCATGTGTGTGCGTGTGTACGAGCGCATGTGAGTGTGTGCGTGTGTACGAGCGCATGTGTGTGCGTGTGTACGAGCGCATGTGTGCGTGTGTACGAGCGCATGTGAGTGTGTGCGTGTGTACGAGCGCATGTGTGTGCGTGTGTACGAGTGCATGTGAGTGTGTGCGTGTGTACGAGCGCATGTGAGTGTGTGCGTGTGTACGAGCGCATGTGTGTGCGTGTGTACGAGCGCATGTGAGTGTGTGCGTGTGTACGAGCGCATGTGTGTGCGTGTGTATGAGCGCATGTGAGTGTGTACGAGCGCATGTGAGTGTGTGCGTGTGTACGAGCGCATGTGAGTGTGTGCGTGTGTACGAGCGCATGTGTGTGCGTGTGTACGAGCGCATGTGTGTGCGTGTGTACGAGCGCATGTGAGTGTGTGCGTGTGTACGAGCGCATGTGTGTGTGTGCGTGTGTACGAGCGCATGTGTGTGCGTGTGTACGAGCGCATGTGAGTGTGTGCGTGTGTACGAGCGCATGTGTGTGCGTGTGTATGAGCGCATGTGTGTGCGTGTGTACGAGCGCATGTGTGTGTGTGCGTGTGTACGAGCGCATGTGAGTGTGTGCGTGTGTATGAGCGCATGTGTGTGCGTGTGTACGAGCGCATGTGAGTGTGTGCGTGTGTACGAGCGCATGTGAGTGCGTGTGTGTGTACGAGCGCATGTGTGTGCGTGTGTACGAGCGCATGTGAGTGTGTGCGTGTGTACGAGCGCATGTGAGTGCGTGTGTGTGTATGAGCGCATGTGTGTGCGTGTGTACGAGCGCATGTGTGTGCGTGTGTACGAGCGCATGTGAGTGTGTGCGTGTGTACGAGCGCATGTGAGTGTGTGCGTGTGTACGAGTGCATGTGAGTGTGTGCGTGTGTACGAGCGCATGTGTGTGCGTGTGTACGAGCGCATGTGTGTGCGTGTGTATGAGCGCATGTGAGTGTGTGCGTGTGTACGAGTGCATGTGAGTGTGTGCGTGTGTACGAGCGCATGTGTGTGCGTGTGTATGAGCGCATGTGAGTGTGTACGAGCGCATGTGAGTGTGTGCGTGTGTACGAGCGCATGTGTGTGCGTGTGTACGAGCGCATGTGAGTGTGTGCGTGTGTACGAGCGCATGTGTGTGCGTGTGTACGAGCGCATGTGAGTGTGTGCGTGTGTACGAGCGCATGTGTGTGCGTGTGTACGAGCGCATGTGTGTGCGTGTGTATGAGCGCATGTGAGTGTGTACGAGCGCATGTGAGTGTGTGCGTGTGTACGAGCGCATGTGTGTGCGTGTGTACGAGCGCATGTGAGTGTGTGCGTGTGTACGAGCGCATGTGTGTGCGTGTGTACGAGTGCATGTGAGTGTGTGCGTGTGTACGAGCGCATGTGTGTGCGTGTGTATGAGCGCATGTGAGTGTGTACGAGCGCATGTGTGTGTGTGCGTGTGTACGAGCGCATGTGTGTGCGTGTGTACGAGCGCATGTGAGTGTGTGCGTGTGTACGAGCGCATGTGTGTGCGTGTGTACGAGCGCATGTGTGTGCGTGTGTACGAGCGCATGTGAGTGTGTGCGTGTGTACGAGCGCATGTGTGTGCGTGTGTACGAGCGCATGTGAGTGTGTGCGTGTGTACGAGCGCATGTGAGTGTGTGCGTGTGTACGAGCGCATGTGAGTGCGTGTGTGTGAGTGCATGTGAGTGTGTGCGTGTGTATGAGTGCATGTGTGTGCGTGTGTATGAGCGCATGTGAGTGTGTGCGTGTGTACGAGCGCATGTGAGTGTGTGCGTGTGTATGAGCGCATGTGAGTGTGTGCGTGTGTGTGAGCGCATGTGAGTGTGTGCGTGTGTGTGAGTGCATGTGAGTGTGTGCGTGTTGCTACTGCCAAACAATCAAACAATATTAGAGGGACCAGGATTCAGAGGCAAGGTTGATGGGTTGGGGTAGGTGAACTTTTATCATAAAAAAAATTAAAATAACCCTGAGCAGCGAAAGCTATCTCAGATCTTCCTCTGGAGTACACATGGCCAGTGGGAGGATCCATATGCTGCCCCACTATGAGCTGGAAAAGGGCCTGTGCTTTTTTCATTTGGTTATCAGATTGATTTCTTCTTGTTGTTTGTGAGCAGGGACTGGGGAGAGCAGGCGGGGAGAGGGTGTCAGCAGGGTTAGTGTCAGCAACAGATGCTGCTATACATACCACCCAGATGCAAGTCGATGAGGTCACTGTAATAAGCCTCTCCCCAATAGTCTACAAGGAATTGGTGAAGAGAGAGTTATTGGAGCAGATAACCCTCCTGTCCCCCCAAACCCCAAACAATCAATGACATGAAGCATAAGAAACACACAGAGATACAGCAAGAGGGCAAAGAGGAGGCTGGCGAGCAGGCACCTCTCTGCAGTGCATGACATACATATACACATGCCGAGTGATACAGTTCCTGGTGGTCGGAGGGCAGCATTCACTAAAAACCACAGGCGATCGAGTTAATGGCCAGTCACAGTGTGATTCCTATTTATACCTCTGATCAGTTAGGACGGAAGGTCTTGGTTTTGTTGGGAATCCTGACCCTCCTGGGATGCAACCTTGTCTAATTAAGAAGATTTAAAAAAATTCAAGGGTGGATTAGGGGCTACTTACTTCCTTAGTTACGGGATGTTAGAGGCCCCAGCCTGAGGGGCTGAAGGCAGGACATGGACATCCTAATGAGCTGGCCAAGGACCCCAGTCCTTAGGTGGGTAGGCACAGCTCTCCCAAGAATTCACACATGGGGCCCCACTGGTGGGGACATCAAACCATCGAACTCCTTGCAGAACCACTTTTGCTGTACAGGTGTGAGAGGAAGGAGATCCTGTTTCTTCTGAGGTTAGGCCCCCAACTTCAGCCAGCCTTCTCTTTAACAGCAGGACAAGAGCTGTGACTATTTGCCCTAAGGTTCTTGAAGGTCTGCTGGTCACAGGCAATCCTAGCCTTTCAGCTCTGGCAGCCGTCCAGCAAGGACGTTATAGTCTTCCCATGCTGAGATGCAGAGCTGGGCACTGCCGAGGGCTGGGCGTGGGCAGGTGGTCCTCATCCTCCCAGAATCATAAACAAATGCAGAGTACAACAAAAGCCACCTGCTACTTATTACCCTTTTCCTCCAAATCTCACAATCTGGATGCTGATCCTGGCAGCCACACGAGGGCTCCCCCTTCAAGAATGGACACATCAGAAAACAGAATGGAACGGTTTTTCAACTCATGCTCAAGCCTGACCCAGTGGTTTAAGATTGAACCCGGGTTCCAGAAACTGAAAGGGCTTCCCAGGTGCTCCAGACCAGAAACCATGTGTGAGTCTCAGTCTTGCCCTGGGCTTGAAGGCTGTGGACCTAACCCGTGCAGTCTGCATACACATGAGCCTTGGGCAAGTTGAGATCAATGGGATGGCAGGTCCATATCTAATCTCTTCTCTGGAAGGGCAGCTTGGCTAACAGTCTGACCCTCTCAGAGAGCGAAGGAAGCTTGAGCCCATCAAGTGAGGCAGAACGGCAGGTTTGGCCAGCTGCACGCTCTCAGGAAGGGGCTGGCTAGCATTGTTGGAAGACTCTAGACTACCATGCTCAACTGAGAGTACCTTCTTAAGGGCCCAGCCAGGAGCAAGCAGACTAATAAGAGGAATGGAATGCAGAAGCAGGAGGGAAAGGAGTAGCCGGTGGGCACAGTTTAGCCTGAAAGATGGTCTCTGCCAAGTCGGGACAGGAACTGCAGACAAGGGTGAGACTTGGAAGTGACACGCTTACAGTAAGAAAAGGAAAAGAATATATTGGAAATATAGTCTTATGGCAGGAGCTACTGTATCCTGAGAACTCTCCAAATGCATCATGGGGAAATCTCCCAAAGCAGCCACCAAAGCCCACCGTTAAACACAGCACAGACCTGCATGCTGGTGGAGGCGTTTTGCCAAAGCCTTGCTTACTTGGAGTAGAACAGTGGTTTTCAGACTGTTCTGTGGAACCCTGTTCTTCAAGTGGTGTTCCAGGGGTCTCCGAAATATCTGATTCACGAATACTTTTAACTCATTTAAAAAACTTGAATAAGAGACACCACGTTCACATGTCCGATAGGCCAGCTTTTAACCTACTGAAGACCACCAACACATTAATTTGTGCTATCAGGAAAATGTGCCTTCCTTAGGCCCCAAGGAAATTTCTTCTGCCCTCTGTGGGGAAGTGCCTGTACTCCCTGTAGATGTGTTAGGGAAGAGGAAATTTTACTTATTTACTTAAATTCTGGACTGCACGTCGAATGCTTCTGTACAGCTCTGCAGGGGAGCATCCTGGGAGAGTTCTTATTCAGTGAGACCCCACTTTTCAGAGCAGCTCCCGTCGAAGACGGTCCTTGACGGGGGAACACTCGTCCGTGACATCACAGCACAGGTGGTGTCTGTGTTGACTGATGTCTGGGAGCTTCCAGCTGAGACGTATTCTTTACGAGGAATATGAACTGCTGTCAGGCTTGCTAGTGATTCAGATGTTCACACAATGCCTACTGCGCCGCTTTAAGCTTCCAGCATCTAGATCATTTAAACTGCATCTATCCTGAGATTGCCAGGTGAGCTGTTGCAAAAACCTGTCACTCTTTACAGCAACTACGCCTATGTATCAGGATGTTCTCTACACTGTGCCCCAGGGATGAACTGGGTGCTGAGGCTTATGAGCACTTGCAGGTCTCTACTGTAACCTGTATTTTCAAATTTGTGTTTATTAACATCTTAGAGTAATTCTTTTTTATTTTAAATTTATAATTTGGCTTGTAAAAAGGGTTCTGCTGCTAAAAAACAAATTTGAAAACCACTGACTTTGATGAAATTCTGGTTGTATATGTTTATTAAAAGGTAATTATCCAAAGAACTAGAAATTAGAATTTTGGCAAAATCCTATGCCAATCTTCAAAGGTCTATTTTTTCTGGCTCCGTGGCAGTCAGTGGCTGGAATAACGTGGGCTATTACAGAAATACAGAAGCACTGTCATAGCCTCATTCTGCATGGCAGCCGACAGGTGCAGGAGTGTTTACGGACCCCATCCGCCCCAGCGATGGAACTCCGCACCTCATAACCCTGTGCCCAGGAGGGGCAGATGTCTTCCTGGAGGACTAACGCTGTGAAACACAGGTGCACTGCCTGCTGAGCTAGCCTGTGCCATGACAGCCACCCCTCACCTCCCATCTTGGCAGAAGGAATTTGTGGGGAGGGGTAAGAAGGAAGGATGATGGGCCCAGGCTCCCTCCTGATAATCTTCTGTAAGAAAAGAAAGCAGTGAGGGCAGGGCCTGGTCAGTCCCATTGCAGCCGGGTGCAGGGCATCTCTGGTGGGTCCAGGCTACCTTCCTCCAGGAGGTCAGGCCTAATCGAGGAGGCCAAGTCAGAGCATGCAGGGCAGGGAGCAGAACGAGGATGCCGGGGGATACCACAGCTTCACTCGGGGTCCTTTTAGGTGACTAGAATCTCTACTCCTGGAGAGAGGTGCCAGTGCTTGCCTCGCACTCACACGTCCCAGGTTTCTGGCCTATTGACTGCTCAGGGTTCAAGTTTTTGCATTTCACTGGTGGTCTGGGCTTTGAGCAGTAAGTCCAGCATCAGGTGAGGCACAAAAGCAAGAATATCACATCCTCATCTTTCTCTCCCAGCCCCTCTCTCTTCACCTGAAAGTCATCAATGAGCTGACTGTTAACTGCAGTTCCTAGGTCCTGAAGGGCCTAGAAAGGAGACCTACTTCTATGCTTGACCCTCGACGTCCCCCACACGGACTTCACTCCTACAGAACCCCAGGAATTCATCTCGACTCCAGGGACACACCATGGGGTCGGCCCATTGGTCATTTTCCAGCAAGATCAGATGGCAGCAACTGGCCCCATTCCTGGCTGCCTCTGATTGGTTCTTCAGTTTAGAGACAGCCTGCTGCCAGGAGACGTACCACCCTCCCCTCTGCCACACCAGAAGAAGGAAGTCCTGCAACGCCAGGCCACACCATTCTTCATCTTCAGCCTCACAATGTGAATGCTGAACCTATAGGCTGGACTCTCTACAAAGAGATGTTTCCCCACCAGAGATGGGACCGAGACTCTGGAACTCTTGAGAAAGCAAACATCAGTCACTCCGTGCCTGAGTTGGGGCTACAGTGGGGCTGGCCCATGGTTTCAAAGTCCTGAACCAAAAAAGCTTCTCGGGCCCTTAGGACCAGGGATGACTCAGGTACTTCCTTGCTTTCTCTGCCCAACTGTGCTGGACCTACCCCCCAGGCTGCTTCGTGATGAGTGGGTGTGGCTGCACTATACTCTGAGCTCTTCCCCAGATGGCAGTCACCAGGCACATGGCCCGCATGGCTATCTCCCAGTGTCTGTGCCATGCCAGCTCACCATAGTCCCCGAGGCTCTCCACCCTGCCCTAAGCGACGGCCTCTGGGGAACAGAGCTTGGTTCACACTGGGAAACATGTGGGTTCTGCCCACAGGAGGTGGTGAGGGCTCTGCGGGGTGTGTTTCATCATGTGCTCTGTGCAGCTTGGGCAGGAGAGGAGCCCAGAGAGCTAAGAACAGGAGGTGGCAGGTGGGGAGCAGCCAGGGGCCCTGCCTGTGCAGTTCTGTGATGGTTCCTCATGGTACAGTCTCTCTCATTCCCAGTTATTTTCTTCTAGAGAGGATGGTGGGGTGGGACGCCCAGCGCTTGCCATGAGCAGGTGAAGAGGACTGAGATTTCATCCTACAGGAAGATGGCAAGCCCTAAGACAGGGTGGAGGAGCAGGTCTGGCCTGGGGCAGTCCCAACAGAGTTGCTTTTCTTTTCCTTTCTTAACAGGAAGCCCCAAATCTCAGTGATGTGGGGACCCAGAGAATCCTGCTGGAAAAGAAGCTGAATTCCAGATGAGGTGATGCCAACCAGCCTACCACAGGGGGTGGGGGCTTTCCTTCAGGAACAAACTCCTCACAAAGGACACCCAGACAGTACCTGCCTCACCGCGGAGTGCCTTCTCCACAGCGACCCCTCTCTCCTCCAGCTGCCTCTGCTTCTCCTCCACCTGCTCCAGCTGCCGCTGGATGATCTGCGGGAAAACAAGACAGTATAAGCACCCAACTTTTCCTCTTATCTCCCAGCTTTCAGGAGGACAGCTGAACTGCACAAACACAGAGAGGACACAGACAGATCAGGTCACAAGTTGGAAAGGCTCAGTCAACGGGTGTTATGCCTTGAGTGCAGTGTGCAGAGCACCTGCATCAACCCCCAGGCCTTGTCAGCTGTGCAGACCCCAGCCAATAACCAGTAAGCACCGGGTGCATGGCGGCACATCAAAGGGGGGACCAGCTCCTCCTCAGGGCAGTTCAAAGAAATCAAGTGGAGAGAAACTCCTGTAGGAAGGATTCAAGATCTTCAACCTAAGATCTTTCCGATGGCGAGGGTACAAAAACAGGAGCAGGGGCTCTTGGAGAGAACTGCAGACATGCTGTCTCTACAAGATAAAAAATTAAAAAAAAAATCTAGAATGGAGCCACAAGCCGGAATCTGGATGTGAGTGATGAGAAGTTTCTCTGTGCTACATGGGACTGATGACCGACACCCAGAAGGATGTCCAACCCCAAGCAGCAGCCAATGATGGGTATCTGTGGAGAAGGTCACACTGGAAAGGAATAAAATCCAGGGAGCCAATCAGATGCAGAGAATGGGGATAGAGAATAACGCACGAGAAAAGGACTAGAAGACTGGTGGTTTTTGATGTTTGATGAAACACTGAATTCAGAGGAGCACCCTCCTTTGTATTTGTATTTGCTGTTAATCCTTCTCATTGTTGTAGAGCTTTTAATTAGCATCCTCATCTTTAGGAATACAACTATATACACTCGACTTCATTTAAAAAAACATTGTATTTAGGTATCTACTAACACTTTGTATAAGGAAATTGTCTTTTGTTCAAAAACAAAATCTAGAGTGGTCTAGGATCTGAGAGGCTTGGAGATAGGCTGATGACTGGAGGGCAGCTGCGACGTGTAAATCCTTGGCCCGTTGGAGGCTCAGGGCACAGACTGCCTCTTGGTAACAGTTCTCACAACTGAAGCAGCGGACTTTACAGGGTTAATGCAGATCCAGGAAGTCGGGAAACTCAGTGCTTGGCTCTGCCCTTTCTACCAACAGCTCCACAAAGTCGAGGCCTCTGCAGTTACATCAAGCCTGGGGCTTGTGGCCTGAGACTGTCCGCTCAGACAATGGGGACGCCTGTCTACCTCTGCTCTGCCCTCTTCACCCTCCCTCATCACTGATGGGGACAGGCAGGCTACAGAGGAGGATGCTGCCTGGGACTTTCCCATTTGTGAGTCGCAGCCCCGCCATCTGTGGTTTTACCTGGGCTCGGTGCAGCCGCTTCAGTTCCTCTTGCTTGGCCTGTCTCCGAGCTGCCTTCTGCACGCGGCGGGTCAGCTTGGCATTCAGCTCCTCCTCTGTGTAGGTTCTTGGCTGGAGAGAACAAGAGCATTCCTCAGGCAGGGGCATGCAGGCCTGAGACGGGTGTGAGTGCTGGTTGGCAGGGCGTGGAGAGGACTGTCCCCTGCATTGGGGCTGCCTGTCCGCAGAGTGCCCGCTGGGTAGACGGAGGCATGAGTTGTGCGCAGACTCAGCCAGCGGCTCGGGGCACGCATCCCTGCTACAGCCCTAAATGCCGCAGGGAACACTGAAGATCTCCAGGTGAGATGCTTCCCTGCCAGGACAGGGATGGGAGGCTGAGTGGGGACTGACTATTAGGAAGTTAAAAGGACAAGGGGACATACGCTCATTTATCACTGAGATCACCTGTTTCCCATATAAGGCTGTCTGTTCTTTTTAAGACTTTGTAGGGGTAAATGTATTAGTAAAATGTTCCCCAAGCCTCCTGCTTCTAGGAGGTGTGCAGGGAAAGGAAAAAGAGAAAAATCAGGGAACTTTTATTTTCTTGTTTGGTTTCAAAAGCCAACTCTCTTCAGATGAGTGATATATGATTCTTTTAAGAAGTAACATCTGAAATAGGAAAAACAGGGATGCTTCTATTTTAAGTCTGGTGAACCCCAAACCAACTCTACCATCTAAGGAAGGAGCTGTGGAGGTGAAGCCAGCTTGCCTCTGAGGTCTGCACAGAAGCAACCGCCAGCCCGGAGAGGAAGGGAGGAAGTGGTCTGGAAGGGCTGTTTCAGCCAGTGCCATCAAGAGCCGAGGAGGCGAATGACCAAACCCAGTGCAATTCAGCCTGCAAACATGGGCATGAAGGGCTCCAGGGAGGGTCAGACGCTTTGAATAAACACTGGGCAGCCAGTGAGAGGCAAATGTTGAGAGTCTGCCTCTTAGAAATAGAGGCAATTTGCCTCCTAGAAAATAAAGAACGGAGACTTTTACAGACTTTAAAGGAGACTTTCAAATTTAACTCAGGAATATATCCTAATAACCTTTTTTTTTCCTAGTAATTTTTATTTTAAGAGCTCAAGTGATGGTACAGGGCCAACTGAACAAGTCAGGGGTATCCTAAGCATTTCACCCTGCAGATCACAGAGCTGAGGGCTCAGGAACTCCCCATTCCTTTGGTGCCCAGTCCCAAAGGGCAGCAGCCCTGTCCCCCAGGCACCTGGATCGAAATGACACATGCACTCCAGCCAGGGAAGAGCGGGGTATCTCCCCGTCCTTCTTGGTCATGATGCAGCTAGAGAGAGTCCTGCTGCCCATGTCTGCTGCTGCTCCATGCACATGTGAACGCAGTTAGTGAGGGTGCGGCTGGAAGGCCAGGGCTGGGGGTTGCTCTGGTGGTTAATCACAGACATGCATGCAACATGACCAGCCAATGGGAACGAGACACTACCTTTGATGCATATGATCTCCTGAATGCCAAGGCGTGTGGCACATAAATCGACTTTTAAGGGGATGGCAACAAAAAACAAAACAGAATAGTAATAATAATAACAATTAAAAAATTAAAAATAGAACACAGAAATGGAGCAAAATCAGTTAGAAGTTTAAAACAAACACACAAGACTAAAACATACGATTATTTTGCACGCTGTCACGCACGACTGTAAGAGCAGAACCTGGGGTCAGGTCCTAGGAGAGCGCCTTAGTGAATCCAGGTTTTGAATTAGGCCTGGTTCACTTTTCTACTGAGAAGAAAGTTTCTTCCTCACTATGCCCCAAATCTTCTCTTTTCTCTTCTCAGTCTTCCTTATGTATAAATTAAAACTGCTGGGGATGCTATTTCTCCTTTAGTAACCCATTCGCTTGTGGAAATTCAGACCCCTTCTTCCAGCTGAACGCTATGGGCTACTGGATGGAGGCCAGGTGGTGGGAGATTCCTGTCACCAGAGACACAGACACAGAACAAACTGAGTGTCAACCCTCACATTCCCTCCAAAGGTCCTCTCCTGGCAGTGATCCTGAACAGGGCCAGCTGGGCTCCTAGTGGGCCACCTGGCAACCCTAGGACAGGGGGCGGGGCCATTTCTTCATTATATACAGTGAAAGGGACCTGAAATAGCATAAATAACTGATATTCATCAAAAACATTTCAGGCAGTAATTGTCACCTCTTCTCACTCCACTAAACCTTGAGCAGATGTGCTCAGAGAGCCACGGTTGGTGACCTCTGCTCTTCCAGTCCTCTCACCAGCCCCAGCAAACGGCTAAAAGGCAATAAGGGAGGGAGGGAGGAGGTGGTGGGGGTCTGGGTGCCCCCGGGGTGGGGAGATTCTGAGAGCGTCAGGACGGACTGTGTGTCCCCGCTGCCCTGCTGCTCCCCCTGCTTCTGTGGGGCCCGGCCCAGGGGGTACGCTGCCAGAGCAGACTGGCCCAGAGAAGACTGAGTTTCCTTCTGAGCAGCGACATTAACTGTGAACCCCTACACCTTGCCTCAGACTCACCCATCTCTCCCACAAACTAGAGTGAGAAGAACTTCATTATCAGAACAAGCCAGCTAAAAAAAAGTAGACAGACGCCTTCCCCAAGCAGTATGTGAGAAACCCCACAGGTACTAGGCAACTACAAGCTAAGGGGTCACCTGTAACATCTGTACTGTGGCCGGTGTAAAAAGTGGAGGGGGTGGGCAGTCATTTACCAATTTCTGGGGAGGGTACCAGCTTGGGAGAGGCCAGGACCAGAGGACTGAAATCATGACCTGTGCAGTGTGTCAAGAGTGGGGCCAGCCTGAGAGCTGGTGCCTTTGCTGTGAAGGCGGGGAGGGCCTGCCAGTGGGCCGATGCACGCGCTCTGGTGTGTAGTCAGACTGAGGCAGAGAAGTGAACGTGAGTTATCTCTTACTGGTAGTGCTGCAGGTGATTTTTTTTTTTTAAATCTGTATTATCTTTTCTATATAAACATTTTAATAAAAATAAGTGATTTTTAGTGGGTTTTTATTTATTTTTTTTAATGAAACAAAACTCAGGCACTTGTTTTACAGATGCCTGACTCAGAGATGGGTCTGTGACACAAGAGGAACCATTTCCCCAGCTGTGCTGCCCTAGCAGCCTCCAGCTGTGGGGTCCAGGCACAGCTAGCAAGATGCTCCGTTCTGAGTAAATTCACACCCACTTCTGGTGTCTCCACTCCCCTCACTTCTTACCCTGAAAAATTTCAAACCTACAGAAAAGCTAAAAGAGGAGGACAGTGAACATCTGTATGCCATTCACCTAGATTTGCTAAATGTTAGCATCTTGCCACACATTTGATACATATAATCTTTACATGTAATCACTTCTTTCTGAATCATTTGAACATATCATGATCTGTCATCCCCTCAGATTTTAGCGTGTACTTCCTAAGAACAGAGACATTTTCCTACATGACTACAGTACCTTCATCACTTACAAGGTACTTAGCATTAATGTGATAACGTTGCAGGTTTATGCACATTGTACCGCCCATGATCAAGTTTCCTTAAATGTTCCAAAGTGTCCTTTGTGGCTGTTTTTGTTTCGGTCTGTTTTCCTGCCTTAGCTTCCACGTCTTGAAAATACACGGTGCCTTGCTCTCACTCGGCCTGACCCCATAGCACAGTGGGGGTCGGGCAGCAGGTGTACGCTCGGCTTTGCCTTTAGCGTCCCTACGCAGCACCCTGACGGGCTCTGCCTCCGTGGGCGCACGTGGACCATGAGCCTCCCAAGGCCCCTGGTTCTGGGCTTCTAGGAGTGGGACTAAGACTTGTTTGTCTAGGTGGGGTGTGTGCCCCAGGCCTGCGAGGCCCTGGGAGGGGCTTTGGTCAGTGAGATATGTTGCTGAGCCCATGGCCTTGGCATAGCCAGCTCGGGCAGCCTGCCACTCAGAATTCTGACAGGATGCTTCAGTAATTAATAGATAAACAGTGGAGAGACCTGACCACAAAAGGACCACAGATGGAAGCTTCTGACCAACACAGGATGAACTGGCTGTACATCTGCACATCTGCACTGAGAAAAAGGCAGGCTTGCACCACATTCTCCTCCTTCTCAGACTCCCTAGCAGTGCCAGTCTCCAGTGTGGGGAAGTTTAGGGACCCACACACATATCCAGAAGCAATTCTCAGTGCAGTGCTGATGCTCCCGCCTGGGCAGGCTCCACACAGAGCACTTGATGGAGCACATGAAGCCGGGTCCTCGTAGGGAGCACAGAGGAACCCAGCCTTAACTCAGTGCTGGCCTGGCTGGGACACGGGAGTCTGGCTCTGCAGATGGATGGGGTGGGGTAGGATGAGAGGTCTGACTGCCTAGGTATCCTTCTAGGAGAGTGGAGAGAGAAGGGGTCTCGTGGCAAAGAGAGACAGACAAATCAAGAATGAGATGAGAACTAAAAGACGGGTTTCCTCCAGTTTGCCAAGTTATTATTGGGAGGAGGGAGCTGGAAATAGGCTGCAGAAGTCACCTCTACTGAACGGGCATGTGAGGGCTCAGCCCTGCCATGGCCCTCCCTGGAAGTCAGCGGAGAGCAGACTCGAGTCCAAGCCTTTGGAAGCCTTGTGAAGAAGGTGCATGATGTTCTGGGAAAGTTTTCATTCAAAAAAGGGAGCTGAAGGCAGCTGGGCTGTCTCCTTGCACAGGAGGGTGTGCACATACCCCAGGGTTGGACAATGGAGATGGGCTGGGAAGGCTGCCACCGAGCTTCACCCACCCCTGTGAGCTGCTCGGCCTTCCTGTAGTCCCCACCCCATCACTGGCTCTGTGACACAGATGCCCTGTTAGAACTGTCCCTAATCCCTCTCCATCCTCCAACTTCGCTGTGTCTCGACAAAGCTGTAAGAGCCCTGGAAAATCAGAAGACGGAACAAAAAGAGAGGCTGGTGGGGAAGGAGCCTTCACACAGGGCTCGCTCTCAGGAGAGCCAAGTGAGTGGCCACACTGTCTCCCACACTGGGGGCAGCGAGAAGGGCCATGTCAGACCTCTGTCATGCCCTACTCAGCACAGGACCCAGGTCAGATTCCTGGACCAGTTCCTTGATAACAAAAAATGCTCTCTACTCCACAAACGCGCAAAGCAGGCAGGACAACAGGGCGTATGCCTCAGGGGCTCAGCCTCCATCGACCGTGCAGACCCCGAGCCCCATCCCAGCCTCCCCCAGACCCTGCGGCACGGGCGACCCTTCTCCTGTCACTTGGGCACTGTGGATGCTAGTGTACATGAGATTTCCAAGGACAAAAGAACTAACGCACAGCACCCGGCTGTTTCCTAGATGCAGCTTTGGGCATGGATATCTGTCTCCTTCACAAGAACTGAACACAGGAACTCTTGCCATGGATGCAATAATTCCCAGCTATTCACTGAAAAAGCCCAAGAGGAGAGCTCCTTTCAGGCCTCTCTTACTTGGATCACTGGGCTGGGCTCAGGATTCAGCTGTCTGTCTGCTGGGAGACGAGAGGAGGGCGCTAACTCCCCACCCCTGGCCTGAGATCTGCTTCCCTGTCCTCCACCTCATCAAAAACCAACACTAAACAGAGCACAGGACCCAAGGTCCCTGACCCCTTTGGAAGCCCCATGACCAACGGGCCTACATACCTCTCGCCTAGACTTCTGGGAGGACCTCTCCAGGATGTCGTCACTGGAGAGGTCAGAGTCCTCCGAGAAACTCAGCTGGCGCCCGAGCTGCAGCCCTAAGGGGACAGAAAGAAGACGCCAAACAAGGATGGCGAGCAGCCCGTTAGCACCACGGCGCTGTCCCGATTTCTACATTCACAAGAGCAGCCGGGGAGAGGGCTGGAGGCCTGATCTCCTTCTAGTTTAAGTGATTTTGTTCCCGTGATGGGGAGATGGAAGCTCAGAAGCTGACACTTGTCCTGGCACTGGTGGTTTAGAGCCAACACTAAATAAATGGTGCCCCGAACAGAGCCTGCCGGGCACCTCCTTCAGCACTGTGCTCCTGCCTACTCCAAATTGGGCCCTCCTTTGGGGCAAAGTGACTGTAAGAAGGGCACAAACCTCCAAGGCTCTCTTACCCGGTTTCAAACTTCCATCAAACAGAACATGCTCCCAACCCACAGTTAGGTTCCCTTTCCCCCACCCTGAGCAGAGCTCCCGAGAACCCCTGCGGGAGCAGCGTGGGGAAGGGGATCTTTGAGAAGAGTCAGATGAATGGAGAAGGCACACCTCATGCTCCGTCCCACGAGGGGCCCTCGGTGCTGACGTACCTGCCTTCATGAGAGGAGACATCCTGTGCTTGCCCGAGTCCACAGTGGTCCTGCTGGAAGGGGTGCTGGAGCAGGACTTGTCCTCACCCTTCTTCTTCTTGTCCTTCTTGTACCCAGAGAAGACTGACTTCCACAAGGACTTGGGCTTGGTGGCTGCTTCCTCTAGGAGGCTTGGGCTGGGCTTCTCCGGGGGCCGGCCCGCTCCTTTGGACTTCTTCTCTTTCTTGTTTCTGCGAGGGGAGAAGAGTGACGATCTCTTCTTGCTCTTCCCACTGGAGCCCTCAGATGAGGTGACTGAACCATCTGGGCCCCCTGAGTCCGATGGAGGAGAGAGGACCCCCTCACTAGTGGCTTCATGCTTCAGGGTGGGCTCCTCGGGGCCTTTTAGCACTGGGCACTTAGGAGACTCTGGGCCGACTTCTTTGCCCTTGGAGAGCACAGAGGCGGCTCTGCGGGCGGTGCCACCGGGGGGCCTGGAGGTCCCAGCTGCCATCTCCATCTCCTTCATCCTACTCAGCTGCTTGGCCATGGCATCTCTCAATGCCTGGCTCTTGACAGACTTCTCCCTGGCTCGCATGCGCTCCTCAGCCAGCTCCTTGGCTTCTGGAGAGACTAAGGGCAGCCCCCTCTTCTGTGGCTGGACCCCACTCTCCTGAGTAGGCAACCTACCATTCTCCTTGGCTAGGGGTGGCTGGAGGGGCTTCTCAGAGCAGGACCAGCAGGAGGGGGGTGTGAAGAACTTCTCCTGCAGACTTGAGTCTTCAGTCTTGTCATCATACGTGTCTTCCACATCATCGGCAAAGGGGATCTCCTCCACACTCTCTACAAATGACTTCCGCAACTCCTCCTGGGGGGGCCGGGCAGACTCCCGGGGGGGACGCATAAAGGTAGCAGGTGGCAGAGGTGGGATCACTGAGGCCTTGGGCCCAGCTTCCTTATGCTCGTACCCCTGATACGGCTTCCCTTGAAGAGTGGCGGGCTCCTCGTCTGGAGGCGGAGGGGGGGGCGGGCTGGAAGGCGGAGTGAGCATGGTGGAGTCCGAGGTGTTGAAGCTCTGGCTGCCCAGAGTCTTCATGTTGGAGGAGCTTTCTTGAAGGCCCAGCCCGGAGCTGCTGGACAGGTCTCTCTGCTCCTCGTGGGAGCTCTTCAGCTGTCTGTCAGAGGGGGACTTGGGGGTCGGCAGGGAGGGCTGGTCACCATCTGACTTTGGCAGGCCCAGCCTCTTGGGAATAGGTGGTGGTTTTAGAAGATGGAGCCCCTCACCCTGCGGAGACTTCTCAACTGAATAGGACTTTGGGGACACTGGCTTAAAGGCAGGTGAGGGGAAGCTGGGCTCCGGCCCTTTGCTCCGATGTACGGGTGTTAGCCCAAGGCTGCGGCGGATTTCGGCGCTCTTCATCCAGAACTCTGCCACTAGGTCATTCCGTTTCAGGACCTCGTCCACAGCAAGAGGGCTACCCAGGCTGTCCTTGGCATCCCCTTGGTTCTTCATGGGGATGGGGGTCAGGGGGGTCGATGTTTTGGCTGGAACAGGCTGGAAGCGTATGGGGGACTTGGTTGGGGATGGGACAGTGGCCTCAGAGGAAGGCTGAGGCTGGGAGCAAATGGGGAGCTGGGTGGGAGGGGTGGAGGCGGCCAACGATGACAGGTGCTGCGAGCTAACTGGGGAGGTAGGTGTCCTGGCTTCCGGCAGAGCCACTGGCTGTGAGCGGATGGGAGAGGGCACCACTTTCTGATCAGTGGGTGCTTCTGCTCTGGGCTTTGCTGTGAGGAGCAAATGCTCGGGGAAAAGGTGCTCTCCGGGCGATTTCCCGTTGGCAGCGGCAGAGGTGAGTGGGCTTTGGGCCCCCTGCAGAAAAGGAAGATAGAAGCTGCTCAGAAGGTAGGGTTTTAATGTCAGCAAAGATCCCTTGGGGCGCTCTCTCTCTCTCAAAAAGCCTGTGCTTCCTGAAATAAATTCCTCTCTCTGTCCTTTAAGCGATTAGTCAAACGGTTCCAGAAGAGCTTTTCTCACTTTCTGCTCTGTTTGTCCAACTTTTAGAACCACTCTCCTGAGTTGAACGGACTCAGCTTTCAGGGTTTGGTTCATCTTAAACACATCCTATATTCTTTGTCCACTGGAGTGAACACTGGTGAAAAGCACACTAATGAATTCAGCCCTCACTTCCCCACCATCAGCTCCCAGACTTCCAAGATCTCTGACGTACGAACACAGGGGCCAACACTGTAAGAAGATTTAAAATAGCCATCATTACAGTCTGTATTATAAATTGTCCTTCCCCAGAAGATCAGAGATCCAGATATTCCTGCACAAATCTTCATATCACCCCATCCAAGCACCTCGGCCAAGCCACCCATTTCACAGATGAAATCTCCAAATTCATCTTGCTGCTTAGAATCCCAAAGCCAAACCAGGCAGACCCATGTCTTGAACTCTGGCCTCCCTCCCTGATCTGTCCTCCAGACAGTATTTCCCAAAACGTGTTCCACGGGACATATTGTTACCATTTTTTACGTAGCATTCTCCAATGTGTGGTTCACACAACACTGGTAACCTGGATAAATATTTTTAAATTTAAAACTCATATTCATTTTAACATATTAACCAAAAAAACGCACCCATCACACCAAACCAGTGATTCCACAAATATTATCACTTTAATTTAAAAATAAATTTATTTTTAAAACAGTAGAGTATGTGGGCACCACAAAGAGTGACATGGTAGTGGGGTGATTCAAGTTTGGGATTGGTGCAGAGCAGGGTTAGGGAGACACTGCCCAGACTGCTGTCCCCATGGCAAGGACTGGGCTTGGAACCCCAATATCACTCCTGTTTTCAACAGCCCCGCTTAGCACAAGAAACAAAAAAAATGGGTTCACACTAAGGGCCCTAAGACGAAGAATTAATACGTCCACTCAGGGTCCCATCAGCTCTAGCCCACGGGGAGCCCCAAACCTTACCTCTGTCTCAGGGCTGTGCACTGGGGAGAAGAGGACAGGCTGTTCCTCAGGGGACCGAGTGGGGCTGGAGACTTGGGAAGGACCTGAAAAGAAACAGGCACAGGATTTACAGCAGGAAACCCCCCATTCCCACTGATGGCTCCTCTCCCAGCCAGCTCTGCAGTGGGGCCACGCTGTCAGCCAGCCACTGGCAGACACCGAAAGGAGAGCAAGGGGACTGTGATTTCCTGAAGCGCCCGTCTTCTCCCTCTGCTTGAGTCACGAGGGGTGGCTTTTATTTATGTGTACGGTCTGTGTCCAAAGCTTCGAGGTATACCTTCTACCCTTTCATAGCCCTAGATAACACACAGAGAGGGGCTGTTGGCCAAAGCCATGTGAAGGGCACGTGCACAGGGACAGGGAGGAGGACCACAAGCCAGCTGTCTGCCATCTGGAGGCTGGCGTGTGGCGCCCTGGCTCTGCTCTGACGGCCTGCATCCTTGGTGCCCCTTGCATCCTCGAGCAGCTCTCAGCAGGATCCTGGAAGCAGTTTCTCCTCAACAACAGACTGACCTCTCTCTTGGCGCCTTGGTGTGGCCGGTGGTGGCTCCTTCTCATTTTCTGATACCCTCAACTCCAGCTCCGCCTCCACTGCTGCCTGGTGCTGCAGGCGCAGCTCCGTGTCGGCATCTGAGGGGACGTCATCAGACCAGTGCTGATCTGGCAGAGGGAAGGGGGAACACGGAACTTGAGCGAGGCCATGCTCATTTCCCAGGCTCCTGTCCTCCTCAGAGAACAGCCCCATCAGCTCTTCAGCTGCAGTGCAATTGCTGTGGTCGGGACCCAGCTCTGCATCCGAGCTGGGCCCAGCCCACTGGTCCCACCCAAGCTTCTGAGGGACGCGCTGAAAGCATGTTATCCTCTGAACAGTGTTCTCGTTAAAGCCTGCCGTTCTGTCTTCTTTTTAAATACAGCCAGGTGACACATGATGGGCCACAACAGAAAGAAACATGTGGTGTTTCAGGAGGCCCTGCCTCTGGGGACGCACCTCCCGGCCCAGCGCCCCCAGTGCCACAGTGGAGGGCTGTGCTCCCTCACACTCTTGCCTGGACTGTTCTCATTTCTCCCAGCTGAGTCTCTGCTCCCCTTTCCCCAACCAACCAACCAGACTATAATTCTCAAAATACCATCTCCTTGTTCCTAACTTTCACAGCTACAAATATAAAGCCTCAGATTGGCTTGTCTCTCAACTACAACTTAACGAATATAGGCCATGTCAAATGGTGGCTTATGGGTGGGTGAAATGACACACACTCAAGTTAATGGCAGAACAAGGGGACAAACCAGGACCCAACAGCCACCTCCTCTGAGCTCCTTGCTTTTGCTTTAATGTGTACTGTTGACGTCTTTCCTGAGTTCAAATCACTCTGACCCTGTCCCCAGTGGGGAATAGGGTGGTCACCATGGGGGAGACGGTAGGCTCTGGGGTTCCCCGTACCATCATCCAGCTCAGCACCAGTGTCCCCTGTGTCCCCATTCTCTGCTGCCTCCCCTTCTGTCTCTGCCGGCTCCGAGTCCACATCTTCCTCCAGGTCATTCTCATCAAATGGAACTGTAAAGCAGAAACATTCAAAGAAAGGAAGAAAAGGAAAGACAGACCAACAGACGGACTGCCTTTGCAGGCGGGAAAGCGGTAGTGGTTTTCCCAGGCTGTAATGTGCATACCCTTAGGAGACATGAGAAGGCAGACTCTGAAGTTTCTGGATTTGGACCCCAAGGTGGAAGTCAGTCAGCCTTGGGGGGAAGCTTCTCAAAGCAATGTTGGTGCTGGGGAGGCCTGGACCTTCCTGAACATAAGACTCGCTTGTCTCGACTCGAGCAGGGCTGACTAGAGGGGAAGAGCAGCTTAAGGCCTGGTCGTCTTTCCTCCTCCTCCAGAGGCTGCCATGAGAGCCCCCCTCTGAGAATGACAGAAGGAAATGCTGATTCTCCAGGTCCAGGCCCAGCAGGCACCAGCTGCAAATTGAGCAGCAGTCATGGTTCATATGCCAGACACTGTGTTGACTCTTCACAGGCCGTCAGTCAACGAATCCTCATAATCACACCATTAGAAGGAACGTTTCCAATTCCTATTGTTCAAAGAGAAAACTGAGGCCCAGAGAGGTTAGGTAATTTGTTCATGGCCACAGTCCTCAATCTGGTGGTTGCAGTGTCGTCTGTCAGTGAAATCACTGTTGGATAGTGACCCACCGAACCCCTGAGGGCACCATAGCTCTACTCTTAACTGACAGACGGTGCAGCCACACCTGGACCATTTAGAGAAATACTTTCTTCAAGTATAAGGGAGAAGGATGAGGGAATATGTAAAGTTCATTTTCTGGGCTCATGACTAGCTCTTTAGTGCTGCAAAATGAGGCAAAGCACAAATCCACTTCATTTCTCCTGTGGAGGAACCAGCCCCTAAACACACACACACACACACACACACACACACACACGGACTCTCACGCCTGCTCCCAACCTCTGCACTTAGAACTCACACTAGCAGTATAGAGCCGGAGAAGGCACGTAAGAAAGCAACGAGCACTGCTCTGAAGGGTGCTGTCAGACCAGTGTTCCCGAGACTAACAGCACCTGCTCGTCAGGGGTCCTGAGGGTTCTTCTGGAGCTCTAAGCAGAGCCACCCTCAAATCATTCCAAAAGGTTTTCATTTCAGGAAAAAGGGTTATGCCCTAATTTGCATACACAAGAGCCTGAGGATCGGAGCCCAAGGGACTGCAGGCCACAGAGGAATCGACTGTGGCCCAGCTGGCTTAAAAGGCCATGCTGGAATTCGAGAGGACAGCCCACGTAATGACCAGACCCCCTACAGTAAGTGTCTCCTCACAGTCCACCCTCATGAATCTGCATCCCAGGCACCTTAAGGATGTGCAGAGTGAGTGAGGCCACCAAGGCCAGAGTACAGTCATGTGTCGATTAATGACAGGGACACGTTCTGAGAAAGGCATCCTTAGGTGATTTCGTCATCATGAGAAGATCACAGAGTATACTGAAGGGGAACAAAATTTGCCACCCCAAAATGTGTCTCTTTAACATGAGCATTATTTTAGGATGATTATTTTTAAGGAAAAAAAGACTCAGAAAGTGCTTCTTGTTACCTACCCCTTAACTGCCTAGAAGAACTCGGATAAAAAAAACCTGTCTCAGGAAGTGAGACACGAACTTAGCATCACACTATCACACTAACAAGGTGGCAGTTACATGAGGTTTGTTTTTGTTTCAAATAATTCCTTAAGCTGTATATCAGCTTATTAAAAATAAAGTGATGGTTCACACTAGTTTTGAGGAACCATACGATGGTTTGGAAAGGACTAGACAGTCCAGGTTACGGGGAAAGATGGGAGAGCTCCAGAACGAGTTCTATGCTGGAAAAAAGTTAATGTCGCATTCGTCCTTTTGAGATGCCGGAGGGGCCCATGGAGCTGGCAATGCCGAGGAGCTTTCCTACGACGATGGCATTTGTGGGACAATACTGGGGGGAAAGCGACTTGATTATTTCCACAGGTTTACGACCTTTGTGTGATAACACTGTTGGTCACTCAAGGAAGTCAGTTCATCACACAGCAAGGAGTGGGCCCTCTGAGGCATAACCAAAAGCCCCCTGCCACCTGAGCTTTCTGGTGGATGGTGAGTTCACTGGTGCGCTACACCACTTCTGAGCCAGCTGAGCAGGTGCCTCTCCTCCCCTCGGATCTTTCTCCTTTGGCAGTCATCCCAACCCAGCAGGAACAGAACCTGGGTCCATTCTGTGAAGAAGGCCCACTGTGCCTGACACATGTGCTCAAATGACCTGTGAGTGCCTGGATATTGAAATGGAAATTTTACATTTTTGTCGGCAAGTACACCGGAAGCAAGCACAAAGGAGATCAGGACAAAGGACTCCCCAGTCTGCCATGGTTCAAGGCATACCACGCTGACTACCCTGATTCCCGTCTGGCCCCTTGGCCTTCACATGGTTCTCCTACTCCGAGTTTCTCCTAAGAAATGTCTGCTGTAGAGTCAGAAGGGTAAGAAGTCTACAGTCCTCGGGAGTACCTTGAAAGGAACAATTGTCATATATATCAAAAAACAAATGACAAACATGAGTGCAGCAGCAGCAGATGTTGAAAGAGACGCAGCTTGAGGGATGGAACTGGGGGATTAAATCCAGGTTAAGATGGAATGCAGGGTGCTAGAAGCTGCCACACACTATGGAAGCCAGGAATCGCTGACATACGAACTAACTAGGGGACGGTGACCAGCAGTTTCTCTTCACAGAGCCAATGGCCTCAGGTTCGGCTCTCCCTACAGCACAGTGGGAAGGCCCCTCCTGACCTGAGCTTGCGTCCATTCTTCATGCTGTGCATGAGATGGTGGTAAAGATCCATGAGGTCCAATCCTGCCCACCCCAGAAGTCACTGCTGGGACAGTGGTGCTCAACCAGGGGCAAGACTGCCCTTCTTCAAGTGGTATCTGACATTGTAGAGAGGCATTTTTGGTTGTCTTAATGACTGGGGTGAGAGTGGAAGCTACACTATTGACATTTAGAGGGCAGAGGCCAAGGACGTTAAATGTCCTGTAACGGTAAGAACGTCCTGCCCCAAGGCCAGCAGCCCTCTTGTTGAGAAACACCTCTCCAGAAAAGTTTAGGAAGGACAACTAAGGTTTCTCACTTACCTCTTGGCCTAAGTACTTAAAGAGATGCCTTCACCTGGTCTGAAGCCATAGCTGGTGCTACACCTGGTCACCCCCGCCTGTCCTGCCACTTTCAGCTGAGCATCAGTCCACCAATGCTCTACTCCCCTCTCTTCACTAATAAGTTTTCCATAAGTCCCCCCGTGAGTATTGACTGTCTCCTTCTCTGATATTTTGGTAGGTTTGTGGGATATTAACTGATTCCTCTACTTTCATGCCCAATTGCTACCCAGTTTAATTTCTACAGACTTTAAATCTCAGTGCTAGAAATGTTCCTTTAGCTTTGGCCTTTACTCAATCTGTTAATAAAAAAAATTGTCTCTGTCCTGTCCACACTATTGCTTTCCTCTGGGTCTTCCCTGAAGGGCGTGGGATGCGTGTCTGGTCCATGCAAGGACGGGCTGCCGGAGGGAGGCATGCACGTGCCCCCGCCCTCCACCCTCGCATGCACCAGCGCGGACCGGAGTCTAGTGTTAGGTACCAGCAGAGCTGCTGAGAGAGCGGTTACAGTGAGTGGGGGGAAGAAACATCACCAGACTACCTCGGGAGACCGTCTCCAGCCAGGCCTGCACTGCTGCGCGGCGTATGGAGGGAAGGCCAGGCACTGAATTTAAAACAGACGATAAATAGAGTTACACAGGAATAAGCGTTGCCAGTTGGGAGAGTAGAGGTCATCCCTAAAGTCCAAAACAGAAGAGAAACTGAGACAACGTTACAAGCCAGAGGCCCATCTGGCACCGACGAGGGGCCACAGTCCTGTGACCTGTGATGGCTGTTCAGGACAAGGAAAGGAGAGAGAAAACACAGCAGTGTCGACCTCAGCTCAAGGCTGCAGAGCCATCCCCACTTTGCAGGCCAGTCTGACATCCCTGGTCAACAGGCTCTCTTTCCTCGACTCCTGCAGAGCTGCTGGCTGTTTAAACTGCTGCAAAAGTAGTTAACAGAGGCTGGTCTTGCCTATGGTGAAAATTTGGGGCTACGGAGGATCAAATGTTTCCAGTGAAGGCCAAGTTTCCTGAAGGCAGGGACCACCCACTCTATATGCTCAGAACCTCGCCAGGTGGTGGCTCAACATGCACTGATTGGAAACATAAAGATAAGTGAAAGAGAGACAGAAGCTGATGACACCAAGAATCCGTATTTGGAAGATGGGGACACCGGGGTGGGAGGGATGAAGAATGACATGACAGGCACCACATCCCTCAATAGTCTCCAGTTTTTTTCTTTTTCTTTTATTGCAGTTCCTTAAAAGAAGCCAGAAAGGTTCATCTTCATCTTACTGTGGATCATCTGTAGATGTTCTGTAGATCATCTCACCTAAAACCTAGAGCTGGAAATTATGATAGCTACTTAGAGGGCTCCTTGATATAAATCTTTTCTAAAACTTCATTTCAGTTCAGAATATGCTCCCCCACCCTGATCCTGCCAATGCACATTCACACCCAGAAACACTCCATGAGGAAAGCACCGGACATTTTATCAAGTGGAGAGAGAGTAACCCTGCCTAGTAGTATGGGGGAAAGAAAGCAAATTCTTGGTTTTCCCAAGGTCAGGTTATTTTACTATTTTCCATCAGTGGAGAACGAGCCCATACCCTCTTAACCCATAGAGAACTTTACATATCCTCAAATGACAGCCAAGGGCAGTGGTCACGATTAACATCAGGAAAATGAAATGTTCTGTTGGCTCTTACTTTTGCTCAGACTGATGGTTGCGCCCTAACAGAAAAGTCCTCTGCAGCACCGAGATCGGGAGCAGGGACAGAAGGTGCTCCTGGGGGCATTGGGACCTCGGGTCTTGAAGCAGTTACCTCTAGAAGTAGAGGGCTCAGAGGTCGGCACCATTCGCTCTTCCTCCTCTTTCTCATGAATATGCGTCCAGTGCACATCAGCCTGGATCTCCAAGGGATCGGCTGGATTCATGATCTGCTGTAGCCTGTGGCTCCCGGCTAGTGTACCAGATTCAAGGGGTGGAGGAGATGAGAAAGGGAGAGATGATGGGGAGGAAGGAAGGAAAAAATAAACAGTCAAAGGAAGAGGCAATGACATATCACAGGAAAGGAAACAGAAATGAATGTTACAGTATTTGCCAGGATCAGTTTGAATCAGAAAGAGGCAGAAATTGAGAATATGCATACACACACGCACCAGTGACTTCTTGTTCAACGTGATTCAGCCATTTCAAGCTTCACATATACTGTTAATTTCAACCAAGAGAACCACACATTCCAACTCCACTGCAGAAAGAACTTTCTTTTCTGATGCTCTTTTCATCTTAACTGCATTTGAAGGACCCAAATGTCACGTTAGGAAAAAAAAAAAGCAGGTCACAACCGGCCTCTGAAGGGCCATCCCTGCGGAGGACACACGTACTCAGCTCTGTCACCCATTGCGGCGTGAGCTTCTGAGGATGCACCATTCACGTCCCACAGCACAGCGCTTACCACCAGCTGCCATGCTGACAGCTTCTCTTTTGAGATTTAAGCCAAGTGACAAGATGGAGGTGGGATGGGACAGTGTCATTGCCATGAACCAGCCAATTCATACCGGACAGTAGTTTATTTTGCTGGTACTTTGGTTTCTATCTTCTGCAGCTAGACAGAAAACACTCCCCCTTTCATAACAGGGCTCATGCTGCATGCTGGTCTGTGGCAGGGACATAGCTATGAGGAGAGGACGGCGTTAGGGGAGGCAATGGCTGGGAGAGGAAGCAGAGCTCAATCCTATAAATTCCCAAAGCTTTGGGAGTTCATGGGTAGGAATAAGACAATACCTCTGCCCTTTCTGAGGTCAAAGCCCTTTTCCTTAAACTCCATTTGGTGCCCTGTTGATCCCCTCTGGACACAGGAACTGGTTTCTCAGCTAAATGAGAATGCACCAGTGGCCCCTTCCGATTATTCTTGCTGTCAGAACCCAAGGAATCTGCATGCAGCCCCTGCCCTGTGGGCACCCTATAATCTGCGCTTGGACCACACCATTCAGTTGGGTTAAAATAAAGGGACAGCCAGCAACTTAGGGGGAAGGGGATGCTAAGGGAAGGAGAGTGGCTTTTCAGGCAGCAAGAGCAGGTGCCACCTGATCTTAAGGACTCTGGGGTTCCAGACAGGAGGCTGCTCTCAACAGTTTAACTGGACAATCTGGCTTTGGCTTCATCACTATAATTACAACCTCTTAACTTCCAAGCAGCAGGGAATGTGACATGGGCAGAAAGAACAATGAGACCACAAACGTGGATGCGACACTATGCTCTGTCATGCGTGGTGTGGCAGTGTCCCTTTTGCGCTCCTGTACCGGAGCTGCTGGGCTCTGTAGATTCAGGGACTTTTTCTAAGGTGGGTTGGCCTTATGGTGCTGGATGAGGCCGAATCATGGCAAAGTCGCGAAACAGCCTGACCGTCTTAGGACTGAGGAAGGTAAGTCAAAGAGAAACAGGCCCTTTCTTCACCTTCTGAGCAACAAATGGAAGAGAGGGAGTCTTCTCCCTGGGTAACGTTCTGCTTTCTGTAAGAAATGCAGCCATGGGGACTTATCAGCCAGCATCTCCTCCTTTCTCAGAGAAATGTTGAAAGGCACAGCGGAGGCAGGCCCCGGGCACCTGTGCTGGCTCCACCACTTCTGAGAGCTGTGAGGAGATGTGAGGTTCTCTGCCCTAGAGAAGAAGCCGAGTCTTCATTGGATGAGGGGAACTCACAGCAAAACATACAAGGTGCATGGCTGGAGTCAAACTCAACAGTCTGCTTATGGAGTCTTCTCTAACTTCCTCTTGAATCTCTGCCTCACATGCTATTTTGTACATGGCTGTCCAAGAAGGCTGGGCCCAGCTAGGTATATGCCACAGCCTGTCAGTGCAGCTTTATAAAACACAGATCTTTTCATGTGGGACCTGCTCTTGGAGACAGATTTCGGATGGCTGCTTGGAGCCAGGGTGAAAGGTGGGCGAAGGGCAGAGAGGGTACCTTTACATGTACCCGTGTCTTCTTCTTCTGACAGATGCTGGAGCCACTGGCCTTGCCGGAGTTCTCTGTCCCAGGGGCAATACTCCCCTTCTACAGCAGGGGGAGCCCGACACCCATAAACACAGCATCAAGAATCCCGCGTGGGGATGAAGGAGGGAAAAGAGAATGGAGGGAGGAAAGAGAATAGAAAGGAGAGTTATGTTCAGCTGCAAGGCAGTAACATCCTGCCACTGTCTACACAGGCATCAAAGTCCACTGCCCAAAAGACATACATGGCGGGCTAGGAACAAAGGCCCAGGGTCTGGCTGAATTTGTCGGTCTGTGTTTCTCTAGTTAAAGCCTGTTCCCTTGCAGGTTTGGTCTTGATGCTAGTTCCAGGACCAGGGAACACGTCAGGACAAGGGAAAGTGGGGCTGACCTCACCTGAGAAGGTAAGGCTTTGACCATGCACTGTGTCTGGGGATCTAAGTCACTGAGCACACGGATCATCACGTGGGGACAATGAGGTCTGGAATGATACAAACTACCTTCCTTCCCTGGGGTTAGCTGTGAGCACGACCACCTGACAGGCAGGCCTGCGGAGGCAGCCACAGCTCTGGAGACAGCAGGATGGAGCAAAGAACCCAGGGCAGCAGATTCCCAGCCCAGCGCCTGCTTCCTTCTTGCACAGACCTTGCTCATTTCTCACAAACCAGAGTGAGGAGGGAGAGGCAGGCCACCAAGTGCTGCCTCGGTGGGCACCACCCCAGCCTCCGTCCCAGGAGGGAAGAGCAGGAAAGCCAGGTCTTCAGGAGCTCCTCAGGGAGCCTGCAGAAGGGCCCTGCCTCTGCTGTGCACTGAGGCGCACCACAGGCTCAGGGGGGCCACGCTTCTGCTTGCCTGCTCTGCCGCTCGCTCGGGGCAATGTCACGGGGCCGCACCACACCAGAGGCCCGGCTCTGTAACATGCACCCTGTCTGGGAAGGGCTTGGCACCTGGTCATGCTCAGTCCCTGCTGTGCCAGAGAAAACAGACCCTGGGATGGGACTGGGCAGCTGAGCACATCAAATTCCAGGGAGAGCAGAGATCAGCACGAAGAGCAGCAGAGCAGGCTGGTGCCAACTCGAGGCAGCCCGGGCGGGCCAGGGTTTAACGCTCTCCTCTGACTAACGGCTGGCAGGAGTTGGCGCCTACAAGGCCCACATCCTCTTCCTCCACTCCGTGGTCGCTGCAGAGTGAGCTTGGCATCATCCTCGGGAATTCAGGTCTCTCCCTGCCCTGGTTTCTTCCTCACCACCCACCTTACCACCCAGATTTCTGTGCAGCCAGGACAGGGAAGGAATGACCTTCTCTCCACATAGGCAAGAGAAGGAGGCCCATCAAGTCCTTCCTCATCACTCAAGGACACACAGAGGCAGACAGGGACAGAGTTGAAATATCTCAAGTCCAAGGCAAGAGAGCATTTCAGAGCCAACCAGACCGACTCAGTACTGGAGGCAATGCTCTTCCCAGGCACTGGTCCCAACATGTTACCATGTATCACTGACTGCAGCCTGGCCAACAGGCGCACAGCGCCCTCCTCAGTGCCGACAGCTGAGCGGATATGCGACTCAAGGCTCTGCAGCCTCCACTGTCCAGGACTAGAAGTTGGGGAATCCTTGAGAAAGCTAAACTCCCTTTCCTTATTAAAGTAAGTTTCTTAACTGAAGCTAACGGGAAAAAAGAGAGAAAACGAGAAGGAGAGAATGAGTAACCTAACTGGGATGAAGTGCTCGCACTGGCCCTCTGCCTTCCACATCCCATTTCCACTCAGGGCGTGCACCAGAAGCCTTATCTGCACTGTCGCTGGTCTCCAAGGTCAGAGAGACAGGAGGGATGTCTCTGGGCTCTGTGGGAGGCACGTGCCTGGGGCTCTAGCCACAGGAACCTCGCACACTCAGCCCTCTCAGGGGCGGGGTGGGCAGGCTGGGGGTGCGAGAAGAGATTTTTTCTGACCTTCACTAGACTCTTCCTCCTCCTCATCATACTCCTCCTCCTCCTCCTCCTCGTCCTCCTCCTCCTCCTCGTCCTCTTCATTCCCAGGCTCGTAGCTCTTCGAGGCCTCCAGTTCCTCTTCACTCTTCCCTTTCAAAAGAGCATGGATCCTCACAGCCTCCTTCCAAGGAACACCGCCCAGGTCCGAGGTGGGCAGCGGAGGCTGCTCCTCCTCCTCGTCCTCCTCCTCCATTTCAGACTCAGAACTGCTGTGGGGAAACAACCACCAGCCAAAGTGAGGGACGACAGAAACCGAGAAGGGGATGGTTGAAGCCACAGTCAGGGCCGAGTGTCCCTGCCGAGCGCCTGCCTGGCCCAGTGTGCTCCCTGCCCAGGTAAGACACACGAGGGGATGGAGAGAGTGACGGAGGGCAAGAGGGACACTCGCACATGCGTCACCCAACAGGAACCCGTGTGTGCACAGTCTGGTGGGGTGTCCTGCTTGGTGGACAGCACCATCACTGAGTTCAGGCTCTCAGAGGCCCTCAGTCTGACAGAAACTCAGCCTGGGAACAGAGAACGGAGAGAAAGCCTCCGCTCACAGGGATCCACTGTTTCGTCTAAGGAACTCAGTTCTACTTGATGCATGTGGGTTGGAAGGCTCTCGTGAGAACCATGGCAGGGAAGGAGGAAACACCACCAAGAGGCCT
The DNA here is from genome assembly GCF_041296235.1 of Equus asinus. NCBI lineage: Eukaryota > Metazoa > Chordata > Mammalia > Perissodactyla > Equidae > Equus > Equus asinus. The sequence goes on along the minus strand of NC_091811.1, from coordinate 11,525,997 downwards.
ACACTGAAGTCTTAACCACAGATGCGGGCAGCCAAGTGCGTGTGCAGGAGGGAGGTGCATGTGCAATTCCACAGTGTCCCTGGAGTCCTCTGAGCTGGATGCTGTGGGGACACAGGGAGTGTGGCAGCAAAGTCCTGGCTCACCACAAAGTGACAGGACAGGGACCAGGGGAAAGGCTGGAGACAACTATCCAGCCCGGGGCTGTTGCTCTTGACAATCAGCTGCATTTCCCACCACTGTTCCCTTCACAGCCCACAGCCTAGTTCAGCTTGAAACAGGAAGCAGCGCTACATGCGAGGAGAAGACCCTGGCCAGGACTCACACAGCCAATAGCACGGATGCCCCTGCTAGGCGACACTCTGGAGCATTCGACCCTCCTCCCCTGCCCTGCGGAGAGAAGCAGTGCAACAGACAGTATGTGCATGACACTCGCTGACCGAAAATGCTGTCGGGTTCCAAGGCAGGAGAAAACCCCAAACATCATTGCACAAACAGACAAGTTTCTCAGACCCTGTTCATGGTCTGATAATTCCCCGAGTCTTTCTCAGGAGAGGCTTTGCCCTCAGAGAAGCGTGTAGTTGACTGGGCTGGAGGAAATTTGGCTTTCACAATAAACACAGTCCAACCTCTGGCACGATGCAGCCTCACACGCCGGACATGTCAGGCACGGGGGGCTGTCCAGTCCCGACTTCCTGTGATTGGGGGTGTTCTCCCCTCACCCAGAGCACGGCTGTGTGTGAGAGTGAGCAGAACACAGTGCAAAGGGACAAAGATGCCCCACGACCAGTGCTACTGGTGCCTGTGTAGTAATGAATTTAACCTTACTCAAAGAGACGTCTGGCCTTGGTCCTTGGCTTCTGGGAGGTCAACTCTGAGTGCTTGGAATGCCTTGCCTGATGGGAATGTCTCTGTTTCCCTGGGGGCCTTGGGTCATGGTGGGTGGTCTAACTGTGATTTAGGGTGAGGGCTGGCCACATCAGTAAGACTAACCATTTAGGGTGGGGGCTTTGGGTCATGTAGTATCAGCTGATCTGGAGACTGAGATCAACCACAACCACATGGGCAATCAGTCAGTCAATCAATCACTGTCTAGGTAACAGAGCCCCCAAATAAACTCTGGACACCAAGGCTTGAGTGAGCCATTACCCGTGGTTATCACGACACATTAATCCCAAGACAGTAACGCTGTCCCGACTCCACAGGGAGAGGACACTGCCCTCTGCACTTCTTCACTCGCTGATTGTATCTGGTACACTTTCCCTGCACTCCAACCACAACCCCGAGTCTAACACATTTCATTGAGTTCTGTGAGTCTTTCTAGCAAATCAGCACACCTGAGGGTGGTTTTGGGCACTCCTAAAGCTGGGTTCCTGAGCGTTACTGTAAATATTCAATAAGAACATGACTGCCCTTCGACCTTTTCAACCTTGTTCCCAGCAGAGACACAGATGAAAAGAAGTTAATCTTGTTAATTTGCTGTCTTCTTGTTTAACCTGAGGGGTGGCTCAAGGATCACAAGGACTTATGAGCTTGTTTTGCAGAAGAAAAGAAGCCTTTAAGGAGTTAAGGTCACCAGGTAGCCAGCCCCCAGCTGCTGTTGAGGCCTAGAAGTCCAATTTCCCAAGGGCTTATCTGGAGTGACAGAAACATAGATTTCCCCTGTTTTCTCTGAAACTCTTCCTGCCAAGCCCCCTTAGCTCTGTAAAGACTCCCTGCTTTCCTCTTTCGTTAAGGTGGATTTGAGAGAACCTACCCTCCCACCTTCTCGTTCGGGCCAGTTTGAATAAATCTCTGTCCATCTCCAGGCACTGGTGTCTCAGTGATTGTCTTATTGCGCATCAGGCACAGGAACTTGGGACTAAGAAGTTCCATGTCACTCCCACACTTCAGGTGGGTCAGAGTGAGGGCAGGGGCCAGCCCCGTGGCAAAGTGGTTAAGTTCTTTCACTCTGCTTGGGCGGCCCGGGGTTTTACCCCGTTTGGATCCCGGGCATAGACCTAGTATCGCTCAACAAGCCACGCTGAGGCGGCATCCGACACAGCAGAGCCAGAAGGGCCTTTAACTAGAATATACAACTATGTACTGGGGTCTTTGGGGAGAAGGAAAAAAACAAAACAAAACACAAAAAAAGAAGATTGGCAACAGATGTTAGCTCAGGTGCCAATCTTTTTTAAAAAAAAGGAAGTGAGGGCAGCCTTGTGGCTGTAATCCCTTCTACTTCTCAGGTGGCCACTTCCTCACAGTGCCACCTGGCTCTGCTACTTACCAGCTGTGTGACCCCGAGCTGATTATCTATGCTCTCTGAGCCTCAGTGTCCTCATCATAAGGAGGTCATGGTAATACCCACCTTGAGGGCATGTTGTGAAGATCAGGGATTTTATTGATTTTTATCGTGCTTGTGTCACACTCTGGGACTCTAGCTATTGATTTATCTGTTGACTCATTTACACATTCACTCATTCATTCAACAAACATTTCTGAGCACCTACTAAAGCTCAGCCAACACATACAGAAATAAAAAGAGCCAGCTCCTTACTGTAAGCAGCTCAGTTTGGTGAATTCACCCAACTAAAATTTACTGAGCATCTTCTATGTACAACGTGCTTCCTAAACACTGTAGGAAATACAAGGGTAACATACAAAAGATCCTCATTCCCAAGGGGAGATCAGATGCAAACAGGCCATGATAAAATAAGGTGGAACGTAACTACAGTGTGCTGGAGGGTTGGTAGGAGGCAGTTTAAAGTGGCAAACATAAGAATTTCGACCACGGAAAGCTTGGCATCTGGATTTTGATTATTTTTCAGTGTTTACTTAGGTATTATTTTTGCCTTACCTTCGTGATTTCATTTGTTTACTTTCTTATTAATTAACAAGGTGTAACCCAAAGGTATGTCATTTAACATTGTTCAAACGTGAAATGAGGGTAAGAATGCCTCCTATGCTCATCTTAAATTACGAACTTAAATTTAACTTTCTAAACCTTCAGGTGGGCAGATGAAGGCCAGCTCGTCCTTTCTTCACAGCTGAGCACACAAGGTCACCCCAGTAGTCAGCGGGCAGCAGCTTCTGGGGAGAGCGGCCTCAGTGCAGCCTGCTCCTCATCCCGTGCCACGCCATGAGGACAGCTGCACTGCACATGATGTGGGCGATGAACACCCCGGGATAGGGTCAACGAGGTCCCACTTACAGCTCTGAGAGCCACAGTGGCTCGTTTTAGGACAGCTCAAGGGCCATGGAGAATAGCAAGTGAGGCAGAGAACATACAAAACAGAGTGGAAATGTCAAGCCTTGACTCTATTCATAACCTACAAGCTCTGACTCCGTTTCTGAGAGGCCTTGCTACATGTTTCTGGAAATGTGAGACAGGCAGACTGGCCTCCCTCCCTTTGGGAAGGAAAGAGAGACACTGACACTGACAGGTGTTGCCGACTGTCCCTCTCCAGGCCATCACTTCCATGGGACCTTGGAGCAGTCCTCTGGATACGGCCAGGCCCCTTAAGTCACGCAAGATCTGCAGTGTAAATTCAGTACCTCAAGGCTCATTTTATGTCCTCTGGCATCTCCCAATGCCTGAATTTCTGGGTCTGGCCTTTGAAGAGGCTGGAAGAAGGGTGCAGAGGAGGAAGGAATCTGTAGTGAGGCAGACCCCGCCTTGGACTATGGCCTGGAAATTTCTTAAATGCAGATTATCACTATAGCAGAACAAAACGCAATATACCCACCCAACTTCTCTGCCCTTTTGGGAGGAGAGGATGACCTCTCAGGATGCAGCCTCCTAGGAGAGATGAGGCCAGAAAATCTAGTTGGCAAGATGAGCTCTCTGCTGTCCATCACAGCAGGCACCTGTTTGTGAACTTGTAACAATACATCGTTCCCTGTGACGTTCTGATGCAGGTCAGTGTCCCCTGGGTCACACTCCCTCTGAGAGCAGGGACAGCTCCCTGTGCCTCCCCGTGGTCCTAGCACAGCCAAGACAGCCAGCGCACACAGGGACCACACGCGGGACCAGGGCAGGCACTGCCTAAGCCGCCAGGCGTCAGAGGCAGCACCTCTGAAGCCCTGGCAGAGTTTCCCCACAAAGGAGCTGAGCCTTCCAGTCAGGATGAGCAGTATCTAGCAAAACCCTCCCGGCTGCAATGCACGCCCAGGCACTCATCTCGAAGTGCCTCCCGAATGTCCTCTCAGGTGCTCTCTTCTCAAGGGGGCCATGAGGGGCCCGGGAGGGAGAAGCAAAACCAATGGCACATGAACTGGATTCCAAAAAGAAAAAGTTTGCCCTGGACTTAAATGAGCTAAGCAGGGGTTCTGCTGGGCCAGGAGGACCGATCCAAGGATGACAATAACGGCAGTGGCAGCAAAGGCCCAGCGAGCCCTGACAACGCACAGCGCCGCAAAGGGCAGTGCCCACGGATTAGCTCATGCAGCTACAGGCGACTCTAGGACACAGCCCCACTATCGCGCCCACTCTTACAATGAGGAAGCCGAAGCTGAAGAAAGTCGGCTGATTTGTGTGAGACGCCAGGATTCCCACCAGGGTCCACACCAGGTCACCAGAACCAACCTCAGGTGTGGTTCTCCAGGACCCAACAGCTCTTCAGCCACTAGCAGCTCCCAGGCGGCAAACCCAGGGAGAAGATGGTGACCAGGCTCCCGGCTGCCTGGGTCTAACCCCACAAAGTGCATATTTCCGGTGGGCCCTGACCACGAACGAGGCAGGCTGCTGAGTGGAGGGTCACTTGAAGTTCTTGGGTGGTTTTCAAGGGAAAACAGGGAATCATAGCTTTTACTGTTAAATGAATCCACTCATAATCAGAGGCTGTGCAATCTCTGGCCTGCTCAGCTGCCCCTAGACCCCATCTACCCCGATAGCCAACTTCTGGAGGAGATGCACACCACCGTGACTTCTCCACAGAGGAACGTGATCCACGCCACAATCTGCACTGCGCTCAGCAATGGCCTGCTCATTTCCTGCCTCTGCGGGAGGAGGAGCGAGGCAGGAGAGCAACAGTCAGAACTCCTAGTTACCCAGAGTCCCCCTTGAAGGAGGGCTTTGCTCGTGGCGTTACTCTGAGGGAGGCAAAGCCCCTTTGGGCTGGCCCATCATCGCCTTTTGGAGAGTCCTCGGTAACCCTGGCTGCCCCGTCTGGGAAACGCACCTGCTTGCTCCGGCCCTCACTGGCTTGTTCTCCAGCGGGAAGAACATGTAGGCCCTGCAGGACTCAGGAGGTGACCTGCAGAGCCATCCTCACGGCCAGGGCGAGGGCTTCCAGATGGGCACTCATGGGGATCACGGCTAAAAACAGAAAGCCAGCTTCCTCTTGTCTTTCGCTGCCTCATCTCTCCCAGAGAAAATAAAAGTGCTATTTCCGGGGTCTCCTTTGGAAGACAGCCCCACGCCTCCCATGGAAGGGTCACACAGGTCACGAGGCCTGGGCCAAGAGTCAGAACTGAACCAGGAAGCTGACATAAGAATCACCCAGAGTGTCTGTTAGAAACACACATTCCTGGTCTCCACCCAAACCCACTGCATCCCACACTCCACGGGAGGCTGCAGGACTGGCTTTGTACCAAGTGTCCTAGTGGGTATTATTATCAGGGAAATTTGGGAAATTGAGAGCAGTGGTTCTCAAAGTGTGGTCTCCAGACCACAGCATCAGCTGGGAACCGTTTAGAAATGCAAATCTTGGGCTCCACCCAGACTGAAGCAGACCCAGCCAGGGCCCGCCCTGCCCCTGCGCTTTAACAAGCCCGTGGGGTGACCCTGACCAGGCAAGGTCTGAGCACAGCTGCCCCATGGCAAAGCGACTTTGAGTTAAACCCAAAGTCTGGCACTTAATCCAGTGTTTAAGGAAGCCAGTAGGAGGACTGCAGGCCTGCCTCCACAGTGAGGGGACCTGTCTCGTGCCTAGAACCACAAGGTAACAATCCTAAGGGTGGCATGATTCCTGTCACCGGGAGCCAATCACCATGCCAGTTGCCTTGTTTGATTTAATCCTCAGAACACACTTGAGGTGCGTGTCCTTTGCAGATGAGGAAACTGAGACCCAGAGAGGTTAGGAAACTTGCCCACAACTAGCAGGTGGCAGAGCCAGGCTCCGAGCGCAGGTGTGTTGGACTCCACAGCCATGTTCTGGGACACCGCCCTGTCCTGTCTCCCAGCAGACGCTGCAACTAGGAGCTCTTTAAACTTTCCATCAGAGCTGAGTTCCTGGGCGGGACCGGTTAATTCCCTACAACTCTGTCATTTCTCATCTTCAGGTCTAACATCCGTCAAGGACTTGACGGCTGAAAATGTACCTACCTCTGCTGGGTGCATAGGGAAGATGCAGAATGCGTGACACACCGTGTGTCTGACAGCTTCCCTGGGGACGTCAGACAACATCTGCAGGTCCTCCTCCGGACCCTCCACTTGGAAGAGACTGTTTATCCTGCACAGCAGCTAATGCTAGTTTCTTGTTTTTGCTTTTTAAACTTGAATTTAAGTAAGATGTGGGCATTTGTAGTACTATTTGACACTGATTTCCTCTTCTTCTGCCCTGCCTCCCATCCACACCGTTACAAATGCCAGACTTCACCTTTCCAGAAGCCTGCGCTGCGTTCTCTCAACTTGCTGCCCTTGGCCCCCATCTTTCAGTTTACAAATTACAGTGGAGGAAAAGGTGTTAGTGAAGAAAGTGGTCTGACCCACACTCACCCCAAGCCCACGTCACCACCTCTGCTTTGACTATAGGATCCCACCCCGAGAGCGGCCAGCGGGCTGTCCCTCATCTGAATATGGCAGGGAGTGGTAGGTCTCTGGGGTGCTCTGGGTAGAGATGCTGAGTTACGTGACAATGACATGCATAGTGATGGCTTCAGAGGCTGCCCTGGGATGCACAGAAGAGCTGTCCTGAGGCCGGCCCCAGAAGCACTTGACCCAGAGCGTGGCTGAGGTGGTGGAATGCAGCTGAGGGGCTCTGCCAGCAAACACCCTCTGGAAGACGTTCTTAGAACTTAAAAAAAAGGCTCTGCTTTCTTTATCCCCACACATTCCCTTGCTCATGGCTATAGAGAACCACCCAGTGTGTGACTCAAACATCTCCATGTCAATCCAAAGCCTCCACCAGAGTCCAGGGTCATGCAAGCGCTCCCACCCCAGGACCCTGGCCAGCACCCATTTCACCCCGTCTTTCTGATCTTCTGTTCTCTTTCGGCTCCCTTGATAACCTACTGAGCACTCTGAATCCTTCTGTACTGACAGTGGCAGGCATGGACAGGCCTGAGAACACAGTCCTGGGGTAAAGCATACTCAGGGAGTCTCGTGGGGGCTGGAGCATGCATGTGCCCCAGAGACACCACTCAGGTCAACACAACGAAAACACTGGACTGACAAAAAGCCACGTGCTGCTGTGCGTGGCCCCTGGGACACGAGTGTTTTGCTCCTCTCTTTACGTACAGGAGAAAGAAAGAAGCCTGGAGAGGTGAGGTGGCTTCCTCAAGGCTGCAGAGTGAACTAGGGGCTGAGTCTTAGCAGGAGGCCCTGATTCTACCCTGGCACTCCCTCCACACAGCCACCTGCCCCTCAGCAGCACCTGCTGTCCGGTGTGGAGGCGTCTTCCCTCGAAAACATCTGGAAGCAGACACCTGAGGGCAGAGCCTGTGAGTGCTGGGTTTTTAATTACCATTCCCATTAATGCTGAAGTGTCAAGGACATGACAGGTGTTCAGTAAACAGTCACGGAATCTCTGAATTAAGTGAAATGGATTGTGATCCTTACTGGCTGACAAGATGAGGAGAGAAGCCCTCAGTGATCTGGGGAGAATGGGTCACCATGCAGCAGGAAAACAAGAAGGCTTGAACCAGAAACCTTGAGTTTGCATCCTCGTCAGCCCCTAGTCACCATCAGTGTCCTTGCCTACAAAGCGACCAGATATACGCCCTCACCACTTTACAGGCTTCCTGAGAGGATGCCCAAGTGAGGTGATGGAGACAGAGCTGTCTGTAAATGGTCCGGCACCACATGGTCATAATAAAGGCAGCCACCACCTAAGGGAGTGTTATTCTAAACAATTCACGTGTCAAGTGCTGTTTTAAACAATTCATACATATCTCCTCATTTAACCCTCACACCGATTCTGTGAGGAAGGTACTGGCATTGCCCCCATTTCACAGATAAGGAAACGGAGGCATAGAGAGGTTGCCTGCAGGTGGCAGGTGGCACAGCCAAGATTCAAACTCAGTCTGCCTCGGATTCCACACTGCCAGCCAGGGGCTCTGCTGCCTTCTCCCAGCAGGCACTACATTTACCAGGGCCAGCCCCGCCACTGGTGCACACAGGAGACAGGGGTCGTAGCTCCTGCACACAAGCTCACCTGCTGGCCACGTCCTCCTCTGCGCCCTTGTCCAGCACGCTGCTCAGGTTGTGCTCAGCCTGCGTCTCCTCGGGCACCTCCTCCAGCTCCTCTGCCTGTTTCACAGACAGGCGGTAGTTCTCCAGCTCAATCCTTTCAGGAGTACCCCTCAGCCTCTTGGCAATGCTGGGCTCCTCCAGGCCATTCACACCTGAACCTGTGAGACAAGCAGAGAAGCAACGTTCTGATGACAAATGATGGGAACTGAACACAAGCCGTGGGGTCGACGGAGGAGGTGCAGGGAGGGAGGAGGCACCAGCGGAGGGAATATGTAAGTATCCATGGCAGCCACCACTCACTTCAAAGGAAGGAGGGACAGCCCTGGCCAAGGAGCCAGCCAAGGGACAGGCTAAGCTCATGCAGGTCCTGGATTTGGCAGAGGCCTGGAGAGAACCCTGCTGTGTGAGCAGCAGACCTTCACTGAGAGGAGGACAAGAGCCTGCACGTCTGCCCCTCAGGGCAGGTGTGCTCGCTCTCCCCCATCATTCCCGGACAACGGTGGTGGCTGGTTGGGTGAAGGGGCTTGGGACCCGAGGAAGCTCTTCCAATCAGAACCAGGCCCCTCTAAAGCAGCCTTCATGGAGAAGGCATGTCCTTCCAGCTGCCCCCAACCCCGAAGGTCCAGGATCCAGGAAAGGTTCGTGCACTGCATGCGGCTGAGGCACCGAGGTGCCCAGGCTAGTTGCTCTGCAGATCTTCTCACACTGTGGCTTTGTCTGCCTCCTCAGGATTAGACTCACAGCAAAGCACCACTGTCTAATAAGATGGCCACGTGGCGTGCTGTGCCCTCCCGCTGCACTTGGGCAGGAGGGTATGGTCAGGCTGCCTCACTCCTGGTCCCTCAGGGTGGCCTGCTTGCTGCAGGTAGTGCCCATCCACCTCTCTGTTGTAAAGAGACATTTTCCCCTATGTAATGAGTAAGTAGTCTTTGGGGTGATAATGTAGAAACTACGGGACTGCCAGCCCATTCAGTGGGTTTAGCGTCCACTGATGATCTTTGCCTCAGTCAATTACTACACTGGGAGCCACAAAATGATAATTTTTAAAATTTGATCATTCGTTCTCTACTATCATTCTTTTGCAAGAAAGAACTTTCCCCTTTCTCTTTATTTTTTTGAGTACCACCATGGACTCATGGATTTTGAAAAACTTAAAATGTTGTATTTGACTATTACGTCTCCTGAGACTCCCTTAATCCAGAGTCTTTTTTGATGTACCTTATTGTCCCAAATTTGGTCAGAGGAGGTCTACCACTTGTTCTTTACTCTGTTCACTGTAATATGATGTGGCATACAGGTTTAGAGTCAGACAAATCCAAGTTAGACACCTGACTCCACCAGTGATCAGCTGAAGGGAAGCTGGGAAAATGGCCTAAGTCCTGAGAGGCCATTTCCTGACCTACAAATGAAGACCACACCCGCCTCCCAGGGTTATTAGGAACATGGGATGAAATTACACGCATATATACAATGCACATGTGTGTGTGCCCCACACAGGTTATCTTCCTCTTCAACTTAAGCCCAGCACATGGCAGTATTTGGCAAACGTGAGTTTAGCAATACAGCTATGTCCAGTAACATTTTCACCACCAACTTGTGCATATTCTTGTGTAGTATGTTGTATCCATTTGCTCTGGATTACAAACAACAGTCACATGACAAAGAAAGATGGGAAGAGAGTTGCAGGTAGAGGGAGCAGCACTGGCTAAGGTATGTGACACGAAATGGCAGTTTAGTATGACTGGATCTTAAAGTGGGAGTGGACTTGAAGTGGCAGAGAAGAGGCAGAAACAGAGGAGAGATCAGGTCATGAATAGCCTTGCATCCTGGCCAGGACAGGCCATAACACTGGGTTTTGGCACGCAGTTTTCTACCAACTCAGTTGTGGATGACAGGTGGTCTATCAGGCAAAGCCTCGAGTCTCTACCATGCAGGACCAAAGGAAAGGAGCGGGAATATCAATCAGTAATTTCTGTGGCATGACAGCTTGTGCAGAAAATGTTATGGCAGCCTGGTACTTCTGTTGTGTGCAATGTTCTGAATCTCTTTGTAATATCATTAGAGAGAACTTCTTATGAATCCAACTAGTCACAGAATAAAATCTTAGTGCATCTGCTGGAATTGCCAGGATCTTTCTTCCAGCATCTTTCAAATTTACTAGAGAATCTTTACTGAAAAGCAAGACCCAGGGCATGTGCATTTACAAATTCAGGTGAATGTATAATGACAGAGTCTGGGCAAGAATCCTTGGGCTCACCTGTGCCCTGTCTTCACACTCTTGGGAACGTCATTTTAAACATCCCTGCTCCATTCTTCAACACTAAGCTCAAGGCCCCCAAAGTGTAAGCTGTGATGCTGGACTAGAGCATCTGGAAGAATAGGAAATATGTGGACTCCAGGTAATAGCAAAAAAGATGCAGTCTATACCAGATCAAGTTAGAAGGTCCTAGAAGAGACCGAAAAAAATTCCTGAGAGCCAAACAGAGATGAAGGCAACTGGTGGAGCTGGGCCTGGAGGCAGGGAGCACAGCGCGCGCGTGCCTCTCAATACCCTCCAAACCTGCCCCCGCCCCGGTGGGCACAGGCCCTAACTGCACTGGGCCATTGTTTCCAAACCCCAGTCTTCCTGCCCTCTCTTTCTCTTTCTCCTTAGAGAAACCCAGCATAAGACAGACGAGACGAGAAGGACCCCTGACTATAATGCCAGTTGGTTCTTTCCTTACCATCACGCATAGCCGACAACCACCCTCAACAGAAAGATGAGAAAGGGAGACCAATGAGAAGCACTGCCCAAGGATAATGTTTTGGGGAACTCCACGGATATGGGATAAAAATCAGTACTTCTTTGAGCTGGGAGAAGAAAAATAGAATAAAAACTGTCACTTCAGGGAAAGCAAACAACTAACACTCATCAGTTCAGATCCCAGTCACTTCAAGGCAGAGTGAACAGCACACTCACGTAGGAAAACATGCAAGAAGGGAGGTCTGTTTTCAGGGGGTACCACATACTGCTCGCCAGAATTCTACTAGGACCTTGGGAAACAAAGCAGAGTACACACTCTCTCTGCTCTTAAGGAGCCATAGGCTAGTCAGTATGGTGGCTCAAGTATTACGACTTACTCACGCTTGTGGTACTATGGGAGCACATCAAAGGGCAACTGAGCCCACCCAGGGATTCAAGGAAGGTGTTCTGGAGGATGACGGACTTAGCTTCGTCGGCCTTAAAAAAACATTCCGTGAGGTGGGTAATAATTTGTAAATGAGGTAACTGAAGTTCAGAGACATTAAGTAAGCTGCCCAAGGTCACACAGCTAGTGAGCAGTGGAGCCAAGATTTGAATCCAAGGAGGACAGCATTAACTCAGAAGACTACCATGCTGTCCCTAGACTTACGACATGAAGAGAAGAAAACAAAGGTGCACTTCCATAGAGTCCTATTCTGCTTTCCCCTTTGGGAGTCTTCACCATAATCTGCTCCTCCCATTATAATTTTCGAGATGAAGGATGCAGAACTTCATGAAAGTGTCTTAGAGCAGAGAATCTGGCATTTGGAATGACATTCTGTCCTCCTCCCAGTGTTATTTCTCTGGAATTTTTACAAAGCTCTGTGAACTAACAGATCATCAAGCAACAGAATCGGGAGCCCAAGCCCAGAGTCTGGGCTCTGGGGAGGGTAAACGCTGACTTAATTCTGGACTTGGCCACAATCAACAAAAAAGAAACCAGAAGCACTCAGAACTACGCAAATCATTCACACGTCAGTCCCCCAGAGAAAGGATGCTTTGGGCCATGAAAACTGTAAGAAGCGTCCCACTGGAGATTTCGTAAAAACTGAGGTGGAAGGAGCAGAGTCACCTCGCCACTGCCGCAGTCCCACCAGGGCCATCGGTCAACATCCGCGTGAGCCAGAACTCCCTAGAGCTCAGCGCAGGAAATGCATTGCAGGATGCTCCCTTGGGGCCAGGGCCCCACAGAGATCCCGTTTTCCTAGGGGAAGGTGGCACTCAGAGGGTATGTGGCAAATACCCAAAACTCACCGAATGCCAAAGTATGTCTAACATTCCTAGCCCATAGCCTCAAAATGCCACAGGAAATTTAAAAAAAGAAACCAACAAAATCAGCACTCTTGATTCTCTGTCCTGAGCAAAGGGACTATTTGCCAGATTCACCAGATGGTACTGATAAACTAAGCATCAAAGGGCTGACCGTGGAGGAGGCCTGGGCAGTGGCTGTAACAACCCTGTGACTAACAGAGAACCTGCCCCTCATCCCCCAGCCTTCCTCTCTCGTCAACTAATGGAAGAGCCTGGGAGGAGATGCAGATGTAAGAATAACTGTCAGACGCTGGTTTGGAAAGTCTAAGTATCATAAGGGTGGTCCGGTTAGTGGGCCACGACCCACCTGGCCCCTCTACCTCACATGCTTTAGTGCAACCACAAGCATACAGGGACTTGCAAACCTGATTCTTCAGACCTCAGGTCACTGGAGGTCAAGTCCAGCTTCACACACACTGAGAGGAAGCAGCGCCAGGATCGGGGTTGCAACCTAAACAGGAGAAGACTCTGGGCCTGACCAAAGGACTCTGCTTCTGAACAGCCACTGCCCACACGGGCTCCATCCATCATCCTGAAAGAAATATTTTTCCAAACAGGACAACCTGCTCTCAGCTAAAGTGCAAGAGCAGCCAGAAGCCTTTATTTGTATCCCATTTCTGGAGAGACGTGAGGGATGGAGATGATACTCAAGGGGCGGGGCTCCCAGCGCCTCAGCAGGCAGCTCTCTTTCCCTTTCCTTCCCGCACAGTCACAAAGCCCCAGTACCAGCTGGGGCCAGCTGCTGGGCACTTTAGGACTTTGGGCAACTGTCAAGAATGTCACATAAGAGATGGGGACATCTGAGGGCCTTCTCTCCCTCTGCCCATATTCATATCTGGCCTGTTTTCCCATTTTTCCTTCCTTCTTTATAAGCTTGGGAAAGCTTGAACGAAACCTGAAAGTCAGAAAAAGACTCAGGAAAAGGCGCGGAGAACTGAGATTGATTTTCATCACATTTCCCATATCTGTAAGTAGGATGGCTGCCAGGATTCACTCATCCAACCAGTATTTACTGAATACCTACTTCCAGCCAGGCGCTCTGCCGGTGGACAAAACACGCACACTCCCTACCCCTGGGGAGCCTGTGTTCTGATGGACTAAGGGTGGAGAGACCAATGACCCAGAGCATTAAAGGGTGTCAACTATGGCCATGTTCTAACAAGTAACGGCCCTGTGATTTGAAATGAGCGGCACCATTTGAGAAGAAAAATACACCTGCCATTTTGGAATACAGAGAGTCTCCCTTCAGGTTGTTCTCTCTGACTTATGTTTCCTTATCAAAAGCTACTGGCTATTTTTGCTGCAGCTTCTCTTTAAGGAAGATTAACTAAAGTCATTTCAGATGTCCACCTCACACTTCCACCTGAAGCCTTGCCTGCCCACGATCTTGCACTAATGACAGCACCGAGCCACAGCCCAGGTCTGAGCTACAAGGTCTCAGGGACGCGTTAAGGAAGAGGAAGCCTCTGGAAGAAGGAATCATTGGGCTGGCAGCATACAGGTAAACTCCCAGACCTGTGGCAAACTTGTCAGTGACTTTCACACTGCCTGGTTCACTGCCCTCAGAAACATTCAAAAAACACCCTGGGAAATTAGGGTGCCCCTCTTCACACAGAACCCTGATCCTTACAAGGCTGTAAAGGGGGGATCTATGCCTCAATTTTGTTTTCTCCCTGTTCACGTTGGAAATGATAGAGCTGCTACACTCTCTCATGCCTTCTCATGCTGGGAAGCATGAATGAAACCATTTGAGTTGGTGGCTATTCTAAAACAGAACCATTGTTTGGCCCAGAGAGGCCTTACTCTACGAGACAAGGCACGGGTGTTGGGCCCTGCTTCCTTTCAGGACAGATTAGGCTGATGCTGGACCCCAGTGACTTGCGCTGGGCGGGTCAGTGGGTATTAGTCCACTCCTTCCATCTTGCTTCCGGCTAAAGTTCCTGTGTGAGTTGTTGCTTAGCTGTCTGAAAAGCGGGCAGGGCACACACCATCCAAATTGAGTGCCATCTTGGCGTAGAAACCTAAAACAATGGCATGGGTCACTCTGCCTCGGGGACTTCACTGCTCTAGTGAAGCTGGACAATGTGACCTGATGGCTGCGGGAGAAGGGCTGTGGCCTGTGTCTAGGAGGGAGACGTCACTCCCAGCCTTAAACTCAAGACAGGGAAGAAAGATGTACTAGGGGCTAGTTAAAAGGCCCTGCAGACCACAAAGGCCTTTCTTTGCTTATTAGAAAGGGCCTGGGACCACCAATTTGGGCTCTCCCACTCTTTAGCCTGTTGGCTCATTTGCCTTAGCAGACTCTGCTTTGACCAGGCTCACATTTTACAGCTATTTCTCATTATAAGAGGGCACAAAACACTGCAAGGACTGCAGCTGTGCACAGAGAGGGATCCTCTTGCTTTGGAGGCCAAGGAAAGAAGTTCCCAAGCCACTGCTATGGCAAGGTGACTGCTGCGTCTGCACATCTACCCTCCCACAGACTCTCCTGTGGCTCCTACTGGCAAGGAGTAGGAGTTCACAGAATTTTTCCAAGATCATATGACACAAGGGCAGCAGGTGTTTGCTTGTGAAGTAGCTGATGAAGGCATAAGGGCAACTACCTATGTCAGGCACTATGACAGATATACGGCATACACTGGCCACCGATTGTCACAACACTCCCATGTCACTATTATTACACTGGGGGTCTGAGTCTCAGCGATGTCAAAGGATCAAATGAGGCAGGTCTGAGACTGAAGCTAGGACTCCTTCCACTCAACCAGGCAGGACAGATTGTCAGTTGCCCCTCAAACAGGAACAATCTGTCCTTCATTTGGGATAACTATATTCTCATGTGGAGGCATGGAGAAAAGTAGGTCACGTGGATTCAGGGGAAGCTCAGTTACTTTGGAGATATTTAGTTACCAAGAGTTGGGAAATTCTGAGCCAAATATTACACGACAGAGAGGCTAAGGAGGGAAGTACCCAAGAGGGAACAAGTCGGAATTGCACCAGGAAAACCACCCACACGAACATGGGGACGCCATGCAGATGGGGAACACTGAGGGCACTCGCCCTCCTCCACCCGGACACGGAGGGGCGCCTTCACCACCACAGCCCTTTGTTCTCAATCTGTGTGGTCCTGTGGAACTTGGGCTCTTCAGTTAGTTTTCTAATGTTAAATTATTTTTACTATTATTATTATTACAGTATCTCCCAAAGGTGCCTTTTTGGCAGATGGAAATCCTGGCACACATCACTGTATCTGGCCAAGGCAAAGGGGTTTCCTTTAAGATGTATACCCTACTCTCCACTGAAAAAAGTCTTACTAGTGCATCGTGTAGCTGTCTTGATAATGTGTTTTTCATGTATTGTAATATCCCAGATAAAGCTTGACTTGGTCCTTAACAGTCAGCTGGGTCATCCTACAAACGACTGCCTCTTTGGTGTCGGGAAGCTGTGGGCATGTCTAAAGCACTGGGGTTTGGTTGTGTTGTCTCAAACTCTGTGAGAGCTGTGCTCTAGCTAATATCCCACCTTCCTTATCTGGCTGCCCACCTTCACACACCTGAGGTGAGATCTTAGAAAGGAGTCACTGTTGTGCGTGGGCCTCGAACTAATTATTTTAACTTATCAGCTCACATACGTGCCTGACAAACCAAGAGATTCTACACCCCTAAATAAGTAATCTACCAAATCAGCCCAATGGTGGGGCTGAGGCAGGTAAAGGGGCGACAGCTCAACAAGGCAAGCCGAGACGGCCCCTCCTCTCCTACTTCTGCCCACTGCTGCCCGATGCTGCCTGCGGGCTCTACTCAGAAGGGGAGCCTCTCAAACAGCTCTTTCAGCAGCTTTATCACATCATCCCACTCCTGTTCATGCATCTAAGGAATGCTTCTTTGTGTTTCTGCTGTCTATTAGGGTCTCAGAGTAGGAGATCAACAAAGCGTTCTGAATAAATGATCAGGATAAAAGTTCTAACCTTCAATCTAAACTGGAATAACACTTCACTATAATTTTAAGAAACTGAACATATTCTGGTCTCAGTTTCCTCATCTTACCACAGTAACTTAAGACGTCTATGTCTCTCAAGTAGCTCATGCTGGACAGGGCCCCAAAGAACAAGTGGGACATGTGCCACCCTGTGAACAGGGCACGTCTGCCAAGACAGTAACAGTTGCCTCAGCACCTGAGAAAGAGAAATTCCCAAAAAGATGCCACATCTTAGAGGATTCCATGCCTTAAGGCCCTAAAAAGAGACTCTCTGCAATGATCGGATGTCCTAAAACAATGATTTTGCTCCCTGGTAAGAGCAGTCCACCCCCGCGAGCAGCCTGCCCACTAGATCAGGCCCAGAAATGGAGAGCGGAGGCGGGGCAAGGCAGGGAGGGAGCTCGAGTCCGCATGCGGGAACTCCAGGCTGATGCGCTTCTCCCAAGATGCTGAGGTTAAATGCCAGTGCCCCCATCCTCCGGGGCACTTCAGTCTAGAGTGTGTCCCAAGCTGGCTCCGAGGCAGCCCAAACACAGACAGCTGCACAGCCCCAGAGCAGGCTTGGTCTCTGAGCCATGAGAGTGATTTTCAAAGTCTTGGGGCTCTGCGCATAACCAGACTACCAACAGGGACAAACCCACACCCCAAGGGAAGGCTCTCTCAAACAGGTTCCCTTTTAAAGACGCAAAATCTCATAAACAGCATTCCCTTAACTAGCTGAAGATATATTTTTGGAAAGGAACTAAAATGGCCTCCAGCAAAGCCCACAACTACTACTTGATGCCCCTATCTATCACAGTTACGCCTTTCTTTTCCTGTCAGAAGGTTACTGACACTGGCCTGGAAAAGAAACAGCAGTGCCTAGGGACAGAGGCCACAGAAGGCTGATGGGACAGGAGGGCACTGAATGGACTCAGGAGAACCCTCTCTCAGGAGTGACGTGGCGGCATCAGCTGCAGTGGTGGCCACAGTTCTCTGGCCGCCCATAAAGCACCCATCCTTGCCCTGATTCTGGAAGAGGAAGTCAGACTCCTTCTCCTACAAATAGGTCATGAGGTCGCACTGAGGTCCCTGAGGGACAGGGCTTGCGGGTCAAACGAGCACAGATCCAGACAGTACCCAGGACTGCTGTGACCCTAGCTCTACCCTAAGACAAAGCTAACTGACTCCTGCTTAGCCCTCTGACTTCTGGGTCACAAGTTGAAAATTCAGCTTAATGTAAACCCTGTCTGTGACTGTTTTTACTTGTGTTATGACAGTGAAGAGCCCCCAGGGTGTCACAGAAATAGGAGGTGACGTCATATCACATCCTTGCAGGCTGAGGAAAATGCAATGCCAAATTTAGCCAAGCCTTTGCAGTCTTAATCCTTCCAAAGAGCTGGCACTCAGTATAGGTCCTCTCCCCGCCCATTCTGTGGAAGACGAGAGAGGGCCTAGCCCTTCTCACTGTTCTGTTTCCCCAAATCTCTGCTGGTTAGGAATACACCCCAATGGGCCATAGTGTCCTAATCCCACAGGACGCACAGACCTGAGAGGGACACCATCAGCCAGTGAGTAGAAATAATCCTAACTCACTCTCTCCTTGAGATCACTCTAGCATCTTCTGGAATCCCCACCAATGATAATCTTATTTGTTATTCCTGTAACGCTCTTAAATAAACAAGTTTCCATATATTTCAGCTTATTTGCTTTTTACAAAAATCTTATGAGGTAGAAAAGAACAGGTGGCATTTTTTCCATTTTATAACATGGGGAAACTGAGGCTCCGGGAGCTTCATGACCAGAGATGGCAAGGATCATAGGCTGCAGAACTGGAACTCAAACATGCATCTTCTGTTTTCAATATCTGTGCTTGTTCCATTTAGACCCAGCTCAGTTCACTGAGGCTGTGGTCACAGAGAATGAGCACATTCTGGGGATGCAGGGACAATTCACTGTGGTACAGGAAAAAAACACTAGAATTTCTGTTAATTTATTTTTTAGCCCTGCCTTCTAGAATGTTTGGTAATTGTCTGCTAGCTCACACAATATTAGTATAGGGGGACCAACATGGAAGTAAGGATCCAAATGTTGGGAAGTGTGTGCTCACAACTTTAACAGGGGCAGCAGCAAGACTGAGAGACCGCTATTGTCAAATGTCACCGTGGTTCTGCATCACTTTTATTATCCTCAATCACTTTCTTGATCTCCTACTGGGAACAATAAATTTGAGGTTAACTGCATGTCAATGTCACGTCTGTGCTTTTGATGTTAGTCTAGATCAGTGGTTGCAAACTGGGGTGATTTCTTTCCTTGGGTCATTCGGCAATGTTGAGACATTTTCGGCTGTCACAACTGAGGTAAGGGGTGTACTGATAGCTAACACGGAGAGGCCAGGGATATTGCCAAATATCCTACAATGCCTAGGACAGCCCTTCAAAACAAAAACCTCTCTCACCAAAATGTCAACAGTGCTGAGCTTGAGAAATCTGGCCTAGAAGTTATATCAAACTATTTCTAATCTCTCACCAAGAGGCCAACTAATTCATCAGACACTCTGACGGTGGCCTGATGGGACTCGGTGCATTGAAAGCACAGCCATGAGCTCAGGAAGCTTCATCTTGGTTGCCACGGTAAGACATCTTGACCAGTGGAAGTACAATATGAAGGACCAACTGAGAACTGTGATGCTGAACAGATGATTTGGCTTGTTGTCCACAGAGAGGAAATCCAGGGAAGATGTTCACAGGCTGAGTGACAACCTCGTCCCAATGCCACACACTGAGCAAATACACAAGTCACTGCACAAGGCAGCTGGGCACTTCACCATCCATGGCACAGCTCCACTTACAAAGGATGGCTCTGCTCCTTCACTGCGATGTCACTCAAGGGCAACCTACACAACGCCCGCCCCATTCACGTCTGTCTGCGTTTGAGCCCTACTAGGCCAAAGCAGGACCTAAGTAGACAAAAGATGAGTCTGATGAACTATTCTCCTTTCACTTACTTTTTCCTAGCTGGATGCTGGAAGTCTGCTGATGGATGGAACAGCCCTGTGACATTACAGCAGGTCCTCTCACTAAACCTAGGGAGAAGACTAGACTTAAAGATACGACGTGGAAAAACAAAGCTTTCTCTCTGTGTTCTTAACTCTTCTTTTTTTCCATTATCCAAAAACGTCCTATTGGTGAGATCCAAGGGCTCCCTGTCACAGCATGCCTTTCCAAGGCTATGTTTGCACATGCTCAGGGGACTTCCCGAAAGCATTTCTGTGCCAGAACCAAATTTCATGCAACAGGGCAAAACCAAAACTGCTCATCTGGAATATCCACATTTAGCCCAAAGATTTAAAAGTAAGTCATTTCAAGTGTGAGGTGAGCCCAAAGTGGCCCAAAGTTGGATAGATAAGAATTTCCACGTTTCTCTCCTGTTACAGGTGATTCTGCTCCAACTGTCAGTACAAAGAGATGTACAATCATCTCTCTCTTTCCTTACATCCAAAGGCCACTCAGGGCCAGGGCAGGTAACTTCTCATGTGGACTGTGAATGTAGTTACAAAGGCAGTAAGAGAATGGAAATGTCAGCTCAACCATCACTGGGCCTTTAAAAAGTAGAATGAAATGAGATGGCAGAGCAAGAAGATAAGCCAATGGATCTGTAAGTCAGAAGTGAGTAGACTTGGGGCCCAGAGAGCAACAGGAAACATCCCCTCGAACTATAAAACCCATCTCCTCCAGATTCTCGCTCTCTGCTCCTTACTCCAGTATCTTTCCAAAGGCATGTTCCTAGCCCTGGGGTGACTTCCAAAGAAGTTGAGGGACATATATTTCCCAGGAATAATCGAATGCATACTCAGTGATTTATATGGGGCATTGTTGAAGCATATTAAAAAATATATTATTTGTGGAACTAAACACACCACTCTCTCCTCTTACCAAGTGTGGTCAGGCTGAGGGTGGAGAATGGGTGAAGGGAAGCTGCATGGCGCAGCAGGGACACAATGCTCTCAGGTCCTCTGTAGAGTCTGTCCCGACTCTGCATTGATCAGTTAGGTGGCCTCGATCAAGTCTGCCTCACCTCCCTGTGCCTGTTTCCCCATCTGCAAAATGACACCACCTCACAGGCTACTGCGAGGATTGAAGAGCAACGCCCACAAAGCACCCAGACCGGGCCTAGTTCACAGCAAGGGCTACATGTCAGTTACGATCGTTGTTGCTACCATGACCATGTGCCTTTCCAGGTTGTTTTCTGTAAGGTAGGATGACAAGGACCACTATGGTAAATGAACCAGTATTAATCATATGGGACAAAATAACAGAAGTCAGCACACTTCAAGGTTTACTCCCTATTTTTATTTGAGGAAAAGACTTCAGCAGAGGAGGGGGCTCTCTTGGTTATAAATAGAGACGGCCCCTCGGCACGGTACTCTCAGCAGCATGGAGGACGGTCGCCAGCTCTCAGCAATAGAGCAAAGCCAACAGACTGTGGTCTCTCCTCCTGTAGCCCATGAACTTCCCTCACCCCAGGTACCCAGTGCCGCCTGCTCCTCTGGGGATCCAAAGCCTTCCATAAGGTTTCGACTGCCCTGGAGCCACCTTCCTTGCACCCTGTGTCCCAGTGTTACTGGGCCTCCACCAAGGCCCATGCCCTGAGAAAAGGGAGCTCAGATGACAGGCAGGCAGGCAGCTGGTTCACAGTAATTCACACGAGACTAAACTCTAGGAGAGAATATTTGCTTTTCAAAGGAAAATCTACTAACCTAATTAGGTCTCTAGTTGGTAAAACAGTGGGAGGAAAATTTTGTAGCTGGTCTCTTTCCAACCTGGTCTTTCTAGATCCTAGTTTAGTTCTAGAAAACAGGGAAACAAGAATAAATAAGGTGTTATAATCCTATTATAATTGCTATCAGCTATTCCTCAGTTACCAGATTGAGTTCGGTCCAAGAAACCCACACAATGGTTTAGCTTCTTAGAGACAAACTCTTTTCCCTAAGGTCCCAGCTAGAGTCTACTTAATCACACTTTTAAGGTTTGAACTCTGAGCAGCTACCAAATACCAAGAGGACTACCCTCTCTGGCATTCACTTGCACAGTACTCCTGGCTGTAATAACCTTGAAAGAACACGAGAACTCAATGCAAACATATTTAGGCTTTAGCCAGTGAAACAGCCCTGATTTTGGTCATATAGTTGCTGAGGAAGACCAAAACCTGCTGCGCCCTGTGTTCTGGTGCCTTAGGTCCCCACCTGGGACCACCATCCTCAGCGACTGGATGCGGGCCTGCCTCTCTGCCAGGCTCCCGTCTCTTGGGGAGCAGGCTTTGATGGAGGCCCAGTAGCACTGGACACAGGCTTCAGGGAAGGTGGCTCTGGAATCTCAGAGAAGCAGGTGGCCCTGGGTGTAAGGGCCGTGAGTTCTTATGGTGACAGGTGTCACTTAATATAAAATAATTATGAAAGAACTACAATTCCAGGCAAGGACCTAAAAGAAATCAGACTACGCTATGAAATAATGGTGATAAAGTAGAAGGAATCCTGATATTTCAAAGAAGTACAGAATAAGGGGCTCAATCACTTAATAGGTATAGACAAGACAGTTTCACGCATAATGTGTAATTACAATGAGCTGGCTGGGTACAGAAAGAACAGAGGCAAAGAAAACATAAGAGGGGGGCTGGCCCCGTGGCCGAGTGGTTAAGTTCGCGCGCTCCGCTGCAGGCGGCCCAGTGCTTCGTTAGTTCGAATCCTGGGCGCGGACATGGCACTGCTCATCAGACCACGCTGAGGCAGCGTCCCACATGCCACAACTAGAAGAACCCACAACGAAGAATACACAACTATGTACTGGGGGGCTTTGGGGAGAAAAAGGAAAAAATAAAATCTTTAAAAAAAAAAAAAAAAAAAAAAAAAGAAAACATAAGAGGCCATTAGAAATTCTGACTCAATGGTAAGGATTTTTCTTGTAACTACCCTTGCATGGCCCCAAGAGAATCTGTTCTGTAGTACGGCAGAGCTGGGGCCCTGGACTCCCTTTCTGCTGAAATGTGTTCCAAAACTTCCCCTTGATGCTGACAAGGGCCCTGTGTGAGGGTATGAGCCTTCTTCACACGTTAGGGGCTCTCTGACTACACCTGTGCACACGTCTCATTCTGGGAGGAAAAGGACAACATAAAGGCAAGGTCAAGTTTAGTTAGCTTGAGTTAGGGTTTGGGTGCGGGCAGTGACTCAACCTCTTGCCCACTGTCCTTCTCAGAGGCCCACTGAAGTGCCTCAGATGTATTCAGAAAATGTTAATAAAGTATGCAAAGCTATGTGGAAGTTGACCCACAGGAAGTAAAAGGGAGCCATTGTTCCCATGGCTGGTGAAACCTGGAAGTAATCAAAGGAGAGTCATATGTACATGCCTGGAGCCCTACCTCTCTCCCCTGGCATATGGAAGGTGTTTCTGCACAAAAGCCTACCCCACCCCAAGAACATAAGTGGTGAAGAGACATGGCGCAATTGTGAAGAAAGAGGTGTCAGCAGCCAACACACAGTTGGAAGTGTGGGCAGTGATGAGAGAGGAACACACAGGCCTGTGGCCTAACCCAGCAGGAGCACCCGTCTGACTTCCCTCCCTCATTTTATTATGACTCATCTACTTGTTTGCACTTGCTGGATGCTTGGCTGGATCAGAGTTGCAAGGTAAGGACTGGTTTTGGAGTCTCAATGAGGTTTTAAAGCTTCGTGGAAGTTTCTCCCTGAAATCCTGTGCCTGGCTATTATATTTAAGAGAACCCCAAGTCAGTGTTCTTTTTTATATTTGTACCTCAGGGGGACACTTGTAGGACCTCGATCCTACAAAGCATCACCCTGCCCTATTTCTCAGTATGCAAACAGAGCGGCCTACTTTCAGTGCCTATAGTGCTTGCACGTCTGCACCACAGGAGCCCTCCTAGGGAGTGTCTAAATTAGGGAATCGCCAGGGAATTTATGAGAATAAAGAGAAAGGATCTCAACAAGTTTCAGAAAGAAAGGAGACTCAAAGGGAATTCTCCAGGGTCTTCACAATGGGCGGCACAGAATCATGCCAGCTGTCACCACCTTCCTGTTAGATGTTGCAGTACATTGTTCTGAACAATGACGGCTCTCCTCTCTTCTATTACTGGGATAAGGGAAGGCAACAGCAGCAAAGGTTTAAAACTTGAAAATTATATACATTTATCTATTCATCCCTATCATTGATTCTTTGTCAATTTATTAATCACTGCTTACTATATCCCCACATCCCAATTCTTTTTCTACCAGCCTTTTGCAGGCACCAGAATACTGATTGACTTATTTCAGAGAAAGGGGAACAACAGACTATAAGCTTGGGAGATGGGGAATGAATAGGCCAAGGAGGCACTCAAACTCTCTGTTGGGATAAATTCTGAACCAGCAATGCTCTGAGGATTAAAATGAAACCAAAGACAGTGTTCTGGAAGAGCTGGAAGCCATGCAGGGACACAGATGCACCCTGTGGGGAGGAGTCTGGTTACTTAGAACGCCTGGAGAATCTGGCACTCTGTCGCTCCATCCTGTGGAGAAGCCCAAGAACTCTTCAAGCCCCAAGAGGGCTGCTTCAGAATACAGTAGGCCAGCAACGCCTTGCTAACAACACACACCCGATTTCCTAGAGCTCAGCAGAAGCAGACATAGAGCCAAGTGCTCCCCCTGCCAAGTGCCCTCTTTTGGTCCAATTCAGCACCCAAGCTGGGCTGTGCCACTGTGGTCGGCATGTAGACACAGCACAGGAGGCCACCGCTGCTAAGGTCACAGCAGTATCTGTGAGAAGAGGATAGGCTTAAGAGTGGCCAAGCAGAATTGGATACGCTAGCTCGGCATCCAGGTCACAGCAAAGACAGCATGGGAGGCACGTCAGCTGGGGAGGACAGAACAAGAGCCTCCAGTGTCACCAGGAGCAAGGTCAGCGCACCCTAGGCAAGAGGCTCAAGGTAGTGGAGACAAACGTAACTGCCCCGGTTCCCAAGAACAGCCAGCTAGAGTCAGAGACAGGAGAACGGCAACTGGCCCCGCGGCCCGCGCCACATACGGGCTCAGCATGGAGCTCCTGTCCCTCCATCTGCTCCGCACACAGGCTGACCGAATGTGGGGCACGGGGAGGTCCTCCTCACTCTCTTCCACCTGCAGCTGCTACAACGCAAAATGTCTCCCACCATGCCAACCCCGCTGAACAGGAGCCCCTCTGTTAATCTTATTCCAGGTATGAACACCCTGATTCCCCATCTTAATAATCTGCACTCTCTCCCTGACCCCACCCCAGAAGCGAGAGTCCAGAGGCACAACGGCCTGCAAGCCCCCTCCCACCCTCCAATCAGGAGAAAGGGAAGGAAAAGAAAAACTCAGAAACCTGCAGATTGTTTGGAATTTATTCTCTTAAATAAGAATAACATTTGTTAAAAGAAAATTAAAAGCACAACACCTTAGTTTCACAGTAACGGCAAAAACAAAGTTACACAATTAAATTAAAAAACTCACAAAGAAACACACCGAAAACTCACAACAGCACAGGTTAAAAACAAGGCAAAAACAAAGGCTTTAGGGAAGGCCCGAAGTGGACGGGTGACGTGCCCTTGCACAGGTCATCCCCCTTGCTCTGGTTCCTCTGCACCACTGCCGTGGGGACCCGGCTTACTGCCTCCTCCCCCCACACTTGCCTTCACCCTAAGCTACAGGGCCCAGAAAAAAGGGAACCCCTTAATTCACTGCTCAGGCCTTCAAGGCCACGCTGAGGCCCCTTGTAGGAGGGACTAAACACTTCCACTGTCCCACACTGACACACCCGACACTCAGAGCCAGGGAAGGTGCAGGCACGGACCCAGGGGGGCCGACACTCACACCTGAGAGTAGAGCAGAGGGAGCTGAGGCGTCTGGCTCCCTATGGTAGTCCACGAGCGACAAAACCTGCTACGTAATCTGCTCTTGAACCAACTTCCTGAGGTTGGGAGTGTGTCCTTCTCATTTTGAGATACCTACCCCCGAAGTCTCCCTCCACGGGGGTGCTGGGCTGCGCTGCCTCCTCCAAATCCCAGCAGAGCACCAGGCCAGGCCAGTGGCACGGCCCCCAAGGAAAGAGCTCCCCAAGAGTTTGTTTCCCAATAAGAGGCTTTAGAAACAGCTTCATTCTTATTGTTGTTATTATTATTTAGGACATGATATATAAATACTATTTGTATATATGAAATTAACCCTATATAAATATATATGTGCATATATATATAAGTATTCACATATCATCAACTACGACTCTCGGGGCAGGGTTACAGAATTACGCTGGGTTTCCAAATTCTCTTTGCTCTACTAACAGGTTTTCCAAAACGCCTATAAGGGAAGAGGGTTTGGGAAGCAGCGAGAGGATTTCCTCACTTCCTCCTGACAGCTAGGAACCCTAGGATTGAATGGAATTCCTTGTACTGCATGGCTATTCTAGCTGGTGTGGGAAACGCCTGCACTTCCTAACGGCCCAGTCAGCATGCAAACTCTGGAACCTAATGGTGATCATGCAAGGGGCGTGATGGACAGGGAGCAGGCACCTGCCACTTGTTTCTCTGCTAGGCGACCTTTTAAGTTAAGATCGTCTTTTCCATAAGACTTTCCATGAAGTGTTTCCCTCATCCCATCCCCGTGGGCTGGACTAGAAGAAAAGCTCTTCTGTTCCCTTGTTGTGCTATCCCATAGCCTTTATGCTTCACCTTTGGTTATATGAGATGTAAAGGGGATTCCTCTGGACAGAAAAAGGATCCAAAAAACCCGCAAATATCCCACTTGGAGATTTTCTTTGTCTGTTATTGTCCAGACTTTTCCTAAAGTCAGGGCAGGTACTAAGAAGCCAGAGTAGGAAAATAGGTGCTGGGCCCACTGACCTGTAGCCGTGAGTTTAAAAGCTTGGAAACAAAGCGTTTACAGACGTGGAGAACAGAAAAGAGGGTTTCTATACTGAAAGCACATTAGACACAAACCACTGTAAAGCCTGTGCCCCAAGCGCTAAAGGAGGCTGCGGCTCCAGATCAGGTGCTGGAGAAAGCACCGTGGAGCAGGCCCGGAGCAGCTTCTTTTAACTCATGAGTTTGTTTTTTTGGCAACAGCACTAATTTTGGCATAAGGGAAGAGAATATAAGGCAGAAGAGGGAAATGCCACAAAACACAGAGGCAGTGCAGAGCAGGAGCACAGGCGGCCCACACGCCAGCCACGGCCACAGCTTCCCTGACTCTGCCTCCAGGGGATGGGGCACTGGGAGGTGGTTTGTTTAGACAGGGAGAATCAAGTGCATCCCTTACAGCTTCTTGTCTGGGGTCCAGCAAGGAGACACACCTGGATATCAGTTAATGGCTGCCATCTAATACACACATTCTGGAACCCTGAAACACCTGAGTTTTTCTGAAAGTTTTCAAAAGGAAATTCTAGCTAACCAATCAAAGCTTTAGTTTGGGATTTAAAGAAGCAAATCCCTTTCAAAGGCAAAAATTTCACACCAACTATGAAATACTCCCCATAATTCTGTTCTTTTTCTAGACAGGCTGACAAAATCAGACGCCGCTGAGGGAAAGTGCTGGTACTCTGGAGTGAGTGCAGACTCAGCCATAGTTTCTAAGAAGCTTCAGTCTCCAGAGGCGGATCCCGAATCCCACTGCTCCTAGGCTCTGGCCTTCCCACTGCCGCGAGGGGACCTTCAATGGGGGGGATAGCGCCTGCCTCTTTCATCTTAGGGGTTCAAGGGTGACCCTTCAGGACGCCGCATCGTGAACTCCTTTGCTAACACAGGCAAGTCACCTTCAGGATCAAGAGCCACGGGGACTGTGACACCTTTAGAGCTCTGACTCTTCCTTAGTTGTTCTGATTCTTGACCAACACTGCCAGCTCTCATCTTCTCTCCCTGCCTTGTAGAATATTATTCTCCTTCTCTAAGGAACCCTTCATTCTTTAGACCCCTAAAGACCTAAAATCCATTATGCTTTCAAACTAGACAGTAAGAATGGCAAATGGAACCGGCTGGGAATGCGAACACACTCGGCTTGCTCAGAATGACCTGAACTTCACTGTGCTTAACTCTTTGTTAAGAACCCTATATCCAAAAAGAAACTTTAATTTCTTTGAGTTGTTTTATTGAGTAGCCAGGTTCCTTGGAAAAACCATCTCTGTGGAACAAGGCCCAGACAAACACAGTGGTGCTCCCGCCTGGTCCAATGCACATCCTATGGTGTGAAGCCGAGCCTCTGTCCAGACCCCTTTGGTTATTTTTCTCTTCCAGCGCCTCCCCCTAGTGCTCTGAGAGTGCCCCCTGAAAATGTCAGCACTTCATGAGAAAGACAGATTGTAAAGGGTTCCAAGGCTAGAGGTTTCAAGGTCATTCGTAGCTTAAACATTGCTATAAAACATGGGTCTCACCTGTAGGGGACTTAAAGAGCGTCCCCAGACTGTAACAGGGCACACACAGCAGCAGGGGCCGAGTTCGCCTAGCTTGGCTGTGGTTGCTGTATCTCAGCCTAGATATCACAGCACCGCCAGCCTCTGGGCACATCCTCCTCTCCCAGAACTGGCACCACGGCTTCCACCAGTGCTTAGGCACGGGGAAAGAAGAAACTCTGGGAACCTCTTACTTGAAGGCCGAGTGGATAATTCTTCTCTTTTCCATTATGGAAATTCCACTAGCAACTCCTTCTCCATAGTTTCTGGCATTACCTGATAATCTTTATTTTTATAAGGTAATTTTTGGGAGTTTGTAAATGGCTGCTTGAGATATATTTTCTCTGAATGAGAGTAAACGTGTGACAAGCAGAAACACGGCCCTGTTGACTTCCTCTCTCACCTACACAGTGACCCTGGGCTGTGAACATCTGGGCTGTATTGAGGGCAGCAGGACCACCTAGCAGTTTGTGGAACTGTGGACACATCTCACAGGCTGGTTTAACATAAAGCAGAGAGAGGCAATTTTAAGGAGAAACACACAGTTCTTCACAACGAGCCTAGTGTCCATGAGCCTTTCCCAGTCCTGCCCCACTGAGGCCAGAACAAATGTTTTTAGAGGTAGGGATGGTGTCATTCACGTCCTGACAAGGAAATGGTTAGTCAAAGCGGGACAAATTAGGGCTTGATCCTCTTTAGAAGTTCAAATGTCCCAAAGTGATCAGCACAAGGCATGTCCTTTAGCAGGGACAGGTCAAATAGAAGAACAGTGTCAGCTCATCGAGACACCTCAAGAGGGACTGGGATGCAAGAGTCTCAAGTGCAGATGAACACAAATCCAGATCACGGGGCCTTTTCACCATTCCCCATGCTCTGTCAAAGGAGTCTGAGACAAGGAACTACAGAAGGCCCTGCAACTCTGGATTCTCACTTGCATCAGTGATAAAAGCAGCCTGTTCTGAATTCCTGTTTACCTGGACGGGGCCTGGACCAGCCACCCGTGTGACTGATGGCTGTGGGCAGGTCCCAGGGCTACAGCAGTAATACTCTGAGACTCTGGACAGACGACACTGAAGCTCAGGGATACCGCTTACCAGACGGTGCCCCTACTGGCTCATGGTCTGCCAGTGAAACTCCCCTCTGATTTGTACCAGCACCTCCGACAGGCCATAGAGAAAGGGGACTCCGAATGCAAGCAGCTGGCACATGAAAAAGGAGTCCAAAGGGTTTTGGGCCACTTGGTGCCCAAGTGAAGAGATGTTGCTTTGGAGGCGCTGGCTCACCCCCTTGGCCGCGTCACAGAGGCTGAGAGAGTGACGTACCACCCAGCCAAACAAGGAAGTGAGGCTACCTGGAGTTCTCGCAGCAGGGCTGGTGATGGCGCTGGCCCGTCCATTTGCGTCTGCAGTGGGGCCATCCTGCAGGGGTCCTCTGGCCTCCTAAGAAAGTCCAGAGGAAAGAAAGAGTGACTCTGGCTGAAGCACGTGCTGGCCTGCTGCTCTCGCCAGTCACCAGGGCCACACTCCTCACAGAGTAGGTCTTTCTTTAAAACCCAGGGCACATTTTATGTGGAGGCACCAGGAGTCCAAATCTGGATCCCTGGTATACCCTTCCCCTCAAGCCCTCTGCAGGCCAGAGCAGCTTTGCCGGGAGCATTAGTTGGCCTGCACACCAACAAGGCGACAGCGTGTAGTGTGGGGAACACGCGGTTTATCCTGCCAAAGACAGACAGGTGGAGGAGCTGGCTACTCTCATTTTAAAAAGTAAGAAAGAAAAAGGGATCTTAGATAAGTAATTCACAGAATACACAAAGTTAAAGGAATTGGAAGGCAGAGCAGATTATTTACAGCCAAGTTTGTTTACAGGGTGTCCTTCTCTCAGAAAGATGTTTATTTACAAAGGCAAAAGTCTTCTTTGACATAGAGTGAGCAGAAGAGAGGGGCTGCCGTAGCCTCCCAAATCTGACTCAGGTGGTAGATGGAGCATTACCTCACAAAATGCAACATGAGACTATGCTTGAAAAGTTGGTTCATTCCCCAAACTGGACTGTAGCCATCTCTCAGGCCCTTCTCACTCTCAGGACAGGCGATTCAAGGCCATGCAGCAGGCCCTGCCGGCCCCACCCGGAGCTGCCAACACCCTGAAATGGTGCCTGCTGTTGTCCCCACTTACAGATGGATTACCATTACCTTTCCAGACAGAGGAGCCAGTGCTGGTCTCTTCCTCTGGGCGGAGCCGGAGAGTCGGTAACAGTAGTGCGGTTTGCAGTAGAATTTACCTGCAGACATCAAGAGGCAGGGGAAAGGCAGTGAGCAAGACTCTGTAAGTCTGAGCTTGACTCCCTGGTCTTAGCACATTCCTATCCATCTCTCTGGCTGTCGGACGCTATCACCGCTGCCCCAGCCTCCCCCAGGCCCAGTCTCTAGTCCAGGGAGGCCAGGCTCTCCCTACAGACTTTGATTTCAGTTCTCCTCTCCCCTTTGCCTGGAGGGGTGGGGGTTTCCTTTGGGTATGTGAAGGCCATTGAGCCATCATCCAATCAGTGCGCAGAGTACAGATGTGGGGCTCACATGGCAGGGCCAGCAAACAAAGTGGCAGTGTGTGCAGAACAAAGATGTGGTCACATGAAAAGCTGGGAGTAGCATTTCTGGGGAAACCAAGAATGAATACAAGTGTGGGGTGTAGGCCTGGAGGCTGCAGGGGGTGGGGCAGCATTGAGCATTCACTCTGACAGGACCCCTCAGCCGTTCTTGTCTCCTGCAACCATCCACAGGCCGGCGCCCGTCATACGGCAGCTTATGGCCCCTTAGTGTGTCAAGATCAGCATTAAAAAAACAAAACAAAACAAAACAAAATCCAGCAATGGACTATGAATAGAATGAAACGGAATAAAATAGAATAAAAAGCACTGGAGTGCATAGTTGCATAATCAGAGTTAAGTCTTATCTCCTACAACTTTTAGCTGTGTCTACATGTGTTTTTCTGGGTCCTAATGTAACAGGTATTTCCTAATGCGTCTGTGGTAAGAACACTGATCTTGGTTTTTCCCATGACACTGGTAGTGGAATTCAGTCACATGGGGTCACTTTTTTGACTCTTTCTTTACTCCTACTTAAAAGCCCCAGCTTTTGAAAATTAAAGGACAGACTTGATGCACAAACTGCTGGAACAGGAACAGTCCCACTCATCCTTCCCATCGGTAGACGGAACTCCTTGACAACGAACTTTGCTGTTCTCAAGGTTAAAATAAGAGAATCTGATAATCAGAAAAATAATACAAAAGATAACTGAAACTAAGGGTTTTCTTTTAACAGTACAAAATTGACAAACCTTTACCAGACTAATTCAGAAAAAAAGAGACAATTCAAATAAAATCAGGAGAGACATTACATCTGATACCAGAGAAATACAAATGATCACGAGAAACTATTATGAACAGTTATACACCAATAAAGTGGACAACTTAGAAGAAATGGATAAATTCCTAGACACATACAACCTACCAAGACTGAATTACTAAGAAATGGAAAATCTGAAACGACCAAAACTGAGTAAGGAGATTGAATCAGTAATCCAAACCCTCCCCCAAAAGAGAAAAGCCCAAAATCAGATGCGTCCACTGATGAATTCTACCAAACATTTAAAGAAGAATTAACAGAAATCATTCTCAAACTCTTCTAAAAAGCTGAACAGGAGGGAACATTACCAAACTTATTTTACAAGGTCAGCATTATCTCGATTCAAAAACCAGGTGAGGACGTTACAAGAAAAGAAAATTACTGACCACCATCTCTGATGAACATAAATGCAAAAATTCTCAACAAAATACTAGCAAACCAAATTCAACAGCACATTAAAAAGATCATTCACCATAATAAAGTGGGATTTACTCCTGAGATGCAAGTATGGTTCAACATAAATCAATAAATGTGAGACACCACATTAACAGAAAGAATTACACGATTATCTCAATAGATGCAGAAAAAGCATTTGACAAAGTACAACATCCTTTCATGATAAAAAACACTCAAAAAACTGTGTAGAGAAGGAACATACCTCAACACAGTAAAGGCCATATATGATACACTCACAGCCAACATCACACTCAATGATGAAAGTTTGAATGTTTTTCCTCTAAGATCAGGAATAAGACAAGGATGCCCACTCTCACCTCTCCTATTCAGCACAGTACCCTAAGTCCTAGTCAAAGCAATCAGGCAAGAAAAAAGAAAAGGCATCCAAATAGAAAAGAAAGAAGTAAAACTCTCTTTGTTTGCAGATGACATGATCTTATATATAGAAAATCCTAAATTCTCCACCAAAAAAATGCTAGAACTAATCAACAAATTTAGTAAAATTGCAGGGTACAAAGTCAACATACAGAAAACAGTTGTATTTCTATACATTACCAACAAAACATCTGAAAAAGAAATAAAGAAAACAATCCCATTCATGATAGCATCAAAAACAGTACAATACTTAGGAATAAATTTAACCAAGGAGGTGAAAGATCTGTACCCTGAAAACTATAAGATTTTGATGAAAGAAACTGAAGGAGACACAAATAAATGGAAAGGTAGCCCATGTTCATGGATCAGAAAAATTAATATTGTTAAAATGTCCATATTACCCAAAGCCATCTATAAATTCAATGTCATCTCTATCAAAATTCCAATGGTATTTTTCACAGAAATGGAAGAAACAATCCTAAAATTTGTACAAAAGACCCCAAATAGCCAAAGCAATCCTGAGGAAGAAGAACAAAGCCTAAAGCATCATACTTCCTAATTTAAAACTATACTGCAAAGCTACAGTCATCAAAACAGTATGGCACTGGAAAACAAAGCAGACACAAAGACCAATGGAACAGAACTGAGAGCCCAGTTCTATATAAACCTCTCTGTATAAGGTCAACTAATATTTGACAAGGTAGCCAAGAATACTTAATGGAGAAATGATAGTCTCTTCAATAAATGGTTTTGGGAAAACTAGATAACAACGTGTAGAAGAATGAAATTGGGCTCTTATCTTACACCACTCACAAAAATTAACTAGAAATGGATTAAAGACTTAAATGTAAGACCTGAAACTGTAAAACTTTCACAAGAAAATAGGGGAAAAGGTCCTTAAAATGGGTTTTGGCAGTTATTTCCCAGATTTGACACCTAAAGCACAAGCAACAAAAGCAAAACATAAACAAGTGGGACTACATTAAACTTAAAAGCTTCTGCACAGCTAAAGAAACCATCAGCAAAATGAAAAGCCAGCTATAGAACTGGAGAAAACATTTGCAAATCATAAATCTGATAAGGGGTTAATATCCAAAATATATAAAGAATTTTATACAACTCAATAGCAAAAAAACGAGCAACCAAATTAAAAAATGGGCATAGGAACTGAAAACACAGTTTTCCAAAAAAGACATACAAATGGCCAACTGGTAGATGAAAAGGTGCTCAACATCACTAGTCATAAGGAAACACAAATAAAAGCCACAAGGAGATATCACCTCACACCTGTCAGAATGGCTATTATCAAAAAGACAAGAGACAGGGGCCAGCCCAGGGTTCACAGGCCCGGATCCCAGTCATGGACCTAGCACCACTCATCAAGCCATGCTATGGCGGCATCCCACATAAAATATAGGAAGACTGGCACAGATGTCAGCTCAAGGCCAACCATCCTCACACACACATACACACACGAGAGATGAGATAAGTGTTGATGAGGATGTAGAGAAAAAGGAACCCTTGTGCACTGTTGGTGGGAATGTAAATTGGTACAGCCACTACGGAAAATAGTATGAAGTTTCCTCAAAATTACAAATAGAACTAGCAATCCCACTTCTGGGTATATATCCAAAGAAACTGAAATCAGGATCTCATAGAGATATCTGTGCTCTCATGTTCACTGCAGCATTACTCACAACAGCCAAGATATGGAAATAAGCGTCCATCAACAGATGAATGGATAAAGCAGATGTGGTATATATACATATATGTATGTATATATACAATGGACTATTATTCAGCTATCCTGCTACTTGGATGGACCTTGAGGGCATTATGCTAAGTGAAATAAGTCAGAGACAAATATTGCATGATACCACTTATATGTGGAATGTAAAAAAGACACACTCAGAGTAACAGAGAGTAAAGTGGTGATTACTAGGGGTTGAAGGGTGGGGAATAATGGGGAGATACTGGTCACAGGGTACAAACTTCTGGTTATAAGATTATCAGGTTTGGTGATCTAACCTACAGCATGGTGATTATACCTAATAATACTGTATCATATACTTGAATGTTGCTAAGAGAGTGGATCTTAAATGTTCCCACCACAAAAAAAGAATTAGTAACTAAGTGACAGGATGGAGGTGGTAGCTAACACTATGATGGTAATCATTTTACAATTTATAAATGCATCAAATCAATACTTGTAATACCTTACACTGATACAATGTTATGTGTCAATTATATCTCGATAAAGCTGAGAAAAAAGGGAAAACAAACAAACAAAAAGTAGGACCTAAAAGACAAAGGAAATAAAGATGAGATGGCATTCCTCCTTTTCCCTTCACCTGGATCTGATTATATCTTTCTTCTTTTACTTCAAAGTAACTGACTTCTGTTTTTCTTTTACCTGCACTCCCCCCCACTCCCAATGCTGAATAAATCTTTTAGAGAAATATTGTTTATGGATTTCCATAATTTCAAATAATATTCATACACACAGTATGTTTTCTGAAACAGAGCTTCCCATTAGCTACTGGCACTTAACGAGAACTCAGAGACACTGTATCTATTGTCAGGAGCACTGACAGCCACAGGACCACCAACCTCACTGCTCATTTCTCTATGAGGGGAGTCGAGTCATGGGTAATTTTCTTCAGCTTGGACACAACTTCCTTTTACAATCTGTAATAAACCATTTCACTTTTGTGAATTTTCACCAAGATAAAATGTAATTAGGACAAGACAAAATGTATTAGAACTTGGATCATGTACTACTTTTCTGTGTATTTTGTGTCTCATTCTTTAAGGAATACTCCTCCCTCCTCCACGTGATTCTGATGGGGCTATCAACCATGTGGCAGCCTGCCACCACCCACTGCAGAAGTGGATATGTCACCCAGACTGGTCAGTCAGGCTGACCACAGCCATCCTGGGGGTTCTTATGGATGGTGAGAGAGAAGGGGCAGCCCTTCTCTGAGATTGCTATCTGGAAGGAAGACATAAATCTAATGCTTAAACTTTAATCTACTACTTATAACCAAGAGTCTTGTTTATTAGAGTATTAGACAACCAGTTATACTTACTTTCATTCCTTTCTTCTATTGTTTGCTGCATTAATTTGTGTTTTTCTACTAAAGTACAATCCTAGATTTAAAAATACAACTCAAGAGGTTAATCTATCAGGGAATCCTCATAGAATCCTGCTATGGTATCCTAAATTAATAAAGAAAAGAGGTTTAGGGGCCAGCCTGTGGCATAGTGGTTAAGTTTGCATGCTCTGCTTCGGTGGTTCAGGGTTCACTGGTTGGGATCCCGGGTGCAGACCTACACACCACTTGTCAAGCCATGCTGTGGTAGATGTCTCATATATAAAGTAGAGGAAGATGGGCACAGATGTTAGCTTAGGGCCAGTCCTCCTCAGCAAAAAGATGAGGATTGGTGGTGGACGTTAGCTCAGGGCTAATCTTCCTCAAAAAAAAAGAAGAAGAAAAGAAATTTAGGTTTCAAAAACAAGTCCCACAAGACTTACCAAAAGGTAATTTTCAAGAAAATTCCAAAGAATTGTTTTCTCTAGGAAAACAGTACAACATGACAGAAAGAAGATGAGCATTGAAGTCAGATCTCAGTTTAAATACTGTTTCAACTACTCAATAGCTATGTGAATTATTTAGCCTCTTCAAACATGTTTGCTTATGTAGAATATGAAGATAATACTTGTCTCAGAGCTTGAGACAAGGAAATGAGAGATCCTATGTCATATAGTTTAGGTGCTCAATTAATTTATCTCCTCATACTCCTTCCCAAACTCAACCTGGTGGTACTTTTTGCTTCTTAGAAGAGTAACAAAAAGAGCTAATTTTTATCTAATATTTACCATGTGCCAGACACTATAATAACTGCTTTACATCTATCTACTCATTTAATCCTCAAAACCCAACGAGACCAGGACTGCCGTTACCTACCTTTTTCCGGTTGAGGCACAGAAAGGCTAAGCAACCTGCCCAAAGTGTCACACACTCAGGAATCTCAGGCAGGATCTGACGCTAGGAAGTCGCCCAGAGTCTACACTTCCACTGTGGTGCCTGTCTCAATAAACACAGGCACGGCATGTTGTAAACTACGAATTATGGGTGATTCGGTCAAGTCACTGATCTCAGATCTAAATAAATTAAAGAACCGTGATAATTAAATATGGGAGGGACTGGAAAGGGAAATTTGAGAACATGAATGGCTAAAGGGCAAGCCTCCAGTAAACTGGGCCACATATTCATTCATTCAGCAACTCCCGAGTGCCAGGGGACGACAGCTACTAATCCAAACACCGAGAAGGCTCCATCAGGAAGACAGACTAGTCTCTGCTCTGATGGAGCACAGGATGCATGGATAAGGATGAGGCAGCAGTGAGCACTGCAGACCAGGAGGTCTGCGAATGCCCCTCTGAAGGAGGACCACGAAAGTGGAGATGCAAATGACCAGAAGCCCATCCTGCGAAGATTAGGGGGAAGTGCATTCTAGGAGAGGAGACAGCTAGCACAAAGTCCTTAGGTGGCAACGGCCTAATCATGTTTATGGAAAGGAAAAGAGGCCAGTGTGGCAGGAGTACAGCGAGCGAGGGGACAGCTGAGATCAGAGAAGCTGGGGATGCCGGCTGGGGCAGATACGCGAAGCTCTCAGCCCAGGAGGACTGGGATGGTATCTCTACTGCAGTGGGCAGTAAGGTACAAAGCAAGAGACTGGTAAGATCTGATTTACATTCATTTAAGATCCCTTGGGTTGCTCTGTGGAAGCAGACTGTAGGGGCAGTGGTGGAGGCAGGGACACCAGTGGGCAGGGTGGTACTGGCAGAGACAGACAGCAGTGGACGGTTTCAGGCTTGTCTCTACCGAAGGCAGCCCTTCACAGCCACCTCAGCAGGTTTCACAGTGAAAGACCTGACAGACTGATTTAGAGTCTTTGTCTTAAGAATTGACAGCAGTCAAAAATAAGCTAGTATCTGGCAAGGGAAAGAGTAGCATAGTTTTAGAGCAGACTATATCCTTCTGAAAGAGCTGAAGGGAAGAATAAACAGGGACAACGGTAAAACATGGGTATTTCCCTGAAGCGTATGATCCTCAATTCACCAGTTTGGAGGCGACATGGGCCCAGAGTCACTAATGCCAGAACATCTGACCTGGACGGGATCTCAGAGGTTATTTAGTGCAAACCAGCACTTACTAGTTGTGTGAACTTGGAGAAGCAACCTACAACTTCTCTGAATTCAGTTTCCTGATATGTAAAATTACAATCATAAAACTACCTCCCTTCTGGGGCTGTGGTGAGGACGAAACAGCACTGTATGTGTTAAAGGGCCGCGCACACTGCCTCAGTGATCTCCTCTCTCCTCAGCCACAACTTCCCCAGCTTTTCTTCTCTTATCTGAGGCTCCTCAGTTAGCTTTCCGAATCACACAGTAAATTCCATTCTTTTCTCCAGTTCACCTCTCCTTTGATGAGAGGCTGAGCTGATGAAAAGTTCACCTGGGTTAAAATTTGGGGAGCTGGTTTAGACCCCTTATCCTCTGCCCCAGTGTTAAAAACAGCACACTCACCAGGCTGGCCTGCCTTGTCCTGTCCTAACATCATGGTCATTACCGTCTGAGCTCCTGTTGTCCTCACCTAGTATGCCACCTCTTCCCTCTACTTCTTAGCCACTTCATGAACTTCTCTCTCAGAGTCTAGCCTAAGGTCAGTTAAATCAATATTAATGGTTATTGAGCCTCATTGATTTCTACCTACTCTGAACTTCTGTAAAGTTATAATTTGTACTGTGTGACTTAGCCCTTAATCACATATTCTTACATTGTCTGTTGTTGCTTCATGTGCCCTTGTCTTATCATTTCAATCAGAATGCAAGCTCCCTGAGGCACATTTTACACTTCATCTGTATCCTCAAGAGCATGTGGCAAAGATGAGCACACAATCTGTGGGCGGAAATACTTGTGGGTCAATTGGCTGGACCTTGAGGGATGTTCTTTCCAGGCACATCTCATAGTAAAAGGCTAACTAAAATACCCAGAGCATGAAGGACAGTTAAAGACATCAGGTGGGCTCCATCAGTTGGCTTCGCCAAAGCCTATCCTTGGAGATGGAAGGCATTATCCAAACAGCAGGTGTGTGTTAACGGTGGAACCAGAAATGTGATATCCAACAACACACCCTCCTTATCTAGGCAACTGTCTTAGTCCTTCCCTCACTGACGTAACAAGAGGACCAGGCGCCATAATGGTTAGAGTTGGCTTCGCTTGGTTCACGACTCCAGCTCCTTTCTTGCTTCTTCTCACAGAGCTGTCTGTTTGTTCACCATTAGGAGTGCCTGAAGTGACTCCTTCCTGATTGCATGGTGCCCTCTCCAGTATGACATCACCTCACAGTCTCCTCGGTTAAGATACTGCCTATCCATATAATGGACATGATGTTGCCCTGTGAGGATTTACTTCCCTCATGACTTTTGAGTCAGTAAGACTGCCTGCCTCTCATGAAGTTCCTTCAGCATCCTCCTGTAGGACTGGGTGTAGGAATCATCAATGTCTTTGGTGACCTTCTTCAATTAATCTTAAAGCGTCTTTAGATGGTAGGCATGCCAGCCTGCCTCAGTCTGTCTCTCTATTGGGCTTTGTTATCGGTTTGCTAACTCTCTCCCTTCTGCCCTGTCAAGGTCTTTCCACTATAAAAACAACACATGTGACAAAAGGCCAGGGCTCGAACAACACAGTAAATTAGATTTAGGCCCTGTGCAATGAACTTTCAGCTCATCAGAAAGATGCTGGTGCCAGAGACGTGGTGACACCGGGCAGAATCCAGCCATTTCAGGAGAAAAGGCCTAAGAACTCACGGCATGAGACCTAGTTTCAACTTGTTGTCATTGACCTTAGGCAAGAAATGGGACTTCTACAGGCCTGTGATTTCCCTTCTCTAAAGTAAAGACAGCAAAAACCCATCCTCATGGTGTCCGGGCTGTCTTAGGAGCCCACCGTGAGGGAAGCAAGCCAGCGTCCGTGAAGCCGGGGAAAGGGCCGAGGGGACCCGCCATTGCCGTCACCAGCACCACCGTGGCGGACGGCGCTGGAACGGCCCGCGGCTCTGGGGACCACTTCTAAGGCAGAGTCTTAGAAGAACGTCAGAGAGGGAGGCGGCGGGCCGAGCGCGGGGCCAGGCGCCGACTCACCGGCCGCGGCGTCGTAGGCGTAGGCCGACAGGCGCAGCGTGGCGGCGCAGTGCTCGCACTGGAAGCAGCTCCGGTGGAAGAACTTGCCCTCGGCGCTCAGCCTCTCCATCACGTAGACTCGCTTCTGGCAAAAATAGCACGTGTCGCTGCCTCCCAGGTTCTGCGGGAACTCCTTCTTCACGGAGCCCTGCGGGCGGGGGGCGGGCGGTGAGGGCGGCGCCCGGGGCCCCTGGGCAGCCCCGACCCTCGCGGAGCCCGCCGGGCGGCCGCCGGCTCTGGCGCCCCCGGGAGCAGCGCGCCACTGCGGGCTGCTGCCCCACCGCCCACACAGCGCTTGGCATGAGGTGTTAATCAACAGCCAAGAGGAAACCCAAGTCCCTTTCACAGAATTTCCTAACAATCAAACCAAATCATTTTGGCAGAAGTCTATCTTGAAGGTAGCATAAAAATGTATACTCAGTGTTCACGTGGTTCTGCATGGATGTGGGTCCCCTGGACTCTGGAGCAATCACTTTTAGAGAATCCACACATTCTAAACAACTACTTCAGTCCTAGAAATTCAGTTACAATCAGACAATCTCAAAAAACATGACCGTCACATGGCATATATCAGCTATATTTGTTACTAAGCTACTTAGAACAAACCGGGTTTGTTTATTACAGCTGTGTGCTATCTAGACAGACAGTGCCTCAGTACATCTCTTACCAGTTCCTTCTTGTCTAGAAGGGTTTTGGGCTGTTCTTTCCTTTGAAGCTGATTGGCTATCTGCTCAGCCAATGAGCTCACTCCGCCCGTGTACATCTTTATATACTTCTATTGGTTGGAGATTATAAAATGACCAGAATGAAGGGAAATGAGAAGGGAAAAAAATAAATAAATTAAGAAGACAGGAAAAAAAATCTTTGAAAGGCATAAAATGAATCAAGGTGCAGCAGCAAACCATGCCAACACAGTGCCCACAAGCAGGGAAACTTGGTGGTAAGAAAAGAGGTGTCAGTGTCCACACACAGGGATCAGCAGAGGGAGGAACAAGAGCTGCAGGAATCAAGTTCAGGGCGGGAACTCAGTCTTTCACATCTTCTTGGAATATATAGTGCAGGGCAATGCGGAGGTGGGAAGACAGGATGCACACAAATATGGAGGAGAGTAAGAAGGGCCTACAGCCCAGTGACTCAAATTACATCTACAGAATTCAAGAGGAACAACTCCCATCCAGGCAGTGGATACCTGATTGACAGCATGTCTCAAGGGTCTGGGAGAGGGCTTTGGAAGTTGCTTCCTCATTTAGAGAAAAACCAAACTCACTCTTGCAAAGGCTGACTCTCCCCTTGGGTGACAGATGCCCACAGCCTAGTATAACTTGTGACGGTCTCCCTCCTCAGGATTAATGCTTCCCTCAAAACCACTGTCACACGCATCCAACATTCCTGAGCTTTATCTGGAGGAAGCCTTCTCATGTCCCTCTCCCTGTCGCTATTTATGTGTCTACCCAGGCACTGAGGTCAAAGCCTTCCAGACCGGGCTGGGCACCTCAGACACCGCGCAGCCATGTTGCTTAGCTGAGTCCTGGGAAGTTAGAATGTGTTTCTAGTCCAGGAGGCATTATTTTTTACAGGTTGAAAAAAGATAAAAGACAAAACCCAACCAACTCAATCCTCTTCCTGGCAATGTTGAAGAAGTAGCAGGAGGAAACCACCAAATTCCAATCGCAAGCCTTCCTGCTAGGCAGCCCGGCTTTGAGCCTGTCCCCAGGGAATGAGGTCAAAGTTGCTGGTGGCCCTTCAGAGTCCACGTCCAGGTCAGCCTTCTGGGTGGAGGTGGCCAGGACACCTAGCACGTGTAACACTCCTCTCATGAACTGTGTGGAGCAAGGGAGCTGCCTGCCAGTGCGAGGAGCCCTGGCTCTAATTCCGACTCAAACACACCAGGGACAGTTGTCCTGGGGTGTCCGCAACGCTGTTAGGAAGTGGTTTGAGTAGACAGACACACAGGGAATTGCTGGCCTGAGCAATGGCTTGCTCTGGGCCAGGACAAACAAGAGAAGTGCTCTGGGGTACACTAACCCGATGTAAACATGAGAACCACAGAAGCACAAACAAGCAAACAATCCCCCAGGTTCAGCTGGAACCGAGGAGCCAATTTTATTTTTTGATTTAAAATAAGGAGATTTCCAAGGATTGGTGCAATTTGCCCATTAACTCCACAGCGTATACTCATTAGTGGTCAAGAAAAACAAGTCGCTCTTAGATTAAACATTCTTTAAATTAGAGATATTAGGGAAGCTTAGGCCTGGAGCAGACAGATACCAGGTAGAGCTGAACAGATCCTTCAATAGCTGACACAGAGGGAGCAGAAAATTGCGCTTCTGTCATTCCACAGCAGACAAGCGAGAGCGTGGACCAGGTGTCAAGCCCAAGACGGAAACACTGAGCAGGATCGGGGTCCTCACGGCTCAGCCAGGACCCTTTTCTCCCACCAGAAACCAGCACCCGCAGCAGTTGCAACCCAGGGCTGCTGCGTGCAAAGGTATTGTCACATTTAGTTCTCTGCGATGTGGCAATACTGACAAGCATCCCCTCCAGAGAAGTGGAGACGCAAGTACGATTTGTTTCTGGCGTGAAGAGCAGATGGCTCCCTTCTCCGGCTCTTACACAGCGGAAACGGAGCAATCGCTGGACTTACTGTGTCACACACGACATACACATCTGCCCCCACACACACGCGTAGTCTGGTGCTATCTCAAGAAGAGGAAACGTACACAGAAGGGCAAAAAGACCCTCTAATCTCTCTGTAAACTACTCTGCTACTCTGCAGCTGGATCAGCTCGACTGCAGAAAGCAGCAGGGTTCATTCCTTAAAGGACTACGGTTTAAGAGGCAGCTGGCATACTGTCTACTCACCATTCCACTTAAGAGATTTAATTATACTATG
Organism: Equus asinus; assembly: GCF_041296235.1. Classification (NCBI taxonomy): domain Eukaryota; kingdom Metazoa; phylum Chordata; class Mammalia; order Perissodactyla; family Equidae; genus Equus; species Equus asinus. Next base: position 11,483,744 of record NC_091811.1, on the reverse strand, counting down.
ACTCATATTTTATACCCATATAAATATGAAGAGCTTTGGAGTTCAGAAAGTTAACGGCTGAAAAATGTTTTACATTATTTGGTATAGTTGACATACAATGAAAGTGAGCTTACGTCGACAGAATTTGATGCAATGAAAGCTAGCAGCCTCTTTAACTTTTGGTGTATGCCTACAGACCTCAAACGCTAGAGAGAGACACACACACACACACACACACACACAACCGGATTCCTACAGGAGAGAGCCAAAGTTAAGGGCTCTGCAATCTCCCTTGGGCCAGATGACATCTGTGGAGGTGAAGTGAGCAGAGGCTGAAGAGGACACACATCTGTGCCAAGTCCCGGCCATGCTACCTGTCGGAGGGAGTCAGAGGAGGGAGAGGCGGGGCGGTTGGAAGAGCGGAGACTAAGAGAAAGCTCCCACTGGTCAACAAAAAATCGACGAGAAGGTTCAGGCTCTGGCTATAAAATACAATATGGAGAAAAAAAATCAAAAGAAATATTAAATAAAAAGTTACACACTGACCTGAACATAAGGAATTTGGCAGTTTTAGACCCTTTTACTTTAGACCTTCATCTAAATAACAGATGTAGTAAGAAATAATCTTTGCTCCCAGAAGCACATATGGCTCATTCAAAGCTTCCTCTCTGCTTTGGGCTCACGCTTCCCTCATGCTTACATGGAGGCTGCTCTGGCACGTGGCCACTGTAGCTGTGGGCCACCTCTGAAAGCCTTGTGTTCTCTGACTCCATCCACCCTCAGGGGATAATGCTGCCAGCCAGGAGGTGGCGGAGGGCAGAAGCTGTGTCCTGCTCACACACGTGCCCTTTGTGCTCTGCAGAGCCCCTCACGTGGCCTGAGCTTGGATTTCTCCAGGGCAGAAGGAGAGTCTACCATCTTATCACTCTGCTAGCCTTACAAATAGTGGACAATAGAGACAGCAAATCTAGAGTGAAGCTCGCTTTTTCTACTTAAAGGCCAGGAATGTGGCTTCTCCTCCTCCTGTTGCTAGTGCTGGAGAAATTCTGCTTGCCAAGGAGCCAGCCAAATACCAGCAATGATCAGGAGAAAAGACTTGAGACTCTCAAGTCCTCTGCAGATTGCATGCAGTCTGGGCCAGGGTCCTCCTCAGTGGTGGGCTCATGCACCCAGGAACCCTCCAGTCCCCAGAGAGTGAGAAGGTGGCTGAGAGCTCTGGAAAGCAATAACTGCTTAGTTTCCTACCAGGTTCAGGTGAAATATTTGCAGGGTGGAGGGAAGAGGTACTGTCATGGTAACGAGAAGCTCTCTGTCCCTCCAGCTCCTTGCAGATCTATAGCACCCCTATTCAGCCCACACTAACTTCACAGCTGTGAGGGTGTGCCATATGCAGCGCCACCAATCCCTGCTCCAGACGCTGGCTGCTCACTGCCCTTAGCTCAGCACTCAGGGTGGGCTCAGCAACACAGGCCCTAGGGTGCGGCTGGTGGGGGGTGGTCTCTGCAGAACAGTACCCCCCACTAGAAAGAAACGAGAGAGGAGACTGAGCTCTGGGGGCAGGGAGTGGGGCAGCAGTCAGGGAGACAGTAGGGCAGAGAGCAGCTGAGTGCACAAGCAAGATTATGGAACAGTGGAGAGAATGTCCTGGAAGAGAACCCAAATAGTGACCCTCAAAAGTATGTAGAAGAGGAGCCCTGCAATGAAGAATCTGGAAATCAGCCCAGTGGGAAAGGAAAGAAAACTCCCGGCAAACCTCACTGCATCCTGAGCTCAGAGTCCTCCCTTCCTCCTGTGCACAGCAGCCCCAGCCTTCCCAGAGTTCTTCCCTGCCAACCTTTCCTTTTATTCAACAAACTCCTTTTAGTCTTTGTTTAGGCACCGTTTCATTAAAAATCATCAGGACCTCATGAAATACACATTCCCCAAATGCAGGACATTGCCCTGCTCAGTGAAAATGCCTAATTTTCTTTTTGAGAGGAATGTAGCCTGGGAAGAAGGAAGAAAGAGGCTGGGCACACATGGTGCTCAGGGAGGAGGCAGCCTCCGCTCCAGGGCTCCTCTTGGTGCCCCGGCAGGGCCCGGCTATGCGTGCTCGCGGCAGCACACGGCCGCCCACTCCAGGCTGGGTGAGAGGCTGTGGGAAGGCAGCAGGATGGCCAGCTGGCTTCCCACTGGACCCGGGCAGTGACCGGCTCACTGCTTAGCCCCAGCTGCACTTCTTGGAGGGCAGAGGCAGAAGGCAGGTAAAAACAAAGGAAAAAGGCCCGTGTGAAACGAAGAGCAGAGATGTCTTCACTTGAGCTGCAGAGCTCCACCGAGAGAGCGTCCTCAAGGGTAACAATAACAAACCAATACAGTTTCATGAAATAAGCAGGCTCTGGAAATGGGCATCTCTGCACTCCACCAAATTATACGATGGCCAAGTGTAGCAGTCACTTCTCCCTTTAGTTTTCTAGAAAAGACTGGCTAAAGCTTTTCATTATGCACCCGCATCTTGTCATTATCTTCCTTCCCCTCCACCCTCTTCATGCTTGAAAACTCCCCACACCAGTAAGAGCTGTGGCTCTCTCAGCATTTCTACCTCAAGACCCCTGACAATGAAAACACTAGCAAATGCCACTGCATGATGGCCTAGACCCTCCCCTATGAAGCTACACCTGATAGGCAAACGCTATCCCACCACCGGCACATATTCTGGAATGGGAAAGGTGGACAGAAATGGAAGTCAGTAAGGCCTTTACAACACAAGCTCTTAGGATTCGTATCTCCTCTGAATGCCGGGTGGATGAATGCTTCACTGTGAATGCTATTTGCATGGATCAACACTGTTAGCAAAAAGAATTCTGGCTCTTGGCTGAGTGACAAGAGCGTGCAAAAAGCAAGGGGAGAGGGGACCGCCCCACCTTCCCTCTGCCCCCACCACAGCGTGCCCCATCTGTTTGGCTCTCAGCATCCATGCCACAGTTCATGCTCTTTTACCCTCTCATGGTGGGGACTCTGCTTGCCACAGCTGTCAGCACCAAGATCCCTGTAAGTCTGTTGGCAACAAAGTAGAAACTTAAGCTCCATTCAAATGTTCTACTTGGACCTACTAAGTGACAGTGCCAGAAATTCAGTTTATTTCAACACATATCCCCTGCCCCCTACTGATTCCCACCCCAAGTAACCACAATCCCATCTACGTAAAATCCCATGACCCAAGGACAACTTTTTGCACAGCCATTCTGCCCATCTGGCCTCTAACGAGGTCAGCTACATAGAAAAAGAATGAACTATGGTTAGTACAAAGATGGAGCAAACATATTTCTCTCACATAGTGGCACAAGATCAGAGGCATCAAATGGAAGGTTTAAAAGGAGAGGCAGGTTAGAAGAGTACAAGTTTCCACAACAAGACAGAGAGGAAAGGTGGGGAGATGGAAAGTGGCTGGAATAAATGACCATTACAACAGCCCAGAGGAAACTCCAGTGTGGGGAGTGGTCCCTGAATGGGAACATGAGGCCAAAGCATAATTTATTAAAGGGAGAAGTGGACAAAGATTGGAAGCATTTTCAGTAAATAAGCAGGAACATGTACATGGGAGGCAAGGGAATCTGCAAGACAGACACACAGCTGCCTCCACGGACCTGGGGAAACCACTAACAGCAATCATGGCAACAGGGAAGACCACGCTCATCACCCTCTGGATAACTGAGGATTCACCTTACGGCCTTTTTCTGGTGGAGAAACTGATCCCGAGCTTCCAGTGTGGCCACTCTTACCCAGAGCCCATGAGCACTTTCTCAGCAGGCAGGACGAGGCCAGAGCTAGGGCTCCGGTCACACGAGCGGGTTCAGTTCCCGGCTCCATTACTCACTGTGTGACCTTGCACAAACTACTCTGCCCCCCTGCCCTATGCTTCAGTCTCCGCATTTGTACAATGAGATGATAACTGAGCTGTCCTGTGGGGTTATGGTGGGAACTGATGAGACAACCCCTGAAGGAACCGAGAGCACTGCCTGGGTCACAAGCAACGCTCCTACATGTTAGTTCTCATGGAGACACAAGGCACGGGGAGCCACTAAACCTGCAACAGCTCTGTTCCGGACCCAGGGACATAGGCTACTCCTTTAAAAATGAGACACATCACTAGGAGTCACCTTTTAAATAGGCCACCTTAGTTGAGAACACGTCCTTCCATAATCCTGCCTTTAAAATTAGTGTTTTATTTTATAGGGACATACTACAGAGGTCAACAAAGCCATTCCATAAATAGACTTCATGTAAGTGTGTTTGCCACAAACGTATACTTGCTGTCCTCATTGACCGTGTCTGCAGTTAACTCCTCTATAAAGAAGTTTTCGAATGATCTGCCTGGAGTGTGAGTGCAGTGGATGGGAAGGGTAGGTGTTTGCTGGCAGAAGTTGCATAAGCAAGATGTAGAACTCTCAAAATAGAAGGAACCAAACTCATATAGTGAGGGCCTATAGAAAGCCTCCAAAAGTTCATCTTAACTTTAGCTCCTTGAGCAGCAAGACAAAAAGGCTGCTTTAAATGAGGTTAGACAGATATGTGTTGCCCTCCAGGGCCTCTGACAAATACAGTTGAAATTCTAGTGGTGACTGCAGAGTTGTACTCCTATGATGTGGGATGAAACTAAACCGGGTTTGACTGTATTATACACTATCTTGAGGTCCAATCCGAAATTGCTCATTTGTAGCAAGAAAGGTTGCTTCTGCTACAAATGGTTTCTACACATGGTCTTTCTGTTTTCTAACAGTTATCATTAAAAAGAGGGAATATTAATTTGGTCTCTGCCCTAGCCACCTACACAGGCACGCAGGAAGACAAAGACAGAACAACAGAACATGCAGAGAAGATCACCTGCTGGCTGCCACGCGCCCGACAGGGAGGTGGAGTAGGGGGAGGAGAAAGTGTGATCACTTTTTTGGGACAGGTCCGAGAACGCTCCTTTTCCCGTCGCTTTTACACCAACAGACACAAACAGAGAGAACATTGGTGAAACAGTGGGCACATTTAGGCTGGTTCTGGAAGGACCAAAGGGCATTTGCCAAAAGCACGCCCGAGATGGTCTGGGATCACCTCTGGCCCCAGAGGCCACCTTCCTCGCCCCTCCATCCTCACTGCACGGTCAGGGAGGCGGCTTGTCGCAGTCTACTGTTGGCCTCCAGGCCAGGCTCGCACTGTTTGCTGGTGCGGATCACAAAGGTCATCTCTGCAGCTGGTCTTGGGGTCAGAACGTGAGCGCAGCACTTTGTAAATGCCAGGGATCAAGGACATTCTTCTTGGCTGGTTTTATCAGGGAAATCGTGGTGGAGAAGGAATGGGCTTGGTTATAAATAGAGAAAAAGGGCCCATAGGCCATCATCACAAGGGAGCCTGGCAAGTGCCTCTGACCGCCCAGTCACCTGGACACCCACAGTAGCAGAGCAACTCTTCTGCAGGGCCCACCTCAGACAACATCCTGCCATGGCTTCCCTCTTCTCAGTCCCCTCACTCACACTCAAAACGGTCTGGAAAACTAGTAAGGAAATGTAAGGAAGAACAGGAAACAGGATCTTTCACTAAATGAGCACCATACACATGTCCATGGACCATTTCCCCATTTTGCCCTCTTTTTATTGCCCATTTTGCATTGCACACCTTCCTTGTGAAGCTGTCTAGGATTTGCAGAGCCCTTCAGTACTTAAGAAACAATCACACACTCCTCAGTCGGAGAAGCCCTCAATTTCCTCAAACCCAGAATGACCACGTGGGGAGCACACAGTAACACCTGGGCAGGAGAGGGAGCGGTGGAAGTTCTGAAGCCAAGGGAAACAGCGCTACTGTTTGTCCCGACCTCACAGGACAATCTACTTCCAAACCAAGGCTGGTTAATGTGCAGTTTGCCTGCAGGATGCATTTCTGAGATCAAAAGACTAAAGGGTGGGGAGGGAAGAGCCAAAGTGTTTACACGGGAAGGCAAAAAAGAGAAGTCCCTGGCAAGCAGAGCTGTTGTTCATTTCCCCTCTTCCATCCTGTGACCTGAGTTAAAGCTGGTCCTTGTGCCAACACGGCCACCACTGCTGTGCTTGCCACACCCTCGTGCCTCACTCCGAGCCACTTCAAGAGAAACACAAAGTGAGTCATTATAAGGTGCTGCCCATCAGCCCCCGCCTGCTGCTGGGGGCCAGCAGTCAGGGTGAGTGAGAAGCAGAGGGCCCCAGCACACCACTGGAGCACCATCCCTGATTAGTGCTGAGAAGAAATTATATGTGAGTATAATACATTTCACACGGATGTAAGAACTGTGAGTTATAGTTCTTTCACAGCCAAGCAAACTTACGATTCCAAACTACATCACATGAAGCACACACAGGGTCTCACAGGATGTTCACTGCTCACAGTTTCTCACTTATCCATCCAGCTCCTCTTTTGAACTGTGTGCTCTGTGCCCATTGCATAGAACCCAGGTTTGACTTCAATGGCTCTACTCTGCTGCCTGCATAGCCTCATAGTATTCGTCAACAGGAGAAACAGCACAAATACCAAGCTCCCGACGCCCTGCAGTACATGAAGCTCAACCAGGCGGTGAGCTGGCGTGCCCATCTTCACCAGCACGGAGGCCCCCACTGCGCCAGGTGCCTCGGGTCGCACTCGCTGACCTGAGACTTACCAGCAAGCCCACCCAAAGCTGCTCCAGGCACGTGCCATTTGTAGTCAGTTGTTCAGCTGCCTGCACGTCTTACACCTGACCCACCTTCTCCTTTGCTCCTCCTATCTCAGGTGACCGTTACGAACATTCTAAGAATCTAGAGTTTGGGGAATTTAGCTTCGAGTTCACTTTCTCCTTCAGCAGATACTCAACTAAAGATAACCTTTCAAAATCATACCTTCCACCTAGACTTCAAGGCAAAGGGTAAGAAAATAAAATGGAAGTGAATCTCCCTGAGGTTTCTCTTCCCTTGTTTCAGAAGATCTCCCCCGGGGAGAGGGAAAGAGGCGGCTTGGCTCTCTTGCGAGTCTGGACATTGCTCCTGAGTATCCACCTCATCCTCGCAGCCCTGCCTGTCACGTGGCATATTATTAAAGGAAAGGTTAGAGAGGAACATTTCGCCCTGAATATAATTCAAATAAAACCCAACTTGTCCTCCTCAGTACCTCCCAGGAACAGCCGTCACTTCACGCACAGGAGGAAACAGAGGCTCTGCTCGGAGCCTCTCAGAGTCCGAGCCCACGTGACAGCAAACCCCAGACAGCGGACCAAGGTGGGCTCACCAGGCTGCGATGCAGGAGAACACACAGAGGCCTCCCATCCCGCTGATGGGTGTCCCAGCAGCCACCAGAGGCACCCCCCCCTTTCTGTCCTGTTCTGTCCTGCTGAGGAGACATAGCTTTCCAGGAGATTCTGCAAAATTTTTAGTGAAAATTTCCAAAGTATTTTAAATGTAGACAAAACACCAAGAAAATGCCCGTGATTATCTTTGTCCAGGGTTTGAAACAAACAAACAAAAATCACAGTCTAAGACTATTTCTTGGATGATATTTTCCTATTTAACATGCAAGGCTCCAGTGCCCCAATTCCCAGGCTCGACAGTTTCCAGATTCCCCCTCCAACGGTCAGGACACATGTTAGCAAAAAGTCAACTTGGAACAAAGGTTATAAAACCCCAAAGGCTGTGGTGCCTGAATGACCCACCACACAGCTTCAGCTAGCTTCCACACCAATGAACAGCCCACTATCTTAACTGGTTTCCCAAATCCAAAGGAAGAAACAACTCACACGATACAATCAGTATTGCCTATTAAACTTGCTCCCAGCATCACTTCTCAAATGAGCAGAGGCTTCTGCCCTTGTGAACTTGGACTCTATGGGGCCAGCCCCAACCCTGGCTGGCTCAGAAGAAGGAGGGGTGGGAAGGCCCGGGGAGGGAGCACCAATTCTGGCCCCTGGGGAGCTCCTTTACCTGTTTCCACTGGGGGATGGAAGCAGGGCGACCCTGCTCAGGCAGGCAGCAGGATGGCTGGCTGACCCCACGCTCCTGTGTCGGCTGTGACACACAGGCCAAGTATGGGTGGGGACAGGACATGGAGACAAAACAAAATAAAATACATTAAGGTAGGAGAAGACACATGTGTTCATGGAGGACAGATACAGAACTATGAACTGGGGTGGGGGGGGGGACCAGACTATGGTGACACAGAATTAATTCTTAGAAAGTTATACCTATGAAGGAAACAAAATACACCACTCCCCCCGCTCCCCCACCAAAAGCAAATGCAGAAGAGAAACAGAAGCTGTAATTCTCATTATCCTTTACCCCAGCTCAATGCTCTGAACCTAAACCACTAATTCTCGTTTGGAAAACTAATCTTTCGACTCAAAATGAGGAAAGCAACCTTCTTTTAGGGGCACACTTCCTCTAAGGGAGAGCATGCCCACCTTCTTGAGGGGGGCTGTCAGAGCTGCCAGGTAAAAACCTCAAAGGTTTACCAACAAACAGTATCATCTTCTCTGTGAGCCACGGCATGAAATGACTGGAGTCTAAAGATTAATAACCAAAGAGCAGATGTAAGAAGAAGTTAATGATGGCTAGACTCCAAGCAAAGTCAGTCCGACCCCCGGGTCCAGAGGAACAATGGCTGACGTGTAAGGAGATGAAAAAGAATGAAGAGAATGAGCTCCCTCTCCTCCAGGTGCTCTCTCAGGTCATTGGGGAGTTTTATAAGAAACTTAACAGTGTGACTCTCAAAATCCCAGCACCTCCTGTTATAAGACGTCCTAGTGACTCAGACAAGCAGGAGAAGAGACAAGGCCTAACAAAGGCATCTCGGGTCAAATGCTCCTATCTGCACTCTCACAAGCATGACCTTTGGGAATGCAAGTTAGGACCCGTGAAGAACCTTTGACATGTTCATACTCTCAACCTGGTTTGAGAATAGCCCAAGAACATCATCTGGAACACACAGAAGCAGCTTGGTAACTAGAATGTCGGCCTCTGTACTTCATCACAGAAGAGAGAAAGGACGCTAACACACAGCACTAGTGGATGACTGTGGAAAGCAAGGCGCACACACATTTTCCAAGATGCTTGTAAAGGGTTTGCAACATGGAAATATGCCCAAAGTTACACGAAGAAAGCAGAATACAAAAGTGTATATTAAGAATGACCTCAACTATGAAAATAAGAATGCACGAAAAAAAGATCAGAAAGAAACATTAACAGGATGACAGGTGCCTTAATTACCTGTATTACACTTTTCAGCATTTTCCTCAATAAGCATATACTTCTCTTACAATTTAAATATGGATGTGCGTATGTGAACATGCACACCTGTATCTCTACAGGGGTTTTTTAAAAACCCTCTGCTGATTTTTGTCACCGACACCTTGAACTGAACGGTGAGGATACAGCAGTCCTGACAGCACAGGAAGCGCTCTTCTCCACCGCAGCCAGACAAGGGGGAGACCAGACAGCAGGCCTGACGGCACGAGAGCTCGAGTCTGTGACACAGCTCACCTCACATGACTGGAAAGATCCCTCCCTCCTCTGTGGCCAAACCGAGTGTGGACAGGCGAGGGATGGGATGGGGTTACCTGTCTCCTCATGCCAGTGGACTGTGGCGGTGCGTTCTCTTCAAATTTGGCCAGCAGCTGGGTTGCCATGTACTTCACTTTGTTCTGGTTACCGAGGGCCACGTCCATCCTCCTGTCCGTCAGAGTGCTCACCAGCGTGGGCCTTCCTCCTCGGTAGCCCCGGGGTACCTCCTCCTGATGAACAGTGACCACCCGAGAACCAGCCTCCATTAGAGGAGCCCCCTAAACGCCCTTTGCTCAGAGACATACAGCCAGTGTCTGGACCAGCAGCTGGATTTCTGCTTTAGGTTGAGCTTAACAGCTCTCTTCAAGGTTCTAATCTCAAGATGGGGTCAGCAAGGCCTTGGTGCATGGGGCAGTATAAAGAGGTACTGGCAGTTTTGCTGGTATTGTCATATCCCAGGAAAGCCAGTGTCCTTTGCCAAATGTGTGATTCCAAAGAGACAGGAACGCCCAGTGCACGTGTGTGTATGTTCCCGTGGATGCTCTCCAAAAAGTTAAACAAAAACAAAGTCGCAGAAAAAGCACCTGTGCACAAAAACTCTCATAAAAGATGAACACGAAAAGGTATAGCAACACCAATGTGGAAATTAAAAAAAAGGCTATTCAGTATAATCATTCTACAAACCCCAGATAATTCTCACCTCTTCTGATTGACTAGTCTTTCTCCTCTTTCCAGCACCATCCAAGTCCTTTTCCTTTTTATCCTACACCAAGAAAGGAGGGAAACGGCATTATTCTAGACCCTATACCTTGTCATTAGGTTTGCAGCTGGTAAGAAAAACCTTCTTACGCTTACCTTGGGAGAACGCTTCCGAGAGATGGTCTGCCCGAGTTTGCTTAGGAAGGAGATGGGAGACTTGGTGCTGGCTATCAGGACTGCCTTCTCCTCAGCATTCAGGGCCAAGGCGTCTGCGAACAGAGAGCAATGTGGAGGAGAGTCCTGGACGGGCCTCAAGGTACTGACCTGAACTGCCCTCCTTGCAGGGGTGCCTGGGACCCATAGATTCTGCAGGTCCATTGGCTCCGACAGGAGGACAAGGAGCGCAGCAGGAAATGCCACAAGGGAAACGCACACTGAGGTCTGGATGTTGAGCCTTCTCTTCTCCATCCACACAAAAAAATTAACTCTTTTCCACAACCCACTTCAGTCACAAAAACCTCCACTTTTGCTTTTCAAAAGTTGGAATCTGCCTATGATTGTTAGTTACAGAGTGCTGAAGCCTCACCTTTGGGATAAAAATTTCAGGGCAGAGAGAGAAGGGAGGGAGGGTAGGAGCAACTGGTTTTGATGTATGCAGACACCACGCACTTGGCCGCACATAAGGGGGGCCCCCCATGAGTGCGTCTGTCGACATTAGAGCTGTGGACTTCTGCTGTAGGAACCACGTATCTAATTAGAAAAAGCCACAGACATCTACAGAGTACATGGGCTGGAAGACATTGGATAAACACATACTCTGAGGGTTCCAATGTTTTATTAGTAATAATAGTAATTTTAAAAATAACAATTGAAATATAATATATTGCTAATATTTATTAAGTGCTTCAATTTGCCAAACATTCTTCTTAGCATATCACAATCTAATTATATATATAATCCCCATTTTACAGATGGGGAAACTGAGGCACAGGGCAATTTAGTAACTTGCCTAAAGGTGGAACAGGTGGACATACTGAGACCCAGGTCAGGTACCACGGTCAACACTTTTAAACATTATCCTATACTTACTCCTAGGGACAATAAATGACAACAGGAATATGTTTTTGTAGCACTCTAACAGACTGAGGCAGCAGGCTGAGGGCCAAGAAAAGATTTTTAGAAAACACTAAAAGGTAGGAGAGGAAAGAGAAGCCAGAGAAGCAACAGTCACAGAACAAAGAGAACGAGGCAAGTATATAGGACAGGGTCACAGAAACCAAGAAGGAGAACTTCAAGAAAAAGGATGTCATTTCACAGTGCTGAGCAATGCAGAAAAGCCAAGTGCAGGAGAGATGAGAAATGAGAAAATAAATGGATTTGGTGATTCTTCCCAGCTGTGGAGGACAGCTTTGGCAGAGCAGGAAGTACAGAAGCCAGGCTGCAAAGTGCTTCCAAGTTTAGGCCGTGAGGAAGCAGAGCCACTAGCACGAACCACTTTTCAATAAGCTGGTTCTCAGAGAAAGGGTATGAGAAGGTGGTAGAGTCGGCGGTAGAGTCAAGGAAAAAATCTGCATAGAAATGATTTTTGCACTCTTACAGATTTAGTGAGAAAGATTTGGGAAAGAATGAGTGGTTGAGAACACACTAGTAGAGAAGGGAAAAGCAATGGAGCAAAGTCCCAGGGACTGACCCTGATAGCCGACCAGTAAAATCACAGGGTAAGCACAGGTTTGGCTTTTGGTGGTACTGATGAAGGACATGGTGAAAGGAAAGAAAAGGAAGCCAGGCAGCAGAGAGGATCGGAGGCCCTCCACCTCGTGCCGCCGGCCCTTACCCCTGGAGGAGAGCGAGTCCTTGAACATCTCGTAGAACTGAGTCAGGTACATCACCATGGACAGCTTGTCGGGCTCCCCCACCGAGGCCATTTCTTTGCCTGTCATGATGGGAGAAATGCCCAGTTCCTTCTCAGCAATATCAAAGGCCAGTTGGTTATTCTTCTCCACATTTTGCTCATCCAAAGAATCAAAATCTCTGAGAAACAGGATGAGGAAAACACGTCAAGATGAGTTGCTTATCCCCACACCAGAAAACACAATACCATGGAGTCGCCATCATTCTCAGCCTTTCAGCTAAAATCCAGGGTGCAGTGCCTCACCGTAATCTGAGAGCAACTCTGTTTATTTCATCTCAGTCTCCTTCCTTTTACTAAGGAAATACAAACCATCCTCAAGGAGAAGAAATGATTAAAGATACCCATAAAGGAAAAAAGAGGAGGAAAGTTGGAAAACTACCCTCATTTTTCCAAGATAAAGATAGGAACTATCTTTTTTTTTTGAGGAAGATTAGCCCTGAGCTAACATCTGCTGCCACTCCTCCTCTTTTTTTTTTTTTTGAGGAAGACTGGCCCTGAGCTAACATCCATGCCCATCTTCCTCTACTTGATATGTGGGATGCCTGCCACAGCATGGCTTGACAAGTGGTGCCATGTCTGCACCTGGGATTTGAACCAGCAAACCCCGGGCTGCTGAAGTGGAACATGCGCACTTAACCACTATGCCACTGGGGCAGCCCCAATAGGAACTATCTTTAACACGTATCCTCTTGCACCTTGTGTGTGACTGTACATATTAAACTAATACTCAATAATGATAAAAATCCTCCTTAGATCAGACTGCTTCTAAGTCCTGGGACTATCACACACTGTGTCCTTTGGACCTGACAAGCTGTTCATGCCCTGAGTCAGCTCTGGTAAATCTTACTCAGCCTTCTACTTGAAGGGAAATTCCAAGACTTTCCTCAAAAGATTTTTCCATTGCTAAATTTCCTGAGTTTTCCCAAATACTTAGATTAACAAACATTTCCCACTGGGTTTCCAGCTTCTTTCTATTCAATCAAGTAACAACTGATAGCATTCTTCTCTAGGTGATTTCAGGCCTTATCGTGCATTAACCTGACTCATGGCAGTTTTTCATTTTTTAAAATTGCTTTTCTCTGTAGATTAAGCCTGCTAAACCATAGAGGCCGCATCCTGAATGAAGTCATTGTAGTCTAAACAGTGCCACGTGACCTACTCACTGGTTTGTGTTCTGTCACAAGAAAATCCCCCAGACCTTCTGCAGGCGGCCTTTGGTCAGGTCTACTGGGAATGTGTCCCCTCACCCAACACGACCCCCCGCCCCCACCTGCCTTCCCTCTGGAAGAGAACTGATTCACCTGGCCCTTCCTCTACAGCACTTCTGTGCCACTGGTCATAATCCTCCCGAAGCTGCTCCCCGATACCCCCTCTCCTGGTAGGGCGATAAGCCCTCCTTTCACCTGCCTTTTGCCAACCTCTGCAGGAGCTAAGGGACAGAAGCACCAGAGGTCAGTTATCTTTATCGAAGCGAATCAGAAATTCCCATTCCTGAACCACACTATGCAAGGCTATTTTTACTAGCTGTTGCCTCATTAATTTATAATCTAATAAAAACAGGGACTAGGGTCTTTGAGAATTCCTTAAGCAACCATTAAAACAAAAAACACACAAAAATTGGGCCCTTAAATGGGCCTGATGATAAAAGGACAGGCAGCCAAACTAATTCAACAAACTCTGCCTTTGTTTCTGCATCTTCCTGTTTGGTGCCCACAGGAAGGAGGCCTACGGGGGAAATCTGAGCACCCTGGCTGCCACGGCCACCTGGTCACCGAATTGTCCTAATTCTGCACGTGGGTGAGTAAAGAACGACCAGAAGACATGTTACCAATGTACATGGGTAAGGTAACCTGAGTTTTGGGGGCGTGAGAGAGTATGTTTGCAAAAAGTGCCATCCTTTACCAAAGAAAGGGGAGCCACTGGAAATTGGGGGAGGACTCACTTTTCTGTTTTGTTGGTGGTGACATATTTGCCTTTCGCCAGCCAAATGTTCCAGCCAGCTTTTCCTCATGACCATCAGCATTTGAGAGATGGCTGGCTGAAGTGAAGAGTTCAACCTGGGGCCAATCAACAGAGTTTTCCTTTGTGTAGAGTTAAGAGGCCCAGGTGGGCGCTAAAGCCAGCTTCTGACCTTCTGAGTGCAGTGATTTTAGAAACTCAGCTAGTCACTCCGGGGCTGAACTACGTAATGCTTGACATAAAGAGTTTTAAATATAACCACATCAAAATTAATGACTGTCTTCTAGAGAAAGTATCTTACTATGTATCTCATTCTAGGAAAATGTACAAAATTTGGCTATTTGAGAGCAGTGTGCCCTGAGATCCTTCAGGAATACAAAATGAAACACAGAGTCTGGTCACAACTTACATCAGATCGGGGCGGTATCTGTGGATAATCGCACACAGGGCCAGGCCACTTTTCCAAGACATGGTGAGGTCTGTCACATTCACCCCTGCGTAGCCATCGGTCTGCCTCTGGCACCAACCCAGCAGTTTGCTTGAACGAGCTACAGACTCTAAAACAAGAAAAGTATTGTTGGAAGTGTAGTCACTGAGTAGCACTGAGGATCCTCTGTAGTATACATATCCAGTTTGAAAAATTACTGAAGGTAGGGATAAAATAGTTGTCACCGGTTTTCAAAAGTAAGAAGCTATGTGACTGGTATCCTGATAGTGGAATTTTAGGTAGACAAGAAACTACAGATTTACCCAGACTCCGAGGTCACGTCTATCTCCCTAACAGATGGATAAGTCACACCAGGTTGTTTGGACCTGCTCAGGCTGAAGCCCAGTGTCCTGCGGTGCTCTGGTCACCGATTTACATGGCAGAGCACCGTCTCCAGAGGCTGTCACCCCCACCTGCAGTGCTTCTATCGTTCCCCTGGAGAGTTGTGCGGCAGCTGGCAGGGGAAGCTCCCTTCCTTCGAGGTAAACTGGGAGGCTTAGGGCAGAGAAGCCTCCATTCCACCCAGCAGCACAGCAAACCAGTAGCGAACAAAGCCCTGCTTGCACCCTTGCGCAGGTGCTGAGCCACCTGCCAAGAGAAGACACTATACGATGACACTGGCCTGGCCAAGTCCCCCAGACCAGACGAACCTGGGTACTCTCGATTATAGATGATCACATCTTGAAAAACTGAATACGTAAACACATACACTTGGATGTTTTCTAGTTCATCCATATGTCTTCTATAACATGAAGAGCTTTTATGAAAATCCGTTTGTCTTACAACATCAGAAAAGCTCTGATATGGAGCATTCAGAAGAATCTGTGAACTTGTATTTGTGACCAAGAAAGTCTGCTACCTTAGTTTAGGCAGCTGAAAATATTTAACCTTGGACTAAGTCATTTAGTAATTTGTGAACATAAGATAAAAACCTCATATCATAAAAACCCTATTTAAGTCTTTCAGTGAAAATGTATTTTGAAACTATACAGTGTCATCCTGGTGTCATCATTGTAAATCTCTTGGCTTCAGAAATTAACTCTATTCTGAAGTCTCCTAAGTCTGTATATTCATCAATCCAATACATATTGGGCAACTTCAATATTCCAGGCTCTAAAATAATAGTGAACAAAGATACATTCTCTGCTTTCAAGGAGAAGAGATCCTAACAGAGAAAGACAAAAATGTTTCCAACTGCCTGTTGGTCATCATATTCATCTTGATAGCCCAAGAGCATATCAAATTCAGACTGTCAAAGCAGAACTGGAACGTTTTTACTCTCCCGTTTCCTTGTTCAGACTGATGGCAGCACGATTCACAACTACCTTTTGACCCAAAGCACAACCAAGCTGCCAATGCCTTTTGATTCTGGGTCCTTAATATTCTTTCTCTCACATAATTAATACCGGCATTAACAAAATGGCTGCCGTTTTTGACCACTCACTATATGCCAGGCATTGCAGTACAGAATGCTTATAATGTGAGGTGGATATTTGTTACCCCTGTTTCATAGACAAGGAAACCGAAGTTCAGAGATGCTACATAACCTGTTCAAGCCCACGCGATTCACAAATGGCAGAGCTTGGACTGGGACCCAGGTGCACCTGGCCCCAAAGTCACAGTTCTTCTTGCTCCACTGCCTTTTCCCTTCTCCATCCTCAGCGTCAACACCAGATTGAGGCTCCACCACTTTCAGCTTGACTATTGCAACATACTTCCAACTAGGCCCCTGCCTTTGGCATTTCCCTTCTCCATCCTATCTTACAGGTAGCTGATCAGGTATACTCATGTCACTCTCCTTTTAAAAAAAATCTTCAGGGGCCCTTCAATGAACACAAAATATGGAATGGCCTTTATTTCCATCACTGTATCATAACAATGTTGTAGTACTTAGCTAAAATGCTACGGCTTCTTCCATAAAAACCTTAGTTGGCATGTGTGTGCTCATTCTCCCTGTCTCTCTCAACAGCATCGGTATCTGATTTCTCTATACTCTCATAACACCTTAGACCGAGGTTTCTCAACCTCCATGTTACTGCTATTTTTGGCTGGGTAATTTTTTATTGTGGGAGCTGACTTGCGCACATGGGAGGTTTGGCAGCATCCCTGGATGCCAGCAGCCACCCCCATCATGACAAACAAAAATGTCTCCAGACACCACCAAATATCCTCTGGGGGCAAAATGACCTCTGGTTGAGAACAACTGCCTTACGCAGTACTGTGCACACTGACAGCTCAACAAATAAGTACAGACTTCTCTGTACAGGTTACCTGGATTTCAAAAGGCCATTACCAGAACTCACCATTGCGTATCAACTTTGGGGTAGTTCGGGAATTCACCAGGTTCTCCATTTCCAGATGAATATCTTTTGTTTCTCCAGTATCATATAAATGGCGCACCTGGAAGAAAGATAAAAAGTCATAAAGAGGGAAGATCAAATACCAAGTAACAAATTCCCACCTGAGAGCAGAATGACTGAGAGGAAAGACTGGGACAGCAGGTCGGGCAGTTCAGACAGAATTACGATGATGACCTTTAAATCCTTTCTGGAATGCAGAGGGGCTACATATAAGCAAATACATAGTAACTGTAATAAGTTGTGCTAAAAACTAGCTACTCAGCCAGGAAGTCCCTTTGATAGTCTTTGTTGGATCATCAATGCTGCCCATCGGCAGCAGGCTTCATGGACGCCTTAGGGACCACACACAAATACAGAGGTGTAAAGGTGTAAACTTCAGGTAGAAAGTGAGTAACAAATTACACTAGAACATAGGCCAATAAATTGAGTGGGCTGCTTTCTGAAAACTGTTGAGCTCTTTGGGATCATTATGCTTTATGAAATGTCACTCTAGTGTACTAATAAGGCTTTAGATATTCTGAGAAATAGCACAGAAGTACAAAAAACAGACCAATGATGTCTTCTACTTGTAGAGAGTGTCTGACCTTTCAAAGTTCTTTCAAGTGAACAGTCTCACTTGCCCCATGGCGACCCCATGAGCAGCAGGCATTATCGCCTCCCTTTAGAGGTGAAGTGAAACGACCAGTCCAAGTCACAAGTGAGTGGTGGGTGATGGCAGCGCAAGTCACAGCTCCTGACTAGTGAACAAGTGCTGCTTCCCTCACAACCTGCAATCTGAATTAGGAGGCCTGCGATAAAGTCCGGAATCCATCATTTCTGTCACATTTGGTCTTCAACAACTGTCTGCCTCAGCAGCTGGCTCATTCTGCTGATGGGAAATAACACCTATTTTCGCCAATTCAGAGAGCATCTATTTGGATTATGAAAGAAGTGTTGTGTATATGTTTCATATTAATAGATACATTTCAATACTTCAGAGGTCTGATCGGCCCTGAAAATGGGCCCAGATATAGATGACCGACTGGAAGGCTCTTACCTGGCTTGGCCGGAGGAAGTTGACGTTAATATTGGGATATCTGGTGACAGGGTCTATGCTGTATTGGCTGAAGTTTTTACTCACATTCTCAGGGGTGGTCTGGGGCAGCAACCTATAAATACTCTCCCTGCAATAACACACAACAATATAAACAGGCATCACAAACATCTCCCCTCCCTTGACAATATTTCCATTTTATCTGAAGGATATGACAAATCCTCATCCTTGACCAGTTTCCTCCAATCCTACAACAGCCCTTGATTCCACAGGCACTGGACTGGCTAAGGGCTAGAAGAGCAAATACACTGCTGGGGGCAGGGATAAAAAGCCGGATTCTAATTTAAAAAGCAACAAATTTCTGTTTTGTTTCTCAAGTATGCCAATATTTAATTTTTAAGAAAATCACAGATGAAAAAAGAACTTCCCACCAAATTTACCCAGAGCACCTTAAGTAACAGACTTAAAATGACACCAACCACCAATTTCACCCAGGAAATCTTACTTCTCTAGTTTTTCTGGTCACGGCATTTGTTCCTCATCAGCAAGCAAATCCTAGGAGTCTTACCTCATTTGCAATAATCAGCTTCAAAATATCTGACATTTGGGAGTCTGAGAAACGTGACGAGCAGTTCAGTGTTTTCCTTTGAATTCAGTCCCATTTAACTTCCTCTCTGATGTCAGTCAGCCCCCGCCCACCATGCTGACTCCATCCCTGCATGTGTTTCTAGTTGACAGAGCACGTAAGGTACTACTGTTTGTATCTGGTTGTGCAGCTGTCTTAGAGGAATCAGACGCCATCCCTCAGTGGTACAAAGATCCAGGTACCATTTGTCAGTAACGACTTTAACTTGGAAAGGGATAAGAGAAGAGCACTTACATTAGATGATCTTTAAATTTCTATGATTTTATGAATAACTATCTTGCCTTTCCTTTCTTAAATATGAAAACATCTTTAATTAAGAAAGGGAAAGAGAGAAGGGAGAAAGAGCCTGGATTCTGCCTGAAGACCCAACCACCTGTCACTCCTAGTTTTCTCACAGAAGGACCCCTGCTACTTTCCATTACCTCTCTGCTAGGACTTCCAGGGGGCTTGTTCCTAGAGACCAACTTCGTACCATCCAGGCAGAGTCCATAGCAGCTAAAAAGCCCCGGGCTATTCCTGTTCCCATTGGCCAAAAAGGCTATGAAGGAGAGAGAAAACAAAGAATTAAAATAAATTACCTTCGAGAGTAGTTTTTGGCAACTGTTCAGATACTGGACTTCTCTACTTCACAAACTGGGAGAAGGGCAAGTCACAAAAGTTGCTGAATTCCCAGGAACACAGGGCTCCCCGCGGCCTGCAGTCCTCGCCCACTTCCTGCTGTGACTCCTGCTTACCTAAGCCACACAACGCTGCAGACACTCGTTTCACAGCCCGGGATACCCAGATTTGTTCCTAATTATTATTGCCTCTACTCTAAGGTGCTGACATCCTTAACACTCACCTCCAGGAGGCTGTCCCCAACCAGAGCCACTAATAATTGGTGTCCATTCTGCTCACGCACTAAGGCGGCGTTCTCGGAGGCATACATACAAGTGAAGTCAAACATGGCCACGTCGGGCTGCCCATAGTGATTGATGGCAAAATCCAGAGATGGCAGCTGCTGCTGGGTGGAAAAGTCTGCTGCCTCCCTGGCATAGCTCAGCAGAGCCTCTTGGTCCACATTTTCCCGGGAAAGCAAGAGCTCTGTGTCGGCGTAGTCCTGTTTCCAGAGAGAGAAGAGTCTCGATGGCACAGCCCAGATAAGGATGTCCAGCCTAGCCACCCAGAGCTGTACTACCTGTGTTAGAGAGAACCTGGTTTCACAGCCTTTCCCTTCTCCCTGAAGTGATTTCATATCCCAAAGTAAGTCTTTTACACAAATTAAAAAGATAGGGGCAGGCCCCGTGGCTGAGTGGTTGAGTTCGTGCCCTCCGCTTTGGCGGCCCAGGGTTTCACTGGTTTAGATCCTGGGCATGGACATGGCACCGCTCATCAGGCCATGCTGAGGCATCATCCCACATGCCCCAACTACAAAATACACAACTATGTACCTGGGGGCTTTGGGGAGAAAAAGGAAAAATAAAATCTTAAAAAAATAAAAAGAAAAGGAGCAAAGCTGTTTCTAAAGCACAGGCTTTGCTGCCTAAAAACACAGTCCCAGCCTTCTAGTTACTTGGAGCAAGTCACTACTTTGACCCTGTCCATCCACCTCGTGGGGTTGTTTTGAATACCAAATAAAACAATTTACGTGATGGTACTTTGTAAACTGAAGAAGCATTTTGCCGTTTATATTATTATCAGCAATCATTATCTTCCAGGTAGCAAATAGCTTTTGGCAACTGGGACCACATGAAGGACTAAGGAAGAACCCGAAAGCTTTAGGTGCCAAAAAGACGTGGAGGGAGGAGCAATAGCAGTCCAGGGGCTGGGAAGAAATACACTGAAGATGGAACAGAGGTTTTCAGAATAACACATAAGATTCTGAAAGGCTCCAGAGAAACCCACCAAGAAAGAGAAGCTCATGAGAGAAAAAAGCTTTCCACCTAAAGGACTGGACAACTCCTTTTCTGTTTGGAGGCTCCTGGCTACTGAGCCAAGTCTACTCTCCTAAAGTGGAGCCTCAGGTTTCCAAGTGCCCTGATGGCACTTTCAGCCACCACTACAAGATGTTAAAAGCCAAAACACAAACACTTGAGTTGGTCCTGGAAACAGCGTTTGTTCAACATTAAGTGGCCACAATAGGTTTAATATTTAGCAGCACACACAGAAGGCATGGCCCTTGCCCTCTAAAAGAATGAATAAAAAGGAAAAGTAAATCAGGTCTTGGCATTCTAGATTATTCCTAAATAATTTCAACTGATAACTATAATTCTGCCTAAGATGATAGATTTAAGTCTTAACTTAGTCCCAAGGCACACCACTGGGCTCAGTGGCCATTCCTTATTGATAAAGCATCCAACCATATACATCTTGCTTGGCTTTTGGTAGAATGTGCTGTACAGACCGCTTTGTCTTGTTTCCCCTGATACATAAAGGACCACGAAGCTGAGAAACAGATACAGGGTTCACGGGTGGGAAGGAGACTGTGCTGCAGGCACGTGCTCATCAGCTCACCCCTACACTGCTCTCAGATAACACAGTTGTGTAATTCAGACTGAAGTGACTTGATTCATCACCACCCTGAAACCCAGCTGTGAGCCTGTGGTAAGAACTGTACAGGCTTGAATCAGCACACATGGTGCCTCTTCCAGCCATCTCATCGCACAGGGACAGCAGTGCTCACATTCAGACCAAGGAAACCAAAGAAGACTTAAAGAAACTCTCCTTAAGGAACCATCCACCCTGTGGTTCTCTGACTTCATATTCAGATCATCATCTCAGGAAATACCATACAATGAGTCACCTGGTAAGAAGCTGAGCTGCACCTGACTCAGGATGGACAATAAGCCCTTATTGTTAGGTCATAAAGAGGTCTAAATACGCCCTGTCCAGTCAGTGTTGCCTGGACCTCTGACAGCCATGTCTGCAGTAAAACCACAATCATTCTCAGGCTCCCATCAACACCAGTTATTGCTTCTGGGTAAAACTCCCTTCCCTCTATCACCTGCTCCCAAAAGACAACCTACCAAATACCAACCAATAACCAGTCATAGATAGAATTCACTACAATCACAAACAAAATGACCTAAAATTAAATCAAATATTTAACACAAAATGATATCTGAGATTTGCTCTGAAAGAATCCAGGGGCGGGAATGGGGAGTGGGTTGGGGCACCACTGAAACAATACTGGCCAAGTTAGATAATGGGCACATAGGGTTCATTATACAATTCTCTCTACTTTTGTTTACACTTGAAAATTTCCATAATAAAAGATTTTTTAAAGTTACATTAAAAAACATTAGAGGAGTACATGTTCCCAGGAGATGAGTTAGGTGGTCATTTTCATTCCCTCGCAGGAAAACTCATCAGACAAGAAAATTCTTTCTCTTGGTGACCACGTTAACCAGTACAACATAAAATGTGGTTTGAAAGAAAGCCATAACTCACATGCAGTATCACCCCTTTGTCCAGTAAACTCTGCTTTTTGGCTGTCATAACGAAATAGTGCGTGTCATCTTTATAGTAGACGATGTTCTCCAAGTCGATACCTGTAACCAGAAAACAAAAGCGTGCATACAGGGGTTTGCTGAAATGAAGGGACATTAGGGCAGAAGAAAGACTGTCCATGGGTCCACCAAGACCAGGGCTATAAAACTCCAGGGAGGAAAAGAGAAAATTAAAAAAAGACACTTGAGCCGAGGCTCTAGCACATTCAATTCATGACAAGAGGGGAGCTGTCTGCCCTGACACTGCTCTCTAACTCACTGGACACACCAAGTTACCCTAAAGACAATGATCAAGACAAGCAGAAAGATAAAGATGGGAAGAAAAAGAAAGGTTAACCTCTAGTAAGAGGGTTTGGGTTAGCTCTCAGGTTAAACCTCTTTGATAGTCATCAAGGCAACTGAGGGAAATGTCCTAGACTCTTAAGGACAGGACACACAACTAAATATCGGGAAACGGAGAGTGAACTATCGACTTTTTAATTCAATTAATCTAAAAAATAGATGCAATGGACAGAAATCATGTTCTAGAAAACAGAGAATTGGAATTTGCTGCACATTTTTGTTGCAGCGAAATATCTAAGTTAATCTATTCAAAAGCTGTCACACGACAATCTCACTCCTATCTAGCATGTGGTTTGCTTCAGGACCAAACTGGAACTCAGGAGGAAGACTACATACTCAATGCCTGAAGTCAGGTTCTCAATAAACCAGAGAACTCCCAACCAACAGCTTACATCACCAAGCACCATCACTGAGAGCGATGGCACAGAGGAAGGGGCTGGAGAAGAGTTGGTAGAAGGCAAAACAAACACTTAAAACAAACAGATAAGTAAAAACCAAAACCAGAGCAGCCCAGCCCAGCCACTGTGATGAGGATGAAGAATCCTGGAGTAGGAGACAAGCGATGTGGAAGGCATTACGCTAGGAACAAAGTATGGGAGTGAAGAATGAGCAGAGTGCAAACAGCACAACAATAACCCCAATGACCACCCATCCCTCAAACTCTCCAGAGAAAAATCACAAGTGGTTATTTAAACTTCTATCCTTATTGCTTTGGAGGCATCTACACCAACCTGTGGCTTCCCTCAGTTGCTGGAAAAATTTTTGGTTGAAAATAAAAGCCACACCACTGATCTCTTCCACTTTGGCTTCTGCTGTTGTATTTCTGTTAATAAAATTTGCTGTAATGGCAATGGCCAGTTTGCCACGAAATTCTTTGCGACGAAATCCTGGAAGGAAAGAAATTTTCAGAGGTAGCAATAGCTGGCTAGAGAAGAAGGAAGATCACTTCAAACAGGAGGAGTGTTGATGAAGGCATTGGGAACGTGGGGAGTGGGAATCAATGGGAAAATCTGGGGGCAGCTCTTCTCTATCCGAAAATAAAGTATTTACCTTCCAAAGAACATAACAATTCAGGAAAGAAGTCAACGTCTCCCACACACTAATAAACAATTTGAAATCTGAGTGGCCAGAATATTACTCAGTACTAGGGATTCCATGAAAAAAAAAGGGAAGCCACCTGCTCATTCAACTTAGATTTAATCCTGCAGTGCCAACTGCTCAAAGTTTAGCTTGTCTCCTAGCACCCCAACAAGAGTGCCCTATAAGAAGTAACCCAAGAACCAGTTGGCTAAGGGAAGGCTGGGGCCTGTCATTCAATTAGAATAGGTAGCACACATATGCAGACTCTTAGGAGTGTGGACTCTGATGATACAAACTCTCACACCAGGGTTGGAAGAGGGTCACCCTTCACTCTGCTATGAACCAGGTAAAGCAGCATTGACCAATACCTTCCAAGGTGTTCCTCCGGCCATCCCCTCCGATGATCACTTCAAATTCGTACTCCGATACAGGATGAGTTTTGGGGTGCACTAGTGCCCGCCAACCTATCCCTGTAGACCAAAGTCAAAATGAAGGTCACTACCCACACCTTATTCATATATCTAAGATATCTCTAGATATTCTGGTAGGCAGACTGCACAACATCCCAAGCCAAAAACACTAGGTGTAAAAGCATGGGATACAAACCCACAGAAACAAGGAAGCCTTGAAGAAGGCTCACAAAGGAAGGGTCCCCATCATACGATTTTCTACAATGAATACTGCAATTGTTGCAGTGCTGCAATGTTTAATACTATGCCAAAGGCCTTCTCATTCAGTAAAAAGTTCCTCAAAGACACAGGCCACACAAATGGAAAAGCCCCTTGAACTAGTTCTGAAAACAACCTGCAGATTCCTACAGTTTTCTCCCTCATTCACTGCCCTTTAATCCCTCCCTTATTTGTCCAATCCAACTCACGTTCATTTTCTTGGTCCTCAGGAGGCTGTACAAGTCCTTGGAATTCCACATTGACATGGATTTCAATGCCTAGGATCAAGGCTACTTTCAAAAGTATTAGTTGAAGCTGACGGATGCCTGGGTAAACAAAGAGATTACACAAGTAGGGGCACACTGAAAAGAGAGTACTTGTCAGCGGTCACTGCTCACGTTCCCACCTGCCCACCTATGCAGAGTTTATTCAGATTCTCAAAGCCTCCTGTAGCAGGAGACATTTTTGAAGTCATGTTCCATAGCTTCCTTCTTTTCTAAGGGC
This sequence comes from Equus asinus, assembly GCF_041296235.1. Classification (NCBI taxonomy): domain Eukaryota; kingdom Metazoa; phylum Chordata; class Mammalia; order Perissodactyla; family Equidae; genus Equus; species Equus asinus. The sequence continues at coordinate 11,459,066 of NC_091811.1, read as the reverse complement.
AAATATAATTCAGTGCAAGAGATGTTCTGGAGAGACACACAAGGCCATGCCCGCCTCTTGGGTTAGGTGTTCAAAACCACCAAAAGATCTGAGACAACATGAGATGGTGGCCAATAGGAGACTCTCCTTTCCATCTCCCCCTGATTCAGTCAGAGCCACAATTCAGCAGAATCTACACTCCTGACAGGACACAGTACTTACCACAGAAGGCAGAAGATGTGCGCTCACAGGTGTGCTTTCCAGTCTGACACAAAGGGGCTGCTGTACTGCTCCCCAGGATTCCCACAGCATCTCTTTCATCCTACTACCTCACTGACTTTCACACATCCTTACAGGGTGAGAACGGGACGCCTCAATCCAACCTTAGTCTCTTGTCATTGCCCCTCCCACCACTGGTCTACAGTTGCAGAAACCAAGGCTCAAAATGATTGAAAATCTTGCTCATTATCATAGTGAGATTTATTTATTTGTTCCATGTCCAGTGAGTATCTACCAAGTGCCAGACATGGCAGCAGCCCCAGGTATACTCAGATAAAAATCTAGCCCTTGATGTAGGACCATCTCAGCTCCAGGATAAATCCTGCCACACAGAAGGCAGACAAATCCACTGAATTAAAGACCCTTGGTCCCCTCTTAAGACCAATCCTACCTGCAGTCTGTGAGTAATCTGCTCACAGGACATGCAAATCCTCCTCTAAGTCATCTTGGTCATCTTTCCCAGGTTACCACAACCACCACCCTTCTGAGTCACACTCCCAAAGACTCATTAATCCCATGCTAGCACACACTTTCTATTTGCAGACAACTGGGTTCCAAGATGCTTTACACATTAAAGCCTGATGGATGGGCAGAGTGCTTCCTCTGCCAGTGGAATGGGGCAGCTTTTGGCCACTGTTTGATAAACTGGCACAACCGCTTCAAACAGCAAAAGGTTCAGTTGTTGAATATATCTACAAGACACATCTGGAGGAGCTCAGAACAAAAGTTCCTTGACAAGCTTCTCTGGAATCATTAATGATGATCAATAAACAAGACTTCGACTTCATAATGTAGATACTGTCTGTTCTGAATTGCTTTTCAGATAGGCCACTCAACAGTCATGAAAATGAAATCACTGGCTCCATTAACTTGTATTTACTCTATGGGATCTCAGAGATGCATAGGTCCAAGCAGAGCATGGAGATGACAAGAGTGTAGCAAGAGCTATCCAGGCTGTAGACCTCATGAGAATCACCTAATCAAAGGAATCCCATTATTGACTTGCCATTCATGACCAAACTAGGAGTCTGCTTCTCCTACAACTGTGGTTTCCCCAGGACTGTGTCTCCATAGCATTTGTTCTTACATTAGTAGAGCATTTATCTTATCACATGACAGAGAGCCATATGCCTTGTGCTTCTTCCACTGGACTAAGAACCACCAAAGGGTCAAGGCCCAAACCAGTCCTCTGTTTCCTAGCCTGGCCCCAACGCCTGCCCCACCCACTGCAAGTGCTCAGTAATAATTCAAGACTTAACTAAGAAATCATTAAGCTAAAGTCACTTCATAGGAGATACCCTGGTAGCTAAGAGTCCTAAGTTACAGAACAAACACATGGCAGCTATTTTGACTCTGAGCAGAGTACGTTTTCTATACAATAGATACTAATGATATCAGAACAAACTGGGCTGTTGTGTATGAATTGCTCAGATAATCTGCCTGTCTCTTTCTACTGAACAAGTGGGTAGGGGGCAGGGGTGGGATCTTACAGAACTGGTTTTACTTACTGATATGGTCAATGGCTCCAGCACAGAACTTGCCATAGAACTTCTTGGCACCCAGACCTCGCAGATCATGTATGGTGAATGGCCAGAGATGCAAGACATTGTTGCGGGAGAAGGCATCTCGTTTCTCAATAACGACCACCTTAGCTCCCAATAAGGATAAGTCAATAGCTGTGCGGAGACCACAGGGGCCAGCTCCAATGATGAGACACTGAAAAACACAGCTGCTTTCAGGGCATAGGCAGCACCTCTTGAGAAAGCGCACATTTCTATAAAAGTTCCATGATCTCATAACCTTCATTCCCTAAAGTCCCCAAATAGGGCTATTCTCCCCACTACCATGAAACCTTCAAACCCATCTGGGTCATAGCAGTGCATCTGCAATGCTCGAGAGAAAAGCTGATGATTGCTATGGACAGATCAGACTCTTCATCATCAGTGCTGGATGTAAGGCCAGCACACGTTTGCCTTGTAGGCCTGCACCATATTTCAACAAACGATTTGAAAATCACATCCCATCTTTCATCAATAGGAGGAGACAATTTGGAAGGTCTGTAAGTCAAGGGGATTGCTGTCCAAGGACAGACATACATTATTAAATACATAGTTCAGGCAATCAGAGTCCTGGAATGGGTCTACCACTCAATGATTCTCAGGAGTCAATTTTCAAGAGCCAAAGTTCCATGTACTGAAAAGAGTTCTAAAATTACCATCTTTAGACTGAAAGTCCAGGGAAATGGTCTTGAAGGTCCATATTCTAGAGAAGTAGGTGACACTGGACACTTACCTTAACTAACTGGCATTGCATGTGCAGAACAAAAGAAAGATGCAATGCTTTTGGCTTTGAATTCTCTTTCTTCTTAATAAAACTCCAGAACTCATAAAAGTCATGCCTTTGAATTTCTCGAATTTTGCTGATGAATATTTACCCAAATGCAAATCTACCAGGGATGGGTGTCTAGGTATCCACACAGGGCAAATTAAAGCTCATGAAAGGACGTTAATGACATAGTCATGAAGCCATTTACAACTTCATTTCCCTGCTAGCTTTTTTCCAAACTTCTCACAGAAGGTGTTCTTATATAAAGAGGAAAGCAGGAGAGGTACTGTTCCTTTTCTACTTCCTCACACCCACCCCTGCACAGGTGACTGAATATCTCAGGTCTTTGCCCAGGCCTACCTGTTTCATGGAAACTATTTCTCTAGATTGTGAAGACAGCAAAAGAAACATTTTGGTTCACAAGGCCCTTGGTTATCAAAACAGACCTTTGGAGTATGGATGAAAAGAGGTCTGAAGCCTGCCAATCCTCAGTTGGCAAATACAATCTATACCCTACTAGTTACTGAGTATGGAATGATGGCTTTGTAAAGATGACATGGCAAGCACCACAAAGCCATGTTCAGATAAGATGCTAACAGGGCTTGGGTAGTCCTTTGGCTAAGTGACCTGCATCCTCCTAGCAGCAGGAGATTCAAAACAGAGCCTCACAAAATAAGAAATTCCTACCCTACTTGACTTTAGGGTTGTTCTGAGATAGCTGAAACTTGAATGTTCAATATGTGAACACAGGCAATAAGAATAGGATCTGGCACACAGAACAGTCAAATGAACATAGGCAACGGATCCACAAAATTTCAACAAGGTATAAGCTTGACTTGCTATACAAGGTGGTGGCTAGACTCTGCCTAGTTCTCACCCAGTCTGCCTCTACTCAATCCTTTTCTTTGGCCCACCTCTACTCAAACTCTTTTCTTTTCTGGTTAAATCTTAGGTCAGTGATCCCAGGCCTGAGGGCAGCCAAACCCTCACCTTGGTGTTGGCGCATGCTTTCCCCTTTTTGTAGTCCTTGTGGCTGCCCCGTTTGTCCAGCTTTGCCCAGAGGGCTTTGGCTTTCCAGTAGTTAAGCTTGGACTTGAGTTTGTGATAAAAGGAGCGGTAGTCCTTCGGCTTCAGCTCCAGGTGGTCACAGAGCTCTTGGAAGGCCTTGAGGGTCCCCTTGCAGGTGGTGGCCTGCACAAACCGGTCAAAGAGGAGGTGAGCTCGATTCACCATCTCCTTCTTGCTCTCCTCCATGCCTCCCTACTCTCAGCACCCTCTGACAAAGGGAGCAGTGGGATGGCTGCTGATCCAGCTGACACAGTCACGTTAATCTAACAAAAAGAAAGAAAAAGCAACAGTTAGCAAATCCAAATTTGTATCTATAAACATTTTCTAGGAGACATAACTCTTTCCAAGTGGAGTTCCTCAGTGTCATAGTCATTCTCAGCAAACACACACCACACACCTTCTACACTCCAGCAGTCTCTGGGACATTGGGGATGGAAAGTGAGTAAGACGGTGTTTGCTTTCAAGGACCTTACAGCTTAGTGGGTGAGACAAACTCACGAACAGAATGTTAAATGTAGCAGGCTAAGTGTCATTAGAGCGAGAGGCACAGGGGCTTGGGAACATAGAAGAGCATCTAAATCATAGGGAGGGGTCCTTGTTGAAAATGAACCTCTGAGAAGCGACAGCTGAGTCTCTCAGAATAAATAAGTGTTAGCCAGGCAGGGCAGAAACGCAGGACATGGGAAAGAAAGTAAAATAGGAAGGCTTGTGAGTGAATCTTACACTTGAAAGAGTCAAGACTGATCCCCAGGTTGCCAGCTTAGGCCACTGAGTAAATGGTGACACTAGGCCAACGGATTAAAGACAGAACTCATTTGTGAGGGTAGGGTGGCGAGTTCCGTTTTGGACCTGTTACATTTGAGCTGCCTTAGTGGAGGCGCTCTCTGGGCTGTCTGGTATGAATGTGAAGCTCAGTGGAGTAGCTGGAGCCCCAGCCCCAGATTTGGGAGTCAGTAGCATCCAGGTGGGAATTGAACCTACGAAAGCCGGTAAAATCACACAAGGAGAATCCATGGGAAGAGAAGAGCCCGGGGCTCTGGATGAGAGCTGGGACTCATCCACCTGTAAGGGGCTGGTAGAAAGAGATGAGCTCTCTAAAAAGATGACGAGGCACAGTGGAGAGCAGCAAGGGCGGTGTCACAGAGTCTAGGCAGCACAAAGTCAGCAGGGATTTAAAGGACTGAAAACTCCTGCCACTGCATGTGGCCCGTGGCAGGGTGGGGAGGTTTTACAGCCACTCCACTTTGCCCACAAACTTATTTAACAATAATGGTGATGATGTCTATTCCTTCCACTTATCAAAAACATCCACACACCTACCATCCTACGTTTGCTGGATAGAAGCTTTAAGATGGGAAATGGCACCTTACATGCTCCTTTATCCACCCACTCCTTTGGGTCTGTCTCAACATTTTTCTACCATGTTTTATTTATCATTACCACTTAGAACTATTTTTGGGAAGGAGGAGGTAACCAAAACTAAGCCTTAGCAAGTAATGAGACAAACACTAACATGGCTCTGAGCCCACACCTGTCAGATACTGGTTGCATGAGCCTGAATAACCAGTATAAGTCACTTGGCCTCACTAGGCCTCAATTTTCCCTTGTGTAAGACTAGGAGGTTAGACTGAACCATCTCTAAAACTCTCTTCCAATTCTGAAGTTCTCTGAGTTCAGTGCTGAGAAAATCTTCTCGGTCACAGTACTCATTTCTGGTGCTCTAGTCAGAATGGTTCATCACAGGTGCATCATCAACTTACCATGAAGGTGACAGACAGGACTGCACTGGAAATTTAGTTTAAAGAGGATTTACTCTTGGAGATGGGGAGAGGCAGAGGAAGGAGCTGTTGATCCACTGTGTTCAGGAGGGGCACAGAAGCAAGGAGTGAACCAACCTGAGGGTAGTGGGGGCCCCCAAACTGTATGTGCTGATGAAATAAATTCTCAGAAGACAGACACAGAAGAGACCCATGCTCTGTCCTGAAGCTCTGACACTGAGTCAGCCACTGAGCAACAAAATCCCCCTTCGTGAAGGAGAAATAAAATTCTGCTTCTTCCTACACCTCACCATGATATTATAAGGTTAAACCAAATCAACTGGAGATGTGTCAAGTTTCACGAGAGAAAGCAATAACTAAATACAAGGAACTGCCATTTTCCCCTTTTCCACGTCAACAGGCACAACACTCTCTGTGTTCCATGGAGGCCAAGTTGAAGACAGTAATTCTTTATCTGAAAGACACTGACTTACCTTCTCATCTCAAATACGTCACTTACTCCACAACCCCTCCTGGCTCTGGATATGAAAACTACACTGCTAAAAACACAGCTTGTCCCAACATCCACATGGCCAGGAGGCCAGCAAGGAATGCAATTAACTGGAACTAACCTTCAGTTTTCCTTAAATAAAAGTTTATTCTAGGTAGCAGTAAACAGCAAGAGAAATATTTTAAAGTTCCTAAAAAGAGCCCATTCTTTATCATATAAACCAACTCTTATCTTAGACATGGTAGGTAGTTAAAAGATGGCTTGTAGGGGCAGAAAAAGCCAGATGTGTTTATCCAAAGGCAGAAGAAAGGGTGAGATGTGACAACCAGTGACTAGAAACAAAGGTACCAGAGTGATCGCTCCATCAGGGGCCCTCTTTGCCACTTGCCTTCTTTGTGGGGATTTCTGTAGCTTTATTTGTTTTTTTGGCAAGCCTACAGCATTTTGCAATCCTGACCTTGCATACTCTACCTGTGTTTATAGTCAGCTTTAACTCCACCAGAGACACAATGTTTGCAAAGCTTTGAATACACCTGGTCTGATCTCTCTGCCTTCTGTCAAGGGAGAAAATGATTTTCTTTGTTCCTGAACAGCAGCCCCACCTTCCATTCCTTGACAGGATTTGGTGCACTCAGTGCCTGATGTTCTTGCTGAAACCAACACATTAAAGCTCCTGCAACATGTACTTCTAAAATGCTTTCCCCATAACGCCTGCCATAATGCCTGTCCTATGCTCATACCTCCCTCAGAGTCTTAGGCATTTATTTTCAAAGAAGAATGTGTAGGCTGTAGCCCACTCTGTTTGAAACAAATATTCACTTCCAAAGAGCTGGTAACTACCACAGATAATTTCCAAATCAGACCCCACCACAGATGAATACCTTCATTAATAACTGGCCCCCAGTCCTTCTGTTGATATAAAATACTTTGAAATTAACAGGGATCAGCCACAGCTCCCAAACAGCTGCAGTGCGCCTGCTTCTGAGCAGCAGGCAAGTATTAAGATTCAAGCCTAAGGGATTTCAACCTGCAGGTCACTAATGACAACAGATAAATAGAGGTAAGTTGGTCCCTGGAACAATGCGGCAGGCACCCAAGGTAAGACTACACAATATTAATTCCCTTGGGCTGCCTCGCTTTTCCTACTCTGCAAAGCAAATGACCCCAGCAGGAAGACATTCGAGAGTGCTACCTCATTATTCTGTCACTCTGTGGACCGGCACTGTCTCATCTCGTAAGGGAACTTATCCAGCATTCTGATCCACACTGAGAGCAGCTGGGGAGAACTACAGGAGAGGGGCCACTTTTATTATTGCCCTCATTTCCCTCATTCCTAAGGGTCAAACCCAGGTCCCGCTCCTCCTGGTCTCTCTCAGACCACCCCTGTGTACCGTACATCCCAATATCCTGGGAAAATCAACATTCATAATCACAGGAACCTAGAGACCAGGAAACCTGGCCAGAAGGTGCCAGAAATCCTGGGGACTGAAAAGCCAAGGTGTGGAAGGAAGGGCTACAGAGAGCGAGGAGCCTGAGGAGGGAACAGGAAGAGGAGAGGATGCCAGGTTTCCAAGGCATCGATGCAATTTCTGCCAGTTGACAATATCCTGCGTGTTTTGTCCCGTGGCAGCTGACTGCTGACTCAGAAGCCTTGCACATTCCTTGGCTGTGGAGGAAAGTGCTGGAGAGACAGCCTATGAAGTACACACAGGAGCAGGGTTTATGTTTCTATTTACAACAGGAGTAAAAGGTTGTCTGACTCATGGCTGGTTATGAGAACACTCAATCTCTGGCTCTTAGAATAGGTGAGTGGTTATTTGAGGGGTAGAGGGAGAATTATCTTTAAAAATAGAAAAAGGATGGGGCTGGCCCAGTGGTGCAGCAGTTAAGTTCACATGTTCCATTTCGGGGGCCTGGAGCTTGCCGGTTCAGATCCCAGGGGTGTGGACCTATGCACCACTTGTTAAGCCACGCTGTGGCAAGCGTCCCACATATAAAGTAGAGGAAGATGGGCACTGCTGTTAGCTCAGGGCCAGTCTTCCTCAGCAAAAAAAAAAGAAAAGAAAGAAAGAAAGAAAAAGAAAAAATAGAAAAACGAAACAAAACAACAAATAAGAATTATACTTCCAGAGTACGAAACTAGAGCCAAATTTAATTTTCTCTCTAGCCACTGCACCATTAATACACCAGATGGGCCAATCTGTCTCATACAGGAATCTATGAAATGTTCCTTTCCCAGCCTAGTCAGTCAGAGGTGTGACTTGTCTAAATAGATGTTAGAAGCAGGTATACAAAATGTCATTAGGAGGAAACTTAGATGAAAAATGTGCTTCAGATTATAGACATTCCTTCATGTCTTGCCTCAGAAACAAGGACCAAGGTCGCCAAATGCCTTGGGATCTTGACCAGTCTTTCTGCAACAAGGGCGGCTCAGGTCACTATCATCTGTGGATGGGGACACTGAGGCCCTCGCCTAGGTTGGGGGTCAATGAGCTGACAATCAGACCATCTGGGAATGAGCCTCCTTGTCGCCTCTAACGCTTCCCAGTTCCTGTACCAATAGCTTCTCATCTCTCAGAGCCCTCTGACAAGGTTTCTAGATAAGGGAACAAGCTCAAAAATACAAAAGGAGAGCAGTCTTTCTCATGTATTCTTGTTCCTGTGTGTACTCCATCCTCAGCTCTTTTCTGACTTTCCATCATCTTTAGCATCAAACTGCCACTTAACAGGATGTTGAAGAAACAGGAAACTAGCCCCCACCCCTACCTCCATGTCCCTCCCCACTCCATGCACCTGCTCTGTAGTCACAAGGTGTGACTCCTCATCTGCACCAACCATTCCACAAGGACACTGTTTCCACGGCTGTCTCCTCCACGACTGAGAGCTTGCTTAGGGCAGGGGCCAGCTCTTTGTACTGTAGCCTGACCTATTGTGGAAACGTACTACATTTCTGTGGAGTTGATGAGGGGATTCTGTCCGGGAGCCCAGCAGCTCAGCACTGTAAGGACCAGTCCTGGGGAGAAGCATTAGTTTTGGCCCTTGTCGCTGGGGGAGGTGGAGGAGAACTGGTTAGATGTTACAGAGGAGCCTTCTAACGTGCTACTGAAAAGCGCTATCTCAGAACGGAACGGTCAGCCTGGCAGGGAGTGATATTCTAAGAGGAGTAGTTAGCAAGAACGTTGCACTTTTGTTACAAAGCCTCACACCACGGTATTCTTGTCTGTGAAATGGCCCTCTCCAGGGCGGTTTGAGAGGAGCCTGGACCAGATGACCTCTGGGTTCTCTTCCAAGCCTCCAGCTCTGAAAGACACTGGTATGGCCCTAACTCTTACGTTATATCTTCTCTAACTTTTTACTTTTACTTTTTGCTAATAACCTATTTCTTCAGGAAAAGCAAGTTAAGAACACCTACACAACTGAGAAGTAAAGTGAGTCAGAAACGAACTGACCTCTGCCTTGTGGGTGTCACCTCAAACATACCATAGAAGTCCACGTCAGAACCAAACACCCAACAAACACGATGGGTGTGCTGGTGCCAGTGCCCATGCCTGTCCCAGACAATCCAGAGAACGAGGAGTCAAAAAGAACAAGGCCCAAGGCCCAGGGTCTTATAAATAGTTCCCTCGTCTGCAGAATGAAAGTAATACCCATCGAATCACAGGGTTTTGCAGGAATTGAGGTAATGAATATAAAATGCGCAGCAGTGCCAGGCACATAGCAACACCCAATAAATGGTAGTATTGTTATGACTATTTAGTAGTTTATAGTCCCAGTAACAAAAGGTTACACTCAGGCTAATAAATGGCTACTTACAGAACGGAGTGAGAGAGTGCAGATAGTTCTGTTTGGAAGGGAAGAAAAATGTTTCGCAACTTTCTCTGTTCCATCATCACTCTTTACCCTCTCCATTCCATCTGTTCTACAAGGTGTGATAATGGCACTGGGTGGGAGGGGCTAAAGGAATAAAATCTGTGTCAACAAGTTCCCACCAAATTTGGATGTTAAAACAAGAACGATGAAAGGACTTCTATGAATAACGGTAAAAATAGCTAACATACTGAATAGTTGCTAGTTGCAGATCCATACCTTATCTCACTTAATCTTCACCACATTCCCATGAGGTCAAATATATTATCGCCATTTTGCAGATGGGGAAACTACAGCTTAAAGAAGTTGAAAGATCACACAGCAAGAAAGCAGTGCAGCCATGTTTTGCATCAGACTGTCCACTGCAGAGCCCAAGGCCTTAGCCATTACGAAAAACCACCTGAGAATGTGGCTTGAGAAATAAAAGCTCATTAGAATGCGTGCTCCTGGTCCCTCGCTGCCTGAAGGCCAGAACCTGCAAGTATAACAGATAGACCCTGTCTGCTAGGAAGATAGCTGCCCAGCTATCAAAAGATATGCAGTTTCAAGTAAATTTAGCAAGGACACATAACACAGGACTCTCTTTCTTCTCACCATTTATCGCTGTGTCTGCCCCTTTGAAAGGGGAGTTCTTTCATAAATGGAAGGAAGGGCAGTCTGGTTTCACAGTAACTCTTCCTATTGGCTGCTGGGAGGCTAAGCGCTAACACAAACGCTCACCAGGCTGCACTTTTCAGCAGGCTCCAGCACCCTGGCTGTCAGCATTGCCTTTGAGGAGTCAATCACAAAGCATTTTCAAATCTCCTAAGGCTTCTCCATTCATTGTAGGAACTCAGGGCAGGACAGGAGGTGAACCTCAACCCACCCACTACTGAGCATCCAGAGCTGAGTTACAAAGAGACCAACACCCTCCTGCCCCACGAGTCTGAGAGCATCACTAGGCCCCGGGCTTCAGGCGGTGAAAGGGCCCCTGACTGGGGAGAAAGGCTCTTTGAGGCTGGGGGAAAGCACAACCAAAAGCTGTTCTTTTCCAGAAGAGTGAGTCCCATCTATTCTGCTCAGCACTATGTGCCCAGTACCAGGCACACAGTAGGCACTCAACGAGTTTTTGCTGACTAGATGGCTACCAAGCCACTTGTGCTTGTGCAGACTCAGGAAGCGGTCTGGCTGGCAGCTGTGCAGGGTGCCCTCTGGGGCCACTACAGTACAGGAGCTCAGAGAAGCGGCAGCAGTCCAAAGGGCTGTAAAAATCCCATAAAGATGACTGGAGAGCTGGTGGGGAAAGTGCAAGGTCCCAGGAAGCGCTCTGCAACATCTAATTACCGCCCTCTCCCAGGGGCAGAGCCTGCAGCTAAAGCTTTATAACGCTTGCCCAGAACACACAAACACTGGCAAGAGATTAACCTGGAACAGAATGTAGATGTTTCTCAGTTGTCCAGTCCACCTACTACCAACTGCCACAAATCACAAAACACACAATGGTCAGGGCTGGGAGGGACCTGAAAGGTCATCCAGTCTCATCAGCCATCACACACTTGCATCTTCAGTATGTCATCCACATCACGCAAACAGCTCCAATGACAGGCAACTTTCTACCTTATGAAGTTGTCTTCACAATCTTTGAACAGCCTCAAATGTTAATTTCCCAAGTACTCAATTTCTATGTAGAAGATCAAAATCATTCGTTTTTTTAAAAACATAGTTTTTTTACCCAGTGATCTAAAATTTATCTCTTAGAGGCATCCAGAATAAAATTAGTTCCTCTTACATAACAGCCTTTCAACTATTTGCTCTCTATACATTCTCCTCAGTTCCTTCAACCATTTCTATTTTCACATGGTTTTCAGCTTCTTCACCTTCTTAGCATTCTTCTACAAGCTCCTACCATTAATGTCCACACCCAACTCATCAGCCTTTCCTCCTATGACAATGAAAGACAACTATCCACATGCCTACCTAAAGCAACCCTCCCACTGTGTATCGATCCCCTCCCCTCTCTCTCACTCAGCGACATCACTTCCCACATTGGTCCCTTTCTCCTGCCTTGAGCCCTCCGTGCCAAACCAAACTATTCCCATCAACATGAGACCTCTCTTCTTTAAAACCCTGACCCCAGCCCCTCTGACTAGCTTACTCCACTCCCCAAAAGCACTGTCTGTGCTTGTGGTCATGATTTTCTCTTCTCCCACTATCTTCTGAACCTCCAACAATTAGGCTTCATCCCCACCACTCCATGGAAATGCCTCACCAAGGACACGCGTGATTTCCACACTGTCAAATCCAACAGTCAACTCCCAATCCTGGTTTCCTCAGCCTATGTGCAGCACGAGTCACGCTTCATCCCCTCCTCTTGGCCTCCAGGACAAATACTCCCTTGGGTCTCTACTTACCTCATTAGCTGCATCCCACGTCCTCTGCTGGTTCCTCACATATCCCCAACCTTTGCATATTGAAATGGCCATGCCATCACTCAGTCTTTGGGTCTCTTCTCAATCTACATTCACTCCCTACACATTAGTGGCTTTCAAACTTTAAAAATCATACACAGTTATCTCTCTGTATATTTTTATATAAATGTAATCTTTTAAAAGTTTCACAAGACAAAATATATCCTTTCTACTGCAATACTCTGATGTTTTCTATTCTATTTCATCTAAAAAAAAATTGCTGATCCCCACTGTATTGATTCCATGATCCATTAATCAGACACAACCCACTTTGAAAAACTGCCCTTGATGATTTCTTCTAGTCCCAGAGCTTTAAGCACCATTTTATAGTAGAGTTGATGGCACCCAAATATTTATTTTCTCTCTTCTGACCTTGTATAATCAATTGCTTACTTGACATTTCTACTTGGATATTTGACAGGCATCTCAAACTTACACACAAAACCAAGCCCTTGATTCCCATTCCTGCCCCTTGCTTGCTTCTTCCTTAGTATTCTGCATCTCAGCAAATGGCACCACCATCCACCCAGCTGCTCAATCCAAAACCCCGGGAATTATCTTAATTTCTGTCACATTCCATAACCAATTCTTCAGTAACTTCTGCCTGTTCTATCTTCAAAATACAGCCCAAATCTAACCACTTTTCAGCGTCTCTTCCTCTAGTACCCTCGTCAAAGTCACCACCATCCCTCACTTGGATCACTGCAACAGCCTCTCCCTGCTTCCACTGTCCAAATCCGCCCCCCCTCCACCCTCCCCACCCCATATTTCCCACACAGCAGCCAGAGCATTCACTTAACTGTCAGTCAAACCAGGTCACGCCTCTGCTCAAACGCTCCAATGGCTTCCCATCTCAGAGCTAAGCTCAGTCTTTACAAGGGCTGACAAGGCTCCAAGTGAGCTGCCCTCACGTCCATCTCCTCATTCGTGTCCTACCACATTCCCCTGTGCTCCTTAGGCTCTAGCCAGACGGGCCTCCTTCCTGTTCATCAAGCAAGGTCTTTGCCCTTCCTGGTCTCTCTGCCTGATGCTCTCCACCCAAATGGCCACATGGCTTCTTCCTCATCTTCTTCAGGTCTTTGCTCAAATACCACCTTGTTAGAGAAACCTTTCCTCCCCACTTACATGAAAGAGCACCCGCCTCCCATCACTCTTTGTCCCCCTCACCTTGCTTTGTTTTTCCTCAGCTTTTCTTCCACCTGACACAGTATACTTACATTTATTTTAAAATTTAAAAAATATATATTTAAATATATATATTTATTAAGTATACTTATATTTATTTCTTTATTGTCTATCTCCTCCAGCAGAACATAAGCCTCAACTAAAAGAGAAAAGAGCTTGACTGGAACGTGCTCCAAGCTGTTGACACACACTGTACAGTACCACCCCAAACTCTTTTTGTCAGTGTTGCTTCCAAAACAGCTCCTCCCCACCTACAGTTATGTGCTTTGTTTTCAAGACCCATCAGGACCTTTTAACTATCTTCACTAAATTTCATCTTGACTGATTCAGCCAGAGCCATGGCTATGGCTCTCATCTTAGCATAAAAGTAAAGATTTTCACAACAGCCTACAAGTATAAGGCCCTACGACAGCGTCTCACAAAATTTTGGTCTCAGGACTCCCTTATAGTCTTAAAAATATTGAGGACCCAAAGAACTGTCAATATTTGCTGTATCTGAAGTTAAAACTGAGAAGAAAATTCAATATTTATTAACTCATTTTAAAACAACAATCAATTAACATATTAACATATTTTATGAAAAAAGTTTTCCAAAAGAAAAATTTAGTGAGAAGAGCTGACATTGTTTTACATTTTTGCAAATCTCCTTAATGTCTGGTGTAAGAAATCAGCCAGATTTTCATATCTGCTTTCTGCAGTTCGTCTGCTGCAACATCACATATCATGTGACCTCCAGAAAACACCGCTGAACACCGACAAGCAGACAAGAGGGGAAAAGGGAAATAACATCATCTTAGTCTTATCATGAAAGTCACTTTGATCTCAGGGACCCCTTGGAAAGGTCTCAGGGAGCCCCCATGAGACCTGCACCGCTACACATCTTACCTCTCTCCCCTCCTCCTCCTGCTACCGCCTCGCTCATCCTCTTGGCCACAGTGGCCTCCCTGGCTGTTCCTTACACACTCAGACACACTCTCACCTCTGCCTTTCACTTGCTGCTCCTTTTGTCTGAAATACTCTGCCCCCAGGTCCAGTCCTGCACTCAAAACATACTGAGCATCCATTACGTGTCAAGCCCTTTTCTAGGCTCTAGAAATAATACTGCAGTGAACAGAGAAAAACCCTCTGCTCCAAGGGCACCTTCTAGAGGAGCTGGCACGTGCATGGCTTACTCCCTCACCACCCCTGGGTGTTTACTCGAACATTACCCTCTCAGTGTGGCCTTCCCCTACCACAACATTTAAAACTGACTCCCCACTCTGCTAATCTTCTTTCCCTGGTTTTTCCCGAAGCACTAACCACAACTTGACATACTATAAATGTTATTTATTTATTGTCTGTCTTCCTCTCTAGAATGTAAGCTCTATGAAGGTAAGGATTGTTGCCATTTTGTTCACTGCTCCTTCGTCATGCCTAGAATAGTTCTCAGTACACAGCAGGTTCACAATAACTACCTCTTGAATGAATGAATGGATAGGTAAATGAGCTTCTCCAGCCTGCCCAGACGTCTGGGGATTCAGGTGGAATTCTGTTAAGATATGAGACAGAAGTCATATCAAATGAAAATGGATTGAGCGTCTTCAGGCAAGTGCCAGCAGGCTGGGAGAAGGAATACACACAAGGAGGTCTGGGAATCCTAACAGGGAACCCAGACGGTTTCTGCCCTCTGCTCCTCTGGGGACTTGCCCCTTCTCCATGACTACTACCTGCCCCAGACCTGCCTTACACGTGCTCTGCACAGCAGGCCCCTGCACCCAGCTCAGGACCTGTTCTTGTTGGCAGGAGAGGAGAGCAGGAGAGGAGCCAAGAGCTGGAGGCAGCATGTTTTCAACAGCCAAATAGTTTCACAGTGACTGTCCCCTATAAAAAGAAACAGGTTTCTAGAAAAAAAGAGTGGTATCAGTGTCATGAAATGCCATATGGCAGCCCCCAGCCCACTTCCTCAGAGAGATAAGTGAAGGACCCATGCTATTTCTAACTCCGAGTCGTGCGTCAGTAACCACGCAGCCGTCACAAGCCCAGGTGCCTGCAGAGGCAGTGCTTCATCAGAAGCAGGCTGATGAAGGGCGGCTGGAGGGTTACTGTGCACCTCACTCTGCACCAGCTTCCGATAAGGGTGCCCAGGGACTGGGTAGAGAGGGAGGGTGGCAACCAGACATGGAGAGCTGGGTACTTCAAACATCAGCTTCAGAAGTGGAATGCGGATGGGACAAAAACAACTTTTCTAAACTGCTGGAGAAAAAGAAGTCAGCAGTGCAGACTGATGCAGCTGTATCGACTATCCCTGCAACCACATGGGGCCTCAACACTGCCCACACTGGGTCCAGTAAACCCACCTCTGCGTTCTCAGGTCTCCACTCCATCTCATCCTTTCCACTCTCAATGCCCTTGGCCCTCATATGATCGAGAAAAGAGACAAGGAAGACCTCACCTTCCTGCTCTCCAGCCTCCACATTTACTGGCCTCCCCACCCCCCGTGCCTCAGAGATGGGTCCCACTGGTCACAGGCTGTCCAGCCCAGCCCCTTTGTTCTCCTCTGAATCTGGCTCCATCTACTATCACACATTTTTTTCCATTTTAACCACTTTTAAGTATACAGTTGAGTAGCATGAAGCACATTCATGTGTTGCACAATCATCACCACCATCCCTCCGTCATACATTTCAAACTTCTTCCTCACTACCAGCTTACTTCTCCCTTGGCCTGCCAATATGCTCAAGCAACTCTTTTCTTTAAACACCCCCTCCCCCCCACCCCCTTCCCTGTACGCCCTTCAAGCTCCTGACTCTCCCTCTTGCTTTCATAATTGAGCTTCCTGAAAGAGCTGTCTACTCTTGCTGTCACCACTTCATGACCTCCTAATGACTCTTCTCTGGTCATCTTTTCACTCCCTCTCCAATCTGGCCTCTGTCTCCATCACTCCCCTGAGGTTGACAATGGCTTTCTAATTGTGAAAGACTCACTTTTCTATCCTTATCTCACTTCCTTCTTCTCTATAGCTCTTCCTAGAAACTCTCCTCCCACAGCTTTGTCTCTGGCTTCTCCTACGACTATTCTCATCGCTGCTCAGTTCTCTCAGATGGCTCCAATTATTTCATCTGCCCCTCTCTTTCATAAAATCGGATGACCCCTAAACTTTTATCTTTTCTGACCTTGTCCCTGAGATCCAAATGCTACTAAATATCCGCATCTAGACATCCCACAGGTATCTCAAACCGAGGGAGTCCAAGACAGAACACTTCTGCTCTCTTCCCCCAATTCACACCCCCTCATATGGTCAAATGCCACCACCTCCACCCACCAAATGGAAATTTGGGGTCGTCTCAAACTGTTCTCTGTCTTTACCCCCTAGTCCAATTAACCAAAAGGAAAGTCCTGTTGATTCTAACTCTGTACGACCTCTATTTTATCAAGTTCATCTCCTGACCATTATCTTGGCAGAAGGACCCGTGACCTCTAGCTTGCCTTATAGTCTCTTAATCCTAACTCCCTTCCAATCCATCCTTCACGTGAATACCAGAGTGTTCTTTTTTAGGGGCAAACGTGACCCCTTGCCTCAAATCTGATCCTGTTACAGTCTTCCACTGTCTTTAGGAAATAATACCAACCCTCAGCAAGGTTCAAAAGGCTCATCAAAATCTAATGTCAGCCTTATTTTCTACATTTCCAAACACAGACTATTTTCTTCAGTTGTAGTTTCTAGCAAGTACCAGACTCTTACAAGCTTCCTCAACTTTATTCACGTCGTTCCCCTTTGCCCAATATGTCCTTCCTCCCCATCCACCTGAGCTTCCTACTCATCACTCCAGACTACACTGAAATGACCCCATCAACCCAATCCCCAGGCAAAGGTAACCACTTCCTCCTGTGTGTTCCTTCTCACCTTGGCACATACCTCCCTGTAAACACTTCCATTTGCTCTAGAATTATATCCATGTCCGTCTACCCATTATCCCATGTGGCGCTGGTTAGCAGGACGAATAATTAATTTTTTTTTTTTTTTAAAGATTTTATTTTTTCCTTTTTCTCCCCAAAGCCCCCCGGTACATAGTTGTATATTCTTCGTTGTGGGTCCTTCTAGTTGTGGTATGTGGGACGCCACCTCAGCGTGGTTTGATGAGCAGTGTCATGTCCGCGCCCAGGATTCGAACCAACGAAACACTGGGCCGCCTGCAGCGGAGCGCGCGAACTTAACCACTCGGCCACGGGGCCAGCCCCACGAATAATTAATTTTTATACTTGCACCTAGTGTACACACTAGTGGAAAAGCAGGTGCCAGGAAAGAAGGAAAAAGATCAATGAAAGTCTTACTTGGGCCACAAGTAAGGAAAGGGGGTTAAGATTAAGAGGCTATCTTGTCTAAAGTCACAGAACTACAGAAAAGGAGAAGAGGCATCTGGTGATGATTAGTTTGTTATTAACTTGTTATTGATTTATGGGGTGGGAGAAGAGCAAGGAAGTTGCCAGAGCTGAGTTCCCTATGCATCTGTGGACGGCTTCTGACCATGAGACGACCATTGCTCTCAGTGTACCTTCCAGGAGGACAGTCGCCTTTCTCAGATACTTCAGGATCACCGGTATCGTGGCTTCAGAGCCCCCAGGGGCTAGAGAGTCTAAGGAAAAGATTCACCAGATGCCCCACAGAGTTCTTGGGGATGGAAACAGGGAAGGAGGGAGGAGACAAAGCAAGTACAAGTATGCTCTTCTGAGAAGACTGGCTGCAAAACAGGAGAGTAAGACCCAGCTGTTTCAGGAAGCTGGCAGCTTACAAAGGAAAAGATCTTTGTTTTCCAAAGGCAGGTGTGCCCCTCCCCCCCACCCCACACACCCAGCAAATGGACCAGGACTGCCTCGGCTCCAGGCCACAGAGACAGTGGCCCTAGGTGGCTCCAAGGCCATGATTTTTTTCAACTGTTTTCATGGAGAAAACCTCAGATGTCCTCTATATGCAGAAATAAACCAAGAGGGCTAATCTTAAACCAGCTCAATAGAATATACTTTCCCTTCCAAATTAGCTTAAAAGTGCATGGGAGTTAGGTATAATTCTTCCCAATGAAACAGAAGTTTTCTCTGGATCAAACGCTCCTCAAGGCCAACCCTCTCACTCCTCTCTGACATCATCGATGATCACTCCCGCAGCTACATCCCTAACTCCTTCAGCTGGGAAAGAGTCCATTTGGTGAGAAGTGAAATATCCAAAGAAAGGGAATAACAACAAGCTTTTCTTTCTTATAACTTAAAAATATTACAAATTCTCCAAGCTATACTCTGGCAGTCTCTTCAAAGTAGACAGCCCATAACTTCTCCCAACTTACACCACCCCCTGCCCTGGGGGTGACCCACCCCATCAAAGGGGGTGCTGAAGTGTAGCCAAAACTTTCATTTCTTTTCTCCCAAAGCCCAACTGCCAAAAATCAATTGCCATGAGACCTTTGGGCTCCAAAATTCCAACTACTCCGGGCTGAAAGCCAGCAACCTACCAAAGTTTTTCTACAGGAGACAAAGTCATCTTTACTCAGTTCCATGCCAACGAAATGAGGTGGTGTACCCCAAAGGCCTGGAGGCTCTATTTCACACCCACCCTCGTCCTAAAATGCCAACATGTGATGGTCACGAGGCCCAGTGCCGCCTTCAGGCCTCCTTCTCTGGTCCAGCAGCAGCAGTTCCAGGTTATGAGTTGTTCCCTGTCCACCAGCTGATGTTCTAAAACCTGCACCTAATTTATGACAGGTGCACGACTACTGCTAATCAGCCTGCTGGCTCTGGTACACAGAAGGTCAACTCCTCGGCTTGCTGCATGGGCTGAAATCTAAACTCTAAGAGAACCCAAGTGCTCTCTAGGGGATATTATAAAGTGTTACTTACAGCCTGACCCTCTCACCACTTGTGCCTTAGGCAGGTCTAACTCCAGGGAAGCCATCCTTAGGAGGAAGGCAACCAAAGGCTGCCATCTGCTCACTCGTGAACCAGCAGACTTCTGTGCCTGTAGCCAGGACTCAGGACCACTCAGTACCAAGCATGACCAAGCTGATCCGGGTGCACCTCACCTTCTCAGGTTCCCCTTTTGGGTCCAGATTGAGTATACCACCTTTAGAAATATCACTCACTTTAAAACAGGGAAAAGTGAACGTATTCTGTTCAACTTAAATACATATTTCATCCAGATACTGGACATTATAGACATAAAGACTTTGTTAAAGGACCTTAACTAAGCCACCTTATATTTCAGAAGACATCTGGCCAGAAGCCCAGAGCACCTCTAACCGCAACATGAGGCTAGCGGGAATTCAATAACTATCACGCTGGGACGACAGCAGGAAAGGCGGCCTCTTTGTGCTCTGACTGCCTACCTCCTGTGGGGCAACTGAACCTACACGTTGACATTAAAGCCTCAATCCCTGTTAGTAACAGCAAGTTTGTTTTTCAGCAGTCTGGTGTGTGACAAGCGCTGACATACCACAGTGAAGGTGGACCAGATCTTTGCCATCATGAAGCTAATGGCTCCTCAAGGGAAAATTAATAATAATCAGATAGTGAAACAAACTTGTTTCATATTATTGCAATCCAACCAGATGGAGTGGCATTTGGGGTGAAGGCAGGGACATTTTTTTACCTCATTTCCAATCATCTAGATAATTTGGGGAAGAAAGCAAAAGAGGACAAAAAAGTTAGAGAATATGTAGACAACTGGAATCGTTACTTCCCCTCTTCTGCCACTGAACTTACAAATGGAACTGCACTCAGATTTTAGTTTCACGGAAATTCTGTCTACCCTGAAACTGGGTGTTAACAGAGCAATAAAATGGCCAAGCAGCAAGGGGAAAAAGAAAGAGTCACGGAATCCAAATAAACCACAAACTGGGTAATTGGCCTCTGGGCCCTGGAAAACCTGAGCTTCTCACCTTAGACCCTCTCGCAGAAACAGAAATGGGCGCGGCTTCTGCCTGGTAGATATTCCAACCAGGTCAGGTGCTGGACGCCCTGGGCAGAGAACTAGAGAGGAGCCAGGTGGAAGCCACAAGCTGTGCCAAATTCCTGACATCACGACCCTGCAGGATGAACCAAGAACCACGAGGACTTTGAGCAGGGCTTCTGGCTGCCCAAGAAGAGTGGCATCTGGCAGGGGACGGTGCAACGCTCAGGACCAGAGTCAAACTTACATAGAATAAGATTCATCTGTTCTAAGCGTATAACTCAATGATGTTTAGTAAATTTACCAAGTTATGCAACCATCACCACAAACTCATTTTAGAACATTCCCATTGCTCTAGAGGGGGGCTTTAGTAACTCCCCAAACTGAAGACGATTATGGGTTAGTCAGGTTTAAGAGGCTGATGGATGGGAAGACAGAAGTTAGTATCCACTTGCTGTTGCTGCCAATTCAGCAACATTTCGGGAACCCGGACCAGGCCACAGAAAGAAGTCACAGCCATCGTTCCTCGGGATGAGAAGCACTCAGCTGGGCTTGGCTTGGTGACCTGGACTCTTAGACAATCTTTTTAAAAAAGTAACTAATGCTGAGAATAGTGCTTCCCAAACGAAAACGAGGAATGCCTTAGTCTGTTTACACTTCCCAGCCCTCCCCTAACAGCGTCTCAGGACGGAGTTTATACCACAACCAAGGAATCAAACACATTTCAGGAAGTCTTGAACCCAGCATTGCCCCTCTGACAGCTGTGCACTTTCAGAAGCACAGGGGAAGGCACCGGGTCACGAATTCCAAACCCAATAATTTTCCAAATCACTGATCACACAAAAGAATGTTGGTGATTCGTTCACAAACTTATGAAACTTATGAAAAAATGCCTTTACCTTTAAAACATAAACACACAGGGCCTGCCCTGTGGCCGAGTGGTTAAGTCCGTGAGCTCCACTTCGGCGGCCCAGGGTTTCGCTGGTGCGGATCCTGGGCGCGGACCTGGCATTGCTCATCAGGCCATGCTGAGGCAGCGTCCCACATGCCACAACTAGAGGCACTCACAACTGGGGTATACAACTACGTACTGGGGGGTTTTGGGGAGAAGAAGAAAAAAAACAAAAAATTCCCATAAACACACAGACATCTTAATTGATGCTACCCATGGGATTGGAGGGTTTTACAGATGTCTTTTATCCTGAGACTGATGTTGGCGAAAAGCTGTCCATTTTTCGTCAAATGTAGGATGTAACCAGAAGAAGCCAGGAGGACAGAAGACTCCGAGAATCAGAGGAGGTGCAACTTTCCCACAACTGCCCTGCTGAGACCGAACGCGCTCCTGGAGTCCACCTTACCACAGCCACCTCAGCACTCCACGACATCCGTCCTCCCAGGCACAGCCTGACTTGGAGAGGGAACACCCCAAGAGAGAAGGTGACCCCACTAAGAGCAACCCAAAAGCCAATTTAAAGGACAGAGGGTTATACACCTGAGCTCTCCTCTCTGGCTTCTCCCTGCATCTTCCTCGACTTCTGCCGCACTGATAAAGAGGAGGGCTCCTAGGGTTCTGTCCTTGGCCCTCTTCCATTCTGCACCATTTTTGTAACTCTCTCCTGGACATCTCCACAGAATAGGGCACCTCCAAGTCAGGGTTACTCAAAACAGAACTCTTCACCTCCTCTTCCAAACTTGTTCCTCCCCCTGAATTGCAACCCTAGTGAAACTGCCATCCACCCAAGCCAGAATTCCAGGTGTTGGCCTCCACATTGGCCTGACTCCCCACACTCTTTTCCTTGCCAAAAATAGGGCGGTGGAGCACTGCACTATGCTGCGTTCTGGAGAGTGCAGATATGCTCCCACGTGCTCTTCCAAAGCTCTCCCCATAGATCCCCTCCTTTCCATCTTCACTGCCTCGAACTGCATTCTCTCTACCTGGACTCCAGCAACACTCAAGTCTTAAATGTAGATCCTGCTTCAAGGTGGGATTTTTATTTTTATTTTTTGTGGTAAGATACATATAACATAAAATTTGCCATTTTAACCGTACAATTCAGTGGCATTCACAACGTTGCATGATGATCACCACTATCTATTTCCACAACTTTTTCATCACACCCAACAGAAACTCTGAATCTGTTAAACAATAACTCCCCGTATCCCCCTCCCCTCCATCCCCTGGTAATCTCTATTCTACTTTCTGTCTGTATGAATTTGCCTATTCTAGGTATCTCATATAAGTGGAATCATATAGTATTTGTCCTTGTGTGTCCAGTTTATTTCACTTGGCATAATATTGTCAATGTTTATCGACATTGTAACATGTACCAGAACTCCATTCCTTTTTTATGACTGAATAATACTCCATTGCATGCATATATTCGTCCATTAGTGGACACTTGGGTTGTTTCCACCTTTCGGTTAGTGGGAATAATGCTGCTATGAACATAGGTGCACAAGGTTGTAGATGCTGCCTCAAGTTTGAAATTCAATTCATATACCATATTTCTTCCAAAGTGATCTTTCTCAACAAATCTAATCATGCCACTTCCCTGGTACACACATTGAAAGACGTCATTTCGCCAACAGACTGAACTCTCTGGCTGCCAGCCCACGCTGACATTGCTTCACCTCCATCCTCATCACTCTGTCCCTCCCAACATGCACCCCATGCTTCAGCCATTCACATCTGCTTGCCGCTCCCGGAACATGCCATGCTCTGCCTGTACATCCTGTACAATACATTTCCCTACCCACGCACACACTCAACCTCCTTCAGTCTTCTCTGAACTAAGGCAGATGATGAGTATGGACCTTGACATCCATCAGGGCTTCAGTATCACAACTTCTCTGAGCCCTACTCTGAACAACTTTGCTCTTCCCTTCTTCCTAGGTACAGATCTTTCCTCTGTTCCTAAACCCCTCCCACTAGACTCCACTCCTGGAAGACAGCGTTTCTCTCAGTCAGGTTTCTATCCCCAGCATTTAGCAGAGTGTCAGATCCACTACAAACATTCAAATCTTTATGGAATGAATTAAATTCCTGGCTTACATAAATATACTTAAGTGCTCAAGATAAAAAAAAATTTAAAAAGCAATAGAATTTAAAAAGTAATAGAAATATCTGTGGATCCAATATTTTGTTTTTAAAATCATGTATAAGTTGGGTTGCTAACTTCCAATCCTAAACTGTATTAGCTCTCTGAGAAAGGAGCAATAAATAACCACATTTTTTTCAAAGGCTTCCCTCTTCAAACATGCCTGAACCACCATCTGTTCCCTGCTTCAGAAGGAACATGCCTCCTTAAAATCAAAGGGCTACTTGTAACTGAGAATAGTCTCATATCCAGAATATGTAAAGGATTTGTACACACCAAAAAAGCAGACACCCAATGAAAAACGGGCAAAAGAGTTGACCAGGTACTTCACAAAAGACATCCAAATTGCCAAAAAGCATCTGAACAGGTGCCCAATATCATCAGTCATCAGGAAAATGTCAATCAAAACCACAATGAGACACTACTACACACCCATTAGGGTGACTAAAATTAAAGACTGACAATACCAAGAGTAGATAAGGATATGGAACAACGGGAACTCTTAGACACTGAGAGTGTAAGCTGGTACAACCACTTTGGAAAACTCTTCAGCAGTAGTTCTCGAAGCTAACCATATGTCTACCTTAAAACTCAACAATTCTATTCTTGGGGACACATCCAAAAGAAATGAATGTCTGTGTTGACCAAAAGACAAGACTTCAAAACTGGAAACAACCAAGATGACCACAGATAGCAAAACGAGAAAGAAGTTGCAGTTACGGTCATGCAATGGAACACCAGGCAGCAGTGAAAAGGAACGAGCTGCTGCAACATGCAGCAGCATGGATGAAACTTACAGATCAACAGCGGGTAAAAGGAGGCCGACAAAAAAAGAACATATTGCATGACTCTGTTTACATAAAGATCAAGAACACAATTCACATCCATGGTGCAGAAGTCAGGGAGAATAATAGTTAGGGGTAGGGATGGTGTTACTGTCTAGGAAGGGGCAAGAGAGAGGCTTTGGGATCCTGATTTGGATAGTGGCTACACAGAATGTCAGACAGTGCTGTGTCTGCTTGATTATGTTTTCCAGAATCCCCAGTTAAGAGTTCTGACTTAGAATTGGCCAAAAGAGGAACTTGTTTGAGATTTGGAAGATGGAATTGAAGCAGTGGCCATCACTCTCTAAAGGTCTTAGCAGTCCATTGTGGTGAGGGACAGAGACAGAGGTGCCTGGAAGGTTCCAGCCTGTCCTTGCTCTCCTCTACACTGCCTCCAGCTCTTCTTTCTCATTGCTGACCCTCCTGACCAAGAGCCTCAGGTCCACCACCAGACACTTGGCTGTGGACCCAACTGGACAGTAGCTACTCAGAGGCAACAGCTTCCCACAGAACTCTCCAGGAGTTCCCCTGTGGTGGTCGCACTTCAGCAATGGATGTGCCTGGCTTCTCAGACTTCCCTGTAAGCTCTGACTTGTCCACCAATGCCAATGCTTCAGGCAGACTGGGTAGCGACTCCTCTCTGACCGCCAATGCTCCCATCTGGAACGTCACTCCCCCATCTCCTCCCACAATTGTGTTAGGTCTAATTCCTGTAATTTGACGCCCTTATTCCCAAAATTTCATAGTGACTCAACTCCCAACTGAACCCTGTCAATACAAACAGATGTTTATATATACACAAACTTGAGTGGTACACTTAAGATATATGCCCTTTAAGAACATATGCTATACCACCACTAAAAAAAAAGTCAAAAAATAAACCAAGAGGACATCGCTTTTATGTCACATGAGAACCGTGTCCTGAGAAAACAGTAATCTGGGAGGCACCCAGCAGCACACATGAACAAAATCTATGCTATACTTCACTTACCAAGGAAGACTCCTACACAGCGCTGCCCAGCACAAGATCTGGCAGGCAGCTGGGAGCCCAATGGGTGCGGCCTCTGACCAGAGCCAGGGCAGTGCGTTTTAAAAATAGCAAATAGGACACATGCTCTCTGCCTGGCAGGCTATGAATTCCTTGGAAGCAAGCTCCTTAGTCCAGAGTGAGTTTTCCCTTCTGAAGGGATAGACTCACCAAGTTCAGTGTCACCAGAATGAAACCAAGTACCGGGTCTCTAAATGGGAAGAAAGGGACATGAGGGGGAAGGGCAGAGAGGAGCCACAGACACTCCTCTGCACCTGGGCACCCCCACAAGAATGAGATGTATACCTGGGCATCCCCAAAGTCACTATTTTCTCGGCAGAAGACCAACGTGTCTTGCTACCTTTTACTTCATTCATCCAAGTATTTATTGAGTGTGTGGTATATATGTCAGGCCCTATACTTGACATTAAATTTACATTGGTCAAGGAAAACACAGTGCCTGCCCTTAGAGAACTTACTGTCTAGTGGTGGATATAGACAAAAAACAAGCACACATCTACAAAATTTGAGTGCCAGAAAGGAAATGCACAGGTTACAGGAACTTAGAATAATAAGAGGGGCCCTAAGACAAGTTGGTCACGGAAGCTTTTTTGAGCAGGTAACTTAAAGTGGAGGTCTGAGCACTTTTCATTTGTAAGGTAAGTTTACTACTCTCCTGCCAGTGCTCCTGGCTCTAGCTGAAATCTCAAGGACATTAAGCACTTGTAGTAAAAACCATTTGGGTAACAAGCAATGAAGGATGAACACACATCCACATAGGCATTAGCGCTCATGACCCTGAACAAATACCAGGCTCCTGGTCCCCACCACTGGCCACCATGTACAGTAGTGCAAGCTCCCCAGTTAAGGGTGGGGGAGCAGAGGATGACATTCGGCCCACAACCTCACTAAGCAAACCATACACCTGGTGAGGAGGAGCATCCACACAGGAGGGGTGCATTTTCCCACCCCACACAAAGGTGCTGTAGGAGCGAGTGATGGCCACTCATCCCTGCCATCCCTCAAAAAGAACACACACCGTGAGGTAGGACACAACGCCCATGGGGCCTGGTCTGGGCTATGGACGGTGAATTCAGGCTGGCGAAAGCATCTGACTCCACACTGTACCTAGTGAAGAAGAGACCTGACTCTGTGTCTGCAACTCTGAAAGGTGGCATCAGACAATCACTTCCAAAGGAGTCAAACAAATGCCTCTTTCCACACTTGGAAATGAAAAGCCCTTCCTGGTTGGAGAGTGACTGGGGAAACTAGGCTCCTATCTTTATACTAAATGAGAATGACTGCCCTCTTCTACAGCAAATAGTCCCACCCACTACTGCCTGTCTACTGCCAGAAACAGTTACCTCACCCAAGGCACCACGGAAACATTAGGCACCCATTCAAAAGACATCTGGAACCATCAACTCTATCCCACACACTATTGATCTGAGCTCATTTAAACAGACCCAGGAGTACGTACCATATCTACCGAAAGCACTAACAGGCAGCCCTAGAAGTCCGGTCACCAGCAGCAGTTCTGTGCTGCTCCAGGCCAGCACACGCCTTCAGAGCCTGCAGAAGGCCCCTGGGCCACTTACAACTCTGAGGCCGAGGACAAAAGCCTGCGAACGGAAGTGCCATGGTCTGGGGTGTTTTTTCAAACAAAGAGCACATTTTCTTCCTTTGTTAGCAAAATGAAATAAGCAAATTATGAATAATCTGCTAAATCTTTTAAATATTTTCACCTTTGCCTTTTAAATAAAGGTATACACGTGTTATATTTTCAAGACAAAGGAACTAGGTAATATTAATTTTATCACAAGTTATAAAAAATATGAAAACTATAACGTTGGGACTGTGGTGACTGACTTGCTCTTGTTAAGCTGATCTGCATAACCTATTTAATGACAGCAAAATGTCATATTTAATGATTAGCCAAAGATAATCTAAAATTAACCACCTTATTTTTTTGTAATATCAAAAAATAGTCCCATTGAATCCTATATGTATTAATCAATAAGGGATTATTAATACTGATGATCACTCAGCTTGCTATGGTTGGCTTTGAATAAAAGTATAAAAGATTCAGCAACTGTAAGGAGTAATAAATGATCAAGATTACCACTAGGGCTAGTGCCCATTCTTCTCAAAGAGAACTGACACAAAATTTACGTAACTCCTTATCTTTATTCTCAATAGTCAACACCAAATGTGTAAGACCCCTGAGCGTAAGTGATTATATTATTATTCCCATAAAATTCTGAACTTCCCTGTTCCTTCTCTCACCTTCAATTCTCAAATCTGACCATTGTGCCTTCTGTAACTATCACTCCATACCCAGCTAACTCCCCTATATACTCAGCCTCACCTCCCAGAGGTTTCCCCCGTCCTTGCTCTCCCCTAAGACACGTCCTCTGCAGTCTTTCCGAGTGGGCACTTTTCATTAGGAGCTGATGTGCTTGGTGTCCGCTGATGTCCACTCTCTCTTCCAGACATCACCTCTCTACCATCTTATACAATATGTGGACTTTTGAGGATCAAGGTCTGATTTTTGCAATGTATCAATCAGCTGCCATTTTCATATTTGCCCTTTCTGGGCCAGTTGGACACAACTTTAAAAATAAGACTTCTTATTGGTGAAAAGCATTTGTGAGTCAGCCTATAAAAGAAGAGAACTGATCCTGATGAAGGCTGTTAAATCCATACAACACAACTTTAGAAAAGCCAAACCAAACCCAAAGATCAAAGGGAACAAGGAAGGACTAGCTCCATATTCAAATCCAGTGACGGACTATACGAATGTATGAAAGGATGTAACATACGCGGGAGTAAAAGAATAAAAAATCTTTATCACAAGGAGAGAGGCACAGAGAACATAAACCCAAGGCTGTATAAATACAAAAGCAACGGCAGCCTCAGGGAATCAGAAAGGGAGACTAGGCTGAGGAGGCGGCAGAAATTAAGTAGAGAATAATCAAATGCTTAAAGAACATTTTCTATATCTATGGACTAATTTCAAACGTTCACAGAGAGCTATTTAATCAGGGCGCAATAAATTACACAAAACAAGCCAAAAGCCATGCAAACTCCCATGATGTCAGAACACTGGCAGAACGATGAGTTAATCCACTCTTCCCTTACCTGGCCACGAAAAATGTACAAGACATCCAGTTGTGCCCACAGGCCAGAGGACAAAAGGACCAGTTAGAACACTTATTCCATCTACTTTATCACAGGCCCAGCAGGTGATCACTCAGCACTGACTGTACTCCACAATGCTCTTTGCTCTCTCAGACCTATACCAAGTCTTGATTTTGGTTACTGTGGGGGAAAATGCAGCTCAGAGCTATTCGACACCATTTTTCTCTGGCCTGCTATCACCCTAAGAGACTCAGAAGACTCCTGCCCAGAGAGATTCCATCATTAGAGAAGTGAACACAAGCACTAATGTCTACTGTCAGCCAAGCTGAAAACCATGGTCATCCTCAAGAGTGGAGATGAAGCCTTTCAACCAGCGGATAATGGTGACAGCAGGCCAAAGTCTGAGCACTGCAGGCATTGTCCCATCTCAGTTTTTCCAGAGAAAGGTGCCTGGGGCTTGAAGAGAGGCCCAATGGATTACGAAGGCCGTTAGCAGCTACAGCTGGGCTCTTCCCAGCAGACAAGGGGTTCCCTGCAAAGATGGAAGTTGAAGGAGGGAAAGCAGAGACAAGTTGAGCTTCAAGTGGCACAAGAGAGCAACAGATGTTATTGCTCATAAATTTAGGCAATTTTCAATTTATGGCACATATACTTCCTTCGATGATGAGAAAGAATTATCATGTGCATCCTATGTGCCACTTTTGGGATGTGTGAAAAAGGGAGAAAAAGGAAAACAAATTACATTTCACTATACTCTGAGATTAGCTATTTGTTCACTAGAATCATCAGGGAACCTGAAAAATACACCAATGATCAGGCCTTACCCCAGATCAATCAAATCAGAATCTCTGTGGTGGCATGGGGTAGGTGTGTGCCACTCTACTCCAATCATGCTTCTAACGTGCCACCAGGGCTGAGAAGAAAGGAAACAGAAGGCAAGTCTGGGAATACAGCACACATTTGGCTGAATAATGAGAGGTTCGTCCATCTTCAGATGGGCCTTCATTCCTACATAAATGTCAACCATCTATTCAGCAAATCTCTACTCTCCCCAACCTTAAAATAACAATAACAAAAGGAGATGTGCCAAACAAAAGAATTGAGTAATATCCTACAGAGCTCAGGGAAATGGTGTGCCTAACCTCCGAGTGTGTATGCTTTGTTTAGGAAAATGTAAACCAGCTGTAATGCTCTGTCTCTCCTGGGGTTACACCACAAGCACCTAAAGATAGCCCAGTGATTGTATGCTGGCAGGGAGCACAGAATTCAGCACACTCCCAATGGGTAAAGGAAGACCATACACCAGCGACTGTGGCTGCCAGGCCAGCTTTTAGAATTTCCTTTTGCCCAACAAATCAAAGTCCTGGGTGCTCCAAGAAGGGTAAATATAGCCTGGCCTCATAAAGGCTAGTTCTCTGGGTTGGGAGAGACGCCTGTCCAGTCCTCTCTTCCGCCAATGATGCCTCCTGTCAGACATACCTCACCTCCTCCTCTTACCAGAGTGGTTTGACTTTTCCGGTCAAGCTTTTTGGAAATGGTCATTAAGGTCAGTGCTAATTCAGGTATGACTATGAGTCTGAAGAAAGAAAAGTGGGTTGAAAAAATGTGTTCTGAGGTAACGTTTTGGGTCTTTGGCCATGCTTGTATGTAAAATGTAAGGAGAAAGGCTTTCAGATGCTTAGAGACCTCACCATGTCTAAAGACAGTCACCCAATGATCCTTGACAAAACAGAGAGCTTCATGCATTGGTGCTATCTGCTGCAGAAACCCCTGGAAGAAGCCTAGCCTCTGCATTAGGCTTCCACATAATCTGAGCAGCTACAGATGAGAAGCATCGAGCAATTCTGCTGGGCCGTACAAGTTGAGCCCACCCACAACGTCAACCAAGGCAGTCCTAAGGAGTTCAACTGTGATGGGTATTTCCCTAAGAGACTCAGGCCAGGCCAGGCCTGTCCTACTGGCTCACCCACGACTCAAGTGTTGTCTCTGCACCACACAGCCCCAGTAAGGGCCAAGGTAAAAGCAAATCTCATCAAGCCCATGCAAGAGTAAACTCAAAAGTCACTTCTGCTCCTTGGGCTCTTTAGATCAGAGGCAACACTCTTGTGGTTGTGCTACTCCCTTAATTCACATATTAGAGTTCTCATTATATGATGGAAGCATGCTGACAGCAAGAGTTCCCAAACTCTGCAAGGAAACAATGGAAATTTTTCTAATTATTATTTATTTTCCTGAACTTAACCCCTCTTTCTAACCTTTCTTGGGCCAGTAGAATGCGGTTTCTTTGAAAATGCCTCTACCTTTCTCCTAACAGAGAAGATTAAAGCAGAAAACCAAAATCTCTTCAGTGAAAAAAGTCTCTTCACCGCATGGGACTATGTGCTCTCATGAAAAACAAAGGCTTTTTCCATATATGAGAAGCCCCCTACTCTAGGGTCCCGAGACTGAACTTTATGAATAAATCAATGCAACCTGCAGCCATGGCTCTGCTCCCACCTCTTTCGATCTTGTCCGACAGCATGAACTGGAGGAGACAAAAGAGCAAGAGCACTGTGTCTGCTTTTTGGGGCCTGTCCCATAGAGAAAACAACCTGTCTGAGTCTTATGCCATGACATCATCAACCACCAATCAACACAGAGAAGCTGCAGCAGGTTTCCTCCCATGAAACCAACCAGTGCAACTGTCAGAGGCAATGCAGGTGTGAGGGAGGGTTTTCTTTCACGCTATTTTTGTGTTAAACTATAGAAGAAAATGAGAAGCAGGGGGAAAAACACGTTTCTATGGAGAAAATATAGAAACTCAAATATTCCCTACGTGTAAGTCACAGACCACCCAGGCCCCTATATCCGTGCCCCACCGTTTTCCACCTTCCCCTCCTGCCAAGACGCACAGTGGAAGGCTTTGTTCTGTGAGGCACTGAATGGGAATCTTCCCAATCCTCTCTGCCAGCGAAATCGTTTTAGGAAAGTTGTTTTTGTTACCTGACCATGCATGTGTGAGTGTTTTCAAACAGGCTTCCGAAGCAGTGAAGCACTTGAGGAAGAAAAGGAAGATACCTTGGTTATCCAGACATCAGTTACACCTCTACCCAGAAACAAAACCGTGTTCGCTTGTGCATCAGAGCTGGAGGTTCTTGAGACTTGGTTATTTTCAGTCCATTTTCCTCCCACAAAACACTGACCATCTTATGAATGAAGCTGTTTAGCCAAGGTTAGAATATGCCAGGAGAGAGGGGGTGGCGGTGTGGAGGGCACAGGGCTCCAGGAGAGCAGGGGTGAAGGAGAAAACTCACAGAGCAAACATTGTTTACAGCTGCAGAGCCAGGCCAGCATGGCCCCTCGCCTGTTTGAGTGCATTATCACAGTAAGTCCCGGACAATACAGCCGGAGGCAGCAAGAGCAGGGCCACCCGCCTCCACTTTGCCAACAGCACGAGGGCAGCATTCCATGCAAGTTCGCCCCAGCAACAGCGCGGGCCAGCTGTCCTGCGAACCCACCAGCCAGACTGCTGGGCACAGCCAGTCAGCAAGGAAGACAAGAACTTGCCTCTGACTACAGGCCCAAGTGACCGGGTCTCCAGAGGTGGGCACCACCCCAGTTCACAGACAGCTACAGGAGAAACTGCGTTTACGTGAAAATAGGGTACAACTGAACATGTTGAGAGACGTATAGGCTGCTAGGTCCTCCAACAGCCATCTGAGGATGGGGCACCCCATACTAGTGGGAGGTGGAACAGTTGCCGAGAAATCACTGTACTATTTCCTTCTGATGATATCACTCTGAGCTCTTAAAACTTACTGTAATTGATAAATATACTATAAAATGCCATTAAATATGAAGGTGTTGCTCATAAGGAGTGCGCCTTTAGTTTTTTTTTTAACAGTATGACTAGATGTAAAATTAACATTAAGATTAAGCCAATAAGCATATGATCTAATATTAACTTCAGACTTAATCTATTCCTTTAGGTCCATCTTCCCTGGCTCCGCTTGGCCTGCGGTGGAGCGAGAAGACTGCCAGCTGACAGCCTGAGGGCATCCGAGGGCCTGTGTTCCCTGACTCACCTGCGGAGGCATATGAAAACCTAAACTGAGAGGACCCCTTGGGTTCCGGCCCACAGCGAGGCTCACCCTGGCCAGCTCACCCTGCAGCTCGCAGTGCCACCATCTGCTGTGGCCCCTCTGAGTGCCTCCCACACACACTGGATCCTGCGGGCAGGACCATCACCCGTTACAGGAAAATGAAGAGCCACAACAAGGGCACCAACTAGGAAGATCCTCAGTCACTTGCACTCCCGCGCTTCCCCAAATCAAACAACAGCCAGAGTCCCGTGACAAACCGCCTTCTTCTACCAGAGAAGCCACTCTTTGAGACTCAGATGTCAGGGTGCTGTGGACACCATTGCCTAGGGAGAGAGGGGCTCTGTGAGAGCGGCAGGCCTCCCTCTCCACACAAGACAGCCAGCAGCATCACCATGCCCCAACTCCACTGTGTGCTGCCCACCCACCCAAGAATGCCTTTCCAGCCAGCCCCAGAACAACCAGGGGACACACATCCAAAACACCCGGCTATGTGGGAAAGTTTTTCTTCTCTGGAACATACAGTAAAATCCTCTATTTTGGGGTGATGTTTATTTCTTCCTTTGAACGAAGGTTGATTTATTTTCTCCTCTTTGTTCCAAAAACACACGTACTTGGAGCTCAGTTATCACAGGAGGACCATATCTGACCTGAGAGAGCAGTAAGCAGGTTCTTACAAGCTGCCTCTTTTTAGGCTCCAGTCCTTCTTGGCCTCTTCTCCAGGAAGCCGCCTCCCTCTGCTCTCCAGCAGACTGCTCTGCTAAGCACAGGATCCCGACCCAAAGCGGCAAGGGAGGGTCGTGAGGGTCCTGATAGTGCCTCTCCACACTTCAGACTTCAAAGAGTAGGGACCAAGGAGCTCGTAGTAAAAGTGGGAGGGACGAAATTTTTTAAGTCACAAAGAAAGTAGGAGTGTGACTTCAGAAGAGAAATACTATACATAAATTGTTTGTTGTCCATCTAAGATCCGAGCAAAGCTGCTGTGCCACATGGCTGGATTGGCACAGCTTCTCCTCTCTGTTCTCACAGACCAGCCCTCAGCTCCTGCAGACACTGATCCACAGCCTGCATCCCTGCAGGCAAGGCTGACCCAGCCAGGACAGCCCCCACCCTGAAGAGACAGGGCTGCCCGCCAGCAGAACCAACACCCCAAAGAGAGGGGCAGGCTTCTCCTTTACAAAGCAGGGAACTCAAAGGAAAGAGACCCTTTAAGGAAAGAGGAAAACACTCCAATATCTCCCTCCCGCTAAACTCCAAGATATGGCCCTCCTCTCATTAAACCTCCATTTATACACATGCAGTTGTTACAGAATTGTCAACATGAACTGAAAAGTGAATTCTGTTAATTCTGTTTTTCCATTGACTTGTCACTATAAAATTATAAGTATGGGAAGAAATCTCAATCCCCCGAAGAGTTAAAAGTTTTTAACGTGACTTACAACAAGGTTCAGAAAGAGCAGATGAAGGGCTGGCCCCGTGGCCAAGTCGTTAAGTTTGCCCTCTCCGCTTTGGCAGCCCAGGGTTTTGCCGGTTTGGATCTTGGGCAAGGACATGGCACTGCTCATCAACCCAGGCCGAGGCGGCGTCCCACATGGCAGAGCCAGAAGGACCTACAACTCAAATATACAACTATGTACTGGGGGTCTCCGGGGAGAAGCAGCAGGAAAAAAAAAAGAAATAGCAGGTGAAACAGATGCAATGTAGAAAACAAGGCACATCGTCTACTTTATTGTAAATCACAGTAAAGGAAATGATGGTCCAGCTGGTGAACTTAATGATTTTCATCTTCAAAGAACTTGAAATACACTTGTGAATTCATTCACACATACCATGCCTTCTGGCAGACAGCATGCATTCAACAGCAAAAAGTAGGACACAATTTGTCGTTGTCGATCTAGGACATCAACTCTAAGGTCTCCAGGTTTCAAGCCTCTGCTCTGACAAGAAAATGCACAATAGCTTAACAGGCCCCAAGACGCTGGTACCACCCCATCTCCCCTCCCATCACCCGGCACTGAAGAAATCATTTTGCAGTCTGGCAAGTCCCCTCTCGCCATCCCTGTCCAGCTCCAGCGTGGGAATAAACACCAACAGCAGTCGTGACTCCCCCCACACCTGCACCAATTCTCGGCAAGCAGCTCCCTAAAACAGGAGGAAGTGCAAGAGCTCGGGGGAGGACGTTTCCACTGTGTTGTCACAATCTTGCTGACTTTCTCACCGTATTCTGAGAGCGCCCAGGACAGTTATTTAGGTCAGATTCCACCTTTTTGTAGTTTGTTTTGTGCCTGTGTTTGCAGCAGCATGAATACTGGCAAGGGGTGGGACGGGCACAGTGTGCCATTGTCAGCCTCCCTCTGTCAAGCTCCTGCTCTTCCCAAGTCCTCACACCTCAGCCAAATAGCTGTGTTCCCGGGAAAACATGATACATGAGACAGGCACCTCGTTCCTCAGAAGCTTATGCCCCATCCTGGAAACCATGAAACAATACAAGGGAGGTAGATGTAACATGACTCTTAAAAGTTGTCTCTATTTTATCCCTTTTATGAAATAGAAGATATCTCAAAGGTTAAGAAGAATCCAATTAAAGTGACTTAAAAAACTCTAGCTATCGCTGAGTCCATGAATGCATTCAGAGCACCTATGTGCCAGATGTTTGTCACAGACTTTGCCTACAGTACCTCATTTTATCTTCGGACTAATATCATAAGTATAATGTTACCCCCATTTTAGAGATCAGGCAATTAAATTAATGTTCAGAGAGGACAATCAACTCCCCCAAAGTCACGCACAGTAAGGGATGGAGCTGGGAGAATTTATCTCCTGAGGGTTTGGCTGGTTCCAGTGCCTACGCTCCTTCCACAGATGTTGCCCCACTTGGTGGGTTCAAATTTATTGTGTCCTCTTTTTCTTTTTCTTGCCCCTTTAGTAGTAAATTTTTATAAGCATGCATGTCATATCTCTCGTACAATTCTCTATATGCTCTGACAAATTTTTTAGTAAACAGTGATTCCAGTCAATCTACAGATATTGAGTAGGGCCTGCTCTGTGCCAAGGTTGCATCAGGTACTGCAAAGAGATCCAAAAAAAAGATGAATTTGGAAAGGAGAGGAAGAGAAGTGAAACAGTTTACTAATAACAAAAGGTGGTAAATAAGTACAACCTCAAACCCACTTAGCCAACGCTCCTCTGTGCACACAAACCCCCTGAGGGCTGGGGCAAAGCAGAGCCCCACTCAGTGAGTATGAGGCCTGAGATGCTATATTTCTAACCCACTTGAGAGCAGTGCCCATGCCGCTGATCAACAAGGAGCTGAAGTATTTCAAAGGTATCCCTGGGCTGGGGTGGTCTAGATAAGGTAAAGCACATCAGAAACACAGCCTGCAGAGAACTGAGCAGAACTGGAGAAGTCTGGGGCAGAGTGTTGTGAAGAAAGAAAACAGTATTTTAGATGGAGGGGGAAAAACTTAGGCAAACGAGGAGCACGAACACACAGGTCATTCAGGGTATAGCTGTCTATTTAAAAAAAGATAAAAAAAGATAAAAATACTCCTCAAGTGTATCACGACGTGATTGCCAGGAAATATGAGACTTCATTCTCTTTGAAAAGCCTTGAGTTTCTTATTGACTGGCCTGAGAATAAGTTCGAGGTAGGGAATAACTTTAGTTTGTTGATCTAAAAATGGGTAACATCCATGATAAACATCTTGGAGAAGGCAGCCCCAACTATGCAGCTACTTAGTGATACTCAGAGGTTTAAAGCCATGAACTTTGGTGCATACCCAGACACTAACCAAAGAATGTTTCATGGACATTTTTAAATACCTACCACCCCATAATGAACAGGAAAGGCAATCCCACTGTCAGCTCCACCCTGTGTTGGCTTCCAACACAGTTCTCCCAGGAGAAGGGCCAATAATACAGTGGTCTCTCCAGTTGGGCCATCTGGTGATGTGGCCCGGCTTCCTGGCTGGGTCACTTCCTCCACTGTCTCAGACAAAGTGGCACTGCCCTTTCCCAGTAAGTCCTCAGCAACAGAAATGAATACCCAGACGCAAGGAAAGGTGGCCTTGAGGACCCCGCAGCATGGACATATGGTGTCTCTGAAAGGCAGGTGACATGGCAGGGAGCACTGTGCTCAGAATCAGGGACAGGGATCTGAACGAGGGCTCTGTCATTAATAAGCTACCTAACCTTTCTAAATCCATTTTCACATTGAGAAAACGGAAATTACAGTCCGAGCTCTATCTGCATTACTGCTGTGGATCAAATTTGGCAATGCGTGTGAAAAGGCTTCATAAGCTGTAAAGTACTGTGAAAACACGATCCCTTACCCCTAAAGGGTCTGAGAAATAAAAAGGCCCTTCCTGATACTCTCCCTTTTGTGTCAGTGCTCCACTATACGGATCTAGTGTTCACTACCGCCTTCACGAAAGGAAAAACTCAGAGCACAAGGAAGAAACCACTGACATGCTCAAGGTCAAACACCAAATGCACAACTTTTGAGGAATGAAATGACTATGGAAGGTTGCCAAAAAGTCAAACATTTTTCTGTTATAGGATAATACGAGAGCAATCTACTAATTTGCCTCTAGAGAATCAATATTTTAACATTTCCTAAAGGTGCTCTGCAAGAGTCAAATCACTTAGAACTCCTTTGGTGTGGTCTGACATGCAGAGACCCAAGGGGAGCTGCCTGGAAGGACAGGAACAAGATTCCAGCACTAATGCCATGGCCCACCGGACCACACAACCTCGGACACAACACTTGCCTGGGCAGGATCCAGATTCCTCTCTGTAACCAGGCAGGACTGGACTAGCCAAGCAATT
Organism: Equus asinus; assembly: GCF_041296235.1. NCBI lineage: Eukaryota > Metazoa > Chordata > Mammalia > Perissodactyla > Equidae > Equus > Equus asinus. Next base: position 11,421,739 of record NC_091811.1, on the reverse strand, counting down.
CAACTTTTTGTTAGTAGCTGGGTACACTGCTCTGACTGAAACAGGGATGGGCAGCCCCAGCCTCCCCAGTGTCCCTCACCTCTCTCCAGACCCTGTCAACAATCCTGTGTTTTCATTTCCTTGGGGCTCCACCAAGGAAATGCCGGCATCCAGATTACAAACCTCTGGAGGGAGGGCCTAGCGCTGACATGCAAAGGCAGCACACGCCTCCTCCTCAAATCTCCTACCATACTCCACTCGCTGGCCTTTTAGAATTTGTACAATTCTGGAGTTGAGGAGGCAGAACTAAGCCAACCTGGGTATCTTCTGGGGAGAGGGAAGAAGGTGTGGGAACAGAAAGAGGGAAAAACCAAACATAAAAAAGAGGCTCCACAGCAATCAATCACACACTGCAAAAAACTCGAAGCTTCCATGACTTGTCGTTAGGGTGAGGGCTGTGGAGGGAGGTCTACGCGCAGGCTGGTGCCGCACCAGGGGCTGAGGAGCGTGACCCCGGGAGAGCACCTGACACCACAGGATGCACCTGCCCAGCACGGCACTGTTGCCTGTGTGTGAAGTTCCAGAAAGACCTCGGTTTAACTCCAACTCTGTCCATTCCCCATCCACGTGACCTGGGTGGGGGGTGGGGAGTGGGGGGGCGTTTCTTAACCTATCTCAGTTTCCTTTTCTGGCAAAAAGAAGATAACACCAAAGAAGAAGAAGAAAACATCTGTTTCAGGGGAAGGCTGTAACATGGCTCCTACAGTGCCCGGCACACAGCAGACACTCAATAAAGGCTAGAGACGATGAGAACGATGACGAGGACTCTGCTTCTGTCCGTAATGTCAGTACATTGACGGCAACCTCAAGTTCAAATCCTTCATTCAACAGGTCTCATGAACATGAGATGAACGTGTTCACTCTATGCCCCACTAGTGCAGTGTTCTTAGTGGACAGCAGACTCCTGACATCTTCCCTCCTCTTTGCTCCGAAGTGAAAGGAGGGCATCTATCTCCAGGCACCTGCATCTGATCTGAAGGCAGACAGCCAACCTTCTCAAAATCCACAGGGCTTGAGCCAGACTCCAGGGGAAAAAAAACAAGCAACTGACCAGCTACAATAAATTGAACACAGAACCTCTCTGAAACCAACACTAAGGACAGCTCACAGCAAGAACTGACATTATCACTGATTTCCTGACCTTCACCCTCCCCTACCTCAAAACAACTCTGGGGGCAGCAGGGCGCAAAGCAACTCCATGCAGGCCAGAAGTACCCTTCTCTGGGCAGAAGGGAAGTGATTGACAGGCAAAGCCAAATCCCAGATATGGGGGAACTCCTGAACCCCCCAGGTCTCCGATAAGGCACTACATCTTAGCTGCCCCATTATGATGCTGGGGGAGGTGGGAAATGGGGAGCAGGGATCAATATCTTAATATCCAACAAATAAGAAATCTCTCATTCTAGTGTTTGAGAAAAAGAAGTCATTTAAGGAACATTCTAGGAGAGAAGTGTGATATTTATATAAAATCTGAGGTTACAAAGATGTAATATAGGAAACTGATTGTGAAAGAAGGTGGGAAATTACCCCTCGCTATAACACAAGCTCCACGAGGGTAAGGACTTCCATCTGTCTGGCTCACTATTATCATCTCCCAGAACCTCGCCTAGAACACAGTGGGCACTCAACACTTGTTGAATGAACCACAGAGGGAGAAGCAGAAATCTGATGTGATTAAGGGCACAGGCTTTGACTCAAACAGAACTGGATTCAAAGCCTGGTCTTGCTACTCACTAGCTGTGTACCTTTAACCAAGTCACTCAACCTCTCTGATACTCACTACCCACATCATAGGATTCTTGTTAAGGATTAAATGACAGTTCATTTAGCCACCAAGAATGCCTAGCACACAGTAAGCTCTCAATGAATGGTAGCTATGAGCTATATCTTCACCTCTCTCCTGTCCTACTCCTCAAAATCCCCTAGTTTGGAGTATAAAAGAGAGGCAGGCACTGTAAAGAACTGAAGAATCAGACTGGGAGTGGTATTGCAGCCCTGTTCCATCCTAACCCTAAGCCAACCTAAGCCACAGTGTGCCTGCCCTGCTCCACACCCTCTCTGCCCCTTGTTCTAGCAAAGCCCATGCCCACCCGCCCCTCTCCACAGAGAACCTCCCCATCCTCCTGCTCAGCACAGGATCCAGCGTCAGAACACAGAGGAGCAGCAGCAGCTGACCCACCCGGGGCAGCAGGGGAAGCAGACTGCACCTAAGAAGGCTCCCAGCTGAGCACCAAGTACCATCAGGAGCCCAGACAGTCATCTGCATTCACTTGCTCATTTCCACCTACCACCATCCCATAATAGACTCATTCATTCTTACCAATTAACACTTCCTCAAGCCACTGCTGGGAGCAACATTTTCTAAGATGAACTCTACATTTCTCTTGACAGCTCCATTTGCTATGCATCTCAACATGTCAGTGACAATTTCCTGGACAACTTCCAGCCAAAGGAGGGAGGTGGAAATAGATTTCATGCCTGAAAAGGCCCAAGCAGACACCACACAGTTGCTGAGGACTCGAACTGGAAAGGACCTGAGAGATCTCTAACTCACTCACTGCACTGATTATAGGATCCGGGTTTCCTAAGGACTTTGGGTCCAGAGAATTTAAGAACTTCAGATTTTTAGTCATAAACCAAAATCTTGGACCATTAAGCAGTGTTTGTGAACGTGTTTGCAAAAGGGGAGAAAATGAGCAGGACTCTTGAGAGTGTGTCCTCCATAATTCCTGATCTCTTAGGTGCAGCTGCAGAGAGAGGACATAAACACACACGCCAGTTTCTCTCACTTGAGTCTGCACTGGCTCAACCACCAGGTTCAGAGGTGCTGCGTGCACCTAGCTCCCACTCCTCCGGGGCCCTGAGACGGGGAGCTAAGCAATGAAGCTGAAAGGGTCGCACATCAGGATTACAACTTCTAAACAAGACAGCATTCAGAGAGGGGTAGGGAGAAAGAGCCAGAGACATCAAAACAGCAACCTCTCAGTACGCCCAGGCCTGCACTGCCACTGTTGTTGACTGAGATGGCACCACGAAATAGACTCCCTCACCCACGGGGCTTCCTAGGGACTCCTGCAATAGCCTATCACTTGGCTCAAAGGAGAGAGGCAAGGACAGTCAGTCAGTACCTGGAGAAAGAATCACTGTGTGTATGTGTTCAGCTCCTCTCAATGTCCACGGGGACAGGGCAGGAAGCAGACTCGCATGAAGCAGAAAGTATTTCTTAGACACAATAACTATAGCAAAGAAGTCAGACACACTTACAAACTATAACAAAGACTTCTTCCTTAGTAAGAGAACCCAATTTTATTAGGGCCTGCAATGTACTCAGTTACAAAACCACATTTCCCAGCTTTCCTTGAAGCTAGCTACGACAACATGTTCTAAGTGCTGGCCAATAAGACATAAGCAGAAGTGTGTGAGCCTTCCGGAAAGACTCCTTTAAAGGAGTTGTCTCACATGGGCAAGAATTTTTTGCCTTTCTCTCAATTTCCTCCTTTTTTGTTTTCCCTGGAAACAGAAATACATGATGGCTGGAACTCCAACAGCCATATTTGACGATGAGGTAACCTAAAGGATAGAAATCATGTGCCAGGGTAGTGGATTAAGTCAACTTAAATTCTCACCTGTCAATCCATGGAGCGGACCACACGCTGCAGCTAACAGCACCAGAACTTCTATTTTTCTAAATAGAAGGAGCCAAAGTCCTGATGTCTCTGCGGCTGGTCATACTGGCTCTGGGTTTCCCAACTCTAGCCTTCTTTTACATAAAGGAGAAAATCTTCTTTCATGTTTAACAAAATTTTGAAATTTCCAACTGAGATTGATCCTAATTGATGCACTAACCTTAACAGAAGACTTTATTTACTAAGGGCAGCTCTGAAGGAGATAAAATGGTCACAGTCTCAAATGGAGACAGGACAGACTCCACCACGGCAGCCTATCGACTGATGCCTGCTGACAGAACAGCTTTGGCTGGAGTTTCCTAAGTAGAAGCCCCGCCACTAATGAAAGAGTGGAGCTTTTCTGAGGGAGTTAAGAGGAAGGAAGACTCATCCATAAGGATCCACATAGTGCACATTACCCATAACTGAAATCTCAGGATTTTACCCTTTCAGTGGGCCCTGGATGTATTGACTTTCCTCACCAATTAAAAGAATCCCATCACAACCAATCGCCAGCACTTTCAGGGCAGCCTAGCTTCTACTAGGACCTCCTGCGGACAAGCCCGACCCAAACAAAGCTCAGCAAACCTCTAAACCTTGGTTCACTAACTCACCAACCAAGGCGCACCTTCCAAGGGTTCCTTTAGGTCCTCAGGCCATGGTGCTAACTGTGCTCTGGTTCCTCAAAATGCGTAAGCCTAGAAGTCAGAGAGAATGTTGAATGAGCACTCTCTGTAGTGATGACGATGGTGACAAATGGCTGGAGGCAGTGATGGAAGGAAGGAAAGAGAGGGGGGCTCCAGTGTGGCTCAGGTGTCCTCTTCGCCTGCTAGCTGGCACAGGTGCGCTGCTCTACCTCAAAAGCCAAAGATGATCCTCGAGAGGTTGAGTTGAACTGTCTGTGGTAGCGTGGACCCCAGCACTGCCACACTGTAGCTGGCAGGGCAGCACTGGCCACAGGAAGGGCACTGAGGTGGCGGGGGCCCTGACCCAGGGCCTGTTTTATACGAAGGGATGGTGCTAACTGCAGCTGGCACCACGGGCGATTTACGATGACTGCCTACAGTTGGGAGAAGGGGGCAGAACTGTTTTTGCTAGTTAAGTATTAGGTAGGTTCAGAAAATAAATTCCTCCCCTGGTAGGGATGGAATCCTTCTAGGACAGAAAAACAAAAATAAAAGGGGAAAAAAACCTGGAATGGGTACAGAAGAAAAAAAAAAAAGATTAACTGGATGTAAGACAGACCTTATAAGGAAAGGTTAAACGAACTGGACTCATTTGGCATGAAGATGAAAAAATTCACGATGCCTTCCCTGCCTTCAAGATTAGCAGTATTCCCGTGCCTAGAAGTATCGTTCGTATACAAAAAAGCAGTTAATATTTGTTGATTGCCTGATTAACAAAAGGAAATTGATGATTCTCTCTTAGCCTCATGGAAAAAGATGGAGAGAAGATGTGCAGTGAGAGCAGAATAGCTCAGGTAAGTCGGCCTCACCTGCAGGGTGGGGATAGTCTGTGCCGGAACCCCAGCCCCTCCCAGCATGCTCAGTTCCCTCCTCATTCCCACGAAGTTATTCCTGTCTCCTTCAGTACCGCCCCCACTACACTGCTATTTCATTATTTGCTCCTCACTAGGTAGTGAGTTGGATGGGAGGCACTAATTCATGTCTTACTCCCATGTGTGTGCTTGTGGCCCCCGGGACCTGGTTCCCCGAACAGAACAGACACAGAAGAAATGAAGGAAGCTAACGTTCACTGTTTGTTCTCTGTGTGCCAGGCGTGGAGGCAGAAGAGTGAGCACAACAAACCAGCCCTGTCCTTGCGGAGCCTTCATTCTAGCAGGGAGACAGACAGGCCAGCGAACCCGAACCTACTGGAAAGAGAGCTAAGCTGTGGAGGAGAACCAGTGCGGAAGAGCAGAGGCAGCGCTGGGCGGGTTGGGAGGAGGTGGCGTGTCAGGCAGGACATCTGGGAAGCCTGTGTGGGCAGGGAAAGCACAGCAAGGAACCGAAGGAGCAGCCATGGGGTCACGTGGGGGAAACCGTGGATGCAAGGCAACAGCATATGCAAAATGGGAGGCTGGGTCAGCGACATCGAGGACACTTGGCCCGTGCGGGACCTTGTGGGCCAATGTGAGGTCTTCAGGGAACCAGTGAAGGGGTCTGAACAAGGAAGAATGACGAGACTGCAAGCCAGGCTCTACCAGGACCACTTTGGATGCTGCGTTGACAATACATCTAGGGGCACAAAGGTGGGAGCAGGGAAACCAGTTTGGAGGTTACTGTGAGCATCCAGGAGATAGACGGCAGTGGCTTGGCCTAGAGAAGTACCAGTGTAGGCTGGGGTGAGATTCTGGATCAAAACAGGAAAGTGGAGTTGACAGGATTTGCTAATGGATAAAATATGAGGTGTGAGAATAAAAGGATAATCCCAAAATTTTTGGCCCAAGGAACTGAAAAGATAAATGAAGAACAAACTAACAAAAGAACAAACACACAAACTCCCTTCCTGTTGGGCCCTACTAGAGGCAGAAAAACAGAGGAAACAATCCCAAGGCCACTCTCATCGTGCAGGAGCCTCAGCCCCTGCGGAGGGTAGTCCCCCCACAGAGGTTGTCGCCCACACTCACGGTCTGACTGCAAAGGCAGCCAGCCTCCAGCCCCACCCTCTCACCCCCAACTTTGCTCCTACACTGTCAGCCCCACGGTCCTTCCCTGGGTGGATGGGCACATGGTCTCACGCCCACGGACTCTGCTCCTGGAGCTCCTTATCAATCCTGAACAGGCCCACAGCAGCTCAACGGAGCTCCTGATAAAGCAGAAACACACATTCTTAGCACATACACCAACTGCTACAGTTTTCTCCCAACAATTTGTGCTACTTGAGGAGGCAAGAGTATCTCCAAAATGGCAGGAGGTAGCTCAGACTTGGGGGCAGAAGTGGGAGAAGAGGAGATAAGAGAAAGCAAGAGAGGCGGGAGGGTCTGCACCCCAAACCCACTCTTGGGCCACACCTGCAATCAGCATTCTAGCACAGCTCTTGTTCAAAGGAAGCCCCCCAGCCCCGGCCACACCTGCTGCCCCCCTCCACCACATCACCCACCTAGAGCTCCTCCTCTCCTTTACCACCTCAGCTTCCAAACAGCCAAAGGGCACTTTGCATTACAGTAAGACTCACCTTTAAAAACACACTGTTGGGAGGGCTGGCCCAGTGGCTCAGTGGTGAAGTTTGAGCACTCCACGTCAGTGGCCCAGGGTTCACAGGTTTGGATCCTGGGTGCAGACCTACACACTGCTCATCAAGCCATGCTGTGGTGGCATTCCAGGTAAAACAGAGGAAGATTGGCAGAGATGTTAGCTCAGGGACAATCTTCCTCACCAAAAAAAATTTTACAAAAACCAAAACATGCTGTGTGGGGTTTCTTTTCCCAGCCAAATCCATACAACCTATGTCCTCAACATTTAGCCAAAGACAAACAATAAGAACTATGGAAAAAAGAACTCAAAATGGGACAAAGGTAGGTAAGTGCTTCTTACTGATTGTTTTCTGGGCCAATGACTATAAGAGAATGGTAAGTCTGTCAATCAAGAGTTTGCTGACTGCTTACAATGTGACCAGTGTATGAGGACCGCTGAAAGAGGCACGCAGAAAAGACACCTCCCACCCTCAGGACGCGGAGAGCCCAATCAAGGAAAATGCCAATGTGGGCACTACAGCAAACAAGCAAACATTTCCTAAACCATATGGGCAGGCTATCAGGGTAGGATAGTTAGGGTTTGGGTAAGCAGAGAAGAAAGGACCCTTTGGGTACAGAGAAGGCATAGACGAGGCTGGAGGCAGGACTTAGCAGAGCATGTGCATGAGACTGGGAGGAGGGTGAAGAGTGGGGCTGGGCAGGAGAGCTCACTGGGGACACGGGCAGGAGAAGCCCAGCCTTCAAAGCAGAATGGCCCAGCCGCAGACAGAAGGGTGGTATCAAGGAAGATGGAACAACAGCCAGGCAATGGCCAGGAGGCCTGGGCAATCACTTGGACATGAGATGAAGGGAAATCAAATCAGAACTGTGGCATGGGGAAGTGGAATTGCAAAAGGGCAGGTCATTTAACAAACACTGAGCATCAATTATGGCAGGTGCAGTTTTAGGTGCTGGGGATAAGCAATCTCCAAAGACATTTTGAAGAAAGAAATAACAAAGTAGATTGGATACAAAGGGTATACAAATCAAATACTGACTTTATTTATTATTACCAGCTTTATTTACTTATTATATTTATTTATTTTATTACCTGTTCAAGGGCAGGAAGGCTGGCAAATACCTCTATACTCCAATCAATGGCTTAACTTTATCTACAACTTTCCAGACACAGAATATTTAAAGGAAGGCTCTGTTAGTGACAGCTATGCATGAGACAAAACCACAGCCATCTCCATTTCTTCATGGCAATTATTTTGCTCCCCTATGTTTTACATAAATATGGGGGGAAAGATCTGAAAATTCCTAACTATCCTCCAAGCAGTAAGGCGAGACAGCTGTTAACATGCAAAGGGCTCCTTCCCCGACTCCTTACACTGCCATGGCCAAGCACCATCTGTGAAGTGGGCTGGGACTGGAAGAGTACTTCTGATACCCCTTGGCACTGAGGAAGCCTCTTCACTCACCTGAGCCCCCTCTGACACTCACAGTGCCCCATACGCCTCAGGAGTGACCACAAACTTGGCAAGTCAAGCTCCACTGAAGTCACAGCCACATTCACTGAGGGAGCCACAAAAGTCTCCTGCCATCTCCCATCCTAACCCACACTCCAATAAAATGCCACAGACTGAGCATCAGCCTTTCAAGGCAAGATGCTCCTGGCTTCAGACAAGTTGCCTCTTCACCCACTGGACAACCAGGTCAAACACGCACAAGGGCCTAGGGACATATTTTAAGGACATGGTCCCCACCCTTACCGCATTTATAATACATGGCAAAATCTGAATCCCTCACAGATTTTTAATTGCAATGGCAATAACAACCAAGGTCCTAACAGAGGGACTTCCTCCTAGTCCTTCCCCAAGGCAGATGGAGGTCTGTCTGCTTTCTGACCCCAATCTACAACACTTTATAAACGAAGTATTAAAAACGGTATTACTACTGGAGGCAGAATTCTGCGTTCAAGGAGAATGAAGAAAGGAAGCAGTCATTACCCAAAAACCAGCCTCTCTCCCCAGCTCCAGTGTGAAATCCAGGAAACGTAAAGCTGGAGGGAGACCGCCTTGCTGCCGTCATCACGTGACTGTTCTTCCGCACCAGCCCTCCCTCCCATCACATCTTTCTGATAGCATTTTTCCTGGCACAGTTGAGGCCAAATATACATAGCCCAGTCTTTCAGCTATTTACAAAGTAACTGCTACCTAAAGATGTTCTTCCTTGTAGGACACCACTGAATGCCAGAGGCCCCCACACAGAGTCCTTATCTTTGTCGGATCATCTGCCCACAAGGCTAATGTGGGTATCCAGGTTTTGTTCACACCCCTGGACACGACGCCCGTCCACACACATCACTAGCCACAATGGGAGGGGGTGGGGGGGTCAAAGGGATTAGCTCCACAGGACTTTGACTCTACATGAGATTAAAGTCTTAAAACCAAACTCACGCACCTCTCCCAGGCGCCACCGATCTCAACACTGTCATCGTCTACACTGGACTCCTACAGACAGCAAGGTTCTGTGGTAGGAAACAGTCCACAAATAAACTGTTCCTTTAAAGATGGGCAGCAATTTAAAAGCAGCTGGTTTCTGGTAGGAACCAGTCCTCAGAAAGCAACTCTCACTTCATCTACAAAGGGCAAGGTCCAAAGATTTGAGTTTTGTTTTTTTTTTTTTTAAAAAGGAAAGAACTGCTCCACATAGATAAATCCAAGACTCAGATACAACTGTTGCTTCAAGAACAAGGGTGGGGGTTTTTAGGAAAAGCAGCTGGAAGACACTGGCCTTGGCACTGCTGGTCTAGGTCTGTGACAAGGGGAGGGAAACATTCCAGAACAAGAACGCTGGAGCTAGAGGGGCACAAAGCAGACGCTAGGCTCACGCCGGGCCTCAGCGCCCCTCCACCCAGGACAGAGCCGCAGGGCTGAGCCGCCCGCCCAGGAAGGGCCTCCGCCCAGTGCCCACTGCAGCAGGAGGTCCTGACAGGCAGGAGGTCCTGACAGGCAGGCGCCGTGTGGCTGAAGGAACCTCGGCATTCTCCTCTCTCCTCTCCCTCCCTCCCCCTTGCTATTTAAAAAGGAAGGGAAATATTTCTGTGCCTAACAAAGATGTGATTGCAAGAGTCCTTCTATGTCAAAAACAATGACTGACTTTTTAAAGGATTTCAGTAATACCTGGAATCTCTAAAAGATCCTAAAATTGGCACATGAGTATAATTTCAGTGCTTAAGAGAAGCACTGACGGCACAGCACCTCCACACAGTGATCAGAGGCAGCTTCTTACCACACATCAGGGAGGTTTCACTCTCCGGTCTTCGGCCTTAAATAAAGCACCTACTCCACACCGAGTCCCACAATGACAGTGATGACTATGCCATTACTAACACAGCAGCTACAACTTACTCATCACGCATCACCATGCACCAGGCACTGTTTAAAAGCCATCTACCTACCTATCTATCCTTCCTCATATACTTCTAATAATGGTGAGGTAGGTAAAATTATCAGCCTGATTTTATAGATAAGAAAAAGGAGACCCAGAGAGGTTAAGTAACTCATCCAAAGTCACACAGTAAGTGATACAGCTGGCACTTGATCCCAGGCCTGGAATCACTAAACAGCCTCTGTATTTATAGCTGCTATCATCTTAATCCTGAAACAACCCTATGAGTCATCACTATTATGTGGAAATTACAGGGAGGGGGAAAAAAGAATGAAAGGTTAGAAAATTTGTCCAGTTAGTGAGCTACACAGCCAGGAGTCAAATCAGGTTCCTGACCTCCACATTTTGTACTTTTTCACTTCACCACACTCCAGGGTGGTTTGATCAACTGACATGGGACCTCTGCACAGATGGTTGTTCTTGGGACCAAAAGAGGTGACACTAGGTCCCAAGGGCACACAGGGAGAGAAGAATTAAAAAACAAGAACTAGACGGAAAGGTCTGAAGGCTACCACCCTGCCCGGAGGAGTCTGCCATCTGTTGCCAACCTCATGGCTCATCAGGAAGTTCATCCTGTCACATCTTGCTCAAAACCCAGAACTGTTTATTACCCCTTCATCATGTCTCTCGTGTGACTTCAAATCCCTCTGGCTCTACCTACCCAATCCCGCCTCCCACTTTCCCTGAGATATCCTGCCCCATTTAGCACCCCATCCCCAACCCCGTCCCCATCCCTGTCCCCACTGCCAGGAGCACATCCTTCTCACTCAGGCTTTGGTTCACGCCATTCCCTGCCCTCAATTCTTTCTCCCTCCTCTGCCTAGCCATATTTCAGACCCCAGCGAAGACTGTCTCCTTCACGAAGCCCCCTCATCGCCTCTAGTCTTTCCTGACCTCCGCCTCTGAGTTCCTTCGCAGTTCCAAACAACTCCATACTTATTCATACCCAAGCAGTATTGTCTGCTACTGTTTCTGCCTCCCCAACGGAAAATTCCTTAGGGGAAGAACCAGCTGGATCCTCAGGACGTGCAGAACCAGAAGGCTTCCAAGCGGAGGCTTAGAGTCAGACTGAGACTGAGTCCTGGTCCCACACACTCAGATGTCCAATTCCTAGTTAACTCACCTGCAAAATGGAGGGAAAGCAGCAACTACTTTAGCGGGTATTTCTAAGGAGTGAATGAGAGAAGGCATTTCTAAAGCACTTTCCACAACGCCCGACACAAATGCTCAAGGAACGATTATTTAAACGATTGTCCACCTGCCCACATCCTAGCCTCATGCTTGCTGAAAAAGTGCAGTTGGAGCTCGACAAGTAGTTACAATTAACTGATGGGAAATTATTGGAAGTTAGAGATTATTTGTAAAGATTAGACAAAGGAAGAAAAGCAAGAGGGAGCTCAAGAAAGTAAAATACCGGAGTGGAACAGGGAAAATTGGATCTAAGGACTAAATCCAATTTGTAAATACTTCCTGGGCGTGACTATGTGTAAACACTCCAGGGACACAAAGGGCAGGTAAGACAAAGGTCTCAGCTCATGGAGCTTACAATCTAGCTACGCAGTCAAGATAACACATAGAAAACTAGAAATACAAACAAGTACATAAATGCCAAATGAGTGGCACAGCTAGCAGTTCCTAGTTTTTCCTGGCATGATGACTCCTTTTTACCATCAACCATTTTTTTTGACTGTTATGTGATAGAGGCTGTTCCTTACAACCTGTTGATTAAAAAAAATGCCTAACAATAAAAAAGCTACAATGATTTCAACATTTTCTAATAAATTTGTACTCTGTTGATCATGACAGCATCTACATACACCGCAAAAGAAGCAGGACATGTATGCTCGAGATGTCATTAACTCAAGCTGTAAGGTTTGATGACTCAACTCGATGGATTCACAAGCCTGGCCAGTGGGCAGTACACACACACACATACACACACACTCACTGCCCACAGCATGGCAGGCATCACTGGCATAGACTCCTACTGACAAAAGGAGTTCAAAAGAGAGGTAAAGATTAGATGACAAACTTCTAAGCGATTCAATTCAATAAATATTTAACTAATTTAATTACAATAAACATTCAACTATTATAATGAAAAGCAATGCTTATAAAAATAGGTAAATAGATCCAGGAAAGTTTCATAGAAGAATAGGTAGATTTGAGGAGATCCTGAAGGATGGTAAGATGAAGACGGGCAGAGAGAAGGGGAAAGGAAGGAACAGGAGAGAATTAGCATGAGCAAAGGAGGAATATAGAAGCAAACCACAGTACTGAAGCTGGCCTTTGTGGGAATGCTGGGGGAAAAGTGAGGATAGGATAGGGACCTTGGCACAAAGTTTAGCCCCGCAATACTGAAGGGACGTAGCTTCTGAAAAAGATGAACCGTCCAGATGCCAGGAGCCACTGGCAAGAGCACAGGCTCCAGAGTTCTACAGAGGCAGACTTGGGCCTGGGATCCACCACTTACTGCAACCTCGGTCAGTCACGGCTTCCCAGGTCTACATTTTCCTCCCCGAAAAACAGAGACCTAACACTATTTACCTCAGAGGGAGGCAAGGATTTTGAGGTGAGGCCCAAATAAGTAACCACTGAGAAGTGCCCAGGACAGCGTCCAGCACAGAGCAGATGACTTGACAATCACCAAAACGACTCACACCCACAAGGCAGTCTTAAAGGAAGACTGCTCCAGCTCTAGTTCAGCGGGCCTCCAGTAGATCTGGCCACCAAACAGTTTTAAACCAAAGTTTATGAAAAGAATACCGAAGCAGCTCCAGAGGTATTAGGTACACTTTGATTAGCATGGGAGACAAAAAAAACAAAACTGCCTAGTGATCCGAAACTATGAATTCAACATTGTGGTTAAATTTGTATTTTATTAATCACAAATAAAAAGGTCTCATGGATAAATTAACTATTGCAGAAAGTGATCAATTTTAAAAGCTTTATAAACAAAATTCTCTCCTCTACAAAAAAAATTACTCAAATTCAACCATTTTATTAACATCATGTTTTAATTTTCTTCAGAACACTTTTTAACAGTCCATGGAACACAGTTTGGGAAGCACTGCCTCAAAGTGGGGTAGGATGATGAAACAGAGGATAAGATAAATAGGAACAAGGAAGACACAACAAATAAAACATTTTTCTACATTTGTGTGAATCCTGCTAAATTACATGGCTTGGAAAGACAGCTGAACATGGTATCTCTTCCCACCACCCCCAAATGAAGGACTATGAAAGCACCTACTGTGTGCCAGGAACATTACAGGCTTAGGGATAAGGACTTCTTGCGGGGGAGGAGGGACACCGGAAGAGGCAGTGAGGAGAAAATTAGCAAATTCTACTTCTGAATTTGGATCTTAAAAAACATAGGTACAACATTACTGTTGAAATATGATGCTTTTCAAGAATTGAAAAGTAAAGCTTACAAACAAACAAGACAGTCTGCCACCGTAATAAAATGGCGCCAGCCGACTGCAGAGGCTTCTTTACCTGCCTCCAAAGGGAGATCGGACCAGTGGGGACCGGCTGGAGAATGGAGACCCTCACAGTGTGGGCTCCACGGCTGGCTGACCGCTCTCTCAAGGATGGACTGAAGGACAGATTAAGAACTTGGCATCCACTCCCACCTCGTACTCAACAACATGAGTGGAGCTAATGGAGGAGAACCCGCCCCCTTTCTTCTTGCCAGGCTGAGAAAGTGGACGTCAAGGCAGCTAAAAATGCCGTGCAGGACTGAAGGCAGGCAGAGGCAAGAGACGCCCAGAGGAACCGAAGACTGTGTGTCAGAGCGCTCCTCTCACCAAGGACAGTCGCCGAGACAGCCGCGTTCAGCTCCAGCCTGTGTGCTGAGCCAGGACGGGCTAGAAAGATGGTCCAGTTACTTTCGTATGTTAGCCCCTGCAGCTCAAGCAGCAGAAGGCAAACTCAGGGCAGAGAAGGGAACCAAAGGAAAGTCTGATTAATAATTACACTGAGTTTACAGAGCGCCTCTTCTCTGACAAGCTCGAAGTGTTTTGGAGACATTACTTCACCAGGCCCTTCAGATTCTTTAGTTAAACATTTTCACAGGCAAGTCATAGACAGCATCCAGTACATGGGAGAGCTGAGATACTGAGTCCACTCCAAAAGACTGGGATAAGCACACGCACCTATAGCAGTCGGCGCGAGGGCAGGCAGAGGAGAGACCAACAGCACTCCTCCGAGCTGCTCTGGCTAGTACCACGGGCTGCTCCACAAGAACGATTCTGAGAGTTAGGAAAAAGTGAGTGTCCCAAAATAAGTGTCTAGAATTCCACAGAACAGAATAATAGTCCTGCCTCACCCTCCTCACAGTACAGCACAGATCAGGAGCCCAACTTGCCTTAAATCATTTCTAAGACAAGCCAAAAAAGGAATAAAGGAGAGAGAGAAGATGGGAGGAAGAAGGGAGGAAGAAAAGGGGGGAAAAAAAGCACATGTATTCTGCCTAGATCAAAGAGGTTTCCATTTTTATCTCAAGAGAGGGACACTGAGTGGTTCTGTAAGGTCTGCCTACTGCAAATCAACCAAAGCAGTATAATCTACAGGATAAATTGCTAGTCATTTTATGTTTCTTTCCTGTCCCTTGGAAAAAAAGTACATAAACTTCTACAAGAACATGCAATCATTTAGCATTTACTATGAGTCTACTAAACCAGGCATCGTGTTGGGTCTGAGCAGAGAATGTGAACAAAACGCTACGTCTCCTTTGCCCCAGAAATGTAAATACAGTGGTGGACACAACCATCGGTATAAAAATGTCAAAACATAAACAGACAAGTAAGTTCATACTTTGGTATTGGGAAAAGGTCTGTGGGGAAAAAGAATAGCAGAAGGTAATAAAAACTAACAGAAGGTCATGTCCATCGCTGCAGTGGTCAGGAAAGACCCTGGTATGCAGTGGTATCTTGCCTGAGACTGGAAGGACGGTGCCAGTGAAGGCAGGAGCTTTCTCTAGGGGCAGAAGGAAGCACGCGTGTGCAGGCCGGCAGGTGAGAACAGCCTTGGGCCTTCCAGGAACCACGGCCAGTGGGCTTAGAGTTCACCGGGCGAGGCAGAAGACGACGGCAGGACAGGCGAGGCCATACTGTGCAAAGCCAGGCTAGGCATCTTAAGGAATCTGGATTTAAGGACTTTGCTTTTTCCTATGTGCTTCACGGCACCCGGCCCAAAGCCTTGCTCACAGGAGACACTGAAAAAACACATGCTAATTCAGCAAATCAAATATAAACCAGGGACCACTTAACGAGCAACGCAGTGACTTAAAATCTTGACCCTCAGGAATTTTATAATCTGGTTTATAGAAAAAATAAACCAGACCACCCCTCCACCCCAAATGACAAACGCTCTTGAGATAGTAAGAAAGATATCCTGAGGCAGTATCTGATTAACTACCAAATGAAATGGTCAAGTCTCATACAGTTCACTGGAAGTGAGAATGATTTTAGGCTATGGTGGTGACAACAGGTTTCCCAGAGAGGGTGGGACTCCCAGTGGAAACCGAAGTCTGGTGAGAATTTAGCTTAGCCACCTGGGGAGGATGCTGCAGGACGAAGAACGTGTAAACACAAGTGCAGAAGTAGAAATAAGCAAGGTCTGTTTGGGAGAAATAACCACACAGGACAGCCGGGCCCACCCTAAAACGCAGAGCAGTCCACCCCAGAGGGAGCTCCATGCCGGCTCACCCCCACCTCAGGGCCTTGCTAGGAGATGAGGAAGATTCCCAGGCCAGGGCCTGGGCTGGCCTCCTGCTTGGCACTCCCTGGGGGAGCAGGAGAAGGTAAGTGAGTGAGATATCTGCCCCAAGAAGAGAAGGAGAGGCTGAGAGCTGTGCATCTCATTCCCTGGGATAAAAAATTAAAAGCCAAGATGGAGGGTGAGAAGGGGAAAAAAATCCAAGTTGTTGTAGTACTATGCAACTGAAATTCCATGCATAAGCCAGGAGATTCAAAGGTCACAGTTCCCACAGCAACTGTAACCCGACCCGTCAGTGTATGCAGTCTTTGGCACTTCCAGACCCAAAGCAACCAACCGTGCTCAGCACTCAGCAGCCCACACGCCGCCCCATGGCCCAGCCCCTGTAGCGCCAGGCAGTCCGCCTGCGCTGGGCCCAGGCTCACCTGGCCGCTGCATCAGGCTGCACTGGACCCTAGGCCTTTCTCTGCAGTCCCCAATTCTTTCAGGCAGGGCTTCACCCTGACTCCATGCCTACTTAACTGCTGGTCTCTAATCTTAACTCTTCTGTGGGCTGAGTTACCTTAACAGGATGAGAAGTGTGTGCATATGGCAGGGAGGGGCTGCTGCCACCCTCCTATCTTACAGCCTGCAGCATCCCAACACTAGCAAAGCCTCACTATAGGAGAAACAGGGCAGGGCAGAGGGAGGAGAGCAAGGGGTGGCAAAAGAGTGCTGGCTTCAAAAGACACCATGAAAAAAGTGGAAAGACTCCACAGAATGGGTGACTTCTGCAAGTCATCTATCTGATAAGGGACTTGCTTCTAGAGAATATGTAACTGAGAACACGCCCTTCCTAAGAAAGGCCAGTACACAGACAAGGTCACCCAGACCCTGCACGCATCCTGCAGAGCCTGTACTGTGACAGTGGAGTGGGGGCAGAGCCGCCCTCATACCCTCATCCCCGACCCCGGGGTAGGCATCTTTCTGCCTGTGGAAGAAGACCAATAGGCACCTGGTTTAGAAACAGGTGAGCATGGGCCTTTTTAAAAGACAAGCCCCCTGGGGTCCTCCTCCTCACTGTTCAATCATCACAACAGAAAAGACTCAGCCAGACAAAGGTTTCTGTCCTGGAGCTCTTACCTCCCTCAGGCCCAGGGCTCATGTGAGTAGCTGAAATTATAGGCTCAGGGCAATACTCTGGCTGCCAAGGTGATCAGAGACACGAAAGCAAGGCGGTAGTCAAAAGAAGGCCCAGCTCCTGGGCTGTGCAACCAGGACTTGCTCTACACTGAGCAGCTGTCGGACCTCAGCGGCATGATAAAACCACCCTGCACGACTGTTGTGAGAATTACATCAGGCAATACAAGAGCCTGCACCACAGGCCTAATGCAGAGGAGGTGCTTGATAAAGGGGAATTACTAGTGTTGCTATTTCTTTTCACACTTCATGTTTTAGCAAAAATACTGCTACCCAACCCGATTACCCACTTCATTTATAAGAGCAGGGTTCAAATTACTGTTTTGGTTGGTCCACAGCAGCAACAACAACAGCAGCTAACACTGACTGTGTGCTCAGCATGGAGTGAGCACTATTTTGTATGCTGTTCTTTGAACATCACACAAGGTTTCATTGACTCCTCACAATAATCTCATGAGATAGGTATTATTATCCACATTTTACAGGTGAAGAAACAGAAATTGAGGAAGGTACTCAAGGTCACATAGTTCTAGGCTGAAGATGGAACTGAAGCAGGCACTCTGCCTTTAGAGGCCCCCACGTAACCATATCACATCCACCTTCAAGTTATCTGTCCCCACCAAGAATACAGCAGGCAAAGAGGCCAAGGCTTCCTAGGGTCCAAAAACATTCCAAGAGTGACTTCTCTGAAAGAACTGTCAAGTCTGGGGTTGGCCCCATGATCACGAAACATATGGAGAGGTTCTGAGTTCTGCAGAAGCGAACCATCAGAACAATCCAAGATGCCATTGTCCCTCACTTTCATCCATTCCAGGCAACTTCATTCAAAGTGGGAACACAGGACCATGCCTCATTTCAAGATTATACTCGCTAAAAAGCTGCCCAAGCATTGTGATGCCTCAAGGGTAACCCTCAGTGAACAAGCCTGGGAAGTTTAAATTGTCTTGTACCCTACTGGATTCACTATTTCATAAATTGTCACAACCCTCTTGCATTTGAAAAGACAGAACTTCTCATCTCCACTTTTTCTTACCGAAGTTTCCTCTCCCTCTTACATTTCTGTTCCACACACCCCAGCCCCCAGCTACATGATTAATACTTGTTCAGATTACGTGCAAAGAAAAAAACACATTCATGTACCCCAACTTAGAAATGGAAACGCCTGATGAAGAGACCAAAAACGGATACAGAACAAATGAGGCTCTGAAACACATTTGCAAATAATCCCAAGTATGTCCCCCAAAAGAGACACCTGCATTCCCAAATACGAGTGGGCACCTGATGCTGGAGAAGAAACAGCCCCTGTTGTGCACGTCCTGAGCTTGCTCCTCAGTGAGGAAACAGCGCTTACTATCCCAGAGGCGGGAGGTGGCTCAGAGGAGGCCGCACATGAGACAGCCCACAGAACGCTGTCATGTAAGTACTACGTCGCACTTCTTTTTGGTCTTGTCTGCACAGCACAGCGAGAAGGTGAACTACTAAAATATTTTGTAGGGATCAGGGTAGGAGAGAGTTCTTCATTCCGGTAACTGATCTACACCACCCAGATATGCTTCTTGAGATTAAATCCCATGCCTCACATCAGAGTAAATAGAGCCGAAAATCTCATTAGACAACACGGGGGAGTTCAGACTACAATGGGAAACGACTGCTTCATTTTCCTGGCTTGTGCTTAAATGCACCCTCAGTGTACTTGTGTCCAACCTCTAGCTAGTCCCAGAAGCCTGGCCCCCAGTCCAAGTGTTCATCAGCTTAGGGTTGGTTGTTACCAGGGACACGACGAATAAAATGCTATAAAAAGCCTATATGCCTTAGTCTCTGCTTTCACAGGATTTTAAGTTTCGAAAAGCTAAAACAAAGTCACCAACATAAGAAATTCTTGAGTATTAAAGGCCATGAGACTGGTTATAGACTATTTAACTCTAGAGACTCGTTACATATGACAGAAACACCTGAAAGCACAGAAATCTGTCGTGTAATCTGGGTTGACTCAAGAACAGAGGGCAAATCTGACTTGTCAAAATTAAAACTTTTATGCTTCAAAGCATAAAGGACACCATCAAGAAAGTGAAAAGACAACCCACAGAATGGGACAAAATAACTGCAAATGATGTATCTGATGAGGAATTTGTACCCAGAATACATAAAGAACTCTTACAACTCAATAATAAAAAGTAACCCAAATTTCTTAACGGGCAAAGGATTTGAATAGATATTGCTCTAAAGAAAATAAACAAATGGCTAATAAGCACATGAAAAGATGCTCAACATCATTAGTCATTAGAGAAATGCAAATTAAAACCACAATGAGATACTACTTCACATCCACTAGGATGGCTATAATCAAAAAGACAGACAGTAACAAGTGCTGGTGAGATATGGGCAAATCGGAACCCTCACACATTGCTGGTGGGAATGTAAAACAGTGCAGCCACATTGGAAAATAGTCTGGCAGTTCCTCAAAATGTTAAACATGGAGTTACCGTATTGTCCAGCAATTTCACTCCTAGGTATGTAGATACACACAAAAAATGAAAACATATGTCCACACAAAAACTTGCACATGAATATTCATAACATCATTATTCAAAATAGTCAAAAGTGAAATGTCCACCACCTGTTGAATATTTTTTTTTCCTGCTTTATTTCCCAATGCCACCTCCCCCCCCCCCCGCCCCCGTACATAGTTGTATATTTAGTTGCAGGTCCTTCTATAGTTGTGGGATTGAATGTTTAAGAAAATGTAGTATATCCATAAAATGAAATATTATTTGGCCATAAAAAGGAATGAAGTTCTGATCCATGCTATAACATGGATGAACTTTGAAACATTACACTAAGCGAAAGAAGCCAGACACAAAGTGTATGGTTCCATTTACATGAAATGTCCAGAATAACAAATCTACAGAGGCAGAAGGTAGATTAGAGGTTGCCAAGGGCTGGGGAGAGGAGGGCTGGAGAGAAGTGGAGAGTGACTGGTATGGGTACAGGGTTTCTCTTAGGGATGATAAAAATGTTCTAAAATTGATTGTGCTCATGGTTGTACAACTCTGTGAATACACTAAAAACCAGCAAATTGTATTCTTCATATGAATGAACTGTATGGTATGTGAATAATACTAAGAAAACCTGAGAGGAGTAACCCTATCTTAGTGTCATTGTAGTCTCATAGGGAACACAGGGCCTGGCACACAGCAGGTACTCAGTAAATGTTGGTAAAATCAAGAGAACAGAAGTGTGGAGTCTTTTTACCAAAGATTTCACCACAGGAATTCCCCACTGCACCCTGTGACTTCTGTGGGACAGTCCCAGGCCAGAGCAGACCGGGGCCCCTTCAGCACTCCTCCCAGCCCAGCACACTCTGAAACGCCAGGCTGATACTCTCTGTCTAAAGTCTCTTCTAAATCTGGATTCTGTGATGCTCTGCTGGTGGGTATAAAAAAACAACAGATATTTCTGACAGCACACAATGTGAGCTCCTGGTCAGGTGCCATGAGGAACAGGAGGGAAGTGTGGGCTGGTCCCCAACAGAATTAGCAATCATGAAATAATCAGAGACCTCAGGGCAGCAGATGATAGGGATAAATCAGGAAACAAAGACAATAAGGGCCTCTGGTCAAAAGTGGGATACTTTTTTGGGGTCTCCCAAGTGAATTACTGCAAACTACTATCCTGCCTTGTCCATATGGCCTTCTCCGCCCCACAATCAGAATTATTTGCTTCCTCCATAGCATTTTCTTCAAAGCCACCTTACAGACTGTTCACCATACGTACATCTGGTTCCCCCAACACAAAATACCTTCCTAGTGGGCAAGGACAATGTTAACAACTTACGTCTCCTTGAAAACCATTACCACAAAGTCCTATACACAGTAAGTGGATAATTCATATTTGTCAAATTTAAGCGTTTACTTCACAAAAATATTATTAACACCTCTTTTCTGAAGCCACATCTAGTTGGCCAAATGGGGACCTGTCTTTAAGCGTCTCTGGCAAGTGAATAAGCAACCTGACTAAAAGCAGAATCTTTAGACGGTTATTACGACCCTCGTATGACCTACAGCAAGCACCTACACAATCTGTCCACGCCCACCTTTCCTTTGAGAACACACATCTCCTTCCCTCTCATCATCATCCTCCCGTCACAGGAACTCTCGATTGTCCCTCACGCCAGTCTGTGCTTAAAGCACCATCTCCCCTGGGGGCCTTCCCAGACTCCCCCTCCAGCCCAGGTTAAGTACCTTGTCACACACTTTCACTGGACCCTGCACTGGTCCTTCCTCTATGCCCTCCATACATTAGGTGTCTCTATGATTATTTATCTATCTCCCCATTAAACTGAGAACACCGTGAAGGCAGTATTTATTTAACTCACTATGGTGATGTGCTGGTAAATGCTTAACAACCTATTCTCCAAAAACATGTTTGTGCATTTATATATACATAGATTTATTATAAATTTTACTGATATAAAAGATTCATAGCATATAAAGGAGTAAAATATACAATAAAGTAAATATGCACAGTAATAAATATACAATAACGTCTGTAGTAATAAAATATATAATACGCTTTAATGTAAATTTCATATATCCAATTGTCACAGAACACTGTCATAGTTTTTTGTCTAACTCATATCTGTGGCCAATCTATGGATTCAATTGATAAATAAGTGAATGCTGGTTAATATTTTCATTTATTTTAAGGGGTAAAACAAAACTGTAACAAGGAAGATATATATCAACATGATATCAGCAACTCCTTTGCTGAACTGGACCCTAGTTTTCAAATACTAGAATATTTCCTCAATTTTTTAGTGCTATTCATAATGTAACGATTACAGACACAAAGCACTTTAAGTTTAAACTGCAAATGTTAACATTTTCTCCATCACTTTCTTAAACAATGAACAAAACAATAAATCAAGCCCTGATTTGTAGTGTTTGTTGGTTTCCGTGGTATAAATACTCCCACCATGGCACAAATACTCCCACCATGGCACAAATACTCCCACCACGGCACAAATACTCCCACCACGGCACAAATACTCCCACCATGACACAAATACTCCCACCATGGCCAATTTCAAGCTACCAACTTGACACCTCTGAACACAGACAGAGCTGGGAAGAGACACTCCATATTCACCATTCCATAGTATTTCTACCACATGGATACAAGAGACATAAAAGCATAGTTAATGCTCAAATAATGAGGAAGTAATGAGTTTTGAGTATTTATTACCCTTGTTTTTAACATAATAAGTTTATAGAGTAAATTTTTAATAATGGCTGTATTTAACAACCAATTCACAAAACTCCTGAAAATTGAACAACGAGGTCTGAGTGGGCTCTTGGAGGCCATGGTTCACTACTCTATTCCCAGTGCTTGGTCCACAAAAGGTACTTGAT
Source organism: Equus asinus (assembly GCF_041296235.1). Lineage (NCBI taxonomy): Eukaryota > Metazoa > Chordata > Mammalia > Perissodactyla > Equidae > Equus > Equus asinus. The sequence continues at coordinate 11,399,093 of NC_091811.1, read as the reverse complement.
GAATGTTTGTGGTGATGAAGTACAATCCTGTAGTTACCTCACTCCAAAGAGTCTGCTACTCCAGAGGGAATCAAGACTTTCCTCTAACAAGGTTTTCCTATAGCTGGGGATTCTGAAAGCTAGAGAGAACAGCACGATCTTCCAGGTAACACATTATCTTTAAAAAAGGTGGGGGGAGTCTTTAATACTTAGCATAAGCTCAAATGTAAGACATCTTCTTTGATAAATTCTCCCTGAGGCATTTCTTCCGCAAAAACACTTGGGCACTGAGAAGTTAATTTTAAATCCGTCAAAAGTCTGATCTGGCTTGGCAGTCTGGGTGGCATTACTCACAGCGTGTTCCTTTAAAGCTAGTGAGCTCCAGCTCTGGAAAACACAGAGCCCAGCAAGTGCCCCCACCCCAGAGGGTGCTGGGCCGCACGGAGAACTGCTGGGAGCTCACGCACTCCCTCCCCAGGTCTCTCCCGGCTCAGTTTGGGTCTTCTTTCTTAACTGTGCTGCTTTTTACAGTGCTAGTGCTACACTCCCTTCTCTGGTCTCTCCCTTGCCCCGGTTCCCTGGAGACACCCTCCAAGGCTGGGTTTAGTCCTTGGCTTCCCACCATCCTCCCTCCTCAACACCACCTGTCTTTGTCAGTGATGACGCTAGATCTCCATCAGATGACCTGAATGCTCCTCTCTGCTTACTACCTTCAGGACAAAGCCTGGAGTACTCCCCGGCTATCAGCTGAGGCCTTCAGGTGACAGGGTGTATCTCCAAGCCTCTGACAATATGGGCATGTCAGGGCTGCTCCTCTAGGAGCAGGAGACAGATCTGCCCACATCAGCCAGGAAGTGGTGGACCTTATCTTCTGTAGATTGTAACATGAATAAAGGGGGCAGTGATGTTTCATTTTCCCAAGTATTGAATAAAGCTTAACTGGCTTTTTCAGCGTATGCACACTGCTCTCCTCCCCTGAAAGCAGCGCCCTCACATACAAGGCCTCTTGCCCACTGGCCCTGTGTTCACCCCGCCCCAAGCAGCACATACCCAAGACACCACTAAACATCTTGTGGCTCTATAGCCTTTTTCCACTTCTGGTCACCAATTCGTCCCCACCACCCTCCAGTGGAAATTACTCTACCTTGCCCGCTGGCGGGCCCTTGGGCCTCCAGCCCATCTTCCCAAGTACTGCTCATGTGGCACCACTTCCCCATTTGAGAAGCTAAGGCCCCTGTCGAAATCTAAGAGCATGTCCCTGTACCTCAGAAATAAACACTGAAGTATTTAGGGGTCAACATTAGGGTGCAACGTCTCTAATTCAGAGAGAGAAGGAAAAAAACATAAGAAAGTACATGGGGTAACGTGAAAACAACTAGTGGTCTCAGCTGAAGGGTCCTATTCTCGCACTTTTCTGAAATTACATCAAAATAAAGTTAGAGAAAAAAATCAAAACCCCTCATTTTAGCACCAAAGTTTGACAATGAACAGCTCCTTCTAACTAACTCCTCAGTCAAGCTCGCCTGGGACTGTCACATCCCTCTCTCTACACCTAGACTCAGGATTTCCTCTGCTCCTTCCCACCAACCCGCTTCCTTCACTGACTCACTTCTTCCAGGGGCGCTGAGGAAGGAAGAGAACTAAGATTCCTGACCGTCTGCCCCCAGCCGGGCCCTTTTTGTGTATTGTTTCATCTAACTCTGCTCACAACTCCACAAGGGAGACAAGACATGATCCAAGGTGACAGAGCCACTGAGCGGGGGGCTGGGAGGGGGACCCAGGTGGGGCTCTGCTGTCCACAGCACTGCCCACACCCCCCACTCCCCTCTGCAGACCAGCTCACGCACAGCACCCTCATCCCCTCCCCACGGATTTACTGCCTGCTTAGTGCCAGGCCCCGTTCTAAATGCTTGGACTACATCAGAGAACAAAACAGATAAAGCTTTCCGACCTCACAACGCTTCCATTTTAGCAGGAGGACACAGATAGTAAAAGCTTTATTTATCAAACACTCATACAGTGCTTGTTCCATGTCAGGTGTTATGCTAAGAATTTTATAAATATTAATTCATTTAACCCTCATAAAAATTCTGAAATAGGTATGATTCTAACAAATAATGAAACTGAGACTAACGGGGTTCAATCATCTACCCAAGGGCACACAAGCAGTGAGCGGGGAGTTGCGCTCAAGCAGTCTGGCCCCAGGGCCCAGGCCACTACACCTCCCAATAAACCTAAGGAGAGCAGCTGGAGGGTGGTAAGCACTTTGGAAAGAAGGAAAAAGGCAGGCAGGATAAAAAGAACAAGGAGTACGGGGGAAGGGGACAAAGTAAAATTTTACACCAGGCGGAGCGAATACCTTTCATGGAGAACGTAGCATTTAAGCGAAGTCAATTCAGGAGCTCAGGGTGTTAACCACGCACTACCTTAGGGAAGAGTGTTTCAGGGACACAAAACCATCTGTGCGAAAGTCCCGAGGCAGGGCATGCCTGGAGTGCACGAGGAGCAGTAAGGCAGCCAGAGAAGCTTAGCAGAGGGAGCAAGGCGAGTAGTAACCACTGCGTTTGGAACAGCAGAACACACATGCATGGTTTACACTTGATTCTCTGTATCTGTCAGGTATCCACTGGCTGCTCGTCCTATTTATCTTGACTCCTAAAGTGAACTGTGAACTCTGAGAACAGAGCTTGTGACCTCTACTCTTTGTGTATGTCCCTGGCACCTTGAAGTTTACGTTGACTGATTCCATCTGGCTTGCCTCTGTGGACCCATAAACTACAAAAAGCCAAGCAGATCCTCTCAGGGCAGCTTCTGCATCTGTCCATCGGTCCTCCCACACTCGTGCTGAGCAGGAACATCTATCTGTGTTACGGGTGCACCTATGAAAACATCGTAAGTAAACGGTGCTTGTATTTTGTTTCCAAGCACATCTGCAAATTTTATACTTAAATTTTATCTCCAGTATGTCCCTTTAAGCTGGTTGATAGCCAACACCTCTCTACTTTAAAACCGGCAAAACTGTGACACAGAAACATTAAGTAGCTCCCTTGAGCCCCTGCACAGCAGCAGCTGAATCATGGTTTTCTCATCTGGACTGAGACCAGGGAAGGCAGAGGCACCTGGCATCTTCACCCCCCTCTGCGACCCACCCACCCCTCCCATGCCCAGCACAGGGCCTTACAGGTCTAAGACATGCGGGACTCTGGACTCTTGGATTTCAGACATCCTGGATCACAAAAACGGGCTCTTAAAGGGTCAGCAATGACTGAACACAGTGAAGGGTCCCAATCCCATCTACGTAGGCTTAAGGCAAAGACCAGCCATTTAGTCGAGTCACAGGGAACTTAGCAAAAGGCAGTGAGTTGCCCACTTTACACAAAGAAAAGAGCCTTCCCCATACTCCTCATCAGGAGCAAAATTCCAGATTCCTCTTCCCACCGTTCCCATGGAACTAAGCAAGCTACAGCTACTCATAAGGAATTACAGAATATGCATGAGACTCTTCCCTATTTCTAGTTTCAGTCTTTTAAAGTCGCAAAAAGAAAATTCCTTCTAGCAGTAAGTCAGAAATGGTAGGACACCTTTTCCTCCCATTTTATTTATTGATTGATTTTATTTCCAATCAATTTCCAAACCAATTACTCCAATTTAATTCCATTTTATTTTCCAATCAAGCCTGGAAAGAATCAATTATAGAAGAATCATTTTGCATCGGCTGAGATGCAGTGGAGGAGAGAAAAGCTAAAAGTAAGAACATGTTTGTAACTGTAACTGAGCTCCTGGGGCTGGCGCTGCTGTTCCACTGAGGAGCTGACCTCTCATGCCGGCAGCAGGGACGGGCAGGAGCTCTGCGAGGGAAAACCCAGCACCCGCCCGCTGCCAGCTTAGAAGCTCAAGACAAGGAATGAGCCTTCGGCCCTGGGACTGCTTCTCCTTTTGGGCACTGTTGGTCCTCCACATCCCACTGAGCAGCCCCAGCATGGGTGCTGGAGAACTGCTGCTGCTGGGAGTGCAGGTCCCAGAGATGTTGTCCATAGCTCTGGCCAAGGGAAGAGCAGCAGCATTATCTACACGTCAGGTAATCTTCGAGTAAGAGGTATCGGAGGGTGCTCGCTTCAAAAACAACAATTAGAAAATGGTACTGCACCAATGTTAAGTTTCTTCATGTTGATCACTACACTGCGGTGGTAGAAGAGGATATCCTTACTCTTGATAAATCTACACTGAAGCATTCAGGAGTAAAGGGGGCACAATGTCTCCAACTTTCAAACAAGTCAGAAAAAATGCATATATACGAGTGGGGGTAGAATGACAAAGCAAATGGGGGAAATATAAACAATTAATAAAATCTAATTAATAAATCTAGACAACAGGTACAAGGGAGCTCGCAGTACTGCTCTTGCAACTCAGCTGTAAATTTGAAATTTTATCAAAATAAAGAGTTATCCAAAAAATGAACTTCATCTGTGCCCCAACAAATGGTGGGCGTGCTGTCCGAGTTACAGCAGGAGCCATCTCCTGCCTCACACCCCCACAGGCCGAGGCAGCCTGGTGACCGGCACAGCGACACTCCAGGGAGACAGTCGACAGTCAGCCATGCTGACAGAAGTCTGGGAGCACGGACTGCAGGGCTGCCTCTGGCCTTTTCTCTAGAATCAAGTCATGTTCTCTGGATTTTTCTCCAGAATTAAGACAGCCTTGGCAATGGAAAACGAGACCAGTTTCACCAAAAGAGGGCTGGGAAGACACCAAACTTGGAAGTGAGCATTATCTGGAGCTCTTCCCTCTCCTTATCTCCTCTATCTAATCAGCGTCCTTGTTTGCAAATCTCTGGCATCAAGTCCGTCCCCTCTCTTTCCATCACCAACATCGTGTTCCAATTCCTTGTCACGCCACACCTGAATTACCACCAGCCGCTCAGTGGTGGGCAAACCATAAAGAGGCCAAATGCAACCTGCAAGCTAAAAATGGTTTTTACATTTTTTAATGGCTGGGGGAGAAATCAAAAGAAGACTCCTTCATGACATGTTAGAATTATATGAAATTCAAATTTGGGAGGCCATAAATAAAAGCTTTATTGGAACAGAGCCACACCCATTCATTTGCAATTGTCTATGGCTGCTTTCACACTACAACAGCAGAGCTGATCTGGCTGCATCAGAGACCACATGGCCCATTGAAACCTAAAATATTTACTTTCTGGCGCTTTAGAGAAAAAGTTCACTGACTCCTCCCATAGCCGGTCTTGCTAGACTTTCATTTCTCCTGCCTCCACCAGAGTAATCACCATAAAACACTACTTCTGTGCTCTTGCTGTGTTCAGACACCCGTGATGAACTCCCTGTTGCCTATGAACTTCACACTGTAGCCTGCCACCCATCCCCAGGTGAATAAACTTGCTTTGAGAAGAAAAGCCCACAAGGCCACGCCTTTGTTCGCGCTGTTCTCTGCCTTTCAGAAAACTCACGCTGCCTTCGACTCTCAGCTCACTGGCAACTCACCTCCCAGGACTCTGGGACACTCCCCAGTTCCCTCTCCTCTGCTCCAGGGCACCCTATACTTACCCTCAGCACAGATCTTACGCCACTACACCGAAATCATCTATTTGTGTGTCGGGCTCCTCGGCTACAGTAAGATTCCAGAGGGCAAGGAACATGTCTTACTCATCTCCCAACACCCAGACGGAAGCTGGCACAGCAGTCCATAAATACCAAACTCAACTCCGACCGGGCCAGGCGGGCATCTCACTGTCCCTGCATGCAACGCGCTCACTCTCAACCCTAAGCTTTTGCTCATGCCACCAGGCCTTCACCTCACCTAGGCAATCCTACCGATGCCCTGGGACACAGTCTAGAGGGGCCCACGGGGTCAGTGCAGACTAGAGTCCAAACCCCAGGCTGCTCTCAGTCATCTGCTGCATGCCCTGGACAAGACACTGACATCTCTGGGTCCTCATGTGTAAAGCAGGATAAAACAGTATCACCTAACTTGCAGGACTGACAATGCATCTAAACCCATGCTTGGCATATAGTAAATTCTCAAAAGCTCATAGTTTATTGTCCTTGCTTTCCCCAAACATTGGATTTACTGTCTGTGCCATTCTGGTATTTCATTGCTTTTCTCGCCCCTTCCCCAACCATTTTGTACATTCATATTGTATCTCCTGAAGCAGACGGGTTCCTGAGCAGGGACAAGGTCATCTACTTCTACGAACCCAGACCCTGCCCCAATACCCAGTACAGTTCAATATGTGGAGGAGGACCCAACAGATGACAAATTAATGAACAAATTATTCCAGGAAGTCTAAAGAGTTGGTAATAAGAAAAACAACGCAGAGCCAAGGATGAGGCAGAGAGTAAGGAGAGAGAGCAGCAGTTGAAGCAGGAGCACTTGAGCATAAGCATGGACCCACACAGGCTCCCATGGAGACTGTCCCTGGAGGAGAGGAAACCCAAAGTCTCAGCAGTCCATCCAAGAGTCCTAAGCATCGTCCAGGAGAGTACTGGCTGACACAGGTGCTCCCCGAGTGCCTGGCAGAACTCTAGATGCTTACGACCACACAAACTAACACTATTACACCACTGCACAGATGAAGAAACTGAGGCCCAGGGAGGTTAAAGAACACACCTAAGGTCACACACCCTAATAAACAGTGCAGTACAGTCTAGCTCCAGAGTTCATGCTCTTCACCACCACAGACTTCGGGTTTTTAATCTAATGGAGCTCCCTCATTTACCAGCTGAGAGGTCTCAGGCAAGTCATTACCTCTCTGAGCCCCATGTTTCCCAGCCTAAGTGGGCATCATATACTGAATCCATAAGACTGCTGTAAAGGTTAAAAGAGATCATGTCACTGAGCGTATTTATAAAGCAGACTCCCGATAAATTCGTTCCCTTCCCATCTTTCCCATGCCTCAATCTAAGTAAGGTTTTTAGCCACATCTCTTGACCTCCTTTACTCTCAGGGAATGATCCATACTCCACCCTGGACTTTCCTGCCTACTGCCTATGCCCAAGCACGTGGACCTCATAAAGCCTGCAGGGACAGCCTGGAGACCAGCATGAAGGAAAGCTACTGCCCACGGAGCCGAGTGAGGGGCACAGATGGAGATGGCCCAGATGACCGCTGGGTGCAAACAAACCGCATGACAAAGGCTGGCCGGCCAGGTGCGGCCAGGACACACCCTGACCCATAGCTGCAGCAGCACCTGGTCCTGTCTGCCAAAGCAGCAAGCCCGAGGACAGGCCTGTAAGCCTGGACAGGCAGAGCCCAGCAATATCTGTGGCTCAGAGGCTACACGTACGGTGGGGACAGAGAGGGCAGGGAAAGTGACAGGCAGTCAATTCCACAATGGTGGAAAATCAGGCTGCCTGAAAAAGTTGTATGTAGGAAAGTAAAATTTTAAATTCCAAGAGAAGGAATTCTCTTGCAAAATCCCTTTACTGTGAAGAATTAAATTTAAAGCCAAGAAGTACAGAGACACTATTATGTTCTGAAAGTCAATGCACATTTCCACACATCAAGTTTGTTAAAGTGAGCGATACACTGAAGGTGATGAACCCTTCTCTGGGGTCACTGTTCATGGACAGAGAGAATTTTTCACTTGCAGCATGTGAAAGAGTCCTAAATGTTATCACCAAATGGAGTCAATTCAATTAATATAGCAGGGAGCAGAGGTCAAAAGATGCTTAACTCATTTTCAGGGGACATAAGTAATTTCTATCTGAATGGACCTGATCAAAGTGATCCAAAGGTCTTATAAAACAAGAGACTAGAATACTAGCAAAAACTGCATCTCACTAAGGATCTCGAGCAAGAAGTCCCACTGGGCATCTCCCTACAATATATCAGCTTGAAATACAGCGCATGACACAGAGCTACTTCAGGGAGATGGAGGAGTGGGAGGGCTGGTAGACACCACTACGAGGCTACCACCAGGTTCCAAGGTCCCTGTAGGCACAAGATTGTGGTCCTAGAGCTAGAAAAGAGCCTTAGAGGTAATGTGGTCTAATGTAATTCCCAAAGCGTCAGTTCAGCAGCTCCATGCCTGGGACTACTTTCACCCCTGCTAGAAAACCTAGACAGGGCACACCTGGGCAGCACCTCCTCTAGCAAGGGCCACTGGTCCCCGGAGCACCTGTACCTCCAGGCAAGCAGTGACTGTGCAAGAACAAGGGCGCCAAGCCCAAGCCTGACAGATCCAGTGTGATGAGCCTAAGGGGAGCCTGGCGAACGGGAGTGGCCCCACCCTTTCCTGCAACCAAGGTGCAGGACTGGTCCTCAGAGAGCAGCTGCACAGTGACCTTCTGTTTGCAAAAACTCAAATATTCCAGAAACAACAGCACAGGAAGTAGGTAAATTCTAGAAATTCTCAATCTTATGTGCGTGAAATTAACAAACCGAATCACAAAGAAACACTTTGCCAGTTAATATAAATTTTCCTACCACTCCATGTTCAGGGCTCGCTAGCCAGTTAAGTCACTTCTGACAACGTGGTTTTCTGCATTTGTGTCTGCCTCCCCTAGAAATACGGGGACCTCTTGTAGGTCTTGTAGGTGGACACCATCTCATTATCTGGCACTTGCCTTACATATAAGCTGCTCAACAAAAATGTGCTGAAAGAAAGTCTCAGAGTAAAACCTAAAGCTCATAGGTTCAGAAAACCTGCCTGTTCCTGGCTCCCTGAGGCTGGCTGAGGCTCAGGCCCACAGTGTGCAGTGCATCCTGAGGCTGATTCAAGTTGCTATCTCAGGAATTTCTTTCCCCTGCTCCATACTGTCCTTTTCTTTCCCGTTTCTTCTTCCTGTAGCTCCCTCAACATTCCACCTTAAAGCGAGGTAAACACACAGGATTTCGAGTCATCCAGCCTCTGCAATTTACTGGGTTTATGAATCTTCGCCTCTCTGGAACAGTTTCTCTGCTGTAAACGGGAGTGATGGTACTCCCCCAAGACTAGAAATGTGTGCGTACAGAGCACTTGGCATGCATCTAGCCCATGGGAACACTCAATAAGTGACAGCCATCATAATATAACCGTCCACAGGACCCACTGGTCTAAAGGTGCTTAAAATGCCAAAGGCAAAAAGTTGATCTTTTTTCCCTCCCTTTGCAAGTCTGGTTTTGAGAAAAGCTATCCATTTTGGAACAAACTGACACATGCCCATGTCACTAGTTAAAATACTTCCCTTTTCCTTTTTTACAGGGAAATAAATGACTCCAACCAGTCATGACCAAAATGGGTAAAAGGTTCTCTTCCAAACAGAGGTCAGGACCTTAAACTAGCTTGTTTAAACAACTAAACTAACTAAATAAATACAATGAAAAGGATCCACGGAGCAGCTGAGCTGGGGCCATGAGGGCTGTCCTATCAGAACCCCATGCCAAGAAAGAGGAGAGGAGGGAAGGTGAAGGGATCCACACCTTTTCTGGGAGCACAGCTGTAATCAACACTCTCTCCAGAGTCCATGGCGCAGCCCCTGGGTCACTAAGACCCTCGCATGGTCCTGAGCGCCCCTCTGAGAAGCCCACCGGGGCCTGTGTTCTCCAAATGCTTCACGCTTACCTCCCCTGACTCCACCCCAACTCTCAGGGAATATGCCAGTTAACCTAAACGCATCTCTCTGGTGGCATTTCAGACAGATAACTCAAAAGGGAAGAGGGGAAAATGTGAAACGGTGGAGGGGAGGCTGGAAGAGAGGAAGGGGTGATGCCCAGGATGGAGATAACCCTGATAGGAGTAAGTCTGCCCAAGTCAGCTGCCCTAACTGGTCTGTGAGAGCACAACTAGTCTGAACCCTGACTCTACCACCTTCTAACTGAGACACTCAGAAAGTCACGAGCTTTCTGTGCCTCAGCCTCCTCATGTATAAAGCGAGGATCATGACAGCACCCCCTCTCAGGCTGCTGTGAGCACCGAGTACACACATGCAGACATTCAGAACAGAGCCCAGTACACAGCCAATTGTCTCTAAGTGTCTGTGGCTGTCATCACTGCTAAGGTCATTATCATCATGATGCTCCTTCCCCACTGCCTTTCCTTTCCACTCACAAGCCAACACATCTCAATCACAACAAGGCAGCTGTGCTTGGAGGCAGAGACATGGAGGGAAGGCAGGGAGGAGTGTGGTTGGGACCTTTAAAGGCTGGGGACAGCCTGCACTGAAGGTTTGTTGTCGTAACCCAGGGACTGCAGGCGCCAGGAGTAGGTCCTGCCTACTCGCAGCCTTCCCTGCGGACTGCTCTGGCCCTCCCGAGCTCCAGCACTGACACAGGGAAGGCCTCCCCGACTCAGCCTCCTCTCTACTCCAATCAGCAACAGAAAAGAGGCGGGGCAGGAAAGAGGACAAGGCTGGGACCAATCAAAGTTGCATTTTGCCTTTTACATAGTTATTATTTTAAAGCAGTTAAGGAAAAGTCAATAAAAGCTACTAGTTAACCACTTGACCATGCTGTCCCTCTCCTTCCAGAATTAACCAGACCCGATCCTTCACTAGACACAGATCTCTGCAGACCTGTCTAAGGCAGAAGGACTCCTTCCCTGGCTTTCAATCACACACCAACACACGCCTGGTCCTTCCTTCTATGTGACAGACATGGTGCAGGCACTATGGAGGGAGGCACGGACACAGCTGCTCCTACGGAGGAACTGCTACCTAGCAGAAGCGCCCGCCCTTCCTGTTCCACCTGTCAGCAAGGGACAAACCAACAGTCCTACTTCTCCTCCTCTAATCTGATTAGCACCACTTTCTTTTAAGTTGTGACAATTTTCTCTCCTCTGTGAAACTGACTCGTCAACGACAGAAAAATCAACGAACTGCAGGGTTTGGGGCCATAGCTTCCCTGTCTTACCCCCCAGTTTCTTGATAACGACGACTATAAGCCTGCTCATCTATAAAGAGAGCTAAAGCCACTCCAAGAAACAGCAAGTCACGTACAGCTGAGCCCCAGAGGGCCAGGGATGCTGTTCTGTCCACTGGGGTATCCCAAGCACCTCGGTGCCTGACACCATCGACCGCTTCACCCACTTCCACAGGGTCAGAGCTGAGTTTTGAAAGGTAGAACCAAAGATGCAGGAGGGGCGACTGCAGGGAAGGGAAGTCCACTAAGAGTCTAGGTAAGGGGGCCAGTCGGGTGGCGCAGCGGTTAAGTTCGCATGCTCTGCTTCGGCAGCCCGGGGTTCGCCGGTTCGGATCCTGGGTGTGGACATGGCACCACTTGGCAAGCCATGCTGTGGTAGGCGTCCCACATATAAAGTAGAGGAAGATGGGTACGACGTTAGCTCAGGGCCAGTCTTCCTCAGCAAAAAAAGGAGGATTGACAGCAGATGTTAGGTCAGGGCTAATCTTCCTCAAAAAAAAAGAATCTAGGTAAGTTTCCAAACACCACCCTACCATTCCCACAATGTGCTGCATTATTTGTGGGAGCTGAAGACCCAAAAGGAAGCAGATTTTCAACTTTGCCATCTAGAGTAGAAACTGAGACCTTATTTACTGCACAGATTTTAGCCCAAATGCCATGCCTCCAGGTTTACAATTTCAACCCACAGCTCAAGGTAAACAGCCTGCATACTGGGGTGTCCCTGGGTTAGAATATCACAAATTTCCTCTGTCCACAAACCATCTCGATTCTCTAGTCCCTATCCTCCCCATCTGGTCTTATTAAATACTTTGCACTCACCAAATAGAGATGTTTTTTCAGCTCTGATTATTTTCCCTAAAGGAATGATCCTCCACCTGGCTAGAGGAATGCTTCTGGCACAGGAACTATCCAGGTTGTGAAAACTCTTCTGCGATGAAAAGCAAAGCCCTAGGATAAGCACAGGCCCTCCGACCGGGGAAGCAGCAGCCACAGGTGTCAGGGCTCCGAGGTCTGCTCCTTAGTCACCACTAAAGCATGGGGTGAAGGGCACATGCTTTGGAACCAGCCTAGGTTTGAGTGCCAGCCCTGCTTTCTGTCTCTCCCTTGACCTGAGATCTCACCAGACACTAGCTCGTCATCGGTAAAACTAGGGATAAGAATGAGTCCTAGCTGGTACACTGTTGTGAGGAATCAATGAAGGAATGCACACAAAGCACCCAGCACAGGCCCCCACACATAAGCACTCCATAAACGTCAACTACTATTAGCTATCTAGTAATGGAAAAGCACAATGGTCTGGTATCTTTAAGTCCTTTAGCTTCCCCAAAAAGAGGGTTTTTTTCCTACAAAAGTATCAATGAAATGTAATATAAGAAGGAAAACTCATTTCAAGTCCAGCTCAGACAGCAACACACCTGCAACTTAGAACAATGATCACCTCCATCTATAAAATGGAAATAATACACTGCACTAAGCTTTGATGACCTCAGACACAAGTAAGAATCAATGAGATAATAGGCGATGAAAAAGCTTTCACTTCTTCAAAGAAAAAGCAATAAGTAAATCCAGAGTGTGATTATTATTAAAATGTCACACCCAATATTAAGGGACATAAAAAAACCAGTGACATTTCTTACTCTTTCAAGAACATTAGGTTTGATAGCCTTTTAATCTGTTCACATGGAGCCTGCTACAAGTAGGAGGAGGGAAATGGCTGCTCCTTGCAAAGCTCAGTTTACCTGCAAAGCCCATCAAATCTGAGTCTGCCCCTGCCTGCTGGTCAGGCCTCACCATCCTGGGCCGTTTCTCAGATGCCAGTGCCACGAGCAATCAGGAGAGCTTCCTGGTTCCACTTGGACAGTTAACCAACAGCAACCAAAATCCTCACCCACGGGACTACTCAACAGGCTCAAGAAAGGGTTGATTCTGATCATTTGCTCTTCTGTACTGACTGCTGTAAGACTTCTTCTAAGGTACACACCATTCTTTCTGAAAAAATGCAACACAAGAACCAGGCAGAGCTCAATTTTTCCTTGTTGGATGTTTACTTCTAGGTCTAGAGGTTTGAGTTTCTTCCTTTTTTTTTTTCCAACACTTTTTGGTGAGGAAGATTGGCCCTGAGCTCACATCTGCTGCCAATCTTCCTTTTTTTTTCTCTCCCCAAAGCCCCAGTACATAGTTGCATATCCCAGTTGCAAGTCATTCTGCCTCTTCCATGGGGGACATCTCCAAGCGTGACTTGATGAGTGGTAAGTCTGTGCCCAGGATCCGAACCAGCAAACCCTGGGCCACCAAAGCGGAGCGTGCAAACTTAACCAAATGGCCACGGGGCCAGCCCCTTGAGTTTCATTTTTAATCTATCATAACAACTTCAGGATGAGAGCTACAGGTTAAGGTGGGAAGAGGATGGAGGAGCAGTAATCTTCCCAAGTCAAGAAGGGACGTGCAATCAAAACTGCATCCAGGGCTGGCCCGGTGGCGCAGCAGTTAAGTCCCCACATTCCGCTTTGGCGGCCCGGGGTTCGCCAGTTCAGATCCCGGGTGCGGACATGGCACCGCTTGGCAAGTCATGCTGTGGTAGGCGTCCCACATATAAGGTAGAGGAAGATGGGCACGGATGTTAGCTCAGGGCCAGTCTTCCTCAGCAAAAAGAAGATTGGCAGCAGATGTTAGGTCAGGGCAAATCTTCCTCAAGAAAAATTTTTTTAAAAAACTGCATCCAATTTCATCACCCACAGGTCTCCCAAACCCAAAGAGAAAAGAAATTTACCTATGTTTATTAAAGATCCACTATGTGCCAAGCACTGCACTAACTGCTTTATAGACATCACTCCAAGCCCATTTTCTCTCCCACCCCCAGAAATAGCATGAAAAAGCAGTCAGCGGATGGGAACCATGGTGGGGGGGGGGAGGGATCGCAATCTGGTAGTCAAGCTCTAGACGTGTCAAAGGTTAGCAGTGTGAACACAAAAAGGAGTCCTGGCTAAGAACCAGGTCCAAGTTCCTAAAGATTCTTTGCAAGAGGAACACCCAACCTATGTTTTTCCTATAATTCTGGAATTACCTCACGCTACTATCAAAAAAGTTTAAAAATTTTTTAAACCTGGAGCGTAAGAACAACTCACTGTAGGGCTAAACAACCTGAGCCAAATTGCTGCTCCGAGGGCATGTGACCATCAAATGTGGAATTTACAATATCCTCCTCACAGCTCTTTACAGATGTGCTCACAGGCAAAAGCAACCACAACAATGAACCGGCCTCTGTGTGGCCAGGTAATCAGAGGACAGGGCCTTCCCACCGGCAGCAGCAAATCGAAAGAAGATGTCTTTCTCACCATAGAACCATCTCTCTCCCACCGCTGGGGTATAAGCCGTCATCCTAAACGACTGTCTACATAGCAAACTGTCACAGGGGTCCAAATACATACTGGTGTTCTGATGTTTAAATGCCATTCTCTCCATCCACATCCCACTAAAAAAGAAAAAAGTAATATGCCTTAAAAAAAAGACACTATTGACAATTCACCTCCATTCCTCTGCATTGACCCACTTCATGTAAACCATAATTAATGTCTGCGTTAAACAGCACCGTTAAAAGAATATAAATGTGGTTTGTATTCCTCCAGACGCTCTCCCTGAATTAAGACTCTGGAGAAAAACCAGCCCAGATATCGGCCTACCGCTGTCCTTTAACGAGATGAGGTACAGAGGCCTTGCCTGAGGGGCCCGACAAACCGCCGTGAGGACTCGTTTACCACGCATGCCGCCCCTGCAGAGCCAGGGCTGTCCCCACGTCTGGCCTTCTGCTAACCCAGGCAACCCTCCTCGTGTTCAGGGACCCTCGAGACGAGTGGGAGACCGGGAATTTCCAGCGGACCGCGCAGACCTCCAACAGCGCGCTCACCTTGTAAGGCAGTTAGGAAGGGGCGGCTCGCAGATAACTGACGTCACCGCACCCAGGCCACCACCATCGCAGCAATAGATATAAAAGGAAAAAGCACTTCAGGGTTCTCTCGTGGCCGCCCGCCCACAGCGACCTCAGCAACCCAAACTCGGCCACGCCAGACTCCAGACCACGGACTCAGGACCGGATCTACCCGCGGAGGCCGGACGGGCGCGCACGGGGCGACGGAGGGGCCCGACGCCGCCCGAGGGGGCCGGGCGGGCGCACCCATCCTCCGGCCTCGAACCCCGGATGAGGCGCGAGATCTTCGCCGCCGCAGACGCGGGCAGCCTCGCGGGAACTCGGGCGCGCCCGCCCCCGACCGAACGCCCACCCTGGAGGTCAAGGACGGGGCCCGGGCCCGGGCAGCGCCAGGAGGGGCTGCCCGCTGGCACCGCGAGGGGAAGGGCTGGAAGGAGCCGCTAGGAGGAGGCGCCGGGCGCGCGCGGCGGGTCCTCGGCGGGAGGTCTTCAGCCACAGGTCGGGTCGCGGCGGTGACCCGCTCGGAGCTGCCGCCGGGGCCAGCTGGGCGCCGGGCCACCCCGCGCTCGCGACGCCTGCGGGATGCGCGCCCGCCGGGCGGCTGGGGCCGGGCAGGTCCCGTGTCCTGTCCTCACCTCCGCCTCATGCTGGCGTGTCCCGGCGCCGGCGTCCCCGGGGCCGCCCCGGGTCCCGCTCCGGGCCCGCAGCCCCGAGCCCCGCAGCCCCGCAGCGTCCGGCGCGGACACAGCAGAGGCAGCTGCCGGAGCCGCGTCGCCGCGGGAGGCTGGGCGGGCACATGGGAGGGCGGAGCTGCGGCCCTGGAGACCGACCACAGGACCCCAGCCTCGGGGGCGACAGACCTAAGCGCGCCTCCAGAGCCGGCGCGCAGCGCCCGTCCTCAGCGCCGCCGTCCTACCTGCGGGCTCAGAGTCTGCCAGAGTCTCATGGTTGCAGGCGAAAGGTAAAGAATCGAGCCGTCGCCACGCCCTTCCTCCCTCTACCTCCCCGCACTGTCACTATGGTACATTCCTCACGGCCGGAGCGGGAAAGAGAGCAGCTGATTGGTTGGGAGTCTTGGAAGGGGGCGAGGAGCCACACAAAATGGCCAATGGGAAAGCACGGTGGGCATATCAAAGCCTGTCCGAGGGGAGCAGAGAGGATGAGTTTAAAGGGGACGTGTGCGTTGGGCTCAGTAGTTGCTGTGAAACAAAACTAGCGTTTTCTTGCTGATCCTCTCTAGACGGAAACAAAGAGATTAGGGAATCCTCAAATTTTTGGATTACAGAGCTAGAAGGAAATATGGAGACAATCGAACCAGATATGTGTGTAATATTGAGTAGGTTACTCCATGACTCTGCCTCAGTTTCCTCATCTAATCCAATGAAGATATTGGACTATAATTGATCTCTCACGGTCCTTCTATTTTGTGATCCTACGATCCTTTGCACAGAATTAGCAATATTTGCATATATTCTTCAATTTTGGGCATGCTCCTCCCACTTAAAGAACTTTGGTTGAAATAGGTAGACTCTCTGACATCAAATCCTTTATATAGACAGTATCAACCCACCTTTTTTTTTTTTTTTTGCCTGAGGAAGATTCATCCTGAGCTAACATCTGTGCCAATCCTCCTCTATTTTGTATGTGGGTTGCTGCCACAGCAGGGCTACTGTGGAGTAATGTAGATCTGTGCCCAGAACAGAACTGGGCCACCGAAGCAGAGTGTGCAGAACTTAACCACTAGGTCACAGGGCTGGCCCCCATCAACCCCACCTTTTGTAAAGACAAATTCAATATTCTTTTTGGGCCTCTCCTCTTATAAAGCAGAGCATTCTGCTATGTGTGGAGAACCTGACCCCCCAGCTGGAATATCGCATAATTTCTACTCTTTCAAGAGTCACCCCTTCCTCTTCCTTCTCTCTTCCTCCACATGATCAGACAAAGCTTCAATAATTCATTCACCTGTTGAACTGTCCAGAATTCCTGCCTTCAGCAACAAACCCCACTGGTTAGTCCTCCCCAGAGTTGCTAAATTGCCCATCTCTATCTGAAGTCTGCAGCATGCCATTCAACAATGCATGGCCGATTATGCTGTCAGTCACACTACAGGTCAAATTCCAGACTTTGAAAACATCCCTTGGGGCCTAGTCTGCTCTATTTTAGAGCTTTATACAGTCAACTAGGCCTACATTTTGGCTAACAAACTTCAGACCAACTCTACCTTCGTTTTTCAGCATTTTTCAACCCCCCATTATCAGGTCACCCTACACCCACTCAACCTTCTTCCAAATTGTATCAGGCACTTGGGATACCCTTTCTAATAGCTCCACTCCCTGGCCAGACAACTCATCTTCCAAATATTATTCAGAGTTCTAGAAAGTCCAGTTCCTCCATGAAGGCTTCCACATTGGCTACCAGAAGCTGCTAGCTTATAGCGCTCCCATTTCTACTCTGTGCCCCTCCCCATAATCCTGATTTTCTGCCCCAATATGCAATTTTTTGGACATATTTGCCTCTCTCATTCATTTACAAGAGCAGTAGCAGCAGCTTACATTTACAGAAAGGCTTACTATGTGCTCAGTGCTGTTTGGAAGCGCTTTGCATGTACTATTTCATTTTACCCTCATATCAGCTCTACGAAGTGCTATTCTTGTGCTCATTTTATGGAAAGAAGATGAGGCTTAGAGAAGCTGATTTGCCCAAGTGTACACAGTGGAGGTCTAATTCTCCTGTCTACCTGTAGAGGCTATAAGACCCCACAATGCAATACTATTTCCTATTTCTTAGGAAACTACTGCATTCCATAGAAAACATAATGTCATACACGTATATCATGTTTTACATTTATTTCTATACCTATAATATCATTTCAGCCTCAAAACAACCTTGTGAGAAGGGCTAGGAGCAGCTTGTTTACGGATGAGGAAGAAAACTACAGCTCAGAGAGGCTGACCAATTGGCTGCAGTAACAAGGTTGGTAAACAATGGAGCCTAGTTTTTCAAGTTTTACATTTTTTCCACTGAAATCCCTGCCCCAGAGTGAATAGAACCTTTTCACGTGTAACAACTAGAGAACAAAGTATAAACAACAGGTGAAGAAATACAAAACAGCAAAACCCACAGCATGGGACTGGGGGAGCCTCGTCCCAGCGCTCACAGCAGGCGCGAGGTCCAGGAGGACTTGGATGAGGAGCGAGCAGCTCTGCTCTGTGTATTTCCTTTTACTGGTTTGTTGTTTATATTCTGTCAATGAGATTATGTCTTTGACACGTCTGGCAAATTCAATAGCAAAGGGCAACAGAAACTGCCTCCACTGCCTGGAGGGCCTGGGCATGGAATGAGCCCCACGCCCATAGGGAAAGGACTTCTGTGGGCAGTGCTGCTGCCCACCAGTGCCAGGAAGTTTCCAATTTGCTGTTTAGCAAAATATCCTGTTCGACTGACAGATGTAACATAGTCCTGAAAATATAAGCTTGGCCAATGATTTCATTCATTTTGAACTCTTGAAATCCTCACGGGTGGACATGCTAGCAAAATGGTGTGTGAGCCAGTAAACTTAACATCAATTAAGGAGGCTGAGCATGGTCAACCTGAAGCCAGCACTTCTGAGTTGCTCTTTGCCTGGCCCAGCCCTAGTCAATCCAGTTAGTCTTCACTCCCATAGCTCTGCCGTATCCCCAGAGAGCTCTAAAAGGTCTCTGCTTATCTGAGTACTTTATTTCCACATGCAAACATTTATTGGGCACCTACCATGAGCAGAGAACTATCAGGCTGTGTGGGGTTATCCTGATGGGTCACACAGGAAGCCTGGACTTGCTGATTGGTGGAGGCGGATAAACATCAGCCCTGCTTGGTGAGGAGTGGGTCAGCCTGAGTTCCTCAAAAGGTGTGTGACAGGATTCCATCCCCAGTTAATGTACAAGCTCATGTTGGAATGCCCCATCCGCTAGAGTAGGAGAAGCAGCACTGGACTGAGTTCGGGGAGAGGGCAGGGGTGGGGGAGATGGGCATGTGTATTGGGGAGGAAGGCAGAGAGATGGAGGGTACCAGAAATAACTGGATATGTACCAAACAGTAGGGAGAACAATGTCAATCCATAATTTGGCCATTGGGAGAATTGTGGTGTTCTGTCTTATTTAAGAAAAAAAAATTTCTGATTTCAGAAGTAATACATGTTCATTATTTAAAAATTTTTAATAGAGAAAAGAACAACAAAAAATTACCCATTACCCTTTCTAGCATATCAGTGTTACAATTTTGATGTATATTTTTTCCGTGTAAGTGTGTATGTATCTTCTTTTTTGTATGTACTTTTTAAATAAAATTTGATCAAACTGCTTTGCAATCTACTTTTCTCCTTAACAATAGACTAGGAATTTTCCCATGCCACTATATATTATTCTAAAACATGATTTTAAATGGCTGCACCATAGGCCAATGCCTTAAGTTATCTAACCAAGATTCTATTTTTAGCCATTAAGATTATCTCCAATTTTTCATTATAATGTTTAACTTCAAGGATTATCCATGTATGTAAATGTTTATATATTTTTATAATTATTTCCTAATATTTCTAGAAATAGAATTGCTTGGTCAAAGGGAACACATTTTTAAAATGTCTCATTTATTGCCAAACTGTCCTTCAGGCAGTTTACACCAGTTACATTCCTACCAGCAATGTATGATGGAGACATTTCTCTGAACCCTCACCAATCCTGGGTATTTCTCTTGTTTTGTAATCTTACCAATTTGACAGATGAAAAACATTATCTCATTGTTTTAATTATTATTTTTTTTTTTTTTAAGATTTTATTTTTTCCTTTTTGTCCCCAAAGCCCCCCGGTACATAGTTGTGTATTCTTCGTTGTGGGTTCCTCTAGCTGTGGCATGTGGGACGCTGCCTCAGCGTGGTCTGACGAGCAGTGCCATGTCCGCGCCCAGGATTCGAACCGACGAAACACTGGGCCGCCTGCAGCAGAGCGCGCGAACTTAACCACTCGGCCACGGGGCCAGCCCCTCATTGTTTTAATTATTATAGTGTATTTTTACCTATGAAAGTGATAAATATCTATCTTTCTTTCCAAGTGCCCTGGATTTCAACAGCAAAATGAGTGTTTCCCTTTTCTTCCATTCAACCACCCTTCTCCCAAATCCCTGAAAATGGATACAGAAATTAAAGTAGACTCTGCTTAAATGATCCATGATCAGACAAACTCAGTGTCATTTCACCTGAACCAACAAAGAAGGGAGCAGAACAGATGGCTCAAAACAACACATTATCTATAAGTTATACTTTGAAGTGGGTAACAAATCCATACATAGAAACTTTTTCAACTATAAAAGGATATCAGTCTTCCGAGTTATATTTGGTACTGTCTAATATTAAAATCAGTTTGCATTTTTTCAACAATACCCGATTCTGTGAATGGGGACAAATCCAAGATGGGCCAAGCTGGCAGTCCATCTTCCATACTGAGCACCTAATCCACTCAATATTGCTCTCAATTCCTGCCTAGCTTTCTTGTCCCTTGGCTTTATCTTGGTTTTGTGGTTGCTGCCACAGGACCTCCTCCTCTCCAGCCATCAGTAGTCTAATTTCCCATTGAAGAATTTACCCCACCCCATTCCCAGTGTGGTTTGGTTGGGATTGACCACAACTCCTCTCTGGGCTTAAAGTGGGATGCAGGTAGCTCTGGGAGCTGCTGGCAGCTATCTTGGGCCATGAGGTAGAGCCTACCTGGGAGTGGAGCCAACCTGAATTAGTGGAGTTGAAAAACAGAGAGAGGGAAATGTGGGTCTGGTCACATGTGAGAGCCCTGAATCAAGCCACATGGGAAGCCAGTTATGTGCAACAATAAATACAAATCTACTTCTGCATCAATTGTTTATAATATGATGGCAAAAAATTGAGACGTCTTCCCCCTAACTCATTGGCATGCATGCTCTGTAGTAGCCAGAAGTTCTGTGTAAGTACAAGCAAGCAAAACCAAGATAGGAGTCTGTGGAAGAAACCTCTGGTCACCAAAGTCACTGCAAAGTAAAATCTAGAGTCACCATATTGTAATCATCATCAAAATAGAGTTTCCTAGAGTCTCGATTTTACTTGCAAGAAGATTCTTCCCTAAGCCAACTCAGACCAAGTTCTTGTAAGTCTCTAGGAAACACAAAAAGTTTTGCCAACAGAGTTTTTCTGGACTTATATCTTCACACACATCTACACCTAAGAAAAATGTACCAAAAAATAAAATAGATACAAATACAGCTGTAATAGAGAGAGAAACACATCTCTATTTGTCTGTTCGGCAGGACTTAGCTTCTTTGACCATAGACCTTAGGACTTGTGCCCACCATCAGACAGGATGGAATGCTGCCATCTGCAGAACTAGAACAAACGCACCCGAGTGACTGGCTCCAGTTGCAGTGAGGAGGGAAAGAAGCTGTCTCTGTGATCCTGCCTTCCTCTGCTGCTCAGACACATTGCTTTCAAAACTAAAAACATCAGCTTCAGTATTGCATGAGGCAAAGGCTAAGGTCAGCCAAATTGGGTTATATTTGAATATGACATTTTACACAGCTCTATTTTCTTTTTTCTTTTTTAAGGAAAATTAGCCCTGAGCTAACATCTGCTGCCAATCCTCCTCTTTTTGTTGAGGAAGACTGGCCCTGAGCTAACATCCATACCCATCTTCCTCTACTTTATGTGTGGGACGCCTGCCACAGCATGGCGTGCCAAGTGGTGCCATGTCTGCACCCAGGATCCAAACCGGTGAACCCCAGGGGGCCAAAGCAGAACATGCAAACTTAACCACTGCTCCACTGGGTTGGCCCCTACACAGCTCTATTTCCAATTGTGAAAGAGAAAAGCTTCAAGAGAAAGGAACTGAGGGAAGGGAGGAGTGCAGGAGGGCATATGATACTGCATGTTTAGGAAGTGGAATAAGGATAGAAAACGTCCTGATAAAGCCTTGGAATGGAACTAACAAACTTGAAACCGCTGGCATGCATATCACCATTTTCAGATTTAAGAGAACACATCTAAGTGGATCAGCCTTTTATAGGGAAGGAGAACATGTCAAATCTTCCTTTGTCCAGTGCCTGGTAAGGGCATAGACAGGGTCCTAAATCCTCTGTACTCCCATTGGAGAGCACAGAACCCCTTTGGAGTAAAGCCTCTGATCCTGTGTCATTCATCCACCGTGAGTGTCTCTGATGGGCAAGGCACTTGTCTGGGCGCTGAGAGCATTCCAAGATCAGTTAGACATCGCGTCTGTCCCCAAGGAGATGACAATAGAGCTGGGAAAGCAGGACATGGATAGAAAAGGACTTTCTTTGCCCAGTGGAAAGCGCTATCTTGTAAGGCCAAGAAGGCTTCCATCTAAGAGATCAGAGAGAGTTTCACGGAGGAGGGGTTATTTGAGTGATCTCACGAAAGAGAGAAAGAGACAGAAAGGCTTTCTAAGAATTGAGCCTCCGTCTTTCCTGTCCCAGTTCCCACAGGAAAGAACAAGCAGAGTTCCTCTCCACATACCCGGGCTTTCCTCACTGCCCTGGGGACGTTGGCGGCAGGGTTAGAAAGAAAGAGAATTGAAAGGATACATACTAACATGTTACTATCTAGGTGAAGAGAGGCATGAGCAAGGTTTCAGATTATCTGCTTTCTGTTTATTTGTGCTTTTTCCTTTGGGGAAAGAATAGACTATGGAACATATTTTGTAATGAGAAAAAAATAAATACAATTTTAAAACAACAGCTTCCCCCACCAAAAGAAAACAAAAGGGAATAAGCATCCATATGTCTTCCAGATTTAGCGGTTTTAGGGTCCTCTGGGTACCCACACGTTCACGGGTGTGGAATGTTGTCAAAGTCTCACCCTGCTCGGAAACCCACCATATGTGCATCAACAAGAGCCTACTGTGCTGTCAGAGCTGCCCCTCAGAAAGTATATTACAGCAACGTCGTTGGCTTTAACAAGACTGTAGGCAGAGACGTAAAACCTCGAAGATAGTCTAGGCTCCTTGGGCCAGATGTCCCTAATCTAATTCAGAAGTTACTTTTATTTCCTGAAACCTTGCATTCCTGACAATGAAAACCCTAAGGGGGGAGTGGGGACAGAAGGTATCTGACAGTCACCACTATGGGCTCCATTCCCTTGCCTACCTGCTGGGAAGCCTCATTAAAACATGGGAGGCAGAGTGGGGTATAGGCCAAGCCAAGACTGGGCAATGGCAGCCAGTCTGAAGTTTTATTACAGTAGCTTGAGCTGTGTCACTAATGGGTACCACACGTGGAAGCCCTCAGTTCTCAGGGCTGCCCAGCGGGGCCAGGGGTGATCAGAGCCAGAGCCCCCCCCCAGCTAGCCTCCTCCTGTAGCAGCACCTTGTCAGTGCACCTCAGGATGCTGCTTCCATATCATCCTCCATGTGTATCATAACATGACACACATGGGGAGAGCATGAGGTAGGATATCAAGATGTATTGTTGCACTGCAACTTACTGGTCTGGAACTGCTGTCTCACGGGAGGTGATGTGAAAACCCAGTAGCAGCAAGTGTTCACGGAGCTGCCCGCTTGTGCCAGGCCCTGGGCTGGCATGCTCACTGCCTCAGCACTGTGGTAGACACCTGTGGCTTTTGCCTGCCCAGTGTGCAGGCCCCCTTGCAGGGTGAGACACCTACATCTTCTTTGTGGGTCTATGTCAGTCTTCCCCCCACTGCATGCAGGCCTGTTTTCCTTCCGTGGGGTAGGCAGCACATGGCCCAGCCAAGGCCAGGCTGACTTCTCTTCCTGGAATTTGAGTTTTAAGCAGAGAGACACAAGAGCTGAAAATAACCAGAGCTGATTCATCCAGTTATGAATACCCTGAAGAAGGAGAGCGGTTGCCTCTCTGTCCTCTGGATCCCCCTAGCTGTCCTTGTTCGCTCATCCTTCCAAAGGCCTGGCTGTTTGCTTTTCATCTGGTCCTACGAGTTAATTCACACTCTTCCAATAAATTTCCTCCATCCTTCCCCAAAGTTTGCCCTCAATTCTATTTCTGTTGTTTGCGACCAAAAAACCCCAATAGGTATAAACTCTAACTCTTTTTTAATAACCTCATTTTGTGTCATTATTGTCCCTATTTTAATATAAGGTAATTGAGCTTCAGAGAAGTTAAAAAACTTGCCAGGGTCACATAGCTAATGAGGGTCACAGTCAGAATTTGAACCCAAATCATTTGGTGTGGAAGCATGACAATGGTGTGGGTTTTGTCATGAAAGCAAAATGAGCTCAAATCCCCACTTCCCTGCTTTCTTCATAAAAACTCCAATCACATATTGTCTTTGAATTTAAGCAACTCTCTCTAATCAGAAAACGGGACAAATAACGCTCATTTCACAGAACTGTTGAGAATTGATGGAAATGATGTATATGAAAGCATCTGGCCTGGAGTATGTGCTTAATACATATTAATGTCCCTTCCCTAAAAATGAAAATTCTTATCTCTGCAAAGTAAATTCAACAAAGTAATTGACACTTTGTTCAGTCCAAAGATTACTGATTCTGAGTTGACCCAAGTACAGTATGATATACAATCTCTCTCTCTCTCTCTCTCTCTCTCACACACACACACACACACACACACACACACACACAGCGTTTTGTTTGTGGGGATTTCCCTCATGTCTCTATTCCCTACTTGTGTCCTGTCTATGCAAGGCCTATCAGAAAATGCAGACACCCTTAGCAAAAGAGCATAGGGGTACATAAACATGCCTACAACGGAAACCTTCCACCCAGCATGCCTGTGGAGAAGGAAGAGAGCAAGAATTTTCATTCCTCTTAAGCATGATGAAAATGAGACACGGAGACACTAAGTTTATCTCGAGGTTACACAGCAAGCCAAAGGTGAAAAAGAACCCAGGAATTATATATTAGGCCATTTGGTCTGAAAATACCAGCACCTGGAAGAAAGAGAACAGGTTTTCCAAGTTGCTGGTTCTGTTCTGGCCCCCACCTTCTTCCCTGACTCCCACTTCAAATAAAACCGTTCTCCCATTTAAACACCTACATTAGGCAAATTTCTAAGAACGTTTCCCCAGAGTTCTGTCCATTACACACCTTGTCTTTACTTAAAGTGTAAAGCTGTGGCCTACTTAAAGTGTTCTTACAATTCTTTTAATGGGGGAAAAAATTCCCCAAAGATGTGTTCCCTGTGCTGGAAAAATTAAAGACCCCTTATGATATACAGTTAAAGAGAACATGTTATTTGTAGTAAGATTTCTGATGCTTCTTCAGACATAAATTCAGGTTTGCCCAGGATCAAGATTGTGAAAAGTACAACTAAAAGACCTAGATATTTAGTCAGTCAACAAATATTCACAAACTACCTGCCATAAGTAAAGAATTTACCCAAGTTGGAGTTAGCTTATAACAAGAGTGAAAGAAAATCCATACAGCTTGAATTTATTCAACGTAATTGTGGCTCTCATGATTTTTTTTGTTTCTAGGGCCAAGAAAACATTTTACATTGTAATATAATTTCTGAGGTTTCTTTTCTTCTCCACATTAATTTTTTCCGATCTTGAAGGTTTTATTTGAGGTTTTTTGTTATTGAAAAGGCAATATACAAGAACAAATGAATTTTTTAAACTTAAAAATCATCTATAATCCGTCATTTTAGCACAGCAACTTGCACAACATGCACAGCAAAAACATTTTATTTTTTCAAGATTGGCATCTGAGCTAACAACGGTTGCCAATCTTCTTTTTTTTTTTTCTGCTTTTTCTCCCCAAATCCCCCCAGTACATAGTTGTATATTCTAGTCGTGAGCGCCTCTGGCTGTGCTTTGTGGGACGTCGCCTCAGCATGACCTGATGAGCGGTTCCATGTCCTCGCCCAGGATCCGAACCGGCAAAACCCTGGGCCACCAAAGCGGAGCGCGAGAACTTAACCACTCAGCCACGGGGCCCGCGCCACTAAAAACACTTGTATTTTGTCTTCCACATGCACACAGATTATTTAAAGTTACAAATATGGTGTGCTTGCTATTTTGTATTCTACTGTTCATTTTTACCATAAATCTTTTCCATGTTTCTTTCTACATGTCTCTGGACTTAAGCTTTTGTTGTGAATGCAAAACATTTCACTGTATTGATGTACCACAAATTTTTTAACCATTACTCTAATGTTGGACATTTCAGCTATTTCTATTTTTTTTTCTATCATAACTAACACAGTAGAGGGTAGCTTTCATGCATTTGGAATTTTTTAAATCTGTATTAAATAACTATCGGAAAAAATTCCTGGCTATGGTGCTCTTATGGCTGTTCCTATGTATTATCAGGTTGCATTCCCCCCAAATTTTACCAATTTACAAGGCAACTTGTAATAAGCAATGCAATTTTACTGCATCCTCAATAGCACTGTATGTTATTGTTTTTTAAAACTGTTAACCATTAGCAAGAAGTGAAAGTGTCCCACAGTGTTGCTGTGGTTTGCACATCTGACGGCTGTCATTATGAACACATATGTAGGCACTTACTCGATCCTTCATTTCCTCATGGGGTGAATTTCTTCTTATTGATGGTGAATTTATCCATGGAGTTTCTCCCCCCTGTCAGGTTCATTGAGGTATAATTTACATGTTATAAAATTTACTCTTTTTAGGGGGCAGTTCTGAGTTTAACAAATATATGCAGTTACAGAACAGCTCTACCAGCCCCAAAGCCTCCTTGTGCCCCTTTGTAGTCAGCATCTCCCTCATCTCCAGCTCCTGGCAATCACTCATCTGTTTTCTTTCCCACTAGTTTTGTCTTTTCCAGAATGTCATGTAAATGAAATCATATAGTAAGTAGCTGTTAATGGAATTCTAATATTTTTTTAAATTTGAAGTATTTCCTTTTTGTAGCAGTCAAAATACTTTATTAAAGTTTTGGTTCGGGGCCAGCCTGGTGGCCTAGTGGTTAAGTTTGGCATGCTCTGCTTTGGTTGCCCGAGTTCAGTTCCCAGACGTGGACCTACACACCACTCATCAGCAGCTAGCTGTGGCAGCGACCCACATACAAAATAGAGGAAGATTGGCAACAGTTATTAGCTCAGGGCGAATCTTCCTTAGCAAAAAAAGAAAAGTTTGGTTCAATCTCAAAAGAATGGTGTAGGAGGAGCAAACGTTGTAACTCGAACTTACTCATTTTCTTGTATCACCACACCCAGGAAAATACGCCTTCTAGAAGCGGGCCTCCAAAGGCCCAAGTCAGTGCTGGCCTCTCTCTGTGTCTCCCTTTTCAATACCCCCACCCTTCTCCTTTTCTGAAATGGAGTCTCTGTTTAACAGATATTAACTTTCAATCTGTAACATATAATGCAAATATTTCCCGCACTCTATGCATTTTTCATTTGACAGAAATTTTAAATGTGAATTTGAATTAACAATCCTCTCCATGGATTCTTCTAGTGCTTCAAAATGACCTATAGGTATAAAATATATTGGGTTTTTTTTTTTTTTTTGCTAGCTCTTCTAGAGCTTGCCTTTTTTATATTTAACTTTGATTCGACTTTAGTTTCTGTCAGTGTTTGCTGTAAGGTACAGACTTTAAAAACCTTCTTCACTATTAGCCACAGTAAGAAATACATTTTGCATCATGCACACAAACAAATATACATATAGACAAAGCTGAAACACAAGTGCCAGGGGACAAAGCTTCCCCTTGCTGCAGGTGACACAGTCTCACACTCTTTCTTCTATTCTATTTGTTTTTCTTTTTAAAATGCTGGTCGTGACCCACCAAGCTGATCTCATGATCCACAGTTTGAAAAGCATAAAGTAGAGTTTTATTCATGCATCTTACTCCCTCCAGTATTCTCACTCTGAGCTTGGGTGGCACCTGGAGATGAAGCCAGACAATTGGACAGTTTCCCCCAGGGGCCTGTGAAGTAAATTGCCCTTTTTCAGAGACTAGATATTGGTGGTCATGGTGGGGAGTGGCAATGAGAAATGAGCTATGGTTTCGGTGTTCCCAGCTTAGCCACCTAGTGGACTGGCAGCCCTCGCAGCGTTGGCCTGGTCTGCCCTGTGAGGTGGATCAGCTCCGAGGAGACCTGTTGGGTAAGGGTATTTGGTCCTGAGTAGCAGAAGCCCTGTGAGCCATCCTTCATGTGCAACTAGTGGAAAGTGGCTCCAGGGCAGCTGAGAGAGCCTGGAGCAGGCAGGGAAGCACGACCACAGCCCAGCTTTGGCAAGTGAATGCTGGGAAATCCTGTAGGAGGCCCAGGCAGGATAGGTGAAGGCATTGTCTTGGGAGGTTAGGTCGACTCCAGGAGGAGATGAATAGTGTTGCGTCTGTTGCTGTGCATAGATTAGAAAAACAGTGACTAAAGGGAAGGATGGAGGTTCTTATAACTGTCTCAGGCTTCTTGGAGAGGGTAAGCAGGCGCTAGGAAAGGGTTTTTCTAGGTCAGTACCCAGGAACGCAGAGACAAGTAAACCTATGCAGGAGCACGGGAGAGCTGTGGTCATTCTGTGGGCAGGAAATACCTCCCGGCCACTCCCTCAATGGCCCTGGCACACGAGGCTTTGTGATCCACATCAGGTGGCTTGTGTGATCTTTAAACAACTACTTGATTCTCTTGCCTATTTACGAGGTGAATGACCGAGCCTTGCCAGAGGTTCCAGAGGACAGAGTGCATTTATGCCTATCGCCAAGGAGAGTGTAACCATTTCTCTATTTAACCAAAACTAAAGCAAGAGCATTAGGAATCTGTGACTTGTGAATTTCTGGCTCCAAGTAAGTAAATCACACTTTCTAGTGCATTTAAAATTCAAACGTCTCATGCCCAGAGTTTTAAGGTCTTACCTAATTTCCTCAAGAACTTTAGGCATTGCAAACTCAAACTCGCTGTGCAGTTCCTGCCTCCCATCCGCTTCACAGCACTTATGAATATTCATGAATAAGCTTAGCATGCAAGTATTGGAAGAACCTCTCACAACAGATCTGTCCTCCAGTCTGCAATAGACAGCGCCTGTAGACAGAGCTTACCCCAGTGCCTGAATTTTCAGGGAAACTAAGATTTGGGATTTCCCTCTAGTAGTAGGAGTTCAAGCCATTTTGAAGGGTTTGAGGCCTAAGAGGGATAATGCTTTATAATTCTTATTGTTGTTTCTCTCTTCTTTAGAGTGACCACTACATTCCTACTCCCTCCGCTTCTTTCTAAGTGTCCATTCTCCTTGCAGTGGGTGGGCGATTTACACATGTGACTCTGGCTAGGACTAACAGGCCCTGGCTTTCACCCTACAGACTTGCAAAAGCATGCATCTCCTTTTCCCCTTGCCCTGGAATATAAATCAGAACACTTCATTCAGTGAGGGGATCTATTCTGAGAGAGAGGCTCACCTCATCCTGAGCCTCTTTGAGCAGCTCGATCCCCGCCAGCTCCCTTAACTTGCAGCTTCTAGGCATTCATGACAGTTATACTCCCTGCCCTACAGCAGCAGCCTATTTGAGAGGCTAGGCTACTACCAAGTTCACCAGGAAAAATGTCATCCCGATTGAATACAATGGTGGCTTGCAAATTTAGCTCATGAGAATCACCTGGGAGCTTTTAAAAAGCACACTGTTTTTAGGCTGTATCCTAGACCAATTAAGTCAGAATCTCTGTGGATGGGGCCCAGGCATCAGCGTTTTTAAAGAAACTCCCCTGGTTTTCCAACATGCAGCCAGGGTCGAGAACCACCGAGAGTAAGTCCCATAGGGGCCCAGCGGCACAGCCTTCAGCTTATCTTTTAACAAGATTTCACCCTTCCCTTGAAAGGAATCTATAACAAGGAAAACTCTAAATAGTTGCTCACAGGGCTAGACCAACAAGAAAGCTTTTTGGGGGAGTGCAGAGGGAGGAAGGAGAAGGGTCAGCAGGCTCAGAGAGGACTCAATACACAGAAAGTGTTTTGCCATGGAATCGTAATCATTAGATTCCAAAACAAGATGCAGTCCCCTAGAAGCCATTTGGGCTTTCCTTTTGCTTCCAGGAAGGAATGAACATAACCATCCTTTTGTTAAAGATCTCTGAGAGAACCACCTGTGCTGCGTCCATTGCAGTCTCCCGGTCATGCCGGGTGTGTGCGCCTTTCTCGTGCTCAGGCTGTTCCCTGAGTGTGTAGGACAGTGCTCACGCCCTCTGCTGGGGTGAGGTGGGTTCCCTGTGGGTGTAGCAATTGTTTCCTCAGGCTGAGCTAATGGATTCATTTCTTTGAGCTCACCAGAAAGGATGCGGCTTCACCAAAGACGTCCTGGCATTCCTCTGACATGGGGCATGGTACTGGTGCCTGGGGACATTATTACGTTGATTGCAGGGTAGGAACATAAAGCGAATTGGATGGAAGTGACTGGGAAACTGAGCCCTCTTGCTTCTCTGATAGGCTTTTGGGTGTGTATTTATGATGTATGGTATCCTCACCGGTAGGGGGTTGTGCGGTCATGGAGACAGGAGACTGGAGTGTAGTAGCTTCCACTAGTTAAGGGAGTAGCACGTTTAAAGGGAGACGAAATAAAAATTCCAAGAAACCCAAAGATGTCCGAAAGGAAAATGCTTCCCAATCGTAAGCAGTTTAAAGATGTGATTTTTTTTTAAAGGCATCAGTCAAGACCTGTACTCTTGTCATTTAGGAGGTTTGTTCACCCAAACGAAGACTTGATGGTACTCACCGATTAGGGCTTCAAAAGGCATCTCCTGCATGAGTGAGAAACGCTGGACTCCGGGGTCCGCCGGTCCTCAGTACACAGGTGCTGCTGCTATGGCTGCACACATCCCAGCGCTGCACACGCCACCTTCCGGCTGGACGACCACCACCAGAGGAGAGCATCGGGAGGCTCCAAGGTACCTCCCTTGTCCCTACCCCCCAATTCTCTCTCAGCGGCCGGAGGTTCGAGGTCGAGGCAACGAGGAAGGAATGAGCTCTGGGTGTCCGCCTGTGCTCACCGCGGCATCCCAGCTGGGGTTGGAGAAGTCAGCGGAGCCGAGCTGGCTGCTGGCTCCGGCTCCTCGCCGCGGTTGCTATGGTGACCAGGAGCGGGCGGCTCCGCGGGGCTGGGGAAGGCGGTGGAGAAAAGGTAATGAGTGATGACGTGCTGGTCCCTCTCCGGGCATCTGCTGCGCCACAAGAGGTCTAAGAGAACTGGAGTCCCTGGATGGTACCACCCGCGATGTTTGCTCTTCAGCCTCAAACCAAAGCCCAGATCAAACCCTCCCTCCTCCTTCTGGTCTTTTTTGCTTTCCCTTTCTCCCCTTCCCCATCTCTACCTCAGCACACAGACCAGCATTTTAAGGGTCGGAAATTCCAGCACTACCCTGAGGTCCCTTGCCCCAGGGAATCCTGCTAAATGGAGATTACTGCGTGGGTGACTCCCTGGGGGTAAGGTGCAGTTGCAAGAAGCCCTTAAGAACTCGGAACCTGCGCCTCTCTCCCCACTCTGAGAAAGGCCCCTGCTGCGGGAGTGTGAGCAGTCTTCTTTGACACTTCCAAACAAGCCCCCTAGACCGTCCTGGCCCATGGAACGTGAAAGAAATCTGCCAAGCACTGAAAGAAGTCAGATGGAAGGATGGATTGGAATCAATTCCTATCAGCATTTGCTTACTATAATCAGAGCAGAAAGAAGCCTTAGAGCTTATTTTGTCTTCAAGGATCATTGGCCTCAGTGTGATATCCATCTGAAGCTGTGTGGTCAACAGTGGATTGCCTCCAGTCAGCGCCTTCAGAAGAGGGCTGACCGTTGGCTGATGACTCAGTGAGAACGGGCTCTTGCTTGTCTCTATTGCTGTCTCCTTAACCATGTAGTCATCCCTCATTAACTAGTGTTCCTCTTGTTTCCATAGCCATGAATGTGAGGAGTGGAACTGACAGCATCAGGGCTGTGCTCAGAGGTGGCCCCTGGTCATCAACTGGAGTCCCTCCATCACACCACTCTGCGTTAGTGTCTGTGCCACCTACGAATCTGCAGGTGTTTTGCTCCAGTTCTAGAATAAGAGAAGGGGATACATTTTTACTGAGCCCTGACAACGTGCCTGGGCTTTTCATGAGTTATTTCATTTAATCCTCCTGTCGAGCTCTGAGATTTTATATCACTGTTTTATAAATTAAGAACATAAGAGCATAGGGGCCCCGCCCGGTGGCGCAGCAGTTAAGTGTGCACGTTCCGCTTCTCGGTGGCCCGGGGTTCGCCGGTTTGGATCCCGGGTCTGCACAGGGCACCGCTTGGCAAGCCATGCTGTGGCAGGTGTCCCACATATAAAGTAGAGGAAGATGGGCATGGATGTGAGCTCAGGGCTAATCTTCCTGAAAAAAAAAAAAAGAAGAAGAACATAAGAGCATAAAGAATAAGTTACTTGCTTGTGTAAGGCTGTTCAGCTGGGTAAGTGGTAAAGCTGGAATTCCTACCCAGTTCTGTTTGATGTGATAGCTGAAGGCACCAGGCCATCTGGGTATGGCTCAAATGGATATTAGGGAAAACTTCCTGGAACGTCCGGAATCACTGATAATTTCTCCCACCTCTCATCTTCTGATTTTATCTATTTCCACTGTTTTGTTTAAAAACAAATTCATATGTTGAAATCTAATCCCCAATTGATGGTATTTGAAGGTGGGGCTTTCGGAAGGTGATTAGGTCCTAAGGGCCGATTACTCATGAATGGGATTAGAGCCCTTACAAAAGAGACCCCAAGAGCTGCCTCACCCCTTCTGCCTTGAGAGGACACAGTGGGAAGACTACTGCCTTTGTGCCTCACCAAGGCTGAACCTGCCAGCGCCTTGGCCGTAGACTTCCCAGCCCCCAGCAGTGGGAGAAAAAAATTTCTATTGTTTATAAACTGCCAGTCTGTGGTGCTCTGTTATAGCAGCCTGAAGGGACTAAGACAGAGGATACATATATATACACACATAAAATTGTATCCTGCTTTTCATTTTAAAAACCTTGTGAAAATTTTCTCCTCCATTAAGTTTCTTTAAAAACATTCTTCTAGGGGCCGGGGCCCCATGGCCGAGTGGTTAAGTTCGTATGCTCCGCTTCGGCAGCCTGGGGTTTCGCTGGTTTGGATCCTGGGTGCAGACATGGCACCGCTCATCAGGCCACGCTGAGGTGGCGTCCCACATGCCACAACTAGAAGGACCCACAGCTACAATATACAACTATGTATCGGGGGGCTTTGGGGAGAAGAAGAAAAAAATAAAAAACATTATTTTAGGGAGCCAGCTCCATGGCCAAGTGGTTAAGTTCGTGCATTCTGCTCTGGCTGCCTGGGGTTCACAGGTTCGGATCCTGGGCGTGGACCTACCCACTGCTCATCATGCCATGGTGTGCTGGCATCTCGCATAGAGGAACTAGAATGACCTACAACGAGGATATACAACTATATACTGGGGCTTTAGGGAGAATTAAAAAAGAGGAAGATTGGTGACAGATATTAGCTCAGAGCCAATCTCCAAAAAAAAAAAATGCTTGGTTGGCTTTAAAAAATCATTTTAAATACCGTTAATATTTCATTATATGAATGTATCATAATTTCTTTTTATTGAATATTTGAGTTATTTCCAATTTTTATTGATTGCATATAACTGTAATAAACATTTTTCTACATAAATCTTGCCCATGTTTGTGAACATTTCCTTGCAATTGAGCCCTAGAAGTGGAATATTGGATCAAAGTTATGAACATTTTTTTAATTAAGACTTTAGTCTTTTAGAGCAGTTTTAGGTTCACAGCAAAATTGAGGGAAAGGTACAAAGATTTCCCATATATCCCCTGTCCCCACACAGGCACAGTCTCCCCCATTATCAACATCCCCCACCAGAGTGGGACGTTTGTTATAATTAATGAACCTACTTTAACAATTCATTCTCACCCACCGGTCGTAGTTTGCATTAGGTTTCACTCTTGGTGTTGCACATTTTCTATAGGTTTGGACAAATGTGTAATGACATGTATTCCTCATTACTGTATCATACAGTATTTTTGCTGCCCTAAAAATTCTCAGTTTTACCTATTGTGGGGCATTTAATATGCATCCAACTTTCTTTCCTGTCTTTTCATGACTTGATAGTTCATTTCTTTTTAGTGCTGAGCAATATTCCATTGTCTGGATGGACCACAGTTCATTTACCCATTCACCTACTGAAGGAGATCTTGGAGGGTTCCAAGTGTTGGCAATTATGAATAAAGCTGCTGTAAATATCCATGTGCAGGGTTTTGTGTGGTCATAAGTCTTCCACTCTTTCGGGTAAATACCAAGGAGCGTGATTGCTGGATCATATGGTAAGAGTATGTTTAGTTTTGTAAGAAACAACCAGCCTGTCTTCCAAAGTGGCCGTATCACTTTACCTTCCTACCAGCGGTGAATGAGAGTTCCTGCTGTTCCACATCCTCACCAGCATTTGTTGCTGTCAGTGTTCCAGATTTTGGCCATTCTAATAGGTGTGTAGTTGTATTTCATTGTTTTAATTTGCGATTGCCTGATGACACATGATGAGGAGCATCTTTTCATGTTATTTGCCATCAGTATACCTTCTCTGGTGAGATGACTATTAAGATTTCTGGCCCATTTTTAAAATTGGCTTGTTTGTTTTCTTACTGTTGATTTTTAGGAGTTCTTTGTATATTTTGGATAATAATCCTTTATCAGATGTGTCTTTTGCAAATATTTTCTCCCAGTCTGTGGCTTGTCTTCTTCTCTTGATATTGTCTTTTGTGAGTAGAAGTTTTTAAGTTTAGTGAGGGCCAGGTTATTAATTATTTCTTTCATGGATTGTGCCTTTGCTGTTACACCTAAAAAAGTCATCGCCATACCCAAAGTCATCTAGCTTTTCTCCTCTGTTATCTTCTAGGAGTTTTACAGCTTTGCATTTTACATTTAGGTCTGTTGTCTATTTTGAGTTTATTTTTGTGCAGAGTGTGAGGTCTGTGTCTAGATTCATTTTCTTGCATGTGGGTGTCCAATTGTTCTGGCATCACTTTTTGAAAAAACTATCTTTCCCATTGTATTGTCTTTGCTCCTTTGTTGAAGACCAGTTGACTATATTTACGTAGGTTTATTTGTGGGCTCTCTCTTCAGTTCCATTGATCTATTTGTTCTTTCACCAGTACCATACTGTCTCGATTACTGTAGCTTTACAGTAGGTTTTGAAATTAGGTAGTGTCAGGCTTCTGACTTTGTTCTCTTTTAATATTGTGTTGGCTATTCTGGATCTTTTGCCTCTCCAAATGAACTTTATAATCAATGTGTTAATATCCACAAAATAATTTGCTGAAATTTTGATTGGGATTGTATTGAATCATAGATCAAGTTGGGAAGAACTGACATCTTGACAATATTGAGTCTTCTTATCCATGGAACACAGAATATCTCTCCATTTATTTAGTTCTTCTTTGATTTGTTCCATCAGAGTTTTGTAGTTTCCCTCAGATAGCTCTTGTACGTATTTTGTTAGATTTGTACCCAAGTATTTCATTTTGGGGAGTGCTAATGTAAGGTATGAACATTTTTAAGACTTCTAATCCTCTTCTCTAGTGGGAATTTCCAAGTCACTGGCCCCTCCACAAGGTGTGCACAGTCCCTTCCACTCACCTGGCATTTGGTATTTAAGTTGTTTGTCTCACAAACTGTTTGGGAAATTGGAGTTAGTTCTTTGTGTTTTTTTTTTTAGTGATGAAAAATTCAGAATCTTTTTATTATTTTAAAATAATGTAAGCAAGAAGCGGTAAAGCACTAGGCTTTAGGGAGGAAAGATTTGAGACAGAAGTGGGGAGGCAGGTCCTATGGTAAGTCAGGGATGCCTGAGCTTGGCGCTTACTTGCTGTTGACTCTGGTGGTGGCCTCAGCCCCAATCCTTTTCTAAAAAAGCTGTTCTTCCTTTCCCTCTGATCCTCACATTTCATGTCAGTGTTTAGCACTGACCAGATGGTTAGGTAAATTTAATAATGTTGTCATGGAGGGCTGGGGTTGGATGAGGGGGACTTCTGGGGGAAAGCAAGTAGAGTAATAGACCTGGCAAAGGTTGGGAGATAAGGCTGATCAATGTCACTGACACTTGGCCAAGGTGAACTGCAAGGAAAGCAAGTCCAGTGCTGGCTCCCGTCTTCCTTGGGAGAAGATGGGAAAAGAGGGAGGATGCACAGGGGAGGGTGGAGGTGGGTGCAACGCTGCTCCTGGTATATATTCAAGCCTTTCAAGCGTTCACGATTCCCCCACTGAAGAAGTTAGGTGTGCCAGGGTGAAAGGGGATCTAGTCCCTTTGATTATTTTTAAATGTACCTTGTAAATCCAGATCAGGCCAAAAGGTTTTTACTTTTGACTACAGGGCTAAAGGCTGTTGCAAAATTGGAGTGGATAAAATGTGGTAACAGATCTTTCATAAGTTCTCTTATTGAGCTATGTCAGAGTGAATTTCTGAATATAAAAATGTAATAATTAGCACTGATTTCACTGAAGAGAGTATAAGACTAGTATTTCACAAAGTAGTTTTAGGTAAACTATGGAATTTAGTGCAATTAAATTGACAAAATACCTATACATTTTTGCAGCTTTTCTCTTCCACAGACTAGAGCTACACAAAAGTAGAACATGTGTTTCTGAGTGAAGGTATCTACCACATTGTTGTTTTCAGAGTTTAATTTCTGTAAGAGAAAGCCTGAGGTTTAAAGTTGAAGTCCATGAATTTGAATGCAGAACATTTATGTATTAGTCAGAGTTCTCCAGAGAAACAGAACCAATAGGATGTATATGTATGATTACGGAGGCTGAGAAGTCCCATGATCGTCTGTCTGCAGATGGAGACCCAGGAAAGCTCATGGTATAATTCAGTCCGAGTCCAAAGGTCTGAGAACCAGGAGCTCCCATGTCTGACAGTAGGAGAGGAGAGATGTCCCAGTTCAAGAAGAGAGAGAGAATTTGCCCTTCCTCCACCTTGTATTCTATTCAGGCCCTCGACCAACAGGACTACCTATCTGGTCCAATGTTTTACCAGCTCTTTGGACATCCCTTAGGCCAGTCAAGTTGACACATAAAATTAACCATCACAATTTACTTGAGCAGTTTACACCATAAGTGAAAGGAATGACTCTATTTTTTTTCCTCTTCCCAGTCTTTAACCAACTGGCCTTCTGAATTTGTATAAGATATATCAAAATTTCTTGGGAACTAGGAAGTCATTCCCTGCCCCCTTATTTTACATTTGAGGAAACTGAGGCCTAAAGAGGTTAAA
The DNA here is from genome assembly GCF_041296235.1 of Equus asinus. Classification (NCBI taxonomy): domain Eukaryota; kingdom Metazoa; phylum Chordata; class Mammalia; order Perissodactyla; family Equidae; genus Equus; species Equus asinus. The sequence goes on along the minus strand of NC_091811.1, from coordinate 11,362,113 downwards.
TGACTAGTTCAAGGTCACGCTGAATTTTATTAGTAATCTTCAAGTTTGAAAGCAGGCTGATTAAATTTGCAGATGACAGGAAGCCAGAAAAGATAGCTAATAGAAATAGATTGAAATCTATTTCTAGTAGATGACAGGATAAACATTAAAAACTATCTGCCTGGAATGATAGGCTAAAACTAATAAGTAGAGATTTAGCATGATTAAATATAATGGTCTGCACTGCTGGTTGAAAAATCTATTGCACTCTACAGGCCTAACTTGGCTAAAGTTCATGTGAAACAGAAGATGCGGGAGTTAAGTCAACCATGGGTTCAGTAAAAGCCCTGAGTGGGAAGAAACTGCTCAAACACCTACTGCAACCCCAAGGGTTACATTAGTAGGCAGAGAGTGACCTAATGTTGCAGGGAGTGACTGGCCTGGGGTACTTGGTGTGGGCCATGTCATATTTGTACCACTCTGTGTGGCCCGGGGCACAATGTTCCAAGAAAGACCTTGATAAACTGGAGTCCATCCACGGGAAGATGGTGAGGCGCCTGACCTCTGCTCCACGGGATGAAGGGCCACATCAGCTGGCACGTTTAGGCTGGAGGGACATGATTACTGCCTTCAGATATCTGGCAGCCTGTCCAATGAAGAGGCCTGTGGCTTGTTCTCTGTGACTCACGGGGCAGAAGTAGGATCATTAGGGATGAAGGTTAATGGGACATGGATTTCTGCTCCATCCGAGAATTTTCCGAAATTGCTGACTCACAACAGAATAGTCTACAAGTGTGCTCAGGGAAATGCTGGGTCCATGCATCAGAGATCTTGTAGGAGGAGACCTACTTTTGGAGAAAAACTGACTCCATGACTTCTAAGTTTCCTTTAACTCAAAGATTCTGTGAGTTTTCATGGGCTCATTTCCCTGTACTGCTATTTCACTTCAACAGATAATGTTTCAGTGCTTTGGACCTTCTGATTCCTGAAACAATTCAGAATGGTGTGTAATATTCAAATACATATTTTTAAAAAACAAATACAACTTTTAATGAAAAATTGAACCAGAAGGACCTCTGGCAAAAAGTGAGTTGCTACAGAATTTGGACACTAAATTAAAATCTAAGCTTGCTCAAAGTCTGGGCAAATACAGAAATGTGTGATGTTATAGATTCTTCTTGTTCAAGAGGAGGAAGCCTACGCTTTTATCAGTATTAGCGTTGACCCTGACTTCCCAATGGGATTATAAATCCATAATGACAGAGAACAAGTCCTTGACTTCATTTGAACTCCAATAACATCTATCAGAATATTTTATACAGAGTAGGTGCTTAGCGTCTTTTGAGTGATTTGACTTTCTTAAAGATAGAATAGGATGTTTTTTCCCCTTATTTTTCTTGGGGTCTGGTAGAAGTGTTCTGGCCAGGATCTAAGCCACAGTTCTGAAGCTGTACTATCTTGCTCCAATGAGGCAGCCTGAACTTGGCCTGCAGGAAGACCCAGCCGGCCATCACTGCATCTACTGGTCCCTCTTCCTGTTTTCAGAACAGGTTTCTGTCTTAAATGCATTTGTGCTGCAGACTACAGCTGTTCCAGGACACTTGCTTTCTGTCCTTTGTGGCTCTCCACTGCACCCAGGAGTAGCAATAAACAACATTTATATTTCACTCACTTAGAACGCAAGCACTGTTTTAGGTGTTTGTTCCCCTCAACTGCTCTATTAAGTACTTGCTGCTCTCAGCTCTATTTCCAGATGAGGAAGTGGGGGCAGGGAGGTAAAGTGACTCGCTCAAGGTCACAGGTTAGTAAGTGGCAGAGCCAGAGCATGAGCTGAGCATTCTGCTCCAGATTCTGTGCTCCTAACCGCTGCACCCTTCTGTCTTTCAGCAGGTGTCCATGTGCAGTGCGTGTTTAATCGAGTTACCGAGGGACCAAGTCTGAAGTGAGTTCTGTCTTCTTGGTGGCCAGACACCAGGTGGTAACAGATTTCCTCTACCCCACCTCTTTCATGGCTCTTTCTTCCTTGGAGATCAGCTCAGAAGTTGCTGGTCTGTATTTCCTTCTCCAGCTGGGTCTCCTGAGATTGGCCCCTCTCTGGCTCTGCTACCAGCTCTGCTCGACTCAGGGCTTTGGAAGGAAAGACACAAGACTGAGCTCCTAGAGTGCCTCACATCTGTTTGTGGTGGTTACAGCCTGTTTTTGTGCCAGTTAGCAATTCTTCCTCCTCAAACCCAACTCTTCTCCATCTTCCCAAAAAATGCCAGATGGTATAATATTTATTTTAAAATCAATGTGAATTTTAATACACTTAGCTTTGGGAATTTATCACCACTTCCTCTGTCCCTTCACCTCCCCAGCACCGCCCCTTTCCCCCCATGGTATTGCAAAGCCTGGAGGCCTGGGTTGCTGCTCCAGGGCATGGTGTTGCCAAAATCACTCTTCCCCTGTGACCTGCAGGTAGACACTTAATAGGAACTTTCTGATGATGACATCTCAGGTCAGGTGGAGGTAGGCCAGGACCAAGCCCTGTCTATGGCTTTGTCCAAGCCAGCGTGGAAGGGGGGCAGGTCTGTGCCTGGCGTCTCTTGCTTCTGTTCCTGTTAGACACAGCTAAGCCCAAGGGTAGGAGGAAACAGAGGGTGTGCCCATGGGAACCTTGTCCTCCTTTATGCAGTTTCCCACACAGCCTGGAGTGAGCCCCTTTCGTTCATTCTAGCCAGCCGAGTCACTGGCACCAAACAGACTGAAGCTGTATAAGTTCCCATACCAGTGAGTGTTCTCTGTTGTAGGAGGCCCCTTGGGGCTGGAGGGTTGGGAGAGGCTCCTGGACTTGAAGCAATAAACGAGCAAGTCAATACTCTTCTCTACTTGGACACAAGGAGGCTGTGTACCTGGAAACAGCCAGTGCACTTCCATGAACTTAGTCAAAGCTGCTGAGACAAAAGCCAGATGGAAGCCAAATTTAAGGGGCCACACAGAGAACATTCAGATCTTTCATTCCTGGCCTGGCCCTGTTAGAGGGTGGCAGGAAGAGCAAGGATAAATAAACACCAAGGATACTTCAAAAATGTCTTTAGACCTAAAATAAGAAGGCCTAGTCTGACTTCCAGCTGTGCCAGATATTGATTGTGTGACTTTGAAAGCATATGTTTCCTTGTCTGTCAAATGGAAGTAGAAATATCAGTTCCCTCATTTTGCAGGAGCATGTGAAGATCAGATGACGATGCTTGTGAAAACACTTTGTAAACTAAATAGTGGTATGAGAGTGTAGAGGATTATTATAAATTTCTATATATTTTAGTTAAAATAAATAATAGTCGTTTCATCAGTTTGTTCCTCACTCAGTTTTTGACCAGATCTGTGTAAATAGTAAAGTGGAAAGATTTGATCTTTCTCTCGCCTCCTGTTCTGTGTTCTGCCCCAGGCACTCAAGCGGGCAGGGAGCTGTGATTAGGAGGTGCAGTACAGACTTGCAGCAAACACAGGAGGTATGGAAAAGGCAAGTACCTGTGTACTCATCATGGTAAGGGAATAGAACCGGACAGAATTCAGGGTCAGCTGGAGGAGGTCAGTCTGGGTCACAATAGTAGGCCCTAAGCAGAGCTGACCATTAGGCAATGTGTCAAGCAAGAGGTGATCTCAAGCAAAGTTTGACGCCAAGACAGATATAACATAGAGGAAAAGTCTCCCCATGAAGTGGAGCTTCCTAACCTGGGCTGCTCAGAGAACCTTGGTCACCTCCACACTGGCCCTTGAGTGGTTGGAGTAAACTGGAGTTCCTGTGAGGGAGCATTCCTGCCTGTCCAGCCGACCGCCTTCAGCATCGCTGTCCAGATGAGCAGCTAAGTCCGCTGGCGATGTGGAATGTGCTTGTGTACCCATAGCCCCCCGAGGGGTTCCGATTCAGATTCCTAAGCAGGCAACGTTGGCTCACTGAAAGGGAAGCCTACATTTTTGGTATCAGAAACTTCATCCTTAATGAATCCTAGCTGCTTTCTGTGTCTGGGACAAGAGTTCTAACAGCAAAGATGCTGTTGTCACCCAGGCCAAGCTCTAAGAGAGATGTTTAAGGAAACAAGCCTCAGGAAGCTCAAAGGAGAAGAGTGCAGAGAGTTCAAGTCATCCCCCACTGGCCTGCCAATCCCTACAGCGTTAAGTGTAATGGGTACCTAAGGGGCTGGGTCCCAAACTGATAGTCACCTGTTCCTAGAGGTGATTTTGTAGACTAAAAAAAGAAAACAAAAACGAAAACAAAATTGATCCCTGAAATGATTTGAAATGAGAGGATTATCAAGAAAGCTTAGTGCTTTGAGTAAAGACCTCAAGAAAAAAAGACTCTGGTTTTCCTGAGGTATTCAAAATAAGAAAAGTAAACTCTTAATCGATGATTCTTTGACTTAAGTCAGGGGTTACGAATTGGCCACGGGTCATGTGTAGTCAAGAGGTGTGTTTCTTTTGACCATTTTGTTGAGCCTGCCCAGTATTTTAAAGGCAATGTAACAGAAACTGGGGGTGATCTGGTTGAAACAGACTTCATGGACACTTAATAGGACTGAGAAGATAGCGAGAGCAGGGCCTCTGGGCACACCAGGGTATTTGATGAGAAAGCTGAGTTTATAATTTGCCTTGAAGAGGTGCAATGCATACACACAGAGAGAACTAATCCTACCTGTGGGCAGCAGATGGCCAGTGGGGGACAAGTGATAGCGACAAGGACCAGGAGAGTTCTGAGGAGATAGAGCTCACTCCCAGCTGGGTGGTGAGGGAAGCTTCTGGGGGAAAGGGCCTGAAGCAGTGTTTGGAAATGAGGGTGCTGGTGGAGAGGCGTGTTGTGGGGTACGGGAGTGAGCAAGCACAGACTCGGAGAAAGGAAATCTCCAGGTATATTCAGGAGACGATGAGCAGGCTAAGGCAGAGAACTCGAGCCAGACAGAAATGGGAGGTCTTGAATGAAGATGAGCTGGAATCCTGGCTCTGAATCTAAAACTTATGGAATTAAAAGTCTCCTGATTGAAAGAAGGGTCTTTGGGGGTGAGAGGTAAAGGCATCTGGTAGCCAGAAGCTCCCCTCCTCTCACTGCTGAGCTACCCGTAGGGCGCACCACCCAGCTCCCTCCTTGGGAGCAGAGATCCCTTCAGCCTCGTTAATCAGACCGTGGCTAACGGGGCTTATCTTCCTTATCAGCAGGTGAGTGGCTGTGAAGAAGGCGAAGGAATGGCAAGATGATGGCTGACATCATAAGGCAGTTGGAGGCTTGCCAGCCAGAGTGTGTTCACTTTACACACTTCTCTTCCTGTCCAGAAACACAGTTACAGAGTACCTGAGACAAACCTCAGCTCAAAGCTTTTCCCTCTACCTCGCCTCACTGTGCGCACACACACACACACAGACACAGACATACACCAACCGCTATGGATGCATAGTCCCCCATGTACACACACGTTTACCAATCATATTGTACACTTAAGCAGACATGTAACCTGAACAAGCAGATTTACGCTACACACACATACACAAAGCATATGTACGTGTATACAGTAGTCCCCCTTATCCACAGGGGATAAGTTCCGAGACCCCCAGTGGATGCCTGAAATGCAGATAGCACTGAACCCTCTTATACTGTTTTTTCCTATACATGCACACCTATGATAAAGTTGAATTTATCAGTTAGGCACAGAAAGAGATTAACAACAACAATAATAAAACAGAACAATTATAACAATATACTGTAATAAAAGTTATGTGCATGTGGTCTCTCTCTCTCAAAAAACCTTCTTGTACTGTGCTCACCTTTCCTGTGATGATGTGGGATGAGACAGCACCTACGTGGTGAGATGGAGTGAGGTGAATGATGAAGGCACTGTGACATAGCCTTACTTTCCCACCACGGTTGACCTTGACTGTGGGTAGCTGAAACCTCGGAAAGGGAAACCGGGCATAAGGGCGGACTATGGGATATAGACAAGCCTGCACATATATTTGCTTGGATCTTTTTTCAGGATATTGAAAGTTAGAAGCATGCGTCACCTCTGGAAGATGCAGCCTCAAATAAATCTGTAGACCCCCTAGTATTTTATTTGGTCTAGAAAAACCTGTAGGGTTCCCAGTACCAATACCTCCAGTCCCCCTCCCTCCCAGGGTTTCCAGAGCCACCATATCCCACTTCTCTCTCTCCTCCTTGTTCTGTCGTCCTGATCTGATTGGCTCACACTGTAGACATTCCAAGTTCTGAGGGCTCTTTGTGATATGAGGAAGGAAGAACTGAGCCGGCTCAGTGGCAAGTTTAGCTCTCAAGCCTACCACATATCCGCTTTCTTGGGAACATCCTTCAGCTGCTGTATCACTCAGAAGCGTGAAGCTCTTCCTTATTCCACCTTAGGGTCTCCCTTGAACTGAGGAAAGCCTATGAACTCCAAGAGGCGGACCAGAGAGCCTTCCCGTTCTACAGAGAAGACCTCAGTTTCTCCCCAAAGCTCCACTATGGAGTGACCTACTTGGCAAATCACATTCCTTGTGAGAAAAAGGCATTAAATCCTCGTCTCCATGTGTCAGTCAGGGCATGATTTTTCTGTAGCAAGTTTCCTAGAAGTGATGGATCAGTACTTATGGAGTATCTGTTATGGACACGGTATAAGGATATAAAACGAAAAGAAGATGGGGCTCTTCCCTCTGGGAACTCATGTTTTCACTGAGGAGACAAGATGTCTGAAGTAAATATGAGGAAAACAGTTGGGTAATAACAGTCTAACTTGAGGAGCCTTGTTAAGCTAAAACTTAAATCAATTATAAAGCAAAAGGGAGTGAGTTAAAGGAACATTTTATGAAATCCCATCAGAGTTGGATCTTGCTACTGCCTTTTTTTTCTTCCTGGCTGTATTTCAGGTTTTCTCTCCCACTAAAACTGATTAATCATTGTCAAACTTGCTTTCCTGTCACATTCCCTCTGTGAGGGGGCTGACCCTTGGCTAACCCGTGATGTGGGAACAGTTGGGTTTGGGCAATTTTTACTGTCCACCTCTATTGTTTCTCTTCGTGGCACCACCTCCCTATCTCCATGCTCCCTCTGGGCTGCCCTCAGGCCCCAGCATCCTACCCTCTCAAATCATTCTTTCCTTCCCCTTGCATCTCCTTATCCCATTCAAAGCCACATCACATTTCAGCCAGTGCCATGGTAGAAATTAATCTCAGAAATGAATTTACACCGAGACGTAAGTGTCTAACAGTTTGACTGTAGAACCGTTTATTGGAAGGGACTTCAGAAACCACTTCGTTCAACCTCTTTATCTTACACATGAGGAGACTACGACCTACAGAGAGGAAGTGACTTGCTTGATGTTCTAGAAACAGAGACAGAGCTGGGGCTAAAACCTAAGTGTCCTCACTTCCAAGTCCCAGGCACCTCATCTCTTCGCCCCAGGGAGTGGCCCACCGCTCACCTGGCTGTGAATGCTGCAGACTCTGGGCAGCATTCTTGACACTTATTTCGACGTCAGCCTCCATCCAATCGATCACCAAGTCCTGTTTCTTTTACCTCTAAAATATATCTCGAATTTGTCTACTTTTTTTCAACTTTTCTGGCACAAGCCATCATCATCCCTTTGCTTGGACCTACCCGACACCTAATCAATGCCCTTACTCCCTCTTGAATTCATCCTGTGGGAAGAGTGATGTCTCTTTTCTTTTTCTTTTTTATTGTGGTAAAAGATATATAACATAGACTTAACATTTTAACTATTTTTTATTGTGGTAAAAAACACATAACATAAAATTTACCATTTTAAACACTTTTAAGCGTATAGTACAATAGTGTTAACCGTATGCACATTGTTGTATAATAGATCTCTAGTACTTTTCATCTTGCAAAACTGAAACCCTATACCCATTGAACAACTCCCCACTCCCCACCCTCCTAGCCCCTGGCACCCACCATCCAACTTTCTGTTTCTAAGAATTCGACTACTTTAGCTACCTCATATAAGTGGAATCATGCCGTATTTGTCTTTTTCTGACTGGCTTATTTCACTTAGCATAACGTCCTCAAGATTCACCCATGATTAACATATGACAGAATTTCCTTCTTTGTTAAGGCTGAATGATATTCCATTGTGTGTGTATATATTTTCTTGATCCATTTCTCCATCAATGGACATTTAGATTGCTTCCTCCTCTTGGTGAATGTGAATAACGTTGCAATGAACATGGGTGTGCAAATTTCTCTTTGAGATCCTGTTTTCAATTCCTCTGGATGTATACCCAGAAAGAGGATTGCTGAATCATAGGGTAGTTCTACTTTTAATTTTTTAGGAATCTCCATATTGTTTTCCAAAGTGGCTATCCCATTTTACATTCCCACCGACAGTGCACAAGGGTTCCAATTTCGCCATATCCTCACAAACACTTATTTTCTGTTTGGGTTTTTTTGATAGTGGCCAGCCTAGTGGGTATGTGGTGATATCTCACTGTGGTTTCGATTTGCATTTTCTTGGCGATTAGTGATGCTGAGCATCTTTCAATGTGTTTGTTGGTCATTTGTATGTCTTCTTTGGGGAAATGTCTCTTCAAGTCCTTTGCCCATTTTTCAATCAGGCTGTTTATTTTGTTGTTGTTGAGTTGTAGGAGTTCTTCATATATTCTGGATATTAACTCCTTGTCAGATATGTTCTGCAAATATTTTTTTCCCGTTCATAGCTTGTTTCCTTTGCTGCACTGAAGTTTTTAAGTTTGAGGTAGTCCCATTTGCCTATTTTTGCTTTTGTTGCCTATGCTTTTGGTGTCATACCAAAAAGTAATTGCCAAATCCAATCTCATGGAGCTTTTCCCCTATGTTTTCTTCTAGGAGTTTTATAGTTTCCAGTCTTACGGTTAGGTTTTTAATCCATTTTGGTTAACTTTTGTATTTTGTGTCTGTCAGGTAAGGTCCAACTTCATTCTTTTGCCTGTGGATATACAGTCTTCCCAGCACCCATTTGTCAAAGAGCCTCCTCTTCCCCACTGTGTGGTCTTGACATCCCTGCTGAAGATCCTTTGACCATATATGCAAGGCTTTATTTTTGGGCTATTTTGTTGCATTGATGTTTGTCTGTCTTTATGCTGGTACCATACTGTTTTGATTACTGTAGCTTTGTAATATAGTTTGAAATCAGAAAGTGTCATCCCTCCAGCTTTGTTTGTTTTTCTCAAGATTGTTTTTGGCTATTTGGAGTCCTTTGAGATCATTTAAACCATTTTTAAGTGTATAATTCAGTGGCATTAAGTACATTTACCATGTTGTGCAACCATCACCACCATCCATTTTCAAAATTTTTTCATCATTCCCAATTGAAACTCTGTACCCATTAAGTAATAATTCCTCATTCCCTCCTCCCCATAGTCCCTGACAACCACTATTCTACTTTCTGTCTCTATGAATTTGCCTATTTTAAATACCTCATGTAAGTGGAATCATGCAGTATTTGTCTTTCTGTGTTGGCTTATTTCACTTAGCATAGTATTTTCAAAGTACATTCATATTATGTGTGAGACTTTCCCTCCTTTTTAAGGCTGAATATTAGTCCATTCTATGTATGTACCGCATTTTGTTTATCTGTTTATCCATTGATGGGCTAGAATGATATTTTGAAAACTCAAATCACATCATTCCCCTTTACCTTAAGGTGCTTCCTAATGCTCTGGGGGTAAAGTACAAAATCTTTCTGATCCTGTCTGATGGGACTTCTGTCTACTTAACCAGCGTTGTCTTCTGTCCTTCTCCCCACAGAGCCTTTATTTAGTTCCTCCAGCAAGCCTCACATCTTCCTGCCTCTGACTTCCACACATGTTGTTTCCCTCTGTGTGAAATGCATTTATCCCCCTTCACTCACCCCACCCTTTGCCTTGCTAACTCCTACTTTACCTCCACATCTCAGCTGAGGCTTCTCTCCTCAGGGAAACCTTCCCTGACCTCTCTGAGAAGGTTGTCCCATGGCATCCCTCAGGAGGAACACTAACCACAGTTGTAGTTAATTAGTTTAAGGTCCATCTTCTTTGCTCATATTGTGAGAATTCATCTTTTTTTTTCAGACCATTGAAAGAATTATCACTCCTTTGCCAGGGAGTGAAGGATGAAGAAGAGAAGGCCATTGTGGAACTATGGAGATTGCAGTGCATAGAACCTTCTCTGCTGAGACACAGGCTGCCTATTAGTGAACAAAGTCCCTGTATGAGAAGATACTAGAGGCTCCTCTTGCTACCTCATCCCCAGCATGTCCAACTGAGGGCCTGACTCCTCCTCCTGCTGCACTCCCCTTCATCCACTTTTCTCCTTTCATTGAAGCTTCTTGGGTTTCTTTACTTCCTACTCACCAGCCATTTCCAAGGGAGGATCTGTCTCTCATCTTCAACGTGTTCAAATCAATCGTTCAAGAAAGTTTCCTTATAACCCCATCCCAAGCTGTGAGTCAGGACTCACTGTTTCTAGAAATGTGTACTGTTTCATTCCTCTCTCAGCCTTAAAAATGGATTCTAACCTTAGGTCAGAGGATGTTTAATAGTTCAAACCAGTCCTTGTCAATAAATATTTATTTAGCTTCTACCATATGCTAGACATAGTACTGAGTTCTAGAGGCACAAAAATGAAAAGGAAATGGAAGTCTTTATTTTGGGGCAGTTGAGTGATGAAAATGTTCACATAAACAGATACTTTCAATCTAATATGATCAAGGCTATGATATAGGTATGCAAGGGGTCCTTGGACCCAGCTTGGGGTAAAGGGAAAGCCTCTTGGGTAAGAAACACCTGAGCTCTCTTGAAGGATAAGTAAATGTAATCAAGATGAAGAAGAGTGGGACAGGAATTACAAAGGCTCTGAGTCATGAAATAGCACAATGAATATGAGGGCAAACTACAAGCAATTTAACTACTAGAACATAAAGAGTCAGTGAATGGTGAGAGAGAAAACTGAAGAATTAGGAGAAACCAGGTTAGATAGGACCTTGAAGCTAAGCTAAGGAAGATGAACTTCACTCTGTGGGATAATGAGGAGCCACCAAAGAATTTGAAGTCGCATAGTAACGTGCTCAGATCTGAGTTTTAGGCAGATCTGGCTATAGGTGGAATAAACCTTAAGGTACACTGTTATGTGAGAAAAGTAAGATGCAGAACAATGTATATAATATACTAGCATTTCTGCTAATAAAACATTATATATATATACACACACACACGTATATATGTACATGAACTTGGAAATGCATAGGCTATCTCTGTAAGGATATTCAAGAAACTGTAGTTATCTTGGTTGGGAGATCTGGGTGGCTGGAGACAGAGATGAAAAGGAGACTTATTTTTCACTGAATATATTTTCGTACTTTTAATTTTTTATTAAGAATGAATTTAGGCTTGCTCAGGAGCCGTCTTGAAAGACACTGACGTAGGAGGCTCCTGAACTCCTTTTCCTGAAGACACACGGAATGAACAGTACACAAAGAGCAATTCCCTCTGACAGAAATTCAGAATTAGCTAAGAGACTCCTACACATTTGGCAAATGAAAAAATATCCACATTGAAATGGATAGGAGAGGCTGAGAAACACTTTCACCATAAATCCCACCCCCGGCACAGTGCCATGCACTTGGGCGGAAACCCCTAACTCCCAGCATCTCTTTGAGGAGCAAAGGGTTTGGATCCCACATCCAGCACCCCAACTTTTAAGACTTCTATCTGAGGAACAGGTCCCAAAACACCTAGCTCTGAAAGCCAATGGGGCTTGTGTTCCTGAGACTCACAAAGCTCCAGGAAACAAAAAAGCAGTTAATAACAGACAAGAGCACTCTCTGCGGCTATCACCTTAGGGCTCAATGCAGAGGGAGAAGGCAAAACCCACCAGTCTCCCAGTCTTTCCCTGAATGGAGTCCATCCACATTCTTTAAAAGTTGCTGCTGTGGGTCAGGCTTCTAATTTAGCATGCATATAGGCGCTAACTGTGATCCTCCCCAGAGACCAGGGAAGCCATCAGACACTTCCCCTGCCATCTCCCTCCTGTCCACCCTAAGTCAGTATCTCCTTGGAAGTAGCTTGTACACATGTCTGGTGCCCCAGCTCTTGTGGCTGCCACCTGAGGGATGGATGCCCAGATCACCCAGCTCTGATAGCCAATGAGGCTTGTATTCAAGAGTTCCATGGTATTGTAGCAAACAAAGAAGAAGTTCTCAATGGGCTCAGGAGCACTCCCACCTCCCCACACCATGGCTATACACCAGGGCCCAGTGGAGGGGAAACAGGTAAAAGACCTCCCTCCCAGTTTCTCCCTGCAAAGGGCCTAACTACATACTTTCTCAGCTTCTGCCTGATAGTCTGGCTTCCAATCAGCCTGCATCTAGGTGCTAGGTGCTAGTTGCTAATTGTGACCCTCCTGTTTGGGACGATGATGGATCTTGGCACACCTTCAACTATTGGGAGCCACTAAGATCTAAGCTTGGACAATCACAAGCATTTGAGAGACAACCAGGAGCAATTGCCAGCCTGATTGATGAGGTTTATCTCTTACACAAGACCACTCTTTCAAAACGGGGAGAGGTGGCTATTTTATTTAATGCACAGAAATCAACACAGAGAGTTAAGGAAAATGAAGAAGCAGAGGAATATGTTTCAAACAAAAGAACAAGATAAAACTCTAGAAACAGATCTTAATGAAACAGAGATAAACGATTTACCTGATAGAGAGTTCAAAATAATAGTCTTAATGATGCTCACTGATGTCAAGAGAACAATGCATGAACAAAATGAGAATTTCAAGAAAGAGACAGAAGAGATAAAAAAAAGTACCAAACAGAATCACAGAGTAAAAGAATACAGGAACTGAACTAAAAAATTCAATAGAGGAAGGAGAGCATTTATGTGGTGACAGGAAATAATGTACAACTGAAATCTCACATTGATGTAAATTATTATGAACTCAATTTAAAAAACCCAAAAGATTCAGTAGAGGGATTCAACAATAGGCTAGATCAATTGGAGGAAAGGATCAGTGAACTTGAAGACAAGGCAGTGGAATTCATCCAGTCAGAGAAACAAAAAGAAAAAAGAATGAAAAAGAGTGAAGATTCCTAAGGGACTTATGGACACCATAAAGCAGACTAATATACACATTATGGAGGTCCCAGAAGGAGAAGAGAGAGCAAAGGGCAGAAAGCTTCTCTGAAGAAATAATAGCTGCAAACTTCCCTGACCTGGGAAAAGACACAGACATCTAGATCCAGGAAGCCCAGAGAATGCCAAAAAGATGAATCCAAAGAGACCCACACCAAGAGACATTAAAATTAAATTGTCAAAAGTTAAAGACAAGGAGAGAGTTTTAAAAGCAGCAAGAGAAAATCGACTTGTTATGTACAAGGGAACCCCCAAAAAACTGTCAGCAGATTTTTCAGCAGAAACTCACAATGTTAAGTGAGTGGGATGATACATTCAAAGTACTGAAAAAAAAGACTTGCAACCAAGAATACTCTACCCAGAAAAGTTGTCCTTCAGAATTGAAGGAGAGACAAAGAGTTTTCCAGACAAGCAAAAGCTGAAGGAGCTCATTACCACTAGACCGGCATTATAAGAAATGTTCAAGGGAGGTCTTCAAGCAGAAAGGAAAGGATGCCAGTTAGTAACAGGAAAACATATGAAAGTATACAACTCACTGGTAAGGTTAAATACATAGTTAAATTCAGAATACTCTAATGTTGTAATGGTGGTGGGGAAATCACTTATAACTCTAGTGTGAAGGTTAAAAAACAAAGTATTAAAAATAACTATAACTACATTAATCTGTTAATGGATACACAATGTAAAAAAGAAGTAAATTGTGACTTCAAAAACATAAAATGTGGAGGAGAGTGTAAAAAGCAGAGCTTTTGTATGTAATCGAAGTTAAGTTATCAGCTTGAAATAGACTATTATAGATGTAAAATGTTTTTATGTAAGCCTTATGGTAACTACGAAGCAAAAATCTATAGTAGATATACAAAAGAAAAAGAGAAAGAAATCTAAGCATACCACTAGAGAAAATCATCAAATCACAAAGGAAGAGAGCAAGAAAGGAAGAAAAGAACAAAGGAATTACAAAACAACCAGAAATCAATTAACAAAATATCAAAGATAATTCCATACCTACCAATATTTACTTTAAATGTAAATGCATTAAATTCTCGAATCAAAAGACAGAATGGCTGAATGGGAGAAAACCCCACCCAACTATATGCTGCCTCCAAGGGACTCCCTTCAGACGTAGGGACACACACAGACTTAAAGAGAAGGTATGGAAAAGATATTCCATTGATATTGGAAGGATGACTATTGTTAAAATGTCCACAGTACCCAAGATTATCTACAGATTCAATGCAATCCCTATCAAAGTTCCAAGGGCATTTTTCATAGAAATATCAAAAACAATCCAAAATTTGTATGGAACTACAAAAGACCCCAAATAGCCAAAGCTATCTTGAGAAAGAAGAACAAAGCTGGAGGCATCACACTTGCTGATTCCAAACTATGTTACAAAGTTACAGTAACAAAAACAGTATGGTATTGGCAAAAACCAGACACACAGATCAATAGAACAGAATAGAGAGTCCAGAAATAAACCTACACATATATGATCAACAAGTTTATGACTAAGGAGCTGAGACTATACAATGGGGAAAGGATAGTCTCTTTAATAAATGGTGTTGGGAAAACTGTATATCCACATGCAAAAGAATGAAAGTGGACCCTTGTCTTACACCACACACAAAAATCACCTCAAAATGGATTAAAGACTTGAATGCAAGACCTGAAGCCATAAAACTCCTAGAAGAAAACATGGGGGGTGAATCCTTAACATCAGTCCTGGCAGTGATTTTTTGGATATGACACCAAAGTAAAGGCAACAAAAGCAAAAATAAACAAGTGGAACTACATCAAACTAAAAAGCTTTGCATAGGAAAGGAAACCATCAACAAAATGAAAAAGCAACCTACTGAATGGGAGAAAATATATGCAAATCATATATCTGATAACAGGTTAATATCCAAAATGTATAAAGAACTCATACAACTCAATAGCAAAAACCCAAACAATCTGATTAAAAAAATGGACAGAGGAACTGAATAGATATTTTTCCGAAGAAGATATAGAAATGGCCAACAGGTTCATGAAAAGATGCTCAACATCACTAAGTATCAGGGAAATTAAAATCAAAACCACAATGAGATGTCACCTCACAACTATTAGAATGGCTACCATTAAAAAGACAAGCGTTGGCAAGGATGTGGAGGAAAGAGAACCCTTGTGCACTGTTGATGGGAATGTAAATTGGTACAACTGTTATGGAAGACAGTAGGGAGGTTCCTCCAAAAATTAAAAATAGGACTACCATATGATTCAACAATCCCACTTGTGGGCATATATCCAAAGGAACGGAAAGAGAATCTCGAAGAGACATCTGTACCCCTATGGTTAACTGCAGCATTACTCACAATAGCGGAGATATGGAAACAACTTCAGTGTCTGTCAACAGATGAGTGGATAAGTGTGTGGAATATATATGCAATGAGATACTATTTAGCCACAAGAAAAAGGAAATCTTGTCATTCGTGACAACATGGGTGGACCTCGAAGCCATTATGCTTTGAGAAATGTCAGACAGAGAAAGACAAACACTGTGTGATATTACTTATACATGGAATCTAAAAAAGCTGAACTCATGGAAATAGAGAGTAGAATGGTAGTTGCCAGGGGTGTAGGGGTGGAGGAAATGGGGAAATTTTGGTCAAAGAGTACAAACTTCCAATTGTAAGATGAGTAAGTTCTGGGAATCTAATATACAGCATGGTGATTACAATTAATAGTACTGCATTATACAATTGAAAGCTGTTAAGAGAGTAGATCTCAAATGTTCTTATTACAAAAAAGAAATGTGACATAATGGATGTGTTAGCTAACCCTATGGTGGTAATCATTTTGTAATATAGGAGCATATCAAACCAACACATTATATACCTTAAACTTACACAATCTTATATGTCAATTATATCTCAATAAAGCTGGAAAAAAAGAACAAACATAATTATACTACCACGGTCAAATTAAAAGCTTTGTGAATCTTCGATAAAAGTCTCTGCTCTTTCAAGAAAGTATAAACCTAACCACGGGTTAAGGAATGTGGCAGAGGACGAAGGCCAAGCCATACATTTGGTCATCATCCTTGTTAAAAGGGTTTTTTTGATACCTGGTCCTTGGAATGTTAATATATATTGTTGAATAGAGTTTTGTCACTGTTCATTAATTG
This sequence comes from Equus asinus, assembly GCF_041296235.1. Lineage (NCBI taxonomy): Eukaryota > Metazoa > Chordata > Mammalia > Perissodactyla > Equidae > Equus > Equus asinus. The sequence continues at coordinate 11,345,846 of NC_091811.1, read as the reverse complement.
CATGTAAATGTAACTGTTGGTACAAAGATACCAGAGAAAAATGCCCTGAGCACAAAACTTAGCAAAATAAAAAGAGCACAAGATTAGAGGCAGGACAACCAGAAAAGTGGTTGCTGTGATTGCCTAGGCAAGAAGTACTTAGGGCCTCAATGATGCAAGGTGGTAGGCAGGAGAAGGGGACACGGAAAGGAAGGAAATCTATTGAAAGAGGGGATAAGAGATAATGAGTATTGTTGGCAGGAGTAGTCCGGGGTCTGCGCCATCAGACTGGGGATAGTTTTGGGGTGGTGGGAAAACAGTTGGATTTGGGGTAGGAGACCTGGCCTTGAGTCCCACTGCTGCTACTTCTCACCCCAGTGGACTTGGGCATCTACTTAAATTCTCCGAGTTTCAATTTCCTCATTTTTCCAGTAGTGACTGGACTTCGCAGGTTGTCATAAGGACTAAATAACTCAGTATTTGTGAAATATACTTCGTAAAGAGCTGGACCTGAGGTGGCTGAATAAGGAGGTATGTATGCTTAAAAAAGAGAAATGGTACTTGAAAAAGAACTCAGGTTTATGAGAAACTATTATGCACTATATATTGAAAGGGATATGGAGAGGCCACTTGGTCCTGGGGCAGCGATTGCTGTTTGCCTAACTTTTATCCACCCTCTCCTTGTGCCTCACTAACAAAACCCTGATTTTATTTGGGTGGCAATGTTCTCAGCTGTAAAACTATATTTCTCAGCTTCCTTTGCAAATGGAGCTGCCCAATTAGATTTATACCTAAGAACACTTGGGTAGAACTTCTAGTAAAGCTGCTTAATGATGGCCAACTCAGCTGGGAAGCCTGCTTTTTCGTCCTGACCCCCTCTTCTACTTCCTTCTCCTGGAAACATGATGTGATGACTGGAGTTCCAGTAACTATTATGTGATCATGAGGCAATCTTGAAGGTGGAAGCCATGCAACAAGGATGGCAGAGCAGAAATACAGAAGAAGCCTCAGTCTCTGATGACCATCCGGATGCTATATCAGCCCAGTCTGCCTATCTCCAATTTTCTTTTACATGAGAGGAAAATGAACTCTCCTTATTCTAGCCACTATTATTTCAGGTTTCTATTTCTAGCAAACCAAACTTATTCCTGAGCGATATAGATCCTTTCCCAAAGATATTTAAGAATTGAAAAGCAATATTCCAGAGCAGGAGTCGGTAAAATTTTCTGGTAAAAGGCCAGATAGTAAATATTTTAGGCTTTGCGAACTTTGTGGTTTCTGTCGCAACTGCTCAACTCTGCTGTTGTGGTGCAAAAGCAGTGACAGAGAAGATGTCAACAAAGAAGCAGGGCTGTGTTCCAATAGAACTTTATTTATGGACACTGAAATTTGAATTTCACGTGTCATGAAATATTACTTTGCTTTTGATTTTTTTAACCATCCAAACAATATAAAAAGCATCCTTCGCTCACAGATGGCACAAAAACAGGGTCTGGCCCCCAGGCTGTAGTCTGCCGCCCCCTAACTTACAGGATACAATTCCAGCAAATAAACTGAGGAATGAGCATTGTAACCTTTATTGTGTATTTGTCAGTTATCTTTATGCTTCTGTATGTTTCAAAACCTTCTTGGAAGTAGCAGAATTGGACTCATAAAATGAGACTAATTTTTAATTAACATATCAAAAATTACACATCTAAATGAATGCTGCCTTCCCAGTGATGGCCTTGGGAAGTAGGAGGCCCATCCCAGCGATGCTGATCACAATATTACATGAAACTTTATTTGAATCTTTAAGACTTTATCTGTTAATTTAGAAAAATCAACCATCTTATTTCAATATCATACTTTTCAAGACCACTGTTGACCACTCAAGGTGTTAAGTGAGTGAAGACTAATGTGAGGCGGCCTGAAGCAGCACGGAGCACACCAAGGGCCCTTATCCACATCAGTGGTTGCTGCTCGCAGTGACCGATAAAGGCCGTTGGTGGTAGAAACAACAGAGCAGCTGTCAGGGTGCTGTGGGAAAGACTGGGGGAAACTTAGTCCTGGGTGGCTGGAGGGACATGAGGGTTGGGGTTTGAAAAGCCGTGGTTGTGTGAAGTCCAATCCTCACAGGTAACTTTCAGACGGGACAGGCACAGCATTCATGGAAAACAGGAGGACGGAGCCCACAGGTGTACAGTATTGAAGAGAGGGTGTTAAGGACACAGATCGTAAACTGTAAAGTAGTATGGAAAAGGACAGTGTGTGTGTGTGTGTGTGTGTCTGTGTGTGTGTATAAACTGCCAGAGCCACTGACACTTTCTGAAAAAAAAAATCAAACTATTTAACGTGAGGTGCAGAAGGTATTGGGTTGACCAAAATGTTGACTTTTCTTTCAGTAGGTGTGACGGTATACACACCCATCCTTGGTGTTGTGTACGCGAGAGTGTGTGTGTGCTCAGGGGAGGGTGGACAGGGAGGTCGATGGAAGCATGTGTGTGGAGGGCAGAGGGGGATGTGGGTGTGAACAGTCCAGAAGTGGAGTGAGAGGATACGGAGAGGGTGAGGTCAGGGAGAGAGTGCTTCAATGGGCTCTCAGTCATGCCCAGAACAGTCCTTTAGCCTCACAGATGCTAGGAATAGAAGGGGTTCTCTCTCTGACTCAGTCTCTCCCTCACTCTCTTTCCCCAGGCAGCTGTGCAAAGACCTGACCATGTGATCCTGAAAGCACAGCACTGAAAGCCTCTGCCTGTGCCAAGAGGAGAGGGCAGGGAGACAAAGGCCAAAGGCGCCGCCGCCGCCAGGAGCCCTGTCCCCAGCAGCGGCACAGAAACACGAGAGTGAGGCTCCATCTCCTGCTACTCTCCTTGCCAGAGCCGGCCCTCACTCTTCTGCTCACCCCACCCTTCTCCTCACCGCTATGCCACCCTCCTGCCCTCCCAACTCCTGGAGGACAGGCCTCCAGTTCCGAAAACAAGCTGCGCTTCTTCCTCTCCCTGGGGAGACGCAGGGCTACTACTACTGCAGGCTGAGTGGAATCCCTGGAGAGCGCAGGGGTTGGGGGTACAGGAGAGGGAAGGAGAACCTCTTGAGGGTTAAGCCCGGAAGTTTGATAAGGACCATATGACTTGGACACTGGGACCAGCTCATTATAAGTCTTAGGATGTGCTCAGAGCACCTCTGTCTAGTCGTGCTCCCATGCCTCTGTGCAATGCTTCTGCTGCTCCTGGTGATGGATTCTGCTAGGAGACCTTCAGGAGAAAGCAGAACCAGTCTCCTCCCTTCGTTATCTTTCTCTCTTTCTTTACCTCTCTAGACTCACTTCTCTCCATCCCGTTCCACTTCTTTCTGAAGTCTTCATTCTGCCCCGGGCCCTAGACCTGGACACTCTGGTTAGACTATTAGCAGACCCAAAGCACAATGCGCTTCCTATATAATGTTAAACCAGACATTTTTACTTCCCTGGGACTTGATTTTTGAAAATACTCATCTCCATCTACTTGTTCTCTCAAGGAAAAAAAAGGGGTTAAAATAGTAACTAATGAAAAACATTAAAAAAAGCACTATAAAAATATTACTACATAAATAAAGGTACACACATCACACATCCTGCTGATGTGTATGAAAGGGCCAGTTATTGACTATTAAAAATTTTGGCAGTATTCAACGAGTTAGTTTTAAGGTGCCAGATTGAGCTTTTGTCTTCCTTTTCTACCCTCTACTACTTGTGAGATGTCACTGACAGTAAAAGAGTCAAGCTTTTATTGACAAATTATTTTTGGTTGTCATTTTCTTTCTAGGAAGACGGTAAGCTGAACCAACACCAAAATTATTTTTATGTGCTTTTCTACAGTGTCAAAGTTGGTCACAATCACTCAACTCTTAAATCTTGTCATGAAATCTACAAATGAAGCTGGAATGCTATGGAATTGAGTGGAAAAAAAGATCTTGATCTTGCCTTGCACCTTGCTGTGTGCCCTTGGGTGAGTGACTTGGTCTCATCTGTTACATGATATTTAGGGCTCTTGAGGCACTCACAGTCTCTAACTATAATCCAGGTAGCATTTAGGATGGCTTCCAATTGGGCCAAAATCAGATAATTGTTTGTAGAAGGAAAAAGTTACAAACAGATCAACTTGAAGGGCCAAATGATTGAGTTACAATGGAGGCCTTTCTTCAGAAGGTTGGTTATTCTGCTGATCTCCCCACAAACAACAACGCTTAGGAAACCCTAGGTCTCTCTGATAATGTCTTTCTTAACACTCCCAATACTTTCCAACAAAGAACACTGGTTTAAGAATGATACTAAGAGCACATATATAATGTCTTCCATTCTCCTGAAATGTTAATCTGCATTCCTTGGCACTGGGTACATGCCCTATCTTGAGTCACATCTCACGTCGATTTCTTTCAAAGAGAAGGTACGGGTGTCATGAAATATAAATAAGCTAACAAGAGTAAATAAACAACAAGAATCTTTTTCTCTAGGACCTGGGAATATTTAATAAATATAGCTCTCAAATCTCCACCATGTGTTGGTGCATTTAAGAGTCAAGGAAGCAAATGACAGATCTAGGACCACACAGGGAGCCAGAAGCACAACTGGAACAGACGTGCACAGTGGTGACCTGCTCTCACTGCTGGTTTACATTCTCTTACTTCTTAGGAATAATGTGGTGTCTGGATCAACTCCTTTGACTCTCTTAGAACCCATTCCTTTTCCAAGGGGGTTGGTTCTTTCCATCCAAAGGCAAACAGAGCCCTCTCTGCCCTTCTCTGGAGACTTATGGAGCTCTGCAGTCACCATTGGGAGCTCACTGTTGTTAGTAGATCAGGCTCCTTGCACCCCTATTATCTTGCCCTGACTCTCTTATTCATCTCCTTTCCCAACCCTCCAATTTTCATCTGTCTTGTTATACTGCCTTTAATGGACTTCCCTTCCTGTCCTCCCTCATATTCCAAATGTTTCATTGCTTCAGTGTAATGGGGATTTTAAAGCCACTCTTGTTTCTTGCTACTACCCATTGGCCTGGGAAGTCAGATAGACCTGTAGAAAGAATTCACCTCAAGGGCTCGAGCAAAGAAGGCAAGGAAGGCAGCATCTAGAGGGAGAAAGATGGTGAGGTGTGGTTTTCACATGTGAGGGCTGGGTCACAGCCCTTATTCCCAGTGTGCAGAACACAAGCAAGGCTCAAGAAGCCTCAGGAATGGCAGTACCTCCCTTCATCTCTCCGTGTATTTCATACATCTACTTTGCAGAGGTCAGGGCAAATGAGATCCACAGTCCTCTATGAACCCATTTTTCTTTTGGCTGTGATAACTTCTCTACGTTGGGTGGATCACAACCATTTGGAGGAAGCAGGGAAGATAACCAAATTTGTCTGACTTCCAAGTGACTGACAGACTAGTGACATCCCAAGATGAGATCATACTACAGAGGTGTGGGTTTGGAAATGTCCTGGACTGGGCTTAAGCCTTTTGGGAAGTGATTCCAGGAGACCCTTATACCATCGCAGAGTCTGAAGGTATGGGCCATGGGCTGCACCATACGTAACTAGGGGCAATTTACTTTATTGAGCATTATTAGAAAAGCTTTCCAAACATTCAATTTTATTATGGATAAGCTGAGGACAGTTGAGCGGGAAGTTAAGGGACTGAGATAAGGGAGAATGGACCAGAAGAACCCTATCCCTTAGAGAATCTGGAGAAGTCTCAGCAGCAGCACGATGGCAGAGAGCCATAACTGCAGGGAAGGGCAAGCAGAAGACAAGATTTGAGTTACCTTTTAGGGAAGCAGCCTTACCAGCAATTCCAGTTTAAAAAATAACTTTGCCAGCACACATCAAGTCTTGGCTCCTTCTGCCTAGTACACTACGAGGAACACATCTTTGGGTTCAGCCATGAGTCTCTCCAGTCACCCCTTAGCTTGACGCTTGTGAGAGGCAGTGGAGTCCCTCATGAACATTTTGCTGGTAGGTCCCAAGGGCCTCAGAGGAAGTCTGGCCTCAGAGTTGGACCAGGCTGATAACTATCGATAACAAAACAAACTGCTCTATTGTGCAAAGAAGAAGAAGGACGTGGGCTCCACTGTCAGGGGAGAAAGATGTAGCTGGATTTTGGCACAACCTTTCTGGTTATCTTTCTGCCAGAATTTTTCCCAGTTAGCTCTTCCTCATGTGCACTGCAAATGATGATGTCAGGAAGAGGAAAGCCCTTAAGATGGGAGGAAACCATCTCCGGTTTCAGAAGACAGTTCTCCCTCGCCACCAAAACAGAAGCCTACTGAAAGCTTCTGCTGTTGTTTCTACTAATGACGTAGGGTGGGCCCTCATTAGACAAAGCAGGTGAGTCAGCTCTACCTTATTAGAGCAGTGTTGGGGCAATATTCAAGGAAGAGAATGGATACAAAGGTCCAGGGATTATAGGTAACAGTGGCCTCTAGTTGGGGGTTGATTGAGTTCCTATAACCTATCCTTCTAAAGCTGAGTTCAGACTCTACTTCTCTTGGGAGGCCATCCTTTATAGTTCCAGCATAAAGCAAATTCCATTTTCTCTGAATTTGGTAGTATGTTTTTCTACAGTATAGACTTTGGCTCCAAATTGAATTGTATTTGTCCACAAATTATTTCATTTACTCTAAACCATTCTCTTCATCCAGATTGCACATACTTGTCCTCCTCTTACTCCCCAAGCATGCAGCCCAGTGCTAGACACACAGAAGCTACTCACCAAACACCTGCTCAAGAAATAACTGGAATGAATAGCACAACCAACCTTGTATTGTGTGAGACTTTTGTTGTTGTTGTTGTTGAGGAAGATTGGCCCTGAGCTAACACCTGTTGCCCATCTCCCTCTTTTTGCTAGAGGAAGATTGTCGCTGAGCTAACATTTGTGCCCATCTTCCTCTATTTTGTATGTGAGACGCTGCCACAGCATGGCTTCATGAGAGGTGTGTAGGTCTGTGCCTGGCATCTGAATCCACGAACCCTGGGCCACTGAAGCACAGCACGTGAACTTAACCACTACGCTACTAGGCTGGCCCCATGTGAGGCATTTTGAGATACCAACGTTTCTTCCACTTGCCAGATTCTACCTTCCTAATAAGTTCATCCTCTCACTTTGAAGAAGATAGTTTCACACTCCTGATTCTCATTTTCAATCCACAGCACCCCTTCCCTGCCGTTCACATCAGGTAATGACCTCACCTCACACTTCATAGAGAAACTGGTGTGATCAGAACAGAAATCTTGTCTTCCCACCACTCGTCCCCCAGCCGGCTGCGCCTGTCCCGCATGAGCAGGTCTCCTCCTTATTCCAACAGCAGAAACGCCCCTCTTCCTATCTGAGGCCAACCTTCTCTTTGGACTCTGGGAATCGTCCCTTGCCTCCACAATGTCTTCACTCTGCTTCTTCCCTTTCTCTCCCAAATCTTCAATTTCTTTCTCTCTCTCTCCTCCCCCCATCATTTGCAATAAAAAGAAAAAATTGCCTTAATATTACTACCAAGACTTATAGTATGCTGCTTACTCTGTGCCAGGAACTCTTCTACCTGCTTTACATGGATTAACTCATTTAATCTTCACATCAGCCTTATGAGGCAAGAGGTGCTATTATATTTCAAAGATGAGGAAATGGAGGCATAAAGTTCACCAAGTTCTCTTGGTGTCTAAGGGAGACTCTTGAGTAGGTATCTCAAACTTAATACATCTCAAACAATACTTGATTCCTTTCCACTCCAAGCCCATTTATTTCCTAGTCTTCTCCATCTTTTTTTTTGAAGATTAGCCCTGAGCTAACTACTGCCAATCCTCCTCTTTTTGCTGAGGAAGACTGGCCCTGAGCTAACATTCATGCCCATCTTCCTCTACTTTATATGTGGGACACCTGCCACAGCATGGCCTGATGAACGGTGCCATGTCTGCACCCAGGATCCAAACCAGTGAACCCCGGGCCACCAAAGTGGAACGTGCCCACTTAACCACTGTGCCTCTGGGCCGGCCCCTTCTCCATCTTATTAAGTGAAACCACTATTTACCCTGTTGCTCAGGACAAAACCTAGGAGTCACCCTTAATTCTCTGCTTTCTCTTGCACCTCACAATGAATCTTCCTCTCTGTTTTATCTTCAAAATGCATTTCATGAAGGACTACAACTAACTACTCCACTGCCTCCACTCAGATCTAAGCCGCTGCCTTCTATCTTCCTTGGACCACTGCCCCTACCTAATCTTCCTGTCTCCATTCTTGCGCCCTCTGGCCCGGTCCATCCTCTCCATGGCAGCCTGAGGGATCTTTCTACAATAGGTGCTGCCTCATACCACTCTTCCCCTTGAAAAATTCTCTGGAATCCAAATCCCTCTCCACTGCCTACAAGGCCCTACATAACCGGCCTTGCTGGCTTCTGCAGGCACCACCCTCTCCTCCCTCCTGTCCACGATGGTGCTGCCCTACTGGTCTTTGTTACATCCTCTGAACATGCCAGTGACTCTCCACTCTCTGTTCCCTCATCTCGGAACACTCTCGCCTGCTACGTGACTGCTTCCTCACCTTTCAGGTTGCAACACCAGCTCAGACAGACCTGCCCTAACCTCCCTCGAATCACTCTCTAGCTCCATTTCATGTTCTGTACAGCACTTATCAGTATGTGAAATTAGCTTGTATATCCATTGTTTATGTTGTCTGTCTCCAACTACCCCCCAAGTCTCCCACCTCAGCCCCTGGTGGACGCTCCTTGAGGCAGGGACTTGTCTTGTTCACTGCCATATTCCCAAGCCTAGAACTCTGCTTGGCACAGAGCAGGGACTGAATATTGTGGCGGACTCCAGCTCTCCTTTCGGTCCTGCCCATCCAGTGAGTATCCTCCAGACAGAAAGGAGGCCCTGGGAAGTGAAGGCTGGGGTTTGTTCAGCCTTTCCCCTCCCCTAGGCCTGTGTCCAACTCATGGCCACCTGCCGCTTCCTGTTTTGGGCCCCGTTTGCTCAGTGTGGGTAGGCCACTAGCCAGTTTGTGGCTGGGGGTGAGAGTGGGTGGAAAGGGTGGGGCCAGCAAGTCAGTAAAAACACAGGCCACAGTCCAGACTGATGGTAACAAATCTTACTGACTTCAGCTGCATTTAATTAAAAATGGAATGGCTTACTGAAACACAGAACTTGTGGGCCAGTAGTCTGATCTCTGCTCTCATTTCTCTTCTCTTCCAAGTTTCAATTAAGTGAGCAACAAAAGATCCCTATCACGGGCCATGTGTGGTGATCTCATCGGCTAAGACAAATATTTTTTTCTGGTTATATTTATAGAACCCTTTCTTGTCTCCTTGGACAGCCCTAGCTGGCACTGTCTTGTTTACCTTCTCTAATCTAGATTCGTATTTGTAGGGGGCAGCCTTTCATCTGTTGCTCTCAGTTGCCTTGCATTTTTATTCCTCTGTTTTTTTTTTCTCTTAGCTTTCATCTGTCGGGGCTCTTTTAAAGCCAAATAGTTTGTAATTGCCAGTTACCAAGGCTGTAACTAGTACTAATAAAACAATAGACAACATTGGCTCTGGATAAGCACTTTGAGATGCTTTTCTTAGCAGTGTCTTGTTGCCTCCTGGGGGAGGGTGGAGCTGGGTTTCTCTCCCCTTCCTACCAGTTGCGCTTCCTGCGGCCAGGTCCTCTCTTCATCCATCACAGGGTGAAAAGTGCAGACCCTCCCTGCATACCTTTGGACCAATGCCTGTCTACCTTCTGGGGGTATCTGACCTTGCCTGTGGTCTCACAGAGAATCACAAGTGTTCCTCGGGAATCTACCTGCCCAGCAAAATTCTCTCTTCCTCAAGGGCCCATTAACCTAGATATTGTAAGGGCAAGAAGGATGGGTCCCCACAAGCTGGGGAGAGGCTGCATGTGGCTACATTCTGCTCCTGAAGCCTGGGAGTGGCTGCTGAGGATGCAGAGAGGAAGCGAGGTCAGACCAAGCAGACAGCATTGCATGAGGAGTTTGTTTTTGGGGCCCTCAGCTAAGTGATGTGCATATTTTCCCTCTGGATGATGGGTTCTCAACTATGCACTCTCACGCAGGTGAAACTGCCCCCAAGCAGAGGGACTGATTCTCAGGGGGCTGAAAAAAACCCGTACTCTTTTGATGTATAAAGCTCTGACAAACGTATAACACGCAAATAGATATACAGTGTATCTGTGGTATTAAAATTTCCTGAGGAGAGCGATGACCAGGAAAAAGATGTTTAAAAACCTTCTTTAAGGTGTGATGACAAAAGGTTGAGAGGCACCATCCTAGTCTCAAGTTCTTGTCTTCCTCTCTCCTGATCAAAACTTCGCTTTCAGCAAAGCATCTGAAACACATTCCCTCTAAGTTATAAATGACTGATAAAAATTTAAAACAGTGTCTCCCACAGGGATATCTGCTCACTAATAGCCTGACCACCCCTTAAGATACACAGGAATAAACTGTGGAATTGTAGGCTAGGGCAAGCAGAAGGGGATACTGCTTTTGGAAAAATGTGGATTCACTGACCATATCTTTTTGAATAAAAATTTGGACCCATTGTCTGCCCAAAGAGCCCTTTTAATTGATTTTAGATGCAAGAAGCTTCTTCTTAGCTGTAATTTAGAAATAGAAATGTTGGAACTTCTAGGATAATTTGATGATTTATGGCAAACAAGAATACAGTATTTGAAGTCAGGATAATTCTGAAAATCCCAGGACTTCTGATGAGATAGACACGGGGCCTTCTCCGTGCCCCCGAAATCACAGTTCAGGCTTTGATCAGCTCTGCTTTGCAAGAGGCAGTTGCCAGTACTGAACTGGTCTAGACAGAGGTGAAAGTGACGGTGGGGTGTAGGAAGAGGAAGGGTTTTCACGGTCTTGGTGATCTCTCTGCGTTTTCCATGAGCAAAGGCGGCAGCCTTGAGCCTCACGGTGCTCACCCTGCTCCATGGACAGCCCGGCTGGATTTCGTATCTGAGATGCACTAAAATGAGCATCGTGGGCAAGGCCCCAGGTCCGTGAAGTCATCCTCCCACTATTCTTGGCTTTACCCACAATCTTACTAGTGATCCATATCCGGTTTTGGCTTTAAAAGTAAAAAAGAGATTGGGAATGATTGGATAGGGTTCATATAAGAACAAATAAAAAGACTGAATGCTTGGAAAGTAGATCCTATGCAAAATGCAATCAGAATTAACTTGGACTAGAGAGGGCAGAAGGAAGAGGTTATTCATACGGGCAACAGTGATAAACTCTTCTCTTTTTCTGCCTTTTTGGATGCAGATGGGATAGAAATTATATTCATGCTTTATTTATTTCTCTCTGTTGAGAATCAAAGAAAGAAACTGGGCTTCATTTGCAATGCAGAGATGTAGGGCGAACCTAAGGAAAAGTCCCAGTATGTTCGTTGTTAGCTGCTGGTCCTGAGGGTGCTTGGTTTTGTTTCTTTTATTGGAAAATATGGAGAAAGCGAGCCATGTCAGGGATGGTTCTGCTGCAGCGGAGCCTGTTAATCTTTCTGCAGTGCCTGTGAGCTCAGACCTTGCTAGGCTCCAGAGAAGCTGGAAGATAGGTACAGTGGTCCCCCCTCATCCGCGGTTTCTCTTTCCGTCGTTTCAGTCACCCGCCATCCACTGTGGTCTGAATATATTAAATGGAAAATTCCAGAAGTAAACAATTCACCAGTTTTAAATTGCACATCATTCTGAATAGTGTGATGAACTCCCGCGCTGTCCTGCCTGGGACACGAATCGCCCCTTTGTCCAGCGCATCCACGCTGTATACACTACCCGCCCGTTTGGTCACCTCCTAGCCCTCTCCGTTATCAGATTCACTTTCTTGGTGTTGCAGTGCTTGTCTTCAAGTAACCCTTATTTTACGTACTAAAGACCCCAAAGCACAAGTGATGCTGGCCGCTCAGATTTGTCAAAGAGAACTTGCTGTTGTTAATCTCTTACTGTGCCTAATTTATCAGTTAAACTTTATTGCAGGTATTTATGCATAGGAAAAAACACAGTATCTATAGGGGTCAATACTATGCATTTTAGGCATTCACTGGGGGTCTTGGGATGTACCCCTGAGGATAAGGGGGGACAACTGTACTCTCTGTTTCCTGAAAGGTCCTGATTTGGGGATTAATTATTCGGATTCTTTTCATTCCTAAAGGTTAAATGCATCCTGGAAAAGTGAGTGGAAGAAAGAGGTGAGCACTTGTCTGTGCATTTACTAACTTTCTGAACTTGGACAACCCACAGTCTCCTCATTTATAATGTAGTGGTGACAGTGGCTTTCCTTCTTATTTTGCAGGTTATTTAGTGTGTCAAATAAGAGAAAAAATATGACGGTGCCCCGTAAACTATGCAAATGCTATACAAATATAGTCACTGTTATTAATTTTAATAAACCATTCTTTAGGCCTTGATCAAAAGTATTTCCATCTGAAAGTATTGACTGAACCGGATTCCCAGGTTTGGATTTCAAAACCTGTGGGAGTATCTGCCATGTGGTTGTATTGCTATAGGCACGGGGGCAGCGATGAATCAGATACAGTACCTGGCTTTAGGAAGGCAGGTGACCATGTAGTGAGGGCAGATGGGGAAGTAAACAGGCCATTACAGTGCTGCAGGATGAGTGCTCTGATCTGACCATGCAACGGGCACTGTAGGACCTCACTCGAGGGCCCTAGATCCAGCCTTGCAAGGGTGAAAGGAAACTCCTTAGAGGAAGTGATAGACAACACGGTCTTGAGTCACAGGACTTTGGGAAGTGAAGACACAGACTCAGAAGCAAACGGAAGCTTGAAGAACTGCAGGTAAAGTTAAAGACTGCCCATTGCCATGCAGGAGGACAGCGAAGAAGGGATGCATGTTAACCAGAAGCCACATTACAACTGACTTGTCTGCCTAGCTAAGGGCTTTACATTGATAGCCATAGAGAGCCACTGAGGGGTTTTCAATAGGGAGTGTTAAGATCAGATTGAAGTTTTCTTTCTTTCTTCTTTTCATTCCTTTCTCTCTCTCTCTTTCTTTCTCTCTCTCCCCCCCACCTCTCCTCCCTCCCTCCCTTTCTTTCTTTTTCTTTCTTTCTTTCTTCCTTCCTTCCTTCCTTCCTCCCTCTCGCCTTCCCTCCCTCCCTTCCTTCCATCCTTCCTTCCTTCCTCTCTCTCTCTCTCTTTCTTTTTGAGGAACGTTAGCCCTGAGCTAACATCTGCCACCAATCCTCCTCTTTTTGCTGAGGAAGACTGGCCCTGAGCTAACATCTGTGCCCATCTTCCTCTATTTTGTATGTGGGATGCTGCTACAGCATGGCTTGATGAGCAGTGCACAGGTCTGTACCTGGGATCCAAATCAGCGAACTCTAGCCACTGAAGCAGAGAGCATGAACTTAACTGCTATGCCACCAGGCTGGCCCCCCAGATTTAAGTTTTAGAAATGTCACTGCAGGGGGCCGGCTCCGTGGCCCAGTGGTTAAGTTTGCATGCTCTGCTTCGGCGGCACAGGGTTTTGCCAGGTCGAATCCTGGGCGTGGACATGGCACCGCTCATCAAGCCATGCTGAGGCGGCGTCCCACATGCCACAACTAGAAGGATCCATAACTAAAATACACAACTATGTACCAGGGGGCTTTGGGAGAAAAAGGAAAAATAAAATCTTCAAAAAAAGAGGGAAATATCACTGCTAATGCAATTTAGAGGATGAATTGAGGGGGCAAGACTCCCTTGAAGACCCATAAGGAGACTGTTGCAGCAATTCAGAAAGAAATGAAGGTGGCTTAACCGGGAAGAGAAAGGGTGGCGAAGAGCTTAAATGATGCAATGAGGGAGAGGCATTGGTACAACGGGAATAACAGGAGTAGAAAGCAGGAAAGACAGGAGGTTGAGATCAGATAGTGGGAGATAAAAGGTTCCCGAGGATGGCCAGGATCCCGGCCTTGAGGATGGAAGCTGGAAGTGGGTGGAGGTGAAGGTTACTGAAAGTGAGGCCATGGCATGGGAGGCTCCTTCTATGGCTTTTTGAAAAATTGTGGTAAAATACACAAAACATAAAATTTACCTCTTAATCATTTAAAGTGTATGGAGTGCCTTGTGTTAAGTGCAGTAAGTATATGAAGCGGCATGAAGTCCGTTCACGTTGTTGTGCTACCGTCACCACCGTCTATCCACAGAGCTTTGCATTGTGCGAAACTGAAACTCTGTCCCCAGTCTCCCCACCGCCACCCAGCCCCTGGCCACCGCCATTCTACCGTCTGTCTCCATGAATGTGACTATTTAAGGTTCCTCACATAAATGGAATCATACAGTATTGGTCCTTCTGTGACTGGCTTATTTCATTTAGCATAATGTCCTCAAGGTTGATTGATGTTGTAGCATGTGTCAGAATTTTCTTTCCTTTTAAGGTTGAATAATATTCTCTTGTATATTCTTCTAGCCCTTTTAAACTTTTGATTATGGCCCACAATAAGAAATGTATTTTACATCATGACCTAGGACACATGTATGCCTTATGTTATTGAAATAATTTATTGAAATAATTATGTTATATATAATAATGTGTTTATTATTGAAATATTTTACCCCCAAACCACCCTTCCTACATGTGAACTACTCTGATATTTTATTTCTATTCTGTTTCTTAAAAAAAAAATTCTAGTCACAATCCTCTGAATCAATTTCGTGACAAATTAATGGGTTTTGATCCCTGCTTTGTAAACAACTGGTCTGTTTGACTTTGAAGTTACCCAGGATGATAGCAAGACTTGGCATGGAGTGGAAGACTAGGAGTTTGGTGCCGAAGTCTTCGATGAATATAGAGGGGCTAAAACACAGCTTCATGCATTTGTCTCCATGAATGGCCTATAATTTCAGCACAATCTGTTAAGCAAAGATTTAAACTGTCAGTTTATTTCTAGTGTAAATAGGGTAATTCATGGATTTGCTGATTTTTTTCCCAATGGTCTCCAGCTGGCATGGTTCTTTTGCTTTGATTTATTCACTGCCAGTGACCATTCCTCTCCATTTTTCTATCATAGGGAAGAACGAAGTAAACTTCCCTTCTTCATATTCCCAGACCCCCACAATCTGATCTGGGAAAGGGAAAAGGGAGTTGGCAACCTCAGCAGCAGGTGGCTGTGGCCTCCAGACCCTGTAGTGCTTTCAAAGGCTCCATCTGTTTCACAGCTGCAAGAAGAACCCACCAGAGGGAGAAGCAATGTCTGGGTGGGGTGGGGTTCATCCTCCAGGCTGGATGCTGGGGATGTGCCTTGCCAGGAGAAGAGAGCAGGGTCCCAGGAGCACTGAAGATCAAGGGACAGGCCTCCCACTAGGTGTCTGTGCAGTGAGAGGAAAACAGGGGCAACTGGAGGTAGTGATGGTCTGAGAAGGCCAAAGGTTTTCATCATTGTCTCCCTGGGTCACTACACTCCCAGCTGTTTCTGATAAACATTAACACAAGTGTCAGGAGAGCTTTACCCTTATTAATTAGCTAATCTCTGTGATATTCCCACCGGATGAGTTCAGAAAGATCACCATCTCGACAGCAACGGAAAAATAAGTGCGGATGGGGAGGGAAATCAGAGGAAATTCATCTATTCATCAAACATTCACTGAGCACCCACCGTGTGCCATGCACTGCATTAACTGTTGAAGATATGATGTGAAAAAGGCACAGCCTCTTTTTGAATGTCGACCTAAGACGTCGGGGTGAGCATGGTCAGACCAAGTATGTATTCTTAGTTAAGGGTGTGGAGTTTGCACAGGTGCAGTGATGAGAAAGAGCTTGACTGGTTCAGCAAAGTGGAATTGAGGTTGTTCATGTTGGGAGTGGACAGCCAGGCACGGACTGATCTCAAGATTTGATGAGGTTGGGCACTCTGGCCAATGAGAATCACAGGGAACCCTAGGATGCCTCAAAACTTAGGCTGAGCCATTTGACCACCAAAAAATATACCTGGAGAATGTCTATAAAACATTTGGAGCTGGAGACTTAACTATACAAGAACTTAAGGATTTTTACCAAACACAACTATATATGGTACCTTATTTACTCAATTTTCTATTACATCAGTGATTGCACTTTGTCTTTACAACTTAGGTCAGTAGAGGGGGCATTTACTTATCCTAGTCCCTCTATTCTCACCCCCTACCCTCTTTCCTTGATAAAGGAACTGAGGATCAGAGGGTAAGCAACTTGTTCTGCGTTAACCAGAAAAAGAACCTGGATGTTCTGAGCCAGGCTAGAGCCCTCTCCATTACTCCAGGACACTTGCTCAGATCCAGACCCTCCTCTAACTCTGCTTTTCCTGCACAGCCCTTTGAGTTCTGGCTTTGCCAGGATGAACTGCCCCAGCTAGGACAAAGGACACCTTGGGCTTCACATATGTTGGTCCTCAGAGGCAGTGCTGTATGCTACACACAGGTGTCTGAGGGGCACTGAGAACTCAGTCCTCCCTTTTATTCATTCCACATCTGGGAAGGGAAGAATGCAGCCTAGACTACGTTGTCGTGTCCCCACCTCCGCTCCCTGGAACTCACTGAACTTGTTCCTTTGGGAGAAACCCTGAGAGACGGAGTGGTGTGGTGTAGCAGTTTTGGTGTCACATTTGCGGGTTAGAATTTTGGCTCTGGCATTTCCTAACCAGGAACCTCAGGCAAGTTTATTAACTGTTCTGAGCCTCAGTCAAATGGTATCCCTGATAACCACCTGGTAGGACTGTGGGTACAATCAAGCCTGGCTCATAGGCTGCTGTTAGAAATGGGAGAAGGAAGAAGGGAGTTCGGAAGCCTCTGCAGTTTTATCAGAGGGTCCTGGCCCTGTCCCCTCTCTGTTGAAGGGTCAGGCTTTGCAGACCCACTTAGCCCAGGGCATCCTGAACACTGGAGATCACTTTTCTGGGATCCAAACGGCTCACAGAGTCACCTCAGGGCATCCTGACCTCTGAATCGCCTCCTTTAGGAGTGGCCTTTTCCCACCCTCCTCCACTTGCTAACTTACTGCAGATCAAACATAGCACCAGTGAAAGGAACCTGGGTCCCAGGAAGGCCATGGCCAGCCCTGAGCTTGGAATTCCAGGGTAGGAGGGGCTTCCAGCGGTCTTGCACTCACTCCCCAACCCTCACTCCAGGCAGATACCCCTGCAGTGGAAATCTGTTAAAACTTTGAGCTCATTAAGGAGGCCCTTACTGACACCTAACGTCATTTTCCTCCTCGTCTGTTACCCCACCCTGCCTGAAAGTGCTCTCAGGATGGACGGCAGAGTCTGACCAAGCCTCCTCACAGCTCTCCCGGCTGAATGCAGGTCATCTCAACCTCTGTGTTTTGCTTGTACAGATCTTATTTTTCAATCTGAATTCACCTCTCACCTCTAGGCTCTCTTTGAGGTTTTGTATTCCCTCTTTGATTCAGGTAGGGCTTGGGATGGATGGGAGTGGAAGCCGAACCAACATAGTTTGGAAGAATGCCAGCAGCCAACATTCTCCTGATTTAGGAAGAGGAGGAGGGAAATGAAGGTTGCCACCTAAAGATACTATGTGCTCTCTTTTTGGCAATCCAGAGAGACACTAGTGTTTTCTTAGCCAAACAAGTACCAAAGGGGAGCCTCAGAGTGGAGGGTGGCAAGAGGTGGGGTGGCGACTGGGTGGGGGTGGGGAAGGCAGAGGGAGGGTGTGAGAGTTGGATGAAGAAGTTAGTTTTCCTGAACTGGATGTGTTAGTTAATGACAGGTGGTTGGTCTGGAAAATTGAGACCTCAGCCTTGATTTTACCTTGCTGGTGGAGACCTGGTTTCTCATCAGGCCAAGGGATCCTGGCCATTCTTTCATTGAACAAATAATCACGACCACTTCACTGGGTTAGGAGTTGGAAATACAGAAACAAAATACACAGCTCTCTACCCTGCAGGACTTAACAGTTTTGTGGGAGGTTCACGTAAGTAAACAGATGGTTAGGGTGCTACAATACAGGCGAGTATAGCGTGCTGCTACAAGAATACAGACAGGGAGGCACTTAATCTACCTGAGAGTGGTGAAGAGGGATTCAGGAAAATCTTCCCAGAGGAGATGATAATTGAGCTGAAACCTAGAGGGTTAAAGGGAGTTAGCCAGTCCAGGAAGCGGGAAAAGGCTCCCAAGAAGAGGGAATAATTTATTCAAAGTCCCAGGTTCAGAGAGAGCCGGGTGGGTCAGGAAAATGGCAGAGGGCCTTCCGACTGGAGATGTGGGCGTGAGAAATAAGGCTGGGAGGTGGGCAGAGGCTAGTGAACAGCAAGCCACTTCCAGTAGAGGGAATGAGCCCACGCTCCTTGAAGGAGTCTTACTGGCTGTGCCCACCAATGGCAGTCAATGGCTGCATCATCTCTCACAGCCCAGGCTCAAGAGCAAGCTGCGTAGTCAAGCCAGTGGAGGCGAAGGCAAGAAGGCAGGTGGGCAGAGGTTCTCCGCCATCATGATGGGGCACAGCTGTGGTATTCTCGGATCGTCCTGAGGATCAAAGATTCTTTCCACATACTTCGAGACTATCATGCTGAAGTCAGGAATTTCTTCGCTGGTTCTTGAAAATGGGCATCCGCAGGGTGAGGCAGGGCAGGGTAGCTTGTTTGCAGCCAGCTGTATGCCAGTTGTATTTAGTATAGGGAATAAAGGACAATACTGTTCCCAAAGCAAAGACTAATTGGGAAGGGAGGAAAAGTGAGTGGCTCAGAGGTGCCGCTGTTGGAATTTGGGCACATGGCTCACTTTGGAATCTGCTGGGCCCACCATGTCTCGGGGGCTGTGGGCCTCAGTGTGACAGCCCAAGGGAATGTTTTATTGCTACTTCCTGTTATTGAGCATTTAAAATGGATCTGACAGGGCAGGGAACATACCAGTCCCAAACATACCAGCCCCTGCCCTTTCCAAGGGAGGCATGCCCCACATGCAACATTCTCCTGCTCCCTGTTCATGCAAACTCCCTTCTCTGTTTGGCTGCTGAGGGTAGGGAGAAGAAGAAGGCACAGTGCGGAATGTCATTTGCTTTGCCTTTATTCTGCTTTGATCTATTGGGACAGCACTACGGTTCCCCAAATTCAGGTAGAAAGGGAACAGTCAGGATGAAACCTCTTGGTGAGGTGCTCAGTGTAGACTTACAGCTTGTCCTGCATGCCCAGTAACTGGATGGTCAAGCTGTCTGTTTCAGGGGCAAGGTCTCATTTAGATCCCCCCAAAGAGTAGCTTGGCTGGGCAGCTTACCACCAGCCTGAGGCCCACAGACCAGTCATATGGTGATATACACCATCGTGCAGGAGTGGGATCATAGCCACAGGGCGGTTCTATTAAAACCACTCGCAGCTCAGCCACCTGAGCAATCCTTCTCTCCCCTCTTGCCCGTCTACTTCTCCCTGAACCTCTACTTCCCTCTCACGTTTCGTTTCACTAGGCAAAAAGATGACCTAAATTAAGTGCTTCTTCCTTGCACTTTTTTAATCCCCCTCTTCTCCATTCTCCCTTCCAGTTCCCTCTCACCCCATTCTTCTCCTCATGATGCTACTGAGGCACTGTGCATCACCTGTTGGCAGGTTGGTACTCTGTCCTCCCAAATGTTCATCAGTACCTCTGCCATTGCACAGCTCCGGAGGGCAGATTCGCCTTGTGGTTTATGTCATATGCTAGGGGGTGCCTTTCACATATGGTACGATGTAAACGGTGCCCTCTGCACTGTGTACCTCAGTTGCCTTGGATTCCACGTGGGACTCAAAAGCCTTCAAAGCAACAAGTCTCTCAGGGGAAAATATTGGCCCCCTGGTGGAGAGCAGGTTCTCAGACTGGACATTTAAGCCTCTGACTAATGCCTCTGTGAATTGGAGTCTCCCTGCTGCTTTTAACCGGAGATTCAGAGCCTCTGACACAGAGACTTTAAATCTTCCCAATCCTCCCTCCAACCTCACCATCCACCACTCCCTCACACGACCACATCTGCGACAGATGATCTGAACATGCCATGTGTCATCCTGACTTCACACCTTGCTCCTGGAGTTCCTCCCCACCAGAATGCCTCCTCTCTAGATCGGAATCCAATTTGATCACTGACGCTCAGCTTCCCGTCCTGCTGGAAGCCTTCCTTGTCCATCCCACCTCAGCGACATCTCTTCTCTATTCTCCAAACTCCTTCAGAAGTCTGTTCCTCTCATCTGACACTTTACATCAGACCACTGCTTAGAAACAATGGCTTCCCATTACAATGAGAATGAAATTCCCCCTTATCCTTCTTAGGCCCTGTGTGGTTTGACTTCAGCATAGTTCTCTGACTTCTTTTCTTCCTGCTCTTGCCCTCGTCCACTCCCCTTCAGCCGCATTGGCTGGCTCTCACACTCACCAGGTTCATATCCATCTCAAGCCTCTGCACTTGCTCTTCCCTCTGCTAGGAGAGACTCTTCCCCTAGACATCCAGGGGCTACCAGAATATAAAATCTGTAAGGGCAGAAGCACCATTGTATTCCAAGTGGCTTGAACAGTGCCTGTCAATGGTGGGTGATTAATAAGTATATGTTGGATGAAAAGTACAAATAATACACTGCCTTGCATTGTCTGTCTCCTCCTTCCCTTTGCTCCATCTTTCCTTTTGTATCTACCTCCTCCCCCAATCATAAGTGTCCTGAGGGCTTATGATTTGTATCCCCTCAGCATCTAGCCCAGTGCCTTAAGGTAGGTGCTTTAATAAAGACAGGGGGTGGGGGGAGAGTTCCTTCATGCCTTTCTCACTCAGCAGGCTGAGCAGCCTGTAAGGCAGAAAAAGGGTAACCTTTGTCCTCCCAGGGCTGCTCGGCCATTGGTTCAGTGAGCCAGCTGCCAGCCCCAGCCTCTGGGATGTCTGCTCCCATCGCAGCAGAGCTGTTCTCCACTTGGATTTCCCTTCTTGCCACCACTACCATCATTTTCTGAGCTGGGTGGATTTTGGCAAAGGGTATCTAATCTCCTAGAACTGCAGCTGCCCCCTCAGCACACACCTACTCTTAGGAGAAAACAGGGTTCTGCTGGACTAATTGCACTTTTTACAAAGTGAGATGTACTAGAAAGATTTATTAAAAGATCATGACTTTGGCTGCTATATTTCAAAGACTGGGCAGATGTTTAAGTGATAGAGTTAAATATTCCAAACTTACCTCATCCTCCCTCTCTCTCTCAAGGGTGAGCATTCTGTTCTTCCAAAACCATGTCCTTCTCCATATTTGGGAATCTGGAATGGGCACTAGAGGCACAGCCCTATCTCCTCTTGGTGTCTGGGAACTGTAGTTCCCAATGAGTGACGGCTGCTTTTTCCTGGCCAGCAAGTGGGCTGTCCTTCCTCAGGAGGACACAGCAGGAGCCCTGAATACACTGGGATGGAAGGGTACTATAGAAGGCTTTCCTTCTATTTTCAGCTCTCTGTGAGCTGGTTTTGAGCAAGGCATCATTGTTCTGTGGCTTAGGCTCCCCATATGTAAAATGGGGATAATTATGTCTCTCTTTTTCCAGCTGCCAGATTATTTCTTGGGTGGGGTAATTAGCCAGCACCCATTAAATGCTTTGAGCTCATTCCAGCAAGGAGTGCTTTATAAATAAAAATTGTTATCTTTAAAGAGGAAAACGTTAATTTTGATTGCCTAATTGCCTCCACCAACCCACTCTTCGTCTCCACGTCAGAGATGCTGCCTAATCCCTTTGTGCACATCTCCACGCACCCTGCACCAAATTGCTTCCCTGCATCTCCTTCCATTTTGTTTCATCAGCTCGAGTTTCCTATCCTCAAGAACAAACGCTCTCCTCCTCCTCTCTGAAAGGAGAGAATGAGACACACCAACTCTGCCCTTTGTCAAAAAGCATAAGAAAGTCATAGAGAAGGGATGATTCGGACTGGATTTGAGCTCCACGAACTTCACGTCTTCCCAACTTGTGCATGAATGTGACAAAGAGCTGTCAGTCTCTGCTCCCTCTGAAGAAGGAACAGAGAATTCACTGCAGTAGGAAGGAGTTTTGAAAGATCTTAATAAGAACTCCCTTCTCTGGAGATTTGAAAAAGAGTACTGAGACCTAGCACCCTTAATTAGAAGAAAGAGGCTGGTACAGTGGAGTGCCAACAGCAGCAGGCTTAGAGTCAGGATGGCTGGAATCCTGGCTCTGAGACTTGAGGCAAATCATTTCACCTCTCGGGCCTTTCTTTATCTAGGAGATGGACATAACAATATACGTTAGAATGTTTTGCAAAGTGTGTACAAAGTTTAGTTGTTATAAGAGGCAGTATGATGCAGTGGCTAAAAACGGGAATTGTAAAGTCAGACACATTTGCATTAGAATTCCACCTGGATTTGCTGTGGAAATTTGATCAAATTACTTGACCTCTCCAAACCTTAGCTCTGTTATCTCTGAGATGGGGATAATGAGGACTACACGAGACAATGCATTGTAATGGACCTAGCACAGAGCCTGGCGCACACCAAGTTCTCAATACACGTAGTTGTGACCATTATCAATGTATTATGTAAATCTAAATGTAGTTATGACTATCAATGCATTATCATTGCATTATGATTATTTGTCTCACGCTTTGATTTTTTGTAATAATCAAATAAAATAATGTAAAGGGACTTTTTAAGTTGTAAAGTACTACACCAATCTGAGGAATGATTAGAATTAAATGCACAAAGGAGGGAGATGGACTTCCCAAAGACTTTTTCCCAGCTTCAGGGTTATACAAGATCAAGGATGTACAATTGCTTTTTAGCTACAAATAACTATAAACATGTAAATTGTCACTAGTAACAGCAGGATTATTCGTTTCTTGTTTTAGGTAGTAGGTAATACCAATATCCAAATGAAGAATAAAAAGGAGCCTCATAGGGGCTGACCTGGTGGCGCAGCGGTTAAGTTCACACGTTCCGCTTCTCAGCGGCCCGGGGTTCGCCAGTTCGGATCCCAGGTGTGGACATGGCACTGCTTGGCACACCATGCTGTGGTAGGCGTCCCACATATGAAGTAGAGGAAGATGGGCACGATGTTAGCTCAGGTCCAAACTTCCTCAGCAAAAAAGAGGAGGACTGGCAGTAGTTAGCTCAGGGCTAATCTTCCTCAAAAAAAAAAAAAAAAAAAAAAAGGAGTCCCATGACATACTGTGAGTAAGGCAGGTTACAGGGCAGCATAATTATCACTAAATACACATACCTACTATGTGTATTTATGGAAGGATGTCCATCAAAACATTAAAAGCGGTCATTTATGAATGGTGGGTTTCAGATGATTCTTATTCTCTTGTCCTTTTCTGTCTTGTTTGGATTATTTTTACTCTGGGTATATATTAACGAGAACAGTTAAAAGATATAAAAGGGCAGATGTTGAACAATCAGATTTCAGGTTGTAAAACACTAGGAAGATCCATATGACGGTCCTTTAACCTTGGAGAATGTTTTCTTGGGTATGGAAAATGGAGTTTCCGTCAACAAGGAGTAGTTTGTGAGAATCATACTGACAAATGCCCGTGAAGAGAAGTCAGAGGGGAATGAATGGAGCCAGGGGAATGATGGCCCTGGGAAGAGAGCAAGAGAGGACCTCTTCTCTGTTTATTTTGTAGGCTGTAAGAATACGGTGGTTTCCATCATAGCCTGCATACATGTGAATTTCCTCGTTTGCTACGGTAACATGTTTCCTGTTATTCTACCTCTATTCTTTCTGGTCTTTTAGACTCAGCTGTCAGAGAGGAGAACTGTGAACTCACCCACTCGTCATGCTGCCCATACCTTTTGTCCTGAGGGATTAGGGGAAGGGTGGTGAACCTACCTACAACCTGCTTCCACTGTCCTGCTGCCTTTCAGAACCAGACACACAAACAACAAACTCACTTCCCAGCGGGACACAAAATAGCAGGGATGACAGCATGCCTTACCATTCGTGATGATCTTCTTCCCAGAGAACTTCCCACAGGCGAGTCCACACAAGCTTGCAAGCAGACTGTCCATTGGGCAGCCCATCCCCAATGAGGACAAAAGACATGTGCTGGGGGGAAAGGCAGGTTCTTTCCTGTTGCCACAAACAACTGAGATTGTCCTCAGAAAGAAGTGAACGTCTTTGGACTTCAGCATTAAAGCCCACTTAATGTGGAGCCAGGAACAAAGAGGGCTGCCATGTTTGGCCTTGCGGGTTGTAAAATCCACACAACTCCATGGGGTGCCATTCATACAGACTTGCTGGGAATGGCACCTCCTAGAGCTGTGCTGTGTGGATCCCAGGAAGCAGAATTTTTTCTGAGCATACTGATTTGCAGAGAAAGAGGCCTTTACAAAGCCAGGTAGATTGGCTGAGTAGTTCTTAACAAATTTTTGAAACGATCTGAGTTGTTGTCAGTTAAAGAATATGCTCAGACACCTATTTTTCTCATCTTACTAACCTTTTAGTGTTTTTCTTAGAGTCATTCTAACTGCTCCAGAGGCAGGTGCTGAGTGGAGTCAGCATATCTATGCAGCATGGCACTAGGCTTGGGGAGGTAACAGTCTGAGAATAGTAATTAGAACAAAAACAAAAGCAAACTGCAATCCCTTTTATTTCTTTTAGGCCCTGACACATGGGACAGGTTGGGCAAATATTTGTTTTACCTGCTGTAGTCAACTGAGTATGAACTCCAGTTTTAGGGTTGACTAAAGCTACCAGGATTGGTGCGACTGGAGGCCTGCCCTTGAGCTTCTTTGAGTTCTTACTTTTGAGGTTCTTTCTTTTCCTTCTACTCTCTCCTGGATAAGGTATAAAATTAAGATTTCTGGAAATCCTCCCAACATTTCTCTTTCCTCCCCCACTACCCAAATACCTTAATCAGGGCTGACCCAAAATCCCACTTCAGGAAATAACTTGGGGTGTAAATATTCTGTCAGTAGTTCTCAGCCTTTTAAATACAAATGACCACTTTTAGTTGCCCCTCCATCCCTCTTATATTCAGAATATTTTGTCTCCTAAACAAAATCTTTTAATCAATAACATTTGTAGCATTACTTCAAGTAAATACACAATTTATTCTTGAGATATTAAAGCTGTGTCGAGAACCCCTGCCTCTCATTTTCCCTGAGGGCCTGCTAGGGGGACCCTGCAGCTTTTGAGAACCACTGCTGCTCTCCCTGCAGGGGAGGGGATAGCCCTGGCGTGCTGGTGTCAATGGCCCGCAGTTGCTCCCAGCGCTGCTCTTCCCAGCCCGTATCTGTGCATCAAGAGTGACTTCTGATGCTGTGAATTACCCCAAAGTGATTACTGGCAGAGATTTCTGGGCTAGCGAGAAAACATTTTTAAGCAAAGGTGAGGTCCTCTCTGGGGCAACACGGGATAGGGAAAGGAATGCTGCGTTCTTCTGCTGTGTGATATCAGGCCATAGATTAACCTCCCCCAGCCTCAGTTTCTTTCACTGTAGTATGATAAACCTCCTCCCAACTCTAAAATTTTATCATTCAAGGTGACTGAGTTTATTGAACTATTTCCTGGGAAATAAGGAAGACAGCACTAGAAGGAACATTGCAAATTACCCATAGACAAGAAGGCAGGCTGTGGGATCAGTATCTAGAAACAACTTTAAGTGTCTCTCTTTTTTGGGGGCTGAGTTACGGCATGTATCTCTTCAGCTTCCAACCTTTTCATACAGTGATCACCAGTGAGGCCGCCTAAATGTCAGGACAAAATGACATGAGACAGCTCAGGAGAGGCAGGGTCTCCCAGGGCATTGCATGCTTACTGTTTTACACCTTGCTAGATGGCACAGGGATCCTGAGATGGGCAAGACTCTACCCCTGTCCTCAGGAAGGGCACAGAAGAATAGAGGAGCGGCACAAATAACTATACGGAAACATGGAAATTGGGAAGGACCCACAGAGAGGCATAAAAAACAAAGCACGATTGGGAGTTTGAAGGAAGGAATGATTAGCTTGAATTAGGGGTGATCAGGAAAGGCTGGGGGAGAGAGCATCTTTCTGCACTTCCACGATAGAGCCAGGGCTGACTTATCCCCAGTGAGCACCCATTACTTGTTTTGTTTTTCAGGCTTGGTCTGGCATCATGAAGATTTGCTCGGCCTTCTCCTGAGCGAATCCTCTGACTCCTGGGGTGGGTGAGAAACGAGGGAAGTTGGACAACAGGTCTCCTAGTGAGGCTCCTCCAGTCACCTTCAGGGGAGACGAAGAGGAGCGACAGACAGCCCTTTGAAGAATGCCCCTGGGTTTAGGATCTGGTTAGAAATCTCCAGTAATTGTTTTAGCTTTGCCATTGAAAGCACGTGTTTTGTGCTCAGGCAGTTTCTGAGCTTTAGTTTCCCATCTATAAATAGGAAAAATAATAATATGTGTGTTACCTTGCTCACAGGTTTGCTGTCAAGCTCAACTAAGATAAGTGAAAGTAGCTTGTTCAACCAGCATTATACATTAGTGAAGAAGAGGCTCTGGAGCCAAATTGCCTGAATTTAAGTCCCAGCCCTGCTCTGCACTTCCCATGTGACCTTGGGCAAGTCCCTTAACTTCTCTGTTGCCTTGGTTTCTTCATCGACAAAATAGGAATGACACTAGGACTTTTGTCACAGGCTTGTTGAGATATATATATATATATATATACTTTTTTTTTTGGTAAGGAAGATTAGCTCTGAGCTAATATCTGTTGCCAAGCCTCCTCTTTTTGCTTGAGGAAGACCGTTGCTGAGCTAACATCTGTGCCACCCTTCCTCAATTTTGTATGTTGGGCACTCCCACAGTATGGCTTGATGAATGGTGTGTGGGTCCACGCCTGGGATCTGAACCCACAAACCCCGGGCCAGCAAAGTGGAGTGCATGAACGTAACCACTATGCCACTGCACTGGCCCCCAGGGTTGTTGATATTAAAATGAGTTACATGTAAAGCACTCAGAGCAGCACCTAGCACATAGTTAATACTGTCCTACATACAGGGAGCCGTCATCATGACTGTTGCAAAGTGCTCTACAGAATGATTATGATGATTACTTCTTAGACACAGAAGCAAAGTAAGAGTTCTGCTGTGTCTACATGGAGAGGAGCAAACAGGAAGCACTGAGTTTTGCCCTGAACTCCAAGTTCAGGCTTTAAAAAAGAGCCATAAAAATGCCATCTAACTTACGAAGGCCTGGAGTGAGGCAGGCACACCCCTCAATCATCCTGGACAAACATTATCTCCACCCTGCTAATACTTATCTCTTTGGGTGGCTTCTGGGCAAAGGTCACACTAGGCATGATCCTACCGTGCCCAGAGCTTCACCACCGACATCCCTGTACTGAGGGGCTCTGGTTGGGTGGGATGTGTTCAAATGGACAGCTATGGATGCTATCTATTGTCACAAAATGCAGAACCAGTAGAACCAGAGGACAGAACAGGCTGGGCTGACTGCAGCTGTGGGCATCTCTGACCTTTGGTAAGGAAGAGTCGAGTCAGATTCTAGGTCAGAAAGGAAGATTACAGAACTTTGAGGTAGAATGAGGTTCTTTCTTCTCCTTACTCCTTCCCCAGTATATTATACCACCTCACCTTATATTAGCTTCAACTATTCCAGTGGTTTAAAGAGTTCCATGGGCTCTCACATGATCTCTTCTGATCCACACCTCGTGTGGCAGGTGTTGGTATCAATATCCTCAGATGAGAAAACTGAGGCTCAGAGGCATTCGGTGACTTTCTGGAGGTCAGCTGTCTTAGTCACTGAAGGAACCAGGATTCTAAGTGGTGTAGCTCATCTCCCAGTTTAGTCCTCTTTCTGCTACAAAAACACTGACTCATCGCCTGCTCAAAGCAGGCTGAGCAAGTTCACATCCTCAGATTAAGGCAATAGGCTCAGCACCCTGCCGAACACCAAGTTCCAGGGCGTGGGTATGGGTTAGGGGATGGCTCATAATGTGGATTTTGTGTTTCATTCTACTAGTTTTCCCCAAATGGAATGATTCCAACAATACAAATACTAACGAGTGAGGCCTTATAGACCTGAGAGAACTGTCCTTGTTTCCACTCTTTATTTTATCCCAAGGGGAGGTTTCCAAGCTTGCATCATGAGCCCTGAGTCACAAAGACTGCTTAGGTCTATGTCATACCTGTTCACTTTTCCTCAAGTGGAATAAATTTACTTACATTTAGGATTGCTGTGTCTTAGCTTGAGAAATTCTGGGTACATTCAGACACAGAGGGGACGGTGGAGTCATAGAGGATGTGATAAGGAACCAACGTGGGCACCACAGTGCTAAAGTTAAACTGGTGACATACAGTCCACTATGAAGCCTGTGTAATCAAAAATTGGGTGAAACACAGAAACAGAACACAATCATATTTTTATACGATTTTTTAGCAACCTTCCACTTCGTTAAATATCTTGACCTCAGTCTGGGAGCTGCAGCACTACTGAGGCGCATTTGTTTCTGGCAGGTCTGTTTCTTTTAAGGCTGTGCTGCCATCTCCTGGAAAAATTTGGGAATAGCAAGCAACCTCTTGTTCTGGCAGCCATCACTTAGAGGCGGTCCTCCTGGAAGTGAAGGGATGTGGTCCTGCCAGTCTCAACTTGCCGAGGCCTGGTCAGGTCTATTTTCTGATCCTACTGCTTTCCTGATTTTTCAGGGAAGACTTCTAAAATCAGTTTTGAGAAATAAGTTATTTTGTCCAATAATTATATTATTACTAATGATCATCATCTGATGTCGAGTCTGAGGCAGAACTGATAAAATATTTTGGTAACTTCAGCCTTGGACGCATCCACATTTTCCAGAGATCTCTGCTTGCTTCTGGAGTTTGCTGTGTGGAAGGACCGTTGCTTGGTGAGGACGAGGGACTTAGGGCGGAGCTCCTCACAAATGACCCTGTGAATATCTTGGTCCCAAGGGCACTGTTCCACTGACAGAGGCCAGTCATGAGCACGAGGGCCACGTTTTCTCTCGGCTCCGCCCCAACTCTGGATTTACTGTTAGAAAACGAAGTTAAATCTAGATATCAACCCTATCCCTCCTCTGTTGTCACCCCTAATTCTCTTCTCCATTTATTTCTCCTTAGCATTTATTGCCGTTGACATGTTGCTGTATGTATGTTACTCGCTTCTTTTTAATCTTCTGTCTCCTTCCACGATGATGTGAGCTCCGCCACTGCAGACACCTGTCTCTTTGAAAAGTTCACTATGGGATCCTCAGCGCTTAGAGCAGAGCCTGGCACCTAGCAGGTGTTCAAACAGTACCTGTGGAAGAGCGAGGGCCTGGCTGCACCGCCTCACACGGACGGCTGCCGGCGTCCACGCCTCCGCCCCGGCTCCCACGAGGGCTGTCTGCAGAAGGCCGGGGCCCGCCGTCCTCACTGCGACCCCGCAGAAGCTCGGACTCAGAAGCGTCACGCGGCTCCACTCCCGCTGCTGGGATTTCCTCTGTTCGGCCTCTGCTGGAACTGCGTAATGAGGGGCCCTCCTCGTCTCACCACAGCCTCCGCTTTATTGTTGCCCGATGCCGAAGCGGTTGCGCCAGTTTGTTTTCCCCCGGGCCAGCGACGGTTTCTGGGGCACGGCACGCTGAGGGGTGTAGTCCGAACTCCGCCATCGGCATCCAGAGGGCGGCCCACCCGGGAACGGGAAAGGACTACAACTCCCAGAGTGCCCCGCGCCGCCGGGAGCCCTGCGTCCGCCGGGGCTGCGAGGCCGGGAAGGTGCCGGCGCCCCGGCCCTCGCCTGCGGTGAGCGGCACTGTTCGTGAAAGGAACCCGGGGCGGCGCTCCCGGGGCGAGGTGGCGTTGGTCCGCGTCGTGCGCCAGAGGGGCTAGGGCCGGGTACCGCAGGGTCGGCTGTTCGCAGGCCCGAGTGTGGACACGGCCCCTCCTCTTCCTTCCCCGGGCCTTGGCCTCGGGAGGCCCTCGGCGAGCAATGAGGCCTCGCGGTCTTCCCGCCGGCCGGCGCGGCGGCCGCCCCGACGTGCGAGGGGCCCGGCCCTGAGCCCGGCGCTATGAGGAGCGGCGCCCCCAGCCCGGCGGCCCCGCCCCGGGCGCTCGTGGGGCCCCTGCGCAGCAGCGAGCCGGCGCGCGCCGCCCCCGTCCGGTCGGCGGCCGCGGCCCTGCTGGAGGAGGCGGCGGACCTGCTGGTGGTGCACCGGGACTTCGGCGCGGCGCTGCGGACCTGCGAGCGCGCCTGCCGGGCCCTGGCATGCGGCGCCCCGGCGGAGGAGCCCGCGGGCGCGTACGTGCAGGCGCCGCGCGTCTCGGGGGCGGGGGGCCTGGAGCGCGGGAGGGGTCGTGCCGAGGCTGCGCCGCGCGTCGGGGGCGCCGCGCGCTCCTCCCGGGGAGCCTGGGCGTCGTCTTGTGTCCGTTCTCCAGAGGAGGAAAGTGAGGGTCCGCCCCGCGGGCGGGCAGGGGCCGGGTCCTGCCGCAGAGCCTAGGGGCAGCCCTGATCGGGGGGGCGTGGTCGCCGGGAAGAGAGACTGGACCGAGTGTCAGGGATGCAGTCAGCAGCGGGGGAGTCCTCCCCGCCCCCAGGCCGTCCGCTCGCGACCGTGGCGGATGGCGGGAGTGGGTTCAGGGCGGGCGTGGTGTCGCCCGTCGAAGGCCTGCCTGAAAGACTCAGCCCGAGGGAAGCCTCGGCCCCGCGTGGCTCTGCCTGGTGCTGCCGGCCTCGCGGAGCTGAGCGCGTCGTTCCTCGGTGCTGTAAGCTGCGTAGACCGCGCCGGGCGGTGGGGGGTGGCGTCGTGCCCGCCGACCCCGGAGCCGGGGGCCGGAGGGCCCCCTGGGCGGCGCTCGAGGGTCGCGCCCTCCCCTAGGCGGCTGCTACCCTCCCGGACGCGGCGCTCCGCGGGGTCCTTTCCGCCCGGGGCTAGAGGAGGCCTTCCCGTTGTTTTACGCCTGGTTTTACTGCGGAGAAAGGTGTGTGTTGCTTGCTGCTGGAAGGTTTACAGCAACGGTTAACTGCTGGGAAAAGGGTCGTTTCCTCTTGTCGGGGCCCGTGAGACCGATTGCAGTTGTGAGGCCCGCTGGAACCCTAGTGGGGAGGATAGGGGTGCTGGCTGCCGGGGAAGAGAGTCCCAGGGGGAGGTGGGAATGGAAACGCAGGGGAACCGCTACTAAACGCGAGTTGGTTTTTCTGCTGACAGCTCCTTGGAGGTGAAATGCTCCCTGTGTGTTGTGGGGATCCAGGCCCTGGCAGAAATGAATCGGTGGCGGGAAGTCCTGTCCTGGGTTCTTCAGTATTACCAGGCTCCTGAAAAGCTGCCCCCCAAAGTCCTGGAGCTGTGGTAGGTCCTCCCTGCTGACTCGCTGGATCAGTCCAGGAACCAGAGTCTTCATGCTCTCTTCTGAGTCAGTGCCTCTGTCTCCTCTTTGCCGCTTCCCAGCCATTTCCCTCCAAATCTAATTCTTTCCCTATTTTTTTTTTTCAGACCTCAAAACATAGCAAATAAAGGGTGAGGAAGGAAGAATTTAAGAATGGGATAGGGACAAGAGAAAGGGAGGGGACACTGGGAATAGGAGATCTGAAGTGGGATGACAGAAGTTGAATGTGTCAGCTGAGAAAGCTTCTTGCTGCTTCTTAGGAATTCCTAATTCTTGTCAATGTCAGCCTGCAGCAGGGAAGGGCTGGAGGGTGGAGGGGAGGACTTGGATAGGAAAAGTGTAGTGGTTATGAGAGATGAAGCGCTGTGCAGCACTGACTGTTCTTTTTTTGTGGATTGTATTATTTGGGGCTGCAGTGTTCTTTTATACAGCAAAATGCAAGAGCCTGCAGCCATGCTGGAAGTGGTCCGTGCCTGGCTCCAAGACCCAGACAATCAGGGCCTTCCAGAATACAGAGCCTTGGTAGAACTTCACCTGCAGCGGGTTCTGCTGCCTCTGGGCTGCTTGTCGGAGGCTGAGGAGCTAGTGGTGGACTCTGTAGCCTTCAGTGATGAGCAGCGGCTGGATGCACTCCAGGCCATTAGCACAGCGAGGGAACAGCAGAAACATGAACACTCTGGCTCTGAGGAGGCCCAGAAACTAAACCAGGAAGGTAGGACATTATCCTTCTGTGGCTTCTGTAAAGTGGAGTTGTGGGCTTTCATGGAGTTGAGGTCCATCATGACATTCCTGGGAGCTTGGGAGCAAGTCTTTGTATGAGTAACTTCCAAATCACAGAATGGGAAACCTGTTGAGTTCCTTAGAAAGCCAAGCCAACATGGCGGTGGAAGGAGAAGCCCCATATAGACAGGTGGTGCCGGCCGGGTCTCAGAACCTTGGCTCTTGTCTCCTGAAAGTCACCTGCTCCTTGGAATCCTCTCATTAGATCTTTTCCCTCCACCGTGCTGGCCTAGGTGGGATATTACTCCTCCTTTGAATGCTGGCCCAAGTACAGACACAGCTGAGGTGTGCTTGGGATAGTCCAAGGAAATAAGCAACTAACACGATAAGTTGGTGACTTGACTTATGAGATGAAGAGTATGTCTCCTCAGCTTGGGCCCCCCTGGCCCGCATCCTATCTGCCTACACTTACTAGACATCTTGGATGTCTTCTTCAGTGATTGATGTCCACCATCTTCAGGGGCAGCCCACCTCTGCCCATTAGAGTGCAGTTTTATAAAATGACTTCTATAGGCAAGCCACCTCACGACCCACCACCACACACCTGGCTGGCATCATACAAGGGTTCCTACACAGCGTTGGGTTGGGTGTGGGAGTTGTTTTTTTGCAAAGAGACTTTAAAAGGTCTTCTAGTCTAGACCCTTCCCTGGTCTTGAATCCTCCTCATCCCTTTCCCTGGAGTGATCATCTAGTCTGCATATGAGTACCTCCAAGGACAGAAAATTCACCAGCTCCTGAAGCAGCTCATTCCATCTCTGGACAGTTCTGTAGGGAAGTTCTTCCTGATGCTGAATTTAAGCTTTTCTCTTCGTATTTTTTACCCACTGATCCTTGTTTTTTTTCTTGGTAATGTGGACAATAGGCCTAATCCCTTTTTTTACTTGAAAGCCCTTTGCCTATTAGGAGACTTGAATCCTGTTCTCCAAAATGTTTTTCTTTGCATCCTTAAGAGCATGAACTTGTTGAGATAGGATTACTTCTTTGTAAACAAGTTGTTGGCTTAGGGGATTCCCTGTGGCTACCCAAGCCCTCTGCTCTTCGATTCCCTGGGGAGAAATTAGGGAGGAAAGGGATTTGATGGCAAGTTCAGTACCTTTTGCTCAACTCTAAGCTCAGAAGCAGGGAGCTGATTCTCATGACTTATGCTGAAGTTATGCTCTCTCTCCCTGACAAGGCTCCTCCTCCCACAAATTTCTGTCACTACTGATGTCTCTTCGCCGGCTTTGGGACTTTGTAGTGAGCCACTTCTTTTCCCTGCCCTTCAAGAAGAGCCTTGTGGCTGCCTTGATCCTCTGCCTCTTGGTGGCAAGGTTTGATCCAGGTGAGTGAAGCCTGCCTCTGCCCCACCCTTCCTGGGGAAGGGGCAGTTGATGGGCTGGGCCTGTGGGAACCCTCCCGGGGGTGGAGGTACCTCCTGAGTATCTTCTACAAGGAGCATTGCTGGACCCGAGCAAGAGTCAGCCCCAACCCACAGAGAAGGAGATTGGTCTAATCCTGGAGTCCCTGAGAGCAGCCTGGAGAAAAGTCCATTCTATCCTGCTGGCCCTTGAATGTGCACTCTGGCTCATTTAGCCATCTCCTTTATCCAGGGGTGAACTCTGAGTAGAACCTCAGAATTTAAAAAAGAAAATCTTATCATAATGTCTAAAAAAACTGTGTTAATTTAAAACATATTAAATTGTAGAAATACATATACATTTTAGAAAATGTGGAAAATAGAGAAAAGTATGAAGAAGAAAACAGAAGTCACCTATATGCCTGCTATTGTAATGGTTATACTTTCAGTCTTTTTCTATGGATATAGATGCAGTTTTGCATGTCATAGATATTCTTTAAAGCATAGCTTTAAATGGCTAAATAATATTCCAATTTACAGAAGCTTCCGTAATTGATTTCATAACTCCCTCTTGTTGGACATTTGCTTGTTTCTTATTCTGTCTTCTGTTGTGCTGTGAAGGAGACATGAGCTTCCTAAGTGCTCTTGGGAATGGCCCTCTTGTTTCCTGAGGATTAATTCCTCAGAAGGCTGAGCACTGGGCCAGAGGTTAGGCAGGCGCTCACTTTTTTAGATTTTTTTTGTGTTACTCTGTGTGAGTTGTGATGTAATCTCTACTTTCCTTGTGAATTTAGACTTAGAATAGAATTACATAACTTTCAAAACTGAACGGAAAGAGGCCGGCCCCATGGCCTAGTGGTTAAGTTCAATGTGCTCTGCTTCGGCAGCCTGGGTTTAGATCCTGGGTGTGGAGCTACACCACTAGTTGGAGGCCATGCAGTGGCTCACATACAAAGTAGAGGAAGATGGGCACAGATGTTAGCTCAGGGCCAGTCTTCCTCAGCAAGAAGAGGAGGATTGGCAGGAGTTAGCGCAGGGCTAATCTTCCTCAAAAAGAAAAAGAACCATAAAAAAAAATTCTCTAAATTTTTATCAAGTCTCTGGAATAAAGCAGAAAGTCAGAGGGTAGACAGGAACAAACACGAACTATCCTTAGCTTTCCTGAGAGCTAATGAGGGATTCTTCCTACAAGAGACAGAGCTGTTCAGCCAGCACTCCTGCTTAGTGTTCAGCAAAGGGGTTAAAAGACGAGTGTGAGCTGTGCACAAAGAGCTCACTGAAGGAGAGAAAGGACTGTGGGGACACGGGAAGAGCTAAAGATTAAACCAAAAACTTGCAGTTTTGAAAAGAGACAAACTGTTTGTGTGACTTGTAGTCACTTTTCTCTCTGGTTCTTAGGATTCCCAACCAAAAAAGAAAATGAAGGGACTAGAATAAAGGGTTTCCAGTTTTTTTTGCCAAGCGGTGCCATGTTCGCACCCGGGATCGGAACCGGCGAACCCCGGGTCGCTGAGAAGTGGAACATGTGAACTTAACCACTGCGCCACTGGGCTGGCCCCATTTTTTATGGTTCTTATAAGCCCTTTAGTCTCATAAACGCTGGTCTCCTAAGTGGGGACGGCAAGGGGCCATTTGAGTTTGCTGTTTCCAAGTGTCCTCAGAGCGTTTTCAAAGCGCCCTGGCCTTACGGGCCTAACCTCGGTAGCAGTCTCGTGAGCTAACTACTGCCAATCCTGTTTTTGCTGAGGAAGACTGGCCCAGAGCTAACATCCCTGCCCATCTTCCTCTACTTTATATGTGGGACGCCTACCACAGCATGGCTTGCTAAGCAGTGCCATGTCCGCACCCGGATCCGAACCAGTGAACCCTGGGACGCCGAAGTGAAACGTGCAAACTTAACCACTGCACCACCAGGCCGGCCCCGACATT
Source organism: Equus asinus (assembly GCF_041296235.1). Lineage (NCBI taxonomy): Eukaryota > Metazoa > Chordata > Mammalia > Perissodactyla > Equidae > Equus > Equus asinus. Next base: position 11,310,617 of record NC_091811.1, on the reverse strand, counting down.
TTTCTTTTTAAGAAAGAAAGAACAAAAAATCACTTAAAATCAGTAATTCAAATAAGGAAAACAAACAAACTAGCTCAGCTCTAATTCCAAAGAGGTAGATTTTACTTCATTTTATTTTCAATATAATGTACTTATGATAAAAAATAGGTAATACTGTCACTTGGCTCTAAATTTAAACGATGCAGAAAGGAATGTAGTGAAAAGTCTGTTTCCAAATTTATCTCCCCAGAGGTAGCCACCATTACCAGTTTTTGGTATATCAAAAAGTTAGATTAAGGGGCTGGCCTGGTGGCGCAGCAGTTAAGTGCGCACGTTCCGCTTCATGGTGGCCTGGGGCAGGAGTTAGCTCAGGGCTAATCTTCCTCAAAAAAAAAAAAAAGGTTAGATTAAAACATAATAAGTTTGGATCTTTTTCTCAGCAAACTTAAGGTCACTGTAATCCAAGTGAATAAAATATATCCCAGAGAATATATCCTAGAGAAAGTGAGATTCTTTACTGGGGAGGGGAGGAGGAGCAAATAACGTTAAGCATCAAAATATGCTTTAAAAACCGTGCTGTCTCCAAAGGCACTGGAGTTTCTGAGGGATGGGTGTGGGCTACGGGAGGAGGAGGAGGGAAAGAAGGCACACTGACCCGTCTCCCCTTTTCCCTGCAGCTTCTCCGTCTTCCCTGCCCTTCCTCTACAAGCTGGCGCACATCTTCCATCGGATCCGGGAGGCCGTGTCTTCTCCTCTCTGCCAGCTTCCCATCCAGAACTGAGTGGTCTTCCTCACTCACCTCACTGCCCCTCAGGTCTGCTGCGGCAGGGGCGAGTGACTCATCCATGGCAGCATGTTTCCTTTTGCTGGCTGGTTCCCTGTAGGAGTGGAGCCAGCCTAATTCTAGAAAGAGCTGATCCAGTCAGATGAACTGTATCTTGCTGCCTGAATGCTCTTCCTCTCGCACCACACTTTGGCTGGCCTTGGTAGGTAATGTGGAAATGGAGTGGGTCTAGAGGGCACAGGTCCTCCAGAAGAGTCACCTCTTATTCCCAGTGGCTCCTTGTGAAGGAGGAGTTTGGAAAAGGAGAGTGCATTCCTGAACATTCCATCTTCTTGGCAAAGGCAAAGGGCTGATTTTTTAGGTCAGGGTGTTAATGAAACTGGAAGTTCAGGAAAACCCTGATGGAGTGACCCTTGGCCTTTCACTTCCTTGGAAAACTTCCTCTGAAAATCACCCCAGAGGGTAGGCCCTTGATTAGGCAGAGTGAGATCTGAGAGAGCCTCTTTCTTTTCTATGCTCCTCTCCACAGATCCGGTCTAGGTATCAATATACCATCCCCATGGTTTTGTGATGGGCTTGAAGCTGCTTGGGCCTTCTCTGTTCAGACCAGCACCTGGCTTTCGGAACCAACCAGGTGCCCGGTGAAAACAGAGTGAGGCTCTTCAGCCCCATCACTGGGTAAAGTGATCCTGCATCGTGCCTCTCGGGCTGCAGCTCGATTTCCCATGTCGTCCGTGGCCAAGCCCTGCTCTGTGACACTTGGTGTCTCCGCCTGCCCTCTCCCTCCCATCAGCCGTTCCCCTGCTCTGCAGTAGTAGTTTTGTGCTTTGTCCAACAGCTGTTTCCCAGGTTCTGCCTGCGTCCTTGCCTCCTTGGTACACTCCTTGACTGCTGGTTCTTCCCTTTCTGTGTCCTCTTGTTCTACTTCTGGTTTCTTGTTTGTATAATGCACAAGTGTTTCTGCTCGTGGGGTCTTGAAAACTAGGCCAGCCTCAGAGGCTGCTGAGCTGAAAATGGAACTGGGTAATCAGGTGAGCTGGAAGCAAGGTGCGGAGTGGGTTGGGCAGAAGGCAGACATGGGTTTTGAAGGCAACGAACAATTTATTCGTTATTGTCGGGAGGAGGCATCGGGGCCTTGGCATTTTGAGTATAGCTGAATGTTTCAGTGTTTTCTGTCACTGGCCAAAGGATCTTACATGTTTCTGTGCAAGTAAATGTAGAACACTACCTTGCTGTCAGGTGTGAAAGGCTTCCCGCAGGAGCCAGCCTTTCTGCAGTGGCAGTCCCGCAAGCGCCCCTGCTGGGACCTCTGTCAGTGTTGAGGTCAAGAATATGGGAGGTGCTTATTAGCTTTTCATAGGCTGATTTTTAGCAGTTGCAAGTCAACAGCTTCTCTTTAGTAAAAGGGATAGAGTAAGTGAACTTCACAGGCCCGTGGAGATTAAGTCCCTAAGCTGTGGTCCAACTCTGTAGAAAACAAATCTATGCTTTTACATATAGGCTTTTAAATAGAGTTAAGAACCTTGAGAGGAAGGGAGATGGGTGAGCTTTGAGATCTCTCCTTTAGAAAGATTTTTTAAAATGAAAATCTGGTCCTGTTCACTACGCTAGATAAAACTCTTTAACGAATTCCCATGGCCTATAGGATAAAACCCAGATCCTTTTTTTTTTTTTTTTTTTTTTTTAGGGAAAGAGCTGAGAGTTAGTATTTTTTTTTTTTATGCTTTTTTGGTGAGGAAGATTGGCCCCAAGTTAACATCTGTAGCCAATCTCCCTCTTTTTTTTCCTCCCCAAAGCCCCAGTACATAGTTGTATATCCTAGTTGCAGGTCATCCTAGTTCTTCTGTGTGGGACAGTGCCACAGTGTGGCTTGATGAGCGATGCTAGGTCTATGCCTAGGATCCGAACTGGTGAACCCTGGGCCGCTGAAGTGGAGCCTGTGAACTTAGCCACTTGGCCATGGGGCTGGCTCCAAAACCCGGATTCTTCTTCATGGAGTTTAAGGCCCGTTAGGCACTGGTTTGGGCTGACACTTCCACTTTCATGTGAGGCCTCTGTTCCTTATGCATGCTGCCCTCTGGCTGCTCAGCCAGTCATAGGTTCTGAACACTGCGCGTTCTCTCACATTTCCGTGCCTTTTGTACTTGCTGTTCCTTTTGGAAGGTCCAGCCTTCCTCCTTGCCTGATGAGTTCCTCGACCTTCCAGACTTACTCAAGGGTTACTCCTGGGAATCCTTTCCCCATGTCCCCTGCTTCTAGGCCCTATTTCATATCCCTTCTGTGGTAGTGACCCAGTGGCCTTATAATTGTGAAGTTCCTTACTGCCTCCAGTAACTGTGAGCTCCTTGAAGCTGGGGACTGTGGCGTGTTGCAGTGTTTGAGTTGGGTCTGGATCCCTGCCCACCTCTCACAAGGCGTGGGACTGCTGGAAAGTGACTTCACCTTTTGGTCTCAGTGTTCTCATCTGCAGTATAGTTCTTTTCTCATAGGGACTTTTGGATGAGTAAATGAGATCCTGCTTATGGAGTGCTTAGCATGTTATCCTGTCCCAAGTAAGAACTCCCGTGAAGGGTAGCTGTCTCCCCATTGCCCAGCTGAGTGCCTGGAGGTTAGAAGGTGTTTAGAGGTGTTTAAATGAGTGAGTTGATATGATTGGCATGACAAGAGGTCTCTGCTTTTGGTGAGCCTGTGGGTTTTGTATTGTGAAACCCTGAGTATACAGAAGACCTGACTGTGCCCAGCTCACTTTTCTGTTCTCTCCTGAAGTTCTCCAGTACTGTTCTGCTTATAGGCCTCTCAGTCCTCTGTTTTATGTTTGTCTTGAACTCTCCAGTGTTGTCTTCCGAGTCAGACAAGGACCTCAGAGCCAAAACTGCTCCGATGACGACCTTTTCTGAGGATGCAGGTTGGTGCTCATATCCGTCTTCAACTCTGGGCTTAACAGGGTCAGAAGCAAAAGGAGGGCTTCCTTGTTAGATGTCCACCTGCGCTGTCTAGTACGCTAGCCGTTAGCCACAGATGGCTTTCGAGCACTTGAAGTGGAGCTGGTCCAGATCAAGATGTTCTGTAAATGTAAAATATACACTGGATCTTGAAGACTTAGTACTGAAAAAAGAATGGAAACAATGATTTTTATATTGATTGCATGTTGAAATGATAATATTTTAGATAGATTGGGTTAAATAAAATCTATTAAAAATAATTTCACTTGTTTCTTTTTACTTCTTTTTTGTGGGGCTACTAGAATGTTTAAAATTACATATGTGGCTCGCATTATATTTCTGTCGGACAGCACTAGTGAACACACCCAGTACACATCAGGTTCAGAGGGGATGGGACTCAGAGAAGCAGCATTGTATGGTGGAATTTGGGGATGGTAGATCTGGAACGATCATCTATTATAGCCCCCTTCTCTTTCAGTTGAGGAAATTGAGACCCAGAGGGGTGAAGAGATTTGCCCCGTCACAAAGCCTGAATAAGACCAAGGTCTCCTGACCCTCAAGTCTAGAGTTCCTTTCACTTCCCCAGGATTCTGCCTCACTTGCCCTAAAATCAGTCACTCTTGAAGTTCACTGTTAAAATGCAAGTGTGTCTGGGAGTGGTAACTTCAGTTGGGGTTGATTAGTTCTACAGGGTTGTGAGAGAATACGACATAGGACAGATGTTTAAAATTTTGGGGTGCTGAGGAGAGCAAGAATGGGTAATACTCCTCCGTTTGGTGGTCAGATGGGAGGCCGGGAAGGATGAGGTGAGGTGGAGAGGAGAAATTAGGCTACTGTGGGTCATCATAGGGATGGAGGTGGGTGGCTGCAGAACAGATGGTGCCAGAGGAGGATGTTGGATTCCGCCTCCAGAACGGGAGTTTGAAGGGACTGAGGAATTATTTCATAGCTTTGTGCAGCTGTTTGCATGTGTCTGTATGCAGACTATTTTAAAAATATATTCGAGTTTTATATAAATGGTCCAAAATTCAAAAGTTGTAAGAGGGAAGTCATGGAAAAGAAAGTCTTTTTTCTACCCTGTTGACATCTCCCAGTTTCCTGCCCAGAGTCCACACCGGTGCCAGTCTGTCTATCCTTCCAGAGCTAATCTCTGGTAGCAAGCTTTCTCTTACACAAATGATGGCATACCACACTGCCACACTTTTTTTTTTTGAGGAAGATTAGTCCTGAGCTACATCTGCCACCCGTCCTCCTCTTCTGAGGAAGACAGGCTCTGAGCTAACATCTGTGCCCATCTTCCTCTACTTTATAAGCGGGACACTGCCACAGCATGGCTTGACAAGCAATGCATAGATCGCACCCGGGATCTGAACCGGCGAACCCCAAGCTGCCGAAGTGGAACGTGTGAACTTAACTGCTGCGCCACCAGGTTGGCCCCTGTGCCACACATTTTAAAAAGTGTGCTTAATCTTGAATGTTTATTCCTCATCAGCTCATGTAGAGCTGCCTCGTTCTTGTTAGCTATATGGTATTCCATTATATGAGAGGCTCACAGGGTATAAACCCTGCACCTTTTCTCTTTCTCTCTTTTTTTTTACTTTTTAAAAAATTGAGTTCATAATAGTTTACAACATTGCGAGGTTTCAGTTGTAGATTATTATTTGTCCATCACCATATAGGTGCTCCCCTTCACCTGCTCTGCCCTCCCCAGCCCCCTTCCCCTGGTAACTACTGACCTGTTCTCTTTGTCCGTGTGTTTGTTTATCTTCCATATATGAGTAAAACCACACGGTGTTTGTCTGTCTGGCTTATTTTGCTTAACATAATACCCTCCAGGTCCATCCATGTTGTTGTGAATGGGATGATTTTGTCTTTTTTATGGCTGAGTACTATTCCATTGTATATATATACACCGCGTCTTCTTTATCCAATCATCGGTTGATGGGCACTTGGGTTGCTTCCACGTCTTGGCTATTGTGAATAATGCTGCAATGAACACAGGGGTGCATAAGTCACTTTGAATTGTTGATTTCATGTTCTTTGGATAAATACCCAGCATTGGGTTAGCTGGGTCATATGCTATTTCTATTTTTAGTTTTTTGAGAAAGTTCCATACTGTTTCCCATAGTGGCTGCACCAGTTTGCATTCCCACCAGCAGTGTATGAGGGTTTTCTTTTCTCCACATCCTCTCCAACATTTGTTATTTTTAGTCTTGGTGATGATAGCCATTCTAATGGGGGTAAGGTGATATCTTAGTGTAGTTTTGATTTGCATTTTCTCTGATGATTAGTGATGTTGAACATCTTTTCATGTGCCTATTGGCCATCTGTATATCTTCTTTGGAAAAATGTTCAGTTCCTCTGCCCACTTCTTTTGATTGGGTGGCTTGTTTTTTTGTTGTTGAGTTGTGTGAGTTCTTTATGTATTTTGGAAATTAACCCCTTGTCAGATATATGATTCGCAAATATTTTCTCCCAGCTGGTGGGTTGTCTTTTTTTTTTTTGTTCCTGGTTTCCTTTGCCTTGCAGAAGCTTTTTAGTCTGACAAAGTCTTATTTGTTAATTTTGAGTAGACATGGTATTCGAAAAGATGCTGCTAAGACCAATGTCAAAAAGTGTACTGCCTGTATTTTCTACTAGGAGTTTTATGGTTTCATCTCTATAGGACATGAAATGCTTTCTGTTCATTCCAACAACCCTGTTAAAAAAAAACCCATGAAAATAAAATTATCTATATTTTCTGTTCGATATACATTGATTTTTTATTATAAATACATCTCTGTTACTTTGAGTTCTGCAGTTTTCTTCATTTAATATCATCATCTATTCAGTTTCCACCATCATCTGCTTCCTCACTATATGTCTGTGTTTCCTATGGCAGCTGTAAGAAATTGCCACAAACTATGGGGCTTAAAACAACAGAAATTTCTTCTCTCACAGTTCTGGAGCCCAGGAGTCCAAAATCCAGGTGTCTCTCTGAAGGCTCTGGGGAGAATCCTTCCTGTGGTCTTCCAGCCTCTGGTGGCTCTGAGGGTCCTTGGCTTGTGGCAGCATAACTCCAATCTCTGTCTCCATCTTCACTTGGCCTTCTTCTGTGTTTTTACGTCTTCTCCTTGTCTGTCTCTTACGAGGGCACTTGTCATCGAATTTAGGACCTACCCTAATCCAGGATGACCTCATCTTGAGATCCTTAATTACATCTGCAAAGACCCTCATTCCAAATAAGGTGACGGTCTGAGGTTCCAAGTGGACATATCTTCTGGGGGCCACAATTCAACCGCTGACTCCCTGTGCAGTATTTGTCAGCCATTTCATTTTTTTCCAGCTTTTTGCTAATATGAATAACAGCTCTAACAGATTGCATATGAAAATGCTGTAAAACAGCACTGTTATTTTCCTTGTGTGTTGTTTTCTTGGGATAGTTTTTCAAAGTGTATTTGCAACATAAATGGTGAGAAGAGTTTTCTAGCTCGTTTAACGTACTGCCAGGGGGTCGTCCAGAAAGACTGGATCACTTTGCAATTGCCATAGCAATAGGTGAAATAACTGAAAAAAAAAAAAGACAGTTCAACCAATTGTTTCAGTGTCTGACAGGAGGGAAATATCCAAGTGAAGAATTAACCCTATATAGAATACCAAGGCCTCAGGGAGAAGAAGATAATGACCCACCTGCTTTCTTTCCTCTGGAGCCACTTTATCCCAGACGATCTGGCAGCTGAAGCAGGTGGTTATTCCATCTGTAACAGAGCCTTAGAGGCAGTGAGGTTAAGGGCTTCAGTGCTGGCCTCTGATCAGCTTGACCAATTTATGAAGAAGAGTTTTTTCTTAGTTCCCCAACCTCAGCCTTCTCTGCACTTTGCTACTCTGTCCTTGACCCCCAACCTAATCACTCACTGCCTCACGTTCTCATTGCCTCATCTTTCTGCTGAGTTCTATGTTACTGACTAATGTTAGCCTAAAGGGGAGGTGAGTTTAACAAGGATCAAAAGCTGAAGCTATGAAGACAATGCTCTGAAAGGTGCCATTTCTGACATCAACCCGTTGGGAGGAGTGAGTGGAGGGAAGAATCGGGGCCAGTAGGAAAATATTGCCTTCCCCAATGTAAGACAAAACAACCCAGACTCTCCAAGGTTGATTTTGGAAGGACACCTGCCTGGAAGAAGGGCCGGCTGGATTATGTGGCTCCAAATTTGTCCCAAGATCACCTTTTCTTTGGTGGTCTCTTGATCATGGCTGCTGCAAGCACGCAGCCTTAAAAGGGGAACCACTTTATCTGTGATTACTGTGGCCAAAGATGCCCACCTTTTCTTTCTCTTAGTCCCCTGTAGCATATGAGAAACAAGCTTGGAATATTAATATTTAAATATGAGTGTACTTAAAACTAGGGGTAACCAAAGTAAAATAAATACAGCAAATACCTACATCTAGATAATCCGATTATCAAATGTAGTCTGCTCTCTCAAACTCACAGGCTCCCCTCAGCAGTGTGGGTGCTTGGAAATTAACATGTTTCATGCGTCTTTTCCTCTGGGCTCACGGTCTCCCTCCACATCGTAAACTCCATCTTTAACGCCTATCCACTGGAGCAGCAGCCTAGGAATGTGGAGTCTCAAAGTCTAAGCTAAGAGAATGAAGACAAGCCCTCTGTGTCTCAGGTTTGCCTTTCCAGTTCCAGTTTACAGGTGATGATGAAACATCTGAGCTCAGCTTCTGGGGTCAGACTCCCTGAGTGCAAACCCCAGGTCCATCTCTTACCAGTTGTGTAATCAGGAACAAGAGTTAACATTTCTAAATCTCAAAATGCTTCATCTGTAAAATGGAGATAATAGAAATTTTAATTTCAGAGGTTTGTTGTGAGGAGTAAAAGAGGTAAGCCCTTAGCACAGTGTTTGGCACCTAGAAAGTGTTCAGTGTTGGCATATTGTATAAATAACAGGTATATAAATATCATGAAGACCAACTCTTCTCCTGGGTGATTGATAGAAATTACCCCCTATGCAAATGGGTGTGGTTCAACTTTTTATAATTAGTGTATTGGAGAATATGACCCCATAGCACAAAAACTCATGCAAGAAGAAATACACTCACACATAGTACCTGGAATGTAGAGGAGGTGGAGTTATTTCTTTACAAGGCCTAAATCACACCGTGTGTGATTGCTTTCTCATAAATAGCCTGGATTTGACTTCAGTTTTACCACCTGCAAAAAGGGAACTGTATTTGTCAGGGTTCTCCAGAGAAATAGAACCAAGAGGAGATATATCCTGTTTATATCTATTTCTATATCTATATCTATATCTATATCTGTATCTCTATAGGGAGAGGGAGAGAGAAGGAACTGGCTCATGTGATGATGGAGGCTGAGAAGTCCGAGATCTGCAGTCAGCAAGTTGGAGACCCAGGAGACCTGAGGGTGTAGGTTCCAGTCTGAGGTCAGGAGAAGACCGACGTCCCAGCTGAAGCAGGCAGGGAGGCAGCCTTCCCTCTGACTGGCCTTTTTGCTCTATTCAAGTCTTCCGTTGATTGGATGAGGCCCACCCACCTTAGGGGGCCAATCTACTCGACTCAAATCTGTCGATTCAAATGTTACTCTCATTCAGAAACACCCTCACAGACACATCCAGAATAATGATTGACCAAATGTCTGGGCATCCTGTGGCCCAAGAAAGTTGACACATAAAATTTACCATCACAGGGACTATAAAAACGTGTCCTTCCTTCTTTCCAAACTTCTCAGGGAGAGAAGAAGTATCAATGAGATCTGGGTTGCCACAAGTCAAATAATTGTAAGACGGAGGACTTAAAAACCGAAAAGAAGTAAACATTTTTTTATTCCAAAGACTCTTAAGGCCACTGTCTTAGTCTGCTCCATAACAAAATACTGCACACTGGGGAGTTTAAACCACAGAAGGTAATTTTCTTACAGCTCTGCTGGCTGGGAGTCCAAGATAGGCCCAGCAGGGTCTGTGTCCGGTGAGGCCTCTATCCGTGGCTGGTAGACAACCACCTTCTCTCTGTGTCCTCATGTGGCCGTCCTCTGTGCATGTGCACTCCTGGGCTCTCATAAGGACATCAGTCCTACTGGAGCAGGGCCCCACTCTTATGACCTCATTTAACCTTAATTACCTCCTAAAGGCCTGTCTTTAAATACAGTCACACAGAGGTTTAGGGCTTCACCATATGAATTTTTTTGGAACCCAAAGATACTATATCCCACATCTATGTTGTAGCCTTGGCTCCCTACAGCCCTAAACCCCATAAAGGGAAAGATGATGAAGTTCAAAGGGCATTATCATAAGGATAGGCAATCGAATACAATCATAATCACCAGCATTGTCATCATTTTTATCCCGAGACATTAAGAACCTGTTCATAATGTATTTGCTGGTTCATAAAGAGAACTTGAAAAATCAGTTTATTAAGCAATGTTTATTGAGTGTCTTTGATGCACTCAACTAGCTACTTTTGATAGAGAGGTCACTAAGATGAATAACACAACACTAGCCTTCAAGGTGTTCCAGTTTTGGAGGAACACTCGCACACTCCCACATATCTAGAATCCACCCCAAAACAGAAAGTGATAAATGTAATGGAAGAAGTAATAGAATGTGCTATGGGAGTCTGGAAGAGAGAGAAATATGTAGTTAATAATAGTCATCATCCCTTATTGAGCATTTACCATTTGCTTGGCAGTTAGCTTAATCATGATTCTCAATTTTCGGGATCTTACATTATAAGAAAGACAAAAATTCAACTCATAATTTACTAAGTACTCTGGGTATCAATGGGTAAAGCGCTGTGTTTGTGTTTGGTACTCTCTCAGATGCAAAGATGATTAAGACGTGCCCTGTCTTCTGGAAACTCATAGTATAAATAAAAAAATATACAAATGGGTAGTCAGCAGAACAAATTGCTATATAAATAAAGAAAAAAGTGTTCTCATTCTCTACTGGCCAGAGATAGGCATCTCTTAGGAACAGAAGAGAAGGTAGATCTGTGTCTGTGGCCTGAAAACTTGGAGTCACCACGTCCGGTTGGAGCAGCTCTGTGTGGCAGTGTCTTGCAGAAAAGCCATGAATTTCCCTGGAGTGACTTGGTTGGTGGTCAGGTGCCTGAGGAAGTGTGAGAGAAGGTGGAAGCAGGGTTACCGGTTTCAACATGGGTTGGCCCTGGTGGGGAATTTTGCAGTGAGTCCAAAAGACCATAATCATCCAGCCCACCACTAAACTGGGGGGAGGGGACAGGAATGTGGAGGAAGATTTAATAAAGTGGCCAAAATCTAAAGTGTGAAGTCGGACCCAGTTCCCCCTACTCCTCTCCAACTAGAGGGAGAGTAGGGGAAATCCCTTGCTCTTCAGCATCGTTTGTGGCCACCAAGAGGAGGTCCTATTACTGGCCAAAGAGGCAGCGAGAACTCTGATATCATCCTGTACGTTTTGGGCTTAAACGTAGGAAGAGGGGAGTGTGATAAGTGGATCAGGAAAGAGATTTGAAAATAACGGTGGAGAGGTGGTGCACACCGACAGAGTAGCTGAAACGGGAACAGGGGAAGTATGGAGCACCTGCTGTGTGCCGGGAGCTTTATGTACCTTAGCTCATTTGATTCTCCAAGGACCGGGTAGGCCTTGATGGAGGTAGAAACAGGCTTCCAGAGCAGCGGCTCAACAACTTGCTCACGCGAGCTGAGCCTGGAACCTGTTCCTCCTCCAGCGAGCCTGGCGCTATCCCCGCACTCTCCTGGGCTGAGGGTGACTGCAGTCAACGAATCTTCACCAGGTGCCTTTCCTGCCTGGGCCAGTCCTTCCCGGCGGCGCTAGTGTTTGACAGCAGGGAGAGAATGAAAGTCTGGGGAGCAATGAACATTTTGTCTAACAACATTAACACATTTCTCTCCTAAGCAGCTGGAATTACAATGGCCGATCTCACAGAGGGCAGGAGACGCTGTGGTAAAAAGACTGCCCCCGGGTGCGGCGGCGAGGAGCCCGCCGCGCAATTCGCACCGCGCACAGCACCGGCGATGGAGAGGCTGGACGGAGCAGGCCGGGCAGGGCCGGCGGGTGCCGGAGATTTGAGCCGCCGGTGGGGGCGGGAGGAGCAATTGTGACCCGCCGGGTCCCACCCCTCCCCGGGCACTGTGATGCTGCAGGGCAGCTGCTGGCCCAGCATGTCTCTCCCCGTCCCCCTCCCGCCCAGTGTGTCACAACAGCGGAGGCGGCCGTATCTGGAGCAGTTGGGGTGGGCAGGCCCAGCGAGGAGGCGAGCCGGCGAGGAGAGCGGCCGCGATGGTGAGCTTTCTGGGGCTGGGGCAGAGGCCTGGTGCAGGGGCCCGGGGACCCGGGGCGCGGGGCAGGCGCCGAGCCGAGTGGAGAGCCGCGTCTTCGCGGGCTAACGGATCGAAGTCTCCCCGGGGGCGGTGTCCATTCAGGGTCGAGGGGGTCCGTACCCTCGGGCAGAGGACGCCTGGTGCCATTACCCTTTTCTGTAGAGGGAAAGTAGAGACCTGGGGTGAGTTGCCTCTCAAAGGGACCTAAGGGCGATTTGCGCAAGCGGGTGAGAGGAGGGAGGACATGGGGAACCAGGTGAAGAAGGGGTGAGATTCTGAGGGATCCCTGGACAGGCAGGCGGCTCAAGGACCAGGTGGGGAGAAAAGGGGGCACTCCAGGGATTCCAGATGGTTGGGCTGGGCATGGGCATGGGCAGCTGGGTATGTGGGCGCAGTCAGGTCCCCAAGCCCAGCCAAATGGGAGAGGGGACTCAGGGCATCTCAATCCCCCAGGCCTGGGGTCGTCCTCCTTGCTTGTCCAGGCCATCTGCTTGAGTTTGAGGCTCTTACAGCTTGAGGGCGCCCAGCTTCCCAGGCACCTGACACTCACGCCAACTCCCCAGTGTCCAGCGGTCAAAGTCAGAAGGACTTTGGCACACAGAAATCTCCCTCCTGAAAGGCAGGAGGCCTCAGACTTCTCATTTTGTTTCCTGCCTGCCTCAGGGGCTCTGCAGCGGCTCCTTTCCCCTCTCAGGCCTCTGTCTCCTTTCGCAGATGCGGATCTTACTTTCTGGAAAGGGCCTCTCCAAACTCCCCGATTCCACCCTCTAGAGCCCCCTTTACCCTCCACATCTGGGGGTCTGTAGAATTCGCCTCCAGTCCACTTCTCTGTACTCCTGGAAACCCAGAGACCTTGCCTGGCATTTTGGCAGCAGGGAGGTGGGATGAAAAGGTGGGTGGGGGAAGGGGAGTGGGAGAAGCATGTCTGGCAGGCCAAGGTCAGTTCTCTGGGCACTCCTGCTGCAGGTGTCAGTGACCCAGCAGGCCAGGCGAGAACCCTCCCTCCTCCCCGGCCTCTGCTCATTTTGGAAAGTGCCCAGGGCTTTCTGGCTCTAGCCCCAGCTCTGCTGGTTCTAGCTCCAGGTCTGTCCAGCACTCTCCCTCTCCTGAGCATGCTTCCAGACATACCTGGGAGCTTGAAGAACCTGAGGAATATTGGGGAGAATGGCCAGAGGAATCCACTCCTGCCTGAGGTCGCTCGTGTGGGGGAGAACATGCCCAGAGCTGGGAGTTAAGAATTTTGGCTCCTGGCTCTGCAGCTAGCCGGTGACTTGGAGAAGGTCACTTAACCTCTCTGGACTGGTTTTTCTCATCTACAAAGTGAAGAGAGGTTATAGTTCAAATTTCCAAAGCTCTACCTAGTTTTACAGTTTTAAACTTTTTATTATGAAGAATTTCAAACATATACGAAAGGAGACAGAATGGTATAATGATATATGCATCATCTGATTTCAACAATTATCTAATTAGGTGAGTCTTGCTTCATTTATTCTCCTTTCCCTCTCTCCCCGTTATTTTGAAGCAAATCCTAAGCAGCACACTCAAGACCTGGTATTTAATATTTATAATGTCTAGCATATAGCTAGTGCTTTATAATTTTCAAAGTGCTTTCTCTTGCATGTTTTAATTTTCACTCGAATGCCATGGTGACTCTCAGAGTGGAGCCTGAAGGAAGCTTACAGGGGAGCCAAGGCTCACAGTTTGCCCTCTAAGCGAACTTTGGTGTGTCTTCAGTAGGCAGGTTTCTGAAAATACCTGGTAAATCAAAGTTTAAACAGTAAAACCTTATTTTAAATGTGCTAAAGAATTTGGATGTTTAATTGAAAACCTATACTTGAATATTTTGGAAAAAGGTATCTTATTTATTTTGAAACACTGAATTTTGTATGGCAGGTTCTATTTAGGACATTGACTTTCACAGGCAGTGTGTCCTGATGGGAAACATTTTTTTATGGAACATCCCCCACTCAGAGCACCTCTTTTTAAAAATCCCTTGACACATTGCTGAAAGGCTAGAATGGCACATCTATGAACCTAGACCCAAGGAATCCCACCCTCACAGAAAAGACTTTCCTTCCTCCCACAGGTCAAGTGTTAAGCAGCCACCCCCACGCTCTCCTTTCCTTGTGGGGGTTGGGGAGAGGGTGCTGCTGTGTTAACCAGAATTTTATTCAGCATTTCTGTAGGTTCTAGATAAGAAATTTACACCTAATCCTATAACTGAGCATTCCCATCTGCTCCCAGTGTCCCTCCAGTAAGCAGTCCTCCTGGGAACTGAGACTGTGACACCTTTTTTGGGAAGTGGTCTGGAGAATCCCGGCCAGGTGCTCAAGCCAAGCTCATATCAGTGACAGCAGGGCTAGAGAACGTTTCTGTGGTTTAGGAGGAGGTGAGAGCCTCTCACATAGCCTCCTTAACTGCATTTCTTCTGGACTGGGGAGCACCAGATGAGTTCAGATGGGAATAGGCATCAAATGGCAACAAAGAGCCTGCCTCTCCGCAAAAATGGGCAGCTAGAGACTAGGGGAGAGTGTTCTGGGGGTGAGATGGACACTGTTTCTATGTCTGCGGTCCTCTGCAAACTGCTGTTTGTAGGAAGGCGTGGCTGAGCTCTGCAGGGTTCATACTTAATTTCTGACCTCAGAGCTCTGCTTGGGGCACCCAAGGGGCTGCAGGTCACTGCTGCATCCTCCCTTCCCATCACTAAGTGTGAGTTCCCCAAGAAGTCATTGAGTACATGCCTCTGAGCAGCAGAGGAGCCCTGATGAGCAGACCCACTGCCCCCCAGCCGTGGCTGGGGCAAAGGTACTGGGCAAATGAGAAGGAACTGGTAAGTTTTCATAGGAAGCTTCCAGGCTCAGGTCAGCCCCCGGCAGAGCTAGAGGGTCAGTGCTGTTGCTGAGTGTCCTTTCTGAGGGGACTCCTGAGTGACCTTAAAAATAATTTTTGCGGAGAAAATAGCTGGTGAATAGAGGGCCAGTGATGGGGGTGGGCGGGAGAAGGTGGCGCTCTTGGGGGAGCAGAAGTAGACCAACGATTCCTTTACTGTCTGTGGCCCTTGTGGTTATTTCCCCTGTTGGTGTCTTCCTGTTAGAAGTTCTCCCAGATAATGAGCTGTGGAAGAGAATGGGAAAGTGGAGTGGGCACTGGGCATCAGATTCAAACTCCTTAACTATCTCTTGCCCTTGCCCCTAATGTCAGCTAAGGCTCAAGGCCTTTTGACATCAAAGGGTCTCTTATGCTGGGAGTCTCCCCACCAAACCCCCCCATTCCTAAAGTGGGCGTCACGGCCCCTCGCTTGCTGCCCTAACTGTAGTGCTGATAATCGGAGCCCCTCCTGAGCCCCCTGCACTCACTCGTGTGAATTTAGGTGGACTCTTTGTTGTTGCTGTCTCTGGCTTGCTATCTATTCTTTGTTGGGAGTGGTTCCAAATATGCGCTAATTGAAGGGTTTTGAGCAGAGATAATTCAGTCTTTCATGAATCACATTTGTTCTCACTTTAATTATCCCTCTGTAACGCTGTGGATCTACTTTATAGTTACCATCTCTGCCCTAGATCCTAAAATTTACATGATTTATTATCCCAGCCTGAAAACTAGAAATAATTTGGTGTAATGAGAAAGCAACTGTGTAGCATCTGACCACAAAGGTGATCAGGGGACTGGTCTTAGGTTTTCACATAGCATACACTGTTGGTCTGTGAAGAAAGTTCCTTTCTTACATAATATACAGTTTTACGATACTTCAGAATGATTTTTAAAGCTGCAAAGCCGCCTTTTACAAAGGATCGTGATTAGGGGATCTTAGTCCTCTGAGAGCAAAGCAACAGGGAAAGACTAATATTAAAATAGAAATAATGTAAGATTGACATAAGGAAAGGTTTCTTGCAGTGGAATTATAAAAGGGCTGTAAAGTTCTAGAATTTCTTTTTTTGATGTTCTGTAAAACCCAGGCTCCCTTCCCCACGCATGATGGTTGTGGGTGGCATGGTTGTCTCATCTGCTCTGCCCTTCATGAGCCCACGCTTCAGACACACTGAGCAGTTTGTGGGACCTGCCCTGAATTTTCCTGACTCTTCTTCACACTGCTTCTAAACCCAACAGAAAAGACTGTGTTGGCATGTCTGCGTTTCTCAAGGTCTCCGCAAATGTTCCTCCTTCAGGAAACCAAGCCAGGAGTTGTTTGTTCTCCTTTGAACTCCTGCTGCCTCTTAGGCACTGGCCACTCTCCTTGTTAAGTAGATCGTAGCCTCTCAGGGCAGGGTTTTCCTTCCCGTTCCCCCGTGTTGACTGGGAACCTGCTGCGTTCCAGCTCCGTGCCCGATGCTGGGGTTCAGTGAGGAAACAAGGCTTCCTTGCCCAGGACAGGACTTACTGTCTCTCCTAGGAAAGTCAGGAAATAGAATGTGACCATAATGTGGGAGCACACAGTAGGGTCTATGCTGGTTGTGCTGGATCCAGACTTCCTGTACAAAGTGACATTTAATGAGAGACCTGATGATTGAAGAGGAGTTAGCCCAGTACCTTTCAGTGCCTTCTTGCATGTAGTAACACAGTCAGTATTTGCTGTAGGAATGAACAGAGGAGGTATCCTTTGTGGCTGGCCCAGCACTAGGTCTGTGTGAGTGAGTGTCATACTTTTCTTGAGAAGAGGAACTCCTCTGTTAGATCTCTCCATCTCCCTCATCTTCACCCCCTGGACTGCTTGGCAGAGGGGCTCCACAGCACCCAGGGGACCCCCTTCCCCTTACACGGTCCCAGGAGCATAGAACTGATCTGAGCTCTATGAGCTCAGATTCAAAATTAGAACTGAGAGACAGAAACACTATGAGAAAGTATAAGTTCTGATTGTGGGAGAGGGGAATCTGAAATATGAGTATGGAGCGAATGTATGACTTAAATATCCTCTGCTGGGTCAGCTTACTCTCTGCACGTCCCTGCGTACAACCAGCCCTGAGAAACAGATTCCTGGTTCTATCAGAGAAGGATGACTCATTTTCCAAGAGGCTGCCACCAGGAGCCACTCTGTTTCTCTCTGCACTGGAGCTTTTCTATATGAGTTTGGCCTTGTGCTACACCATCAGACTGCCTCCATGGAGTCGGCACCCCGGGGCCCTGGAAGTTCAGAGTGCAA
Source organism: Equus asinus (assembly GCF_041296235.1). Taxonomy (NCBI): domain Eukaryota; kingdom Metazoa; phylum Chordata; class Mammalia; order Perissodactyla; family Equidae; genus Equus; species Equus asinus. Next base: position 11,293,455 of record NC_091811.1, on the reverse strand, counting down.
GTGAGGCAGGAGGCTGTGTGGTGTAAAGGATAGAACTCAGGCCGAGGTCAGAAGGCCTGGGTCCCAGTCCAGGCTTTTTTGCTACAGAGCTGTGAATCTGTCGCTTTACCTTCCTGAGCCTCAGCCTTTTCATCTCTAAAATAACATGGTGGGAATAATATTCGGTGATCCATGAGGCTAGTCCAGTTCTAGTATCCTAAACACTCTGAGCTAACATGACAACCCTGGTTATGACAGATGGATGACCGTTCTTGGGCATGAGGGCTGGCCTCTCGAAGCTCTCAGCACTAGGTCTGCTCTGTGTCTATCTGTGTAGAACGTCCAGGCAGGCGGATGGCGACGGTGATCAGGCAGAGTGGCTGGAGAAGGCTAGCTCAGTGTCTGAGCGAGGAGCTTTGCACTGCTCCTTGTTCCCTGCCTGGGAGCAGGTGCAAAAGGGGTGTCGCATTGGAATGCTGAGGGTATGCATTGATCCGAGCGCCCATGAGGGCTCATGTAACCTTTTATTTCACTTGTGACTTCTTCAAGTAACTTTAAAAGTCTTGTTTGCCCTGCTAAAATAGGCTCTTAGTAAATGTTGGTTGAATAAATGACAGAGTGAAATGGGACAGGAAGTGCCTGGGCCCTTCAGGATAAGGTAACTATGGTGAGTGGTGTCCTTACCTCTGCTCTTCCTCTAGCTCCTGTCTTTAATTTTTTTCTTTTTAGTATGAAAATTTTCAAACCTTCAGAAACATATAGTAGTATAATGCCACCCATATATCTGTCACATAGATTTGATGATAATTATTATTTTTCTGCCATATTTACTTAACTGCTGTTTGTTGAAGTATTTTAAAGTAAAATACAGACATCATGGCATTTTACCCCAAATGTTTCAGAAGCAACTCTAAAAAGTAAGGACATTTTCATACTGAACTACACTTTCATTATCATACTTACAAAATTAATCACTTTCTCTATTTGTTCCCCAAATATTTTGATTTGTTCATACCAGAATTCAAAGTCCACATACTGCCTGTGGATGTTATTTCTTAAGTTTCTTTTGATGTGAAACAGTGCTCCCCTCACCTTTCCTTTTCGTGAGTTAAAAAGATTGGATCAATTATCCTGTAGAATGTCCCACCTTCTGGATTTATTGTTTTCTCATGATGTCACTTACTTATCCCTCTAATCCCTGTATTTTCTATAAAGTGGAAGCCAAATCTAATGGGTTGAATAGATTAAGGCTGAGTAGTTTTGACAAGAATTCCTCATGGGTAGTGGTGTGTGTGTCATACTGCATCACATTGGGTGGTCCTTCGTGTCTGCTTTTCTCATTATTAGTGGTTGTAAGATTGAACCCAGTGTTAGGCTGGTGACCACTGTAGTTACTTTCTCTCCTGTGACTTGTAAGTAACAATGATCCTTTGGTGTTATGTGAATATCCAGTTCCCCATTAACCTTGCACTTAGTGGTGTTGGCATCCTTGTCCAAATCAATTATCTAATTAGAAACTGTAATATGGCAGTATTTCTTAAGATATCATTCCTTCTACATTGATTAACCAACACTTTTCTGTTAAAAAAAAGAGCCTTCTCTCATCAACAGGACTATTTGGATGGGGACAAATAAGTTTTTTTCTGGGGGTTTTCTTTTTTAACAACACTAAGAACTTGTGGATTTTTGTATACATCCTGTTTTGGTCAAGTAACATTATTTTTCTTTTTGATGCTCAGACTGTTTCACCTTTGCCAGTGGGAGCCTCTTCAAGTTGGTTTCTGAGATCTTTTGACATCAACCCGGTCCGTGTTATCTTTCGGGCTTTCAGGAACTGTAAGATGTTCCAGGCTCGTCTTGTACATTCTTTGCCCCAGACCTAGAAACCTCCATTTCTCCAAGGAGCCCTGGATCCTGTTAGTGGGGAATGGTGTTGAGAGACCTTCCTCTTCTCTCTTTTTTTTCTTAAAGGTTGGTACCTGAGCTAACATCTGTTGCCAATCTTCTTTTTTTCCTTCTTCTCCCCAAAGCCCCTCAGTACATAGTTGTATATTCTAGTTGTAGGTCCTTCTGGTTGTGCTATGTGGGATGCCGCCTCAGCATGGCTTGATGAGTGGTGCCATGTCTACGCCCAGGATACGAACTGGTGAAACCCTGGGCCGCTGAAGTGGAGTGTGGGAACCTAAGCACTTGGCCACGGGGCCAGCCCCCTTCCTCTTCTCTGAATCGGTGTAGCCAGTTTTGGCTTTTGGAAGCACGTATGAACCTATCAGTTACTTCTGAGTATATTTTATACTTCCAGTTACTCTTATGAATTAGTTTAACAAGGAAAATAGCTCTTCCTAAGGGGTGTGTGTGATAGAGGGTGAGAGAGAGGGAGAGAGAGGGAGGGAGAGGGGGAGAGAAATGGATTTTTCTGTGAAGACTGGCATATTTATTAGTGTGAGATTCAAGGGGGCATCAAAAGGGACTAAAAACATTGCTATCACCATGTTGGTGGTTTTCAGGTCCCCAAGATCCTTACCTCTCCCTTCTGTGACCTTTGGTCTTCCTGAAATATCCCTGCATTCGGACAGAAAGGGCCCAGAGTGGTTCTGGAGGAGGGGTGACTGGGGACTAAGCAGCACCACAGATAGGCCTGGAGGATGGTTGAGGGATGGTGGTGGGAGCGGGCAAGGCTCTGAGGCTGAGGGTCAGGGCCATAGAGGATGTCATCACCGGGAAGGACAATGTGTGGGATCAGGCTCCTTTTAGGCCTCTCCAATGTCCCCTCAGCTTTGGATACCTCCTTAGGAAGCCACAGCTGCATGCTGGCTGTGAAGCTGTGGTCTGGTGGGTAATACGCTGGTTGGGGGTGGTTCCTGGGTGTAGGACACTGCTTTTCTTGGGCCTGAATTGAGTCCTAAGGTGAAGGCAGAAACTAGGTCTCACAATAAAGGTGAGTGGAATAGGGACCTGAGGTCTCTAACTTTCCACATGTGTCTCTCCCAGGTGAAGAATAAAGCTACAAGGGAGTATCATAATGAAAAAGATAATGGTAAAGACAACAACAACAATAATTGTGGCTAACATTATTTTCAGATGAGGAGAGGTTAAGTAACTCAGCCAAGGTCACATAGCACAGCAAGTAAATTGAGAGGCAAGATTCAAACCCTGCAGTGTGGGCAACTTTGTGAGTGAAGCCTTTCTCTGGCCACCAGGGTCATGGAAATACAGCTGGTTGTATTCTCAGCTAGGGCTCAGTTATACACTGGCTGCTGTAAACACCTCCATCCTCCCCAAAGGCGAGGGCACAGAGACAGGGCTAGAGTAGGTGCTCAGTTGTAAAACCGAATTAGGGAGCAATGGGTCCTGACTCCTCTAACCCTTTGAGATGTTACTCAGGGTGGCTGCCCTCCTCCCATTCTCAGAGAGCCTCCAAGTTCCCAGGAGCCCCATGGTCTGACGTGGACTCGATGTATTTCTATGCCCAGCCATGCTCTCTGGAGGTTCTGCTCCTGGCTTGGGTTACCCAGAGCTGGAAAATGCCAGGTTGGGTCATGGATAAGAATAGAAACTCACAGACCAGGCACATGCTTCCCCGCTGGGCTCTGGTGGGTGTCATGGGCACAGAGGCACCTTGTGCCAGCCACTGCTTCCCTGCAGGGGGGATGAGGCGATCCTCCCAGCAAAACCCCATGGTCAGTTTCTGTTCACATACACACACTCACACATTCATATTCTCACTCTCACACACACACCTCCCCATCTTAAGCTGTTAGCACTAGGACCAATCAGGTAATTGTGGCTTGACACCAGAGTAACACAGAGATAAGGACACTCTAAATGTCAGCTTTATTTAACACTTGGCCTGACATAGGCAAGGGAGCAGGTGACGATGGCTATGAAGAAATTTCCCACTTCTCAGAGTTCAGGAAGAGCCTAATTTATACGCTCCCAACCCTCCCTTGCTGCTGTGCCAATCCATCTTATTCCTACATTTGTAACCTGAACACTAATGATACCCATGATACGTACTTCCAGACCCTAATCCTCCTTCCATGAGTTTTTATCTGCTCTATGGTATTTTGAGACTCTGTGTGTGTGTGTCACTGTTGTCTAGGAAATTCAGGATCTGGACATGAATAGAATGCTGCCACTGTGTCTGGTGGTGACTTTAGGAGTACTGTCTGCTGTTATTGCTGATTCTTCCTTTGACTTCCTTCATCAGCACAGGGTTTCATGGTTTGGAATGAGCCCCTGTTTCCTCTGTCCAGCAGCCCTCATCTTCCTTTTCTGGTACAAAGGATTAACCCTGGAAAGCAACCTTTAGAGCAAGCCACAAAACCATGGTTCTTCTCTGGAGTTGGATCTTGGTCCAGATGCAGTGGTGCCCAGACACTGGAAACCTCAGCCCCCACCTGGTTCTGGGATGGCATGGCTGGAGGGATGCATATGCTGCCAGTTGAAGACCAGGGAGGGACAGGTCCTCACATGTGGGAACAAAGGCCAAAGGCATGGCCAGGAGCCCAGGACTCTCTGACCTTGACTTTGTACTCTCCCTACAGCGGGAATGCATATCAGTCCACGTGGGTCAAGCGGGAGTTCAGATTGGCAATGCTTGCTGGGAGCTCTTCTGCCTGGAACATGGCATCCAGGCGGATGGCACCTTTGCTGCCCAGACCAGCAAGATCAACGACGACGACTCATTCACCACCTTTTTCAGTGAGACTGGCAATGGGAAGCACGTGCCCCGGGCTGTCATGGTAGATCTGGAGCCTACTGTAGTAGGTGAGTGTGGGCTAGGGTCCTCTCCAGAAAACGACAATGAAGCTGCAGAGGCCTTGGCTCATGACTGCAGAATCTCTAATTGGAAGGACTCAACTAGAGTTCCTCCATCTCACCCCTCTTAGCTCCTTGAATTCTCCACAGTCTTGGGGAACCTTCCAGTAGGGATCAGGGATCTCTGCTCCCACTATAGCTCTAAGCTATGCAGAACAAAGTGCGCACTACTTAAATCCCTTAAACCTGCTGAGACAGACTGAAACTGCCAAGATTCTTTACTAAACACTAACGGTAAAAAATCTAAATAATTTTAGAAATTATAAGAAACCTGCAAATAGTCAATTTCCCAAAGTATAGGGTTCTGATTCTATAGTAATTGCAGTCTGTTCTCACAGGTCTCTATCTTGCATACAAAATGGAGTAACAGCAGGCACATTCTCCTCATATCCAGAGGTCGCTGTAGTTCTAGAATAAAGCTCATTTGGATCTTGGAAAACAGGAATTTTGACTTGTGTTGGGGCAGGATTCTTGCTGCTTCCCCTCTACCCCTGTCCCCTGTGAACTCCCTCCTCCCAGTCCCACTTCCTCTGGGGCAGTCCTCAGCTCAGCATCAGGATATCCTCAGCTTCAAGGCTGGCTCACCAAGCAAGGGATGGACAGGTTCCCCAGAGAATTTGGGCAAATGTCTGAATTCTAATTTCCAGGGTCAACAGACTACAGGTACCTACCCCTTGGATACTCTGCACAAATAGAAGAAGTGCAGATTACCTGGGCTGGTTTCGTGGCCTAGTGGTTAGGTTCGGCATGCTCTGCTTCAGTGGCTGGGTTTGTAGGTTCGGATCCCAGGCACGGACCTATGCCACTCGTCAGCCATGCTGTGGAGGCATCCCACATGTAAAATAGAGGAAGAGTGGCACAGATGTTAGCTTAGAGCTAATCTTCCTCAAGCAAAAAAAGAGGAAGATTGGCAACAGATGTTAGCTCAGGACAAGTCTTCCTTAGGGAAAAGAAAAGTGCAGATTACCTTCCCAGGCCACTGTGCAAATGGGTGATTTCCCTGGGGGTGGGGGGTTAGAGGGTCCATGAAGAGAAGAGGGGATGTAGTTGGGGCCTGATGCATCTTAGTCGGGCACATTTCCACTTTGTGTGGACCCTGAGAGGTGCGCAGAGCCCCCTTGACAGCCTCTCCAGGGCTCCTGCTCTTCTGGAACCTGCAGTACAGCTTTGCTTCAAAGTCACCCTAAAATATCTCTACTGCCTGACATACATTATTGCCACCCTGGGGTGGAGGTTAAGGATGGGACAATTCCTGGGAGAGCCTAGGAACTGGGCAGATCACCCTGAATCTTTCTCCATGTCCCTAGAACATTTTAATTCAAGTGAAATTGGGTTACATTTTTGGGTAAACTTGCAGCAAGACAGAAAAAATAAAAGGGAAGCCTGGAGGGGTCAAGGTAGAAAGGAGAGGCGTTCAACTTCGGTGTTTGGTGAGCCATGTAAGCCTAAGACTTTTTAAAGTTCCAAACCAGCAGAAGAGCTGGCTTCTCATTGCCTGCTTGAGTCACAGGCTTCAGGCTCTGTTAGAGCCTTTGTTACCCAGAATTCTCTCAGCGTTTGGCAGATTTTATCATAGGGCTGTCTGGTTTCACCTCAGTGGAGTCTTACAGGTAGGGGAAATGGAGACCCAGGAGGGAGTCATGTGGTATTCTAATGGGGAGAGAGGCATCTCCTCTGGAAACCAGGTAGTAAGACCTGATGGTCCCCGTCTCTTGGTAGATGAGGTTCGGGCAGGAACCTACCGCCAACTCTTTCATCCAGAGCAGCTGATCACAGGAAAGGAGGACGCAGCTAACAACTATGCCCGGGGCCACTACACAGTGGGCAAGGAGAGCATCGACCTGGTGCTGGACCGCATACGGAAGCTGGTAAGTGTTAACAAGGGCAGGGAATTGGTGAGTCAAGCTAAAGTGGACAGGCTTGGACTCAAACCCCTCTGAACATGCTGAGTAGGGGCACATGACCGCTGGCTACAGGATAAAGCTCCTAAGATTTGAGAATTTCTGCTTATGTTCTGAAAGGAGCATTCACGGGGATGGTACCCCTTCCTCTGCCTGGACATCATGGACTACTCTAGGCTGATGCCCTATAATACTTCTTGACACTCTATGGTAGTACCTGGGGGAAACTCCAGGTATAAGGAAGGCTGGCTCTTTGCTTGTTGGAAGCATAGGTTAACAAAGCATTTAACTTGGAAGAGAAGAGGAAGAGATTGTTGATACATTTCAGCACTTACAAATGCCATTACAAATGTCACTTAAATACACTGGTTCATTTAATCCCCTTAATAATGATACAAAGGCGGTCTCTCCTCTGTACTTGCAGAAGAAATTGAGGCCAGGGTGGTTCAATAACAGCCCAGGTCACACAGCTAGAAAGTAGCACAGTTAGGATTTGACCCAGGTTGGCTGGACTAGGAAGCTCTGAGTTGTAGAGTGGGCCACTTTATCTATTTGAGCCCCATTTCCTTATCTGTGCAGTGTAAAAGGTTGGACTTGATCAGGGGTTCTTTACTTGGGAGCTAAGGATACCAGATTTTTGTATATGTTCACCTTTTCTATTTAGAGGAGGGCTCATCAGTCTCAAAGCCATCTGTGATCCCCAGAAGTTCAGAACCACTGGATTTAATGATCATAGATCACATCCAGTGGGAAAATCCTGTGACTCTGTGAATTCTCTGAGTTCTGATAAGCACGAACAGCGAGTACTTACTCCATGTCAAGTCCTTGCTCAGCACATCATGCTATCTCATTTAATTAACACAATAACCTTATGAAATGAGTATTTTTTATTGTCCCCACTTTAACCAAGAAGAAAAAGAAGTCTGGGGAGGTTCAATAACTTGCTCAAGTTTTTACAACTGGGAAATGGCAAAGATGATATTAAAACTCGGGTTCTCTGACTCTGTTTCTATTTCTGAAATTGGTACCCTGAGCCACCTTCCAAGGTTGGGCTATGTGCAGGTCAGCAGTTCCCACAAAATCAAATGACAAGCACAGGAGAACTGGGCAAGGAGTTGGGGCTCTCAAAAGGCAAAGTCATTAACCACTTTGGTTCTACAACTCTCATTCTTGGTTCAACCAAGCCACTGGGCTGGAACCTTCATCTACCTAGAGTGATGTGCATGTGCAATTTGTCACCCAATATCTTAGCTAGTCCTCCCAAGATTAATCTAAATCCTTTTCTGTTTCCTTACTCCTTCAAGGCTTATTTTAATTTCACCCACATAAAAATGTTGAGGGGTGGAGTGGCATTGCCTGCCTTTGTCCACCTGAGGGTATTCTCAGAAACTTCTCTTCTCATGTCCTACTCTCCCAGACAGATGCCTGCTCTGGCCTGCAGGGCTTCCTGATCTTCCACAGTTTTGGTGGTGGCACTGGCTCAGGCTTCACTTCTCTGCTGATGGAACGCCTCTCTCTGGATTATGGCAAGAAGTCCAAGCTAGAGTTTGCTATTTACCCGGCTCCCCAGGTCTCTACTGCAGTAGTCGAGCCTTACAACTCTATCCTCACCACCCACACCACACTGGAACATTCAGATTGTGCTTTCATGGTGGATAATGAAGCCATCTATGACATCTGCCGCAGGAACCTAGACATTGAGCGTCCCACGTATACCAACCTCAACCGCCTCATCAGCCAGATTGTGTCCTCCATCACTGCCTCTCTCCGCTTTGATGGGGCTCTCAATGTGGACCTCACCGAGTTCCAGACCAACCTGGTGCCCTACCCCCGCATCCACTTCCCCCTGGTCACATATGCACCCATCATTTCTGCTGAGAAAGCCTATCATGAACAACTCTCTGTGGCTGAGATCACCAGCTCCTGCTTTGAACCCAACAGCCAGATGGTGAAGTGTGACCCGAGACATGGCAAGTACATGGCCTGCTGCATGCTCTACCGCGGGGATGTGGTGCCCAAGGATGTGAATGTTGCTATTGCCGCCATCAAGACCAAGAGGACCATCCAGTTTGTAGACTGGTGTCCCACAGGTTTCAAGGTGAGAGCTGATGACTTAGGGAGGAGATAGACAGCTAGGGAAGCTGAGAGAGATTACCAAGGATGGGGGAGAAAGATGCGTAAACTCCAGGGTCTTGGACTGGTATACAATTCCATGGGAGCTCAGGTTTATGGGATGATATGGAAAGAATGGCTTAAGCCAAATATAACTTCAGTTGCATTCATTCATTTAATTTAGGTAGAGAGACTTTATTTGAAAGGATTATTGAAAGAGGGGGAGGAAGACTGTCGCAATAGGCGGACGGTCACTATTGCAATAGGGAAAGATCTCCTACTGAAGATCTCCAAGCATCTCAAAGGTCAGGCAGAAAAGGGTTTTTCTTTTATAAGGAGGAGTGAACAAGGCTAGAAAGAACCTGTGTGGGCAGGTGGGATGAACAGGATAAATGGGTGGAGGTGGCTGTGATCTGACAATAGATCAGAGAATGGAGCTAACCAAATTATTAACGTTGTCAGAGAGGTATAATTTCCTCCTCTAACAAAAGATATGTTCTTCTCCCAATTTATTTTGAAAAGTTAAATATTCACCCTGTAGGTCTTAATCAATTTAGAGTAAGGATAAGGCCGACCTGGTGGCGCAGCAGTTAAGTGCACACGTTCCACTTTGGTGGCCCGGGGTTTGCTGGTTCGGATCCCAGGTACGGACATGGCACCACTTGGCAAGCCATGCTGTGGTAGGTGTCCCACATATAAAGTAGAGGAAGATGGGCATGGATGTTAGCTCAGGGCCAGTCTTCCTCAGCAAAAAAGAGGAGGATTGGCAGCAATTAGCTCAGGGCTCATCTTCCTCAAAAAAAAAAAAAAATAGAGTAAGGATAAGAAATTTTATGGTTTTATATGATTGTGAATCACTTATATTATGAAGCCCTGACATTTTCCATTGACTAGGAATAAGCAGAAGCTGAGGAAGCCTGTTGTAGATCAGGAAAATGCCAGACTCTGAGGGTTGGAGGGGAGATATAGAATAGCCAGAGAAGACCCGGGCTCCTAGGACTAGTGGATGTTGAATGTTAGAAGCCACCCTTTGAGTTGCACTGGGTGGGGAGGCAGCTGGCTATGTGCATGTGAACTGCTTGACCACTTTGTCCTGTGTTGCTATGGTTTTTAACTAGATTCCACCATCAAAATAACTAGACATTGAACGTCCCGCGTATACCAACCTCAACTGCCTCATCAGCCAGATTGTGTTAATTAGTACCTCCCAGTCATGACTTTAATAATTCAGAGGTTTACAGAGTACCAGGGATGGTTGTACCAGTTTCTGGAGATACAGAGATGAGCATATCTGTTTTTCCCTGGTGGGACTTACAAAAACAAGGCACCATATGCCAGCGACTTGGCTGACCTGTTTGCGTATGAGGCTTTGACCCAGCTGATCTACTGAGTAAGGGAGTGTAGCATTCTTCCTCATTACTCTATTCTTAGCTAGATGTATAATCTTTCCCCCTAGACTATGCCTATTTTTTCTTTTTTCTTTTTCAAATGGAAACAAACAACCAATCGAGCTATTAGGAAAATGAATAGGAAAAAAGTTAAAATATGAGATATGAGGATGGTTAGGGAGGTAACAAAAAGGAGATGCCCCTTCATGCTCTCTCCTTTATTTTAAGCTGAAGCTCTGGGGTTATGTCCAGAAAGATAACGTAGCGCTAGCATCTTTAGCTTCTTTTCAGGAAAGCACATGCCATGGGGGTGGATGTTGTTGAACTTCATCCTCTTGTATCCTCCCCGAGGGTGTTTGTCCCCACTTGACTCAGGTCAAGAGATACAACTGTTCAAGAGAGAGGAGAGTTGGCTCTAGGCACAAAGTTTTGCTAGTCCGGGCCAGATCTAGCAATATACATGAGGGCAAAGTTTACATTCCTTGCCCTTCCCATTCTCATTTTTGGTCCTTTGCCCCTGTCTCAGCATTACCTCCACTACCAAGATGCCTCTTTTGTCTAAGAGGAATGACAGACCATTGTGAATTCAGGTAATGGGTTACCCACCTGGCTGTATATATAGCCTGCAGCCACCCCCACCTCCACCTCTCAGAGACATGCATTTTAAAGCAGTGAATTTAAGAGACTGACAATTAAGGCATAGTGGGCTGGGTAGGAGAGGGATTTTTCAGACAGCACCATGGTTCTCAGTGTCCCATAAATATTATCACAGTTTGTCACCTTAGACTTTTTCCAGTTTCCTACAGTTCCTGGGGTTGGCTTTGGTTTAGGATATGTGTGTGAGGAGAAGGGAGATTTCTAGGATGGCAGCCCCACTAACAGTCTGCGCTGGGGTTAGCTCGGAGGACCCTGTCGTGCCACCAGAACTTGGGAAGTTGGCTCGTCCAGGTGAGAGTTTTCCCTAACTTTCTTTGACCAGAGTCCTTACTTTCTTCCAAGAAGCCCCACTCCCCAGAGACACAGAGCCTGGTTAACACTAATACCATCCCCGAACTCTTTTGGATCTTTTTATTTATTTTTCTGGACTATCTCCATGACCTTTTGAACAGTCTTTCACCCTTGGCAGAGAAACTTCCCTAAGTTTATTGACAGCACAGCAAAGAGGAACTTCAGATGACCATTTGGGAAAGAATAAACTTTACAATAACTTCAAGTCTAGAAATTAATTTGCCTCTAAAAGGGATCTATTTCCCTTTTAGAGATAAACATATATTGTACACCTTCCTCTTAATCTCATTTGTTACCCTCCTTGGTCTGCTGGAATCTCCCCACTGACATTTCTACTTATTACCAGCCCTGTTATCCTTTTCTTCCCCAGTCTCCAGATTCCCCAGCCCCTCCTCTTGAATTTGCCTGTACCAATCCCACTCACTTTTACTTTCTCTTCAACACTCACCTCTCTAGCTGCCAGCTTTCCCAACCTCTGGACTCCCTCTTTTCCCATCCAGTCCTGCAGTCGTGTTCTCACATCTACAACTGTGTCTTGCTACCAACCACATTCCCAAGATCTTCCCATCTTGAGTTATCCTTTGGCTGCCTTGCGTCTTAGTTTGTTGCTCCTCTTCTCTCTCTGTTCTTCAGGTGGGCATCAACTACCAGCCACCTACTGTGGTACCGGGAGGGGACCTGGCCAAAGTCCAGCGGGCTGTCTGCATGCTGAGCAACACCACAGCAATTGCGGAGGCCTGGGCCCGCCTTGACCACAAGTTTGACCTCATGTATGCCAAGCGGGCCTTTGTGCATTGGTATGTTGGAGAGGGAATGGAAGAAGGAGAATTTTCCGAGGCCAGGGAAGACCTGGCTGCCCTGGAGAAGGATTATGAAGAAGTGGGGACTGATTCGTTTGAAGAGGAAAATGAAGGGGAGGAATTTTAAATATACATGTTCCTCTTGGCTGTGCCTCTTTATTTATGCTGCTCGACTTCAAGCACATTTGACTATTCCAAGAGCAATAGGCCATACTCCCAACTCCAGCCTGATTTGTCTTACACAGGATGAGGGTGTCTGATACCAGTACTCATAGGTAATGGCTGAAAATGGACGCTGAGCTCTGTCAGACCCTCTATTGGGTAGGAACAGCTTTGTGTCACTAAAGAAAATGAGGGTCATTGTCTCTGGGGTAGAGTGAAGCCAAGTTACACATGTGAGGAGGCCTGATCAGGATTTTTAATTCTAGATTAGGCTGTTCCCCTCCCCCAACACAACCTGCTGGCTGGGGAATGGTAAAACACTAGGGAAAGGAAAGATCTGGGCTTTGGGAAGATTCTGGGAAGGGAGTGGCATTGTTTGAAGAGCTAGAGTTAGTGAGAAACAAGACAGACATTTCCTGCCCTAGTAAATACACAAATGAATGAATGAGATAGTTTCAGATAGTGTCAAGTGATACGAAGTAGAAAAGCAGCAATGAGAGAAAGCATCTGGGGGAGTGCTCCCTTAGATCAGGGCAGAGAAGGCCTCAGGGAGACCTGAACGAGAGGAAAGAGCTGGAGTCCGAGGATGCTGGCCTAGGGCCAGGCACGTGTGGGAACAAGCTTGGAGTGTCTAAGAACAGAAAGGAGGTCTATGTGCCTGGAGGGTGGTGAGAGGTGGAGACGAGACACAAGAACCAAGAGGGGCCAGAGCATATTCAGCTTTACAGACCATGATGAGGAGTTCAGATTTTTTTCTAAGTGAAACAGAAGCATTTGGAAGGTTTTACGTAGGGTATCTACTATACTTTATCTCTATAGGCTTACATACCTTACCTCCAATCCTCTCAATAATCTCAAAATGGATATTCTGCTCATTTTATGGATGAAGAAACCAAAGTTTATTTACAAATTGGAGACAGTAAGCGTTGGAGCTTGTATAGCAGGGATCAGCAATTCTATTCTCTTGTCTACCCGACACTGTTTTTATCTCTTAGTATTTGTGCCAGGTTCCAACTGCTGCCTCCTAAAATGACGGATGGAGGAAAAACAAAAGTCTGTATCATTTACAAAGGAGAGGACAAGTTAATGCATCTCTTCCCTGAAGTTGGCAGCTCTGGTAGGATTTTAGGAAAAGTCAAAAGGCTGCTTTTAAACTACTGGTAAGATACCCAGGACTGGGCCCTTACGTAGATCCCTATGCATTAAATGTGCACCTCGTTAACTGTTGACTTTCGCTAAATGTTTCTATTCTATATTCCTTAGAAGCCCTGAGAAGAATAGTAAAATGTTCCAAGAAAAGGAAGATTAGGTAAGAAGTGATGCTAATCACTTCTAGAGGATTGTTTTCAAAGAGATCATACTTTCTTGCTCTTCTGTGAAAGAGAACATGGTGGTAAAAAAAGGAGGTCCAGATTGCTGTCCACTGTGGCCTCCCCTGCCAGGATCATTCCTGCACCAAGTTCCACAGGTGTCTGCATGGACAGACTTCGCTACGGTAGAGCTGTCAGTCCCTTCTCAAGAAGGGGCATGTGCCCTCTTGACAGAAGTAAGATAAGCCTCAAAGGATTTCCTGAGTGTATAATTATGACCTAATTAGGGAGAGAATACCCCCACGGCCCCAAGGCCAGGGTTTAGGGCTGGGGTAAATCACTTACGGTATGTTCCTTTCCTCTAGGTTTATGTGAATTAGGTTAAAATAAACACAAATGGCAAAGTCACAGAAGAGATGTCTACGAGGTATGAGTAAAGGGGAATGGGGCTGCAGGAAAGTTTGAGAGATGATGATACATAAGGGCCTTGGATATATTTCCCTCCAGTGTCTCCTCTTCCATTTCTCCTCATTTGGTGGGGTTGGGCACCTCTAGCCCTGCTCAGCTTTTATGGCTTTGTTCATGAAGTGGGATTATGGGATTTTAGAATTGGAGATGTGTCCCTACAAAGAGGGTCAATAGGAAAGTGGGTGATTCTCAACCATTCCCTGCCACAGGCAGCTTCGTAATTCTTTCTCCAGCAGGGGATTGGTGAGGCTTCTTAAGACCGTAAAGCAAGTTTGGCAGACGATAAGAGAGCGGTGTGACAGCCTTCAGCAGGCTGCTGCTCACTTGGTTTTAGCCTGGGTTATCCAGTTTCTCGAATCCTAATGCCAGCTCTCAGGGACACCTAAGTCATTTTCACCTACAGAAAAAAGTCATTTTCACTTTTTTATGCTTTACCCTAGGAATTAGAAGAGTCCATAGTTAACATAATATCCAGTGAAATCATCTTTCATTTTCTGCCCAGTTTCTGAATGTACTTCTTGGTTCTTTCCAGTTGGGAGCATGGATGTTCATATATACCCCTTACCCCAGCATCTGCAGTCCTGGGTCCTGAATTTTCAACGAGAGAGACAGACTCCAGCCTTTGACAGCATCAACTTAGGTTCCAAAATGAACCTTCTAAGAAAGAAGTTATTATGCTTATTTTCTCCAAACTGCTGATTCTATCAGCAATTTGATCAGCATTTAACTTTTCTCTAACACAAAATTGCCACTAGCCCCACTATTCTGAGTTTTTAAGGGTCACTGAGTCTACTCCAGTGGAACTGCTTTTCCTATTACAATGCAAATCTGCTAAAGGGACCAAAAACTTCCCTTTTTGTGTTGTGAATCCAAACTGTCTACCTTAAAAAAACAACAGGGGCCGTCCCCATGGCCTAGTGGTTAAGTTCGTGTGCTCCGCTTCGGCGGCCTGGGGTTTCCCTGGTTCGGATCCTGGGCGCGGACATGGCACCGCTCGTCAGGCCATGCTGAGGCGGCGTCCGACATGCCACAACTAGAAGGACCTGCAACTAAAATATGCAATTATGTACTGGGGGTCTTTGGGGAGAAAAAGCAGGAAAAAAAGAAGATTGAAAAACAAAAACAAAAACAAAAACCACTGCTATAATTAGTTTTTTTAGGCCTTGTGACAAATTTATCATGTTGACCATTTTAGGGATGATACAAGTGAGTGTGAGAGAGCGAGTGGAGCAGAAAGGGAGGATATCAATGCTGATAAGCAAATTTTGTAGTGCTTAGGATGGCCTTCCTTCTCTTATGCAACAGAATCCTCAACAGTAAAGGTGGGCCCTCATTTATCCACATTTTTTCATGAATATGCAGAATGGACTTCCTTACGTGACCTTCTATATATTGTATTTGGGGCTTAGAAACTAAAAGGCTGTAAGGCTGTTGGTTCGGCTCAAGGTCAATGAGGCAGAACATGGTCTACCTAAGCAGGTTCCATTATCTTGCAGTGGGGGGAAATTTAAAAACACATAAAGGGGCTTTCCTTATAAATGTCAATGCAAAAATCATTAGTAAAATATTAGGAAACAGAAGTCATACCACACTAAAAAAATACAGCACAACCAAGAGGGATTTATTCCAGGAATTCCACTCTGGTTCAACATTAGGAATTCCATCAGTCTTAAAGCCAGCTTCTTAATGGGGAAACACTAGAGGCATTCCATCAAGGTCAAGAACAAGGCAAGGGTGCAGGATGCCTAGTATCTCCACTAATATTTAACTCGTACTAGAAGTATTATCTAATGCAGTTAGATAAGGGAAAATAATTAGAAGAATAATAAATGAAAATGAAGATGTAAAACTCTATTTGTAGATGATATCTTGGTACATTTGGAAAATCCTATGCATAATAAGACTAAAAAACAAAATATGTCAGTAAAGTAGGATATTAACTTCCAAGAATTAATAGCCTTCATTTTACAAACATGATAATTAGTTAGGATACAGTGAAAGAGAAAACCTCCATTAACAGCAACAAAAAGAGAAATACTTAGAAATTACAACTTAAGAAATATTTAGAAGCCTTTATGAGAAAACCTGTAAATTCAAAGACACAAAAGTAGACAAGCAAATTTAAAGACATTCCTTATTATTGGTTAGTAACTCAACAAAATAAACATATTATTCTCCATAAGTTAATTTATACATTTAATGCAATCCAGTAAAAATGCACATCACCTTTTTTTTTAAAAAAAAACCCTTTTATTGTGAAATAATTATAGATTCATAAGAAGTCACAAAAACAGTACAGAGAGGTTGAGTGTACCCTTTACCCAGTTTCCTCCAATTATATTTTACATATCAAAACCAGGAAAGTGACATTGACACAACATGTGTGTACCTCTATGCCATTTTATCACGTGTAGATTCATGTAATTACCACTGCAATCAAGATGAGGAACTGTTCCATCATCTTGAGGAACAATTTCTCTCCTGCTATCCCTTGACACTCACACTCATCCCTCTCTCCCAACCACCCTTAACCACTGGCAACCGTTAATTTGTTTTCCATCTCCATAATTTATCACTTTGAAAAAGTTATATAAATGGAATTATATAGGACGTAAGTTCCCTTCTATTACTAGTTTTCTAAGAGTTTTAAATCATGAATAGGGGTTGAATTTTGTTAAATGCTTTTCTTGGATCAGTTGAATGATTGTTAGCCTGCTAATATGGTGGATTACATTAATTTTTGAACATTGAACCAGACTTGCATCCCTGGAATAAAATCCTACTTGGGGGCTGGCCCCGTGGCCGAGTGGTTAAGTTCGCGCGCTCCGCTGCAGGCGGCCCAGTGTTTCGTTGGTTGGAATGCTGGGCGCGGACATGGCACTGCTCATCAAACCACGCTGAGGCAGCGTCCCGCATGCCACAACTAGAAGGACCCACAATGAAGAATGTGCAACTATGTACCGGGGGGCTTTGGGGAGAAAAAGGAAAAAATAAAATCCTTAAAAAAAAAACCCTACTTGGTCGAAGTATATAATTCTTTTTGTATATTGCTGAATTCTGTTTGCTAATATTTTGTGCAGGATTTTTGCATCAATATTCATGAGAGATATTGGCCTGCGGTTTTCTCTTTTTTGTATTGTCTGTGTCTGACTTGGTATCAGGCAGTCAGGTCTCATAAAATGAGTTGGGAAGTGCTGCCTCCTCTTCTACTTTCTGGAAGTGTAGAATTGATGATAATTCTTAAAATACTTCATAGACTCCGACAGTGAAACCAGCTGGGCCTGGAGATTTCTTTTTTGGGGAGTTTTAAAAATTAAAAGTTCAATTTCTCTAAAAGTTATAGGGTTATTCAAATCATTTCTTTCATATTGGTGAGTTGTGGTAGTTTGTACTTTTCAAGGATGGTCCCGTTAAAGTAAGTTGTCAAAGTTCTGTGTGTAGAATTGTTTGTAGTATTCTCTGCTTATGCTCTTCTATCTGCAGGGTCTCCAGCAGCATCCCCTGTTTAATTCCTGAGAGTGATAATTTGTATCTTCTTTTTCTCTTTGTCAGTTGTGCTGGAGATTTGTCAATTTTATTGATCTTTTCAAAGAATAAACTTTCTGTTTCTTTGGTTTTTTTCATTGTGTATCTGTTTTCCATTTCATTGATTTATGTTCTTATCTTTATTATTTTCTTCCTTCTGCTTGAATTGGGTTTATCTTGCTCTTGTTTTTCTAGTTTCTTAAGGTGAGAACTTAGTTTACTGATTTGAGAATTTTCTTCTTTTTTAACACAAGCATCTAAATGCTATAAATTTCTTTCTTAGAAAGCTTTAGCTATGTCCCACAATTTTGATATGCTGTATCAGTGGTCGGAAATGGTCTGTCTTGGTAAATGTTCCATGTGCACTTGAAAAGAATACGTATTCTGCTGTTGTTGGATAAAGTGTTCTATAAATATCGATTAGATACTGTTGGTTGATGGCATTGCTGAGTTCTATTATCCTTGCTGATTTTTCTGTCTAGCTGTCTATCAACTATTGAGAGAAGGGTCTTGACATCACTAACTATAAATGTAGATTTGTCTATTTCTCCTTTTAGTTCTATCACTTTTTGCTTTACATATTTGGCATCTGTACTTTTTTTTTTTAAGCTTCAGTGCATGGTTGTGTATCCTAGTTGTTAGTTTTTAGTTCTCTCTGAGAGCCCCTGCGCAGTATGACAACTGACAGATGGGTGGTGTAGTTCCACGACCCAGAAACAAACCCAGGCCTCGGTGGTGAGAGTGCCGAATCTTAACCACTAGACCACCAGGGCTGGCTCAGCATCTGTACTTTTTTTTTGAGGAAGATAAGCCCTGAGCTAACATCCATGCCCATCTTCCTCTATTTTGTGTGGGACGCCTGCCACAGCATGGCTTGACAAGCGGTGTGTAGGTCTGCATCTGGGATGCGAACCTGCAAACCCCAGGCCACCAAAGCAGAACATTTGAACTTAACCGCTGCGCCACTAGGCCGGCCCCAGCATCTGTACTTTTTGATGCATACACGTTTAGGATTTCCATGTCTTCTTGGTGGATTGATCCTTTTATCATTATATAATGTCCCTTATAGTTTTCTTTGCTCTGAATTCCACTCTATCTGATATTAATATAGCCACTGCTGCTGTTTTTGATTATTGTTTGCATGGTTTACTATCAACCTACTATATCATTACATTTGGAGTGAGTTTCTTGTAGACAGCATATCGTTGGTTTATGTTTTTTTTTTTTAACTCACTCTGCCAATCTGTCTTTTAATCCATGTATTTAGACCCTTTACTTTATTTTTGCTGAAGAAGTTCATCCTGAGCTAACATCTGTTGCCAATCTTCCTCTTTTTGTATGTGAACCAACTCCACGGCATAGCCACTGACAGACAAGTGGTATAGGTCCATGCCTGGGAACCAAACCTGGGCCGCTGAAGCAGACAGTGCCAAACTTAACCACTAGGCCATGGGTGCTGGCCTGTAGACCATTTACATTGAATGCAATTATTGTTATGTTAGGGCTTAGGCTTGCTGTTTAATTTTTTTATCCATTTTTTCCTCTATTCTTTTATTCTCTGTTTTCTTTTTACCGCCTTCTTATGGGTTATTTGTGCCTTGCTTTAGAATTCCATTTTTATTTATCTATAGTGATTTTGAGTGTATCTCTTTGTGTAAATTCTGCAGTGGTTGCTCTAGGTGCTACATTATATTGGTATCACAGTCTACTGTGGACATTTTACCAGTTTAAGTGAAGTGTAGAGATCTTACATTCCTTTAAGTCCTTTTTGCCCTCCCTCATTTATAACATTTATCTCAAATATTTCTTTTAGATACTTTGAGAACAACATTGGACAATGTTATAATTTTTGCTTCAACCATCAAAGATACTCTAGAAGACTGAAGAGGAGAAGGAAAGTCTAGTGTATTTCCCGATATTTTTACCCTTTGTGTTGTTCTGTATTCCTCCTTGATGTTCTAAGATTCTTTCTTGTATCATTTCCTTTCAATGTCAAGAGCTTCCTGTAGCCGCTCTTTCAGGGCAGGTCTGCTGGTGGCGCATTCTCTCAGTTACCCTTCATCCGACAATGTCTTGCTATCTCTTTCATTCCTGAAGTGTGTTTTCGCTGGATGATGGGATTCTTGGTTGCCGGCTCTATTCTTCCAGCACTTGAGAATGTTGGGCCACTTTGCTTTGGCCTCTCCGGACCCTGAGGAGAAATCCACTGTCACTCTTTTGAAATGCTTTTCCTTTACAGAAAAGATGTCATTTCTGTCTTGCTCCTTTTCTTTGCCTTTAGTTTACAGAAGCTTCATTACAATGTTTATCAATATGGATTTCTTTGGTCTTATCTTGTTGGGAGTCCACACACTTTCTTGAATCTGTAGGTTTACGTTTTTTGCCAAATTTGGGAAATTTTCAGCCATCGTATCATTGAATACTTTTTGGCCTCACACCTTCTTCTCTTTTTTGGAACTTCATGACATGAATGTCAGATCTTTCATTACAGCACCACAGGCCACTGAGGCTCTGTTAATTTTTTTCAGTCTATTTTCTCTCTGCTTTTAATATTGGGTAATTTTTATTACTCAAATCTTCAAGTTCACTAATTTTTTCTTCTGCCATCTCCATTCTGATGAGCCTGCCCAGTGATTTTTTCCTTTTGAAACTTTGGACTGACCAAACATTTTTTTAAAATAAGCTTCTTTTTGCACTGATTTTAAATGCAGCTTTTGTTTAATAAACCGCATTTTCCACTTACAACACAATGCTAATAAAATGCAATGTTACCTCCTTTTCCTGTGTACATATTCCCTATTCAAGTAATGAGAATGCCCAGTAATTTAGTCTAGTAACCTTAAAACTGTCACTCAATTTACTCTAAATTTGGCTCCTTCAATTTTTTACTGTGGAGCAATGCTGAGGTATCTGTGCTCAGGTTGACTTAACTAACTGCTTCAATGGTGGGCCCAGAAGAGGCACCACGGATGCAGGAGCTCCATTACCAGGGAGGCCTCAGCCATTCCTCCTGGCATGCCTCTTGCACTCTGGTACAACTTAATAAAGTTGCAGATTGTTTCCAGCTCTTCCTGCTGATGTCCAATGTCTTCCTTCTCTGCAGTCTGATTCTAATTGAACCAGTTGATAACTTCATTATACTTGTCAAGGATCTTCTATTTGTCCTCATCTTTGATTTTGCCTTGAAGTTTCTCTCCCTTTTTTTTTTGGTGAGGAAGATTAGCCCTGAGCTAACATCTGTTGTCAATTTTCCTCTTTCTGCTTGAGGAAGATTGTCCCTGGGCTAACATCTGTGCCGATCTTCCTCTATTTTGTATGTGGGATGCCACCACCACATGGCTTGATGAGCGGTGTGTAGGTTCACACTCGAGATCTGAACCCATGAACCCTGGGCAGCCACAGTGGAGCATGTGAACTGAACCACTACGCCACTGGGCTGGCCCCAAAGTTTCTCATCTTTAACCATTGTTTCATGTTGAATGCATAGTTCATGCACTGAAGGTGTCTGGAAAGACCCTATATTCCTCTGCTTCTCATATTCAGCTTTGTACTTAGCTTCTTGGACATTATGCTCACTGTCTTCCTTGCTCAAGCGGCCCTTGTCATTTTTGATGGTAATATCGTTCTATTTTCCTGTGCTCTTATCCACAGCAGATGCACCAAAGATGCCATTGGCACCTGAAACTACATCATACAGAAACAAATACATTGAACTGTATAACCAACGAATACCACAACCATATATATGGAGAAAAAATCTGATCCACAGTATTGAGCATAATACTCTGACTATATATCTTCTGTGTAAAGATAAAAAGAATGGCAAAGAAATCTTGAACTTTATTTGGTAGGTTTGCTGTTGGTAGGAGTATGGGTATAGCTGTTCTGAAACAACTATGTGTGTGTTGTCAGATTAAGCAAACAAATAAATAAATTGATACTAACGGGAGTCAGGGTTCTCACTGTAGAAGAAGGAATATACAATTATGGAATGGGACAGAGTCAGGAATAACTCTGTATGTAATATTGGGTAATATTGTAAAATTGGGTTGGAATTGGAGTCTTCAGTATGAACTCATGTTTGTTTTTAATAAAATTCTATTTCCTAGCTCTGCTACTGAAAGGACCTAGAAGCAATGACACCCCACTGGCAATGAGAACATCTGGTGCCTGGATCTTGGTTTCTAAATACCATTCCCCTCTTAAAGGAACCATGAGTCATTGAAGAATTGGCTGATTTCAGGGCTGAGGCAGGAAAAGTACAAAATGAACCTAAAATATCTTGTGCCAGAAGGTAAGGAAGTACTTAAAAAATGATGGGGAACATGCATAAGGACATAGGAACCAGTATAACAGAGCTCCTATTGGCCGATTGAACATCAAAATTAATAATGACAGGGGCTGTCCTGGTGGCACAGTGGTTAAGTTCGCACATTCCGCTTTGGCGGCCCGGAGTTTGCCGGTTTGTATCCCGGGTGCAGACCTACAAACTGCTTGGCAAGCCATGCTGTGGGAGGCGTCCCACATACAAAGTAGAGGAAGATGGGCACAGATGTTGGCTCAAGGCCAGCCTTCCTCAGCAAAAAGAGGAAGACTGGCCACATACGTCAGCTCAGGGCTAATCCTCCTCAAAGAAAAACATTATTAAAAAAATTAATAATGACACTACACATCGAATATAAAAGAATTCCTGAGTCCATACTGATGTGAAGAAACAGGCAGAGAGGAGGGGGAGAAGGGAAAGCTCTTTGAGCAGAATGCCAACTAATAAACACAGAAGGACCATGATAGAATCATTAGGGGGAGCTAAAATCATTCCATGAAAGTTTCTTGGGGGTCAAAGATAAACAAAGCCAGATACTAGTTAAAGCAGTGAAAACAGATCTTCCTCAGTATTACTGACAGTCAGGGGAAGAGCTGAGCTCCATTCTGATTTGCACAGAGGATATGGGCGTTTCCAAGGGAAAATGAAGGTGTGGGGAGGGGGAGTGAGGGGGGCTCGAGTGAAAAGTCAGAAAAGGTTGGTCAGTGTACATGTGACTAGGCCAGCTGTGTCTACTTTCAGAAATTACCGAAGTGAGGATTTTGTCCTCGCACAGAGGCTGGGAGACAAGGGCCCTATCCTTCCTGGTGATATTTCAAAGGAATGGCTTTCAGGTCCTTGAGAAAGATGCTCCTGAGTTGTAGGAGATACATATACATTTCGAAGGGACAGGAAAGGATGCACAGGTGCAAGCTGTTTTTAGTAAGTGCTTTAAGAAGGAGAGGTCAAGGGCCTATCATAGGGTGTTGGTTAGAACAAACAGTGAATTATTTTCACAGCCCTGAGCTTTTCCAGACAGGAACTCAAAAGGGGGCTTTGTCCCAGGGCTGTGGCTTTAGGCTGCTAGAAGCTGTTAAAGTTTGGCCAAGTCTCTTAGTGCAGAGGTTTGAATGGAGTATTTGTGCGGAAAACTTTTGCAGTTCTCATGGGTTAAACAATGTTCACACATTCTTCAAGGTATCTCATCTCATGTTACTTATTAATTGAAAGGGAGAAACAGGTACCTTTATAGTGGAGAAATCTGGTAGACACTACCTTAACGAGGTGAGGAAAGTTCTCATCACCAATAATAAGAGAAACTGGCAGTGGGTGGCTCCTGATGTGACGCACAGAGACCACAGCATCACGTATGTCCTACTGTTGTCAAAATGCAAAATCTGAGTCAAATCGTGAGGAAACAAGCTGACCAATCCAAATTAAGAGACATTCTAGGAAACAACAGGCCTGTACTCTAAAAATGTCAGTGTCATGAAGGACAATAAAAGGTCAACTCCAGATGAAAGGAAACTAGAGACATTAAAACTAAATGAAATATGAGACACACAATGAGATATTACTATACACCTGTCAGAATGGCTAAATAAAAAAGAATCATAACACTACACGCTGGCAGGGATGCAGGGAAACTGCATCACATATATACTGCTGGTGGGAATGTGAAATGTTAGTCACTCTGGAAAAGACGATTTCCTAAAAATTAGGCATGCACTACCATACCACCTAAAACTGCACTCCTGGGCATCTATCTCAGAAAAAGAAAAACTTATTTCCACACAAAAAACTTTTTTTTTCCTTTTTTTGTGGTGAGGAAGATCAGCCCTGAGCTAATATCTGTTGCCAAACTCCCTCTTTTTGCTTGAGGAAGACTGGCCCTGAGCTAACATCTGTGCCAATCTTCCTCTATTTTATACGCAGGACGCCACCACAGTGTGGCTTGACGAGCGGCGTGTAGGTCCATGCTCAGGATCTGAACCCACAAACCCCGGGCTGTCAAAGCAGAGTGCGTGAACTTAACCACTATGCCACTGGGCTGGCCCCCACAAAAAACTTTTATACGATTGTTAATAGCAGTTTTATTTGTAACAGACAAAACCTGTAAATAACTCAGATATTCTTCAACAGATGAATTGTTAAACAAACTATGGTACATTCATACCATAGACTACTACTCAGCAATAAAAAGGAACAAACCATTGATATACCCAACAATCTGGATAAATCTCCAAAGAGTTACACTGCGTGAAAAAAAGTCAATCCCAAAAGGTGACATACTGTGTGATTCCATTTAGATAACATTTTTGAAATGACAAAATCATAGAAATAGAGAATAGATTAGTAGTTGCCAGAGGTTAAGGAGGGGGTAGGGTAGGAAGAAAGTAGATATGGCTATAAAGGGGCAACATGAGGGATTCTTGTGTTGGTGGCAATGTTCTGTATTGCCGTTGGCTGCGTCAATGTCAGTATCCTGGTTGTAATATGGACCACAGTTTGACGAAATGGAAAAGCTCGACTCTCTCTGCATTATTTCTCACAACTGCATGTGACTATAATTATCTCAAAATAAAAAGTTTAATAATAAAAAACCTAAATGCATAAGATTATGGTTTGAATTCTGTATTGGAAAAAAGTTGATATAAAGGACAATATTGGGATAATTAGCCAAGTTTGACTATTGACTGTATATGTTGGAAAATTAAATTTCCTGAACGTGATAATAATTGTACTGGGGTTATGTCAGAAAATATTTTGATCCTAGTAGATACATTGAACTATTTAGGGCTGAAGAACCTTAATCTCTGCAATTTTCTCTCAAATAGTCCCCCCCCAAACCAAACTGATTTAATATATATATACATATAGATGTGTGTGTGTGTTTGTGTGTGTGAGAGAGAAGAGCACTAAAGCAACTGTGCCAAAATTTTAATAATGAGTGAAGAGTATATAGGGTCATTGTAAATTTGTATAACTTTTCTGTATGTTTAAAATTTACTTTCCAAAATAAAATATTTAATTTAAACAAAAGTCCTCCACTAAGTCAACAAAGTGCTAGGGGATAGAGAATGAGTAGGAAAGGTAACAGGAGCCAATCCACAGTCCACGTTAGTTGTAGTCTGAAACCCATGCCGGGAAAATGAAACTTAGAGCTCCGTGTGACTTGCCCACTCAGCACTGCCCTCTGCTCTGTAGGAGAAGGTGTTTACCCAAATGAATGCTGTGAGGCGGATTCAATATGTACACCTCCAAAGCAAATTTAGTATTTATTTTTGGAACCATGCAAAATAAAGTAAAATTTAAAACAAAAAAAGCATATCTTGACAAAATGCAGAGAAGAAAATAGGCAAGAGAAAGAGGTGTGGAGAGGGAATGAACAAATCGGTCACACGAAGCCACATGAATGTGTAGAGAAATGACCTTTGTGACAAGGTACTAAGACTTTATTAGTCATGGACTTTGATCTTTCTTAAAACACCACTTGTCCTTATCCCATGCAAAACACCCTGCCTTTTTCCTACAGCAAAAATCAGTGTCAGCTTCTGTAAGTTGCTCTTCACCTTGGATAAACTGCTTTTCTCTGCACTAGCCTCCCCCGTGAAGGAGAACTGGATCACCCCATGAAGTCAGCCAAGCGTCTTCCTCTGGGACCAGATTTTTAGGCAGAATTTTCAAGTGAGGTGATTAGGTGTGGCTTCTTGCCTCACACTCCAAATTGAAAAAGAAAAAAGGAAAAAGAGAGAAAGAAATTCAGCTGATGGAAATTTCAGTGACACTGAAAATATCCCAAATAGGCAGCAATACCATGCAAATAGAAAATGCTTCTCAGGGCCCAAACGTTCTTTTGAAATAAGTATTACGAAGTTTCAATTTAAACTCTTTCTTGGGTGGTTTTGAAAAATCTTTCAACTAACTCTTTCAAAGAGCACAAGTCTGGTAAGTCTTCAGGAAAAAAACTACCAGTTCATATTATTTTTTACATTAAAGACTTCTGAAACAACATTAAACTTACAGAAAAATTGCAAGTACAGTACAAAAATTCTTTTCTTGAACTATTTGAGAGTAAATTTTCCACATGATGCTTCATTTCTCCCTAATACCTTAGTATGAAATTACTACTACCTAATCCTCAGACCCCATTCAATTTGCACCGGTTGCCCCAATACTGTCCTTTATAGCAAAAGGATCCAGTCGTAATTCTCTCTTTGGTCTGGAACAGTTTCTCGTCCCTTCTTTGATTTTCATGACCTTGACACTTTCGAAGATTACAGGCCAGCTATTCTGTAGAATGTTCTTCAGTGTGTGTTAGATGCTTTCTCATGACTGGATTGAGGCTCTGCATTTTTGATAGGACTATCACAGAAGTGATGCTGTGTTCTTTTCATTTCATCCTAACAGATGGCACATAATTTCAATTTTCCCATCACTGATGGTGTCCACTGCTATTGCGAAAGTCCTTCTTTTCCTCTTTGTAATTAACATTTACATTTCCGGTGTGCCTGTGATAGATCCTTTAACCTTGTATATACCCGCACGCCCACCAGCTGAACTTCTCATGTCGCTGACCTCTTATTCTATATGAAGAGGGGAAACTGAAGGCACAGCTGGCGGCAGTGGTGGTTAAACCTGAAGGCTGTGGGGTCAGACACCTTTGGAATCTGGGCTCCACCATTCACAATCTTGTGACCTTGGGCAGGTCACTTAACTTCTTTGAAATTTAATATTCCCTCCTATAAACAGGGATAAAAATGGAGCCTACATCAAGAGGCTGCTGAATAGATTATTAGGGTTAGAACTAAGTAGAGCCTGGCCTATTTCAGGGATCCAGGAAATGGCAGGTCGCACAGTTGGACGCCGCCCCTCGAGGTTCCGCGGAGGAAGAGCAGCTCGCCTTCCTTTCCCGACCCGCTCCATCATTCGCCAGATCCTCTGCGCTGGCTCCGCCGCAGAATGACGACACCTCACCTCTGTGCCCTATTGCACCGACGCGATAGGCCATCGCTTATCAGATGCACAATCCAAGAAACTGTATCGTAGCATTAAGAGAGGAAAAAACGCTGCCACGTATACTAGGAAACAGCAGACGATTTTAAGACTTACCCAACTTCCAGGGATCTTACACCGTCAGGTACAAAGAAGCGCGGACAAACGGCATCTGTCGGAAGCAGGGCGCGTCTGGTTAAACGCGAAGGCGCCCTCCGCGCCGCCCCCCCCGCGCCGCCGGCCGCGAGTTTCACTTTCCGTTCAGCGGGAAACGAAAGCCGGCGGCGGGCGGGGCGCGGGGACAGCGGGACGCGCCGCCGCGCGAGGAGCAGAGCTGTTCTCCCAGCGGCGGACTTCACGGCGGAGGCTGGACGCTCGCGTGGCGCTTGAGGCAAGTGTGGTGCTAACTTGGAAGGTTTCTTTCCAGCAAAGGCATCCAACGGGGTTCTGCTCAGATGCCGCCTGAATAACTAGGGAATTTGTTTGGGCTCTGCAAATTATCATGGTCTGTAGTCATTACACACAGATATTGGATCAATGAATTTTTTCCAGGCTAATGTATTTATTGGGACTTTTTGCATGACTTTGTGTTTAATTCAAAAAGAGATTACAAAAGCGTTGCAAGCTTGTAAAAAAATTCAAACAATGCAGACAAATGTGTAATGTAGAAACAGAAGGTTCTCTTAATCCTCAACTCAGTGTCATTTTTGTGTATACCTTACCAGAAATTTCCCAGCGTACAGGTCTTTAAAATTGTTCTGTGATTTGCTTTTCTCCGCTTAACAGTATGTTTTGGACATCTTTTCATGGCAAGATACATAGATACGTCAACCTCGTTTTTAAAAATTGGTGCATAATATGAAAAATCCATCATTGATTTAAACGGTTCATCAGTTCATGGACATTTAGGTTGTTTCCAGTTTTTTATGGTGAGGAAGATTGTCCCTGAGCTAACACCTGTGCTAGTCTTCCTCTATTTTGTTGGTGGGCATCAGCCACAGCGTGGCTTGATGAGCGGTGTGCAGGTCTGTGCCTGGATCCGGGCCTGTGACTCCCAGGCCGCCCACCGGGCTGCGGGAGCTCAACCACTACCCACCGGCTGGCGGGTTGTTTCCAGTTTTTTTTTTTTGAGAGAAGATTAGCACTGAGCTAACAGCTGCTGCCAATCCTCCTCTTTTTGCTGAGGAAGACTGGCCCTAAGCCAAACTCCGTGCCCATCTTCCTCTACATTATATGTGGGGCGCCTACCACAGCGTGGCTTTTGCCAAGCAGTGCCATGTCCACACCCGGGATCCGAACCAGTGAACCCTGGGCCGCCAAAGCAGAACGTGTGCACTTAACCACTGCGCCACTGGGCCGGCCCCTGTTTCCAGTTTTAATGGAATCGTTGACGTAGCCGTGAGCATCATTTTGTGTACTCATTCATGTGAATATGTAAGTATATTTGTGGAAAATTCCTAGAAGTGGAATTGCTGGGTCAGTGGGAATACATATTGAGAAATTTGAAAGATTTTGTTAAATTGTGCAAATCAGAGTGTTTTAGTCTTAATCCCCCTCCTTCTTCCTCCTTTTTCCTGAAAGAAAGCTACATTTAGAGCTTTTAATATAAAACTCCGTTTTTCCCACAACTAGAAGGACCTGCAACTAAGATATACAACTATGTACAGGGGTGGTTTGGGGAGATAAAGCAGAAAAAAAAAAAAGATTGGCAACAGTTGTTAGCCCAGGTGCCAATCTTTAAAAAAATAAATAAAACTCCTTTTTATGACCCCTGAAATCTGGGTTCAAAGTGTTTGAAAATTAAAGCAGAGGCTTGCATGCTTTACAGCATTGAGATAGTTATACTTCAAATTGTTCCAGAAAACAAGGCAAATATTTTTAAACATTTTAAAACATTTCTTTTTAATGTTACATTTGCATTGTGCAGAGTGAGGCACAGGGTTAGCGCTAGACATCGAGGCCGTTGCATGTGTTTTTAGGAACCAAATAGGTGGGTGAGTGACACAGGTGTACAGCTCCGTCTTGATTTATGGAGCACTGTCAAAGAACTAAAAAAAGAAGCCACCCTTTTTGTTTGTTTTTCTTTTTCAGCATTAAGAAATGTATTGCCCAATTTCGGCACTTTTAGACAATGATGGGCTTGCAAAGGGGAAAATATTTAATACGTGCACAACCTCAAAGAAGATATGTCCCGATGCCTTCCATGTGGGCTGTTTCTGTCGCAGAGAGCAGCTGCAAAGATTCCCACTGGCTTGGGTTTCGTGTGGTGTGTTCTCATCTGTGTGCCCAGCAACGCACTCAGGAAACGCACAACAGATGGCTGAGGATGAGGTCTGAATTTGTTCTTGCCACGATGGGTGGGATTTGGAAGGCTGTGAGGTGGCTTGTCGTGTTCCAGTCAGGTTAATTTTGTTCCTCTTAGGGCCCTTAAAGACAAGTCAGTTTTCCTTGCAGACAATCTAGTTGTGAGTGAAGAGCCCAGTTAGAGACTGGGACAACCTCAGGTTTCCTGCATCATGTTTTTTGCTGTTTCTCCAAAGACTCTGTTTGATTCTGTGGCTGCACTGATGGTGGGCGTAAGCCAGCGCTTCTATCGTTCAAATCTCCCAAGTATTTTAAGGGCAAACATTTTGGAAGGGTCGGAGCTAAGTTAGTTTAGTTCTTTGGAACCAAACATTTTTTTAAAATAATAGACTTTATTTTTTAGGGCACTTTTAGGTTGACAGCAAAATTGAGTGGGAAGCATAGAGAGTTCCAATATGCCCCCTGCCCCTACACAAGCACAGCCTCCCCCACTGTCAACGTCTTGCACCAGAGTGCTTGGAATTTGGTGAATTTACATTGACACATCATCTTCCACAGTTCATACCATGCAATAGGACTCACTTTTGGTGTTGTACATTCTGTGGGTTCTGATGGAGGTATAATGACACATACCCACCTTTATAGTATCATACAGATTAATTTCACTGTCTTAAGAATCCTCTGTTGGAGCCATGTTTTTGCATCAGGGCTTGAGTTTGAAAATTTAACTTCCTTGGAATATATCCGTTCTCTTTTCTGTGGTGGGTGCTTGTTGCCACCTGCTTAGCTCAAGTGCATGCTCTCTTTCCAGTCTGCCTTTCCCCATCCTTTTTAGATCTCTAAGTTTCACTTTCCTTCCTTCTGTTGCCCCACCTACCCGTCTCCCTTCTGTGATCAGCTCTGAAGGTTGCTGCCTTTTCCTCTTACCCCTTTGGGATCTGGCCTGCTAGCCTGCCTAAATGATACACTACACTGGGTTTTACTGCCATATTTGGTTGTATTTACCATATTTTCGAGGTCTTGACAGAGTGTAGAACAATGTCTCTAGAAAACACAGGCTGGCCCCTTTCTGCTGTGTTTCATCAGGTTTCCCTCCGTGTGGTCTCCAAATCCTATTTCTTGCTGTGGGATTGTCTACTGCCATCATTTCTCTTTCTGCTTGGCTTTCCTAGGTGGAGCCTCGTAAGAAGAACTACTGTTTATGACTATTGAAAGCAAATATTTACTAAGAAAAAGAGGTTGTTATTTGAGCCATTTAACATGAATTTAATAACATATGCCACTTATACTTAGTTGTTTCCCAACTTCAGATGTTCTCCTTTCCTTCAGATTTTGTAGAAGAATTAAAAAAAAATTCTAACACTTTTCATCCATAATTCATTAATTTTTTGAATCTTGGAATAGGAACACTGTTGCCAATAAAGATTCCCTTAGAAGACGTTAAATCTATTTCCTAAATAAATGATTGCTTATTTAAAAATTACATATTAGTTAATGACAGGAAATTTGAAAATTAAGAGAAATAATCAAGAAAAAGACAAAAATGATTTGTCATCCCACCAATAAGAGTTACCCTTTAATGACATTTTTGGTATATTTTGTCTCAGTCTTTTTCCTGTGAGTGTGAGTGTGTATAGTTATATTTATGTTTTATAAAATTAGGTTCATACCATATGATTTCTTTATAATTTCTTTTTTATTCAATGAAATATATAGTCATTTCCCCATCTTTATTAAACTGTCTAAAATGATTTTAATGTCACAATAGTATCACATTTTATGAGTGTGTCATAATTTACTTTTGTTGTTGCATTTCCTTTTTTTTGGCCATTGTAAACAGTGCTGCAGCCCTTGAATTTGAAAGTGTACTTTTATGTTTTGGCAGTTGACAACAACAACAAAATCCCCCTTTAAAAAATCATCTAGTGTTAATTAAGGAAGAACAAAAAGGTCCTTAAAAGGATGGACAAAAATGATAACAGAATG
Source organism: Equus asinus (assembly GCF_041296235.1). NCBI lineage: Eukaryota > Metazoa > Chordata > Mammalia > Perissodactyla > Equidae > Equus > Equus asinus. Next base: position 11,262,393 of record NC_091811.1, on the reverse strand, counting down.
ATTTTACCACAATCTCCTAAATGCTCCCGATTTTTCTTATCAATGTTTCATTTTACTTTATTTGTAGAACACAGAAAAAAAAAAGGCCATAAAAATGAATTTTGGCAAAGAATCTCTTACATAGATGTTCGTATGTCTCTCTCATTGTTTCCTGAAGATAGAGTGCTAGCAGTAGAGTTAGTATTAATCAGTACTCTTCCAGCTACAAGTAAGAGGAACCCGTTTCACACTAACTTTAAGACAGCAGAGGGGACTAGGAGTGGAGAAGTTTGGTGGGCAGGCAGATTGAGGCTTGGCTGGATCTGGGCCATAAGCTGGTGGCGTCAGGATTCTGTCTGTCTCACTCCATCTCTCGGCTCTGTTTCTTTTCGGTGGCTCTTTACTTTGGCTGGTGAGTTTTGTTCCTGTGGTGGAAAAGATGGTCTGATTTATGTCCTTGCAGCTTGAACCCCATCTAAGAAGTCTGGGTGCTGATTGTGATCAACCCTGATTGGGTCACGTGACCTTTGCTGAAGGAGCCACCATGAACACTCTGCAGCCAGGCCTGGGTCATGTGACCACCCTTTGAGCTGGGGAGTGGAACTGGGGGGTTGGGGTGAGTGCCACCCAGTCCTCATAGTCTGAAAATGGAGACAGTTTTTGCAAAGAAAAAGTGAGTCTGCTACCGAAAGGAGAGGCACTGGGCTGGCAGAAATGACGGCTGTCCACTGTTATCATTTTTGAAGTTATGATATGTGTTACCAAATCGGTGTCCAGGCTGGCTGTCGCAGTGTCCACCACTCCCAGTGGCCATGTGTGGAGTGCCAGGGCAGTGGGGTAAATATGAAAAGTTGGCTGCCGCTGCTAGACCTGGACTGATAGATTTCTGTTGTCCATAGCTACACAAGTAAGCAGCGTGAGGTTCTCACTAATGACTGCCTCAAATGGAAATACAGCAACCAGGAAACCATATACCTGTAGGGAGACTGATGCTGAGAGCGGTCTTCAGGAAACTCGTTGAAGACGGCCGCTCCGGGCTGGAACCCTTGCCCCGCCCGCCAGCCCTCAGCTGCCAGGGCTGCTGCATTCTTATTGTCTGGAGCAGCTTCTTGGCCTTTAATGCACATGTTGGACCTAGGAACCTTGTCAAAATGCAGGTTCCAATCCCGCAGGTCTGTGGGGCCCTGATATTCTGCCTTTTTAACAAGCTTTCAGGTGCTGCTGATGCTGCTGGTCCAGAGACCTGCCTTTCTTGTAGCAAGATGTTAGACCAGTGGTTTTCAATATTTTAAGAAAACAAAACAAAAAAATTCAGGACCCCACCCCCGTCAAGATAATAATTGTAATTTTAGTGTCTGTTAATTGAGAAAACACTGAAAATTACTGTGCATTTTGGAAAGCTTTTACATGACCTTATGTTTTTATAGTCATGACAGCATCTGCCTACCTTTTGGCACCTTTTGGCAGAACACTAAAGCTGAGTGTTAAAATCAATATTCAGTTACAGCTGAGGCCATCTGCGTCTCGCCTTTACTTAAACGCACAGCAATTCCAGCATCTTCGCTGGAGCTGAAGGACAGGAGGATGTTACAGCAGGTGTTGGATGAGAAATATTTGGATTCTCTAGAAGACTTTCTTGTAGCTACTTTTTCAGTAGGTTCCAGCAAACAAACTGCAGGCACTAAGTTCTGCAAACTGTAGGATTAAGGTTTTTTGGTGATTGTTACTGTTGGAGTGACCATCTAAGCACATGGTGTTTGCTGTTCCATAGTGTTTGAACATCTGAGTACCTGACAGAACAATTCCACCGTCTCTCTGGTGTCAGGTGGTGTGCGTGTCACTGATGCAGGGTGGTGGAGCTGCCCGCTGTCTTTCTCCTTTGGCCAGGACTTCTGTTCCATTCTCCTGTTCCATTCCTTCCTGAACACATACTGAAGGATGTGAACAGATCAATGTACGCAGGACAGGCTACATAATATGTGGGTCCCGTGGTAAAATAAAAACATGGGGCTCCTCGTTAAAAAATTGAGCATTTCAGGACTGCAGCAGGAGAACATTGAACCAAGCCCAGGCTCTTTTGAGTGCAGGTCTCTGTGCAGCTACACAGGTTGCACACTCAAGAAGCCAGTCCTGACTCCATGTTTGTGACTCCTAAACCATTCGTAGCCTTCGTCTTATTTGTCCCACTGTTGATGACAATTGTATGGCATTGACATTTTAAAAACTGGTTTTCCAGTCTATAAATATTTCTTCAGTCAGATTTGCGAGGAGAGAATCCTGGCTGAATTTGTCATTAATCCGCTATGTCGTTAAGTTTAAAAGAGACTCTGGTTGTTTCTGTCTGTTCAGATGCCTGATGTACGTGATATAGAAGTAGCACATTTAAAATGATCATTTTTTTTCTTCGCGTGCACAGCAGAATATAAGTCAGGAAAATTATTTTTAGGAACATGTTTTCCAGAGCAATTCTAGGATTCCTAGGAGTCATAGTTTGGGGCAACTCTCAAAAGTCGAGAGTTTCATTTCCAGCTAGTGAATGGAGTGATAACCTAAGGCAATCATTTGGATAACGGTTTTTAGCGCCATAAATAGACTAAACACTATGAAGAGCAGTGTGCTTGATCCGTTTGTGTAGTCTGCGATTTTTGAAGTTTGACTAGTCAGAACAAACTGTGTTGGGTATCTTGTTTTTCTCTAAGCTTTCTTCTTTTTTTCCAGATTTTTTATATTCTTTATTACAGCTGGATTGAATGATGATTTATTATTGATCTTTTAGTATATATGTTTGGAGTTTTTCCTCCTCATGATAATTTGAAGTGGTAAACTTGACGTTCTGCTTTTAATTCATCTTCACAAGATGTGAAGAATTTGCAAATAGGCTTTTTCTTGAAAAACTTATGACTTAATTGGGATTAAATAATTAAAACTTAAATATAATTCTTAAAGATTATCTTGTTTAATATTAGGAATGCTGGTATGCCAAACAATTTTATAAATATAGAATTGATACAGTCTTAACTCTATTATTTTAAATTACTTTTAAAATTTAAAAAATAGTTGTAAGCCCCCAAAATATAATATTCTTCATAAACGATTCAGCACATTTATTCTCTCTTTAATATATGTATTAATTTCAGTTGCTTTTTAAGATTTTTAAATAATAGTTTTATATGTAAAGTTAGTGGCCCAAACCATTCATTATTGCAGCATCTTACTTTTGCAGTGAAAATTATGTTTTTATATCTCAGCATATAAAATAGATGAGATTTTCTACCCTAAGTTACGTGTGGGATATTTGCAACTGGATAGGCAGATATATTAACTATTGGTCCAAGTGACCCCCCTTTTTGTTACACTGATTACATATGGTGGTGGCCAAAGCAATCACTTGGTCACGAACAAGCGCAGGGACCCCAGACATGCTGCTGAAGTGGGCGTTTGATTATTTGGCCTTTCAAAGGCTGGGGCCAGATTGGAAGCAGACGAGCAGATCTTGGCTAAGTAATGATGTCGAAGCCACACTTTGGGGCTTTCCTACCTCCTCTGAAAAATTTGAGTCTTGATACAACATTTAGAATGCATTTGGATGCAGTGCCACTTTCATTAAGTGCCCTGGCTGTAGATGAGAATGACTTATCTTTCCATATGATTTAGAGTTTTCATATTATGTCTTTTATTATTTGTTGTTTAATGTGTGGTCGTTTTTATTTACTTGGTATGCTGCGTGGCAGTTCTTCTTGAGCTCATTTCTACCTGGATATTCCTCGTATGTTTGACTAGGGGACAGTCATACCCAAACTCGGTTTGACTTCGGCCTTTCTCCCCCAGGAGGCAGTACAGTAAGAGCTTTTGGATGACACTTCTGCCCTTAAGGGCTCTTCATAACAGTCAGTTAAAACTGAGTGTTGTTGGGGAAAATCCACAAAGTGATTTTTAATTCAGATTTGTCATCAATTGTGTTGTCTCTGCCTTAGTGCTTGAGCTGCGCACGTGCTCCGCACAGGGAGAAGAGTGATTCTCTTCGGCCCATTTGAGACCCTGTCTGTTTTCCTCAGACCATTAGCCTTGACTCCACGTTCCAATTAATTATTTAACTAATGAATAATAAAATAAACATGTATGACACCCCTTCACCTCCAAACTAGAATATTCCTAGCAATAATCTGCTCTCCACTTGTCTCATCCCTCTGCCCTCCATCAGAAGTAATCACCTGATCTTTGTGATTTTCATTATTTATTTAAAAAGCTGTATCACATACACACACGTATCGATGCCTAAACAACATAATGTTCCATTTTCCTTCAGTTTGAATCTACAAAAAGAAATATTGTATATTGTCCTCCATGAATTGCTTTTTCAACTCAATATTATGTTTCTAAGATTCACGATATTGTGACATGTGCTGTCGTTCACTCAGATGTACTGATAAATATTATTTCATTGTGTAAATTTTTTACAGCTTATGCAGTCATTCCTCTGTGGATTGGGTTGAACACTTGGGTTGTTTCCATGTTTTTGCTATTATAAACAGTGCTGCTGGGAACATTTTTGTATATGTCTCCAGGGACACATATAGGAATTTCTCTTGGAATTTTTGGGTTGAAGTTAAGTGAATGTTTAACTTTACAACGTGATGCCAAATTGTTTTTCCAAGTGATTGTGCCATTTCACACCCTTTCCCTAGTAGTATATAAAAGATCCTTTTTATCCACATCCCCTCCAACACTGGGTTCAATCAGAATTCTTAATTGTTGCCGATTGAGTAGTGTAAAATGGTACTCATTGTGGTTAGGGTTTGCATTTCCCTGACTACTAGTGACCGGTTACTTTTTATAAAAATTAAAATTCTGGAACTTTTGCATTTTATTCCAGTCTTAGTTTGGATTCACCTCTGCGATTCTTACAGTCCTTTGCACACTGTTCCTTGCATCCTCCTTCCCCAGCCATGGATCTTTTTCACACATTACCTGCCTTGCCTCAAGATGCCCATTTTTTCAAACCATACTCTTTCCTTTTAAATAAACTCAGTTCCAGACTCACCTTTTCTATGAAACCTATCCTTGTAAACATCAGTGAACTTGGGTTACTTCATTTAAGCACTGTGTCCTGACATACCTCTCACACTGCTGGTCAGAGTATAAACTGGTGCAAGGCATTTAGCAACATATATTAAGAACCTTAAACTTTGTGCACTTCGTTTCTCCTAAACCTTGATTTAGCAGCTCATTGTGTCTGATGGGCAGATAAGTTAGAGGGCTGCAGATTTGTTTGCATGGGGACAGCAGGGAACAACTGAGGAAATCTTGCATGTATGCCCCTGAGTAGGAGAGAAGGGAGATGTAGAGAAGACAGTATGGTTTATGCTTCTCAGCTGAGACCTGGGGACCGGACCGAGAACCCTGGAGAGAGTGGCTGCAGGCAGAGGTTGAAGCCTTTTCCAAAGGGACTTGGTGAAACCAAAAGGCACAAGGCAGTGGGAGGAGCTGGGCCTGTATCCTGCTTCCGCATTCAGCCCCTACTTGGAGATACAAGGGGATCTTCGTGCATTGATTACTGTGTCTGGCAGTGCCCTGCGGGTACCCGGTGGACATTCACAGATGGGTAGTGGCAGGGTACAGTGGTTGTGACCTTGTTCCAAAACACATGAGAGACTCCTCCTAAAATTCCAGAACATGCTGGGGAGAGTGTACAGGTGGCTGAAGTCTGTGTTGTCAGGAGGAAGTAAAACACGAGGCGGCTTTGGATATTGTGGTCAATATGACCTCATTTATAGTTACCGTTTTGTTGTGTCCTTGGACCTTTGGTTTGCATGAGGAAAAATCAAACAGGTAGAGAAAAATTTTATGCCTAAAAATGTTCACTTCTGTATTTTTTATAATTGTAAAAAATTGTAAACAACCAGAGTATTCCACAATGTTTTGTTACTATATCAGGCATCAAAAAAAATTTATGAAGAGCTTATAATGACTTCTTCTTATAAGGTGAAAAGGGAAAAGCAGTACAGTATCAACCATGGCAAAAATACATAGGAAGAAAGATTGAGAAGATAGATGGTGGTTATCCCTAGGTCCTGGGATTATGAGTAATTTATATTTCCTTCATTATACATTTTTGCGATTTGCAAATTTTCTTCATAAGTTAGCATTATTTGAAAAATAATCTTAAACATTATAATAAAAATCTTAAAAGAAAAGTATTTTTTTCCTTGGAGGCCCTTTGTGTGTAAGGGGACCGTCTTCTCCAGAAACAGCCGTGAGTTCTCTTTCTGGCTGCTGTGGTAATTCTCTAGGAAACGTAGTTGAGTGGGACACATTTGAATGCTCCTACTTGAATTAAAATGAATATCTAGATGGAAGAATCACAGGCTTCAGGTTTGGAAGGGAAGTGAAAGATCCCAGCCCCCATTTACTGTTCAGTTCCTTTCTTCAGGGGCTGGCTCAGCCTCTGCTTCAACACCTCCAAGAGGGACAAATTTCAGCTGCTGGAGCTGGCTCCCTGGCCATGAGAAAGTTCCTATTTTCAGATGAAATCTCTTTGTAGTTTCACACAGTAGGGAATTTGAACCCCCCCCCCCCCCCCGCAAGCCCCAAAGACAAGAAGTCTCTGTCTGTGTCCCCTCCACATCGTGGCCTTTTAGCTGTGCGAACACGGCTGTTTTATTGCCTGTGGTACTCGGTCATTCATTCAGTGGTTGTTTATTGAATGCCTATCATGCACTGCACAAGGTGTAGTGGAAGTAGTTGAAAACACACAGTCCCTACCTTCCAGGTGCTCAGAGTTTAGGGTCTCAGGTCAGATGCTGAGAGTCTAAGATGTGCCTGTGGGAGGTTTATTGGGGAGTACCCTTGGGAACAACAGCTGGAATGGGTGAGCAAAGCAGGGATGGGCAGAGAGAAGAATTGAACTGCCAAACAGTTGCAACAGAGGCCTCGGCTCATCCTGAGCGGAGCTCTGGGGCTGGATGACCCTTCAGAGCTATTTCACCTTGAGGTAAGGCCTTTATCCCCGCTCGTTGTTCAGCCGCTGGATAGGGATTGGCTGGCTTTCTTCTCTGAGGTAAATTCCTGGAGAGGGACTCAGCTGGGAGCTGTTAACCACCAGCACTTCCCTCAGCCTGGGAGTGGCATCTGTCCCGCAGGAGGAGTCCGGGCGGTGCATCACCATCCACCACACGTGGAGAGACAGTTATTCCCCACATTAGAACATGAAGAGTCAATTATTTAAGTTGCTCTGTGTACAAAGTGCATGGGAGCATTGACAACACTCAGGCCCATCTGAGGAGCCCGGACAGGCTAACCCCCTCCAAGACTTGGCTCTTTGGAATCAGAACTGATCACATGAATATGCTTTCTCCCTTCTCTTATCCTTACCTACTTGCTGTGTGTTTCCACAGAGGTCCCACCAAGGCTGGCTCCTGTGAGCTCTTCTTGGAAGTGAGGTCGTGCAGTCCTAAAGACACGCCGGGCAGCTGGCGGCCTGGGGATTTTGGAGTGGTCACTAATGGGCAAGGTGTTTGGTGTTCCTGAAGATACTTGCTGGTCAGTCCTGGCTGAGTCTCAGCATTGTGCGGCAGAAGCCGTCGAGAAGAAGGCAGAAGACAGCAACATGAAGAAGAAGCGGGAGCGGCTAAGAGAATGGTTCAGTGCCTGGGACTGCCCTCATGGTCATTAGATCCCTCCTATTTTTCTCTTTTTGACTGCGTAGAAATGCTTCACTCACTCACTGTACTCTGGAACAGTAGAGCTTTGTGGCTAACGACTTCTGATCTCTTGTGCCTCCCTTTCTGTATCTGTAATGTGGGAATAATCATAGTACTGAGGGCAGAGGGTTGTTAGGAGGAATGAATGAGATAATCCATGGAAACTGCTTCAAACCAATGCTTGGCATGGAGCAGCTCTCAGGATCATCTCCCGTTTTTAGTGCCTGTGTGTCTAGGGGCCCAGAGCTTCTGCTGATTGGGGAGGAGAAATCCGCACTTACCTGCTGCCCTGGATCTTTCCGTTCTTGTTACCCTGTCTTGTATGCACCACAAGCCTTTTCCCCATGAGCTCTGGGATTAGTGGTACTCCCTTCCTCTTAAATAACTCATCTCGTGGAGTGTGCTGGCCCAGGGCTGGGCTGGGAAAGGAGAGGCTGGTTGCTGGTGGGTCAGAGAATTGCTATCTTTTGGTTTTCTCATGTCCTCATCAGTTCCTTCTAGTTTCCAGCCTCTTGGGGTGAGTTTAGATTAGCGGATTGCCTCAGAAGCTTTCTTTTGATTTCCTCCAGCTATGTGGTGGGGCCTGGGCAGGGGCCTTTCCACTGGAGTCCAAAATAGACCAGCTGGGACATTCCTCTTATCCCCGAGCCCCGTAGATGCCCATTCTGACTCAACTCTGAGAGGAGCGTTTTGAATGAGAACTCATAATTCTCCCAGTTATGCTTTCTGTAATGTTTTTTTCTTTTCCTTTGCTCTTACAACAAATCTTGTACTACTCATTTGACAATGAGTAATATGCTTTCTTGTGACGTCTCTTGTTTCCTAATGGACTGTTAAAACTTCTACTGCTATTTTGCTTTTCAGAGGCTCGTGCTTTCTCTCTCTTCTCCAATTTGTTTGCAAGCTCCTTAGTGAATTCTTTGTACCTCTGAGAATACAGGATTTCATGTCCTTAGTAGATTCTAGAAAAACATTTTTTTTTAAAGATTGGCACCTTAGCTAACAGCTGTTGCCAATCTTCTTCTTCTTCTTTTTTTCTTCTTCTTCTCCCCAAAGCCTCCCAGTACGTAGTTGTATATTCCAGTTGTAAGTGCCTCTGGCTGTGCTATGTGGGACGCCGCCTCAGCATGGCCTGATGAGTGGTGCCGTGTCCGCGCCCAGCATCTGAACCGGCGAAACACCGGGGCCGCCGAAGCGGAGTGCGTGAACTCAACCACTCGGCCACGGGGCTGACTCCTAGAAAAACATTTGATTTTTGTTAAATCCCTTAGGTAGGCCTTGCCCTCAGTGTTTTGTTCTCTTCTCTTTATAGGCCCGGTTGGTTTACACAACATTGGACAGACCTGCTGCCTTAACTCCCTGCTTCAGGTATTGATCATGAACGTGGGCTTCACCAAGATATTGAAGCGGTAAGACTGTTATTCATGCTGAGAAACATTTATAGTATTTTCTGTTTTCAAATATTCAGTTGTTCACAGTGACTTGGAGTTTTAGAAGTCTTCTTTCAAAAGTTGCCAGAGAAAAGATCTTGTTGTCCCCATCTGGACTGCCCATTATTATCACCTAAGAAGTTTAAAAAAACATAAATGCCTAGTCCCACCCCCAGGCGTTTGGTTTCAGTTAGTCTAGGGTGGGGCCCAGGCCTTGGTACTTCTAAAAAGACTCCCCAAGTGATTTTAAAGTGCAGCCAGGCCTGCCAGCCAGTGATTTGGTTAGAAGGAAGTTGGGACTAGACCGGTGTCAAAGGAGGAGTAAATCAAGGGTAGGTCCACGGCTCTCTCCATTTTTTCCTCAAACAAAACACATTAACACACACATATGTACTTTGCGTATATCTACATATATATATAAATGCACACACATGTATGCTTTATCACACATCCTTTTCTGCCCTGTGCGTTCTCCTTTTTCCCTTCCATTGGCGTGGGCAATTGAGAGATGCCTATAATTTAATAAATCATTACCAGAGTACACTGGCATTGCTGCATGTTGCTCTTTCTTCCCAGGACCGAGACCAGTATTTCCTTTTCACCTTGGAGTGCTTCGGGCTGGCCATTTTGCCCTGGACCCGCGACCTCCAGCATGTGTCCTTCACTTTAGTGTGCTTGTTGGGCGGGAGAGGAGGGCAGGCAGCAGTGGAGCTTTTCTCTTCCTTTGGGGTGTGCTCTCTCTAGCCAGTTTGCCAGCATGGTGGTTCTCAACCTTATCTGTACATTTGAATCATCAGGGGAACTTAAAAATCTTGCTAACTGGGCCCCACCTCCGGAAATTCTGATGCAGTTAGTCTGCAGACCTGGAGACTGGTGTGGACGTGGTGATCTGTGAGCGTTCCCCCAGGTGATTGCGGTGTGCACCCAGCATGGAGAACCATGGGCTAAGCAGGTTCCTGCTTGTTCTTGCTCCGCAGGATAACAGTGCCAAGGGGAGCAGAAGAGCAGAGGAGGAGCGTCCCCTTCCAGCTGCTCTTGTTGCTGGAGAAGATGCAGGACAGCCGACAGAAAGCAGTGCAACCCATGGAGCTCGCCTACTGTCTCCAGAAGTACAAAGTACCCTGTGAGACAGTCCTCCCAGCTCTGACCCCTGGCCTAGGGCCCCGAGGAGGGTGGGAGCTTGAGAAAGGGTAGGCAGAGGGGGAGGGACGGGGACTAGTGGTCATGGGCGAACGAGAAGGAAGTTAGGTAGATGGCGGACCCCTTGTATTGGAGACATTTGTATAGATCTGAAATGTTTTAAAGAGCCCGCATTTTTACAGGTGCAGAATTGGTATTATTTGTGCACATACTACTTTCACACTCACTCTTTTTTTGCGTCTCAGTAGAGTAAGCCTAAGAGTCTCCTCAAAGCTGATTCAGTTTCAGGTAAAGAATCTGAGGAAAACAGAACATAGCATTAATAAGGAGAAACCATGTTCTGCAAAAGAATACTTATAAATGCGTTAGTTTTTTTAAAAACAGCTTTATTGAGATGTCTGTCACATACTATAAAATTCACCCACTGAAAAATGTACAGTGGCCAGCCCAGTGGTGTAGTGGTTAAGTTCACACGCTCTGCTTTGGTGGCCCGGGGTTCGTGGGGCCTGGGGTTCATGGGTTCGGATTCTGATGCGGACCCAGCACACCACTCATCAAGACATGCTGTGGTGGCATCCCAGATACGAAATAAAGGAAGATTGGCACAGATGTTAGCTCAGGGCCAATCTTCCTCACCAAAAAAAAAAAAAAAAAAAACAAAAAACAAAGAAAAATGTACAGTTAAGAGTTTTTAGTGTATTCACAGAGTTGTGCAATCATCCTCACAATCTAATTTTGGAGCATCTTCATTACCCCCAAAAGAAACCCCATATCCATTAGCAGTCCCTCACCATTCTTCTAAATTTTATAATTTTAGCTCTTACGTTTAAATCTGTGTTTCATTTTGAGTTAATTTTTGTGAATGGTGTGAGGTAGGTGTCCAGCTGCATTCTTTTGCATCTTGGCATCCAGTTGTTCCAGTACCATTTCGTGAAGACTGTTCTTTCCCCATTGAAGCATTTTGGTACTCTTATCAAAAATCAATTGACCATAAAAGTAGTTGTTTATTTCTGGACTCACATTCTATTTCATTGATCTTTATGTCTGTCCTTAAGCCAGAACCATACTGTCTTGATTACTGTAGCTTTGTAGTAAGTTTTGATATTAGAAAATGTGAGTCCTCCAATTTCATTCTTTTTCAATATTGTTTTGGCTCCCTGGCATTTCCATACAAATTTTAGGACCACCTTGTCAGTTTCTGCAAAAAAGCTAGCTGGGATTTTGATAGTGATGGCATTGAATCTGTGGATTAATTTGGGGAGTATTGCCATCTTAACACTAAGTCTTCAGAACCATAAATATGGAATGCCTTTCAGTTTATTTGGGTCTTTTTAAATTTCTTTCAAAAATGGTTTGTAGTTTCAGTGTACAAGTCTTGCACTTCTTTTGCTAAATTTATTAATGTGTTTTTTGATACTATTGTAAATGGAATTCTTTTCTTAATTTTATCTTTAGGTTGTTATTGCTAGTTTATAAAATACGTGTGGTTTTTGTATATTGGTCTTATATCCACAATCTCCCTGAACTAATTTATTAGTTCTAATAATTCTTTTAGTAGATTCCTTAGGATATTTTATATACAAGATCATGTCATCTGCAAATAGAGGTGATTTTACCTCTTCCTTCCCAGTCTGGATGCCTTTTTATTTCCTTTTTGTGCCCAGTTGTTCTGGCTAGAATCTCCAATATGCTGTTGAATAGAAGTGGCAAGAACAGATATCCTTGTCTTGTTCCTGATCTTATAAAAGCATTGAGTGTTTCATACCTACGTGTGATGTCAGCTTTCATAGATGGCTTTTATCAAGTTGAGGAAGCTCTGTTCTGTTCCTATTTTGCTGAGTGTTTTTGTTAGGAAAGAGTGGTATTTTGTCAATGCTTTTCTGCATCAATTGAGATGATCATGTGGCTTTTGTCCTTTATTAATATGTTTTGTTACATTGATTTTTTTATTGAGATAACATTGGTTTGTAACACTATAAATTTCACATGTGCATCATTATATTTTGACTTCTGTATAGACTACATCATGTTGACCACCAAAAGTCTAGTTTCCATCTATCACTGTACAGATGTCCCTCTTTACCCCTTTTGTCTTCCTCCCTCTCCTCTTCCCCTCTGATAACCACCAATCTGTTCTCTGTATATATCTGTTTGTTACTGTTTTTTTAAAATCTTCCATATGAGTGAAATTATCCAGTATTTGTTTTTCTCTGTTTGACTTATTTCTCTTAGCCTAATACTTTCAAGGTCCATCCATGTTGTTGCAAATGGCAGGATTTCATCTTTTTTATGGCTGAGTAGTATTCCATTGTGTGTGTGTGTGTGTGTGTGTGTGTGTGTGCGTGCGTGTGTGTGTGTGAAGTGATATGTCATTGTGGTTTTGATTTGCATTTCCCTGATGATTAGTGATGTTGAACATCTTTTCATGTGCCTGTTGGCCATCTATATATCTTCTTTGGAAAAATGTTCAGATCTTCTGCCCATTTTTTAATACTTTCATTTTGTTGTTGTTGTTGTTGTTGAGTTGTTTGAGTTCTTTATATATTTTGGATATTAACCCCTTACGGGATATATGATTTACAGACATCTTCTCCCAATCAGTAGGTTGTCTTTCATTTTTTTGATAGTTTCCTTTGCAATGTGGAAGCTTTTTAGTCTGATGTAGTCCTAATTGTTTATTTTTCCTTTTCTTGCCCTTGCCTGAGTAGACAAGGTATTCAAAAAGATACTGCTAAGACTGATGTCAAAGAGGATACTTCCTATGTTTTCTTCTAGGAGTTTTAATGGTTTCAGGGCTTACATTCAAGTGTTCTGAGTTAATTTTGTGTATGAGGAGTTAAGTTTTGTGTACGATGTAAGATACAGTGCCCCACTTTCATTATTTTGCTTGTGGCTGTCCAGTTTTCCCAACACCATTTATTGAAGAGGGTTTTCTTTCTTCGTTGTATGTTTTTGGCTCCTTTGTTGAAAATTAGCTGTCTGTATATGTGTGGGATTATTTATGGGCTCTCAATTCTGTTCCATTGCCCTGTGTGTCTGTTTTTCTGCCACTACCATGCTGTTTTGATTACAACAGCTCTGTAGTGTACTTTGAAATCTGGAAGCGTGATGCCTCCAACTTTGTTCTTGTTTTTTTTTTTCAGAATTGCTTTGGCTATTCCGGGCCTTTTGTTGTTCCATATAAATTTTAGATTCTTTGTTCTATTTCCATAAAAAAATGTCATTGGAATTTTGATAGAATTGCATTGAAACTGTAGATTGCTTCAGGTAATGTGGACATTTTAACTATATTAATTTTTTTAATCCATGAGCATGGAATATCTTTACATTTCCTTGTGTCTTCTTTGATTTCTTTCAACAATGTCTTATAGTTTTCAGTGTATAGGTCTTTCACCTCCTTGGTTACATTTGCTCCTAGGTATTTTATTATTTTTGTTGAGATTGTAAATGGGGTTGTATTCTTGATTTTTCTTTAGCTAGTAGTGTATAGAATTGCAACTGATTTTTGTGTGTTGATTTTGTACCCTGTAACTTTACTGTATTTGTTTATCATTTCTAAAAGTTTTTCTATGGATTCTTTAGGATTTTCTGTATATAAAGATATGTCATCTGCAAATAGTGACAGTTTTACTTCTTCCTTTCCAGTTTGGGTAGCTTTTATTTCTTTTTCTGCCTAATTGCTCTGGCTAGGACTTCCAATACTATGCTGAATAGGAGTGGTGAGAGTGGGCATCCTTGCCTGGTTCCTGTTCTTAGAGGGATGGCTTTGAGTTTTTCACCACTGAGTATGCTGTTAGCTGTGGGTATGTCATATATGGCCTTTATTATGTTGAGGTGCTTTCTTTCTATACCCATTTCATTCAGAGTTTTTATCATAAATGGATGCTGAATCTTGTCAAATGTTTTCTCTGCATCTGTTGAGATGATCATGTGATTTTTGTTCTTAATTTTGTTAATGTGGTGTATCACTTGATTGATTTGCAAATGTTTAACCATCCTTTCATCCCTGGATTAAATCCTATTTGATTGTGGTATGTGGTCCTTTTAATGTAGTGTTGTATTCAATTTGCTAGTATTTTGTTGAGAATTTTTGCATCTATGTTCATCAGTGACATTGGCCTGTAAGTTTCTTTTTTTACATTGTTCATTTAAGATGGATGTTTCCTTGTTGACTTTTTGTCTGGATGTTCTATCCATTGATGTAAGTGGAGTGTTAAATTCCTCTATTAATATTGTGTTGTCAGTTCTCCCTTAGGTCTGTTAATAGTTGCTTTATATACTTTGGTGCTCCTGTGTTAGGTGCATATATATTAATAAATGTTATGGCTTGTTGATGGATTGTCCCTTTTATTGTTACATAATGTCCATCTTTGTCTCTTGTCTTTTTTGGCTTGAAGTCTATTTTTTCTGTATAAGTATGGTAGTACCCACTAGTTTTTGGTTGCTATTTGCTTGGAGTATCATCTTCTGTCCTTTGGCTCTGAGCCGATGTTTGCGTTTGGAGCTGAGATGGTCTTCTGGAGGCAGCATATCAGTGGGTCTTATTTTTTTAATCCACCCAGCCATTCTGTGTCTTTTGATTGGTGAATCAATCCATTTCATTTAGGGTGATTATTGATATAAGAGGGCTTAATACTGCCATTTTATCTTTTGTTTTCTGGTTGCTCTATGTTTCCATTGCTTCTTTTTCCTTGTGTTTCTGCCTGCCATTTCAGTTTGGTGTTTTCTGTGATGTGTTTCTCAGGTTTCTCTTTGTTTATGTTTTGTGACTCTGCTCTGAGTTTTTGTTATGTGGTTACCATGAGGTTTGTATAAAAGGTCTCATAGATAAGATAGTGCTTTTTCTGCTGATAACATCTTATCTCCATTAGCCTATGCAGATTCCACCCTTTTCTTCTTCCCCTTCTATGTTTTTGGGGTTGCAAATTTATCCCTTTTTTTGTGAACACATTATCAAACTGAAGTGGTTATACTTCCTTTTTTTTTGGTGAGGAAGATTGTCTCTGAGCTAACATCTGTGCCAATCTTTCCTCTATTTTGTATGAGGGACACTGCCACAGCATGGCTTGATGAGTGGTGCATAGGTCTGTGCCTGGGATCTGAACCTGCAAACCCTGGGCCGCCAAAGCAGAGTGTGCAAACTATGCCACTGGGCTGGTCCCGGTTATAGTTCTTTTTAATGCTTTATCTTCATTTAACTTTTATGTTATAATTAAGTGTTTACTAACCTTTTCTGATAGAGAGTTGCGATTTGCTGATTCTGCCTTGCTCAAGCTTTATAAAGCTTTGCCTTTCTTTTTCAGTCTTAGGAGGGCTCCTTTCAACGTCTCTTGTAAGGCAGGTCAAGTGGCAATGACCTGCCTCAGGTTTTGTTTGTCTTGGAAGGCCTTTATTTCTCCTTCATATCTGAAGGATAACTTTGCTGGATTGAATATTCTTGGCTGACAGTTTTTGTCTTTCAATATTTTGAATATATCATTCTACTCTCCTAGGCTATAGAGTTTCTGCTGAGAAATCTGCTTCTAACCTAATGGGGGTTCTCTTGTAGGTTATTGTACCCCACCCCCCCAGGCTGCCTTTAATATTCTTTCTTTGTCATTAACTTTTGACAGTGTTATTTTCATGTGTCTTAAAGAAGGTCTTTTTGTGTTGTGATGGTTGGGTGTTCTGTTGGCTTCATGGATTTGTTCCTCCCCCAGGTTTGGGAAGTTCTCTGCCATTATTTCTTTAAATAAGCTCTCTTCTCCCTTCTCTCTCTGTCTTCTCCTTATGGGATACCCATCACCCTTATGTTGCTCTTTCTACTGGAGTCTCATAATTCCTGTAGAATTTTTACACGTTTAAACCTCAGTTCTCTCTCCTATTTGAGCATTGAGTTTTCTGTCTTGAGCTTGCTAATTCCCTCTTGCATGTGGTCTGCTTTATTTCCAGTGCTTTCCAATGCATTCTTCATCTCATTTATTGAGTTCTTCAGTTCCAGAATTTCTGTTTGTTTCTTTTTTTAGAGTTTCTAGTCTCTTTAGTAAAGTATTCTTTCTGTTCATTAATTTTATTCCTGAGCTCATTGAACTGCCTTTCTGAATTTTCTTGTAGCTCGTTCAGTTTCTTCATGACAACCATTTTGATTTCTTTTTCAGTTAGATCACAATCTTCCATGATTTTATGTTTGGTTTTTGGAGAGTTGTTATTTTCTTTTTGTGATGCTGTGTTACTGAGGCCTTTTGAGGCACTTGAGTTACTGCTCTGCTGGTGCCTTTGTCATAGCCACCCTTCTTATTGAGGGAGAGCTGTGTGTTTCATTCTAACTGTTAAACTGACTGGAGATTGGAGGGCTTTCTGTTGTTTTCAGTAGGTGGCACAGTAGCACCAATATTTGATTTCTCTTACGTGAGCTGCCTGTGGCTGTATTTGAGGGTCTGCTCTTTCCACCCTCCTCTGCCTCTGTTAAGAGTGTCACCAGTGCTTTGTCTTTGTTGCAGCCTATGCCTCTGGGGATTGCTGTTGCCTTGCTGTTGCCAGTGTTGCTGCAGTTTCTGGCTTTGTGGCTGGGGGTACAGGGATGGCTGATGCTTCCACCCTGTCCAGGATTGCCTCGGTTAGAAGCACTACTTCCTGTAGAGGAAGAGGGAAGGTGAGGAGGGAGCTGAGTTTGTGGGGCCCTGCCTCTGCTGTTGTCCGTGTTCTTGTGGCTGCAGGTGCAACTGCACTTGGGAGGCTGCAGTGTGTGTGTGCCTCTGCTGCTGCTACCAGGCTCTGAGCCATGGCCGAGGGCCTGGGACTGTGGGTCTTTGCCTCCCCTGTGGCTTTGCTCCCTGTGGCTGCAAGCACTGCCATGGCTGGGAGGCTGAAGTTATGCCCGTGCCTCCATGGCTACCCACCAGGATCTCTGCTGCGACTGGGTGGTGAGGATCCTGGGCACTGCCTCTGCTGTTCCCCCAGTTCGCTTCCTCTGTGTGCTCCAATCCACCCACCTTCATTTATACTGATGTGTGAATCTCTCTGGCGTCCTGATGTGTTGGGCAACGTAGCCTTTGTTGAGTTATGGATGTTTTAGTGACTGTAGATTGAAGGGGCGGGACAAAGGGATTGTCTCATACTGCTGTGAGGCTGTCACCTCCTGTATGTGTGTCTTTATGCAGTACTGCACTGTACTTGACTGCTGTAGCTTTGTAGCAAGTCTTGAAATCATGAAGTGTGAGCCCTTCAGTTTTCTTCTTCTTTTTCAGAATTGTTTTGGCTTTTCGGGGTCCATTGAAATTCCATATGAATTTTAGGATGGGTTTTTCTATTTCTGCAAAAACCTTATTGGGATTTTGATAGAGTTTGCATTGAATCTCTAGTTTTCTTTGGGTAGTAATGTAAAACTGCAATTTAAATATTAGGTCTTCCTAT
This sequence comes from Equus asinus, assembly GCF_041296235.1. Lineage (NCBI taxonomy): Eukaryota > Metazoa > Chordata > Mammalia > Perissodactyla > Equidae > Equus > Equus asinus. The sequence goes on along the minus strand of NC_091811.1, from coordinate 11,244,752 downwards.
CCATGAACATGGCATGTATTTCCATTTATTTATATTTTCTTTAATTCTTTCAGCAATGTTTTGTAGTTTTCATTGTACAAGTCTTTCACCACCTTGGTTAGGTTAATTCCCAAGTATTTCATTCTTTTTTTTTTTTATTGAGTTATTGATAGGTTACAATCTTGTGAAATTTCAATTGTACATTAATGTTTGTCAGTCATGTTGTAGGTGCACCACTTCACCCTTTGTGCCCACCTCCCACCCCACCTTTCCCCTGGTATCCACTAAACTGTTCTTGGTCCATAGTTTTAAATTCCTCATATGAGTGGAGTCATACACAGATTATCTTTCTCTTGTTGGCTTATTTCACTTAACATAATTCTCTCAAGGTCCATCCATGTTATTGCAAATGGAATGATTTTGTTCTGTTTTGCAGCTGAGTAGTATTCCATTGTATATGTGTACCACATCTTCTTTATCCATTCGTCTGTTGCTGGACACTTAGGTTGCTTCCACGTCTTGGCTATTGTAAACAGTGCTGCAATAAACATTGGGGTGCATAGGACTTTTGGGATTGCTGACTTCAAGCTCTTTGGATAAATACCCAGTAGTGGGATGGCTGGATCGTATGGTAGTTCTATTTTTAATTTTTTGAGGAATCTCCATACTGTTTTCCATAGTGGCTGCACCAGTTTGCATTCCCATCAGCAGTGTATGAGGGTTCCTTTTTCTCTGCAACCTCTCCAACATTTGTTGCTATTAGTTTTAGATATTTTTGTCATTCTAATGGGTGTAAGGTGATATCTCAGTGTAGTTTTGATTTGCATTTCCCTGATGATCAGCGATGATGAGCATCTTTTCATGTGCCTATTGGCCATCTGTATATCTTCTTTGGAGAAATGTCTGTTCATGTCTCCAGCCCATTTTTTGATTGGGTTGTTTGATGTTTTGTTGTTGAGTTGCGAGAGTTCTTTATATATTATGGATATCAAGCCTTTGTCAGATATATGACTTGCAAATATTTTTTCCCAGTTAGTGGGTTGTTTTTTTGTTTCAATCCTGTTTTCATTTGCCTTGAAGAAGCTCCTTAATCTGATGAAGTCCCATTTGTTTATTCTTTCTATTGTTTCCCTTCTCTGAGAAGACATGGTGTCCGAAAAGATCCTTTTAATACTGACGTCAAAGAGTGTACTGCCTACGTTTTCTTCCAGAAGCCTTATGGTTTCAGGTCTCACCTTTAGGTCTTTAATCCATTTTGAGTTTATTTTGGTGAATGGTGAAAAAGAATGGTCAATTTTCATTCTTTTACATGTGGCTTTCCAGTTTTCCCAGCACCATTTGTTGAAAAGACTTTCTTTTCTCCATTGTAGGCCCTCAGCTCCTTTGTCAAAGATAAGCTGTCCATAGATGTGTGGTTTTATTTCTGGGCTTTCAGTTCTGTTCCATTGATCTGTGCACCTGTTTTTGTACCAGTACCATGCTGTTTTGATTACTGTAGCTTTGTAGTATGTTTTGAAGTTAGGGATTGTGATGCCTCCCGTTTTGTTCTTTTTTCTCAGGATTGCTTTAGAAATTCGGGGTCTTTTGTTTCCCTATATGAATTTTAGGATTCTTTGTTCTAATTCTGTAAAGAATGTCATTGGGATTCTGATTGGGATGGCGTTGAATCTGTAGATTGCTTTAGGTAGAACGGACATTTTAACTATGTTTATTCTTCCAATCCATGTACATGGAATGTCTCTCCATCTCCTTATGTCGTCATCCAATTCTCTCAGAAAGGCCTTGTAATTTTCATTATATAGGTCCTTCACTTCCTTAGTTAAATTTACCCCAAGGTATTTTATTCTTTTTGTTGCGATTGTGAATGGTATTGTATTCTTGAGTTCTTTTTCTGTTGGTTCATTACTGGAGTATAGAAATGCTACTGATTTATGCAAATTGATTTTATACCCTGCAACTTTGCTGTAGTTGTTGATTACTTCTAACAGTTTTCCAATGGATTCTTTGGGGTTTTCTATATATAAGATCATGTCGTCTGCAAACAGCGAGAGTTTCACTTCTTCCCTCCCTATTTGGATTCCTTTTATTCCTTTTTCTTGCCTGATTGCTCTGGCCAGGACCTCCAGTACTATGTTAAATAAGAGTGGTGATAGAGGGCATCCTTGTCTCGTTCCTGTTTTCAGGGGGATGGGGTTCAGTTTTTGCCCATTGAGTATGATGTTGGCTATGGGTTTGTCGTATATGGCCTTTATTATGTTGAGGTAGTTTCCTTCTATGCCCGTTTTGTTCAGAGTTTTTATCACAAATGGCTGTTGGATCTTGTCAAATGCCTTCTCTGCATCTATTGAGATGATCATGTGGTTTTTATTCCTCAGTTTGTTGATGTGGTGTATCACGTTGATTGATTTGCGGATGTTGAACCATCCCTGTGTCCCTGGTATGAATCCCACCTGATCCTGATGTATGATTCTTTTGATGAATTGCTGAATTCTGGTTGCCAAAATTTTGTTTAGAATTTTTGCATCTATGTTCATCAGTGATATTGGCCTGTAGTTCTCTTTTTTCGTGGTGTCCTTGTCAGGTTTTGGGATCAGCGTGGTGTTGGCCTCATAGAATGTGTTAGGAAGTGTTCCATCTTCCCTAATTTTTTGGAATAGCTTGAAAAGGATAGGTATTAAATCCTCTCTGAAAGTTTGGTAGAATTCCCCAGGAAAGCCATCTGGTCCTGGGGTTTTATTCTTTGGGATGTTTTTGATTGCTGTTTCAATCTCTTTCCTTGTGATTGGTCTGTTCAAATTGTCTGCCTCTTCTTGAGTGAGCTTTGGGAGATTGTAGGAGTCCAAGAATTTATCCATTTCCTCTAGGTTATCCATTCTGTTGGCATATAGTTTTTTGTAGTATTCTCTTATAATCTGTTGTATTTCTGCAGAGTCTGTTGTTATTTCTCCTCGCTCATTTCTGATTTTGTTTATTTGAGCTTTCTCCCTTTTTTTCTTTGTACGTCTGGCTAGTGGTTTGTCAATTTTATTTATCTTCTCAAAAAACCAGCTCTTTGTCTCATTGATCTTTTCTACTGCCTTTTTCGTTTCAATAGTATTTATTTCTGCTCTGATTTTTATTATTTCTCTCCTTCTGCTGACTTTGGGCTTCATTTGTTCTTTTTTCTCTAGTTCAGTTAGGTGTGCTTTAAGGTTGCTTATTTGGGATTTTTCTTGTTTGTTAAGATGTGCCTGTATTGCGATGAATTTTCCTCTCAATACAGCTTTTGCTGTATCCCATATGAGTTGGTATGGCATGCTATCATTTTCATTTGTTTCCAGGTATTTTTTTTATTTCTTCTTTAATTTCTTCAATGATCTATTGCTTGTCCAATAGTGTGTTGTTTAGTTTCCACATCTTTGTGCCTTTCTCAGCTTTTTTCTTGTAATTAATTTCTAGCCTTATAGCACTATGATCTGAGAAGATGCTTGTTATTATTTCAATTTTTTTAAATTTGTAGAGGCTTGCCTTGTTTCCCAACATGTGGTCTATCCTAGAGAATGTTCCATGTGCACTTGAGAAGAATGTGTATTCTCCTCTTTCAGGGTGAAGTGATCTATATATGTCTATTAAGTCCAATTGTTTTAGTTTTTCATTTAGCTCCACTATTTCTTTGTTGATTTTCTGTCTGGATGATCTGTCCATTGATGTGAGTGGGGTGTTGAGGTCCCCTACTATTATTGTGTTGTTTTTAACATCTTCCTTTAGGTCTGTTAATAGTTGCTTTATGAATCTTGGTGCTCCTGTGTTGGGTACATAGATATTTATAAGCGTTACTTCTTCTTGATGAAGTGTCCCTTTGATCATTATATATCGTCCCTCTGTGTCTCTCTTTACCTGTCTTATTTTGAAATCCACTTGGTCTGATATGAGAATTGCAACACCTGCCTTTTTTTCCTTGCTATTTGCTTGAAGTATTGTCCTCCACCCCTTCACCCTGAGTCTGTGTTTGTCCTTGGGGCTGAGGTGTGTTTCCTGGAGGCAACAAATTGTTGGATTGTGTTCTTTAATCCATTTTGCCACTCAGTGTCTTTTTATTGGAGAGTTCAATCCGTTTACATTGAGAGTGATGATTGATGCATGTGGACTTAATGCTGTCAATCTGTCGCTCATTATCTTGTTTTCCTGTGTTTCTTTTCCTGTGTGCTTTAGCCTACCCATTTAATACTGCAATTTCTTATGCTGGGTTTCTTAGATTTTTCCTTATTTATGATTTGTGACTCTGTTCTGTACTTTATTTTAGTGTCTACCTTGAAGTTTGTATTTAGAATCTCTGGTGGTCTCCTACCTACTTGACCAATACTGATTTAGACCCTTTGCTCTTCCCCTCCTAAATAATTATTTTCATTTTTTATTCCAACTCGTCTTATTCATTTGTAGTTAGAGTGCTAAGATCGTCCTTGTTTTGGTAGTTTCCTTACCTTTACCCTAATGCTATAATTGAATATTTGCTATCCTGTTCTGGTTCTATCCATCAGTCTCCCTAGTCTGTGGATTGTGTCCCCTTTCTCCCTTTTTTCTTTTTTCAAGTATGAGAGCCTTCTTGAGGATTTCTTGTAATGGAGGGCTTTTAGTTACAAATTCCCTTAATTTTTGTTTGTCTGGAAAAGATTTAATTTCTCCCTCATATCTGAAAGAAATTCTTGCTGGATAGAGTATTCTTGGCTGAAGGTTTTTATCCTTTAAAGCTTTGAATATATCACTCCATTCTCTCCTAGCTTGTAGGGTTTCTGTAGAGAAATCCGCTGACAGTCTGATAGGGGCTCCTTTATAGGTTATTCTCTTTTTTTTCCTTACTTCCCTGAGTATTCTCACCTTATCATTCCTATTTGCCAACTTTACTACTATGTGCCTTGGGGTAGCTCTTTTTACATTGACAAATCTAGGAGATCTAAAACTCTCCTCTACACACATTTCTCTGTTGATCCCTAGATTTGGGAAGTTCTCTTCAATGATTTCGTTAAGCACACTTTCTGCTCCATTTTCCTTTTCCATATTCTCTGGAATTCCTATGATCCTTATGTTCTTACGCCTCATTGAATCCATTATCTCTCGGAGATTTTCCTCATTTTTTTAAATTCTTAGTTCTCTTTCTTCCTCTGTCTGGCGCCATTCAGCCTGTCTGTCCTCGATTATGCTGATTTGCTCCTCTAGGTTGTCTACACGGGCATTCAGGGAATCCGTATTCTGTTTTATCTGGTCCATTGTGTTTTTCATCTCAAGTAATTCTGTTTGATTCTTCTTTATGATTTCAATCTCTTTTGTGAAGTAACTCCAGAACTCGGCTTGTTTCTCTTTCTCTCTACCTCATTGAGTTTTTTGATTATAGCTGCTCTGAATTCATTATCACTTAGTTTACCTAATTCCAAGTCCTCAGGACTTAATTCTGTGTTTTTATTGTTTTCCTTCTGGTCTGGGGCTTTTATAAATTGCTGGATGGTAGAGGAGCAGTTTTTTCTCATGGTGGTAGAATTCAGTTGCAGTTACAGCCTGTCGCCACTAGATGGGGGTCGAGAGCGGCGTGTTAGCTCTCCGCCTTGGGGCAAGATGGCTGCGCCCACTGGCTTCGCTGAGGGGGAGGGGCTGTTACTTACACGCGCTGGTCTGGGTTCAGATCAGTTCTGTTCTCTGGTCTCCCAAGGCCCTTGATTTATAGGGTCCGCGCAGACGGAAGCTTTGCCCCCTTCAGCGGGTCTCCACTGAATCAGCGGCAGGAGTCCTGGATGATCCCCCGGGTCACGCGGCCCCTCCCCCGCTCCTTCCCGACGGGCGCTGCAGCCATCGCAGACTCTGGGGGAGGGAGCGATGTTCTCTCCTACCGTTCCAGCGCCTCTGAGGGTGTAAAGCAGGGTTTATGATCTCCGCCTTCTTGGTATTGTAGGTCTCTAACGAGCTGGCATTATGTTTATTCTGTGATATTCAGTTCTTCCAATCTTTTGTTGTATTTTGGAGGGGAGAGAATCCCGGGTCAGCTCACCCCGCCATTTTGCTCGTCTCCAGTATTTCATTCTTTCTGATGCTATTATAAGTGGATTTGTGTGTGTGTGTTTCTTTTCAGATTGTTTATTGTTCCTGTACGTATAGAAAATGCAGTTGATTTTTGTTGACCTTGTATCCTGCTATTTTTTATTTCATTTATTAGATCTAAAAGCTTTTTTGTTGAGTCTTTATTTATTTATTTATGTTTTGAGGAAGATTAGTCCTGAGCTAACTACTGCCAATCCTCCTCTTTTTGCTGAGGAAGACTGGCCCTGAGCTAACGTCCATGCCCATCTTCCTCTACTTTCTATGTGGGACGCCTACCACAGCATGGCGTGCCACGCAGTGCCATGTCCGCACCCGGGATCCGAACCGACGAACCCTGGGCCACTGAGAAGCGGAACGTGCGAACTTAACTTCTGCACCACCGGGCCGGCCCCTATTTTTTTAACATATAAGGTTATATCATCTGTAAACAGAGATAATTTTTCTTTTCCTTTCCCAATTTGAATGCCTTTTATTTCTTTTTCTGGTCTAATTGCTCTGGCTAGAACTTCCAGTACTATGTTGAATAGAAGCTTTGAAAGTGGGCATCCTTGCCTTGTTCCTCTTCTTAAGGAAAAGCTTTCTATCTTTTACAATTGAGTATGATGTTTGCTGTGGGTTTGTCACATGTGGCTTTTATATGTTGTCATAGTTTCCTTCTCTTCTGATTTGTTGGTTGTTTTTATCATGAAAAGGTGTTGAATTTTGTCAAATGCTTTTCCTGCACCAATTGAGATGATCATGTGTTTTTTTCTCCTTCGTTCTGTTGATGTGGCATATTACATTGATTGATTTTCATATGTTCACCCATCTTTGCATTCCAGGAATCAATCCCACTTGTTGCTGTATAATCCTTTTAATATGCTGCTGAATTCTGTTTCCTAAATTTTGTTGATGATTTTTGCATCAATGTTCGTAAGGGATACTGGTCTTTAGTTTTCTTTTCTTGTACTATCTTTGTCTGGCTTTGGTATCAGGGTTGTGCTGGCCTTATAAAATGAATCAGGAAGTGTTTTCTCCTATTCTCTTTTTGTGAAAAGTTTGAGCAAGATTGATATTAGCTCTTTTTATATGTTTGGTAGAATTCACCAGTGAAGCCATCAGCACCATGACTTTTCTTTGTTGGGACATTTTGGATTACTGATTCAATCTCCTGACCAGGTATATGTCTATCACATTTTCTGTTTCTTCATGATTTAGTCTTGGTAGGTTTTGTTTTTCTAGAAATTTTTCCATTTCGTTTAGGTTATCGAATTTTTTGGTGTACAATTGTTCATAGTAGTCTCTTATCCTTTTTATTTTTGTGGAATTGATAATAATGTCACCACTTTCATGTCTAATTTTAGTAATTTGAGTTTTCTCTCTTTTTTCTTAGTCCACTTAGCTAAAGATCTGATGTTAGTATAGCCACTGCTGCTCTCTTTGGGTAACTATTTGCTTAGCATATTTTTTTTCATCCTTTCACTTTCCATCTCTTTGTGTCTTTGGATCTCAAATCAGTCTCTTATAGACGGCACATGGTTGGGTCATGTGTTTTTATCCATTTTGCCAATCTCTGTCTTTTGATTGGAGAGTTTAATGCATTCAAATTTTAAAATAATTACTGATAAGGCAGGACTTCTGTCATTGTGCTGTTGGTTTTCTATATGCCCTATAGCTTTTTTGTCCCTTATTTCCTGCATCCCTGTCTTCGTTTTAAATTGATTTTTTGTAGTGCACTCTCTTTTTGTGAAGAATTTCCTCTGTTCATTAATTTTATTCCTGATTTCATTGAGCTGTCATTCTGAGTTTTGTGTAACTGATTTTGTTGTGATAACTATTTTGAATTCTTTGTCATTTAGATTGTAAATTTCTCTGATTTAGGATTGATTTTTGGGTACTTGTCATTGTCCTGGTCAGGAGTGTTCACGCTCTTTGATGGGTTGAACTTGTGCCATCACATGGTGGTAGTATCTGGTTGCACATTGCACCTGCTGCCACTGGAGTAGGGGCAGGAGCTCTGTATTCTGAGCCCACTGCGATCCCTGGCAGCTGTGCCTGTCCTTTGAAGCTGTGCTGACAGGACCAGTCTGTGTTTGCCTGCCTGCTTTATGCATGTATGGGCAGGCACTCTGGCAGGGATCCCCTTGTCTGGCCAACCGGCTTAGCTGATGCCTCAGGTTGGGGGGGGGTTTGCATGCACAATCCCACATGCCCCCACTCTGTACTCACTGCCTTCGAACTTGGACTGCTCTGATTGGTGTGGACACCCCTCAATTGCTTAGCTGCCTCAGTCTGGAACTTTCCCGTGTGCTGGGAGGCAACTCTGTGAGCACAAGCTTTCTTGCAGAGGGCTGCCTTTTCCCCCTTCTCCTCTCAGTGTTGTGCCCCAGCTGCTGTGCTAGATCCTGCTCCCTATATCGCTGCCTCTCGAGAGGGAAAAGAGATCTCCTTACCTCCTTCCACTGCTTCGTGGGATGAACCAGCACCCCCACCTTCAGACGTATGACTGTGTGGATCTCTCAGATTCCTGTTGTGTTGTGTGAATGTCGTCTCTTGGTTTATGAATGTCCTTTTAGTTGTGTCTTAGAGGGGAGAGACTAAGGGTAGAATTCACTCTGCCATGATGCTGATGTCACTCTTCCTCTCCCTCACTTTTGAAGGACAGTTTTGCCAGATATAGGATTCTTGGTTGATAGTTTTTATTTTAGCACTTTGAATATATTGGCTCACTGTTTTTTGGCTTCCACAGTTTCTGATGACACATCTGAAGATAATCTTATTGAGGACACCTTATATGTGGTGATTTGCCTCTCTTTTGCTGCTTTTAGATTTGTTTTTTTTTTTGTTTTTGAAAATCTGATTGTACCATGTCTTGGGGTGGGTCTCTTTGAGTTTATCTTATTGGAGTTTGTTGAGCTTCTGTGTGTTTTATATTCATGTCTTTCATCAAATTTGGGATGTTTTCAGCCATTGTTTCTTCAGATATTCTCTCTGCCCTTCCTCTCCCTGTACTTCTTTTGGGAGTCCCTCAATGCATATTTTGTCAGCTTGTTGGTGTCCCACAGGTTCTTTGGGCTCTGTTGGCTTTCTTTCAGTCCTTTTTCTTTCTGTTCCATGGCCTCAATAATTTCCATTGTCCTCTCTTCAAGTTCACTGATTCTTTCTTCTACCTTTTCAAATCTTCCTTTGAATATCTGTAATGAATTTTTCATTTCAGTTATGGTACTTTTCACCTCCAGATTTCTTTTTGTTTGTTTTTAGGTTTTCTATTTCTTTATTGGTCTTTCCATTTTGTTCAAATGTCAATTTCTTGACTTTCTCCATGTCTTTCTTTAGTTCTTTAAGTATCTTTAAGACAGTTGTTTTAAAGTCTTTGTCTAGTGTGTTTGCCATTGGATCTTTTTCAGAGGCAGTTTCTGTTGATTTTTTTTTTTTTTTTTGCTTTGAATGTGTCATACTTTGCTGTTTCTTTGTATGCCTTGTTATATTTTGTTAAACACTGGACATTTGAATCTAGTAATGTAGCAACTCTGGAAATCAGATTCTCCCCCTTATCCAGGATTTGCTGTTTTTTGTCATTATTTTTCTTTGTTGATTTTTGGTTTTTTGATTGTTGTAGACTGTCTCTGTGCCAAGGATCAGCTTGAGGTGTAAACTTAATGTCTTCCCTGGTCTTTTTGAGCCATTCCCATTGCATGCATGGTCAATTTCTAATTTTCCCATATATGAAATTGCTTTTGGATGTCCTCGTCTTTAATGTCTGCCACTTGAAAGGGGAAAAGTGAAAAATGAAGGGGTAAAAATTGGGACACTGGCCCCTTAAATGCCCTGGGAGTCACTTGAGCCAGAGGGAGAGGGTCTTGCAACAATGTGGGGAGGTCCAGCTACAATGGCTGCCTCTTTGTCTGCATCTCTGTGATCATAAGCATCAAATAACGACCAGAGCACAGATACTCAATATTTGGAGGAAAAAATTCTTTTTTCCCCACCCCAGCTTTGACATGCTGTGTGTACAGCTTCCCCCAGAGCATGTGCACAACTGCCTGCCACGTGGTTGGGTGTGGGAGCTGGGTAGGTTTCTGTTGCTGTGCTAAGAGCTGATATTGATGGGAATAAACCACAATTTATCGTCCAAGACTTCCCCTGGAAGTTGCAATCCTTCAGTGGACTCCAGAGTTCCAAAGTAATTATATTAGACAGATTCTGCCAGTGCAATTGTTGTCTACTTGGGGAGACAGCTTCCTGGTGCTTCCTACTCCTCCGTGTTCCTAGAATCCTCTCCAGCTCACTTCTGTTTAACACTGGATAATATTCCATTGTCTGGATGGACCATGGTTTATCCTTTTGACTACTGAAGGACATCTTGGTTGCTTCCTAGTTTTAACAATTGTGAATAAAGCTGCTGTAAACATGTGTGTGCAGGTTTTGGTATGAAGATAAGTTTTTAACTCCTTCGAATAAATACTAAGTGGTGCCATTGCTGGATCCTATCGTCAGAGTATGTTTAGTTTTGTTAAGAAACCACCAAACTGCCTTCCAAAGTGGCTGTACCATTTTGGTTTCTCACCAGCTGTGAGTGAGAGTATCTGTTCTCCATGTCCTCAGCAGCATTTGATGTTGTCAGTGTTTTGGATTTTGGCCATTCTGATAGGTGTGTGGAGGTATCTTGTTGTTGTTTTAATTTGCAATTCCACAATGACATATGATGCTGAGAATCTTTACATATGCTTATTTGCCATCTTTATATCTGCTTAGGTGAAGTGTCTGTTCAAGTTTCTTACCTATTTTTTAATCAGGATGTTTGTTTTCTTACTGTTGAGTTTGAAGAGTTTTTTGTATATTTTGGATAACAGACTGGTATCAGATTTGTCTTTTGTAAATATTTTCTCTCAGTCTGTGGCTTATTTTCTCATGCTGTTGACAATGTCTTTTACAGAGCAGAAATTTTTAATTTTAATGAAGTCCAGTTTATCTGTTCTTTCCTTTGTTGATTGTGCATTGGTGTTGTATCTAAACAGTAATCACTAAACCCAAGATCATCTAGATTTTCTCCTATATTGTCTTTGGGAGTTTTATAGTTTTGCATTTTACATTTAGGTCTGTGATCCATTTTGAATTAGTTTTCTTTAAGGATGTAAGGTTGGTGTCTAGATTCATTTTTTTGCATGTTGATGTTCAGGTGTTCCAACAGCATTAGATAAAAAGACTGCCTTTGCTCCATTGTATTGCCTTTGCTTCTTTGTCAAAGAGCAGTTGACATTGTTTATGCAGGTGTATTTCTGGGCAGTCTATTCTGTTCCAGTGATCTATTTTTTCTGTTCTGTTTCAATACCCCATTGTCTTGATCACTGAAGCTTTGTAGTGTGTTCAAAATTAGTCCTCTGACTTTGTTCTTTTCCTTAAATACTGTGTTGTCTATTCTGAGTCTTCTGCCTCTCCAAATAAACTTTGTAATCAGTTTGTCAATATCCACAAAATAACTTGGTGGGATCTTGATTGGAATTGCATTAAGTGTATAAATCAAGTTGGAAAGAATTGACACCTTGACAATATTGAGTATTCCTATCCATGAACATGGAGTATCTCCCCATTTATGTAGTTCTTCTGAGTTCTTGCATCAGAGTTTGTGGCTTCTCTTATATAGATATTGTATATATTTGGTTAGATTTATACCTAAGTATTTAATCTTCATGGGTTCTAATGAAATTATATTGTGTTTTTAATTTAAAATTCCACTGGTTCATTGCTGATATGTAGGAAAGTGGTCGACTTTTATATATTTACCTTGTATCCTGCAACCTTGTTATAATCAGTTATTAGTTCCAGGAGTTTTTGGTTAATTCTTTTGGATTTTCTACCTGTATGATCATGTCATCTGCAAACAAGGACGTTCTTAATTCTTCCTTTCCAGTAAGTATACCTTTTATTTCCTCTTCTTGTCTTACTGCATTAGCTAAGACTTCCGATATGATGTTGAAAAGGTATGGTGAGAGGAGACATTCTTATCTTTTTCCTGATCTTAGTGGAAAAGCTTCTAGTTTCTCACCATTAAGTGTTATGTTAGCTGTAGGTTTTATGAAGATGTTACTTATCAAACTTAGAAAGTTCCTAGTTCTCAGTTGCTAGTTGGCTGAGAGGGTTTTTTTTTTTTTTTTAAATCATGAATGGGTGTTGGGCTTTGTCAAATACTTTTTCTTTATCTAATAATATGATCATGTACATTTTCTTTTTAGCCTGTTGATGTGATGGATTACATTAATTGGTTTTGAAATATTGAATTAGTCTTCCATACCTGGGATAAATCTCACTTGGTAGTGGTGTATAATTATTTTTGTATTTTGTTCAATTCTATTTGCTAATATTTCTTGTGGATTTTTGCATCTATGTTCATGAGAGATATTGATCTGTAGTTTCCTTTCTTGTAATGTCTTTGATTTTGGTATTAAGGTAATTCTGGCCTTGTAGAATGAGTTAGGAAATATTCCTTCTGCTTCTATCTTACGAAGAGATTTTGAGAATTGGTATAATTTCTTCCATAGATGTTTGGTGGAATTCATCACTGAACTAATGGACACTCTGTTTATTTTTCCTCGTTCATTTTTCTTTCATTCCTCACACCGTATAATCTCAATTGACCTATTTTCAAGTTTGATGATTCTGTCTTCTGCCAGCTCAAATCTGCTGTTGACCACCTCTAGTGAACTCTTCATTTCTGTTGTACTTTTCAACTCAAGAATTTCTATTTGGTCCTTTAAAATAATTTTTTCTCTTTATTGATATTCTTTATTTGGTGAGACATTATTTTCATAGTTTAGTTATTTTGACATGATTTTCTTTGGTTATTATAATATGTTCAAAGAACTAATCTAAAGTCTTTGTCTAGTAAGGCTAACACCTGGCTCCTCTCAGTGATAGTTTCTACTGATTGCTTTTTTTCCTGTGTGTGGGCCATACTTTTCTGTTTCATTGTGTGTCTTGTAATTTTTTTGTTAAAAACTAAACTTTTTAAATAATATAATGTGGCAACAGTGAAAATCAGAAACCCCTACAACAGGGTTTGTTGTTGTTGCTCTTTGTTTAGTGACTCTCCTGGACTAATTCTGTAAAGTCTGTATTTCCTGTAGTGTGTGGTCACTGAAGTTTCTGTTTGGTTAGCTTCATGTCAGCTAATGATTGGTCAGAGATTTCTTTAAATTCTTTGAACCAGTACGTCTTCTGGTCTTTGCTGAGGGGCTCTGTGTGTCTACTGTGGCACACCTTCAGAGCTCAGGCAGTATATGACACTTTTAGCCTTCACTTTTGCTTTTGCAGAGCCTCAAAGTCAGCCGGAGGTGAAGAGATTGGGCCCTCTCCAGTCTCTCCTGGGCATGCAAATGGCCTTCTAGATCACCAGGAATATGTCAGAGCTTTCAGAAGTCCTCTATGGACATCTCATTCCCCAGATCTTTCTTTTAAGTTTTTGGCTGGGCTCTTTTTTGCCTCAACTGGTATTGTAGCCTTAGGTAACTACGATATCAATTGTCACTGATTGTTTTCTGCAAACGCACTGGGAGAGGGCTTTGAGCTCTGAGTCTGGTCAAATAATGACAGTCTCCTTCGAATGGGGCATTTCCACAGAGCTGTAAGACAGAAACATAATGAAAATGCTCTTGGGATGAAACTTTTTGAAGAGCTCAGTCCCAGTCTGCCCCCTCTGGTGGTTGCAAGGTTTCCAGTTTTCAAGGCTACCACAGAGCCAGGAAGAAGGAAATGGGAATAGGCCAAATTGAAAAAGGCTCAAACCCTGCTCTTCTTACTTAGGTTTTTTGAATAAATATTCTGTAGAGTTTTATAAACTTTTAGTTAATTTCCAGAATCCTGAAGAAATTGATTTTGACAATTTTTGCCAGCATTTTTATTGCTTTTATGGAGGGGTAGATTTACTGAGACCCTCACTCTACCATTCCAGTTGTATTCTCACCTTCCTTTAGCTTTCCATAGCAGTTTGTATACCTTAGGAAATGTTTCTTATTCTTCTTTGAATTATGATTACAGTTGTCTCTCAATATCAACAAGGGATTGGTTTGGGACCCCCCTGCCATCAATACCAAAATCCACATATGCTCAACTCCCTTACATAAAATGCCTTAGTATTTGCATATAACCTATGCACATCCTCCCATACACTTTAAATCATCTCTAGATTACTTATAATACCTAATGCAACGTAAATGGCTGTTATGCTGTATTGTTTAGGAAATCATGACAGAGAAAGAGGTCCGTACATGTTCAGTACAGGCACGGCCGTTGTAGGTCTTCCAGCCGACAGTTGAATCTGTAGCAGTGGAACCTGCAGATATGGAGGGCTGACTGTGTATGGATGCTTTTCCTCCATTAGAATGTAGGTTTCTTGGGGACAGGAACTCTCTCTGCCATGTGCAATGCCTTGCACACAGCAGGTGTTAATTAAATTATGGGTTGGGCAAGTGTCTTGTATTTCTTAGATGAATTGGGACTCTTAGTTCTGTTATGGTCAGATAAGGCAAAATGTGTTCACGTGGCAAGGCGATCCCACTTCCTTTCTGTCCAGTGGTGGCTCTGTGGCAGGCAGCCTTCTGTAAATAATTCCCTAGGGACAGCATCAGCCCTGCTTCTAGCCTGTTTGTCTCTAAGTTTGGGGATTATTTTAGAATATGAATTAATTAATCCATTCAACTGATATATAATTTTCACCTATTATGTGCCAGGTATTGTGCTGGTGCTTTAGATAAGGCAAAACGACTGATAAGAGTCTTTACCTCCATGGGGCTTACAATTTAAAGGAGAGATGGGCCACAAGAAAAATGGAACAAAAGAAACGCCCCCCAAAACATTAAGCACAAATTGTGATAAGTATCCTGAAGGAAACAAAATGGTGTTGAGATAGCAGATGTGAATATTTAGTACATTTACAATAACCGCCTTTTCCTTCGATGTCTTTGCGTTTTGGCAGACACGTGCTATTCTGTAAAACAGTCCTCAGCGTGTTTTCATTTTGTTTGTCTTACTAGATTTCTTTTGAATAACACAAATTCATTTATATCTGTACACAACACTTTTAGCCTTGCATTTACTTATATAACATATGTAGAAATCACTGCTTAATTCTTGCCTCCTCTTAGCTAAAATCGTCTGACGCTGAGACAGTCTTTTTCCCTTCTTGTTCTCCTAGAAGCCTTTGGGGAAGAACTGGCTCAGATATGAGTACTGGGAAACCGCTCAATTTTTAGGGAGGTGAATAAAGAAAATGCATAAATGTACAGAGAAAGGAGTAGCTATAGGAGTCAGTTAGAGTATTGGCTTGGTGTAAACGTGGGAGAGAATCCATGCTGACTATTGGTTTTATCTAGCTGGGTCCTACAGTGAGGGCCAGTAGGGGTGGGTGGCAGGTCAGAGGACAGGAAACTTGTGTGATGCAGTGGGACTAGCTTTTAAGTTTTAAGAAGAGTTTTAAAAAATCAACACCAAGCTTATTTTTCATTTTTAGCACCTAGTAGAAGCTTAGCCTGAAAAGAGGGGGAAGACTAGTGTCGACGAAAATAATCCATAACCAATCTATAAAAGAACATTTGGGAGAGTTTATTCTGAGCTTAAATCTGAGGATTATAACTCGGGGCCTTTATTCCCGAAGGAAGAAAGGGTAGCAAAGAAGTGGGGTGCACAGAGTGGTTATGTACCCCCAGAGAGGATGTTTCATGTAGGATTGAAATGTCCCTTTTACAATAGTTGCGAGACTGCTCTGTCGGCACAGCAATTGATGTAAACAGCAGGTAGGTCTGCTGTCTCAGTGAACACAGCAGGGTGGCAGTCCGTTGTCTCCAGCTGACTGGTCACAGGTGAGCTGGGTGGTCAAAGGTGAGTGCAGCAATCAGTTCCTAGCCTAAGGAAAGACGCCCATCCCCAAGGAAATGCCAATGTGGGGGGAAGTTGCACCTTTATCTCAAGGCCTTTGTTCTTGCCATAGGAAATGTCTAAGCAGATATACAATGCGTGCTCAATAGCCACAGTCAGGCCCTTTTGGAAAAAACAAAGTCAGGCTGAATTAGGTTTATACCAAATGGCTTCCTCATATACTCCAATATATCCTATTGCTTGCCATTTTTATTTGTCACTAGGAAAAGACAGAGTGATGAGTGCTCAACATGCATCTAGGTAGCTGGGGCGAACGTTCTTGAGGTGTCCCTGGTGACCTCACTAATTGGGCTGTTACTTTTCTCTTTGGCCAGTGTTTGTCCAGCATGATGCTGCTCAACTCTACCTCACAGTCTGGAACCTGATTAGGGACCAAATCACTGATGTCGACTTGGTAAGATCCTAGAACTAGAGAACTCAAAAGTTTAAGATGCTGCTCATTTAACTCATTCAGCTCTTATTAAAGTAATGTGTGGAGAGGATTAAAAGAGAAAATCCACATAAAAGGCTTATCACAATTCCATAACATTACCACTGTTATTGTTTTGCACCTTTTTGAGTAGAGCAAAGAGCATTAGTGGCTGCCATTTTTGAAACTTCTGGCTAGTGGCTCCAGCTTCTGGAAGTTGGCCTGACCTGGTTTATTTATGGCTTTATACTCTTCCTACCTCTCCCCTCCTCTCTCTTGCAGGTACAGAGGCTGCAGGCCCTGTATACAATCCAGATGAAGGAGTCCTTGGTTTGCCTCGACTGTACCCTGGAGAGTAGCAGAAACAGTAGCATGCTGACCCTCCCCCTTTCTCTTTTTGATATGGACTCAAAGCCCTTGAAGACACTGGTGAGGGTTTGTCTTGGTGAATTTGCTGTTCCCACACAACCCAGTGTTGCTGGTGCCCTCTTCTTCTGTAATCCACCCGTGGGTTTTAAAAAATAATTTCTATTTCCTTTGCATGGCTCTGGCTAAGTTCCCCTTTTATTAAAAAAAAAATGTTTTTTCTCCTACTTCCCCTTTCCTCACACTATGCCCTTAACAAGTGTCCCTTCCTGTTTTTTCCCTCCAATCAGTAGGTACTTTTTGAGATCCTGCCATGTAAGCCACATTGGGCCAGACGTTAAGGGGGACGTGGAGAGAACCAGAAGAAAGAGTTAAATCTCCATCTGCAGGGCAAGGGGTTGTACTCTAGATGGGAAATACCAACCCTGCCTTTTCCGTGTTCTCCTGGGACAGGAGGATGCGCTTCGCTATTTCTTCCAGCCCAGGGAGTTGTCAAACAAAAGCAAGTTCTTCTGTGAGCACTGTGGGAAGAAGACCTGTAGGAAACAGGTACTCACGCCCTGAAAGCAGATACTTCCCTCGTGTGGGCTTGCTGGGGGATTTCCAGTGGCTTTCCTGATAGAGTCTTCACACAGGCCCCCAGGGCGCCTCCTGCTGATTGAGGGAGGGAATCCACATCAGGCTAGTAGCTGGGATCCTGGGGCTTCTGATTTCCGGAGCTGTGGGTGTGCTTCTCATCACGGAGGGGGACAGAGCCTTTGAAGGACAAGAGGAGAAGGTCCAAGAGCAGTGGGCAGAGTTTTTCCCTCCGGGCTAGACTAGCTCCCTAGAGCAGACTCTGTAGTTGCCTTGGGCTCTGGCACCTATGCAGAACCCTGGGGCTGCTCGTGCCTTCTGTGAGAGAACTCAAGAGATTCAGCAAACAGGAGCCCTAAACTTTCTGCTTCACTCTTTTTGGGAAGAAGAATATACCATTAGCCCTGGTATTTATTTGAATCTACCCATTTCAAGTGCCTTAGGACTTCGTCTCTACAGTGATCTTGCTTTTTCAGGTCTTGCAACTGACCCATTTGCCCCAGACCTTGACAGTTCACCTCATGCGGTTCTCTATCAGGAATATGAAGACAGAAAAAGTCTGCCACTCATTCTATTTCCCCCAGAGCCTGGATTTAAATCAGGTCCTGCTGACTGAGCAAGACCTCTGCGATGCTGAGGAACAGGTGAGATGCTCCTCACCTCTCTTCCGTCTTCCATCTCATCAGACACCATGTCTTTTCAATTTTGCCTCCCCTTCCTCTAAGCTCTTGAAGTCACCCACTCATCAGAGATGGCATTTATGGGTGTCTGATCGATGTCATTCTCTCATTTCAGAAATCATGTCCTCTGCTGACCATGCTCAGGATACACAAAGGGAGTAAAACATCTTGGTGTGATTGACAGAAACATATTCATATCATATATTCATATATTTTCATTTTTTAACAATATTTTAATGATGGAAACTTGTGTGTTTTTGAATAACAGTGATGGGTTGTTATTCCCCCTAGTACCACCACCATTTGCTGATTGTAGTTGCTTTTCTTTTCTTTTAACATTCAAAAGACTTTATTTCTATATATTGTGTTTGTACTCATATACCTCACAGCACTGAGGGAAGGAACCTATAATTCAGAACCTTGCTTTTAAATAAAAGGTGTAATGCTCACATAATCATAGGTAAACATGAAACCTTGGGTTCTAAATACGGTGCCAATCTAACTCTCGTCTTAAAACAGCTTATACCCACTTTGAGGATAAGAAGAAAGTAGCCATTCATTGGGCCAAATTTAATCAAAATAAAGTTGAATTCAGTTTTCCTGAGCCAATAATTTATTGGGAGATTCTGAGAAAAAAAATGACTTAAATATCTTTTTCCGTAGGTTTGAAATGCTACATTTAGCAAATTCTGTATTGCCATTTCTATATACATGGGTCCATTTTTGGACTGTTTTGTCCCATTGGTCTGTTTACTAGTCACGCTCTAGAACCATGGTATTTTAAAATTGAGGCCTGATAATAAAATAGCTCCTATTATAACAAGGTTTCTTTACCTATTCAGGGCATATGCATTTCATAGGACTCTCATTTTCCTTATTTCTGCTTGCACAGCCTACATGATGAAGTATATCCTCAAATTTTTTCCACTTAAAAAGACTTTGCTATGGGAAATTTGAAATATGTACGAAAGTAGTGAGGAGTTCTACTGTGGACCCAGGTCTGTCGAGCAGCACAAGCAGCTGGAAAATCCGTGGCCAGTCCTGCTGTACTAACACCTCCACCCTCTTCTCTCTCCCACCCTCTGCTGGATTATTTCGAAGCAAATCCCGGACACCATGCCGTTTCATTTTTAAGTATTTCACTATGTCTCTCTAAAGAAGAAGCACTCTTTTTCTCAACGTAATCAATTTCCTCTTACAATTCCTTAATATTATGTAATCTTCAGTCAATATTCAGATTTCTCCGACTGTCCTGAGTGGTTTGGTTTGTTTGACTCTAGGTCTTGACTTGAATTTGCTTAAGCTCGTTTCCTCCCTCTTTCCCTCCCTTTCTTCTTCTTTTAGGTTAAGTCGCTTTTATGTTTCTCCTCCTTTTCTTTTCCTTGCAATTTTTATTTGGTTGAAGGATTTTTTGTATATATCCAGAATCGGCTGGTTGGTGTTATTTAACATGTTTCTCTATCCCTTGTATTTCTTATAAACTGATAGTTAGATCTAGATATTGCACTGCGTTTTTTAAATCCAGTGTAAGTTCCCAAGTGGAAATAGAGAATAATTTGAGCTGTCCCTTTTGGGTGACTGAGCTGCATTTGCTCTCCCTTTTTCCCCCCTCATGGATCCTGTTTTTTTTTATTTTTATTTTTATTTTATTTTTTTATTTTTATTTTTTTATTAAGGTTATAAAAGTTAACATCCTTTTGAAATTACAGTTGTACATTATTATTAGTCGTGTTGTAGGTACACCACTTCACCCCTAGTGCCCTCCCCCCACCCCCCTTTCCCCTGGCAACCACTGATCAGTTCTCTTTGTCCATACGTTAACTCCCACCTATGAGTGGAGTCATACCGAGTTCGTCTTTCTCTGTCTGGCTTATTTCACTCAACATAATACTCTCAAGGTCTGTCCATGTTGTTGTGAATGGGACAACTTTGTCCTTTTTTATGGCTGAGTAGTATTCCATTGTATATATATACCACAACTTCTTTATCCAATCATCAGTTGCTGGGCACTTAGGTTGGTTCCATGACTTGGCTATTGTGAATAATGCTGCAATGAAGATAAGGGTGCATAGAGCTTCTGAAATTTCAGGTTCTTAGGATATATACCCAGTAGTGGGATGGCTGGGTCATAAGGTATTTCTATTCTTAACTTTTTGAGGAATCTCCATACTGTTTTCCATAGTGGCTGCACCAGTTTGCATTCCCACCAACAGTGTATGAGGGTTCCCTTTTCTCCACAGCCTCTCCAACATTTGTCACTCTTGGTTTTGGATATTTTTGCCATTCTAACAGGTGTAAGGTGATATCTTAGTGTAGGTTTGATTTGCATTTCCCTGATGATTAGTGATGATGAGCACCTTTTCATGTGTCTATTGGCCATCCGTATATCTTCTTTGGAGAAATGTCTGTTCATGTCCCCTGCCCATTTTATAATTGGGTTGATTTTTTATTGTTGCGTTGTGTGAGTTCTTTGTATATTAAGGAGATTAACCCTTTGTCGGATAAATAACTTGTGAATATTTTTTCCCAATTAGTGGGCTGTTTTTTTGTTTCAATCCTGTTTTCATTTGCCTTGAAGAAGCTCTTTAGCCTGATGAAGTCCCATTTGTTTATTCTTTCTATTGTTTCCCTCATGTGAGGGGTTATGGTGTCCGAAAAAATTCTTTTGAAGCTGATGTCAAAGAGTGTGCTGCCGATATTCTCTTCTAGCAGACTTATTGTTTCAGGCCTAATCTTTAGGTCTTTGATCCATTTTGAGTTTATTTTAGTAAATGGTGAAAAAGAATGGTTGATTTTCATTCTCTTATATGTGGCTGTCCAGTTTTCCCAGCACCATTTGTTGAAGAGACTTTCTTTCCTCCATTGTAGGCCCTCAGCTCCTTTGTCAAAGATTAGCTGTCCATAAATGTGTGGTTTTATTTCTGGGCTTTCAATTCTGTTCCATTTATCTGTGCATCTGTTTTTGTACCAGTACCATGCTGTTTTGATTACTGTGGCTCATGGATCCTGTTTTAAAGTCTCAGATTGGTGAGATTATTTGACTGTATTGAGAAAAAAAGAATAAAGTATTCCTGACTAATGTGGAGATCCTGCCCACAGTCAGTCAAAACTCTGTCTCTCCCACCACTATTCCCTTTAACAGAGAATTGTCTCTTATCTTGACTTTCTTAGATTTGAGGGAGTAGAATAATTTACTGCCAAATCTAATGGATGCTTTTTGGTATTTCCCTTATTTGATCTTTTTGTGGCATTCTTTGTTGTTGATCCTACTCTCCTTCAAAATCTATCTACCCTAGGGTTCTCTCCCAGGGTTTCTCCTAGGTTTCTTTCTCCATTGCTGGTTTTTTTCATGCCCATCCTTTTTACTGGTATTTAGTTTAATCAATTTCTTTTTCTCCTCATTTTTCAAATGTCTTCCCATTAATTCTCACGGTTTCCATGATCACCTCAAGATGAAGACTTCCAAATCTGTATGTTCTGGCCAGGTCTTACTCTCAAGCTCCAAAGCAGTATATCTGCCTCCTACTGAATGTTGTCACACCGTCCCCAAATTCATTATTTTCATTCCCAAACAGCTGTGCCCCATATTTAACTTTATAGTACCAACATCTTCCTAATTTCCAAGCCAGAAATCTGGGATTCATCCTTATAGTGCCTCCTACTTGTTTCTCCCGCTACCACATCCAATCAATTACAAAATACTTTTAGTCATTTCTCCCTAATTTTGCACAAATGTGTCCCCACATCTTTGCCTTTACTCTCACTTCCTCAGTATAGTGTAGGGTTAAGAGCTTGGGCTTTGAAGCCAGGCAGGTCTGGATTGGAATCCTGCCTCTTGTATTTATAAGCTCTGGCCCTTGGGTAAATTACTTTCCTCCCTATGCTCTGATTCCACCCCTGTAAAATAGGATTTGTACTAGCACTCAGCGTATAGGATTGCTGTGAATATTAAATGAAATAATACATGTAAAGACTTAGGCAAATGCATAGCGAATGCTAAAAGTTAATTAATAATTATTATGTTAAAAAATAATTATCATTTTAGTGACTACTGCTGAAAGTAATTAATCAGGCTATCACCATTTCTTCCTTGCACTATTGTGGTGCCCTAATTTATCTCATTGGCTTCTTTCTCACTTGAGCTCTCAATCCATTTTTCAAACCACGTTATTTCAGTGTGTTTCTCAAACTCAAGTCTGATGATGTTGCTCCTCTGCTTAAAACCTTCTGATGAATGGCTCCCAGTCACTCATGGGATAAAGTTCTAATTCTTGACTTGACCTTTGTAGCCTCATCTTTTGTGACTTCCCAGCACCCTCCCTGACTTCCACTTCATCAGTATGTTCTATTCTTTTATGCTTCTGAGCCTTTGCAATTTCTGGATCCACATTCAAGTATAACCCATTCCCATAACTTGTCTGCCAATCTTGTTCATCCTTCAAGATCAGTTCAAGCCTATCTTCCCTGGGGAGCTTTCCTCAGCTGGTTGTTCCTTCTTTTTGGGGCAAAAGTTGGGTCTTCCCAAACTTACCTGTAAATACAACTGGTATAAAACATGGCATTATAATTCTGGTTTAATTAGCTGTGAGATTCTTGAGGTCAAGGACTATTTTCTAGTTCCCTTGAAGCACCAGTGCATACCATAGAGTACACTGAATGAATGTGTGATGAAGCAATGTTTCCTTGTTCTAGATGAGGATTGGAAGAGGAGGGATGGTGGATGAGTTATTTTGTGCCTTGTATCCTTCCAGCCTGGAGGACAGTATGAACTCTTTGCTGTGATTGCCCATGTGGGGATGGCTGGCTTTGGTCATTACTGTGCCTATATCCGGAATTCTGTGGATGGAAAATGGTTCTGCTTCAATGACTCCAATGTTTGTAGGGTAAGGAACATCATCCAAAATCGCCCCTTGCCTTGGATTAGCCACCTCTAATAAATTCTGAGCCCAGGCCTAGACAACACCAAGACTCAATGTGGTCCTGTTCGCTCTGTGTGGAGGGCCTTTTATGAGGTTTAAAGTCCTTTTCTGCATGAAGTCTTCACCTGGCTCACAGCTCTGTAAAAGTCCACTTAGCTCACTGTCTAGGCTTTTGGTGTTCTGGGCCCAGTGCCCCGCAGCTTCGTGCTCTGTGGGAAACTTATGGAAAGCAAGAAGAGTCAGAAATGTGTAAGTTAGAACTCTGGGCTGAGCATAA
The DNA here is from genome assembly GCF_041296235.1 of Equus asinus. Lineage (NCBI taxonomy): Eukaryota > Metazoa > Chordata > Mammalia > Perissodactyla > Equidae > Equus > Equus asinus. The sequence continues at coordinate 11,221,571 of NC_091811.1, read as the reverse complement.
CCAAGTTTAGACAGCGGGACAGGGATACTAGAAGTGGCTTCATGTTCGTGGCACCCTCTCACCAGATGGTGCAGGTCTTGGGAGTTACTAGGGGTGGGTTTGTCTGGATGAGTGAGGGAGGGCAAATTGTAGCAGCCTGTACTTTCTGGATGCTTAGCGGATGTCAGCTGGCTGCTTCACTTCATCTGTTTGTGTACTTTCAGGTATCTTGGGAAGACATCCAGTGTACCTATGGAAATGATAACTACCGCTGGTAAGAGAAGTGTTTGAGTGACGGAAACCCAAAGAGTTTACATAGGGTTCTTGTTGCTGTATGAAGCTCTCGTGGATTCAGCTGCAGCTCTCCGTGGCTAACTCTTCAGCCTCATCTTTCAATATCCATCCCACCACACCATGCTTTTCTCACAATTTAGACTCCCGCAATATGAAAGTATAAGTAGCTCCCCAAACCTCATATCCTGCATCTTCCCTCCATGGCTTTGTACATGCAGTTCCTGGCCTGTATCGCCCTCTGCTAATTTATCATCGAGGCAGACTTTCGCTCATTCTTCAATACCTCTGTTCACGGCCTTTTCCTACTTGGTAAAGCCTTCACTGAATCTCCCAGGTAGGTTTGCAGGGCTTCTCATATGCTTTCACTGCATTTGGAGCATGCCTGCTTTATAGCAGGGCCACACGGTTTTGTCATTGTTTGCTCTGTAACTTTCACTTTAGACCATGAACTTTCTGGGAGTAAGGGTCACTCTTTCCCTCTTTCTTTTTTTGGTACAGTAGCTTGCATTTAGTAAATAGCAGTAAATATATTTTTAAAAATAATAACTGCAGAGGGGAAACTGGAGAGAAAAAAGCAGAGAGACTTGTAAGTTTTCCCAGCTGAGTTTCTGGGTTAGGGGTGATATTGTATACCAAAGGTGATTTTTGAGATGATTTCAGCTGCAGAAGTAGGCCCAACCATTTGAAAAATAATGAATTAGGTGAAATTTGTGTTTGAAATCCTCCTCCAATCTTCTACTCTAGGACCTGGGCCTTGCTTGCTCAGCAAGAACCCACGTGCCCTATTGCAACCATGTGTCCTCCTGGCCCCCTTCTGGGCAGGACGCTGAGCTGCTGGCATTTGTAACAATCCAGGGCCTGGCCAGCCCCGATCTTACCTTATCTCACCCAAAGAACATCACAAAGGAACACAGAGCTCCTCCACGTGAACTACGGTTCCTGGAAACTCTGGTCGTACCAGGGACAGCCCCCTTGGCAAGTACATAGCCTTTGTGCCCCCTCCCCGTATAAGCAGCCCCTTCCCTACCCATGGTAGCAGTGTGCAAGTCCAAGCAGCCGGCCACCACTGGACTCTCCCGGTAACTGCCTCCCGATAACCTCTTATGTCTCGTTAGCTGTCTCTGGGTCTTTTCTTAGGTCTCTCTGCAACCTGTCCCACATAACCTTACCCAACTGGGCAGACTTCTGCATTTCATCTGCCTCTTCTCTTTCTTCTAAGCATCTCCCTTAGATGCCCACTCTTTGTCACTTTCTGGTTGTCAGTGATTCCCTCATTATTTAGATTAGGATTTGGCAAACTTTCTCTGTAAAGTGCCTGAGAGTAAATATTTTGGCCTTATGGGCCATGTGGTCTCTGTTGCAACTACTCAACTCTGTCCTTGTAGCACAAAAGCAGCCGTAGGCAATACACGAATGAATAAGTGTGGCTCTTTCCAACTAAATTTATTTACAAAAACAGAGTTGGATTTGGCTCATGGGCTCATAGTTTGTCAACCACTGATTTAGAGGTTTTCTAATAGAAGCTTAGTGGTTATTTTCCCAGGTCACCTGTTTTGTTCCCCTCTAAGGTAATGGATAGACAAAGAATTGAAGAACAACCTGGAAAGTTTCCCACGCTTGTCCTATCATGAGTTAATAATGTGTTAATTAACTATGAATGTTTCATTTCTGCTATGCTGTTGCATTTTTTTTTTCTTTCTAGGGGGGAAATTGCATATCTTCTAGTTTACATGAAGATTGAGTCCTAATGGATGTGCCCTAAACCTCCAGAGACTGACAAAGTATCATTTTCCCTTTTTGTTCCTGAATCTGCCGACTCTTTTTAAGAGATTTTTGCAATGAGGAGGAGAAGCACCATTTTCAAATTGTGTAATTAAACTTTATTTATAATCAGGGGTGTTTATCAAAATGTTTAACAGTGACACTGCCCAGGTATTGATCAGTCAGAATGGATCCTTCCAGCAGTGGGTGCTGTCCATGTGTCTGGAGCAGGTCCCGAGGGCTCCCTGCTGTGCAAGGCATTAGTCCTTTAGTGGGAGATCGTGGGAATCCAGGTGATCCCAGGGATGGAGAGACCAGGCCAGCAATGGTAGTGGAAGGCATTTGAGTGGCAAGGGGCAGTGGTGGGGAAATATTTCAATATTTCACAACTAGTGTGACCATACCGGTATGTACTGGATGAATGGGATTTCTATATATAATTTAAAAAACTTTTAGAGCTTGTGTTATTTCCATAAAACTCAAGTATTTTGTAACTGTTATTCATTTATTTGAGAAATATATATTGATCACCTGTTCTCCATAAGATAGCGTGGTAGGCACAGTAACGAATAAAGTTCTTTCTCGCTAAAGGAGTTTGCAGTTTAATGGGGGTAATAAAAATACATAAGATACTGAGGGTTTGGGGTACAGGAATTCAAAGGAAAGTGAAATCACTTTGTTGGGGACCATGAGAGAAAGCTTTTAGACTGGAAAGGGGGTTAGGGAGGAGGATAATCTCTTTACAGGGAAAGGCATACTTAATGGCATGATTGAAAAAGGCAAGGCTCAGGGTTCAAAGACCATTCATGAAGAAGGGCGTTCACAGTCACTAGAGCCATTGTGGAGGGAGAACGGATGTGGACAGTGAGAGAAGAGGGGTCAGGGGGTCTCCAGGACCAGGCTAGGAGGTGAGCAGACTAGATGTTAACATCTTCATTTTACAGATGAAACGATTGACACATTCAAGTTTAATGATTTGTTCAACATTTCCTGCTTTTGGTAAGTGGCAGAGCTGAAAATTCCAACATAAGCATGGGTAATTTCTTTATTATTTTATTTTTATTGAAAAAATTAGCCATGCAAGAATAAATTCTCACTGTAAAATATTCAAACAACATGGGAATATACAGAATCTCTTCCTTGAAGCTAACCCTTGTTAAACAGGTGCGTGTGAGCTTTCTAGGGCTGCTGTAACAAATGATCACAAGCTGGAGGCAGAAACAGCAGGCAGGTGCTCTCTCGCAGTTCAGGAGGCAGGGGTCTGAGTCGAGGTGTCAGCAGGCTGGGTCCTTATGGAGGCTCTGGGTCCTTATGGAGTGCTCGGCACTCACAGCCGTGTAGCTGTGTCACTCCGGTCTCTGCCTCCATCTCACACTGACTTCTTCCCCGGGTGTCTATGTGTATCCTCTCCTCTTCCTGTAAGAACACCAGTCATTGGGGCTCACCTAATCCAGGATGACCTTATTTTCACTTGGCTAATTATGTCTGCAAAGACCCTCTTTCCAAATAATTTCACATTCTGAGGTTCCAGACGGACGTGAATATTTTTGGAGACAATATTCAATGCAGTAAAAGGTGTTTATCCCTCTAGGCCTTTTAAAAAATGTATTTGCATACATATATCTCACAGGTATAAATATTTTTACATCATAAATTATACTGTATAAATTATTCAGCTCATTGCTCTTTTCACTTAATGTCTTAGAAAATTTTCCAAGTCTGCATGTAGGTGGATAGTGTTCTTTTAAATTGTTGCATTTAATTCCATAGGTAGATATATTTTTCCGTTCCCATATTGGTAAATAATTTAGGGCATTTCCATTTTTTTTCACTATTTAAAAAAAATGCAGAGTGAGTGAACACCTTTGGAAATATTTTGGCCATGTGTAAATATTTCTGTAGGAACTGAGAAGTGAACTTATGGGTCAAACGGCATGAGTGTCTAAATATTGTGGTAGATACTGGTAAATTGACTCCACTTAACACAAGTTACTTTTCAAGGTTTTTTTTCTTTTAAATATTGGCACCTGAGCTAACGTCTGTTGCAGACAAAACATTTGACAAAATCTAACACCCTTTCGTGATAAGATTGCTCACCAAACTAGGAACAGAGGGGAACTCATGCAACCTGATCATGGGCTTCCAGGGAGAGCCCACCGCTGATGTCTTAATGGTGCAACACTGAATGCTCTTCTCCTACGGTCAGGGACAAGACAAAGATGTCGCTCTTGTCACTTCTATTCACTGTTGTACTGGAGTGTCTAGCTAGGTGTCTTAATCTGTTATGGCTGCCGTAACAATATGCCACAGACTGAGTGGCTTAAACAGAACTCATTTTCTCACAACTCTGGAGGCTGGAAGTCCAAGTCAAGGTGTCGGCAGGTTTGATTTTTTTTTTTCTTGTTATGTCCTCTGTCAACACAAATAATCCATAACCAATCTATAAATGAAAATTGGGTGAGTCTATTCTGAGCCAAATCTTAGGACTAGCTTATCCCAGGGCCTTCCTTCCCGAAGGAAGGAAGGGCACCAAAGAAATGGGGTGTACAGGGTGGTTATATACCCTCAAAGAGGATGTTTCACATATGATTGGCATGTCACTTTCACAATAGTCATGAGACTGCCCTATTGGCACAGTGATTGATGGACACAGCAGGTAGTAGGTCTGCTGTCTCAGTGGACACAGCAGGGTGGCAGGTCTGTTGTCTCAGTCTGGGTGGTCACAGGTGAGCTGGGTGGTCACAGATGAACACAGCAATCAATTCCTAGCCCAGGGAGAGATGCTTATCCTTAAGGAAATGCCAATGTGGGGGAAGTTGCATCTTTATCTCAAGGCCATTTGTTGTTGTCTTTGGGCCACAGCAAATGTTTAAAGCAGATATACAATGCATGCTCAACGGCCATGTCAGGCACTTTTGGAAAAACAAAGTCAGGCTGAATTAGGTTTACACCAAATGGCTTCCTCATATGCTCCAGTATATCCTACTGCTTGCCGTTTCTTTTTGTCACTTCACATGGCCTGTTCTCTCTGTGTGGGTGCCCTTCCTGTCTCCTCTTAAGAGAACACCAGTCCTGTTGGATTAGAACTCCACCTTTGTGACCTCATTTAACCTTAATCACCTCTTTAAAGACCTCATCTCCAAATACCGTCACATTAGGGGGTTAGGGCTTCAACATATATGATTTTTGGGGGGGACAATTCAGTCCATAACACCAGGACAATAAGGCAAGAAAATGAATTAAAAAACATCAGATTGGAAAGGAGGATACGAAACTCTTTCTATTCTCAGATAACATGATCTTATATACAGAAAATTCTAAAGAATACACTAAAAACTATTAGAACTAATAAACAAGTTCAGCAAAGTGGAAAATTATAACATTAATATACACAAGTCAGTTGTCTTTATACTTGCAATGAGCAATGCATAATGAAATTAAGAAAACAATTCCATTTGGAAGAACATCATAAAGAAAAAGATAATTAGGAATAAACTTAGAGGTGCAAAACTTATACTTTGAAAACTATGAAACGTTGTGAAAGAAATTAAATGGATATCCCACATTCATGGATCACAAGACTTAATATTGTTAAGATGCCATTGATCCCCAAACTGATCTGCAGATTCCACATAATGCTTATCAGAATCCCAGCTGACTTCTCTGTAGAAATTGACAGACGTCCTAGAGTTCGTATGAAAGCTCAAGGGATCCAAAATAGCTAAAACAATCTTAAAAAACAGGACCAAGTTGGAGGACTCATGCTTCTGTGGGGGCGGAAGACGTTTCCTCTACCCTTTCTGGGTTCTTCTGGCCAGAGAATGAATTAAATTCACATGAGACAGAATAACAGGAGAAAATTCAACAAAGTTTTATAGCATGTATACACGGGAGAGGCTCAGGCAAGCTGAGCAACTCGCCAAAATGGCTGAAGCCCTCACCTTAAATATTATCTTCAGCTAACGACAAAGGAGGATGTTGGGGATGGAGGGGGAGTCGATCATGGGAAGTTACCACACAAGTACAGTAAACAAATGCAGATTTAAGTCCTTGCCTTTGGCATTGATTAAGAGTTTCTAGAGATAAGGTCATCCTCCCTTCTTCCTGGTACGGAGAAGGAGACACTTTTACAGATGGAGATTTCCTTTACAATGTAAATGTCTTTTAACAAAGGGTAAGTAAATTCTACTTTTCAGTTGCTTTCCTGTCTGCAGTTTTTTAAAAGCAACCAGCCCCAAATAATCCTCATGCCAAAGAGACATATCTTGGGGTGGCCAATTCCAGGCCCCACACTTCATTACTTTAAAACTTATCAGAGTAACAGTAATCAAGTGTGGTACTTGCATAAGGGTGGGTGTACAGATTAGTAAAATAGAGAGTCCAGGTATACACTCATATTTCTATGGTCAGTTGATTTTGGAGTGCTAAGACCATTCAAAGAGGAAGGAACAATCTTTTCAACAAATGTTGCTGGGACAACTGATGGGCACAAGAAAAATAATAAATTTGGACCCTTGCCTCACACTACATACAAACACTAACTAAAAATGGCTCAAAGACCTAAATGTAGGAGCCAAAACTATAAAACTCTTAGAAAAAAATATTGATGTAAATCTTTGTGACCTTGGATTTGGCAATGGATTTTTAGATATGACACCAAAAGCACAGCCAACCAAGGAAAAGATAGATAAGTTGGGTTTCCTCAAGGTTAAAAACTCTTGTTCTTTAAAGGACACTATCAAGAAAGTGAAAAGACAACCCACAGAATGGGATACAATATTTGCAGATCATATATCTGATAAGGGTATAATAACAGGAATACATAAGTAACTCTTATAATTCAACAACAAAAAAGACAACACAATTACAAAATGGACAAAGGATTAGAATAGACATTTCTCCAAAGAAGGTATATCGATGGCCAAAAATCACATGAAAAAATGCTCAAGATCATTAGTCATCAAGGATATGCAAATCAAAACCATGATGAGATAGAATTTTATACCCACTAGGATGGCTATAATTAAAAAGTCAGATAGTAGCAAGTATTGGAGAGGAGGTGGAGAAATTAGAATCCACATACGCTGCTGGCAGCAATGTAGAATGGTGCAGACCTTTGGAAAACAGTCCGGCGGCTCCTCAAAGAATTAAATGTGGAGTTACCATTTGACCCAGTAGTTCTGCTCCTAGGGATATACTCAAGAGAAATGAAAATGTGTCCACACAAGAATTTGTAAATGAATGTTCATAGCAGCATTATTCATAGGACTCAGAATGTGGAAGAAGAGGTGTTGAGTTCCTTCAGTGCTTCTCCAGCTGTGCTTCTAGGAACCCTCAGGGAGCCATCACGATGTGTGTATAGGGGGTGGGGGAGGGAGCCCAGGCCTTATCCCAGCCTCACTGAGACCAGCTCTGTCCTGTATTTGATACATGGGGATTCTGCATTGGTGTCCCCAAAACAAAGTTTCCCTGTCAAAAAAGAAATGAAAATAAACCAAGGGCTAGATGACCTCCGTGTGCTCTTTGGGCTCCCTGTGTCTCTGCACCTTGTTTGACTTGTTCAGGAATACAAGTGGGTTCATAGGCTATTGTCTGACAGAGGGACCTGGCGTCCCTGGCAATGGGAACAACACTGCAGCCATTTGAAATGGCAGACAATTTCCCACACTGCCATCAATGTCCTTTGGTGGGCCGTAAACCTAGTTAGTGGGTTGACCTGAGGTTTTAAAATAAGAGAGAAAACATTGGAGAGCAACCCAACCAGTAAGGATCAAGTGTTTTGTGGAGTTGGTCTTAGTTGTGTGTGTGTGTATGTGTGAGGACACTGTGTCAGTTGTGAAGCGTATTCCAGTTGGTGGTCAGAGTCGTAAGAATATGAAAACCAGGGGTGAGATGAATAGTTAATGATATAGAATAGAGTTTACATAGTTAAATATTTAAAAGCAGTTTACACAACCAGGTGAACATTATGATTCCATTTTGTAAAAATAATGCACATATATGGAAATATCTCTGGATGCCAGGATTTTTATAGTCTTCATTTTGCTTACTTTGTAAACCCTTTTTTCCACAATGATCATATATTTCTTTTGAAATAATAAACAAACAATGAAAGTTACCATATTAGGGGAAAAAAATCAGAAAATAATGGCAATTGCTTTTGAATAATGGATGGAGTCTTCTTCCTCTCCTGGCTTCAGTGCTCCATTTGTGGCCTCTGTCTGGGCTGTGCTGGGCACCCAGCCCCTCCTGCCCTACCTCAGCCTCAAGGAGGGCTCAGAGGGCAGTTGCCAAACCACCTCCGATGTGTGGACTAGAGAATTGGGCTGGAGCTGAAAGGGCATGGGTGAGGGTACAAGAGATACAGGCCAGGGATGTCTGATGTATGCAAGGGAACCTGGTGGTGGTGCACTGAGTAGGCCAGAGCAACTGTGCAGGGGCCTCCTGGGCCTCTGACATTAGTGCTCCGGGCTCCATGTCCCCAGGGGGGTGGCTGAACCAGCCAAAGATGTGGGGGGAGAGGGCAGGACAAGCTTTGTGCGTTTGTCCAGATGAGTCTGGCTTTCATCTCAGCTCTGCTACTTACTGAGTGGGAGGGATCTTAGAGGCTCTATTTCCCGCTTAAACCAGAGGGGAACAATAGTCCCCCCTCACACCCCCTGCCATGACGCTACTATATATGTCCCTTGTCCCCAGGGCCTGGCTATGCCAGGTGGTGACCTCATCACAGCCAGCTGCTCTGAACTGGGCCAGGCTCTGGGGTGACCTCACTGGGCACCAAGTGCCCTTCCTGCTGAGCTGCTCTCAGCCCAGCAGGCTACTTCCTCTGGCCTCGCACGTCCACCGAGCCCTTGCAACTAGAGGATGTGGGAGTCGCTGTCCCCAGGCTGCCTGACTTGGGTCTGTGTCCCTGTGTCTCCTGAGCTTGCTGCCCAGCACCCAGCAGGAGTGGGGCCTCATGTGGAGACTCCAGGGCGGCAGAGGGAGAGGCAGCCTCTGCAGTTTCCTTGTTTACAATGTAGGGGACACAAAGTGCTGGCCGCCCCTCCCAGGCAGGCCTGAGTGAAATGGTATTCCTGCAGAGAGTGCTGTAAGCTGCAAAGGGCTCTGCAGATGGGCGTTCTTGCTTTGAGGAAAGAAGGTGTGTGGCGAAGGGCTGCAAAGGGTCCTGGCCTTGGATTCGTGAAACCTGCAGTGGCAACGTGGGTGATGGTGTGCTCATGTCCACTCGGTCCACCTGAGTTCACCTGCAGCTGGGGGAGTTGGTACCCAGTAGGCTCACAGCATCCCCTGGAACACCTGTGTCCCTCCTTTCTGCCTAAGGTCTATCTTTGGCACCCCAAGAGGTGCCTCCTCTGCAAGCCTTCACGAGCCAACATGCAGAAGCGTTACTGCCCCAGGGCAACCCCCAACTTGGGACAGGGCCAGTCGAGGTGGGCTTCCCAGCGACTGGGCCGGGGTGCCCACCACGGCACTCCCTCATCCAGGCCCCTTGCTGCTTTCCTCCTCCAGCCTCAAGTTCCACTCACTCAGGCTTTGTGGGATCGTCTGCAAAACAAATGACTTGCCCCCCAGTTCTTGTTCACTTTCAGGGAATCCACACTCTGCCATGCTTCCACCCTGCCTGTGGGACTGTGAGCAGGTTGTCCTGACCTTCTGAACTTGGGTTCCTTATCTGTAAAATAGGGGCAAAAGGCCTACCTCATAAAGTCATTAAGGAGATACAGCATGCACAGATGTAAACTGATGTCGAAAGGCAAACCATGTAAAACAAACAGCAGTTTTGAGAAGATTTTTGCCAAAATGCTATAATTTTGCCAGAGAAATTGTGTCACAGATACCCACTCAACCCTGGATATCTTCTTTGATTCTGGTATCAGTGCATAGTTGCAATTATAGCCAATGTTTTGTTAAATATAAGATGCATTTTGTTTTACAACTTTAATTATATTATTTTTCAAGATAAAGTCCAAGTGTGCGCTTCTCTGTTATTTCTTTGAAGTACTGGTGTCTATTTAAGTAAAGTGGCCGACTCCTGGTGCCCCCTATCCTTCTCACTCTGTGGCCCACCCCTTTTGAGTCTGTCTTGCCAGCTCCACGGGGGCGGGGGCTCATTGAGTTGTGCTCACTGATGAAGCTACAGTGCTTGACACACAGCAAGGACCAATGAATATTTGCTGAATGAGTGAGCGTATAAATGAGTGAATGAGATCCCAGAAGCAGAAGTCCTACAGGATGAGCCTTTACTTCAGGCAGGGTGGAGAGCATCCCAGGATGAGTGGCAGTGGGACACTTGCAGCTGTCCTTCCAGCGCTGAGCCTCCTTCACCTGCGATGTTTTGTCATCCTGGGTCTTCGTCGATTCCATCTCAAATAATGCTAACTCCTTCTGGGAACAAGGCAGCAGGAGGAGCCACCTGAGAAGGGACTTCCCAGATCCTACTTCCTGGAAGAACACCGTGCCGGTGGCAGGTGGCTCTAAAAGCACTCTAGGCACCAGGCGGGAGTTCCACAACTCACTTCTCAGGTACTTTTCCCAACAACCCAATAGGCAGGCCCACTTATTTACCCATTTTACTGGGGGGAAACTGAGGCGCAGGGCCTTGCCTTGGCTCACCAGTGAGAAAGAGGCTGAAAGGGGCTAGAACTCCAGTCTACCTTATTTCAGCCTCTCTGCTGCTTCCTAACCTCTGTCCTGCACGGTGTCTCCCCTAGAACTCACGGGGCCTGGCTGCTTCTGGAGACTCACCCTCCCAAACTTGAGCTCTCATTGAACTTGGGAGGCAGAGCAGCCCCCTCTTCCTGGGGCTGAGTGTGGCATCCAGGGAAAGGCCAGCCCTGGGCACTGCAAGTTGTCCCATTAGTTGCACCAGCCTATCTCTGGGCAGGACAAAGTTTCTCTCTGGTCACTAGGACCTTTAAACGTTCACAAAACCTCAGAGCTGAGGGGCCCCTCCGGTGGCATCAGGGTTTCGTCTCCTGGTCAGGTGGGCCATGCAGGGGTCTAACAGACACTGGGTTCAAACCTTGCCACTACCTCTCTATAAAACATAGAAGAGGGTCAAGTTTCTTTAAGCCTGTTTCCTCATTGGTGAAATGGGGGCAATAATTCTACCTCCCCCATGGAGTTGTTGTAAGGACCCAATAAGATAATTCAAATGAAGAACAGAGGCGCCCGCTGTAATAGCTCAATAACCCATAGCTGTTCCAGCTGATGTTGCTGTCACTGTGAGCCCATTGCTGTCAGTGGCTCCTTGCTTCTGCCCACTCTATTCCCTCTGCCTGGCAAGCTCGGCTTGCTCTGACTCCTCTGTCCTTCTAGAAAGCCTTTCTTCATCCTCCAGTTTGAGTGGGGTGTCCCTCGGCTGGGCTCACATAGCACTGGGGCTCACGCCATCAGACTCATGCTAGCGCTGGGACTAGAGATGACATGTCCTTGTGCTTGTGGACATCAACTGTCCCAAGTGTTGAGACCTGGGCTTGGGGGCACCCCGATGTGTGTCACCTGCTCCATGGGCCAAATGTTGGTCATCTAGTGACTGAGGCTCCCTCCTTCCAAGGCAGCCAAACTGAGCTGCCCTGCCCTCCCTGGGAGGTGCCCTGCTCACCCTGTCTCTCCTCTGGGCCCTGGGTCATTTTGGTGGTGGAGACAAATGGCATTTTCTGGAGAAACTTATTTGGGATGATGACTTTGGAGGGTTTGATTTCCAGCACTTCCTACAAACAAATGCACATATAAAATTTCATTGCTCACAGTCCACCTGCCAACCCTGGTGGAAACGCTTAGCATTTCTTTAAAAATCATCATGGCTTTAAGCATTACTAGTTAAAAAAAAAAACCCTCCTGAACGTTTAACTCTATGCTTCTTCAAATTCTCTGTTCCTTATTTCCATACTGTTTTTTTTTTTTACTTTAGAGTAAAAATCATACAACAATCATACAGAATACCTTTTATCTTCCTCTGAAGAAAAATGGCCCCTCCTGCCTCCCTGTACACTCCAATTAGGATATTATGTTCTTAAGATATAGGTACGTTTTTTGTTTTGTTGAGGAAGAGTCACCCTGAGCTAACATCTGTGTGAGTCTTCCTCTACTTTGTATGTGGGTCACTGCCACAACATGACTGATGAGTGGTGTAGGTCTGTGCCCAGGATCTGAACCTGTGAACCTGGGCTGCCGAAGCAGAGCACACCGAACCCAACCACTATGCCATGGGACCAGCCCCCAGGTGTAGGTACTTTTCCAGGAAAACAAGAGAAGCAATATCCTTATTTTCCAAATAAGGAAGCCCCTGGAAACATTGATGAAATGATGTGGAAATATTTGAAAGAACTAGAATGATCTCTTACATGCTAAATGCTGTCCTGCCCATCACAGTAAATACCATTTTGCCTTAAAATAAAAATAAGAACTACCTCTCTGATGGGGGTGGGAAGGACTTTATCCCACAATATGCCTACATAGTACAATATATGATGTGGATAAGTTGAAAACTTCTATGTTTAATTCCATTCAATAAGCATTCCATTCTAATTTATTAGCTTAAAAAATTGGAGAAATTATTAACAGATATGCTTAGAATATTCATTTAAGTATTTTCATTCTCAAGAGTAAGAGGAAATTTATTTTGGAAAAAACACTTTCCATTTTTTTCTTTAACAGATTATACAGATTTCTAATTTTTTTTTACAATTCTCTTTTAGGAAAATCACATTGAATGTAAACACTTTTGATTTTTTTCGTTTCTTCTGATTCAAAAGATCTTTGTTAAGATTATTTTATTGAGGTTATATTGGCTTATAACGTGTAAATTTCAGTGTACATTATTATTTTTCAGTTTCCATATAGACTGCTTTGTGCTCACTCTTGTCTAGTTTTTATCCATCACCACACACATCTGCCCCTTACTCCTTTCATCCTCCCCCCACCCTTTTCCCCTCTGGTGACCACTATCTGCTCTCCTTATCTATGAAACTCTTTTGCTTTTTAAAGTTGCAACACAGGTTAAAATATTTACCTGATTGAGTTTTTGTGGCTAAGATTTCATAGCTCTGTGTATTTTTACCAGCCCTTGAATGTTTAAGGCTGTAAGTGTTTTTTTAAGCTAGAATTAAAGACCAAATTGGAAATAAGCATTCTGAAGCCTCCAACTAAATCTCTGGCATTAACCGGAAGGTGTAAACTATCCGAATCTGTCACTTTGATTTAGAGGTTTCAAGTTGCCTTGTACTTAGAGTTGCTTGACTTCCATTCTGCTGAAGGATGACTTCCTTCCTTCTTGTACCTGCAGGAAGCAAAGGAAAGCATCCAGAATTGCAGGTATGATTCTGAGCTCTGGGACTTCAGAGCCTCATTGAAAACTAAGAATAAGCTGAATGTAATGAATGACCAGTGATGTTTGTCTTCTCTCTAAGTCCTCTTTTTACCTGGAATGCACTTTGGTAATAGATTTTAGCCTATGCTTGATACCTCAAACTGAACTAGAGTCCAGTTTCTCCAAGGGATTTTCTCCTTAGTCCAATTTGCGTTCTGTCATGGAGAAGCAGTGACAATTAGACTGGAAGCTAGCATTTATTTTTAAATGAATTGTTGGGAGAGAACAACACATTGAGTGCAGTAGAAGGTGATGCAAGATGGAAGTGGTGATTAAGTACCCCAGAGCCAGTCAGTTATAGAAAACTATTTAGAAAATTAATCTTACAGGGAACTCATCTGCCTTGAAGACCACACTAAGTGATTTTTCAAACGGTGAGCCAGAATTCTTAGAAGGGTGGTTTACATAAGTGAAAAATTAGAAAAGGCAGTACATTTTTACAGGGAAAATAATTTTGAAACTGGAGCTCAGAAAAAAAAAAGATAGCAAAAGAGGGATAGAAGTCACTCCCAAATAAAACTATGATGCATGGGGGAATTGGAGGAAATGCCTATGCATTTTAGGTCAACATTATGATCTCAAAACTTATTTTAAAGAGAAATAGGTAGGAAAGAGAATAAAATGTCAAAGTTGTCAAATCTCATTTTATAGGGTATAATCTTCATCAAATTATCAGAAAATAGTCTCTGTTTCTATTCTTACTACAGTTTAATAGTAAATAATCTTCCAACGCTTAGGGAAAAAGGAAACATTAATGCTGTCCTCTGCTTTTCTGCTTGATTCTCAGTAGAGATGGCAATCCTTGAGCAGGAGAGGATGTGACAAGTTTGCCAAATTGGCACTTTTCATCATGGCTCATTAACAGCCCATGCCTCAGTGTTGGAATCTTCCAGACTACTGTGTCTTTTTCTTCCTATTTTCAAAACTTAGAAAACCTGCTAAGAGCAATAGCAGGTATTTGGGATCATATTCACAAGTAAGCTCACCAGAAATAGTTGACAAGTTTGTCTATTTTGCCCCCATTGCTCTGTTAATTCTGACTTATAATATGCTTGTGGCATATACATTCTAAAGAAAAGGACAAATTAGACTCCAGTCCTTGTTCAGAAAGGAAATGAGCAGCCAGATTTAGATATTGCTTTTAATATAGAACATGGTGTCTGTCTGTGTACTAACTAACATGGGATATAACTAACATGAATATATGCATAATTAAGGAAACCTAATTAAAACTGGGGAACAACTCCCATCCAAAGTCCCTGAGTTATGAGCATTTGGCAGAGGATGATTTCATCTTAGAAAAATTAATTTTCATTGAAAAACCCTACAAATTTTATCACCATATCACTAAGTTAGAATCAGGAGTGGTTATGGGAAACTGAGAGAGAGAATCTGGCTTAAGAGAGAGAAGATTTTTAGATTTTTATCTTCCATTCATGATCCCATTTTAATATTTTGTTTTTGTTGATTCCTAAAGGAACAAATGAACTGATTACCTTATGCAGTGGCAGTTATATGTTTAACGTAAATTAGAATATAACTGTATCTAGAAGATAACATTTTGGTTTAAACATTTTAGTCTGAACAAAACTAACATTTTATTTGATGACCTGCTGTGAAGAAAAATGCTCCCTGCTGCCTAGCTTTGTATGTGTATAAGGTGTTATAGAGACAGTTTCCGGAGAGGGGTTCAGTCTGTGGGGGGAAAGGGAGAAGTTGTACCAGTTCAGAGGTCTACAGAGTTCAGCATCAGCTCACTGTTGACCAAAGCATTTAGTTAAAATGTTAACCTAATAGCAATATGTTAATAATTCCAGGTACAAATGATTTATAAACTCAAAGGAAATTCTCCTAAAAAAACATGTAATTTTCAATTCAATCTTTCCTTTAAAATAAGCAATTCAGGCTGTATATGCTTTTTCTGTTGCTCTATTTGTATGGTTTTTTTGCTCATCACTCCTTTAATTGTAGCTAAACAGGCTTTGGAAAAACTATTCTTAACTTTTTCCCTGCAAGCGAATCTCCCAAATCCGCCTCGTTGGCTTTTTTGGGTGCACTTCCCCATAAAAGCTTAAGAATAGAATGACTAATCTACGCCTATGAGAAGACTGAATGATGGCATAACAGAAGAGAAAGTCACAGGGTCTCATGGCAGCACTCGTGATGTGCATGATGGAGCACAAATTGGGCCAGTTGACCTGTGTGAGATGTTCCTGCCACCAAAGACACTTATGCATAGATGGAAACAAAGAAAGGCCATAGCAGGAGTGTGCAGAATGTAGATAAAACTGTTCAGTGTGGGTCCAAAGAAACTTTGTCCACAAGGCATCTAGTTGAAAACACACCACTAGATGTTCAACATAGAAGCATAAAAAGTAATCTGTTTTTTCCCCCACAAAACAAAGAAAATCGTGTCCAGGAACTCCACTGATTTGGAGAAGTAGTACCACCAACACTTGGATATGGGCTTCCTCAGCTCTGGTAGGTTCTGACATGGTAAATTGTAGCCTCCCTCCCAACTGGGGAGAATAAGCCATCCATCCATCCATTCATCCATCCATCCATCCATCCATCATCTATCTGTCTATTGATACGGAGGGGAGTGTGATTCTGAAATTCTATAGGGTGAGGACACCTCTGAGAGAAAGCAAAGCTGTTCTTTATACCTTTGTTACTCAGCCATACTGAAAGCAGATATATTATAGTAAGAAAAAGTAGGAAGATAAGAGTCCAACATGAACCATCTTCTTACTCGAGAATCTCAAGGTCCAAACTATTGTGGAAAAAAACCCCACTGATTTCCTCATCAAACATCTCTGGATGCTCCGTGATCTGCAGTGGCTGAGGCACAACAACCTGGGAGGCTGTTGAGATGCCAGCATCTTTCTGTTGGGCATATTCACAGCACTCCCTCTACTTCCTTCCCACCTATACCCAGGCCCGTCTTGGATTCTGGGTGGGGAAGGGGAATGCCACCCCTCTGGAGTCAGTCAGATCTGGGCCTTGGACAAGTTGCTTTCTTTCTGTGGGCCTCAGTTTCCTCATCTGTAAAACAGGGTTGACAATAGTACCTTTCTGATAGATGTGGTTGTGCCAAATGCCTGGCACAGCACCTGACACATAGCAGGATCTCAAAAAAGGGAGTGTTTTCATCATTAGTTCCCTCATCTGCATTTCATTATCTCCAGCCAAGACCGGACCTTCCCATCTGGTTATAATAGCAATCTGCCAGGGAGGCCATGGTCGCAGGTCCAGTTTCCTCCAGTGCTGTGGACACCACTGCTGATGACATTGATGGGAAAGTACTGTTTGCTTCTTATTCCAGAGTCACACTCTTGGCCACAGGGGACAGGCACTTTGACAGCTCTTGTCACCCATGTCGGACAGCCACAGTGGTTCACAGTATCACCAGTGACCTGAGAATGTGCTTCCCACCTGGACAGGCTTCCCTTTCTGTATGGGCCCATTAGTTGGGTCCTCAGCACGGGAGCTAGCAGCCGTTGAGCTCTGAGTATGTGCAGCGACACTTCAAGTGCAGTCTCATTTAACTTGTCTTCCTAATAATACATTTCACAGACAAGGAAACAGGCTCAAATGGTAACACTTCTCCAAGGTCGCTGGGTCTGACTGACCTCACAGGGCATGTTTCTCACCATTAAGCAGCACTGCCACCAACACAAGGCAGCCCTTCATTGTGATCCTTGGTGATCTCCACTCTTACCTGCTGCTCCCCCGTTCAATTAGGGGCTTCTCTCTCTTCCTCCAGGGAGTGTCTGGCTAGTTTCCTCCTCCAGAGGACTGATGGATTGGAGGGGCTCTATTGCTAGGCAAGGAAGAGGCAGACTGTGGTCTCACCTGATAGCGTCAGATCAGGTGGACTTCCACATGAACTGTGAAGAAGACAAAGGCTCCCTCCCCTCCTCTCCACTTTAGTCTTGGGTGTGAGGCAAAGTTTCCTCCCATGCAGAAGCCAGTGTGCCTGTTATGTGGGCACAGAGGTGGGAGCCGGGGGTGCCTGCCGGAGGAAGCTGAGGTGTGTTTTGGGGGCTGTGCACAGCTCCAAAGTCCCCAGTCTGATGCTCTGACCTTCCCACAGCTTCTGCGGGCAACCTAACAAACGCTATAAAAGCTCCTCTCCTTACACAAGCTCCAGCGGTTCCTGCCGCTGCCATTGTGACTGAGAAGTTCATCTGGATCAGACACAGCCAAGGTTCTCCCTGTGACTCACGGACCTTAGATGTGCTTTCCTGACTGAGAGGAGAGAACTCCACGCTTGAAGGTAGAGTGAGCAGGCCGGAGGCGTGTGGCCTGCACCCTCTTCTGTCCTGGATGGCAGAGAGAGGCTGATTGGCTCCCAAGGCACAGCCTGGATTCTGAAGCAGGAGAGATCGGGATGGGGCCTTCCAGGCTCTTGGGTTCACTCCTGGGTACTGAGACTGTTTCTCTCCCTAGGGTTTCAGCCCCACTGACGAGGAGAATTTTGACATTGGAAACTGTTACCAATACCTTAAAACATGGGTATATTGGACCCAGAAATTTTATTTCTAGGGATCTGTTATAAAAAAATAGAGTTTTATGAATGCAAACGTTTCCTTTGGCACAATTGTGGGAGTGAAAAATTGGAAATTGCCCAATGTTCAATAGCAGGGACTTCTAAGTTAATTATGATAGGCAGCCACTGAAAATGTGCAACAGGAAGAGGACTGATTGGCCTGACCAGTGTTCATGTGTGGAGACATCAGGTTACAGAAGAGCTCATGCCTGTAGCCCTCCCCACCTGACACACACATGCACACATACATGCTGAACACACAGGTAATACAGTATTGTCACGTCCACACCCACACTGGGGAGGACTGGAAGGATGAAGACACGTAAGGGGCACCATTTCCCGTGGAAGGACTATGTTCTTTACTTTATTCTTTTTTTAATTGAAATATAATTGACATATAACATTGTATAAGTTTAAGGCGTACAATATGTTGATTTGATACATTTATATATTGCAATGTGATTCCCACCTTGGTGTTAGATAACACCTCTGTCATGTCACATAATGATCATTTCTTTTTTTATGGTGGGAAGAATTAAGATCTAGTGTCTTAGCAACTTTAAATTTTATAACACAGTGTTATTCACTATAATTGCTATGCTGTGCATTTAGCTTTCCAGGACTCATTTATTTACTTGTTTCAAGTTTCTACTCTTAAACAACATATCACCCAATTCTCTTAGCCCCAGCCTCCAGTACCCACCATTCATTCTACTCTCTATTTTTATGAGTCTGGCTATTTTAGATTCCATGTGTAAGTGAGATCATACGGTATTTATCTTTCTCTGTCTGACTTATCTCACTCAGCATAAGGCCCTCAAGGTCCATCTGCGTTGTCTTGAATGGCAGGATTTCCTTCTTTCTCATGACTGAATAATATTCCATTGTATATGTATACCACAACTTCTTTATCCATTCATTCATTGATGGACACTTAGGCTGTTTCCATATCTTGCTTATTGTGAAAAATGCTGAAATAAACATAGGAGTGCATATATCTCTTCAAACTTCTGTTTTAATTTTCTTTGGAAATGTCTCAAGAAGTGGAAATGCTGGATCACATGCTAGTTCTATTTTCAATTTTTTAAGGACCCTCCATAATGTTTTCCATAGTGGCTGAAGTAATCTACATTCCTACCAACAGCTATATGAGGGTTCTCTTTTCTCCATATCCTTGCCAACACTTGTTATTTGTTGTCTTAAAAATTTATTTTTTATTTAAAATATTATTTTATTGAAGTCACAGTGGCTTATAACAGTATATAAATTTCAGATGTACATCCTTATATTTCAACTTCTTTATAGACTGCATAAAGTTCACCATCAAAAGTCTAGTTGCCTCATGTTGCTGTACACATGTGCCTCTTTACTCCTTTTGTCCTTCCCTCACCCCCTTTCCCTCTAGTAACCACCAATCTGTTCTCCATATCTATGCGTTTGTTTATTTTCCACATATGAGCAAAGTCATATGGTAATTGTTTCTTTCTATCTGACTTATTTCGCTTAGCATACAATCCTGGGAATCCATCGATGTTATTGCAAATGGAAATATTTCATCTTTTTTATGGCTGAGTAGTATTCTATTGTATATATATATACCGCATCTTATTTATCCATTCATAAGTTGATGGGCACTTAGGTTGCTTCCACATCTTGGCTATTGTGAATAATGCTGTGATAAACATAGGGATGCATAAATCTCTTTGAATTGTTGATTTTATATTCTTTGGATGAATATCCAGTAATAGGACATATATTTTTATTTTTAATTTTTTGAGGAATCTCCATACTGTCTTCCATAGTGGCTGCACCAATTTACATTCCCACCAGCAGTCGTATGAGGGTTCCGTTTTCTCCACATCTTCTCTAATACTTGTTATTTCTTGTCTTTTTGATAATAGACATTCTGATGGGTGTGAGATGCTATCTCATTATGGTTTTTATTTGCATTTCCCTAATAATCAGTGATGTTGAACATCTTTTCATGTGCCTGTTGCCATCTGTATATCCTCTTTGGAAAAATGTCTGTTCATATCCTCTGCCCATTTTTTTTGTTGCTGTTGGTGTTGAGTTGTATGAGTTCTTTATATGTTTTGGACATTAACCCCTTATCAGATATATGATTTGCAAATATCTTCTCTCAGTTGCTAAGTTGTCTTTTCGTTTTGTTGATGTTTCCTTCCTTGTGCAGAGATTTTTAGTTTGATGTAATCTCATTTGTTTATTTTTTCTTTTGTTTCCCTTGCCTGAGGAGACATGATATTCAAAAAGGTGCTGCTAAGACTGATGTCAAAGAGCATACTGCCTATATTTTCTTCTAGAAGTTTTATGGTTTCTGGTTTTACATTCAAGTCTTTAATTCATTTTGAGTTATTTTTTGGGTATGGTGTAAGTAGTTCTCTATTTTCATTCTTTTGCATATGGCTGTCCAGTTTTCCTAACACTGTTTATTTGGAGAGACTCTCCTTTTTCCACTGTATGGTCTTGGCTCCTTTGTTGAAAATTAGCTGTCTGTAGATGTGTGGATATATTTCTGGGCTTTCAATTCTGTTCCACTGATCTGTGTGTTTGTTTTTCTGCCACTACCATGCTGTTTTGATTACTATTGTAAATGGGCTTGTATTCTTGATTTCTCTTTCTCTTAGTTAATTGCTGGTGTATAGAAATGCAACTAATTTTTGTATGTTGATTTTGTACCCTGCAATTTTGCTATATTCATTAATTAATTTTAATAGTTTTTTTTAGTGGATTCTTTAGGATTTTCTATATATAGAATCATGTCATCTGCAGCACATAGTGACAGTTTAGCTTCTTCCTTGACAGTTTGGATTCCTTTTATTCCTTTTTCTTGCCTAATTGCTCTGGCCAAAACCTCCAGTACTATGTTGAATAAGAATGGTGAGAGTGGGCATCCTTGTCTTGTTCCTGTTCTCAGAGGGATGGCTTTCAGTTTTTGCCCATTGAGTATGATGTTGGCTGTGAGTTTGTCATATATGGCCTTTATTATGTTGAGGTACTTTCCTTATATCCCCATTTTATTGAGAGTTTTTATAGTAAATGGATGTTGGATCTTGTCAAATGCTTTCTCGGCATCTATTGAGATGACAGGCTATAGCCTTCCATAGCATTCTCTTATAATCCTTTGCATTTCTGTGGTATCTGTTGTAACTACTCCTCTTTCATTTCTGATTTTATTTTTTTGAGCCTTCTCACTTTTTTCTTAGTGAATCTAGCTAAAGGTTTGTCAATTTTGTTTATCTTTTCAAAGAACCAGCTCTGAGTTTCATTGATCCTTTCTATTGTCTTATTAGTCTCTATTTCATTTATGTCTGCTCTGATTTTTTTGTTTCCTTTCTTTTACTGACTTTCATTTCGTTTGTTCTTTTTTTCTAGTTCTTTTAG
Source organism: Equus asinus (assembly GCF_041296235.1). NCBI lineage: Eukaryota > Metazoa > Chordata > Mammalia > Perissodactyla > Equidae > Equus > Equus asinus. Next base: position 11,200,209 of record NC_091811.1, on the reverse strand, counting down.
ATGTAGTGTTAGATTGGTTGTTTATTTGAGATTTCTTATTATATATTAAGGTAGGCCTATATTGCTATAAGCTTCTCTCTTAATACCACTTCAGCTGCATCCCATAGATTTTGGCATGTTGTGTTTTCATTTTCATTTGTCTTAAGGCATTTTTTTGATTTTCCTGTGATCCAATACTTGTTCAGTAGCATGATGTTTAGACTCCACATACTCGTGACTTTTCCAGCTTTCTTTTTGTAGTTGATTTCTACTTTCATATCATGTGGTCAGAAAAGATGCTCAATATGAACTTTTGCTTCCCATCATATGGTCTATTATTGAGAATGTTTTATGTGCACTTTAGAAGAATGTGTATTCTGCTGCTTTTGTATGGAATCTTCTCTCTGTATATCTATTAAGTGCATCTGGTTCTAGTGTTTCATTTAAGGCCAATGTTTCCTTGTTGACTTTTTGTTTGGATGATCTATCCATTGATGTAAGTGGGGTATTAAAGTACTGTACTGATACTATGTTGTGGTGAATTTCTCCCTTTAGGTGTGTTAATAGTTGCTTTATATACTTTGGTGCTCCTATGTTATGTGCATATATAATAATAAGTGTTATGTCTTCTTGGAGGAATGTCCATTTTATAATTATGTATTGTCCATCTTTGTCTCTTGTTATCATTTTTGTCTTGAAGCCTGTTTTGTCTGCTATATGCATGGCTGTAACCAGTTTCTTTGGGTCGCCATTTGGTTGGAGTACCATCTTCCTTACTTTCATTCTGAGCCTATGTTTCTCTTTAGAGTTGAGATGTATCTCCTGGAGGAAGTATATTGTTGGATCTTGTTTTTTATTCCATCTAGCTACTCTGTGTCTTTTGATTGGTGAATTTAATCCATTTATGTTTGGGATAATTATTGATATATGAGGGCTTAATACTGCCCTTTTATATCTTGCTTTTTGGTTGTCCTATATTTCCGCTGTTTCTTTTTCCTTGTATTTCTGTCTGCCATTTCAGTTTTATGGTTTTCTGTGATGTTTTCCTCAGTTTTCTCTTTATTTATCATTTGTGACTCTGCTCTGAGTTTTTGTTTTTTGATTACCTTGAGGTTTGTATAAAAGATCTCATAGATGAGATAGTCCTTTTGTTGCTGATAGCATCTTATCTCCATTAGCCCATGCAGGTTCCGTCCTTTTACTCTTCCACTCCTAAGTTTTTGTTGTCACTAATTATCCTTTTTGTCTTGTGAATTTGTGCCCAAATTGAAGTGGTTATAGTTATTTTTTTTTAAAGATTTTTTATTTTTTTCCTTTTTCTCCCCAAAGCCCCCCAGTACATAGTTGTATATTCTTCGTTGTGGGTCCTTCTGGTTGTGGCATGTGGGATGCTGCCTCAGTGTGGTTTGATGAGCAGTGCCATGTCCACACCCAGGATTCGAACCAACTAAACACTGGGCCACCTGCAGCGGAGCACACAAACTTAACCACTCGGCCACGGGGCCAGCCCTGGTTATAGTTATTTTTAATGCTTTCTTTCCCTTTAGTCTCTGTGTTATAATTAAGTGTTTACTAACCTATTCTGATATAGAGTTGCAATTTTCTGCTTCTGTCTGTCTACTTGTTACCTTGCTCAAGCTTTATAAACCTTTGCCTTTTTGTTTCAGGTAGGAGGTCTCCTTTCAACATTTCTGGTAAGGCAGGTTTACTGGCAGTGAACCCTCTCAGATTTTGTTTGGGAAAGCTTTTATTTCATATTTGAAGGATAACTTTTCTGGATAGAGTATTCTTGGCTGACAGTTTTTATCTTTCAGTGTTTTGAATACAGCATTGCACTCTTTCCAAGGCTGTAGGGTTTCTGCTTAGAAATTCATTGAAAGCCTGATGGGAATTCCTTTGTAAGTTATTTTCTTCTCTCTGACTACACTTAATATTCTTTCTTCGTCACTGAATTTTGATTGTTTTAATATTATATGCCTTGGAGAAGATCGTTTTGTGTCGAGATAATTAGGTGTTCTATTAGCTTCACATAATTGTATATCCAGTTCCTTCCCCAGGTTTGGGAAGTTCTCAGCTATTATTTCTGTAAATAAGCTCTCTGCTCCTTTGCCCCTCTCTTTTCCTTCTGGGATACCCTTGTCCTTATGTTGCTTTTCCTAATTGAGTTGGAGATTTCTCATAGAATTTCATTTTTAAAAAATCTTATTTTTCTCTCCTCTTCCACCTGAATCATGTCTAGGTTTCTATCTTTCAGCTTGCTAATACTCTGTTCCATATGGTCATCTTTATTTTCAATGCTTTCTACTTTATTTTTCGTCTCATTCATTGTGGTCTCCAGCTCCAGAATTTCTGTTTGGTTCTTTTTTAGAGTTTCAATCTCTTTGGTGAAGTGCTCCTTCTGTTCATTAATTTTTTTCCTGAGCTCATTGAATTGTCTTCTGAGGTTTCTTGTAACTCGTTGATTTTCTTCACGACAGCCATTTTGAATTCTCTGTCAGATTTTAATCTTCTGTGACTTCAAGTGGGTTTCTGGAGAGTTGTCATTCTCTTTCTGTTCTGCCATGTTACTGTAGTTCTTCAAGGTACTTCCCGAGTTGCTCCTCTGCTGGTGCATTTGTGTAACCACCTTTCTTACTTGGGTAAGGCTTTGGTTACTTTGGTTCTGAGCTGCTTCTGGTTGTATTTGAGAGCCTGTACTTTCCACCCTCCACTGCCTCTGCTAGATGCATTTTCAGTGCCCCTCCTTGTGCCGCTCGTGTGTCTCTGAGGGTGCTGGTGCCTTGCTACTTATGAAGTCCCTGCAGTTTCAGGTGTCGCCACTGGGATCATCAGGCTGCACGCACCTCTGCTGCTTCCAGGGTCACCTGGGTCTCATGGTTCTTCACTGGCTGTAGGCTCTCCATGGGCTCGGATGCTGCTGCCCTGTGTACCACCTGTGCTGCTACTTCTGGGTTGTCTAGGGTTGATGGCTACACTGCTTCTGGGAGTGCTGAAAGATTGATATCAAGGGGTGCTGGGTTCATGGGTGTTGCTGTTGCTGCTGGGGGGACTTGTATGCAGCCCCTGCTGCTGGCAGACCTGATGTTGAGGGTGTTGCCACTGGAAGTTTGGCCATGGGTTCTGCTGGGGTTCCGGAAGCCTCAGGTCAAATTTTCCACTTGCCATCTCTGGAGTGGGCAGGGGCTAAGCAGAGAGTGATTGTCTTTGCTTCTTGTTCATGCAGCCTCTGGTCACTGGCATGGGTAGATGTGTTTTGAAAACTCAAGTGAGCATGCCCTGCCCTACCTGGGAAAATTCACATTTTGTATATTGTCCCCACTGTTGGAAGGACTGGGCCACTGCTGTGGGAGGGGGAGGGGACTGGGTGACTGGCTCTGCTCTGGGTCCCGAATCCTAAGGACATGTGTGCCACCCGCCAATGCAGGGGTGGTGCAGGGGCTAAGCTGCAAGTGCCGTGTCTTCTCTTACAGTTTCTGTTAGCAGGCACAGTGTGCTGGATCTGCTGGGGGCGGGAAGGGGGGGCAGGGGCAGTGCTGTGTCTGTCTCTTCAGGCTTTGTTCACAGGCACACGTGCCATTTCTGCATTATGGATTGGCTGCTGCTGGGGGAGGGAGCTGGGTCACCAACTCCATTCTGTGTCCTAAATCCTCAGGGTGTGTGTGCCACCCACCACTGCTGGGCGGGGGGGTGGGGCAGGGGCTAATCTGTGAGTTCTGTGTCTGCCCTGCAGCTTCTGTTCACAGGTGCATGTGCCAGTGTGAGGATCTGTGTTTTGGGTTGCTGTGGTGTGTCTGACTTGCTGTGTCACACTCCTTGTGGCATCTCTGATGGTGTGTAACACACTGCCTGTTGTCTCTGACTTCATGTGTAACTCTCCCCCTAGTGTCACTGACTTCGTGTGTCAACATGCCCACGGCGTTTCTGACTTTGTGCGTCACACTCCCCTGGGGTCTCAGACTTCATGTGTAACAATCCCCCTGGTGAGTCTGAGCTCATGTATCACACTCCCCATGGTGTCTCAACTTCGTGTTTCACACTTCACCTATGGGTCTGACCTTGTGAGTCACAATCCCCTTGGCATCTGTGACTTCATGTTTCATACTCCCCGTGTCGTCTCTGACTTTGTGCATAACACTCCCCCTGGTATCGTTTTCATGAATAACACACCCCCTGGCCTCTATAACTTTGTGTGTCACACTCCCCCTGTCATCTCTGAATTCGTGTGTTGCTAACCCCCTGATATCTTTGACTTCATGTGTAACACTCCCCATCATGTCTCTGACTTTGTGGGTCACAATCTCCCTGTCTGCTCTGATTTTGTGTGTCACACTCTACCTGGTATCTCAGAATCTGTGTGTAACACTCCCCGTGGTGTCTCTGACTTCGTGCATATCACTCCCCCTGTCGTCTCTGACTCCGTGTGTAACACTTCCCTGTGGTGTCACTAACTTCACATGTCACACTCCCTGTGGCATCTCTCATGTTGTGTGTAACACTCCACCTGTCATCTCTGGCTTCTTGTGTAACTCTCCCCCTGGCATCTCTGACTTCGTGTGTCACACTCCCCATGTCATCTATGACTTCATGGATAACATTACATGTGGAATCTCTGACTTCATGTGTAACACACCCTATGGCTTCTCTGACTTTGTTGTCACATTCCCCATTGTTTCTCTGAGTTTGTGCATCACACTCCCCCTGGTGTCTCTGACATCATATGTAACATCTTCCATGGCATCTCTGACTTCGAGTGTTACACACGACCTGTTGTCTCCAACTTCATGTATCACACTACCTGTGGCGTTTCTGACTTCCTGTGTTACACTATCCCCGGGCTTTCTGACTTTGTGTGTAATACTAACCTGTACTGTCTCTGGCTATGTGCATAACACTCCCCCATTCATCTCTGAATTCTTTGTCACAGTCTGCCTGGTGTCTCTGACGTCATGTGTAACACTCCACATGGCCTCTTCGACTTTGTGTGTAACAGTCCCCCTAGTGTCTCAGGATCCATGTGTAACTCTCCCCCTGGTGTCTATGATGTTACATATGTAACGTATGACTATGTTACACATGGTGTTCATGTGTAACACTCCATGTGGTATCTCTGTCTTCGTGCATAAAACTCCTTGTAGTGTTCTGACATCTTGTGTCACACCCCAAATGTCGTCTCTGACTTTGTGTGTAACACTCCTGAGGTTGTCTGTGTTATCATGCAATACAATAACCCTGTTGTCTCTCACATGATGTGTAACACACCCCCTGGTGTCTTTGACTTCGTGGGTAACACATCCCCTTGTCATCTGTGAATTTGTGTGTCACACCCCACTGTTGTCTCTGACTTCATGGTTCACTCTCCTGCCGCTGTTTTTGACTTTGTGTGTCACACTCCCACTTGCCTTGCAGATTTCGTGTGTAACACACCATGTTGCATTTCTGACACCGTGTGTAACACTCCCCCTGGTGTCTTTGACTTTGTATGTAACACTTCACTTGATGTCTCTGAATTCCTGTAACAATCCCCCTGCCGTCTCTGACTTCATGTGTAACGCCCAACATGGCATGTCTGAATTAGTGTTTCATTCTCCTACGTGGCATGTCTGAATTGGTGTATCAAACTCACCATGTCATCTCTGATTTCATGTGTAACACTCCTCCTGTTGTCTCTGACGTTGTGTGTTACACTCCCTCTGGCATCTATGACTTTGTGTGTAACGCTCTCCATTGCGTGTCTGAATTCCTGTGTCACACTTTGCCAGGCATCCCTGACTTCATGTATCACAGTCCCTGTGGTGTGTCTGACTTCATGTTTAACTTTCCCCATGGTGTACTTCCTTCAGGTGTCACAGCCCCCCTGGTGTCTCTGACTTCATTCTTCACAATTCCCCTGGCCTCTCTGACTTCATGGGTCACACTCCCTGTGGCATCTCTGACTTCATGTGTCACACACACCCTGGTGTCTCTGACTTTCTGTGTAACACTACCTCTGGCATTACTGACTTTGTGTGTCACACACCCCCTAGTGTCTCAGACTTAGTGTGTAACACTCCCCTTGTCATCTCTAACTTTGTGTGTAACACTCCATGTGGCATTTATTCCATCGTTGTGTAACACTCCCCTGTGGTGTCTCTGACTTTGTGTGTGACACTCACTGTGGCATCTCTGACTTTATGTCACAATCCACCTGGTGTCTCTAACTTCTTGTTTCACACTTCCCTTAACGTCTCTGAATTTGTGTGTGACACTCCCCATGGTGCCTCTGACTTCATGTGTCAATCTTCCCCTTGTATCTCTTACTTCCTGTGTCACACACTCCCTGGTGTCTCTGACTTCCTGTGTAACTCTATGCCTTGTGTTTCTGACTTCGTGTGTCACAGTTGCCCTGGAGTCTCAGGCTTCTTGTGTAACACTCCCCGTGTTGTCTCAGAGTTCACGTGTAACACTCCAACTGGTGCCTGTGACATCGTGTGTAACACTCCATGTGATGTTTCTGCCTTTGAATGCTCCCATATGGTGTCTTGGACTTGTATGACACTCACACTGGTGTGTCTCATTTTGTGTGTCAGGCAACCCCAGCTTCTCTCACTTCGAGTGTAACACTCACAGGGGTATCTCTGACTTTGTGTGTCACACTTCCTCTGGCGTCTCTGACTTTGAGGGTAACACTTACCATGGTACCTCTGACTTCATATTTCACACTTCCCCTGGCATCTCTCACTTTGTGTGTCACACTGCATGTGGCGTCTCTGACTGTCTGTCACACACACCTTGGTGTCTCTGACTTCCTGTGTAACACTACCCTTGCTGTTTCTGATTTCATGTGTCACACACCCCCTTGCGTCTCAGACATTGTGTGTAATAATCCACATTGTGTTTCTGAGTTTGTGTATAAACTCCACCTGGCATCTCTGACGTCATGTGTAAAAGTCAACATGGTAGCTCTGATTTTGTGTGTCATGCTCCACGTGGCATCTGTGACTTTATGTGTTGCACTCAATCTGGTGTATCTGACTTCATGTGCAACACTCCCCATGGCATCTCTGAATTCGTGTGTCACAATCTGCCTGGTGTCCCTTACGTCGTGTTTCACACTCCTCCTGGTGTGTATGACTTCATGTGTATCTCACTCCATGGCCTCTATGAGTTTGTGTGTCACACTTCCATTTTCATCTCTGAGTATGTGTGTCACAGTCCCCCTGCCATCTATAATTTAGTGTGTAACACTCCCACTGCCATCTCTGAATTCGTGTATAACGCTCCCATTGGTGTCTCTGGCATCGTGTATCACATTCTGGGGTCTGTGACTTCGTGTTTCACACACCCCCAGTCATCTCTGACTTGTTGCATAACACTCGCCCTGGTATCGTTGTTTTTGTGCATAATACCCCCCCCCCGACCTCTCTAACTTCATGTCACACTCCCCCTGTTGGCTCTGAATTCCTGTGTCACTAAGCCCCTGCTGTCTTGGACTCTGTGTGTAACACACCCTCTCTTGTTTCTGGCTTCGTGTGTAGCACTCCATGTGCTGTCTCTGACTTTGTGTGTCACACATCCCATGGCATCTTTGCCTTCGTGTTTCACAGTCATCCTGGCATCACTGACTTTGTGAGTAACACTCTCCCTAGTGTGTTTAACATCTTATGTAATATTCCCCTTGGGGTCTCTCACTTCATGAGTGACACTCACCCTGGCCTCGCTGACATTGTGTGCCGCAAACCACCTGTTGTCTCTGACTCTGTTTGTCACTCTACCCCTGATGTCTTTGACTTCGTGGATAACACTCCCCTGTGGCTTCTCTGGCTTAGTATGTAACGGTCCCCCTGTTGTCTCTGACTTCGTGTGTACCTCTCTCCCTGGCGTGTCTGACTTCGTGTGTAACACTCCACCTTGTGTCTTTAATTTCATGTCTAACAATCCCACTGGTGTCTTTCACTTCGTTTCTAACACTCCCCATGGTGTCTCTGACTTTGTGTGTAACACACTCCTGGGTGTCTCTGACTTCCTGTGTAACACTAGCCCTGGGTTTCCTGACTTGTGTCACACTCCCCCGGCATCTCAGGTTTCCTGTGTAACATTCCCCGTGATGTCTCTGAATTCATGTGTCACAATGCCCGGCATCCCTGACTTTGTGTATCGCACTTGGCAACTGTTGTATCTGACTTCATGTGTAGCACACCCAGTGACATCTCTGACTTCATGTGTCACACTCCACAGTGTCTTTGAGTTAGTGCATCACACTCACCCTGTCATCTTTGACTTCGTGTGTCACACTCCCCATTGTTTCTCTGAGTTTGTGTGTTACACGCCCCTTGTTGTCTCTGACTTCATATGTCAAACTCTACTGGCATCTTTGACTTCGTGTGTCACACTCCCCCTTGTGTCACAGACTTCATTTGTAACACACCATGTGGCATTTTTGATTCCATGTGTAAAACTCTCCTGGTGTCTTCACTTTGTGTGTAACACTCCACGTGACCTTTCTTTCTTCGTGTGTAACAGTCCCCCTGGTGTCTCTAACTTCATTTGTAATGCTCCCACTGGAAACTCTGAGTTTGTGTCTAAGCTTCCATGGGGTTCTCTGATTTCTTGTGTAACACACCCCCTGGCATCAATGACTTCATGTGTATCACTCCTCATGGGCTTTCTGAGTTCGTGTGTCACACTCCTCATGTTGTATTTGATTCATGTGTTACTCTCCTGCTCGTATCTTTGATTTCATGTGTCACACTTCCCCTGGTGTCTTTGACTCGTTTGTAACACTCCACCTGGCATCTCAGAATTCATGTCAAACAGTCACCATGGCCTCTCTGACTTCAGGTGTCACACTCTGCCCGGCAACCATGAGTTGGTGTATCACACTCCCTGTGGTGTCTCTGAGTTTGTTGTCACACACTGCCTTGTGTCCCTGGGCTCATATGTCACATTCCTTCTGCCATCTATAACTTCGTGTGTAACACTCCCCTTGGCTTTTCTGACTTTGTGTATAACACTCCCCTGGTGTCTCTGACATTGTGTGTCAGAATCCCTGTGGCCTCTTTGACTTCATGTGTCACACTCCGCCTGGAGTACCAGACTTTGTCTGTAACAATCTCAATGGTGTCTCTGAGTTCATGTGTAACACTCCCCCATGGCATCTCTGACTTCTTGTGTCACACTCACCCTGTCATGTCTGACTTCGTGTGTAATACTTTTGGTGTCTCTGACTTCGTGTGTCACACTTACCATTTTGTCTCTCTCTTTGTGTGTCACAATCCCCCATACATCTCTGACTTCATGAGTTACTCTCATCCTGTTGTCACTGACTTCTTGTGTCACACTCCAATTTCTGTCTCTGACTCTGTGTGTAAGACCCCCTGTGGCGACTCATTCTTCTTGAGTAACACTACCCCTGTCGTCTCTGACTTCTTGTTTAATGCTTCTCCGTGTCCTCTCCATCTTTGTGTGTCTCACTCCCTGTGCCATCTCTGACGTTCTGTGTAACACTGCCCGTGTTGTCTCTTACTTTTTGTACAACTCTCCCCTTGGCGTCTCTGACATTGTGTGTCACCCTACCCCTGGTGCCTCTGATTTCATGTGTAACGCTCCACCTAGTGTCTCTGACTTCGTGTGTAACACTCCTTGTTGCACCTCTGATTCATGTATAACACACATACTGGTGTCTCTGACTTTGTGTGCAACACACCCCCTGTTGTCTCTGAATTCATGTGTAACACTCCCCTGTGATGTCTCTAAATTCTTGTGTCACACTCCCACTGTTGTCTCTGACTTCATGTGTAACATGACACCTCTTGTGTTTGACTTCATAACACTCCACCTGTCATCTCTGACTTCGTGTGTCACACATCCCATTGTGTCACTGACTTCCTTCATAACACTCCCCATGGTATCTGTGACTCTGTGCATAACACTCCTCCTTGTCTCTCTGACATCATGTGTAACACTTCTCCTGATGTGTTTGGCTTTGTGTGTAACATTCCACCGTATGTCTTTGAGTTCATTCATAACATTCCCACTGGTGTCTCTGACTTGCTTTGTAACACTCCCCCTGTAGTTTCTAACTTTGTGTGTCACACTCCCCCTGGCGTCTCTGATTTCATGCATCACACTCCCCCCGGCATCTCTAACTTTGTTTGTAACACTCCTACTGGTGTCTCTGACTTCGTGTGTAACACTCCCCCATGGCGTCTCTGACTTTGTGTTTAACACTCCCCATTGCACCTCTGAATTCGTATGTCACTCTCCCCCTCCACCCCGGTGTATTTGACTTCATGTCTAACAGTCACCCTGGAGTCTCTTACTTCGTGTGTCACACTTAGCCTGTCATCTCTCACTGCGTGTGTCACACTCCCCCACTCTTCTCTGACTTTGTATGTAACACTCCAACTGTCATCTCTGACTTTGTGTGTCACACTCCCTATGGTGTCTCTGATTTGGTGTTTCACACTAGTCCTCTCACCTCGGACTTCATGCATAACAGTAGGCCTGTCGTCTCTGACTTTGTGTGTCCCACTACCCCTGGCATCTCTGACTTTGTGTGTCACACTCAACCTGTCATCTCATGTTCGTGTGTAACACTCTCCTTGGTGTCTCTCGCTTCGTGTGTAACACTCCCCCCCTTCCCTCTCTTACTTCATGTGTAATGCTCAATGTGGCATCTCTGAATTCATGTCTAACTCTCCCCAGTGGCATCTCTGAATTTGTGTGTCACACTTCCCCTCTCGTCTCTGACTTCATGTGTATCACTGCCCCTGGGTTCTCTGACATCATGTGTTACACCCTCCACTGTGTCCCTGACCTTGTGTTTCATAGTCCTCCTGTCATCTCTGACTTCGTGCATAGCAATCCCCCTGTTGTTTCTGTCTTTGTGTGTCACACTGTACCTGGCATCTCTGATTTCCTGTGTCGCACTTCCCCTTGCTCTCTGAGTTCATGTCTCACACTTCCCCTGGCATCTCAGATTTCATGTGTAACACTCCCCTTGGCATCTCTGACCTCATGTGTCATACTCACCGTGGCGTCTCTGAATTCATGTGTAACAGTTCCCATGGTATCTCTGCTTCGTTTGTCACACTCCCCATGGCATCTGTGACTTGGTGTTTCCCACTTCACTTGTGGTCTCTGATTTTGTGTGTCACACTCCCCCAGGCATCTCTGACTTTGTGTGTAACTCACCGCATGGAGTCTGTGACTTTGTGTTTTACATTCCCCTTCTCATCTCTGACTTTGTAGGTAACACTACCCCTGTCATTACTGTCTTCGTGTGTAACACTCCCCTTGTCATCTCTGAATTCGTGGATAACACTCCACCTGGTCTCTTTGACTTTGTGTGTAACACTCCTCCTTTTGTCTTCAACATTGTGCATAACACAACCACATGGCATCTCTGACTTCATGTGCAACACTCCCTGTGGCATCCAAGACTTTGTGTGTCACATTCCCATTTGTGTCTCTGAGTATCTGGGTGACACTCCCCCTGCCATCTACAGCTTTGTGTGTAACACTCCAAATGGCGTCTCTGACTTCATGTATAACACTCTCACTGGTGTCTCTGACTTCATGCATCACGCTCCCCCTGGCACCTGTGACTTTGTTTTTCACATTCCCTCTGGCGTCTCTGACTTGGTGTGGAGCACTCCACCTGGTATTGTTGTTTTCGTGCATAACACACCCCTGTGGCCTCTCTAACTTCGTGTGTCACCCTCTCCCTGTCGTCTCTAAATTCATGTGTAACTAAACTGCTGGTTTAAAAAACCACTGCTGGTTTTAAAAAAACTGATGTTTTTTACTTCATGTGTAACACTCCTCCTCACGTCTTTGACTTCATGCGTCACTATCCCCCTGTCATCTCTGATTTAGGGTGTCACACTCTACTTGGTGTCTCTGACTCCGTGTGTATCACTCCCCATGGCATCTCTGACTTTATGAGTAACACTTCCGCTTTTGTCCCTGACTCCGTGTGTAACACTTCCCTGTGCTGTCTCTGACTTCATGTGTCACACTTTCCCTGATGTCTTTTAATTCGTGTTTCCCTCTCTCTGTGGCATCACTGATGTCGTGTGAAACACTCCACACGGCATCTGTGACTTTGTGTGTAACACTCCCCCTGGTGTCTCTGACTTTATGTATAACACTCCACATGGCATTTCTGTCTTCATTTGTAACACTACTCTGTGGTGTCTCAGACAATGTGTGTCATACTCCACATGGCGTCTCTGACTTCATGTATCGCACTCCCCCTAGCATCTTAGATTTCATGTGGAACAATCCACCTGGTGTCTCTGAGCTCCTGTGTAACACTCTCCTGCCACGTCTGACTTCATCTGTAACACTCCACCTGGCGTCTCTGAATTCATGTGTCAAAGTCCCTCTGGCATCTCAGACTTTGTTTGTCACACTCTCCCTGGCATCTGTGACTTCGTGTGTCGCACTCACCCTGGCATCTCTGACTTCATGTGTAAAAGTCTACGTGGCATTTCTTCCTTCATGTGTAACACTCTCTCGTGGTGTCTCGGACTTCGTGTGTAATAATCAACACGGCATCTCTGACTTCATGTGTACCACTCACAATTGCGTCTCTGAATTCATGTGTCACAATCCACCTGGCATCTCTAACTTAGTATGTCACACACCCTCTGGCGTGTCTGACTTTGTAACAATCCCTGTGTCACCTTTAAGTTCATATGTCACACTCCCCATGGTGTCTCTGACTTTGTGTGTAACACACTCCTTGATGTCTCTGGCTTCCTGTGTAACACTGCCCCTGGCATCTCTGACATCATGTGTCACACTCCATCTGGCATCTCTGACTTTGTAACACTCTCCGATGTGCCTCTGACTTTGTCTGTCACATTTCCCCTGGCATATCTGACTTCATGTCTCACAATCCCCATGGCGTCTCTGACTTAGTCTGTCACAAACACCCTGTTGTCTCTGATTTCCTGTGTAACGCTACACCTGGCATTTCTGATTGTGTGTCACACTCCCCCTGGCATCTCAGACTTCGTGTGTAACATTCACCATGGTGTCTCTGCCTTTGTGTGTCACAATCCCCCTGCCATCTCTAACTTCGTGTGTCAGAATCCCCCAGCATCTCTGAGTTTGTGTGTAACACTTCCTGTGGCGCCTATGACTTCTTGTGTCACACTTCCCTTGGCGTCCCTGACTTCATGTGTCGCACTCCTACTGGCATCTTTCACTTTGTGTGTCACAGTCTCTGCTGTGCCTCTGACTTCGTGTGTAACACACTCCCTGGTGTCTCTGACTTCCTGTGTGACACTACCCTTTGTGTTTCTGACTTGTGTCACACTCCTCCTGGAGTCTAATATTTCTTGTGTAACACTCCCTGTGATGTCTCTGATTTCGTGTGTCACATTCCGCCTTGAGTCCCTGACTTTGTGTATCACACTCCCCTTTTCATCTCTGACTTCATGTGTACACATCCAGTGGCATCTCTGAATTCATGTGTCTGACTCTCCCTGTAGTCTCTGTCTTTGTGTGTAACACTTCCTCTGGCGTGAATGACTTTGTGTGTCTTTCTAGCCACTGTTGTCTCTGACTTCATGCGTAGCACTCCCCCTCTCATCTCTGACATCTTGTGTAGTATTCTCCACGGCATCTCTGACTTCCTGTTTCACAAGTACTGTGTTGTCTCAGAATTTTTGGGTCACTCTTCCCTGGGTGTCTTTGAATTCGTGCATATCACTCCCCCATGGCATCTTGGATGTCATGTGAAACACTACACATGGCTTCTGTGACTTCGTGTTTAACACTCCACCTGTAGTCTATGACTTTGTTTGTCACACTCCCCGTCCTGTCTCTGAATTTGTACATCACACTGCCCCCCGCCATCTATAACTTTGTGGGTTGCACTTCCCTGTGGCTTCTCTGGCTTAGTGTGTAACACTCTCACTCTTGACTCTTACTTCGGATGACACTCTACCCCTGGTGTCTCTGACTTTGTGCATCACACTCCCCCTGGCGTCTCTAAATCATTTGTAATGTTCCCACTGGTGTCTTTGAGTTCGTGTGTAACACTCCATGTGCCCTCTCAGAATTCGTGTGTAAAAATCTCCATGTTGTCTTTTTTCATGCATCACCCTCTCCTTGGTATCTTTGACCTCCTGTGTCCCACCTCCCATGGTGTCTTTGACTTCATTTGTAACACTCCCCCTGTGGTCTCAGAATTCGTGTCTAACAGTCACTGTAGTGTCTCTGACTGTGTTTCACACTCCACACTGCTTCCCTGACTTCATGCATCAGACTACCCCTGGCATATCTGAGTTCATTTGTAACACAACCAGTGGTGTCTCTGACTTCGTGTGTCACACTCTCCTGGTGTCTGTGAGTTCATGTATCACACTCCCTCTGTCATTTGTAACTTCGTATGTAACACTCCCACTGGCGTCTCTGACATCATGAATAATACTCCCCCTGGCATCTCTGACATTGTGTGTAACATTTGCTGTGGCATCTGAATTCGAGGGTCACACTCTACTTGTCATTTCTGACTCCATGTGCCACACACTCCCTGGTGTCTCTGACTTAGTGTATAACATTCATCATGGCATCTCTGATTTCATCTGTCACAATGCCCCTGGCTTCTCTAACTTTGTGTGTGACAATTTCCCTGTCATCTCTGATTTTGTGGGTAACATTCCCCTGTTGTCTCTGACATCATGTGTCACACTCCTTCTGGCATCTCTGACTTCGAGTGTCACACTTTCCCTCCGACGTCTTTGAATTTGTGTGTCCCTCTCTCTGTGGCATTGCGGACTTCATGTGAAACACTCCACATGGTGTCTCTGACTTCATGTGTAACACTCACCCTTGTGTCTCTGACTTTGTGTGTAACGCTCAATGTGGCATCTGTGACTTCGTGTGTAACACTCCCCCTGGCATCTCTGACTTCATGTATAACACTTCACATGGCGTTTCTGCCTTCACTTGTAACACTATCCTGTGGCGTCTCTGACTTCATGTGTAACACTCCCCTGGCATCTCAGATTTCATGTGGAACAATCCACCTGTTGTCTCTGAGTTCATGTGTAACACTCCCCTGGCATCTCTGATTTTGTCTGTAATACTCCACCTCGAGTCTATGACTTTGTGTGTCACAATCGCTCTGGCATCTCTGACTTCGTGTGTCACAATAAATCTGGTGTCTCTGAATAAGTGAGTAATATTCCCTCTGATGTCTGTGAATTCATGCATAAAACTCCCTTGGCATCTCTGACTTCATCTGTAACACTCCCCATGGCATCTCTTACTTCGTGTGTAACACACCACTGGTCTCAGATTTTGTGTGTAACATTCCCCATGGCACCTCTTTCTTCGTATGTCACGCTCTGCCTGACGTTCCTGACTTTGTGTATGACACTCTCCCTGTCATGTCTGACTTTGTGTGTAACATGGTGGCATCTCTGACTTCGTGTGTAACACTTCCCTATGGCATCTTTGACTTTGTGTGTCACACAACCTGTGGCATCTCTCACATTGTGTTTAATACTTCCCATTTCATCTCTGAATTTTTGTGTAATTCTCCCCCTCATGATTCTGACTTGGTGTGTAATGCTCCACCTGTACCTATGACTTCATGCATAACATACCCCCTGTCATCTCTGAGTTCGTGCATAACACTTCCCCTGGTGTCTCTGACTTTGTGTGTAACACTCCCCCTGGCATCTCTGACTTCATGTGTCACACCCTGCCAGTCGTCTCAGAATTGGTGTGTCACTCTCCCTCTCATGTCTTTGACATCCTGTGTAACACTTCACCTTGTGTCTTTCACTTCCTTACATGCCCACTATTGTCTTTGACTTCATTTGTAACACTCCCACTGGCACTCCACTTCGTGTGTCACACTCCATCTGGTGTCTCTGTCTTCATGTGTCACACTCAACATAGCTTCTATCACTTCATGTGTCACACTCCCCATTTCTGAATTTGTGTCACACTCCCCCTTGCATCTCTGACCCCATGTGTAACACTCACCACAGTGTCTCTGAGATTGTGTGTCACACTCCTCCTGTAGGCTCAAACTACATGTATCACACTGCTACTGTGTCTCTGACTTCATGTGTCACACACCCCTTGGCATCTTTGACTTCGTGTGTAACACTCCCCCACTGAATTCGTGTATAACACTCCACGTGGTGTTTCTGACTTCGACTTTTAGAAACCCTGTGATGCCATGGACTTTGTGTAACACCCTCCTCTTGTCTTTGACGTCATATGTAACCCTACCCGTGTCATCTCTGACTTCATGCATAACACTCCCACTGGTCTCTCTAACATCATGTGTAACACTCCTCCTTGTGTTTTTTACTTAGTTCGTTACACTTCTCCTGGTGTCTGTGACTTTGTGCATAAACTACTCCTGGAGTCCCTGATTTCTTGCAAAACACTCACCCTGGTGTCTGTGACTTCTTGTGTAACACACCCCCTTGACGTCTGTGACTTTGTGTGTAGCACTCCCCGTGGTGTCTCTGACTCCATGTGTAACATTCCCGATAGTGTCTCTGACTATGTGTATAATAATCCATGTGGTTTCTCTGACTTGGTGTGTCACACAATCCATAGGGTCTCTGCCTCATGTGTAACACCTCCACTCATGTCTCTGTCTTTCTTTGTCACACTCCCCCTGACATCTGTGACTTCGTGTGTAACACTCTTCTGTGGTGTCTCTGACTTCATGCGAAACACTCACACTAGATCTCCCATTTCATGCATTACACTTCCCTTGGGGTCTATGACTTCGTGTCTGACACTCGCCCAGGATATTTTTAATTCTAGTGTCACACTTCTCATGGCATCTCGGACTTCATGTGTAACACTCCACCAGGAGTCTTTGACTTTGTGCGTAATACTCCTGGTCACATCTCTGACTTCGTGTGTCATTCTCCCGATATTGTCTCTGTCATCATGTATAACACTCCCTCTCTTGTCTGTGACTTTCTGTGTAACAATCCCACTGGCATTGCTGACTTTGTATGTAACACACCTCATCACATCTCTGGCTTGATGTGTAACTCTCCTCATCTTGTCTGTGATTTCGTGTGTAACACCCCCTGGTGTCTCTGACATCACATGTAACACTCCCCCTGGTGTCTCTGACATCGTGTGTAGCACTTCCTCTGGCATCTCTGACTTCACGTGTAACACTCCCCCTGTGATCTCACACTTCGTGTGTTGGACTGCACCTGTCATCTCTGACATCATGTCACACTCCCAATGTCATCTCTGTCTTCTTGCAAAACATTCCACCTGTTGTCTCTGACTTTGTGTGTCACACTACCCCTGGCATCACTAAATTCATGTGTCATATTCCCCCTGGCATCTCTGACTTCCTTTGTAACACTCACCATGGTGTCTCTGACTTTGTGTGTCAAAATCTGCATGGCGTCTCCAACTTCGAGTATCACACTCCCCCTGGCTTCTCTGTCTTTGTGTGTAACACTCCCCATGGCTCCTCAGATATCGTGCTTCACACTTCCCCAGGTGTCTCTGATTTCATGTATCTCAACTCCCTTGGCATCTCTGACTTCGTGTGTAACACTCTGCCTTGTGTCTCTGAGTTTGTGTGTAACACTCCCCCTGGCATTTCTGAATTCGTGTGTCACACACCCCCTTGCATCTCAGACTTCAGGTGTCACACTCACTGTGCCGTCTCTGACTTTGTGAGTCACACTCCCCCTGGCATCTCTGATGTCATGTGTCACACTCCCCGTTGCTTCTCTGACTTCATGTGTCCCTGACTTCATGTGTCTAACACCCCCTGGCGTCTGTGACATCATGTGTAACACACCCCTTTTCTTCTCTGAATTTGTGTGTGACACTCCACTTGACATCTCTGACTTCATGTGTCACACTTCCCTTGGCATCTCTGACTTTGTGTGTGTTACACTCCCCATGGCATCCTTGACTTCCTGTTTCACACTTCACATGTGTTCTCTGTCTTCGTGTGTCACACACCCCATGGTATGATGGGCTTCGTGCATAGTGTCTCTGACTTGCCGTGTAATGGTGCCCTTTTCATCTCTGAATTCCTGTGTAACACTACATGTGGCTTTTGACTTCGTGTGTAACACTCCCCTGGTCTCTCTGACTTCGATTATAACACTCCCTGTGGTGTGTTTAACTTCATACTTAAATCTCCCCGATGACATCTCTCACTTCGTGATTAACACTTCCCCTGGAATCTCTGACTTCATGTGTCACACTTCCCCTGGTGTCTCTGACTTCATGTGCAACACACCCATTGGCATCTCTGACTTTGTTTGTCACACTCCCACTGGCATCTCTGACTTATTCTCTAACACTCACTGTGGCATCTCTGACTTCATGTGTCACACACTCCCTCGTGTCTCTGACTTCCTGTGTAACATTACCCCTGGTGTTTCTGCCTTCCTGTGTCACACTCGCCCTGGCATCTCAGACTTCATGTCTAACACTCCCCGAGGCGGCTCTGACTTCTTGTGTCACATTCTGCCTGGCATCCCTGACTTCGTGTATCATATTCCCCATGGCGTTTCTGACTTCATGTGTCACACACCCAGTGGCATCTCCGAATTCGTGTGCCACACGCCCCTTGTGTCTCTGACTTCATGCATCACACTGCCCCTGCCATCTATAACTTTGTGTGTAACACTCCCCCCGAGCATCTCTTGTTCCTTGTGGAACATGCCCACTGTTGTCTTTGACTTTGTGTGTAACATTCCACGTGGCTTCTCTGACTTCATGTGTAACACTTTCCCTGCAGTTTCTGAATTCATGTGTAACTCTCCTATGTGGCATCTCTGTCTTCGTGTATCACACTCCCCATAGCATCTTTGACTTCATGTTTCACACTGCCCCTGTAATCTCTGAATTCCCCCTGTCATCTGGTACATCGTGTGTCACACTGCAACTGGCGTCTAGGACTTCCTGTCTAATACTCCCCCTGCTGTCTCTTACTTCGTGTGTAACACTGCATGTGGCGTTTCTGACTTCCTGTGTAACACTCCCCCTGACATCTCTGATTTTGTGTGTCACACTCCACATCATCTCTCTGACTTCGTTTGTAACCCTCCCCCTGTCATCTCTGACTTCATGTGTCACACTCCTCCTGGCCTCTCTGCCTTCGTGTGTAGTGCTCCCCCTTGGCGTCTCTGATTCATGTGTAACACTCCCTCTGTAGTCTGTGACTTCGTTCATAAAACTCCCCCTGGTGTCTCTGACTTCCTGTATAACACTTCCCCTGGTGTCTCCAATGTCATGTATAACACTCTCCTGTGGTGTCTCTGACTTTGTGTGTAACAATCACATTGGCATCTCTGACTTCGTGTGTCAGAGTCCCCCTGGAGTCTCTGATGTCGTGTGTAACATCCCACGTGCTCTCTCTGACTTTGTGTGTAACACTCCCCCTGGCCTCTCCGACTTCGAGTTTAACACTCTACCTGTAGTCTCCAACATCATGTGTCACTCTTGCCATTGTGTCTCTGTCTTCTTGTGTTACACTCTCCCTGCCGTCTATAACTTTGTTCTTATGGTTCCCAGTGGCATCTCCGACTTTGTGTGTAACACTCCCCTAAGCTTGTCTCACATCGTGTGTAGCATTCTCCATGTTGTCTCTGACTTCATGTGTCACAGTTGAACGTTCGTCTATGGCTTCATGTGGCACACACCTCCTGGCGTCTCTGACTTCGTATTTCACACTTCAGCTGTGGTCTCTGACTTTGTGAATCACACTCCACATGTCGTCTGTGACTTCGTGTTTCATACTCTCCATGTCGTATCTGAATTCGTGCATAACCTTCCCCCTGTCATGTCTGCCTATGTGTCACAGTCCACGTGGCATCTATAACTTCGTGTGTCACACTCCCCCTGACGTCTATCACTTTTTGTGAAACACTGCCACTGGCATCATGGACCTCATATATAATACAATCCTTGGCATCTCTGACTGGGTTTGAAACATTCCCTGACGTGTCTCTGACTTCGAGTGTCACAGTCTACCTGTCGTCTCTGACTTCATGTGTCACAGTGCCCCTGGCAGTTGTGACTTCGTGTGTAACTCTCTCTGTTGCATCTCTGACTTCGTCTGTCACACTGCACGTGGCGTCTCTGACTTCGTGTGTAACACTCTCTTTGTTGTCTTTGACTTCGTGCATAACACTCCCCAGTTGTTTCTCTGACTTCCTGTGTCACAATCCCCCTGTTGTCTCTGACCGTGTGTAACTCTCCCCCTGGTGTCTCTGACCTCGTGTGTAACACATCCCTGTGCCGTCTGTGACTTTGTGAGTAAGACTCCCCCTGGTCTCTCTGACTTTGTGTGTAACACTCTCCCTGGTGTGTTTGACTTTGTGCACAAGACTCCCCTTGGTGTCTCTGAATTCGTAACACTCCCCCTTGCATCTCTGACTTCATTTGTAACACTCCCTGTGGCGTCTTGGACGTCTTGCATAACACTCCCCTTTTCGAGTCTGACTTCGTAACACTCCTCTGGTGCCTTTGACTTCATTCATAACAGTATCCCGTGGCATTTCTGACTTTGTGTTTCACACTTTACCTGTCTTCTCTGACTTCGTGTGTAACACTCCCCATCATCTTTCACTTCCTCTGTCACAGTCCCCCTGTTGTCTCTGACTTCATGCATAACACTACCCCTGTTGTCTCTGACATTGTGGGTTACACTCAACCTGATGTCTTTGACTCAGTGTGCAACACACCCTGTGGCATCTCTGACTTGGTGCGTCATGCTCCCACTGTCATCTCTGACTTCTTGTTTAACACTACCCCTGGTGTCTCTGACATCCTGCAGAACACTCCCCCTGCTATCTTTGACTTTGTGCGTAACAATCCCCCGTGGCATCTCTTGACTTCCTATGTAATGCTCCCCCTGGTCTCTGTGACTTCGTGTGTAACACTCTTCCTGGTGTCTCTGACTTTGTGTGTAACACTCCACGTGGTGTAACTGTTTTTATGTATTATACTCCCCCTGGTGTCTTTGACTTTGTGTGTAACTCTCCCCCATGGCATCTCTGACTTCCTGTGTCCCATTCCCTCTCGTCTCCCACATTGTATGTCACTCTCCCACTAGTGTCTTGACTTCATGTGTAACACTCCCCCTGGTGTCTGACTTTGTTTGTAACAATCCACCTGGCATCTCTGACTTTGTGTGTAATACTCCCCCTGGCTTCTCTGACATCATGTGTAACACTCCACCTGGTGACCCTGACTTCTTGGTAACACTGCACATGTCGTCTCTGACTTCGTGTGTCACACTCCACCGGTGATCTCTGAATTCGAGCGTCATCCTCCACCAGTTGTCTTTTTTTCGTGTGTAAAAGTCCACCTGGTGACTTTGGCTTTGTGCCTAACCCCCCCACTGGTGTCTCTCACTTCATTTCTAACACTGTCCTTGGCATCTCTGACTTCATGTGGAACACGCCCCCTGTTGTCTCTGACTTCATGTGTCACAATCCTCCTGTCATCTCTGATTTCTTGTATCACACTCCCTTGGCTTCTCTGACTTTTTGTGTAGCACTTGCCATGTTGTCTCTGACTTTGTGTGTAACGTTCCCCCTCCTGTCTTTGACTTCGTGCATAACACTCCCTGATAGCATCTCTGACTTCATTTTTCACACTCCCCCTGTCGTCTCTGACATTGTGTGTAACACTCCCCGGGGCGTCTCTGACTTCCTCTGTAACGTTCCCTGTGGCTTCTTTTACTTTGTATGTAACACTTGCCCTGGGTTCTCTGACTTCGTTAAAAGCCCCTACTTTAAGTCATATTCCTATGGAAGTAGTTATGTCTACAAGAGGTACAGGATGAAAGAACTAACACACAACCTATAGAGTTGTATAGAGGCGGTGTATAAATAGGAAAATTGTAAAAGATCAGAGATTACATATCTTTATATAGGGAAATATACACAGGTTGAGAGAGTCTCTGCTATACCTGGATTTGTGGTATATACAAAAGAGTACTTTGGGCAAGTGTAAGTTTTCTTAATCTCCATACACATCAGCAAAATCAACAGTTTCTTGAAGGGTTGTGGGAAGATAAGTGAAAATTAAATGTCTCAGTGTGTTTATGGTACCTGGAAATATCCCACAAATATCAAGTACATATGGGCTACTGTGTGCGTTTGTTATTTTTTTAACTGGAGACAGTACGTTACCTTAAATGGATTATCTTTACATATGTGAGTGTAAATTCTTCCTGTGTGAGTTCACTCCTCTGTCAGAGGAATGACGATGCGGAGATGGAGCAGTGTGCTATCCAGGTAACTGTCCCCAGTGCGCCTGCCATGACCTAACTCCGTGATTACAACTGGAGCATCAATGTGCTGTCATATTGGATAATTTATCTCCTACCTTATTCAAAATATTTGATGAAAATTTACCTAAAACCTAATGCATTTCCCCAGATGCGTTTTCATTTTAACTGACATGTACTAAGTTGTTTGTAACACTAAGGTACATTTTGTCATGGAGGAACCTAGGCTAGCACTAGGAAATTGAGCAAATTGAGAGAAAGTGAGATCATTGGAATAGGCTTTATATAATCAACTTTCATAAACATTCCCTTTAGATAAAGAGATTCTCTACAGAAAAAATATTTAAAATCACTGTATTATACAACATCATGCTAACAAGATAAAATACACAATACATTTGTGTATTGAATATATACATATGGATTCTATGATGTTATGTTAAGTCTGCCTGCACATTAAGGCCACAAAGGATTCTTCCATACTATGATATAACATTTCATGTGGACATAAATGAAGATGGATATAAACATCCCTAACAACACACCAATTACAAGAAATACCAGAGTAATACTAGAGTAAAATGAGGATGGCAGGCACAAAATTGCACCTATGCTTCCTTTAAAAAAGGAAAGAAAAGAAAGAAAGAAAGAGAATTGATCTTGGCTGTGGGGAAAATAGCAGTGTCAGGAGTCTGAGTGAGCCCTAAGAGAGCAAACAGAAAAATACAGCATTTAAAACATTAAAGTATAAATGTGTTTACAGGAAATCCCCACTTTCTTACATAAGACGTTGCTTATAAGCTTGTGAGCTTCTGAGATCATATCCTGACCCCATGTCCATGCTTTTTAATGTCAGAAATACTGAACTACTGGTAGGAAAAGATGTTTTAAATCAATGGAATAAGAAGCAACATAAATCTTGTTTAGGCGCAACGACAAAAAGCTAAAGAAAACAAATCACATCGGTAAGCGCTGACTTCCTGTAAGATGAGGGCAGGTAGTGGGGTTTCTCGCACCAGCTTTAGAGTTCTATGGGAAGCGTCAAGTTATCTTTTCATTGTCTACTATCTGTGTTATCAGATTATTATTGTGTAAACCTATACTGTTTAAGAAAATTATATCTTCTTTCTGACAGATTCCACTGAAACTGAACATGCGTACGTTGTACCATTGCCATGAAACTGGGCACTTCAAAGTCTCCTAATGTCCAAAAATTCCAAATGTCCAAATATCGCTGAGATAGCATTTGGATTTTCATTAAACCCATAGATCACTTTGGCAGAAATTGATACCTTTACCATATTTAGTCTTCTAATCTATAAAAGCAAAAATGTCTCCCATTTGTTTAGATCTTTGATTTCTTTATTCAGCGTGTTGTACTTTTTGGCAAACGGATCCTATACATATTTTGTTAGTTTCTACCTAAGTGTTCCTTGTCCTTGGGGGTGGTTGTTGTGTTTTTTATTTCTGTTTCATTGTTGGTTTGTAGAAACCTGAATGATCTTTGCTTGTTGATCTTGCATCCTGTTACCTTGCTGAACTCACCTTTTAGGTCTAAGGTTTTTTGTAGATTCCTTGAGATTTTAGTATTATGATTACCAATATCATTAGGTTTGTCTATCACACTGTTGTTCACTTTCTATTTGTCCCCTTTTTGCGCTATTTTTCCTTTTTTCTGTTCTATATTTTTATTGTGAACTGAAAAGCTATGACCTTTTTATTGTTATTTTAGTGCTTGCTTTAGAGTACTTAGTAAAGTATTTTACTTGTTCAAGTGTAATCATACACCTTCACTTATAAAATAGGAACTTAACATTTAACCACTCCCATCATGTCCTTTATACAATTTCATTATATACTTTTATTATTTTTAAATAATCATCTAGGAGATTCAAATTATTAGAAATCCTATATGCAGCTATTAGTTCTGGCGCTGTTCATTCGTTTGTCTCAATTAATGTTTCCATCTGGTATCACTTTCCTTCTGACTGAGGGCTTCCTTGATCATTTCTTACAGTGCAGTCTGCTGGCGATGGATTCTCAGAGCATTCGTACATCTGAAAAGTCTTTACTTTGCGTTCCTTTCTAAAAGTTCTTTTTCTCTGGGGACAGAATTCCAGGTTGACAGTTCTATTTTCGTTTCAGTGCTTTAATGATGTTTCTGCAATGACTTCTTACCTGCACTGATTCTGATGACAAACATGACATTATTCTCTTTGTCCCTCTGTACACAATGTACCCTTTTTATTAACTGCTTAAGGGTTTTTTTAATCACTGGCTTTGAGGAATTCGATTATGGTGTGCCTTCAAGCAGTTGTCTGCATGTTTCTTGTATCTGGGATTTATTAATCCTCTTAAATTTGAGAGTTTTAAATCTTTACCATATTTAACATTTTAACCTACATATTTTTGAATAACTTAATGCCCCTCTTTTTTGGGGAGTTCCATCAAATGTATATTTGGCTGTTTGAAGTTGTCTTCCAAGCTTATTTTTACTTTTTTCATTTTTTTAATTTTTTCACTCTGAGTTTCATTTTGGATACTTCCTATTGCTGTATTTACAGGTTCACTAACCTTTTCTTCTGTAATATCTAATCTGCATGAATACAACCCCATGCATCTTTCATCTTGAACATGGTACATTTTATTTCCAGAAGTTCAGTTTCTTTTTTTTTAAGACCCTTCATGTCTCTACTTACCTTTCTGAAAATACGATATACAATTACAATAACCATTTTTTTGTCCTTGTTTGATATTTCAAACATATCTGTGAGTTTTTTGGTCAGTTTTGATTGATTAGTTATTCTGTTATTATGGATCATGTTTCTCTGTCTTTTGTATGCCCGATAATTGTAAAATGTATCTCATACATTTTGCATTTTATTTTGGTGAATGCTGGATAATTTTATGTTTTACAAATATTCTTGAGCTTTGTTCTGGGATAGTTATTTGGAAATAGTCTAATCCTTTCAGATATTGTTTTATAATTTCTTAGGTGGGTCCAGAGCAGTGTTCAGTTTAGCATTAGTTATCCTCCTTTACTGGAGTAAGAACTTCTCGAGTGCTCTACCTAAAGTCCCGGGAGTATGAGTTTTTCTCCTCTCTAGGTAACAAATTGGCACAATTCCCGCCTCTTTGAGTTCTGGGCGCTGCTGTCTTTACTCCTTTCAGAGGATTCTTTCTTCAGCCTTGGATGGTTTCCGCCTGCATTCGCTGATCAGCCATCTATTGAGTGAGTGAGGGGGATTCTCTGCAGAGATCCAGTGTCCTTTCTCCACGCAGCTTCTTATCTTTGGCACTCCGTCTTGCAAGCTCTGGCTACCTTGGTCTCACTGGACTCTCAACTCTGTCTCTTCAGCTTAAGGATTCTTCTAGGCTTTGCTTGGGTTTTCCCTTCTGGCAGCACAGCTTGGAAATTCTCTTAGGAAAGTGGGGGCAATCATAGGACTCACCTCATTGGTTCTTTGTCTCTTAGGGAAACTGTCCTTCAATGCCTGATAACAACGGTTTGAATATTATTTTTTCTTACATCTTGTCTTTGTTTTTGTTTTGTTTTGTTGTACGTTTTTCTTGTTTTAATGGAACGTTAAGTCCAGTCTGTACTACTCTGGATTCGCTGGAAGCAGAAAATGGTATTACGCATACCTTAAGATGAGCTCTGGAATTAGACTTTCTATTCTTTTTAAATTCTTAAACTTTTTAAAGCCTTTTACAACTCACGTAAACATGAAAAACTATTACTGATATTTAAAAAATTATGGAATATAATCACTACTTATCCTCTGACAATCCTCGCCCTGGTTTACGCTGCCCACAGTATGGCTTTTGCCAAGTGGTGCCATGGCCGCAGCTGGGATCCGAACTGGCGAACCCTGGGCCGCCTGCTGAGAAGTGGAATGTGCGAACTTAACTGCTGTGCCACCAGGCCCGCCCCCCTGTAGGGCATTTTTTACCTCATCATTCCTCAAACTGTAGATCATGGAATTCAGCACGAGTATTACCAAAGTCTAAAATACAGAGACCATTTTATCAATATCAAAGGAATGACTGGACTTGGGCTGCACACACATAAAGAATAGAGCCACATATAATACAACTATCCCTCTCTGGTGAGATACAAAGGTGGAGAAGGCCTTGTGCTTGGCCTCTGCAGAGTTCATCCTGAGGCTGGCCTTACGGATCATAATGGAGGATGCAAGGACCATCAGAAGAAGTGAAAACAAATTAAACACTCAAAAGATCTGTATTATCAACTCAATTTCATGTGTGCTTGAGCACAGCAAAGTTAACAAGGAAAGACTGTCACAATATAAATGACTAATGACATTATGGCCTCAGAAAGATGACATAAAAATCTTTATGGTGGTTATCAGAGAGAGAAAGACACTGTAGAGACAGCAGACGCCCACCATCACCCAGCCTACCCTTTGTGATATGACTACTGTGTAGAGCAGAGGGTTACATACGGCCACATAGTCATCATAGGACATTGCTGACAGAATAAAAAGTTCACCAGTGATGAACAAGGTGAAGAAAGCTAGCTTTGTAGTACCAATTATCAGGGATTGTGTTTTGATTAGCTACAAAATTCACAAACATTTTGGGTCTCACAGCTGTTGAATAACCAAGAGCAATGAAAGCCAGGTATCTGAGAAAAACGTTCAAGGGTGTTTGTAGCCTGGAGGCCATCTTGGTGAGGATGATCATGTGCAAGTTGCCCACCACTGAGACCATGTAGATGAGGAAGAGCCCAGATAACGGAGCCTGCTGCTCAGGGTGATCTGTGATTCCCATGAGAATAAATTCTTTTAACACTGAGATTTTGTGTGTCCATCCAGGGCATTATGGAAAATTACTGTGGGAAGAACTATCAGAAGAGTTGTTGGGTTTCAGGAGCTATCACTTGTTAAGTAGTAGCCATTTTATTTTTATGTCACATGGTAGTTATCACTACAAGATATATACAGTCCTTTTATGGTTCTGTCAACAATGTATCATTAGAAACCTTTGGACTAGAATGGGAACCCTGATATTTGTTCAAAAATATTTTTCATTTAAAATGCATTGAATTAGTTAAAGCATATAAAATTTTAGAAGAAATTATAAGAAATAGTAATAGCTCTTTGTTTCTTACCCCTGCCACTTCGGTCCCAATCTCCAAAGAAAATCATAATTAATTCATTTCATAGACTTTCATTTACTTCTCTTCATTATGACTCCACATAGCTGGATGGTATTCTCATTCCACTATCCATTTTTTAAAAATTATATTCTCATTCCACTCTTTTTTATGAGTTTTGAACATTGCTTAATTATTTTTTGTAATGATAGAAAATGATTTAGCTACCTTGCAAAGTCCCCAACATGCCCACTCTAATGCTTATAAATAACTTTTTTATTTCCTCTGGAAGAGTGTACCTGAAACTTCAGCACTTGTGTGCTGATTTTTGAAGTTTCTGATTTTTGCTATGTTGCGTATCAATTAAGACCTGCATGTATAGTTTATTAAATCAGAGGAAGAATGATTAGTGGTCCTTCCCATATTTGTTTTGATCTTAGCACTAACATCTCTGAAATTATGGATTTAATATTATAGTTATATTTTTATAATACATTTTAAGACTAGAAAAAATTATAACGACATTTCTTAATGTACCACCTAAAATCATCTAGTAAACTACTATGAATATACTTGTCCGACAAAGAGCAGTATCACTCTAGAGAATGTTGTCTCAAATGCCTCAGGGGCTGGCAAACAATATCATTGCATGAAGGATAAGGAGGAAAGATAAAGAAAGTGATGAGGAAAAGGGAAACAAGATATTGCATGACTCATTTGAAATTCACTCAAATTTTACTTGTTTCAATGTACATGAACAGGACAGATAATTATTTGATTCACATAAAGCCAATAGGATATGTCATTGACAGAAATGGAGTACATGCATCACATTTTAATTTGAATACTATTCTTTTTTTTTTTTTTTTAAAGATTTTTTATTTTTTCCTTTTTCTCCCCAAAGCCCCCCGGTACATAGTTGTGTATTCTTCATTGTGGGTTCTTCTAGTTGTGGCATGTGGGACACTGCCTCAGCGTGGTTTGATGAGCAGTGCCATGTCCGCGCCCAGGATTCGAACTAACGAAACACTGGGCCGCCTGCAGCGGAGCGCGCGAACTTAACCACTCGGCCACGGGGCCAGCCCCTTGAATACTATTCTTATACCTTTATTTCATCTTTTGTCAAGAATATATCAAATGTTTTGAACTAACACAATTTAACATAAAGATTGCATTTTCTTTACCTCTACTTCCCCAACTCCTTTCCTCTTCAGATTGTTTTACAGACAGGTGCTTCTAAACTTTCATGGAAAAATTCATCAATACTTATTGCAAACTCTTCCAGAGTTTAAAAAATGCGGACCATCCTACAACTCAGGATACTAGCAAATTCCTGATTAAAAATAAAAAGATATGATAAAAAAATGTATTTGGGCCTATCATTTCATTTATGGATATAAATATCCTAACCAAAGCTAACATAACTTTAATATCAATTTTAAAAATGCAGAAGAATTACAGTGCGTTATGTTCAAACCGGGTTGATCCCATGTTTGGCTAGATGATTTAATATTGAAAAATCTATAAATATAATTTACCACACTATCAGACTGAATTAGAGGAAAAATATGAGCATTTGAATAGATGAAGAAGTAATACCATTTAGATGGGACGAAAACAATAAAAATTAAGAACAAAAGGGAAATTCCATAACTTGATAGACTATCTTGAAAACTAGACTGAATCTACTCTTAAAAGGAGAAAAATTACAAGTTTATTGATAAACATTGTAGAAGTCCTAAATAAATTGTTGGAAATACTATGTTCCTGGATTACACAGCTTGGTGTTACAAAAATGTTGATTCTGCTCAAATGAATCTATTTGCTCAAAGCTTTTCCAATAAAAATCTCACTAGGGGATTTTGAGGACTTGACACTGATCTAAAATATTTTTAGAAAGTGCAAATTATAAAGAATAAGCAAGACACTTTTGAAAGGATATGAAGTACCAGATATTAAAACTTACAATGCTAGAGTCATTGAGACAATGTGGCGTTGGCACAAGAACAGGCAAACATCAATGGAACAGAATAGAGAACTCAGAAATCTAAGACCCATGATTGCATAGAACTGTGGTGTATGACTGAGGTGGCATGTTAGGACAGTGAAGCAAAAATGGTCTATTCAATAAAAGCTGGAGAAAATGATTATCCCTATAGAAGATGATGAAATTGAATGTTTAGTTCATCCATATAAATATAAATCCTAGACTGATCAAGAACTTATTGTCCTGAGAAAATGTTTAAACTCATAGCCTTAAAAACTAGAACCTCTGGATGTTCCTTAAAAACCCCAGAAATGGGGCTGGCCCCATGGCTGAGTGGTTAAGTTCGCATGCTCCGCTGTAGGAGGCCCAGTGTTTCGTTGGTTCGAGTCCTGGGCGTGGACATGGCACTGCTCATCAAACCACGCTGAGGCAGCATCCCACATGCCACAACTAGAAGGACTCACAACAAAGAATATACAACTATGTACTGGGGGGCTTTGGGGAGAAAAAGGAAAAAAAAAAATCTTAAAAAAAACCACCTAGAAATCTCAAGATAATCAGGAGAGAGATTCAAGATTAATTTGGCAGATTAATTCTAGCTTGCAAAATTTATCCAAAAATCTATTCACAGTATTAATAAAATATTTACAAAAAAGTAAAAATAAACATTCATTATCAGCAACCAAACAAGGAAAATGGCAAAGTCCAATTCCATAAGCTACAAAAAGTTATACCCAAAGGAAGGAATATTCCATAATACAGTTTGGCCAACTTCATCCCAACACTGCCATGTTGTAATTTTACTAATCCCTGGGGTTCCTCCGAAAGGCAACTGATGCTTCATGTGCTCCTCCTCTCATCACCCCTATGCAAGCACAGACTGGAAAGAAACAGGGAATCAGAACAACAGCACTGCTATATGAAGGGAGCACAATCCCAGAGCTGCCCCAGGATTTGGAGCAAGTCTCTGAAGCCCAAGGGTGTGCTTCTATCCAAATACAAACACCCAATCACCAGTAAGCATTCTAAAAGTTGTTGCAAATAGTTTCAACTGAGAAAACAGGTTGGTCACATTGAGAACATTGTCTTCCCATTCAAAGGATGAGAGAAGGAAAGAGGGAGGACAAAAGAAAGGAGAACCTGGATTGGTTTTAAAAATGTGTCAGGCTCAGAAGTCTTTGGGTGAGTTAGCATCAGCAGAAATATGTGCACCTATTATTTTAAAATTATAAAATAGGACAAAAACCCCATACTTCTCTCACCCAATACAGCTAACAAGGCCATGAGTGCTTATATGTGTTCCCATTCATTATTGTGCAAAATACACTGCATTATGTCCATAAAAGAAGACTAACTCTGCAAAAAAGTAGTATCAGTGAATGATATAAAATCAATATAAATCTTTTCTAATGACAACTTTGGAATCTGACAAAATGTACTGTTTGGCCAATCCTACTTAGCAAATACTAAAATTTTGTAACTTAAGATGTGCAGAATTATACTCACTGGCTGTGGGATTCAATGCCAACCCCCAAACCACTATTATGTGGCTTTTTATGATCCTTGAAGACTTTTAAAAACTATACTTCTTCATTATAATTATATCCCATTATGCTAGATTCTCAAACACGTGGGCAAAATTCTATGAGCTGAGTGACATGGTTTGTGTTTTACCTGTGTCATATAACTGGGAACTGTGTATGGGAAGGTCTCCTACCCTCCTCGTCCCATCCTTCAAAAGTAATATCGCCTATTCACATGTGGTATGTGCAATTTATGACATAAAAAGCAACAGATTCCCTTGCTGCCCTTAGCTTCATCATGAAAGATGAAAGGGAAAACATATGCCTTGAATGGTGAAGTGTTTAAGGTGTGGCAAGTCCACAAATATATGTACCTGGCTAACAACTCTTCCAAGGATTCATCTTCCTTGTCCCTTTAATTGCACTGATCTTAAACTTGGTTTTGCCCCCACTATAAATATGTTAGGAGATCCTTTCAAGCCTTTAGCCTCACTATCCAAATGAAAACAAATTTAACACAAAGACAGTAGGGACAAAGACATGCTATTATTGTGGTGTCATAGACAGATTAGACAATTAAAAGTTTTTTATATTATTTTGGCTTTGCCATCATATTACTATTGGAAACATCATGTAGCAGACACCTCTGTCTCCCTATCCCTTATTACTTTGGGCCACCTCTGACTTGGCCTACAGTCATCGTAGACTTTTCTTGGCATGCTGGCAGCCTCGCATTTCACTTCTTTTTCCTCAGGGCAGAGTGTCTTGAGAGCTTGCTCAGACCATATGCAAGTCAGCTTGGAATTGCGTGAGATTTCATGTGTCAAGGAGCAGTACTCAACCAGTAAGGGACAAGAATGAATGGATAAGCACCGAAGCTTTCCTAGTCTTCTTTAAAACAATTCCTAGAAGTGTAGAAGTGTTCTGAGGGATACTCCAAAGCATGTTGCAGGGGAGGAAGACATTTCCTCTACCCTCTCTGGGTTCGTCTGCCTGGAGAATGAATTAAATTCACATGGGACAGAATAGCAGGAGAAAATTAAACAAAGCTTTATAATATGTATACATGGGAGAGGTCAGGCAAGCTGAGCAGCTCGCCAAAATGGCTGAAGCCCCCACCTTAAATATCATCTTCAGGTAATGACAAAGGAGGATGTTGGGGGTGGAGGGGGAGTCAATCATGGGAGATTACCACACAAGCACAGTAAACAAATGCAGATTTAAGTCCTTGCCTTTGGTATTGATTAAGAGTTTCTAGAGATAAAGTCATCTCCCCTTCTTCCTGGTAGAGAGGGAGCTATCTTTACAGATGGAGATTTCCTTTACAATGTAAATGTCTCCTAACAAAGGGCAAGTAAATTCTACTTTTCAGTTGTTTTCCTGTCTGCAAAGTGACCAGCCTCAAAGCCTCATGCCAAAGAGACATATCTTGGGGTGGCCAATTCCAGGCCCCCACAATCTCAAGTGATGGACCCTTAGTTGCTTACAGCAGTAATCTATATTTTATTGCACACTTCATTAACTTTCTCTCTTCTTGGTCTCATATTCCACATTCCCTCATTTTTGCTTTCTGGTATCGTCTACCAAATAAACATGATATACTCAAATCCTTGCTTCAGCGTCTGCTCTTGGGGCAATTTCCTCTCTGACGATCTTAGTCCCTTGTATGCTATTAGTAGAATGAGGCCACACATATCTGTAGCACAAATGACACTCTATGGAGGCATGATAATAAGACATAGTGATAATATCATAATACTGGATAACTGGAAACCCTATCAGAAACCATTAACATCTAAGATACAGACACTCAGTATCAATATCCCTGACCTGACCATCAGCATCTTTGCTTAGACAACATTCTAGGTGGAGCTTTCAAAAAATGGTTACTCTCCCTTCAGAATGTTTGTCTAGAATCATAGTATAAATATAGAAATAATACCAAACAGAAAGAAGGTCCATTACTACCCTCAAAGAACATAATAATAGTGGTAAAAACATCATTACTCCAGAAAATATAGTTATGAAAAGAGATTATTAATATGCATGTGTTGGCGAAAATAATCCATAACCAACCTATAAATGAAAATTTGGGTGAGTTTATTCTGAAGTAAAATGTGAGGACCATGGCCTGGGGCCTTTCTTCTTAAAGCAAGAAAGGGCACCAAAGAAGTGAGGTGTACAGAGTGGTTATATACCCCCAAGAGGATGTTTCACATATGATTGAAATGTCCCTTTTACAATAGTCACAAGATTGCCCTGTCGGCACAGCGATTGATGGACACAACAGGTAGTAGGTCTGCTGTCTTGGTGGACACAGCAAGATGGTAGATCTGTTGTCTCAAGCTGGGTGGTCACAGGTGAGCACAGCAATCAGTTCCTAGCCTAAGGGAAAATTCTTATCCTTAAGGCAATGCCAATGTGGAGGGAAGTTGCACCTTTATATTAAGGGCCTTTGTTCTTGCCATAGGAAATGTTTAAAGCAGATATACAATGCATGCTCAATGGCTGTGTTAGGAAGTTTTGGAAAAACAAAGTCAAGTCAAATTAGGTTTACACCAAATGGTTTCCTCATATACTCCAATACATCCTATTGCTCGCCACTTCTATTTGTCACATGGTATTATGGACTCAGTCTGGTGTTGGTGATTATACTTATATTTATAATTTAAATTGAAGACAGGCATCAAAAATAGTCATCTAGTAATCATGCTAATCAGTGCCATTTCCTCACCTGAAATGAGGAATGAGTTCTGGTTCCCTCATGTGATTACTCACCTAACTGCAGCCAGAAGAATTTGTGAGTGTCTCTCCCCTTTGAGACACTCCCCTGGGGTCTTGAATATTTCTTGTTTATTCCCAAAGCATATGAGAAGAGGAAATGCCACCACTGGTCTTTGCTAACTTGCCAGGGTACCTTTGATTTTCCTGTTGAGGAAAAGTTCTTTTGTATAGAATTCACCTGCTTTCCTTTGTTATTATTTTTACTGCATCCACTCAAATGTAAGTACATTATTTGTTGAATACATGCTGTAATCATCAAGTTATTTCAACGTTCACCATTTTCCCCAATGCCTTCTTCCCAAGATTTATGTCTGGGGATGAAGACAAAACTCTTTAAACAAGTACTATAGTGTTTTAAAAGATTCAGAAGGAAAAAAATTATGAATATATGTGTGTGACTTATTTTTATTTCTTTTTGTGATTTAGGGGACTAAATTGAGTTAATGATACCCTATTGCCATATCTCATAATCATCATCAGTTCTCATTCCCCATTCCCACTTCACTTTCCCTTCCCCACATGGGTACCTCCTCTACGGAAGTTGTTATTTGCCCTTAAAAAGGAATACAGCCCTACAAAGTAAATATAATGTAGGTTTTAATGTGCACACTTATGTTGTTATATAACTCATTTTGATACCTAAATGTTCTCACTCAACTATATGCTTTTGAAGCATATTGATTTCATTACATACACACCAATATTTTGCTTACTTTTTTATTGTAATTCAGATCTTCTTTCATTTAATGTATGTTTGTTCCCATAGTAATAGGCATTTAGTTAGTTACCAACTCTTGACTTCTACATGTATAACCACAATTAACAAGTTTGTTAATTGTCTGTGTGGTCCTCACTGATCCATGAATGAACAGTTCTGTGAATTTTCTCCTGGAATGGGTCCCTGATATGGGAAAAATAAGCATATTTAATTATTTAAGTATGGATCTATTTCAAAATTTCTTTTATCAATATACATTCCAGTATCAGAACAAGAATTTCATGCTCTGGACATACAACTTATAAATATGTACTGCTTATACATCTAGAAAAGGATTGCAATAAATAATTAAATCAGATTTAACTTCATAGAACTAAAATTGTTTTACTTGTCTTAATACATTATTTAAAAAAAATAATCCAAATACTGATCTGGATTTGAAATAGAAGGATGCACTAAGCACAATCAATGTCAACCAGAAAGTTCAGAGATTATAACAGAGACAGATAAACACCATTCTAATACAGTTTTAATATTTGAATGTCTATAATAGGGACAAGATAGACAACTGTGGATAATGCAGATGAAGCTGTTATTGAAGTGACGCAAAAAACTGACACACGCTCTGTAGCAGAGGGGACTGGCTGATCACCAATCTCTTTGCTTTTCCTCTTGGGCACATGGCTAGACTATTCCTCACCCTCCTTGCAGTCAGGTGTGGTATCACAGCCTCTTTCTCTCTCTAAACCATTCTCTCACCACTGTGTGTTTGTCCTGAATGGTGTTCCACAGAGCCTTTGTGTTTTAGAGCTTGTAGTTTCCTATCATTGAAACACCAAATGTTGATAAAGTGTTGAAAAATTGTCAGAGAGGAAGCAAACAATGAGAAAAGTGATGACAACAGAAGTGAAGATGCCACAACCATCAAGGAACTCTTTGTTTTTAGCCATATTGCTTATTCAGTGGTTGAGAAGCAATATTTTAAGCATTCATATCTTAATATGACAGTTTCTTACTTAGATATTTCATAAAGAGTTTTCAATTAATATACTATAATCTCATGAATCTTAGTCACTTTTTACGATTGTGTTGATTTTATCATTCAGTAATGTATTCTATTAGAATATTTTTTGCTGAGGAAGATTCACCTTGAGCTAACATCCATTGCTAATCTTCCTCTTTTTGTATGTGAGCCACCACCAAAGCATGGCCACTGACAGACTAGTGGTTTAGATCCACACCCAGGGACCAAACCTGGGTCATTGAAGTGGAGCATGTGGAACTTAACCAGTAGGCCACTGGGGCTGGCCCTAGATCTTTGAAATATATATTTTATAAAGTGTTTTTTAATTACATCAATAGTAACCTTTTCTGACCATTTGTGGTTATAATTGTTTTTTAAGAAGTAGATATTTTGATATTTAATTATTATTATATATTATATTATATATTTTAATATTGTTTGATATTTTAGTTAAGCCAAATTCATGTACATTTTGTGAGATGAGATAAAGAGTTTATCACACCTGTCAACAAAATTGGTCCAACCCAGATAATGGTTGTTTTTTTAAAAAAAGTCTTTATAAGTATTGAAAGAGTCAAAACAAATCCTGAACAGAAGCTCAGAATGGAAGGTGATGACTGGGATACAATATATGGAAGGGTCTCAAGCTTCATAAATAGCTCTATTTAATAGAAGGAAAGAATAGTTTTATAACCTTTAATTGAGATGTTGAAAGAAGAGAAAGGAGAGACAAGGAGTAAGAGAGAGGAGCCAGTATAATGGTTTAAGGCTGGGGGGACGTATAAAAAGGGCAAGTGAGAAATCCTTTTGTGTTGCAGAGTTGTTACTCTAAGAACAAGGAGGCCTGATGCTGTCATATAAACCTGTATTTTGTCTCTTTCCACCCACCTTTGCAGTGAAGTTTACTTTTTTTGGCTGATTTCTTTGAAAGGACTTTTTCATTTCCATGGATGTGGCCTGTGGAAACAGCCGTTTGGAAAGCAGAGGTGAGAG
The DNA here is from genome assembly GCF_041296235.1 of Equus asinus. Taxonomy (NCBI): domain Eukaryota; kingdom Metazoa; phylum Chordata; class Mammalia; order Perissodactyla; family Equidae; genus Equus; species Equus asinus. The sequence continues at coordinate 11,163,824 of NC_091811.1, read as the reverse complement.
GTGTGACCTATGACAACAGAGACAACTGGAGTGAAGGCCTGTGGGCTCCCAGGAGGAGGACATTGGCTGCTCAAACCAAACTTATCTAGACATTAAGGAACAAGAAATTCTCCACTGGAAACCTTAAAATTCCTCAGTTTTACTTTTGAATTTAAAGAATTCTGAACTCCTGCCAATTTCTGTTATCTTTACTTTGCATGTCATGCCCACTCTCCCTCACTCCATTGTATTTTAGTAGTCTTTTACACATACGGTCAGAGAGATGGCTCATAATAACATTTTTTTTGGCCATGAGTGTCCTTGAGAATCAGTGTCACTTTGAGAACGATGAACTTTTTTTTTGTCTAATAACATTTCACTCCAAAAGAAGTAGTCTTGATTGTTAAGGATTTCAGAGCAAAGACAACTAACTCTATATAACAATTTTTAAGATAAGCATATAATAAGAAAAAATTAATTATACATATTATTTGGATAAATATCAACATTTCGATTTGTGAACATGAGCCAGGTGAGAGGGATAAAAAAGTGGAATCCTTTTTTATATACTTTTTCAGTCTTTTTTGCCATGTGTCCTATTTCCATGTATAGCTCAGTATTTTCTGTTTAGTTTTTATTTTCTCCTAAAAGTTTACTTTTTCCTGTGGTATAAAATTATTTTAAGTGCAAGATAAAAATAGGTTCAAAAACGTTGAGAAATTGATGGATAAAATGCTGCAAAATATAAAACCTTTAATAGTTGATCAAAAATATCTGTGGCAAGGAAGATGATCCGACTCTTGACCACATTCCAAGAAATGACTCCTGCAACTTCCACCGCCAGTCATCAGGCTTTCTCTCCTTGTTTAGAAATTATATAGTAACTTATATTTTCTCTTAAAAGGTGTTTACTTTCAAATTATTGTTTATTACTTATATGTGTGTTTTCTTGGTCAATTAGTGCATTTTTCTGTAGAGAAAATTGTATATTTCAGGTTGGGATAAAAAGGACTAATATTTTTCCCATTGAAATTAGTGGCATTTTTAACTATTTACTGCCTCTTAACTTAGTAGGATTTTCAGGAGTAAAGGAAAACCCTTAAATGAAGACAGTTGTAGTTTTAAATTTACATTAGTTAGAACAATTGACATGGGTTACCAGCAATGTCTTCCATGCATCCTTCATGTCCTTGTTCCTTAGGCTGTAAATGAGGGTGTTCAGCATTGGTGTCACTAGGGTGTGGAATACTGAGGCCATTTTATCAGTAGCTAATGAGTGGTTGGGCTTTGGTTGCAAATACACAAAGAGAAAGGTCATGTAGAACACAATGACAGTCATCATGTGAGAGGCACAAGTGGAAAAGGCTTTTCCTTGCCCTTCTGAAGAATGTATCCTCAAAATGGCAAGAACGATGTTGAAGTAGGATATTAGAGCAATAATCATAGAGAAAAATAAATTGGTCCTCAAAGAGGTAAACACAGCTCTTTCTGAAATGTAAGTATCAGAACGGGATGATACTAACAAAGGGGCATTATATCACAGTAAAAATGGTTGATGACATTGGAAGAGCAATATGACACAGAGTAGACACAAGAAGAGATAGTGCTGTGTCCAGACACTGGAGGGCTGTGAGGGATGTCAGCAGAAGCAGACCTGTGGAGACACTGCCACCACGTAGAGCAGGGGGCTGCAAATAGTGGAGTAGTGGTCATAGGCCATTGCAGCCAGCATGAAAGTCGCAGCCACAATAAAAACTATGAATCCACCCAGTTGCGCTGCACATCCATAGTAGGATATGGTTTTCTTTGAAACCAAGAAGATAACCAGCATTTTAGTGGCAATGACAATAGAATTGCCAAGACTGATGATAGCCACGTGCTGGAGGGAAAAGTACATGAGGGTTTGAAGTTGAGAATCAACACTGGTGAGACTGATGATGCTCTGGTTCCCTAACATGGTCAGCCCATAGATGACTAGGAAAACAAAGAAGAGAGGCATCCGGTGTTCAGGACAGTCTGAGGCTCTTGTGAGGAGGAACTTGGTCACCTGAGCAAGAGTCCCTGGCGCCATTTATGCTATTGCTTTTATCTTTTAGTGAGGAAAATGGAAAGAGATTGACAGATGGTAAAATTGCTTTTTCTGTTAGATGCTAGATTGTTAAATGACTCATCTGAAATCAGTACATTTTTGTTCACAAACATTTAAAAGTTTCAGATCTTAATTGCTTTTCTTTCCATCCTTTCCCAAAATTCAGAAATACAAACTCTCCACAGATCAATTTCATATTCTTAGAACTCTGTGACAAAGCTATTAATTTTTTATTCATTGTTGGATAAAGTTTATATTGGATGAATATACAGTTTATTATAATAGTATATTAATTAATATTTATATACATATATTAATCATAATATATGATACTGTACGAATAGATATACATGCATGTATATATCTTCCTGTGTATATTTACATATGTTCACACATGCTTCTGTGTACATGTATGTTTCCAATGATAAAAGAGAGCTACCTATAAGAAACTGATGGGTCAAAGTGACTTCTAGTATTTTTTCCTTAGCTGTCACAGGCCTTCTTTTAGCCCCTATTTTGTCATCATCCTTGAGAATTTCAGTATTTCTATGGGAAACACTTTTAGTACCCTGGGTTTTCCTTATCAGTTTCTACCACTCCACTATGCTTCAGCTGCCCACAAACAGAGTACACCTCCATATTCCTCCTTCTTAGTATCATTCAGAAACCCTGAATATTCTTTATTTAATATTTCCTTTCTTCTGCCAAGTAAGCCAGTCCTGTCCCATCACTCTGACTTCTACTTGCTCAGACGCCTCTATTATTTTATTTTCTCAACCTTTCCTTTCCGTTCCAGCTTACAGCTCTTTCCTTTAAATTGTTTAAAGCCTGTTTTGATTTTTTAAATTGGTTACTTACAGTTTTGATTTGTTAAAGTTTGAACACTTTGTTGTACTTGGATAGAGAAATGAGTCTGGGAGAAAGCTAGCATTATTTACTGTTGTCTCCTCTCAGTGTTACTGAAAGTTAGGTCTCTGATCCTGATGTCAATCCAAATAATGAGAACAGAGTCTTGGGAGAAAAAGAAAAGCTTTACTTTGCCAGGCAGAGGGAGCAAAGCAAGGGCTAGTGCCCCAAAAGTTACTTGCTCCCTGTTAAGAAATGGGTAGGGGTTTTTATTTGGGGTTTTAGGTAGGGGAGGGGAACTATGTACTTCTTGGTCAGCGTTTTCCCATAAGCCTGTGTCTGGGGTTGCTTCCACCAGAGGAGACAAAGGATTCTCAGATGAGTGTGCTTGGCTGTGTATCTCCATGGTGGAAGGTAGACTCTGACATCAGGAAGCCAAGGAGTCGGGCCTGGGAAGCTTCAGTTTCTTGATATTCCCTGGACATTAGTTTCTCTGTAAAAGAACTTCAAGGACCTGGGATTAGCTACAACTTTAGTGGGAGCCCAGTTTGAGGCCATCTGGGCTTTAATAATTTGTAAGTTCTATTTGGTTGTAAAGCTCAGGGATTCAGAGATTAAAGTAATAAACATTTACACATGAGTGTAACTAAAGACCCAGGGAACTAGAAATGCAGGTTTTTACTTTTAACCCCATAGATGCCAGGTTCACTGAAAGGGAAGCAATATCAGGGCTGATATTAACTAAGAGCTGGTAACATCAGAACTATGCTGGGCACTTTTTAAATAATGATCTCTTTATTCTGAAGAAATATCCTGGAAGATTTATATAATTACTTCTATGTCTGAAAGACAATTGAGATTCAATGAGGCTAAGTTACTCAAAGGATGTTGGTTAATGGTATGGTTTTATGGTTTTTGCTTGTTTGATTGGCTAGTTGGTTGGCTGAGCATTAGTCTATCAGTTATTAGCTGTGTGATTTCTATCATGTATTTGTATTCTTGTGTTGTGTGAATTAAATGAGATAATGCACATATACAGGTTAGTTATTACAGAGCCTAGTAACAATGAGTGCAAAATATTTCATAGCAGTAGTTACAGTTATTAGCATGTTTTGAATGATGTTTTTTAATGTGGTTTCTTACTTGAGTCACAGTAACTCATTCTACCTCACTGAGGGCTTTTATAGTTGAAATAGAAATAGCAAGTGGACTACAATTTTCATATTCGGAAAACTGGGACACATGACAGCTAGCTATATACTCAAAAAACAAATCAGGCTCTGCTCTCCAATGATCTGATTCTCTCTTAAATCTGTGGTGCTTGTTTGTTTTCATTTAAAGGTGTTTTATTCCATGCATCAGATATGTGTCTGGAGTTGATCTCATGCTGTTGCATCAATTATCTTGTATCTTTTGTCTCCTACCACATCTAAAAAGAACTTCCCTAGCACACACAGTATGAAAACTGACAGACAAGTTGTGTGGTTCCCTGACCAGAAATGAACCCAGGCCACAGCAATGAGAGCACCAAATCTTAACCACTAGACCACAGGGCTGGCTCTATTTGCAAAAATCATTACCCATTAAAATTCCCTCTTCTACAGAAATATAACTGATGGTAAAGCTAGGGTTGCTTTTTGTTTCAGTAGCTATATGTCCCTGAAATAAAGATTCTGTAGAACAACCCCAGTTTTCTCCTGTTTCTTCAGAATCTTGTTTGATTTTGCATTTGTTCCTGATGTGTTATTTTAATTTTTTACATATAGTTTTTTTTCAAGTTTATTTCTGAAAAGAAATATTTTGTAGGTCTACCAAAATAAGAAATTCTCAGTAAATAAAACTGTAAGGGTTGGCCCCATGGCCAAGTGGTTATGTTCACGTGCTCCAGTTTGGTGGCCCAGGGTTTTGCTGGTTCAGATCTTGGGCACGGACATGGCGCCACTCCTCAAGTCATGCTGAGGTGGCATCCCACAGAGCACACCCGGAGGTGCTCACAACTAGAATATACATCTATGTACTGGGGGACTTTGGGGATGAGAAGAAGAAGGGGGAAAACTGTAAAAATTGTCTAAATGTTAATCATTTTATGTTACAATTGTGGGTGAGAAATAATATTGCAAATTAATTTTTAAATAGCTTCTGAAATGATTTCAAGAGTAGCCATTGGTCTCTAACTGTAGAATTTGTCTGAAACTTATTTAAAGGTGGGTTGTATTAGGGAAAACTGCATCTGGACATGAGCTCTCCGTGTCCACCAGCAGCATAGAGACTGACTGTTGACCCCAGGAATCCTTCTGTCTTATGATTTATCACTCTGTGAAAAATGGAAACTTGTTTTTATTGATGTTAAGTCATTTAGTAGGTCTTTCTTGGAGATAGAGAACCTTATATTTTAAAGACACCCAAGAAGCTTCTTATCTGGTCTAAAAGATCTGTCAATCCTACCAATTCAAAGGCAGATAACATCCTTTTTTATACTAAGGTGAAATACACTCCCTGTAATGACTATTCACTATTCTGCATGAGTGCTCAAGGAGTCTAATTTATCGATAGGAATGCTGGGCTCTATTGTTTAGGTCATATTATCTTCACTTCCACTTAGCAATCAGTGAGCAGAGATTTGAGTCTAGGAAAAGAGAAAAGTAGCAGATATCATTTCAGTCCTGTGTCTGATTTGAATTGATAAAACTTTCGAGGTACTTGGTCTTCATGTCTAGAATTAGTAATAAGTAAATTATTGGGTTTAACCTACTTGTACACAGAGATCTGGTGAGATTCATTCCTGAGGTTGCTGCATGAAGCATGCAAAATAGTTTTATGTGTCTGAAATCCCTGAAGACCTTCACATGGAAATATGTTTATTTATGCCCCATTGCCTGAATGAAAACTAGAATTTCCAAATAAAAGTCTCATTCCCCAGGGATTGGTATGTACAGATTGTCTGTTTCTACTTGACTCAGCTTTGGGAGGTTGTAAGAGTCTCAGAATTTATCCATTTCCTCTAGGTTATCCATTTTGTTAGCATATAGTTTTTCGTAGTATTCTCTTATAATCCATTGCATTTCTGTGGAGTCTGTTGTAATTTCTCCTCTTTTATTTCTATTTTGTTTATTTGAGCTTTCCCTATTTTTTTTCTTTGTTAAGTCTGGCTAGAAGTTTCTCAATTTTATTTATCTTCTCAAAGAACCAGCCTTTTGTTTCATCGATCCTTTCCACTGCCTTTTTTGTTTCAATAGCATTTATTTCTGCTGTGATTTTAATTATTTCTCTCCTGCTGACTTTGGGCTTTGCTTGTTCTTCTTTCTGTAATTCAGTTAGGTGTAGTTTAAGATTGCTTATTTTGGATTTTTCTTGTTTGTTAAGGTGTGCCTGTATTGTGTTGAATTTCCCCCTTAATACAGATTTTGCTGTATCCCATATGAGTTGGTATGGCTTGTTATCATTTTCATTTGTCTCCAGGTATTTTTTGATTTCTTCTTTAATTTCCTCAATGATCCGTTGCTTGTTCAGTAGCATCTTGTTTAGTCTCTACATCTTTGTCCCTTTCTAGCTTTTTTCTTGTAATTAATTTCTAGCTTTATAGCATTATAAATGGAGAAGATACTTATTATTTCAATTTTTTAAAATTTATAGAGGCTTGCCTTGCTTCGCATCATATAGTCTATCCTTGAGAATGTTCTCTGCAGACTTGAGAAGAAGGTGTATTCTGCTGTTTTTGGATGAAGTCTTGTATATATGTCTATTAAGTCCAACTGTTTTAGCTTTTCATTTAATTCCACTGTTTCCTTGTTGATTTTCTGTCTGGATGATCTGTCCAATGATGTGAGTGGGGTGTTGAGGTCCCCTACTATTATTGTGTTATTTTTAATATCTTCTTTTAGGTTTGTTAATAGTTGCTTTATGAACTTTGGTGCTCCTGTGTTGGGTGCATAGATATTTATAAGCATTATTTCTTCTTGATGGAGTGTCCCTTTGATCATTCTATATTGCCCCTCTTTGTCTCTCTTTACCTGCCTTACCTGGAAGTCTACTTTGTCTGATAAGAGTATTGTGACACCTGCTTTCTTTTGTTCACCATTAGCTTGGAGTATCATCTTCTATCCCTTCACTCTGAGCCTGTATTTGTCATTGGAGCTTAGATGTATTTCCTGGAGGCAACCAATTGTTGGATTTTGCTCTTTAATCCATCTTGCCACTCTGTGTCTTTTTATTGGAGAGTTCAATTCATTTACATTGAGGGTGATTATTGATGTGTGAGGGCTTCATGCTGTCATTATATCACTCGTTTTCCAGTTTTCCTGCATTTCCTTTGTTTCTTGTCCTGCGTCTTTTGGTCTATCCATTGACTTATGCAGTTTTTTATTCTGTGTTTCTTAGATTTTTCCTTATTTATTTTTTGTGTCTCTGTTCTGCTTTTTAGTTTAGTGGCTACCCTGAAGTTTATGTTCAGAATCTCGTGAATAACATAGCCCATTGTCTGATGGCCTCCTATTTCCTTAGTCTAAACTGATTCAGTCCCTTTCCTCCTCCCCTCCTAAGTTATCCTCATATCTTATTCCAACTTGTGTTGTGAGTTTGTGGTTAAAGTGACAAGATTGTCTTTGTTTTTGGTGTTTTCTTTCCCTTTAGCCTAATGTTATAGTTGAATATTTGCTATCTTATTCTGATTCTATCTATTTATCTCCTTACTAAGTGTTTTGTGACCCCTTTCTCCCTTTTTTCTTTTTTCAGGTATGAGGACCTTCTTGAGGATTTCTTGCAGGGGGAGTCTCGTAGCTATGAAGTCCCTTAACTTTTGTTTGTCTGGGAAAGATTTAATTTCTCCCTCATATCTGAAGGATATTTTTGCTGGATAGAGTATTTGTGGCTGAAGATTTTTATCTTTTAAAATTTTGAATATGTCATTCCATTCTTTCCTAGCTTGTCAGGTTTCTGCAGAGAAATCTGTGGAAAGTCTGATAGGGGTTCCTTTGTAGGTTATTTTCTTCTGTCTTGCTGCCCTGAGTATTCTTTCTTTGTCATTCATTTTTGCCAGTTTTACTACTATATGCCTTACAGTAGGTCTTTTTACATTGACAAATCTAGGAGATCTGAAAGCTTCCTCCTCACACATTTCCCTCTCATTCCCTAGACTTGGGAAGTTCTCTGTTATTTCTTTGAGCACACTTTCTGCTCCATTCTTCTTCTCTTCACCTTCTTGAATATCTATAATTCTTATGTTGCATTTCCTCATTGAGTCGGATAATTCTTGGAGACTTTCTTCATTTCCTTTTAGTCTCAGTTCTCTCTCTTCCTCTGTCTGGAACAATTCAACATGTCTATCTTCAATTATGCTGATGCTCTCTTCTATGGTGTCCACATGAGCATTCAGGGAATCTGTAATTTGTTTTCTCTCTTCCATTGTGTCTTTCATCTCTAGTATTTCTGATTGTTCTTTATAGTTTCAATCTCTTTTGTGAAGTAGCTCCTGAACTCGTTGAATTGTTTCTCTATATTCTCTTTTACCTCATTTAGTTTTTTGATGAGAGCTATTTTGAATTCATCATCGTTTAGTTTAATTATATCTCAGTCTTCAGGACTGAATTCTGGGTATTTACTTTCTCTCTCTTCTGGAGATTTGATTAACTGCTGAAGCTGGAAGAACGAGTTTTTCCCATTGTGATATTATTCGCTTGCAGTTACAGCCTATCGACACTAGATGGGGGTTGAGAGCCACGTATTCTGAGCCCTCCACCTTTAGCTAAGATGGCGCTGCATGGCGTAGTGTGGTGCAGGTGATGGTGGGGGGCATTTTTTCCTGCGTGCAGTGCTGGGTTTCCCAATCAGCTCTCACTATCTGGTCTCCTGGGGTCTTGGCATGATGAAGTCACCCTGCAAAAAAGCTTTTGCCTCATTAGAAGGCTTCCCTGTAGGCTGTAAGCGCCTTAGGGAATCCAGGGTGATCCTCCGGACACACGGCCCCTCCACCGCTCCTTCTCTTATGGAGCTTCCCATGGCAGTGATCCCAGTCTTTAGGGGAGGGAGCGAAGTTCTCTCTTACCCCATTCCAGCTCCTCTGAGGAGGGCTCCAGCCTCTCCACCCTTCATCATTTGGCTGCCATGACTCTCCAAGGATTCCTGTGCTATTAGGATATTTTCTGTTGGAATATGGTTGTTCCTTTTTGTTGTATGTTTGAGGGGAGAGAGTCCTGGGAAAGCTCACTCCACCATGACACTGATGTTACCCCTGCATTTGACTTTTTTATGTTGATTTTGTATCCTGCAACTTTACAGTATTTTTTGATTATTTCTAATAGATTTTTGGTGGATTCTTGAGGGTTTTCTATATTTAAAAACATGTCATCTGAAAATAGTGACAGTTTCACTACTTCCTTTTCAATTCAGATTCCTATTATTTCTTTTTCTTGCCTAATTGCTTTGGCCAAAACCTCCAGTACTATCTTGAATAAGAATGGTGAGAGTGGGCACACTTGTCTTGTTCCTGTTCTCAGAGGGATGGCTTTCTGTTTTTCCCCATTAAGTATGATGTTGGCCATGGGTGTGTCATATATGCCCTCTATTATGTTGAGGTACTTCTCTTCTATACCCATTGTATTCAGAATTTTTATCACAAATGGATGCTGCATCTTATCAAATACTTTCTCTGCATCTATTTTTATTCTTCATTTTGTTGGTGTGGTGTATCACATTGATTTATTTGTGGATGTTGAATCATCCCTACATCCTGGAATAAATCCCACTTGAATGTAGTTTGTGTTACTTTTCATGTACTGTTTTATTCAATTTGCTAATATTTTGTTGAGAATTTTTGCATTTTTGTTTATTAGTAATATTGGCCTGTAATTTTCCTTTTTTGTGTTGTCCTTGTCTGGTTTTGGTGTTGAAGTAATGTTGGCCTCATAAATGGAGTTAGGAAATGTCCTGTCCTCTTCAATTTTTTGGAAGAGTTTGAGAAGAATAGGTATTAATCTTTGATCATTTGGTAGAATTCACCAGAGAAGCCATCTGGTCCTAAACTTTTGTTTTGGGGGAGGTTTTGATTACTATTTCAATCTCTTTACTTGTGATTGATCTGGTCAGATTTTCTGTTTCTTCTTGATTCAGTTTTGGGAGGTTGTATGATTCCAATAAAATATCCACTTCTTCTATGTTATCCAATTTGTGGGCATATAGCTCTTCATAATATTCTCTTATAATTTTTTTTGTATTTCTGTGATGTCCATTGTAATTTCTCCTCTTTCATTTCTGACTTATTTATTTGCATCATCTGTATTTTTTTCTTAGTGAGTCTGGCTAAGGGCTTGTCAAATTTGTTTATCTGCTCCAAGAACCAGCTCTTAGTTTCATTGATCCTTTCTATTGGTTTTAGTCTCTGTTTCATTTATTTCTGCTCTGGTCTTTATTTCCTCCCTTCTACTGTCTTTGGATTTTGTTTGTTCCTCTTTATCTAGTTCTTTTAGGTATAGTGTAAGACTTTATTTGAGATTTTTCTTGTTTCTTGAAGTAGGACTGTATTACAATAAACTTCCATGTTAGTATTGCTTTTGCTGCCTCACATAAGTTTTGGTATGTTGTGTTTTTATTTTCATTTGTCTCCAGCTATTTTCATTTTGATTTCTCCATTCATACGATAGTTGTTCAGTAGCATATTGTTTAGTCTCCACATATTTGTGACTTTTCCATCTTTCTTCTTGTAGTTGATTTCTAGTTTCACAGCATTGTGATCAGAGAAGATGCTTGATATGATTTCAAGCTTCTTGAATTTATTGAGAGTTCCCTCGTTTCCCAACATATGGTCTGTCTTTGAGAATTTTCCATGTGCACTTGAGAAGAATGTGTATTCTGCTGTTGTTGGATGAAATGTCCTATATGTATCTATTGAATCCATCTGATCTAATGTTTCCTTAAGGCCACTGTTTCCTTCTTGACTTTCTGTCTGGTTGATCTATCCATTGACATAAGTTGAGTGTTAAGGGCCCCTACTATTATTGTGTTGCTGTTAATTTCTCCATTTAGGTCTATTAATCATTTCTTTATATACTTTGGTGTTCTTGTGTTAGGTGCATATATATTAATGAGTGTCATGTCTTCTTGGTAGAATGTCCCTTTTATCATTATATAATGCTCATCTTTGTCTCACTTTTTTTTGTCTTCAAGTCTGTTTTGTCTGATGTAAGTATAACTACACTCACTTTCTTCTGGTTGCCATTTGCTTGAAGTATCATCTTCCATTCCTTCACTCTGAGCCTGTTTTTCTTTAGAGCTGAGATGGGTCTCTTGGAGGCAGCATATTGTTGGGTCTTTTCCCTTAATCCATCTAACCACTCAGTGTCTTTTGATTGGTGAATTCAATCAATTTACATTTAGAGTGATTATAGAGGGCTTAGTACTGCGATTCTAGCTTTTGTTTTCTGGATGGTCTATATTTCCATTCTTTCTTTTTCCTGGTATTTCTGTCTGCCATTTCAGTTATGTGGTTTTCTGTGATATTTTTCTCCATTTTCTTTTAATTATGATTTGTGACTCTGCTCTGATTTTTTGCTTTGTGGTTACCATGAGATTTGTATAAAGGATCTCTAGATAAGATAGTCAATTTTCTGATAGTCTCTTATGTCCATTAGCCTATGCAGGTTCAGTCTTTTTCCTCTTCTCCTTCTATGTTTTTGTTGTCACAAATTATCCCTTTTTGTAGTGTGTTTGTTACCAATTGAAGTGGTTATAGTTAATGCTTTCTTTCCATTTGTTTTTATGTTATAATTGCTTAGTAATATATTCTGATATAGAGTTGAAATTTTCTGTTTCTGTCTATTTATCTCCTTGCTCAAAGCTTTGTAAAGTTTTTCTTATTTTTTTCAGGTAAGAGTGCTCCTTTCAACATTTCTTGTGGTCAGGTCTAGTGGTGCTGAACTCCCTCAGCTTTTGTTTGTTTGGGAAAACTTTAATTTCTTTGTCATATCTGAAGGATAATTTCACTGGATACAGTATTCTTGGCGGATAGCTCTTGTCTTTCAGTATTTTGAAACGATCTTTCCACCGTCTGCTAGTCTGTGATTAGGAGGGATTCTAGGGATTCTGCTGAGAAATCCGCTGAAAGCCTGATGGAGGTTCTTTTGTCAGTTATTTTGTTCTCTCTTGCCCTTAATATTTTTTCTTTGTCATTGGCCTTTGACAATTTTAAGATTACATTCCTTGGAGAAGTTCTTTTTGCATTGATGTCAGCAGGAGTTCTATTATCTTCATGTATTTGTATGTCAATTCATCCCCCTGGTTTGGGGATTTCTGTGCTATTATTTATTTGAATAAGCTCTTTGCTCCTTTCTCTCTCTTGTCTCCTTCTGGGATACCTATAATCCTTATGTTACTTTTCCTAAATTGACTTGGATATTTCTTGAAGAATTTCTTCATTTTCTAAAAATCTTAGTTCTCTCTCCTCCTCCACCTGAATCATTTCTTGATTTCTATCTTCGCACTCACTAACTCTCTCCTACATATGCTCTGCTTTGTTTTTAATGCTACCTACATTATTTTTCATCTCATTAATTGTGTTCTTCATCTCCAGAATTTCTGTTTGGCATTTTTTTTAGAGTTTTACTCTCTTTGGTGAAGTACTCCTTCTGTTCATTAATTTTATTCCTGAGTTCACTGAACTGTCTTTCTGAGTTTTCCTGTCACTCGTTGAATTTCTTTATGACAGATACTTTGAATTATCTGTCATTTAGATTGTAATCTTCTGTGACTTCCTGTTTTGTTTGTGGAGAGTTGTCATTGTGTATCTGTTCTGCTGTGTCACTGTAGTGCTTCATGGTGTTTGATGAATTGATCCTCTGCTGGCACATTTGTGGTAGTAGTCATCTTTTCTTATTTGGGTATGCCTTTGGTTACTTTGGTTTGGGGCTCCTTTTAGTTGTATTCAAGAGCCTGTACTTTTGACCCTCCACTGCTTCTTCTAGAAGTGTAATCAGTGCTCTCCTTCTGCTGCCTTGTGCCTCTGAGGTTGCTGGTGCCTTGCTGCTTATGATGTCACTGCAGTCTCAAGTGTTACCAGTGGGGTCACCAGGCTGCAAGCTCTTCTGCTACTTCCAGGGTCTCTTGGGTCTCATGTCCCACCACTGGCTCTCCACAGGCTTGGATGCTGCTGCCCCATGCACTAGCTGCAGTGCTACTCCTGTGTTGCCTCTGGGTGCTGCTTGCACTACTGCCAAGGTTGCTGGGTTTGTGGGTGTCATTGTCACTGCTGGGGGCCTGGGGAACCAGGGATTTGTATGGATCCCCTGGTACTAGTGGAGCTGGTGTTAGGGGTGACACAACTGGTGGCTGGATCATTATTCAGCTGTAGTTACTGATGCCTCTTGTTGGAACCTGCAACAAGACCCACTGCTGGGCCTTTTTTTCTGCTCTTGCCACCTCTGTGCACAGTCACAAGAGCCACTACTTGAGGATCCACACCCTGGGTCACAGTCACATGGGAGGGAGAAGGGGCCACTCTCCTAGTTCCACTGCCTCCCAGGAGTCCAGTCTATCCACTTTCACATGTATAGATGCATGGATGTGTTCTGTTGTGATGTGTAAGGAATCCTCTTTTGGTTATGGATGTCCAATTGGTTGTAACTTAAAAAGGAAAAATGGGAACAACTTACTCCTCCATGATGCTGATATCACCTCCCTTTCTTTTATTAGTGATAATAAATTCTCATATTCTAATCATGTAAACTTATTCAACTTTCTTGTGTTTAAGTTCTGTCTTCCAATTAGATTTCAAACCATAAGTAAATAAACCATTTTTAGTAGTCCTTTGTATCTCCTACAACACCTAATTCTAATGCTTTGAAATCAGTAACTCAATAAATTTAATAAGCTTATGAGAAAGCTAACAAAAGCTTAAGTGGCTTTTTCCATCAGAGGTTACAGGTATTATTTTGTATTTTGTATTCAGAGACTGTGACCATCCTTTGTCTATAAATGTTATTTATAAATATTTATCTTATATTTAGTCAGAGAGTCACCTAGAATAAAAAAATAGTTGAGAAATCTAGAAGTTACTTTCTACTGTGCATGTTTGATTTTTCAAATATATTTTTAAATTATAGAACTACTCTTTAAATTTTGTCCCAGGCCTAGTCCCTTCCCAGTTTTTCTGCTTAAACCAATGCAAGGTCAGCTGGGTATTTTATAAAGAGCACCCTTACTGATAACTTACAGGGTTTACAAATGTGGTAGTTTTCTACCCCATGTCTGACAGCTAAGTCCCTAATACTTGGCAACACAGATAATGATGTTGAAGATTATTCACATAATGAAGCCTGGACATTTACTTCTGTGCTGGTTTTTATTATTTCCCTCCTTCTACTGAGTTTGGACTTTGTTCTTCTTTTGCTAGTTCTTTTTGTTGTAGTTTAAGATTACTCATTTGAGACTTTTCTTGCTTGTTGAGGTAGGCCATTATTACTATAAGTTTCCCTCTTAGTATCACTTTTGCTGCATCCCATAAGACTTGGTATCTTGTGTTTTCCTTTTCATTTTCTCCAGCCTTTTTCTGATTTCTCCTTGATCTAATGGTTGTTCAGGAGCATGTTGTTTAGTCTACACATATTTGTGGCTTCCCCAGCTTTTTTCTTGTAGTTGATTTCAAGTTTCACAGCATTGTGGTCAGAAAAGATGCTTAATAAGATTTCAATCTTCTTAAATTTATTGAGGCTTGCCTTGTTTCCCAACATATGTACGATCCTTGAGAATGTTCCATGTGCACTTGAGAAGAATGTGTACCCTACTGTTTTTGGATGGAATGTTCTATATATATCTATTAAGTCCATCTAGTTTAATGTTTCATTTAAGGCCACCGTTTCCTTGTTGACGTTCTGTCTGAATGATCTATCCATTGACTCAAGTAGGGTATTGAGGTTCCCTACTATTGTTGTGCTGCTGTCACTTTCTCCCTTTAGTTCTGTTAATGGTTGCTTTAAATCCTACTGTTGGGTATTTATCCAAAGAACATGAAATAAACAATTCAAAGAGATTTTTGCATCCCTCTGGTCATTGTAGCATTATTCACCATTGCAAGGTGTGGAAGCAACCCAAGTGCCCATCAATGGATGAATGGACAAAGAAGATGTGGCATATATCAGTGGAATACTACTTACCATAAAAAAGGCAGGCAAAATCATGCCATTTGCAAAACGTGGATGTACCTTGAGGGTATTACGTTAAGCAAAATAAGGCAGAGAAAGACAAACACTATGATTTCACTCATATGTGGAAGATAAACAAACACATGGATAAGGGGAACAGATTAATGGTTAAAAGAGGGATAGGGAGTGCAGGGAGGGCAAAAGGGGTAAAGGGGTACATATGTATGGTGATGGATAAAAACTAGACTATTGGTGGTGAACATGACACAGTTTATACAGAAACTGATATATAATAATGTACACTTGAAGTTTACACAATTTTATAACCTAATATGGTTTCAATAAAATAATTAAACAAAAAAACAATCTAGGACACCTACCAATTCCTAATGCCCAGATCTTTAGTGTACTCAAGTTTCCTCCATCTCCCCAGGGCACAAGTAGCCAGTGAGATTCCATTCCGTACTGTGTAGACCAGCCTGTGTACACTACTGGCTTGTTCTTATCTCCACCTCTCTCTTTGCTTTTTTCTTTCTCTTCTCTTCTCGTTTCTCCTCTTTTCCCTCTGCTCTCCTTTCCCCTTCCCTTTTCTCCACCTCCCTTGCCCCCTCTCTCATTCTCTTTCTTCTTTATTTTATTAATCAAATATATATTAACACTTACTATATATGGGGCCCTATATCAGGCAATGGGAACACTATGTTAGAGTTTATGGTTGAATAGAGAGGTGAATATTAATAAAATGATCACAAATTGTGATATGTCCTATAAAGGTAAAGAAAAGAGAGATATAATAGTAGGGTCCAGAGACCTGGTCTGATCTGGAGTGTTTGAGAACACATCCCTTGTTTTAAACTTATATCTGAGAGATAAGTTGAATTTACTAACTTATTCCCCTTTTCTCTTTTCTGTTTCATTTCTGAGAAAGAAATCTCCCCATCCGCCAGCTGCTGACACATATGGCCCAATGTAATGTTTTTATATCTTCTTGCTATGCTAGAATTTTCCCAATAATCAATAAAATTTCCATGAAACTAGGTTTTGGACATATATTTGATATTTAACAAGTCTAAAGATGGTATCAGTAAAAGTTGACCTTGATTCTCCCCCATTGACTGGTGCCCCCATGGACCTCTGTCTCCCTTGCCCTTCTTGCACATCCCCTTGGTCTCCACCACTTGGTTTGGGGCTGCCTTCCTCTGGAAACCCAGACTGGATTCAATCTCTCTAGCTTCCCCATCCTTGTTTCTCTTCCTGTTAATTTTTCACTAAGTGAAACAAATAAAAAATCTTATTGAAGAAAATTTCCAATGTCACTGATGTACTTACCATATTCTAAGGCAGAAAAGTATATTTTAATCATATTTTTAGTAGCAAGGTATGATTTAAATTAATTTTACCTGATAAAGCTGAATGTTGGCAAAGGTGTGGAGAAAATAGAAATTCTAATTCAATGTTACCAACACTAAAATTTGGAGGATTTATTGGCAGTGTCTACCAAGATTTTAAATGTACATGCTTTTTGACCCAGCAGATCCTCTCCAGGACATACTTGTACAAATTTTGCAAAGATGAATGTAGAAGAATGTTCACTGCTTCTCTTGTAATAAAAATTTAAAACAACCAAAAGGTCCACCACTGGGGATTGGAGAAATAAATAGTTCAATCATACACAAAGAATCTTGCTGCCAATAAAAGTAATGAGATAAATCAGTATGGACTGACATGGAAAGATGTTCACAATATACTGTTAAGTGGAAAAAATCAAAGTATAGAACGATATAGGAGTATGATCCTATTTCTGAAAAAAAAAATTAGAAATAGCGGCTCTGAAAGAATAAGTGAATACTAGTCATCTCTGGGTGGTAGGATATCTGGGTACGTGCATTTCCCAATATATCACTTCTGTAACGTTTGAACTTTCACAATGAGCATGTATTATTTTGTTAAATAAGTAATCATGGCTCTATAATATTATTATATATTAATTCACAGTGGAGTTTTCCCACTCCTATTCCCTACCTTTTATTTGAGCAGTTTCTGTCCTTAATTTCCTCAAGGAATGTAACAGAAAATTTTTTAAAAATCCTTTCCAGTCTTTCTGGCTTTTGCCTTTAGGAGAAGAGACTTCATTATGTGCATAAACAAAATGTTTTAATCAGCAGCAAGAGGAATACAGAATCTTCTTCATCCTAAGAAAAGATGCCACCTGACTGAGGTGAGAAAGGAGAGAGAGCCCGAGAGGTCATCAGAGGAAGAAAGACAACTTTTAATATCCTAGAGCAGAAATAACCCACACACTGTTCTCAGTAGGCGGGCCCAACAGGAGTAGGGGCCCAGCATTGCTGAGCCTTTTGATTTTTTCCTTATTTTCCCCAAAGCCCCCCAGTACATAGTTGTATATTCTAGTTATAGATCCTTCTTGGTTGTGCTATGTGGGATGCTGTCTCAGCATGGGCTGATGAGCAGTGCCATGTCCGTGGCCAGGATCTGAACTGATGAAACCCTGGGCTGCTAAAGCAGAGCGTGGAAACTTAACCACTCGGCCACAGGGCTGGCCCCTCTTTTGATTTTTTACATCAAACCTTAAGTTAAAAACTCAATTTTTAATTGGCTCAATTGTGCAGGTCAAACTAAGTGTATCTAAGTACATTTGGGCTGCTATAACACAATTTCATAGACTGGGTGGCTTATAAACAACAGAAACATTTCTCACAGTTCTGGAGGCTGGGAAGTCTAAGATCAAGTCACCAGAAGATTCAGTGTTCGGAAAAAGTTCCTGTGTTCCAAACATTGGTCAAGGACAAGGAACTGTGAGCATCTCTCTCCACAGGTGCCAGTGTAGACCAGGACCACATGCTCCTTCCCACCCCCGATACCCTGATTAAGACCAAGAACCATAGATGTTAGATTAAAGAAGATTAGAGATGAGGAAACAAGAAACCCAAGGGGACCTGATATGATGCTTTTTATCTGCTAATATAGGTGAATGGAGACACAGAATCATAAGTGAAATTGGGTAAGAAAAGAATCATTAATAATATAGGTTATTTTTTGTAACCCTTGTAGGAAAAACAGGTGCTCTGCCCAGCCCCCTGGGGAGCCAGCTTTTTCTTAAGAACCACAGCCCTGGGGCCTTTTTTGCTGCTTGACCACCGCCATCATGGGTCACATGCATGCTCCCGGGAAGGGCTTGTCCCAGTGGGCTCTGCCCTTCTGCCACAGCATCCCCACTTGGCTGCAGTTGATTTATGATCTACAAACTGGCCAATAAGGGTCTGACTCCCTCACAAATTGATGTGGTCCTGAGAAACTCACATGGCACTGAACAAGTATGTTTTGTGACAGACAAAAAAATCTTGAGAATTCTTAAGTACAAAGGACTCAATGTCTTAAGTTTAATTTTAAAAAGCTGTTGCAGTTTGAAGGTATCTTGAGAGGAACAGAAAGGATAAGGATGCTAAATTCCATCTGATTCTGTTTGAGAGCCATATGCACCAGTTGGCTAGATATTATAAGACTAGATGAGTCCTCTCCCTCAATCAGAAATATGAGTCATCCACAGCCTCTCCCTGGTTGCATAAATTTGTCTATATACTCAAGCAATGAATAATGGTTTAACTAGAAAAAAAAAGAGAACCACAGCCCTGGGCTGGCTTTGCCTGACTACTCCTGCTATCTCTTCCCACCAGCTCCATACATGATTCTTTCTCTTCCTGCCCAGCCCATGCCAGGAAGACTCAGTGCCCCATCTTCTACCACTGTCATCAGGACACAAGAGAAGGTTAGGCCCATGTAACTGGGGTTGTTAGTGAGAGTCAGAGGGATTTTTTTTCCGGGATTGTGAGAAAAATGAGTTTCTGGATACCAAGCTGGAACCCAGAACAAAGAGAAACAATGTAATAAGGAAGGTTTTGTTTCTTCAACGCAGTGAATAGTATAAATTGGCCATAGTAAGCCATGTCATGAGAGCTGGCCTGGAAAACTAAACCAACTCTTAATTAAAAAATGAGATATTGGGGGAGCCCATGGCTGAGTCTTTAAGTTCCTGCACTCTGCTTCAGTGGCCCATGGTTTCACCAGTTCAGGTCCTGGGTGCCAACCTAGCACCACTCACCAAGCCATGCTGAGGAGGCATCTCACATAGCACAACTAGACGGACCTAAAACTATAATATACAACTCTGTACTGGACGGCTTTGGGGAGAAGAAGAAAAAAAAGAAGATTGGCACAGATGTTATCTCAGGTGCCAACCTTTAAAAAATTTTTTTAAATTTTTAAAAAATGAGGTATTGGGGAGAGGCATTTTGAACTCCACTAATCTACAATCAAACCTCAGGTTCTCTTCACCACTGTCCTCTCTTCCATCTCTATTTTCTCTTCCTTATTTTGTCCATTGATTCTTACAGCTTCAGTTCATACCTCTACACAGATGAGTCAAAACCTAGATTTCAGTACAACTTCTCCTCCAAGCACCAGACACACTATCTGCATCCTGGGGTGTGTCCCAGCCTGGGCTTTCCAGAATGTTTCCCAGACACTTGTGGGGATTTTAATAAGGAGCTCCCTGGAGATGGGGGGTGAGAAAAAGGAGGAGAAATGAAGGCAGGTACCTGAGGGGTACAGTAGATATCAAACCAATTTGCTGTTTTTCCTGTTTAACTTGAGGGGTGACTCAGAGGTCTCAAGGATTTGTGAGCTTGTTTTCCAGAGGATTTATGAGCTTGTTTTGCAGAATAAAGAGAACACCTTTTGGGAGGTCATGATCACTGAATGGCCAGCTCTCAGCAGCCCTGGAAGCCCAGAAGTCAGATTGCCCAGGGATTTATTGGGAGTGTCTCATTTATTTCCCCAAAGCTCCTCCCGCAAAGTCGCTTAGCTCCATAAAACCCCCGTTTCTGTCCTAGGGAGCTGGATTTGAGGGAACCCAGGCTCCCACCACTCTTTTTGACAATTCAAATAAATCTTTCTCCATTTCTAAGCACTGATGTCTCACTGTTGGCTTCCTGTGCATTGGGCACACAAATGAGATTAAGAGGTTTGGTATCAATTTTGGCAAGCCAGTCAGGAATCTTGTGCCTGTGGCTGGACGGCCCTGGTGAGGGTTCCACTGGTTGGTGGTCCCCAGAAGCTGTGGGAAAGTCTTTGCCTGGGGGACTTGCTCTCCTGCTCCTCCCTCCCTGCCAGTATCTGCCACCATAGGTGCAACGCTCCCTTGGATTGGAGAAACAGGTTGGGCTTTTGTCCTTGTGTGTGAGTATGTATTTGTCTTATATGTGAGTCTGTTGTCAGTTGAGTTGCCATGACATGTGCAGTTGTGAATTCCCTGTCTCTCCATTTGCTTTTGTGTGAGTGATTCATTAGAAAGGAGAGTCTATCATTTGGGAGAGATCCAGGGTTTTCTTGGACTTCATCTTCTGTTTTTGTCCTTCTGGAGTTGGTTTTGCATTTGCTTCATGAGTTATTACGACACTCCCAGTTGTCAATCTTTGTATCTCCATTTGCATTTTGAGTGTGTGAAAGCAGACACCTTTGGGAGAGATCCAGGGGATTGTTGGACTTCACCTTTTGTTTTTGACCTACAGGAGTCGGGTTTGTCTTTGTGTGGATGTGTTTGTCTTTTGTGTGTGTGTTTGTTGGTTTGATTGAAATTGGCATGTCCTCAGAGTTATTGGTAGTGGCGGTGGCCCAGGGGGGAAGGCAGTGTGGATGGGAAGGTGGTGAGGAAGGCGGAGAGGGGCAGCCCAGTGCTCCCTGTCCTGTCATGGTGGTGATGGGAGGGGTGGCCTGAGGGCAGGCGGGCTCCTCTATGCTCAGCCAAGCCTGGCTCAGCCCAGGGGCCATGAGCAGCAGTGGTGGGGACAGTGGTAGGAGAGGTTGGGTGCCCAGTCACTTTGCTGTGGGCTGCACATCAGGCTGGAGCAGAAAGAAATATGTCCCTGGGTCAGAATTTCACAGGCCTCATGAGAGGGCTGTGCTGGAGACTAACCCTGAGTGGAATCCCAATAACCCTGATGATCAAGAAAAGCAAGGATATTTTTGGAGTCTGCTTTTGAAAGCCACACAAATAGTAAGCCAGCCAACTATTAACTGGTCTAAATTAGGAGAGGTCCAACAAGGCCCTGAGAACAATCCCTCTGCCTTTCTTTCCAGAGGCTATGGGACTGCCTTGGGCTATAAACCCTGAGGCCCAGGGCAGTACAGTTAATAGCTATTGTTGGGGCCCAGGGCAGGCCACCCCAAAAGATCCCACAGTGGCTTTATTATTTTGAATTGAAGTTACTCCTGAAGTTCAAAGGGCTTTCTGACCCTCCTGTCTCTGTTCCCCTGAAAGCAGGAAATGAATCTCCTATGTGAAAGGTCTTCTCTCTGCATCCTTATCACCAGAGCTGGGGGACTGATGGCTGAGAAGCTGCATAAACAAACCTTGCTAATTTACTATCTCATCCTAAATTCCCCACTAGTTACATGCCCCACACGTAAGTTTCTTTGTCCTGTCAATTTTTCACAAATTTACGTTTCTTGGCATAAAAGATGTATATCCTGCCTGTTTTCTTCACTCTCTGAACATCACTTCTTTATGGTCTCCAAAAGGTATGTAGTAAACTCGGTTTTTCTCTTGTTAATCTGATCTTGTGTCAATTTTACTCTTAGTCCAGCCATAAGAACCTAAGAAGGGAAGAAAGGAGATTTTCCCTGCCCTGACACTGTCCTGGCTGTTGTGAAGACTTTTAAATCTCCCCTTGGAAGAAGTCCCTTCACAGATACTGGCAGCCGAGTTCAGCAGGAACATGATTTCATGAAATAGAAGAGACAATCTGAATGAAGCCTCAGAAATACAATGTGTGAGAAGGCACTTAGAAGGACGATCCTAACCAGCTACAAGCCAGAGCTTTTCTGCACAGTGTACTTTCCTTGAATGGATGCTACAGATATTCTCCCCTAGCTGTAGTAAAATGTTAAAAATCTCTCCTAGGAAAATGTCACCTCCAGCTCCTGTCAGGGTGAGCTCAGCAATAGTTTTCCTTCATCACATGAGAGTGAGCGATTCTGTGTAGACTGAATGCCATGTATGAAAAGTCAATTATGAAGATGTTACTGAAGAGCCACAAGCTGGAGATTTTCTACACAGTGTAACCACATCGACTGAAAGGTACATATAATCTAGCCCAGTTGAAGTGAAAATTTTTCAATCTCTCCATTGAAGCAGCCCCTTCATAGCTGTGGGCATCTGAGTTCAGCAGGAGCATGCTTCCACGACATGGGAGAGAGCCTGAGGGAAGGCAGTGAACCGCAATGTGAGCAAAAGCACTTACCAGGATGATCCTAAACTGCTAGAAACCAAAGCTGCTCTGCACAGTGGACATTCCAAGAGTGGATGTTCTAGATATTCTCTCAGCTGTAGTGAAAAGATTAAAGTTTCTCCCAGGACGATGTCACTTCCAGCTCTGGCAAGCTGAATTCAGCAATAGTTTTCCTTCATCACATGCGAGTGAGAGCCTCTGTGTAGACTGAACAGCAAGGCATTAGAAGTCACTATTCAAGATGATCCTAAAGAGGCACAATAAAGGGTGTTTCTCCCACATAAACTCTCATAAAACAGATGTTACAGATTACCTGCTCCCAGTGCAGTGAATGGCTTTCAGTCTCTCCTTGGAAGAAGTCCATTCACAGCTTCGGGCAACTCAGTTCAGCAGGAGCATGCTTTCAAGACACAGGAGATAGAGCCTGCATGAGGGGTGTGAACTGCAATGTGTGTAAAGGAACTTACCAGGATGATCTGAAACAGCTACAGGTCAGAGCTTTTCTGCAAATTGTACTTTCAATGAATGGATATTATAGATATTCTCTCCCAGCTGTAGTGAAACGGTTAAAAGCTCTCCTAAAAAATGTTACTTCCACCACCTGGCCACCTGCGCTCAGCCATAGCTTTCCCTCACCAAGGGCCTGTGAGAGCCTGTGACTAGACTGCTCAGGCCTGAGTTAGAAGACAATTATGAAGACGATGTTAAAGAGCCACAAGCAGGAGTTTGTCTAAACCATGTACCCTCACTGTACAAAAGTTACAGATAACCTGTCCTAGAGGTAGTGAAAGGTTTTCAATCTCTCCTTGGAAGAAGTCCCTTCACAGCTATGGGCAGTGGAGGGCAGCAGGAGCATGCTTTCATGTCATGGGTTAAGAGCCTGAGGGACGGCCATGAATGAGACTCTTACCTACATGATCTGAAACAGCTAGAAGCCAGGACGACGCTGCACAGTGTACTTTCCTTGAATGGAGCTTATAGATAGTCTTTCCCAGTTGTAGTGAAATGTTTAAAAGCTCTCCTAGGAAAATGTCACTTGTTGCCATTGGCAAGATGAGCTAAGTAATGGTTGTTCTTCATCACATGCATGTGAGAGAGCCTGTGTGTAGACTGCTCGGCATGGAATTAAAATTCATTTATGGGGGCCAGTCCCAGGGCCCGGTGGTTAAGTTTGTGTGCTCCATTTCAGTGGCCCAGGGTTTCATTAGTTCAGAGTCTGGCCACAGACATGGCACCACTTGCCAAGCCATGCTGAGATAGCATCCCACATGGCAGAGCCAGAAGGACCTACAACTAGAATATACAACTATGTACAGGGGGGCTTTGGGGAGAAGAAGAAAAAAAGTCACCTATGAATATGATTTAAAGAGCCATGAGCAGGGGTTTTTCTAAAGTGTGTACCCTGTATGAAAGGCAGAGATACTCAGTCCCCATGGTAGTGAACACTTTTCAATCTCTCCTTGGAAAAAGACCCTTCACAGCTATGGGCATCAGAGTTCAGCAGGGACAACCTTGCATGACAAGGGAGACAGAGCATCAGTGAACGCCATGAAGTGCAATGTATCAGGTACTTAACTAGATGATCTGAAACAGCTTGAAGCCAGGGCATTTCTGCAAACTGTGCTTCCCTTGAGTGTGTGTTATAGATATTTTTCACAGCCATGGTGAAATGCTTAAAAGCTCTTCTGGGAAAATGTCACTTCCCCCACCTGGGATGGTTAGGTCACCAACAGTTTTCCTTCATCACACGCATGTGAGAGCCTTGATTTAGACTGCTCAGCATTGAACCAAAAGTCACTTGTAAAGATGACATTAAAGAGCCCAAAGCAGAAGTTTTTCTAAGCCATGTACCACATTGTGTGAAAGTTACAGATAATCATTCCCCGTGGCAGGAACAGCTTCTCAGGCTCTCGTTGGAAGGAGTCCCTTCACAGCTATGGACTGCTGAACGCAGCAGGAACGTGCTTTCACGTCATGGGAGAGAGAGCCTGAGTGAAGACCCAGAGCTGCAATGTGTGATCCACTCACCTGGACGGTCTGAAGCTGCTGGAAGGCAGGGCTTTCTGCACAGTGTAGTTTCCTTGAATGTGTGTTAGAGATACTATTTCCCAGCAGTAGTGAAATGTTTAAAACCTCTCCTGGGAAAACGTCGCTTCAACCCCTGGCATGGTGAGGTCAGCAGTAGTTTTCCTTCACCACATGCGCTTGACAGCCAGCGTCTTGACTGCTAGGCATAGAATTAAAAGTCACTTAAGAGAATGATACTAAAGAACCACAAGCATTTATTATGCTCAACCACGTACTCGTATTGTCCGAAAGCAACAAATAATCTGTCCCAAGGGTAGAGAAATGTTCTCAGTCTCTCCTTCGAAGAATTCTGTTCACAACTACAGACACTTGAGTTCAGCAGGGAAAATATTCCATGACAAGGGAGACAGATGCCTGAGCGAAGGTTGTGAACTGCAATAAGTGGGTCGCTTACTTAGATGATCTGAAATGGCTGGAAGCCAGGGCTTTTCTGCATGGTGCACTTCCCTTGACTATGTCCTGTAGATATTGTGTCCCAGCAGCAGTGAAACATTTAAAAGCTAGTCAAATGCCACTTGCAGCTCCTGGGAAGTTGAGCTCAGTAATAGTTTTCCTTCATCACATGCTGCTGAGAGCCTACGTGTCTGCAAGACTGCTCAGCATTCGGTTAAATGTCACTTATGTAGACCATATTAAAGACCCACAAGCAGGAGTTTTTCTAAATCTTATACCCACATTGTAGAAAATTTACAGATAATCATTCCCATTGGTTGTGAAAGTATTTCGAGAACTCCTTCGAAGAAGTTTCTTCAGAGCTATGGAGAGTAGAGTGCACTAGGAACATGTTTGCCTGTCCTGGGTTAGAAATCCTGAGTGAAGGCCGTGAACTGCAATGTGTGAGGCTCTGACCTAGCTGATCTGATACAGCTAGAAGGCGGGATGATTCTGCACAGCGAAGTTTCCTAGAAGGGAGCTCATAGATATTCTCTCCCATCTGTATTGAAATGTTTAGAAACTCCTCTGGGAAGACGTCACTTCCTCCTCCTGGCGCGGTGAGGTCACTAATGTTTTCCTTCATCAAATGCGTGGGAGAGTCTGTGTCTAGACTGCTCAGCAGTGAATTAAAAGTGACTTTTGAAGATGGTATTAAACAGCCACAAGCAGATTTTCTAAACTGTGTACCTGCCTAGAAAACAAGTTACATATAATCATTCCCAGAGGCAGTGAAGGCTTTTCAATCTCTCCGTGGAAGAAGTCCCTTCATAGTGATGGAGAGCAAAGTGCAACAGGAACATGTTTTCATGGCGTGGGAGAGAAAGCCTGAGTGAAGGCCACGAAATGCAATGTGTGAGGCTCCGCCCTAGATGATCTGATACAGCTGGAAGCCGGGGCTATTCTGCACAGTGTACTTTCCTCGAATGGAGCTTATAGATATTCTCTCCCAGCTGTACTTAAATGCATGAAATGTCTCCTGGGATAATGTCACGTGAACCTCCTGGTGTGGTGATGTCACAATAGTTTTCCTTCATCACATCCGTGTGAGAGCCTGTGTCTAGACTGCTCCGCACTGAATTCAAAGTCACTCTTGAAGACGATGTTCAAGAGCCACAAGCAGGAGTTCTTCTGAACCGTGTACCCGCATTGTATAAAGTTAGAGACATTCGGTGGCTGCGCTAGTGAGCAGTTTTCAGTCTCTCCCTGGGAGAAGTCCCTTCACAGACACAGGCAACTGAGTGCAGTAGGAACCTGCTTTCATGACATAGGAGGGAGCCTGGGCGAAGGCTGAGAACTGCGATGTGTGAGGCACTTACCTAGATGATCCAAAAGAGCTAGAAGCCGGGGCTGTTCTGCACAATGTACTTTCGTTCAATGTGTGTGATAGAAGTTGTCTCCCAGCAGTATTGAAATGTTTCAAAGCTCTCCTAGTCAAATGTCACTTGCAGTTCCTGGCAAGCTCAGCTCAGAGATAGTTTTCTCTCATCACATGCCTGTGAGAGCCTGTGTGTAGACTGCTCAGCGCTGGATTAAAAGTCACTCATGAAGATGATATTACAGAGCCACAAGGAGAAGTTTTTCTAAGCCATGAACCCGCATTGAATGAAAGTTACTGATAATCTCTCCCAGCGGTAGGAAGGGGTTTTCAATCCCTCCTTGGAAGAAGTCCCTTCACAGCTGTGGGCAGATGAGTGCAGCAGGAACACGCTTTCACGCCATGGGAGACAGCCTGAGGGAGGCCATGATCTGCCATGCGTGGAAAGGAAGTTACCAGGATGATCCTCAGAGCTACCGGCTGGAGGTTTTACACACAGAGCACTTTCCTTGAATGTGTGCGATAGAGATGCTCTCCCAGCCTTGTGAAATGTTTAAAAGCTCCCCTGGGAAAAAGTCAGTTTCACCTCTTGACGTGGTGAGGTCAGCAGGTTTTCCTTCATGACATGCATTTGACAGCCAGTGTCTTGAGTGCTTGGCATAGAATTAAAAGTGACTTAAAAACTATATTAAAGAGCCACAAGCAGTTGTTCTAAACTGTGTACCCACACTGTCCAAAAGTAACAGCTAAACTGTCCCAGAGAGAGGGAAAGGTTTTCAATCTCTCCTTGGAAGAAATCCCTCCACAACTATGGGCATCTGAGTTCAGCAGGGACAGTCTTTCCTGACACGGGAGGCAGAGCCTGAGTGTAGGCCGTGAACTGCAGTGTGTGAGGCCCTTACCTAGATGATCTGAAACAGCTGGAAGCCAGGGTTTTCGGCACAGTGTACTTACTTCCTTACACAGTGGACTAGAATAAAGGAAACCTCATTTTAAATGAGATTGGGAGGCTAGAAGGGGGAGCCTTCATGCACTACCACTTGATATCAATTACAGAAAGAATCATCAATTACAGACCCCAACAGGAAAATATGTCCATTGCATTCCCAACAAGAAATTGACTACCCCAGCAATTCAGCCCAGGAGAAATCATCACCACCGTGAACTCTCACTTGCTACAAATGGCCTTTTGTTCAAAACAACCCCTCCCAACTTACTCCTTTTTCTCTATAAAATAACATTTCTCTCCTTTGTGTGCTGAACTTGCCTATGGCTTTTGCTATAGTTTGTCCTGAATTGTAATTCTTCTGCTATTCTTGAATAAACCCCTTTTGCTGGTGAAATAACAGGCTGTTTTATTTGCTTAGGTCAACAGTATGTAAAATGGAATAGTCTTAAAAAAGGAAATTCTTAAAAAAAGGAAATTCTGTTACGTGTTAAAACATAGATGAACCTTGAAGACATTATGTTAAGTGAAAGAAGCCAGACACAAAAGGACAAATATTGTATGATTCCACTAATATGAGGTACCTAGAATAGTCAAATTCAGAGACAGAAAGTAGCACAGTGGTTACCGGAGGCTGGGGGAAGGAGAAGATGGGGAGTTAGTGTTTAATTGATACAGAGTTTCAGTTTGAATGATGAAAGTTCTGGAGATGGATGGTAGTGATTGCACAACAAGGTGAATGTATTCAATGCCACTTGACTGTACACTTTAAAGTGGTAAATTTTATGTTATGTATATTTTACCACACACAAAATACCTGCCTCTCAGCTTCTGTAGACCAGATTTGCTCCCAAGACCCAGAGTCAATTCTGAAATACGTTTCTGGATTCACACTTTCTCATCATTTCTGGCTTCTCTAGATTTTCTTTGCTTGTCCCATCAGAGTAGTAAATCTAATTTTTTCTGTATCCATCATTTAGGAAAATCTTTATTGGAAGGATATCAGAGGAAATCTAGTCCCTCGTATTGCCAGAAACAAAAGTCCCTTTGCATGAGTTTAAAAGGGAGGTGAAATAGTTATATTGATATTTTTAAACAATCGTGCCACCTGTTGACAGTAAGTGTAAGAGAGTTGAAGCAGAGAGGTCAGAAGATGCCTCTGTGGTTTTTTGGAGATATGATGGTCCCTGGGACTAGCCTGGCAGTGTTAGCATTAGAGGGACGTGGTCATTTTGCAGATTTAACAGGTGAGATATATTGAGTAGATGTGGCGGACGTGGGAGATAGAAGAACCATGGTTACTATCTGTATTTTCATGGATGGTGGTACCATCTACTGAGAGGAAAATTACCAGAGAGTAGTAAGTTGGGCATGGGAGGAATCTGGAGTTGTTTTTCTCATATTACATTGGAAATGCATATTTGATGTCCTTGGAGACAGATGGAATGGTTAATTGGATGGGTCTGCAGCTCCAAAGCTGGAGATGTGGATTTGGACATCATTAACACATAGCTAATGCACACTGCTAACCATCTGACTGGGTGAGGTGAGCTAGACCAAGTATGGAGACAGAGAAAGAAGGGGTCCAGGTCAGAGCCCCGAGTACCTCCAAAGCTTAGAGGAGCCAGAAAATGGCACTAGTTTCTTTCCCAGATGCACTCCCAAGCACAAACACTGATCCTTCAGATCAGTTTTATAAGCACATGCATATTCTTAAAAATTATTTTTGACTTTTTATTGTGTGATTGACATTTGTGTACTGACTTACTCTGCAGCTTATTTTTTTGACTCAATAGTATGCCTTGTAGATCTTAACACACTTATTCTTGTATCAATACAATAATAATCTTAGAATATTTTTTCATAACTTGTATTGCAGAACCCTTTTATTTTTGTTCACTCCAAGAATTCTTTGTTCTCCTTGCTCTTTCACTCTTCCATATGTAGTTAAGTATTAGCTGGTGAAGACTCATGAAAAATGCTTTTCTTGGGAATTGCATTCAACTAACATTAATTTAGAGACAACTCATGCTCACAATAACATTCTCTTCCTAGTTACTTAGGAACACTACTCATTTTATTTTGTATTATTTTATACACTTTTTTGTTGTTTCAGAGTTTTTGCCCCACAAATCTGACATATTTCTCATTCAGCTTCTTCTTGGACCTTTTGCATGATTGCTTGTTATTGCAGATGATAGCTCTTTTTTTTTTTTTAAAAAGATTGGCACCTGAGCTAACAACTGTTGCCAATCTTCTTTTTTCTTTTTCTGCTTTTTCTCCCCAAATCCCCCTAGTACATAGTTGCAGATTTTGGTTGCAGGTCCTTCTAGTTGTGGCATATGGGATGCCACCTCAGCGTGGCCTGATGAGCTGTGCCATGTTCAAATCCAGGATCTGAACAGTTGAAACTCTGGGCGGCCACAGTGGAGAACGCGAACTTCACCACTTGGCCATGGGGCGGCCCCAGATGATAGCTTTTTAAAAAAACAGTAGAATTTTTTGGGAGCAGATTTAGGTTTATGGAAAAATTGAGCAGAAAGCACAAAGAGTTTCAATATACCCCATTGCCCTCCCCCCATTTCCCCTTTCATTAATGTGTTGCATTACTGTGGTACATTTGTCACAGTTTATAAGCCAGTATTGATACATTGTTTTTAACTAAAGTCCATAATATACATTAGGGTTCACTCTTTGTGCTGTACATTCCATGGGTTTGGACAAATATAGAATGAGATATATCCTCCATTACAGTGTCATACAGGATAGTTTCACTGCCCTAAAGATCCCCTGAGCCCTCCTCTTCACCCCTCTCTCCCTGAGAACCTAGCTGATCTTTTTATTGTCTCCATAGTTTTGCCTTTTCCAGAATGTCATCTGGGTGGAGTCCTACAGTACGTACCTCTCTCAGATTGGCTTCTTTCACTTAGCAACATGCATTTAAGGTTCATCCATGTCTTTTTGTGGTTTGATAGTTCACTTCCTCTTAGCACTGAATAATATTTCATTATGTGGTATGGCTATATCACAATTTGTTTATCTCTTTACGTACTGAAAGATATCTTGTTTTTTTCCCCCTGTTTTGGTAATTATGAATAAAACTGTAATTATGAATAATTATGATAATTATGAGTAATGGCTCTAAACAGAGTAAAACAGTAACTGAGTGTAACTGACAAAAGACTTTAAAAAAAGGCAATGGGTAAATACAATTGACAAGAAAATTTGGGAATTTTTGTGACAGACATTTTAGATAGTAACTAGAATTATAGTTAACATTATATTAGCGCATATCAGATTTTTAGGAATTATATGCAATTCCTACAACATTTTAGTAACATTCACCCATACAATAAACCTAAAAACACTTATTATTGCTTATTTGACCATGTTTCTCATGTAATTTGACATACAAAATAAGCCTAATTAGTGTAACATATCTCTTTTTATAAGAAGAGGGAATAAATCTTTTGAGATGTCCCAGGTGCCACTTGGAAAATCCCAAAGTTACATCCAGGCTGAAAAAAAGTTCATTTAGAATTTGAATATTTTGGGAAGCTTGTCAAAATACCAAAAGGTTTGGACACTTGACCAAATAGGATCACAGATCAATGTAAGATAATACTTAAGTATATATTTGACCAAAGTAACAACAACAGGTTTCAAAGGCAAATAAAAAAGGTCACATGGCTATAAGCAAAACTCAACTCCAACACTAAGACTCAAGTTTTCCTAAGAAATTAGAGACCAAATTAAAAAAAAAAGCACAAGAAATCATTTTGATAAAACATAAAATCTCTGTTTTCTAGGCATATTACCTAAAGGCAAGGAAGCTTCCCAAATCTGTTATCAAGAGCAGACCAATCGCCCAAGAAAACCTTGTCCTTTCCAGAGAAGCAGAGGCCACATTGTAATTGTGCATCATCTCATTTCAGCATTAAAGCTCATTTTAAGAAATTCATTTTAATCTTAGCCAGCTTGACCACACATTAAGCTTTTGTCAATATTCTTTTCCACAAACCCTCTACAGCTTTCTTTTTACATTTAGATTTTGTCCTATGTTTTCCTCTTTCCTATTCCAAAATAACCAGCTTCTCTTTAAGACAAAATTACATTCTTTTCCCTCAATAAAATGCATTTCCAATCCTTATAGCTCCTTTTACCAAAAACACATCCTATTTCCCTTGCATACAGGGATGTTTCCCTATTTATTTCTTGTAGCTTTAGTTACATATATTAGAATTCTTAACCCTTAGAATCCACAATTTCTGGTAAAAATTAAGAAGTAAGCAATTGTGAACTATATTAGCATTTTGTGTCTTGACAAACTTAAAATACCTTTTATAAATTTCTAGAAACATTGCTGTTTTTCATAGAAAATGTCTCAGCATGGCATAAAACACATTCAGTAATAGACTCAAATATCTTTAGTTTTCTGCAATAGGAAGCCAAAATTAGA
This sequence comes from Equus asinus, assembly GCF_041296235.1. Classification (NCBI taxonomy): domain Eukaryota; kingdom Metazoa; phylum Chordata; class Mammalia; order Perissodactyla; family Equidae; genus Equus; species Equus asinus. The sequence continues at coordinate 11,132,238 of NC_091811.1, read as the reverse complement.
TAAACTTATCTTCAGTAATTAATGTTTTCGTATTTTATCTTGTTTGGAAAATGATTTAGGGATTCGATGACTATCCATTATTTAGTTTAACTTAGTATAAACTTTGGTCTTATTTACACTTATTTTAATTACCTGCTTTTAGCAATCATGCTTGCAGTGGACATTAAATAGCCAACCATCACCCTGTTACTTTCTTGCTGACAAATTTTGTAGCAGAGACAGCATGAGCCTACCTGACTCGTGAACCAGGCAGAGAGAAAAGCTGCACATTTGCGTCACGCCCAACTAACCACTCTGGAGACATGCCTGTTTTTAATTTATACCAACAACCTTCAGCCAGCTGTTATTTACTAAAGATTAATCCTAGATCACATAAACTTGAAAAGCATTTGAGTTGGTTTCTATTATATTTCTGAGATTTAGGAATACTTGATTTATAAGCAGTTAATTTCAAGCCAATTAGAGCTTTTTACAAGTCAATTCTAGTAATACCATTTGGAGGTAGGAAAATATCACATCTCTGTATCACACATATCTAGACACATAGACAGACATAAATAGAGATCTCATAGCTTCCATTTAAAAAATTTTAGATGTTTCAAAACAATAGTTGGATCCAAGTTGTATTTCTGGCAGATGGACTAAGGTAAAGTTAGTTGTTCAGAGATGGCTGAATTCTCTTACTGAAAGTTTTTATTTGCATCCTTTTACAGCTTCTTTTGGAGTCATTTTGTCTATTATCAAAAGTCTAGGGTAGTTGCTATTTAAACTTTTCCTTCTAGTTTTTATTTGCCCCAGTTAACTTAGAAATAGCAATAAGGAGTTAAGCATTTGAATCCTCAGAGGTCTGATTTTAAAGGGGCAGGTTTTTGCAGAGAGGAAGAGAGGAAGGTGGCATCTGGGGTGGAGCCTGAGACAAAGGAATCCGGGAAGACAAGATGGCACCTGAGACAGAGAAAGGGGGAAGGGAGCAGGAGGCTTCAGAAGCCATTTTTGTCTCAGTTTTTTAGCTGTTTTGGTTAATTTCGACAAGATATCTAGTAGTGAGGCAATTGTAGAGCTTTGTGGGTATCCAGAAGCCTTCAGGTACCAAGGAAAATAGACACCATTTGTTTTGCTTGATTTTAGAGCCATGGTCATCCAATTTGATTTTAAAAAAAGCTACTTTGAGGAGATTGAATGTCCTCCATAATGCCTATTGCAATTCTGAACTGCTTTTGGTCAGTTTGTCCCACTTAGTTAAAAGTGTGCATGTAGAGGCCCATAGTTCTCTAATATAAACCTGGCTGGCATCCCTGAAGGAGGGTTTCCCTCAAAACATTTAGATGACTGGGATCCCATTTCTAAAATTTCCTCCGAAAACCCAAGAAAGTTGCTGGAGTCCTTGCCCTGATCCCTGACGGAATCTAAAAACAAAAGAGCTGCTGTATGCCCAGCCCTGACTCCAAAAGGAACCTGAAAACCAAGGAAACCTCCAGGAAGTCAGCCAACTTTGAGGAGTCCTGTGAGTCCTTCTAGGGGGCGAAGTATTAAACCTGAATGTGATCTGGAGGACTCCACCCTTGGGCCCAAAACACTGAGGTTCATGCCAAATCCTGGACACGAATGTTGTTAGCAGCTCTGCCCCAAGCTGGAAACCACACGATGTCCGTCAAAGAGCGAATGGCTAAAGAAATGGTCGGGAGTTAGTGGAACGGTGGGTGGAAATAGAGAGAGGTGTTGGGAGACTCATATCAGAGGAGGAATGGGCAGGACTGGGCAATGGGTTGTGTTTGATGTGGGGAGACCCAGGATGACGACATGCTTCTGGAGTTTGGAATGAGCAGGGCACAGTTCACTCATGGGGGAAGCCTGGGGCATGGCTCAGGTGAGGCTGATCAGACTTTTAGTGTCAGATTGTTCTTGGAATATAACGTCCAGGCAGCATCCAAGTCAGAAGATCAACCAGGCAGTTGTATGTGTGATTCTGGGTGGAGATATCTGGGGTTTATAAGCATTGAGGTAATAATGAATGCCTTAGGAATGGGCTGGATCACTCAGAGGTTATTTAAAACAATGAAAGCATAGAGATAAAAGAATAGGGCCCACAGTTGAGCTATGATGCACTTCAATTGTTAAAACCCAGGCAGAGGAGCCTCTGCTGGCAAACAGTCCTGCGGAGGAGCATCCAGAGAGGTAGAAAGAGAAGGAGAAGATTCTGGCATCAGGAGCAGAAACCAGAGTGTCCTCAGAAACAAGGCGGAGCTACACCCCCACTTCTTTGCCCCTGTCCACACCCTCAGTCTCTCTGCTCCACCCTGACCTGGGGTCAACTGGGGTGGGTGTGACCCCAACTGTCTTGGTCATTGGCATCTTCCACATACCAGAGCCCCTGGAAATTCAGTGGGCTGCTCCACCCCTCCAAGGCCTGGGGCTGGAAGACCCCATCTCTGGGCCAGTGCTGTCCTGCTCTCCAGGAGGCTCAGGCTGCTTTCCCAAGGGAAGGACATTCCCTCCACATGGCAGGGATGAGCCAAGGGGGTGGTATCCCTTTGCACTTGGACTCCATCTTACAAACTTCGAGTGCCCTCTACTATGGAGAAACAAGACCGATGCCTCAGGCCCCGCTGGCCTGCTGATATCCATGCTCTCATGGGAGGCATGAGCTCTCATTAGGTCCAGGGTCACCCAGCAGGCAGGGGAAAGACCCACAACACACACACACTCACACACTCACACACTCCCTGAGGGCCAGTTGGTCCTCGTGCTGGGGCCCAGCAGTGGTGGTAGCAAAAAACATTTCAGGAGACCATCACTGCCACTTCTTTGTCCCCTAAGCTGACAACCCCAGCCGATTCAAGTTCTGGTTGGATTGTTTGCTTGTTTGTTTGATGTTACTGCAAAGTGAGAGCTCTGAGCTTCCTAATCTGCATTTTATTCTGTCTAATCTACTCCTTCTCCAGAACACACAGTCATAATTAAGAAAACAATATTAGGCATATACTGCATTTGGTTTTCAAACTTGAACCAAGGTTAGTAAGAGAGGGAAACTAAGTTGTTTTTGTTAAGGGAATTTTATCCTTTTTTTGATACAATCAAAATGTTCAAGTACAGTCTATAAAAACTTTAATATGTTCAAAATTGAGGGACATAAATAAGTGGCTCTTCATCGCTCTCTCTCGTCCTATCCTCTTCCCCTTCTCCGGGCTGCACAGCCTCCACTCCAGCTCTTATGACACTGGACTCCCCTGATGAAACACCTACCTCCCCACTGGTCTAGAAACTTCTGCCCTCACTCATCTCTATTGCCTGTGTTCACACATATCTAAGGCCACTGCAGCTACTAACATGGTAAATGAGGGAATTATTTCTCCACTGAGCCCAAGGGCTGGATGAAAAGAAAAACTCTCCCATCTCTTCTGTGAAGACACAGCCTCAATGGAGACTAGAACAAGTGAGTGTGAATGCTGGGAAGATTATTTCCACACCCATCCCTCACCTGCTGCACACCTAACAGGGTGGTGAACATAATGGACACCAATATTTCCCAGGGTGTTTAGAAGATCCAGGCCCAAAGGAGAAACCCGGCCACTTGGCAAAAGAGGGATCAGGCCAGGAGTGAGAGCAAGTCCCTTCTCACCTGCTGTGTCATTGTCATGAACTCAGCTGCCACCCGTCCTCCTCTGTGTCTCATCCAGGAACAGTCTGAAAACTAAGCACATAAAGCTGATGAAAGAGAAAGAAGTCATGAGAATCCAGTCTTTAAAACAGAAGAGACCAGATAGATAGAGAGTATTGCTGGATACACCAGGCACGAACCCCCGAACATTCACCTGGGAGTGGCCCCCACCCAGCCCAACCCACAGGAATGCGCCGTGATCGAAGACCAGCAGGGGGGCCCTCTCCCCTCCCAGGCTCAAAAGTAAGAAGGCTTTGGTGAATTTGCACATAGGAAGATAGCAATATCCCCATTTTACAGATAACAAAATGAGCATCAGGGGATGTTATGGGCTGGACTGTGTCCCCCCAAACTCACAAGTTGAAGTCCCCAGCCCCATTGTGTCTGTATTTAGAGGCAGGATCTCTAAAGAGCTAATGAATGTTAAATGAGGTCCTCTGGGTGGGGCCCTAGCCATAGGACTGGTGTCCTTGTAAGAAGAGGAAGACACACAGAGGAAAGACAATGTGAGGATGTGGTGAGAAGGCAGCCGTCTGCAAGCCAAGGAGAGAGTCTCTGGAGAAACCAACCCTGCTGACACCTTGATCAACTTTCAGCTTCCAGAATTTCAAGAAAATACATTTCTGTTATTTAAGCCCAGTTTGTAGTATTCGGTTAAGGCAGCCCTCGCCGAATAATAATAGGATTTTATACTTTAATTAGACCTCCTGTTCAGAGTTATTAGTTAACTTTTAATTCCTAGGATTAACACTATATCCTAGGAAACCCTCACAATTGTCACATGGGGGTTCTTGTCTCCAAGATGCCACTCCAGACTTTCTGGGTTAATAATTCTTGGTTAGGTGCACAGGACTGCTTCTCCAACACCCACCCCAGCCCTTTAGAGGCCCTACCCTCCCTGCTCTGCCCTGCCACCACCCTCCAGATGCACCTGCCTTCAGTCCCCTTGGCTCCCCCACATGTGGGATTCAGGCCACATCAGAGATTCAGCCCTAGCTCTGCTCACCACGGCCTTGGACGTGTGGCCAGGCTACTGTGGGACCTCTAATGGTGGGTGGAACAATCTAAGGACTAACGACTGGTTGGAGGGTCAGTGACTCTCACTACATGTCAGGCACTAACACCTCTCACACAGGAAAGAAGCAGGAGTGCACACACCACAAGTTTAGTTGTGTTCCATAGTCCCCACAGGGCAGACGGGCTGAGCAAACAGAGAGTTCAGGAGTTTAATTTGGGGGAAATTGAGTTGACTCCCGCAGATGTATTAGTGAAATGTTAGCTAGAGTTCCGTGCTTTAATTACCATGGGCAGAAACATTCGTGACTTCACAATTTACATATATGACAGCATTAGTAAACTGTAAAGTACTACCTAAATCAATATTCTTTTAAAGATTGGCACCTGAGCTAACATCTGTTGCCAATCTTTTTTTTTTCTTTTTCTTCTTCTCCCCAAAGCCCCCCAGTACATAGTCGTATATTCTAGTGGTGAGCGCCTTTGGTTGTGCTGTGTGAGACGCCGCCTCAGCATGGCTGATGAGTCGTGCCATGTCCAAGTCCAGGATCCAAAGAAGTGAAACCCTGGGCTGCTGAAGTGGAGCACACAAACTTAACCGCCTGGTCGTGGGGCTGGCCCAAAATCAATATTAATCATTAATTACTGCAAGGATGAATACTGACAATGTGTCAGGAAAAAGGATGGCTTAAAACACTTTGACCTGGAGGTCCCCAAAAGACAGAACATTTCTCATAGCTTTAGTTGAAACCCTGTGATGGGGATTTACATGTATTTGCTTCTTTATTCTCTACCATAACCCTGCTAGTTATAGATAAGTTATTCATTTTATAAGTGACATGAGCTAGGTTCAGAAAGCTTGATTAAAATGACAAAATCATGTGGCTAGAAAATGACAGAGCCAGAACTTAAACTTAGCTCTGCCTGTCTCTGAATCTCAAATTCCTAAACCTGGTGGTCTTGAGGGGTGGCCCCCAGACCCGAGCTTTACCTGGATATGTCACCTCTCAGATCAGTGATCAGAGACACCCCTTCTTATCACAATGCTTCCCAGTGCAGCCTATTCACACAGTCTCCCATGCCCAGGTTCTCCCACCACAGGGCCTCCTCAAGGGCGCTCAACCAACTTCCCCAAATCAGCCCCAGCTCTCCTCAGCTTTACAGGTCAGTTTCACCACACAAAAAAGTCTCAGGCCCCTCTGCCTTTCAGCATGCCTGATGACCGAGCCCCAAACCACAGGACAGCAATATCTCCCCTTCCCACAGCTGCATCTGTCATAGCCCCCAATGGGTTTTATAACTGACATTTATAACTTGACCCAGGTGGCTGGGACAGCTGGCCTCCTTTGGACAAAGCAGGCAAGCTGTAGGGTGCTCCTCTCCTACTGCCCCCATGTGTGCACTCATGGAGAGGGCCAGTATCAGCTCATAGTCACAGATTTCTCACGAGATTAGTGCCTTACGGAACAGGAGAGCATGGCTTTCCTGACTCCAGAGTTGAGGGCAGTACCTGCTGATGGAAGGGCATGCCTGGTGAGTTCCCTGTCTGTTCCCTAGGGTGCCTGTCTTGTGTGGCCACACTCCTTTGGCAAGCTGTTCTCGGCCTTGTGACTTGACAAAGTCTTTCCCTCTCTGGGTGTCGAAAGATTCATTTGTGGTGAGAGGCAGTGTCTTTCAGAACAAATGAGGCCTGGAATGAACCAGCAGGCAGAGGGACAGCTTGACCTCCGCTGCGGTCTGTTGCAGGCAAAGAGGGTGAGAAAACCACCACTGCCAAACAATGCAAATGGTGCCCTGGGAAAAGTAGAAGGGGATGTGAGGCACAGCTGAGGGAAATTGGAACCCACCGAGCCTTCACCAGCACATGATCACTGGAAGAGTGTGCCCTCACACCGTCAGAGCCCCGCTGACCCGATGCTCAGCAATCGTGAGGGTCACTGCGAGGCCACAGGCACCGGTCACGAGTCATGTTCAGTTGGAGTGATGGCAAGAGGCAAGAGGGCTCCCAAAGGGGTGAGCATCAGTAGGAACTTTGGGAGAGGTAAGGGCCTCGGGGATGGTGTGGGTGGCCCATGACGCTCTCCTCAGATCCCCAAGATGCCAGGTGTCTGGTTCACAGCCACCTCCACACCCCCACCAAAGAAGCCACTGCCCCCACCACTCTTTCTCTCACCACCGCCAATAATATCTCAGCATAGGCCTGATAGGGCGGTGAAAGCTGGGTCCCCAGGTCACATCCACAGCCTCTGAATCAGACCTGGGTTCATGAGGAAGCGGGACATGGGGCAGGATAAAATCCACTGAGGCATGGGTGATGAGGCTCCCTGAGTCCCGCTCCAATGGATGGTCATGGCAACTGACAATCTCTGGACCATGAGACAGTCCCTCCCCCGAGACATGACCAGAGGCAACCCGTTCCCTGGCTCCAGAACCTGGGGTACCCAGCTCCTCCCAGGGCAACCCAGGAAATGATGGAAGGCCTCCCTCACTGCTGGCTCCCTCTACCTGCCACTGCCAAGACAATCAACCTCCCTCGGGGGGCAGGGCACTGCCGCCAAGAATCCAGATGAAGCAGGCACTACTTCCCACATAGGGCACACGATATGCCTGGTGGCTTCCTCCCCCACAGGGCCAATGACACCTCCCAGAAAACCTTCAGGACTCAAGGCCCTTTCCTCTGCCTTTGCCCCACTGACAGAGTCTTGGCCCAAATGAGTGGGACAGTCAGCCTCCTTTGGGTAAATCAGGTAAGCCCTAGGGTGGTCTCCCTCTGCCCCTCCTCTGTGGACTCAGGGTATCTCCCAAGGGGAGTGTCATAGGTGGCAGGAATGCGGGCTTTCCTCAGTCCAGAGTGGAGGGTGGGAACTGCTGATGGGAGAATGTGCCTGTGGGTCCCCTTTGTTCCCTGGGTGGCATGCCTGTGCTGCCACACTCCTTTGGCAAGCCTTTCTCAGCCTTGTCACTTGACACAGCCTTCCCAGCTCCTGGGGAAGAAAGGCTCATTCGTGATGAGAGGCTGTGTGTTTTTTTGAGCAATAAGTGAGGACGCAGATGAACCAGCTGGCACAGTGAGAGCCTTGCTGTCCTCTCGGGTCAGTTGTGAGCAAACAGGACTGGAAAACCTCTTCCAAGGAGGCAGCAGTGACCTGAGCAGAATGGGGGAAGGGGATGTGAGACACAGCTGAAAGAAAGCGGCCAAGCCAGAGTGCGCTATCCCCTCTGCCTTGTGGCTCTGCCCTCAGGAAGAGGGCCAGGAGAGGGTGTCTCTCTGCCCTTATTCTAGGATTTCTGCCAAGGGTAGTGCCCCAGGCAGCAGGACATCAGGCTTTTCTGATGCTGGAGTTGAGGGTGAGTCCTGCTGAGGGAAAAGCTTGCATGGGTGGCTTCCCATTTGCTCCCTAGGTGGCCCGTCTGCTGTGCCACACTACTGAGCAAGGCATTCTGGGACTTCTGAATAGACAGGTCCTTTCCTCCTCCTGGAGTCAAAGGGTTCATCTGTGATGTGGGGCCATGATTTTTCTACCAGTCACTGAGGCCTGGAATGAGCCAGCTGGCGGAGAGACAGCCTGGGTGTCCTCCCCCAGTCATTGTTGGAAAACGGAGCCAGAAGGCCTCCCCCGTGAGAAGGCCAGCAGCCACCTGAACAGAAGGTCAGAAGGGGAGGTGAGAAACAGGTGGAGGAAAGGTGGACCCTAGTTCACCTTCGAACATTTCTACCCCAGGAGGAGGGAAAACTGTGCCTAGTCTGTCAGAAGGCCTGGAGCTCCCTGCACGGAAGAGCGGCACAGCAGACTGGCCAACTGGGTAACGGATGGGGCGTCCCCCCAGGTAAGCGCTTGCACCAGCAGGAGCCACCCGCATGCCACTCTGGGGCAGAGGGAGAGGAGAACCCCATAGCTTGCCGACTTTCCCAAAGAGGGCCAGCCAACGCAGCCCCTCGGGCCAAGATGGTGTACGTGGGACTACTAGGAAGGAAAGAGCCCTGGGTCCAGAAAGTTTTCTGGGAAGGGTCATCAGCCCTGTCAGAGGAAGAAGCTGCCCAACTTCTCATGTGCCCGACCTGGGAGCTGCTGTCCGCCACATCCAGGTCCTTTCCTGACCTGCCCGGGCTCCCCAGGGAGGATGCCCGACTTGGTCTTAGCTTTGGCCTGAGGGATGCATGCGGTGAGGGGGGCGTTCCACAGTTGCCTGGGCTGCCCTGGGAGAGTCAGAGATCCCTGGGCGGTGGCCCCATGAAATGGGCCACCTCTGGCCACGTCTGGGGGAGGGAGCTGCCTCAGGGTCCAGAGATGGGTGGTAGCCAACATCGTCACCTGGAGCAGCCCTCAGGGATCTTCCACAGGGATTTTGTCCTGCCCCAGCACCCCTGTCAGATCCTATCCCCCTGTACCCAGGTCCGGGTTGGAGGCCATGGATTCACCATCCTGTCTGGCCTTCCCTGCGTCTTGCAGGGCGGTGGCGGGAGAAAAGCTTGCGGGGGCAGCCGGACATTTGGCTGTGGCTGCTGCGACCCAGGCATCCGGAACCTTAAGGACCTGAGGAAAGGAGGGCGGGTGCATGCGTGCCCTCCCCGCCTCCCCAACCTCGCCGAGGTGTCTGGCTGACTCTCACCCCTGTGGGAGCCCTGCTCCCTGGCCTGAGATTCGTCTCTCCCACTGCGCATGCACGGCGGGGGTGGGGACGGGATGTGGGGCGGGGTGGGGGGTGGGGGGGGGAGGTGGGGTACCGGGCGAAGGTGAGAGGGGTGGGGGTAGGGGACGGCCTCTGGCCTCACCGTGACCGCCTCGCTTCCCTAGCGCTGGGTCCGGGGGCCCTGGCGGTGTGGCGGCGCCCTCTGGCGGAGGCCCCGTGCAGCTGCCAGTAAACTCGGGTTCTCATTTCCTTCAGCTGCTTCTCACGTCCTCCTCGCCCTTCTGCTCCCCTGAAGAGATACCTGACAAGAAGGGCCGAGAGAGGCCCTCTCTGGCCCACTCCCTGAGTCCACAGAGGAGGGGCAGAGGGAGAGGACCATCCCAGGGCTTGCCTGATTTACCCAAAGGAGGCCAATTGTCTCACTCACTTGGGCCAAGACTCTGTCGGTGGGGCAAAGGCAGAGGAAAGGGCCCTGAGTCCTGAAGGTTTTCTGGGAGGTGTCACTGGCCCTGCTGGGGGAGGGAGCCCCTGGCATGTCATGTGTCTGATGGGAGGTAGCACCGGCTTCACCCGGGGCTGTGCCAGCCATGCCCTGCCTCCTGAAGGAGGTTGATTTTCTTGGCAGTGGTGGAGAGAGGGACCTTCTGACCTCACAGAGACCTCCCCTAACCTAAGAGATGCCCTCTGAACTCAGAGAGACCTATCCTGACCTCACAGAGACCTCTCTGTCCTCAGAGACCTCCCCTGACCCCAGAGAGACCCCCTCTGACTTCAGAGACATCCCCTGACATCTGAGACACCGGTCTGACCTCACCTGGATCTCCCCTGACCTCACAAAGAAACCTCTCACCTCACAGAGACCCCTTCAGACCTCAGACCTCCCATGATGTCACAGAGACTACTTGGACCTCATAGAGACCTCCCATGACCACGCAGATACCCTCTCTGTCCATAAAGAGCCCTGCTGTGACCTCAAAGAGACCTACTCTGATGTCACAGAGTCCTCTGCTGACCTCATAGAGACCACCTCTGACCTCACAGAGAACTCCCCTGACCTGACAGAGACCTACACTGACCTCACAGAGATCCCCTTTGACCTCACAGAGAACTCCTGGACCACACAGAGGCCTTACAGACCTCACAAAGTACTCCCCTTACCTAACAGAGACCTCCCATGACCTCACAGAGAACCTCTCTGACCTCACTGTGACCTCCCTTACCTCACAGAGATCACCCCTGATATCACAGAGATCCCCTCTGTCCTCATAGAGATATTACTGATGTCACAAAGACCTACCACGATGTCACAGAGACCTCCAGTGATGTCACAGAGACCACTCAGCCCTAACAGAGATCCTCCCTAACCTCTCAGAGACTCCTTATGACCTTACATATACCTCCAGGGACCTCAAATTGACAGCATCTGAACTCACAGAAACCTCCCCTGACCTCACAGAGACCACCTCTGCCCTCACAGTGACTGCTCTGAACTCACAGAGTCCCTGACTTGATGGAATCCCACTCTGACCTCACAGAGACCTAACCTGACCTCAATGAACTCCCTCAAATCAGAGACCTCCCTGACCTCATTGAGACCTCCCCTGACCTCACAGAGGCCTCCCATGACCTGACAGAGACCCCCGCTCATCTCACAGAGACCTCCCCTGACCAACTCAGAGACCTCCCTCAACTCAGAAACCTGCCTGACCTCCTAGAGATCTCCCCTGATCTCACAGAGACCTGCCCTGAACTCAGAGACATCCTCTGACATCACAGAGACCTCGCAGACTTCCATGTACTCACAGAGAACTCCACTGACCTCAGAGACTTCCTTGAATTCAGAGAGACCTCTGTGAGCTCAAAGAGACCTCCCCTGACCTCACAGAGACCTCCATGAACTCACAGATTCCTCCGTCAGGGACACACTCAGACATCACAGAGACTTCCCCTGATATCACACAGATCTCCTGTGACCAATCAGAGACATGCTCTGACCACACAGAGATATCAGTAATCTCACAGAGACACCCCCGACCTCACAGAGACCTCCATAATGTAACAGAGATGCCCTTTGAACTAAGAGAGACCGTGCCTGACCTCACAGAGATCTCCCTTACCTCACAAAGACCCCCTCTGACTTAACAGAGACTTCCCCTCACCTCATAGAGAATTCCTGGACCGCACAGAGACCTCCATGACCTCACAAAGAACTCCCATGACCTCACAGAGACCTCCCATTTCCCCCAGAGTTCCCCTCTGGCCTCACAGAGGCCTCTCCTGAGCTTATAGAGACCCACTCTGACCTCAAAGAGACCTCCCTGACCTCACAGAGACCTCCTGTGACCTTACAGAGAGACTTTCTGACCTCACCAAGACCACCCAGAGCTCATAGAGACCCCCTCTGACCTGACAGAGAGCCCTTCTCACCAATAGAGAGCTCTCCTGACCTCAAAGAGACTCAAGCTGACCTCACAAACTCAACGCTTGGCCTCATAAAGATGCCCTCTGAACTTACAGAGACCTCACCTGACCTCACGGAGACCCTACTTGACTTCACAGACACACCCTCCAACCACAAAGAGACCTCCCCTAACTCACAAAGCCCCGCTGACCTCAGTGAAACCTCCCCTGGCCTCAAAGATACACACTCTGATGTCACAAATACCTCCTTTGCCCTCACAAAGACACCTTCTGAAACACAGAGACCTCCCACAACCTCACAGAGAGCTCCCATGGCCCCACAGAGTACTTGCTGACCTCAAAGAAGCCACAGCTGACATTGAGACCACCTGATCTCAGAGAGACATCCCCTTACATCACAGAGACCTACCCTGACCTCACAGAAACCTCCTCTTATATCATAGGTACCTCCTCTGACCTCATAGAGAACTCCTCTGACAACACACAGGCCTCTGCTGACCTCAGAGACCTCACATCACCTCACAGAGGCCTCCCTCAAACTCAGAGAACTCCCCTGATCTCAGAGACCTCCCTGACCTCACAGAAATCTCCCCTGAAGACACAGAGAACTGTGGGGGACTGGAATTGGCCACCCCAAGAAATGCCTCTTTGGCATGAGGATTATTTTGGGCTGGTTACTTTTAAAAACTGCAGACATGAGAGAAACTCTGAAAAGTAGAATTTACTTACCCATCTGTAAAGGTGTCTCCCTCTCTGTACCAGGAAGAAGGGAGGATGACATTATCTCTAGAAACTCTTATCAATGTAGAAGGTAAGGATTTAAATCTGCATAATAACCTTACTCTTGTTTACTGTGCTTTTCTGATAATCTCCCATAACTGACTCCCCCCCCCCCCCCACCAACATCCTTCTTTGTCTTTAGCTGAAGATGGTATTTAAGGTGGTGGCTTCAGCTATTTTGGTGAGTTACTCAGTTTTTCTGGGTCTCTCCCATGTATACTGTTATAAAGCTTTGTTTAATTTTCTCCTGTTATTCTGTCTTATGTGAATTTAATTTGTTGTCTGGCTAGAAGGACCCAGAGTGGGTAGAGGAAATGTATTCCTCCCCTACAGAACTCTGACTTCACAGAGATGACCCTGAACTCAGAGACCTGCATGACCACACAGAGACCTCCCTTCACATAAGAGACTGCCCATGATCACACAGAGACAACATCTGTCCTCACAGAGACCACCCCTGACCTCACAGGTACCCTCTCTGACCTCACAGAGCTCTAATAGAGACACTCACTGACCTCACAGAGACCCCCTCTGACCTCACAGAGGCCTCCCCTGACTTCAGAGAGACCCAATCAAACCTCACAGAGACCTCCCCTGTCCACGTGGACCTCCCAAGACATCAGAGGCAACCTCTCTGGTCTCGCAGAGACCCAATCTGACCTCACAGACACCTTTTCTGACCTCACAGAGACACCCACTTACCTCATAGAGACCCCCCCCCCGACCTCAGGGAGAGCGCCTCTGACCTCACAGATACCTCCCCTGACCTCACATACATGCCCTCTGACCTCACAGAGTCCTCCCCTGACCTTACAAGATGCCCTCTGACCTCACAGAGTCCTCCCTTGAATTCCCAGAGACCCTGTCTGAACTGACAGAGACCTGCCCTTACCACTGACTAGTTGCCCTGAGGAACTCAAGAGTGGGTTTAGAAGAATTTAACTCTTTTTCCAAATTGTTTTTCCTTTTATGTTAAGGAGATGCCATCACCAACCTCCTGGGACCAGACCAGGCCTCACCACAAGAGCTACACTTGTGAGCTTTGCCTTATTTTTTAAAGATTTTATTTTTTTCCTTTTTCTCCCCAAAGCCCCCTGGTACATAGTTGTATATTCTTTGTTGTGGGTCCTTCTAGTTGTGGCATGTGGGACGCTACCTCAGCATGGCTTGATGAGCAGTGCCATGTCCATGCCCAGGATTCAAACCAACGGAACACTGGGCCGCCTGCAGCGGAGCGCGCTAACTTAACCACTCGGCCACAGGGCCAGCCCCCTTTGCCTTATTTTTAATGCTAAGATCTCTCCAGGAGGGGCTTAGGCCTTATTATCATCACCTGCAGTGTATGTGGAAGCATGTTTTCCATCTGAGCCCGTGCAAGAGGATACTCACCTCTCCCTTTTGAATATTCATTCCCCATCTGAAATAAATGTCCCTCCTTCCCTTTGTTTGGCGACACCATGACTCTGGAAATGATTCCTCATGGTCTCCTATTTGCTGCAAATATACCTTACTTTGTGAGACTACTACTTCTGGTGGAGAGTCTGACTGAACTCACCAGGAGGGACCCCACTTTGCTTTCACTAACAAATTGGCACCTAATGTGGAGCCTCCCTCTTTATGGTGCTCACGCTGCTGGCTTGATGTTGCTGCCCCCTCAGGAGACCCAGCAGCAGCTGCACTGAGCGCTTTGCTCTGTGGATCCCTCAATGGAGGTGAGTGGTGCCAACCCCATGGCATGGCTGTAAGATTTCTTTAAGTTGTCTCATAAAGTCTGCCTGTTAATGTCTGGCTTCAGGGTTTGAGTCCCATCTGGGGGTAGCCTGCCTCAGGGGAGTGAGAGTCCCCTCTGAGTGGAAGGATTGCATGACCCAGCCACTCAAGAAGGGCCAATGCTCAGCTCTGTGAAATGGGAGCAATCCCTGTTGACTAGTCAGGGGTTCAGGTCCTCTCTGGACATTGAGTCTTGTCTGGATTGCACAGCCCAGCCACTCTGGTGAACAGGAGCAATCCTTGTTGACTAGTCAGGGGTTCCAGTCCCCTCTGGAGAATGAATCTCCGCTGGAATGATGAGGTGGGGGTTTGAGGCTCCCGCTGAAGCCACTGAGGCTGTCTTTGTGTTGTACTTGTGATCGGAGAGGGGTCCTCTTAGACGTGGTCAAGCCCCCTCTGGAGTTGGTGAGTCTGTTTTTTTTTGTCATTTGTTTTTGTTGAGGATGCTCGACATCAATCTTGTTTTTCCACAGTCTGGCTTTTCTGGACTCTTAGGTCTCTTTCCTTGCCCTCCCTATCAGTGATGCCTGGGTAAAACCCAGTGTTCAGCCATTTCATTTTCCCTCAAGGATTTAGTTACTGGGCCAGGGTCTAGTTTCAGGTGACTAAGGTGCTAAACCTTCTCTGGGCCCAGCCTTGTGGCATCTGCTTCACCACTAACCATTACAAGTTGCCCCTGGGAGGTGGAAACAGACCATAAGAAAAGATGCTAGAATATGGGGGGGAGCAAGCTCCACCCCACAGGAAAGCCCATTGGGCTGCATCCTCCAGAATTGGAAGGCCCTCAGGTATTCCCCATTGACCTGAGAGCAGATGATCCTTTTACGTAACACATCCAGGCAGCAATATTCACTGGAAGATGGGGAAAGATGGCCAGGAATGGGACCCTAAATGTTAACACCATACTACAATTAGATCTATTTTGCAGAAGAACCAAGAAATTCCTTATGTCAAGTACTTTATTATGTCTAAATGAAAGCTTAAAGGTTGAATCTAAGACATCTTTCTGACAAGGAGGACCTGCTCCTCCAAATTGGGCCAGAGGCTGTGACAGGGCCTAACATCTTACTGTCTGCCACCCCCCCAGCAATCCCTCTGTCAATGCAAATAATCCACAACCAATCTATAAATCAAAATTGGGGTTGAGTTTATTATGAGCCAGAGTGAGGATTATAACCCGGGAAGGCCTTAGAAGCTGTGCTGGAGACGCATGGGTTTCAGTACAGTCTTATATATTTTCAGAACAAAGAAGATAAATTAAACACACCCAGGATACATTTTCAAAGAGGTATTCAGTTGCAAACTAGGAGGTCAACAGGACCATGATGCCCAGAAAGGGACTAATCTGGGCATTACCAATAGGGCATCACCAATAGGGCATTAACAGTAGGACTAGGAGGGGAAGTATGCATTCTTAAGAGAGTACCTTCTTTAATGGTTAAGCAGATGTACAGTGTATGTTTGATAGGCCATAAATCAGGCTTTTTAGTTCAAGCTGAATCACTTTTGAACTCAAATAGTTACCCCATATACCTCAATATGTGAAAATCTCTCGTCACCTCCACAGGGAATTGGACTCTCCAACAACCAAAGACCCTTCATCCTCCTCTTCCAGGTAGTGCAACTAGATTAGGGACCAGTTACAAACCTGGGATACATCCCCCAAGACAGTTGCCTGGATGGTGAGGGGAGATTTGTTAATGTGTACCCTTTTCCACTTCTGATTTGTACAGTTGGAAGGCACACACTGAAGGATGGAGGGACTCACCCTGGATGGAACCCCAATGATACTGATGATCAAGAAAAGCTAGGATATTTTCAGGGTCTGCTTTTGAAAGCCATGAGAATAGTATGACAGCCACACATTAACTGGTCTAAATTAAGAGAGGTCCAACAGGGCCCTGAGGAAAACCCCTCTGCTTATTTTCAGAGGCTGTGGGACTGCCTCACAGGATACGCAAATTGGGACCCCAAGACCCAGGGCAGTACAGTGCTTCTTAATACATATTTCATATCTCAAAGTGCTCCAGACATCCATAGGAAACTCCAAAAGTTGGCTATATGTCCTGATACTAATTCTGCACAACAACTAGAGGCTGCATTTAGGGTGCTCAGTAACCGGGATGAAGC
The DNA here is from genome assembly GCF_041296235.1 of Equus asinus. NCBI lineage: Eukaryota > Metazoa > Chordata > Mammalia > Perissodactyla > Equidae > Equus > Equus asinus. Next base: position 11,115,833 of record NC_091811.1, on the reverse strand, counting down.
TGAGGATGAAAAGTGCTACTGGCTCTTAGTTAATATCAGCCCTGATATCGGTTCCCCTACATTGAACCCAGCATATATGGGGTTAAAACCAAAAACATTCATCCCCACTCCCTGCTTCTTTAGTTACACTCATATGTAAATAGCTGCCTCTTTAACCTTTGCTCCCTGAGCTTTACAACCAAATAGAAGTTACAAGTTATTAAAGCCCAGGTGGGCCGGTGCTGAGCTTACATTACAGTTGTAGCTAATCATGTGTCCTTTCAGTCTACCACAGCAAAAGTGCTGTGTAGAGAGTATTAGAAAGCTGAGGTTTCCCAGACCTCAACTCCTCAGCTCCCTGACACTAGAATCCACCATGCATCATGAAGGCAAGACAGCCAAGGATGCCTACCTGCAATCATCCTGTCTTACCATTCTTCTCTCCCTGCAAGCAGCTTCTTGAGGCCAAACACAGGCTGGTGGGAAAACCACAGGAGCCATAAGGGCATCTTTCGTTATACTAATTACTTTACTCCTCAGTTCCTGAAATAAGAATGACAAATTTGAAATGGTTTGTCTTATGTTATTCCTAATAAGGCTGTTTCAACCACACCTGAATTTATAGAAATCCCCTAAGGGTGGAGGCTAGTGGCCAGGGAAACCAAGTGTGTGATTTGGGGTTGTAAGTTTCAGCCCCATCTCCCTCCCCACATCTCCAGATGGGGAGAGGGGCTGAAGATTATCAATTTTCAACAGCCAATGATCCAATAAACTAAACCTATATGATGAAGTCTCCATTAAAACCCAAAAGGGTGGTGTTCAGACAGCTTCTGCATCAGCAAACACTTGGAGGTTCGGGGAGAGTGGCACATCCAGAGAGGGTCTGGGAGCTCCTCCTCCCTTCCTTACATATTTTGCTCTATGCATCTCTTCCACCGAGTTGTTAAGTAAAATGGTTTCCTGAGTTCTGTGAGCCACTCTGTCAAATTAATCAAATCCACAGAGGGTGTTGTGGGAACCTCTGATCTGTGGCTGGTTGGTCAGAAGCACAGGTGACAACCTGAGCTGGCAATTGGCAGCTAGAAGGGGAGGTGAAGGATAATCCTGTGGGACTGAACCCTTAACTTGTGGTACCTGATTCTATCCCCAGGTAAACAGTGTCAGAATTGAGTTAAATATGTTAAACTTCTTAGCCGGTAAGGGATATAAGGTGTCTAAAGAGGAGGCTCAAATATCTAAAGAGACTGTAAAGTTTTGGGGGGTCATCATTTCAAGGGGACAATGCAGCCTTCCCCAAGAGAGAAAAATGGTAACATGCTGACAAATAAAAATGGCAAGCAATAGGATATATTGGAGTATATGAGGAAGCCATTTTGTGTAAACCTAATTCGGCCTGACCTTGTCTTTCCAAAAGGGCCTGACCGAGGCCATTGAACATGCATTGTATATCTGCTTTAGATATTCCGTATGGCAAGAGAAAAGGCCCTTGAGATAAAGGTGCAACTTCCCTCCCCCTCCCAATGTTGGCATTTCTTTAAGGATTAAGCATCTTTCCTTAGGCTAGAAACTGATTGCTGCGCTCACCTGTGACCACCCAGCTCAAGACAATAGACTTGCCTCCTGCTATGCCCTCTGAGATAGCAGACCCACTACCTGCTGTGTCCATCAAGCGCTGTGCCGACAGGGCAATCTTGTGACTATTGTGGGAGGGACATTTCAATCATATGTGAAACGTCCTGTATGGGGGTATATAACCACCCTGTATACCTCACTTCTTTGGTGCCCTTTCTTCCTTTGGGAAGAAAGGCCCCGGGCCATGGTCCTCAGATTTCAGCTCAGATTAAACGCACCCAAATTTTCATTTATAGATTGGTTATGGATTATTTTCGTCAACAATGCCAACTTGCTCCACTGGAAACTCATAGGCAGCTATCAGGACTCTAGGGAATGGCTGAGTTTTGCCGCATTTGGATCCCTAACTTTGGATTAATTGCTAAGCCTCTCTAGGATTAACTACAGGGGCCAGAAAAGGACCCATTTGAATAGGATAAGCTAGACACTATGGTGAAAGGATGGCCCCCATGCTTGAGAGCTGTAGCTGCCACTTGCCTGTTACTCAAGAAAACAGAACAACTGACTATGGGCCAATCTATGCTGGTGTGGACCCCCCACCCCCCCCCCGCATCAAGTCTCTAGCCTACCAGAGACTAAAGGACATCTCTGGATATCCCAGAATAGAGTAATGCAACATCAAGCTATGCTGCTATAGATTCCCCTCAGATTTATTAAAAACCCTGTCATACCTTAAACCCAGCTACCCTGCTCCTTGGTTCCAATGGGCCTATTAGCCATGCTTGCCCATAAGTGATTGCTGGCCACAGAGGTCTCCAGAGTGAACCATGGACATTAAACATGGGCCAGAGATCCTTAAATTGCTAGAAGTGGTACAGGGCCCCAAGGAAGTAGATAGGGTCCATTGTAAAGGCCATCTAAGTGGGGAATCAGAAGCCATAAAAGGAAATAACTTGGCAGCTACAGCTGCAGCTTCAAAAAGGGCTGCTATATCAGGAGCGTTTCTCCAATTACCATTAATTCCCACTCTACCCTTCTATGAATTTACACCAGTGTATTCCCCTGATGAAGTGAGGGAAGCCACAACACAGGGTTACCAGTGGTCCTTAGTAGTCAAGGACTGGATGATAAACCAATGAAAGAAGATTTAGGTCCCCAAACAAACAGGTTGGGGGCCCCTTAAGAGTGCTCATGCTAACTTAACTCCCAAGGAGGGAACCCACTTTCATTTTGATAATATCCTGACCTCACTGAGACCCCCTCTGAGCACACAGAGAATTCTCTTGACCTAACAGAAACCCTCATCTCACAGAGACCTCCCCTGATTTCACAGAGACCCTCTCTGAACTCACAGAGACCTCACTTGGCCTCACAGAGACATCCCTTGACATCAGACTCCCCCGACCACACAAAGACCTCCCATGCCCACATAGAGACTCCTCTGATCACCCAGAAACCTCCACTGACCTCACAGTGACCCCCTCTTCCCTCAAAGTGATGTCTCCTGACTTCACAGAGAACTCCCTGAACACGCAAAGAACTCCAATGACCTCCCAGAGACTTCCAGTGACATTACAGAGACCCCTCCTCTGACCTCACTGAGACATCCCCTGACATCATAGAGACCAGCCATTACCTCACCAAGACCCCCTACAACACAGTGAGAACTCTGCTGACCTCACAAGAACCTCAAGTGACTCTCAACACATCTGGGATCTCACGGAAATGAGGAGAGGATGGTGGGTGCACCCACCCCTCCTCAGCTGACTGACAAATTCTATGGGTACTATTGACTGCTAACACTCTGGAAGCCCTGCTCCATGGAGTAAAACCCTTCTCTTTATCTATGCATGCACAGCAACAGTGACTCTGGACTCACAAAGGCCCTTGGGCTTCCTGAGAGACAGGTCCTTGTGGCACTGAAAGTGTAAGGCAGCCCATTGGCAGTGGCTACTTACAGCTGCAGGTGAACTGGGGTTCCCAGCTTCTATGGCTGTGTCTCGCATCCACTTCTCCCCTTCTGCTCAGGTCCTGCTACCCTTCTTTGGCAGTGGCTTTCTGCCCCTCTTTGCCCATCAGGGACCAGGGGGCAGAGCATGACTATCCCTCCTGCCTGCTGGTCATCCAGGACCTCCTTTATTGTTCGACAAAACAAGGTGTCACATCAGGAAGGAACTTTTCAACACAGGGAGCACGAAAGCCTTTGAGAAGTCAATGGGGCAGAGGAAGGCTAGACAAAGGAGTGTGGCCACACTAGGTGTGCCATGTCCCTTGCAGAAAGAGTGGAGAAACCAGTGGGCCTGCCCTTCCATGGGTGGGCACTGTTCTCCACTCTGGAGTCAGGAAAGCCATGCCCTCCTGCTGCCCAGAGCTCTGCTCTTGAGAGAAATCCAGAACTAAGGGCAGAGGCAGGCCTTCCCTTGGCCATCTCCCTGGGTGCACTGCTGTGGGGCACAGGGAGAGGTGCATCCTATGGGGAGGCCTGCTTTGTCTGAATGAGGCTGGCCATCCAGGCTCCCCACTCTGAGACTCTGTTGGGGGTCTAGGACAGGGGAGAGGGCCCTGAGACCTGAAAGTTCCCTGGCAGTTGTCCTCAGCCTGCTTGGAGAAGGAGGCCACTGGCCAGCTGGGGCTCTGGACCTGCATCTTAGCCCCTCCACATCTGGGCCCCTTCTGGCTCTAGCCAGGCTTCTGAGGGAGGATGATAGGCTTGGCGGCAGCCAGTGCAGGAGTACCAGCAGCAGAGGTGGTGTTCCACAGTCTCCTGGAATTCACTGGGCAGGGACAGACCCCCTGTGGTGTGGCACATGGACTGGTCAGCCTCTGGCCACCTCTGGGGTGGGGACCCACCTCAGCTCAACAGATGGACAGATGCCACAAATGACACTTGGAGAGGAACTCGGGGATCTTCACGCCCTTGCCTCAGGGTAATTCCTCTTGCCCCATCACTCCTATCAGACCCAATCTCGATATGCCCAGGTCCAGATTTGAGATCACAGTGGTGACCTTGAAAGCTACTTCTTACTTCCCTGTCCAGCCCACTGTGGTGGTGTTCTTGGTGGTTGAGGAAATTACACTGGCGGTGGCTGCAGTGGTAAAGGCCATGGTGGCAGCTGCTTCCCAGACATCTGGCACCTTGAGGACCTGAGGAGTGCATCATTGGTGTACCTACACCCTCCCCCCCAACCTCTCCCATCTGTCCTACTGACTCTCACCACTCCAGGAGCCCTGTTCTCTTGAGTTACAGCCATCACTCTGACTGCACTTGTTTAAATTATACAGCCTTGAAACCTCCCTCCATAAGCTATTCAGATCAAATTCCTCCCTGGAACCTTCAGAGTTGGCTGAGAGCAAAACAGCAAAGACCACAAAATTCTCCAAAATTAGAGGCAAGATTTTCATCTTGAACTTCCTGGGCACTCCTCTGGGCTCCTAAGCAGGCTGCATCTGACATTAAATAGGGATTTCAGGCCATCCCCTTCTGTCATTTTGAATCTGGTCTGCCTACCAGGATTTCATGTTCTGGAGAATAATACCTTTGGCTTTTTCCAGGTGAAACTTCAGTGTTTCCTCATGGCTTTGCTGCCTCCGTTGGTCCAACAGCTTATGGAGGTGGGCCTCCTGGGCCCACGTGGCTTCACATATGTTGAGTCACTGTGAACCTGTGAGTGAAAGCATCTCACACTAGTTCTATTCAATGGGTTCCTCCCTAATGTGAGATTTCTGCTTATTGGAGGAGATAAGAGGCATTTAAAAAACCGCCCACGGACATTCATTTGTTCTTTTCTCTACGTGTGAATTCTCAGCTAATCAGTCAGTCATAGTTCCTGGTTAAAAACCTTCCCCATGTAAGTTACATACACATGGTGTGCTACTCTCTTGCATGCATTGAGATTTCTTCTTTATAACATCTCAACTGTACAGTTGATTAATTTTATAACTTCATTGTGTTTCATAGACTAGGTATTTGAGCCATGTTTATACAATTGTCCTTTTATAAGAACTCAGGTTATAGCTCTGAGCTCAGGTTAATATCTTTCCTAAATTAAAATTAGGCAAAATTTTCTACTGGGACAGCACTTACTCCCAACTCAAATTATAGTCCTGTTATTGTGCTTTCCTAATAATCATCCCATTCCCAGGCTTCTAATGTAGGGGACCAGGGTTCAACCCAAGAAACACCATCACTGTGCAGTTAGATGGGCCCTTCCTGCAGATATCTGGTATAGGTACCACTTCTTGGTTTTAAAGGTCACTTCTCCTGCCTAAAGTCAATTAAAAAATAAATTTCTAGAGAGGTGTTAGGGAATCAAAATGTTGTAGAGCATGCAAGGAAAATATTGACCCTCACATGGGGAAAGAATGTGAAATGGAGTGATGCACCAGTAAGTAGAAACATGTTTTAGGGCACTATCAATTACAAAATGTTTTCAAGATTGAAGAGAAAATTAAGATGGGGTTTTGGTAAGGTTCTGAGAGAAGAAATCATCAAGGGGAAGGGATGAGGGCAAAGAGTCTAAGAATTTATGCATTTCTTCTAGATTGTCCATTTTGTTGGCATATAGTATTTTGTAGTATTCTCTTATAACTCATTATATTTCTGTGGTGTCTGTTGTTATTTCTCCTCTTTCATTTCTAATTTTATTTGTCTGAGCTTTCTCTCTTTTTTTCTTTGTAAGTCTGGTTAGGGGTTTGTCTATTTTATTTATCTTCTCAAAGAACCAGCTCTTTGTTTCATTGATCCTTTCTACTGCCTTTTTTGTTTCCATAGCATTTATTTCAGCTCTGATTTTTATTATTGCTCTCCTCCTGCTAACTTTGGACTTTATTATTTTTCTAATTCAATTAGGTGTAGTTTGAGATTGCTTATTTGGGATTTTTCTTGTGTGTTAAGGTGAACCTGTATTGTAATGAATTTCTCTCTTTATATGGCTTTAGCTGCATCCCATACGAGTTGGTGTGGTATGTTATCATTTTCATTTGTCTCCAGATGTTTTTTGATTTCTCCTTTTATTTATTCAATGACCAATTGCTTGTTCAATATCATGTTGTTTAGTCTCCACATCTTTGTCCCTTTCTCAGATTTTTCTTTAATTAATTTCTAACTTCATAGCATTGTGATTGGAAAAGATGCTTGTTATTTCAACCTTCTTAAATTTATTGAGGCTTACCTTGTTTCCCAGTATAAGGTCTGTCCTTGAGAATGTTCTGTGTGCACTTGAGAAGCATGTGTATTCTACTATTTTTGGATGGTGTGTTCTATATATGTCTCTTAAGCCCTACTGGTCTAGCTTTTCATTTAATTCCACTCTTTCCATGTTGATTTTCTCTCTGGATGATCTATCCATTGATGTGAGTGGAGTGTTGAGGTCCCCTACTGTTATTGTGTTATTATTAATATCTTCCTTTAGATTTGTTAACAGTTGCTTTATGAACTTTCATGCACCATGTTGGGTGCATAGATATATATGTGTTATTTCTTCTTGACAGTGTCCCTTTGATTATAACATACTGCCCCTCTTTGTCTCTCTTTACCTGTGTTATCTTGAAGTCTACTTTGTCTGATACAAATATTGAAACACCTGCTTTCTTTTGTTTGGCATTAGCTTGGAGTGTCATCTTCCATCCCTTCACTCTGAGCCTGGGGTTGTCATTGGAGTTGAGAAGTGTTTCCTGGAAGCAGCATACTGTTGAGTCTTGTTCTTTAATCCATCGCGCTACTCTGTGTCTTTTTATTGGAGAATGCAATCCATTTACTTTTAGGGTGATTATCAATATATGAGGGCTTAATGCTGCCATTTTATCACTTGCTTTCCTGTTCTCCTGCATTTCCTTTGTTTCTGATCCTATGTATTTTGGTCTACCAGTCGAGTTGTGTAGTTTTTTTTATGTTGTGTTTCTTAGTTGTCTCCTTACTTATTATTTGTGTCTCTGTTCTGCTTTTTTTGTTTAGTGGTTCATGAGGTTTGTATTGAGAATCTCATGCATAAGATAGTCTATTTTTGGATGGCCTCTTATTTCCTTAGACTAAATCAATTCATTCCCTTTCCTCTTCCCCTCCTAAGTTGTTTTTCTCACATCTTATTCCATCTTGTGTTATGAGTTTGTGGTTTAAATGACAAGATTATCTTTGCTTTTAATGTTTTCCTTCTCTTTCTCTTTCATGCTATACTTGAGTATTTGCTATCCTGCTCTGACTCTGTCTACCTGTTTATCTCCATACTCCATGATTTGTAACCCTGTTCGGTTTTTCAGAGATGAGGGTCTTCTTGAAGGTTATACGTAAAGGGGGTTTTGTGGCTACATCCTCCCTTAGCTTATGTTTGTCTAGGAAAGGTTTTATTTCTCCATCATATCTGAAGGACATTTTCTCTGGATAGAATATTCTTGGCTGAAAGTTTTTGTCCCACAAATATTTGAATATGTCATTGCATTGTCTCTTGGTCTGTAAGGTTTCTGCAGAGAAATCTGCTGAAAGCCTTATAGGGGTTCCTTTGCAGGTTATTTTCTTCTGTCTTCCTTCCCTTGGTATTCTTTATTTGTCATTCACTTTTGCCAGTTTCACTACAATATTCCTTGCAGTAGGTCTCTTTACATTGACATATTTAGGAGACCTGATAGCTTCTTCCACACGGATTTTCATCTTTGAACAAACTTTCTCTTCCAATCTCCTTCTCTCCTCCTTCTGGAAAACCTATAATTCTTATGTTGCATTTCCTAATTGAGTAAGGATATTTCTTTAAGACTTTATTCATTTCATTTCAGTCTTATTTCTCTCTCCTCCTCTATCTGGAGCATTTCAACATGTCTACCTTCGATTATGCTGATACGTTCCCCTATGATGTCCTCTTGAACATGCAGAGAATCCATATTTTGCTTTATTTCTTCCGTCATGTCTTTCATCTCTAATATTTCCGATTGATTCTTCTTTATAGTTTCAGCCTCTTTTGTGAAGTAGTTCCTGAAATCATTGAATTGTTTCTCTACAGTCTCTTTTACCTGATTGCGTTTTTTGATGAGAGCTGTTCTGAATTCATTGACATTTATGTTACATATTTCTGTGTCCTCAGGACTCTGTTCTGGGTACTTGTCATTTTCTCTCCCTGGTCTGGAGATTTGATGTCATGTTTGATACTAGTAGAGGAGGTGGCTCAGTTCTTATGCATCCTGATATTATTTGGTTGAAGTTATCACCTATTGTCACTGAGTGGGTGTCAAGAGCCGCATATTCTGAGCCTTCTGCCTTCAGCTGAGATCCCAGGCAGTAGATCACATGCTGGGCTGGTGTGGGGAGGAGCACTTTCTCCTGCCTGCTCCCTGGGCTTTCTTGCTCTGCTCTATCTGCTCTTCTCAGGTGTTTGTTTGATGAGTTCACTGCCACAAAAGCTCTCGCCTCAGTACAGGTCTTCCCTCTAGGCTGCACAGACCCTCAGGGGTCCTTTATGTTTCCATGAACGAATCTCCTCTCCACTGTTCCTTCCCTCTTGGAGGCCTCCTGTGGTCACAGGTTGCAGTCTTTAGGGGACAGAGCTAAGTTTTCTCTTACTCCATTCCAGCTCCTCTGACAGGGGCTCAGCCTCTCCGCCCTCCATTGTATGGCTGCGTGTGTCTCTCTGATGTTTTTTGTGTTGTGTTAGCATGTCCTCTGTTGAAGCATGAATGTACCTTTTCATTGTATGCTGAAGGGGAGAGAATCTCAGACAAGTTCACTCTGCCATGATGCTGACATCACTCAGACTTTTGTTTTTTGGGAGGTTTTTAATTACTATTTCAATCTCTTTACTTGTGATTGGTCTATTCAGATTCTAGTTCTTCTTGATTCAGTTTTGGGAAGTTGTATGATTCTAAGAATGTATCCTCTTCTTCTAGGTTATCCAATTTGTTGGCATATAGGTCTTCATAATATTCTCATATTCCCTTGTATTTCTGTGGTGTCCATTGTAATTTCTCCTCTTTCATTTCTGATTTATTTATTTGAGTCATCTGTCTTCTTTTCTTAGTAAGTGTGGCTAAGGGTTTGTCAAATTTGTTTATCTGGTTCAAGAACCAGCTCTTTGTTTCATTGATCCTTTCTATTAGATTTTTAGATTCTGTTTCCTTTATTTCTGCTCTGGTTTTTATTTCCTTCCTTCTACTGACTTTGGGCTTTGTTCGTTCTTCTTTATCTAGTTCTTTTAGGTATAGTGTAAGAGTGTGTATTTGAGATTTTTCTTGTTTCTCAAAGTAGGCTTGTATTACTATAAAATTCCCTCTTAGTACTGCTTTTGCTGCCTCCTATAAGTTTTGGTATGTTGTGTTTTTATTTTCATTTGTCTCCAGCCATTTTTAAAAATTTTTCTTTTGATATCTTCATTCATCCAATAGTTGTTCAGTAGCATATTGTTTAGTCTCCACATATTTGTGAGTTTTCCAGCTTCCTTCTTGTAGTTGATTTCTAGTTTCATAGCATTGCAACCAGAGAAGATCCTTGATAGGATTTCAATCTTCTTGAATTTATTGAGGCTTGCCTTGTTTCCCAACATATGGTCTATCTTTGAGAATGCTCCATGTGCACTTGAGTAGAATGTGTATTTTGCTGTTTTTGGATGGAGTGTTCTACATATATCTTTTGAGTCCACCTCATCAAATGTTTTATTAAGGCCGCTGTTTCTTTGTTGACTTTCTGTCTGGATGATCCATCCATTGACATAATGGAGGGTTAAGGTCCCCTACCATTATTGTGTTGCTGCCAATTTCTCCCTTTAGGTGTGTTAATCTTTGCTTTATACACTTTGTTGCTCCTGTCTCAGGTGCATATATTAATGAGTGTTATGTCTTCCTGGTGGAATGTCCCTTTTATCATTATATAATGCCTATATTTGTCTCTTATCTTTTTTGTCTTTAAGTCTGTTTTGTCTGATGTAAGTATAACTACACTTGCTTTCTTCTGGTTGCCATTTTCTTGCAGTGTCATCTTCCATTCCTTCACTCTGAGCTTATGTTTTTCTTTAGACCTCAGATGGGTCTCTTGGAGACAGCATAGGGTTATGTCTTGTTTTTTAGTTGACATAGCCACTCTTTGTCTTTTCATTGGTGAATTCAATCCATCTACATTTAGAGTGATTATAGAGGGCTTAGTACTGTGATTTTATCTTTTGCTTTCTGCATGTTCTATGTTTCCATTCTTTCATTTTTCCAGTATTTCTGTCTACCATTTCAGTTTTGTGGTTTTCTTTGATGTTTTTATCCATTTTCTTTTCATTAAGATTTGTGACTCCGCTCTGATTTTTTGTCTTGTGGTTAACATGAGGTTTGTGTAAAGGATCTCATAGATGAGATAGTCAATTTTCCGAGCATCTCTTATGTCCATTAGTCTATGTAGGTTCATTCCTTTTCCTCATCCTCTTCTATGTTTCTGTTGACATAAATTAGCCCTTTTTGTAATGTGTTACCAATGGAAGTGGTTATAGTTACTTCTAATACTTTCTTTCCCTTTACTTTTTATGTTATAATTGTTTAGTAACATATTCTGATATAGAGTTGAAATTTTCTGTTTCTGTCTATTTATCTCCTTGCTCAAGGCTTTGTAAACATTTGTTTATTTGTTTCAGATAGGAGGGTTCCTTTCAACATTTCTTGTAAGGCAGGTCTAGTGGCGATGAACTCCTTCAGATTCTGTTTCTTTAGGAAAGTTTTTATTTCTCTGTCATATCTGAAGGATAATTTTACTGGATAGAGTATTCTTGGCTGGTAGTTCTTTTCTTTCAGTATTTTCAATATATCTTTCCACTCTCTCCTAGTCTGTAGGGTTTCTGCTGAGAAATCCACTGAAAGCCTGATGGGAGTTCCTTTGTAGTTTATTTTCTTTCTCTTGCCCTTAATATTTTTTCTTTGTCATTGACTTTTGACAGTTTTAATATTATATTACCTGGAGAGGTCTTTTTGCATTGATGTCATTAGGAGTTTTATTAGCCTCATATATTTCCATGTCCAGTCCTTCCCCAGGTTTAGGAGTTCTCTGTTATTATTTCTTTGAATAAGCTCTCTGCTCCTTTCTCTCTCTCTTCTCCTTCTGGGATACCTATTATCCTTATGTTACTTTTCCTAACTGAGTTGCACATTTCTTGGAGGATTTCTTCATTTTTGAAAAACCTTACTTCTTTCTCCTCCTCCACCTGAATCATTTCTTGATTTCTGTATTCAAGTTCACTAACTGTCTCCTACATATGGCCTGCTGTATTTTTAATGTTATCTACATTATTTTTCATCTTGTTAATTTTATTCTTCATCTCCAGAGTTTCAGTTTGGCATTTTTTTAGTTTTAATCTCTTTAGTGAAGTACTCTTTCAGTTCATTAATTTTATCCCTGAACTCATTGAACTGTCTTTATAAGTTTTCCTGTGATTCCTTGAGTTTCTTTATGACAGATACTTTGAATTCTCTGTCAGTTAGACTGTAATCTTCTATGACTTCATGTTTAGTTTCTGGAGAATTGTCATTGTGTCACTGTTCCACTGTGTTACTGTAGTTCTTCAGGGTGTTTGATGAATTGATCCTCTGTTGCCACATTTGTGGTAGTAGCCACCTTTTCTTAATTAGGTATGCCTTTTGTTGCTTTGGTTTGGGGCTGCTTCTGGTTTATTCAAGAACCTGTACCTTTCACCTTCCATTGCCTCTGCTAGAAGTGTTGTCAGTGCCTTCCTTCTGCTGCCTTGTGCCTCTGAAGTTGCTGGTGAATTACTGCTTATGATGTCACTGCAGTCTCAAATGTCATTGGGGTCACCAGGCTGCAAGCTCTTCTTCTGCTTCCAGGGTCTCCTGGTCTCATGTTCCTCCACTGGCTCTCCACAGACTTGGATGCTGCTGCCCATGCATCACATGCACTGTTCCTGGGTTGCCTGTGGGTGCTAGTGACACCACTGCTGGGGTTGCTGTGTTCACAAGTGTCATTGTCATTGCTGGGGGCCTGGGGACCCAGGCACTTGTATGCAGCCCCTGCTGCTGTGCAGCTGATGTTAGTGGTGACACCACTGATGGCTGGATCATCAATTCTGCTGTAGTTCCCAATGTCTCTTGTTGCAAGTTCCACCTGCCACTGCTGTTAGGGAGCAGCGTCCTTTTCCTGCTCCTACTACCTCTGCTCACAGTCACAATAGCAAGTGCATTAGGATCCACACCCTGGATCATGGTCACATGGGAGGGGGAAGGGGCTGTTCTGCTAGTTCCATTGCCTCCTGGGGATCCAGTCCACCCACCTTCACATGTATGGATTCATGGATCTCTGTGTCCTGTTGTGATGTTTAGGCAATCCTCCCTTGGTATGGCTGTCCAATTAGTTGTAACTTATAATGAAGAGGCAAAGGGAACAATTTACACCACTGTTATGCTGACATCACCTCCCTTTCTTTTCTTAATGATAATAAATTCTCATATTCTAATCTTGTAAAGTTATTCAACTTTCTTGTATTTATATTCAGTCTTCCAATTAGATTTCAAACAATAATCATAAAAACCATTTTAAACATTTATTTGTATATACAACACCTAATTTCAGTCCTTTGAAACCAATAACTCAATAAATTTAATTAACTCATGAGAAAGTCAACAAAAGCTGAAGTGGCTTTTTCCATCAGAGGTTATAAGGGTTTTTTTGTATTTTGTATTCAGAAAATGTGACCTTCCTTCATTTATAAATATTACTGGTAGATATTTATCCTATGTTTAGTTAGAGTCACCAAGACTAAAAAAAATAGTTAAGAGAAATCTAGAATGTACTTTCCGCTGTATATGTTTGATTTTTCAAATATATTTTTAAAATTATAGAGCTGATCTTTAAATTTTGTCCCAGGCCTAGTACCTGCTCAGCTTTTCTGCTTAAACTAATGCAAGGCCAGCTGGATATTTTATAAAGAACACCCTTACTGATAACGTGTAGGGTTTTCAAATATGATAGTCTTCTACCCCATGTCTGATAGCTAAAGCTTAGCAACACAGACAATGATCTTGAAGACTATTCACATAAAGAAGCTAGGACATTTATTTGTGTGCTGATTTTTATTTCCCTCCTTCTACTGACTTTTGGCTTTGTTTGTTCTTTTTCTAGTCCTTTTAGGAGTGGTATAGCATCACTTATTTGAGATTTTTGTTGTTTGTTGAGGTAGGCCAGTATTGCTACAAAGTTTCCTCTTAGTACCACTTTGGTCGCATCTCATAAGACTTAGTATCTTGTGTTTTCCTTTTCATTTCCTCTAGCCTTTTTAAAAATTTCTCCTTGCTCTAAAGCTAAAGGTTGTTAAGGAGTATGTTGTTTAGTCTCCACATATTTGTGACATCCCCAGCTTTTTTCTTGTAGCTGATTTCTAGTTTCATATCATTGTGGTCAGAAAAGATGCTTGGTAAGATTTCAAATTTCTTAAATTTATTAAGACTTGCCTTATTTCCAAAAATATGATGTATCTTTGAGAATGTTCCATATGCACTTGAGAAGAATGTATATCCTACTGTTTTTGGATGGAATGTTCTATATATGTCTATTAAGTCCATCTGGTCTGGTGTTTCATTTAAGGCCATTTTTCCCTTGTTGACTTTCTGTTGCATGATCTATCCATTCACATAAGTGAGATGTTGATGTCCCCTACAGTTATTGTGTTGCTGTCACTTTCTCCTTTTAGTTCTGTTAATGGCTGTTTTAAATCCTACTATTGAGTATTTATCCAAAGAACATGAAATCAACAATTCAAAGAGAGTTTTGCAGATCTATGTTCATTGTAGCATTGTTCACTGTTGCTAAGATGTGGAAGCAACCCAAGCGCTCATCAATGAGTGAATGGATAAAGAAGATATGGTGGAATACTAGTTACCATAAAAAAAGACAAAATCGTGTCATTTGCAAAAACATGGACGGAACTTGAGGGTATTATGCTAAGCAAAATAAGTCAGACAAAGACAAACATGATGATTTCACTCATATGTGGAAGATAAACAAACACATGGACAAGGGGAACAGATTAGTGGTTACCAGAGCGGTAAGGGTGGGGGAGGCCACTTTCCTCTTTTCTTTTTTCTTTCTCTTCTCTTCTCTTTTCTCCTCTCCCCTGCCCTCCCTTACCCTCTGCTCTTCCTTCCCCTTCCCTTTTCTCCACCTCCCCTGCCCCCTCTCATTCTCTTTCTTCTTTATTTTATTCATCAAATATTCATTAACACTTACTATATGTGGGGCCCTATACCAGACAATGGGAACACAATGTTAGACCTGACGGTTGAATAGAGAAGTGAATATTAATAAAATGATCACAAATTGTGAAGAGTTCTATAAAGGTGAAGAATAGAGAGATACAATAGTAGCTTCCAGAGACCCAGTCTGATCTGGAGTATTTGAGAACACGTCTCTAGCTTTAAACTTAGATCTGAGAGATAAGTTGAATTTAGTAACATTTCTTTTTGCTCTTTTCTGTTTCATTTCTGAGAGAGAAATCTCTCCATCTGCCAGCTGCTGACACATATGGCCCAATGTAACGTTTTGATACCTTCTCTCTTTCTATGCTAGAATTTGCTTAATAATCAATAAAGATTCCCTGAAACTAGGTTTTGCACGTGTATTTGATACTTAACAAGTGTAAAGATAGTATCACAGCAAAATTGAACTTTCTTCTCCCCTATTGACTGGTGCCCCCATAAACATATGTCTCCCCTGCCTTTCTTTTCCCTCTGATTTTCTCAAATTGCACAGCCCTTGGTCTGCTTCACTTGGTTTTGGGCTGGCCTCATCTGTAAACCCAGGCTAGATTCAATCTCTGTAGCTTCCTCATCCCTGTTTCTTCTTCCTGCTAATTTTTCACTAAGTGAAATACATCAAAAATCTTATTAAAGAAAATTTCTAATGTCATGGATATACTTACTAGATTCTAAGGCAGAAATTTATATTGTAATTATTTTTTTTAAAGATTGCCACCTGAGCTAACAACTGTTGCCAATCTTTTCTTCTGCTCTTTCTCCCCAAATACCCCCAGTACATAGTTGTATATTTTAGTTGTGCGTCTTTCTAGTTGTGGGTCTTTCTAGTTGTGGCATGTGGGACCTCACCCCAGCATGGCCTGATGAGTGGTGCCATGTCTGTGACCAGGATTCAAATCAGTGAAACCCTGAGCCACTGATGTGGAGAATGTGAACTTAATCACTTGGCCACGGGGCCTCCCTCAATCATATTTTTAATAGCAAGGTATGACTGAAATCAGTTTTACTTGATAAAGCTGAATACTGGAAAGGCTGCAGAGAAAATTGAAATTCTAATTCATTGTTACTGACACGGTAAAATTTGGAGGGTTTATTGGCAATGTCTATGAAAATTGTAAATGTACGTGCTCCTTGGCCCAGCAGATCCTCTTCCAGGACTTGTACAAGTTTTGTAAAGACTTATAATAAAAATTTAAAACAACCAAAAGATCCATCACTAGAGATTGGAGAAATAAATAGTTCAATCATACACGAAGAATCTTGCTGCCAATAAAAGCAATGAGATAAATCAGTATGGACTGACATGGAAAGGTGTTCTCAATATATTGTTATGGGGGAAAAAATCAAGCTATAGAACAATATAGGAGCATGATCTTATTTCTGAAAAAAATTACAAGTAGCAACTCTGAAAGAATAAGTGAATAGTAGTCATCTCTGGGTGGTAGGATATCTGGGTACACTCATTTCCCAATATGTCACCTCTGTAATCTTTGAACTTTCAAAACGTGCATGTATTATTTTGTTAAATAAGTAATCATGGCTGTATCATATTATTATATGTTAGTTTACAGTGGAGTTTTTCCCTCCTTTTCTCTTCCCTTTATTTGAGCAGTTTCTGTCCTTCATTTCCTGAAGGAATGTAACAGAAATTTTTTAAAAAAAGCCTTTCCAGTCTTTCTGGCTTTTATGTTCCAAAAGCATAAGCCCTCAGGGGGAGATAATTTATTATGTGCTTAAACAAAATGTTTTATTCAGCAGAAAGAAGAAGAAGAGTCTCCTCCAGACTAGGCAAAGATACCACTTTACTGAGGTGATGAGGGAGGGAAAGCAGGAGGCCATCAGAGGGAGACAGAGCTCTTTTAAGTTCATAGAGCAGAAATAACCCACATACTGTTCTCAGTAGCTGGCTGGCAGGGCAAGGAAGAGGGGTAGGAATAGGTAAGATTCCAGAAAATAGGTGTATCTACGCCAGGAGTTGCAGCTCAGAGGCCTACAGGGGCTAGAGAGGTGACATAAAGGAGGGAAGCACAACGGTTATAAAAGACTATGAGGAGTGGTGGGCCATGGCATCCTGGAGCAGCTCTTACTCAGGGTCTGCCTGTTGCTGCCCAACAGGAGTAGGGGCCCAGCGTTGCCAGATTTTTTGATATTTTTTTTCTTCTCTCCAAAGCCCCCCAGTATATAGTTGTGTATTCTAGTTGTAGGTCCTTCTTGGTTATTCTATGTGGGATACTGCCTCAGCATGGATTGATGAGTGGTTCCATGTCTGAGGCCTGGATCCGAACTGGTGGAACCTTGGGCCTCCAAAGTGGAGCACATGAACTTAACCACTTGGCCATGGAGCTGGCCCCTCTTTTGATTTTTTTACATCAAAGTTTAAGTTAAAAACTCTTAATTTTTAATTGGCTCAAATGTGCAGGTCAAACTAAGTGTACCTGTCTGAGTACATTTGGGGTGCTATAACAAAATATCCACTGGGTAGCTTATAAACAACAGAAGCAATTCCAGTTCTGTAGGCTGGGAAGTCTAAGGTGAAGGCACCAGAAGATTCAGTATTTGGTGAGGTCCAACTTCCTGGTTCATAGTCATCTTATCACTGTGTCCTCCCGTGGTGCAAGGGGTAAGGGAGCTCTCTGGGACCTCTTTTTTAAGGGCACTAATCCCATTCACAAGCATTCCACCCTCATGACCTAAGCACCTCCTAAAGGTCCCAGCTCCAAATCCCATCATTTGGAGGTTAGGATTTCAACATGTGAATTTGAGAGAGGAACATAAACATTCAGTCCACTGCCGTACCTATGGCCACACATGTGTGAACTGATCAAGGCAGAAGTGGCCACCTTATGAAAAAGTTCCTGTACTCCAAACATTGGCCAAGTAGCAGGATGTGTGAACATCTCTCTCCTGAGGTGGCAGTTAGACCAGGACCATATGCTCCTTCCCACCTCCAATGCCTTGCTTAAGACCCAGAACCATAGATGATGGATTAAAGAAGAAGAGAGATGAGGGGACAAGAAACCCAAGAGGACCTGATGTGATGCTTTTATCTGCTAGTATAGGTGAATGGAGACCCAGAGTCAGAAATGAAATTGAGTAAAGGAAAGAATCATTAATAATATAGATTATTTTTTTGTAAACCTTGTAGGAAAAACAGAGGTGCTCAGCCCAGCCCCCTGTGGAGTCAGTTTTTCTTAAGAACCACAGCCCTGGGGCTCTTTTTGCTGCCTGAACACTGCCATCATGGGTCACATGCATGCTTCTTGGAAGGGCTTGTTCCAGTAGGCTCTGCCCTTCCACCACAGCATCTCCACCTGGCTGAAGTTGATATATGATGACACAAAAGAGTAGATCTACAAACTAGCCAATAAGGGCCTGACCCCCTCACAAATTGATGTGGTACTGAGAAACTCACATGGCACTACACAAGTATGCTTTCTGATAGGCAATAAAATCTTCAGAATTCTTAGTTACAAAGGATTAAAGGTCTTAAGTCTTACTTAAGAAAGCTGTTGAAGTTTGAAAGCATCTTGAGAGGAACAGAAAGGATAAGGACGTTAAATTCCATCTGATTCTGATTGAGAACCATATTCACCAGTTGGCTAGATATTATAAGACTAGACAAGTTCTCTCCTTCACTTAGAAATATGAGTCATCAACAGCCTCTCCCTGGTTGCATAGATTTGTCTATGTACTCAAGCAATAAATCATTGTTTAACTAGAAAAATAAAAGAGAACCACAGCCCTGGGCTGGCTTTGGCTTTTTGCTCCCGCTATCTCTTCTTTCCCACCCACTCCAGATGTGGTTCTTTCTCTTCCTGCTCAGCCCATGCCAGGAAGCCTCAGTGCCCCATCGTCTGCCACTGTCATCAAGACACAAGAGAAAGTTAGGTCCATGTAAGTGGGGTTATTAGTGAGATTCAGAGGGGAGGACTTTTATTTCTGGGGTTGTGAGAAAAGTGAGTTTCTGGAATCCCCAACTGGAACCCAGAACAAAGAGATACAATGTAATAAGGAGGGTTTTGTTGCTTTGGTGCATTAAATAGTATAAACTGGCCATATTAAGACATGTCATGAGAGCTGGCCTGGAAAACTAAACCAGCTGTTGATTTACAAAATGAAATATTGGGGAGAGACATTTTGAATTCCACTACCCTACAATTAAATCTCAGGTTCTCTTCACCAGTGCCCTCTCTTCCATCCCTACTTTCCCTCCCTTATTTTGCCCACTGATTCTTAAGCTTCAGTTCATACCTATACACAGATGAGTTAAAACCTGGACTTCAAGTGCAACTTCTCCTCTGAGCACCAGACACACACTTTCTGCAGCCTGGGGCGTATATCAGCCTGAGCTGTCCAGAAGGTTCCAGACACTTATGGGAATTTTCATAAAGAACTCCCTGGAGATTAGGGGGTGAGAAAAAGGAGGGGAAATGAAACCAGGTACATGAGGGGTACTGTAGTTATTAAACCAATTTGCTGTTTTTCCTTTTTAGCTTGAGGGGTGACTTGGGGTCTGAGCTTGTTTTCCAGAGGATTTATGAGTTTGCTTTGCAGAAGAAAGAGAGTACCTTTGGGGAGGTTGTGATCACCTAATGGTAGGTCCTCAGCAGCCCTGGAAGTCCAGAAGTCAGATTGCCCAGGGACTAATTGGGAGTGACATGTGTTTCCCCAACTCTCCTCCTACCAAGTCCCTTAGCTCCATAAAATACCCCTGTTCCTGTTCTTAGGGAGGTGGATTTGAGGGAACCCAGGCTCCCATCTACTCTGTTTGACAATTTGAATAAATCTTTCTCCATTTCTAAGCACTGATGTCTCAGTGTGGGCTTCCTGTGCATCAGGCACACAAACTTGAGATTAAGAGGTTCGGTATCAATTTTGGCAAGCAATTCAGGAGTCTTGTGCCTGTGGCTGGATGGTCCTGGTGAGGGTTTCAGCAGTTGGTGGTCCCCAGAGGCTGTGGGTAAGTCTTCACCTGGGAGACTTCCCCTGCTGCTCCTCCCTTCTGGCTAGGGTGTCTGCTGCCCTAGGCACAATACTCCCTTGGAGTGGAGAAACACTTTGGACTTCAGTTTTTGTTTGTGGGTATGCTTTTGTCTTATATGTGAGTCTTGTCAGTTGAGTCGCCATGACATGTGCATTCATGAATTTTCTGCCTCTCCATTTGCATTTGGTGTGAGTGATTCATTGGAAAAGAAGGTCCCTCATTTGGGAGAGATCCAGGGGATTATTGGACTTCACCTTCTGTTTTTGTCCTGCAAGAGTCAGTTTTGCATTTTTTTGGTGAGTCAATACAACTCTCCCAGTCACCAATCTCTGTATCTCCATTTGCATTTTGAATGCATGAAAGCAGGGATCCTCATTTGGGAAAGATCTAGGAGATTGTTGGACTTCATCTTCTGTTTTTGACCTGCAGGAGTTGGATTTCTCTCTGTTTGGGTGTATCTGGCTTGTGCGTGTGTGTGTGTGTGTATGTGTGTGCGTAAGTTGGTTGATTTGATTGAAATGGGCATGTCCTCAGAGTTATTGGTAGTGGTGGTGGTCCAGAGGGGAATGTGGCATAGATTGGAAGGTGGCACAGAAGGCAGAATGGGGTGGCCCAGTGCTCCCTGCCCCATCATGGCAGCAGGAGTGGCCCCAACAGTAGTAGTGATGGTGGTGGTGGGAGCAGTGGCCTTAGGGCATGTGGGCTCCTCTATGCTAGGCCCAGGGGCCATGAGTAGAATGGCAGTGGCAGTGGTGGGAGAAGCTGGGCACCCAGTTGCTTTGCTGTGAGCTGGACACCAGGCTGGAGTCAGAAGAAATATTTCCTTGGGCCTAATGGGAAGGCTGTGCTGGGGACTAACCCTGAATAGAATCCCAATAACTCTGATGATCAAGAAAAGTTAGGATATTTTTGGAGTCTGCTTTTGAAAGCCACACAAGTAGTAAGCCAGCCACGTATTAACTGCTCTAAATTAGGAGAGGTCCAACAAGGCCCTGAGGACAATCTCTCTGCTTTTCTTCCCAGAGGCTATGGGACTGCCTTTGGCTATAAACCCTAAGGCCCAGGGCAGTACAGTTAATACCTATTGTTGGGGCCCAGGCCAGGCCACCCCAAAATATCCCACAATGACATATTGGCTATTTTGAATTGAAGTTACTTGTGTAGCTAAAAGGGCTTTCTGACCCTCCTGTCTCTGTTCCCCTGAAAGCAGAAAATGAATCTCCCATGTGAAGGGTGTTCTCCCTGCATCCTTATCACCAGAGCTAGGGGATTGAGGGCCAAGAAGCTGCATAAACAAACCTTGCTAATTTACTATCTCATCCTAAATTCCCCAATAATTACCTGCCCCACACCTAAGTTTCTTTGTCCTGCCAATTTTTCACAAATTTGCTTCTGGATGTAAAAGATACATATCCTGCCTGTTTTGTTCACTCTCTAAGCATTATTTCTTTATGGTCTCCAAAATGTATGTATTAAACTGGGTTTTTCTCCGGTTAATCTGGTCTTGTGTCAATTTTACTATTAGACCAGCCATCAGAACCTAAAAGGGAAGAAAGGGGATTCTCCCTGCCCTGACATTATTTCATATCTCAAAGTACTACAGATATATCCATTGGAATCTCCAAAAGTTGGCTATAGTTCCTGATGACATAAAAGAGGTATCAGGAAAAGGAGAGATCAAAAGATTTCTGGAGCCCTTTACTTGTGAAATAGGATCTAAACACAGAAGCATTCTTTTCTGTATGTACCAGACTGCCCTGTTCCTCCTCTAGGGAGGGACATGCTATCTAAGTTAGGGGCCCCAATAAGCTGGGAACAAGATAGAGATCCAAGCCCCTAAAAGTTGGGGAATTGAGCTCATGGCCCTATTGCAAGATACACCAGTACCTGAGAAAGAAGAGATTCCCCTATCACTGCCCCTGGTGAAACAATACCCCTTGACCCCAGAAGCCATAAGAGGACTCTTTCCTGTAATCAATAGGCTTTTAGAACAAGGATTGATCAGGCCAAGGAGATTCCCATGGAACACACCCATTTTACCCATTAAAAGGCTGGAAATGGGAATATAGATTTATTGAAGACATTACAGCTGTCAATGCTATACAGGGCTGGATTTAAAAGATGCTTTTGGATCCTCATCCTCCACCACCCCCAGGTGATGTCTGATCACACTTCCCTGCCTTCAGCAGGAATTTTGATAGGTTGGTGTGACTTTGTGATTTATAATCAGAACTATCTTCATTTCATTTGTGGCACAAAGCTCCTAAAACCCTTGTAATTTCTGATATAAGAGCCAAAAGGGCGTCTTTTTTATAACAATTACTTTTGTCCTCAGTTCCTGAAATAACTCCAGATTATAAAAGTGAAAACGGTGTCCTTTGTTATCCATAAGAATTCCCTTTCAATCACACCTCAATTTATGTAAATAAGGTGACTTTTGGAAAGCCTCTAAGGGTAGAGGCTCTATCCAGGGGAACTAATTGTGTGATTAGAGGGTTGGAACTTTCAGCCACATCCCCTTCCCTAAACCTACAAGGAGGGGAGAGGGGCTGAAGATTGAGTTCAATATGGGGTTCAGAGAGCTTCTGGGTTGTGAACACAGGGAGAATTGGGGAGAGCGGCATGCCCAGAGAGAGCTTGGGAGCTCCACATCATTCTCCCACGTGTCTTGCTCTATGCATACTCTCCATCTGGCTGCTAAGTAAAATGTTTTCCTGAGTTCTGTGAGGTGCTCTATCAAAATGGCTTAATCAAATCCAAAGGAGGGGAGCTGTGGGAACCTCTGGTCTGTGGCTGGTTGACCAGAAGCACAGGTGACAACCTGGACATGCAATTGGTATAAAAAATGGAAGGCAAAGGGTAATCTTGTGGGATCTGATGTTATCTCTAGATAGATAGAGTCACAAATATCTAAAAATACTGTTAACTATTTAGGGTCTGAATATGAGAAACCCAGAGAATCCTGTTCCCAGACAGGAGGGAAGCAGTCACTCAAGTTGTGACTCCTACTATCCATCGACAATTGCGTGGATTTTTCAGGAATGGCAGACTTCTGTCGAATTTGGATACTCAACTTCAGATTAATTTTAAAACCTCTATTTGAGGCCTTAAAGGGAAGATACCTCAAGCTTTTGATGTGGACACAAGAGTGCCAGAATGTGTTCAATCAAGTTAAAGAAAAATTATTAACTGCCCCAGCCTTGGGACTCCCAGATTTGAGAAATCCCTTTGATCTCTTTGTAAAGGAAATCAGGGCCTTAGTCTGGGAGTCCTGGCCCAGAACCTCAGGCCCAGCAGGATGCCCATGGCCTATTTTACTAAGCAGTTGGATCAGTCAAAGTTTAGCCACCTTGCTTCTGAGCCATTGCCACCGCCCGTGACATACTACAAGAAGCTGAAAAGTTCACATTGGAGCAGCCCACCATGGTGCACACTCCCCACTGTGTCCTCCCTTTATTAGAACAGAAAAGAGGATATCGGCTAACCTCAAGATCAGTCTATTTTATTAGACAAGCCAGAGATAAATTTAAAGGCTATTTCTACCTTAAACCCTGCAGCCCTTCTACCTACCAAGTCAAATAGACTCCCTTTCATGATTGTCTTCAGACCATTGAACAGGCGTTCTCAAGCCAACCTGATTTGACTGATCAACTGTTGGAGCAGCCAGACTTGGAACTGTTCACTGATGGAAGCAGCTTCATGGATCAGGGGCAATGTTGAGCAGGTTATGCAGTTGTCACCCTACAGGACACCATGGAAGCAAAGGCTCTACCTCCAGATATTTCAGCTGAAAAGGCTGAGTTTACAGCCCTAACTAGGGCTCTTCAAATAGTTAAAGACAAAAGAGTACAGACCCGAAATATGCCATTTTAGTGGTCCATGCCCCTGGGGTCATATGGAAAGATAGGGGACTCTTGACTGCTATAAGTTGGGACACAAAATATTCCCAGGAAATATTGACCTTATTAGAGGCCATTAATTACTCATGGCAGTAGCCATCATACACAGCCCTCAACATCAGAAAGGGAAACCTTTGGAAACCAGAGGCAATCAACTGGCTGATCAGGCAGTGAAGACTGCTGCTAGGACTGAGTTTCAAGGCAATATTGGTTCCCTTAGTTCTCCAAGTTGACTTTGCTATATTCCAGCCTAGCTACACACAGATATATTTAGACAGAGCCAGAGAATGGAGATTTGACTCTTCTTCTCTGGAGCATCCAGGCTGGAAATCAGTAACTCAGTACTCAGTAAATCAGTAACTCAGAAGGACTCATCCTGGTACCTGAAGCCCTTCTGGGAGAAATTGTTAATCAAATCCATCAGAGCACTCATTATGGGAAAGTTATGCCACCTTGAAATGGGTCTAAAGCTATTTAATTTGTCCTAATTTGCAATGGACCACTAAGAAAGTCACCAAAAATGTGTGCTCTGTGCCAAAAACAATCCCAGGACAGGGTCACCCTTCTTGAACAAGGGGGTTCAACATCAAAGAGCAGTCCCCTGTGAGGACTGGAAAGTGGACTTTAATATAATGCTTGGAGCCTCTGGGAATGTCAAGTAACTCATAGATACCTTCACAGGGTGCGCTGAAGCTTTCCCTTCCAGAACAGAGAAGGCTGCCAAAGTGACCAAAGTTTTGTTAAAGGGGATCATTCCCAGGAACAGAATTCCACTGTTGACCCAGAGAGACAACAGAGGCACATTTATCTCCCAAATAATCCAGGAAGCATCAAATCCTTGGTGGATCACTTGGAAATTCCACAACTCACGGTGGCCTGAGTTGTCAGGAAAGAAAAGATGAACCACATAATAAAGAAGATGATTGTGAAAATCTGTCAGGAAACTAATTTAACTTGGGAAAGTTTTTGTTAAAACCATTTCAAACTTTTCACTCCAGCTTGGACAGAATGTCTATAACATTCATTCAAAGAAAGAACAAAGGGTAGAAACACTCTTCCTCCTATGTCTTTAGGAACATCTTTATGACATGCATGCAGTAAAGAGTGCTGTGTGAAAAACGTTCTTTAAGAGATTCCTAAAGATCTAGAAAGAAGAGTCTTTCTTGCCTCCGTTATCTCAAGGGATGGATGTAATAAATATTCTGTCCTAGCTGTAGTCAAATGTTTGAAACTTCTGACACAAAATGTGCCTTTTGAGAAAAGTGTGAGCTGAGGTCTGTGAGAGAACACCTTCGCTGTATGTGGGTGAGCACTTGGCTGAAGACCGTGAAGTACAATATTGAATGACTTCTGTGAAGATCTTCATGATAAGCCAGAAGCAAGAGTGTTTCTCCTCCGTGTGATCTCATGGAATGGAAAAGAGAGATATTCTCTCTTGGCTGTAGTGAAGTTTGAAATCTTGCACAGGACGAGGTTCCCAAGCAGCACTTATACATTACATTCAGACAGAGCATTCTTATTGCATTTAGGGGAGATTCTGCCTGTATGCCATCAAGTGCAGTTTGTTAAAAATGATCTCCGGAAATGTTCCTCAAGATGTAGAACCAGGCTTGTTTCTACCCTGTGCTGGTTCTTGGAATGTATCTTAGAGGATTTCCATCCTAGCTGTACTGAAAAGACTACAATCTTTGAAATGAATATGTTACTAAGAGGCGAGTTTTAGCCTGGGATAAGAGAGCAAACCTTGCATGTGACTTAGTGTCTGAGTGTATGCCATAATGAGCACTGTTTGAAAACTGTTTTTTAAGAGGTTCTTAAAGAACAAGAAGGAAGAGTGTTTTTTGCCTCTGTTATCTCAAGGGATGGATATAATAGATATTCTGTCCCAGCTGCAGTCAAATGTTTGAACCCTCTGACACAAAATGGGATTTTACAGATAGGTGATTGCTAAGTGCTGTGAGAGAATTACTTCAATGTGTGCATGTGAGCACTTGGTTGAAGGAAGTAAAGTGCGATATTGCATGAGTTATGCAAGATCTTCAGAAAGAGCCAGAAGAAAAAGTGTTTCTCCTCCTTGTGAGCTCATGGCAGGGATATTCTGCCATGCTCAAGACATGCCAATATCAAGACAGATATTCTGTCTCAGCTCTAGTGAAGTTTGAAATCTCAGATAGGGCAATGTTCCCCAGCAGCTACTTATGTGCTATGTTCAGAGAGAGCATTCTTATTGTGTGATAGGGAGCTTGTGTCAGTATGTCCTCAAGTGCAGTTTGTTAAAAATGTTCTCCTGAGATGTTCCTAAAGATGTAGAAGCTAGAGCTTTCTTACCCAGTATTCATTCCTTGAATGGGTGTTATAGGCATTCTTTCCAAGCTGTACTGAAAATATTGAAATATCCGAAAGAACATGTTCCTAGCAGTGACTTAAAAGCTGGAGTGAGACAGTGTACATCATTACAGGTGAGTGAGGGGTTGACTGAATGCTATAAACAGCACTGGTTGAAAACTGTTCTTTAAGAGTGTCTTAAAGACCTATATGGGAGAGTGTTTCTTGCCTTTGTTATCTCGAGGGATGGATGTAATAGATATTCTGTCCTAGATGCAGTCAAATGTTTGAAACCTCTGACAGAAAATCTGCCTTTCGAGATAGGTGCTTGCTGAGTGCCGTGGGAGAATTCTTTCCGTTTCTGCAGGTGAGCACTCAATCAAAGGAAGAAAAGTGCAATATTGCATGAGTTATACAAGATCTTCACAAAGAGCCAGAGCAAGAGTGTTTCTCCTCCTTGTTATCGCATGACAAGGAAGTGATATATATTCTGTCTTGGCTCTAGGAAACTTTGAAGTGTCACCTTGAACCAGCTTCCCTAGCAACCATTTATGCACTGTGTTCAGACAGAGCATTCTTACATTTGTTGAGGGAGGCTCTGTCTCTATGTCATCAAGTGCAGTTTGTTAACGGTGTTCTCCAAATATCTTCCTAAAGACATAGAAGCAAGTGTTACTACCCTCGTTCATTCTTTGAATGTAGGTTCTACTTATACTGTCCTAGCTGTAGTGAAAATTTGAAATCCCTTAAACCACAATGTGACTAAGAGGGGAGTATAACCTGGGCTAAGGGAGAGCTTTTTTTATTGCACATGAGTGAGAGGCTCTCTGTCTTCCCCAAAGAGAGCTGTTGGGAGAATGTTACTCCAGTTCCTTTCAGCACACATTTTAAATGTGTTGCATCATTCCTTTGATCTCTGGTCAGTGACGCATGCACTGTAAAGGCTGAGGTAATACATCCTTTGGGAATTTTTTACAAATGCCTGGGAGAGTTCATTAAATGGAGTTTACATTAATAACTCTTTTTGAGGGAAAATAAAATTTAAAAACCCAGTTTCTCCTTTTAATACTGTTGACTTAAAGTCTTTCTGCCTGATTTGGAGAAATGAGAGCCTCCACATACACTTCCAAAATGTCTCTGAAATTATGCTACAGCTAGTGCTTCCTTATCTGCACACACATTTAAAAGTTTATGAGATTTTTGAATTTAGGGAGGCACGTTATGGCTATTTAAAAATTAAACTGCTGATTTTGATGGGGTACATACTCCTCTTCATAAACACATCACTTTTCCGTGTAATCAAATATCACATTTCACAGATACATGATCAAAATTTTAACTGTTATGGCAAAATGTATCTACATTATTGATTTCTTTATACTACCTGTCATGTTACATATGATGTCTGTTGTCATCATTACTGTTTACACCTCACTGAAATTACCTCACTCCCCCTTTCCTCCTGCCCCCCATGGCTCTTGTCAATTCTGTATTCTTTCCTTTGCTCTCAGACTATCAGCTGTCATTTGTTGTTGTTAATAACATTTGAGAGTCACTATGTCTTAATCTACCAATTTTATTCTATTTTTTGATTGTTGAGAAAACAGAATGTTAAACCATATGAAAAGTGGTGAAACCATATGAAAATTTAGTAATTGTTTAATGTGTTTCAGTGAGATGTTTCACACATGGCTGTTCCGGGATGGATTCCATCACTGGTCAGATGCCTCCTTACTTACTCGTGTGTGTCTATGTCTGAATAACTTAAGTATTGAAATAAACTCCCAATACAATGATTCCGTATTCCACATAAACAAACAAAATAATAATTCATCTCCCAAATTTGAAGACTCTAATTTATCATTTAGTTTGTATTATGCGTTTTGAGTTTACTGCTTTCCTAATTGTTGGAACAATTGACTGCCTGAAACCATCCAGGTTTGTTTTCATTGTAACTTGCATATATTTGTCATGAAAAATGTTTTCTATGCATGACTCTCAGGAGTCATGCATTTTTTACATCTTTGTTCCTCAGACTATAGATCAGTGGAAGCATTGGAAGGAAAATGGTATAGAACACAGATGCCACCTGTGCCTGGGTCAGGGATGATGTTATCAGGCTTCAAATATGTGAAAATCAGGGACTCAAAGAAGACAGTTAACACCCATGAGGTGAGGCACACAGGTGGAAAAGGCTTTTAGTCTGCCTACTGCAGACTGCATCCTGAGGATGGCTGAGATGATGGCAGTGTAAGTGACAGTGATGATGCGGAAACAATTACAAAGAGTGAACCCAGCCAGAATGAAGATCACTATTTCTATGCTGAATGTATCTAGACAGGACAGTGCCAAAAGAGCTGTAGTGTCACAGAAAAAATGACTGATGCTGGAATCACAGAATGCCAAACTGCTTATCACAGAGAAGGATATCAGAGAATTTGTGAAGCCTATGGTGTATGGCATAACTCCCAGTCAGTTACACACTTTCTGGGACTTAGCCATCAGACACAAGGGATTGCAGATTGCTACATAGCTATCATAGGCCATTGATCCCTAAAGAAAACATCAACTACAAAACAGACCCACAAAAAAGTACATTTGAATAAAGCAGCTGACAAAGGAGATGGTTTTCTCTTCATATTGGAAATTTACCAGGGCCTGGGGTTTTACAGTAGAGGAATAAAATATCTCAATGATGCTAAATGGCTAGAAGTACTTAGATGTGTAAAGTTGAGTGTCAATTCTGGTTAACATGATTAGTCCAAGGTTCCTCAAAACAGTGAACAAATAAAGAGTAACATCAAGAAAAGGCTGACTCGTAGTTCAGGGTGATTTGTAAGTCCAGAGAGGATGAAGAGAATCCTCTCAGTGAAACTGCTCTCAGCCATTTTTATCAATTCAGGCCTTTGACTTACCCGCTGAATAACAATAATTAAAGTTAGAGAAGGATTCATATCTAAAGAGCTGATACTCAAAGGTGACTTAGACTGCAATAATGGGAGAGTAACAGATGGAAAGCAAATATTTAATGACTTCAACTTAATTGAGAATTTATACAGGATTTTTATTTTTTATAGAAGTGAGAGACGTGAAAAATTTCAAAGTTCACAGTTGTGTGGAGCTGGTAGCACCATAACAGATATTTATCTGGAATGATTTCGAAGTGATTCCTCCTGAAATGTACCATCCTCTACCCCAGTACATCACTGGGCCTGAAATCATACACTTAGAAATTTATCTACTGGAATTAATTAGGTACCCTTAGAAAATAGGTCACTTAGGAAAGGAGGTTCCATAATTTGGGAATTTAATGATACTTTTGCGTGACAGTCTTAGTTTTTCAACACATAACTACTTTACAAGGTTGTTTTAGGAACTTAAGAAGATCTTAGATGAACACAGTTCATAGTTCTTTAGACTCAAAAAGGCTTTGTTAAATTTTGTAAAATGTACATATGTGTGTATATATGTGAAAGAAGCATCCTGCTTATGTTACATGTTAATGCTAAAATTCATTATATATTTTTTCTATCATGTACTCTTTCTTTCTATTCATGAGCTAAGACCAAATGAGGAATTTAATCTATGACACAGCCAAATTGTTTTTTGTGTGTGGTTAGTGAATGTGTTTGTTTCCAACAAAAAGTAAATGGTTATCTGTGACATCAGGTGATAGAGCCAATTCATTGCCAAACAGTAGTTTTCGAGTCAAGCCTATACACAGTAAAATGAATATGATTTGTTATATTTAAAATAAAGAACTAAAATCTAAGGTGATCTTACTAGAAATTAGAGAATTTATTTGCCTAATTCAATTGACATAAGTATGTGGTAAATAACTAAATATGAAACTAGCATGATATGAATCCACATTTGTTTCAGACATTTAACACTCTACTTGAGGAACCCAAAGGTACTTGATGCTATACTGAGAATACTTAATCATTCAGTGTCTCTGGTGTTCACAAGTGTTTCTATTCATTTATCCATTCATTTGTTTAACAAACATTTAGTCGATGAAGGCATTGTATCTTGCCTGTAATTAAAAGCACTTTTCTTAAGGCTTACCAGAAGATACAGGCATGTAAAAAGGAAAAGTTTCTCAGTGTGAGAAACACATCCATAGAGAATTACTGGAAGAAGAGGATGATAAAATTAGACTTACCTGGGATTTAGTCATCCAAAGAAAATCCCCTTCTTTTTCAGATCTTTCTCATCTATTTTCAAGTTGATGATCAGACAACAAGAGGAGAAAACACTGCAATAATCACCAAACTCACCATTAATTTTTGGCATATAATTATATTTGCCTGATTTATAATTCTGAATCTTATGAATTGTCAATATAATGGCTCGAAATTTATTGTTGCTGCTGCTGCTTCTGCTGTTGGCACAGAGCTCTATTTCTTATATAATGGATCCCTATTAATATCATGAAGTTGATGAAAAAAATATCGATGGTTTTGATGACAGCTCTGGGTATTGTGTATATTACATTCCATTAATAGGATAAAAATAAGAGCCAAATTAACAAAGTAATAGTTTGTTTACATTCTTGAGAATTAAAATAGAATTTTTTAGCTCAAACCTAGATTTCTATTCGGGATTAGTTTTGTTCTCAGTGTGTTTCTGAAGCTGTCATAGACAAAGAATTGTCTTCTGAAATCTATTGTGCTCAACAGTCTTCTTATACCAACATCTCTTCCTCAAACTCTCAAACTTATATCAATAAATTTGTTAATTAATGTCTTGGATCCCTTGACATTTGTGTCTTAGTTGTACCTCAAGGACTATTCTTAATTTGCTTAGGCTACATCTGCAGCGGGAACCTGCAGACATACATATTCCTTACTTTTGTGGATTTCAGTTTAAATGGCCATAGACATACTGAAATGTAATGGATATAGTATTAAAAATCATTTTTATTTTGATATTATTAGTGTATATACACAGACTTATATATATAACCTTTATGTATAAATAAAAAACCCTTTATAAAACCTTACGAAATTATGAGGCACATGATGTTGGAGCACCCTCCCAGCAAAACAAGTGAGATTTCGTATCTACTGATTTAATAGTGTTAATACACAGTGAAATTATGTTACCATCCAAGTCAACAAATTGTGTGTATTTATCTTTAATGCAGGCATTCAGTGATTTTCGATTGACTATGCTCAATGGTACATACACAAAATCATTGGCTGGAAAAAGAACAAGAAACCTTAAGGAAAAATGAGACTCAGGCTCTCAGTTTCATGCTGAACTGATGGGTCAGTACTTCTAAAAAGTCGGCTAGGAGTATTATTCCATTTGTTTGTTTGTTTGTTTTAAACAACTTCCTAGGCCACATCCTATAAAGATTCTAAGTTAGTAGGTCTGAGATTGACCCACAAAAATGAATTTTTCAAAATGCCTCAGGTCCATGGATCATTGAGAAACACTTTGACAAACACTAGTTTAGAAGGATCTCACAGACTTGTCGAATTAAATTATTTCTCTACTGTGATTGTTGCATTCTCTTATTTTAATTACCTTTAAAAGAGATTTAGTATTACAGCGGTGAAACAAGACAGTGTTCATTGGGGAAGAAAAAATACATCTCTTATTCTGCTTGTCACATTAGAGATTTAAAAAAGGAATAAAATCTATTATAGATGTGCCATATCACTTATTAATGATCAACATATTCAGATAACAGGACAAAAGAAACAGTAGTACATTTTTTCCCCTGTACTATGTATCTTGAGAAAATAAAACTTTGAAAGAATTGGGCTGTATACCTGAAATCTCAAATTCCCGTCCATTCTCTTACTTATTCTTTCAACACATGTTTATTAACCATCTTTTCAATGACAGATACTATGCTTTGTGTGGGACTATGAAGATGAGAATGATACTGTCTCTTCTTTCATATTACTTAGAGTTAATGGCCTCTTTCAAGACTCAAAATTTGTCTTTCTTTAGTATTCTTATATTTGGTGAGCTAATAGGTACAGTGGCAACCAATATATAATTAGCATAAGATCTGTGGTTGACCATGCTCTAAGATCAATGGACAGTTAATAAATGCTTGCTCAATTGAATTCATATTCGCTTATAAACTTACTTTTGCTAATCAGCTATATTTAACTTTTTATTTAGATGTTTTTAGACTTAACAGAGTTTCTATATGTACTTCACTCAGCTTCATGAATATTAATATCTTATGTAATCACAATACAATTATTAACACTAAGAAATTTACACTGATACAATAATATTAACTAATCTACAAATTTTCCTCAATTTCACCAGTTTTTCCGAAAGTCCTTTTTCTGTTCCAGTATCCAATCCGGAATATCATGCTGCAATGAGTGTCATGATGTCTCCTGAGTCTCCAGAAATCTGAGACTGCCTAATTTTTCTTCTTTTTCTTTCACCACCATGATTCTTTTCAAGATTATTGGTCAAATATTG
Source organism: Equus asinus (assembly GCF_041296235.1). Taxonomy (NCBI): domain Eukaryota; kingdom Metazoa; phylum Chordata; class Mammalia; order Perissodactyla; family Equidae; genus Equus; species Equus asinus. The sequence goes on along the minus strand of NC_091811.1, from coordinate 11,083,403 downwards.
TGTAGAAAGTCCCACAATTTAAGTTTGCCTGATGTTTTCTCCTGATTAAATTGAGATTATTCATTATGAGGAAAAGTACCAGAGAGGTGATATGTATGCCCTGTTCGTCTAATCAGAGGATACATGATGTTGATAATTGATATTACTAGTGATGTTGAACTTGGTGACTTAAAGTAGTGTCTGCCAGACTTCTTCACTGCAAAGTTATGATTCTTTTCTCTGTAATTTATATATATACTTATATGTATAAGTATACGTGTATATTTGGATAAGATAATTTAGATCATGTAAATATTCCATTTGCACTTTTGATATCCTATTAATATGTTGCCTCTATGAATCATTACTGTGTTGTTTTGGTAGCAAATTTTCATTATTTAAAAAATATTTTTAGTTTATGTTTTTATTTTTTATCATTTTAGTTGCAGTAACATTGGATTGTAACATTATATAGCTTTCAGATGTACATCGTGATATATTTCAAATTCTGTGTCGATTGCATCATGTTCAACACACAAAAACGAATTATAATACATCCCCTCACATGTGAACCTAATCACCCCTTTTGCCCTGCTCCAGCCCCGATTCCCCTCTGCTAACCACCAATCCAATCTCTGTTGCTAGGTAATTGTTTGTCGTTATTTTTGTCTTCTGAGTGAGATCATACGGTATTTGACTTTCTCCCTCTGACTAATTTCACTCAGCATAATACCCTCAAGGACCATCCATGTTGTCACAAATGGCCGGATTTCATCATTTCTTATGGCTGAGTAGTATTCCGTTGTGTATACATACCACATCTTCTTTATCCATTTGTCCCTTGATGGGCACCTAGGTGGCTTCCATGTCTTGGCTATTGTGTATAATGCTGCAACGAACATAGGAGTGCATATATCTTTATGCCGTTGTGCTTTCAAGTTCTTTGGATAAATACCCAGCAGTGGGATAGTTGGATCATATGGTAGATCTATTTTTAATTTTTGCAAGATACTCCATACTGCTTTCCATAGTGGCTGCACCAGTTTGCACTCCCACCAGCAGTGTACGAGGATGCCCTTCTCTCCACATCCACTCCAACATTTGTTGTTTCCTGTCTTGTTATTAATAGCCATTCTGACCGGAGTGAGGTGATACCTCATTGTAGTTTTGATTTACACTTCCTTGATAGCTAATGATGTTGAACATCTTTTCATCTGCCTGTTGGCCATCCGTATATCTTCTTTGGAGAAATCTCTGTTCAGATCTTTTGCCCGTTTTTTAATTGGGTTGTTGGTTTTTTTGTTGTTGAAGTGTATGAGTCCTTTGTATATTTGGGATATTAACCCCTTATCTAACATATGGTTTGCAAATATCTTCTCCCAATTGTTAGGTTGTCTTTACATTTTGTTCATGGTTTCCTTTGCTGTGCAGAAGCTTTTTAGTTTGATGTAGTCCCATTTGTCTATTTTTTCTTTTGTTTCCCTTGCCCAGTCAGACATGGTATTTGAAAATATGTCCGTAAGACTGACGTCAAAGAACGTAGTGTCTATGTTTTCTTCTAGAAGTTTCAAGGTTTCGGGTCTTACATTCAAGTCTTTAATCCATTTTGAGTTGATTTTTGTGCATGGTGTAAGGTAATGCTCTACTTTCATTCTTTTGCATGTGGCTGTCCAGTTTTCCCAACACCATTTATTGAAGAGACTCTCCTTTCTCCATCGTATGCTCTTGGCTCCCTTGTTGAATATTAGCTGTCCATAAATGTGTGGGTTTATTTCTGGGCTCTCAATTCTGTTCCATTGATCTGAGTGTCTATTTTTGTGCCAGTACCATGCTGTTTTGGTTACCATGGCTTTGTAGTATATTTTGAAATCAGGGAGTGTGATACCTCCACCTTTGTTCTTTTCACAGGAATCGTTTGTCTATTCAGGGTCTTTTGTTGTTCCATATAAATTTTAGGCTTCTTTGTTCTATTTCTGTGAAAAATGTTGGAACTTTGATTGGGATTGTGTTGAATCTATAGATTGCTTTAGGAAGTGTGGACATTTTAACGATGTTGATTCTTCAAATCCAAGAGCACGGAATATCTTTCCATTTCTTTGTGTCTTCTTCAATTTCTCTCAACAATGTTTTATAGTTTTCAGTGTACAGATCTTTCACCTCTTTGGTTAAGTTTATTCCTAGGCATTTTGTTCTTTTTGTTGCAATTGTAAATGGGATTGCATTCTTAATTTCTCTTTCTGCTACTTCGTTGTTAGTGTATAGAAACGCAACGAATTTTTGTACATTGATTTCATATCCCGTGACTTGACTGTATTCCTTTATTGGTTCTAAAAGGTTTTTAGTGGATTCTTTAGGATTTTCTAGATATAAAATCACGTCGTCTGCAAAGAGTGACAGTTTCACTTCTTCTTTTCCAATGTGGGTCCCTTTTATTTCTCTTTCTTGCCTGATTGCTCTGGCTAGGACTTCCAATACTATGCTAAATGAGAGTGGTGACAGTGGGCATCCTCGTATGGTTCCTGTTCTTAAAGGGATGGCTTTCAGTTTTTCTCCATTGAGAATGATATTTACTCTGGGCTTTTCAAATATGGCTTTATTGTTTTGAGGTATTTTCCTTCTATACCCATTTTATTTAGAGTTTTTGTCATAAATGGATGCTTTATCTTGTCCAATGCTTTCTCTGCATCTATTGAGATGATCATGTGATTTTATTCTTCATTTTGTTAATGTGGTGTATCACGTTAATAGATTTGCAGATGTTGAACCATCCCTGCATCCCTGGAATGAAACCCGCTTGATCATGATGTATGATCTTTTTAATGTACTGTATTCGATTTGCTAGTATTTTATTGAGGATTTTTGCATTGATGTTCACCAGTGATACTGGCCTGTAATTTTCCTTTTTTGTGTTGTCCTTTTCCGGTTTTGGTGTCAGGATAATGTTGGCTTCATTGAATGAGTTAGGAAGCCTTCCCTCCTCTTCAATTTTCTAGAAGAGTTTGAGAAGGATAGGTACTAAGTCTTCTTTGAATGTTTGATAGAATTCACCAGGGAAGCCATCTGGTTCTGGGAGGTTTTTGATTGCTGTTTCGATCTCCTTACTGGTGATTGGTTATTCAAATTGTCTACTTCTTCTTGGTCCAGTTTTGGAAGGTTGTATGTTTCTAAGAATTTATCCATTTCTTCTAGATTATCCAATTTGTTGGCATATAGCTTTTCATAGTATTCTCTTATTATCTTTTGTATTTCTGAGGTGTCTGTTGTAATCTCTCCTCTTTCATTTCCAATTTTATTTATTTGAGCCTTCTCTCTTTTTTTCTTGGTGAGTCTAGTTAAGGGTTTGTCAGTTTTGTTTATCTTTTCAAAGAACCAGCTCTTGGTTTCATTATTTCTTTCTATTTTTTTTAGTCTATTTCATTTATTTCTGCTCTAATTTTTTTTTTTATCACTTTCTTCCTTCTGCTGATTTTGGGCTTTGTTTGTTGTTCTTTTCCAGTACCTTTAGATGCGCTTTTAGATTGTCTATTTGGAATTTTTCTTCTTTGTTGAGGTAGGCCTGAATTGCTATAAGCTTCTGTCTTAGAAGTGCTTTACCTCTATCCCACAGATTTGTCATGTTGTATTTTCATTTTCATTTCTCTCCAGGAATTTTTTGATTTCTCCTTTGATTTCTTCATTGACTCAATTGTTGTTCAGTAGCATTTTGTTTAATCTCCACATTTTTTCGGCTTTTCTGGTTTTCTTCCTGTAGTTGATTTCTAGTTTCATACATTTGTGGTCAGAAAAGATGCATGGTATTATTTCGATCTTCTTAAATTTATTGAGACTTGTTTTGTGGCCTAATATGTGATCAATCCTGGAGAATGTTCCATGTGCATTTGAAAAGAATGTGTATTCTGTGGTTTTGGGGTGGAATGTTCTATATATATGTACTATGTCCATCTGGCCTAATGTGTCATTTAAGGCCAGGGTTTCCTTATTGATCTTCTGTTTGGATGACCTATCCATTGGTGTAAGTGGAGTGTTAAAGTTTCCTACTGTTATTGTGTTACTGTCTGTTTCTCCTTTTATGTCTGTTAATAATTGCTTTATATATTTAGGTGTTCCTATGTTGGGTGCATAGATATTTACAAGTGTTATATTTTTTTGTTGGAGTGTTCCCTTTATCTTCATGTAGTGTCCATCTTTGTCTCTTGTTACAGGTTTTCTTTTAAAATCTATTTTGTCAGATACAAGTATTGGGTAGCAAGTTTTCCTTTTCCTTATTATCTCAACATATTTAAATTGAAAGTATTCTTCAAGGAAGAGTCGTTCTTTCTTCCCTATGTGTTCATTATTTAGTTGTACCAATATGTACTTATTGATAATTATTTTGTCCTTTGGGTTATTATCCAATGCTACTATCATTTATTTTGTTGTCCAAATTGTTCTAGCTTTGCTAATGGAACCGTCATTGAATTAGATTCTGTGTGCTTTTCTGTTTGGACACACTCATTTTTTTTTCTTTTCTTCACTTCTTGCATTCTAGCAGCCCAAGCTCATGTTATATTTTCCTAGACTTGGCTCTAGAAACGAGCACTCCTCCAAGTATTGCTGCTATCTTTTATGGGAGGGTGGTACCTGGGAACCAGCATCTGGATGACATGTTCTATCTTTACGTGTGCACTTATATTTTTCCCTTAAGAATTTATGACACATATTTTCAACACTTTTAAATGTCCAAGTCATTGTAATTATAACTTTTAAAATCAAAACTCTATGCTATGGTTGAAAATGTTTAGATTTGGGAACCATAAGTCTGAGTTTGTGTCCAGAAATATAATTTACTGGCTTTATGATCATGTGAAAATTTCTTAATCTCTTTGATTCTCGGTGTCCGGGTCTACAAAGTGACAATGGTAGTAACTGCCTCGAGTATTTGTGATGAGTAAATTAAATAATAGTCGTAAAATATCTTGCATGATATTGAGGACATAGTATGCATTCAATCAATATTTGTTATGTTAATATAAATGACTTTATATCTGTAAATAGACATTTATTAAACTATTTCCTTCCCTATTTGGCTCTTACATTAATTATGATTTTTCTTTGTTTATTTTTTCAAAAATTAATGCAGAAGACACATTGATTTGTTTACTTTAGATAAATCACCAGTAGTGTTTTAGGGCCCAAACTACAACTTTAGGCTCCATATTAGCATGAGGGATCCTAGAGTGGTCTGACAAATTTCAATTTCCATGAGCATTATTTCTGACCGTAGGTTTCATCATAACCTTGCCTACATTGACCATTTACATCTTATCAAGCTCCATATTTAATAGAGCTTGATAAATCAAAGATTATCTTATTAGGTATTTGTTTCATTACTATGCATGGGAAACTGCCTCATATGTTTGTTTATGATTTATATACCCATCGCTTTAAATATTATGGAAAACCTGATTCCAGTAAATGGCTGGGTTTTTTTTTTTACTGCAATAGATGGAAAAACATAATTTTTTGATTATCTTTATTATTTATTTACTCTTCAGCATCAAATATGCTACTGCATGATAAGTAAGAAAATCCTATGAAATAATTAACTCATCAATTTATTAAGCAAGTATTATGCACCTACTATGTGATAATCACCTTCCCTGTAATCCTGGAACTATGAAGTTGAATAAGATGTGGTCTTTTCCTTACAGGAATAAACAATCCAGAAGAGAAATTAGAAGTGAAAACAACAATTTACTATCCAATGACCAGCCTCCAGAGTCATATAAAGTCAATGTCCAGAATCAAAGATTCCCTTGAGGAAGGGAGGAGGTTTAGGAAATGACTGGTCAGCCCAGTCCCTCTGGTATTGGATAAAATCACAAGAATTTGGAGATGAGCTCCTGCATCCTCGTTCTGAGTCCTTGTCTTGAGACACCAAGCGTAAAGTGGACATGGCGTGTGTTGGGGCTTATGTTGGAGGTCTATTTTCTTCAGTGCATATGGTTCCTCTTCTGTATGGGGACTAAGTCTTATGACCTGATCACTAGTGTGGCAGTTGCTATAAAGGTGTCTGTGTCCTGCTTGCAGATTCTCCATGAGGAGATTGTCCATGTGGCCTTAGATCTTCACAGCATGTTGGCTGGATTTTAAGAGCAGCTTCCTGAGAGTAGCTTATGCTCAGAAGTCAAATAACATCATTTCCACTCTATTCTATTCATTGAAATAGACACATCCCTGCCTGGATTCAAGGTGAGGGAACGTAAATCTCATGCCTTTATGGGAAGTGTGTCCAAAACGTCGTAACCAATTTTTAAAGCCACCATGAATTAGATACGAGAATTGATTCATCCAATCTATTGTGGATGGATATTTGAGTAATTTCTACCATGGAGGAATGATGGACATTACTGTTGTACTCATTCTTGGTCCATTCTCTTGGTTCAAAAATGTTTGCATTTTAGTGGAGTGTATATCTAAGCGAATTGCTGGTCACTTTGCCTATGTATCTGCAGCTTTAATACATAGATCCTGCCAAACAGTTTTCCAAAGTGGCTGTATGAATTCATACTCCTAACAGCAATGTATGAGCCTTCCAGTTGCTCTCCAGCCTCCCCTCCACTTGCTGCCATCAGCTCCACATTTAAAAACTGCTTTAACCCATTCTGTGGTTGTGTAGAAGATCCCAGTGTGGTTGAATTCTCATTTCTCTGATAACTAGTGATTTGAGCACCTTTTCATGTGCTTGTTAGTCATTGTGATAGTCTGTGTTGTGAAGTGCCTGTTCAAGTGTCTTGCCCATTTTTAACAAACTGGGTTGTTTGTCTCTGTTTTTTTACTGCAATGCTGAAGTTTTTGCGTATTCTGGATGTGAATTCTTTGTTGAATATTGGAATTGGCACAATCTCTTTGCATCCTGTGTCTTACCATTTCCCTCTTGTAATGTGCCTTATGATGAACTGAAATTCTAGATTTTAATGAATTCCAGTTAATCAATCTTGTCTTTTACAAAGAGTGTTTTTCTGTGTGTGTCTTCTTTAAGAAGTTTTTGCTATCCTGTGTTCCTGAAGATGTTTTCTTATGTTATCTTATAGAGTTTTATTATTTTACCTTTCATCTTTAGTTCTAAGTGTCCAGGAATTGATTTTTCTTTGTTGTGAGGGTAAGGGTCAAGGTTCTTGTTGATATCCTTATGCTTATCTCTACAAGTAATAACCAGTAGCATTGGGTCAGGTGGACAAATGCCTGGGAGTTAGGATTCCTGTAATCTCAGCCTTAACCTATCTTTAAAGCACCCTCTGAACTTGGACAAGTTATTTTCCCAGGTCTCCATCCTCTCAGCCTCCCTCCTTCCTTCCTTCCTTCCATCTATCCATCCTATCATCTGCCCAGATATCAATCTGCCTGTTCACCTGTTTCTCCTTCTACTCTCCTTCCATCCTCTTTCTTCCCATCTCTCCAACTTCTCTTCCTTGTCTTTATTCTTCCTGCTTTCCCTTTGACCCTCCATTTTGACACTCTTCTTCTGTCCATTTAGGTATCCCCTCTGTCTATGCCTCTACCTATCTCTTTCTTCAGTCTCTTTCGTCTTCAACCACACTCACTCTCTTGGGTTCATCGAAATCACAGGTTTGCTCATCCTTCTACTCACAATCAATCCTTTCATCACTCACATTTATGGCTCACCTGTGAATTATTGTCCTGGGACAACTACTGATGGGGGACAGATGAACTTGAGGGGTTTCTCTCACTCTGTAGGGGGCTCTGATCCTACCTGATGACAGTCCTTTCCACAGCTCATGAGCCAGGCAGCAAGTTCCTGCCTACTTCCTCATCACCTGAGCAACCAGAAGCCATGACAACTTTATGGGGCCCCCCTTCCTTCCCAAGAGATGCTCTTCAGTCCCACATCTCCACCAGCCAATTATTACATGGCAGCTGGGAAGCCGAGGTGTGCAATTCTGGTTTTAGGGTAATCATGCTGATCACAAAGATTATACCAATAATTCAATCTCATGCCAGCCCTCGGACAGCACCTAGTCTTGTGACATAAACAGACTATTATAGTAAAAGGTGGGCTGTTTTGAGGAGAGGCAACTCGTATCATCGGAAGAGGAAGGGCTTTCTGGAGAAAGTTTTGCTCAATTGGGGATTTGAAGAATGAGTAGGAGTTATCTAGGAAAATAGGGTATGGAGAATGTTCCTGGCAGAGGGAAGTCAATGAGCAAAGGCCCAGTAGGCACAAACAGCATAGCATATGGGAGAATTGACAAGAACTTTGTTTGCCTGAAGCGCAAAGCCTAACTCAGAGTGAATAGATCAAAGAGGCTGAAGAGTCACTAGGAGCCAGATTTGGAAGGCCCTTGAATCCCAGGTCAAGATACTTGTATTTAACCCTCAAGACCTTAGAGAATCATGGGCGATAGTAGAGCAGGAGGGTTCCTAGTGAGATTTTCACTTCAGAGAAATGCTTCTAATGTTCAATGCGGAGAACATCCTTTAGATGGGGCATCCAATGAGCATGTTAGCATGTTGGTTCCAGTGAGAAAAGGTAAGACCTACCTGGGACATGGATGAAGAGAAGGAATGTATTGAGGAGCAATCTGCAAGTGGAATTGGTGTTACTGGGAGGTGAGGGAGGAGGAGCTGAGAGATGCACTGGTTTCAGCTTGGATGAGCACATCGGTGGCTGGTGGTTCCACTGGGGGAGATGACAACAGATGATAGTGAATTCACGACTTTGATCAGGTCTCAGGCCAGCTCTCCGTGATGGCCATCTCTCCCCCTCTCTTCTTGAAGCTATGGGGCATGACCTGAAGGCCCTCCCACTCAACTTCAGCATCTCCAACCTCCAGTATTCAACAGACACGAGCAAGGGCTCAGCCACGCTCTACAACACTGAGAAAATTCTGCAGAGCCTGATGAGAGTCTGGTCCAAGCAGCTCCTGGTAGGATGAGTCCCAGTCAGCCCTGCCCTACCCCCTCTCCCTCCTGCTCATCCTCCTCCTCCCTCCTCCCCAGCTTTGATCCCTGTTCAAGAAGAGTACCTGGGCCCCTTGTATTTAGGTTACAGACTGATCTCCCTCAGGTGAGACACTTTGCATAGCATTTGCCAGTCATGACGACTTTTGGTGACCACTCCATTTTTCACTCTTCCCACTCAATTGGCTCCTCCGTCCCTCTGGCACCCATTCTCAGAGGATACAGGACATCTCTCTAGAGTCCCCACATAACTCTCTCCCTGGGCGTCCAAATGATAGGGAAGCCAATAGCTTGGAAGCTGTCTGCACCTACCATCCGGACCCAATAGCTCATGACAGAGAGTGTGACAGAGACCCCCTGTGACTGACAGCAGCATCCCTGGGAGCTGAACCAGCTGATCCACCGTGTCACCTAGAAGGACCTCTACTCCCTGGTCAGGGACAGCCTTTTCCTCAGTGTTGAGTGTTCATGCTAAGCTTGGATTCAGAGTGATCATTACTTATACCTGTTCTATTTTATTTCCTCTGTAACAAGTCACACTAGATTCTGGTTGGGGGACACAGAAACTGCATATGTAAAAAATTTCAACTTACAAGTGAAAACTGTGCTGTAAGTGGATTTGTAGATCCCAATCAAAAAAACAAAAGAATGTAAACTAACTCACTATTGATTTTTATACAAATTGCATTGGAAAATGATAATATCTTGGTTATAATGGGTTTAAATATACTATTAAAATTAGATTCACTTGTATATTTTTACCTTTTTAAATGTGGCAACTAAAAAAATTTAAATTCCATAAGATAGATTGTGAAATTCTACTGTTGGACAGCACTGGTCAAGCCATGAAAAAAAGCCCAGAGAAGATGGTTAGGGACAATTTTTCCCAAGGAAAGGAGTCAATCTGACCCACATGACAAGATGCAGAAAACAGTCTCATACACGCGTATACACACGAACAGACCCACTCACACACACACACACTTATGAAACAAAACCAACAACATCATAGAGTTTAACCACTACTTCTCAAGTGGCAAGAGCTTGCACTCCTATGTTGACCTGAGTGGACGAACCTCAGCAAAGAAGCCAGAAGTCAAGAGAATTTACCAATCAGGAAGATCTAAACCAGAGAGCAAGGGTCAGGATCTTTTGTGAGGTTCCCATTGGTGGATTCTGTTAGTAATTCAATAAGTTATGGACAATTTTGCAAGAAGGATTGTCACAGAACTCACTTTTCCTTTCCTATGTAAAAATATACAAGTTATGTAAAGAATAATAGCTCTAGCCCATCAATGAAAAGATAATAGAAGATGAATATCACTATTCTAAATCACTCCCGCATTAGTGAGCCAGTCAGGGAACAGATGACATTGGATTAAGTTGGACCTCATTAGGCTGATTCCGACTTCGTGACCACCCTACGGATTGTCTTATGCCAGGACCTCTGCAACATGCTGTCCCTACCCCCACCACTCATTTGCCACCAGGTCCAACAACCAGACCAGTCCTTGCTGAGAAATCCCCTGGCTGGGCCTCTTCTGACAACACCTGGAGGACTCTCCCTAAATCCCACTCCATCACAGCACTCTTCCACCTGCCACCGGCCAGGGAAACACTTCCTCCAAGTCTCACACTGTGTGTATGCCCAGTTCTGGGAATGACACTTCTCTGTCAAGCGAAGTTCAGAGCCTGTGGGCTGCAGCCATTAGGACAACAACTGGGACTTACTGACAGAGAGAAGAAAACCTGTGGTGGGTGTGGGTACCAGGGTTCAAGAAGCCCCCATGATTCCTGGATAGAATCCAAGAAGCCAGTGCAGGACAGAGCAGGATGCTTGGTTGTGACTCTGCTTGGGAATGTCCATAGGAAGGTGGATGTGCCATTGGTACTGCATTCAACACTGTTGTTCATTCATAGATTCATCCTGTCTCAGAGAGTGATGTCTACATCCCTCCAGGTGCTAGTCACTCCTCTGGAGGAAACAGATAGCGTCAGAATAATGTTTACATTTAATTTATAATGGATAGGTACGGTGGTTGTAATGCACTAGGTGTTGCAAGCATTTTTCAAACATTAACTCCTTTAATACTCTCCATGTCCTTACAAATTAGGTATGCTTATCATTCTTGCCAACACCAGGTGAAGAAACTGAGGCACCAATGAGGTGAGAAACTTGCCCACTACCAATATCTAGGAAGTGATTGAGCTGGAATATCAACATAAGATGTTGGCTCCATATTCTCTGCTCTTAACCATGTTCTTTGCTCTCAAAGACTTCACATCATGAAGACATTGGCTCAGCGTATCCATTTTCTTGTTACACCCAGTAGCCCCACTCTTGGATCTCTGTCTGAAACAGATACTATTTGCATCAAAACTGTTGCACATACACACCAAAATGAGTTCTACCAATATCCCATGTCCTGGAAAATACATAGAGAATATTTCAGAACCTTTCTTGCCCAGGCTGGGAGTGCTTCTGGGAAATCCCACTGTTCCTCTAAGAAGCCAAGGGAAGGCTGGGAGCTGGGTCTCAAGGAAAGGTGAGCTTAGGAGTTACCATGGAATTACAGAATGGACGGGAGGCCTCACCAGGAACTGACTTCAGGATCTGGTGGTGTTTGAAGCTGGGCTTTAATTTTCTGGCTGTGGGTGTAGGGGCTGGTGCTGCATTCCAGGGAGAAGGGATGGCTCCCTGTGTTCTTGGGGGAAGCCAGACCCAGGAAAGAGAAGAAATGATGGTTTCCTTTCACAATGGACTTGGGAGGGGAAACATTTAGCCCAGAAGAGACAGTCATGTTCCTGAGGTCACTGGAAGATGCTGCCTCTGCGCCCGCCAAGCAGAAACCCTCCTTCATGGACTCACTTTATCCAAATGACACCAAGAAGGAGGAAACCATGAGATGCCCTTCCATATGGGAGACCTGTGATGTTGGAGACTGTGCCTGGGAGGCTCTGAAAGGCCTCACGGAGGTGACATTTGCTGTGAGCAGAGTGACAGATGAGAGGCATGTCTGCCTGTGTCTGGCAAAAGTTTGAGTGCCAGGGAGAAGGCATCGCTGGTGCAGAGACTCACAGGAAGAAGTGACTGTGACCAGACAAGGTCAGAGAGGTGGCAGTGTGGCTGGAAGGAGCCTGAGAAAACAGAGGAGGTCAGATGGGGGCACAGCAGGGCCGGGTGGCAGGAACTGGCAGACTGTGCTTTTTTCTGTTGCTCTTTGATGACATTGCTCTAAGACATTCCACCTAGAAAGAACCAATCCTTAAGATCTCACAAAGTCTGTGTGCCAGGAGTGGGGCACAACTTAGCTGGGTGCCTCTGCCTCAAGGTCTCTGTGAAGCAGGGGCTGTGGCTCTATTGCGGCTCGACTCGGGGAGGGTTTGCTCCCAAGTTCACTCACATGTGTGTTGACAGGGTTTGTTTGGACTGAAAGTCTGAGTTCCTGCCTGTCTGTCGGCCGATCATTCCCTCCGTTCTCTCCTATGGAGCATCTTCACAGGGCAACTGAAAACATGCCCACTTGCTCCACCAAGTTCCAGAGATATAAGAGCTGGAGAGAGAGAGATGGAAACAGGAGGAAGGAAAGAAGGAGGGGGCTGAAGATTGTAAGTAAGAAGGAAGGGCCAGGCTTTTTATTATTAGCCCCGGGTTGTGTACTATCCCATCACCTTGGCTGCATTCTATTCAGAAGTCACTTTCTAATGACTGTGTGGTTCCACAAGGATGTGCACAGCAGGAGACAGTGAGCACCGGGAGCCGTGGTGGAGGCTGCCCTCCACATAGGCCAACATGAGGCACTTGGTTCTGACTCTAAGGGAAACAGGAGACCGTGGAAGCTTTCATGCCAGTGACTGGCAATATCTGAATTTCCTCTAATTTCAACCCGTTAAAGGTGCAGACATGGAAATGAGGTCCAGAGGGGTAGGGCCTTGCTCAAAGTCCAAGAGCTGTGACACAGGCCTGTTTTAAGGGGTACTCCACACGATAGCCCACCCCTTCTTGTCATTCTTTCATCTCTAAGTGTGTGCATCAGACACAAGTGAAACCAGACCCCAGGTGTTGTCACTACTGTCTCTTCTACAGCAGAGGACGTCCTGAGGGAGCTATTTCTGGCCTTGTCCCCATCGTGCAGGTTGAGGGATTGAGGAGGCCTTGCGAGGCACAATGGTGTTTCCAGGACACAGAGCTTCTAGGGAAAAAGAGGCGTGAACTCAGCTGAACTCAGCTTCCTCAAGCTGGAAGCCTGGTTCCATCTCAAGGTCCTGTGTGGGGCTCTGTGCTGGCTATTTGTGTACAGTTCTGGTGATGACATGGGCAAGGAGGGTGAGCAGCCAAGATCCCAGAGGGGTTTTGGGTTGGTGTGATTGAAGGAAGAGGCTCGGGTAATGGAAGCTTGAGGAAGTGACCTCACTTCCTTGGTGACAGACCCTAACAGAACTTAGCACACTGGTCTCCAGGAGCCCACATTCTAGACACAGCCTCCTATTGAGCTCACTTGATTGGAGACACTCAAGAGAGCAGGATGCTCTGCTGTTGTCTCCCGACTTGTCGAGGCTGTGGCTTCAGGAAAGCCAAGAACCAGAGCCTTTTCAGTTGCTACACACATTGGCTTGGCCCTCACCTGCACCGCCTCTGGCCATTTGGCAGGAGGAGCCCTCAGGTAACACAGGGCAGGCCAACCGCCTTAGGCCACAATGGGATGCCAACCCCACAGCCCTCTGAGCCTCCTTGTGTATCCGAGGGGAGTGGAGTGAGGGACGGCGGGGCTGAGGGGGCACTCATCCTGGTCAGGAGCCCTTTGCTCGGTGTTGGAAGCCTGGCAGTGCGTCGTGTTTCCAGCCTAGGTGTTGGCTAGCAGGATGGGAGAGTGGGTGCTCGGGACCAAGCTCCTCTACGTATATGTCAGTCCTGAGCCCTCCAGGTGTCATCTCATTCCCTCCCTGGCTGGAGTTCTACACAGACACTGCTGGGTACCTGATCTGTGCTGGGGTTTCCTCCTGTGGCCAAGACGAGGCAGGTGCCTGAGACATCCCGGCCCGGCTCTCGGACACTGTCTTTGAAGAGCTGCATGCAGGAGGTGGTTGAAGAGCTGGCAGATGGCTTTGGGTACTCCATCTCCCTGGACAGGGACCAGCTGCACCGCACCATCATCAATAACCAGGGCTGCTCTGAGGTGAGAGTGGGCACGGAGGGGTCTTCCCACCCAGGACCCTGAGATGACAAGGGCCGGCCCAGAATCCAACCTCAAACTGCCGTTCTCCTGGGACCCTAACAGGGCTGTCCCCCATGAGTGTCCCATAGTCCCATTCCCAAAGGAATCTGGACTTCCGCTCCTCCCCACCAGCTGCATAGGAGGGTAGGAGGGCACTCTTTGCATTTTCCTAGGAAGATTAGAGAAAACGTTGATGGCATTGCCACTTCCAACTAGGCCCTGAGTATGTTTGAATTTTGCCTTTTTTGGAACATGGAACCTCGATAAGGAGGGTCTCCAAACTCCCTTTAATGTAAGAGAAATAACCATCAGCGTGTGTGGGAAGTCAAAGGGATTCTCAGAGTGTGTCACTGCCTTGTACACTGTTTCCACACCGGGGCAGGGTAGGGTGGCCGCATAACATTTCCCTCCAGGTCAGGGTCCGATGAAGCCTCAGGCAGTTAGAGGGGCTGGCCCTCAGCCCTCACTTTGGGCGGTTCTCAGTTCTGAGCCACAGGACCTAGAGAAGCCATTTGGCATGCCTAAGCCTCTGTTCTCCTCTCTAGAGAAAGGGTGTCTGTTGAGGATTCACTGGGCTGGTGCTCTTCACAGAGGGAGGTCTGTTGTCCCTCGGCGAGCAAATGGCCTCGAGGGAGATTAAGGTGGAATCCTTCGTCCGCCCAAAGTCAGATTGTACTGTGAGAGCCCAGAACCTTGCTGAGTGTGGGAGCTCCTGTGTCTCCTGTCCCACACGTCTGGGAGGGGCTAGGAGTTCCTGGGTCAGCTGCAGACCTCGATAACGCTGGTGGTTCACAGTGGTGGCCCTGACCCTGTGTCCCTCCTCGTCCCACCCAGAGTGAAGATGAGTCCACTCTGTCTGTCACTGAGGCCTGCAGGATGCGGGCCCTCCAGGCAGGCATGATGCAGAGGCTCTCAGAGTCTGTGCTGCCAGCCGTCCCCAGCAGAGTCCTCTGCAGTGTCATCACCTCCCTCTGCAGCTACTCAGGCTCCAGCACAGCCCACCAGGTGCTGGACCAGCTGTTTCCCAGGTGACTGCCCGCCTCCTCCTCAGCACACTGGTGACTCTGCCCACTGCCTACTGTGTCTTGCCTTGGGAACGTCACCACATCTCTCTGAGCCTGAGTTGGCCCCTCTGAAACGTGGGGTGGGAGAGGATGAACTTGCTAGGCTTCTCCCAGGGATGAATGGGATCAGCCCTCCAGGTGCTGCCCTGGTGCCCGGCTCTGCAGAGAGGGTGGTGGGCCGTGCTGTGGTTGCTGGTGGTGATTATTTCTCTGTCCCCCACGGAAAGTAGTCTTCCTCTCCGTTCACTGGCTTGTGGCTTTTTGAGTTTGGAAAAGCACCTGGAGAGCACCCTGTCAAGGAGTTTGAGATACCATCCAGCTGGTCCTGGTGCTTGTCCTTGGTGTAGCCACTTAGGGATCTCTAGGGCCACAGAGGGGACCAGGTCCACTCAGACACCTGGGGTGGTTCTGGTTGGAGGTCATTCAACAATGTCTATGAAGGACCTACTCTGAGCAGGACTTCTGGACACACTAAGTGTCACTCAGTGAATGAAGCAGACAGCCTCCCTGGTCCTCCCCTCTATTCTGAGAGTCAGACAGGCCCACTTGACATCATTCACAGGTCCCATCTACCCTCCATCCCGGGCGATGCCCTCATCCCCTTTGGGACACATGGAGGCAGCTTGGCCCATTGCGTGCGGGATGCTGGAGGACAGGACCACCTCCCAAAGTGAGTGGTCTTTGGGTACAGAAGGAGGGCCTCCTGTCTCTAGCAAACAGGGTGTGGGGAGAGGATGGAGGCTGTGGCCGGGTCAGGCGTGGGAGAACCCTGCATCTCACCCATCTTGTGATTCCCATGGGAGGGCTGAGTTCTGGTGGCTTCCACTCTGGCAGGACCGGACTCAAAGAGAGCTGTGCATGGGTCCCAGGCCCCTTGAGAATTGGAAGGGAGGCTGGGCTGCGTTGTTCCCTAGAGACCCACTCCCAGCAGAGTCCCAGCTCCTCCTGCCTCCCTTTCTCCACATCCACCCCTTGTAAGCACCACCACCAGGTCCATAGTAGGAGGTGTGTGAGCAAGCTGCTCCCAAATCTGCTGGAGTCTTCATTCCAGTGGCCCACATACATGGAGGGCTTGGGGGGGCTGTGTCCAGACCCTTGGGGAGGAGAGTATCAGTGGGAACAAGAGACTCTCACAGACTCTGTGTTCAGCCTGCTGGATGAGCAGGCCTGCCACAGCCAGGACAGCCAGCCAGGGCTCAGGGCTGGGATGGGACCCTCCTCTGGAGGGGGAGCGTCTGGCACAGGGGCGCAGATGCTAACAAGAGTGCCTTAGGAGGGCGGTGTATAAGGAAAGGCCAGGCCACTGACTCTCTGGCCCATCTGCCTCCCTGCAGTGCTATCTATTTCCTGCTGGGAACCTAGCTGGGCCAAGGGCAGGATTGCAGGGAGCCCCTGCGGTTTCCCTGTTGGACCCTGCAGCTGGCCTCTCTGCACCTTAGCTTTGGTGGTTCCCACGTGGAGGGCCATGCCTACCTTCTGCCAGGCCACCTGGAGCATCTCAAGGCCATTGAGGCAGAACGGAATGGTGAGGGGACTGCAGTCTGGGAAGACTGTCTGTGTTGAGGTTCATGGGCTAGCGTTCCCTTAGAGGCAGTGGAGTCCTTCCTATCTTTGGAAAGGCACAGAAACTGTCAGGTGTGTGGGTGAAACTTTCTCTTTATCCTGCTCCAGAGCCAGCTCCAAAGCTCCTGCCACTTGCAGAGCCAGAGCCAGTGCCAGCCCCCGGGCTGGAGCCATCTGCACCTCCAGTCTCACCACGTGTGGTAGAGCTGGAGCCAGCAGCCCCTGAGTCAGCCACTCCAGGACCAGAGCAAGGGCCACCAGTAAAGGCAGCCCCAGAGCCCAGCTGACCCTGGGCCGTGACCACCGAAGACCAGCTGCAGGAGGAGAAGCCGAACCTCTTAGACTTCCCTCCCCAGCTGGTGGCAGAGCAGCTGACGAGGATGGCTGCGGTGAGCAGAGGAGCTCGTGGGGCGGCTGGCCCCTGCCTTCCCGGTGCCATGAGCCGCCCCACACCTGCCATTCCCTGCTCGGGATTCCGATGATCTGGGTCCAAATCCCTGCTCCCTCCCTTATCAACACTGTGACCTGGGCAGCTTTCTTTCTCCCCAAGCCTTCGTTGTCCCCTAGCGAACAGCAGACAGTAGAGACAGACACTCAGAGCACCTGCTGTACAGGGTGGCTGTGCCGATGAATGAGGTGGGAGAGAGTGGAAGGTGGGCAGAGTCTGGCCCTTTGGTGGGGGATGGGCACTCACTGAAGTGCTGCCAGGTCCTTGGGTGGATCCCCCATCTGCGCAGGTGGCCCGGACAGCCTCAGCACTTATCAGGAAGGTGATGTGTATTGACTCCAGTGGAGACAGTCAAACAAAGCTGGGGGTTGTCCCTGCCTCGGGGGGAATGTGCATGGGAATGGGGTGTGGGAACCGAGGGGCACTGGGATGGGTGGATGATGGCCCTTCTGGTGGGCATGTGTGGGCTGCCTTCTGGAGCTTGGAGGAAGTGAGACGGGGCTGGGAGCAAATGTCCCCGCCCTTCCCCACAGTACTGTGTCCAGGGTCATCCTGGACTGGGTGCATTCAGTGGACACAGACAAAACCCAGGGACTCCCACAAGCCTCAGGCCATATGCTCTGCTTCCTGAGCTCCAGTTCTGATCTCACCCTGCCTGGGCCTATGGGGGACTGTGGACGCCGAGCTGGGGTGCGGCAGGACCGGGTGACACTCCGAATCTTCTGCAGGAGCTGTTCAAGACGTTGGTGCCCGACCACTGCCTCGGCTCCATCTGGTCTGAGCGTGACAACAGGGAACGCGAGTCCCTGGCACCCACCGTCCGTGACACTGTGATGCACGACAGCACCGTGGCCAATTGCATCCTCGTCACCTTCCTTGGGGACGCGAGCATGACAGCACAGGACAGGGCCAGGGTGGTTGAGCTGTGGATCAGGGTGGCTGAGGTAAGCCTTGGCACGCCCTGTCTGGATGCGTGGGAATTGCCTCTTGTTTCTCAGTTCTCAGGATTGAAGTCTGAGGTCTTAGTCCCTGGACTGTCCCTTGACCCTCATGCCAGGGCCACATTGACCTTGACTTGAGGACCCAGTGGGGACAAGCTCACTTCCTTCCTTGTGTTGAGCTACAAATCCTTGTGCCTGGCAGTGTTACTCGTCGGGTGGCAGGTGTGCCCTCCCTGGCTTCCCTGGGCATCTGTCTCCTCCAGGACAGGAGAAGTCCATGAGGGGACAGAAACCAGAGGCAGCAGAGCTTCAGCTCCCCCTCACGGCTCCATCTCTTCGCTTCCCCAGGAGTGCCGAGGCCTCGGGAACTTCTGTTCCCTCCACACAATCCTTTCTGCCCTGCAGAGCCCTGCCATTGCCCGTCTCCAAGACACCTGGGGACAAGTTTCCAGGTGGGTATTCTGCTCTCCAGCCAAGCACCATGAGGGTGAGGTCGCCCAGGCAGCCTGATTTGGGCCGGCATGTCCCCCAAAGTCAGCTGAGACCACCTGGGAGACAGCGAACGCCGGGCACAGGGACTGACCTGGGTGCTGGGTCTCTGAGTCTCTCAGCGCCCTTAGGCCAGCAGTTCCGTCCCAGGGATTCATTTCCTTCCAGACCAGAGCCTGGCTTGAGCCCAGGTGGAGATTGTCAGGTGTTTCCTTTGCAGCAACAGAAGCCTCTATGCAGCTGAAACCAACACTGTTCCAAAGAGATCTGTTTGGGACGTCTGGGAATGGAGGCCACAAGGGACAAGAGGAGAGGCCCCTCCGCAGTCCCATGGGGACCTTAGAGCTCAGAACAGCCCAGCAAAATCCCTCATCCAGGCCCCAGGCAGTTTGGATCTGCTGGGTTCTCAAACAAATGGGACTTGCCTTCAAGCATCCCACAGTTTTTCTTTCTTTCTTTCTTTCTTTCTTTCTTTCTGTCTTTCTTTCCCCACCCCGCAGGGAGAGTTCTCGAACCTGGAAGAAGTGGGTCAGGAGAGAGAAACGCGTGAGCAGGGAGCTGCTAGTGCAGGTAACCTGGTGGCTGGAGATCTGGAAGGAGGCCAGAAGGAGAGGGGAGGGGAGCATCCCGAGGGGATCCTAGGAGGTGAGGCTATGGCAAGGCTCGGCCCAGGCTGGGGGTCAGAGAGCCCTGTGAGGGTGGGGCAGGCCGGGGCCACTCGGCCAGGTCCCCCAAGACACCCTGCCCTCCCCCTCCCTGTCTGTTCAGCTGGGGTCTGGACACACCCCTGGAGTCCAGAGGTCGGGGCCTTGGTCAGATTTGGAGCCAGGGCTGGGGTGAAGGCAGCGGGGACAGGGCCTGTAGCTGGCACGGGGAGCAGCCTCTCCCAGTGGGTCCTTGAGCCAGTCGCTGCCCCTCTGGGGGCCTCCGTCTCCTCCTCTGGGAAGTGGAGGGAAATGATCAGCGGTGCAGGCCTCCCAGCGGGGTGCTACCATCCAAGGGAGGACAGGAACGCAAGGAGATTTGTGCCGGCTCCTCCTCCAGAGGTGAGGGGAGAGCAGTGATGACACGCAGATGACTCTGAGTCCTCAGGAGACTCCTGGAAGCAGGTGATGTTCTCCTGACACTTTTCAGCTGAGGAAAGAGGGCCAGGGAGGCCTGGGCAGGCCCAAGGTCACACAGGACTGAGTCCTGGAGCTGGGACTGGTCTAGAATCAGAGCACCCTGCAGTTTGGAGCAGCAGAGGCAGCAGGGGACTGGAGCCGATGGCCAGGGTCTGAGATCAGGGGCCTTGGGGGACATGCAGAGAGGAGTATGGGCGCACTGACCCTGTCCTCGGCCCCGACAGGAGGCGACCTCCGTGTTAAAGACTGCAGAGAGGGCCCGCCAGGGAGCCCAGGAGAGGCTGCGGCAGCAGGTGAGGGTGACTGTGGGGGAGGGGCCTAGGAGTCAGAGGAGAGGGGGCTCCCCCTCCCAGCTGGAGACCTCCCTCAGGAGAGGGGCCTTCCTCCTCAGGCGAATCTGCTGTGGCTGCCAAGCATGACGGGCCTGCAGTGGCAGTGAGCAGGAGGAGGCCTGGAAGGGCTGGCAGCAGGGCAGATTTGGGGTGGGGAAGGGCAGGGGCCACTGCCCCTGGGAGGGGCCAACAGCCAGCCCTGGGACTTGACTGATGGAGTTTGGTGTTCCTGGAGGGGAGCGGGGGAGGGAATTGTGTGTGTTGGGGTGTCCCGAGGATCCTAGGCTGCTCTGTGTGGGAGCGTGGGGTGGGCAGGAGGCTGGGCTGAGGGGTTTCAGGGGAAGGTTCATGGGGGCACCTGAGAGCGGGAGCTCATCACCATGCCCATCCCGATGGCGGCACAGGGTGTCGTCCCCTCCCTGGTGACGTTCTTCCGTTCTCTGGAGCTGCTGGACGCTACGATGGAGGATTATGTGGAGGTGAGTGAGCCCGGAGGTGGGTCCGGGGGCTCAGGCTCCTGAGGGTGGGGAGGAGAGAGTCCTGTCCTGAGCCCTGAGCTCTCTGCATTTGGAAAAGGTCCTCTCAGCAGGGCTTCCAGCCTTGCGTGGGAGTTGGGGTGTCAGGCCCATCTCCCCAGTGGGTGACGCAGGCTCTGCATAAGCCACCGTCCAGGTTCCCTGGGCGGCTGAGGCTCAGAGCTGCCTGACTGTGTGGCCGCAGGAGGTGGTGTCTGAGCTGGACTCAGCCTCTCCCTCTGGCCCTGCCAGTGATGGAAGAGAAGTCGGGCCCCTCCCAGTCAGGAAGCACATCAGAGGCTGAGCTGTCCCTTCCTGCCTGAGGCCTCAGTCTCCCCACGTGTCATCAGAGAGGGTTGGGTCACAAGGTCTGTTGCCTCAGTTGCTCTGCGCCCCCTGCTCTGGAGCCCAGAGACTGGCCCAGGTCCAAGTCCGGGCTCTGGATGGGCCTGCCCACTGGCAGTAGTGCAACGTTGCAAGAGG
This sequence comes from Equus asinus, assembly GCF_041296235.1. Taxonomy (NCBI): domain Eukaryota; kingdom Metazoa; phylum Chordata; class Mammalia; order Perissodactyla; family Equidae; genus Equus; species Equus asinus. Next base: position 11,062,288 of record NC_091811.1, on the reverse strand, counting down.
TGTGGATGGGGGCTAGTGCTGGCCCAAGGGGGCTGTTTCTGATGGACTGCGGCTGTCTGCCTTCCAGGGCAATGTGCTCAACTGTCGGAAATGGAATGAGGTAAGTGGCTGCGGCCTTCTGGTGGGGAGGGTGGGGGTTGGAAATCAGAGACCCCCCCGCAGTGGGCAGGACCCCCTCTGGCCCAATCCCCAGGGTGGAACATTTATTTGCACAGTTCGATATACAGAGCTAGGGATCCTATGGCATTGGCGGGTGGGGGAAGGGCTGGCATCAAAGACTCCTTCCTGGAGGAGGAGCTATTTTGGGCCAAGTGTGAGAGCAGGCAAGCCCTGACTGGAATCGCAGGGAGGGAGGGTTCCCAAGTGGGCAAAGGCCCCAGACTGGCCCCTTGCCCCCTTCCTCAGCCCCTCCACGAGCCCTGCAGGGTCCCCCACTCAGGCCCTGTGGGCATCCTGTGCTTGCTCTGTCCTAGCAATTCAAACTGATGGAGGAGATCGAGCTGCTCCAGGAGGCTGCAAATCTGTACACCGTGCAGCCTGACGAGCACTTTGGGGCCTGGTTCCAGGCCGTGGAGCCCCTGAGCAAGGAGGAGAGGTGAGTCGGGTCAGGAGTTGGGGGAGGGCAGGGCAGCCTCTCTCTGCTGACCAGCTCCAGAGCCCATGGCCGTTGCTCCATGGTCAGCCCCTGATCTGATTGCATGGCAACCCCTGGGGCCTTTCGACTCCAGCTGCTGGCAGGCTCCAGGACGCACATGTGATGTGTGGCTCCTGAGAGCTCCCAGCTCCGCTCTGTCCTGTAGCTACAGCCTGTCCTGCCAGCTGGAGCCCCGATACCACTGGGTCAGAAAGATTCGACTCTTCTTCAAAGGCAAGAAGAACCGCTCAGGCCAGAGTGAGTGTCCAGACCGTCAGTGGCTGAAAACATGGGCTCAGGAAACATTCAGGCTGAGCGTGGGCCTGGGGAGGCAGACAGCTGGCCCTGGGCTCCAGCTCCACTGCTGAGCAGTCCCGTCCTGGGCGATTGCACTCACGTTTCTGGGACTGGTTTCCTCCTCTGTGAAGTGGGTGACGCTAAATATCAGCCCCTGTGTCAGGGACAGATGGGGTGCTGTTGGCTGACTGAGCACTGAGCACAGGGCTGGAGCACAGAGCGCAGTGGGGGCCGGGATGGGGTGTGCACTGTGGTTCCAGGGCAGGCCGCTCAGGAAATGCCTCTCTTTCTCCAGACACCAGACCCCCAACCAAGGGCCCAGTGTTGGTGGTCGATGACCCTCCTGAGACCAGCTGAGCTACAGCGGGGACACAGCATTGACACTCAGGGTGCACAGGGCCACCTCCCCTGATTCTGATGAGGAGAACTTTGTGATCCATTTCTTGGGGTCCCCTGTTGGCCACGGGGGAAGGCACCAACCCCTCTTCCCCCTCCCCCCTTTTGCCCAGCACCTATTTCCCTATTTGGCGGGGCCATATTTTGTTGTCAATGGTAAATGCTCCGTTTGAGTATTATATTAAATTGTTGCTTCTTTCTAATCCTGGGAGTGGAGGTGTGAGTCTTTCGCTCGCAGCGCTCATGGAAACCAGATCCAGAAACTCACATTCCTCCTCGAATTTAGAAATCTCCCAGAGTGAGCAGCTCAGTTTATGTGGAGAAGGGAGAAGTGCCAGTCCCCTCCCTGGCTACTGAAGGACGTGCTCAAGTGCCCCTCCCGCCGAGGACAGGATCATTGCAGTGTGGTTCACCCTGTCCAGGAGCAGAGATGGCCCCTCCGACCTCTTGGGACTAAGCGGTTGGAGGCGTTTTCTCAGGCAGAGCCACAACCACTGAGCTGGGCGTGTCTGTCAAACTAGCACGTGCCTGTCCCTAGCACACGTCCTGCCCAGGACAGTGGCTGCCTTTCGACACTCTGCCGGAAGAGGGAACATTTTCCCGGTTTCTCTTGCACACAGATTAGGACCTTGTTTTCTGATTCAGTCTCCGCAATGGCTTCAGCTCTAAGTGGGGAAAATACCGTCAAAAGCTCAAAACGTGCACATAGAGAGGACGAGGCCAGAGGAAGGTCCTGTGGACATGGACCATGGGCAGGCAGGACTCTTCCTTCTCGGGCCCACTAGGGGCTCCCTGTTCACCTCTGACCTAGACCAGATCCTCCTGGGCTTCTGGTCCCTGACTCCGAATACCATTTCCTGCTTGTTGTCTATCCAAGGGGAAAGCAGTGGGATGCAGCTTTTAGGGCCTCAGCCAGGTCTCCCTCCAGAAACCTAGTGCTCCCAACAATCTGTTCCAGAAAATATAACCAGAGTCAACACTTTCCAACTCATCTTATGAGCCCAGCAGTACCCTAAAACTAGAGTTTAAAAGTAGGGAAAATTTGAGAACAAGTCTCAGAAATGAGCAGTTACCGTTTTCTACGAAATATTAGAAAACTGAAGCCAACAATGTAAAACAATCATACACCAGGACAAAGAGGAAATTTTTTCAGGTATGCAAGGTTGTATCAGCATTCCAAAATCAAATCAATGTGATCCACCCTGTCACAGGCTAAAGGAGAAATTTATACATATCTGTCAGTTGGTATGTAGGGGAAGTCATCAGATAGTACATATTAGATATGTCAGGTTCTTTTTCTATCAATTGCACCTCATTAAAGCTCTTACAAAAATGAATATAGATATAGAATTTACACTTTCACAAACTTTTAGAAAATGGAACAGAGACCTAAATGTAATGCAAAACAATACAACCTCTAAAAAGATTATGCAACAAACTCTAAGTGGACTCGAATCTGGAATTATGTTATTAAGATACAAACTGAAAATGTAATCTATGAAAAAAAACTGATGTTAGACTTTCTTTATTATTTTGGTAAGGAAGGTTGACCCTGAGCTAACATCTGCGCCGATTTTCCTCTATTTGGCCTGTGGGATGCTGTCACGGCATGGCTTGACAAGCTGTGTGTAGGTCTACACCCAGGACCCGAACCTGTGAGCCCCAGGCTGCCGAAGTGGAGTGCGTGAACTTCACCACTGCGCCAGCGGGCCGGCCCCAAGTTAGACTGTATTAAATTAAAAACTCCTGCTTTGTGGAAGGCAAAATCGATGAGTCAAAGGACAAATTACAGACTGGCAGACGATATTTGCAAAACAGATATATGATAAAGAAAATATGTCCAAGATATATGCAAAGAATTCTTAAAAGTCAACCACAACAAAAAAATAAACAACCTTATTGAAAAATGGGCAAAAGACCTGACTATATCCCTCACCAAAGAAGACATACAGATGGCAAACGAGCCTGAGGACAGATGACCACCGCCACAGGTCATTCGGGAATTTCATATAAAACCTCAATGAGATACTTCTACACACCTATTAGAACTGATAAATGCAGGAAATTGGAGCCTGGTTCCGGTGTATCTGACAGTTGGTTCCATGGTGTCTGGCAGGTGGTTCCTGTGTGTCTGGCATATGGTTCTGGTACATTCGAAAGGTGATTCTGGCATGTCCAGCAGGTTGCAACAGTGTGTCTGGGACCTGATTCCATCCTATCCGGTTGATGCTTTCAGAGTGTCCTGGCTTTGTTTCCGGCCTGTCTTGCAATTAGTTCCCACATGTCCGGTGGGTGATTCTGGCGTGTCTGGCAGATTTTCCAACCTTTTCCAGAAATTGGTACTGGCGTATCCAGGACCTGGTTCCGGTGTATCTGGCAGGTGATTTTGGCGTGTCCGGCAGGTTGTTCTGGCGTGTTAGGATGGTGGTTCCAGCTTGTGTGGCAGGTGTGTTTGTGGCGTGTCCAGCACCTGGTTCTGGCATATTTGGGAGGTGGTTTCAGTGTATCTGGTACTTGGTTCCAGGATATCCAACAGGTGGTTCCGAAGTGTGTGGCAGGTGGTTCCTGTGTGTCTGGCATGTGGTTCTGGTAGGTTCGGAAGATGGTTCCAGCCTGTCCGTTAGGTGCTTCCAGCATGTCTGGAAGTTGGTTCTGGCGTGTCAGACTCATGTTTCCAGTGTGGCCAGTGGGTGGTTCCAGGTGGATCTGGTGTGTCCGGTGGGTGCTTCCAGTGAGTCTGGTGGGTCGTTATGGGATGTCTGTGTGGTGGTTCCAGAGTGTTCAGCAGGTGCTTTCGGCATACCTGTCGGGTTTTTCCAGCATCTAAGGTGCCTGGTTCAAGCATATCCAGCAGGTGAGTTCTTTCTCAGCTTCCTAAAGAGCTGGAAACAAGACAGTTAGTGGCTTGTCTCCCCTTGAGGGATGGAGCCAGTGCTTTGTGCCATCCACCTCTCAAGCAATATAGGGCATGGTTGAGAGCAAATGGGCCGTTCTGACATAGGGGCTTTCTGACACTCTCTCCACGAGTGCACAAGGGTGGTTGGTTAAAAGCCTCTTGTCTCTATCCTCCTAAGCTTGTGGAATCACAATCATACAGGCCTTGGCCCCATTGCTTAAGGGGAAGATGTAGCCATTACCCCTGAGCCAGGTTGGCAAGAGGGAAATGTGGCAGAAGCAGAAGCTCTAAAGCAGCGAGTTAAGGGCTGGGAGGAAATGGCGTTCAGCTGCCTGTGTATGAGAGGTTCCCAGTATGCTGTAAGAGCACTGTGGAAAGCGACTTCTTTCTCAGCTTCCTAAAGAGCTGGAAGCAAGATGGTTTGTGTCTTGTCTCCCCTTGAGGGATGGAGGCAGTGCTTTGTGCCTTCCACCTCTAGAGCAATGTAGGGCACGGCTGAGAGCAAAGGGGCTTTTCTTCCATAGGTGCTTTCTGACACTCTCTCCTCCAGTGCACAAGGGTGGTTGGTTAAAAGCCTATTGTCTCTCTCCTCCTAAGCATGTGGACGCACAATCATTCGGGCCTCAGCCTCCTTGCTTAAGGAGAAGATGTAGGCATTTTGTCTGAGCCGGGTTGGCAAGATGGAAATGCCCCAAAAGCAGAAGTTCTAAAGCAATGAGTTAAGGGCTCCAAATAAACAGCATTTCAGATGCCTTTGTATGAGATGTTCAAGGTACACTATAAGAACAGTGTGGAAAGTGAGTTCTTTCTCAGCTTCCTAAAGAGCTGGAAGCAAGATGGATTATTGCTCATCTCCCCTTGAGGGTTGGAGGCAGTGTTTTGTGCCTTGCAGTTTTAGGGCAATGTAGGACTCTGCTGAGCAAACTTGGCCTTTCTTCCATAGCTGCTTTCTGAACACTCTCTCCACCCATGCACAAGGGCAGCATGAGAGGTTGCCGGTATGCTGTAAGAGCACTGTGGAAAGCGAGATTTTTCTTAACTTGCAAAGAGTGGTTGGTTAAAATCCTATTGTCTCTCTCCTCCTAAGCATGTGGAAGGACAATCATTCGTGCCTCAGCCGAATGATTCGGGCGGGACTTGTGTGACCCACCTGCCTTAAATGCTGGAACCAACTGTCGGACACTTCAGAAGCATCATCTGGAAATGGTGGAACCACCCACCGCAGATGTGAGAATCAGGTCCAAAATGTGCCAGAAGCACCTGCAGGACACACTATAACCATCTGACTCAAATGCCAAAATCACCTGCCGGATACACAAGAACCACTTGATGGACACTCCAGAATCACATGACGGGCATGAAAGAACTATCTCTCAGAGTGCCAGAACCATGTGCTGGAAACACTGGAACCACATCACTGACAGACATGAACCACCTGCTGGACACGCCTGAACCACCTGCTTCACTCACCAGAACCACCTTCTGGACAAGCCAAAATCACCTGCCAGATACACTGGAACCAGGCCCCTTAGAAGCCAGAAAAAGCCAACAGACATGCCAGAAGCACCTGCCGCATACTCTGGAACCACCAGACAGACATGCCTGAATGACCCATCATACACACCAGAAGCACCCACCAGACATGCCAGAACCACCTGGAACCACCCGCTGGACACACTGGAACCATGACACTGACATGCCAGAACCACCTTGCAGACATGCCAGAAGCACCCAGAGGACATGCTGGAACCATCTTCCAAACGTATCAGAACCACATGCCAGACACACAGGAACCACCTGCCAGACACTTCGCAACCACCTGTTGGATATGCCAAGACCACGTGCCAGATACACTGAAACCAATGGTGAATACGCCAGAACCAGGTGCTGGACATGCCACAAAAACCTGTCAGACAAGCCAGAACCACCAGCCTAACACGCCAGCACAACCTGCCGGACATGCCAAAATCACCTGCTGGATAAACTGGAACCAGGTCCTGGATACACCAGAACTAATTTCCAGAAAAGGCCAGAACAACCTGCCAGACAGCCTGGAATCCCCCGCCAGGCATGTGGGAACCAACTGTCAAACACGCCAGAACCAACACCTGGACACACTGAACGCACCAACCACACACGAAGGAATCAGGTTCCGGACACACGGTAGCCACCAGCCGGACACGCCGGAACCACCTTCAGAACATACTGGAACCATATGCCAGACACACAAGAACTACCTGCCAGACACCACGGAACCAACGGTCAGATACGATGGAACCAGGCTCCCAGTACGCTGAAGCCACCTGCTGAACACGCCCAAACGCTGTGCTGGACATGCCAGATCCATATGATGGATACACCAGAAACAGGTCCAGCACAGGCCAGAACCAGGTTCCAGAAACACCTGAAACAGCTGCCGGACACACCTGAACCACCTGTTAGACCAGCCTGAACCACTAGATGGAGAATCCTGAACCACATGCCAGGCACACCAGAACCAGGTGCCCGACACGCCAGAACCACCTTCTGGACACGTCTGAACCACCTACAAGTCTTGTGAGAATCACCTGCCAGATACAGCAGATACAGGTGTCGCACACACCGAAACCAGGTGATGGACATGACTGACCACCTGCAAGACATGCTAGAACCAGGTGCCAGACACACTGGAACCACCTGCCAGACACCTCAAAATCCCCTGCTGGATACGACGGAACCTTGTGACACAAACGTCGGAATCATCTACCAGACGTGCCGGGACCACCTGTTGGATATGCTGGAACCAGGTGCCTGATTCACTGAAAGTACCTGCCAGACACACCAGAACCTGGTGTCAGACATGCCTGGACAACCCACAGGACACGTCAAAATCACCTTCATGATACCCTGGAACCATGTGCCAGACATAATGGAACCACCTGCCAGATACACCAGAAACAGGAGCAGTACATGCCGGAACCAGGTGCCCCACACGACTGATTCACCTGCCGGACAAGACTCAACCATCTGCCGGACATGCCGAAACCACCTCCTGGGTGCGCTGGAACAATCTGTGTGCATGCCTGAACCACCCGCCGCACAAGTGTGACCCATGTGCCTGACATGCTGGAACCAACTGTTGGACATGTTGGAACCATCATCTGGACACTCTGGAACCACTCACCACAGTCGTGAGAATCAGGTCCAGAACGCGCTGGAAGCACCTGCAGGAGATGCCAGAACCACCTGACTCACACGCCGAAATCACCTGCCGAATATGCCAGAACCACTTGACGGACATTCTGGAATCACATGCAGGGCATGCCAGAACCACCTCTCAGATATGCCAGAAACACATGCTGGACATGACGGAACCGCTTTGCGGACAGACCTGAACCACCTGCCGAACACGCCAGAACCACCTGCTTGACTCACCAGAACCACCTGCGAGACATGCCAAAATCACCTGCCGGATACACTGGAACCAGGCCCTTAGATGCCAGAAATACCTGACAGCCATGCTGGAACCACCCTCTGCACACTCTTTAACCACCACACAGACATGCCAGAATGACCCACCAGACACTCCGGAAGCACCCACCAGACACACCAGAACCACCTGGAAACACCTGCCGGACACATCGGAAACATGACTCTGACACACCAGAACCAACTCCCGCACATGCCAGAAGCACCTAACGGACACATCAGAACCATCTTCCGAATGTACCAGAACCACCTGCCAGACACTTCGCAAACACCTGTTGGATATGCTGAGACCACGTGCCAGATACACTGAAACCAATGGCGAATACGCCAGAACCAGGTGCCGGACATGCCACAAAAACCTGTCAGACAAGCCAGAACCACCATCCTAACACGCTGGAAAAACCTGCCAGACACAACAAAATCACCTGCCAGATACACCAGAACCAGCTCCTGGATACACCAGAACCAATTTCTGGAAAAGGCTGGAACAACCTACCAGACAGACTGGAATACCCCACCGCACAAGCGGGAACCAACTGCCAGACTTGCCGGAATCAACACCTGGACACTCTGAGCGCACCAACCACACACAACTGAATCAGTTCCTGGACACACAGTAGCCACCTGCCAGACAAGCTGGAACCACCTTCAGAACATACTGGAACCACATGCCAGACACACAGGAAACACCTGTCAGACACCATGGAACCAACTGTCAGATACGGAACCAGGCGCCCGGTATGCTGAAGCCACCTGCTGAATATGCCAGAACCATGTGCCACACATGTGGGAACCATGTGACGGATACGCCAGGAACAGGTCCAGCACAGGCCAGATCCAGGTGCCGGACACGCCTGCAACAGCTGCCAGACACCCTTGAATCACCTTCTAGACCAGCCTGAACCACTTGACAGAAAATCCGTAACCTGGTTCCAGTGTGCCCAGAATGTGGTTACGGTATCCGGTACCTGATTCTGCCATATGTGAGAGGTGATTCCGGCATGTCTGGCAGTTGGTTCCGGGGTGTCAGGCTTGTGCTTCCGCCGTGTTTCACAGGTGGATCAGTGCTGTCCAGCACGTGGATCAGTTGTGTCTGGTGGTGGGTTGCAGCATATCTAGGGGTTGTTGCAGTGTGTCCAGAAGGTCGTTCTGTTGTGTCCAGCATGTGGTTCTGGCGAGTCAAGCAGGTGGTTCCAGCATGTACGGCAGGTGGGTCAGGTGTGTCTGTCAGCTGGTCAAGGTGCATCCGCCAGATGGTCCAGGCATAGCCATCCCCTGGCCCAGGCATTTCTGAAATATGGTTCTGACGTGTCCGAATGATGTTTGGGCATGTCCTGCACATGATTCAGTCCTCTCCGGGAGGTTCTTTGGGGTTGTATGGCAAGTGGTCTGGGTGTATCCAGGAAGTGGTTCGGCATAGCCGGCGTGTCCTTTGAGAATGTCTAGCCTGGGGTTCTGGTATGTCCCACAGGTGGTTCCAGCGTGTCTTGCACCTGGATGTAGTGTGTTCGGCTTCCAGCATGTCCACCAGATGGTTCCGGCGCATCCTAAAGGTGGTTACGACGAGTTCATCAGGTGGTTCAGGCTTGTCCGTCACTTGGTTCAGTCGTGTCCAGGACCTGGTTCCAGGATGTGCAACACCTGTTTCTGGTGTATCCAGTAGGTGGCTCCAGGGTGTTTGGCAGGTGGTTCAGTTTCGTCTGGCACCTCGTTTCGGTGTGTGTGACACCTTTTTCTAGCACATCTGGCAGGTGATTCTGGCATGTCTGGCAGGTGGTACTTGCATGTCTGGCAAGTGTTTCGGGCGTGTCCAGCAGGTTTTTCTGGCCTTAGGGCACCAGATTCCGCCGTGTCCGGCAACTGGGTCTGGCATATCTAACAGGTGTTTCCGGCATGTCTGGTAGGTGTTTGCAGTGTGTCTGGCAAGTGGTTCTGTTACATTGGTAAGGTGTTTCCAGCATTTCCAGTGGGTGCCTCCAGGGTGTCCAGCAGTTGGTTCTGACGTGTGTGGCTGGTGCTTCTGGCGTGCCTGTGTGGTGGCTCTGAAGTGTCTGGCTGGTGCGTCTGGGGTGTCTGGCAGTTGATTCCCACGTGTCTGGCAGGTGATTCCAGCGTGTCTGGCAGGTGGCTACGGTGTGTCCGGGACCTGATTTTGTCATGTCAGGTGGTGGTTTAGCATGTCTGGGTGGTTGTTCTGGCATGTCCATCAGTTGATTTTGACATTGAAGTTGGTTCTGGTGTATTCAGGACCTGGTTATGGCATATCCAGCAGGTGATTTCAGCTTGTCCGGCCTGTTGTCTGGCGTGTCTGGCAGGTGGTTCCGGCATGCCTGGCAGGTGGTTGTGATGTGTTTGGCATCTGCTTCTGGCGTATCCTGCATGTGGTTTTACAGTGTCTGGCACCTGTATGTCCGACAGGTGGTTCCGGCGTGTCAGGCAGGTGTTTCTGGGATGTCAGGCAGGTGGTTCTGGTGTGTCCGGCTCGTGGTTCAGCTGTGTTTGGCAGGTGGATCAGTGCTGTCCAGCAGGTGGATCAGTCATGTCTGGTGGTTGGTGGCAGCATATCCAGGGGTGGTTCCAGCGTGTCAAGAAGGTGGTTCCGTTGTGTCCAGCAGGTGGTTCTGGCATTTCCAGAAAGTGGGTCCACTGTGTCCAACGGGTGATTCTACTGGTTCCTGCAGGTGATTCCAGCGTGTCCAGGACCTGATTCTGGCATCTCCAGTGCATGGTTCCAGACTGTCTCGGTGGTGGTTCTGAGGTGCCCAGCAGTTGGTTCCAGCAGGTCAGGCAGGTAGTTCAGGTTTTTCCAGTGGATTGTTTCAGTATGTCCAGCGGGTAGTTCAGGTGTGTCCGGCAGGTTGTTCAAGCATGTCTGTCAGCTGGTCCAGTTGCATCTGGCACTTGGTCCTGGCATGGCCGTCCCATGTTCCAGGCATTTCTGAAACGTGGTTTTGATTGTCCGAAATGTGGTTTTGGCCTGTCTGGCATCTGATACATTCCTCTTCAGGAGATGCTTTGGGGGTGTCCGGCAGGTGGTCTGGGTGTTTCCAGGAAGTGGTTCGGCATGTCTGGTGTGTCCTTCAATTACGTCTTGCCTGTGTTTCTGGCGTGTCCAGTAGGTGGTTACAGTGTCTCTGGTACCTGGCTCCTACGAGCGCAGCAGGGGCTTCCGGCATGTCTAGCAGGTGGAGCCACCTGCTGGAAATGCCAGAATCAGGCAGAGCTGGACACACCAGAACCACCTTAAGAATGTACCAGAACCACATGTGAGACACACAGGAACTACCTGCCAGACACCATGGAAACAACTGTCAGATATGCCGGAACCAGGGGCCCGGTACGCTGAAGCCACCTGCTGAATACACCAGAACCATGTGCCGGACATGCTGGACCCATGTGATGGGTACACCAGAAACAGGGCCAGCACAGTCCAGAACCAGGTGCCGGACACACCTGAACCACCTTCAAGACCAGCCTGAACCACGTGATGGACAATCTGGAACCACATGCCGGGCATACCGGAACAAGTTGTCCAACATGCCAGAACCATCTGCTCGATACTCCTGAACCTCCACTCAGTCTTGTGAGAACCACCTGCCGGATACACCAGAAACAGGTGTTGCACATGCCAAAACGCGGTGCTGGACATGACTGAACCACCTGAAAGACATGCGAGAACAAGATGGCAGACATGCTGAAACCACCTGCAGGACACGTCAAAATCCCCTGCCGGATACAGGGAAACCATGTGCCTCACATGCCAGAATCACCTACCAGACATGCCAGGACCACCTGTTAGATATGCCGGAATCAGGTGCCTGATTCGTTGAAACTACCTGCCAGACATGCCAGAACCAGGTGTCAGAAATGCCTGGACAACCCACATGACACATGAAAATCACCTGCATGATACCCCGGAACCATGTGCCAGACATAATGGAACCACCAGCTGGGCACACCGGAGCCACCTGCCAGATATGCCAGAAACAGGCACAGCACACGCAGGAACCGGGTGCCCCAGATGACTGATCCACCTGCCAGACAAGACTGAACCATCAGCCGGACATGCTGAAACCACCTTCCGGATGTGCCTGAACCATCTGTGGCTCACGCTGGAACCACCCACCGGACATGGGTTACCCACCTGCCTGACAAGCTGGAACCAGCTGTCAGACACATAAGGACCATCATCTGGGCACTCTAGAACCACCCACCACAGACGCGAGAATCAAGTCCAGAATGCACCAGAAGCACCTGCAAGACATGCCAGAACCTCCTGACTCACACGCCAAAATCACCTGCCTGATATGCCAGAACCACTTGACGGACACTCTGGAAGCACATGCCAGGCATGACTGAACCACCTCTCAGATATGCCAGAGCCACGTGCTGGACATGCCGAACCACCTCCCGGACAGACCTGAACCACCTGCTGGACACGCCTGAACCACCTGCCAGATATGCTGGGACCAGACCCCTTAGACGCTAGAAAAGCCTGACAGACATGCTGGAACCACCCACCGGACACACTGGAACCATGACTCTGACATGCCAGAACCAGCTCCCGGACATGCCAGAAGCACTCAACACACATGCCATAACCATCTTCTGAACCTACCAGAACCACATGCCAGACACACAGGAACCACCTGCCAGACACCAGGGAACCAACTGTCAGATATGCCAGAACCAGGCGCCTGGTACCCTAGAGCCACATGCCGAATATGCCAGATCCATGTGCCGGACACACCAGAACCATGTGATGGATACACCAGAAACAGGTCCAGCACAGGCCAGAACCAGGTGCCGGACACACCTGAAACAGCTGCCGGACACACTTGAACCACCTGCCAGAACAGCCTGAAACACCTAATGGACAATCCGGAACCACATGCCCTGCACACCGGAACCATGTGCCTGACACGCCAGAACCAACTGCTGGACATGCCTGAACCCCCTGCCATTCTACTGAGAAGCACCTGATGGATACACCAGAAACAGTATCGCACACACCAAAACCAGGTGCCGGACACGACTGAATCACCTGCAAGACATGCCAGAACCAGGTGCTGGACACGCTGGAACCACCTGCTGGACACTTTGAAATCCCCTGCCGGATACACCAGAACCATGTGCTGCACACGCCGGAATCACCTACCAGACATACCGGGACCACCTAATGGATACGCCAGAACCAGGTGCCTGATTCCCTGAAACTACCTGCCTCACATGCCTGGACAACCCACAGGAAACGTCAAAATCACCTGGATGATACCCCGGAACCGTGTGCCAGACATAACGGAACCACCTGCCTGACACACCAGAGCCACCTGCCAGATACACCAGAAACAGGCGCAGCACACACCGGAACCAGGTGCCCCACAGGAGTGATCCACCTGCCATACAAGACTGAACCATCTGCCGGACATGCCGAAACCACCTTCCGGATGCGCTGGAACAGTCTGTGGCACACGCCGGAACCAGCCGCCGGACATGTGTGACCCACCTGCCTGACACGCTGGAACCAACTGGCAGACACGTTGTAACCATCATCTGGACACTCTGGACCACCCAATGCAGATGCAAGAATCAGGTCTAGAAAGTGCCAGAAGCACCTGCAGGACACGCCAGAACCACCTGACTCACATGCCAAAATCACCTGCTGGATATGCCAGGGCCAATTGATGGACACTTTGGAACCACATGCTGGACACGCCAGAACCACCTCTCAGACATGCCAGAACCACCTGCCGGACAAGCCAGAACCACCTGCCTGACACGCTGGAGCAATCTGCTGGACGTGCCCAAATGACCTGCCGCATATGCCAGAACCAGGTCCTGGAAAAACCTGCCGGACACGCTGGAACCACCAGACAGACACGCTGAAACCACCAACCCAATATTGGCGGTCCCGCGTCTGGTTCCAGCATGTGTGGCAGGTGCTTGCGGCGTGCCAGGACCTTACTCTGCTGTCTCCAGTGGGTGGTTCCAGAGTGTCCTTGTGGTGGTTCTGATGTGTCCGGCAGTTGGTTCCAGCATGTCAGGCAGGTGGTTCAGGCGTTTCCAGGAGGTGATTTGGGGTGTCTGGCAGGTGGTCCGGGTGTGTCTGGCACCTGGCTCCGGCGTGTTCGGCAGGTGGTTGGGTCATGTTCACCAGATGTTTCTGGTGCATCCTGAAGGTGGTTATGGCATATCCGGCAGGTGGTTCAATCATGTCCAGCAGCTGGTTCAGTCTTGCTCAGCAGGTGGTTCAGTCGTGTCCAGCACCTGCTTCTGGCACGTTCAACACCTGTCTCTGGCATGTCCGGTAGGTAGTTCAGTCATGTCCAGCAGGTGGTTCAGGCTTGTCCGTCACTTTGTTCGGTCGTGTGCAGCACATGGTTCTGGTGTGTGCTACAACTGTTTCTGGCATATCGGTTAGATGGCTCCCGCATGTCTGGCAGGTGGTTCACTCATGTCCGGCACCTGGTTTCTGCATGTGAGACACATTTTCTAGCCTATCTGGCAGGTGGTTCCCACAAGTCTGGCAGGTGGTTCCGGCCTGTCCAGCAGGTGGTTCTGGCCCTAGGGCACCAGGTTCCACTGTATCCAGCACCTGGTTCTGGCATATTCGTCAGGTGGTTTCAGTGTATCTGGCACCTGGTTCAAGCTTATCCTACAGGTGGTTCTGGCGTGCCTGGCAGTTGGCTAATGTGTGTCTGGCATGTGATTCTGGTACGTTCGGAAGGTGGTTCCGTCATTTCCAGTGGGTGCTTCTTGCGTGCCCAGCAGTTGTTTCTGGCAAGTGTGATGGGTGGTTCTGGCATGTGTGTGTGGTGATTCCGACATTCCAGATCCACATTCCGGGCATGCTGGAACCAGATGCCTGACACACAAGGACCACCTGCTGGACACACCTGAACCACCTCACATCCTAGTGTGAACCACCTGCTGGACATGCTGGAGCCACATGCTGGATATGCCTGAAACAGTTTTTGCACATGCTGAACCCAGGTGCCGGCCATGACTGAAGACCTGCCAGACACGATTGAGCCACCTGCCTTATACACCAGAAACATGTGTCGTGCATGCCAAAACCAGGTGCTGGACACGATTGCAACACATGCTGGAAAAGCCTGAACCCCCTGACAGCCTTGCATGAACCACCTGCCAGACACACTGGGACCACCTGCCTGATATGCCAAATACAGGTGTCAGACATGCCAGAACCAGGTGCTGAACACGACTGAACCACCTGCTTGACCAGCCTGAACCACCTGGTGGGCACCACAGGACCAACTGCCTGACGTGCCATAATCTCATTCAGCATGCACTGGAACCATCAGTCGGACATGCCGGAATCACCTGCACAGCATGCCAGAGCCAGGTAGCGGACACTCCAGAACCACCTGCTGGACACGCCGGAACCACAGGCCAAACATACTGGAACGACATGCCCGACATGCAGGAACCACTTGCCAGACCAACCTGGACCATGTGCCGGACACCCTGAAAGCCCTGCCCAGAGAGGCCTGAATCACCTTCCAGACATGCCCAACACACCTTTTGGACACATGAGAACCATGTTTCAGAAATATGTGGACCTCAGAAGGGCCATTCCTTGACCATGTGCTTGATGCACCTGGACCAGCTGACAGACATGCCTGAACAACCTGCCGGACATGCCAGAACTACCCACTGGACACACCGGAACCATCCAACAGAAACATGTGAACTGCCGGGGTCCAGCCCCAGCCGAACAGGGTCTCCTGAGGGATGGACAGCGTCGGCGAGGGAGGAGGCAGTGAGACAAGGAGTTTAGTGTCCAAGTCTAAGTTTATTTTGTGTATGTATGATTTATATAGGGCTCAGGGTATGCAAGGATGATTTCATGAAACAGTCCCAGTACATATCTTTGGCTCACGTAAGCGGGTTTTTGCAAGGTAGACAACAGTCCTAAGAGTAATTGATTGTAAGGTAGACAATAGTCCTAAGAGCAATTGATTGTGTGCAGGCCCGGGGGGAGTCAAGCTTCTGTAATTCTGTACTTCAAGGAGGCTACCCCCAGTGGCCTCCTGACTCAATGGGCCGCGGCAACCACCGTCCTCCCAGAGAGATCTGTGGGGGCCACAGATTTCTTTGTTCCCTCTCCACTCCCATCGCTTCACCTGACCGAAGGACGGGTCAGAATGTTCTTTCCCTAGTAGATGTTTTTCCCCAGAACTTTCCCTAGAATATTGTATTGTATCATTCTCATTCCCAGGGCCAGGCTGAATTCCCCTGAAATAATGCCAGGTGTAGAACAGAGTAAGCAGAAGCAGGAAAGTCAAAAGTACTAGGGAGACTTGTTGCAGGGGCAGCCTGGTAGATTCCCTTGAGGGTCGCCGTGCATCCCCTCATCTCTCTCCTGGCCCGTGTCACAAGGCAGAGGCTTAACTTTTAGGCTGATGGCTCCCGGCAGTGAACCACCTGCCTGACACGCTAGAACCAAATGCCAGACATGTCGGAACCACCACCCAGACACTCTGGAACCAGACATTGGAGACTCCAGAATCAGGTCTCGGACAGGCTGGAAGCACCTTCTGGACACGCTGGAATCACATACAGGAAGTGGAAAATCACCCACCGGACACAGCGGAACCATCTTCTGGACACACTGGAACCAACTGACTGACAGGCCGGAACAACCCCCAGATATGCAGAAACCAACCGCCAGACACGACTGATCCACCTGCTGGATAGCACTGATCCACCCACCAAACACGGCTGAACCAGTGGCCGGACATGCCGGAACCACCTACCTGACACCCTGGATCCACCTGCCGGAATCTCTGGAACCACCTGTTGGATATGCCAGAACCAGGTGCCGGACACAGTAGATCCACCTGCCAGAAAAGCGAGAACCACCTGCCAGACATGCCACAGCAGCCTGCTGGACACACTGAAATCACCGGCCAGATGTGCCAGGACCAGGTCCCAGATATGCCATAACCAAATTCCGGACAGACTGGAAATACCTGCCAGAAATGCTGGAACCACCACCTGGACATGCCGAAACCACCAACCCGTCCCGATGCAATCAGGTCTCCGACACGCTGTAGCCACTTGCCGGACATGCCGGAATCACCCACCGGAAATGTAGGAATCCACTGCCAGACACCCCAGAAGCAAACACCGGACACGTTGGAACCACACGTTGGATATGCCGGGACCAGGTGCTGGAAACACCAGAACCACCTGCTGGACAAGCCTGAACAACCTGCCAGACTTGTGTGAATCACCTGCTGGTCACGCTGGTATCAAGTCTAGAATGCGCCAGAATCATCTTCCAGACAGGCCAGAAAAACCTGCCAGACATGCCGGAACCACCACCCGGAAACATTGATACCACCAACCAGACATGACAGAATCAGCTCCTGGACACGCCAAATCACCCATCAGACATGCGGGAACTAACTGCCAGACACCCCGGAAGCACCCACCGGACACGTCAGAACCACATTAAAGACATACCGGCAACTCATGCCAGACACACAGGAACCCCCTGCTGGACACACTGGAACCACATGAATGACATGTCAGTACTATTGGCCAGACATGCCAGAGCCACCTGCCAGACAAAACTGAACCACCTGCCAGACAAGACAGAACCACCTGCCGGATACGCCTGAAACATTTGACAGACACTCTGGAACTACATGCTGGGCACGCCAGAACCACCAGTCAGATATGCCAGAACTGGGTGCTGGACACGCCGGAACCACCTTCTGGACAGGCCTGAACCACCTGTCAAAGAAGAATGAAGCACTTGCCCGATACGTATGAATCACTTGGTGGACAGTCCAGAACCACCTGCCGGGCACCCCAGCATTATCTGCCAGATAAGCCAGATCCAGGTGCTGGACACGACTCAACCACCTGCCGGGCAACCTGAACCACCTGCTGGAGAGACCTGAGCCATCTGCCGGACCCCCTACAACCACCATCCAAATGTGCTGGAACAGTGTGGTGGACAAACTAGAACCACCTGCCAGACACACAGGAACCAGTTCATGGGCATGCCAGAAACACCTGTTGAACAGGAAGTAAGAAGCCGACAGACAACCCTGATCCAGTCAAGGGACACGCTGGAACCACAGGTCAGACAAGACAGAATCATGTTCCAGACATGACGGAACCATGTGACTAAAATGCCGGAACCACAAGCCGGACACGATGTAACCAAATTCTGGACACTCCGGAACAAATCATCATACATACCAGAACGAAATGCAGGACAACAGGGAATGACATTCCAGACACAGCAGAACCACCTGACTGACAGGCTGGAACCAATTTTTGGACACATCGGAACCATCATCCGGACACTCTGGAACCACCCACCACAGATGCTAGAATCAGGTCCAGAACGCGCCAGAAGCACCTGCAGGACATGCCAGAACCACCTGACTCACACGCCGAAATCACCTGCCGGATATGCCAGAACCACTTGATGGACACTCTGGAATCACACGCAGGGCATGCTGGAACCACCTCTCACATATGCCAGAACCATGTGCCGGACATGCTGGAATGACCTCCCGGACAGACCTGAACCACCTGCTGGACATGCCTGAACCACCTGCCGAACATGCCAAATCCACGTGCTTGACTCGCTGGAACCACCTGCCGGACACGACAAAATCACCTGCCGGATACGCTGGAACCAGGCCCCTTAGATGGCGGAAAAACCCGACAGACACGTGGGAACCACCTGCCGGACACTCTGCAACCACCACACAGACATGCCTGAATGACACTCCAGACACACCTGAAGCACCAACTGGACACGCCAGATCCACCTGAAACCACCCACCGGACACACTGGAACCATGACTCTGACACTCCAGAACCAACTCCTGCACATGCCAGAAGCACCCAACGGACATGCTGGGACCATCTTCCTAACATACCAGAACCACATGCCAGACACACAGGAACCACCTGCCACACACTTCGGAACCACCTGTTGAATATGATGCAACCAGGTGCCAGATACACTGAAACCTCCTGCCAAAGACGCCAGAACCAGGTGACAGACACCCCACAAACACCTGCCACACAAGCCGGAACCTCCAGCCTAACATGTCGGAACAACCTGCCGGACACGCCAAAATCACCTGCCAGATACACTGGAACCACGTCCTGGATATGCCAGAACCAATTTCCATAAAACGTGGGAAACACCTGCCGGACACACCGGAATCACCCACCGGACATGACTGAACCACCTGCCAGACACACCGGAACCAGCACCTGGACACTCTGAAAGCACCAACTCGACACAATGGCATCGGGTCCTGTACACACAGCAGCGACCTGCCGGACACGCCGGTACCACCTTAAGAATGTACCCGAACCACCTGCCAGACACCATGGAACCAACTGTCAGATACGCCAGAACCAGGCGCCCGGTACACTGAAGCCACCTGCCGAATATGCTAGAACCATGTGCCAGACATGACAGAACCATGTGAGGGATACACCAGTAACAGGTCCAGCACAGGCCAGAACCAAGTGCTGGACACGCCTGAAACAGCTGGCGGACACACATGAACCACCTGCTAAACCAGCCTGAACCACTTTACGGACAATCCAGAACCAGTTGCCCAACATGCCTGAACAACCTGCTGGACACTCTGGAACTACCCGCCGGACATACGCCCAGCGTCCACCAGAAACGCCTGAACCACCTCCCAGACACTCTGGAACCAACCGCTGTAAAAATCGGAACCACTACCTGGACAATCTGCAAACACCTGCCGGAGACACCAAAATCAGGTCCCGGCAGGTGGTCTGGGTGTTTCTGGCACCTGGCTTCGGTGTGTTCGGCAGATGGTCCCGGCATGTCCACCAGATGGTTCTGGCGCATTCTGAAGGTGGTTACGGAACATCAGGCAGGTGGTTCAATCATGTCCAGCAGCTGGTTCAGTCTTGTTCGGGGAGGTGCTTCAGTCATGTCCAGCACCTGCTTCTGGTATGTGCAACACCTGTTTCTGGCGTATCCAGCAGGTGGTTCAGTCGTGTCCGGCACCTTGTTTCTGTGTGTGCAACACCTGTTTCTGGCGTATCCAGCAGGTGGTTCTGGCGTGTCTGGCAGGTGTTTCCCTCAAGCCTGGCTGGTGGTCCAGGCATGTCCATCAGGTGGTTCCGGTGTGTCCGGCACCTGGCTCCAGCACGTCTGGCATGTGGTTCTGGGATGTCCATAAAGTGGTCCTCGCTGGTCTAGCAGGTTGTCCAGGCTGGTATGGCAGCTGCTTCAGGCTTGTCCAGCACCTGGTTCTGGCCTGCCCTGGACCTGTTTCTGGCGTAACCAGCAGATGGTTCCGGCGAGTCCAAGAGGTGGCTCGGCTGTGTCCAGCAGATGGTTTCGGTGTATTCAGCAGGTGATTTGGACGTGGCCACCAGGTGTTTCCACCATGTCTGGCAACTGGTTCTGGCATATTCGGCAGGTGGTTTCAGGGTATCCGGTACCTGATTCTGCCATATGTGAGAGGTGATTCCAGCATGTCTGGCAGTCGGTTCTGGGGTGTCAGGCTGGTGATTCCGCCGTGTTTCGCAGGTGGATCAGTGCTGTCCAGCAGGTGGATCAGTCATGTCGGGTGGTGGGTTGCAGCATATCCCGGGGTGGTTGCAGTGTGTCCAGAAGGTGGTTCTGTCATGTCAGGCAGGTGGTTCCGGCGAGTCAAGCAGGTGTTTCTGGCGTGTACGGCCGGTGGGTCAGGAGTGTCTGTCAGCTGGTCAAGGTGCGTCCAGCAGATGGTCCAGGCATGGCCGTCCTGTGGTCCAGGCATTTCTGAAACATGGTTCTGACGTGTCTGAATGATGGTTTGGGAGTGTCTGGCATGTGATTCAGTCCTCTCCGGGAGGTGCTTTGGGGTTGTCCGGCAGGTGGTCCGGGTGTATCCAGGAAGTGGTTCGGCATGGCCGGCGTGTCCTTTGAGTATGTCTGGCCTGGGGTTCCGGCGTGTCCAGCAGGCGGTTCCAGTGTGTCTGGCACCTGGCTCCAGTGTGTTTGGCAAGTGCTTCCAGCATGTCCAGCAGATGGTTCTGGCACATCCTAAAAGTGGTTACGATGAATTCATCAGGTGGTTCAGGCTTGTCCGTCACTTGGTTCAGTCGTGTCCAAGACCTGGTTCCAGCATGTGTGACACCTGTTTCTGGCCTATCCAGTAGGTGGCTCCAGGGTGTCCGGCAGGTGGTTCAGTCGTGTCCAGCACCTGGTTTCGTCATGTGCGACACCTTTTTCTAGTGTATCTGGCAGGTGATTCTGGTATGTCCGGCTGGTGGTACACACAAGTCTGCCAAGTGTTTCGGGCGTGTCCAGCAGGTGGTTCTGGCCTTAGGGCACCAGATTCCACCATGTCCGGCAACTGCTTCTGGCATATCCAATAGGTGGTTCTGGTGTGTCTGGCAGGTGTTTGTGGTGTGTCTGGCAAGTGGTTCTTTTACATTAGGAAAGTGGTTCTGGCGTTTCCAGTGGGTGCTTCCAGGGTGTCCAGCAGTTGGTTCCAGCGTGTGTGGCTGGTGGTTCTGGCGTTTCTGTGTGGTGGTTCCAATGTGTCTGGTGGGTGCTTACGGGGTTTCTGGCAGTTGTTTCCCACATGTCCGGTGGGTGATTCCAGCGTGTCTGGCAGGTGGCTATGGCACGTCTGGGACCTGATTCCATCATGTCGGGTGGTGGTTTAGGCATGTATGTGTGGTGGTTCTGGCATGTCCGGCAGTTGATTTCGACATGTACGCCAGGTTTTTCCAGTCTGTGCAGAAGTTTGTTCTGGCGTATTCAGGACCTGGTTCTGGCGTATCCAGCAGGTGATTTCAGTGTGTCCAGCAGGTTGTTTCAGCATGTCTGGCAGGTGGTTCTGGCATGTCAAGCAGGTTGTTGTGGTGTGTTCGGCATCTGCTTCTGGCGTATCCCACAGGTGGTTTTACAGTGCCCGGCACCTGGTTCTGCCATATCCTACAGGTGGTTCTGGCATGTCAGGCAGGTGTTTCCAGGGTGTCAGGCAGGTGGTTCTGGTGTGTCTGGTTGGTGGTTCAGCCGTGTTTGCCAGGTGGATCAGTGCTGTCCGGCAAGTGGATCAGTCATGTCCAGTGGTTGGTTGCAGCATATCCAGGGGTGTTTCCAGTGTGTCAAGAAGGTGGTTCCGTTGTGTCCAGCAGATGGTTCTGGCGTTTCCAGAAGGTGGTCCACTGTGTCCGGCAGCTGATTCTGCCAGTTCCTGCAGGTGGTACCAGCATGTCCAGGACCTGATTCTGGCATCTCCAGTGTATGGTTCCAGAGTGTCTGGGTGGTGGTTACGAGGTGCCCAGCAGTTGGTTCCAGCATGTCAGGCAGGTAGTTCAGGTTTTTCTGGTGGATGGTACCAGTATGTCTGGTGGGTAGTTCCAGTGTGTCCGGCAGGTTGTTCAAGCATGTCTGTCAGGTGGTCCAGTTGCATCCGGCACTTGGTCCTGGCATGGCCATCCTGTGTTACACACATTTCTGAAACGTGGTTCTTATGTGTCCGAAATGTTGTTTGGGCATGTCCAGCATCTGATTCAGTCCTATTCAGGAGGTGCTTTGGGGGTGTCCGGCAGGTGGTCCGGGTGTTTCTGGCAAGTGGTTTGGCATGTCTGGTGTGTCCTTCAATTGTGTCTTGCCTGTGTTTCTGGCATGTCCAGAAGGCAGTTCCAGTGTGTCTGGCACCTGCTTCCAGCGTGCTCAGTAGGTGCTTCCGGCATGTCTAGCAGATGGTTCCAGTGCATCCTGAAGTTGGTTATGGTGTGTCGAGCAGGTGGTTCAGGCTGTTCTGTCACTTGGTTCAGTCATGTGCAGCACCTGCTTCCAGCGTGTGTGACACCTATTTCTGGTGTATCTGGCAGATGGCTCCAGCATGTCCGGCAGGTTGTTCAGCCATGTCCAGCACCTGGTTTCAGCGTGTGCGACACCTTTTTCTAGCGTATCTGGCAGGTGATTCCAGCATGTCCATCAGGTGGTTCACTCAAGTCTGGCAGGTGGTTCAGTTGTGTCCAGCAGGTGGCTCTGCACTTAGGACATCAGGTTCCGCCGTGTCCAGCACCTGTTTGTGGCATATTCGACAGGTGGTTTCAGTGTACCTGGCACCTGGTTCAGGCATATCCAACAGGTGGTTCTGGCATGTCCGGCAGGTGGGGCAGGTGTATCTGGCATGTGGTTCTATTATGTTCGAAAGGTGGTTCTGGCGTGTCCGGTGGGTGCTTCCGGCGTGTCTGGCAGTTAGCTCCGGCATGTCTGGTGGGTGGTTCTGGTGTGTCTGAGTAGTGGTACCAGTGTGTCCGGCGGGTGGTTCTGGCACGTCTGTTGGGTTGTTCTTGTGTCTAGGGGCCTGGTTCTGGCATATCTGGCAGATAATTCTGGCCTATCTGGCTGATGGTTCCAGCGAGTCAAGCAGGTGGTTGCGGTGTGCCCGGCAGGTTGTTCATGCGTGTCCAGCAGGTGGGTTCAGGCCTGTCCAGAAGGTGGTTTCAGCACTTCCGGCACCAGGTTCTGGCATATCTGACATGTGGGGTTCCTGCACTCCCGGCATGTGGTTCCACATTGTCCATCAAGTGGTTCATGCATTATCTGGCAGGTGGTTCAGCTTGTTTGGCAGGTGGTTCTGGCATGTCCTGCCAGTGGTACTGGCGTGTCACTCAGGGGGTTCCAGTGTGTCAGGCTTGGGGTTCCTGTGTGTCAGGCATGAGTTCCCGGTATTTTTGGAAGGTGGTTGTGATGTGTCAGGTGGGTGCTTCCAGGTTGTCCGGCTTTTGGTTCCTGCATGTCCGGAGGGTGATTCCAGGGTGTCCAGGACCTGATTCTGTATGTTGGGTAGTGGTTTTTGCATGTCTAGGTGGTGGTTCCGGCATGTCCGGCAGGTGAGTTCAGCGTGTGCAGCAGGTTTTTCCAGACTCTGTGGAAGTTGCTTCTGGTGTATTCAGGACCTGGTTCTGGCGTATCTGGCAGGTGATTTTGGTGCGTTTGGTGTGGCAGGTTGTTCCGGCCTGTCTGGCAGGCGGTTCTGGCTTGTCTGGCAGGTGGTTCTGGCGTGTCTGGCACCTAGTTCTGCCATCTCTGGCAAGTGGTTTCAGGGTGTCTGGACCTGGTTCTGCCGTATCCGACAGGTTGTACTGGTGTGTCTGGCAGGTGTTTGCGTGGTGTCAGGCAGGTGACTACGGTGTGTTCAGGACCTGATTCCATCATTTGAGGTGGTGGTTTTGGCATGTCCGGGAGGTGGTTCTTGTGTGTCTGGCTGGTGATTTAGGTATGTACCACAGGCTTTTCCGGCCTGTGTGGAAGTGTGTTGTGGTGTGTCGGGCAGCTTGTTCTGGCGTGGCCGGCATGTGGTTCTGGAATGTCCGTAAAGTGGTTCAGGGTGGTCTAGCAGATGGTTGAGGCTAGTCCTGCAGCAGCTGCAGGCTTGCCTGGCAACGGGGTCCGGCCTGTGCTGGACCTGTTTCTGGCGTATCCGGCAGATGGTTTCGGCATGTCCTGCACACGGTTTCAGCGTAACCGACAGCTGATTTGGACGTTTCCGGCAGGTGTTTCTGCCATGTCCGGCACCTGGTCCTGGTGTATTTGGCAGGTGGTTTCAGGGTATTTGCCACCTGGTTCCCGCCTATAGAACAGGTGGTTCTGGCATGTCTGGCAGGTGTCTGGCATGTGATTCCGGTACGTTCAGAAGGTGGCTCCGGCGTGTCCAGTGGGTGCTTCTGGAGTGTCCGGCAGTTGATTCCGGGATGTCTGTTGGGTGGTTGCGGCATATAATGGCGTGGTTCTGGTGTATCCAGGAAGCGATTTCGGCGTGTGCGGCAGGTTGTTCCGGCAAGTCAACAGATGGCTGCCCATGTCCAGCCGGTGGTTCAGGCCTGTCCAGAAGGTGGTTCAGGCTTGTCGTGAAGGTGGGTTTTGGGCGTCCGGTGCCTGGTACTGGCATATCCGACATGTGGTTCTTGCAGGCCCAGCATGTGGTTCCAGATTATCTGTCAAGTGATTCAGGAATATCTGGCAGGTGGTTCAGTCTTGTCTGGCAGGTAGTTCATCTTTGTCCGGCAGGTGGTTCCGGCATGCCCTGCCAGTAGTACTGGCGTGTCATTCAGGTGGTGCCAGCATGTCAGGCAGGGGGTTCCTGAGTGTCTGGCATGAGTTTCCGGTATGTCCGGAAGGTGGTTCCAACGTGTCAGGTGGGTTCTTCCGGGGTGTCCAGCAGTCGGTGCCCACATGTCTGGCATGTGATTCCAGCGTGCCCTGACTCTGGCTATGTCGTGTCCAGGACCTGATTCCGTCATGTCAGATGGTGGTTTTGGCATGTTTGGGTGATGATTCCAGCATGTGTGGCAGATGAATTCGGCACGTCTGGCAGGTTGTTTTGGCGTGTCTGGCAGGCGGTTCCGGATTGTTTGGCATGTGGTTCTGGTGTGTCCGGCACCTGGTTCTGGCATATCCAACAGGTGGTTCTGGCATGTCTGGCAGGTGGGGCAGGTGTATCTGGCATGTGGTTCTGTTATGTTCGAAAGGTCTTGTGGCGTGTCCAGTGGGTGCTTCCGGCGTGTCTGGCAGTTAGCTCCGGCATGTCTGGAGGGTGGTTGTGGTATGTCTGGCACCTGATTGTGGCATATGTGGCAGGTGCATTCGCATTGTCCGGCACCTACTTCTGCTGTATCCGATCTGTGGTTCCACCTTGTCAGGAAGGTGGTCTGGGGTGTCAGGCAGGTGTTTCCGCTATGTCCGCTCCTGGGTCAGCCATGGTTGACAGGTGGATCAGTTCTGTCCAGCAGGTAGATCAGTCATCTGTGGCGGTTTGTTGCAGCATGTCCTAGGGTGATTCCAGCATGTCCAACATGTGATTCCATCGTGCCTGGCAGGTGGTTCCAGCGTTACAGACAGGTTCTTCTGGCATATCAGGAAGGTGGTTCCATTGTGTTCGGTGGGTGATTCTGGCCGTTCGTGCAGGTTGTCCCACCATGTCCAGCAGGTGCTTCCGGCATGTTCGGGACCCGATTCTTGCATCTCTGGGATTGGTTCCAGAGTTTGCAGGTGGTGGCTCCCATGTTTCCAGCAGTTGGTTTCAGTGTGTCAGGCAGGTGGTTCAGGCGTTTCTGGTGGATGGTTGCGGTATGGCCAGAGGGTAGTTTGGCAAGTCTGGCAAGATGTTCAGGCCTGTTAGTCAGCTGGTCCAGGTGCACCTGGCACATGGCATGGTACATGGCATGGCCGACGTCTCCAGGCATTTCTCAAATGTGGTTCTGACGTGCCCAAAAGATGGTTTGGGTGTGCCAGACATCTGATTTGCTCCTCTCCGGGAAGTGCTTTGGGGGTGTCCAGCAGGTGGTCTGGGTGTTTCTGGCAAGTGGTTTGGCATATCCAGTGTATCATTTGATTATATCTTGCCTAGGGTTATGTGCCGTAACCACCCACAAGACATGTCGGGATCACCTGCTGGACACACTGGAACCACCTTATGGAGATGCCAGAACCACCCCTGGATAAGCTGCAACCAACAGCCAGACTCGACTGATGGCTGGAACCAAGCTCCTTATACACCGGGAAAACTGACCACACATGCCGGAACCACCTGCAGGACACACTGGAGGCACTACAGAGACACACCAGAACCACCCAAAACACACGTCGCAATCAGGTAGGGGACATGGTGCAACCTCCTGCTGAATGGTCCGGAACCACCTGCCAGAAATGCTGGAACCAGGTGGCCAACACGCCAGAACCACCTGCTGGACATGCCTGAGCCACATGCCAGACTTGCAAGAACCACCTGCTGGGCACACTGGGACTACCTGAAGTATAATCCAGAAACAGGTATTGCACACGCCAAAACCAGGTGCGGGAAATGAATGAAAAACCTGCAAGTTATGACAGAACCAGGTGCCAGATATGCTCGAAACACCTGCTGGACACGTCGAAATCACCTGCCAGATACACTGCAACCATGTGCTGCACACACCAGAATCACCTACCAGACATGCCAGGACCACCTGTTGGATACGCTGGAACCAGGTGCCTGATTCGCTGAAACTACCTCCTGGACATGCCAGAACCAGGTGTAGGACACGTTGGGACAACCCACAAGACACGTCAAAATCACCTGCATGATACCCGGGAACCATGTGCCAGACATAATGGAACCGCCTGCTGGACATGCCAGCGCCACCTGCTGGGTACGCCAGAAACAGGCGCAGCACACGCCGGAACCAGGTGCCCCACATGACTGATCCAACTGCCAGACAAGACTGAAGCATCTGCCGGACATGCAGGAACCACCTTAAGAATGTACCAGAAACACATGCCAGACACCATGGAACCAACTGTCAGATACGCCGGAACCAGGCACATGGTACACTGAAGCCACCTGCCAAATAAGCCAGAACCATGTGCCGGACATGCTGGAACCATGTGACGGATACACCAGAAACAGGTCCAGCACAGGCCAAAACCAGGTGCTGAACAGCCAGAACCACTTCCCGGACAGACCTGAACCACCTGCTGAACATGCCGGAACCACCTGCTTGACTCGCCAGAACCACCTGCCAGACACGACAAAATCATCTGCCGGATACACTGGAACCAGGCCCCTTAGACACCGTAAAACTCCGAAAGAAATGCTGGAACCACCCACCAGACACTCTGGAACCACCACACAGACATGCCTGAATGACCTGCAGACACACAGTAAGCACCCTCCTGACAATCCAGACCACCTGGAACCACCCGCCGGACACACTGGAACCATGACACTGAAACGCCAGAACCAACTCCCGCACATGCCAGAAGCACCCAACGGACACGTCGGAACCATCTTCCAAATGTACCAGAACCACAGGCCAGACACACAGGAACCACCTGCCAGACACTTCGGAACCACCTGTTGGATATGCCAGAACCAGGTGCCAAATACATTGAAACCATCTGCTGAATACGCCAGAACCAGTTGCCGGACACGCCACAAACACCTGCCACACATGCTGGAACCACCAGCCTAACACGCAGGAACAACCTGCCGGACATGCCAAAATCACCTGCCGGATACACCGGAACCAGGTCCTGGATATGCCAGAACCAATTTCTGTCAAAGGCCAGAACAACCTGCCAGACACGCCAGAATCACCCACCGGACATGTGGGAACCAACTGCCAGACACGCTGGAACCAACACCTGGACACTCTGAAAGCACCAACTGGACATGCCGGAATCAGGTCCCGGATACACAGTAGCCACCAGCTGGACACGCAGGAACCACCTTAAGAATGTACTGGAAACACACACAAGACACACGGGAACCACCTGCCAGACACCACGGCACCAACTGTCAGATATGCCGGAACCAGGCACCCAGGATACTGAAGCCAACTGCCGAATATGCCAGAACCATGTGCTGGACACTCCTAAACCACGTGATGGATACACCAGAAACAGGTCTGGCACAGGCGAACCAGGTGCCGGACATGCCTGAAACACCTGCCACACACACCTGAATCACCTGCTAGACCAGCCTGAACCACCTGATGGACAATCCGGAACCACATGCCAGGCACACCGGAACCAGGTGCCCGACACGCCAGAACCACCTGCTAGACCAGCCTGAACCACCTGCCAATCTTGTGAGAACCACCTCCTGGATACACCAGAAACAGGTGTCGCACATGCCAAAACCAGGTCCCGGACACGACGGAGCACCGAAATCACCTGCCAGATACGCCAGAACCACTTCACGGACACTCTGAAATCACATGCCTGGCATGCCGGAACCACCTCTCAGATATGCCAGAACCACGTGCTGGACACGCCGGAACTACAGGTGATTTTGGCGTGTCCAGCAGGTTGTTCTGGCATGTTAGGTTGGTGGTTCTGGCTTGTCTGGCAGGTGTTTGTGGCGTGTCCGGCACCTGGTTCTGGTGTATTCAGCAGGTGGTTTCAGTGTATCTGGCACCTGATTCCGGCATATCCAACAGGTGGTTCTGAAGTGTCTGGCAGGTGGTTCCTGTGTGTCTGGCATGTGGTTCTTCTACGTTTGGAAGATGGTTCCGGCGTGTCCGTTGGGTGCTTCCGGCATGTCCGGGAGTTGGTTCTGGAGTGCCATAGTCATGGTTCCATCGTGTCCAGAAGGTGGTTCCTGCATGTCAGTCAGGTGCTTCCGGTGTGTCCTGTGGGTACTTCTGGCGTGTCCTGGCCCTGATTCTCGAGTCTCTGGTGGGGGGTTCCAGAGTGTCTGGATGGTGGTTCCAACAGTCCGGCAGTTCGTTCCATTGTGGCAGGCAGCTGGTTCACCCAGGTCCAGTGGGCGGTTCTGGCATCTGCAACAGACGGTCCGGAAAGTGGTTTCGGCATGTCCGGCAGGTGGTTCAGGCCTCTCTGGCAGATGGTTCAGTCTTGTCCCTCAGGTGATTCAGTCGTGTGGGGCACCTGGTTCTGGTGTGTGCTGCACCTGCTTCTGATGTATCCAGCAGGTGGTTCTGGTGTGTCCAGCAGGTGTATGTCATGTCTGGCACATGGTTCCAGAGTATCATGCAGGTGATTTTGACGTGTCCAGAGGGTTGTTCCAGTGTGTCAGGCACATGGTTCTGGCGTGTTCGGCAGGTAGTTTCTGCAAATCAGGAACCTGGTTCCGGTGTATCCAACAGGTGCTTCTGGCATGTCTGCTAGGTGGTTCCGGCGTTTCTGGCACATGGTTCTGGCATATCTGGGAGATGATTTTAACGTGTCCAGCAGGTGGTTTCAGCGTGTCCAACACCTGGTTCTGGTGTATCTGACAATTGGCTCTGGAGTGTCCGGCATGTGGTTCTGGCGTGTCTGGCAGGTGGTTCCAGCATGCTGGGCACCTGGTTCTGGTGTCTCTTGCAGGTGGTTCAGTCATGTCCAGCACCTGGTTTTGGCACATGCGACACCTGTTTCTGGAGTATCCATCAGGTGGTTCCGGCATGTGTGGCAGGTGCTTCTCACAAGTCTGGCAGGTGGTTCAGGCATGTCCAGCAGGTGGTTCTGGACCATCTGGCAGGAGGCTGTTCCATGTCCCCTCCCTGATTCCGGCATGTGATTCTGGTGTGTCTTAGTGGTGGTTCCAGTGTGTCTGGCGGGTGGTTCCGGTATGTGTGGTGGGTGGTTCTGGCAGATAAGCTTGGTTCCAGCAGGTGACTTCAGCTTATCCGGCAGGTGGCTCTGGGGAGTCAAGCAAGTGGTTCTGGTGAGTCAGACAGTTGGTTCTGGTGTGTCCAGCAGGTGGTTTAGGCATGTCCAGAAGATGGTTCGAGCCTGTCTGGAAGGTGGTTCTGGAGTGTCTGGCACCTGGTTTTGGCATATCAGGTGGTTCCGGTGTGCCCGGCATGTGGTTCCAGAGTGTCCGTCAAATGATTCAGGTGTATCCAGCAGGTGGTTCAGTCATGTCTGGCAGGTGGTTCAGTTTTGTCTGGCAGGTTGTTCCGGCATACCCGGAAGGTGTTACCAGCTTGTCATTAAGGTGGTTCCAGCATGCAAGGCAGGAGGTTCCTGTGTGTCTGGCATGAGTTACTGGTATGTCTGGAAGGTGGTTCCCATGTGTCCATTGGGTGCTTCTGGGGTGTCCAGCAGTTGCTTCCCGCATGTCCAGTGGGTGATTCCAGCCTGTCTGACAGGTGGCTACGGCATGTCTGGGACCTGATTTTGCCATGTCCAGTTGGTGGTTTCAGCGTCTCCAAGAGGTGGTTCTGGCTTGTCCGGCATGTTTTTCTGGCCTGTCCTGAAGTTGGTTCAGGCATATCTGGGACCCGGTTCTGGCACATATGCACGTGATTTCGGCTGTCCAGCAGGTTGTTCCGGCATGGCAGGCAGGTGGTTCTGGCTTGTCCAGCAGGTCATTCTGGCATGTCCGGTACCTCACTGTGGCATATCTGGCAGGTGGTTTCATGGTGTCTGGCACCTTCTTCCACCATATCCGACAGGTGCTTCCGGCGTGTCTGGCTGGTGGTTCTGGGAGTCAGGCAGGTTGTTCCAGCATGTCCGTCCGGTGGTTCAGCCATGTTTGGAGAGTGGATTAGTGTTGTCCAGCAGGGGATCAGTCAAGCCCGCCGGTTGGTTGCAGAGTGTCCAGAGGTGGTTCTGGCATGTCCAGAGGTGGTTCCATCATCTTTAGCATATGGTTACTGCATGTCCAGCAGGTGGTTCACGCAAGTCTTGCAGGTATTTCAGGCATGTCCAGTGGGTGGTTCTGGCGTGTCTGGCACCGGGTTCTGGCATGCCCGGCATGTGGTTCCAGAATGTCCATAAAGTGGTTCAGGCATCTCCAGCAGGTGTTTCAGGCTTGTCCCGCAGCTGCTTCAGGCATGTCCAGCACCTGGTTCCGGCCTGTGCTGGACCTGTTTCTGGTTTATCTGGGAGATGGTTCCAGCTTGTCTAGGAGGTGGTTTTGGCGTGTCCGGCACATGGCTTTGGTGTATCTGACAGGTGATTTGGACATGTCCAGCAGGTGTTTCTGGCTTGTCTGGCACCTGGTTCTGGCGTTTTCAGAAGGTGGTTTCAGTGTATCCAGCACCTGGTTCCGGTAACCAACATGTGGTTCTGGCGTGTCTGGCAAGTCATTCCTGTGTGTCTAGCATGTAGTTCATGTACCTTCAGAAGGTGGATCCACTGTGTGTGGTGGGTGCTTCTGGCGTGTTGGACAGTTGGTTTGGGCATGTCTTGTGGGTGATTTCAATGTGTCCGGCAGGTGGTCCTGGAACATCTGCCAGGTAATTGTGCTTTGTCCCGGACCTGATTCTGGCATGTGTGGAGCGTGGTTCCAGCGTGTCTGTGTGGTGGTTCCAGTGTGTCCTATAGGTGGTTCCGGCATGACTGGTGGGTGGTTTCGGTGTATAAGGAGCCTGGTTCTGGCATATCTGGCAGGTGGTTCTGGTGAGTCAAGCAGGTGCTTCCAGCGTGTCAAGCAGGGGTTCAGGCGTGTCCAGCAGGTTTTCCAGGCCTGTCCCGAAGGTGGTTCCAGAGTGTCCAGCAGTTGGTCCTGCGTTTCAGGCAGGTGGCTCAGGCGTTTCCAGTGGATGGTTCCAGTATGTCCGGTGGGTAGTCCCGGCATGTCCAGCAGGTTGTTCAGGCAGGTATGTCAGCTGGTCCACGTGGATCTTGTACATGTTCCAGGCATGGCCGTCCCATGGTCCAGGCATTTCTGAAATGTGGTTCTGACGTGTCCGAAGTGTGGCTTCAGCATGCCCAGCATCTGATTCAGGCCTCTCCAGAAGGTGCTTTGGTGGTGTCGGGCAGGTGGTCCAGGTGTATCCAGCAATAGGTTCTGGCATGTCTGGCGTGTCCTGCCAGTATGTGTGGCCTGTCGTTCCGGCATGTCCAGCAGTCAGTTCCAGCGTGTCTGACACCTGGCTCCAGTGTGTTTGGTAGGTTATTCTGGCATGTCCAGCAGAGGGTTCCACCGTGTCCCGAAGGTGGTTACGGTGTGTCTGACAGGGGTTCAGTCATGCCCAGCAGGTTGTTCAGGCTTGTCCAGCTGGTGTTTCTGTCGTGTCCAGGACATGGTTCCAGAGTGTGCAACACCTGTTTATGGCATATCAGGCAGGTGGCTCCATCGTGGTCGGCATGTCTTCAATCATGTCCAGCACCAAGATTCAGCAAGTGCCACAACCGTTTCTGGCATATCCAGCAGGTGGTTCAGGTGTGTCCAGCAGGTGATTCAGGCTTGTCAAGAAGGTGGTACTAGCGTGTTGGGCACTTGGTTCCAGCATGCCCAGCATGTGGCTCCAGAACTTCAGATTACCTGCTGGACACCCTGGAGCCACGTTCCAGACATGCCTGAACCACCGGCTGGACATGCCTGAACCACCTGCTGGACATCATGGAACCAACTTCTAGACATGCTGGAACCACCTGCCAGAAATGCTGGAACCACCAGTCAGATATGGTGGAACCTGGTGCTGGACACAGTGAAACCACCTGCCGGATATGCCAAAAGCAGGTGCCTGACAGGCTGGAACCACCTTCTGAACATACCAGAACCACATGCCAGTCACACAGGAGCCACCTGCCAGACATGCTGGAACCATATGCGGGAACTGGTGGAATCACCCTATGGACACCATGGAACCACCTTCCGGACATACCGGAAACTCATGCCAGACACACAGAAACCCCCACCTGACACGCTGGAACCACCTGAATGACACGCCAGTACCACTGGCAAACAGGCTGGAATCACCTGCCAGACAAGGCTGAGTCACCTGCCAGACAAGACTGAACCACCTGCTGGATACACCTGAACCACTTGACCGATAATCTGGAACCACATGCCGGGCATGCTGGAACCACATGTCAGATACGCCAGAATCAGGTTATGGATGTGTGGAAACCACCTTCCAGACACAGCTGAACCACCTGCTGGACATGCCTGAACCACCTGCCAGACACGCCAAAATCGCCTGCCGGATACACTGGAAACAGGCCCCTTATATGCTGGAACAACCGGACAGACATGCCAGAACCACCCACTGGACACACTGGAAGCACCACTCAGACACACCAGAACCACCCAGCAGACATGTCAGAACCAACTGCCGCACATGACAGAAGAACCGAATGTACATGCCAGAATCACCTTCCGCACATACCAGAATCACATGCCAGACAAACCTGAACGAGCTGCCGGACAGGCCAGAACCACCTGCCAAATACACCAGAACCAGGTGCTGGACATGGAAGAAATACCTGCCGGACATGTCCAAATCACCTGTCTCATATGGCGAAATCATGTGCCGGACACGCCGGAACCATCTGCTGGATATGCCAGAAACAGGTCCAGCACAGGCTGACACCAGGTGCCGGACAAGCCTGCAGCTGCTGCAGGACTAGCCTGAACCATCTGCTGGACCAGCCTGAACCACTTTACAGACATTCCGGAACCACATGCCGAGCACGCTGGAACCAGGTGCCCGACATGGCAGAACCACCAGATGGACATACCTGAACCACCTGCCAGATTGCATGCACCAACTGATGGACACGCCAGAACCACCTGTCAGATACACCAGAAACAGGTGTCACACACGCTGGAACCAGGTGCTGGACACACCAGAACCGCCTGCTGGACATCCCAGAATCAAAGTCCAGACATTCTGGAAGTACACGCTGGACATGCCGGAACCACTTGCTGGACACACACAGAC
This sequence comes from Equus asinus, assembly GCF_041296235.1. Classification (NCBI taxonomy): domain Eukaryota; kingdom Metazoa; phylum Chordata; class Mammalia; order Perissodactyla; family Equidae; genus Equus; species Equus asinus. The sequence continues at coordinate 11,028,434 of NC_091811.1, read as the reverse complement.
CACCTGTGAGACATCACCAAACCACCTCCCAGTGAGGCCTGAATCAGATACCGGACACGCCCAAACCATCTTTCGCACACGTCAGAAGCACATTTCAGAAATGCCTGGGCCACGGGACGGCCATGCCTGGACCACGTGCAGGATGCACCTGGATCAACTGACAGACACGCCTGAACCACCTGCTATACACGCTGGAACCACTGGCTTGACTCGCTAGAACCACCTGCTGGACATGATGGAACCACCTTCTGGACACACTGCAACCACCCCCAGATAGGCCGCAACCCACCGCCAGACATGACTGATCCTCCTGATGGGCAGCACTGATCCACCCATGAAACATGGCAGAATCACCAGCCTGACACCCCAGAACCACCTGCCAGACCTGCTGGAACCACCTGTCACATCTGGCGGAACCAGGTGCCAGATACACTGAAACCACCTGCCAAATATGCCAGAACCAGTTGCCAGCCACACCGGAAACGCCTGCCAGCCACGGCCAAATCGCCTGCTGAATACTCCGAATCCATCTGCTGGACACACTGGAACCATCTGACAGATATGCCAGAAACAGGTCCAGAACAGGCGGGAACCAGGTGTGGAGAAGCCTGAAGCAGCTGCCGTACTAGCCTGAACCACCTGCTGGACCAGCCAGGACCACTTTACAGACATTCTGGAGCCAAATACTCGGCACGCTGGAACCAGGTGCCCGACACGCCAGAACCACCTGCTGGACACGCCTGAATCACCAGCCAGACTTGTGTGAAACACCTGCCAGACACTCTGGAACCACCTGCTGGATATGCCAGAAACAGGTCTTGCACACACAGAAACAAGGTGCTGGACACGACTGAACCACCTTCTGGGCACGCTAGAGCCACCTGCCGGATATGCCAGAAGCAGGTGCCAAACAAGACTGAACCACCTGCTGGACATGATTGAACCTCCTGCTTGACATGCTGTAACCACCTTCAGGACACACCAGAACCATCTGGTGGACATGCCGGAACCACAGGCCAGACATACTGGAAGGACACACTGGACGTGCTGGAACCACATGCTGGACACTCCTGGACCACCTGCCAATCACCCCCAAAGCAGCTCCCGGAAATGCCTGAACCACCTGCCTGACACGCTGGAACCAGCTGCCGGACACATCAGAACCACCACAAGGACACTCTGGAACCACCCACCGGAGATGGCAGAATCAGGTCCAAGCACACCAGAAGCACCTGTCAGACACACTGGAACTCCCTGTGGGAACTGCCAGAATCGGGTTGGTGGTTTCGGCGTGTCTGGGTGGTGGTTCCATTGTGTCTGGCAGGTTTCTCCAGGACCTGGTTCTGGCGTATGCAGCAGGTGATTTCAGCGTGTCCGGCAGGTTGCTCTGTTGTGTCTGGCACCTGGTTCTGGCGTATCAGACAGGTGGTTTCATGGTGTCCGACACCTGGTTCCGCTGAATCTGACAGATGGTTCCGGCGTGTCCGTAAGGTGGTTGCGTTGTATCTGGCGGGTGATTCAGGCGGTTACCGAAGGTGGGTCCAGAGTGTCCGGCATGTGCTTCCAGCATGTCCGGGACCTGATTCTGGTGTCTCCAGTGGGTGGTTCCAGATTGTCGGGGTGGTGGTTCCGACGTTTCTGGCAGTTGGTTCCAGCATGTCAGGCAGGTGGTTCAGGCATTTCCGGTGGATGGTTCTGGTATGTCCAGTGGGTAGTTCTGGCGTGTCCAGCTGGTTTTTCAGGCATGTCTGTCAGCTGGTCCAGGTGCATCCGGCACATGGTCCAGACATGGCTGTCCCGTGGTACAGGCATTTCTGAAACGTGGTCCTGAAGTGTCCAAATGGTGGTTTGGGCATGTCCGGCAGCTGATTCAGGCGTCTCCAGGAGGTGCTTTGGGGGTGTCCGGCAGGTGGTCCGGGTGTGTGCAGCAATTGGTTCCGGCGTGTCCGTTGTGTCCTTGCAGTATGTCTGGCCTGTGGTTCCGGGGTTTCCAGCAGGTGGTTCCGGTGTGTTCAGCACCTGGTTCCGGCATGTTCGGCAGGTTGTTCCAGCATGTCCACCAGATGGTTCCTGCACATCTGGAAGGTGGTTGCAGCATGTCCACCAGGTGGTTTAGGCTTGTCCAGCAGGTGGTTCCAGTGTATCCAGCATGTCGTTCCGGAGTGTCCATCAAGTGGTTCAGCCGTTTCCAGCAAACAGGTCAGTCATGTCCAGCACCTGGTTTTGGCATGTGTCACAGCTGTGTCTGGCGTATCTGACAGGTGGTTCCGGCATGTCCCCAGATGGTTCTGGTGCATCCTGAAGATGGACATGGTCTGTCCAGCAGGTGGTTCAGTTGTGTGGAGCAGGTGCTTCAGGCTTGTCCAGCACCTGGTTTCGACATGTGTGACACATGTTTCTGGTTTATCCAGGAGGTAGTTCCGGCGTGTTCAGCAAGTGGTTCTGGCGTTTTGGGCACCTGGTTCCAGCGTGCCTGGCATGTGGTTCCGGAATGTCTGTAAAGTGGTTCAGGTTGGTCCAGCAGTTGATTCAGGCTGGTCCAACCGGTGGTTCAGGCTAGTCCGGCAGCTGCTTCAGGCTTGTCTGGCACCTGGTTCCGGCATAGCAGGACCTGTTTCTGGCGTACCTGGCAGGGTGGCTCCAGCATGCCTGGGAGGTGTGTCTGATGTGTCCAGCACATGGTTTTGGCATATCCGACAGGTGGTTTTGGTGTGCCCGGCATTGGTTCCACCATGTCCGGAACCTGGTGCTGGGGTATTTGGCAGTTGGCTTCCATGTATGCAGCACCTGGTTCCAGCATATCCAACAGGTGGTTCCAGCATGTCTGGCAGGAGGTTCCTGTTGGTCTGGCATGTGGTTCTGGTACGTTCAGAAGGTGGGCCCGGCATGTCCGGTGGGTGCTTCCAGCGTGTCCAGTAGTTGGTTCCAGCGTGTCTGGCGGGTGGTTCCAGAGTGTCTGAGTAGCGGCTCCAGTGTTCCTGGGGGTTGTTTCATGCATTTTGGTCAGGTTGCTCTGTTGTATAATGGGCCTGGTTCTGGCGTATCTGTAAGGTGATTTCTGCACATCCAGCATGTGGTTCTGACGAGTCAAGGAGGTGGTTCCGGCATGTTCAGTACGTGCTTCAGGTCTCTCTGGAAGGTGGTTCCAGTGTGTCTGGCATCTAGTTCTGGCATATCTGACAGGAGGTTCTGGCATGCCCAGCATGTGGTTCCAGCGTGTCCGGCAAGTGGTTCAGGACTGTCTGGCAAGTGGTTCACTCTTATCTGGCAGGTGGTTCAGTTTTCTCGGGCAGGTGGTTATGGCATGTCAGGCCGATGGTACTGGGGTGTCATTCAGGTGGTTCTGGCGTGACAGGCAGGAGGTTCTTGTATGGCATCAATTTCCGGTATGTCTGGAACATGGTTCCAACGTGTCTGGTGGGTACTTCTGGTGTGTCCTGATGTTGGTTCCCATATGTCCGGCAGGTGATTCTGGCGTGTCTGGCAGGTGGCTATGGAGTGTCTGGGACCTGATTCTGTCATGTCTGGTTGATGCTTTCAGCATGTCCAGGTGTTGGTTCTGGCATGTCCGGCAGTTGGTTCACACATGTCCAATGGGTGATTCCAGCATGTCTGGCAGGTTGTTCCGGCCATTTACAGACATTGGTTCTGGTGTATCCAGGACCTGGTTCCAGCGTACCCGATAGGTGATTTTGGCATTTCCAACAGGTTGTTCCGGCATGTCATTCAAGTGGTTCTGGCGTGTCCGGCAGGTTGTTCAGGCACGTGAAGCGCCTGGCTCTGTCACATCTGACAGGTGTTTCCGGCGTTCCAGGCATGTGATTCCAGAGTGTCTGTCAAGTAGTTCAGGCATATCCGGCTGGTGATTTCAGCATGTGAGTCACGTGGTTCTGGCATGTCCTGCAGGTGCCTCCGGTGTGTTCTGGACCTGATTCTCGCATCTTAGGTGGGTGGTTCCAGAGTGTCCGGATGATGGTTCTGACGTGTCCGACAGTTGGTTCCAGCGTGTCAGGCAGGTATCTGACAGTTGGTTCCATGGTGTCTGGCAGGTGGTTCCTGTGTGCCTGGCATGTGGTTCTGATATGTTCTTAAGGTGGTTCTGGCGTGTCAGGCAGGTGGCTACCGTGTGTCCAGGACCTGATTCCGTCGTGTCCAGTTGGTGATTTCAGAGTGTCCAGAGGTTGGTTCCAGCATGTCTGGCAGTTGGTTCCTGCGTATCCAGTGGGTGATTCTGTCGTGTCTGGCAGGTTGTTCCAGCCTTTTATGGAAACTGGTTCTGGCATATCCGGCAGGTGATTTCGGCATGTCTGGCAGTTTGTTCCGGCGTGTTTGGCAGATGATTCCGGCTTGTCTGGCAGGTGTTTCTGGCATGTCCAGCACCTGCTTCTAGTGTATTCGGCAGGTGGTTTGAGTGCATCTGGCACCTGGTTCCGGCATATCCAACAGGTAGTTCCAGCGTGTCTGGCAGATGGTTCCTGTATATCTGGCGTGTGGTTCTGGTATGTTCGGAAGATGGTTCCGGCATGTCCGTTGGGTGCTTCCAGCATGTCCAGGAGTTGGTTCCGGCATGTCTGGCACATGATTCCAGCGTGTCTGATTGGTGGTTACAGTGTGTCTGGTGAGTGGTTCCAGGTGGTTCTGGCGTGTCCAGCGGGTGCTTCCTGTGTGTCTGGCAGGTGGTGCTGGTGTGTCTGTATGGTGGTTCCACTGTGTCCGGCGGGTGGTTCTGGAATGTCTGTCGGGTTTTTCTGGCATTCAAATGTTCTGCTTCCAGCGTATCTGGCAGGTGATTTCGGAATTTCTGGCAGGTGGTTCAGGCGTGTCCAGCAGGTGTTTCAGGTCTGTCCTGAAGGTGGTTCTGGCATGGCCAGAACTGGTTCTGGCATATCTGAGAGGTGGTTCTGGCGTGCCTGGCATGTGGCTCCAGAGTGTCCATCAAGTGGTTCAGGCGTATCTGGCAGGTGGTTCAGTCTTGTATGGCAGGTGGTTCAATTTTGTCTTGCAGGTGGTTTTGGCATGTCCAGCCAGTGGTACCAGCGTATAATTCAGGTAGTTCCAGCATGTCAGACAGGGGGTTCCTCTCTGTCTGGCATGAGTTTCCTGTATGTCAGGAAGGTGGTTCCCACATGTCTGGTGGGTGCTTCCGGGTGTCTGGCAGTTGGTTCCTGCATGTCTGGCAGGTGATTCTGGCATGTCCGGCAGGTGGCTATGATGTGTCCGGGGCCTGATTCCATCATGTCAGGTTGGTGGTTGCAGCATGCCTGAATGATGATTCCAGCATGTCCGGCAGGTTTTTCCGGCCTGTCCGGAAGTTGCTTTTGGCATATCCAGGACCTGGTTCTGGAATATTCAGCAGGTGATTTTGGTGTTCCCAGCAGGCAATTTCAACGTGTCTGGCACCTGGCTCTGGCATGTTCAGCTGGTACTTCTGGCATGCCCACCAGATGGTTCTGGCATGTCCTGAATATGGTGATGGCGTGTCCGGCAAGTGGTTCAGTCTTGTCCAGCCAGTGGTTGAGGCTTGTGTGGCAGGTGGTTCAGTCGTGTCCAGCACCTGGTTCTGGTGTGTGCGACACCTGTTTCTGGTGTATCTGGCAGGTGGTTCACGCAAGGCTGGCAGGTGGTTCATGCATGTTCAGCAGGTGGCTCTGGTGTGTCGAGCACATGGTTCCCGCATGCCCAGCATGTGGTTCCAGAATGTCCATGAAGTGGCTCCGGCTGGTCCAGCAGTTGGTTCAGGCTTGTACAGCAGGTTGTTCAGGCTAGTCCGGCATCCGCTGCAAGCTTGTCTGGGACCTGCTTCTGACCTAGCATGACCTGTTTCTGGCATATCTGGCAGACGGCTCCGGCGTGTCCAGGAGGTGCTTCCGGTGTGTCTGGCACATGGTTTTGGTGTATCCGACAGGTGATTTGTACATGTCCAGCTACTGGTTCTGCCATGCTTTGCACCTGGTTCTGGGGTATTTGGCAGGTGGTTTCAGTGTACGCGGCACCTTGTTCTGCCATATCCAACAGGTGGTTCCAGTGTGTCTGGCAGGAGGTTCCTGTGTGTCTGGCATGTGGTTCTGGTACATTCAGAAGGTGGTTCCGGCATGTCTGGTGGGTGCTTCCGGCGTGTCCAGCAGTTGGTTCTGGCATGTCTGGCAGGTGGTTCCAGAGTGTCTGAGTGGTGGTTCCCGTGTGTCCAGGGGTTGGTTCCAGCATTTCTGTCAGGTTGTTCCATTGTATAAGGAGCCTGGTTCTGGCATATCTGTCAGGTGGTTTCTGCATGTTCAGCAGGTAGTTCTGGTGAGTCAAGGAGGTGGTTCCACCGTGTCTGGAAGATGGTTCAGGCGCATCCAGCAGGTGGTTCAGGCCTGTCTGGAAGGTGGTTCCGGCGTGTCCAGCATCTGGTTCTGGCATATCTGAAAGGTGGTTCTGGCATGCCCGGAATGTGGTTCCAGAGTATCCATCAAGTGTTTCAGGCGTATCTGGCTGGTGGTTCAGTATTCTCTGGCTGGTAGTTACGGCATGTCCACCCGATGGTACCTGCGTGCCATTCTGGTGGTTCTGGCATGCCAGGGAGGGGGTTCCTTTGTGTCTGGCATGAGTTTCTGGTATGTCCGGAAGGTGGTTCCGACATGTCTGTTGTGTGCTTCCGGTGTGTCCTGGTGTTGGTTCCCACATGTCCGGCAGGTGATTCCAGTGTGTCTGCCAGGTGGCTATGGTGTGTCCAGGACCTAATTCCCTCATATCTGGTCACTGCTTTCAGCGTGTCCAGGTGTTGAATCCGGCATGTCCGGCAGTTGGTTCCCGCATGTACGGTGCGTGATTCCAGCATGTCTGGCAGGTTGTTCTGGCCTTTTATGGAAATTGGTTCTGGCGTGTCCAGGACCTGGTTCCGGCATATCCGGCAGCTGATTTTAGCATGTCTGGCAGGTTCTTCTGGCGTGTTAGGCTAGTGGTTCCGGCCTGTCTGGCAGGTGCTTCTGGCGTGTCCGGCACCTGGTTCTGGTGTATTCAGCAGGTGGTTTTAGTGTATCTGGCACCTGGTTCTGGCATAGCCAACAGGTGGTTTGGAGTATCTGTCAGGTGGTTCCTGTGTGTCTGGGATGTTGTTCTGGTACGTTTGGAAGGTGGTTCCAGTGTGTCTGGAAGGTGCTTCTGGCATGTCTGACGGTTTGTTCCAGCTTGTCTGGCGGGTCGTTCTGGCATATCTGAGTGGTGGTTCCGGCATGTCCATTGGGTGCTTCCGGCGTGTCCGGGAGTTGGTTCTGGCGTGTCTGGCAGGTGATTTTGGCATGTCAGAGTCGTGGTTCCAGTTTGTCCGGCGGGTGGTTGTAGGTGGTTCTGTCATGTCCGGTGGGTGCTTCCGGCATGTCTGGCAGGTGGTTCTTGCATGTCTGTGTGGTGGTTCCACTGTGTTCGACAGGTGGTTTTGGCATGTCTGTCAGTTTTTTCTGGCGTATAAGGGGCCTGGTGCCAGCATAACTGGCAGATGATTTTGGCATGTCCGGCATGTGGTTCCAGCTAGTCAAGCAGGTGGTTCAGGCGTGGTCGACAGTTGGCTCAGGTCTGTCCAGAAGGTGGTTCCAGCGTGTCTGGCACCGGTTCTGGCATATCTGAGAGATGATTCTGGCATGACCAGCATGTAATTCTGAAGTGTCCGTCAAGTGGTTCAGGCGTATCTGGCAGGTGATTTTGGCGTGTGAGTCAAGTGGTTCTGGCGTGTCCTGCAGGTGCTTCCAGTGTGTTCTGGATGTGATTCTCACATCTCTGGTGGGTGCTTCCAGAGTGTCCGGATGATGGTTCTGATGTGTCTGAGAGTTAGTTCCAGCGTGTCAGGCAGGTGTGTCACACATGTCTGGTGGTGGTTCTGGTGTGTGCAACAGATGGTTCTGGCGTATCCGGCAGGTGGTTCTGGTGCATCTGTCAGGTGGTTCTTAAAAGACTGGCCAGTGGTTCAGGCGTGTCCAGCAGGTGGTTCTGGTGTGTTGGGCACCTGGTTCTGGTGTGCCCAGCATGTGGTTCCGGATTGTCCGTAAAGTGGTTCAGGCTGGTCTAGCAGGTGGTTCAGGTGTGTCCGGCAGGTGTTTCAGGCATGTCCTGCGCCTGGTTCTGGCCTATGCTGGACCTGTTTCTGGTGTAACCATCACATGCTTCCGGCGTGTCTGGCACATGGTCCTGGTGTATTCAGCAGGTGGTTTCAGCGTATCAGGTGCCTGGGTCCAGCGTATCTGACAGTTGGTTCCATGGTGTCTGGCAGGTGGTTCCTGTGTGTCTGGCATGTGGTTCCAGTATGTTCTTAAGGTGGTTCCAGTGTGTCCTACAGGTGATTCCTACATGTCCTGCAGTTGGTTGTGCTGTGTCCCGGGCCTGAATCTGGGGTGTCTGGTGGGTGGTTCCGGTGTGTCTGAGTTGTGGTTCAGGTTGCCCGTAGGGTCATTCCAGCTTGTCCTGCATGTGGTTCCTGCATATAAGTGGCCTGGTTCTGGAGTATCCGTCAGGTGATTTCAGCACGTCCAGTAAGTTGTTCTGGCAAGTCAAGCATGTGGTTCTGGCGTGTCTGGCAGGTGGTTCGGTCATGTCCGGTGGGTGATTCAGGCTGCTCCAGCAGGTTGTTCAGGCTTGTCCATCTGCCAGTTCTGGTGTTCCTGCCAGCTGGTTCTGCTGTAACTGGCAGGGGGTTGTGGTGTGTCCCGCAGGAGGTTCTGGCATGACTGGCGGGTGATTCTGGTGTCTCAGTCGGTTAGTTCCCGCATGTCAGTCAGGTGGTTCTGGCATGCCCAGAAGGTGATTCCATCATGTCTAGTGGGTAGTTCCGGTGTGTCCAATGAGTGGTTCCAGCATGTCCGGAAGGTGGTTCCATCATGTCTGGCAGGTGATTCTGGTGTGTCCCGTGGGTGATTCAGCTGTGTTCGGCGGGTGGATCAGTTGTGTCCAGCTGGTGGATCAATATGCCCTGCATGTGGTTACTGTGTGTCCGGGGCATGGTTCCTGCTTGTCAGAAAGGTGGTTCCATCATCTCAGGAAAGTGGTTCTTGCATGTCCATCAGGTGGTTCCGGCATGTCTAGCAGATTGTTCAGGCATGCCCGTCAGGTGGTGCAGGTGCTTCTGGCACCTGCTACAGGCATGGCAGTCCCGTGGTCCAGGCATTTCTGAAACGTGCTTCTGACGTGTCAGAATGGTGGTTTGGGTTTGTCTGGAGGCAGTTTGGAAGTGTTTAGCAGGTTCTTCAGGCGTGTGTGGCAGGTGGTCCAGGTAGGTATGGCGGGTGGCTCTGCTCTGTCTAGCATGACCTTCCTGCATATCTGGTCTGTGGTTCCATCATGTCTGTCTGGTGGTTAAAGGTTGTCCAGCAGGTGGTTCCGGCGTGTCCGGGTGGTGGTTCCCTCCAGTCCTGCGGGTGGTTCCGGCGAGTCCAGCACCTGGTTCTGGCATATCTGGCAGGTGGATCCTGCGTGCCAGGCAGGTGGTTCCAGATTGTCCCTCCAGTGGTTAAGGCATATCCGGCAGGAGGTTCCATCTTGTCCGGCTGGTGGTTCCAGAGTGTCCAGCACGTGGCTGCGGCGAGACCGGAAGTTGGTTCTGTCATGTCTGCTGGGCGGTTCTGGCGTTTCCAGTGGATCATTTCATTATGTCTGGCAGATAGTTCGGGCATGTCCAGCAGGTTGTTGAGGCATGTCCGTAAGGTAGGCCAGGTGCACCTGGCACATGTTCCAGACATGGCCATCCCGTGGTCCAGGTGTTTCTGAAATGTGGTTCTGACATGTCCAAAAGGTGGTTTGGCTGTGTCCAGCAGGTGGTTTGGGAGTGTCCAGCACCTGGTTTTGGCATATTCAGAAGGTGGGTTTAGCATATTTGGTACCTGGTTCCAGTGTGTCTGGCACCTGGTTCCGGCGTATCCAGCTTGTTGTTTCAGTGAACCAGGCACCTGGTTCCAGTGTATCTGACAGGTGGTTCCCATGTAACTGGAATTTGGTTCCTATGTGTCCGGCAGGTGGTTCTGGTGGGTCCTGCAGTTGGTTCTGGCATGTGTATCGAGTGGATGAAGTGTGTCTGCCTTGTGATTGAGGCATGTCCAGCAGGTGGTTCAGGCTGGTCTGACAGATTTTTCAGGCTTGTGTGGCAGCTGGTTCTGGCATTCCTGCCACCTCATTCTGGTGTAACCAGCAGGTGGTGCCAGCGTGTCCCGCAGGTGGTTCCGGCATGTCCGGTGGGTGATGCCTGCGTGTCAGTAAGGTGGCTCCAGTGTGTCAGTCAGGTGGTTCCGGCGTGTCTGGAAGGTGGTTCTGTCATGTCCGGTGGGTGGTTCCAGTGTGTCTGAGGAGTAGTTCTGGCATGTCCAGAATGTGGTTCTGTAGTGTCCAGAAGGTGATGCTGTCATGTCTGGACTGTGGTTATGGCATGTCCGTTAGGTGGATCAGGGCTGTCTGTCAGCTTTTCCCTTCCTGTTCAGCAGGTGGTTCCGGCGTGCCCAGGACATGGTTCCGGCATGTCTGGCAGGTGGTTCCAGGATGTCCACCACATTGTTCCAGCACATTTGGATGGTGGTTCTGGCATGTCTGGCAGGTGGCTCAGACCTCTCCATCAGGTGGTTCAAGTTGTCCGGCAGGTGGTTTAGTCATGTCTGGCACCTGGTGCTGACTTATCTGGCAGGTGGTGCTGGCGTGCCTGGCAGGTGGTTCTGGACTGTCTGCCAAGGGATGCAGGTTATTGGGCCCCTGCCAGACACGATGGAGCCACCTTCTCGACATGCCAGAACCACCTGACTGACATGCCAGAAGAACCTGCCAGACATGACAGAACCACCTTCTGAAAACTCTGGAACCACCCCCAGATATGCTGAAACCAACCACCAGACACGACTGATCCACCTGCTGGACAGCACTGATCCACCTGCCAAACACAGCTGAACCACCAGCCAGACACACCAGAACCACCTGCCTGAGACCCTGGAAACACCTGACAGTCACGCCGGAACCTCCTGTCAGATACAGCAGAACCAGGTGCTGGACACCATGAAACCACCCACCGGATATGCAAGAACCAGGTGCTGGACATACCAGAACCACCTGCCAGACAAGCCAGAACTTCCTGCGGGACACACCAGAATAGCCTGCCAGACACGCCAAAATCAACTTCTTGATACCCCAGAACCAAGTCCCGAATACACCAGAACCAACTTCCACACAGGGTGGAAAAACCTGCCGTACATGCTGAAATCACCTGCTGGACACGCCGGAACCACCACCCAAAGATGCCAAAGCCACCATCCGACATGACAGAATCAGGTCCTGGACACGCTGTACCCACCTGCTGCACACGCTGGAATCACCCACTGGACATGCGGGCACCAACTGCCAGACACCCCGGAAGCACCCTCCTGACACATCAGAACCACCTTCCAGACACACTGGAAACTCATGCCAGACACTCAGGAAACCCCTGCCGGACATGCTGAAACCACCTGAATGACACGCCAGTACCACTGGCAGAACATGCCGGAACCACAAGCCAGAGAAAGCTGAACAACCCACCAGACAAGACTGAACCACCAGTCGGATATTACTGAACCACTTTACAGACATCTGGAACCACATGCTGGGCACGCTGGAACCACATGTCAGATATGCCAGAACCAGGTGCCAGATGTGCAGAAACCACCTTCAGGACAGACCTGAACCACCTTTTGCACATGCCTGAACAACCTACTGGGACACACCGCAACCATCTGCTTGACTCGCTGGAACAACCTGCTGGACACGCCGAAATCACCTGCCAGATACGCCGGAACCTGGCCTCTTTTACGCTGGAACAACCCAACAGACATGCCAGAACTACCCACTGGACACACTGGAACCACCACTCAGACATGCCAGAACCACCCTCCAAACATGCCGGAACCAACTGCCAGACACTCTGGATGCACCCACTGGACACCCCAGAACCACCTTACAGACGTACCAGAATCACATGCCAGAAACACCTGAACCACCTGCCTGACACACCGGAACCACCTGTTGGATATGCCGGAACAAGGTGCCAAATACACTGAAACCACCTGCCGAATACACCAGAACCAGGCGCCAGACATGGCAGAAACACCTGCCAGACACATCCAAATCACCTGTCAGATACACCAAAACCATGTGCAGGACATGCCAGAACCACCTGCCAGATACACCAGAAACAGGTCCAGCACAGGCCAGAACCAGGTGCCAGACAAGCCTGCAGCTGCTGCATGACTAGCCTCAACCATCTGCTAGACCACCCTGAACCACTTTACGGACATTCCGGAACCACATGCTGGGCAAGGTGGAACCAGCTGCCTGACATGCCAGAGCCACCTGCTGGACATGCTTGAATCACCTGCCAGACTTGCATGAACCAACTGCTGGTCACACCGGAAACACCTGCCAGAAATGCCAGAAACAGGAGTCACACACGCTGGAACCAGGTGCTGGACACGACTGAACCAACTGCCGAACAAGCCTGAAGCACTTGCTGGACAGGACTGAAATACCTATTGGACATGCCGGAACCACCTTCAGGACACGCTGGGACCATGTGGTGGACATGCAGGAACCACCTACTGAAAATGCCAGGGCCAGGTGCCGGACACACTGGAATCGCCTGCTGGACGTCCCAGAACCAAAGTCCAGACATTCTAGAAAGACACAATGGACATGCCGGAACCAATGCTGGACACACCTGGACCGCCTGCCAGATACCACCAAAGCACCTCCTGGAGAGTCCTGAATCAGAGGCTGGACACGCCCAAACCACCTTTTGGACACGTCAGAACCACGTTTCAGAAATGCCTGGACCACGGGACGGCCATGCCAGGACAATGTCCCAGATGCAACTGAACCAGCTGATAGACATGCCTGAACAACCTGCTGGACACACCTGAACTACCTGCTGGACATACTGGAACCATCCCCTGGAAACGCCTGAATCACCTGCCTGACATGCTGGAACCAACTGCTGGACACATTGGAACCACAACCTGGACACTCTGGAACCATGCACTGGAGACGCCAGAATCAGGTCTTGGACATGTTGGAAGCCCCTGCCTGATACTCCGGAACTACCTGAATGACACACCAGTACCCCTGGCAGGACATGCCGGAACCACCTGCCAGAAAAGACTGAAACACCTGCTGGATATGCCTGAAACACTTGATGGACAATCTGGAATCACATGCTGGGCACGCCGGAACGACATGTCAGATATGCCAGAACCAGGTGCTGGATGCACCGAAACCACCTTCCGAACAGGCCTGAACCACCTGCCTGACACGCTGCAACCACTTGCTTGAATCACCGGAACCACCTGCCAGACACGCCAAAATCACCTGCTGGACACGCAGGAACCACCACCCAAACATACCAAAACCACCACCCAACTTGATGGATTCAGGTCCTGGACACGCCATAGCCACCTGCTGGATGTGGTGAAATCACCCTCTGGACATGTGGGAAGCAGCTGCCGGACACCCCAGAAGCACCCACTGGACACATCAGAACCACCAAACAGACATGATGGAACCACCAGCCACACATGCTGGAACCAACTGCCAGACACACTGGAATCACCCACCAGACATGCCGGAAGCACCTTCCGAATGTAACAGAACCCCTTCCCAGACACACCTGAACCAGCTGCTAGACATGCCGGAACCACCTGTTGGATATGCTGGAACCAGGGGCCAGATACACTGAAACAACCTGCAGGATATGCCAGAACCAAGTGCTGGACACAGCGGAACCTGGTGCCCTAAGGCCGGAACCGCCTGCTGGACACACCCAAAACACCTGCCAAACTAGCGTGAACCACCTGCTGGACATACTGGAATCACCTGCCGGATATGCTAGAAAAAGTTGTTGCACACACCGTAACCAGGTGCAGATGACTGAACCACCCACTGGACACGCTGGAGCCACCTGCCAGATATGCCAGAAACAGGTGACGCAAATGCTGGAACCAGGTGCTGGACATGACGGAACCAAGTGACGGACAAGCCTGAACCACCTGCTGGACACGCCATAACCACCTTCAGGATGCACCGGAACCATCTGGCGGACATGCTGGAACCACCTGCCAAGCATGCCGGAGCCAGGTGCCAGACACGCTGGATCTGCCTGCTGTACAAACCGGAACCCCAGACCAAACATACTCGAATGACATGCCGGACATGCTCATGCTCAGTTATTTCCTTTACTTAACATTAAATCTTGAATAAAGTATAATGTCAAGCTGACTCATTTACTCCTTCATTTTAAAAGCTGAAGACTATTTCCTTGGTTTTTAAATAATGAGGTGTAAAGAAGGGGGTGAGGTGTTGAAAATAACTTCCACTGAGATTGACAGTAGCAACTGCTCTTGATTTTTTTGAGAGTTGTGGGGTCACCCATCAAAGCAGGAATGCTATTTATGTTCAGAAATTAACAATCTGAATTTTATTAGAAATTTTGACTTTTATACACCCTCAAAAAGTAAACTTAGGAATTTATTTGAATGTTTAGCTCTGTTGAGGTATGAGTAATAGACGAAAAATGCACGTTTTCTATATGTGTATTGATTTGTTTGGACATGTGCATACACCCTTCATATCATCCCCACAACCAAGTGCTGAACACATCCATGCCCTCCAAAACTTTCCTTGTGATTTTTGCATGTTTTTTTAAGCTTAGGAATTTCATGGATTTTAACCTTATGCTCAGATAAAAGAGGGAGAAGATGAGGTGTACACTGTTTCATTGTGGTACCTTAAGACATAGACTTTCAACATACACATGACTTCTGAAAAGCAATATTTATTATCTCACAATGAAATATTTTCTGCTATTTCCTTCAAATATATGGCCTTCTTATTCTACCCCCCACCCACTTCCTTTTTGAGTAGAGACTCAGGAGAAATTTCCAATGGTACTAACAAACAGGGTCCAAGGGGTGGCTGCCCTTCAGCCCTGCAGGCTTTTCCCCTGTGAGAAGCGCCCACTTTGCACATGTGTGAGCCAGTGTGGAACAGGACAGAGTATGTCTGCAGACTGGTTCAGCCTGCTGAGCCCCTTTGCTGCTTCTAACCCATGGCCACGAAAAAGGCTAAATGGAGGGAAATTAAACTTTGATGTGCTGATGATTGAAAAGCAAAGTGCCTTGCTCTCTAAGGGATAAAGTCATTTGGAGGAAAATCAAGTAACTATCATAGTTATTTTTTCCTATCTTATTTTTCCACTGAAGCCACAAGATATTTCAATCTTTCTGACTTCCTAACAGAATGCAGTAGTACTTTCCTTTTCTAAGGCCAATGAACTGTTATGTAAGGGGCTTCTATTGCTTTTTCCAAACCCTCCTGGGATTCTGTTTATCTACTGTTCATTTTTCACCCCCTGCTTTTCAGATTGCTTTGTTCACTGTCCTTGTAAAATAAATGTGGCTCATTAAAATAATCAGCATTAATATGTATCTCTTTCACTGCATTTTATCTAATAAATATGCTGAAGATTTTCTGTATTCTGCATGTGAATCCTTTGTTGAATATTGGAACTGGGACAATCTCTTCGCATCCTGTGACTTGCAAATTCCCTCTTGTAATGTGTCTTATGATGAACCGAAAGCCTAAATTTTAATGAATCCCAGTTTACCGGTATTTCTTGTATGGAGAGTGTGTGTGTGTCTTCTTTGAGAAGTTTTTTCTACCCTGTGGTCCCGAGGATGTTTTCTTATGTTGTCTTCTAGAAGTTTCATTATTTTACCTTTCCCCTTTAGGTCAAAGTGTCCAGGAATTGAGTTTTGTGTATTGTGAGGGTAGGGCTCAAGGTTTCTTTTACATCCGTATGCCCGTCTCTACGAGTAATAACAGGCAGCATTGGGACAGGTGGACACAAGCCTGGGAGTTAGGGGTCCTGTATTCTCAGCCTTAACCTCCCTTTAAAGCACCCTCTGAACGTGGGCAGGTGACTTTCCCAGTTCTCCCTCCTCTCAGACTCCTTCCTTCCTCTCTTCCTCCTATCCTTCATTCCTCCCTCCCTCCCTCCCTCCATTCTTTCCTTCCTTCCTTCCATCTATCCACCCGAGCATCTGTCCAGGTATCAATCTGTCCAACTGTCCTCCTGCCTGTTCGCCTGTTTGTCTTTCTTCTCTCCTTCCATCCTCTTTCCTCCCATCTCTCAACTTCTCTTCCTTGTCTTTGTTCTTCCTGCTTTCCCTGTGACCCTCCATTTGTCCGCTCTTCCTCTGTCCATCCAGGTATCCCCTCTATCTGAGCCTCTACCTATCTCTTTGTTGCGTCTCTCTCTTCTTCAAGCACACTGTCTCTCTTGGGTTCATCTCACTCACAGGCTCGAACATCCCTCTACTCACACAATCCCTCCTTCTGTCACTCACATTTATGGCTCACCTGTGAATGGTTGTCCTGGGACAGCCACTGTTGGAGTGCAGATGAGCCTGTGGGGCTTCACCCACTGTGTGGGGTCTCTGTCTCTCCCAGACGACAGCCCTTTCCACAGCTCCTGAGCCAGGCAGCATGTTCCTGCCTACTTCCTCATTGCTTGAGCAACCAGAAGACACCACAGGCCTAGGGGGCCCCTCTTCCTTCCCCAGAGGAGCTCTCCAGCCCCACACCTCAACTGACCAATTATTACTGGGCAGCTGGGAAGCCGAGGTGTGCAATTCTGCTTTGAGGGCAAGCATGCTGATCACAAGGATTATACCAATATTTCAATCTGATGCAGCCCTCAGAGAGCCCCTGGTCTTGTGAAAGTCACAGAAAATTCTAATACAAGGTGGGATGTTTTGAGGAGAAGCACCTGGCATCCTTTGGGTGGGAAGGGCTCTCTGGAGGAAGTTTTGCCCAATTGGGGTCTTTAAGAAGGAGTAGGAGTTATATAGGGAAATAAGGAGTGGAGCATGTTCCTGGCAGAGTAAATTGCATGAGCAATGGCCCTGTAGGCAAAAACAGCATAGTGTACAGGAGAATTGACAGGAATTTGGTTTGCCTGAAGCACAAAGCCTAACTCAGAGTGAATGCATCAATGAGGTTGAAGAGTCAGCAGGAGCCAGATGTGCAAGGGCTTTGAGCGCCAGGTCAAGAAGTTTGAACTTAACCCTGAAGGCCTTAGGGAGCCATGGGTGATGCTAGAGCAGGAGTGTTCTAGTGAGATCTTCATTTCAGAAAAATGCTTCTAATGTTCAAGGCAGAGAACATCTTTTAGACAATGCATCCAGTGAGCATGTTAGGGTGTTGGTTCTGGTGAGAAAAGATCAGACCTACCTGGGACGTGAATGAACAGAAGGAACGCATTGAGGAGCAATCTGTAAGTACAATTGGTGTTACTGGCAGGTGAGGGAGGAGGAGCTGAGAGATATGCTGGCTTCAACTTGGATGAGCACAGCATTGGGTGGTGGTTCCACTGGGAGCAAAGGCAACAGATGATACTGAGTTCAGGACTCTGATCTGGTCTCAGCGCAGCTCTCAGTGATGGCCATCTCTCTCCCTCTCTTCTTGCAGCCAAGGGGCACGACCTGAAGGCCCTCACACTCAACTCCACCATCTCCAACAACCAGTATTTGACAGACATGAGCAAGGGCTCAGCCACATTGAACTCCACTGAGAGAGTCCTGCAGCACCTGATGAGACCCTGGTGCCAGCAGCTCCTGGCAGGATGAGTGCCAGCCAGCCGCACCCCACCTGCTGTCTCTCCTGCTCGTCCTCCTCCTGCCTCCTCCCCTGCTTGGATCCTTGTTCAAGAAGAGCAGCCTGGGCCCCTTGTCTTGGGCTGTAGACTGATCTCCCTCAGGGAAGTCCCTTTTCTGAGCATTTGAGAGTCATGAACACTTTCGGTGACCACCCCAGTTTTCACTCTTCCCACTGACTGCCAATTTGCTCCTCCCTCCCTCTGGCCCCCATTATCAGAGGATTCAGGACATCTCTCTAGAGTCCCCACATTCCTCTCTCCCCGGGCCTGCGGAGGAAGGGGCAGCCTCCAGCATGGAAGCTGTCTGCACCTACCACCCTGACCCCATGGCTCACGATGGAGAGTGTGACAGAGACCCCATGTGACAGAGAGCAGCATTCCTGGGTGCTGAACCAGCTGATCCACCTTGTGACCCCGAGGGGCCTCTACTTCCTGGTCAGGGACAGCCTTTTTGTCAGTGGTGAGTGTTCGTGCTGAGCTGGATTGACAGTGATCGTTACTTATGCCTGTTCTGCTTTATTTCCTCTCTAACAAGTCAGCCCAGGTTCTGAGTGGGGGACACAGAAACTGCATATGTAAAAAGTTTCAACTTACAAATGGAGACTATGTAAATGGATTTGTTGATCCCAATAAAAAATATGTGAACTATCTCACTATTAATTTTTATATAGATTGCCTGGACAAATGGTAATATCTTGGTTATAATGGGTTTAAATATACTATTAAAATTAGTTTCACTTGTTTATTTTTACTTTTTTAAATGTGAGTATTTAAAAAAAGTTTAAATTTCATAAGATAGAGTGTGAAATTCTACTGTTGGACAGCACTGTTCAAGACGTGAAAATAAAGCCCAGAGAACGTGGTTAGGGACAATTTTTCCAAGGAAAGGAGTCAATCTGACCCACGTGGCGAGATGCAGAGAACAGTCTCATACACACATACACACACACACACTTAGAAAGTAAGACCAACATCATCATAGAGTTGAACCACTACTTCTCAAGTGGCAAGAGCTTGCAGTCCTACATTGCAGCCAAGATCCCAGAGAGGTTTTTGGTGGGTGTGATTGAAGGAAGGGGCCCAGGTAAGGGAAGCTTGAGGAACTGACCTCACTTCCTTGGAGACAGACCCCAACAGAACTTAGCACACTGGTCTCCAGGCGCCCACATTCTAGACATAGCATCCTATTGAGCCCACTTGAGTGGCGACACTGAAGACAAGAGGATGTTCTCCTGTTGTCTCCCGAGTTGTGGAGGCTCCGGCTTCAGGAAAGCCAAGAAAAAGAGCCTTTTCAGTCACTATAGACACTGGCTTGGCCCTCACCTGCACCACCTCTGTCCAACTGGCAGGAGGAGCACTCAGGTAACACAGGGAAAGCCAACCGGGTTAGGCCACAATTGGATGCCACCCACACACCACTTTGAGCCTCCTTGTGTGTCGGGGGGGAGTGGAGTGAGGGACAGCGCTGCGGAGCGGGGACCCACCGTGAGCATGAGACATTTGCTTGGCCTTAGAACCCTGGCAGTGTGTCGTGTCCCCAGCCTAGGTGGTGGCTAGCAGGATGGGAGAGTGGGTGCTGGGGACCAAGCTCCTCTGCCCATAAGTTAGTCCTGAGCCCTCCGGGTGTCATCTCATTCCCCCCCTGGCTGGAGGTCTACGTAGATGCTGCTATGTACATGATCTGTGCCGGGGTTTCCTCCTGTGGCCAAGTCGAGGCAGGCCCCTGAGACCTCCCTGCCCAGCTCTCGGGCACTGTCTTTGCAGAGATGCATGCAGGAGGTGGTTGAAGAGCTGGCAGATGGCTTCGGGTACTCCATCTCCCTGGACAGGGTGCAGCTCCACCCCGCCAACAATAGTGACCAGGGCTGCTCTGAGGTGAGAGTGGGCACAGAGGGGTCTTCCCACCCAGGACCCTGAGATGACCAGGGCCGGCCCAGAATCCAAATTCAAACTCAGATTCTCCTGCCTGTCCTTGGCCGATCATTCCCTCCGTTCTCTCCTATAGAGCCTCTACATGCACACTTGCTCCCCTAGTTCCAGAGATATATGATACAGGGAGAGAGAGAGAGATGGAAACATGAGGAGGGAAAGAGGGAGGGGGCTGAAGAAAATGAGTAAGAAGGAAGGGCCAGGCTTTTTGTTCTTAACCCTTGGTTGTGTGCCATCCCATCACATTGGCTGCATTCTGCTGTTCAGAAGCCACTTCCTAACCACTGTGTGGTTCCACAAGGATGCACACAGCAGAAGACAGTGAGCACCGGGAGCCGTGGTGGAGGCTGCCCACCACATAGGCCGACACGAGGCACTTGGGTCTGATTCTAAGTCAAACAGGAGACCATGCAAGGTTTCATGCCAGTGAATGGAAATATCTGAATTTCCCCTAATTTCCACCTCTTAAAGGTGCAGAGCTGGAACCCAGGCCTGTTTTGAGGGCTACTCCACACTACATCCCACCCCTTCTTGTCATTCATTCATCTCTAAGTGTGTGCATCAGACACATGGTAACCAGACCACAGGTGTTGTCGCTATTGTCTGTTCTACACCTGAGGATGTCCCGAGGGAGATATTTCTGGCATTGTCCCCATCGTGCAGGTTGGGTGATTGAGGAGCCCCTGGGAGGCACGATGGCGTTTCCAGGACACAGAGCTTGTAGGAAAAAAGAGGTCGGAACTCAGCTGCATGTCCTCAAGCTTGAACCCTGCTTTCATCACAAGGTCCTGTGTTGGGATCTGTGCTGGCTATTTGTGTACAGTTCTGGAGGTGACATGGGCAAGGAGGGTGAGCAGCCAAGATCCCAGAGGGGTTTTCGGTGGGTGTGATTGAAGAAGGGGCCAAGGTAAGGGAACCCAGAGGAAGTGACCTCACTTCCTTGGAGACAGACCCCAACAGAACTTAGCACACTGGTCTCCAGGCGCCCACATTCTAGACATAGTGTCCTACGGAGCTCACTTGAGTGGAGACGTTCAAGAGAACAGCATGTTTTCCTGTTGTCTCCCGAGTTGTGGAGGCTGTGGCTTCAGGAAAGCCAACAAAAAGAGACTTTTCAGTCACTATAGACACTGGCTTGGCCCTCACCTGCACCGCCTCTGTCCATTTGTCAGGAGGAGCCCTCAGGTAACACAGGGCAGGCCAACAGGGTTAGGCCACAACTGGGTGCCACCCGCACACACCTTTGAGCCTCCTTGTGTGTCGGGGGGGGGGGAATGGAGTGAGGGACGGCGGGGCAGAGCGGGGACCCAACCTGGGCAGGAGCCGTTTGCTCGGTGTTGGAAGCCTGACTGTGCGTCGTGTTCCCAGCCTAGGTGTTGGCTAGCAGGATGGGAGAGTGGGTGCTGGGGACCAAACTCCTCTACCCATAGGTTAGTCCCGAGCCATCCAGGTGTCATCTCATTCCCTCCTTGGCTGGGGGTCTATGCAGACGCTGCTGGGTACCTGATCTGTGCTGGGGTTT
This sequence comes from Equus asinus, assembly GCF_041296235.1. Classification (NCBI taxonomy): domain Eukaryota; kingdom Metazoa; phylum Chordata; class Mammalia; order Perissodactyla; family Equidae; genus Equus; species Equus asinus. The sequence goes on along the minus strand of NC_091811.1, from coordinate 11,007,297 downwards.
CCTCCTGTGGCCAAGTCGAGGCAGGCCCCTGAAACCTCCCGGCCCGGCTCTTGGGCACTGTCTTTGCAGAGCAGCACGCAGGAGGTGGTGGAAGAGCTGACGGATGGCTTCGGGTACTCCATCTCCCTGGACAGGGACCAGCTGCACCGCACCATCATCAGTAACCAGGGATGCTCTGAGGTGAGAGTGGGCACGGAGGGGTCTTCCCACCCAGGACCCTGAGATGACCAGGGCAGGCCCAGAATCCAACCTCAAACTGCCGTTTTCCTGGGACCCTAACAGGGCTGTCCCCCATGAGTGTCCCACAGTCCCAAAGGAATCTGGACTTCCGCTCCTCCCCACCAGCTGCATAGGAGGTTAGGAGGGCAGTCTTTGCATTTCCCTAGGAAGATTAGAGAAAACGTTGTTGTCATTGTCACTTCCCAATAGGCCCTGAGTATCTTTGAATTTTGCCTTTTTTGGAAAATGGAACCTCGACAACGAGGGTCTCCAAACTCCCTTTAATGTAAGAGAAATAACCATCAGCATGTTTTGGAAGTCAAAGGGATTCTCAGAGTGTGTCACTGCCTTGTACACTGTTTCCAGACCGGGGCGGGGTGGGGTGGCTGCATAACGTTTCCCTCCAGGTCGGGGCCCACTGAAGCCTCAGGCAGTTAGAGGGGCTGGCCCTCGGCCCTCACTTTGGGCGGTTCTCAGCTCTGACCCACAGGACCTAGAGAAGCCACTTGGCATGCCTAAGCCTCTGTTCTCCTCTCTAGAGAGGGGGTGTCTGTTGAGGATTCACTGGGCTGGTGCTCTTCACAGAGGGAGGTCTGTTGTCCCTCAGCGAGCAAATGGCCTCGAGGGAGCTCAGTGTGGAATCCTTCACACGCCCAAAGTCAGATTGTACTTTGAAAGCCCAGAACCTTGCTGAGTGTGGGAGCTCCTGTGTCTCCTGTTGCAGATGTGTGGGAGGGGCTAGGAGTTCCTGGGTCAGCTGCAGACCTTGATAATCCTGGTGGTTTGCAGTGGTTGTCCTGACCCTCTGTCCTCCTCATCCCACCCAGAGTGAAGATGAGTCCACTCTGTCTATAACTGAGGCCTGCAGGATGCGGGCCCTCCAGGCAGGCATGATGCAGAGGCTCTCAGAGTCTGTGCTGCCAGCCTTCCCCAGCAGAGTCCTCTGCAGTGTCATCACCTCCCTCTGCAGCTACTCAGGCTCCAGCACAGCCTACCAGGTGCTGGACCAGCTGTTTCCCAGGTGACTGCCCACCTCCTCCTCAGCACAGTGGTGACTCTGCCCACTGCCAGCTGTGTGTCTTGTCTTGGGAATGTCACCGCATCTCTCTGAGCCTGAGTTGGCTCCTCTGAAACGTGGGGTGGGAGAGGATGAACTTGCTAGGCTTCTCCCAGGGATGAATGGGATCAGCCCTCCAGGTGCTGCACTGGTGCCCGGCTCTGCAGAGAGGGTGGTGGGCTGTGCTGTGGTTGCTGGTGGTGATTATTTCTCTGTCCCCCATGGAAAGTAGTCTTCCTCTCCCTTCACTGGCTTGTGGCTTTTTGAGTTTGGAAAAGCACCTGGAGAGCACCCTGTCAAGGAGTTTGAGATGCCATCCAGCTGGTCCTGGTGCTTGTCCTTGGTGTAGCCACTTAGGGATCTCTAGGGACACAGAGGGGCCACAGGCCCACTCAGACACCTGGGGTGGTTCTGGTTGGAGTTCATTTAACAATGTCTATGAAGGACGTACTGTGTGCAGGGCATCTGGACACACTAAGTGTCACTCAATAAATGAAGCAGACAGCCTCCCTGGGCCTCCTCTCTAATCTGAGAGTCAGTCACACTTGACATCATTCCTAGGTCCCATCTACCCTCCATCCCGGGCGATGCCCTCATCCCCTTTGGGACACATGGAGGCAGCTTGGCCCATTGTGTGCAGGATGCTGGAAGACAGCACCACCTCCCAAAGTGAGTGGTCTTTGGGTGCAGACGGAGGGCCTCCTGTCTCTAGCAAACAGGGTGCGGGGAGAGGATGGAGGCTGTGGCCGGGTCAGGCGTGGGAGAACCCTGCATCTCACCCATCTTGTGATTCCCATGGGAGGGCTGAGTTCTGGTGGCTTCCACTCCAGCAGGACTGGACTCAAAGAGAGCTATGCATGGGTCCCAGGCCCCCTGAGAACCGGAAGGGAGGCTGGGCTGAGTTGCCTTCTAGAGACCCAATCCCAGCAGAGTCCCAGCTCCTTCTGCCTCCCTTTCTCCACATCCACCCCTTGTGAGCGCCACCACCAGGTCCATAGTAGGAGGTGCATGAGCAAGCTGCTCACAGATCTGCTGGAGTCTTCATTCCAGTGGTCCATTTGCATGGAGGGCTGGGGTGGGCTGTGTCCAGACCCTTGGGGAGGAGAGTGTCGGTGGGAACAAGAGACTCTCACAGACTCTGTGTTCGGCCTGCTGGATGAGCAGGCCTGCCACTGCCAGGACAGCCAGCGGGGGCTCAGGGCTGGGATGGGCCCCTCCTCTGGAGGGGGAGGGGATGGCACAGGGGCCCAGATGCTAACAAGTGTGCCTTGGGTGGGCAGTGTTTAAGGAAAGGCCGGGCCACTGACTCTCTGGCCCATCTGCCTCCCCGCAGTGCTATCTATTTCCTGCTGGGAACCTGGCTGGGCCAAGGGCAGGATTGCAGGGAGCCCCTACAGTTTCCATGCTGGACCCTGCAGCTGGCCACTCTGCACGTCAGCTTTGGTGGCTCACATGTGGAGGGCCATGCCTACTTTCTGCCAGGACACCTGGAGCACCTGAAGGCCATTGAGGCCAAACAGAAAGGTGAGGGGACTGGAGTCTGAGAAGACTGTCTGTGTTGAGGTTCATGGTCTAGAGTTCCCTTAAAGGCAGTGGAGTCCTTCCTATCTTTGGAAAGGCACAGAAACTGTCAGGTGTGTGGGTGAAACTTTCTCCTTATCCTGCTTCAGACCCAGCTCCAAAGCTCCTGCCACATCCAGAGCCAGAGCCAGAGCCAGAGCCAGAGCCAGCCCCTGGGCTAGAGCCATCTCCAGCTCCAGCCCCACCACCCATGGCAGAGCTGGAGCCAGCGTCACCTGCATCGGACCCTACAGGACTGGAGGAAGGGGCACCATTAGCTTCAGCCCCAGTGCCAGCTCCTGAACTAGAGCCCACTGGACCCTGGGCTGTGACCACCGAAAACCAGCTGCGGGAGGAGAAGCTGAACATCTTGGACTTCCCTCCCCGGCTGGTGGCAGAGCAGCTGACAAGGATGGAGGCGGTGAGCAGCGGGGCTTGCAGGGCAGGGGGGCCCTGCCTTCCTGTGCCGTGAGCTGCCCCACACCTGCCATTCCCTGTTCCAAAATCTGATGATCTGGGTTCACATTCCTGCTCCCCCGTTACCAACACTGCGACTTGGGCACTTTCTTAACCCCAAGCACTCGCTGTCCCCACGTGCACAGCAGAGCCGGACACTAAGGGCACCTGCTGCACGGGGTGGCTGTGCCGATGAATGAGGTGGAACAGAGAGGAAGTTGGGCAGGGTCTGGCCCTTTGGTGCAGGAGGGAGCTCACTGAAGTGCTGCCAGGTCCTTGGGCCGATCATGCGTGTGCCCAGGGGGCCTTCAAATCCTCAGCACACATCAGGCATGTGATGTGTACTGACTCCAGCAGAGACAATCACATAAAGCCGGTGCTTCTCCCTGCCTCGGGGGAATGTGCATGGGAATGGGGAGTGGGACCCGAGGGGGACTGTGATGGGTGGAAGATGTCCCTTGGGGTGGGCCGGTGAGGGCTGTTTTCCGGAGCTTGGAGGAAGTGAGATGGGGCTGGGAGCAAATGCCCTCCCTTCTGCACAGCACTGTGTCCCGGTCATCTTGTGCTGACACCTTCAGTGGACACAGACAAAACCCAGGGAATCCCACACACCTCAGAGATCACATCCTCTGCTTCCTGAGCTCCTGCTCTGTCCTCAACCCGCCTGGGACTGTGGAGGACCATGGATGCCAAGCTGGGGTGAGGCAGTGCTGGAAACACTCTGAATCTTCCTCAGGAGCTGTTCAAGAAATTGGTGCCTGCCCACTGCCTGGGCTCCATCTGGTCCCAGCGAGACCGCAGGGACCACAAATTCCTGGCACCCACCATCCGTGACACTGTGGCACACACGAACACCTTGGCCAACAGTGTCATCGCTACGTGCCTTGGGGCCCTGGGCATGACAGCGCAGGACAGGGCCAGGATGATAGAGCTGTGGATTCATGTGGCCGAGGTAAGTCATGGGAGGCCCATGGAGGCCCTGTCTGGAGTCATGGGAATTGCCTCTTGTTTCTCAGCTGTCGATATTGAAGTCTGTGGTCTGAGTCCCTGCGCTGGCCCTAGACACTCCTGCCAGGGCCACACTGACCTTGACTTGAGGTCCTGGTGGTGGCAAGCTCACTTCCTTCCTGTGCTCCTTCCTTGCGTTCAGCTAAAAATCCCTGTGCCTGGCAGTGTTACTCCTCAGGTCCCAGGTGTGCCCTCCCTGGGTTTCCTGGGCATCTGTCTCATCCAGGACAGGAGAAGTCCATGAGGGGACAGAATCCAGAGCTGGAGAGCTCCAGCCCCCACTCACAGCTCAATCTCTTCCCTTCCCTAGGGGTGCCTAGGCCTCAGAAATCTCGCATCCTTCCACACGATCTTTTCTGCTCTGCAGAGCCCTGCCATTAAGCGTCTCAAACACACCTGGGGACAAGTGTCCAGGTGGGTAGGCTGCCCTCCATCCAAGCACCATGAGGGGGAGGTGGACCCTGCACCCGGCATTGGGTCGCCATGGCCCCCGCAGTCAGCTGAGACCACCTGGGAGACAGTGAATGCCTGGGACACGGACTGATCTGGTTGCTGGGTCCCTGAGCCTCTCAGGGCCCTTAGGCCAGCGGTTCTGCCCAGGAACTCATTTCCTTCAATATCAGATCCTGACTTGAGCCCAGCTGGAGATTCTCAAGTGCTTCCTTTGCAGCAACAGAAATCTCCATCCAACTGAAACCAAGAGTGTTCAAAACAGATCTGTGTGGTAGATATGGGAATGGAGGCCCCAGGTGACAACAGGAGAGGCCCCTCCCCAGTCCCATGGGGACCTCGGGGCTCAGAGCAACCCAGTGAAATCCCTCATCCAGGCCCCAGGCTGTTTGGGTCTTCTGGGATGTCAAACAAACGGGATTTGCCCTTCAACCACCCCATAATCTTTCTTTCTTTCTTTCTTTCCCCACTCCCCCAGGGAGAGATCCTACAGCTTTAAGAAGTGGTGCAGGGGAGAGCAGCACGTGAGCAAGAGAATGTTCCTGAAGGTAACCTGGGGCTGGAGATCTGGGAGGAGGGGTGTGCGAGGGCCCGGGAACATCCTGAGGGCATCCTAGGAAGTGAGGCTATGGTAAGGCCATCCTGGGGTTCAGAGACCCCTGTCGGTGGGGCAGGAAGGAGGTGCCACACGGCCACCACCAACACCCTCTGCCCTCTCCCTCCATGTCTCAGTTTGGCTATTGTTGGGACACACTCTGGGAGTGCAGACGTCAGGACTGTGGTCAGTGGTGGGGCAGGGCGAGGGGTGAAGGCAGCGGGGACAGGGACTCTGGCTGGGACAGAGAGTGACCTCTCCTCAGTGGGTCCTTGAGCAAGTCTCTGCTCCTCTGTGGGCCTCGGTCTCCTCTTCTGGGAAATGGAGGGAGATGACGTGGTGCAGGCCTCACGGCGGGGTGATACCGTCCAAGGGAGGACAGGAATGGGAGGAGATTTGTGCTGGCTCCTCCTCGAGAGCTGAGGGGAGAGCAGTGATGACAGTCAGATGACACGGAGTCCTCAGGAGAGCGCTGGAGGCAGGTGGAGTTCTCCCCACTCTTTCCTGATGAGGAAAGAGGCTCAGGGAGGCCTGGGCAGGCCCAAGGTCACACAAGAGTGAGTCCTGGAGCCAGGACTGGTCTAGAATCAGAGCACCCTGGAGGTGGGAACAGCATAGGCAGCAGGGGACTGGAGCCAGATGGCCAGGGTCTGAGGTCAGGGGCCTTGAGGGACATGTGGAAGGGAGCAGGGCCTCTCTGACCCTGTCCTCGGCACTGACAGGAGGCGACCACCGTGTTGGCCACTGCACAGAGGGGCCGCCATAGAGCCTGGGAGAGGTGGCGGCAGCAGGTGAGGGTGCCTGGGGGGGGAGGTGCCCAGGAGTCAGAGGAGAGGGTGCTCCCCCTCCCAGCTAGAGGCCTGCCCCAGGAAAGGGGCCTTCCTCCTCCAGCGCATCTGCTGTGGCTGCCGAGCCTGAAGTGCCTGCAGTGGCAGTGAGCAGGAGGAGGCCTGGAAGGGCTGGGAGCAGGATGGTTTTGGGGTGGGGAGGGACAGGGGCCACACCCCCTGGGATTGGCCCACAGCCAGCCCTGGGACATGACTGGGGGAGTTTGGTGTTCCTGGAGGGGAGGGGAGGAGGGCATTGTGTGTGGTGGGGGCTCCTGAGGGTCCTAGGCTACTGTACATGGGAGCCTGGGGTGGGCAGGTGGCTGGGGTAAGGGGTTTCAGGGGAGGGTTCATGGGGGCACCTGAGTGCTGAACTCATCACCATCCCCACCTTGATGGAGCAGGGTGTCATCCCCTCCCTCGAGATGATCTTCAGTTACCTGGAGCTGCTGCATGATGAGACGGATTATTATGTGGAGGTGAGTGAGCCTGGAGGTGGGGCCCTGGGATCAGGCTCCTGAGGGTTTGGGAGGAGAGAGTCCTGCCTGAGCCCTGAGCTCTCACACTTGGAAAGGTCCTCTGCAGAGCCTCCCAGCCTCCTGTGGAAGCCAGGGCATCAGGCCCATCTCAGCAACGAGTGATGGGAGGCTCTGCCTAGGCCGCCATCCAGGCTCCCTGGACTGCTGAGGCTCAGAGCTGCCTGGCTGTGTGGCCGCAGGAGGTGGTGTCTGAGCTGGACTCAGCCTCTCCCTCTGGCCCTGCCCATGAGGGAAGAGAAGTCGGGCCCCTCCCAGTCAGGAAGCACATCAGTGGCTGAGCTGTCCCTTCCTGCCTGAGGCCTCAGTCTCCCCACGTGTCATCAGAGAGGGTTAGATTACAAGGTCTCAGCTCCTCTGCCCCCAGGCCTGGAGCCCAGAGCCTGGCCCAGGTCCAAGTCTGGTCTCTGGAAGGGCCTGCCCACTGGCAGCAGTGCAACACTGGAAGAGGTGGAATGGGGGCTAGTTCTGGGCTAAGGGGGCTGTTTCTGATGGACTTCGGCTGTCTGCCTTCCAGGGCAATGTGCTCAGCTGTCGGAATGAGGTAAGGAGCTGCGGCCTCACTGTGGTGAGTGTGGGTGTGTGGGAATCAGAGAGCCCCCCTTTCATAACAAGCCCTCTAGCTCGATCCCTGGGGTCGGACATTTATTTGCAGAGTTCAATATACAGAGCTGGGGATGCTATGGCGTTGGCGGGCAGGGGAAGGGCTCGCATCAATGACCCCTTCCTGGTAGAGGATCTATTTCGGGCCAACTGTGAGAACAGGCACGTCCTGACTGGAATTGCAGGGAAGGAGAGTTCCCAAGTTGGCAAAGGCCCCACACTGGCTCCTTGTCCCCCTCCTCACCCCCTCCAAGAGCCCTTCAGGGTCCCCCACCCAGGCCATGTCTCCATCCTGTCCTTCCTCTGTCCCAGGAATTCAAATTCATCAAGGACATCGAGATGGTCCAGAAGGCTGCAAATCTGTACACCGTGCAGCCTGATGAGCATTTTGGGGCCTGGTTCCAGGCCGTGGAGCCCCTGAGCGAGGAGGCGAGGTGAGGCGGGGCCGGAGTTGGGGGAGGGCAGGGCAGACTTTCTCTGCAGACCAGCTCCAGTGTCCATGGCCGTGGCTCCATGGTCAGCCTCAGATCTGGCTGCATGGCGACCCCTGGGGCCCTGGGACTCCAGCTGCTGGGAGGCTCTGGGAGGCACAGCTCAGGCGTGGCTCCTGGGAGCCAACAACTCCACTCTGTCCTGTAGCTACAGCCTGTCCTGTCAGCTGGAACCACGATACCAGTGGACCAGAAAGATGCGACTCTTCTTCACAGACAGGAAGAGCCACTCATCTTCCCGCCCAGGGCTGAGTGAGTGTCTGGACTGGCAGTGGCTGAATCCAGGGGCTCAGTACAGATTCAGGCCAAGTCTGGGCCAGGGGAGTTGGACAGCTGTGGTGCTGGGGCTCCAGCTCCACCGCTGAGCAGTCCTATCACAGGTGATTCCCCTCGCATTTCTGGGACTGGTTTGTTCCTCTGTGAAGTGGGTGACACTAAATATCAGCCCCTGTGTCAGAGACATGGGGTGCTGTTGGCTGACTGAGCACTCAGCACCGGGGCTGGGGCACAGGGTACAGTGGGTGCGGGGAGGGGGGAGAGTATGCTGTGTTTCTGGGGGAGGCCCCGTAGGAAATTCCTCTCTCTATCCAGACACCAGGCCCCCAAAAAAGAGCCCAGTGGTGGTGGCAGATGATGCTCCTGAGACCAGCTGAACTACAGCAGGGACACAGCGGGGACACTCAGGTGCATGGGGCCACCTCTCAGAGGCTGATGTGAATGAAAACTTTGTGATCCATTTCCTGGGGTCCCCTGAAGGCAACAAGGGAGTGGACTACCCCCCCATCTCCCTCACACATTTTCCCCAGCGCCTATTTCCCTCTTTGGAGGGGCCATGTTTTTGTTGTCAATGATAAATGCTAAGTTTGGGTATTCTATTAAATTTCTGTTTTTTTCTCAGCCTGGGAGTGGACATGTGGTTCTTTCGCTCTCTGCGCTCATGAAAATGAGATCCAGAATCTCACATTCCTCCTTGAATTCAGAAACCTCGCAGAGTCCTCAGCTCAGGGCATGTGGTGAAGGGAGAAGTGCCAGTGCAGTCCCTGGCTGCTGAAGGACAGTCCCGTGTCCCCCTCACTCAGAGGACAGGATCATTGCAGTGTGGTTCACCTGGTCCTGGAGCAGAAGTGGCCCCTCCGATCTCCCGGGGCTGAGACGTTGGAGGGACTTTCTTTGGCAGAACAACAGCCACGGAAACGGGGGTGTCTTTAAAAGTAGCACTTGCTTCGGGCCAGCCCAGTGGTGCAGCGGTTCAGTTCCCATGGTCCCCTTTGGCCACCTGAGGTACGCTGGAACAGATCCCCAGTGTGGACCTAAGCACCCCTTGTCCAGCCACGCTGTGGCAGGTGTCCCGCATATAAAGTAGAGGAAGATGGGCACGGATGTTAGCTCAGGGTCAGTCTTCCTCAGCAAAAATAGGAGGATTGGCTGCAGATGTTAGCTCAGACCTAACCTTCCTCAATAGCCAAAAAGCTGGCCCTGGCCTGTGCCCAGCACAATTCCTGCCCAGGACCGTGGCTGTCTTGCTGCACTTGGAGGACGAGGGAACGTTTTCCCAGTACCTCTTGCCCAAATGAGGAACTTGTTTTCTGATTCAGTCCCTGGAATTGCATCCACTGTAAGTGGGGAAAATCCTGTAAAACCTCAAAATGTGCACGTGGAGAGGGCGAGGCTAGAGGAAGGTCCTGTGCAAATGGACTAAGGGCAGGCAGGACTCTCCCTCTCTGGGCCCCTCTAGGGTCTCCCTGTTCACCTTTGACCTGGGCTTGGTCCTCCTGGGATTCGGGTCCGTGACTCTGATTCCCACTTCCTGCTTATTTTTCTCCAAGGGGAAAGATTGGGGAGGCAGCTTTTAGCGCCACAGCCGGGTCTCCCTCCATGAACCTGGTGCTCCCTGTGAACTAGGATTTTCAGCATCCCTGCACTTCCCCATGCAATTCTCTCTTAGGGCAGAAATTCCCTAGATGCTCCTAGCCTTTCTGTCAGGTCCATCGTGGCCACTCCTTCCAGCCTGGACCTGATGGATCCCAGGGGAGCTCTGGTTTTCCAGGATAAGAGACCATCATCCTGACCAGGAATGACCCCACAGTGTTCCTTGCTGCCCAGGGTGACCTGTGGGCCTGTGTGGTTCTCAGGTCCATGGTCTTGGACAATCACCAGTTTACACACTCTGGTGTAATTTGACTGGCTTTTCCTAAAGTGGTAGCTGGGCCCAAGCCCATGAAGCACGTAGCCCCTGGGGTGACTGGGGTCTTTTCCACAGTCTTGTGCTGTGGTTCTGTCATCGAGGTGTGAACCTTTCCTGTTGGGAAGTTGGAAAGATGAGGCCTAAGAAAGGTGTGAGTTGGGGGTCCTGCGGGCAATGCCACCAAACTAACGTTCTGTTCTGTGGATGTGCATGGACACAGCTTCACCAAGTATAATCCGGAAATGCTCCCCATGTGGGTGTCCAACAGACACTGGTCTGGCTCAACCAGAGAACCCGCCTGAGAACCAACAGCTAAAGGGTGACCTCCCGGCCTTTTGAGCTTCATCCCCAGGAAACACCATGTAAGCAAGGACCAGATGAATCGCTTGTCACTTCTGAGTTATCCCCTCCTTCCTGATCGCTGCAAGTGTCACTCAGACACTCGGCAGGCTGGACTCTGCCAGGGAGGCCGTCTCAGGACAGCCAGAAGCTGAGGATCAATCCTGGTTCCCGGCAGCCCAGGCCCTTGCTGATGCAGCACAGCCACCCAGGAAAGAGACTTGCCAGAGGAAGGTGGGGGAGGCTGTGCTGTCCCTCCAGGGAGAAAGAGTTGTGGCAGGTCCCAGGGCTAGTCCATGGCCAGGATGAAGGCACGGGTGCCCCACGAGTGTCTCCTCCAGGCCTGGGATGCTCCTGAGAGCCGACCCGGCAGGTAGCAACATTCAGTAAGTCACATGGGTACAGCTGTGGCAGAGAAGGGACAATTCTCTTTGGGTTTCCAAATTGGAAATTGTTTGCTGAAGTCCGTGAGTAAAGCAGTTAGAAAACCTGGATGACAGGTTTATTTTTGAAGGAAAGTATGAGTTACCAAAACTGGCTTCCTAAGAGCTAACTAAAGGGAAGAGAAAATAACAATGTGAATCTCTTGAAATCCCTCAGGTGCATATAGTGTCAGACAGAAATCGTCAGAATATTTGAGGAACTGGAAAGCAGGGTTCTGTTTAAACTGTTGCAGGTGTAAGGTGGGGATGGGTGCTTGCATCTCGTCTTCCAGTGTAAGTGAAAACAAGATCACATTAGGAGTAAACTCAGTCTTTCCAAAGTGGTGTAAGTCATGGGATTGTACTCCTCACTCACGTCCCTCAAGAATATCTTGCCACGTGGTCCATTCATTGATGCATCTTCCATTTACAGGAGCTAACAAAAGATCTGCCCCATTGACAGCCATACCATCCAGCTAAGTTCCACCTCACCCCACTCACAGTGCCCCGCAAGCCTCTCTTGGTGATCTGTCTCATCACAGTGAGGGATTCATGCCAGAGTATTCCAGAACCCTGGGAACCATATTCATACCATCTCCAATTGCCAAGACAGGAGGGTCTCTGAATGGGAAACCTGACTCTCAAACACTGCCTTTCCCTTGGCTCACCTTAGGATTTCTCCCTGAATGACATTATTGGCCCATTCACCCGACTGCTGCCCCCTCAGTTTTGGTGGCTCTGGAAGAGGTACCAAGATGTACTGGCCTTTCCTTCACCATTGAGGAGACCAATGAGAACCCTTCTTGACTCCTCAACCTGCCCTTAGGTTTTGATGTGTACACTGCCTGTCCCAGTGACCACAAGACCTTGGAGACCACTCTGACTCTCCTTAGGGAATTGAACTCTCTCTAACTACAACCACCAGACTAGAGCAAAACTGGGGCCACTGTTTTAGGAACAACTTCAGCATTTGCAGCTAAGGTTGGAACACTTCTGGAGATCTACCAAAGCCCCTGGGTAAGGGGTCTGGATTCTGGAGAGAGAGATTCTGGTCTTCACCAATCAGTTCTCTCATCCAATCATAGGGAAAGGCAGAAGCTCTACGTATGTCATGCCAAGGACTTCTCAGTTTGTGAGATTATTAACTGGGTTGGGAATGAATATGATGGTGAAGGAGAAGTGCCATGGAAACATTGAGACTCAGCCCAGGGTCATACTCAAGGCCAATGCATCCACCGCACTGCTCCTGGGAACATTGGCTGAGGACAGCTCACAGCTCTTTCCCTCACAGGACATGCCCACAGCATAGGGAACCACCTAACCTTAGGACACAGCCCTCTCGAGGGACAGCCAGAGGCCCATGTCTGGCTGATAAGGGAATAAGAAGCCTGGTCTCAATTTGGGACAACACCAAAGCGCTGTCCCAGCTCCAGAGATCCTTGAGAGTTGGCAGAGACTCAGTGGCAACTGTCTTGGTCTTCAGCTTCTCCTTCAACTATCCCCGCCTTGCTAACTTCCCATAGGGATATCTCCCCAGAACGCTTCCCTAAACCTTCCACATGGAATCCTCCCCCTCACAGTCTCTTTCCAGGGCCCCATCTGTGACTAGCAGCAATCAGGAGACATTAATGCTGAACACAGCAGCATGAGATTCGGCAAATGCTGTTCTGGAAGAATGATCTGTTAGACAATCTAAGAGGGTAGGTCATTGTAATCTCCAGGATAACTTAGGTAATGCTCTGGTAATAAATGCAACAATTGAGAAATTCATGACTAAAGATGCATTTCTCCTCAGATTTACATCATACATTGATAGTTGAGGTGAAGGGACCCCTGCTTCCTAAGTCACGTGGGGCAAGGCTGATGGAGGCCCCACGATCTTGTTGGTACACCATCTGAAACTGATGCCTTCTTCAGTTGCCCCCAAAGGACAGAAAGAGAACCTAGGGTCTTACACCTCCTCTTTTATTCTTTGGCTTAAAAGTGATGCCATTGGTTGGAAGGTGCCACATATCCTTTCCAAAACCAAGAGGTCTAGGAAACATAGTCTTCTGTGTGCGAGAGTGAAAGCAGAAGTGGATGCTGGCACCACACTCTCTTTCTTTTCACCAAAGGATATTATTGCTTTCCCTCTCACATAGAGAATTAACTCACCCTCTTTCCCAAGGAGGACATCTGAAGACCCGGTAAACTCAGAAACCCTAGCTGACCTTGGGCTAATGGGACAAAGACTTCAGGGGCCACACATGACAAAGAATACAGAACTCGCAGGAGTGGATATGAAAATTCACTAAAGAAATGAACAAGGACTATTGTAATAAGCAGAAACAAGAAACGCTGGGGATGGGGAGAACCTGACATCCACAATTGTCACATCATCCTATTCCAAATACTCAGTCTCCTGCAAGAAGTTGCAGGGCATACAAAGGGACAAAGAAGGATGGCTCATACAGAGGAAAACTTAATGATTAGAAGGGGCCCTTGAGGAAGCACTGAGGGGTTACTTCAGAAACTTTTGTCTGCTTGTTGCTATTCACATTCCTGTGCTGAGCCTATGTCTTCATAAGCTTGTCACGGGGATGCTGAACAGCTCTGTTTCAGGGTAAGACAGAGTCAGAGGTCATGGATACCAGCAACTGATTTGTCTATTCTCTTCTGTCTTTCTCCATGACTATATCTACTGTCTCATCTTGCTTTACAAGCAAAACCTGGAAAACCTACCAAAGCAATTATTTTTGGGTTTTTCTACCAATAGTACAGAAAATATGGCTGTTACTTTTGGTGCTGAAACTCAATTTTGTGGAGTAAATTTCAACCTGAATTTGAAGTTCGTTTCAAATAGTTAAACATAGAATAACCATATGACCTGGCCCTTCCACTCCTAGATATTTACCCCCTAAAATCGAACACAGGTATACAACCAACAGTTTGTCTAGGAATATTCATGTCAGCCCTGTGCGTAATAGTCCAAGGTGCAAGGTCCATCAACTGATGAAGGGAGAAACAAAAATGGGGACATCCATGCAATGGGATATGAATCAGCCATGGAAAGAAGTGAACTGCTGATGTGTGTATAATCTTTAAAAACATTATGCTAGTGAAAGAATGCAGACACAAAAGGAGAAATCTTTATGTTTCTATAGATACGAAAAGTCCAGAAAAGGCAGATCAATAGATAGAATGTCCCTTCCTGGTTGCCAGAGGCTGGGCGTAGGGTGGAATGGGGAGCAACTGCTTAATTTGTATGGGGTTTCCTTTAGGATGATGAAATCTTGTGGTCCAGACAGCAGTGATGATTGCATAGCACTGGGAACGTCCTAAACCCCACTGAATTGTGGGTGATTCACCTTTTCACAGTGAATTTTACGTGACGTGAATTTTACCTTAATTTAAGAAAACAATACAGAGTTCATTAGCTCTCACAACAGAGTGTCAAGAGCCCCTGTGGCTCAAGGATGAAAAGGCTCTATCAACAACCTCATGACTACTCCAGGAGTGGTAGATTTTCATTTTCTCTCATAGTGAGAGTGTTCTGTCCATTGTCACAAGACTATTCGATTCTTGGCCCCAAATGTCCAAAGACAGTGAGAGAAAATATGCCGTGTCATACCCCTTTTCACTAGACAGGGCTTTCCTTCCAGAAGCCCCAAGGGAACTTTCTGGGTCAGGGTTGCAATCCAGCTCATCACTAAGCTACACTTTGAGCAGTGACAGGATTGCATTCAATTCCTTCCCCACTGTTCTCAGGTGAGAAGAAAAGGTCATGTCGCCTGAGTCCATGAGATGGGAAACACCCAAACCAAACTTAGGTTCTAGCAAGGAGAAAGCCATCAGTACACAAATAACTCCCTGTTCTAGGATTTAATTTTCTTATTAATAGACTTTACTTTTTAGAATAATTTTAAGTTTACAGAAAAATTCAGCATGGGGCTGGCTCAGTGGCATAGTGGTTAAGTTTGTATGTTCCAGTTTGGTGGCTCGGGTGTCCCAGGGTTGATCCCGGGTGCAAACCTATGTACCACTGATGAAGCCATGTGTGGTGGTGTCCCACATACAAAATATAGGAAGATTGGCACAGATGTTAGCTCAGCGGCAGTCTTCCTCAAGCAAAAAGAGGAAGATTAGCAATACATGTTAGCCCAGGGCCAATCTTCCCCAGCAAAAAAAAAAAAAAAAAAAAATATATATATATATATACATACAGCAGACAGCACAAGTTCCAATATCCTCCCTCATACCCCAGTTCACACACACTTTCCCTTGTCATCAATATCTTGCATTTGTGAGATACATTGGTTATATTTGATGAGCCAACACTGATACAATATAAAGTAAACAGCTTATATTAGGGTTCACTCTGTGTGTTTTATCTTTAATGGGCTTTGAAGAATGTATAAGAACATCTATCCACTGTTACAGTATCATACACCATAATTTCTCTGCTCTAAAATTCCTCTGTGCTCCTCCTATTCATTCCTCCCTCCCTCTGCCCAAGTCCCGGTAACTACTGAAGTTTTTACCATCTCCTTGGTTTTGCCTTCTCCAAAATGGCACATAATTGGAATCATACAGTGTGCAGCCTTTTCCAATTGGCTTCTTTTACTAAGAAATGTGCATTTAAGATTCCTCCATTTTTTTTCTTGGCTTGATAATTCATTTCTTTTCTATTGCTGAATAATATTCCATTGTTTGAATAGACAACAGTTTGTTTATCCATTTACCTCTTGGAGGGCATCTTGTTTATTTGCCATCTTTTCCAATAATGAATAAAGCTGACATAAACATTCAACTGTAGGTTTTGTGTGGATATATGTTTTCAATTTATTCAAGTATATACCAAGGAGTGAAATTGCTGGATCTTAGGGCAAGAATGTCTAGCTTTGTAAGACACTTCCAAACTCTCCTCCAAAGTGGCTGCACTGTCTTGCATTCCCAACAGCGATGGATGAAGTTTCCTGTTGTTCCATGTCCGCCTCAGCATTTGCAGTTGTTAGTGTTCTGGGTTTTGGCCATTCTAATAGGCCTGTATTGGTATCTGATTGTTATTTTTAATTTGCATTTCCCTGATGGCAAGGATGTTGAGCATATTTCTGTGTGCTCATTTGCCATCTGTGTATGAAAGGGCAGAAACAGAATGGACTGCAGGAAAAGAGATGGCTGGGATGACAGGAAGGTGGAGGCAGAGATGATCTTCAGGGCTGACTAGGCACTGACTATGCCCTCTGTCAGATAAATTGTGGTCTACCTAACATTGAGTTTTGAGTGAAAACTCCATAGTATCTGGTTGTGCACACATATATCTTATTGAGGCTTGAGTTTTTATATATATTTTTACTGAAAGATGCCGTAAGCCCTATGTATAAACAGGTTGCTGTACAGCAGGTGATGATGGTGTCAGAGATGATGAGAGTCTATCTTGAGTGGATGGTGTCTGCCATGCAAGCAGCATGTGTTGCCTATCACCAGAGGCAGAAACCCAAACACTTCTGCCACTACGTCTTAGTATTGCAGTCTCCAAGGAAAACACAATGCAGACAAGCACTGGGTGGAACAATGCTTTACTCACATAGAGGAGACAGAGCAAGATCAGCTTCAGTGGTAGGCAGTGGTCCCCCATGGCCAGCGGGTTCCTTCTGGCATCTGAGGCAGGGCAGTTGGCCTGCACACACCCCTCTCATGCCGTAGAAGAAAGAACCTGACCCCCTCTGCAGGGGACAAGTATAGCAGTGGAGTTGGCCAGCTGCCATATGACACCCAAGCTTAAGCAGAACGAAGGAGAACACATTGAGTCCGGAATGGGAAAAGATAGTCCCACAAGAGGTGACAAGTCCAGCAAAGGCTGTGCAGACTCCTTACCTCTTGGTGGGGAAGTGTTCCCTGCCCACGACTCCTTCCTAAGTGGCCCAGTGAGGGTCCACAGACCACAGGCGCTGGATTGCCTCTCCCAGCAGTGGCAGTGGCAGCCAATGCCTCTCCCATTATGCATTTTCATTTTGTATTTGCCACCAGAGACAGCTCTGAGAGGAGCTACATCTCTTTTATCTCTTGGAGGACACTTCATTCCTGAGAAGTTTCTGTATTCTTGGCTACATTGGGTTCATAATCTAATCATTTTTATATTTGTGTATGTAGCATGCGCAGTATCCCCTCTCTAATGTTCAGTTCACTTGCAACACTGGAGGTGCTTACTATTATATTTCTATTTTAGAGCTGAAGATTCTGAGGTCAGAAGAGATTACATAACATCTACGAAGTTATTACGTTTACTAAGTGCTGAAGCCATGTTACCAGGTCAGACAAGCTTCCTTCAGAGCTGACCTTTTTAACCTTTAATGACTTCTTGTAGAAAAGAGAAGAGTAAATGCAAGTGCTTTCTCAAGATCATTGATTGCAGGAGTTCTTCGAAAAGAAAACAAAAAGCAACACCTTCGTGTTAGGAACAAAGCTTACAGTTCTCCTTTACCCGGTGTCTCATCTTAATTTTCACACGGGAACACCTCACTTCACCAAATCTATGTGGGTTTTCCCCACACCAAGCAATTCCGTGGACACCAGCTGGGCGTTCTACAATTTAACTTAATTCTGACACTCTGTAGCTGGAGATAGCGTCAGATCCCACTGGTTGAGGGCTCAGCCCCATGACACTGCCCCCCACTTCAGATGCCAATGGCAAGTGGTAGGTCCCCAGGTTACCCACATTTTCTGTCCAATTTAGCTACAAATCAGAGGTTACCACAACTTCCTCCTCAGGTTCGATTAATTTCCTAGAGCAGTTCACAGAACTCAGGGAAACATTTATATATGTTTACCAGTTTATTGAAGGATATGATGAATGATACAGATGAACAGCCTAATGAAGAGACACACAGGGTGAGGTTGGGGAGGGTCCCGAACATGAGAGCATTTGTCCCTGTGGAGTCAGGATGGATCACCCCCACTGTAGACAGATGTGTTCACCAACTTGGAGGCACCCCAAAGCCCACAGTATTGGGATTTCATGGAGGCTCCCTCACATAAGCATGACCGATTATTAACTCCACTTCCAGCCCCTCCTCTCTCTCTAGACAAGTTGGAGGAGAAAGGGGGGATGGAAATCCCAAGCTTCTAATCACAGCTTGGTCTTTCTGGTGTCCAGCCTGCATCCAAAAGCCACACAGGAGCCCACCCAGAGTCGCCTAGGTAGAACAAAAGAAGCTTCTATTGCTCTTGGCACTTAGGAATTTACCAGTGTTCTAGGAGCCCTGTGTCAGGAACTGTGGGCAGAGACCTATCTGTATTTCCTATTAGCTCACAACATTTTTTCCATTTCACATTACTGTCTCCAGATACTGACTGTCGATACAGCACATGTTTGCACCCTTCTCTGCTGTATTAAGCCTGGGTGGGCTTGACTGCTCCCAGAGGCCGCAGACGGGGAAGCGTGTGTAATCTGTAACGCCTGTTCATGAGTATCTGACTACAAATGCTATGCTCCTCAGGCATATGCAGACATGGATAAACTGCAGCCAGAGGCTCAAAATCCGGAAAGAAGGGGCTATTAGAAGCTGAATCCCTACATAGGATGGGGGGGAAGAATTTTCCCTCTATTCTTCTAGGTTATTCTGGCTGTTCTAAGAGTTAAATTGACCTAAGACAGAAAAAAGGAGAAAAAGAAAACAAAGTTTAATAACATGTATGCATGGGAGAAACCTAGGAAAACTGAGTAACTCACCAAAACGGCTGAAGCCGCCACCTTAATTACCAACTCAAGCTGAAGACACAGGGGATGTTGGCGGTGGGGGTTTGGGACTTCCAGGGTCAATTCATGTGGAGATGGAAAAGCAAATGTTTGGTAAATAATTGTTTGCCGTACCTGGCAGAGACTTTGGATACAGAGAGGACTGTGATCCACCGGGCCTTGCTGGGTTCCTCGCTGTCTATCACACCTCGTTCATATCACACTGTAGTTTCCATGGTAAGAGTTCCCTCCTGGAACAGGCCTTCCATCTAGAATTCTTTTAGGCAGTTATGGGGAAGGTCAAAGTCTTTTGCTCTTAAAATTGATCAAGCCAAAGAGACACATTTTCGGGTAGCAAATTCTGCTCCCTTACAGTAGTTAGATTCATGAGGAACTGGAGCAAATGGGAAATGTAAAGTTCTCCTCAAAGGAGGCCCACATTTTAGTTATCAGCATTATTACATATTTAAGTATGTAATGCATACATAGCACAACCGTTCAAAAGGCAAAAGGGGTCAGCAAACTTTCCTTCCAAGTGCTCAGACACACAGTAGTTCACTTCAGAGAGAACAGTGCTTTAATTTTGGTGTGTCCTTGCAGAGAAGTTACTTTCATATACAAATAGGCAGATGCTGAAAATACACACACCTACCTATATGCGTATATAAATATATAGGTCTATACTATGTCAATATGCAATCTCAAATACATATATGCATTTGTAGGTATTTATTTTTTCTTCACACACATGTGGTTCCAAATCAGTAGATTAGACATGTCATCATTTCCCACAGCTTCAAGTTAGGTCACAGTATGTGTGGCTGCACCCTAGGTTAATTAACCCGTCTTCTAGTAACACGCATTAAGGATTTCCCAGTATTCTTACAAGCAGCGCTCCAATTATTAAACCTGCATAAACTACAGTTTTCATCTATGTAGGCTTACATGTAAGCTAAATTTTCAAAAGTGTATTTTCTGGGTGCATTTTCACTTGTGATGAGTTTTCACTTGAGTGTCTTTTCACTTGAAAAATTTCTCATGGTGACTGTACCATTTTACGTTTTCACAGCAATGTGTGAGTGTCTGTTTCCCCAGCCCACAGTTCCTACTGTGACTCTCCATTCTTCTTGCGCTAATGCTCTACTTTCTCCTCACCTCAAATATCATTCAAAGAGACGTTTTCCCTCTGTGTCAAGGCTCAGCGAGGATTCCACACTTGTCACTTTAGCCACATTTGTACTACAAACAGGAGAACACTGCAATATTATTCCTTTTGTAGGTTCAGCAAAATAAAATCTCCTTCACACACATATTTCTAAGATTACTTAGGGTATTTCAATCTCTGACAATGGATAAAAACTAGGCTGAGAACATGATCCAGTACCTCTATAAAGAGTTTAACTGTTTAAAAAAATGTTATGTTTTGTGGACACTGAAAGCTCATGGAATAGGAGTGAACATGAGTTGGGAACTGTGAAATAATAAGAAATATATATATTGATGTCTTCCCCTGGTTCCTGACACAGAGCTCCTAAAACCCTTGTAAAAACCTAAGTGGTGAGAGCAGTAGGAGCATCTTTTGTCCCAACAGGTGACTCTGGTGGGCCCCTGGATGACTCCAGGATGGGGGCTGGTTACCAGAAAGACCAAGTCTTGACTAGAAGTTTGGAATTTTGAGCCCCATCCTTCATCCTCCAGAGAGGGGAGAGGGGCTGGAGACGGAGTTAATGATTGATCACGCCCACGAGAGAAAGCCTCCAGAAAACCCCAACAGTACAGCGTCTGGGGAGTTTCTGGGTGAACACGTGGAGGTGCTGGGAGAGTAGCATGCCTGGAGACTGCATGGATCTGTGCCGGTTCCCCATACCTTGCCCTAGGCATCTCTTCCATTTCGTTGTTTCAGAGTTATATTCTTCTATGATAAACTGGTAATCTTAAAAGTAAAACATATCTCTGAGTTCTTTGAGCTGCTGTAGCAAATTAAATTGAACCCAAGGAGGAGGTTGTGGGAACGTCTGATCTATAGCCTGTCGGTCAGAAGTGCAAGTGACAACCGGGGCTTGGGATTGGCATCTGAAGTTGGGGGGGGAACAGTCTGGTAGGACTGAACCCTCAACCTGTGGAATCTGATGCTGTCTCCAGGTAAACAGAGTCAGAATTTGGGTGAATTGAGTTGCATTGTAGGACAGCCAGCTGGTCCAGGGTCCTGGGTCCAGGAACCTCAAAGAGGAACAGAGAAGGAAGTGACATGAAATAGCTGTTCTTTAATAATTCTATTATAAGAATTAATAATATTATCTGAGGAAATGTGGAAATCACACAAGCCAGGAAAGGAGAGACAAATGGCCATAAGATGCTTGTACAATAAAAAGAAATGTGAAAATTTGTTTGTGTGCTATAGGATTTTGCTTGTGTGTGTGCATTTTAAAGTATTATAACTTAATATACAATTATAACCCAGTTTCAGCTATCAGTATCGTAACAAAATAATTTCCCCATACAAAAAAATAAACACTTAAACATTTTAACCGCTACAAAATTATATTGAGGGTGTTTCGTTACTTACTTAACCATCTCAATCTTTGGGAAATTTAGTTGTTTTCCATAATATGCAATTATAAACGATGCTGGTATTAACATATATTCATACTAAAACATTCTGTATATTTTTTTATTTTCTTACGCTAGGCGTATAAGAGAGCATGAACTGAGAAAAATTTTAATTGCTCCTAATTTATATTTCCATCAGCACTACATAAAGTTTCTTACGTCAACAGCGTTACCATAAGGGATTAGTATTTCTTTAAACAATAATTTTGGAAAGGGAGCCTTGGAATGCAATCACAAAGGTAACCATTGCAGGACAGGAATTCTGAGTTTCCTTCCTATACAGATTTTAAGAACTCTGCCTAAAGCCAAAGAGAAGCCCGATCTTCTTTTCTTTATTTTTTTATTTTCCCCAAGGATTGGCACCTGGGCTAACAACTGTTGCCAATCTTTTTTTTTATGCTTTTATCTCCCCAACCCGCCCCCCCCCCCCACCCCGTATAGTTGTATATCTTAGTTGCACGTCCTTCTAGTTGTGGGATGTGGGACACCGCCTCAACTTGGCCTGACGAGCAGTGCCATGTCCGCGTCCAGGATCCGAACCCTGGGCCGCCACAGCAGAGTGCACGAACTTAACCATTCGGCCACGGAGCCGGTCCCTGGATCTTCTTTTATTTTATATGAATTTTTTTTCTTTTTTACCCCTTTTACAAAAGAAAGATCCAACATCAAGTGATGGAGCCATTGGCCTCCCCAAAGATGTTCACAGATCGCTGCATCCTTTGTCTCTCTTTTCTGGGAGGGGTACATGTGATCAGGCTGTGTTAAACAACTTGATCACGAATATCATGTTGAGCTAGCTGATTTAATTACTCCTTCCCTGAGACTTCAGTGCCACAGGGACTGCTGGATTTGGATAAAATGACCCGAGACCAAAAGGGGATATTGGGTAGGTTCCAGAACTTTTTAAAAATGTCTACTGCAGCGGAATGAATAAGACAACAGAGAGAAACTTTATTAAGCTGTATTTCAGGGTTTCTCAGCCTAGGCTTCCACTATAGGGATAAGGTCCCGAGCAGAGAAATTTTTCTGTTAATCCTAGATCACTTAGAAGAACTATTACTTACTTTTGGAGTGCCAGAACTGACATGTTGAACTAGGACATTGGAAGCGGGAAGAGTTAACAGTGGATGTCTGTGGAGTGTGCTGAGGAAAGCTTTGTCTTGCCATATCTCCTTAACGGACACTAGAAGGTTCATACGTATAAGGGAACTCCATTTTCCTATGAATATGTCCTTGCCTCATTGAAATACAGGAATTTTCTATAATTCAAAGGATGGAATGTATCTCCAAGAAAATTCTGAATGAGAATCAAAGCAAACACTGCTTTATTTTGATAAAAAACAACAATTATAACAAAAACACTGAAGCAGTCATGCAGGTGCCATATCCCTCTGGTGTGCTGGGTTCCCTGCCCTGGTCTGAAGAGGAGAGTCCTCGCTACGACCTCACACAGCATTCCCTTCTGTATGTCTATGACATCTTCCATGTGTTTACTCCTGGAACACAAGGAGAGATCTCCAACTCAGTGACACCACGCCAGTTGATGCACGCGGGCCATCTGGCCACTGAGGGCTCTGACAGTCTTCACTGATGGTCATGACCTCATGATGCATGGCACAGAACAATCTTCTCCACTTTGCCAAGTTTTAATATCCTCCACGATTACAGTGTTTAGACAATGAGTTACATGCTTATACGTTACAGTAGCTGGGAGGGGTTTCCTTCCAACTTCTGGTATTGGAGGAAAAGAAAGGACAACTTTGTGAGTCAGTCAAGCCATAGGAGACACACAAAGGCTGTTCACATTGTAGGAAATAATCAGATCTATTTTTTTTTAAAAAAATCAGTCTGTTGAGTGTTGAAGTCATTCTCTCCAACGTTTTGTCACTTGCAGAAATTCTTGTATGAATTCATTATAGGAGAAACCGAGTTTCTTCTGACTTTCTTATTATAATTAGAAACAGTGAGATGAAGGTGCTTAATAGGATTACTCCAGGGCAAGAGGGGTCCCTCTCTGAAGGGTCCTATAGATGTGGATTTCCTACATACAATAAGTAGAATGATGGGATTTCATCTTTAGTTTAAGAAGAGGTCTTTTCATTAAACATTGTTCTTGGAAACAAGAGGGCAAGATGTTCGCAGTAGCAGGGCTAATGAAACTATTTTGAAATAAGCAGAACTTCAAACTGAGGAAACCTAGGGGATTTTTCCAGTGGCAATGAGGAAAGCGGGAACTGGAGAGACTATGCCACCAGCTTGGGGTAACAGGAACCTCACAGCTCCAACAGTGATCTGTCAGCATGAAGGAGGGTTAAGTGGTCTAATCATCAGAATATGAAGAAAAGGACAAAAAGAAGACACCACAAGTCAACTCAGACCTAGGAAGAGACCCAGAGGCTTCACTTTGGGATCCTCCACGGGTAATAAACCTGTGTTCTTTCACAATTGTGAAAGGAGGCTTGCCTCCCCCAACAGTCACATTCAATTTCCATTATTAAGTTGACAAAATTAAGAATTTTCTTCTTTCTCCTCCAATGCATACTGACAAATAAATACTAGATTTGCTGAGGCAGGATTCCTGTTTTGAGATCCACAGCAAAAAGAGCCTGAATGAATTGTAGCTCTGTGAAAATAATCTTTGAAAATGTCCAGTTAAGCTTATTTTAAGTACTGAGGCAATCAGATCGTAACCTACGGACTCAGAGGTCAGTGTGAGCTGGTCATTGACTTGAAATACATTTACAAAGAACAGTTACGCTTGTCCTGAAAACAGTGTTTGTGCTTTCACTTTTTTAGAATCTGAATTTGGAGAAGAACCTGATTGACCAAAATTATAACTTTAAGAACTTCATGAATAGAGAAATTTCTTTCTTTTCACCTTCCTTTCTTCTATTTCATTTTCATTGTGAAATATACAAACACAAAAATGGATACATATTAGACAAGGAGAACTGATCGGTGGTTACCAGGGGAAAGGGGGTGTAGGGGGAGGGCACAAAGGGTGAAGTGGTGTACCCACAACATGACCAACAATAATGTACAACTGAAATCTCACAAGGTTGTAAACTATCATAATCTTAACAAAAAAAATGGATACATATAGATGGTTATTAAATAAACAACTGTGTGACATCAACCCAGGTCAAGAAATAGAGTACTGCTACCACCAGTTGGTCTCCTGCATGCCCCCTACTGTTGCTAGACTCCTCTTGCCCCCAGGGTATCGAATATCCAAATTAGTATAATAACCCTCCCTTGCCTTTCTTTATACTCTTATCATGTCTATTTCTATGCCAAAATCATAGTCTGATTTTTGCCTGTTTTTTTTCCTTGTGTAATTAGGGTAACATATATATACTGTTGCATCTGATTTCTTTCATTCAATATTAAGTATTTAAGATTCATACTCAGTGTTGCAAGTTAATCCTATTAATACACCATTTTGTTTATTCCTTCGATTGTTGATGGAGGTCTGGATTGGGTTCACTTTTGGCAGTTACAAATGATGCTTCTGAGACGATTCTTCTGTGTGTATATATATATACACACATATATATATCTGGTTACCATTCGCATGGATTTACTTATGGTATTAAGCAGGGATCATAGGGTAACCATATCTTCAGCTTTACTGGGGATATTGTCATTTTTTTCTTCAAAGTCAACAAACCAATTGATAGTCCCACACTGTAATTCCCATATCTTCACATTCTTGCTGACACTTAATACTGTCCAGATTTTAATTTGAGGCTTCTGGTGGGTGTGTGGTGATGACTGTGGGTGTAAATTTACTCAGCCTTTTCTTTTCTGTAATTCTGTCCCTGGTCAAGATTTGTGTGTGGGGGACAGGGTAGGAGGGAACCCGGGATTCCTACATCATCCTACGTGAAAATGTTTGTGGGACACTGATATCATTTATTTCTTTTACTTTACTTGGTATTTCAAGTGCACTGTCCAGTAGTGTGGCCAGGACACAGAGTCATTTCTCAAGGACCCCACGGAGTCTAAATATTAGACTAAATATTAGGTCTTCTTGTTTCCCTTTGAAATAGCTTCTTTTGTCCATCTGATAAAACAACCTCGAGTACTCTTTTTAAAAACAATAATTAAGATATAATTGACATATTATATTAGTTTCAGGTGTACAACATAGCGATTCAATATCTGTGTATATTGTGAAATGGTCACCACAATAAATCTAGTTAACATCCATCACTATGCATAATTACATATTTTTTCTTCTGATGAGAAATTTTAGGATCTACTCAGCCACTTTCAAATACACAATATAGCGTTAACTATAGTTAATATAAATATAAATAGAGTCAACAAGTGCGTTACATCCCCAAGACATTTATTTATAGCTGGAAGTTTGTTATTCAACCCTCTTCATCCCTTTCACCCCCCATCCCGACCCCCCACCTCAATTACTCTTGAGGGAGCATAAAATCCTCATACTGACTAATCGTGGGTACTTCCAAATTATTTGTCGGCTTCCACCCAGATCTTGCATTGAAAATCTCAAAGAGAGAGTTTAGATTTTCTTTCCTTCTCACTGTCTGACCTGACCAAAATGTCATGCATCGCTACTGGCCTATTGCTACATCCAAGAGAGTCACTTGAGGAACAGACAAAACTGGAAGAAAAAACACATGGATAATTTATCACTACATTGTCATCACAAGCATGGAATTCACCAATGATGCCTAGGAAGAAATTGGGATCATTTATGGAATAGTGTAAAGAGAATATAGGCGATGTCTCAGCTGAAGAGAAAGAAGCTACAAAAAATAATTACGAAAAAGATGGTGCAATAAAATGCATCAGGAGATTCAGGAGCATAAAGAGAGTTAAGGGAAAAAAATGACCCATATTTTCTTAGTTACTCATTATGGAGAGCAGGATCAATTCCTAAAAGGTCAAGTAATTCTGATTCTGATGTATTTGATCATAATGTTTATTACTAATGGTAATTTGTATTTTCAACTATCATCATGTAATGCTGATAATTTGCATATATAATTTATATTTCTATAGTTATTGCTACTCTGCTCTTAGACTAGTGACCATTATTTTGAGCGACAAAAACACAGTGCCTTGAGATTATCTGTCTGTTCATTATATGTAAGTTATTGAATTTTTGTCTTGCATCAATTTTTATTTCATTAATTGATTGTCATTTAGATGATTCGGATGTTTACACGTAATTATCAAGTCAAATCTCAGTATTTATTTAGCATTTCTCTCTTCAGTTATGGTTGGAAAATCTGTCCCTAACTTAATATTACAAAAACATATGCAGGTGTATCTCCAGATCGCTTTTACATTTAATTATTCATTCCATTTTGACTATTATAGCTTAGCCTAGAGAATTAGGTAAATGTGTATTACTTCACTCCTGCACACCCTTTAAACGCAGCTAACAGACACTGAATAAACCAGCCCATCCCCGGCGGGATCAGGAGTTGCTTGCCCCATATGCTGTCCCCAGGCTGCAGCCGCCTGAGGGGACTCGCCCGGGGCCCGCCCTCAGAGCTCACACCCGCCGTGCGCTCTCGCCCCGGGGCCGCCCCGCCGATCCTCCCCCGCGGCTCTGCGCGCACAGGCCGGACGCTCGGAGCCGGCGCCGGACCCCCCTGCTCGGCCTCCTGGGCGCAGCGGCCTCCGCGCAGGCTCCGTGCCCGCGCACGCGCCCTCGCGTCGCGCTCCTGGAGGAGAGACCTGCGCTCGGGCCGGGCTCCGGGCGGTTCTCGCGCTGCAGTTCTCGCGGGACTTCCGCGGCCTTTTGGACGAGCCGCCGCGCCCAGAGATGTTCAGGTTGGAGCGACACTTCCCAGAGGGCAGCGGTCACTCCAGATCTTCGGCTTCCATTCCGTGTTCGCGCGGTTCTCCCTCTTTGCAGGGTGAGTTGAGCTCATTTGTGGATGTGTTAGCACAGGATGCGGGAATCCTGTGAAGCGAGTCACTTCGGAGCCCGACGTGAACCAGGAGGGGTGGCAGCGGGAGCGCTCACAGGGTGGAGGCCCGTAGTAGGGACACCAGTCCTCACGGGACTCTCGGGCCTGAACGGCGGAGGACGGTGTGTGTCTGTGGGGACAGACGGGCAGCGTGTGGCGGGGTGTGTGTGAGAGACGCGAGTGAGCGGTGGGATGCGCCTCCGTGCCGTGGGTGTGGCTGCGAGGCTGTGACAGGTGCGTGGCTGTGCTGGGGTGACGGGGATTTGGTCGCATGTCCTTCACCTGTGCGGGTGTGATGGCTGTGGCTCTGTGGCGTCACTGTCTGGTGGCTCTGGGCTGCCTGGCGCTTCCTCCTCTTCTCTCCTCACAGCTGCTTGGCTGCAAGAGGGAAGTAGGACATTGAGCCCTAAAGGAAGATTTCCAGCCAGGGGGCACCGAGGTTAGTTTGGGAAAACCTGGGGAGTTCTCTACTTGGGAGCTCTGAGGGGCAGCTACTGTCTCAGAGCCTCGGGGTTCCCAGAGCTCGGACCCCAGGAACGTGCTGTAAACCTAATCCCGTAGTCCAGGCTCTGTCCTCTTTTCCATCTGTTTATGTGTATGAGCAGGGCGGGTGTGGACCTGGAGAGTGTTATGTAAGGAAGTCATTCTGTGCCCCAAGAACAGCCTGGTGCCTACTGACTTCCTGCTCAGTCCTGCCATCCCCAAAAGAAGAACCTTGATGAGAGGAAAGAATTGTTTTACACACAAAAGTCAACATTGAGGATGGTTGATTTTCTTTCATAAAATCATTGATTTCTAAATTATTGATATAAGAAAAATTTAACAAAACTTTGCAATAATATCTGATTTTTAGTTATCTTCCCAAAAACATGTCCAAATACTAATTGAAATAGAAGAAAATAAGGAATCATTTTATTTACCCACATGCCTTTTGTTGCTGCTTAAGGGCACTGTCAGTCTTACTAATGTTCTCACTTTATGAGACGCTTGATCACATCGGATTTTTTGGGCAGGTTATGATTCACAAATGTCTCTTTGTTTCTGCTTCATTTCGGTGAGAGGGAAATTCCCCCTTTTCTAGAAACTCTTGATTTATAAATTAAAAATGCATTCTCGAGTAAAAGTCCTGATTTTTCCCCCCTTTTTTTTGTGAGCATTATCAGAGCAGGGCTGATAAGCACAATTTTATCCTAAAAAGGCAAATTGTTTCTTTTATAATACCCAGTTAGGGGACATGCAATGTTCTTCAATAAAAATAGCTAACGTATTTATACAAGATTACAACATATTAAGTTTTTATGTAGATTATATTTCTCTAAGATATTCATGCTTAAGAAGTGATCTTCATACTCTTGCCTCTACTCATGAAAAACCCAAGACACTAAAATGTCATGAACTCTAAGAGCAGTTACATTTAGAAAATCTGAGAACAGAATCTATGTCTTAAGTTTCAACTGGATACCATTCCCCAGTTATGAGTGTGTACTTTACACTGGGACCAGTATCATCGTGATTAATAATCCTGTACATGCCATCACATAGCAGGACCAAATTAATTAACCTGTTCCCTCTTAGATTTTTGTGTTTCTGGTTTTGGTTGTCAAAAACTGCGTATTGAAGATACTCGTATCTCTTCTAGCCCAGTCTCTTCTAGCCGGTGTTTACGTATTCACTGACCAGATTATTCTCTCCTATGTGCTCAACTTAGTAATATTAAGAGCTATAATGGAGGAAGGAAGAAATTAAGTCCTATAAAGAAATGATTTGAGCTTCCCGTGTCAGGACTGTAGTTGCATGAGAGATGGAGATCCCATTTGGCCAAGCAGGGAAAGACTGACATTCTCACAGACATGAGTTTTCTAGATACATGTGATAAAGCCCAGCAATGAACGGTCTCTGGAGGCTGAGATCCAATGCTCTGTGAGGTTTTTGGAATTGACTAGCAATATGAATTAGTGCTTGTAATATATGGATCATGGTTCTTGGTAAGGAATTTCTGAATGATGAGTACAATGAATATTTTATTGCTGACTAGGATGTGCTGAAATTGAATGACCTTGGTATAATTCTGCATCATCATACATCGAGTATTCTCTAAATCAGGAACTGCAAAAGTGTTCAGTGAGGGATTGTTAATGGCCATAAAAGAGAATAAAAACATAAGCTGTTTAAGTTATCAGAGATGAAGAACAGAAAAGACCTTAGATATGTTGTCCAACCTAGTGTATAGAAACCTAGTCATCTGGAGATGATTACATCCATTATAACTGTAAGTTTGAATGCTATGCAGCCATTCAAAATATTTGTTAAAATAAGAAAACTATGTGGCATAGGATTTAACATAAAGAACTTGAGGATTGAAGACATCCCTTAGTTTATCAAACCCTCTTATTTTTCTATCCCTTGTGACAATGTCTTTATTTCATTTGGAGTGTTTAGCCCATTTACATTTAATGTAATTATTGATACAGTTAGATTAAGGTCATCCATTTTATTATTTTCTGTCTTTTCCATCTGGCTTTTGTTCCCATATTTCTCTATTTTGTCTTCTTGGGTTAATTAAGTATTTATTTAAAATTCCATGTTAATTTGCTTCTGTGCTATACTTTGTGATCATTTTTAGTGGTCACGGTCTGTATCATAATATATATTCTTAACTATTCAGAATCTGCTTAGAGTTAATATTGAACTCTGCTCTTACTCGTCAAGTGTAAGAACCTTGCAATTTATAGCCCCATCTTCTATATTGCAGCTGTCGTATATATTACATCTATCTTTATATAAAACTATAATACCATGTTTTTAATAACATCTGTATTGATATAGAACACAGCACATATTTAAAGTATACACTTGGATTCATTTATTTAAAATTTTGATATAATAGACATATAACATTGAAGGCGATCCGGCCTAAGAACATGAATGTGCTTGCATACAGGACATTTCATGGAGCTGACTTGTGGCTGAGCTTGCTTGCAAACAGGATGTTCTGCCCAGTCCTCTTATGGCCCTTCCAGGGAGAACATTGCCTGCAAACAGGAGTGTTCTCAGATCCTGCAATTCAGCCTAGGGATGGGAAACAAACACAGCATTGTAAGCACATGAGCGCGCTTGCGTAGAAGCATGTATGATAAGTCACCACCTTTGGCTAGTTGCCGGCTTTGTCTAGGGGGATACAAAAATAAACAGCCCGTGCCAGACGGGGCTTTTTTTCTTCCACTGTCGACACCGGTGTCCGTCTCTTTTTTGGGGCCCCAACTTTCTTCATTTCGTCAGCAACATCACATTATATTAGTTTCAGGTGTACAACATAATGATTCAATATTTGTATATATTGAGAACTGATCACACTAAGTCTAATAAATATCCATCGCCACATATAGTTACAAATGGATTCATTTTGAAATGTGTATACATCCATGAAACCATGACTACAGTCAAGATAATGAACAAATCCATCACTCCCAAAGCCTTTGTAATCCCTCCCACCTCCCAGCTTCCTCGCCCTCTGCCTCCAGACAACCACTGATCTGCTTTCTGTGACCATAAATTACTTTGCAATTTCTAGAAATGTAAATAAATGTAATCAAACAGTATGTTTTCTTTTTTGTCTTGTTTCTTCCACTCAGCATAATTACTTTGAGATTCATCCATGTTGTTTCATGTATCAGTTCAATCCAATAGATAGCTGAGTAGTATTCCATTATATGGATATATTATAATTCATTTATCCTTTCTCCTGTCAACAGACATTTGAGTTGTTCGAGTTTGGGGCTATTATGAATAAAGCTGCTATAAACATTTCTGTGAGAGTATCTGAATGGGTCTAAGTTTTTATTTCTCTTAGGTAAATACCTAGGTGTAAAATTGTTAGGAAGTAAGGTAGTTGTATGTTTGACTTTAGGAGGAATTGACAAGCTGTTTTCCAATTTTTAAAACTGTTTTATATTCCCACTATTAATTTATGACTGCTCCATTGACTCCACATCTTTATCATCCTTCTTATTATCAGACTTTTGAATTTTAGCCATTCCCTCTAAACTCATTTTTAACCTGAATGTCACAAATTTTGACATGTTCTATCTTCATTATTATTCAGGTCAACATATTTTAAGTTCCATTTGAAATTTCTTCTTTGACTCATGGGTTATATAAATATGTATTGCCTAATTTCCAAACATTTCCCAGATATTTCTGTTACTGATTTTAATAATTCCATTTTGGTCTAAGAATACACTCTGTGTGATTGGATATTTCTAATTTATGAGACTAGAGTTTTGTTGCCCAACATATGGTCTGACCTGGTGACTGTTCCTCATGCGCTTAAGAGAACAGGTGTTCTATTGTTGGGTGGAGTTTTCTATAATTGATAATTAAGTCTATTTGTTTGGTAGGGTTTTCTTCTTTGCTATTACTGATTTGCTATCTATTTACTGAGAGAAGTGTGTTGAAGCATCTTTACCATTTTATTTTTTTCCTATTACTTTTCACTTCTGTTTGTTTCCTATGTTTTGAAGCTATTATTATGTACATTCACACTTGTGAATGTGGGCTTGAGGAATTGGATACTTTTTCATTATGAAATGGCTTTCTGACTCTGGTAATATTCCTTGTTTTGTAGTCTCCTTTGTCTGGTATTATCACAGCCACTACAGCTTTCTTTGGATTAGTGTTTCCATGATATTCTCTGTCTATCCTTTTACTTTTGACCTATTTTTCTTTAAAATGTATATATTGTGTAAATGTGTATATATATTAAAATGTGTAGTATTGTCCTTTCTTTCTTAAACCCAGCCTGACAATCTCTAAATGTAATCATTAGACAATTTACAATTGATGTAATTATCTATATCAGCAGTTCTAAAACTTTAACATGTATAAGAGTCACCTGGAGAGCTTGTTAAGCCATACTTTTCTGGACCCATCACCAGTATGTTCGGTGGAGCCCATGAATCTGCAATGCTATCAAGTTCATCGCTCGTTCTAATGCTGGTCCAATAACCACATATCTATGTATTTATGTCTCTATGTACCACTGGTGCCTTTTTTCCTGTCTGCCTATCTGCTGCTTGTTTCCTTTTCCCACTTTCTTGCCTTGTCTTAAATTGAATTTTTTCTTTTGTATTTCCACTTTGACTTATCAGATATACCCCTTTGTTTTATTTTTTGAGATTATTCTATGGTTTCCAGT
The DNA here is from genome assembly GCF_041296235.1 of Equus asinus. NCBI lineage: Eukaryota > Metazoa > Chordata > Mammalia > Perissodactyla > Equidae > Equus > Equus asinus. Next base: position 10,975,071 of record NC_091811.1, on the reverse strand, counting down.
ATTTACCCCAGTCCATCCTCAAATAGTCATACTGCCTAGCATATAATGTAAGAATGTTCAACAGTATATTTACCTTTCGCCTGCCTATCCTTTGGATTATTTTCATCATAAGCTCACTTCTGCCTATAATGTACATCATACAATGCATCATTATTATTTTTGCTTTATGCATTTAGTCCTTTTTTAAAGAAATTTTAAAAATTCATTCTTCCACCACTTGCCCTCCAAAATTCTTACACCTGGCAGACACAAACTAAGGAGATCTCTCAGAGCTTCTTTTTATCTATTAATTTAAACCAAGGGGTAAGAGAATTTGATTGGAATACAGCCACACCCATTTGTTTATATATTGTCAATGGCTGCTTTCCAGCTACAACAGCAGAGCTGAGTAACTACAAAAATATTTATTCTCTGGCCCTTTAGGAAAAAAACTGCTGATCCTCCGTTAACGGCTCTAGAGGAATTCCTGAATGAATGTCACTCAAGGGGATGCACTGCGGTGGTGCTCAAGGCTCTCTGCCCTGGGCTTCTTCCCTCCCCCTTGGCTTTCACTCACCAAGTGGACACAAAGTAGACAGCAGCTTTGGTCTTCCTAAATATACATTAGTGACAAGGTAGCTGGCATATTTAGGGGATTAAGAATTCCTTAATAACCAGACACCGAATAGCCAGACAGCTGAGGAGGACAGTGCAATAAAACCACATAGAACAATGAATAAAACCGCATATAACACTTGAGGCAGAATATAACATGCTTGGCCATGGCATATTATTCTCTTGAAAAACTGCTCAGTTTTTCTTGTGAATACTTTATTCATAAGTTTTGTACAAATATTCAAAATTGGTATTAATATTGATTTCATACATTAATACTCAAAATTAAGAATTTAATAGTCTTAAATTTTTGTTATCGCCATTACATCATTAAAGTTTAGAGGTGCAGGCCTGGTGGTTAAGCTCGCATGCTGCACTTTTGTGGCCCAGAATTCGCAGGTTCAGACCCTGGGTATGGATCTATACACTGCTCATCACAACATGCTGTGGTGAGCATCCCACATACAAAATAGAGGAAGACTGGCACAGGTATTTGCTCAGCGACAAACTTCCTCAAGCAGAAAGAGGAAGATTAGCAACAGATGATAGCTCAGGGCCAATCTTCCTCACCAAAAAATAAAAAAAAATCTACGTTCAACTTGATTGCAAACCCATATGGCTCTGTTTTTTCATTTCATTTCCTTTCTTGCGATTTTAATATTAGAGTGTTAACCACTTTCCCAAATTCATCTGACAAACTAGTGTTTCCATTTCTACTTTGTTTGAAGCCAACAGATTACCTGGTACCTGCCCCGGCCCAATTCCTTTGAGCACTTCTCATCCTGGTAGTACCGCTGGGTCCCACATAAAAGGATCATCTCTAAATGAGCCCCTCAGTGAAAATCAGGTATCATGTGTTCTTGGCCAATAGTATGCTGGAGCTCAGGGCCATTCTACAAGAGTATAAAATGCCATGTGGCTGCTTAGCCGTGTTTCGATACTTACCAGCAAACTTAACAATAGTGCAGATTCTTTAATGTGTGAAGGTTTTAAAGCAGGGTGAGAAATATCCACTAATGGTTTTATTTGTTTAATGTACCATGCCTAAAGTTATAATTTATCAAATAATTGTGATTTCATTAAACTATCAACATCCCTCTAGATTTGCACTGTCAGATACAATAGCCACTAGCTACTTGTGGCTATTTAAATTTAATTGATTAAAATTAAATAAAAGTAAAAATTGAATCCTTTATGGGTACTAGCCATAACCAAGTGTTCACTAGCCATGTATATTGGACTTTCCAGATAAAGAAGTTTTCTATCATCATAAAACTTTCTATCAGATAGGAATATTCTGAATACCTACATTTTACATAAATAAAGAGAATTTTATGGATTTAACTAATTAAATACTGCCACATTTAATTATTTGCAAAATTAATTGAGTACTGTAAAGCATATGGTTAAAATCATAAATCTTTGTCAGATATTTGAAAGCATCTTAATTCTTGTCTAGTAGAAACAATATGCAAAAATATTGTTTAAAAATAGTAAGTTGGAAAAAAGTTGACTTACATTTTGTTATTACCATTTTTATGTTTATACTTACTCATATTCTCATTTCTTACCGTATTTCCCCTGTGATTATGATAACTGGACGATTTTAGATAATTCCTGCAGTTTCCATGTTTTTGCCTGACACACACACACAAAGTGTAATCACAAAAAGTGAATGTTTTGGATCTAGCTTATCAACCAAATATTTCTCAGTCAGGGCCTAGGTCTTGGTGACCTTGCGATGGAGGCCCCTAAATATCTTTCCTTTATTTCCTTCTTACAAACACGTGATTGAGATGGGTTAAGTTATAGTTTCAGACCCTTCCTCCCCTATGATGGAGTAACAAGGATAGCAGGCACTCTTTCACCTCAGACAACTTAGAAATATAAAAATATGTGTGAACAATGGAGTGTTTTACAGCAATGGGAATTCATGAACTACAACACTCAAACACTCTGTGGAGGGAAAGAAGCCAGCCGCAAAAATCGGCCTACATCTGATTCCGTTTATATGAAGGACAGAGACAGGCAAGGCCAATTTCTGCAGATAGAAGTCAGGTGAGTGGTTACCAGGGGTCAAGGTTATGACTGGGAAGGAGATGTGACGGGGCCTTTTGTGGTGCTCCTAATATTTTGTTTCTTAGTCTGGCTACTGATTTCAGTACCAATTACACATGAAAATTCATCGAGCTGTAATACTTACGATGTGTGCACCTTTGTGTATGTATGTTAAACTTCAATAAAAAGCTGCTTGAAACAAAAAAACAAAAAAACAAAACAAAAAATGTGTGAAATGACAGTGTTCAGACATTAGTCAACTGCTCAAGACTAAGATCCCTGACTACATAAACAGTCAAGGTGAACCCTATTATTTCTCCAAACGTAATGAACCAATAGCCACAGTGGAAAAACTCCATAATATATGGAATATTGGGTAAAGTACGCAAAAGGAGACTGGCTTAATAGAGAGGAAAAATTAGACCTATGACATAAAAAAGCCCTTAACTTTTTAAAAGCTATTCTGGTCTTGCCTAACAAAGCTTAAAAATGCACCTTGAAAGGATCAAACACTTTCCAAGTTATACCACCTGCAAAGAAGCAGGAAAATGTGATACACAATCAGGAGAAAAATCAATATTCAAAACTGACTCAGATATAGAATTAGACAGGTTATTAAAATAGTTATACCTATGTTTCATATGGTGACAAAGGTAGAGCAAAATGTGAGCATGTTAAGAGAGTCATGGGAGATTTTTAAAAACCCAAATTAAACATATGGAAATGAAAACTACAATGCCTGAAATGTAAACTACATTGGGGAAATTAACAACTGATTAGGTACTGCAGAGGAAAGATTATTGAGGTTGAAGGTATACTAATCAAAAAGAAACAGAATGAAAAGATTGTAAACTTATCAGTGAGCTGTGAGACAACTTTAAGTGAACTAATATTGTCATTAAAGCTCCCAAAGAATGAAGAAAGAGGAGGGGACTGAAAAATTATTTGAAGAATATGGTAAACAATTTTCCAAAATTGATGAAAATTATAGACCTAAAATTAAAACTCAGTGAACTGTAATCATAGGAATGTAGAAATATAAACCAAGGCTGATCATAACCCATGATTTTGAAACAGTGATGAAGTAAAGAGGAAGTCAGCAGAGAAAGGAGACTCATTATATAAAGAACAAAAACAAGAATAAAATCAGATTTCCTTTGGGAAAACAAAGGTAGAAGGCAATTGAGCAAACTCCTGCAGTGCTGAAAAGAAACATATTTCCTTGAATTCTATGCAAAGTAAAATATTTTCATAAAAAAGTAAAAATTAGTGTATGTCCAATTTTCTCACAGACAAAAGAAATGAAAGAATTGATTTAACAGCATACCTGCACTATAAAAATGTTAAAGTCCCCCAGACAGATAGAAAATAAAATCAGATGAAAATTTAGATCTACACAAGACATGATAAAAATGTGTGTAAGTATATTTCTTTCTTATTTTTTAAATTAGTAAAAAGATAACTGAGTGGGACCCTCAGAATGGTGTCATGAGGAGCTTGGCAATTTTCCCCACAAAGCAACGATGAAACTGCATAACGTTATTAAAACAATTACTTTCACTCTGTGGAAATTGAGCAAACACATAAATGAATCAAGAAGCATTTATTCAAGCAAAACTACTGAACTCCATGAAGGGACATTGGGAGTGTCCAGAGTTTTAGCCTAGGGATGCTCCCATCTCCCTCTGGCTTGGTTTTACCAGAGCTGAACAAGCTATGAAAACCAGCAGCTTTGAGCTCTGGGAGACTGACATGAGTTGGAATGGAGTCTGGAAAAACCCCATGCCTGGAGGTGTGCAAAAGGAATGTGAACCTCAGTGCAAACAACTGGGGATGGATAGCCAACACAGACGGTCTGAGGCTGCAATATCATGAGACTAACCAGAGGTTAATCAAGACAATTCTGGAAATGAGAAAGCCAGAGAAGTTCTTAATAAGATTTGACATATTTGTGGTGGTCCGGAAGGTTGGTTTATGCATAAAGTTGTGAGAACCCTAGCCATCTCTTCATCTCTGGCTGAATACGAGGCCTTGAGTACGCAAAGAGGTGACAGGAGAAGGCCCTGCAGAAAGTAAAAAGCCAAGGATTTGTTTGTTTTATTTTATTGAGGTCATAATAATTTATATCATTGTGAAATGTCAGTTGTACATTATTGCTTGTCAGTCACTATATAAATGTGCCCCTTCACCCCTTGTCCCTACCCCCCAACACCCTTTGCCTCTGGTAACACTAAACTGTTCTCTTTGTGTGTTAGTTTATCTTCCACTTATGAGTGAAATCATATGGTGTTTGTCTTTTTCTGTCTGGTAAAAGCCAGGGATTTTAATGTGTTTCCCAACCAACACTCAGAGCCATTGCCAAGGGGTAGAAGGCTCACCTAATCAAGCGGCTTATGGACAACATCTGAGCATTCATTGGCTGACCACTGAGCTATGCTGACCCAGAAGTGACTCTGTGAAGCCAGGCTTAAAGGAAAAAAAGAATTTAAAAAATAGCAATAAACTGGTTGGAGACATCAGCATCTCCATGTTGCAAAGGAGACAGATTACAGAATTAGTCAAGTCAGTACACAAAAGCAACAATATCAGTTCCTGGGGGAGTAGTAGATCTAAATCCAGAGTTGGTGCAATATATTATCTAACATGTCCAGTTGTTAACAATAAAAAATGGGAAGTGCAAAGAAATGGGAAAGTGTGAACCATACATGGGGAAAAGTCAACAGAAACTGTTTCTGGGGAGGTGAAGATAGTGGACTCAGGAAAAAAATACTTAAAAAGGAGCTATTATAAATATATTCAAAGATCTAAATGAAACCATATTTGATGAACTAAAATAATGTGTACAATGGCTCATCAAATAGAGAATCAATAAAGAGAGATTACTTTTTAAAAAGAACATAATAGAAATTCAAGACATAAAGTGTTGAATATCTGAAATGTAAAGTTCCAAAGACAAGCTCAACAGCAAATTGAGATGTCAGAAGGAAGATTTTGTCAACCTGCTGATAGGTCAATGGAGATTATCCAGTCTGAAGAAACAAAGATAAAAGGAATAAAAATTAACAGAATGTCACAATCTGCTGGGAAAACAATCAAGCATAGCAAGCATACACATGACAGAAGTTCCAGGAGTATAATAGTTACTTTGAAGGAGAGTAGAGAAAAGGACAGAAGAGTTCTTTGAAGAAATAATGGCCCCACATTTCCCCAAATGAGGGAAAACCAATCTACAAATCCAAGAAGGTCAACAAACTTCAAGTAGGATAAACAAAAGGAAATTCACATATAAACACATCATAGTCAAGCTACTGAATGCCAAAGACAAGTAGAAAATCTTGCAAGAAGCAAGAGAAAGAGGACTCATTATGTACAAGGGAACCACAAGCAACTGACAGCTGACTTCTCTTCAGAAACAATGCAGGCCAGATGACATTGAAAATGCATTTTTCTCTTTCTTTCAACTGATTGTAAAAATGATTGCACAAAATGATGAAAAAACTGTAATGTTGGACCTATATAAATATGTAATATATGAAAAGTGCACAAAGACAGGGAGGTATGGAGCTATATCAAAACAGTTTCTAAACCTTACTGGAAGTAAATATTAATCTGAAGAGTATTATGTTAAGATGTATATTGTCTTCCCTTGAGTAACTACTAAGAAAAGAATTCAGGCTATTAAGAGAACCAGTAAAATGTTTCTCTAGAAAAAAATATATTTGATATGAAAAAGCAGTAAAAAAGGCACAAAAACACATAAGACATAGGAAACAGCAAAATGGGAGATAAAAAGTTAACAATATCGATAATTGAATTAAATTTGAAATGTATGAAGTACTCCAATTGAAAGCTGAGATGGTTGGGGCCAGCTCTGTGGCACAGTGGTTAAGTTCATGTGCTCTGCTTTGGTCACCCAAGGTTTGCAGGTTCTGATCTCAGGTGGGACCTATCAGCTCTCATCAGGCCACACTGCAGCAGCATCCCACTAAAGCAGAGCAAGATTGGCACAGATGTTAGCTCAGCAAAAATCTTCTTCAAGCAAAAAGAGGAAGATTGGCAACAGATGTTACCTCAGGGCCAATCGTGGTGGGGGGGGGGGCAAAGATTGTCAGTCTCAAAACAAAACAATATACAACTGTATGCTGTTTATAAGGGACAAACTTTAAATTCAAATAGACAAATAGGTTCAAAGTAAAATCATAGGAAAGTACACCATGCAAATAGTAACAAAATAGCTGGAGTGGCTATATCAATATCAGGCAAAATACCGTTTGATGCAAAAAATGTCACTAGAGACAAAAAGGAATATTTTATAAGGAGGAAAAGGGAAACTTACATAAATATTTAACAATTATAAACATAAACATATTTGACAGCTGAGCAACAAAATATATGAAGCAAGTCTGGCAGAATTAAAGAAGATATAAACAAATTGTCAACAATAGCTGGGGTCTTTAATATGCCATTCTCAGTCTGGGTCCAATGAAGGAAGAGAAACCTCACAGTAATTTGAACAGGAAACTGTTAATATAAATGACTAACTATTAATTAATACTTACATAAGGGGATTAGAATAATGAGAGATTAGCAAGTAAGTAAACAGTATGCTACAGAGTATAAGACTACAGATATAAGGAACACTAAACAGGGCTGAGATTGAGAGCCCATGGGAGATCCACTTGACAGGACTGAGATCCAGACCTTGTGGGAGAGGGCAAGGCCTTTACTTACTGAAAGGACTCTGCGAATAAGCCATGGTAATGGATCTTCAAGAAGCCCACCCCCTACTGTGCTGCGTAAAGCTGTCCGTGGGGCATCTCACCAGAGATACTTAAGTGTGAAACTGTGCAATGGAGGACACACATGGAAACTGCTGATTACTGTGAGCTGCTGGCACCAGGCACTGGAGAAGCTCTGAGTGACACAGGAGCCAAGGGGATACTCTGCCATAAAACAACCCAAGGATGGGTGTGTGATTAAAGAGCACAGATGTATTTACAGAGCAGCCAGAATGAATGAAACTATAGCTGAGTCAATAATTTTTTAACTGTCACACAGCATTCCCAATAATGGAGAGAAAAACTAGATTAAAAAATGAATATGAACAATCTTATCTGCCAATTTGAATGACGTCACGTGTAGAATAGAGGCAGAGACCATATGCTAGGCTATAAAATGACTCAATATATTTAAAAGAACTGAAATAATGTAAAGTTCTCCTATCACAACATAATTGAATTAAAAAGCAACAGAAAGAAATGTGGGAAAATCTCAAAGTTTGGAAATTAAACTACATGCTTCTAAACCGCCCATATGTCAAAGAAGAAATCACAATGGAAACTAAAAATAATTTGAATGAATGAAACAAAAACAACATCTCACAACTGATAAGAAGTAAACGAGGATGCAGAGGAAAATTTATAGCTTTAACACCTATATTAGAAAAAATTATTTTAAATAAATACCTAATTGTTCACCTTAAGAAGGTAGAAAAGAGGAGCAGACAAAACCAAAAGCAAGCAGAAGGAAGGAAATGATCAAGAATAGAGCAGAGATGGAAGTCTATTAGAAATAATCAAAAATTACAGCAAAGATACAGGGTACAAAACAAACTTACAAAGATCAGTTGCATTTCTATACTCTAATAATGAACTAAGAGAATTCAAGAATACAATCCCATTTACAATTGCAACAAAAAGAATAAAATATCTAGCAGTAAATTTAATCAAGGAGGTAAAAGACCTATACAATGAAAACTATAAGACATTACTGGAAGAAATTGATGATGACATAAAGAAATGGAAAGATATTCCATGAACTTGGATTGGAAGGATAAACATAGTTAAAATGTCCATACTACCTAAAGTGAGCTACAGATTCAATGCAAGCCCAATCAGAATCCCAATGACATTCTTCACGGAAATAGAACAAAGAATCCTAAAATTCATATCGGGGAACAAAAGAACCCAAATAGCTAAAGCAATTCTGAGAAAAAAAAACAAAGCTGGAGGCATCACAATCCCTGACTTCAAAATATACTACAAAGATATAGTAATCAAAACAGCATGGTACTGGTAAGAAAACAGGCACACACATCAGTGGAACAGAAGAGAAAGCCCAGAAATAAAACCACACATCTACAGACAGCTAATCTTTGACAAGGGGGCTAAGAACATACAATGTAGAAAGGAAAGACTCTTCAATAAATGACATTGGGAAAACTGGACAACCATATGCAAAAGAATGAAAGTAGACCATTATCTTTCACCATAAACAAAAATTAACTCAAAATGGATCAACTACTTGAAGGTAAGACATGAAACTATAAAACTGTTAGAAGAAAATATAGGCAGTAGACTCTTTGACATGGGTCTTACAAAGATCTTTTTGAATACCATGTCTCTTCAGGCAAGGGAAAAAAAGAAATAACTGGGACTTCATCAGACTAAAGAGCTTCTGCAAGGAAAAGGGAACAAGGATCAAAAAGAAAAGACAACCAGGGCTGGCCCGGTGGTGCAGTGGTTAAGTTCGCATGTTCCACTTTGGCGGCCCAGGTTTCGCTGGTTCGGATTCAAGGTGTGGATCTGGCACCACGTGGCAAGCCATGCTGTGGCAGGCGTCCACATATAGAGGAAGATGGGCACTGATGTTAGCTCAGGGCAAGTCTTCCTCAGCAAAAAGAGGAGGATTGGCAGTAGTTAGCTCAGGGCTAGTCTTCCTCAAAAAAAAAAAAAAAAAAGAAGAAGAAAAGAAAATATACTAAGGCAGCAAGGCAGAAGAAAATAACTTGCAAAGGAACCCCATCAGGCTTTCAGTGAATTTCTCAGCAGAAACCTGACAGTCTAGGAGAGAGTGGAATGATCTATTCAAAATCCTGAATGACAAAACTTTCAGCCAAGAATACTCTATCCAATGAAAATCTCCTTCAGATATGACAGAGAAATAAAAACTTTCCCAGATAAACAAAAGCTAAGGGAGTTCATTGCCACAAGTGCCCCTCTGCAAGAAATCCTCAAGAAGGCCCTCATATCTGAAAAAAGAAATAGGAAAGGCGCTACAAAGCCCTGAGCAAGGAGATGAATAGGCAGGCAATAATCAAGAAGTGGTAGATCTCTATCAGATCAGGTTAGTAAACAATTCTAATGTCAAGGATAATATAAACAGAAAATACCAAAACAAAATGACCTCATCTTTTTATCCATAGACGCACAACGCAGGTTGGAAAAAGATATGACAAAATAACTTAGAGGGAAATAGTAAAGGGATGGAATCAGTATAGTCTAAGGAAGTAGGAGGCTGTCAGAAAATGGACTATCTCAACTATGAGATTGTTTATATGAACTTAAGGGTAACCAATAACAAATAATCAGAACAGACATCTTTACAATAAATGAGGAGGAAAAGAAGAAAAACAACAGAGAAACTACCTAATCAAATTGGTAGTCCAAAATACACAGGAAGGAAACAAAGGAAATGCAGAAGAACCAGGAAATGTGTGAGAAGATGGGAGTGTTAAGCCCTATATATCAATAATCTCTCTAAATGTAAATGGATTGAATTCTCCAATCAAAAGATACAGAGTGGCAAGATGGATTAAAGAACAAATGCCAACAATATGCTGCCTCCAGGAAACACATCTCAGCTCTAGAGACAAACATAGGCTCAGAGTGAAGAGATAGAAGACAATACTTCAAGTTGATGGCAAACCAAAGAAAGCAGGTGATGCCATACTTATATCAGACAAAGTAGACTTCAAGATAAAACTGATAAAGAGAGACGCAAAGGGGCAGTGTATAATAATAAAAGGGACTCACCACCAAGAAGACATAACACTTATAAACATGTCTGCACCCAACACAGGAGCACCAAAGTACATAAAGCGACTATTAACAAAGCTAAAAGGAGATATTACCAACAACACAATAATAGTAGGGGACCACAATACTCCACTTACATCAGTGGATGGATCATCCAGAGAAAAAGCCAACAAACAGATACTGGACTTAAATGAAAAACTAGATGAGATGAACGTAGTAGACATATATAGAGTCCTCCATCCCAAAACAGCAGAATATACATTCTTCTCAAGAACACATAGAACATTCTCAGGGATAGAGCAAATATTGGGAAACAAGGCAAACCTTAATAAATTTAGGTAGATTGAAATGATATCTACTATCATTTCTGACCATAATGCCGTGAAAGTAGAAATCAACTACAAGAAAAAAGCTGGGAGAGGAACCAAAAATGTGGAGACTAGACAACATGCTACTGAACAACCAAAGGGTCATCAAAAAAAATAAAGGAAGAGATCAAAAGATATTCGGAGGCAAACAAAAATGGAAACACCATGTTGACTCTTATGAGATGCAGTAAAAGCAGTCCTAAGAGGGAAGTTTATAGCAATACAGCACCACATTAACAAACAAGAAAAAGCTCAAATAAACTATCTTAATCTACACCTAACAGAATTAGAAAAAGAAGAAGAAACAAAGCCCAAGCTCAGGAGAAGCAGGGAAATAATAAAAATTAAGTGCAGAAATAAATGAAATAGAAACAAAAAAGACTGTGAAAGGATCAATGAAACAAGGAGCTGGTTCTTTGAGAGGATGAACAAAATTGACAAACCCTTAGACTAAGAAAAAAAGAAAGAAGTCTCAAATAAATAGAAATGAAAGAGCAGAAATTTCCATGGATAGCACAGAAATACAAAAGATTACGAGAATACTATGAAAAACTATATGCTAACACACTGGACAACCTAGAAGAAATGGATAAATTCTTAGACTCTTACAACCTCCCAAAACTGAATCAAGAATAAACAGAGAATCTGAAGAGACCAATCACAAGTAAAGAGATTGAAACAGTAATCAAAAACCTCTCCAAAAATAAAAGTCCAGGACCAGATGGCTTCTCAGGAGAATCCTGCCAAACATTCAAAGACAATTTATTACCTATGCTTCTCAAACTATTCCAAAAAGTTGAGGAAGATGGAAATTCCCCTAACACATTCTATGAGGCCAACATCACCCTGATCCCACCACCAGACAAGAACAGTACAAAGAAGGAAAATTACAGGTCAATATCACTGATGAACATAGATGCAAAAATCCTCAACAAAATATTGGCAAACTGAACACAGTAATACATTAAAAAGATCATACACCATGATTAAGTAGTATTCATACCAGGGACACGGATGTTTCAACATCCACGAATCAGTAAATGTGATATACCATATAAACACAAAAGGAAGAACAAAAACCACATGATCATCTCTATAGAAGCAGAGAAAGCATTTGACAAGATCCAGTATCCATTCATGATAAAAATTCTCAATCAAATGGGTATAGAAGGAAAATATCCCCACACAATAAAGGTCATATATGACAAATCCACAGCCAACATCATACTCAGTGGAGGAAACTGAAAGCCATCCCACTGATAACAGGAACAAGACAAGGATGCCCACTCTCTCCACTCTTATTCAACATAGTACCAGAGGTTTTGGCCAGAGCAATTAGGCAGGAAAAAGAAATAAAAAGAATCCAAATAGGCACTGAAGAAGTGAAACTTTCACTCTTTGCAGACGACATGATTTCTATATAAAAAATGTATAGAAAACTCTAAAGAATCCATCGGAAAACTCTTAGAAATAATCAACAACTACAGCAAAGTTGTAGCATACAAAGTCAACGTACAAAAATCAGTGGCATTTCTATACTCTAATAACGAACTAATAGAGCAAGAACTCAAGATTACAACCCAATTTACAATTTCAACAAAAAGATTAAAATATCTAGGAATAAATTTAACCAAAGATGTGTAAAACCTATACAAGGAAAACTATAGGACATTACTGAAAGAAATCCATAATGACATAAAGAAATGGAAAGATAGTCCATGTACACGGATTGGAAAAATAAACATAGTTAAAATGGCCATACTACCTAAAGCAATCCACACATTCAATGCAATCACAATCAGAATCCCAATGACAATCTTCACAGAAATAGAACAAAGAATCTTAAAATTCGTATGGGGCAACAAAAAAAGCAAAATAGCCAAAGCAGTCCTGAGAAACAAGAAAACTGATGGCATCAAAATCCCTGATTTCAAAACATATTACAAAACTGTAGTAATCAGAACAGCATGGTACCAGTACAAAAACAGGCACACAGGTCAGTGAAACAGAACTGAAAGCCCTGAAATAAAACCACACATACATGGACAGCTAATCCTCAATAAAGGAAGCAAGAGGGGCTGGCCTGGTGGTGCTGTGGTAAAGTTTGCACATTCCTCTTTGGTGGCACAGGGTTGGCCACTTTGGATCCTGGGTGTGCACATGGCACCACTTGGCAAGCCATGCTGTGGTAGGCATCCCACATATAAAGTAGAGGAGGATGGGCACAGACGTTGGCTCCGGGCCAGCCTTCCTCAGCAAAAAGAGGAGAATTGGCAGCAGACGTTAGCTCAGGGCTAATTTTCCTCAAAAACAAATAAATAAATAAAAAATAAAGGAACCAAGAACATAGAATGGAGTAAGGAAAGCCTCTTCAATAAGTGGTGCTGAGAAAACTAAAGAGCCACATCTAAAATATGAAAGTAGACCGTTATCTTTCTCCATAGACAAAAATAGACCCAAAATGGATCAAAGACTTGAATGTAAGACCAGAAACTGTAAAACTTCTGGAAGAAAATATAGGCAGTACACTCTTTGTCATCAGCCTTAAAAGGATCTTTACAAACATAGTGTCCACTCAGTCAAGGGAAACAAAAGAAACAATAAACAAGCGGGACTTCCTCAGACTAAAGAGCTTCTGGAAGGCAAAAGAAACCAAGATCTAAATGAGAAAACAACTCAGGAACTGAGAGAAAATATTTGCAAATCATATATACGATCAGGGATTAATCTCTGCAATATATAAAGAGCTCACACAGCTGAACTATGAAAGAATAAATGACCCAATCAATAAGTGGGCAGAGGATATGAACAGGCATTTTTCCAAAGAAGATATACAGATATTTCCAAAGAAGATGATCAATAGGCAGATGAAAAGGTGCTAAACATCATTAATCATCAGGGAGATACAAATCAATGCTACAGTTGGATATCATCTTATGCCTGTTAGAACAGTTACAATCACCAAGACAAAAAAAATAACAAATGTTGGAAAGGTTGTGGAGAAAAGGGAACCCTCATCTACTGGTGGTGGGAACGCAAACTTGTGCAGCCACTTTGGAAAACAGTATGGAGATTTCTCAAAAAGTTAAAAATAGAATTACCATATGACCAGGCTATCACCAGCTCACTACTGGGTATTTATCCAAAGATCTTGAAATCAACAATAAGAGACGTATGCACCTCTATGTTCATTGCAGCATTATTCACAATAGCCAAGATGTGGAAGCAACCCAAGTGCCCAACGACTGATGATTGGATAAAGATGATGTGGTATATATATACAATGGAATACTACTCCACCAGAAAAAGCACATAATCGTCCCATTCACAACCACATTGGTGGAACTTGAGGGCATCATGTTGAGAGAAATAAGCCACACAGAGAGAGAAAATAACATATGATTTCACTCATATGTGGAATATAAACAAACTTATGGACAAATGGAACAATTTAGTGGTTACTGTGGCAGCAGGAGAGTGGGTACAAGGGGTGCAGTGGCACATCGATATGGTGTTTGATAAACACTGATGTACAATTGAAATTTCACAATGTTATAAACTAGTTAGACCACAATAATTTTTTTTAAACTGGTTTTTTGGAAAGTTCAAAAAAGTTGAGACAACATGAGTGACATCAGCCTCATGGTGGAATTTTCCCCCTTGTCACACCCCTCTAAGTTACAGCCAAATGGACATGCACTGACCAACACAGGATTTCCTATACAGCAGTAGAGGATGCCTAAGAGATCCATGCGTCTATACATCTGAAGGTGGGTGGACTCAACCCCCAGTAAGCAGTGGAACTAGGGGAGAAGCCCCCACCACCCTCCCTGAGTGGCAGCAATCCAGGTTGTGGATCCTCACACAGTGGCTTGCACAAGTGGTGAGGACAGCCCAGCTCACCTGACTGCCAGTGGAGCAGGGATGGTGGCAGCCTGGCCTGTGTGACTGCTGGCACAGTGGAGGTAGCCTGGCCCACACAAGTGTGAGCAAACTGGGTGGGGGCAGAAGAAATAGCCCCTTTGCCCCAGCACTGGCAGGTGGAACCTGTGACCAGAGGCTTCAGGAAACACAGCAGATCTGGTGACCTAGCCCCCACTGGTGGCACCCCCCAACACCAGCTCAGCAGCAGCAGGAGATACACATAGTTCTCCAGGTCCCTGGCAGGGATAGTGACACCTGTGAACCCAGCACCCCTGGCAGCAGTGCAACGAGCACCTTCAGACAACCCAGGACAATCATCACCGGTCATGCATGGGGCAGCAGCATCCACGCCTATGGGAGCCAACAGAAAGCCAGTGGGGTCTCAAATAGACCAGCCTCACTATACCTGGAAGACCTAGAAAAGGAACAAACAAAGCCCAACGTCAGGAGAAGGAAGGAAATAATGAAATCAGAGCAGAAATAAATGAAACAGGAAGTAGAAAAACAACAGAAAGGATCAATGAAACTAAGAAGCGGTTCTCTGAGAAGATAAACAAAACTGACACTATCTCAGCCAGATTCAGAAAAAAAGAGAGAAGACTCGAATAAATACAATCAGAAATTACAGAGCAGTAACTACAATGGACACTGCAGAAACACATTGGATTACAGAAGAATACTATGAAACACTATATGTCAACAGACTGAATAGCCTGGAAGAAATGGATAAATTCTTAGAACCATATGACCTCCGAAAACTGAATCACGAAGAAATAAAGAATCTGAATACACCAATCACAAGCAGAGATTGAAACTGTTATCAAAAGCCTCCCAAAGAAAAAGTCCAGGACCATACAGCTTCTCTGGTGAATTCTACCAAACATTCAAAGAAGATTTAATTCCTGTGCGTCTCAAACTATTCTGAAAAATTGGGAGGATGGGACACTTCTGAATTCATTTTCTGAGGCAAACATTATCCTGATATGAAAACCAGACAAGGATGACACAAAAAAGGAAAATTACAGGCCAATATCAGTGATGAACATAGACACAAAAGTACTCAACAAAATATTAGGAAATTGAATACAACAATACATTAATTGGATCATAGACCACGATCAGGTGGGATTTACTGTAGGGGTGCTGAAATGGTTCAACATAAGCATATCCATCAATGTGATGTACCACATTAACAAAATGAAGAATGAAAATCACATGATCATCTCAATAGATGGAGAGAAAACATCTGACAATTTCCAACATCCATTTATGATAAAAACTCTCAATAAAATGGGTATAGAGGGAAAGTACCTCTACATTACAAAGGCCATATATGACCAACCCACCGCCAACATCACACACAATGGTCAAAAAGTGAAAGCCATTCCTCTGAGAACAGGAACAAGACAAGGGTGCCCACTCTTGCCACTCTTCTTCAACATAGTACTGGGAATTTTAGCCAAACAAGTAAGGCAAGAAAAAGAAATAATAGGTATCCAAAAAGGAAAGGAAGAATTAAAACTGTCACTATTTGTGGTTGACATGATTCTATATACAGAAAACTGTAAAGAATCCAACAAAAAACTATTAGAAATAATAAACGAATACAGTAAAGCTGCAGGGTACAAAATCAACATTCAAAAATCATTTGCATTTCACTCCATAACGGGGGCCTGCAGTTTGCCAGTTGGGATCCTGGGCATGGACCTACACACCGCTCATCAGGCCATGCTGTGGTGGCATCCCAAACAGAAGAACTAGAACGATTTACAACTAGGATATACAACTATGTAGTGGGGCTTTGGGGAGAAAATAAAAGAGGAAGATTGGCAAAATACGTTATCTCAAGGCCAGTCTTCCTCACACACACAAAATCAGTTGCATTCCTATACACTAGTAATGGACCAGCAGAAAGAGAAGTCAAGACTATAATCCCATTTACAACTGCAACAAAAAAGAATAAAATACTTGGAATAAATTTAACCAAGGAGGTGAATGCCATATACTCCAAAAACTATGACATTAATGAAATAACTCCAAGAAGACAAAGAAATGGAAAGATATTCCATTCCCATGTATTGGAAGAATAAACACAGTTAAAATGTCCATATTACCTAAATCAATCTACAGACTGATCTACAGATCAACCTACAGACTTAATGCAAACCCGAATGGAATACCAATGACATTCTTCATGAAAAGATAAAAAAGAATCTTAAAATTTATATGGAAAAACAAATGACACTGAATAGCCAAAGCAATTCTGAGGGGGAAAAAAAAAACAATACTTGGATGTATCATGCTCCCTGAACTCAAAATATACTACAAAGCTGTAGTAGTCAAAACAGCATGGTACTGGCATAAAAAACCCGGATATACAGATCAATGGAACAGAATTGAAAGCCCAGAAGTAAAACCACACATCAAGAGACAGCTAATCTTCAACAAAGAAGCCAAGAACACACAATGAAGAAAGGAAAGTCTCTTCAATTAATAGCGTTGGGAGAATTGGACAGCCACATGCAAAAGAATGAATGTAGACCACTGTCTCACATGATACACAAAAATTAACTCTAAATTAATTAAAGACTTGAATGTAAGACCTGAAACCATAAAACTCTTAGAAGAACATATAGGCAGTACAGATTTGACGTAGGTCTTAGTAGTATCTTTCTGAATACCATGTCTCCACAGGCAAGGGAATCAAAAGACAGAATAAAGAAATGGGACTACATCAGACTAAAGAGCTTCTGCAAGGCAAAGGAAACCATCAGCAAAACGAAAAGACAACCTACCAATGGGAAGAAAACATTTGCAAATCATACATCTGACAAGGCGTTACTTTCCAAAATATATAAAGAGCTCATACAACTCATTAACAAGAAAAAAGAAGAATCCAATAAAAAAATGGACAGAGGATACGAACAGACATTTTTCAAAGACGATATCCAGATGGCCAACAGGCACACGAAAACATGTTCGACATCACTAATCATCAGGGAAATGCAAATCAAAACGACAATGAGATATCACCTCAGACCAGTCAAATGGCTATAATTACCAAGACAAAAAATAACAAATGTTGGAGAGGATGTAAAGTAAAGGGAATGCTCATAAACTGGTGGTGGGAATGCAAACCGGTGCGACCACTATGGAAAACAGTATGCAAATTTCTCAAAAACTTAAAAACGGAAATACTGTATGATCCAGCCATTCTGCTACTGGGTATTTATCAAAAGAACATGAAATCACTAATTCAAAAAGATATATGCACCCGTATGCTCACCACAGCATTATTCACAATAGGCAAGATGTGGAAGCAACCTAGGTGCCCATCAAGGGACAAATGGATAAGAAGGTGTTGTATATATATACAATGGAATACTACTCACCCATAAAAACAGACAAACTCATCCCATGTGAGACAAGATGGATGGATCTTGAGCAAAACAAGTCAGACGGAGAAAGAAATACTGTATGATTTCACTCCTATGTGGAATATAAGCAAACACATAGATGAGAATAGATTAGTGGTTACCAGAGGAAAAAGGGATGAGGGAGGATGAAATGGTAAAGCCACATATGTATGGTGATGGATAAAAACTGAATTATTGGTGATGAACACAATGCAGTCTAAAGAGAAACTGAAATATAATGATAGACACTTGAAATGTATACAAGGTTGAAAGCCAATATGACCCAATAAAATAATTATATATATATAAATACATATATATATATATATACATATATATATTTAAATACAGACAGTAACCACTAAAAATAGGCACATATAGAAAAAGCAAGTTAAAATGGAATTTTAAGTAAATATTATTAACCCCAAAGAAGAAAAAAAGAGAAAGGGGAACAAAAGCCAAATGGAAAAAAGGAAAACATATAGTAAAATGGATGACCTAAATCTAACTGTCAATAATTACATTAAATGTAAAAGGATAAAATTCTCCAATTGAAACTTAGAGTTTGTCACAACAGATAGAAAAACAGCATTTAAAAAGAAACAAAAGAATATCTTAAATACTCAAATTCTTTGTTAAATTCTATCATATGTAGTTTCATTATTTTGACATATTTTGAATGGCTGCATAGCACTCTAACTTATGGTATAATAGAATTAATCATGGTTAGATGATTATGATTTTATACATTAAGTTGGACAACATATCAAAGGTCTTTTCTGCTCTTGCTGTCTGTTAATTTAAGACATGATTTTACTCTCTCTTATGGCCACTAGCAATCCCTGACTTAGTACTTCTGTGGTTCATGAGTTAGAGGATAGTAATGTAGGATGATCCAGAATTATATCAAAGTCATTAAAATTCATCGCATCCTAGTCAGCAATAAAATAGTCATATTTATCATTCAGGAATCCCTTACCAAGGACCACAATCCATAAATTTTCAAGTCTTAAATCATATTGCTATTCACTTCCAAAAACCTCACAGAGCATTGGATCTCAGCCTCCAGAGACCGTTCATTGCTGGGCTTTATCACATGTATCTAGAAAACTCACATCTGTGAGAATGTCAGAGTCTTTCCCTGCTTGGCCAAATGGGATCTCCATCTCTCATGCAACTACAGTCCTGACACAGGAAGCTCAAATCATTTCTTGACAGGACTTAATTTCTTCATTCCTCCATTATAGCTCTTAATATTACTAAGTTGAACACATAGGAGAGAATAATCTGGTCAGTGAATATATAAACAGTGGCTAGAAGAGACTGGGCCACATAAGGAGGACTAGGTTATTTGGAACCATTGTTCAGTTCACTGGAATGGGAGGAACTGGGAAGCACATAATCAAATGGGGTTCTTTTGGGTAGGATGCTTCAGAACAATTAATGAAAACGTTTACGTCTCACTATTTCAACGAGAAGGAAACACTAACTTACACATACCATGGTTTTGCACCTGCCAAAACAGATCAGTCCTCCTTGGGATTCCTCTACTGGGAAAGAACAAAGAGAATCTAGAGCTGGGAAAGGAAAAAGAGACCATGAGAGCAAGCATAATTTAGGGTTACCATGAGAGGAAGTAACATTTGGCTCCTCCATTCCATTTTGCATAATACCTCTAACTGTACAAACAAAACAATATGAAAAAATTAGAAGGACTGTAGATAAACCCAAACTCTTCCCCTAATGCCCAGGAAACCCAAACACTTCAGCAGACAGTTTTCTGGCCTGTCCTCCACTTTGGGGAAGCTGCTCTGCACCTGAGACTAGGCTGCTCAGCCCTGCCCTGAACAGGTCCTCCTCCCTCCATTCACACCTTCCAGGACTGAAAAGGAGCCACGCCATCCAGCCACACCTTACCTCATGGCCTTGGGGTCCCGTGAGGTTGAAGAGGTTAGAAAAGACATAGAACTGGTCAGGAAGTATTCAGTATTCCAATTCCAGAAAAACTGACTGTGATTAAACACATTACGACATATTCACGTAATAAACGTGAAGTCAGGAAAAATATTGTGAACGTGGAAAGCATTCCAGAAACACTGTCAGTAGAAAAATCAGGTTATAAAACTATAGGTACAATATGATACCATTTGAAGAACATATGTGTATCTCAATATCAAACGACTGAAAAATCATCAGACTTCAATAGACAGAAAAAATCTAGAAAGTTTTACATTTACATGTTGACAGTGCTTATCTTTTGCCCCCGATGGGGGGTTTTGTTTGTTTAAGTATATCTTAACTTGCTGATTGAATGTTCATTTCTTAAAATATCTATGCATGTGAAGATTTGTTGTGTGTTAAGTGGAAGCTGTTTTCCAAAATGTGGAAAGTTCATTCTTCTAAACAGAGTTTAGTTGGTCTTGGGGAAATGTACTAAATTTGGGTTGTTTTATTAAATGGTTTTTGATTCCTTCAGTTACCAGTGACACAATCTCCTCTCAGGTTTCTAGGCATGCTCATTGTTGGATGACTGTCTAGACAGATGGCTGAAGTCCCTGAGTATAGCTAATATGTATTGTTGCTGGTCTCAGGGCTACATCCTTTTGCAAGTTCTCTTTATGGAACCCTTTCCCATCCTGTTAGCCACGTCCTCCAGAAAGCTGCTCAATTATCTTATCCTGTCAGTCTCACTCAGCAACCATCATCATCAGAATAAAAAATGTAAAGTAGGAGTTACCGTGTGACCCAGCACTTCTGCCCTTAGGTATATACCGAAGAGAATGGAAATATGCATTCACACAAAACTAGTACACAAATGTTCACATTTGTCACAGCCAAAAAGTGGAAGCAACCTAAATGTCCATCAACAGATGGATGAAGAAAATGCCATTTATGGATATAAGGGAATATTACGCAGCCAGAAAAATAAGGCTATTTTGATACCGACTCCTCGTGGATGACCTTGAGGACACTGTGCTTAGTAAAATGAGCCTGTCATGAAAGTATAAATTTTGCACGATTGCTCTACTATGAGGGTCCTAGAGAAGTCAAATTCATAGAGACAGAAAGGAGAACGGTGGCTGCCAGGCCTGGGAGCAGAGGGGAATGGGGAGTTAGTGTTTAATGGGACAGAGTTTCAGTCGAAGATGAAAAAGTCCTGGAAGTGGATGGTGCTGATGGTCACACAATAATGTGAATGTACTTACTGTCACAGAACTGTACACTGAAAAGTGGTTAAAATGGCAAATGTAATGCCATGTATACTTCACAAAATAAAGTAAAAGAATAATGTGCTTATCTACCACATGGACGAACTTTGAAAACCTCATGCTAAGTGAAAGGAGCTAGACATAAAAGGACACATACTGCATGATTCCATGTAGACTGAATTTCAAGACTCAGCAAATCCATGGAGGCAGAAGACGGGTTAGTGGTCTCCAGAGTATGGGAGGACGATGGAATAGGAAGTGACAGCTAACAAGGCCAGGGTTTCTTACTAAGGTGATCAAATATTTTGGAATTAGATAGTGGTACTGATTTGTACAACCTTGTGAATATAGTAAAAAGTTTTCTTTTGAGTACATTTTTACAAGGTGAATTTTGGGGCTGGCCCAGTGGCATAGTGGTCAAGTTCAGCACACTTTGCTTTGTTGGCCCAGGTTCACAGGTTTGGGTCCCAGGCATGGACCTACACCACTCATCAAGCCATGCTGTGGTGGCACCCCACATACACAATAGAGGAAGATGAGCACAGATGTTAGCTCGGGGCCACTCTTCCTCAAGCAAAAAGAGGAAGATTGGCCACAGGTGTTAGCACAGGGCCAAACTATCTCACCAAAAAAAAAAAAGGGGGGGGAATTTTATGATCATGTATATATCTCAACTGAAAAAGTAAGGTAAAAATTTACAACATAAATTCCTTACCATCACGGTGCTCTCATAGGTGATCAGAGTTTAATCACAACCCGACAGTGGTGGCTGCAGTCAGAATGACATCACTGCCTTATAAAACACCAAGTCACGTTATCTGAATCTCCCTAGTGGCCTTCGATGCATCTATTCCTATTCAGGGTTTACTTTACCTACCAGAAGGAACATAAGAGTATCAACAGTGTCATTTGAGTCTTTTTATCACCCCAAATACTAAGATGGCATGGTCTGGCATATGATAAGCATTTACTAAAAATCTGATTATTTTACCCCAAATTCTAGTTCTAGACATTTCTTAAGAAAATATTGAGATAAAGAAATGCATGTACGAGTATCTTCAATACAGAGTTTTTGACAGCCAAAAACTAGAAACACAAAAATCTAAGAGGGAACAGGTTAATTAATTTGGTTCTGCTATATGATGGCAGGTAGAGGATTATTAATCAGGATGATACTGGTCCAAGTGTAAAATACGCACTCATAACTGGGGAATGGTATCCAGTTGAAACTTAAGACATAGATTCTGTTCTCAGATTTTCTAAACGTAACTGCTCTTAGAGTTCATGACATTTTAGTGTCTTGGGTTTTTCATCAGTAAAGGCAAGAGTACGAAGATCACTTACTAAGCATGAATATGTTGGAGAAATATAATCTATATTAAAACTTAGTAATATGTTGTAATCCCATATAAATATGTTAGCTATTTTTATTGAAGAACATTGCATGTCCCCTAATTGGGTATTATAAAAGAAACGATTCTCCTTCCTAGAGTAAAATTGTGCTTATCAGCCCTGCTCTGATAATGCTCACAAAAATAATGGGCAAAATTAGATCTTTTGCTTGAGAATGCATTTTTAATTCATACATCAAGAGTTTCTAGAAAAGAGGAGGAGGAAATTTCGCTCCCGCCGAAATGCAGCAGAAACAAAGAGACATTTGTGAATCACAACCTGCGCAAAGAAGCTGATGTGATCAAGCGTCTCATAAAGTGAGAACATCAGTAAGACTCTCAGTGCCCTGAAGCAGCAACAAAAGGCATGTTGGTAAATAAAACGATTCCTTATTTTCTTGTATTTCAATCAGTATTTGGAAATCTTTTTGGGAAGACAACTAAAAATCAGATATTATTGCAAAGTTTTGTTACATTTTTCTTATATCAATAATTTAAAATCAGTGAATTTATGAAAGAAACAACCAACTATCCTCAATGTTGATTTTTGCATGAAAACAATTCTTTCCCCTCCCCAAGGTTCTTCTTTTGGGGATGGCAGGACTGAGGAGGAAGTCAGTAGGCACCAGGCTGTTCTTGGGGCACAGAATGACTTCCTTACATAACACTCTCCAGGTCCACACCCGCCCTGCTCATACACATAAACAGATGGAAAAGAGGACAGAGCCTGGACTACGGGATTAGGTTTACAGCACGTTCCTGGGGTCCGAGCTCTGGGAACCCCGAGGCTCTGAGACAGTAGCTGCCCCTCAGAGCTCCCAAGTAGAGAACTCCCCAGGTTTTCCCAAACTAACCTCGGTGCCCCCTGGCTGGAAATCTTCCTTTAGGGCTCAATGTCCTACTTCCCTCTTGCAGCCAAGCAGCTGTGAGGAGAGAAGAGGAGGAAGCGCCAGGCAGCCCAGAGCCACCAGACAGTGACGCCACAGAGCCACAGCCATCACACCCGCACAGGTGAAGGACATGCGACCAAATCCCCGTCACCCCAGCACAGCCACGCACCTGTCACAGCCTCGCAGCCACACCCACGGCACGGAGGCGCATCCCACCGCTCACTCGCGTCTCTCACACACACCCCGCCACACGCTGCCCGTCTGTCCCCACAGACACACACCGTCCTCCGCCGTTCAGGCCCGAGAGTCCCGTGAGGACTGGTGTCCCTACTACGGGCCTCCACGCTGTGAGCGCTTCCACTGCCACCCCTCCTGGTTCACGTCGGGCTCCGAAGTGACTCGCTTCACAGGATTCCCGCATCCTGTGCTAACACATCCACAAATGAGCTCAACTCACCCTGCAAAGAGGGAGAACCGCGCGAAAACGGAAATGGAAGCCGAAGATCTGGAGTGACCGCTGCCCTTTGGGAAGTGTCGCTCCAACCTGAACATCTCTGGGCGCGGCGGCTCGTCCAAAAGGCCGCGGAAGTCCCGCGAGAACTGCAGCGCGAGAACCGCCCGGAGCCCGGCCCGAGCGCAGGTCTCTCCTCCAGGAGCGCGACGCGAGGGCGCGTGCGCGGGCACGGAGCCTGCGCGGAGGCCGCTGCGCCCAGGAGGCCGAGCAGGGGGGTCCGGCGCCGGCTCCGAGCGTCCGGCCTGTGCGCGCAGAGCCGCGGGGGAGGATCGGCGGGGCGGCCCCGGGGCGAGAGCGCACGGCGGGTGTGAGCTCTGAGGGCGGGCCCCGGGCGAGTGCCCTCAGGCGGCTGCAGCCTGGGGACAGCATATGGGGCAAGCAACTCCTGATCCCGCCGGGGATGGGCTGGTTTATTCAGTGTCTGTTAGCTGTGTTTAAAGGGTGTGCAGGAGTGAAGTAATACACATTTACTTAATTCTCTAGGCTAAGCTATAATAATAAAAATGGAATGAATATTTAATTGTAAAAGTGCTGTGGTGAATATTTTGTATATACTTTGTAATATTGATTTAGGGACAGATTTTCCAAGCATGCCCAAAGAGAGGAATGTTAGTAAAATTTTAAGAGTCCACTGGATAATTATTGTAATCATCCTAATCACTTGAATGCAAATCAATTAATAAAAGTAAATCCTAGACAAGGATTTGATAGACTTATTTTAACAAATATAATGAGACCGCATTACAGCCTGCTTAATTAGAATCTCTAGAAAGCTTTTGTTTATGTCTGTGGAGGACTTTCACACAGCCAATGCATGGACTAAGATTTGAGAGTCAGTGCCTAATAACCACTATAATAATGCAAATAATAACTAATGTATACTTAATCCATGCCATGAGCCATGCACCAGGCCAAGCACTTCAGATTAATTATCTCCTTTCACATTCATAACAACCCAATGGTGTAGGTACTGCTACTATTCCTGTTTTATATGTGAGGGAACTGACGTTTAGAGAGGTCAAGTTACGTGCTGAAGGTCACATGGTAGGACTTGAGCTCACGAAACAGACAGCTTTTCAGCCTCTAGCTATAACCATCAATTATATACAGAGGGCCAAGGAACATGTTAAATGGCACCATGGGGATTCAATCAGAAAACTCCAGAATGTGGGAAATCCATGACATAAATGACTTGGGGTTTTTTTGACAATCAAAATGGATGAAACAGAGAGGGAAGAGAGACTTGTAGATCAGCACTGTGCTATAACACTTTGTGCAGTCGTGGAAATGTTCCATATCTGCACTATCCATGTGACTATTTGGCACTTGAAATGTGGCTGTTGCAACGGACGAACTGAATTTTTAATTTTATTTAATTTGAATTAATTTGTTTAAATTTAAATGGATACATGTGGCTAGCGGCTGCCATGCTGAACAGTGCAGTTACAGATCAGACTAAAGAGACAGGCCAGTCAAATGCTATGTGTAGACCTTATTTAAATCCTGAGTCAAACAAAATAATTCTAAAAAGATTTTATGAGACAACTGGGAAAGGGCCACTGACTAGGTATGTGTTAAAATTTTTAAGTAGGATAATGGCTTTATAGTTATGCTTTTAAAAAAGAGACTTTACCTTTTAGAGATACACACTAAAATATGTAAGCATTGGGATGATATGATATCTGGAATTTGCTGTATAAGATTCCTTTGGGGGCAAGAGAGAGTACTGGTTGGAGTATAGATGAACATCACTGACCGTGAATGGATGATTGTTGAAGCTGGGTGATGGGCACATGAGGGTACAACTGTCTTCTCTCAATCTTAGAATAGGTTTGAAATTTTCAACAATTAAAAATTGTAAAAAGATATTTGCGTAGTGCTTTTCCATGTATTATCTCATTTAATCAATCAGAACTTCTGAAGCAACTGGAACGACTGTTTACAGATGGAGAATCCAAAGCTCAGAGAGATTGGGTAACGTGCCCGAGGTCACACAGCTAGTTGAAGGCCTAGACTCAAATCCAAGCAATCTACCTCCAAATGTCGTGATTCCATCTCCTCATACTCTGTGTGACAAGCTGTGTCATTGTCACAGGTTGCTTAACGGTGAATAAAGCAGGAAGGGTGAGGGAAACAGTAAACACCATTGCTCTCATTCAGAATGATGGCTCTGCAGCACATGCTCCTCTAATTAGGAAGAGATGCACGTCAGCCACCAGCTGCATGAGCTGATTAGTGAGCACAGAGAGAGAATGCTGCTGAACAGGATTGATTTGTAAGTTCCAGCCGTGAAAGAGGCTTTATAACCTTTTTCTATATACCACCAATGATGATAATAAAAGCCATTTAAGACATTAAGTCCATTGACTGCAATTGCTCTTCTCAGGACTCAAAGCTTATATTATGCTCCTTTTCCTTCAAAATATAGTCAGTACGTGCTGAGGAAAATTTTCTCAGGGTAGTATCTGAAACAAAAGACAAGTAACTCCTATTTGATCTTGTTAATGTATCTATTCTCAAATTAAATGATTTTGGTCTTTAATTTCTTATGCCTTCCTCAAAGGCCTTGGTGCCTATCGGCATATGATGATATGTTAACGTTTCCTACATAAAAGATTTCACAGCAGAGGCACAGCTTAGCCAATGCTTTTAGGCAATATTTTCACTCCTTGACAATTATGATACAGTGAAGTATCTTTCTTAAGCTAATAAATTAACCACTTAGTATCTGTGGGAACTACAAACAAGAGAGATGAATATACTAATTATTACCCTTCGTATCCAGATCTTTGTCTAGGCTTCACTGCTTACTGGTTGTAGCCTATGATAGTAGTCACTCAGCACTCGAGTGAAGAGTCACATGGAGCTTCATCTCTAAAATTATTTGCAAATATTTGCCTAGATCTGTTGGAATGTAATAAAAGGGACAAAAAAAAATGGCCTAATAATGACGGGATGCAGGAAAAAGGGTTATGAATTGAATCTTGAAGCAATTAAACTGTGTCCCGTAGAATGTTATTCCTGGGCTGAGAGTAACGGCCTTGAAGCACTGAGCCTTCTTGCTCACAACAACTGCCTGCTTCCCAAGCAGCTGCTCTGAATCCAACATCTCCATCATCTCAAGCAGCCGTCATTCCCTCCTCAGGTCTGAGCTGACCCATCTCACCTGAGAGCTGGAGTTGCAGGAAGGCATGAGGCAGGAATTGGAGTCAGAAGGCAAATGGCAAGTGCAGATTTATGGAATGGTGAGTTCAAATAATTAAGTAACCAAAATGTCATACAGAAATGACAGATGGTGCCACACAAATTGTAACCATGAGTGCCTTAGAGTTTGCTGAGGAGAGAATAGGATTACGAAGAATTTACCCTAATGGTCTAAGAAGGCTTTGCAAACTACGGATGTCTTTCCACGTGCTTTGAGTCAAGACTTGTTTTCTTCACGTTCTTATTAAAAAATCCACCTCTAGCCAAAAGAGTTTAAAGACGTTACCACCTTCTAAAGATGGTGAAAATTGAAAATCAAAATGACTTTCCTTATGTAGGATCCAAACTTTTCTACAGTATTTGAGTTCTCTTCAAAGGAAATTTCACACATAATTTGGAGGAACGCACGTGTTGAGGTAAAGATTCTTCTTTTAGGGACATTTAGATGGTGAAAGAAAGTAAGCCCTACCCTCACCCCCACAGATAGTGCAATAAACCATTATTAGATCTTATACTGTTATTAAATAATATGTTTTACAAAAAAGATTGAACACATAAAATAAGAACATACCTCTGATTGTTCCAGAAGTAAAAATATCATCAATTTGTGTCAAAAAGCTCTTCCTGATTGACCACACCTGCTATGTTCCTTGTTCACTGTGTAGTTTATTGCTTATTTCTACAGGCCGGCTCTGCAGATGTCACGTCTGGTTATGTGACAGGTTTGGAGTTTTAGTTTTATTTTTGGCTGGGACGGCATGACAAAGTTTAATGTCTTGCATAAGCTTAACATTTCAAAAATTTTTAGCCTGAACTTTGTTACATCTAGGACTTTCCTGAAACTTTGACCTGATAATGAGGAGAAAGTGAACATTATTCAAAAGATGTAGGACAAGGAAGATAGGGAGAAAGGAGCATCAGTACTTAAGCCTCCAGATCAATGCTTCGCCCTCGACCTGATACAGTCATTAATGCTGCATTAGACAACCCGGTTCTGGGCAGTGAGCAGAAGCCTTTCAACGAAGACGTCTGGCTGCTACATACAATGTTTAGCATGGTTTCCCAATCGCAGGTTTCTGAATTTAATTTAACCTCACCGTTAGCCTCCCTTAATATCTGGCAGGCAAAGATAGAATCCTGCTGCAGGCTTACCAGATTTCTGGACTATTAGTACTATTCTCTTTTACTGTCATCGTTGTGAAACAAAATGAACAACCTCAAAACTATATTTGCAAGTTAAGCTGCAGTAACCATTTACTGCCAAAACTAAACGTGACCAAAAACCTCTAAACATGACAAAACACATGCACACCACTCTACACCACACACACGGGCCAGGAGCCATAAGGCAATAGTTTGATAAATTATACTACTATCAAAATCATACAACTCCCAAACACAAAGGATACACACAATAGACAGAAAGGATGTGGGTAAGAGGAATCCTCACTTACTACTAGGGAAAAGTATGAACTCTATGAGACAACCAGGCTGAATAAAACTTTACAATAGCCAGTAAGGAGGGTGCAGGACTCACAAACCAACAGCCTCCCTTGCAGACAGACACACTAGGGAAATCCTTGGACACGTGCACAAGGAGATATGTCAATGCAGCATTGTTTTTACTAAAGGAAAAAGGAATAATCTAAATGTTTATTAATTTTAAAATAGAAAAATATATTCACAAAAGGGACTACGATTCGGTAGTTAAAAGGAATAACCTCAATCTATATGCATCCACATGGATAAATTTTGAAGTCATAGTGAATAACCATGCTGAATTGCAGAATGATATGCACAGTCTGGTGCAATTTATAGAAACTTTATAATTTTAAAAAATTATATATATACATTTTTTAAAGAAACAGATCTGTGAAAAAGTATAAAACCATGGGAGTGTACTGTTTAAGGTGTTGTCAAAATCACAGGTGACTCCCTTGTTTAGGCCAAGCCCAATTTGGGTTCTTTTAAAAATAAGCAATGAGGTAGAAGTTTCAGAATATCAAAAGACCAGAGAGTATTCAGAAGTTTTTTTTACTGTTAATTCTTTCTGCAAAAACGTTCAGACATGAGCACATTGGTTCCATCACCCTCCTTAGGAAATGTCTTCATTTGTCATGTGCCCGAGCAGATAGGAACGCCCCAGCCCCCCTGCCTGCAACCTTTCATAGAGGCAGACGTTAGGGCTTTGACCCCAGCTAAAATCTGCTCCAAAGCGGGCAGAAAGGTATTATGGCCTTTTTCAAATGAACCTCTCCTAGGGTCAAAATAAATTATTGTATAATATATAATATATCCAATCACAACTCAATGACCTCCTTTGAGGCAAGTTTGACAGGCAGATTCTCCTCTGTTCTTTATTAGCAACATCAGTCAGAAGGTGGCACAGTTCATGAACAGCTTCTCACGGGAGCTTTGCGAGCCTCACTGTTGCAACGATGTGAACCTGGTCTCTCTTGGAAAGATGCTTGCAGATCCCGGGAAGGCTTACTTGAGAACAACTGTCCACAGACAATTCATTATTGCTGTCTTTTTTTCTTCTAAAAGACACAGGAAAATATTGAAACCTTTGGTGCCTGAGAGGGGGTTTTCAGGTGTACAAAGGGTCTCCACAAACGATGCACGTCACCTTCGAGGGGGTGGTCACCTGTGGGGAGACGTGGAGAAGAACGGCATCAGTGAGAGTGGAAGAGAAGCTTCAGCTGTACCTGTAACATTTTATTCTTTAAAAAAAAAAGGTGAAGCAAATATTGCAAAATTACGGTAACATTTTAAAACTGGATGGTGGACATATAGGTGCTATTATATAATTCTCTCCTGCTTTCTGTACACTTGAAATGTTATACTTAAAAAAATGATAAAGAAACAAAGCAATGCTGAAGGGTGAACAACAAACTTGGAAAAATATATTCAGAACATGTATGGGTGCTGGTCCTGTGGCCGAGAGGTGAAGTTCACGTGCTCATCTTTGGCAGCCTGGGGTTTGCTGGTTCGGATTCTGGGTGTGGACCTACACACTGCCCATCAGGCCATGCTGCGGTAGCATCCCACATAGAAGAACTAGAATGACTTGGAACTAGGATATACAATTATGTACTGGGGATTTGGGGAGAAAAAAAAATACAGGAAGATTGGCAATAGGTGTTAGCTTAGGGCCACTCTTGCTCACCAAAAACAAAAAGAAAAGCATATTTTAAAAAAAAGAACATGTATGAAAAAAGGGTCTATTTTCCTGATATGTAAAGACAAATCAATAAGGACAAGATAAATGACCCAAGAGAAAAATCTGTGAAGGATATGAATGGGGAATTTATAGGAAAATAGATAATGAATTTATAAAATATATAGCCTAAATATATATGAATCTCTCTCCATGTGTGTCTATGTGTGTGTGTATACACTCATCAAACAAATGCAAATTGAGAAAACAATACTGCTTTTCACTATCATATTGGCAAAATTTCTTATATTTGGCAAAACACAGTGTTAGTAATGGTGGAGAAGAAACATTCTCACGTGTTTTTGAGAAGACTGTATTGGTATAATCATTCTGGAAGGCAACATTTTTTACATTCCCTTTGAAAGACCAATTCCATTTCTAGGGTTTTTTTCCTTTGGATATAATTGCATGAATGCACACAGATATATGAATAAAGGTATTGTTTATCATAGTAAAAAATTGAAGAGAAAATAAATTTTCACCAGTGGAAGACAGATCAAATTGATGATGATACATCCAATTTGCAGAATAGTCTGTATCAACAAATGAAGATCTCCACAATACAACATAAGTTTAGAATGAGCAAGTGGTGGAACCATGTATACAATACAATTCAATTTGCATGAAAGGCATGCGTTATATATACATGCGCACCCAAATGTCTGAACGCAGCATCACAGTGATTACCTCCGGGGCATGAAACTGGAGGTTGGGAACAGGCAGGAAACCTTTTCTTTCCTCTTAGACTTTTATTGCATCAGTTAGGACTCTATGCTGCAAATGACGGAAAACGGAAACTCAACCTGCTCTAAGAAGTGGGTAAATTTGTTGGCTTGATGTAACTGAAAAATCTATGGGGAGTTTCAGTTCATCTTCAATCACGGCTCTGCAATGTCACCAGGATGCTTTTCCTGGGTCATGACTTCATCTTTTGCATATGTGAATGGTGCCCTCTAGGAATGTGTACCTGATGGCCCTGATCATCTGGATAGCTCCCCTATCCATTACCAAAGGCAAGGGGGAATGCTTCTCTTTTCCAGAAGCCTCTACTTACTGGCTCTCAAGGGTTCATCAGTTCTAACTGGATTGTATACCAATCTTTGAATCAAACATCATCAATAGTGGCAATGGGCTTGTGGATCAATTCCAGGCAAACAAATTAACATAAAATGGAGTCTGGATGGTTTCCCAAAAGAAAGAGGGATGCTGGGCAGCAAAGAGCAGATATCCACTATTGCTAGATAATGTTTTCCCAAGGGCATATAATTATCTGTCTATCTATCTATCTATTTTACCGTCCACTAGGGCCTAGACTCTGAGCTCCACAGGAAGGGACTATGTTTGTGTCACTCATTATCTGTCCTTTGGGTCTAAGACGGGTTCCTGGAACATGATAGGTGGTCAGATAATATTTGTAGAATAAAAGCAAAATGAAACAACCTACATTGCAACCTGACTCCTAATCACTGTCTAGAGATTAAGAAACCTTAGTCACAGAATGAGCATCCTCAAGGCTATTTTTCACAATATTTTCATCCCAAGTGATCAGAAGAGAGGCTGATGTAGTGAGAGAGACACAATTTTTAGGAGAAATACTGATGGCTCTTTTAAACATTTGCTGATACTGCTTTTTGTTGATAGAAATTATTTGATACATTGTGTGAATTCATTACTCCTGAAGTATTGCAATAATGGTTGAACTCAGCTAATTCACTTACTCTATTGTTCAAATAGCTTAGGGTCAGGCTAATTTAAGACTTTTCTTCTTCTTTCTCTTCCCTTTCCTTGGCCCTCCTTTGGGTACTCCCCTCACTGGGCCACCAAGAACTGCTTCTGCCTGTGCAGCTTGCCACATATTTACGGTTGCCAGATAAAATACAGGATGCTCAGTAATGTGTGAATTTCAGATAAACAGCGAATTATTTTTCAGTATGTGTATGTCCCAGATATTGCATGGCACCAGATATTACATGGGGCATGCTTATCTAAAAGATTATTCATTGTTTATCAGAGTTCACATGTAACTGAGCATCCAGTGTTTTTATTTGCTGTAATTTCTTATTTTTATTTGCTAAATCTGGCAACTCTGCACATAATGCCGGCTACCTGCAACTACTTTCAGTTTCCCAAAGGGTAAACCCCTGGACTTTCTGGACCATAAAATAGCTGATTTTTGGATTTTTACTTGTTAGTATGGCTCTTTTATACTTAAAGAGCAATGCTAAAGTAAACCCGTGTGTAACCACCCCCCAGGTGAAGAAACATAGCAGAACGATGCCAGTACCTTAGCGCCGTCTGTGGTTCTTTCCTATATCAGCATCCTCCTCCCTCCCTGGAGGGGTAACCACTGGCTTTTTTCATCATTCTCTGGCATCTCTTTAGGTTTGCCACCTGTGTAAGCATGCATAACGAAATAGCTCCTTTTGACTACCTTTGATAGTTTCTTTGTGACTTGTTTCTTTCACCCAACCTTGCGCTTGTGAGGTTTATCCATGTTTATGAGTGCCGCTGTGCTTCCTTACTTCTCATTGCTGCACAGTGTTCCAAAATGTGATCATACCCATGATTATCCATCCATTGTACTGTTGTGCGGTTGATGGTACAGTTTTAACTTAAGTTGAAAATTTTAGAATGTTTTAAATTTATTGCAGGAAACTAAAATAACTACCATAAAATAGTTTCATACCGTTTAGGGAAATTTCTAACACTTAGTACTCCTCTGAAAATTTTTGTTGCTATATTCAATAATCGGGCAAAGTTTAGAGGCTTATATAAAATGGTTCTCATTTATATTCACAAATTGTTTTTTATTGTGGTATAATAGACATATAGTAAAATGCACAAATCTTAAATATATAGCTTGATGAATTTTTACGTATGTATATACCTGTGTAACCATCACCCAGATCAAGATCTAGAACGTTTCCTGCATCCTTTTACTATGACTGTCTTGCAGCTCTTTTATTTCCTGTTGCTACCTACAAGATAGCTGTCTGTCTAAATTTTTGGACACGCCCAATACAAGTCTGTATGATGATGGGTTTTGGGCTTTCAGGTGCACCACATGGTGAGTCTGCACACTGCTAAGTGGTTCCTTTAGAGAAGGGCTCAAGCCATTCGATTTCCAAAAGGAAAAGTGATAATACAGATTCTGATGGGGCTAACAAAGTAGATGAACTAATGTTTCTATTAAATAAAAAAATATTTATCTTCCAAAAGGAGGATCTAAGATCAGGCAGATAATAACATCACGTCTTTATAGTTAAATTGAACATATAACTCTCTGCTTGTGTATTTATCATAGAAAGAAAAAATTGACTTACTGCAAATATTATCACCCACTAGCTGTAAAATGCCTTGAACCTGGTAATGTGTAGAAAGTATAAGAATAAAGTTACATGCAAGCAATTTATTCAAAACTTTGAACTTATTGATATATTTTTTATTACTATACTGTATTCTGTATACTGCTCTGTATTCTGACCACAAATTGCTGTGATTCCCCTCAGAATTATGCCACTCTCTAATGGCTACATAACAGCAATGTCTCTTAAAATATACCCAGTGGCACAGTGGTTAAGTTTGCACCCTCCACTTCAGCGGCCCAGGGTTCACCTGTTGGGATCCCAGGTGCAGACAAGGCACCACTTGGCAAGCCATGCTGTGGCAGGCATCCCACATATAAAGTAGAGGAAGATGGGCATGAATGTTAGCTTAGGGCCAGTCTTCCTCAGCAAAAAGAGGGGGATTGGCTCAGGGCTAATCTGCCTAAAAAAAAAAAATATATATATATATATATATATACTCTGAAATTTATTTATATTTTAATTGCAGTAACATTGGATTATAACATTATATAGCTTTTGGATGTACATCATAATATATTTTGAATTCTGTGTAGATTACATCCTGTTCACCACCCCAAAATTAATTATAGTCCATCCCCTCACATGTCAGCCTAATCACCCCTTTTGCCCTCCCCTCCTTTCCCTATGGCAACCACCAATCCAATCTCCATTGCTATGTGTTTGTTTGTCATTGCTTTTATCTTCTACTTATGAGTGAGGTCATACGGTATTTGACTTTCTCCCTCTGACTAATTTCACTCAGCAGAATACCCTCAAGGACCATCCATGTTGTCAGAAATGGCCATGTTTCATCATTTCTTATGGCTGAGTAGTATTCCATTGTGTATAAATACCACATCTTGTTTATCCATTCATCCCTTGATGGGCACCTAGGTTGCTCCCAAGTCTTGGCTATTGTGTATAATGCTGCAATGAACATAGGGGTGCATGCGTCTTTATGCTTTTGTATTTTCAAGTTCTTTGGATAAATACCCTGCAGCAGAATAGCTGGATCATATGGTAGATCTATTCTTAATTTTCTGAGGATACTCCATACTGCTTTCCATAGTGGCTGCACCAGTTTGCACTCCCACCAGCAGTGTACAAGGGTTCCCTTCTCTCCACATCCTCTCCAACATTTGTTGTTTCCTGTCTTGTTAATTATAGCCATTCTGACCAGAGGGAGGTGATACCTCATTGTAATTTTGATTTGCATGTCCCTGATAACTAATGATGTTGAGAACATTTTCATATGCCTGTTTGCCATCTGTGTATCTTCTTTAGAGAAATCTCTGTTCAGATCTTTTGCCCATTTTTTAATTGGATTGTTGGTTTTCTTGTTGAGCTGTATGAGTTCTTTGTATATTCTGGACACTAACCCCTTATCTGATATATGGTTTGCAAATATCTTCTCAATAAAGGAATACAGTCAAGTCGTAGGAAACAAAATCAATGTACAAAAATTAGTTGCGTTTGTACATACTAACAATGAAGCAGAAGAAAGAGAAATTAAGAATGCAATCCCACTTACAATTGCAACCAAAAGAATAAAATACCTAGGAATAAACTTAACCAAAGAGGTGAAAGATCTGTACACCGAAAACTATAAAACATTGATGAAAGAACTCAAAGAAGACACATAGAAATGGAAAGATATTCCATGCTCTTGGATTTGAAGAATCAACATCATTAAAATGTCCATACTCCTTAAAGCAATCTGTAGATTCAATGCAATCCCTATCAAAGTTCCAACAAAATTTTTCACAGAAATAGAACAAAGAATCCTAAAATTTATATGGAACAACAAAAGACCCTGAATAGCCAAAGAACACCTGAGAAAAAAGAACAAAGCTGGAGGTATCACACTTCCTGATTTCAAAATATACTACAAAGCTAAAGTAACCAAAACAGCATGGTACTGGCACAAAAACAGACACACACAGCAAGGGAACAGAATCAAGAGCCCAGAAATAAGCCCACACATTTATGGACAGCTAATATTCGACAAGGGAGCCAAGAGCATACCATGGAGAAAAGAGAGTCTCTTCAATAAATGGTGCTGGGAAAACTGGACAGCCAGATGCAAAAGAATGAAAGTAGATCATTCCCTTACACCATGCACAAAACTCAACTCAAAATGGATTAAAGGCTTGAATGTAAGACCTGAAACCATGAAACTCCTGGAAGAAAACATAGGCAGTACGATCTGTGACGTCGGTCTTAGCAGCATATTTTCAAGTCACACGTCTGTCCGGGCAAGGGAAACTAAAGAAAAAATGAACAAGTGGGACTACGTCAAACTAAAAAGCTTCTGCACAGCAAAGGAAACCATGTGAAATTTCTGAATGCTCACTAGAGATACGTTGTTCAGATAGATCTCTCCAGTATTTTACATTTTCAGCATGGGAAGAAAAGAGAACTCAAGCACTGAGAGTTTTAGTGAGTATTGAGGAAAAGTATTCACGTGTTAAATGAAATGATTTTGTGTGCACATGCAATACATGTTGAAGAGGAAGAGAGGGAAGAAGAAAATGGATGGGCACTGAACAATGTTTTATTTCTATAAATGTGGAGCTTACAATTGAGAATCTCTTGCAGGAAAGATTCCAGGTCAAGATGTACGCTGTGACACATGATTAATCCCCACTCTCTCATCTCCCACTGAAATTCCAACACAGACACTTTTCAAAATCACAGAACTATATCTGTAGAAAACGATTACAGTCTCGTCAGTGTGCCAGAAATTTTGAGGACTACCTGGAAAATAGAAAGCAAATGGGTTGAAATTTCCTGTAAAAATCAAAAGAGAAGAAATTGCATCTCAGGACACCAAAGCCAAGCCAGGTTCTTTCTAGGAAGCCTCAGATAAGCTCTAGGCTCAGCAGCAGAGGATTCGAAGGGAGGAGCTGGCTGTGGAGCAACCATCAGTGGAGTTCCCTCAAGATGCTTCCTCGTGAGAGTATTTGGGCCTGAGAGAAAAACCAAAGCCAGACTTGTAGTAATGTCAGAATTTAGACCAAAAAAAGCATTAAAACAAGATACTTTATAATATTAAAGGGGGAATTTGCAATGAAGGTATAAAATCTCTGCACCAAATAACATAGCATCAATATCGATAAAGCAACAACTGTAGGAGATGCAAGGAGAAATAGAAACCCACTAGAGATGGAGCCTTCAGTTCACCTCTCTCAATCTATTTTAGAGCAAGTAGACAAAAGTAAGAAAATAGAAGAAAGTGCAGTAATGTCTTCAAAGGTCTAGGGAAAGACTTTTTGAATTTAGCGTTATTGTTAATTAAGCATCAGGATAAAATGAAGACATCTGGAAATTAAAAAGTTACCATTCAGTCTCCCCACGAGAAAACAATTACTTGAAGTTCTTCAGGCCAAAAATGGGAAACCAAGACATCAGATTGCACATAATGGTGGCAACTAAGTACAACCAGAAAAAATAAAAGAAAAATTTAAGCAGCAAACTTTTAATGTCATAGCCTTCAGTTTCCTTCTAAATTAGTTCACTCGCAATGTTTGGTTTGCGGTGAATAATACTTATGTAATCTTAATATTGTACATGCCGTCTATTGGTTTTCACTTTTGGGTGTCAAACAATGTCAAAAGCACAGAAGATTTAATAATTATATTACAGAACAGCAAGTAAATCTCATAAAGCTTGGCAATTTAAAGATTACGTGGCAGGGTATCTCAGCCAACAAATTCAAGTATATAAGAAATGTCACTTTATTTTCTACATTTCAGTTTAATTTCCGCCTCTGGGAAATATTCCCTTTCTCCCTCTACCTCTCTCATAAGACCTGCTTGATGGGAAATGTAACCACAGACATCCCTGGGCTTTCTCTGCCCTCCCGGGGTCCCACCAAGGTATGCAGTTGCCAAATCATCAGAGAGAAGGGCGCCCCCCAGGCTTCAGTGATCTGCACACCCGGGGAACCGGGAGCCTCCATGAATGACTCTTTGCAGCGCAGCAGATCTCTGCTCCTTTGGGGCTCCACGCGCGGCATGGGAGTCTCAGCTGAGGTTGGAACCCTGTGCTAGGGTCCTGCTTTCCCCAAATAGCTGGCACCACTACCTTTTCTGAGGTTTGCCCCTCCTAGGGCTCCACCATGGAGCAGTGTTTGTTTCCCACGTAGCTTCTCAGCACCGCTCTGGCCCTCGCGGACCTCCGACGGGGGAGCCTCTCCTGCCCCTGCTCCTCCAGGGCCCCTGTGTCCTCCTGATCGTCGTGTGCTCCTCGCTGAGCTCAGGTGTGTGGACAAGTAAAACAGGCAAACATTTGACTGGCTAACTCTGCCCTCCTCCCTGCCCTGTGCCTCTCCTGAGGCAATAAAATTCACACCATGTTATTGCTTGAATGGAAAAATGGAAAAGGGGAAACAGGAATTAAGATCACACAGTATTTTTCAGACAATACTAATGTAACTAAGAACAATAGGGAGGTAACTAGAGAGAAGAGGAGTAGAAGGGTAGTGTTCTTGCCTTTCACTGTGGATACTGAATCCATAGTAAATTTGATAAATCAAGAATTAAACATTTATATATGCTATTTAGAGTAAATAAGGCAATGACTAGAAAATAAAAATATAAACAATATAATCCAGAGGTGGAAGGGTAGTTAAATCATGATAAATTCTTAGTCCCTCAGAGTGGAATATCAATAGATTCTGTATAAACTTGATAAAACTTGAAGAAATATGATATAAAAC
This sequence comes from Equus asinus, assembly GCF_041296235.1. Lineage (NCBI taxonomy): Eukaryota > Metazoa > Chordata > Mammalia > Perissodactyla > Equidae > Equus > Equus asinus. The sequence goes on along the minus strand of NC_091811.1, from coordinate 10,936,399 downwards.
TAAACTAAAAACTATTAACAGAGGTGATTTCTGGGAAATGAGTTAGGGGCTAGGGAGAAGAGGAGAAAACTGGGAAGAGGAGGGAGACTTTGTTTTTTTCATTTTAAGCTTTTTTATTTTAATTTTTTTAACGATGCAATCCTTTTCTAACAAAAATTAGGTTAGTTAAAAATAAATGACTATTCAGACATCAAAAAAAAAAAAAAATCGCCTGGCTCCTACCTTACATAGTCACTCTTTTCTGCCAACACTTTCCAACAAATTGCCTTAGTCAGGTGATCTTTGATCTCAAACTGGCCATATTCATTCCCCTGTGTCTGTCTTTGCTAATGGTTTTCACTTATCTGCCAAATCTTAGGTGACTTTCAATACCAGTTTCAATTCATCTTCCATAAAACCAGGCCTAATTATTCATATTTCTTTAATTTCTATTAATACATTTATATAAGTTCATATTACCTGATTATATGTTCTCTAGTTTCATGTACCAAACTATATTTATGTATTTATACTGTGTACAAACTGCCCAATACAGTGTTCTATAACTGAGATCTCGTGTTGCAAGATTTTAATAATTTTGATCTTTTCTAAATTTTCAAATAAAACAAAAAAAATAAAAAATAAAAAAAAATAAAAAATAAATGACTATTTTAACACACTGCCTCATCAACATTTATAAGACATATTTAATAAAGAATTCACACATTAAAATGTGCCTATGGGCACTAGGCCTTTACTTTAAAAATTCACTATTAAATTCCTGCTAAAAAATCCACACCGAAAAACAAACCTCCTTAGCTTTATACAGATAAACAAATAATTTAGCCAAAAAGAAATACTTGAGAAACGATTAGAAGGAAACACTAACAAAAATTAGCAAGAGTGACAAGGCAATGGTAATGAGCACACCGTCTTTCAAAAGAAGAAATCATTCAAAATATTTATCAGAGTCGCAAAAAAATCATGTCCTCTGGTACAGTAAAACCACTTTAAAGATATATTCCAGCACCCTGCTAAATTCCATCACAGTTCCTGTATGTAATCTCTATCAGTGCACACTACACTATATATTTATTCCTGAGATTTAAACTTCATGTAAAAATACACATCATCCTGAATAAGAGAGAGTGCAAGATGGCACAGGCAAGCACACAGACTCAGCGCCCTCTTCACAGTCTACTTTCCTTCAGAAGGTGGGCAAGTTCCTTTACCTCCAGCTCTTGTTTTTCTCCTCTGCCAATACGGAACTTCCAAATCGAGGTCTTATGAGGCCTTCCACATATGCCAAGAAGGAACCCAGCTACCAGGCAAAGAAGTCCAAGAGAGACGAAATGGAGAATCTGCTGGGGAAGGAAAGACTAACCAAAGGGAGAGAATGGCCCCACTTGATAGTCAGCAACAGGGTCCACAAAGATGAGCGAAACGGCTGTGGATTCTCTCACTCTAGTGGGAGAATGAGAAGAGAGAATTAGAAAGGGGATCAATACCCATCCCAGCCAGTGCCTGGCCCTTTGAGCCAACCCAGCTGAGAACACAGACATGAAACACAGATGACTTGTTCCACTGAGATCTGCCCAAATTCCTGACCCATTGAATCAAGAGCAAATAAAATGGTGGTTGTTTTATGCTGCAAATTTTGGGGTAATCTGCTACACAGGAATGAGTAACGCATATAGTCCCCTTTGTGTATTCTTATTCGTGATACTGTTTGTGTTTTCTTTTTTTGATGAATTTTGCTAGAGTTTTATCTATTTTAATTTTTTCAAAGAATGAAGTTTTAACTGTCGATTTTCTTATTGTATCTTTACTTTCTGTTTCACTGGTTTGTGTACTTTCTTTCACTATCTTTCTATTTTCTTTGAGTTATTATTTTTCTAATTTCTTAAGAGGGACACATATTAATTTTAAGATTTTCTTCTTTTCTAATATAAGCATTTAAAATTTCTTTCAAAATTCCTTTCAAAGCACCTATTTTGCTATATCCCACAAGTCTTGATTTGCTTTTTCATTATCTTTTGGTTTTAGACATTTACATTTTCCATCATAAGTTTCATCTTAAACCCAGAAGTTACTAAACAGGGATTTTAAATTTATTTTTTGCTTTTAATTTCCAACTTTCTTGAGTCTATGCAGTTTGTTGGAGTTTTCTTCATGGCCTAGTGTGTGATCATTTGTAACTCCTCCATATGTGCTCAAGGAAAATATGTGTTCTCTGATTATTGAGTGTCCATTCGCTCAAGTTGGTTAATTCTTTTGTTGAATCTTCTTTATATCATTGCTGAATCGTGTCTGTTTGGTCAATCAGTGCTGAGAGAGGTGTGTTGAATCACTCACGGTAACAGCGGATTCATCAATTTTTCTCTGTAGTTCTGTAGATTTTTGCTTCATCAATCGTGAGCCTATTTTATTAGATCCATACATGTTTAAAATTGCTCTAGCTTGGTGAATAGAATGTTTTATCATTGCACCATGACCCTCTCTGTTCCCATCAATGTGCCAGCTTTCTTTTGGAAAACTGCTTCGCAATTTCTCAAAAAGTTAAGCATACCCAGAATGACCCAGAAATACCACATCTATATTTCCCCAAGAGAAATAAAACAGGCCCACAAAAAAGACTTGTACAAGAATGTTTATAGCAACTGTTGACCTTAAATAGACAGCCAGTTATTTCTCCAGCAAAACTGGGTTTATGGGGGACCAAGAAAGAATTGCAATTCAATGTTTGAAACCATCGCGAGCCAGGTGCAAGTCGCTAGCAGCATGGAGGAGAAACTCTTTTCTGGGCGGAAGAGGAAGTTGGGACGGCCATTGTAAACATGGAGTCCAGAGGTGTAGCAGCGTTTCACTAGCTGAGTTGTGATAGTCTCTCATTGGCTGAGCTTCTTGGTCAAGAAGAAGTCTGTCTTCTTCCTGTTGGGCTCTGCTAGGAGGTAGGGTGTGAGAGCTCCGCCTTTGGGCCCCAAGACTCCAATTTAATGAAGTTTCTATTTATTAATTTCCACACTTTATTCATAATAGCTAAAAACGGAAACAATCCAGATGTCCAGCAATGGGTGAATGGGTAGACAAAGTATTCGATGGAATACTTTTCAGCAATAAAATCCAACTCCTCATCACGCAACAGTAGGGATGGATCTGGAAAGCATGGTTAGAGAAAGAAGGCCCACCTGGGAGAGGACCTACCCCCTTTATGTGTGTGGTGATGGAAATCAGAGCAGAGGTTGGCTGCCTAACAGTGGGCGCCTGGAAAGGGGATGAGGGAACTCTCAGTGATGGAAATGCTCTGTATCCCGATTGGGTGGTGCTTACACAGCTGTTTACGTTTAGCAAAACTCATCAAATCACACGCTAAAAGATCAATCCTTGGTATTTAAATTTTACCTCAATAAAAACCGGATGGGAAAATAAAAGCCTGGCGATGTTGGAAAGTAACGATAAGCGATATAAGGAGAAATCTGCGGTAGTAAACCCTTTTTAAAAAATATTAAGTGAAGAAGACGTTCCAATAAGCTGTGCTGGACTTGTGTGACTAAATAAGGACGTTAAAAAGCCCGGCAAACAGAGTCCCTTCTGCTCCGAGGAGCGCTTTCATTCTCCTCCGATGCTGGGGCCCTGGAGCTCCGGGCGGATTAGGGACCGCACCGCCTCACCTAAGCCCCGGCCCCGCCCCTCAGCCATAATCGCGTCGGACCCGCCCATCCTTTGAACCGTCCGTTCACCTTTCAATCAATTCGAATAGCACAGGGAGAGAACCAATCGCAAGCCTCGTGGGAGAGAAGGGGCGGGCCCCTTTCCCGCAGGGGTTGCTCAAAGGCCCTCCAATCAGAGGCTGGGTGTGGGAAGTTCGGATTCTGGGCGGCTCAGGTGTAGGCGGCACTGCTCTGAGGCGGCGGTGGCAGCGTCTCTCCAGACAGGAAGCGTTCCTTTCCTTTTGGTTTGACTGAGGTTTCACGCGACAGGCTGCCTGAGGAAGGCGGGTGCTGGGAGCTGGAGGAAGGGCGCTGGCTCGCCTCCTCCTAGAAGGTCTGGAAGGGTCTGAGGTGGGCAGCGGCGAGCTGCACGCCGCTTGGGGGAGGCTCCTCTAGGACCACTTACCTGTCCTTCCCGCAGCCGATGGCTCCGTCCTCCTGAAGAGTAAATATTTGTTGCCATAATCTATGCAGCAGTCAGCGTTTCACCACTGGGCCGTGATTGGCCTCTGGGGCAGGACGATGCTTAGCATCCTTGGCCCCGACCTTCAATTCCAGTAGCTGCTCCCAGAGCCAGCAACAACTAAACCCGCCCTGGTTGGGAACCTCTAGGCAAGCAAGACAAGGCATTCTAGGCTTTCAAGCTGGAAGAAACTCCACTCAGCCAAGAGGGCCACTTAGATGTAGTGTATGTGAAGAGCCAGGCTGAGGGCTTGAGATCCCAGCTCCAGCGCCTGTTGGCTGTGCTAGCGCGGGCAGTTCTCTCCCTCACCTGTGTAACAGCGATGATACTAACCACCTGTTCGGGTTTAGGTGACAATTAAACACGCCTTTACTATTAACTCGAGCTTTTGGACACACCCCGTCTCTCTTTGTGGTGCATAGTGCTACGCAGTATTTTAAAATAACTAATGGTTTATTCTTTAACATTTAGCACATTAATACTTGCAGGAGGTGGCAAGTCAAATAGTAGAGGAGCACGCTTACTGAAAAGTAGAGTCCTTTGTCACTTCCCCTGGGCTCTTACAGGAGAATGTTATTAGCATCCAAGTCAGAAGAATTCTCACTTTTTATATACTCTGTTGATTGCTTAAAATCATGTAACATTTTAATGGGTTGCATTTCTTGTGCAGATTTTTCTTTTATCTGGAGTTTTCTAGTGGACTGTCTCAGTTATTCTTGTTGTTGAAGAGTATAGTGTGCTTAGAACTTTTTTATCTTCCTATTGGCAGACCTTCCCCTTTTTCTTTCTTTCTTTCTTTTTTGTCTTTTAAGCCAGCAACCCTTGTGGAGAATCAGTCATCTTTCTCCCATTGGGCTTGGTTGTTTTCTATACCAGCTGCACAGGTGACTCCCTTAGACTTTCCACTTTCCTTTATTTTCCTCATTTGAATGAAGGATTTCCTGGAACACATGGCATCCTGTTTCTTGTCCTTCTCCCTTGTTTGGCTTGAACACGTTCTCAAGAATCTTTCTAAGAAAAGAGTATGGGGCCAGGTAAACAATATGATTTCTCACATGGCCGAAAATAATTTCATTATGCCCTCAAATGGCAAACTGTATGGCTATCCTTCTGTATCACCATGGTAGTTCTTCTAAAAACCCATCTTTTGCTCAATCTTGTATATCCAACTGCCTGCTTATCATCCCTAACAGGCATCTCGTGTGTTTGGTTTGTTTTGTTTTTTGGCTTGAGAAAAAATGCCAGGCTGCCTGCCTTCATCACCAGGGAAAGGTTAGGAAACGATTCTATATACTGTCCTTCACTTACTTTCCCTATTCTCTCCTTTCCTTCACACTTGTCACTGTGTGGTGAGCCTAGAGCCTCTTGTTTATGTTATGGCCCATAGCTTCCTGGGCTTCACTTCATCTGTAAAGCAAGGCCCTATGTAGAAGCCCAAAATAGATCGTACTATCTTTTGATAACTTTCTTCCCACTCTGCAGTATCACATATTTATTCCATTTTGTACTGAAAATTTATTATTTCAGAATGCTCTGAGGTGGGGCAGGAGGTGAACTGAAATCTTAATTTTTTAAATAATATGAAAATCTATATAAGTTGTCTACCTTTCTTTTCCCTGGCAGGATGGCTGCATCACATTTTGCCAGTTAACTGAGAAAGGATTTAAGTATTGAGATGATTAGAGCTAAAATTGCTGAGGAGAGATTTCTCTCTCAGAAAGCAGACAGATATGATAAATATGAACGAAAAAGACACTCTGGTTTGACGGATGTCAACCTTCCAACCTTGGAAGGTAGAAATCTTGAATCAGAGGAGACATCTCAAGAGCCTATTCCAGAAGAGATGAGTGTGAGGCAAAGTAAGTAAAGAGCTATTGTAATTTTAACTGCTTTGAAGGGGGGAAAAAGTTGGTTTAATACCTGAGGTTAAAAAATCCTTGACCAGGGGCCAGCTGGGTGGTCTGGTGGCTAGGTTCACCTACTCTGCTTCTGCGGCCCGGGGTTTGTGGGTTCGGATCCTGGGCATGGATACATACTGCTCATCAAGCCTGTGGCAGCATCCAGCAAACAAAATAGAGGAAGATTTGGCAACAGATGTTACCTCAGGGACAATCTTCCACATCAAAAAAAAAAAAAAAAAAAAAAACTTACCAGAAGAATGGAGTTTTGAAATACCATTCTAAATAACTTGATATTTTCTACAACTAAATACTTCCTATTTAAGGTAAAGGCTGTGAAAGTTCCATTCACTTGTGGAGTGTTGTAACGCTTTAGGAATCCTGTAGGACAATATGGATAATAAAGTTCTGACTTCTGGAGTTTGCATAAGATTAAGTGTTGACAAGATGAATTGATAAGGGACATTAAAATAGAAGTTTTGTAGCTAAATCAGGTCTCAAGTTGTTTAAATGTTCACTGCTTCAATTTTGTCATTTTCCAGGACCAGTGAAATATGCAGCCCAAGGGCCTTCTTTACAGGGAGACGAGCTTTACACTGAGTGACATGAGAAGCCATTGTTGGATTCGTGTGTTTATAATCTGCTTTATGTTTTAAAGCATCACTTATGGATGGTAGGGTGACCAGCATGGCCTCCAGGAGACCAGCTAGGAGACAACTGCAATAATTTAGCTCATGGCTGACCACAGTGGGAACGGCAACCCTGGGTGGTTTCATTCTGGATATATTTTGAAGTTTGAACCAACAGGATTTCCTAACGGAGTGGATGTAGGTTGATAAAGAAAAGTCAGGTTGGTTCTAAGGGTTTTGGCCTAAGCAACTAAAAAAATGGAGTGGCCATTTACTAAGTTGTAAAATACTGAGAAAAGAACCTGCCATCTATAGATGGCAAGTCAGGGTACTGTCTAGTATGGTCTGATGACGTGAAATATAAAGCTGGGCTGTTTTAGTGAAGAGGAAGAAATAATTGAGAAACAGCAATGAGGGGACCCCCCCCCCCCCCCGCCGGCCCGCTTCAGGCCCAGTGATATGACCTTTGTGGGAGAAGAAATCAGTAAACCACTTGAGAGGACAATATGGGGAGCGTTGTCTTCAGGGGAGAGCCAGGTAACGGTTAGATCAAGAGATGAAGGGAAGAGGAACTTCAGGTAAGTTGAGGATATAGGGGTTTCATCGATGATTAACCACTTCATCATCTGAGCTTTCGCATCTTCTGTTCTCTGCCTGGATTATTTCTTTTAAACAACTTTATTGAGGTAGAATTTGCATACCATAAAATTCACCCCTTTAAGTAAATGCCTTTTTGTTTAGTAAATTTACTGAGTTGTGCAGTCATCTCCCTGGATTATTTTAAACTCTCACCCAGTGGGCAAACGCACTCTCATTCTTCAGAAACCTTCTCGGGTATTCTCTCTTCTGACAAGCCTTTCCTGACCTCCCCAGACAGGTTTATACTGATTCTCGATTGTGCATTCTCGTAGTCTTCATTCCATGCTAAACCAAATTGAAACTGAGCTCATCTCCCCCACGATACTGTGAGTCCTTCAGGGGCAGAAATTCTCTTATTCTTTTTTTTTTTTTAAAGATTTTATTTTTTCTTTTTTCTCCCCAAAGCCCCCCGGTACATAGTCGTGTATTCTTCGTTGTGGGTCCTTCTAGTTGTGGCACGTGGGACGCCACCTCAGCGTGGTCTGACGAGCAGTGCCATGTCCGCGCCCAGGATTCAAACCAACGAAACACTGGGCCGCCTGCAGCGGAGCGCGCGAACTTAACCACTTGGCCACGGGGCCAGCCCCAGAAATTCTCTTATTCTTACTTCATAAAAATGTCTGGTACATAATAGCCACTCACATTTTTCAAACAAGTTTAAATAAACATGAGAATACATAGTAGAAACCTGAGTTGAGAATCATAGGTGGGAGGTAAGGAATCTGACAACTAGCCTTAATCTCAAAGGAAAAATTGTGTTAGTTACCCCAAAACGTCATGGTTTAAAACAACAAGCATTTATTATTTCATACAATTTTTGGGGGTCAGGAATTTGGGTGCTGCTCAGCCGGGTGGTCCTGCAGGTTGCAGTCAAGGTGTCATCCAGGGATGCCTCTGAAGCTTGACTGAGGCTGGAGGAGCTGTTTCCAAGATGACTCACTCACATGACTGGCAAGTGGATGCTGGCTTTTGGCAGGAGGCCTTAGTTCTTCGTCATGTGGCATCTCCATAGGGCTGCTTGAGTCTCCTTAAGGCACCACATGGCCACTGACTTCCCCAGCGCAAGTGATCTGAGAGAGAGCAGGGCCAAGCTGCACTGTCTTTAATGATACAGTCTTGGAAGCCACACTCCATCATTCCCACACTTTTCTTGGTGACACAGCTCAGCCCTATTCTGTGTGGAGGGGACAACCCAAGGGCGTGACTACCAGGAGGTGAGAATTGTTGGAGGTCAGCTTGGAGGTGGGTGATCATAGAAGTTAATTAATTTAAAAGTGAAGTAATGCATGCCTAGTACCTGACAAGCAGTTAATATGTGAACAAGAGAAGGCAAAAGGGAGAGAAATTTTAAAAGAATAGGGGTTGAAATGACTTGTGTGGTTAGCGTGCTAAGGAATCAATACAAAGTTACTGAAAGTATTGCTTAGCAGCTGTTGAAGTTAGACAAGGGTCTTTTAGACATTTGGATAACTTTTTATTTGAACCTTTTATATGCTATTTTGCCCCCTGCTTAGGATCAGCAAAGTCTCTTCTAAGTGATCAACGAAGACAAATGCTCCAGAAATACCTGGAGGAAAAGCGACTGAAAAAATTAAAGAGAGAAACCTCAGCGACGACCATTTATAGTGGGTGTTTATGGACCTGATAAGCCTATTTTTCTTTCATCAATACCAGCACACCAACCAAAAAAGGTAAATTTAATATCATAACTTGATATTCGGGAATAGTTCTTAACCAGATTTTCTTTAAGAGATTATACTTGATCTTAGCCAAGAGGCCAAGAAGCGATTCTTTGCGAGTTTAAATGACTAAAATAACCCTTTCCCTGTAGTCCCTTTATTCACTTAGCTAGTTGGCAGGAGCCGGGAAGGACATCCTAATAGTTCAGAAGATAAAGATCAGGTCTCTCGGTGCAGCCATAGGTAGGTTGACACGGGATAAAACCAGCAAAGCAGTCAGAGCCGGGCTGGACGGTGAAGGCCGGGTGAAGGATTTGGCGTCCACCCTGTCGGATGCAGAGAGTCAAGAGAGGTTTATACATGAGCTTGTACCATGATCAGATTAATAATTCAGGAAGATTACCCTAGCCTGGAAGATTGTAGTCTGGAAGGGGAAGAACTTATAGGTAGGAAGACTGTAGTGAGACTGTCGTGATAGAATAGATGAGACAGGATAAGGGGACTGGGGCAGTGGGCTTAAAGAAGAAATAGGTGTGAGACATCTTAGGAGAGAAATTTGACGGGGACCAAGCAGATGGTGAGGGGTGAAGGAAATTGAAGAATCGGAGATAAGATGATTCTGAAGATAAATTAGTTTGAGCAACCATATAAATTGTGCTGCTGCTAAAAAAGGTGTGGAAGGCAGGAAAAGGAACATGCCTAAGTGGGTGCATATTGATAATGCTTTTTCTGCTTTTTTTTAAGCTCATTTGGGCCATCTGGATAACAGGCAGTTGGGAATAAAAATTTGAAAATCAGGACAGAGATCCATGCTGAGTGGTGGATTTAGGATATGATATTGGGAGTACGGATGGGGGTTTAAGCTGTAGGGCTAAATGAGACCACTCCAGTAAAGATATACACATTGTGAAAGAGTGAGGTCTAGAGAGCACCTTCAAGTGGGCAGAAGTCAGGTACCAGTGATAGGTCAGATTGGCAGGAGAGCTAAAACAGGACAGAAGCTGGAGGAGCGGTGATCTAAAGAAGAGAATGATCCATGAGTGAAGAGGGATGAAGTTTGAACACAGTCAGCTGGATTTGTAAATTAGGTAGTCACTGGTGATTTGCTCTTTTCAAGGTAGTCTCTTGTTGGCTGTGTATTCACTCCTGATTTAAATAAGAAGTGAATAACATAAAAGCTCAAGATATCGCCTGTTTTTGTTTGCTTCAGGAATGTCATTGATTTATTTGAGAGAGCTTTGATTACTCTGCGTGTGACCTTAGGATAACATGGAAGTGACCAAAATTAGTAGAATGTAGCTCAAGGTGGAAAGATACAGAAAAATACGGTGTGTATGTGTTAGAGGAGGACGAGATTATTTCTGTTTGGAGGAACATCAGAGAAGACCTCTTGGAAGGGGCTGAATTTAATCTGGCTTCTCAAGAGTATGTAAGGCACCAGTCATTGGTCTAAACTGTAAACAGCTATTTACAAAGTGTTATATGTGGGGGGGGGGGAGGGGAAGACACACATTGTTGTGTTAAATAACACGATTCACCAGTAGTTTTTTATTGTCTACTTAGACAATAGCCATCGCTGAATATTGTTTACATTGTGCCTCATTTCTTCAGCACTAGATCTTCCCTGAGATTTGGAGAAGCAAGTGGCTCCTAATCTAGAGGAGAAGTCTGATTGTGCTTCTTCAGGAATTTTAGAGTTGATAAATATCTTATCACTTTTAATCAATCCTTCTCTTGCTGGATTTCTTCCTTGCTTTCTGATCAGGTCTCCATTTTCTTATGGACAGAGGACAAGTGCATAATCATTGGATTTGAAGGCAAACTGTCAAAGCTAAGAAAGTAAGCTGTGCAGCATCTTTTCATAAACAGGAGAGAAGAGATCTTAATACTCTAGTCTCTTCATCGACCCCTTCCAAATATTTCCAGTTCATCATATTAACAAGGATTCTAATACCTGGAAAATATAGTATGAAATTTCTCCTTTGTGCTCACTGAGAAATATGAGTACGTTTTGAGGCTTTTAAGCATAATTTAAATCAAACCAGAACCAGAAAAGAGAGTAATTTAAGTTAGCAAGTATCTTTTTGGCAAGTATCTTTTTGCCATAAATGAGTAAGGGTTGGATGACTAAGGGTAAAATTTAACTTTAAAATGGAAACTTTATTTTGTAATGAGACATGGAAGTAAATTATGGCAGTTCCTTTTTTTAACTTTATCTTCTTTTAATTGTTTTAATGCTGTTCCATCTTGTATGGATTGCCAGGTCAAAGGCCAAAGCCCAAATGGAGCTGACTAGGGTGTAGTTGATAGGAGATAATTGTTACTAAAATGATGAATCGTGCTCTTTTTCTCAGAGTAAGTAAATTCATTTTAAATCTATTATCAGCTTCAATCAGAGTGATTATTTTACTAGAGTTAACAGTACCAAACTCCCTGTTATTGGTATGGTGACATAGAGCAGTTTTGGCTAGATGCTAAGGAAGTACTCACTTGAAATATTCATTGCCAAACATCCCTTATGAGATCTATACCAACTCTGTGTGTCACTCTGTTTGTTTACTGGGCTCTATTATGCATCCATGTCACTATAAAATGCAGATAGGGATATAAAGCACAGAGGGTGGGGGATAAACTTACGGGTCTTCAGAACACCATTATGGACAAAGTTAATAGGACGATTACTAAAGTAAAATGAAGTGGGCAAGGAGGTAAATAGTATGTCTCTTTATCAGGTGAGAAGGCTCCGTTTCATGTATTCAATAAATTGAGTCACTGCCATGTTCCTCTAGGCTCTAGGATATAGTAATGAATAAAGCAACATTCCCTGTTTTCATGGAGCTTACATGTGAGATAGGCAATGAAAAGAAAAATATATAGTATGTGATGGTCATAAGTATTATGCGGGAAATAAAAAAAAAAAAAAGGCGGCAGATGGGGAGTATTGAAGCTGGTACAGGGTGAGCTTCCGATGGGGCCTCACTGAGACAGTGGCGCTTTGAATGAAGTCTCCAAGGAAGTTGGAGAGTGCACTGTGGGAAGAGTTTTCTATCCAGGAGAAGATTTTTCCAGACAAAATTCAAAAGTTTTGAAGCGAAAACATGCTGGTATGTTTAAGGACTCTCAGAAGATTATAGTCAGCTATTTTGAATAGCTTAGGCTATTAGCATTTTCAAAATTCTAGGATTCTACAAAAAGTTTGTAAGGAAATCTATATAATGGAAAACTTTTTTCATCTCATCTTATGTGGGGTGGTGGATTTTTTGCTGGGTCATTTACAATAGATTTCAGATGAGGGGTCAAAATACCGATTGAAAATGTGGTAATTTGATTCATCAAGCAATTAAATCACATACCACCTAATCTTTTCAATAGATCATTAATAGGAGTGATGTTCGAGCAACATGATCTGGTCAAAGACAAACTTCTGAAAAGAAAGTGTCCAACGAGAAAACAGGTAGGGGTGTTAGCAATTATTATAAGCTCTGATGTTGCCGCAACAATGCTTTAGTAATTGCCGAAAGCATTTAATTTCATGGTTCCCGCAGCAGGGCAGCCCGCAATGCCCACGTGCGTGAGAACCACTCGGTCGATGACTCAAAGAGCGAAGCAGACCGCGGGGGCAGGCGCCGCCACTGCAGCCTCCGCGGGAGCAGCCTCCGCCGCGCCGGCCACGCGAGCGGCGCGAGGTGAGAACTGTTCCTTCATCAGTGGCTGAAGTAGAATGCTCTGGTCCCTGAGGTTTTTCGTGTTCAGTTTTTAAAGTCATCGTGTACTTCTCTGAGTTGGCGAGGAGGAAACGGGAGATTCCAGGTCCCAAAGACAGGTTCAGTGCCCCACCATCCAGTTAGTACACAGTGGGAGCTCAAGCGGTGGAGTATGTGCATCGGTGGGCAGGGCCACAAAGTGAAGATTAATGGCCCCAGTAAATTACAGCCCATTTGTTTGGTGGAATACAGTGTAGCGTTTAAGAACGATCCTGTGAAAGACACTTCATGACATGGTTCAGGGTATATTAAGTGGGCAAAGAAAACAGGTCAAATTCTGAACAGTATGATCACAATTCTAAAATATGTATGTGAATATGTGAACATAGGAAAAAAACTGGAAAAGCATACCCTGAAGTGTCAGCAGTGATGATTTCTGAATAATGTCATCTTGAGTGATTTTTATTTGTTTATTTTTTGAGGAAGACTAGCCCTGAGCTAACATCTGCCGCTAATCCTCCTGTTTTTTGCTGAGGAAGAGTGGCTCGGAGCTAACATCCGTGCCCATCTTCCTCTCCTTTATATGTGGGACACCCACCACAGCATGGTTTCCACAGGCAGTGGGTGGGTCCGCACCGGGATCTGAGCGCCTGGGCTGCCAAAGCAGAAGCGTGAACTTAACTGCTGCGTAGTGGGGCCAGCCCCTCTGGGGTGATTTTTTTTGCGCTTTGCTTTTCCTGATTTTCTATAATAGATATGCATTTGATAGAGGCAAAAGGTAAAATACTTTAGCACCTTTGGTTTTGTAAACACATATCCTATACTTGGCAGGAAGTTTTATCTGTATTTATCATATTTAAATAGGATATTTTAAATAGGATATTTTAAAATGACTTTTAATCATAAAATCCATTAAGGCATAGATTCGTATCGTTGCCTTTTTTTCTTTCCCAAATTACCTAGTACTTTTTAATTTTTTTCGAGGAAGACTGGCCTTGAGCTAACATCTGTGCCCATCTTCCTCTAGTTTATATGTGGGACATCTGCCACAGCGTAGCTTGATAAGCAGTGCATAGGTCCATGCCCAGGATCTGAACCAGCAAACCCCGGGCCACCGAAGTGGAGTGTATGAACTCAGCTGCTATGCCACTGGACCGGCTCCTTACCTAGCACTTTTAATGCAGAATTTTCTATCTAGTCAAAATGGATGTTATGTCATTTTTATTTTAGATAATATAACAGAAAGAAAAGTACCAGATCAAGGAAGCCCTGCCGAAAAGATCGAAGAAGAACTAGGCAAGGTAGAGTATAAGTATCTGTTTATTTCTAGACATTTGGAAAATCTCATTTTTATTTTCATGAAGCTGAAATTAAGCTTACAGAACTGCTTCAAGAGGTTAACCTCCACGTGTGTGAAAACCTCTTGAAGCACAAGGAAGCATCAAGAGGGTTTACTGTTATGGTTTGTGAGGTGTCTCATCTTTAAAACCTTATAGGTAGAGAATGTGCAGTTTGGTTAACAGAAGAGAGAAAATAAAAACACAGCTGACGGAAACCTTCATGTGAGCATCGGCTAGGAGATGGGTATAGTGGGTGAAATGCGTTGACTCTGGATTCAGCTAGGCCTGAGTTTGCCTATTGTCTCGCTTCCAATTGGCTATATAATCTTGGGGAAGTTAGGAGTTTGTTCTCCCAGCTGTAACATCTACACAGAGTAGTTTCAAGAATGAAATCACCTGACGTTTCTGACAGCATCTAGCATAGTGCCTGGTAGAGTCTTCAAAAAGAGCCACCATTTCGAGGACCCAATCCCTTAATTTATAATCCATGCTATAATTCCTTAGCCTTAAAAAAAAAAAAACAACAAAGTTATGCCAAAGTGTAAGAAACCTGGCTAGGTTCTTACCAAAAATCAGACATAGATCCTCCAAGGAAGGCAGTACAGGCTGATCTTCACAGGCGAGCAGCTGGACCTCACAGCTCCTCCCTCAAGGTTGGTTTTCTCCTTAAGGATTATCGCTAGTGTCTACCTTTGCAGCCATACAGGCCTCAAGCACAGTGTTACCCTTAAACTCTCGTCCGGGAAGAAATACTCTGCTTTCAATTCGTATCTCATTAAAACTCAGAAACGTAGAAACCTCTAAAAATTATGTTGAAATGGATGGATTAAATTGGCAAAGGTGGTCGAAAGGTACAAACTTCCAGTTATAAAATAAGTAAGTAGAGAATGTAATGTACTGTATGGTGACTACAGTTAATAATATTGTATATTTGAAAGTTGCTAAGAGTAGATCTTAAAAGTTCTCATCACAAGAAAACAAAATTTGTAACTGTGCATGGTGATGGATGTAAACTAGACTAACTGGGGTGATCATTGCACAATATACAAATATTGAATCATTATGTTGTATACCTGAAACTAATGTAGTGTTGTATGCCAATTATATTACAGTAAAAAAAATACCAAATAACAAATTGACTTGAAAAAGAAAATACGCTTCACATTTTATATCGTTAATCTTACTGTGTCACACTGAAAAATAGTTTTGCTCATATGATAAAGTTATTTATAATAATCCAAAGTTATTAAAAAAGATTTTGTCCTTGACAATTCTGGTAATCCAATAAACATTGGATTTCTGATTCTCAAACCTTTGTAATTATCAACATAATTTAAGTAAAAAGATACGTATTTGTTAGGTGAGTGAATTTTTCCACCTTAGTTTTCATATATTTTAATTTTTGGCAATACCTAAAACCTATTATATTGTTTTTTTAATATGGATTGGTTCTCCCTCTTTCTGGACCATAGCAATGGTTTATGTAGCTGGTCCTCTGACTCCATGTAAACATTTAATTGTATTTTTTTGTTTCTTAAATTATGTACATGGGACATATCTCTTAACTTTCACATTTTCGGGCCTAAAAAATTGGTGGAATATATCCCAAGAAGAGAGACTCTCACTCTATTCTGTTTATTCACATCCAGGTCATGTCTTTTAAAGTTGATAGCGAAGTAAATACTTTGGAATCACAAACCAGTGTGACAAACGGAAGGGATCCAGATGGAGTCTTATCCAAAGTGGAAAAGTTACCTGAGACAAATCCTGCAGAAGTGAAAGGGAGGCCATCCTTCGCACCAGTAGATTTTCTGTTTCGGCCACCAGATGGTCTGAAGAGCTATGACGTAACACCTAGACTCCAACAAGCACCGCTACTTTGACAGCCAGTTACAGCTGCATCACTTTAAAAACAGAAGTGTAAGAATGAGATGTTATTAATGAATTCCTTGCTGACATGGAGAATGAATGCCTTTCTTAGATTTGGCCTGTGCTTTTTAAGTTATTTAGTTAGTAAACTATGTTCACTATAAATCATGAAAATTTGACCTTTCCAAAAAATTTTTCAGAAGGATACAATAATGTATTTGACAGGTTTGATATTTTCTGTACATTATTTTCACGATTCAATTTGCTTTTTTTTTGCTTTTAAGAAGTGACTTAATTGCAACACTTAGAAATAAATTTTTAGAAAGAAGAAATTGCTATACTGCAGCTCAGACATGGTTTGGATTTGTTTGTGTTTTTTTTACTATTACTTTATAAAAGCTATCTCAAAAGACAAAAAGATTAACTTGTAAAGCGGGGAGAAAAAATCAGTTTGAATCTTTAAAAGAAATAGCAAGGTTGCTTTCCAAAGGCTGGCTGGCGGCAGATTGACTGAGAACTGCTCTGCGGCATCTGAGACTCCTAAGTGTGTATGTCCAGTTGAGAGGTCTTTGCATCTGTGGATCTCATCACAGGGAGCAGAGACGGGCCTTCCCGCTGGAGGTGTTTACGGTTTTTCCCTCCAGATTAGACATGTTTTAAAAAACAGAAACATATTTCTATTTTATCCCATGTTTTTAAAAAAACAACATAATTTTGAAATCCTTCAATGAGATGTATGGGCTTCATGTTTCATGAAGTGTATTTTTGCTCTTGCTTAGTGATGAGGCTCCAGAAGTAACAAAAGAAATGTTGGCACACAAAAGTGAAACTTCAGTACATCAAGATTCCGATGAATTACGCCGTCCTTTGAGTTCTCTGACAGTTGGGAGCACAGGTATGGTATTTTCATGAATTTTTTACTTGTTTCTCTGGGTTATGGTTTATCAGAGATCGTTTAGAGTCTTTTCCACCATGTGTCTCACCATGTAGCTCAGGGTGTGATCTCAGGGTCAGAAGAGACGGAAAAGCATGGGGAGGGCTATCTGGCGACAGAGCTGGAATGAGGACTACAGACTGAGAGGGGGACCGAAATGTAAATTTGAAGAGATGAAGAACATTGAGACACACTGTAAAAGGAGATCTGATGAATGAAATCTTTGAGGCAGAAATAAAATTTTATTTAAATTTTAAATTTATTTACAATTTTAAATTTCAATGTTGAAAAAATTGAAGGATTTAAGAAATTTGTCTTGTGGGGGATGTCATTATAGGAGTTGCTGCTTTGAAATGTATATGTAATGTTTTCTTTAATCTATAGATCGTGTCTTAAATAAAAATGAAACTACTACTGAAAATTTACATGGCTTTCCAATAAAAGAAGTCCCATCACTTGAAATAAATGAAGATCAGACATCTCAGCAATGACATGTGCTGCATTTCAGGTCTGTGCGTTTGTTCCCAGTGTAAGCATTTTGTATTAATGTCTAGACTTTTAAAACCAAAATTAAACTATTTTAACCTTAATATAATACGTAGATGAATTAGGAGGAAACTGACATTGAGTGATTTTTATTTATCTTTTAAATTAAAAATCTTTTTCAATGGGTAGTATATTCATGTGGTTCCTAACTTAAAAGATAGAAAGAGGTACAAGTGAGAAGCGTTTTTTCCAACTCTGCTCCCAACTCTACAGTTTGAACCTTCCACAGAGGCAAGTTATTCATTTCTTGTGAATTCTTCCAGAGATACATAATGCATATGTAGATAAACTTTTTTAAATGTAAACAGTAGCATACTATTCTCTTTTCATTTAATGTTAAATGTAGGAGATATTCCATTTGAGTCCTTTAAGAACTTTCTCATGCTGTTTTTGTGTGTGTTTTAATGGCCGCATGGTATCCAATTGTATGGCTACACCACGATTTACTTAGTAGGCCCGTTTCTGGTTGTTTCCATTGAGTTCAGTCTAGTAGTATTACTGTCAAGCCTGCAAAGAACAAGCTTGGATGCTTTTCAATCCTCTCCTGTGCAAATATATAAAGACCTCAATTTACATTCCCTCAGCAAAATATGGGAGTTCCTATTTTATCATACCTTTTTTTTTCAAACAAAGAAACTAAGTTAATGTTTATTTTACAAAAGAAGGATAGAGGGAGATGATGGTAGGCTCCTTGGCCCACTAAATCATAAGATAGGATTATGTTTCTCCAACTATGAAGACTGAAAATTAGAGTTCCTGTTTGGGAACCTAAATGCCATGTCACCTAAATGCCTTGGACACAGATCAGAGGACTGCATCTGGAGAAAGGCCCCAACGCTCCACATCACACAGGATATGATGACATACTATGTTCTTGAGTGAATGTAGCAAGGAGATTCTCACACCTTTTCCACTGCAGTCCTAACCACTTTTTTGGGCTTTGACAATCAAATAGAGGAGAAATATTATCTTCCTATACTTTTAATACTCATTTGTTCTATTATGAATGAGTATATTTCAGAGCCACTTCAGCTGTTTGTAGAACGTAAGGTTTTATGATTGTAAGGGATTTTAGAGATGAGCTAGTCCACTGTGTTGTTGGACTGAGACACTGAGATAATAAGCAATTTACCCAACTAAATAATGTCGGATCTAAGACAAGTCTCCTTTCTCATTAATTAAGTTCTCATTAGATATAAACAGCTAATTTTTTCTTCTAAGAAAAAAAACTATCCTCAGTTTCTCCTGCTAAGATGCTTTTTATAAAGAAACAGATTCAATTTATCTTGGGCCAGGGTTTCTCAACTCGCACTACTGACATTTCAGATTGGATAATTCTTGTTGTGGGGCCGTCCTCTGCATCGCAGGATGTTGTGTAACGTCCCAGACCAGTAGCATTCCTCTGGTTTGTGACAAAGGTGCTCTAGACACTGCCAGATGTCCCCTGGGGGGCAAAATTGACCAGTGTTGAGAACTACTGCCCTTGGACAAGCAAAGCCTACTGATTAGAATCTGTGAGGCCCTGACACTGTAATTCCAGTCTTACAGGGTTTAGCTTCAACTTACTCTGGGCAGTTGGGTTGGTCTCAGTTCCATGGGCAATACCAGAACTAAAGACAGAACTCAGGCATGTCTGGTTCTTTCTGTTTCATCTCTGATAAATGAGAACGGAAAGAACTAGAAATATTAGCTTGGAAAGTGGCTCTTGGCATTAACCATCCACGTCAGTTTTAGGTGTAGAAAGATGGACATGTATAGGATATCAACTTGTATTTATGGATTTTAATATATCACAGTTCATAAAATAAGCATCAGCTCTGGAAAACTGCTATTGTATAAGTGTCATATTGCTAATACTTAGATATTAGTATGAGAAACATTTGTAAAACTGAAACATATGTCATAATTTTAGAAAGATTCTCCAATATGAAAGAGAGGAATTAATATTGACCGACTGCCTTGAGTGGGAAAGGAAGCTTGAAGTATAGATTCCAAACAAAGGGGAGGGAACATTTACGTTTTTTGTCTTAGCTTTATTTTATTTTATTTATGTATTTATTCTTTTTAGGAAGATCGGCCCTGAGCTAACATCTGTTGTCAATCTTCCTCTTTTTTTCCCTCTCCCCAGAGCCCTGACATATAGCTGTATATCCTAGTTGCAGGTCATTCTAGTTCTTCTACGTGGGATGCCAGCACAGCATGGCCTGATGAGCGGTGTGTAGGTCCGGGCCCAGGATCTGAACCAGCGAACCCTGGGCCGCTGAAGGTGAGCGCATGGACCCAACCACTTGGCCACCAGGCTGGCTCTGCATTGTTTATTTTAATATGTCTACATTTATCTGAAACAAAAATCTAGTGTTGCCTAACTTTATAGTTTTGTTAATCAAAATAGCAAGACTTTTCATTTCTCAACATACGTTCACTAGTATCTCTGTGCTAAAATGGTAGATGACTTATAAGGTGTAAGCAATTAGAATGCTAGCCATCATTCCTGGGAGTTAAACGTCTGCCTATTTTATTGTTAGATTTTTTATGACTTTTTGAGTGACATCTATATCTAGTATTGTTTAATTATGCAAAATATTTTCTGAATGAAAATTACCTAAATAAATATGGAACCAATTTTCTGATATTTCCTTTATCTTATTTGGAGAAGCTTTTTAGAAAAAATCATTTGTGTGCTATGTGAAGTCCTTAGATGCTGATGTACAGTGAGTTGTTTGAGGTTGAATTCTTGTAAAATACAAGGTAAGCAGAATGCTGTTTACTATGTAGCAACATATATGAGAATGAATATTGCTACGTTTTAGTGGGAACAGAAGCAGACAGTCAATGCTCAGTATTTGTATGACAAAGTTTTGTAGTCGATGTTTTTTTGTTTTCCTTTAAGGTAAGAGTTTGATTCTGGAAGCCCCAGGATATTTGGGGTGAGGTCGTCTTATCAGCTGGCTGACTTGCAATCAAGGTCCTGTTTTGTTCTCTAGCTTTTAAAAATCTCATCTTTCCCTTAGCAGAAGATCTTATTCCCCTCGCAGTTGGTCAAAAAAGACTCCTTAAGGCAGAAATATTCAAACGGTTTGAAGAACTGGTGGACAATTTGGAATACAAACGAGGCAAAAAGGATACCACGTGTGCAGACCTGGATGGGTTCTGGGACATGGCCAGCCTTCAGGTATGTGGCCAGGATTTGGAATGGCTTAACTTTCGAGTCGCATGTTTTTGGAAGTGAGGTAACAGTAGTAAAATGGGAGTAGTAGAGGCTGCTTAGGTATCTGTAATATTAAATGAGATACTAGCCCCTTTACAAACTGTAAAGCACTGTCTAAATTTAATGGCTGCTGTCCCCTCCTCCTGCATACTGTCAGGGTAATTTCTATCTGGGTTGGAAATTGAGATTCTATTCAGCTGTTGCCTAGTCTGTGATGATTCCATGTGTGCGAAAATGAGGACGAGTCTTCAGTAGCTGGGTCCATCCAGCAGTTATTGTCCCTGCTGTGTGTCAGGCGTTGTATGAGGAGCTGACAAATAGGCACATTCTCTACCCCAGAGGAGTTTATAGTTTTATCAGAGTCAGACATAGCCCTCATTCCAATCTGGTGTAGAAAGTGCTGATAGAGGCCGTTACTAGGAAGATCAGTGAAGGTTGGGAGATGACAATTTCTAGCTTTTTGAGCTTATTTTAGAAATAAGCATATAAAATACTAATTCAAGAACCAGTGGCCAAGAACCATGAGACATTTGCAGACAGCCCAAAACCTGGAAGAAGGGGCCGCAGCAGCACAGGAAGGAAGCTGTCTGGATGAGGCCATGGGCTGATCCAGGAGAAAGAACTTTAAAAGCAAGTGTTAATATGCTCAAAGAGACCAGGCATTTCTTCTGCCAAATAAGAACAGCTATGCAAAAAAGAACATTCAGAGAACGACAACAAGAGCTCTTTGAAGTTAAAAACTATAAGAGCAGAAATGTAAGATTCACTAGAAAGATGGAATATGAAGCTGAGATCTCCCATAAATTAGAGCAAAGAGAGAGAGATAAAAGAGGAGAGATTAGATAAGAATATTAAGGGGACCAGTCTAGGAAGTATAATATCCAAATAAAAAATAGTGGAGAGGAAATGATCAATGAAATAGTTTGACATTTTCCTGGAACTGGAGGACCTGAATTCCAGATTGAAGGAGCCCATTGAGTGCCTAGCACTGTATGTCAGTGTAGACACACACCAATGCACAATGAAATATAATTGTACAACTCTTGGGATGAGGAGAAACATCTAGAAACTTCCAGAGAGCAAAAACAAGTTTCATACAAAGGGTCAAAAATCAGAATAGCCCTAGATTTCTCAACAGCGACATCGAAAGCTGGGAGAACAAGGCCCTCAAACTTCTCAGGGAAAATAACACTCAGCCTGGCATTGTATACCCAGCCAATCACGCTTGAGGGTGGAATGGCATGTTTCAGACACACACAGTCTGAAATTTTACCTCCCATGCACCCTTTCTCAGGAAACTGAGAACGGCCCTCACAAAAATGAGGGAGTAAGCCAAGAAAGGGGAAGGAGCTGGGACAGATCCCCAAAAAGTCTAAGGGAATTTTGGCTGAGGTGAGTAAAGAGGGTGGGCAGCGGGCTTAGGAAGCAGCTGTTCAGACTGGAGCAGGAGGCTGGGGCTCGGCAAGATGCTGTCTCTGAGGCTGAACGGAATAGAATACCCAATTGGTTCGCTTTTCTAGTTGTATTAAGAGGGGATTTATACACAGTGTGAAGAGTTTAGAGGCAAATTGATGATAGATACATTAAAAAACTAAGCAAACAAAAAGCAAAGCAATGATGAAGTCTAGAGAAAAATGTGAAGAAACACAATATTCTGGTAATTATATGGCGCAGAAGTGAATAGTGTTTATGGAGTCAGAATAATGTCAGCATTACTTTATGACCAGTTGACATAATAATGAGTTGGTTCACTAGCATCCTTCAATGTTGACCAATTAATTTTGTCTTTCTTAGTATCATAATTATTTTATGGATTTAAAAGTATTTGTGTTGGCATCGTTTACATTCATTATCTTTAGTGATGCTCATTTCCCAGTTTTGGCCAGTGGGAGCCTCTTCAAGTTGGCGCCTGGGGCTTTTATTTATTTTAAAGAGCTATACTGAGGATAAACAATCTACGTATGATAAAATTTGCCCATTCTAAGTGTAAAAGTCAATGATGTTTAGTAAATTTACAGAGTTGTGCAACCGTCGCTGCAATCCAAACTTAGAACGTTTTCATCACCACAGAAAGATGCCTCTTGCCTGTTTTCAGTCAGTTCCCATTGCCACTCCCAGTCCCAAGCAACCACGAGTCTCCTTACTGTCTCTGTAGATTTGCTTTTTCTGAACGTTTCATTCTAAGTAGAATCACCCAATATGTGGTCTTTTGTATGTGGCTTCTTTCCCTCGGCGTGGTGTCTCTGGGGTTCCTCCGTGTTGCAGCACATGCCTGTACTTGGTTCCTTTCATGGCTGAGTAGCGGTTCATGGAGACATCAGTCTGTATTGTCCAGTTGATGGACATATAGGTTATTTCCACTATTTGACGATTACGAATAATCTATGAATATTCACTTACAAATCTTCATGTGGGCATGTTTTCTTTCGCTTGGGTAGATACGGCTGGAGCATGTGGTAAATTTCTGTTTAACTATTTAAGAAACTGCCAAACTGCTTTCCAAATTGATTACACCCTTTCACGTGCCCGCCAGCAGTGTGTGAGAGCTCCTGTTGCTCCGCGTCCTCACCAGTGCTTGCTCCTGTCTCTTTTAGTATCGGCCATCCTGTGGGGTGTGAACTGTCATATTGTAGATTTGATTTGCATTTCCCTAATGAGTAATGATGATCAGCATCTTTTCATGTGCTTATTATTAGACATTCGTATGTCATCTTCGGTGAAATATCTATTCGAATCTTTTTGCCCATTTTTAATTGGGTTTGTCTTTTTATTATTGAGTTGTAAGTGTTCTTTGTATATTCCGGATCCAAGTCCTTTATCAGAAATATTTGCAAATATTTCCTCCCAGTTTGTGGCTTGTTCTTTAATTTTCTTAACGGTATCTTTTGAAATGCAGCTGTTTTTAATTTTGATGAAGTTCAGTTTATCAATTTTTTTAATGTTGTGATTTTGGCATTATTTCCAAGAAGTCTTTTTGCCTAACCATAGGTCACAAAGATTTTATCTTATGTTTACTTCTAAAAGCTTTATCTCTTTCACTTAGGTCTGTGAACATTTGGAGTTCATTTTTTAAAAAAATTAAGTTGTGATTAATTATTTTTTGCTAGGAAAGATTTGCCCTGAGCAAATCTGTTGCCAGTCTTCCTCTCTTTTTTTTCCTCCCCAAAGCCCTGGTACATAATTGTGTATTCTAGTTGTAAGTCCTACTAGTTCTTCTGTGTGAGCTGCCACCACAGCATGGCTACTGCTAGACAAGTCGTGTGGTTCCACACCCAGGAACTGAACTTGGGCTGCCGAAGCAGAGCATACTGAACTTTGACCACTAGGTTATCAGGGCTGGCTCTGGAGTTCATTTTTGTGTATGGTGTAGGAAAGAGCCCAAATTCATATTTTTTCTTGCAGATATCCACTTTTCCCAGTCCTGTTTGTTGGAAAAAAACTATCTTTTCCTCATTGAATTGCATTGGCACTTTTGTTGAAAATCAATTGGTCATAAGTGTAATCCTGAGTCTTTTTGACATTTAAATTTTTTTGAGAAAGGGAGATTGAGAGTACCTATTTGTATAAATGCATAGTACGGAGACTCAAAGCATATTTACCAAACTGTTGACAGTGGTTACCACTTTGAGGAGATTGGAAATACCAGAAGGATGGGGATCATATATTCCCATCCTGCTAGTATGTATATTATTTGAATCCTTTAAAATGAGATTGTGCCAGGGTCAGCCCAGTGGTATAGTGGTTAAATTTGGCACACTCCACTTCATTGCCCCAGGGTTTGCGGGTTCTGATCCCAGGCATGGATCTACACCACTCATCAAGCCATGTTGTGGTGGTGACCCATGTACAAAATAGAGGAAGACTGGCACAGATGTTAGCTCAGGGCCAGTCTTCCTCAAGCAAAAAAAGAAGAGGATTGGTAACAGATGTTAGGGCCGATCTTCCTCACCAAAAAAATAAAAATGAAAATAAAATGAGATTATGTCAAGAGAAAGAGAAGGCAAGCAAGCTACAGACTAGGGGAAACTTTTGCAAAAGACCTATCTGATAAAGGACTGTTTTCTAAAATATACAAAGAACTCTTAAAACTCAACAATGATAAAACAAGCAGCCTGATTTTAAAAATGGGCAAAAGAACTGAACAGACAGACACTTGATCAAAGAAGACAGATGGATGGCAAGTAAGTGTATGAAAAGATAAGATGCTCAACATCATATGCCCTTAGAGAACTGCCAGTTAAAAGTACAATGAGACACCAGTACACACTTATTAGAATGGCAAAGATCCAAACCTCTGACAGCACCAGATGCTGGTGAGGATGTGGAGCAACAGGAGCGCTCATTCATCACTGGTGGGGGTGCAAAATGGTGCAGCCACTTTGGAAGACAGTTTGGCAGTTTCTTACAAAACTAAACAGAATCTTACCATACGATGCTGCCGTCACGCTCCTTGGTGTTTGCCCAAATGAGCTGAAAATCTGTGTCCACACAAACATGTGCACTGATGTTTATAGCAGCATTGTTCATAATTGCCAAGACTTGGAAGCAATGGATATGCTCCTCAGTAGGAGAAGGGATAAATAAACTGTAAAAAAAAAAGAAAAAAAAAAAAAACGGGAGAGATTGTGTTCACACTGTATAATTTAGGATATCTCTCCTACCATTTTAGTCATCAAAATAGTTTGGGAGAGTTATTCACATATGACACCCTTTATGTAGATTTTTAACATAAAATAACAATGAACAATTTTACCATAAGAATTGATTTGAATACAAAATTGACAATGACAGTCTAATTTTATGTCACCAGTCCAAGTCGTTGTCAATTTGTTTGAAGCTTTTGTGCATTAGTTTGTAAATTTAATATGGTTAGCATTAATCTGATAAACTTGTGCTTTATTTATTAACAGATACAGGATCTGCGCCAGAAATTCAACAATCTGACCATACTTGAGGAGTGTGGATGGGAGAAAGCCACCAATACGAGCAAAGATGTGTTTCAGGTAAATTTGTGGATTTCTAATATAGACTTTTACTTTAATGAATTTAAGCTTTAGAAACATTTAGCTTCAGGTTTTTCATCATTTCACAAAACGTGTCATCTATTACAATGTCCTGATTGTCTTGAAAGAGTGAGGAAAGGTCAACACAAAATTCAGGATGGTTATTTCTGGGGGGGGGAGGTGGGGCTGAGATTGGATTTGGTCCCCCTGAGAGCTTCTGAGTTGCTAAGTAACGGTATGTACCAGTGTGTTTTATTCTTTAAACTGTACCTATACATTGTTTTGTAATACCAGTAGTACATAATTTATATAATGTGCCAACTATGCTTCCCAGGCCCTCACACACATTGACTCAGTTAATCCTCACAACAGTCCTGTGAGGTGGGTGCCATTATCCCAGGGTGGGGAATCTGAGGCCAGGAAGATGCGGGCACGTGCCCAGGGTGGAGCTGGGTTTCTCACTCCAGAACCCATGTTCTTAACCCACAGGTTATGCCATCTCTGCTTTCTATACTCTTGTGCATGATGTATTTCAAAACGAAAGAACTTTTTAAGTAGAAAAGAGGAACAATGACTCTTAGACTCTCTCTCTTCTTCCCAAATTTTATCATGTAAAATTTCCTATTTTCTCTGTAAAATTGGCTTTGTTGACATGATAGATTCCATTCTTATCTATTTGTAGTAATTTTTTTCCTAAAATATTTTAACTCCAAGCTTTTGGTTCAGAATTGCTAC
The DNA here is from genome assembly GCF_041296235.1 of Equus asinus. Lineage (NCBI taxonomy): Eukaryota > Metazoa > Chordata > Mammalia > Perissodactyla > Equidae > Equus > Equus asinus. Next base: position 10,910,063 of record NC_091811.1, on the reverse strand, counting down.
TTCTCAAGCCAGCTTGGAGCCCTGCCACTTTTTCTTTTAGATTTTAGAAAAATGCCTCTGGTTGTAAAATCAGGTTTCTAACCTGGTACTTTATTATGCTGTGTAATCCAAATAAAAACTCTGTTTTGAATTCTGTCTTAGGAGTTTAAGATGTTAGAGTATTAAAGGATTATTGTAGGATTGTTTTACTAATGAAGTCTCCTTATTTTACTAATGAAGTAATGTCTTAGTAAGACGTTAGTAATGTCTTACTAATGACAAAGGCCCTGAGGACAGTGACGAGATTGATTGAATGAATTTCAAGTCTGTTAAACAGGAAGGATGCTGGGACATTTGGACCTGCCGTGCCCATTTCTTATCGGGTGCTTAGTCCTGGGGACATAACACCATCAGTGACGCAGATAACGGCTGTGTCAAGATAGCATTATATCCGAGCCTTATAATTCTGCCCCTTACCACCAGTGTTTCTCTCCTACATTATTTTATAGGCCACCGTTAAGACTACTGAACAGTTAAAATCAAACTAATCTTTTATCTGTACTTTGGAACCATTCCCCCAGATCTCTTATTCATTGACCTCTCATCCCATCACTTAGCCTTGTTCTCTCTTTTCCATCAGTTTTTAGACATGTTGAAGGGTTCTATCTTTGTTTACATTAAACGACCACTACAACTAACTCCTTGAGGGCAGGAACTTTGTCCTTTACCTTTGACCCCCAGCATGTTTAGCACATACTAGGAACTTGATAAGCATAAGATGGATGTGTGAAATATTTTAGGCATGCTTTATTCATTTTTCTTATAAGATGGTAATGAGTTGCTTTAGTAAATGTCATAATTTCTCTTTGTAGGAAAAAGTTGTCTCGGGTATAGCGAGTGAACCAAAACAGGACGATGCTGGGATCCCAGATGGGGGTCGCCTCGCTGCTGTGAAGAAGGCAATGAGAGAGAGGATGCAGCCAGAAGAGCGTGCTGAGGCCGTGGGCTCTGCGGTGGCAAAGGAAGTTGATCATAAAGCGTTTGACGCTGGATCTTTTAGAATCGAAAGTCCCGTTAAATCGTTCTCAGGTTAGTTTTTCTGTTGAGACTACTTAAGAAACGTACTTGGGTTGGATGGGAGCTTGTACAGGAGGTGAAAAAGTTTTCACAGGAAGCAATATAAGCTGTCTGTGATTTCTGGAAAATAGACCACATCCTCACCACCAAACACTTGCAGATTTTGTTTGATGGATGGGATTAGATTACCTGAAGTGACATATCTCCTAAAGTTGCTTTTCTGTAATTTCTAAGTGACTTCACTTCCATTATTAGCCCCTAACCCCACGGTCCTGGGAGGAAGGTCACAGGTCCCAAGAGGGAAGGGCAATGAGCATGAGGAGTGAGGTGATTTCCTTCAGGTTGGTGCCAGGCTGGATGAAAATTTCAGCAGGAAAGGAAGCTTAGGCACCAAACCATCACACTTCTCTGGCTGTTCTTAAAAAATGACGCTTAGGGAAGGTGGGTTTGGTTTTATTTTCATTTGTATCAAAACTTTTGCCCAGATCTTTTTGAAACACAACAGGCCAATCCACAGACAGAAAGGGGACTCATGGTTGCCAGGGGCTGGGGGTGGAGAATGGGGAGTGACTGCTACAGAGCCCGGGATTCCCTTGTAGGGGGATGTGAATGTTCTGGAACCAGACAGTGGTAATGGTTGTGCAACACTGTCTATGAAATAAAGGCCCCTGAATTGTACGTCTTAAAATGGTTAAAATGTTGGTGGAACTTTATGTGAATTTTACCACCATAAAAAGAATGAAAGTATCTGCAGTATGATTTAGTTTATGTACAATTCTAGAAATCTCTAATCAATAGTGACCACAGGGAGCCTGGGGCTGGGGGCGGGAGGGATGAGAATCGAGCAGAGTTTAGGGGCCAGTGGAGACGCTCACCATGCTGACTGTGCTGACGGCTTGACAGGCCCACAGGAGCTCACCAAACTGTCCACAGCAGACACCCACTGCTTCTCGCCCAGCAACCGTGCCCGGAGAAAGCCGCCAAAGAAGTAGAAAAGCTACACAGGTTTCAGCTCGTGGGGTCACTTTCATGCTCCCACATGAACATGCAAAGCGAGGACCACCTCACCAATGGGGAGTGATCGCCACCCATAATGTTCAGAGAGAACACACCCAAGCATAGAACAGGGTGCTACTTCTCATCCAAGAAAGGGAAGAAATTAAATATGTGTGTACATACACAGACGTATATTTGTAGGTATTTGCTCATATTAAAAAATAAAGGATAAGCCAAAGTTATGAAAACTGTTACTTATGGGGGAGGAAGAGAGCAGAGTTGAACAGACAGGGGTAGACTCTGGACTTATGGGAATAGATCTGGTTTGTGAGTTTTGACCTTGGAACCATGTACGTTTTTACATACTTATAAAACAAAATTTAAAAACATACTTTAAAAAGGCGATCTCTAACAGAAGAGAAGGGGACACTTCCGATCTTCCTCTTGGACCAGTGTTACCCTAATACCAAAACCAGACACAGGAATCACAGGAAAACTGCCAGCCAGTATCTCTTCTGGATACGGACACAAAAACCATCCACAGAATACCAGCCAGTGAAATCCAGCCACACAGAAAAAGGACCACACACGATGGCCAAGTGGGATTTGCTCCAGAACGCAAGGTTGGTTTAACATTGGAAAAACCAACTCACGTAATGCACCTCATCCATAGAATAAAGAACCAAACCACACAGGCCTCTCAACAGACACAGGAAAAGCATCCGACCAAGCCAACATCTTTTCTTGATAAAAACGCTCAACAAACCAGGACTGGAAAGGAATATCCCCAACCTGATAAAGGGTATCTGTGAAAACCCACGCTCACAGCATGCTTAGCGGTGAAGGACTGGATGCTTTTCCCAAGGCCAGGATCAAGAATCTCCACTCTCGGACATCAACACCACACCACGCTGCAGGTTCTTCCCAGAGCAGTCGGGCGGGACGAGGAAATAACAGATCCACACCGGGAAGGAAGAAGCGAAACTATTTCTAGCCGCAGGTGACATGATCATGTACACACAAAATCCTAACGAATACGCTAAAACACTATTAGAACGAATAAATGAGTTCAGAGGACTGCAGGATACAAGATCAGTACACAGGAATTAATTGCATTTTTATACACTTGCAATGAACAAGCTGAAAATAAAATTCAGAGAAGCATTCCAGTTATAATAGCATCAAAAAGAATAAAATGCTTCAGAACAAATTTAACAGAAGACGTGCAAAACTTATACCTGAAAACTACAAAACATTTTCGAAAGAAACTAAGACCTAAATGAGTGGAAGACGTCCTATGTACACGGATGAGAAGACAGTAGTAAGACGGCCATACTCCCCACACCGATCTACAGAGTCAACGTGAGCCCAGCAGAACCCCAGCTGGCGTCTCTGCAGAAACTGACAAGCTGACCCTAAAATCCATAAGGAATTGCAAGGGTCCACGGAGGGCCAAAACAAGCTTGAGAAGGAACAAAGCTGGGGGACTCACACGTCCCATTTCAAAACCGACTACAAAGCAGCAGTAGTCAAGGGTGGGACTGGCATAAAAACACAAGGACAGGTCAAGGGCTAGAATCAGAATCCAGTACTAAACCCTCATATTTATGGGGAACTGATTTTCAACAAGGGGGCCAGGGCCGCTGGATGGGGAAAGAATGGTCTCTTCAGCCTTGCTGCTGAGACAACTGGATTTCCAGACGTAAAAAATGGAGTTTGACCGCTGCATCACTATATTCAAAAATTAACTCAAAATGGATCAAAGACCTAGACGTAAAGGCCAAAACTAGAAACTCTCAGGAAAAAACAAAAGCAAATCTTCATGACCTTGCATCGGGCAATGATTTCTTGGATATGACAGCAAAAGTACGGGCAACAAATGAAAAAATAGATAAAATGAACTTTGTCAAACAAACAAAAACTTTTTGGCATCATGGAAGACTATCAAAAACTGAAAAAAGGGGTCAGCCTGGTGGTACAGTAGTTAAGTTTGCACACTCTGCTTCGGTGGCCCAGTGTTGGTGGGTTCAGATCCTGGGCACAGACTTACACACCGCTCAACAAGCCATGCTGTTGCAGCAGCCCACATCCAAAATAGAGGAAGACTGGCACAGATGTTAGCTCAGGTCCAGTCTTCCTCAGCAAAAAAAAAAAAGGTTAAAAAAGACTCAGGTCAATTCTCAGTTTTTCAGGTGCTGAGTACATATAATTAAAAAAAAGAAAAAACAACTCAGAGAATGGGAAAAAATGTCTGCACACCAAGTATTGGATAAGGGACTTGAATCTAGAATATATAAAGAACTCTTACAATTGGACAATAAAGTGACAAGCCAGTTAAAGAACGGGCACAGAATCTAAACAAACATTTCTACAAAGAAGATGCACAAATAGCCAATAAGCAGATGAAAAGCTGCTCAACATGACAGTCTTCAGGGAAATGCGAGTCAAAACCACCAGGAGACACTTCGTGCCCCCTAGGACACGCGGTCTACAATCAGCAAGACACAAGTGCTGGCGAGGGTGTGAGAGATCGGAACCCTCCTACGCTGCCGGTGGGAACGCAAAATGGGGCAGCTGCTTTGGGAAATGGTCTTGTGGCTCCTCAAAGCGTTAAACATGGTGTCGCGATGTGTCCCAGCAATTCCACTCCTAGGTGTGTATATCTGAGAGAACCCTACACCTGCACACCAAGACTCGCACACGCGTGTTCCAGCAGCCCTGTGCACCACAGCCCAAAGGTGGGCAAACCCAGACGTCCATCAGTTGATGAATGGATAAATGCACAACGGGACGCTGAAAGGACGTGCCACCGACACACGCCCCAATACGGACGAACCTTGAAAACACAGGCTCACTTGTATTTTTGCAATAAAGCACTTCCTTTATTGCTCCTTGCTTTACCGCGCTTTGCTTTATTGCGTTTTTCACCAGACGCTCCACCAGCAAAGAGAAGATGACTTGCTGAAGGCTCAGGTGCTGGTTAGCATTTTTTAGCAATATGGTATTTTTTAATTAGGGTATGCACTTTTCTTTAGCCATAATGCTATCACCCACTTAGACGACAGCGTAGCATAAACCTAACTTTTATCTGCACTCGTAAACCAAACAATTCGTGTGACTCGCTTTATGGCGACATTCACTTTGTTGTGGGGGCCTGGAGCCGAGCCCGCAGTGTCGCCGGGGTCTGACTGTGTGCTGAGGGAAAGAAGGCAGACACAAAAAGCCACACACGGTATGAATCTGTTTACATAAGATGTCCAGGATACTCGAACCTACAGAGACAGGAAGTGGATTAGTTGGGGGTGGGGGAGGGGGGAGGACAGCTAAAGGGTACAGGGTTTCTTTTAGGGGGTGACAAAAATGTCCTCCAGTTGACTACGATGATGGCTGCACAACTCTGGGCATACACTGCATTGTGCTGAGTTGTACATTTTAAATGGGTGAACTGTGGTCCGAGAGTTATATCTCAATAAAGCAGTTCCAACAAGAAAAGAGGACAAGCCCTAAAAACTGCAAGCAAAGGGAAGCACATGAACCATTCAGCAGGCGGAACAGAACCTGCTCACAACACACATGGATGGAGGGTCAGCATCCAGAACAGGAAGAGACATTCCAGAGGGGAGGGTGGGGATGAAGAAAGATAGAGAAACCACCCTGGAAGCACAAGGGCAAAGGGGAAGAAGCACAAGCACCCCAATGCAGCCTGAAGGCGGAGCTCACAAGCACAGCCCAAGGCAGCCCGATCCATGGGGGAGCGGGACGCATCAACGCCAGCACCCAGGAGGGGCCGTGCCAGCCGCCGGCTACACGGGAGCCTTCCCACATGGCTGAGGCGATGTGGGAAACCACGACTGTGCTCATCTACACATGTCTACACATGTCAACATGGATGGCCTAGAGACATGCCACCGAATTTCAAAACCAAATGATGAGACGATGCACGGGGGATCGTGTGTTAGGCTAAGTTCAAAATCAACATGTTGCTGCACATGGACTGTGGGTCCACTGGCACCCACCCTAGACAGGGAGAGACACGGGGCAGGAGGGCGCAGAGGAAGGCCCAGGCTGGACCTCAGGGGATCAGTTGCTTAAAAAATGCAAAGGTGAACGCTGCTCCATCTGGGAGGGCAACAACGCACAGGCATGTCTGTCTTCAATATTTGGCACAACCGTTAATACAGAGTCTCCACTGTGTTTCAGATCCTGAAAACAGAACACAAGCACCAACCCGTGAACGTGGTGCTGCCCAGAGGCAGCACGCGGGGCACCCACCTTGGCCACCTTGCCCATGTCCTCCATGGTGGCTCTCTCGTGCGGAAACTGGGGGAAGGTCCGCTCAATCTTGGCGATGACGGCATCGACGTTCACTGTCCCCTGCGGACGGCCTTGGGGGAAGTAGAAGGTGGGGATGCTCTGGCTGCTGGCTGGTGGCAGGGGCTCCTCCTTCTTTGTCTGGACCTGAGAAATGAGACAGGTGGTGAGGACTTGGGAACAGGAACCACCGTCCTCACATGAACCCGTAACAGACAGGGGCGGCACCGTTCTCAAAGTGAGCGCACGGGGCCACGGAACCCCAATGTGCACAGAACGCCAGACAATCCTGGGGGCCAACTCCAGCCACGAGGCCACCCACACCCGAAAGGTCACACACCACAAGGGAGTGTCACATACCACTGATCCCCACTGCTGAGCCTGCCCCAGCCCTGCCTCAGTGTGACCCTGCAACAGCGACAGCTGATGGCCCAGGCTGCCTGGGAGGCCGGCACAGGTCCTTGTGGGGAGCCTGCCCCGCAGTCCTCCTGGGGTCAGGGTCCTGCAGGTGGGCCGTCAATGGCACTCGCTCACAGCCAGGACAGGTGTGGCCTCTCTTTGGGGCCCACACCTGCAGTCGCTGGTTCCCACGTGTGCCTCCCGGAGAATGGGACGTACGTCTGTCACCTGACCTGGGATGGCCCTCCAGGAAAGGATCTGGCCCTGCGGCCTCTTTCTCGCCAGAAGGCAGAACGGCAGCTGAGCCACCCCAAGTGAAGCCAGCACCTTCAGCAGCAACTACCTCGGAGAAGTTTGACCTCCTGACACGCTTTCCAAGACACAGTGGTGTCGGGACGTGCCCTCGGGGATTCAGGGAGCTGACCTGCTGTGGGGCTGTCGTTACAGGCGGAAGGGGGGACTCTGTATATAAAACACGGTTGTTTAAAATGCCCCCAAGCAGAAAGAGCTGTTCAGTGGACCTGGTTAAGGAATGACTGCCGAAAGTTGGCCCCAGGCTGGGTCTGCAGCACCGAGGGGGGAGAGGCTCTGAGCCTCCTCTGAGGCCGAGCCCATGAGGCTCGCTGTTCCCGCCACAGCGGGCACGGTAGCCCAGAAGGACTCAGCAGCATCTCCCCGCTGACTCAGGAGAGGCCTTCTGGGGCCAGAAACAGCTCCTGGGAGCCGGGTTGTAGACGGCCGTTGAGGACCAGGCACCCGGTCGGCCTCGACGGGCAGTGACGGGGAGGCACAGTCTGGCCCGTGGACGCATCTCCGGTCCACACCCTGCATTCTCTATGGCTGGGGACATGAGGCCACAGTCTCAAGAGGCAGGAACAGCCCAGCGTCCTACTGGGGAAGGACTGGACTGAGCAGCGAAAACTCAATGCCTGAGGCCACGGGGGCTGATGGGGCCGGGAGTGGGCAGATGGTCAGGAGAGTGCACTGTGAGGGTCCCCAACTCAACAAGGTCTGGGGAACCCAATGCACACGGGACACCATGGGACCACATAGGACCTGCAGACCCTGAGCGTGCAGGAGACACACACACAACACAGCAGGCCGAGGAAATGACACAGAGGGTTCAGGGCGGGCCCAGTGACCGGGCACAGCGTGGTTCTTACCCAGAGGAACGGCACCGCCAGCAGGCCCGAACGCCCAGGTGGAGGGGTCCCCTCCATGCGCCGCGGGGCACTCACATGTCAGCCACCCTCCCCAAGGCCAAGTGACAGAGCACAGCTCATGCAGCCACCGCCTCATGCCACAGGGACCAGGGGCTGGAACACCAGATACCAACAGCACTACCAATTTGCCACCAGGACACACAGTCAACACGGCTCCACACTGAAACCTGCGGGTGTCCTACACATCTCGTCCTGCAACGGGGGCCTCTTCCCCACCCAGCTGCAGCCTCTGGGACTGGCTAGCGTCCTCCTCAGTCCATCAGTCCATCTCAGGGACGGCCCATGTTCTCTCAGTCACGTCTCGGGATGGCCCCACGTCCCCCTCACTCATGTCTTGGGATGGCCCCCCAAGTCCCCTCAGTCACGTCTCAGGACGGCCCTGCATCCCCTCACTCACGTCCCGGGACGGTCCCTCATCCCCCTCACTCACGTCTCAGGAGGGGCCCATGTCCCCCTCAGTCATGTCTCGGGGTGGCCCCGCATCCCCTCACTCACGTCTCAGCATGGCCCCATGTCCCCTTCAGTCACATCTCGGGATGGCCCCGCGTCCCCTCAGTCACGTCCCGGGACGCCCTGTGTCACCTGCTTTCCCTCCAGCACTAGGAGGAGGAGTCACTTGTAAACGCTTTCTGTCCTGCCCCACTGACGTGACCCACAGACGGCAGCAACACGTCCAGAGGTGTTGCTGTCCTGAGTCTGCTGTACTGGGGGGCTATGGGGAGAGCCTGCAGACGCACGACAATGGGCCCTGTGATCACAACAGGGCAAATAAAACAGTCAGGGGTTTGACGCAGGGTCACCTCAGTGCTGAGAGCCTAGAGGCAGATGTGGACAGCGTGGTGATCAGAAAGGAGAGGCTGCAAAGGGCGGCCCTGAGGTTCCGGCACCTATTGCAGGCCGGCTGTGCTGAGCGAGGCGGGTCTGCCATGGACGGTGGGAAGCACGAGGACCACACCGTGGACTGAGCCGCAGAGCAGAGGCTGGACGATGACCTCAGGCCCACCCTTCACGAGACTTGGCCCGAGTCAGCACCCAGGGACACAGGCTGATCCCCCTCCTCCCAGCCCAGGATGTCCTGCTCCACAGGGATTGGGTTACAGTGTCAGAATCGCTGAGTCCTGATGTGACAGCCCTGCACAGCAGCACTGGGCCAAAACCACACCAACTGTGGCCCAGGGACAGGCGGGAGGGGAAGCCACACCCAGAGCTGCCTCCTTGGAAGGAGAGGGTTCGGTTCAACAGACCTGCTGGGGGTGCCCACGATTCGCTTTGAGGAAGATAACTTTTCCCCTCGATTTCTGGAACAAAGACTGAGGGCCGTTTTTCGTTTTTTTAATTTTTTGTGAGGAAGATTGTTACTGAGCTAACATCTGTCCCAATCTTCTTCTACTTCATATGAAGGAAGCCGCCTCAGCGTGACTTGACGAGTGGTGCTAGGTCTGCGCCTGGGATCCGAACCGGTGAACCCCAGGCCACCGAAGTGGAGCCTGTAAACTTAACTGCTGTGCCCCCGGGGCAGGCCCCTGAGTGCCTATGTTTACTTGCCCTGTGGCGGTGGTTCCGTTTTCCCGTCTTTCTCTTTTCCTCTCTCCAGCGAGGCGGAATCAATTGCGAGCCCAATGCCCTGAGCTGTCGGCCACAGTCGCTGCCCTTGTACCTTTGTGCAAGACGGTGTTGGTGTTTCCTGAGCACCGACCACATCTTCCCATGCACCATCTCACTCAACTGCCGCGTTCAGGACAATCTGTGACTGACGTGCCACCAGCATCCTGTATTCACGGTGGGAAAACTGAGGCACGAGGAGTCTGGCGCTCCAGGCAGAGGGCAGGGCACCTACACTGTGGGGTGGCTGCCCCTGGGCTGGTTCTGGAGCAGTTGTCAACCATGTGCCTTCTCCCCAGTACATGGCTGGGCTGACACAGACCCCTGGGCTGCTAAGTCACAGGGACGTCGTTCCCTGCTGGTCAGTGCTAGGAGGCCGTGCACCTGGTCACCTGGGAAAGGACAAGGAAGAGGGATGACAGCGCTGCTACGCCTCCATGCAGACCCACTGCTTGGCCTCTCGCCTACGACCAGGTGTGATTCCTGAAAACGAAGTTGCTGTCACCGTGTCAGCCGGCTTCTGCCAAACCCGTTACACAGTTAATACTCAGGCCGGTCCTGAGAAATGGACTTTGACAAAATGGACAGAACGTGACAAAGAACTTAAATCAAATCTTCCTGCATCTGTCAGTGCACAGCAATCCACCACGAGGCTCACCCTCGCCCCCCTGGCTGGCCCGAGTGTCTCCATGGGCGCCCTCCTCCATCTGGATGGCCACAGGCAAACTCCAGCTGGCGACGGCGTGATGCTGACTCCACCACACGAAGCCCTGAGAGCAGCGGGGTGGGCTCACTGGGGCATCCTGGACATGTGGTGCCAGGCCCTGTGTCGCTCACACCCACTATCCATCCCCCCTCCTGTGGGGACATAGGGACATTTCCTGCCCAAGGGCTGCCAAGCGACAGCTCTGGAACCTCGCTGGACACTCACGAGGAAGTCTGTCTTCATCTGCACAAGTCACGCGTGGCGACGAGACCTGCTCATGAATCCGCTGTCTACGCAGATGCGAATCCAGGCTGGGATCCGCGAGGAAGGCTGTGCCCTGGGGTCCTGGCGGCTCTGCCTGGGGAAGTAACATGGCCTTTGTGCCCTGGTGACCTTGCAGTGACCCGGCCGCCAGCACGCGTGAGGGGAGGGCGGGAGGCCAGCATGCCCCTTTGTGGAGCAGCAGCAGCAGCGAGTGCTCGTGGCTCCTGTCCTGGGCGTGAGGATACACGCAAGCACCTCCTGACGGGGCTTCGGGGGCCTGGTGTCCCTGGTGCTGGTGTCTGCACACACCACAGTCCTAAAGGTGGGCGATCCCCACCACGGGCTGGGCGCCTGTCCTGAGTTGTTTAAAGGTGAGCGAGTGCAAGAAGCTTACAAAGGCCCCGATCTGAATGGGAGCACAGGGAGGCGGCCGGCACGGCCTCAGCACCGCGAGAGTGTGGCTCGTCCATGTGCTCCTGTGGGAGGAGCTCCGGGGGCCACCACCATCTCCGACACTGCATTCCCTCCTGCCCCGTCAGCAGAGGGCGCCATCACACTGAGGTTGTGCCGTCTGGGGGAACTAAGACACCACACGGGCATCATACTCCACCCCCACCGTACTCTGAACCGGGTGGAGCATCTCCTCATTTGTCTAAAAGGCAAGGACACCATCTTCCCTGCCCCTTCTCTGCTCCACGCTGTGCCGTCATTTCTGTTCCTCCTCTGACCATTCCCAGGGCGGCACGTGTCTTCGGCTTTGTGAGTTTTGTCCTCCGTCCCCAGGCCCCACGTCTTTTTATTTACTTTGTGACGTCTGTCACCACACGGGAGTTTTTAGATCACGTTTGTAGTCAGCTTCATTCTCTCGTTGGTCTAACAGATGGTCCAAGGCAGCACTGGGAGCTACTTTATGACATCTGAGCACGTGCCCTGTGCTCGTGAACTCAGAACGACGGGCACCACAGGGACAACGTCTGAGGTCTGTACAGTGGCCAATCGACCCTCCATGGCCCTGCTGGGCGGGGAGGCCTCGGAGAACAGGAGAGGCCGGAGGTACAGACAAGGACATGGGGGACCAGTTCCAAGGAGGATGGACACTGGGCCCCCGTGACGCAGGCTCGGCCGCGGTCCAGGAGGGGGAAGCTGATGGGCCACCCGAGCAGAGGGGCCAGCCTGGGCCAAGGGCACGGGGAGCCCCAGGTCCTGTGTGGGCCTCGCAAGGGGCCGAAACCACGCGTCAGAAGCGAGTTCACCAAACCTCTGTGGGTGGAGACGCGCCAACGCGTCTTCCGAAGCTGCAAAGACTGAGCACTCTAGGAGGCAGTATTCACACTGCACGGGATGAACCACATCTGACGGTTTCTACCCGCTTCCTGAGCACATGGGGCAGAGATTCCCACGACAGCGATGGCACTGGCTCAGTCACCTGTTCCTCCTTCTCCATCCCCCACCGTCTGCTGGTCCGCTTGTCTCCAGGGGCAGGAACAGGAAGGGGATGGGGCTCAACAGCCAAATGGGCCTCCCAGTCAGGACTGGCGGGGAAGGGCCTGCTGGTCGCGATGGAGACACACACACATATGCACACACACGCGTGAGGCCCCCACGCCCAGGGCTGCCACGCGAGGGCCTGTCTCTGCCTCAGCTCGTGTGTCTGTTCCTGGGGGTGGACACACAGCTCGCCGATCTCCAGGAACCCCTCGCCTCGTGCGGCAGCCTGGGTCCTTCTGACCCTGGAACACAGCAGAGCTCCTGTCTTCCTCTGCTCCGGGCCCTGAGGCCTGGCCCCGAGGACACACGCATGGCTCCATGAGACATGACCTTCTGGACAGCGGCACAGGACGGGCAGAGCGGGACACGAGCGAGCTTACTGCCTGGGGAGCTTGACCACGGTGGAGGGAGGACACCCACATGGGCTGCGCAGTGAGAGACGGCCCCTGTGGTCAGAGCCATGCAGACGGGGGGAATTTGGCAGATGGAGGGAGGGAGGAAGGGAGGCAGCTACAAACTTAGGGGCAAAGACACAACCACAGGTCTTTGGTGCTCTTGACAGCGCCCTGCAGACACCCCGCATGGCCACACTGGCTGCTGCCAGCAGGAGGGCTTCCCTTGAGGGCGCCACACGTCCCTTCCACCAACACGCTGGTACAAGAGGACGGTCCCCTGGGTCAGGAGTTTGAGAACCACTGCACCACAGCTCCCTGGGGGACAGCGGGTGTGTGGAGGCGCTAACGACTGCCCCTGTCACTGCCCACCTCAGGGCCTTTGTGCCTACTGTTCCCAGGTGCCCCACAAACACTGCCTTACCTCATCTAAGACCATGATCAGATCCCACCTGCCACTAGCATGTCATCAACAGACAACACAACACCCCCAGCCTGAGCCCACTCCCACCTGCCGTCCCCTCACACCAACCATCGTCCCAGGTCACAGGGTCATCCCTGACACACCACACATCCCACCCCACCTGCCGCCCCCTCATAGTAACCATTACCCCAGGTCACAAGGTCATCCCTGACAGGACACCCCAGGTCATGAGGTCATCCCTGACAGAACACACATCCCACCCCACCTTCCACCCCTTCACAGGAACCTCACCCCAAGTCACAAGGTCATCCCTGACAGAACACACATCCCACCCCATCTGCTGCCCCCTCACAGGATACATCACCACAGGTCACAAGGTTATCCCTGACAGAACACACATCCCACCCCGCCTGCCGCCCCTTCACAGGCACTGTCACCCCAGTCAGGCTCTGTAGGCTTTTCTGTCATCCCATCTAGAAGGTGCAGCTACCCTCCAGTACCTGGCACAGAGCAGGCCCCCAACAATATGCAGTGATGGAACACACATCCCAAAGAGCTCCCCTGAAAGGAAAACACCTTTCGCTGTGTTCGGAAAGCTGCTACCTCAGAGAACTTGGCCACGTGACTCTGTTTCCCTCTGTCCACAGTGAGTCTCTCCCAGCCTGGAACCTTCCATGTCTCTCACACTCATGGGGAAGCAAGCGTCTCCCACCAACTCACTCCCTGAGGCACAGCGCAATGCTGGATGACCCAGTTCTGGTGCTGGACTTGCAGAATCGACGCAGGGAGAGGTAAATGCTAACACGTGTGCTCTTTCTGTGGCCCTGTCAAGACCCAGGTGCCCGGACCAGCCCTTCTGAGGAAGGCAGCTGGAAACGCTGGCGAGAGCACTTGACAAACATCTTCCTGAGTGCCTCACGGACTGGCAAGAGAGGAAGGACTCTCAGGGCACGGACGCTGGGAAGGGGCACCCTGCGAGGCCAGGAGAGGCTGGACAGGTGCTGCCTTCAGGCAGTGCACTCAAGGGGGTGAAGTGACCGTCACCTCACAGTGTTGCAGAGCTCGGGGACAGGAGGCAACATCCAGCATCCGATGGAGGCTGCCCCCTGAGCGGGATCCCGGGGGCTGCCCCTGCAGCGAGAAGAATGAACTGGAAATAAATCCCCACCAACCTCTGACCCCAGGAAGGAAAGGACAATCATAGGCCTGGAAGCTGGTGCTGCATCAAGGGGCTGGGGGCAGGGGGTGGTGGCGAAGCTCCCGAGAGCTCACAGCAGACTCCCAGTCAAGTGTGCAAACCAAATGTACATCCTGTGCCTGGTCCCCAAACCCTCCAGCCGACGACGTCAGGCTGCCGCAGATCAGCAGTGCCCGGAAGCAGCAAGATGTGCTGAGGTGAACCATCCTCAACTCGGGACTCAGAAAATGCCCCAAGTTCCAAGGAAAGTGAGGCGTTCATGATCAAAACGCACAAACACACATGGAAGGAAGGCACCATGGGGGAGAGCCGGCAAGCAGGGAGCAGCCGGGCTGGCAAAGACTCCGGACTCTGACGTTGCTGAGAATGAGAGCCGACACGCTTCGTATATCAAGACAGGGAGAGGCTTGAAGATGCAAGAGTGAGGAGACTTAAGACAGCCCCAAATAAAACGTCCAGAAGAACAGGAAACACACTTGCTTTCTGGGTTGCAGAGCAGAGCAGCACAGCTGGGAGAGACTCGTGCCCCGGGAGGGAGGAGACGCAGGTGCTGAGCCTGCAGCTGCAGAGCTGGAGACACATCCTGAGACCCGAGGCCCAAGGAACCCCAAGCAGGAGTCCTTGGAGCGACCCACACTGCACACTGGACGACGAGACTGGACAACACCCAAGACAGCGGCAGATCCTCAGAACCTGCCACAAGGAGACGGAACGGAACAGAAAAGGGGACCGTCTCCAAAGGAGCGACCCAGGAGCCCTACAGCCAGCTTCTCGACAGAAATGCAGGGGCCAGAGCTGGAGGAGAGCGGCTGCCCTTTTGCCCAAACGCCACCTCCCAGGAGGTGTCTGCCACACAAAACCAACACGGAGACAGTTTGAGACCAAAACGGAAGAAAAGCAAAAGCGAGCCGGCCACCGTCAGCAGACGCCGGTCCAGGATGTGCGGGGGACTGTGCGTCAGGCAGAAGCCAAGTGCTCCTGACGCAAGTGGGAGATGCAGGAAAGGGGAGGATGGGGGGCAAATCTCAACACGCTGACTGTGTGAATCATCATAAGAAGGTGATTTTATTTCTTTTTAAAAACCCTCCGAAGGCAACAACAGCAGTGTAAAATGAATGGGGTCATGGAATGGAAGTGTCTGAGAGTTTTGTTTTTTTTTGTTGAAGATTAGCCCTGAGCATCTGCCGATCCTCCTCTTTTTGCTGAGGAAGACTGGCCCTGAGCTAACATCCGTGCCCATCTTCCTCTACTTTATATGTGGGACGCCTACCACAGCATGGCTTGCCAAGTGGTGCCATGTCTGCATCTGGGATCCGAACTGGTGAACCCCGGGCCGCCGAAGCAGAACATGCTCACTTAACTGCTGCGCCACTGGGCCAGACCCCATCTGAGTGTTTTGAGCTGGAAGGCAAAGGTATTAATTTTTCACCTGGAAAAATCCAGTAGTGGCCATTTCTAGGATGAGCAGTCAGCCAGGAGCAAGGGAATACTCCAAAGTAGGAGAGGAAAAGAGAAAGAGGAGGCAAGAAAGGACAGGACGAAAATAAACCAAGATGGACGAACAGTCATAACACGTGGAAACAGACAAACGGCACAGTTAAAAGATGAAGATCAGAAGGAAAAAGACAATCGTGTCTATTTACAAGAGACACACATAAGACGTAAGGGCGCAGAGGGTGAACATCTTCTCAAAAGACGGAAAAGGGTAGAGGGGCCATGGGGTGGCTGGACTGACGTGCACACAGGAGGTGGAGGTGTGGACAGTACTAGAGAGACAGGGACCGCGTCAGGCCGGGCGACCAGGGAAAACGACGCGCCTCAGAGCTGGCCGACGTTGGCCCCAGGAGCCCCGCACGGACACGGCAGACGCTGCAGGGAAAAGCAGAGGTCCAGCCCCCAGGGAGGCCGGGCCCAGCTCCCCGGAGCCATGATGGAGCTGACTGGACAACGAGAAACAAACAGCCTTCTGCGGACAGGGGAGATTTACAAGTTTAATCTCCGGGACAGAAATAGATGAGGCCCCAGCACAGCTGCGGCTCTCACATTCTTTTCCAACACACAGGGCGCCGTTGGGGGCTGGCCGCCTCCTGGGCCACAAAACAGGTCTCAGCAGGTCCTGCAGGGACCGTGGGGCGCATTCCCCGACCTCCAGGGGACGCGGCCAGATGACTGGGATGAACAAAAGTGGCAAAAACACACACGTGTGTATGTGAAAGGAAAGTCCTAAAGTACGGCTCAGGCCTCTTAAAAAATGACAACCAGCCGACCAGGTGGCATTCGGGTCCCCAAGTCTCTCGCCTGGGCTCCCACCCGCCCCGCCCCACGCAGGCCCCCTGCAGCCCCGATCAAGGGGCACTGCCTCACGGAGAGCTACTTCTGTAGAGGGCCCCGGCCGCCTGCTCCCTGACTCGACCCCACTCCTGGGACCTCAGACTCGACCGCGGGCCTCCCAGAACACACAGTGGGGCTGAGCGGTGCCCCCATGACCAAAATCCAAGCCCTGGGATAAAGCAAAGGCATCTCTTTTCCCACAGAAGGGTGTGGGGGAGCCCAGCAGAAATCCGTCCAGCTGTGTCTCTGGGGTCACACCTCCCAACACCAGCCTTGGACGGTCAGGTCCCAGAGGGGTCAGACAGCACGTGCTGGGACATCGGATGGGTCCCTCCGACTCCAACGGGCCAGGACAGGGCACAGGTGGCAGAATGAGAGCAGGCCAGGCAGGGACGCTGGGCCGGAGCGGCCAAGCCCAGCAGCGTCCTGGGCAGCCCCGTCTGAGACCGGATACAGCAGCGAGGCCGGGACGGGGCCATGGACGGGGCCAGGGAGCTCAGGGGGGCAGACTGTGGATCCCAGGCGAGCCCAGGCCCCAAAGATGCTGCCACCCGAGCTTTCTCCTCGGCTCCCGTGGACCCTCCACACCAGCTGGCAGGAGGTGCGTCAACTAAACGCACGAACGACACTCCACGCTGACAGATGGGAGCCAGAGGTCAAAGTTTAACACAGGGGAGCCAAAGACAACAACGGGAGAGCCAGGCCCTGCACACGGGTTCGTGCGAAGGATCTCCCTCCAGCACAGGAGGGGCCGGGCTCACTGTGGAGGCTGCTGGGCCACCCGCGCTCACAGGAGGGAGCAGAGCTGTGTCCCCAACACTGACACAGACGGGGGAGCCCGGCTGAGCGGGGTCCCCGGCCTGGACACTGACTGTCAGCTTGGCTCTGCACCTGCCCCACAGGACGGGCTCCCATGGGGGCGTGCGTGCGGCTCTGGAGTGGCCTATGAGGGGAACCTGCATCCACAGCTGAGTGGACAGAGGGGCCGCTTCCAGCTGCCAGGTTCCTGGGAATGTGGATCAAAGGGGGTATTCATGACCCTTCCTGCAGGGTACTGTGACCCCACCCAGACTGGGACCCCAGACTGTGACCCACTTGCCAGCTGGGACGGGCAGAGCTGGGAGGCCCAGCTGTCACCCCAGGGAGGGGAGGTCAGCTCAGAGTCCAGGACTGTCCCCAGGGGGTGGCCACACTGGGGTCTGGAATGATGCTCAGCGGGGTCTGTGTGCCCACCTGAAGGACCCTGCAGGGAGGCTGGACAGCGAGTCCGGGCCCACAGCAAGGTGACAGAGTGGAGGAGCAGAGGCGCCCATCAACTGTGCCTGAGCCTGTTTGTGGAGAGCAGGCGATGGGACCCCCAAGGTACAGGACGCTCAGGACCCCTTCCAGCGGGGTGAGCCGAGCACGTCCTGGGCTTGAGGGAGCCTGCAGTGACCACCGGGAGTTGGCGCTGCTCGGAGCCCAGAAGGCCCGAGAATCCCTGGGCAGGGTGGGCGGGTGGACATGGGAGGCGGGAGCAGGGATGGCTCCACTGTGGACGGCACAGCCGTGCCCCAGAGTCCTCTGCTCTGGGCCAGGGGGGCCCACTGAGCGGGTGGCATGGCCGTCAGGCTGAAGCACCACCTCCCTCCCTCCACCCCCAGCCTCTCCCTCTACCCCCAGCCTCTCCCTCCACCCCCAGCCTCTCCCAAAGATGTTTGCTGACCCCCCCAAGGCTGTGTCCCGAATCCGCCCTCCAACATCCTGGGGTGAAAGGAGCCAGGAGAACTCTCCTTCTGCTCCTCCCACAACCCCCATGAGAAAGACCCACTGGCCCACCGCCTGCACCCCAGGGAGCACTCACGTTATGCAATGCACATCGTCACGGCTGAGAAACAAGGTTGAGACATGTTTTCTGTGACAAGAAACAACTTCCCATGAAATGAATTCATAAAGTTTGATTCCTAAAAAGTGATTTTTGTTTGATAAGCAGCAGCCCTAAAGCAATGCAGACTTTCCTGCATGGGCTCTGCGGGGAGCCGGGCCCCCAGGCAGGACCATCCTCCTGGGCGAGGCTGGAGGGATTTCCGGGTCTCCCACACAGCCCAGTGGACCATCAGGAGAAACCCTAACTGCCCCACATCTGTCTTCCTATCGTCAAAGCAGGACCCGTGTGGGGCAGATTCCACTCCTGGATCTCCAAATGCAGGCACTTTCCTTAAAATCTAGGGACAGACTCACACCTTCCCCAGCTGCAGACAAAACTTTAGAAGTTGGAAGACACAAGACAGGAAAAATTCCCAAGCTGTGTAAAAGCTGAGATATGATCCCAGAAAAACTCCCATTAAAATATCAGCAGAAAGCAGGTCTTTTTTTCCCCCAGATGGCCCAGTCTGACTGGATGTCATTTTTTTTGGCCACAACAGGACGTTAAGTCCTGGCCTGGAGAAAAAGTGTGGGTGTCTAACTGCAAGAGGCGAGGTGTTCAGGGGCAGGAGCCCCGGCCCCAAGCCCTGTGGCCCTGCCCCCGGCACCGGCCCAGAGCTGAGGCGAGGACAAGATCTGCCACGGAGACCCCTCGAGTCACAGACAGACTCTGGGGATCACGGGCTGTCTGATGCTTCCAAACGACTGGGTCCCTCAAACTAACTCGTAACACGTCCAAGGTGTAGACACAGCAGGTCTTACTCCTCTGAGCACACACAACCATGGAGAGGGTGTCTACATGCCAAGTACTCACTATCAGCACCGAGCCATCCACTTGCCCGGCCCATGTGTGCAGATCCCCACAGCCCAGTAAACACCACGTGGCCGAGAAGGCCAGGCGTCCCACAGGGCCGTGTCATCACGGAGATGGCCGTGACCATGGGCCAGGCTTCCCACTGGGACCACAGGGTCAGGCCCCCACCTGAGCCGGAACCTGTCCACGCGCCGGGGGCTTTCATCCTGGCTGCACCGCGGCACCTGCCGCCAAAACTCCAGCAACGGGCGAGCTCTTAGGAGCTCTCCCAGCAACTTCACGCGGGACCCACGCTCCCTGCACGGGTGGGTGTGAGCAGCCCCCGGCCCCCGCCCACACCAGGGAGGGACTCGGGAGGGACCCGGGTGGGCCGGGGGGTGACATGCGGCAGACCTGGACCTGCTGGAAGGCCTTGAGCCTCTTCTTGAAGCGGGAGGGCAGCACAAAGTCGCAGCCGCGGGCCAGTGAGGCCAGCTCCTGCCTCAGGTTGGGGTCCTGGCGCAGCAACCGCTTGCGGAGCCGCATGTCGGCTCGCGTGGGCTGCCAGGGCCCGGGCCAGGCACCTCGCTCTGGCTCTTGCTCTCGGGGCTGGGCCTGGCCGGGGCTGCTGGGCTCGGGGCGGCAGCTGCGCCCGGCAGGACGGTTGGGGTGGCTGGGCTCAGCGCGCTCCGTGCGTTGCCGGCCAGGCGCTGTGGGGCCGGTCCCGGCGGCCCATTCCACAGGCTGAGGAGGGCACATGGCTGGAGGAGGGGTGGCAGGCCACCCCTCCCACGGTCGGGCGGGCCGGCGGCTGTGCAGGCGGGAGCGGACACCCGGTGCGCCCTGACCGAGCAGCTCTCTCTGCGCGGCTGCTGAGGGTGCGGGAGGCCGTGCAGGGGGCAGTGTCTGCAGGGACCCCGGCTGTGGCTCAGTGCGGACGCACAGGGCACAAACAGGTCAGCAAGGATAGCCGATCTGGGGCCGATCTGGGGCCGCCTGCCAGCACTCGCACAGCGGGGAGGTGGCGCTCTCCCCAGAAGCAAAGCCTGCCCGCCTGCCCAGTGAAAGGGGACCTGCCACAGGCTCCTCGCGGAGGAGCGGGTTCTGCACTGAGGCCCCAGCCCGGGACCCAGATGCAGCCAAGCAGCTGTTCCCTCACTGAAAACGCACTGGGAACAAAGGGGTCTGCCCGTCCCAGCTTCCCCTGCTCGTTAGAGGCTGAGAAAACATACTGAAGCTGCAAAGGACACCCGAAAGTTTTCTCTTCAAAAATCGGGTGAGGGAATGAGTATTCTGGCTTCTGTAGTCTTGGTGCCGGTTCCACACGACAACGTAGAATGTCAGGACAGGGCAGAAAGTACCACAACATACAAGGTAACAATATGGAACGACAGTGTGGAACGTCACGACAAAGTACCAAGTAACCAGAACGTCCAAAATAACGACAGCGCACAAAGTACCAACAGGGCAGAACGTAACCACAACGCAGGATGTAGCGCTAACACACACCGTAAGGTAGGAGCCGGTCACATAAACGCCAACAGTGCAGCAGACAGCAGGTGCACTGAGGATGCGGCCAGCGGACACACGGACACCCGGCACCTCCGCCCTCTCCCGCAGGAAGGGCCAAGGCTGTGGTGGGGGCTGAGTCGCCTGGGCCCACGCTGGGTGCTGCGGGCACGGAGCCTGGGGGAGGCGCTGCCTCCTGAAGCCCAGACGGCTTCTGGGAGAATCTCTCAGGAAGAACCCGCCGTGGACGCACCTGGAGCAGCAGGGCAGGACTGCGGGGCCCGGCCCGGCCCACACCCACACCCACACCCATAGGAACCAAAATGCCGGAGGATGTGAGGCGGGTGGGAATATGGCGTCCCTGAGGGTCCCCCTCCCGCCCCTGCGAGGCCTTTGGAGCAGACGGGCGCAGAGAGCGTGTGGCTCTGCTGCAGGTGGCAGGACACAGGACAGGCGTGTGTGGGCCACACAACCCCGTCTTCTGTGACACAAGCCTCTGGCACTGGCCAGCCTCCAGACACCCCTCCCAGGCCTTCCTCCCTCCCGGCCAGAGAGAAGCTGGCCCGGGTGGCCCCACTGCATGGAGGGGGCAGCGCCTCACGCACTCCAGACGCCCCCTGGGGCCCGCTCACCCTGACCCTTGGCCCTTGGCCCTTGGCCCTCAGCCACCTGGGCTGCGTCCTGGCCCACAGGGCATAGTCTTCCCTGCAGATCAGTGTGCTCACTGGCTCCCCGCTCCGCTTCCACCTTCTAACCCCGACCCCGAGAGGAAGAAGGGGGTTTCATCTGTCACTGCTTCTCCCTCCTCCTTCGGGCATCCTCCCTCCCTCCTCCCACCGAAGTTTATGAGTGTCCACTGCAAGCCCGGCACAGGGGCCACACACGTGGACAGCGGGCCAGCCCTGTGCGCATGGAGAGCTCAGCCCCACACACAGTGGGGAGTTGGTGCTGCAGAAAAAAGCAAACCCACAAACACAGGAGTCCCGAGAATAAGCCCTGGCAGCCCCGAGCAGCCCCACGCGGCGGGAGGCCCTGGGCTTCAGAACACACCCCGTCCTGGACCAGGCCCCACTCGGCCGCCCGCCCGGGTCGAGCTGTGTCCCCCCAGATGTCCCAGGACCCCAGCGATGCCTCCCCAGCCTGCAGCTCTCCCGGCCACCTGACAGGTGGATGTGGCCTGTCCGTCCCGGCCCCTGGGGACAAAGATGCCCAGGAAACGACCCTGGTGGTCACCAGGCTTGGTGTCAGATGGTCTGTGGGTTTGGACAGATACGTAATGATGTGTGTCCACCGTTATGGGTCGTGCAGAGGAGTTTCACTGCCCTGAAGCCCCTGTGCTCCGTCTGTCCATCTGTCCCCATCCATCCCCCTGGGACACTGGTCCTGTCACTGTCCCCTAGCTTCCAGCGGGTCCCCTGTGGGATCACACAGGATAGAGGCTTTGTCTCCCGTCCATCGTCCTCACAGCCTCACTCGTGTCTCAGAGTCCTGCAAGGCGCCCCTCTCCCGTTCCTCCTCTGCCTTCCCCGTCCCTCGGCCCTATTGCATCCTCCTCCCCCACTACCCCAACGTCCGCCAGGACCTGGGTCAGCCTCCAAGTCCTCCAAACAGACAGACCGGGCCACGTGCGACAGCGAGAGGCAACAGTAAGATCAGGGGCCACGTGACCCACGGCGGGTGTGGGCCCTGGGGCAGGAGTCCTGCAAGCTGTTTAGACCCAGAGCCACACGCAGGACGGCCGCCCAGCACCACTTGAGCTCCCAGGGTGGAGCAGACTTCTATGCTGAGGGCACGGGCCTCGATGGGGCTGTCCCCGAGCAGCAGCGGCTCCCCACGCCTCCCCGGCCAGCACAGTCCTGGCGCTCACTGGGCATCGGGCTTCCACGCACAATGGGCCGCACCTGCTCATTCACTCTGCTTCCCTCCTTCCCTGTGAACCTTTGGGAAGAGATGCCCTCAGTGCAGCCTGAGAAAGTGGTGGGTGCTCCCCTGCAGGCCCACAGCCCCCGCAAGTTGGCCTTACAGCTGGTCCCACGAGGCGGCAGTGTGGAGTGCCACCTGAGAGCCGGGCTGGGCTGAGGGGGCGGCCGCGCGTCCCCATGCCAGCACTGACTGGAGGGTGCTGGCGCATCAGTGCCCCCTCATGGCTCCTGGAGCGCCCCTGCCATGACACACGGGGCCAGCGGGCCGGGGTGAGAGCCCAGGGGCGGCAGACAAGCAGTGGTGCTGAGCAGTGACAGAACCGCCCAGCACAGGTTCACAAGCTCGGAGGACGCGCTCAGCTCTGAATCTGGGTGGCTGGTTATGCGGCACAGCTCAAGCTGCCCGGTGCAGCACCCAACAGTGAGAGCCCACAGCAGAGGAGGTAGACGGGGAACCAGCAGAAACCCAGCAAACCGGTCAGGTCCCCACTGTGGAGTCGCCAGGTCAGGTGAAACAACCACTGCAATCCCGCTTCCCCAGTTTCTGTTGGAAACTCTGCAGCTGGTGCCAGGACATAT
The DNA here is from genome assembly GCF_041296235.1 of Equus asinus. Classification (NCBI taxonomy): domain Eukaryota; kingdom Metazoa; phylum Chordata; class Mammalia; order Perissodactyla; family Equidae; genus Equus; species Equus asinus. The sequence continues at coordinate 10,886,965 of NC_091811.1, read as the reverse complement.
GTGCCAAGTCCAGTAGTGACGGCTGGATAAAAACTGACCTAACTTCTTCAACTAAAACACGGCTAGGGGCCGGCCCCGTGGCACAGTGGTTAGGGTTTTGCATGCTTCCCCTTCAGCAGCCTGGGGTTTGCAGGTTCAGATCCTGGGTGTGGACCTAGACCACTCAGCAGCCATGCTGACAGTGTGTGTATGTAGAGGCGTCGCACATACGAAACAGAGGAAGGTGGGCACGGATGTTAGCTCAGGGCCAATCTTTCCCAGCAAAAAAAAAAAAAAAAAAAAAAAGTTACAAACCAGAAATCTTAATACAAATAGAAAAAGAAAACTTTTCCTAATTTGTCCATTCCTCAATAAACTTTGGGGAAAGATTAACAGTTCTTCAAACTCTCAAAGGTCATTTACGAGAGAGGGAAGGAGACAGAGAGAGAAAGTAGTAGGCATGGAGCAGTCTTGGGATGGGGAGGGAGGCAACCGCGGGCCTGGACTGGCCGCCGAACTGAGGCCACTTCCCAGCTGGAGAACTTCAGCCCCACCGTGTGACAACTCTGACAGCCACACCCCGTGGGAGCACTTGCTCAGGAACGTGGTCCCTCAGCACCTGGACAGACAACACATCCCTGATTTTCTGACCGTGTGGGAGCAGCCCAGGCCCCTGTGCTCCCGACGCCCGAGCCACGGGCCGGTCTGAAGACACGGTCATGAGAAGCAGAGGGAGCCTGCTGCCGTAGGGGTAGCGGGCAGCGGCTCTCTGGGAACACGCTTGTGAAAAACCTCCACGTGCACAGCGCCTGCAGCTCGGGGCCCGGGACCCAGGCTGGGCACCTCTGAGGCCTGGCCTCCTTCCCAGGGGTAAGTTCCTGGGTGGCAACATGGACAAGACTCCTCCCAACTCCATGCTCGTCCTGTAATTCTCGAAGCTCGGAGCCAACCGTTGCCCAGAATACTAAGAGGTGATTTATTTCCTGTAATTGACTGTAAATAAAATAAAACAGCTATTCCCAAAAACCGGCACAGAGGCCCGTCTAGGGTGCGCCGTCTTCAGTCAACTGCCTGTGGGGAGGAAGAGGCACCACAGGCCGGCCCACGGCCCCGGCTCTGGTCGCATCTCCCGGCTCCCTGGCTCCTGAAAAGGACAAGGCGGCCAGGCCACAGGCTCTGCAAGGCCAGCTGGAGTATGCGAGGAGCGAGGGGATGTCCTCATTCCTGCACGGCTCCGAGCACTCATTACAGCGCCCACGATGGCTTTCTGCTGGACCGACGTGCTTTATGAAGTCTGGTCCTGAGTTTCCAAGTTTATCTTCCAAAAACGATTTCTGAATTGCACTGTGATGAGCGAATGCTGTCTGCAGATAGGAAGCTCTTTTTGTTTGTTTTTGTGAGGAAGATTAGCCCTGGGCTAACATCCATTGCCAATCTTTCTTTTTTTTCCCTTGAGGAAGATTGGCCCTGAGCCCATCCGGGCCACCAAAGTAGAGCATGAGGAAATTTAACCAGTAGGCCACGGGGCCGGCCACCAGGGCAGGAAGTTTTTGACATTTGTTCAGACTTGCTCTCTGTGGTCTAGGATGCGACACCCAGGACAATACCTTCCAAAAATGAAGGTGAGACCTCTGCTTGCAGACAAAATGGAGGGATGGAGACCAGAATTACTGCCCGGGCTAAACTTCATAAGGCACTTTATGGAGGAAATGATAGCAATCTTGCACACACTCCTGCAGAAAACAGAGGAGGGGACATGATTCCCAACTCATTTCACGAGGCCAGTGCTACCACAATCCCAAAGCCAAAGACACGGAAACAAGAAACCAGGCGGATGTCCCCCTGACCGCACACAGATCTCACAAAGACGTCAGCAGTCAGAACCCAGCAGCACACGAAAGAGACTATTAACTGTGATCAAGTGGTTTTATCCGAGGAAGCGAGGCAGGTTTAACACCCAAAACCAACCCACAAAACGCCACATCACCGGCCACAAGATTAGAAGGAACGTGATTTTTCATGTTAAGAGTTCTCAACAACCTAGGACGATCACGTAACCTCCTCAAGCTGGTGAAGAGCGTCTATAGAAAAACTCATAACCAATACCATCCTTGACGAAGACTAGGTGGTCTCTACCCAAGACGGGACACAGGGAGGCTGTCTGCTCTCGGCATGTCCACGATCCCAGCCACAGCGCTCACGCAAGAAAAAGAAGTTACAGGGGCTGGCCTGGTGGCATAGTGGTTAAGTTCGCACGTTCCACTTCAGCAGCCTGGGCTTCACTGGTTTGGATCCTGGGTATGGACCTATGCATTTTTCATCAAGCCATGCTGTGGAGGCATCCCAGATAGAAAATAAAGGACAATGGGCACAGACGTTAGCACAGGGCCAATCTTCCTCAGCAAAAAAACAGAAAAAGAAAAAAGAAGTTCCAGGCATACAGACTGGGAGAGAAGCAGTAAGAGAGTTTTTATTCCCGTATGTGGAAAATCCTTGTGCATCTCTGACTGACTACTAGAACTAACATGTGAGGTCTACAAGTTCACAGGGTACAAGACTAAAAAGATAAATCAGTAGTGCTTCTAGAACTAAGAAGACAATTCCACTCACAGTAGCATAGAACAGAACAGCACACTCCTGGAAGGCTGCCCAGCAAAGAGAACACACTGCTGAGAAAAACGACAGACTCAAAAACGAGTCGCTCCTGCTCAAGGCCTAGAGGAGCAGGGCTGCTTCCAAGGATAAACGGGTCGGGTCGAGACAATGGCTATCGAAACCTCAGCAGGCTTTACGTAAAGCTGGACAGGAGGATCCCAAAAAGCGCATGGAATGCAGAGACCCTCCACCTCAGGAATCCACCCGAGAGAAAGGGAAACGCAGGTCCTCACGCAGACTCACTCACGAGGGCCCCCGGCAGGATTAACAGACAGCTCGAAACGGGAAACGAGCCCAGGTCCGTTCACAGGGAGACAAGTGCGGCAGCGCCACCCATGGACCCGCCCAGGCAAGAAGGAAAGACAGACTGAACCCTGAAAGTTGGGGAGCCTCACAGTCTGCCACTTAGATGGGAACGCAGCTGGCACGGACCCGCTTGTCAGTGCAGAAGACGTCGCTGAAGGATGTGGAACAGCCGACACTGGCTGTGCAGGGAAACGGGGGGCGCCAGACGGGAGCAGGCGAGTCCTGAGAGCAGAGCAGCCTTCCTCATCCTTTGGGTCCTAAACGGGAAAGCACTCCATCTTCAAATATCAGCCACCTAACTTCCGAAGGCCAGGAGACAATACCAAACCCGCGGGGGCTGCACTGAGGGTCTCTGCACATCGTGGACACAGGGGCCCACCCTGCACCGGATGAGCTCCCTGACCAGGCAGGTGCTCCACAGCAGGACAGGCGGCTAACGTTCAGCCATCGTCCGTGGCTGCTGGAGAGGCAGGTGCCTCGGCCCAGGCGTCCGCCTCAGGGAAGCCCCAGAGCCCTGTGGCGGCAGGCCTGATGAGGAGCCCGACAGCCAGCGTCTCCCCGCAGAAGGCTAAGGGACGGCAGAGACACCGATGCAAATACAGCCTCTGGGAAGCAAAGTCAACTATCTGCAACAGTAAATTGACAGTGTCCAGTAATTTCAACGCTGCATGTATGTCCTGTAGAGTTACGAAGGACTGCCTTAAACATGCATGATTCACACATGCCAAGACACGAGGATGGCCCCACGGTGGACCTGGGACCTTCAAACATCACCTCCCGATGGGGCCCCTACACCCCACCTCCCAACGGGCCCTGACATCCCTGCCCCCACCTCCGGACGCTGCTCCGCACCCATCTGTGGACACAGCCCCGCACCCACCTCCGGATGGAGCCACCGCACCCACCTCCTCCCGCACCCAGCTGCACTCCGCTCAGCCGGGCTGGCCCAGGCCGGTCCTGTGCTCCCTGGCGGCTGCTCCAGTGGCCCCTGCCCAAGTCTCAAGCACCCGCACCACCCTCGCACCTTCCTCCCGCCAAGCTTGCAGGGCCGCCCCTCCCTCTCCTGCCCGCTGCCCCACATCGCGCACACCTACGTCCTCACTGTCTCCCTCCCAGCTGGCCTAACCCAGGAGTTCATTCCTCCTCCCAGGAGCATTGAGGCCGCACTGACCACTAGCGCGCGGGTCATAGGAAAGGCTCAGGCCCCTTCCTCCCAGAGCCTGAGGCGCAGCGCTGGAAGCAGACAGGGAGGCGAGGAGGGAGGACAGGGCGGCGACCAGGCTTGTACCATGGGAGCTTGGAGTCCGTGAGGGCGGCTCCTCGTCCCCAGTTCTCCGCCCGCTTCCAGGAGAAGGTCCATGCTCATGGCTGGGCTCAGGGCCCTCACACAGGGGCACACAGACCACCTCACAGCCCTTAGAGCACTGACTTTGCATTCCTGTAAAATCAACAAATCACAGAAAGCTGGAAGGGAGGAGGCCTGGAACAGACTTGCCCTCAGGAGGAACCAACCAGACCCCGGGAACACGTTAGGGGTGCAAATCCCACACACCACCCCAGACCCCAAAACTGAAACTCTGGAAGGGGCTCAGCCAGCTGTTTTCACAGCCTTCCCATCCAGCCATCCTCAGGGCCCTCCCATCGGGCTGTCCTAACAAGCCCTCACATCTGTCCATTTGTCCTCATGGCCCTCCATCCATCCGTCCAACTGTCCTCAGGGCCCTCCAGGGGATTCTGACGCTGTCCCAGGTGGCGAGCTGCTGCCAGGTCCTGGGGTGGCCACGAGGACCTCATCAAGCGCCCCGAGGACCTCACATGCTCACAACACAGCACAAGACCCTACAGCTCTCTCTGCTGGGACCTTTTCCAAGAATGCGCTGCTTCTATACACTAACAACGAACTAGCAGAGAGAGAACTCAAGAATACAACCCCATTGACAATCGCAACAAAAAGCATAAAATACCTACGAATAAATTTAACCAAGGAGGTGAAAGACTGTACACTGAATAGCCTAACACATTGTTGAAAGAAACCGAAAGTGACAGAAAGAGATGGAAAGAGATTCCGTGCTCATGGATTGGAAGAATAAACATGGTTAAAATGTCCATACTACCCAAAGCAATCTACAGATTCAGTGCAATCCCAATGAGAATCCCAATGGCATTCTTCACAGAAACAGAATAAAGGACCTTAAAATTCACATGGAACAAAAGACCCCAAATAGTCAAAACAATCCTGAGAAAAAAGAAGAGAGCTGGAGGCATGACAATCCCTGACTTCAAAATCTACTACCAAGCTATTGTGATCAAAATAGCATGGTACTGTCACAAAACACACAAAGAGATCAATGGAATAGAACCGACAGCCCAGAAATAAAACTGCACACCTAGGGACAAGTAATCTCTGACAGGGGAGCTGAGAACACGGAGAAAGGAGAGTCTCTTCAATAAACGGTGCTGGGAAATCTGGACAGCCACACGCAAAAGAATGCAAGTAGACCATTATCTTTTGCCATAAATTAACTCAAAATGGATCAAAGACTTGAAGGTAAGACCTGAAACAACAAAACTCCTAGAAGAAAACAGAGGCAGCAGACTCTTTGACATCGGTCTTAGCAGCATCCTTTTGAATATCATGTCTCTTCAGGCAAGAGAAACAAAAGAAACAATAACCAAATGGGACTACATCAGACTAAAGAGCTTCTGCAAGGCAAAGGAAACCATGAACAAAACGAAAAGACAACCCACTGACTGGGAGAAAATATTTGCAAATCATATATCTGACAAGCGGTTAATCTCTAAAATAAATAAAGAACTCCCAAAACTGAACTACAAAAAAAAAAACCAACCTGATCAAAAGATGGGCAGAGGATCTGAACAGAGATTTCTCCAAAGATATACAGATGCCAACAGGCACATGAAAAGATGCTCATCATCACTAATCATCAGGGAAATGCAAATCAAAACTACAATGAGATATCACCTTACACCCGTCAGAATGGCTATAATTAACAAGACGAGAAATAACCAATGTTGGAGAGCATGTGGAGAAAAGGGAACCCTCATCCACTGCTGGTGGGAATGCAAACTGGAGCAGCCACTATGGAAAACAGTATGGAGATTTCTCAAAAAATTAAAAATAGAAATACCGTATGATCCAGCCATCCCACTACAGGGTGTCTGTCCAAAGAACTTGAAATCAGCAATTCAAACAGATCCATGCACCCCTATGTTCATCGCAGCATTATTCACAATAGTCAAGATGTGGAAGCAAGCCAAGTGCCCATTGACCCATGACTGGATAAAGAAGATGTGGTGTAGATGTACAATGGAATACTACTCAGCCATAAAAAAGACAAAATCGTCCCATTCTCAACAACACGGATGGACCTTGGGGGTGTTACATTAAGCGAAATAAGTCAGACAGAGGAAAACAAACACCATATGACTTCACTCATATGTAGACAAAGAGAACAGAAGAGTGGTTAGCAGAGGGGAAGGCGGTGGGGTGGGGAAGGGGTGGGGGGTGGGCGAAAAGGCTAAAGGGGCACATATGTATGGTGATGGATAAAAGCTAGACTATTGGTGGTGAGCGCGATGCCATCTACACAGAAACTGAAATACAATAATGTACACCTGAAGTTACACAATGTTGTAACCCCAACAAAATAACTCTAAAAAAAAGAAATACATAAAAAACGCTCTTGAAAGGTTCTGAAAGCCCCTGTTAGTCTGGCCCCAACCTGAGCCCTTCGCACAGTATTGCCTAGATTACTGATAAAATTGATGTAAAAACCAGTAAAACAAACTTAAATCTTAGGCAGTCATATCAGAAAACGAGGGCAGAGCGAGGGGAGTGTCCAGTTTTATCTAAAGGAAACGGTCTCTAAAATCCTTGAAAGACACACTTGCTGAAAGAGGTGGTATCTGAGTCACTGCTGAATTGGACCTCTGACTGCCCCAGCGCCCACAGCACCTGGGTCTCTGCTGGGGATTGTCCTCTGCGACGGGGGGAAGCCCAGACCCCACCTCCCTCGTCTGCTCTGTTCAGATGCCAGGGAGGGGCCAGAACCCACCCAGAGCCCGGTCAGGACCCCCAACCCGGGGAGGGGCCAGAACCCACCCAGAGCCCGGTCAGGACCCCTAACCGAGGACTTCTTGAAGGTGCACAGGCTCTTTTGAGCTGGAAACAAGGGAAGGTGCGTGTGGGGATGAGACACGCAGAGAGCTCCCGGCTTCTCCTCACTCCTGATTCCCAGGGTTCCGGGGGACTGCAGGGCAGAAGGAGGTGACCCCTGCTGGGTCTGCTCCTGGGTAGAGCCTTAGGGCTGGTCCAGGACCCTGGCCCTTCCCACCGCTCCCGCCTCAATGACTCTCACCCACTTCCTATAAGTTCTTAAAAAACAAAAAAACAATTGAGGACCTTTCTCATAGCATCTTACGTATGAACATTACTCTGAAATTAATTTCCCATGTCTTGGAGCGAAACACGTCGAAATGTAGGGAAGAACGTGGCAAAAACTGTAACTGTCAACAGGACCCTGAATACTTCAAGAATGTCAGATTTTACAGCCAAACCTTATTTAGTGATGCGTGTAACAGATGAAAGCTTCCTGTCACCCACACACATTAGCACAGCTCTTAACAGGGTCTTCAAAGGGTAATGGCTCTTTTCTCAAATATGCTAACCGAAGACACTCTGAAACTCTACAGACTAACAGAAGGTCAAGAATTTTTATTACTATTCTCCCCTGACGTAGCTGCTCCACATTCCCTCCCACCACAGAGCAACAGCTACATGTTAATCCTACTTAATGACTAGAAATTGAGCTTAAAATTATTAGTAACTAAAATTAATTTATATTTAAACGTAGTTGCATTGAATAAAAATGTTTGCATTATAGGGGCTGGCCCCATGGCCGAGTGGTTAAGTTCACGCGCTCCGCCGCAGGCGGCCCAGTGTTTCATTGGTTTAAATCCTGGGCACGGACATGGCACTGCTCATCAAACCACGCTGAGGAGCGTCCCACATGCCACAATTAGAAGGACCCACAACGAAGAATATACAACTATGTACTGGGGGGCTTTGGGGAGAAAAAGGAAAAAAATAAAATCTTTAAAAAAAAAATTACCCACTCAGACAGCTGAGAGAAAACAAACTGAAAAAAATAAATAAATATGAGAAGAACAGCATTTAGGAACTTGTGAGACTATAACTTGTGGGACTCTGTCATCATAGTCCTGGAAGGAGAGGGGGGTAGGGCAGAAAAAGCACTTGAAAGAATGGCTGAAAACTCCCCAAATTTGTCAAGAGTGGCAACCTATAAATTCAAGAAGCTCAGTGAATTCCAAAGGATAAACTCCAAAGAAATCCACACCAAGACAGAAATTTAATTAATATCAAAAACAAATATCAAAACTAAAGACAAGGATAAAATCTTGAAAGTAGTCAGAGAAAACAACAGCTTATAGATAAGAGAAAACCAAATATAATTAAAGCAGATTTCTCATTGGGAACCACGGAGGCCAGAGGGACGTGGCACAATGCTTTTCAGGTGCTGAAAGAAAAAAACTGCCAATAATTCCACACCCAGTGAAAATACCCTTAAGGAAAGAAAGGGAGATCAAGACATTCTCAGACAAAGGAAAACTGAGAGGATCTGTTAGCAGACTTACCGTAAAAAATATGGCTAAAGGAAGTTCTCTAAACAGAAAGAAAATGATAAAAGAACGAACCTTGGATCATCATAAAGGAAGCAAGAATACAGGAGGCAAAAATACACGTCATCAGGCTTCCCTTCTCTTGAGTTTTCTAAATTATGTTTGATGACTAAAGCAAAACTTACAACAGTGTCTGGTGCACTCTAAATTATGTAGAGGAAATGTTTAAGACACTTACATGGGGAATGGTAAAGGAACGTAAAAGGTACTCCCTTTCCTTGAACAGGTAAAATGACACCACTAGTAGGCTGTGATACACTATATATATATATGTATAAAACGTAATGCCTTGAGCAATCACTAAAAAATCTATACTGAAAAAATCACTATAGATAAATATAAAATTTATCATAAAAAAATCAAACCCTAAGAAAAAAAATTCAAGGAGAAAGAGAAATGAAAATCAAAGGGAACGAACAGCAAATAAAAAATAATTATAGCCTAACATATCAATAATTATATTAAATGTAAATGGTCTAAACATGCCAATTAAAAGACAGAGACTGAAAGAGTAGATGAAAAAAAATGATCCAACTATACACTGTCTACAAGAAACTCATTGCAAACATAATGATACAGACATGATAAAGTAAAAGAATGGTAAAGATACATCTTGCAAATATTAAAGGAGAGCAGAGCTGCTATGTTAGTAACAAAGTAGACTTCAAAATAAAGAAAATGACAAGAGACAGAAAGAATATTATATAATAACCATGCTCGATTCATCAAGAAGACGAAGCAATCCTAAATGTATAGGCACCAAATAACAGATCTGCAAAGCACTGTGAAGAAAAACTGACAGAACTAGAAGGAAAAAAAAATAAACCCACAATTACAGTTGGAGACTTCAACATTCCTCTTTCAATAGTTCATAGAATAACTAGACAGAAAATCAGCAAGGACCGAGAGCAATCGACAATACCATCAACCAACAGAATCTAATTGATAGCTGTTAGAACAGTCCACCAAACAACAGCAGGTTATACTTTTTTTTTAAGTGCCCACAGAACATAGACCACGACAGATCCTACCTTGGGCCATAAAACAAATCTCAATGGAATCAAAGAACTAAAATCAACGTTCTCAGACCACGACGAAACCAAACTAGATATCAGTAAGAGAAAGGTAACAGGAAAATCATCAAACATTTGGAAACTAAACAATACACTTCTAAATAATCTTTGGGTCAAAGAAGGAACCTCAAAGGAGATTTAAAAAAACACTGACATATTGGGGGCCGGCCCAGCGGCGCAGTGGTTAAGTTCACGTACTCTGCTTCAGTGGCCCAGGGTTCACAGGTTCGGATCCCGGGTGCAGACCTAGCACTATTCATCAAGCCATGCTGTGGCAGCATCCCACATAAAATAGAGGAGGACGGGCACAGATGTTAGCTCAGTGACAGTCTTCCTCAAGCAAAAAGAGGAGGATTGGCAACAGACGTTAGCTCAGGGCCAATCCTCCACACACAAAAAAATAATAAATAATGACATCAAAATTTGTGGGACACATCTAAAGCAGTCCTGAGAGGGAATGTTACTGCACTAAAACACTTACATTAGAAAAAGAGGAAAGGTTTCCAATCAGTAAGCTCCCACCTCAAGAATCTAGAAAAAGAAGGACAAAATATACCCAAACCAAGAAGGAAATAAAGACAGGAGCAGAAACCAATTAAACTGAAAGAGAAAAACAGTAAAATCAATGAAACAAAGAACTGGCTCTTCGAAAAAATCAATAAAATTGATAAACTTCTTGCAAGACTGACCAAAAAAAAGAGAGGAGACACAAATTAAAATTAGGAAATACCACTATAGATCCTGTAGACATCAAAAGGACAAGGGAATATTATGAACAATTCTACAAACATTAATTTGACAACTTAGCTGAAAAGAACCAATTTCTCAAAAAAAACCCCCAGATAATCTGAATATAACCCTATGACTATTAAGAAAATTGAATATGTCAAAAGAGGCAGAGCAAAATGGCGGGGTGAGCTGACCCGGGATTCTCTCCCCTCCAAAATACAACAAAGGATTGGAAAAACTGAATTTCAGAGAATAAACATAATGCCAGCACGTGAGAGACCTACAATACCAAGAAGGCGGAGATCATAAACCCTACTTACAGCCTCGGAGGCACTGGAACGGTACGAGAGAACATCGCTCCCTCCCCTAGAATCTGCGATCTGCTGGGCGGGTCGGGAAGGAGCGGGGGAGGGGCCGCCCGACCCGGGATCACCCAGGACTCCTGCTGCTGGTTCAGTGGAAACCTGCTGACGGGGGGGAAAGCTTCCGTCCGTGGGGACACCATAAACCAAGGGCCTCGGGAGGCCAGAGAACAGAACTGATCTGAACCCAGACCGGCGCGTGAGAGTACAGCCCCTCCCTCCCGGCAAAGCCAGTGGGCGCAGCCATCTTGCCCCAAGGCAGAGAGCTCATAACACGCGGCTCTCGACCCCCATCTAGTGGCGACAGCCTGTAACTGCAACCGAATTCTACCACCATGCGAAAAAACCGCTCCTCTACCATCCAGCAATTTATAAAAGCCCCAGACCAGAAGGAAAACAATAAAAATATAGAATTAAGTCCTGAGGACTTGGAATTAGGTAAAGTAACTGATAATGAGTTCAGAGCAGCTATAATCAAAACATTCAATGAGGTAGAGAGAAAGATAGAGAAACAAGCCGAGTGCTGGAGTTACTTCACAAAAGAGATTGAAATCATAAAGGAGAATCAAACAGAATTACTAGACATGAAAAACACAATGGACTAGATAAAACAGAAGACGGATTCCCTGAACGCCCGTGTAGACACCACAGAAGAGCAAATTAACATAATTGAAGACAGACAGACTGAATGGCTCCAGAGGAAGAAAGAAAACTAAGAATTTAAAAAAATGAGGAAAATCTCCAAGAGATAATGGATTCAGTGAGGAGTAAGAACATAAGGATCATAGGAATTCCAGAGAATGTGGAAAAGGAAAATGGAGCAGAAAGTGTGCTTAACGAAATTATTCAAGAGAACTTCCCAAATCTAGGGATTGACAGAGAAATGTGTGTAGAGGAAAGTTTCAGATCTCCTAGATTTGTCAATGTAAAAAGACCTACTGCAAGGCACATAGTAGTAGAATTGGCAAAAAGGAAAGATAAGGAAAGAATACTCAGGGAAGTAAGAAAAAAAGAGAGAATAACCTATAAAGGAGCCCCTATCAGACTGTCAGCGGATTTCTCTACAGAAACCTTACAAGCTAGGAGAGAATGGAGTGACATATTCAAAGCTTTAAAAGATAAAAATCTTCAGCCAAGAATACTCTATCCAGCAAGAATTTCCTTCAGATATGAGGGAGAAATTAAATCTTTTCCAGACAAATAAAAGTTAAGGGAATTTGTAACTAAAAGCCCTCCATTACAAGAAATCCTCAAGAAGGCTCTCATACCTGAAAGAAAGAAAAAAGGGAGAAAGGGGACACAATCCACAGACTAGGTAGACCGATGGATAGAACCAGAACAGGATAGCAAATATTCAACTATAGCATTAAGGTAAAGGTAAGGAAACTACCAAAGCAAGGACGCTCTTAGCACTCTAACTACAAATTCATAAGACGAGTTGGCATAAAAATGAAAATTATTATTTAGGAGGGGAAGAGCAAAGGGTCTAAATCAGTATTGGTCAACTAAGTAAGAGACCACCGAAGAATAGACTATATTATACACGAGATTCGAAATACAAACTTCAAGGTAGACACTAAAATAAGGTACAGAACAGAGTCACAAATCATAAATAAGGAAAAATCTAAGAAACCCAGCATAAGAAATTGCAGTATTAAATGGGAAGTCTAAAGCACACAGGAAAACAAACGCAGGAAAACAAGATAATGAGCAATAGATTGACAGCATTAAGTCCACAGGCATCAATAATCACTCTCAATGTAAACGGATTGAACTCTCCAATAAAAAGACACAGAGTGGCAAAATGGATTAAAGAACAAGATCCAACAATTTGCTGCCTCCAGGAAACACACCTCAGCCCCAAGGACAAACACAGATTCAGGGTGAAGGGGTGAAGGACAATACTTCAAGCAAATAGCAAGGAAAAAAAGGCAGGTGTTGCAATTCTTATGTCAGACCAACTGGATTTCAAAATGAGACAGGTAAAGAGAGACACAGAGGGACAATATATAATGATCAAACAGACACTTCATGAAGAAGAAATAACGCTTATAAATATCTATGCACCGAACACAGGAGCACCAAGATTCATAAACAACTATTAACAGACCTAAAGGAAGATGTTAAAAACAACACAATAACAGTAGGGGACCTCAACACCCCACTCACATCAATGGACAGATCATCCAGACAGAAAATCAACAAGGAAATAGTGGAGCTAAATAAAAAACTAAAACAATTGGACTTAATAGACATATATAGATCACTTCATCCTCAGAGAGCTGAATACACATTCTTCTCAAGTGCACATGGAACATTCTGTAGGATAGACCATATGTTGGGAAACAAGGCAAGCCTCTACAAATTTAAAAAAATTGAAATAATAACAAGCATCTTCTCTGATCATAGTGCTATAAGGCTAGAAATTAATTACAAGAAAAAAGCTGAGAAAGGCACAAAGATGTGGAGACTAAACAACAGACTACTGAACAAGCAATGGATCATTGAAGAAATTAAAGAAGAAATAAAAAAATACCTGGAAACAAACGAAAATGATAGCATGCCATACCAACTCATATGGGATACAGCAAAAGCTGTATTACAAGGAAAATTCATCGCAATACAGGCACATCTTAACAAACAAGAAAAATCCCAAATAAGCAACCTTAAAGTACAGCTAACTGAACTAGAGAAAAAAGAACAAATGAAGCCCAAAGTCAGCAGAAGGAGAGAAATAATAAAAATCAGAGCAGAAATAAATACTATTGAAAGGAAAAAGGCAGTAGAAAGGATTGATGAGACAATGAGCTGGTTTTTTGAGAAGATAAATAAAATTGACAAAACACTAGCCAGACTTACAAAGAAAAAAAGGGAGAAAGCTCAAATAAACAAAATCAGAAATGAAAGAGGAGAAATAACAACAGACTCTGCAGAAATACAACAGATTATAAGCGAATACTACAAAAAACTGTATGCCAACAGAATGGATAACCTAGAGGAAACGGATAAATTCTTGGACTCCTACAATCTCCCAGAGCTCACTCAAGAAGAGGCAGAGAATTTGAACAGACCAATCACAAGGAAAGAGATTGAAACAGCCATCAAAAACATCCCAAAGAATAAAACCCCAGGAGCAGATGGCTTTCCTGGGGAATTCTACCAAACTTTCAGAGAGGATTTAATACCTATCCTTTTCAAGCTATTCCAAAAAATTAGGGAGGATGGAACACTTCCTAACACATTCTATGAGGCCAACATCACGCTGATACCAAAACCTGACAAGAACACCACGAAAAAAGAGAACTACAGGCTAATATCACTGATGAACATACATGCAAAAATTCTCAACAAAATCTTGGCAACCAGAATTCAGCAATTCATCAAAAGGATCATACATCATGATCACGTGGGATTCATACCAGGGACACAGGGATGGTTCAACATCCGCAAATTAATCAAGCTGATACACCACATCTACAAGCTGAGGAATAAAAACCACATGATCATCTCAATAGATGCAGAGAAGGCATTTGACAAGATCCAACAGCCATTTATGATAAAAACTCTGAACAAAATGGGCATAGAAGGAAACTACCTCAACATAATAAAGGCCATATATGACAAACCCACAGCCAACATCATTCTCAATGGGCAAAAACTGGGCGCCATCCCCCTGAGAACAGGAACAAGACAAGGATGCCCTCTATCACCACTCTTATTTAACATAGTACTGGAGGTCCTGGCCAAAGCAATCAGGCAAGAAAAAGGAATAAAAGGAATCCAAATAGGGAGGGAAGAAGTGAAACTCTCACTGTTTGCAGACGACATGATCTTATATATAGAAAACCCCAAAGAATCCATTGGAAAACTGTTAGAAGTAATCAACAACTACAGCAAAGTTGCAGGGTATAAAATCAATTTGCATAAATCAGTAGCATTTCTATACTCCAGTAATGAACCAACAGAAAAAGAACTCAAGAACACAATACCATTCACAATCGCAACAAAAAGAATAAAATACCTTGGGGTAAATTTAACTAAGGAAGTGAAAGACCTATACAATGAAAATTACAAGGCCTTTCTGAAAGAATTGGATGACGACATAAGGAGATGGAAAGACATTCCATGTACATGGATTGGAAGAATAAACATAGTTACAATGTCCCTTCTACCTAAAGCAATCTACAGATTCAACGCCATCCCAATCAGAATCCCAATGACATTCTTTACAGAATTAGAACAAAGAATCCTAAAATTCATATGGGGCAACAAAAGACCCCGAATTGCTAAAGCAATCCTGAGAAAAAAGAACAAGACGGGAGGCATCACAATCCCTGACTTCAAAACATACTACAAAGCTACAGCAATCAAAACAGCATGGTACTGGTACAAAAACAGGTGCACAGATCAAGGGAACAGAACTGAAAGCCCAGAAATAAAACCACACATCTATGGACAGCTTATCTTTGACAAAGGAGCTGAGGGCATACAATGGAGAAAAGAAAGTCTTTTCAACAAATGGTGCTGGGAAAACTGGAAAGCCACATGTAAAAGAATGAAAATCGACCATTCTTTTTCACCATTCACCAAAATAAACTCAAAATGGATCAAAGACCTAAAGGTGAGACCTGAAGCCATAAGGCTTCTGGAAGAAAACGTAGGCAGTACACTCTTTGACATCAGTATTAAAAGGATCTTTTCGGACACCATGCCTTCTCAGAGAAGGGAAACAATAGAAAGAATAAACAAATGGGACTTCATCAGACTAAAAAGCTTCTTCAAGGCAAATGAAAACAGGAGTGAAAGAAAGAAACAACCCACTAACTGGGAAAAAATATTTTCAAGTAATACATCTGACAAAGGCTTAATATCCACAATACATAAAGAACTCTCACAACTCAACAACAAAAAATTAACCCCATCAAAAAGTGGGCAGGAGACATGAACAGACATTTCTCCAAAGAAGATATCTGGATGGCCAATAGGCACATGAAAAGATGTTCATCATCGCTGATCATCAGGGAAATGCAAATCAAAACTACACTAACATATCACCTTACACCCATTAGAATGGCAAAAATAGCTAAAACAAATAGTAACAAATGTTGGAGAGGTTGTGGAGAAAAAGGAACCCTCATACACTGCTGGTGGAAATGCAAACAGGTGCAGCCACTATGGAAAACAGTATGGAGATTCCTCAAAAAATTAAAAATAGAACTACCATATGATCCAGCTATTCCACTACTGGGTATCTATCCAGAGAGCTTGAAGTCACCAATTCCAAAAGACCTATGCACCCCAATGTTTACTGCAGCATTATTTACAATCTCCAAGATGTGGAAGCAACCTAAGTGCCCATCTAACAGATAATTGGATAAAGAAGATGTGGTATATATATATACACACACACACACAATGGAATACTACTCAGCGGTAGAAAAGAACTCAATCGTCCCATTTGCAACAACATGGATGGACCTTGAGGGAATTATGTTAAGTGAAATAAGCCAGATAGAAAAGGACAATCTCTGTATGACTCCACTTATATGAGGAATTTAAACCTGTGGACAAAGAGAACAGATTAGTGGCTACCAGGGGAAAGGGGGGGTGGGGGTGGGCACAAAGGGTGAAGGGTTGCACCTACAACACGACTGACAGACAATAATATACAACTGAAATTTCACAAGATTGTAACCTATCATTAACTCAACAAAAAATTTTTTGAAAAAAAGAGAATGAAACATGCAGGAATAAATTTAATCAAAGAGATTCAAAACTCAAACAATGAAAACTACAAAACATTGCTTAAAGAAATTACACAAGACCTAAATAAACAGAATGACAACCCGTGTTCATGGACTGAAGGATTTAATATTGTTAAGAGAGCAATACTCCCCAAGTGACCTACAGATTCAATGTAATCCCTATCAAAATTGCAACAGCCATTACTGCAGAAGTAGAAAAGTCAATTCAAAAATTCATAGGGAAATGCAAGGGATCCCAAACAGCCAAACCAATCCTGAAAAAGAACGACAGAGTCGGAACACTCTCACTTCCCAGTTTCAAAACCTGCTACAAAGCTAAAGTAATTAAAACAGTGTGGTACTAGCATAAGGATAGACATAGAGACCAATGGAACAAAACAGAACAGCCCAGAAATAAACCCATACATCTAGGGTCAACTGATATTGGACAAGGATGCCAAGACCACTGAATGGAGAAAGAAGAGTCTCGTCAACAAGCGGTGCTAGGCGAATTGTATAGCCACGTGCAGAAGACTGAAGTTGGATCCCTATCTCACATCACGTACAAAAACTAACTCAAAATGGATTAAGACCTAAATATAAGAGAGCTAAAAGTATAAAATCCTTAGAAGAAAATAGAGATGAATCTTCATAACTTTGGATTTGGCAAAGATTTCTTGGATGGCATCAAATACAGATACAACGAAAGAAAAGATAGATAACTTGGACTTCATTAAAACTGAAAACTTCTGTGCATCAAAGAACACAACCGAGAGAGTGAAAAGACAACCCACAGAAAGGGAAAAAATACTCACAAATCATGTATCTAATAAGGGATTAATATCCAGAACTTATAAATGACTCCTACAACTAAACAAAACAGACCAAACACCCTAATTTAAAATTGGGCAAAAGACTTCAATAGACATTTCTTTAAAGAAGATACATAAACAGCCAATAAGCACGTGAAAAGATGCCATACATCAGTAATCATTAGTGAAATACAAATCAAAACCACAATGAGATAACACTTTACATCCATTAGGTTGGCTATTATCAGAAAAAGAAAATAAAAAGCACTGTTGGCAAGAATGTGAAGAAATTGGAATGCTTATACATTGCAGGGAATGTAAAATAGTACAGCTGCTGTAAAAAACAGTTTGTTGGTTCCTCAAGACATTAAAGATAGAATTCCACTTCTAGGTATACACCCAAAAGAACTGAAAGCAGGGACTCGAACAGACATTTGTACACCACTGTTTACAATAGCACTACACACTATACTCAAAAGACAGAAACAAACCAAATGTCCATCAACAGATGAATGGATAAACATGGTATATACATACAATTAATGGAATATTATTCAGCCTTACAAAGGAATTAAGTTCTGATACATGCTACAAAATGGATGAACTTTGAGGACATTATGCTAAGTTAAATAAGCCAAACACAAAAGGACAAATATTGCACGATTCCACTTATATAGAGGTATCTAGAAAAGTCAAATTCACAGAGACAGAAAATAGAATGGTAGTTACCAGAGGTTTGGGGGGAGAGGGGATTGGGGAGCCATTGTTTAATGGGTACAGAGTTTCAGTTTGGGATAATGAAAAAGTTCTGGAGATGGATGGAGGTGACGGCTGCACAACAATGTGAATTATTTAACGCCACTGAATTGTACGTTTAAAAATAGTTAAAATGGTACATTCTATGTTTTGTAAATTTTATTACAATTAAATAAACAAAGCCAAAGCCAAAGCCTTAAGGTTTTCTTGCAGGTCCTACAAGATGTGAGCCCGTTTCCTCTATGGCCTTCTCTCCTACTAAGACAGCACCTTACGAAATTGCAACATCCCACCTTAGAACATCTACTCTGATCAATAATAATATTGAACTCTTAAAATGTACATGACATTATCTTATTTAATATTCACTTCGAATTACTTCTTTACTTTTAATACCCATTTTCAGTAGAAGTAATCATCAAGATTCAAAGATTGAATGAGTTTCCAAGGCAAGCATGGAACTGAATTAAGATTTTAACCCATGTCTTTATTACCATTAAGCTATACTTCCCCTTATGCTATGAGAGAAAAGCTGGGTTCCCCATAATACACAGACATTCGCAAATATGTAAAAGAATCTCCAAAACTTTTATTTTAATAAATAGTACATAGTAAATTTTATTCAAAATTAGTACGAATTATTTCTCACTACTCGTCTCCAGTCCCTAATCACATTTTACAGCGTTTATAATCTCATACTAAAAATATCTTGGTTGAAATTGTTTTTTTATACTGAGTATTGCTTGGTCTTTTTAAACAGGTTCTAAATAAACTTGCTTAAATAAAAAAATAAAATAGACCACAATGAGATATCACTTCACACCCACTAGAATGGCCATATTTTTTTTTTAAAACAGCAGAAAAGCGTTGGCAAGGAGCTGGAGAAACTGAAACTTTCAAAGACAGCTGATGGGAATGTTAAGATGTGCCACTGTAGAAAACAGTTCGGCATTTCCTCAATAAGTTAAACACAGAATTACCATAAATTATGATTATGACTCAGCAATTCCACTCTTGGGTTTATATCCAAGAGATATGAACACATATGTCCAAACAAGAAAATGTACATAAACGTTCATAGTAGCACTATTCACCATAGCCAAAAGGGAGAAACAAACCAAATGCCCATCGACCGGTGAATGGATACACAAATTTAGGATATCCATACAATGGAGTATTACTCAGTCATAAAAACGAATGAAGTACTTGGGGTTGGCCCTGTGGCTGAGTGGTTAAGTTCACAGGCTCCGCTTCGGCGGCCCCGGGTTTCGCCGGTTCATACTCCTGGGTGCGGGGACACGGCACCACTCATCAAGCCACGCTGAGGCGGCGTCCCACACGCCACACCTAGAAGGACCCACAACTGAAAATACACAACTGTGTACTGGGGTGCTTTGGGAGAAAAAGGAAAAATACAATCTTTAAAAGAAAAAAAAAGCAGCACAAGAGAAAAACAGCCTCCAAACGCACTTGATTGCTAACAGGTGGCCTGCCAGGCACAGCTTCCCTTGCAATAAATCTTACTTCCCATCAACCCACGTTAACCAGCTCCCCATCCCTCGTGGAAGAAATAAATAGGCTCTAATTACTTTTGCTCGAAATTTGCCCAGAAAGTGGAGAAACATTTGAGGTCTGCCTTTCCACCCACTAAAGCCGGACTTCACAAAAAGCAACGCACACGAGTCCTCCAGGAGGAAAACCCTGCGTTAGTACCCCCCGCCTCGAGGTAGACCCAAGGATATCCTTCAGGATCGGCGCACAGAAAGAATAGAAATTCCAGGCAAGCCCTCCCACTCACCCCCAAAAGACGAACTGACCCCACGGGCTGCCGAAGAAAACATTCCGCAAGGCCGGCGTACTTCCAGTCTCCAGCAGCCGAAACGCCAGGAAGCCGTCCCAGGATCTCGCATCCTCCCGCCCGCTCGCCCGCCCCTCCCCCGCTTCCCACCCCCCACCCCCACTGCTGCCCCACGCAGTTTCCAAGCCCCAAGATTAGGAGGAATGACCGGGATACCAACACCCGCCTCCGGCTTGGGAGTCTCAATCCCACCAGCTCCGGAGAATCAACAGAGGAGGGCGGCTGAGCCGCGGCGGCGCAGGAGGCTGGAGGAAGCGCCCCCCACGCCACCCCCACCCCGGCCTGAGTCGAGCGCCGAAGCCTTCTCCCCGAAAGGGAAAAGGATGCCTCTCTCCGCCAAGCAACGCGCCAGCCTCAGCCCTCACGCCAGCGCTTCCCGACGCAGAGGGCGCGGAGGCCCGGCCGCCGGGACCCGGGAGACGGGCTTGTTTTACCTCAGGGGTTCAGCAGTCACGGTTTCGCTTCAACGCCTTGTCGGCTTCAGCGAGCGGAGGGCGCCGCTCTGCGCTCCCGGCGCCCGGTTACGACAGAAATGCACCGGCCTCGTCGTCGTCCCCGTAGCTGCTGCTGGATCCTCCCCACAGCTCGAAGGCCGCTGCCGCTGCCACCGCCGCAGGAGCCGCGGAAACAAAGCGCCGCCGCCGCCGCCGTTCTGTCGGGCCGAGGCTCAGGCAGGAGAAGCGGCGCGGCCTCCCTCTGCCGCGTCCCGTCGTCCACGGGCTCCCTCCGCCGCGGCGCAGGCGCTTATTGGCCGCGGAGACGCACCTTCGTTGGGGGCCTGTTGCTAAGGCGGTCTACGTCGTTTGATCCCGTCTACCTTGTCGTGGGGGGTCCAGGTCAGTCCCATTGACCTGAAAGTGCTAGTGACGTATTTTGACTTTATTCGGAAAGTGCTTTTTGACCCGTCTTCTGTTCTTGGACTTACTGACAAAATAATATTTTACTATAGAATAATACTATATATGAATACTATAATATTAGTATATCACTATACTAAGCCTTTATCTGGGTTATCTCATGTAATCCTTATGCCCTTTGAGGCAGATAAACGCTTGTTAGCTACATTTTCCAAATGAGGAAACCAAGACACAAAGTCCCACGGTCATGGAACTGAAATTCAGATCAGACACTGCACTCTTAATCACTACTCTGTATGGCCATATTGTATATTTTTTCTTATATTCCAGGTTATCGAGTTCTTTGCTTTCCTAGATTTTTATATATAATAGTCAGCATGCCACAATGCTTAAAAACATAAACCCGCGGCCGAGTGGTTAAGTTCCCGCGCTCCGCTGCAGGTGGCCCAGTGTTTCGTTGGTTGGAGTCCTGGGCACGGACATGGCATGCTCATCAAACCACGCTGAGGTGGTGTCCCACATGCCACAACTGGAAGGACCCACAACGAAGAATATAATACAAATATGTACCAGGGTCTTTGGGGAGAAAAAGGAAAAAGAAAATCTTTAAAAAAAAAAAAAAGCAAACATATACACAGACATACCTCGTGTTATTGCGCTTCACTTTATTGCTCTTCTCAAATATTGCACTTTTTACATATTGAAAGTTTGTGGCCTTGAGCAAGTCTGTTGGTGCCATTTTTCCAACAGCATTTGCTTACTTCATGTCTGTGCACCACATTTTGGAAATTCCCGCAAAATTTCAAATGTTTTCATTATTACTATATTTGTTATCATGATCTGTGATCAGTGGTCTTTGAGATTACTGCTATAATTGTTTTAGGGCACCACGAACCTCACCTACATAAGACAGCAAACTGAATAGATGTGTGTTCGGACAGCAATTTCCCTTCTCTCTCCCGCTCCTCAGGCCTCCCTATTCCCTGAGACACAATATTAAAATTAGGCCAATTAATAACCCTACAATGGCCTATGGGTGTTCCAAGTGAAAGGAAGAGTCGCATGTCTCTCACTTTAAATCAAAACCTAGAAATGATTAAGCTTAGTGAGGAAGACATATCAAAAGCCAAGACAGGCTGAAAGCTAGGCCTCTTATGCCAAACAATTAGCCAAGCTGTGAATGCAAATGAAAAGTTCTTGAAGGAAATTAAAAGTGCTACTTCAGCAAACACGCAAATAAAAAAGCAAAAGAGCCTTACTGCTGAGATGGAGAAAGTTTTAGTAGTCTGGATAGAAGATCAAACCAGCCACAACATCCCCTTAACCCAAAGCCTAATGCGGAGCAAGGTCCTAACTCTTCAATCCTCCGAAGGCTGAGAGAAGTGAGAAAGCTGCAGAAGAAAAGTTTGAAGCTAGCAGAGGTTGGTCCATGAGTTTCAAGGAAAGAAACCATCTCCATACCATGAAAGTGCAAGGTGAAGCAGCAAGTGCTGACGTGGAAGCTGCAGCAAGTTCTCCAGAAGATCTAACCAGGATAAAGATGATGGTGGCCACACTAAACAACAGATATTCAATGTAGACAAAACAGCCTTATATTAGAAGAAGATGCCATCTAGGACTTTCATAACTGGCGAGGAAAAGTCAATGCCTTGCTTCAAAGCTTCAAAGGACAGGCTGACTCTCTCGTTAGGGGCTAATGAACCTGGTAACTTCAAGTTAAAGCCAATGTGCATTTACCATTCTGAAAATCCTAGGACCCTTAAGAATTATGCTAAAGGTACTCTGTCTAAGCTCTATAAATCAAACAACAAAGCCTGGATGACAGCACATCTATTTACAACATGGTTGAGTCAATATTTAAGCCCACCATTGAGACCTACTGCTCAGAAAAAAAGATTCCTTTCAAAATATTACTGCTTATTGACAATGCACCTGGTCACCCAAGAGCTCTGATGGAGATTGCAACGAGATTAATATTGTGTTCGTGGCTCCTCACACAACATCCATTCTGCAGCCCATGGACCAAGGACTAACTTCAACTTTCAAGTCTTATTATTGAAGAAATACATTTTGTAATGCTATAGCTGCCATAGTTAGTGACTCCACTGATGGACCAGGGCAAAGTAAATTGCAAACCTTCTGGAAAGGATTCACCATTCCAGATGCCACTAAGAATATCTGTGATTCATGGGAACAGGTCAAAATAGCAACATTAACAGGAGTTTAGAAGAAGTTGATTCCAAACCTCATGGGTGTGAACTTTGAGGGGTTCAAGACTTCAGCGGAGGAAGTAACGGCAGATGTGGTGGAAACAGCAAGAGAACTAGAATTGGAAGTGGAACGTGAGGATGTGACTATATTGCTCCAATCGCATGATAAAACTTTCACAGATGAGGAGTTGCTTCTTATGGATGAGCAAAGAAGGTGGTTTTTTGAGATGGAATCTACTCCTGGAGAAGATGCTGTGAAGATTATTGAAATGACAACAAAGAATTTAGGATATTACATAAACTTAGTCGATAAAGCAGTAGCAGGGTTTGAGAGGATTGATTCCAATTTCGAAAGAAGTTCTGTGGGTAAAATGCTATCAAACAGCATCACATGCTGCAGAGAAATCATTCATGAAAGAAAGAATCAATCAATGTGGCAAACTTCACTGTTGTCTTATTTTAAGAAGTTGCCACAGCCACCCCAACCTTCAGCAATAACCACCCTGATCAGTCAGCAGCCAGCAGCATTGAGGCAAGACCCTCCACCAGCAAAAAGATTATGACTTACAGAAGGCTCAGATGATGGTTAGCATTTTTTAGCGATAAAGTATTTTTAATTAAGGCATGTATATATTTTCAGACATAATGCCACTTAATATTAATAGACTTAATAGACTATAGCATAGTGTCAACATAACTTTTATATGTCCTGGGAAACCAAAAAGTTCCTGTGACTCGCTTTATTGTGCTATTTGCTTTATTGTGGTGGTCTGGAACCAAACCCACAATATCCCCAATGTATGCCTCTGTGCGTGTGTGTGTGTGTGTGTGTGTGTGTGTGTAACATAAGACCAACTTGAGATCTGCATACAATTCTTTCAATATTGAATAAATCCAAAACTGCCACTTGGAATACACATACACATCGACCTTGTCCCCAGTCTGATGTGATCTTTAGCTCACAGACCAACCAATCTACGTCTATTTTCTCCTCATTACAGAGGTTTGGCTGGATGAGCTCTAAAAGCCTCTCCAACTTTCATGTTCTATAATTTAATTGTCGATTGGTAATCTCTGCAAGTCACAAATCAGTTCTCTAAAATCGAATGGCTTCAAATTTTATTTCCAATTTTATTCCGCCATACATGTTTTAATCCATTCCATTTACTTTTCTTGAAATTTGCAAGACCTCCTGTTGTGTTTAGGTGACAGGGTTGCTGCTTTCTACTGGAATAGCAAGTGATGAGCCTTTCTTGAATGGAACACTTTGATAATCTGATAGACTCAGGCAACTTTTTAATCAAGAGAAGCTTTTACACATTTCAGGTCCTCTGTCAAGTATTCAAGTACCATTGCCAAATATACAAACTAGACTTCTGTATCTGGTATACTGATTTTATTCTTGTCTTCCATACATTAAATGTCACTTAAACATACAATTTGCAGAAGTTATATTTTCCTCCTTGGGAAATGCAATAAATTTGACAGGAGAGCCACTCCATTACATGACAGCCACTCCATTACATGACTTTTAAACTAGTTCTTGCTGACAAGACTCCTTAACACTAAACAGCATTAAACAACAAATTCCACAAATAGAGAAACATCTTAATAACAAATTGATAATCACAGAATTTTTAAAATTTGTGAATCATAAGAAAGACAAGTCCAATAAAGGATGACTAACAAAGTTTGACTGATAGATTATTGTACATACATCACTTTTAGTAGATGATTCTCAATGAGTTTCCTTCAGCTATATTTTAGAAAAAGTTCACTGGCCCATATCGCTTTCATATTTTTCATCAAATTGCCACAGAAATCAACATAAAACCCTTTCTTGGACTCTTGACCATAAATGTGTAATTTGTGAATCTGCTTTGGAAGAAAGACAAAGTAAATTACCCTTAAAAGAGCAAATTGGAGGAGAAAATAGATGCTCTCACAATTTGTAATAAATACCATCACAAACTGTGACTATTTTATGTCAAAATCATAACGCTTTGGCAATATCTATGAAATTTTTAAATGTGTATATCCTTTAATCCAGAAATTTAACTTCTAGGAATTTATCCAACAGATATATGTGAAAAATGAGATGTTCACAAGACTATTCACTGCAGCATTGTTTGTAACATCAAAGCTTTGTAAATAACATAGATATTCCTCAATAGGAGACCGGTTAAGTGAATTGTGCTATGCATACAACAGAATACCACATAGCACCTTAATACAAAAATTTTTCGAAAATCATTTGCATTTCCATGCACTAACAATGATCAATCCAAAAAAAATTTTTAAACAAATCTCATTTACTATAGCAACAGCAAGGATACTAAGGAATAAACTGAACCAAGGAGGCAAAAGATTTGTACACTGAAAGCTAGAAACTATTCCTAAAAGAAAATACAAATGAATGGAAAGACGCGCTGTGCTCACGGACTGGAAGACTTAGTGTTGTTAAATGGCCCCACCAGCCAAAGGGACCTACAAATCCAATGAAATCCCTATCAAAGGCCCAACATCATTATTTGCAGAAATAGAAAAAAAATCCTAAAATTCACATGGAAGCTCAAGGGACCCTGAATAGCCAATACAATCTTACAAAGGAAGAGCAAAGGTGAAGACCACACATTTCTTGGTTTCAAAAAATACTACAAAGCAACAGTAATCAAGATGATGTGGCATTGGCATGAAGACAGATATATAAACCAATGGAACAGAAAAGAAAGCCCAGAAATAAACCTTTGCATACATGGCCAAATAATTTTCAACAAGGATGCCAAAACTACACAATGGGGAAAAGACAGTCTGTTCAACAAATGGTGTGAGGAAAATTGGATATCCACTTGCAAATAGTGAAGTTGGACCCTCAACTTACACCATATACAAAAATTACCTCAAAATGGATTAAAGACCTAAACCTATAAAATTCCTAAAAGAAAACATAGGGGAAGATGCAGGACGTTAGATTTGACAATGGTTTCTTGGATATGACACCAAAAGCACAGGCAACAAAAGTAAAATAGACAAATGAGACTACAGTCGTGTGCCACATAACAACGTTTCAGTTAACAACGGACCACATGTACAACAGTGGTCCCATAAGATTAATACCATACAGCCTAGGTGTGTAGTAGGCTATACCATCTAGGTTTGTGTAAGTATGCTCGATGATCTTTGCACAACTCGGAAACCACCACATGATGCAGTTCTCAGACTTCCCCATCTTTAAGCAATGCATGACTGTATATCAAGCTTAAAAACTTCTGCACATCAAAGGAAACTATCAACAGAATGAAAAGACAACCTATTGGGGCCGGCCCCCTGGCTGAGTGGTTAAGTTTGTGCGCTCTACTTCCATAGCCCAGGGTTCCGCCAGTTCGGATCCTGGGCACAGACATGGCATCGCTCATCAGGCCATGCTGAGGTAGCATCCCACACAGCACAACGAGAGGCACTCACAACTAGACTATGCAACTATGTAGTGGGGGTCTTTGGGAAGAAAAAAAAAAGAAGATTGGCAACAGTTGTTAGCTCAGTTGCCAATCTTTAAAAAAAAAAGACAACCTATGGAATAGGAGAAAATACTTGCAAATCATATAGTGATAAGGGGTTAATATCCAGAATATATAAGGCACTTGTACAATTTAACACCAAAAAGCAAATAACTCCATTAAAAAAATTGGTAAAGGACTTGAATAGACAATTCCCCAAAGAAGATATACAAATGGCCAACAAACATGAAAAGATGCTCAGCATCACAAATCATAAGAGAAATTCAAATCAAAACAACGAGATATTACCTCATGCCTGTTGGAATGGCTATGATAAAAAGACAGGAATAAATGCTGGTGAGGATGTGGTGAAAGGGAACACTTATGCACTGTTGGTGGGGATGTAAAATGGTGTGGCTGCTGTGGAAAACAGTATGGAGGTTCCTCAAAAAGTTAAAAATAGGATTACCATATGGTCTAACATTTCCACTTCTGGATGCATACCTAAAACAAAAGAAAGCAGGGTCTCAGAGAGATATTTGATACTGATGTTTAATGGTAGCATTATTCACAATAGCCAAAGGGGGAAACAATCCAAATGTCCTTTTACAGATGAGTGAATAAAGAAAATGTGATATACCTCAACAAAATATTGGCAACCCCAATACAGCAATACATCAGAAAGATTATACACCATGATCAAGTGAGATTTACACCAGGGATGCACAGATGGTTCAACATCCACCAATCAATCAATGTGATACACCACATCAACAAGTTGAGGAATAAAAATCATATGATCTCAATAGATGCAGAGGAAACATTTGACAAGATCCAACATCGATTTATGATAAAAACTCTCAACAAAATGGGTATAGAAGAAAAGTATCTCAAGATAATTAAGGCCATATATGACAAACCCACAGCCAACATCATACTTAATGGTGAAAAACTGAAAGCCATCCCTCTGAGAACAGGCACAAGACAAGGGTGCTCACTCTCACCACTCCTATACTACTGGAGGTTTTGGCCAGTGCAATTAGGCAAGAAAAAGAAAGAAGAGGTCCAAAGTGGAAAAGAAGTAGAACTCTCACTGTTTGCAGATGACGTGATTCTATATATATAAAACTCTAAAGAATCTACCAGAAAACTATTAGAAATAATCAACAACTACAGAAAAGTTGCAGGATGGAATGTCAGCTTAGAAAAATCAGTTGCATTTCTATACTCCAATAACTAACAGAGTGAGGTCAAGAATATGATCCCATTTACAATCACAACAAAAAGAATAAAATATCTAGGAATAAATTTAACCAAGGACGTGAAAGACCTCTACACTTATAAGTATAAGCCATTATTGAAAGAAGTCAAAGAAGACATAAAGAAAGGGAAAGATATTCCATGCTCATGGATTGGAACAGTAAACATAGTTAAAAGGTCCATATTACCTAAAGCAATCTACAGATTCAATGCAATCCCAATCAGAATCCCAAAGACATTCTTCATGGAAATAAAATAAAGAATCCTAAAACTCATATGGAACAACAAAAGACCCCGAATAGCAAAAGGAATCCTGAGAAAAAAGAACGAAGCTGGAGGCATCACAATCCCTGACTTTGAAATATACTACAAAGCTATAGTAATCAAAAACCACGGTACTGGCACAAAAACAGACACACGGATCAATGGGACAGACTGAAAGCACAGAAAGGAAACCACACTCTATGGACAGGTAATCTTTGACAAAGGAGCCAAGCACATACAATAGAGAAAGGAAAGTCCCCTCAATAAATGGTGTTAGGAAAACTAGACAGCCACATGCAAAAGAATGAAAATAGACCATTATCTTACACCATACATAAAAATTAACTCAAAATGGATTAAAGACTTGAATTAAAGACCTGAAACCATAAAACTTATAGAAGAAAATATAGGTAGTACACTCTTTGACATCGGTCTTAGCAGCATCTTTTTCAATACCATGTCTCCTCAGGCAAGGGAAACAAAAGAAAAATAAACAAACGAGTCTACATCAGACTAAAAAGCTTCTGCAAGGCAAAGGGAACCATGAACAAAATGAAAAGACAACCCACCAACTGGGAGAAAATATTTACTAATTTTATATGTGACAAGGGATTAATTTCCAAAATATATAAAGACCTCATACAACTCAACAACAATAAAACAAACAACCTAATCAAAAAGTGGGCAGAAGATGTGAACAGACATTTTTCCAAAGAAGATATACTGATAGCTAACAGGCACATGAAAAGATGTTCAGCATCACTAATTTTTAGGAAAATGCAAATCAAAACTACAAAGAGAGATCACCTTACACCTGTCAGAATGGCTATAATCACCAAGACAAAAAAGAACAAATGTTGGAGAGGGTGTGGAGAAAAGGGAACCCTCATACACTGCTGGTGGGAATGCAAAGTGTTGCAGCCACTATGGAAAATAGTAGAGATTTCTAAAAAAATTAATAGAAATATCATAAAATACAGCTATCCTACTACTTGGTCTTTGTCCAAAGAACATGAAATCAACAATTCAAAGAGATTGTGCGCCCCTATGTTCATGGCAGCAATATTCACAATAGCCAAGAGGTGGAAGCAACCCAAGTGCCCATCAACTGATGCATGGATAAAGAAGATGTGGTTTATATATACAATGGGATACCCTAAATACAGCTCTAAAGAAAGACAAATCATTCCGTTTGCAACAACATGGATGGACCTTGAGGGTATTATGTTAAGCGAAATAAGCGAGACAGAGAAAGACAAACACTATATTATTTCTCTCATATGTGGAAGATAACAAACACACAGATAAAGAGAACAGATTAGTAGTTACCAGAGTGGAAGGGGTTGGGAGGGTGGTCAAAAGGGGTAAAGGGGCACATATATATGGTGACTGATAAAATTTAGACTCTTGTTGGTGAGCACGATGCAGTCTATTAAAAAACTGAAATAAATAATAATAATGTACACCTGAAATTACTCAATGTTATAAACCAATATGACCTCAATAAAATAATTGGAAAAAAAAGAGTGTACTGTTTAATTTATACATATTTATAAGTTTTCCGAATTTCCATCTGTTATTGATTTCTGGTTTTGTTCCATTGTAGTCAGAGAAGATACTTTGTGGATTCCAATCTTTTTAAATTTATTGACTCCTGCCTGTGGCCTTATATATGGTCTAACCTGGCAAATGCTCCATGTGCACAAGACAAAAATGTGAATTTTGCTCTTGTTGCGTGAAGTGTTCTATACAAGTGACTCTAGTTGGTTTATGGTATTGCTCAGGCCCTCTGTTTCCTTGATGATCTTCTTTCTGGCTGTTCTATTCATTATTGAAAGTAGAGTAGTGAATTCTTCAGCTATTATTATAGAACTGTCTATTTCCCCCTTCACCTTCAATTCTATGAATATTTGCTTCATATATGTTGGGGCATCATGGTTAGGTGCATATATGTTTATAATTATTATATTCTCTTGATGAATTGACCCTTTTATCAATACATAATGTCCTTTTTCGTCTCTTGTAACAATTTTGACCTAAAGTCTATTTTGTCTGATAGTAATACAGTTTCCCTAGCTGTCTTTGGTTGCTACTTGCATGGAATATCTTTTTCTATTCTTTCATTTTTGACCTATTTGATTCTTTGCACCTAAAGGGAGTCTCTTGTAGACAGCCCTCAGTTGTATTGTAGACGTTTTTAAATCCATTTTGCCACTCTATGTCTTTTTTCTTTCTCTTTAAAGATTTTATTTTTCCTTTTTCTTCCCAAAGCCCCCCCGGTACATAGTTGTGTATTTTTAGTTGTGGGTCCTTCTAGTTGTGGCATGTGGGACGCTGTCTCAGCATGGCCTGATAAGCAGTGCCATGTCCGTGCCCAGGATTCGAACCAGTGAAACCTGAGCCTGCTGAAGTGGAGTGCACAAACTTAACCACTTGGCCACGGGGCCAGCCCCCATTCTCTGCCTTCTAATTGGAGAGTTTAACTCATTTACATTTAAGTAATTAGTGATTATGAAGGACTTATTTCTTCTATTTTGCTATTTGTTTTCTATACGTCATATATAATTTGTTCTTCATTTCCTCCATTACTGCTCACTTTTGTGTTTAATTGATTTTTTGGAGTGTATCATTTTGATTCTCTTCTCACTTCCTTTTCTGTGTATTTTTACATTATTTTCATAGTGGGCTTCCTAGAACTACAATAAACATCTTAAACATAACAATCTACTGTGAATTAATGCTAACTTAACTTCAATAGGATATAAAAACTTTGATCCTATATGACTCCATCCTTTCCCTTTTATCTTATTATCATCAAACTTACATCTTTATACATTGTATGCTCATTAACATAGATTTATAATTATTTCATGCATATTCTTTTAAATCTTATAGGAATATAAAGAGGAGTCACAAACCAGAAATGCAATAATACTGGCTTTTATATTTACCTATGTGGTTACATTTACTAGTGTTCTTTATTTCTTCTTAGGGTTCTGAGATACCACCTAGTATACTTTAATTTCAGCGTAAAAGAAGGCCTTGCTTTGGCATTTCTTGTTGGGAAGATCTACTGAAAACAAACTCTCAGCTTTTGCTTATCTGAGAATGTCTTAACTTTTCCTTCATTTTTGAAGGATTGTTATGTCAGATCTAGAATTCTTGGTTGACATTTTTTTTTCTTCCAGCACTTTAAATACATCATCCCACTGCTTTCTGACCTTCTTGGTTTCTAATGAGAAATCGGCTCTTAATCTTACTGAGGATCTCTGTACATGACAAATCACTTCTCTCTCGGTCCTTTCAAGATTCTCTGTCTGTCTTGGTATGGAGCTCTTTGTGTTTATTTTACTTGGAGTTTGACAAGCTTCTTAGACATTTAGACTGATGTCTTCCACTAAATTTGGGAAGTTTTCGGCCATTATTTCATGATGTGTTCTTTCTGCCTTTTTGCTCTCTCCTCTCCTGCTGGGATTCTCATTATGTGTGTATTGGTGTGCTTGATGGTGTCCCACAGTTCTCTTAGTTTCTGTTTTCTTCATTGTTTTTTCTTTCAGGTTTTCCAACTGGATAATTGTAATTGACTTATCTTCATGTTCACTATTTTTCTTCTACTTGCTCAAATATGTTTTGGAAGCCCTTTAGTAATTTTTTTTCCCTTACTGTATCTTTCAGCTCAACAATTTCTATTTAGTTCTTTTTTATGATAGCTATCTCTTTGGATTTTTCCCCAAGAATAATGTTTTATTTTTTCCAGCTTTATTAAGATATAATTGACATAAGACATTGTGTAAGTTAAAGGTGTACAACATGATGATTTGATATACACATATTGTGAAATGTTACCACAATAAGCTTAGTTAATACATTCTTTACCTCACATAATTATCATTTTGTTGTTGTTATTGTTATGGTATAGCTCTTTATTGATATTCTCTGTTTGGTGAGATTATTCATCTAGTTTCCTTTAGTTCTTTGGCCATTGTTTCCTTTAGCTCTTGGAACATATTTTAAATAGGCGATGTAAAGTCTTTTTCTAGTAAGTCCAATGTCTGGGCTTCCTGAGGTATAGTTTCTCTTCATTTCTTTTTTCCCCGTGAATGGCCATATTTTCTTATTTCCTTATGTCCCTCCTAATTTTTGTTGAAAACATTTTCAATATCAGAATGTGTTAACTCTGAAAATCAAATTCTCCTCCTTTCCCAAGGTTTGTTCTTGCTGCATGTTGTAGGTTGTAGTTTTTGCTTAGTGAATTTTCTAAACTGTCTTTATAAAGACTGTATTCTTTTTCATGTCTCAACACTGAAGTTTCTGTTTCACTAGCTTAGTGGTCATCTAATGATTTGAGAGTGATTTCCTTTAACACCTGGAGGCAAAAAAAGAAAATACTTTCTTGATCTTTGCAGCTTGCTTTGTGTTGGTACACTCCTTCAGCACTTAGCCAGTCTGTATACTACTCTGCCTTAGCCTTCACTTCCTGCTGCTATGAAGCATAATGACAGCCAGAGGTGAAAGCTTAGAGAACTCATATCTTTTCTGAGCATGCATCCTGTTCTGGGTATATCAAGCCTTTGTTTCCCAAAGTAAATCTCTTCTCAGCTCTTCCTTCCAG
Source organism: Equus asinus (assembly GCF_041296235.1). Taxonomy (NCBI): domain Eukaryota; kingdom Metazoa; phylum Chordata; class Mammalia; order Perissodactyla; family Equidae; genus Equus; species Equus asinus. The sequence continues at coordinate 10,854,270 of NC_091811.1, read as the reverse complement.
ACTTCTGGCATATCCATTGTTTGCCACAACTGCAATGTTGTACCCCAAGCAGCAGTAGCTTGTTCGTTTGTCTTTCCTTATTTTTGAGGAACACCCCATGCATAGCTGCTTTTCTACCCTGAGAGATTTCTGAGTCAGGTGAAACTAACACAAGCTCCTTACAGCATTCCTTCATGGAACCTACAGACAGGTCAAAACAAACACAATTTGTTGGGAACAAGGTCTGCTCTGCTCTCTCTGTGACCAGTTACCCATGCTGGGAATACAGACTGCTGTCTTCAAGACTCTGCCAGACCAAAGTCGGGGGATGGGGCAAGGCTGAAACACCACAGAGCTCTCCTACCACGCTTAAGTTGCCTTTTTCTTCATTCAGCATTCACTTAGTTGCTTTAAACCTTTGACTATTTTCCAGACTTCCAACAAAGTTGATTCTGACAGTTTCTGCTCACTTTTTTCAGTGTTTCTGTGGAGGGATGCACCCTCTGGGCTGTTTACTCTGCCATTTTTTTGTCTTGGCTATTTTGGGCCCTTCACATCGCCATATAAATTTTAAAATAAGCATTTCAATCTTCAAACACAAAAATCTGCTGGAATTTTTATTGGAATTGATATGAAAATTGAGAACTTTATAATATTGAATTTTAAAATCTATGAACAGGATACATCCTTTATTTTAGGTGTTCTCTAATTTTTCTCAACAACGGTCTGTAGTTTTCAGTATATGTCTTGCACATCTTTTATTACATTTATTCATAATACTATCTTAATCTGAATTAACATTTGACAGAACTATCTAGCTAGTCACTATCAGGGAATTTCATCTTCCTTTCTCCTGGTAAGCTTTTGGGACTTGAATTTAATATGTATGATACCATAGCAAAATGGCAATACTGGTACTTTAGTATTTATTTTGCATATTAGAAAAACATTGGTATTTTATACAAATGTGAGATAAAATGGTCACATACATCCACATGCTGTCCTCACATGTTGTTACCAGAAAAAGGGCCAGGAATCAGGATTAGAGATTATTTGTACTTCTGGCTTGAGTTTTTCCAAATGGAATGATTAGGGAAGAAAATTTTGATAAAAAGAGGTGAGGAGAGGTCAGCTTTGCGAGAATGAATTTGATCTTCACGAAAAAAAGGGAGGAAAAAGGAAGAAACCTAGCAACAAAAGAAGAGAAGTAGTTGGCTTTTCAGGGGTCCTTGAATTGGTCCTGGAAACCTGCCTCTTTTTTTCCCTTTTCTCCTCAAACTTCCTTACTAGTCTCTCTGTTTCCCTAAGGTTTCTCTACCTTAATTCTAAGAAGATTCCATGGGAGATCTTTGGAATTAGATGGAGGCCCAAATTGGTTCTAATGAAATTGCAGATAACTAATAAGAAAACATGTTCAGAGTTACTAATAACTTGGAAATTGGTAATTAAAACAAGATACCTTGGACGAATTTCAAAACTGGAAGAGGGTAAGAGTGGTAAGAATGTTTTTAAAGTAGTGCGTTCTTGTTCATTTAGAAATTTTCAAGTACCATGTAACTCTTTGGGTGTGACTCAGGAGATAAATGACTGACAAGATTTTCTTCAAGTACTGTAATAATACTATACTGATAAGAATATTTTGCTGTTTCAGGACTTTAAAAATCTACCTTGTGACCTAATCATCCTTTAAAATTTCAATTCCTGTCACAGAAGCCTCTCCCCCCCTTTCCCTCCCACCCCAATCCCCCCAAGTGATCACACCCTTCTCTGCACCCACGCTGTAACACATACTTTTCCACTAGCACATAGGATTGCACTTGTTTACATGTTTGTTTCCACCACAAAACAGCACGCTACTCAGGGGTAAACATCTTTTTTCTTTCTTCAATCAGTGAAAATTTATTGGGCATGTACTTACTTATACGCACGCATTTTAGAAAGTGAGCCAAAGACGAGTAAGAGAATACCCCTGTTCCAAAGGAGCTTACAGTTTAGGAGAGAAACAGGGCAGTTATACAATAAAATAATACAGATCAGCATGCACCAAAGAAGAGAGGAAGGGTATATAACCTACACTGGGAGGTCAGGAAAGCTTCCCAGAAATTATAATGTTTGAGCTGTATTTGGAGGGGGAGAAAACATTTCACTTATTTTATATGAAGATCATAAAAAGAACTTCAGACCCAAAGTTGTCTAGCTGCAGCTGGTGGCCCCAGAGCCACGGCCAAGCATTATAAACTGGAAGGTTCAGATCAAATGGATTATTTCTGAGTCTGGATATTGGGTAGCTAACACATCTTAAGAGTTTTTTTCCCAGCTGGAAGTCATCATTTACAAAGCACTCTCGTGGACCAGCCTGGTGGCATAGTGGTTAAGTTCGCATGCTTTGCTTTGGCAGCCTGGGGTTCGTAGGTTTGGATCCTGGGCGTGGACCTAGCACCGCTCATCAGGCCACGCTATGGCAGCATCCCACATGAAATAGAGGAAGACTGGCACGGATTTTAGCTTAGTGACAATCTTCCTCAAGCAAAAAGAGAAAGATTGGCAACAGATGTTAGCTCAGGGCCAATCTTCCTCAAGCAAACAGAGGAAGATTGGCAACAGACTAGCTCAGGGCCAATCTTTGCTGCCTGTGCCCTCCCCCTCCCCGACACACACAAAAGGATACAAAGCACTCACTGGAATGTACTAATCAGGGGCCAGCCCCAGGCTGAGTAGGTTAAAGTTCTGTGTGCTCTGCTTCAGCTGCCTGGGGGGTTCGCAGGTTCGGATCCCAGGTGCAGGCCTATCCCACTCGTCAGTCATGCTGTGTAGGCATCCCATGTACAAAGTAGGGGAAGATTAGCACAGATACTAGCTCGGGGTTAATCTTCCTCACGCAAAGAAAAAAAAAGGGGGGGGGGGGGACTGGCCAGGGATGTTAGCTCGGGGTGAATCTTCCTCACAAAGAAAACAAAAAAAAAAACAGAAATATACTAGTCATCACTGATTCTGCAGGCAGGGTTTATTTGAATGCCCCTAAATTGTCACCCAGAAGAGCCTGAAGATCATGCTTCAACATTTCCACCACGAGTCCTACTCTATCCAGCTATACTCACATTTTCAGGACAATGACCAAATACAAAGTGGTGTCGGCGAGGATACGTCAACACGGAGTCGGGGCCGAGGCATTAGTGTCTGTTGTAATTTTGAACTGTGGTACAATATACAGAAATTGACCATCTTTGCCATTTGTAAATGTACAGTTCAGCAGCGTTAAGTACATCACACTATTGTGCGACCTCCAGAATTCTTTTCATCTTGCAAAATTGAAACTCTATATCCATTAAAAAATAACTCCCTATTCTCGCTTCTCCCAGCCCCTGGCAACCACCATTGTGTCTGTCTCTATGAATTTGACTACTGTAGGCGCCTCCTATAAGTGCAATCATACAGTATTTGTCGTCTTTTGTGACTGGCTTACTTCATTCAGCATAACGTCCTCAGGGTTTATCCATGTGATAGTCTGTGTCAGAATTTCCTTCATTTTAAAGTGGAGTAATATTCCCTTACATGTATATACCACGTTTTCTTTCTCCATTCACCTGTCGATGAACACTTGGGTTGCTTTTACTTTTTGGCTATTGTGAATAATGCTGTTATGAACGTAGGTGTACAAATACCTCTTTGAGATTCTGCTAATTCTTTTGGACATGTACCCAGAAGAGGAATTGCTGGCTCATATGGTAATTCTACTTTTAATTTTTTGAGGAATTGCCATACTATTTTCCATAGCAGCTGCACCATTTTATATTCCCACGACGCAGCAGTGCACGAGGGTTCCAATTTCTTTCTATCCTTGCCAACATTCAGTTTGTTCTTTTGATTGTAGCCATCCTAATGGGTGTGAGGTGGTATGCCATTGTGATTTTGATTTGTATTTATCTTATGATTGACAGTCTTCAGTATTTTTTCCCCTAATTACACCCAGGGAAAGTTGAGAGTGAAAGGAAGTACAAAGAGTTCTGAAGAGTAATCTCTAGGCTACTGCTGCTGTCTCCCCACCCAAATTCTACTTTCACGTATTAAAAGGAGTCAATCAAAACTCCTCCTTACTGCTAAAACCTGCATCAGCCCCTCCGGGCAAATGTCTCTAATTAGGATCCTTCTCCCAACAATTCAGATGTCAGGAAGCAACCAAGGTCGATTAACTGCGGTTTTCCTGTCTCCAGGGAGTAATTTGAATCTCCAAGTGAACCTAATCCATAGGGAATATGCAGCAAAATGGGAAACCTGAAGGCATTTCTGTGGAATAACCTTCAGTAAATTGCTTCATCTCTTTAGGGCCAGTTTTCTTTAGCAGTCAAAATGAAGGGGCTGATTAAATGGCATCGAAGGTCCCTTGGGCTTTGACTTTCTATAATATTAGTATACTGTTACCATTGTTGATCTCATCCTTGTTCATAATTCGGCAGAACCCATTTAAATCAACATCTGATATTAACATATTGGTTCCAAGTGTATCCTTTCTAAAAAATATTTCAATGCATATTATTATACAATTAGCAGCTACAATGGCCCCCATAAGCATTTCACAGCTTCTTCAGAAAACTGACCACAAAACATCCTGCATTTCAGCTGATTTAACACCAAACCTGAATATCACAAATGATCTCTATTCAAAATGTAAATCCATATTTAATATTTTGCATCACAGAACAGTAGTGCTGGAAGGGACACTGAGGTGATTTAGTACAATGCACTCACATTAGAATAAATAAATGGGTACAGAGAGGTTCAGGCGACTGCCTTATGGTCACAAATCTAGACAGAAAGAGTAAGGACTAAAACCTGTTTAAAAGCCAGATCTCTTTACATCCTGTCCAATGTTTCTACTCCATGTTTGAAAATGTACTATTGCCCAGTCTCATAGAACTTATCATGTCTGGGTAACTGTTTCAAATCAACTATTTAGCAGCAAAAAGAAATTACTTAGTGTTTACTGACTGGGACAGAAGCTAGATAACCATTGAAAACAGCCATTCATCGACTCATCTATCTTGGCTGTTTTGACTAAACTAATGGGTGACAACATTAGCGAAGGATAATCTACAAAAGCATGTATCTCAATCTAGAAATCCTTAAGGAAATTGGTCTATCAAATTCACTGTCGTTAGAGAGAAAGAATAACAACAAACATATGGGGTTTTTCAGACTAAAGAGCTTCTGCATGCAAAGGAAACCAGGAAGAAAACGAAAAGACAACCCACCAACTGGGAGAAAATATTGGCTGACCATATATCCAACAAGTGATTATCTCCAAAATATATAAAGAACTCACATAATTCAAACACAAAAAAATAACCCGATAAAAACAATGGGCAGAGGATATGAACAGACATTTCTCCAAAGCAGATGGCCAACAGGCACATGAAAAGATGTTCAACATCACTAATCATCAGGAGAATGCAACTCAAAACTACACTAAGTATCACCTTACACCTGTCAGAATGGCTATAATCACCAAGACAAAAAAGAACAAATGTTGGAGAGGGTGTGGAGAAAAGGGAACCCTCATACACTGCTGGTGGGAATGCAAACTGGTGCACCAACTATGGAAAAACAGTATGAATATTTTTCAAAACATTAAAAATAGAAATAACACAGTATCCCACTACTGGGTATTTATCCAAAGAACATGAAATCAACAATTCAAAGAAACTTATGCACCCCTATGTTCACTGCAGCATTATTCACAACAGCCAAGATGTGGAAGCAACTCAAGCGCCCATCAACTGATGACTGGATAAAGAAGATGTGTTATACACAGACAATGGAGTACTACTCAGCCATAAAAAAAAAGACAAAATCATCCCACTTGCAACAACATGGATGGACCTTGAAGGTTTTATGTTAAGTGAAGTAAGCCAGGCAGAGAAAGATAAACACTGTATGATCCCATTCAAATATGGAAGACGAACAAACACATGCACAAAGAGAACTGCGTCGCAGTTACTGGGGGAAGGAGGCTGGGGGGTGGGCACAAAGGGTGAAGGGGTGCATCTGTATGGTGACTGACAAAGAATAATGTACAACTGAAATTTCACGGTGTTGCAAACTATCATAACCTCAATAAAAAAGAGTCCAATATAAAACAGTGTTGCAATATACTCCCTCTTGTGTATGTCTATATAATAAACATCTCACGTGTTGTACTCATATAAAAAAAAAATTAAGGGCTGGCCCCATGGACGAGTGGTTGAGTTCCTGCACGCCGCTTCACTGGGCCAGGGTTTCACTGGTTCGGATCCTGGGCACAGACATGGCACCGTTCATCAAGCCATGCTGGGGCAGTGTCCCATATAGCACAACCAGAAGGACCTACAACTAGAATGTACAACTATGTACTGGGGGGCTTTGGGGAGAAGAAAAAAAAAGATTGGCAACAGATGTTAGCTCAGCTGCCAATCCTAAGAAAAAAAAATTAGCAAATGAAATCAACAACACATAAAAAGAATTATACACCATGACCAAGTAGGATTTATCACAAGTATGCAAGGCTGGTTCAACACTCAAAAGTTAATTAATGTTATCCATCACATCAATAGGCTAAAAAAAACCCCACATGATCATTTCAATAGGTTCAGGAAAAGCATTTGACAAAATCCAAACCTATTCATGATAAAAACTCTCAGTAAACAAGGAGTAGACAGGAACTTGCTCAACTTGATAAAGAATATCTACAAAAATCCTACAGCTAACATCATACTCAATGATGAGAAACTCAAAGCTATCCCACTAAGATCAGGTACGAGGATGTCCCCTCTCATTACTCCTTTTCAACATCGTACTGGAATTTCTAGTTAATGCAATAAGACAAGAAAAGGAAATAAAAAGCATATAGATTGGGAAGGAAGAAATAAAGCTGTTTTTGTTCACAGATGACATGATCATCTATTTAGAAGATCTGAAAAAATAAACCAAGATAACTCCTGAAACTAACAAGGGATTACCGCAAGGTTGCAGGATACAAGGTTAATATACAAAAGTCAATTGCTTTCTTATATACCAGCAATGAACAAGAGAAATTTGAAATTAAAAACACATCATTTACATTACCATCCTCAAAAATGAAATGCTTAGATATAAATTCGGGAAAACATGTACAAGATCTATATGTGGAAAACTACAAAACTGTGATGAAAGAAATCAAAGAACTAAAGAAATGCAGAGATATTCCATGCTCATGGAGAAGAAGACTCAATACTGGCAAGATCCCAGTTCTTCCTAACTTCATCTATAGATTCAGTGCTATCCCAATCAAAATCCGAGCAAGCAATTTTGTGGGTATTGACAAACTGATTCTAAAGTTTATATGAAGAGGCAAACCCAGAACAGCAAACACAATATTGAAGGAGAACAAAGTTGCAGGACTGATACTACCCAACTTCAGGCTACAAGTAATCAAGACAGTGTGGGATTGGCAAAGAAAAGACGAACAGATCAATGGAAAGGAATAGAGAGCCCAGAAATAGACCCACATAAATACAGCCAACTGATATTTGACAAAAAAGAAAAGGCAGTTAAATGGAGAAAGGATAGTCATTTCAACAAATGGTGTCAAAACAACTGGACATCCATGAGTAAAGAAACAAACTAACAAAAAACACCTAATCTAGACATGGATCTTACACTTTTCTCAAAAATTAACTCAAAATGGATCATAGACCTAAATGCAAAAGGGAAAAATATAAAACTCCTAGAAGATAACATAGGAGAAAACCTAGATGACTTTGGGTACAGTGATGACTTTTTAGATAAAACACCAAAGACACAACCCATGACAGACATAATTGATAAGTTGTACTTAATTAAAAACTTCTGCTCTGTGAAAGACAAAGTCAAGAGAGTGAGATGACAAGCCACAGGATGGGAGAAAACATTTGCAAAAGACATTTCTGATAAATGATTATTATCTAAAATATAAAAAGAACTCTTAAAACTCAATAAGAGAACAATCTGATTTAAAAAGGGACCCAACGGGGGCTGGCCCTGTGGCCTAGTGGTTGAGTTCAGTGCGCCTCGCTTCAGCGGCCCGAGTTCCCGGGTACGGACTTACACCACTCATCAGACATGCTGTGGCGGTGACCCACATATAAAATAGAGGAATATTGGGGGCCAGCTCCGTGGCACAGCGGTTAAGTTCACACATTCTGCTTCAGTGGCCCAGGGTTCGCTGTTTCAGATCCTGGGTGTGGACCTACGCACTGCTTATCAAGCCATGCTGTGGCAGGCATCTCACATATACAGAGGAAGATAGGCACAGAGGAAGATAGAATGTTGGCTCAGGGCCAATCTTCATCAGCAAAAAAGAGGAGGATTGGCGGCAGATGTTAACTCAGAGCTAATCTTCCTTAAAAAAATAAAAATTGAGGAAGATTGGCACAGATGTTAGCTCAGGGCTCATCTTCCTCAGCAAAAGACCCCTCCCCCCCCCCGGACAAGACCCTAACAGACGTCTCACCAAAGAAGATATACAGATGGCAAATAAGCGTTTGAAAAGATGCTCCACATCATAATTCATCAGGGAAACGTAGATCAGAACGAGATACCACTAAACACCTATTAGAATGGCCAAACAGCAGAACACTGACAACACCCAATGCTGAGGATGTGGAGCAACACGAACTCTCATTCTTTGCTGTTGGGAGTGCAAAATGATACAGCAACTCTGGAAGATATTTTGGCAGTTTCTTACAAATCTAAACATACTCTTACCATATGATCCAGCAATCGTGCCCCTTGATATTTACTCAAAGGAGCTGAAAACTTACGTCTGCACAAAAACCTGCACATCGATGTTTACAGCAGCTTTACTCATAATTGCCAAAACTTGGAAGCAACCAAGATGTCCCTCAGTATGTGGATGGATAAAGAAACTCTGGTACATCTAGACAATGGAATATTATTCAGCATTTAAAAGAAACGAGCTATCAAGCCCTGAAAAGACATGGAGGAACTTTAAATGCGTATTACTAAGTGAAATAATCAATCTGAAAAGTCTACATACTGTATGATTCCCACTATATGGCATTCTGGAAAAGGCAAAACTGGAGATAGTAAAAAGATCAGTGATTACCAAAGATTAGAGGGGAGGGATGAATTGGCAGAGTACAGAGGATTTTCAGGACAGTAAAAATACTCTTTGTGATACCGTGTTAACAGATACATGTCATTATACATTTGCCCAAACCAGTAGAATGTATATGACCAAGAGTGAACTGTAATGTAAACTATGTACCTTGGGTGATTATCATGAGTCAATGTAGGTTCATCAACTGTAACAAATGTAGCACCCTGGTTGAGGATGCTGATAAAAGGGGAGGCTCTCCATGTGTAAGGGCAGGGAGTATATGGGAAATCTCTTATTTACCCCTCAATTCTGCTGTGAACCTGTAAAATGCTCTAAAAAAATAGTCTTAATTAAAAAAAATACAAGTGAGAGAGGTCATGATTGACAGAGCGGGTGGGTACGGGATCCAGGGCACACAAAAAGGCTTAAGCTTTGAACAAGATGAAGGAGCATTTCCACTAAGACAAGAAGCTAGGGGGTAAAGACAGGTGCCTAGCTATACTAAGAACTTCAATATTACATAATGGTGGCATAATGGCGGGATTTATGCTGTGATTTACAAAGTTACTTGATAAACTGTACACTTCAAAATGGCTAAATGGGGCCGGCTCCGTGGGCGAGTGGTTAAGTTCGCGCACTCCGCTGCGGCGGCCCAGGGTTTGGATCCTGGGTGTGGACATGGCACCGCTCGTCAGGCCACGTCCCACATCCCACAACTAGAAGGACCTGCAACTAAGATATACAACTATGTACCGGGGTAGGTTTGGGAGAAAGAAAAAAAAATTGGCAACAGTTAGCCCAGGTGCCAATCCTTAAAAAAAAAAAGGAAGATTGGCAACAGTTGTTAGCCTAGGTGCCAATCTTTAAAAAAAAAAAAAAAAGGCTAAAATGGTAATTTTTTATGTATATTTTACCACAATAAAAAACATATATAAAATTACTTGATTACTACCCAATTTCCATATTCTAAAAGGTTAGCGCTGACCATTGCATTTCATGGTTAGCTCAAGTTTAGTTTCTATTTCACTAACTATTCTAGATTTTACATAAGACAAGTCCCATTTAACTTCTTGTGGCCATGGGAAAAGATGTATTCCACTTTTTCCAGTTTACCTATTCCTACTTAATAGAATAAACCAAAGATCTTACCATCTGAAATACATCAGAACCTTCATCAAAATCCACCATAGCAAAAAATATCCTGTTGGTAAATGCACTGGAGTATTGCCAGGAGTTTGCCAGGATCTGGAATTCTTCATCAGCTTGCCTGGATGCAATATGATTTTTGAAGATAACGTATAAAACATTTTTCAAAGCAATCTAGTTCATCAGCAGGAAAACATTCAAGGAAACAAGAGCAGTTTTTACAATGGGGTAAATATTAAAAAAAAAAAAAAAAAGACAAGCAAATCAGGCACTACCTAGAGGGTTAGGACAAACCTTGGAAAACACTGCCATTGTTTTGGCACAAAAGAAGCCTAATCCCAACTGTTGGGGATTTCAACAGAAAGTAGTAATTACCTGCCTCGGCTTCATAGTTTGTGCCTGTTTTCTTATCTCAAAGCTCTTTCAGTAGTCGCTGGAAAAATCCAGCTAATAGTCTCTGCAATTTTTTTTTTAATTAAGATTATGATAGCTAACAACCTTGTGAAATCTACAACAATTTTAATACCCTAAATTACTTCTGGGAGTTCAAAGACAAAAGTAAAGTATTTCTCCAGAGAAAGTAGACGATAATATTAATCCATTAAAAAAATCTAAAGTACAAAATGCTACTTAGTAAATAAAAATACAGCCGGATGAATTATTAGGGTAAAAGATAAGAAGAATCTAGGGAATTGAGATTAATTGAAATCTCAAGTCATGTTTGACTTTTCCTTTACCACCCACGTGCTTTCAGTTTCCAAGATCTGATAATTCTTCATTTGTGATTATTTTGTAACTCCATCCCCTCCCATTTATTTTCATTGCTATCATCTAAAGTCAGATCCTTAATACCTGACATTAGAATATTAAAATACCAGCTCTAGTTTCTCCCCCTCCAATCTTTCTTACACAGTCTTCCTAAATTACCACATTTTGAAATTCTTGAAAGATAGCGCCTTAGAGGGTGGTGGCCTCAATGATCACTGGTCTATCTTCCAGCCTTGACAGTCTAAACGAGCTCTGGGCAGGGAGGGGCAGCAGGAACCAGGGGCAGACTGATGGGAACCGACTGGCTGAGGTTTTCTGAGGGAGCCAGGAGGATGAGAGTAAGAGGCCGGGGGAGGGCCGGATGCAGAGAGCAACAGCTAAGGTTATTGGCAACAGCCCTGGGGTCTCCCTCCTCCTCTTTTCAAGAGCAGTTTCTTCCTCAAAGATCCCAGGAGGTAGAAGGCTGGCCTGATCTCTCCCAGCACAAACAACCCCACTCATTATTTGAGAAATTACCGTTCCAGCTGTGCCCTGGAAGACTCGGGTCTGTGTCAAAATCCACAATTAAACTGCGAATACAATGAAAGGAGTAAAGTACTTCAAATTTTTGACAACCTCTCTTGAATCCAATTAATAATCAACAGACTTTTTTTTAATTTTTAACAGATTCAACTCAAATACGCAGATTTCACTCTAGTTTATCTAAGCTTAAGAATAAGAAAATAGGCCCGATGAGGTGTAAATACCCAATTTACCAATTTTGGCAGTCGCTTGGAGTAACCATGAATCTCTCTCAGAACAACCCTTGCCAAGCCCAGAAACTTCCTAAACCCAAGTTCACTATTCGGTAGGCAATTTCTGTCTTTTAAATTGTAAGAGAAAAAAGTTGAATAAGACCATTCCTTGCTTTCCACGACAGCCTGGTGAGGGTGGTAAAGCCAGGGATCCCTAGTCCCAATTCGTAGAAAAGGAAATGAAACTATACAAAGGGACTTGTTCAAGGTCGTGCAGCTGAAAGTGACAGCAAGATCAGAAGCAAAGTCTCCTGACTCCTGGTCCAGGACCCTCATCAGCACACAAACTGCTTCCCAGAAAAAGGCGTCCAGTCAAGAAGAGAGAACCTCCCTTAAAGCCCACCCCCCACCCCAGAACACTCACCAGGAAACTGAGTTCCACCCTTTCCCAAGCTGACCTGGCCCTTCTGCCCTGACAATCTATGACTTTGCAGCCTTGAGTGTTTGGTTCAGCTTTTGGTTTTAGATAAAAGGGGTCTTTCGCTGGCTGCTGGGAACCTGACCTCAGAGGAAGACACCACATCCCAGGCCACAACCCCTGCCCTGCCACCCGACTCCGCTCTGCCATGTAAACAAATCAAACCCTGAGAGCGCTTAAGCACCATGAAAAACAGCCAGGCGCGGCACTTCAAAGCAATGTTTTCCATCTCGGGGGTTCTTCTGCAAAGGGACAGCGACACCTGGGTCACACCGGGCTGGAATGCGAAAGGAGCTCCCCTGGTCTCGTTCGGGGAGGGGAGGGAAAGCTCTTAGAAGATGGAGGCTGGGCAAGACGGCGAGGAGGGGCCACAGACGCCTCCTGAGGAGACGGAGACGAGGCTGGGTCAGGGAGGCAAGGACCCCGCACGTCCGAAAGCCCTGCCCGTGCTCCGGAGAACCCTGGGCGCCGGGAGCGCAGGCGACCGCTGAGGGCCCCAAGGGCCACCGGGGACCGCAGCCCAACTTCCCAGGCCGCTGTCACCCACACAAAGCCCTCCTCTCCGAAGCCACTCCAGGGACGGGCCCAGGACTCGGCGTCGTTGGAGGCGGCGGCTCTGACGCCGACCCGGGAGCTCCGGGACGGGTCCGAGCCCTCTCCTGACAGCGCCGAACCCGTGTCCCCACTCCGCGCCCGGCGGGGAGGAGCCCCAGCCCCCCGCCGACAGCGGGCCCCCCAGCCGAAGTTCGAAGGCCGGACGCTCGTGCCAGCCTTCGGGACCCTGCCCCGCTCTCCGGCCGCCGACGGCGACCACGACGGGGAACACGGCGGCTGCGCCAGACCGGAGGGGCGCCCACGGGCCACCGCACAGTCCTCCGGCCTCAGCCGCCCCGGGCGGACGAGTCCGAGCCCAGCCCCAAGACAGACGCCGGGGTCCTGGCAGCGGCAGGCCCCTCCCGAGCCCTGTGTCCCCTCCGCGGAGAAGCAGGCACGTTGGAGTCTCGGCACCCCCGGCACGACTCACGCGGCGGCCGGGCCGCGGGGAGCGGGAGGAGGCGCCCCGCGGCCGACCGGAGCGCCTCCCTTTGTCCCGCGCCGCGCCCCGGACCCCGCACGGCCCCCCGCCGGCCGGCGCACCCGCGCCCGCGAGGCCCGCGCGGCCCGCTCACCTGCGTCAGGTCCTCGTCGTTGAGCAGATGGGACTCGCGCGGCTTGAAGCAGTTCTGACACTTGCTGTTGTTGAAGACGTTGGCCTGGAACTTCCCGCACGGGTTCTCCTTGGCCGCCGACATGGTCGCGCGGCGGCGGCGCAGGCCCCGAGGCCCGGCCAGGCCCGGCGCGCTGCGCGGCGGACGGCGGACGGCGCGGCGGCGGCGGCAGCATGCACGGCGGCGGGCGGGCCGCTCAGCGCGGGCGCCGCCGCATGCCCCGCGGCCGGCCGCCTCTCACCGGGCCGCACGGCGGTCGGGGCCTCGCGGGCGCCGGGACGCGGGCGCCTCCCATCGCGCGGCGGCCCCGGGCGCGGGCCTCACAGAGCGCGAGGTCCCCGCCGCCCGCCCGCACGGCCGCCGAGCGCCCGCCGCAGGCCCATGGACGCGGCCCGCGCCCGCCGCCCCACGCGTTCCGCCCGCCCCCGCCGCCGGGTCTTGCCGCTCCAGGTCGGTGCCGCCGCCGCTGCCCTCGGCGACGCGCGGCCGCAGCAACTGGGAGCGGAGCGGCTGGCGCGCTCCGGGCGGCGCGGGGCGGGGCGGGGCCGCGGCCGGGCGACCGGCGGCCCTGCCGGCCTATGGCAGCGGCTCGCCCGGCTAACAAAGGGAGCCCTCGGCCAATGGGAGCCAGGGGCGGGACGAAGGGCAGCCGGGTGCAAGGTAACTTGTGCAGGCGCAGGAAGGTGGGGGCGCGGCCATGGGACGTTCAGGTTTGGCGGACTGGCGCCCAGGCCGCCAAGCCCCTGACCGCTGCTGGGCCGGGGCGGGGGCCTGCGGGGGGCTTGCAGGGGGCGGGGGCCTGCGGGGGCGGGGACCTGCGGGGACGGGGCAGACCTCCGGCCGGCTCTCCGCAAACCTGGCTTCCAGCCTGGTCTTCCTGCCCCCATTCTGGACACCCGGACCCAGCTCCGAGCTCTTGTTTTAACACCTACTATGCGCCAGGCTGGGACTGCAAGAGGCAGGCAACACAGGCGGCCAGCTGGACCACCCCCTCCTTGGCCCCCCCATCTGCACCAGGGCCTGGAGGATAGCCAGCTGGCCAGGGCAGGGAAAGGCTGCTGCTCTTTGGCCTGCAGCCCTGCATGTGGCCAGGCTGGCTTATGGAGGTTTCTTTGGAGCCCGCATGCCTGAGTTCTCACCCTCTGGTTCACCAGGTCACTGTAGGGGCCATCCCTCTGCATGCGTGCATGCATTTGTGCATGAAAGTTACGGATATAGCATCTCCTTGGGTGTCAGTGTCCGTGCATGTCCCGGTGGGGTCTGGCTGCCTTTGAGAGTGAATAGAGGCATGGCCACGTTATGCATCTACGTGCATAGTGACCTGTTTATCCGTGGGTCCATGACGTGTGAGTGTGCGTGTGGGTTGTACGGAGGCGTACATCTGTGTGTCTGCTGTGTATGTGTGAGACGGTGCCGCCTGTCTGTGTGTGTCTGTGGGTAGCTGCGCTATCCAGCTGCCCTGATACCTGCATGTCCGTGTTTCTGTGGGATTGCCTGTGTGTTTACACTGTGTGTGTGTGTCTGTCTGTCTGTCTGCTCTGCCTGGTTGAGTTGTGTTTGCTTGCATGTCTGTTGTATGTATGAGCATCTCAGTGCGTCCATGCCTGTGTGTGAGTGTATGTCAGTTTCTGTAGCTGTGTGTTGTGTCTGACTGAGTGTATATATGTGTGCATGCACGTGAGTGTGTGTGTGTGTTGGATGCTGGGGGTCAGGGTTCGAATCTCTCACAATCAGCACCAGCTTCTCAGTTCCCTCTGCCTGTCCCCATAAGACGTACATAAGGTCCAAGCAGCCCCTGCCAGCCTGCTCTGGGGTGCGAAGGGCAAGGGCAGGCTGGCTGCAGGGTCCAGGCTTGGAGGGCTCTGGAGTCCACTCTTGGTGCACTCACACATTGCAGCTGCCAGCCTGCCCTGGCCTGGCTCCTAGAGGCCCCTTGCCCTGACCAGCTGGAGAGTCTGTGATCCGGGACACGGCCCCCACAGCCCGCCACCCCTTCGTCATCTGCCACAAGTGCTGCCTGAGGCCATTTGCTCATGGGCCTGATGTGATCACTCCCCACACACAGCCTGTCTGGTCGCCCTTCCTGTGAGGTGGCTGGGGGGCCCAGGGGGGCGATGGGGAGTTGAGGAGATGAGTAAATGAAGGGCATCTTGGGCAAAAGAAAAGGAGCAGGATGCCTCAGAGCCTCAGGACCAGAGGGGCCCTTGGAGACCCTCAGCTCCAGCCCTTTGTTTTATAGATAAAGACACTGGGCCCAGAGAGGGCAAGATCCTGACCTGAGGTCACACTGCAAGTCCCTAGCAGAGCTAGCATTCCGGAGGCTGGCCCGGTGGCACAGCGGTTAAGTTCGCACATTCCGCTTCGGCGGCCCAGGGTTTGCCGGTTCGGATCCTGGCTGCGGACATGGCACCGCTCATCAGGCCATGCTGAGGCGGCGTCCCACATGCCACAACTAGAAGGACAAGTGAAATATACAACTATGTACTGGGTAGATTTGGGGAGAAAAAGCAGGAAAAATAAAAAAGATTGGCAACAGTTGTTAGCTCAGGTGACAATCTTTAAAAAAAAAGAAAAATGTAGTTGTATTTTGGCAGGGGACCCTAAAGTGATGTCAGCTCCTGATAGGGCCAGGGGATGGGTCACCCTGAACTTGACCCTCTTTCTCCTGGAGGCCCTGCCATGTGGCTCCTAGGAGGAATCTGGACCCTGAGCATCCCTGTGATAAGGCACCTGAGTGCACCTGAGCTGCCACCTGCAACCAGTTGGCTCCGGCACCCAGAGGATCTGAATAGACGTCCCTTGCACTTTCCACTTATTTCACTGCTTTTCTACATCCGGGGTCTTGTATTCAACCCCAGAACTTATGAGTAAATCAGCGGCTTTTGATCACATGGACTGATAATAAATCTCACTAGAATGTCAATTGCAGAAGAGTGAGGACTAGTCTTGTGCCCGCTGGCTCTCCATCTAGAAGAGTGGCTGACAGTAAGAGGCTTCAGGTGGAGGAAGGACAGTGACCATTTGTTGGGCCCTTTGCAAAAGGCACGGGTACACCCTTAATGTGGATCATCTCCTTCAGCTCGCAGGACAGCCCCATTTTCCAGACGAGTAAATAAAGACTCAGAAAGGAGAACATGCTTGTCCAGCATCACGAGGAAGCAGTGAGGCTGGGATTTGAACCTGTCTGTTAGACTAAATGCCTCCTCAGAAAAGGGAGCTGCCCGAGCCTGCGTTTGGGAACCTGGCCGGGAGGGCCAGAGTGGGAGCTGGGGCCAGGCCTCCCTTGCTCTGCCGTGCAAAGCGTTCACACGGGCCTCTCCTCCCTTCAGCTCTTCTTCTCTGCCCCCACTCTCCTTCCTGGGGGCACAGAGGAGTGAGCAGAAAAGCATGCTGGAGGGCACAGTGTGCACAGAGGGCCCCCAAACCTGTGCCCCACATGGAGAGCAGCTCCCTGCAAGCTGAGTGTCTGCCAGCCAAGGAGTGATGTGGGCATCCAGGGGAGAGACTGAGGGAGGAAGGAAGGAGCCGCTCCTCTTCAAAGGGGCACCTGCTCTCAGTTGCTGAGGGACCCTCAGTGTTTCTGTCCATGGAGACCAGTCCCAAACACGCTGGAGCGCAGGCCTTCCCCAGACCCGGGGCCGTCCTCAGAGAAGCCAAGAGGACAGCCTGTTCATCCCTCGCCATGGGGCAGGACTTCTGGCCAGCCATCTCTTAGAGCCTCTGAATTACTGAGCATCGAATATAAATATAAAAAACAAAGTAACTTGTGTTCTTTATAGCAGATTTAAAAACACAGAAAAGTATAACAGAATGATAAGATAACCCTCCACTTAGGAATAAACACTTTTCCCCCCACATTTTACGACAAATTTTGAACATCCAAAGCAGTTGGCAGAATCCCACAAAGACCTCCCAGGCTCTCGCCTTGTGACGCTGCATTCGTGAGCCCTCCGGTCTTTACACACCTCTCTCCATCCCCCCACCCCAGCCTCTAGCCGTCCTTCCATTTCCCTTATGTTTTCATGCATTGCAAACTAAGTTGAAGACAATTTTAGCATGAATGCTATTAATTAGTGTAAAATAACTTTTTAAAAAGCTTTTAGTATAGAAATGTTCAAATACACGAAAGTGGAGAAAAATAGTATAACTATACGAGAGCACGCATCTCTTAGCCTCACCAACTGTCAACATTTTTCCAATCTTGTTTCATCTATCCCTCACCTTTTTTTATGAAAAATCACGAGTTTTCTAAAAGTAAGTTTTACTTTAAATTGTGAAAGTAATACACACTTGGAATCATTGGGATAATAATTGAGTCAGGCATTTGATGGATGCTAAACTATGTGTAAAAGCTTGGTGGGGAATAGGATATTCACACAGAACATCACTCAGAAATTACTTACTAATGACATGGGGCCGACCCGGTGGTGCAGCAGTTAAGTGCGCACGTTCCGCACCTTCTGCTTCGGCCAGGGTTCGCCGGTTCGGATCCCAGGTGCGGGCACGGCACCGCTTGGCAAGCCACTGCTTGGCTTTATATGTGGCAGGTGTCCCACATATAAAGTAGAGGAAGGTGGGCACAGATGTTAGCTCAGGGCCAGTCTTCCTCAGCAAAAAGAAGAGGATTGGCAGCGGTTAGCTCAGGGCTAATCTTCCTCAAAAAAAAAATTTACTTATTAATGACAGAGGGAACAATTACCTCCACACTGGAGGACCTGGCAGACACTACCCTAACCAAGAGGTCAAGGTCAACAACACCAGTGATGAGAGAAGCCGACTTTGGGTGACTCCTGATAGGGTGCACAAGGACAAACACAGCGTCACTGCTGTGAGATCCCAAACCTGCGCAGCATGGAGCTAATCACGGGAAAACATCAGACGAACCGAAAGCAGAGACAATATACAAAGCAACCGTCTACGCACGTTTAAAAAATCAAGGTCATGAAAAAAAAGACAGGCTGAGGAATCATTCCAGGGCGGACGGAAAAGAGAGATGTGACACCTGAAGGCAGTGTGAGGTCCTGGTTTGGGTGGTGGATCGGGGGAAAGTAACGCAGAGGATGCTGTTGGGACACATGGCAAAGTTTGAATATCATCTGAGTTTGACCACCATAGAGAAAGCCCTTGATCCTAGGATCTTAGGAGATCACACTGAAGTAATTGCGGGTGAAGGGCATGAGGTCTGCAGTCTATGCAGGGATGGCTCAGAAGGCAACTTCCCATACATGTACATATGATGTATCACTATGTATAACCGGAACATATTATATATAACATAACTTAAAACATTTTTTTTAGGAAGATTAGCCCTGAGCTAACATCTGCCACCAATCCTCCCCTTTTTGCTGAGGAAGACTGGCCCTGAGCTAGCATCTGTGCCCATCTTCCTCTACTTTATATGTGGGACACCTACCACAGCATGGCTTGCCAAGTGGTGCCATGTCCACACCCAGGATCCGAACCGGTGAACCCTGGGCCACTGAAGCGGAACATGCGAACTTAACCGCTGCACCACTGGGCCAGGCCTATATATAACTTATAATGTGCAATATATAATATATTATTATACCATGCATTATTACAAAGAGTGAGGGAGAAAACAAAGGTCATAAAATGTTAACAACGGGTGACTCTAGGTGAAGGCTATAAGAATGTTATTTTTTTAATGCTTGTAAATTTTAGATAGGTTTGAAATTATTTCAGAATAGAACATTTAAAGGTAATGCGTGCACACAGCAGAGGTTCCAGCTGCTCACACGGCACGCGCAGGGAGGCAGGGGCCCCAGCACCCAGGCCCCAGGCCCTTGTCCGCTCACGGAGGCAGCCTCATCAACCCGATCACAGGCAATCTTGGCATCTTTTCCAAAATACGCATAGTTCTGTATCCTGCCCTTTTTGTGTAACATCATCTCATGAGCATTTTCCTGTGTTACAAAAATTTCCTCAAAAATACCACTTTTAATGGCTCTCTAGCAGCCTGCCCAAGGTTTCTTTGGGTATTCCCCTCTGTCAGAATGTGTATATTTTTCTGCCTTTTCACCACTGTGAATAATGCTGCAGTGAACAACTTTAAATGCTCATCTCTGCTGCAGCTCTGACCAGTCTCTTCAGGAAGATTCTGAGGAGGGAGACCCAAGGGAGTCTTCTAAAGGCATTCTGCAGGTCCAGGACGCCCAGCAGGTCCGCACAGATTCAGCCGCGAGGTCCGGCGCTGCCGAGGATGTGGGCGCAGAGCCCTGTGGGTGATGGCAAGCCTGCGACGCTCTGGTGGGCAGTTCGGCAATGACTGTCAGGTCACAGTGCTTTCCCTCGACCCAGGAATCCCACTGTAAGGACTGTTCCTGGAAGAATGTTTGTTCAGGCATGCAAGGGGACAGGCATAAAGGTTTTTATTTCAGCATTGTGTGTGACGTTGAAAAGTTGGTAACAATTCAAATTTCTATCACAAGGAGAATAATTAAATTATAGCACGATCACAATGTGGAGAATCAGGTAGCAGCTACAAACAGCGGAGTCAGTCTATGTGGCCTTCACGGAAAGAACATGTGGCGTAAAAAAAGATAAGTTATAAAATTATGTACACATGTATGATGCCATTTATTTATTTAAAGATTTTATTTTTTTCCTTTTTCTCCCCAAAGCCCCCCGGTACATAGTTGTGTATTTTCAGTTGTGGGTCCTTCCAGTTGTGGCATGTGGGACGCCGCCTCAGCGTGGCCTGATGAGAGGTGCCATGTCTGTGCCCAGGATCTGAACCCGTGAAACCCTGGCCACCGAAGCAGAGCACGTGAATCTAATCTCTCGGCCACGGGGCCGGCCCCAGCATTCATGTATTTAAAAACACAAAACAACCTTATATATTTTCTACTGGTTAACCCAGTGGTAAGTAAATGTGTAGGAAAATGTGTGCAAGGATATGTGCCAGAATGACAGCAGTCACAGCCGCTGATGAGGGGGGCAGAGGCAGGACCTGCATGAGGATGCGCCCTGCGCAAAGCTGCCCACCAAGGGGAGTGGAGCCAGCCTGTGCTGCCTTCTCCGGGTCAGGCACCTTCAGGCTTGAGTCCACACGGAGGGGAAGCCTTTTTCTTCTTCTCCCAAAGGTGCTATGTGGGCGGCTATCTGTCTTGTGGAGGGACCAGGACTTGGGGGTCAGCACTGTCAGAGGGAGGTTCAGCGATGTTTGAAGGGTTTTTCACGAGGAAAATATTTATGAACTGCTTTTATCATCACACACACCCCCCAAACACTTTTTAGGTGGGGGCTTTGGAGTCACACAGACCCCAGCTTGAGCTCCGGCTCCATCACTTAGCAGCTGTGTGACTGGGAGCCGGGCGGCTGCCCCATGAGCCTCAGTCTTCTCATCTGTTACAGGGCGTCGGGCGGGCTTCTGCACTTTTGCCTGCTTGGCTGCCAGAGAGCCCGAGTCTTCTCTGGGAAGCTGCTGTTCCTGCACCGCTGGTCTGTACTGTCTGGCGAGCCAGAATCATCCCTCTTCAGGTCGGAGCACGTGACAGGGGCCTAGCTGAGCAGGGGCTCAGTGACTGGTTCAAGAAAGGACGCATGGCCACCTTTGGACCTGGAAGCCCCCAGTTTTGTGACTTTCACCGGAAGAGCAAGAGCTGCTCCCTTTCTGTGGAGTTGTGGGGACCCCACATCAGGGGCACCACGTGGAGATAAGTGCATAGGAAAAGTGAGCCAGGGCCTGGAGAAAGGGGACTGCCTGGGACATTACCCAGGGCCCACGTCTAGCATCTGCTTTCTGGTGACCTGGTCCCTGTCCATGTCCCCTTGGCCTTCACAGTGGTCACCTGCAGAACTTGCTCACAGGAACTGCATGTGTGAGGCAGGCCAGAAAGTTAGTGCCTCAGGGTGACCCTCCACCACTGAGGGACATGAGCTGCTGAGTGAGGGCCGCCCGGCTCCCTTGCTGTCAGGCACATCCTGAGATGTGTTCTGGGACTCCTGGAACTCCCCAGTGGTCACCACTCAGTAGTGCACCCTGCACGGCCCCTCTTCTTCCTCTCTCACTGCCCTACATCCACACAGCGCTTTCTGGGACCACTCAAATGTGCGCCCATGATGGGTGTCCAAACTAAGACACTGAACCACCAAATCTCTCTCCCCACTCCTTCCCTCTCTCTCTCTCCCTTCCTCCTTCCCTCTTTGGGCTCCCTCTCTCATTAAGCCAGTTGGAGTCGATGTTCTCCACGTGCAACCAAAGAACCCTGATTAACACTCTGACAGTGACGATAACAACTAGCTTACAGCGTTTTCCTCTAAGGTGAGACGGTGTGCGCAGTCCTCGCCCTGTGCCTGCTGCACGGCAGACGTGGCCTCCTGCTCTGCTCCAGGCCCCTGACGGAGACAGCGAGCCTTTCAAGCGGACAGCTGGGAAGGGCCTCCTTGTGTGGGTCTGCGGACGGGTTTAGGCTGCCTGGCTAGACATATGCCATACACGCCCCCTTACCTGCCACAGCAGCTCAAGTACCCACAGCAAAGGTCATTCTTTTCAGTTAAATCCTCTTCTCAAAGCCAACCCAAATGCGAGGGGGCACCCAGCACTTCCGTTGAACTTCCCACGCTCATCACAATACACTTCTCGAGGACTCGTCCTGTGCTGAGCTCCACGATCTGCCAAAGAGAGGAGTAGCGCCCCCTCCAGGTGCTGACAGCACTGTCTTAAGTTCAAGACTCACACAGAAATGTGTGCAAATCCTAATTATATAGCTCAATGAATGTTGAAAAGCGAACAACTTGTGTGACTACAGCCCACATAAGAAACAGAACGTGACCACGCCCCAGAGCCCCCTTCACCCCATCCCTGTCTTTCCCGAGGGTGATGGTTGTCCGACTGTCCACCCACAGGTGAGTTTTGCCCAGTTTTGAACTTTGCTTCAAAATGAAGTCGCACAGTGGATGCTCTTTCACGTCTGACTTCTGCTGGACGTTACGCCTGGAGAGCGATCTGTGTTGCTGTGCACCGGGAGACGGTTCACTTCCATCGCTGGAGAGGACTTCATCGGGGGATGCGGCACAACGCACTTGCCCATTTCACGGCACGTGGGTGTGTGGTTGTTTCCCGTTTTCTCCCACTGTTAGGAATAGTGCTGCTTTGGCACTTTGGTTCTTTGTTACTATAATGAGACTGTAGGATCCACAGAGGGAGAAATGAGACCAAGTGTTTCACTGTCATTTCTCCCTATTCTGTGCAGTACCACAAACTACCCTGGTGTCACCTGTCCCCACTCTGGCCCTATGCCAAAAGGTGGAATTCTCCCATTGTCTGAAGTGGGCCTGGGTTCCAGAGCTCGTGTGGCTTCCTCAGCAATGTCAAGCGGTCACCTGCTCCTGTAGCTGAGTCTCTGTGAGCAGGACCAAGTGGCCCTGTTGAGAGAGGGGCTGGGAGGAGAGAATCCCGTCGTCTCACTTAGGACCAGAACTGTGGACAAGTGGTGACATCTGTGGTAGTTAGGAATTATATCCAGCTGCAAGCAGCAGAGCGCTGGAAAATCGTGGCTGAGACAGAAGGTTTGTTTTCACAGGTCACAGAAGGCAGGGGCTCCCAGGACCAGGATGGTGGTTCTAGAGCATCATTAGGAACCCACAATCCTCTGTCCTTCCCTTCTGCCAGATTTAGAGTTTGGCTCCATCCTCAAGGTCACAAAATGGCCTCTACAGTGTCAGCCATCACGTATATATTCCAGGCAGGAAGAAAAAGAAAGAAGATAAAGAGGGCACACCCGAGCTTTTTTGGAGCTTTTCTGGAAGTCCAGCCCAAGAACACCTACTTCTATATCCTTAGCCATCCTTATTTACCAGGGAAGTGGGAACTGTAGTCTCTTAGCTGCTCACCTGGTCATCTTGCAAGAAGAGGAGACTGGATGTTGGGCAGGCAATGAGCAGGCTCTCGTTCAGCATCCAGCCCTAGTTTTCTTCTCCCTTATTTTGTGAGGGACAAGGAACTCTCTAATGCTAGCAATTGCTAAAAGCAAGTAAGCTGGATTTCTGAAACGAGATGCTTTCAACAGGGACTCTGCTGACATTCCTCCTTCAAGAGAGCCCTGCGGTGTGCCCTTGGGAAGGGGGTACAGGCTCCTCCTTAAGAACAGCAGGTCCTCATCAGAGCCTATTAAGGGCAGCGCTCTGGGAGACGAGGAAGGCCCTCTCCCATGGCAATGTCGGCAGGGCTCAAGCTCCAGGGGAGAGCCACACACGAGCCCAGCTGATTCTGGAAGCAGCCCTGAGACAAGCATTTGTGTGCCAGGGGTTTGTACAGGAGAAGCCCGGCCTCAGCCTGACGCTGCAGGAAGCTCAGGGCATCAGCTCCACCTCAGAGGGAGCTGAGACAGGAGCTGGCCTCTCAGACTTCTGCACTTGTTGGTCCTTAGTTGAGGGCCTGGAGTGGGGGTGGAGGAAGGGAGCATTTGTAGGCACTCCCAGCTCTGCTCCAGGAGCCCCCGGGCGCCCCGTGAGGAAGGGTGCAGGGGGGAGGGCTGCAGGGAGCAAGCACGTGGTATCTGGGGCCGGGTGTGCAGACCTGATGGAAGAGCCCCAGGGAGATGTGGGCTGAGCACCAACGGCATCCACGGCATCATGTACCTCATTTACAGCCACAATGCCCCTGAGAGGCCAGGTGGGGAAACGGAGGTCAGGGAAGGAAAGTAAGAGAACTGTTCGTGTCAGAGTTGGGATTCTAACCCAGGCCTAAGTGTCACCAAAGGCCCATGTTCCTGCCAAAGCTTACATTCCTTCCTTGCTTATTCAATAAATCGACAGGCATTTGCTGAATGCCTACTGTATACAAAGCCCAAGCCCCTGCCCTCCAGATGGGGGCTGCCCACCCCAGGGACCCCTGCCCTCCTGATGAGACTGCCTGCCCTAGGGGCCCCTGCCTTCCAGATGGGGGCTGCCCGCCCCAGGGGCCCCTGCCCTCCTGATGAGGCTGCCCGCCCCAGGGGCCCCTGCCCTCCACGTAGGGGCTGCCCACCCCAGAGACCCCTGCCCTCCGGATGAGGCTGCCCATCCCCGCTGCTCCTGGGCATCATCCTCTCCCAGGCTGAGTGTCAGACTCATCTGTTCATTTTCCTCTGTGCTGGCACCAGGAAGCAGACAATCTCAGACGCAATCAGGGCATGTGGTGTGTCAACTTGGGGCCTCCTGAGGACTGGGCTCACGGGAAGGTGGGTGACGAGGCCCAACGAGGGAGGTCAGCAGATGAGCTGGAGCATTAACCCGGCCGGTACAAGCTTGTCCTTGGAGTGACGGACATGACTCAACTGACATAGCCTGTAGTTCCAGAAGGTGCCACTGGGAGAGGACTTGGAGAGCTTGTGGGTCCTGTCCCAGTGGAGGGGGGACTCAGGGGGCAGTTGGCCTATGCACAGGCACACAAAGCTTGGAGCCCTCACAAACCCCAGCTTTACTGGGGTTTTACCACTCGCTGGCTGTGTGACCTTGGGTAGGTTAATGAACCTCTCTGGGCCTCTGTTTCCTTACCTATAAAACGAGAGGAGGCATCATAGAGGGGCTGGGAGGACTCAATGAGTTATCGAAGTGGGTCCGGCACCAGTAAGCAGTCTGCGGGCTTGACGATGATGATGGTGATGATGATGACCATCACTCCCACGGCTGACGGAACTGTCTGGAAGGAGGGCTCCTCCTCCCTGGCCTTGGGTAAGGCTCACAGCGCCCCTATCAAACCTCCGGGCTCTGGGCCCGGTCCCTCAGAGTAGAGCTCTCCTGCCTCAGGTGGCCGCACAGGGTGCTGGCTTTGGCCTTGCTGGCATTCACGAGGGTCAGACTGTCAGGTAAGGATTCTCCAGGGCCTGCGCGGCTGGACATCTTGCTGAGGAAGCACCTCCCATGCATTTTCCCACGTCATCCCCAACCCACCCCTTTGCTCAGTCGATCCCCAGGCTGGTGGCCCCGGGGGCTTTCGGGCCCTGCTGGCTGCACAGCCTGTGCACCCCATGCTGCGTGTGGGGGCACGGGGCAGGGCACACACAGTGAGGGCTGAGAAAGGTGGCCGAGCGAGGGGCCCTCGAGTGAGCAGTGTTGGAGCCGTGTCTGTTCTGCAGGACCTGCCTCCTCGGTGCCGAGGGACAGGGGCTCAGGGAGTCTGCTTCCAGGCGTTCTAGGCGACATCCAGGCACAGAGGACACCAACAGCAGCCCAGCGCCCGCATGGGTGGGACAGTCACAGCACAGGCAGAGCATGCTCTCCAGCAGCCCGGACTCTCTCCACGCTGGGGTGGGCTGGGTGGGTGGGGCCCTGGAGGTCTCTTCGTCTTCTGGCTCCTCCTGCTGAATGCTGCTGGGCCCGTGCCCTGAGGATCCTCGAGCTGCCACCTGCCACAGAGCGGTGCTAAAAAGGTTTCAGAGGGACTCGGGGCTGCCAAGGATGGATCAATGCTGCAGTCACTGCCGGCAACACCCGCTCAGGGGCAGAGGGCAATAGGGAGCCAGAGGAAGTGCTCCTGGAGAACATGGCTGCTTTGATCCACCCCCAGGAGAGCACTGGACAGGGAGTCCTGCGGGTGTGGGCCCCCCGTCAGATGGGCCCATCTCTGCCCCTCGTGCTGTGTTGCGGTGTGCTTAAGGCCCAGCCACTCTGTCCTTGCCTTCCTCCTCTGTGAAAGGGGACAGAACAGGACACCCTCATGGATCCGGGACCCCCGCATGCTTGACAATGCGTCAGGCAGCTCAGAGCCCTCTACCTTCACTGAAGTCAGGTAGGCTCCTGACAAGTGAGGACGCAGATGCACCGAGAGGCAGAGCTACTCCTGAGGCCACACAGCTCCTAAGTGGCTGCAGCGGCCACGGTTGCTGCCCTGCCACACCTCTCTCCAGGATCCATCTTTTCATGCCAAAGGCCGGGGACACGTGTGACTGCACCTCAGGGCTCTTTACAGCTGCAGGAGCAGGTGGGCTAAAACAGCCGGGGGTCTGGGGAGTGAGTGTCCCAGAAGCAGTTCTCAGCCCACAAGGTGTGGATGAGTCCTCCTGCTCTGCTCCTCCCTTGGGCGGACTCTGGGACCTGCTCCACGCCGTCTCCCAGGGCTCGGCAAGGTGCCACCCTCGATCACACACCCTTTACTGGCTCCTTCCCTCCCCGGCCCCACAGCCTGCTCCCCTGACAGTACCTCCCAGATCAAGTACTTGCCCTGGAACCGTTGTTGCAGGGTCTGACCCTGAGACCCCACTCCCCAAGTCAGGAGTGGGACCCAGACAGCCGGGCTCCAGAACCAGGTTCTTAAGCACAACTCTCTGATGCCGCCCTTTGAGAGGAGGTGACGTGTAGTCCTTCCTCCACACCGGGCACCCAGGGACAGCGCAATGAGAGGCAACCGCTGGTGCAGTTTGTGCTGCTCTTGCCATCTGAGGTGGGAAGCCACACTTTTGCAGGCCCCTTCCCGCTCCCACCTTCCAAGACTCTGTATCCAGTCGCAGAGGGCCTGGCAAGCATCGTGACCTCAGTGAGGACAAAGTGTTTCAAAAGGATGGAGACACCAGACTCCTGGGCATCTGAGATCCTCCAAGAGGACTTCCTACTGCCCCTCGACACTCTCTGCCTGTCTCACAGTATCCCTCATGAATGGTCTTTTAGTCTCTGCTTGCCTACCTCCAGGGACAGGGCGCTCACCACCTCTCGAGGTCACAGCTCTAATCATTTGAAAGCTTGTCTCTATACTGAGCCAACATCTACCTCTGCACTGGCCTGGCTTTGCCATCTAGGAGGTAGTGAAAATCCTGTTCACATGGGAGGGCTGAGGCCCAGGCTATGTGACCCCTGAGCTGTCACTGTCCATCCCTCAGCTTTTCTTAGACTGCTGAGCTGCAGACAGACCAGGCACAGCAGTTCATCACCTCTTCCTCCTACTGCCCCTCGACACATATACGTTCTCTGCCTCTAAATGCACCAGGCAGCTTTGAAAGCATTCACGTGTCGCGTGAATACAGTTACATAAATATTACGGGTGCATGATTTTAGGGATCACAAGTGCTGAGTTTCCAAGGTGAAAAGAGTCTGTCTTTTTTTGGAAAAGATATTTGAACGTGGGACATTTTCAGGAAAAAGAGTGACAGGCATAGGTGGTTCTGTCTTGGAAACCCGCCTTTCCTGGCTTCTCGGCTCAGCGGGGCCGCCGGGCTCCATCAGTCGCAGATGTGGTTGTTCTCTCCCGGCTCTGGGTTTAGAACTCACGTTGTAAGCACGAGGCCCACAAGGTGGGTGGCAGAGAGCGGGCTTGTTCTGTGACCTTAGAGGGTCCTTACAGGGGGACCTTAGAGACAAGCATGGGAAGACAGAGAGACCTCCGCGTGGAGCTCCTGGCCTAGCAGGGGAACAGACCACTAGCGCCAACTGTCACTGCGGTGGCCAGAGCCCTGAAGGAGGGCTGCACAGAAGGCCGACACCTCATGGGGGGGCATTCGTTCTAGTCTGGGAAAAAGGCTTCCCAGAGAAAAGAACTTGCTTATTTTTACTTTTTTATTGTACAAAGTAGGCCCATTTTAAGTACACAACTGGGTGAACTTCTACTGATGTGTATACGGGGGCGATCCCCACTCTGACCAAGACGTAGAGCCTTTGCAGCCCCTGAAGGCTCCCTGGGCCCCTCTTAGCCAACACCTCCCTCTAAAGGAACCACTCTGTTCAGCCCTTTTGCCATCGATTAACTTTGCCTTTTTTTGAGCTTCATACGATGGAATCACACAGAACGTGCTCTTTTGTGCCTGGCCTCTCCCCTCAACAATTACATCTGTGAGGTTCGTGTATGTTGTTGCACGTGAGGAGAAGCCATTCTTTTTCATTGCTGTACAATATTCCATTGCATGAATACACAAGTTGATATGCTCAGTTGATGGCTATTTGTGGTGTTCTAATTTTCATCTACTATGAACAAAGGTGCTATGAGAACGTGACATTTTTAGTTGAGTAGAAGTTAACTTGATACAAGGAGGCAGAGGGAGTAGCGAGGAACCATCGAGAAGGAGGGAATGATACCTGCAAAGGCCTTTGGCAGGAGGGAGCCTGCAGGCAGGTATGGCTGAAGGGGTGCCACTTCCTGGCACCACATTTCTTGGGGATATCAACGGTACTGGGTCCTGAGCCCCTGCTGAACTGGCAT
Source organism: Equus asinus (assembly GCF_041296235.1). NCBI lineage: Eukaryota > Metazoa > Chordata > Mammalia > Perissodactyla > Equidae > Equus > Equus asinus. Next base: position 10,825,715 of record NC_091811.1, on the reverse strand, counting down.
GGTGCATGGCCCTCGGCATCCGTTCCCACCTCCTCACATGCAGAGGCTGGAAAGCCAAAAGACTACACTGGGCAGGCTCCCGTGCAGCTGGCTCTGGGTGTGGGAGAGGGGCCATCGGGAAACACGCTGAGGGAGGTGAAGGCGGGGCATCTCCGTGCTGCTTTGGGCTGTGTTCCACTGTCCAACAGGGCCACTGGGATGTGGGGTTTTCTGCAGTGGCATCCCAATGTCTGATCTTGGGCTGCTGCGCTGTGGGACAGGCCCTGATCCCAGCTCCCGGCAGCAGGGGGAGCTGTGCCTCAACCAGACGGCTGTGTGGAGTGGGCAGTGCCCTCCCGCCCTGCAGGCCGGCTCTTCAGAGCTCCGGGAGGCAGCCCAGGAGGCCCAGCCCAGGGTCCCTCTGTGACTTTGTAAATATCTGTTGCTGTATCAAATCCGGTGTGCTTCAAACACCTGGAGGCACCGCCCCCACCACGGAGACAGCTGCTGTCAACACAGAGACACGCACGGTGGGAAGGACGTGCAGAAACTGGCACCCTTGCACATTGTGGGTGGGAATGTAAAATGGAGCATCCGCTGTGGAAAGCTGTTGGCAGTTCCTCAAAAATTAAAAATAGAATACCCTATGATCCAGCAATTCCACTTCTGGGTATAAATTTAAAAGAACTGAAGAGACTTTTGTCCACCCACGTTCACAGCAGCATTATTCACAGTAGGCAAGAGGTGGAAGCAACTCAAACACGACAGGGACAAGGATAAACAAAATGTGGCATACGCATGTAATAAAAAGTTATTCATTCTTAAAAAGGAAGGGAACGCTGACACACGCTCCAACATGGATGAACCTTGAGGACGTCATGCGGAGTGAAACAGCCAGACACAAAAGGACAAACTCTGCATGATTCCACTCATATGAGGTATCTGACACAGAGCCATCAAATTCACGGAGCTGGAAAGTGGAAGTGTGGCTGCCAGGGGCCAAGAGCAGGGGCATGGGGAACTAGTGTTCAATGGGGACAGGGTTTCAGTTTTGCAAGACGAAAAGAGTTCTTTTCATGAAAATAGTAAATTTTATTTTATACATATTTTACCACAATCAAAAAACCCAAAAAACAAAACCCCAAAATACCTGGAGAGTGGCCAGCCCTGTGGTGCAGTGGTAAGCTCGCGTACTCTGCTTCGGTGGTCTGGGGTTCACAGGTTCAGATCCTGGGTGCAGACCTGTGCACTGCTTGTCAAGCCATGCTGTGGTGGCATCCCACATAAAATAGGGGAAGACTGGCACAGATGTGAGCTCAGCAACAATCTTCCTCAAGCAAAAAGAGGAAGACAGGCAACAGATGTTAGCTCAGGGCCAATCTCCCCCCCCCCCAAAAAAAAACCCCTGGAGAGATTTCTCCACTCTACGCCGGCCCTGCGGAGAAAGGCTTTACAGTGCTGTTTCGGTCAGTTCACACAACCTCTGTGAAAGACACGTGCACGGATTCAGGCGCACTTTACACCTGAGAAACTGACTCAGTGGGAGGTGGGATCAACACGGCTGGTAGACGGCAGAGCTGGGACTGGGTTTTGAGCCTGACTCCAGACTTTGTGCTGTTGCTACTATTTATAGTAGGAAGATTTCCTTTTCCCGCCTCCCAAGACCACCCACCGCCCCATAAAGAGTCAGCCGGCACCGTCCTTCAGGGAACCGGCATTTCCGACCCCTCTGGGAACTCCCAGAGGGAACAGGATTCCGCAGGTGGCGGGCGGGCTGCTGTGGCCCGACCGGCTGCTGCAGGCGCCCTCCCTCACTCTCGGGGTGCACACTGCCCTGTGGTCACACGTGCCGACGCGCACCACGGATTCGGCAGCAGAGCCACCGACAGGCGAGCGCAGGGGGTCGTGGTCCTGCGCCCCGGCTTGGCGGCGACGACCCCTTCCCCTGGTCAGAGCCCTGTGTCCCTGAGAAGCGTCCTCACTGTCACCGCCGTTACCGCGGTGCATCGAACAACATGAACTCTTGGAAGCCTGCACCCTCAGAAGGGAGAGAGAACTCGTCACACCCCGTCTGCGCCTGGGGACAGGTCCCCTGCAGAGGGAGGGCTGCTCGGCGCCGCAACCAAGGCCTTGTCGCTCACCCCTCCGCGTCGGCGTCCCCGCCCTCCCGGAGGCAGCGAGCCCGGCGGGGCGGGTGGCGCTCGGGCCGGACGCGGGGAGACAGGGCGGGGCTCTGACCTGGGCTGGGGGGCCGGGGCGGGGCTCCGGCCGGGGCTCGCTGTCTGCTCATCACTGGTGGTTACTTTCTGCATCCTCCCCTCGTCAAGACAGCTCAGAACAAAGAATCGAGAGTTATCCAGCTGCGACATGGTACTTGGTGGGCACAAACCCAGACTAACTTTCGTATGTCATTTTAGATCAGAAAAGAAGAAGGTCTTTTTTCTGACAGTCTCCTTCGAGCTCGCTCCCTCAGTGCTCATTTCCCATTTGTGGCTTTGTCATCACTGCCTTCTTTAAATAACCTGCCTCTTTAAATGGCCAGTCCCTCCTTTATCAGCCCACACCCCAGCCACAAAATCCAACATTTTAAACCTTTGTCAGAGATAGGCAAGGTTGAACAAAGGTTAGCAAATGTTCCTTAAATGATCCTGTAATACAGGAGATGCAGTCAATTGTATAACTTTCTAAAAGTCACAAAAGTTAACCAAACAAAAACACTTTGTCCCAAAGAAGCACTGGTGTTCAGAGACACAAGGTCACAGAATCCCACTGAGGTCTCTACCCAAAGACTCGCTAAACGTGGCCACAGAAGGAAGGACAGACCCTGCAGACCGCACATGGTAATTTCCGCATTTCTGCACATGCCAGGAATGGAGGTCATTCAGTGGTGCCCTTCAGAAACTTGGGATCAAAGGAGTGAAGACAATGGCCCCTGTGTGCGTGTGAAATGACTGGTAGACAGTGCGGCCTCCGTGCTGTGGCACACAGCTTGTTACACGCGATGCTGTCCACACGTTCAGTGAAACAAAGGACTTTCTCTTCAATTTTTCCAATACGCTCTAAAATGATTTCACTTTTGGAGACCTAAGTTATGCGTGTGTCATGCATCTGAAAATGCACAAAAACCTCGGCAAAGTAATTCTGCAGGTTCCATTTCTCTGCTGGATTTGAGACCTTTGTGGCTGGGGGAGGAGTCACCCTGCTGTGGCCCCAGGAGTCGTGTCACACCAATGGGATGTATGGAGATGCTTTCCTCCCAGTACTGCTTCCAGTTCCTGCTGCTGTAGCCGAACATCAGGAGGTAGCTGGTCACCAGGTCGGACCTCCCGGACCCGCCCTGAGTGGCCACCGTGGTGACCTCCGCCCTCTCTCCAAGGTCGATCTGCAGCCACTGGTTCTTGTCAGACACGAGCAGCATCCAGCCCCCGGCTCTTGTTGGGGGTGAGGAAACAGGACGGACACAGGAAGAGGAGGAAATGTTAGAATGTGTCTGGAAGGAGGTGAGACCCAGGCGAGAACGTGTGCATCTCTAAACCTAGAATGAATGCCCTCATGATTATATGCATCACATAATGAACGACTGAATGGAATCATCTGTGTGCTGCCAGGGCATGTGACTTCCTCACACTGGAGGCCAGGTGTCCACTGAGGGTCCAAGTGCTCCATGTGATGGATGGACACCCAGTGAAGCCCCTATACTCTCAGAACCAGTGTCTCCCTGGCCTTCGTGCTGGGGTGCTCACCATCGAGCCTTAACACTTTACAGGACTCGTCGGGGTGCAGCTAGCTTATGGTGCAGCCAAACATCTGTCTGAGACACAAGGATCCTAGGAGCCCTGCTGCAAGGAGTTCCCAGACTCTGGGGAAACTGAAATCAGGGCATCTGAAGCAGGATCAGGAGCTCACTCAGGGGTGGCGCTGCTGGTGAGATCCATGGGGGGTTGGGGGAGGCGTGACAGCAGAAGGAACCATGGCAAATGCCCTGCAGGGCAGTGAGGGGGGCCTCACGGAGCAAACTGCACCTCAGCATCCTGCACAGAGAACTGATAGATGGCAAAGTGACAGAGGGCAAGAGGAGGAACAGCAGCAGGAGAGCACAGAGCCCGGTGCTCCCCTTCACCCCAGCCCTGAGCAGAGAACCTGGGGGGACAGAGCGGGATGCTGTGGGGATGACACAGAGGCCAGGGGAGGGGCGGGGAGCTGACCCGTGAAGTGGAGCCCACCTCAGGCCCACACCACACCATTAGGGCCAGAGCCAGGCTCCAAGGTGTGACCCCGATCCTTCAGGAATGAAGGTTTGGGTCACCCCACCAGGCAAAGACCATGACCAGCTGAGGTACTTACAGGCGTAAAGGGAATACAGAGTGGGAGGTGGAAGACTCTGTTTATGATGGCAGCTATGACCACGTGACCCCAGTCACAGACATGAGGACTGTAATCATCACGAGTGTTTCCTCCTTATTTTGTCATGAATGTCTGTCTGTGTGTGTGTACATAGATAGATGGATACAGATAGATAGATGATAGATAGACAGGCAGATCAATTAAGCTAACGTATTTGTTTTCTTCCCTTTCTTATTCCATTATCATCTAATGTAAGATGTGTTAATAACAGTCAATTTTATGTTCTAGCATTTAGGTTACGGGACATCAAAGAGAAGAGCGAGTGTCACCCAAGCACTCTGCATCCTTTTGTGGGGAAAAGGTTAACGCGTTTTTGGTTATACAAAAGACAGTAATATCATATTAGGTGAAAGCATGCCTTTGTTACTGTCTTTATTAGGGGATTAAGTATGGCTTAAGGAGATTCAAAAGGGTGCCAAGTTGACAAGGCATGGACCATAATGGTTAGTTTTGTGTATCACCTTGGCTAGAATATGGTGACAGCTATTCAGTCAAACACTGATCCAGGTGTTGCCATGAAGGTGTTTGCAGATGGGATCAAAGTCAACATCAGCTGACTTGAGGGAAGGGAGATTATGCTGGATAGTCTGGGTGGCCCGGGTCCAATAAGCTCATAGGCCTCAAGGGCAGCACTGAGTCTTCTCTGAGGAAGAAGGAATGCCACCTGTGCAGAGCGGCTGCAGCCTGCGCCCAGAGCTCCAGCCTGCCCTTCCTGGACTTGCCCGGCCAGTCCGCATAGTCATGAAAGCTGACTCCTTGTGATAAGTCCACCTGTGGTCACTTTCTACTGATTCTGCTTCTCTTGTTGAACCTTGACTGTTACAGAATAGGAGGACTCAGCACTGTGTACGATGCCTCTTCTCCCCATGTCGGCTGTAAATTCAATGACATCAGCGTGGATGTCGGGAAGCCCCATGTGGAAAGGGCGATGACGGAGAATTAGAGGGAAGGGATGGGTGAGACCTGGTCCCTGAGTCTCCCAGAGTAATGAGAAAAATGAGCAGCTTTCAGAAACGTGAAGTAAAAGCCAGGCAGGCACTCCTCGCCCCATCACCAAAGTGCACTTATATTAGGTGTGGGATTGTGAATTATTCTACTTTGTACCTTCTGCAGAGACCAGCAGAGTCTTCACAGAGGGTATAAACAAACACACGGACAATGTAAAACTGGCACCGGATGAGCCGGGTGTTCACAGTCGTCCCCGTCGTGTAGTCTGTCTGCCTGGGCTCATCTTGGGGAAGATGGAAGCTCATAGGCAGAAAATCCTGCGAGTTCCCCTCAAGGGAAAGTGAGATGAGTCAAGTGTTGCCGTGGATCCTCCTCTCATCCTGCAGCTGCTCCTCAGCTGTCAGCTGTCAAAGGCGACTACCGTAGGCTGGTTTCCAAGCCTATTATATGAAACATGCTTACACGGCCCAGAGCAGTCAGAAGTCCTTCAGCTTCTCTGTAGAACAGCTTCAATTCAAAACCAATCATGTTACTTATGAATATGTGCTATCATGTTATTTCGGTAGAATTGTTAAGTCATTTTTCAAATGGACTTAAAAAACCATCCAAAGTTCAAGTTTTATATATGCATAGCTTAATATGAGAGAAATAAGGCATATTGAGATTCCTCTTTAACAGGCATAGAGAATAAATATTAAAGATAGTATCAAAAATCATTATTTTCATTATGACTGCTATGCAGATAGTCAGAAAATCCTCACAAAAGAACACGGCACGAGGTCTGAGTGAGTGATCTGAAGGAGGAGGGAACCTGCATTGAAGGTGGACTTCTGGTCTCCAGGCTGGTGGCCAATGCACACGCCGAGGTGTGGACAGATGCTCAGGTGGAGCAGAGGGTGTGTAGACCAGACAGTGGCTGACAGCGTCCTGAGCACCTGGCTCCCAGGCAGAGCCCCTCAGCATGGACGTCTCACCCACACAGTAGGCAGCAAAGTTTGGCAACTGCATTATCTAAGTAAAAAAAAATGAGGAGAGCAATGTGCAGCCTCAGCTAATCCAGTCATTAGTTGTATTAATAGAGGCCATGGTGGTGGGGCTGCCTCTGATATTACTTCTGTATCCTTTTTGTTTAAATGCAGACTGTGTCTGTCTCTGCCCTTGTCAATTTTCAACACAGCAGCCAAGGCGGCTACATCCTCACAGGGACACCCCTGCTCTGCTGAACCCATGCAAGGACTGTGTCTGTCCAGGAAATGTCCCCAAGTTGCCTGAACGGCCATTCTCTCTGATGCTACGCTGGCCGGGCCTGGCGGCCCCCACACACATTCCTCCAGGTCCTCACTGGGATTCTACCTGCTCCACCCAACACGCACCCTGTCTCCATCCCTGCTGGTCTCTCCCCACCCAGGAGTGACAATAAATGCCTGTTATCTAAGACACTGCACTGGGGCGGGTGGTTACTTAGCATCATTGTGGCAACAGCCGACTAACACTCACGTGTGCAGCCCCCAAGTGCAGGGGTGTTGGTGCCCCTCTGGCACCCTCCACTGGTGGGCGCTGGGAGACCTTCTCCCTGTCAATCGGCAATTCTGAGGGTGGTTCTCCTGGCTTCTCAGCAGGTCCAGGAGGCTGGAGCCCAGGGCCAGGAGCTGGGATTTGCTTGAATGCAGCACACCATCTACTGGACTTCCCCACCTCTGTCTGGCTCTCTTCTAACCTTTGCTCCCTGGGGTCGCCTCTCTAGAAGGCATCGTCTCAGCCCAGATTCCGGGCTGGAGCACTGAGGGCAGAGCCCCAGGAAGGGACTGTGCAGGTGGGCACCCTGCTCAGGGGCTGACAGGGCCCTGGCCCCTGGAAGGTGAGGTGGTGATCACCCCGTCATAGGTGACATCCCATTTACAGAGAATCTCGGTGGAGGGAGTGGGAGGGGAGCCTGGGTTTCCTGGTGATGTAGACGGCTGGGCAGGTGAAGGGGCGGCGTGGTGGAAGACTGTGGAAGGCAGTTGCAGAGCCTTGAAGACAGAGCATGGCATCCCTGGGGGCCTGCCGTGAAGGCTGAACAGCTGCAGCTGCTCCCCTGGCATGGCCAGCGTGTGGCTGAGCTACGGGGTGGTGGCTGTGGGCCCTCACGGCCCTCCACATCGCGGTCAGTACCCACAGGCAGTGAGGGCGCCCGGAGCCTGGTCAGGGAGGTTCAGACAGGCGCCCCTGGAGTCCTGGGCTCTCTGAGCTGGAAGGGGCAGTCCCTCTCCCTGACAGAGGACAGAGGCCCCCTTACCTGGAGGCCAGAGGTCATGCCAGGCCTCCCAGGCCTTGTGTAAGCATGGTCCTCCTCACCTCGGCTGGTCTCCCCCCGCTCTTCTAGAATAATGACCAGGGTCAGATCCCAGCACAATGCCAGACAGAAATCCTGCAAACAGATTAAACCCAGAGAACACAAACCATCAGGACCCAGGGAAACGGGGCGGGTGGACCCACAAGGACTGGCACAGGGTAGGTGGTGATGAGGGCTGGTGACACGGCTGTGCTGGCCCAGGCTCCCTACTGAGGCCCTGGCCCACAGAGGGTGGTCTTCAGTGAGCGAGGTGGAGGTGCAGCGCGGCTGGTCAGTGTGCAGAGAGGGTCAGCTGTCCTCTGGAGACCAGAGCTGACACCGTGGAGCTGGGCCCCTCGAGTCAGCGGAGGCGACTGCAACCCCAGTGGTGGGGACTGGCAGCTCCAGCCACTGAGGCAGGGACAGCTTCTCCAACTAGCTCGCTGGCCACAGGCAGGACCACAGCCCAGGAGTGGGGAGTCACATCCTGCCTCCGGGGAACTCGCTGCCCGTGGCTCCCTGCGGCTGTTTGGGTGATGGTGCTGAGAGGCGGGTGGTCCACATGCCCGTCAGCAGGCGTGAGGGATGGAGGCCCAGGGCCTGTGGGGGCCACCACTCAACTCACAGTCCCACAGAGCTTCCGCCTCCCCGTCTTTACCTGGTCCCCCTGCCTCTGGGATCACCTTCCAGGAGCTACAGCCCCCCTCAGACTCCGCCTCGAAGAGTCAGAGGCAAACACACTTCGTTAAACTTATTGCTAAGTCACTACCCGCACAACATGCATTTCTCTCTAATTCAGTGTGGCTGGTGCCAGGAGTCATCACTGCATCCTCTGCTGTGCCCGGGATGCTGCAGACCCTTCGCCGAGCTCTCCCGCAGGGCTGGGATGAGGTCCCAGAATCCTCCCCACAGGCAGCAGATGGCCACCCCAACATGACCTGGCTCGGCACAAAACGAGGGAGCCTGAACACAGGGGAAAAGTGCGGAATTAGCACGGAGCATGAGGACAAAGTCACAGACACCTGGGGAGATAGCGCATCCTCAGAGAGGGCTTAAGAGGTCAGACGATTTGGGCCCTTCAGAAAACACCTCAAACCAAGTCTTGGGGCAGCGTCCGGCAAACAGCACTGTCCCCCCTTTTTGGGGTGAAGATGGGGCTGTTCCAGTACCAGGCCCTCACTGTGGGTTCTTGTCTGTAGCTGCATCCCGTCTACCCACAGCTCGGAGGCTAAAACCACACACGCCAATCATCACTGAGTGTCCCAGCCGGGCTCCCACTGGGGTCAGGGTGACCGGTCTCCACGGGGCTCTCCCTGGGGTCAGGTGGGCGGCCGCAGCTGGCTCTTCTCACTCTTGCAGGCTTGGCTTGCGGCTGATGGTGGCAGGATGACATGGGGAGGAAGAAGTGGCCCATAATTAGGTAACGTGAATGATAATAGAGTTCCCTCTGGGACCGCTGCACTTCTTGAGGATTGATCCTCTGACACTCCTGCTGAGGCCCTTAGTCACCTAAGGACTCCTTTTGGTAAAGGCCAGGAGGAGCAGGAGTCCCTTTTCTTCAGAGCTGAACCCCTGCAGTCTCTCATTTCTCTATCAAGCAGTTTGTTCAGACTTTACAGACACAATTCTTTCCAATTTTAGAGCCAAATTAAAAAGGTCAGCCTTCCCCATTCACTCCAAAGTTCCTCAAGGCTGCTCTGGCCTAGCAAATTCCTCCTAGGTTCCTCTTACCGAGGGTATGTACCGGTACCCCTTAAGACACCTAGTCTTAAGACCTTAACCAGCTCATGTAAACTCTTGGACTGTCAACATAAAATAAGGAGGTCTGGGTTTCAGGAGAATTCACCAGGGTCACCCGAAGAATGCAGTGATCCTGGGGGCTCAATGGGCCCCTATTGGTACCAAATGCTGGTTCAGTGTAGATTTCAAGTGGTCTCCAATGGCTTTCTTTGACATCCTGCCACGACTATGCCAGGAAATGTGGACGAAAATAATCCGTAACCAATCTATAAATGAAAATTTGGGTGAGTTTATTCTGAGCTAAAATGTGAGGACCATGGTCCAGGGCCTTTCTTCCCAGTGGAAGGAAGGGCACCAAAGAAGTGGGGTGTACAGAGCGGTTATATACCCCCAAGCAGGATGTTTCACATGTGATTGAAATGTCCCTTTTACAATGGTCACGAGACTGCTCTGTCGGCACAGCGATTGATGGACACAGCAGGTAGGTCTGCTGTCTCAGTGGACACAGCAGATTGGCAGGTCTGTTGTTTTGAGCTGAGTGGTCACAGGTGAGCTGGGTGGTCAAAGATGAGCACGACAATCAGCTCCTAGCCTAAGGAAAGATGCTTATCCTTAAGGAAACGCCAGTGTTGGGGGAAGTTGCACCTTTATCTTAAGGGCATTTGTTCTTGCCATAGGAAATGTTTAAAGCAGATATACAATGCATGGTTGATGACCGTGTCAGGCCCCTGTGGAGAAAGAAAGTCAGGCCGAATTTGGTTTACACCAAATGGCTTCCTCATATACTCCAATATATCCTATTGCTCGCCATTTCCATTTGTCAGGCCACATGTGGCTGTTGAGTACTTGAAGGGCGGCATTGTGATTGGTTTTTATGGTTACTGATTTGTAATGTTACTGAGGTACTAGACTTTTAATTTTATTTAATTAGAATTAATTTTAATGTAAAAAGGCATTTGCCACTCCATATTGGACAACACATCTCTAAGAAGTGACCTGGAGAGAGGTTGCACAAGTAGGGGGACCTGCAACCCTCCCCTGGTGCCCAATGAGTGCTCTGTGTCTCTACCCCCTAGAGTAGATGGCGTAGTTGGCAATAACAGGAACAGATGATTGAAAGTTATAAATGATTTGATGCGAGCCATTCCATACTTGGGATTGGTAATCAGAGAAGACATCCTGAAGGAAATTCCACTGTAGGTGAATCCTGGCATATGAGTATGAAACACATGGTAAAGGAGAAGGGGAGGAATGTGTTTCTAGACAGGGAAGAAATCATTTGAGAGGGAATTTACAAATTTACCCATGGTCTTGCCAACTGATGACCCATGCTCCCCCTCGCCATCATAAGATGGCCTGGTGCAATTTCACTCCTCTGTGCCCAGAGGTATAAATTTGATTTAATTTGTTACACTCTTGTAATGTGATCATGGCCTTGGATTATGTAGCAAAGTGTCCTAATTTTTCAGATATGCAAACTGAAATGGGGTGAAATATCAGGATGTCTACTTGACTTTAATATTTCAGTGAAAATATGGGAGAAAGCATGGGTGGCAGGTCTGAATAATTTACACATTGGATGAAATATGGTTTTAATTGGATGAAGTTTACATTGTTAAATCAGGTCATGGATGTTTCCAATATTGTTTTCCTTTTCTACCTGTTTCAAATATTTTATTTAAAAAAGTAAAACACATTGACATGTATTCTCCATTTTATTGACTTCCAGGGTACTTTACCAACAGAAGTGATGCCTTGACTGAGAATTCGAGTGAGTCTCAAGGAAGTCCTAGCCCAGGGTGGGGCTTGTGCTTCATATCTCGATGCTGTGCCTAATCAAAGGGCACCTTGCACACAGGGTCTTGGCTGATGATGAAAGCTGGCCAGACCATGTGAAGGACTGCTGAGCACAGTGGGCAACAGCAGGAGCCCTGGGGGAATAGCAGGAGGTGGCTCAGCCCAACATTTGTCTCCCCAGACCTCCCCTTCTGGGCCATCGTCCTCATCTGCTTAGCAGGACTCCTGGTGCTCATCACATGCCTGAACTGCTGTCTCCTAGTAAGCAGGGAAGTGTCGCTTGTCTTCTTACTATTGGGTTGTAAGAGCTCTTTGGATATTATAAACATATGTGCTTTGCTAAGGATCTGTTGTGCAGATAGTGTCTCCCATTGGCCAGCTGGTGTTCATAGCTCCTCTAGAGCTCGAACCAGTTGTGAAATTGTCATCTGCCCAACTCTGAGTGACTGACTCCCCTGTCCCACATGTTTCCATCAACCCAAAGGATCATGTTCAAAAATAAATAATTCAGAAACATATCAACCCACACAAATCCCTGATGGCTGGATTTTGCTCAAACACTCATACAACAGATACCCATTCCTCAAGATCGGAAGTGATGCCACATCACCGTGTTCTCAGCTTAATTTCTCTTCTCCTATCCTGCCATTCCTGCAATCTGTGGTCTATGATCTCAGTAATTCCCTTGGAGCCGTCCAAAATTTCTTACTGCTCATCATATATGTCTTGTAAAATTTCAACCCCAGAAGATCCTGATTATCAGCCATGCCCTAGCTGCTGCCAATCTTATGATCTTATGACAAAACAGGATTTTTTTGGTACCAGTGTAAATGCAAAATCAGCTGCATCAACTGGAAGCATCCCTAATGCCTGGAAATTCTAATTTCTTTTATGGATTGGCATATTTACTCCTTGATTTTCCACAAAGCCTGTTTTCAATGTTCCCCACATTTCTTTTTCCTTTATACATATATTCAGGGTCCCTTAACTTGCCTGATATTTCACAGAGAAATTGCTGTCTCTCCTCCTTCCCTTTTGACATGAACCAGTAAGAAAAGGTCATCTACCTTGTGTGTTTCTGTGGCCTCACCTGCAAACACCTCCTCAGAAAACCCCATGCTCCATCTGCCCTCACCATTCTATGGGTTGTTCCCTTGTAAGGCCACACTGACTCCTTTCTTACTAGACCAATAGGGGCTTTTCATCATTCATCTGACATGATCATTCAGTGGGAAACTTTGATAAGCTTGGAGCTCCTTAGATACGTGAATCTTATGTTACCTCTGTGAGCATTATAGTATCTCAACACAGATACTGCAGATGAGGAAATATACAACTTACAAATGAAGACTGTGCTCTAAATGGATTAGTAGATCCCAATTAAAACGAAAAAGAATGTGAACTATTTCATTGTTAATTTTTATATAGATTGCATGGACAAATGGTAATAGCTTGGTTATAATGGGTTTAAATATACTATTAAAATTAGTTTCACCTGTTTATCTTTACTTTTTTAAATGTGGCTACTAAAGAAAATTAAATTCCATAAGACAGATTGAGAAATTCTACTGTTGTACAGCACTGTTCAAGCCATGAGAATAAAGCCCAGAGAACGTGGTTAGGGACAATTTTTCCAAGGAAAGGAGTCGATCTGAATGCATGGCAAATGCAGAAAACAGTCTCATACACACATACACACACAAACACACACACACACACATAGAAAACAAGACCAACATCATCATAGAGTTGCACTACTCTTCTCAAGTGGCAAGAGGTTGCAGTCCTACATTGTCCTAAGTGGACGAACCTCAGGAAAGCAGCCAGGAGTCAAGAGAATTTACCAATCAGGAAGACCTAAACCAGAGAGTAAAGGTCAGGATCTTTCGAGAGGTTCCCAGCGGTGGATTCTGTTAGTGATTCAATACATTAGGGAGAACTTTGCAAGAAGCGTTGTTACAGAACTCACCTTTCCTTTCCTATGTAAAAATATACAAGTTGTGTAAAGAATAATAGCTCCTGCTAATCAATGAAAAGATGCTAGAACACGAATATCACTCTTGTAAATCACCCCTGGATTAGTGAGCCAGTCAGGGAACAGATGAACGTGGATTGAGCTGGACCTCATTAGGCTGATTCTGACTTGAAGACCATCCTATGGGTCGTCTTGTGCCAGGACCTCTGAAACATGCTACCCCTGCCACTCTTTTGCCGCCAAGGTCCACCAACCAGACAAGTCCTTGCTGAAAAATACTCTGGCTGGGCCCCTTCTGAGCACACCTGGAGGACTCTCCCCAAATCCCACTCCTTCACGGCGCTCTTCCACCTGCCACCGGCCAGGGAGACATTCCCTCCAAGGCTCACACTGTGTGTGCCCAGCTCTGGGGATGGCACTTCTCCCTCAAGTGAAGAGAAGGATCAGAGTGCAGAGCCTGTGGGCTGCAGCCATTAGGACAAGGCCTGGGGTTTGCTGCCAGAGAGAAGAGAACCTGTAGTGGGTGTGGGTCCCAGGGTTCAAGAAGCCCCCGTGATTCCTGGATAGAATCCCAGAAGACGATGCAGGACAGAGGAGGGATGCTTGGGTGTGATTGTGCTTGGGAATGTCCATAGGGAGGCGGATGTGCCATTGGCAATGTCTTCAACAGTGTTGTTCATTCATCAATACGTGCTGTCTCAGGGAGTGCTGTCTACATCCTTCCAGCCCCTAGTCTCCCCTCTGGAGCAAACAGACAACATCAGAAGAACATTTGCATTTCATTTATAATGGATAGGCACAGTGCTTGTAATGTGCTGGATGTTGCAAGCGTTTTGAATCATTAACTCCTTTAATACTCTCCGTATCCTCACAAATTAGGTACGCTTATCATTCTTGCCGACAACAGATGAAGAAATTGAGGCACTGATGAGGTGAATAACTTGCCCACTACCAATATCTAGGAAGTGATTGAGCTGGAATTTGAACATAAGTTGTGGCTCCATATTCTCTGCTCTTAAGCATGTTCTTTGCTCCCTATGACTTCACAGCAAGAAGACGTTGGCTCAGTGTATCCATTTTCTTGTTACACCCGGTAGCCCCACTCTTTGATCTCTGTCTGAAAAAGATGCTATTCGCATCAAAACTCTTGCACATACACAACCAAAATGACTTCTCCCCATATCCCATGTCCTGGAAAATACATAGAGAACATTTCAAAACATTTCTTGCCCAGGCTGGGAGTGCTTCGGGGAAATCCCACTGTTCCTGTAAGAAGCCAAGGGCAGGCTGGGAGCTGGGTCTGAGGGGAAAGGTGAGCTCAGGAGTTCCCATGGGATTACAAAATGGATGGGAGGCCTCAGCAGGAACTGACTTCAGGATCTGGTGGTGTTTCAAGCTGGGTGCTAATTTTCTAGCTTTGGGTGTAGGGGCTGGTGCCGCATTCCAGGGAGATGGGAGTCTCCCTGTGTTCTTGGGGAAACCAGACCCTTGAAAGCAAGGGAATGAGGGTTTCCTTTCACAGTGGACTTGGGAGTTGAAACATTCAGCCCAGAAGAGACAGTCATGATCCTGAGGAAACTGGAAGAAGCTGCCTCCTCGTCCGCCAAGCAGAAAGCCCTCCTTCATGGACTCCCTTTATCCAGATGAGACCAAGAAGGAGGACATCATGAGATGCCCTTGCAGGTGGGAGACCTGTGACAGTGGAGCCTGTGCCTGGGAGGCTCTGAAAGGCATCATAGGGCTGACATTTGCTGTGAGCAGAGTGCCAGATGAGAGGCACGCCTGCCTGTGTCTGGGAACAGTTTGAGTGTCAGGGAGAAGGCACCGCTGGCGCAGAGGCTCACAGGAAGAAGTGGGTCTGACCAGACAATGTCAGAAAGATGGCAGTGTAGCTGGAAGGAGCCTGAGAAGAGAGAGGAGGGTACATGGGGACAGGTAGGGCCAGAGGGCAGGAACTGGCAGACTGTGCTTTTCCCGTCGCTCTCTGATGACACTGTTCTAAGACATTGCACCTAGAAAATACAAATCCTTAACATCTCACAAATTCTGTGTGCCAGGAATGGGGCACAGCTTAGCTGGGTGCCTCCGCCTCAAGGTCTCTGTGAAGCAGGGGCTGTGGCTATATTGCGGCTCGACTTGCGGAGGGTTTGCTCCCAAGTTCACTCACATGCATGTTGACGGGGTTTGTTTGGACTGAAAGTCTGAGTTCCTGCCTGTCTGTTGGCCAATCATTCCCTCCGTTCTCTCCTATGGAACATCTTCATAGGACAACTGAAAACATGCACACTTGCTCCCCCAGTTCCAGAGATATAAGATGCAGAGAGAGAGAGAGATGGAAACAGAAGGAGGGAAAGACGGAGGGGACTAAAGCCAATGAGTAAGAAGGAAGGGCCAGGCTTTTTGTTCTTAACCCTGGGTTGCAGGCCATCCCATCACCTTGGCTGCATTCTATTCAGAAGGCAGTTCCTGACCACTTGTGGTTCCACAAGGACGTGCACAGCAGAAGACAGTGAGCACCAGGAGCCATAGTGGAGGCTGCCCACTACAGAGGCCGACACGAGGCACTTGGGTCTGATTCTAAGTCAAACAGGAGACCTTGCAAGGTTTCATGCCAGTGAATGGAAGTATCTGAATTTCCCCTAATTTCCACCTCTTAAAGGTGCAGACCTGGAAATGAGGCCCAGAGGGGCAGTGACTTTCTCAAGGTCACAGAGCTGGAACCCAGTCCTGTTTTGAGGGGTACTCCACACTACATCCCACCCCTTCTTGTCATTCTTTCATCTCTAAGTGTGTGCATCAGACACATGCAAACCAGACCACAGGTGTTGTCGCTATTGTCTGTTCTACACTTGAGGATGTCCCAAGGGAGATATTTCTGGCCTCGTCCCCATCGTGCAGGTTGGGTGATTGAGGAGGCCCTGGGAGGCCCATTGGCATTTCCAGGACACAGAGCTTGTAGGAAAAAAGAGGTCAGAACTCAGCTGCATGTCCTCAAGCTGGAACCCTGGTTCCATCTCAAGGTCCTGTGTTGGGATCTGTGCTGGCTATTTGTGTACAGTTCTGGAGGTGACATGGGCAAGGAGGGTGAGCAGCCAAGATCCCAGAGAGGTTTTCGGTGGGTGTGATTGAAGAAGGCGCCCAGGTAAGGGAAACTTGAGGAAGTGACCTCACTTCCTTGGAGACAGACCCCAACAGAACTTAGCACACTGGTCTCCAGGCGCCCACATTCTAGACATAGCATCCTATTGAGCCCACTTGAGTGGCGACACTGAAGACAAGAGGATGTTCTCCTGCTGTCTCCCGAGTTGTGGAGGCTCTGGCTTCAGCAAAGCCAAGAAAAAGAGCCTTTTCAGTCACTATAGACACTGGCTTGGCCCTCACCTGCACCGCCTCTGTCCAATTGGCAGGAGGAGCACTCAGGTAACACAGGGAAAGCCAACAGGGTTAGGCCACAACTGGATGCCACCCGCACAACAATTTGAGCCTCCTTGTGTGTCAGAGGGGAGTGAGAGATGGACGGCGGTGCTGAGTGGGGACCCACCCTGGGCAGGAGCCATTTGCTCGGTGTTGGAAGCCTGGCAGTGTGTCGTGTTCCCAGCCTAGGTGGTGGCTAGCAGGATGGGAGAGTGGGTGCTGGGAACCAAGCTCCTCTACCCATAGGTTAGTCCTGAGCCCTCCAGGTGTCATCTCATTCCCTCCCTGGCTAGAGGTCTATGCAGATGCTGCTCGGTACCTGATCTGTGCTGGGGTTTCCTCCTGTGGCCAAGTCGAGGCATGCCCCTCAGACCTCCCGGCCCGGCTCTCGGGCACTGTCTTTGCAGAGCTGCACGCAGGAGGTGGTGGAAGAGCTGACGGATGGCTTCGGGTACTCCATCTCCCTGGACAGGGACCAGCTGCACCGCGCCACCATCAATAACCAGGGCTGCTCTGAGGTGAGAGTGGGCACGGAGGGGTCTTCCCACCCAGGCCCCTGAGATGACGAGGGCAGGCCCAGAATCCAACCTCAAACTGCCGTTCTCCTGGGACCCTAACAGGGCTGTCCCCCATGTGTGTCCCACAGTCCCATTCCCAAAGGAATCTGGACTTCCGCTCCTCCCCACCAGCTGCATAGGAGGGTAGGAGGGCACTCTTTGCATTTTCCTAGGAAGATTAGAGAAAACGTTGATGTCGTTGTCACTTCCCAATAGGCCCTGAGTATCTTTGAATTTTGCCTTTTTTGGAAAATGAAACCTCGATAACAAACTCCCTTTAATGTAAAAGAAATAACCATCAGCGTGTTTGAAAGTCAAAGGGATTCTCAGAACGTGTCACTGCCCTGTACACTGTTTCCAGACCTGGGAGGGGTGAGGTGGCCACATAACATTTCCCTCCAGGTCAGGGTCTGATGAAGCCTCAGGCAGTTAGAGGGGATGTCCCTCAGCCCTCACTTTGGGCGGTTCTCAGTTCTGAGCCACAGGACCTAGAGAAGCCACTTGGCATGCCTAAGCCTCTGTTCTCCTCTCTAGAGAGAGGGTGTCTGTTGAGGATTCACTGGGCTGGTGCTCTGCACAGAGGGAGCTCTGTTGTCCCTCAGCGAGCAAATGGCCTCGAGGGAGATCAATGTGGAATCCTTTGCAGGACCAAAGTCAGATTGTACTTTGAGAGCCCAGAACCTTGCTGAGTGTGGGAGCTCATGTGTCTCCTGTTGCACACGTCTGGGAGGGGCTAGGAGTTCCTGGGTCAGCTGCAGACCTCGATAACGCTGGTGGTTTGCAGTGGTGGCCCTGACCCTGTGTCCTCCTCATCCCACCCAGGTGAAGATGAGTCCACTGTGTCTATAACTGAGGCCTGCAGGATGCGTGCCCTCCAGGCAGGCACGATGCAGAGGCTCTCAGAGTCTGTGCTGCCAGATTTCCCCAGCAGAGTGCTCTGCAGTGTCATCACCTCCCTCTGCAGCTACTCAGGCTCCAGCACAGCCCACCAGGTCCTGGAGCAGCTGTTTCCCAGGTGACTGCCTGCCTCCTCCTCAGCACAGTGGTGACTCTGCCCACTGCCAGCTGTGTGTCTTGCCTTGGGAATGTCACCATATCTCTCTGAGCCTGAGTTGGCTCCTCTGAAACGTGGGGTGGGAGAGGATGAACTTGCTAGGCTTCTCCCAGGGATGAATGGGATCAGCCCTCCAGGTGCTGCCCTGGTGCCTGGCTCTGCAGAGAGGGTGGTGGGCCATGCTGTGGTTGCTGGTGGTGATTATTTCTCTGTCCCCCACGGAAAGTAGTCTTCCTCTCCCTTCACTGGCTTGTGGCTTTTTGAGTTTGGAAAAGCACCTGGAGAGCACCCTGTCAAGGAGTTTGAGATGCCATCCAGCTGGTCCTGGTGCTCGTCCTTGGTGTAGCCACTTAGGGATCTCTAGGGCCACAGAGGGGCCACAGGCCCACTCAGACACCTGGGGTGGTTCTGGTTGGAGGTCATTCAACAATGTCTATGAAGGACCTACTCTGAGCAGGACTTCTGGACACACTAAGTGTCACTCAGTGACTGAAGCAGACAGCCTCCCTGGGCCTCCCCTCTATTCTGAGAGTCAGACAGTCACACTTGACATCATTCACAGGTCCCATCTACCCTCCATCCCGGGCGATGCCCTCATCCCCTTTGGGACACATGGAGGCAGCTTGGCCCATTGCGTGCGGGATGCTGGAGGACAGGACCACCTCCCACAGTGAGTGGTCTTTGGGTCGAGAAGGAGGGCCTCCTGTCTCTAGCAAACAGGGTGCGGGGAGAGGATGGAGGCTGTGGCTGGGTCAGGCCTGGGAGAACCCTGCATCTCACCCATCTTGTGATTCCCATGGGAGGGCTGAGTTCTGGTGGCTTCCACTCCGGCAGGACTGGACTCAAAGAGAGCTGTGCATGGGTCCCAGGTCCCTTGAGAATTGGAAGGGAGGCTGGGCTGCGTTGTCCCCTAGAGACCCACTCCCAGCAGAGTCCCAGCTCCTCCTGCCTCCCTTTCTCCACATGCACACCTTGTGAGCACCACTGCCAGGTCCATAGTAGGAGGTGTGTGAGCAAGCTGCTCCCAAATCTGCTGGAGTCTTCATTCCAGTGGCCCACATTCATGCAGGGCTTGGATGGGCTGTGTCCAGACCCTTAGGGAGGAGAGTGTCAGTGGGAACAAGAGACTCTCACAGACTCTGTGTTCAGCCTGCTGGATGAGCAGGCCTGCCACAGCCAGGACAGCCAGCCAGGGCTCAGGGCTGGGATGGGGCCCTCCTCTGGAGGGGGAGGGTCTGGCACAGGGGCGCAGATGCTAACAAGAGTGCCTTGGGAGGGCGGTGTTTAAGGAAAGGCCAGGCCACTGACTCTCTGGCCCATCTGCCTCCCCGCAGTGCTATCTATTTCCTGCTGGGAACCTGGCTGGGCCAAGGGCAGGATTGCAGGGAGCCCCTGCGGTTTCCCTCTTGGACCCTGCAGCTGGCCACTCTGCACGTCAGCTTTGGTGGCTCCCACGTGGAGGGCCATGCCTACCTTCTGCCAGGCCACCTGGAGCATCTCAAGGTCATTGAGGCTGAACGGAAAGGTGAGGGGACTGGAGTCTGGGAAGACTGTCTGTGTTGAGGTTCATGGCCTAGCGTTCCCTTACAGGCAGTGGAGCCCTTCCTATCTTTGGAAAGGCACAGAAACCGTCAGGTGTGTGGGTGAAACTTTCTCTTTATCCTGCTCCAGAGCCAGCTCCAAAGCTCCTGCCACTTCCAAAGCCAGAGCCAGTGCCAGCCCCCGGGCTGGAGCCAGCTGCACCTCCAGTCTCACCACGTGTGGTAGAGCTGGAGCCAGCAGCCCCTGAGTCAGCCACTCCAGGACCAGAGCAAGGGCCACCATTAGAGGCAGCCCCAGAGCCCAGCTGCCCCTGGGCCGTGACCACCGAGGACCAGCTGCGGGAGGAGAAGCTGAACATCTTGGACTTCCCTCCCCAGCTGGTGGCAGAGCAGCTGACGAGGATGGCTGCGGTGAGCAGAGGAGCTCGCGGGGCGGGTGGCCCCTGCCTTCCCGGTGCCATGAGCCGCCCCACACCTGCCATTCCCTGCTCGGGATTCCGATGATCTGGGTCCAAATCCCTGCTCCCTCTCTTATCAACACTGTGACCTGGGCAGCTTTCTTTCTCCCCAAGCCTTAGCTGTCCCCTAGCGAACAGGGGACGGTAGAGACGGACACTCAGCACCTGCTGTACAGGGTGGCTGTGCCGATGAATGAGGTGGGAGAGAGTGGAAGGTGGGCAGAGTCTGGCCCTTTGGTGGGGGATGGGCACTCACTGAAGTGCTGCCAGGTCCTTGGGTGGATCCCCCATCTGCGCAGGTGGCCCGGACAGCCTCAGCACTTAGCAGGAAGGTGATGTGTATTGACTCCAGTGGAGACAGTCAAACAAAGCTGGGGGTTGTCCCTGCCTCGGGGGAATGTGCATGGGAATGGGGAGTGGGACCCGAGGGGCACTGGGATGGGTGGATGATGGCCCTTCTGGTGGGCATGTGTGGGCTGCCTTCTGGAGCTTGGAGGAAGTGAGACGGGGCTGGGAGCAAATGTTCCCTCCCTTCCCCACGGTCCTGTGTCCAGGGTCATCCTGGACTGGGTGCATTCAGTGGACACAGACAAAACCCAGGGACTCCCACAAGCCTCAGGCCACATGCTCTGCTTCCTGAGCTCCAGTTCTGATCTCACCCTGCCTGGGCCTATGGGAGACTGTGGACGCCGAGCTGGGGTGTGGCAGGACCGGGTGACACTCCGAATCTTCTGCAGGAGCTGTTCAAGACGTTGGTGCCCGCCCACTGCCTCGGCTCCATCTGGTCGGAGCGCGACAACAGGGAACGCGAGTCCCTGGCACCCACCGTCCGTGACACTGTGATGCACGACAACACCATGGCCAATTGCATCCTCGTCACCTGCCTTGGGGACGCGAGCATGACAGCGCAGGACAGGGCCAGGGTGGTTGAGCTGTGGATCAGGGTGGCTGAGGTAAGCCTTGGCACGCCCTGTCTGGATGTGTGGGAATTGCCTCTTGTTTCTCAGCTCTCAGGATTGAAGTCTGAGGTCTTAGTCCCTGGACTGTCCCTTGACCCTCATGCCAGGGCCACGTTGACCTTGACTTGAGGTCCCAGTGGGGACAAGCTCACTTCCTTCCTTGTGTTGAACTACAAATCCTTGTGCCTGGCAGTGTTACTCGTCGGGTGGCAGGTGTGCCCTCCCTGGCTTCCCTGGGCATGTGTCTCCTCCAGGACAGGGGAAGTCCATGAGGGGACAGAAACCAGAGGCAGCAGAGCTTCAGCTCCCCCTCACGGCTCCATCTCTTCGCTTCCCCAGGAGTGTCGAGGCCTCGGGAACTTCTGTTCCCTCCACACAATCCTTTCTGCCCTGCAGAGCCCTGCCATTGCCCGTCTCCAAGACACCTGGGGACAAGTTTCCAGGTGGGTAGTGGGTGGTCTGCTCTCCAGCCAAGCACCATGAGGGTGAGGTGGCCCAGGCAGCCTGATTTGGGCCAGCATGTCCCCCAAAGTCAGCTGAGACCACCTGGGAGACAGCGAACACCGGGCACAGGGACTGACCTGGGTGCTGGGTCTCTGAGTCTCTCAGCGCCCTTAGGCCAGCAGTTCCGTCCCAGGGATTCATTTCCTTCCAGACCAGATCCTGGCTTGAGCCCAGGTGGAGAACCTCAGGTGTTTCCTTTGCAGCAACAGAAGCCTCTATGCAGCTGAAACCAACACTGTTCCAAAGAGATCTGTTTGGGACATCTGGGAATGGAGGCCCCAAGGGACAAGAGGAGAGGCCCCTCGGCAGTCTCATGGGGACCTTAGAGCTCAGAACACCCCAGTGAAATCCCTCATCTAGGCCCCAGGCAGTTTGGATCTGCTGGGTTCTCAAATAAATGGGACTTGCCTTCAAGCATCCCACAGTTTTTCTTGCTTGCTTGCTTGCTTGCTTTCCCCACCCCGCAGGGAGAGTTCTCAAACCTGGAAGAAGTGGGTCAGGAGAGAGAAACGCGTGAGCAGGGAGCTGCTAGTGCAGGTAACCTGGTGGCTGGAGATCTGGAAGGAGGCCAGAAGGAGAGGGGAGGGGAGCATCCCGAGGGGATCCTAGGAGGTGAGGCTATGGCAAGGCTCGGCCCAGGCTGGGGGTCAGAGAGCCCTGTGAGGGTGGGGCAGGCCGGGGCCACTCGGCCAGGTCCCCCAAGACACCCTGCCCTCCCCCTCCCTGTCTGTTCAGCTGGGGTCTGGACACACCCCTGGAGTCCAGAGGTCGGGGCCTTGGTCAGATTTGGAGCCAGGGCTGGGGTGAAGGCAGCGGGGACAGGGCCTGTAGCTGGCACGGGGAGCAGCCTCTCCCAGTGGGTCCTTGAGCCAGTCGCTGCCCCTCTGGGGGCCTCCGTCTCCTCCTCTGGGAAGTGGAGGGAAATGATCAGCGGTGCAGGCCTCCCAGCGGGGTGCTACCATCCAAGGGAGGACAGGAACGCAAGGAGATTTGTGCCGGCTCCTCCTCCAGAGGTGAGGGGAGAGCAGTGATGACACGCAGATGACTCTGAGTCCTCAGGAGACTCCTGGAAGCAGGTGATGTTCTCCTGACACTTTTCAGCTGAGGAAAGAGGGCCAGGGAGGCCTGGGCAGGCCCAAGGTCACACAGGACTGAGTCCTGGAGCTGGGACTGGTCTAGAATCAGAGCACCCTGCAGTTTGGAGCAGCAGAGGCAGCAGGGGACTGGAGCCGATGGCCAGGGTCTGAGATCAGGGGCCTTGGGGGACATGCAGAGAGGAGTATGGGCGCACTGACCCTGTCCTCGGCCCCGACAGGAGGCGACCTCCGTGTTAAAGACTGCAGAGAGGGCCCGCCAGGGAGCCCAGGAGAGGCTGCGGCAGCAGGTGAGGGTGACTGTGGGGGAGGGGCCTAGGAGTCAGAGGAGAGGGGGCTCCCCCTCCCAGCTGGAGACCTCCCTCAGGAGAGGGGCCTTCCTCCTCAGGCGAATCTGCTGTGGCTGCCAAGCATGACGGGCCTGCAGTGGCAGTGAGCAGGAGGAGGCCTGGAAGGGCTGGCAGCAGGGCAGATTTGGGGTGGGGAAGGGCAGGGGCCACTGCCCCTGGGAGGGGCCAACAGCCAGCCCTGGGACTTGACTGATGGAGTTTGGTGTTCCTGGAGGGGAGCAGGGGAGGGAATTGTGTGTGTTGGGGTGTCCCGAGGATCCTAGGCTGCTCTGTGTGGGAGCGTGGGGTGGGCAGGAGGCTGGGCTGAGGGGTTTCAGGAGAAGGTTCATGGGGGCACCTGAGAGCGGGAGCTCATCACCATGCCCATCCCGATGGCGGCACAGGGTGTCGTCCCCTCCCTGGTGACGTTCTTCCGTTCTCTGGAGCTGCTGGACGCTACGATGGAGGATTATGTGGAGGTGAGTGAGCCCGGAGGTGGGTCCGGGGGCTCAGGCTCCTGACGGTGGGGAGGAGAGAGTCCTGTCCTGAGCCCTGAGCTCTCTGCATTTGGAAAAGGTCCTCTCAGCAGGGCTTCCAGCCTCGCGTGGGAGTTGGGGTGTCAGGCCCATCTCCCCAGTGGGTGACGCAGGCTCTGCATAAGCCACCGTCCAGGTTCCCTGGGCGGCTGAGGCTCAGAGCTGCCTGACTGTGTGGCCGCAGGAGGTGGTGTCTGAGCTGGACTCAGCCTCTCCCTCTGGCCCTGCCAGTGATGGAAGAGAAGTCGGGCCCCTCCCAGTCAGGAAGCACATCAGAGGCTGAGCTGTCCCTTCCTGCCTGAGGCCTCAGTCTCCCCACGTGTCATCAGAGAGGGTTGGGTCACAAGGTCTGTTGCCTCAGTTGCTCTGCGCCCCCTGCTCTGGAGCCCAGAGACTGGCCCAGGTCCAAGTCCGGGCTCTGGATGGGCCTGCCCACTGGCAGTAGTGCAACGTTGCAAGAGGTGTGGATGGGGGCTAGTGCTGGCCCAAGGGGGCTGTTTCTGATGGACTGCGGCTGTCTGCCTTCCAGGGCAACGTGCTCAACTGTCGGAAATGGAATGAGGTAAGTGGCTGCGGCCTTCTGGTGGGGAGGGTGGGGGTTGGAAATCAGAGACCCCCCCGCAGTGGGCAGGACCCCCTCTGGCCCAATCCCCAGGGTGGAACATTTATTTGCACAGTTCGATATACAGAGCTAGGGATCCTATGGCATTGGCGGGTGGGGGAAGGGCTGGCATCAAAGACTCCTTCCTGGAGGAGGAGCTATTTTGGGCCAAGTGTGAGAGCAGGCAAGCCCTGACTGGAATCGCAGGGAGGGAGGGTTCCCAAGTGGGCAAAGGCCCCAGACTGGCCCCTTGCCCCCTTCCTCAGCCCCTCCACGAGCCCTGCAGGGTCCCCCACTCAGGCCCTGTGGGCATCCTGTGCTTGCTCTGTCCTAGCAATTCAAACTGATGGAGGAGATCGAGCTGCTCCAGGAGGCTGCAAATCTGTACACCGTGCAGCCTGACGAGCACTTTGGGGCCTGGTTCCAGGCCGTGGAGCCCCTGAGCAAGGAGGAGAGGTGAGTCGGGTCAGGAGTTGGGGGAGGGCAGGGCAGCCTCTCTCTGCTGACCAGCTCCAGAGCCCATGGCCGTTGCTCCATGGTCAGCCCCTGATCTGATTGCATGGCAACCCCTGGGGCCTTTCGACTCCAGCTGCTGGCAGGCTCCAGGACGCACATGTGATGTGTGGCTCCTGAGAGCTCCCAGCTCCGCTCTGTCCTGTAGCTACAGCCTGTCCTGCCAGCTGGAGCCCCGATACCACTGGGTCAGAAAGATTCGACTCTTCTTCAAAGGCAAGAAGAACCGCTCAGGCAAGAGTGAGTGTCCAGACCGTCAGTGGCTGAAAACATGGGCTCAGGAAACATTCAGGCTGAGCGTGGGCCTGGGGAGGCAGACAGCTGGCCCTGGGCTCCGGCTCCACTGCTGAGCAGTCCCGTCCTGGGCGATTGCACTCACGTTTCTGGGACTGGTTTCCTCCTCTGTGAAGTGGGTGACGCTAAATATCAGCCCCTGTGTCAGGGACAGATGGGGTGCTGTTGGCTGACTGAGCACTGAGCACAGGGCTGGAGCACAGAGCGCAGTGGGGGCCGGGATGGGGTGTGCACTGTGGTTCCAGGGCAGGCCGCTCAGGAAATGCCTCTCTTTCTCCAGACACCAGACCCCCAACCAAGGGCCCAGTGTTGGTGGTCGATGACCCTCCTGAGACCAGCTGAGCTACAGCGGGGACACAGCGTTGACACTCAGGGTGCACAGGGCCACCTCCCCTGATTCTGATGAGGAGAACTTTGTGATCCATTTCTTGGGGTCCCCTGTTGGCCACGGGGGAAGGCACCAACCCCTCTTCCCCCTCCCCCCTTTTGCCCAGCACCTATTTCCCTATTTGGCGGGGCCATATTTTGTTGTCAATGGTAAATGCTCCGTTTGAGTATTATATTAAATTGTTGCTTCTTTCTAATCCTGGGAGTGGAGGTGTGAGTCTTTCGCTCGCAGCGCTCATGGAAACCAGATCCAGAAACTCACATTCCTCCTCGAATTTAGAAATCTCCCAGAGTGAGCAGCTCAGTTTATGTGGAGAAGGGAGAAGTGCCAGTCCCCTCCCTGGCTACTGAAGGACGTGCTCAAGTGCCCCTCCCGCCGAGGACAGGATCATTGCAGTGTGGTTCACCCTGTCCAGGAGCAGAGATGGCCCCTCCGACCTCTTGGGACTAAGCGGTTGGAGGCGTTTTCTCAGGCAGAGCCACAACCACTGAGCTGGGCGTGTCTGTCAAACTAGCACGTGCCTGTCCCTAGCACACGTCCTGCCCAGGACAGTGGCTGCCTTTCGACACTCTGCCGGAAGAGGGAACATTTTCCCGGTTTCTCTTGCACACAGATTAGGACCTTGTTTTCTGATTCAGTCTCCGCAATGGCTTCAGCTCTAAGTGGGGAAAATACCGTCAAAAGCTCAAAACGTGCACATAGAGAGGACAAGGCCAGAGGAAGGTCCTGGGCAGGCAGGACTCTTCCATCTCAGGCCCACTAGGGGCTCCCTGTTCACCTCTGACCTAGACTGGATCCCCCTGGGCTTCTGGTCCCTGACTCCCAATACCATTTCCTGCTTGCTGTGTATCCAAGGGGAAAGCTGTGGGATGCAGCTTTTAGGGCCTCAGCCAGGTCTCCCTCCAGAAACCTAGTGCTCCCAACAATCTGTTTCAGAAAATATCACCAGAGACAACACTTTCCAACTCATCTTATGAGGCCAGCAGTACCCTAAAAGCAAAACTAGAGTTTAAAAATAGGGAAAACTTGAGAACAGCAAGTCTCAGAAATGAGCAGTTACCGTCTTCTACAAATATTAGAAAACTGAAGCCAACAATGTAAAACAATCATACACCAGGACAAAGAGGAAATTTATTCAGGTATGCAAGGTTGTATCAGCATTCCAAAATCAAATCAATGTGATCCACCCTGTCACAGGCTAAAGGAGAAATTTATACATATCTGTCAGTTGGTATGTAGGGGAAGTCATCAGATAGTACATATTAGATATGTCAGGTTCTTTTTCTATCAATTGCACCTCATTAAAGCTCTTACAAAAATGAATATAGATATAGAATTTACACTTTCACAAACTTTTAGAAAATGGAACAGAGACCTAAATGTAATGCAAAACAATACAACCTCTAAAAAGATTATGCAACAAACTCTAAGTGGACTCGAATCTGGAATTATGTTATTAAGATACAAACTGAAAATGTAATCTATGAAAAAAAACTGATGTTAGACTTTCTTTATTATTTTGGTAAGGAAGGTTGACCCTGAGCTAACATCTGCGCCGATTTTCCTCTATTTGGCCTGTGGGATGCTGTCACGGCATGGCTTGACAAGCTGTGTGTAGGTCTACACCCAGGACCCGAACCTGTGAGCCCCAGGCTGCCGAAGTGGAGTGTGTGAACTTCACCACTGCGCCAGCGGGCCGGCCCCAAGTTAGACTGTATTAAATTAAAAACTCCTGCTTTGTGGAAGGCAAAATCGATGAGTCAAAGGACAAATTACAGACTGGCAGACGATATTCGCAAAACAGATATATGATAAAGAAAATATGTCCAAGATATATGCAAAGAATTCTTAAAAGTCAACCACAACAGGGGGCTGGCCTCGTGGCCGAGTGGTTAGGTCCGCGCGCTCCGCTGCAGGCGTCCCAGTGTTTCGTTGGTTCGAATTCTGGGTGCAGACATGGCACTGCTCATCAAGCCACGCTGAGGCAGCGTCCCACATGCCACAACTAGAAGAACCCACAATGAGAAATATGCAACTATGTGCTGGGGGGCTTTGGGGAGAAAAAGGAAAAAATAAAATCTTCAAAAAAAAGTCAACCACAACAAAAAAATAAACAACCTTATTGAAAAATGGGCAAAAAACCTGAATATATCCCTCACCAAAGAAGACATACAGATGGCAAACGAGCCTGAGGACAGACAACCACCGCCACAGGTCATTCGGGAATTTCAAATAAAACCTCAATGAGACACTTCTACACACCTATTAGAACTGATAAATGCAGGAAACTGACAATACCAACTGCACGTGAGGATGTGGGGCAAAGCAAACTCTCATTCATTGCGATCTGGAAAGCAAAATGGTACAGCCATATCAGAAGACAGTTTGGCAGTTTCTTACAAAGATGAGCATAGTCTTACCACACAATCCAGCAACTGCATTCTTAGGTATTTACCCAAGTAATTGGGAAATAGGTTTACAAAACACCTGTGGGCTAATATAGATAGTAGCTTTATTTATACTTTCTAAGCACTGGAAATGACCAAGATGTTCTTCAATAGGTGAGTGGAGAAAGAACCGGGGTACAGCTATAAAATGGATTATTATTATTTAGTGATAAAAGGAAACAAAGCATTAAGTCACAAAAAGACATGAATGAATTTTAACGCTTATTTCTAAGTGAAAGAAGCGATCTGAAGAGGCTATTGTAGAACACCAATTTTATGTCATTCTAGAAATGGCAAATGTATAGAGACAATAAAATGTCAGTAGTAGCACGGTCTTCATGGAAGAGGAAGGAGAGTTGAATGGATAAAGCACAAGGGATTTTTTAGTGCAGTGAAACTCTTCTGCATAATACTGTAAATATGGACACAACCTTAGATAGTTATCAAAACTCTGAATTTTACAGCACAGAGAGTGAAACAATGTGTGCAAGCAAAAAGCCACGTATGTGTCCAAGAAAATTCCCGAAGTGAATGAAAACTGTGGAAAAAATCTAACTGTATTACAAATGTATGAAACAGTCTGAATGAAGGGAGTGGGTGAAAAGGTGCAGAAATATGTAATTTGGGAAGTGAGTCAAGTCTGTAAAACTGAAGATGAAAGAAACTGTGCAGACGCACTGTATTGTAGCTGATAAAGTTGTGACCCGGGGGGGTATTGTTAACAATGCTGATACTTCTATCCATGTGGACTGAATATGAGCAGATAAGTAAATGGACAGTGAACAGTGGGCACAAGGTTATTATTTGGAGTAGGAGTTTACAGATAAGCAAGGAGAAGAGGCTAGAGTGATCCACGTGGTGATAGAGTTGGAGACATCAGTGTGAACTTACTTTAGCTGAACATAGACACAGAAGGCTGTGTATAGATATATTTATAGGTGTTTGAATACACACAGGCTACTACACACAGATATATTTCCCTGCTATGTCTGCTGAAAGAACCTAATGCCCTGACAGCTGCAAACACACCTGGTACCCAGGTCTTAATTCTAATACCACAGTCCAACAAAAGGAAACAGGGTTCCTTGTAGAAATAACCAATTCTAGGATTCGGGAAGGAAATGTAAGAAAATGAGACTAAAGTGTCATTCAACATAAGAAAGTCATGAAATGCTACTCAAAAAAAGCCAAGAATGCTGGAGGGACGCCAAAGGGACACATTGGCTAACTGAAGGAGCTCTCAATCGCCAAAGCTGGAACAACCTGAGCAACAAAATAAATAAAGTTGTTGGATTATAATCCGGAGAATGTATGAATATCAATACTGTACCAATGTAAATAACTGAATAATAAGGAAATGAAAAGACACAAATCTCCTGTGTGGGAGAATACCAATGATTCACTCGGACATTCTGCTCTAAAGGAGGTCGAGGCTAACTCTCCGCTTCTTAGGCGTGGGCTGCACAGACAAAAGTCCCTACAAAGGGCACGGTGTGGACAGAGGGGACAGAGTGACGCGCAGGGGAGACATCTGACAAACGCTGCCTCAGCCAGGTGACCAACATTAACATCAATGGGGGGAAGTCACAGGGAGAGCATGGACCCTTGAAACGATGAGATGAAAATGGCAATTTACCTCTCTGATCTTCTTGCCCCAAATCCATAATCCCAATCTAATCATGAGAATAAAACAGACAAATTCTGTTGGAGAACATTTTACGAAACACCTGACCGTTACTCCCTAAAACTACCAAGTTCTTCAAGAACAAGGAAAACCCGAGAACCTGTCACAGCCAGGGGAAGCTAGGCAGAAAGGACTAAATGTAGTGTAGGATAACAGACAGGATGTGTTCATAAGAGTAGAAACTGCGAACGGAGCTGAGGGAAACTCTCTGTACCATCACAGCAAGTTTTTGTAACTGTACAACTGTTCAAAAAATAAAGTGAATTAAAAATCAGAGTACTAGCGAAATGCAAAATACCTGGAAACCATGAGTTCTGAACATGTCTCCAGACTCCATTATGTGCCCTACACAAGCACTGTCACTACAGTCACATTCTTCATGAAATAGGATAATGATACCAAATTCATAGTTTCTGGGAGATTTAAATAATGAATATAACATTTCTGGCATTGTTTCTAGTAAAAATTCACTACTTAATGGAAAAATTAATCGGAATTTTGGGATACGTTATTTTTCACCCTCAGAGACCCGCTCCTCTCCTTCCACTCCCAGGGTTCCCGTGCTGTTTCCGTCCCTCAGTCTCTCTTACACTTTGAAAGCAGCAACAGTCTGTTCCTCACATTGACCTGGGTGACTTTTCCACAGAGCAGACCTGATCACGGCTGTCCCCTCACATGAAACCTGCACTTACCGTCCACTAATTTCAGAATCAAACCACAATCCTGTGGCCAAAATATAAGGCTCTTTCTTAACCTGACTGTGTTCTCTCTGACCAGGCTCATTTCCCACCCTCTGCTATGCAGGATTGGTCAGATAGGAATAATCTGCATCATAATTACAATGTCGTATTGCAATTTTATACACACACCTTCCAGTCTAATTACCCCCTAAATGTCCTCCTCTCCTGGCTCATCCTGGAGTGCTCCCACCTCTCGATTACCTGGGAGAATTCCAACACCTTGTTCAAGGCTGAGCGCAGTCACAAGCTTGTCCGTGAAGCTTTCACTAGACTCTCACTGAAGAGTCAACTTCTTTGGATAGACTTCACCAGAGTTCAATGTCACCTCCGGATATTACAGTTTTTTTACATCTCCCATCATGTTTAGCCAATGAGTGCCTTGTGAGAATAAACAGTGTCTTAGTCATTACTTAATATCCAGAATAAGATTTAGTGCCTACCATTCATCAATTGCTGGGGAAAAAAAGATTTTTTTAATGACTGTAAAAACAAACTATTGAAGGAGGATAAACAGACATTCCCAAAATGGGAAACAAAGAATAAACCATGAAAGACGGAAATACTATTGAGGAATGAAGGCCCCGTGATGAAGCACAGACACTGGAAAAGACAGAACAGAGAAAGAAGTTTGATTCCCGAGTTTCCTTCCAGAATCAGTCTGTACTGGCAGCACTTGGTGTTACTACATTCTGTCTAACTTATTTTCCCTAGTGATGCCCCCAAAGTAACTGCCAATAAAAAGGCTCCCTCACACCATCACACGTCCCCTCAGCACTTGTGAAAATGCCGTGCTCACCTAGATGTCATCACAGAACAGCCTGAGAGCACCGATCCACCTTCCTCCGTGGACGAGTCATCGTGTTGGAAGTCACGCCTCTACGAAGGTCAGATGGCCCCTCCTGGGCCCTTTCTCACTTGCTGTCAGCCAGGTTCTACGCTTGACACAGCCCTGCATCATCTCATTGGCTTCACAACTGCTGCAGCGCTGAACACAACAGCAAGCCGTTACCCTGTAAACATCCATGCAGATCGTTCACGCAGATGCTAGCGCTGAAGTGACAGGAGTGCTTCACATGGTGACCTGTTATTAAGTCCAAAAGTTTGGTCACGGTGCCGACCCAGAATCTGAGCGGCACCGTCAGGAGGGAGAGAACATCACCTGCGGCCCCTTCTGCAGAGAAAGCCTTTAAGCGACCTCCCGAGACACCTTCCCTTCTCCAGGGAGCAGAGGAACATCGCCTCATCTACTCAGAAACTTAATGCCAATCACGACACGCCAGTTGCAACAGCATAAACACCAGCAGGACCCAATGGTGACAGGAAATACCTGTGCTTCCCTCTGCAACTGCTTTATGATCATAGACCAAATCCTTCCCCAAACCATCCTGCTCAGCATGGCCTCAAAAGCAAGGGGCTGTCGCTCTGAACTCCTACAAAGAAATGCTGCCCTGTGTTTCCTCCGACGCTTGCGAATTTCAGCCTCGACAGGCGATCCCAGTAAAACAGAGAACAAGAACAAGAACAAGAACTCAGGAGGCTCTTCCACCGTCCCCCAACCCACCGCCCTCCCACAGCAAAGCAGGGCGTCCAGGTCGTTCCAGGACAGGGAGCTGTGGGGAGACGGGAGGCGTCCACACCAGGCGAGACACAACCAGGTGAGTCGCGGGGAGGCAGGCAGAGAAGCAGGCGGCCTGCCGCTCCCTCCGCCCGGACTCAGCCGGCTGTCCCTCCCTCGAGCCCCTGAGAGCGGGGAGCTCAGCAGGCTGCCTCTCTGAGCCTCAGACAGCCGCCAGGACGGCCCCGCCATCGCTGGGGAGCGGGGACGGAGGGGACGGAGGGGACGGAGGCCCCGAGGAGCCCTGTGCAGCCCGCGAGCCCCGCGCCCCGGCCCTCGAGGACAGCGCCCCGCAGGCCTCAGCGGACACGGCGGGCCAGGGCCGCGCCGCCGCCCGGAAGGCTGTCCGGGACCCGTGCCCGGGCTCAGGGCGCGTCTCCCCTCGGAGCGGCCCTCCCGCCCCGCTGCGGCCCTGCCCGCCGTCCTCCGAGGGCCTCCTCGTCTCCGCGGAGCCCCGTCACAGCGCTCCCGCCCGGGCTCCCCGCGGAAGCGACGCCCGGACCCCGGCGTCGCGGGCCAGGGCGGCACAGACCGTCCTCCGCCGGCCGAGCGCCCGACGCGGCGCGCGTTGGACCGGCCGCCCCCGCCCAGGAGGGACGAAGCCTGGACGGGACAGCCCCGCGCGCACTGGGCTCAGGGGAACCGGATCTTCGCGGACGCCCGCGAGGCCCCAGCTTGCCGGCTCTCCGCGTCAGGGACGCCCCTCACGCCGGTCTGAACCTGCAGCCCCTTTCACCGGCTCCACACGGTGGCACCGCCACGCCTGACGCGGACGTCTGGAGCTTCCCCATTGGCTCAGGGGCGGGGGGCGGAGCGAGTGAGGAGGCGTGGCGAGCGGGGAGGCGCGGAGACAGAGGAGCCGGGGCTGCAGCCTGCAGCCTCACAGGGGAAGGCCAGAGAGCATAACTCTGAGTGACAGGCAGAGCGGGGAGGCGGGGCGAGGGGGGCGTGGCCACAGAGGGGGCGGGGCAGTCGACCCGCCCTGAGTGGGGAGACAGCAGGAGCGCGAGGAGCAGTGTGAGCGGAGAGGCTGTGCCAGCTCGGGAGCACAGCGTGTTGGGAGGCGTGGCCAACAGGACGGCCCCCGTGGGAGCGGAGCCCAGGCTGGCCAACTGCCTGCTCACAAACGCCTGGAGCCGCGCCCCTCCTGCCCGCTGCCTGCTGGGAAACGGAGTCTTTTTTACTGGAAACAGAGAAGCTGCGTGTCTCTGCCCCTTGGCCTTTGGGAAATGTGGTCCACAGTCGGACCTTCGGATCAGATGCCACAGCCCTCCATGCCAGAGAATCCCAAATGAACGTGTTAGGTCATTGATAACTCTATGTTTAATTTTTTCTAAACAAAATTCACCTTGAGGTGGAAAGTGGCTCCACGAAGTTGAGTTTCGTCACCCAAAATAACTGCAATATTTTCCGTATTCTGCCTGCAGGAACCAAAACACACTTGTTTGGGTAGGTTTCCCAGGTTTTCCCTGTAAATCGAGATGAGGCAGTAGGTACAGTCCCGGACAAAGACAGAAGAAAAGAGACAAATCCATTTCCGGCATCCATGGCCTCTGACTCTGTCTTGACCCTGAAACAGAGGTTTTCAGCATATTGCTGCTTAGGAAGGCAGAGGCTCGACACAGGAATGTGAACAGCAACAACCAGAGAAAGCTTTGTGTGCTCGCCCCTGAGGGCTTCCTCAGGGGCCCCATCTGTTCTTAGATTTTTCCTAGGTAGGAGCCATCCTTCTTTGTCTCTTTGTATGCTCTAGGACTTTTGGCAGAAAACTTACCATTTGGAATATTGTGACGTGACAACTAGGGAAATCAGGTTCTCCCCCTCCCCAGCATTTCTGGGGGATGCTGACTGCAATCGATGGTGATAGTTTCTTTAGGGGATATTCTGATCCAACCCTGAAAGTTCTGTAGTGTTTGTCATGTGTGGCCACTGAACACTTGGATCTGTTAGCCTAAGGATCTTCTAGAGATCCTGAGTTCAATGGGTCTCAGATGTCCTCCTGGGGAAACAGGGCGAGGGAACACTGTATGTGACAGGGAGAGAGACTGTCTGCTTTGGTGTAGAGAAAGAGCATGGCAGACTGCATCCAGTTCTCCTTTCATTCTGGCACACAGAAGACTAGGTTTCCTAGCCCTCTTGGTTTTCGAATGGACGTGTGGCTACTTCTGCCCAAGGCATCACTTTTAGGCCAAAGGAGAAAGGAGGGTGTGTAAGGCCCCAGGTGCTCTTTGTGTCCTTCAGTGGCAATGGAAGAAGGCGTGAGTTTCAGATGGTGTAGCAACAAGGTCATGGGGTCTCCATCAGCCTTGCCCAACGAGACTTGGGAAGCAGGGTTCCCTTCACCCCGGCGAACAATGTTTGATGTAAATCTGAGGAGAAATACATCTTGAGTCATGGATTTCTTAATCATTGCATTTAATTTCTTACCAGAGCATTACCTAAGGTTGTCCTGAAGATTACGATGACCTACCCTCTCAGATTGTCTAAAGGGTGATTCTCCCAAAGCAGAATTTCCTGAATCTCATATTGCTATGGTCAGAAGTCGTGTCTGCTGATGGCTGCTTGTCACATATCAGGGCCCTGCCAAGAGACTCTGAGTCTGATGGGGAGTATTGCATGTGGAAAGTGTATGGAAGTGTTCTGGAGAGATATCCCTATGGGAAGGTAGCAAAGCAGAGATGGTCGCAGGAGAAGCTGAAGCCGAAGCCCGTTGCCACTGGGTCTCAGCCAACCCTCAGGGATCTCTGGAGCTGGGACGGCCCTTTGGTGTTGTCCCAAATTGAGACAAGGGGACCAGGCTTCTTACTCTCTTATCTGCCAGACATGGGCCCCTGGCTGTCCCTGGAGAGGGCTGCATCCTCTGGTTAGGCGCTTCCCTATGCTGTGGGCATGTCCTGTGAGGGACAGAGCTGTGAGCTGTCCTCAGCCAATATTCCCAGGAGCTGCGGGGTGGATGCCTTGGCCTTGAGCATGAGTCTGGGCTGAGTCTCAATGTTTCAACGGCACTTCTCCTTCACCATGGTCTTCCTTCCCAACCCAGTTAACAAACTCCCCATCGGAGGATGTCCCTGGGAGGACTTATGTAGAGCTCTGCCTTTCCCTGTGATTGGCTGAGAGAAAGGCATGGGGGAAGACCAGAATCTCTCTCTCCAGCATTCAGACCCTCTTACCTGGGGGCTTCTGGAGAGCTCCAGAAGGGTTCCGACCTCGGCTGACAGTGCTGAAGTTGTTCCTGTAACAGTGGCCACGGATTTGCTGTAGTCAGGCACTTGTAGTTAGGTAGAGTCCGATTCCCTCCAGAGAGCCAGAACAGTGTGCTCTCCAAGGTCTTGGCATCACAGGGACAGGCCTGGTAGACATCGAAACCCAGGGGCAGGTTGGCGAGTCGAGGGGCGTTCTCGTTGGTCTCCTCAAGGGTGAAAGAAAGGCCAGTCTATGCTGATAATTCTTCCAGACACACCTAAGCCAGGGGGCAGCATTCAGGAGAATGGTCGAGTCATGCCATTCAGGGACAAATCCTAAGCCAAGCCTAGAGAAAGGCAGGGTTCTGGACTCAGGTTACCCGTCCAGAGATGCTCCTGTTTTGGCAGATAGAGGGGGTGTGAACATGGTTCCCGGGGCTCTAGAACCCCCTGGCATGGCTCTCTCACTGTGATGAGGCAAATCATGTCCAAATCAGCAAGACGGGTGTTCAGGGCACTGTGAGTGGGGGGAGACGGCATTAGGCTGGATGGTATGGCTGTCAACTGGACAGATTTTTTGTTAGCTCCATAAATGGAAGATGCATCTGTGCATGGACCACACGGCAAGAAGTTCTCGAGGTCCGTGAGTGAGGAGTACAAACGCCGTCTCATCGACTACTTTGGAAAGACTGAGTTGAATCCCAAAGTGGCCTTGTTTTCGCTTGCACTGGAAGCCAAGATGCAAGCATCCGTCCCCACCTTAGACCTGGAATAGTTTAAATGGCACCCAACTTACCAGTTCCTCAAACATTTTGAGCATTTCCTGCCAACACCATATTCACCTGAGGCATTTCAAGGGACTCACATTGTTACTTTCTCTTCCCCTAAGTCAGCTCCTAGGAAGCCAGTTTTGGTAACTTCTGTGTGCCTTGAACAAGAAACATTTCATCCAGATTTGCTAATTTCTTTCCTCGTGGACTTCCGCAACCTACTTCCAATTTGGAAACCCAAAGATGGGATGAATGGTGCCTCCTGTGTCCACAGCTGTACTCCCACAACAAACTAAACATTGCTACCTGCTGGGTCGGCTCTCAGGAGCACCCCAGTCCCAGAGGAGACTCTCTTGGGACACCCATGCCTTCATCCCAGCCCTGGGCTAGCCCTGGGACCTGCCAGGACTCTTTCTCCTCCGAGGGACAGCACAGCCTTCCCCACCTTCCTCTGGCAAGTCTCTGCTGGGTGGCTGTGCAGCATCAGCAAAGACCTGGGCTGCCGGGGACCAGGATTGATCCTCAGCTTCCCGCTGTGCTGAGACAGCCTCCCTGGCAGAGCCCAGCCTGCCTGTGTCTGAGTGACACTTGCAGCCACCAGGAAGGAGGGGATAACTCAGAAGTGCCAAGCGCTTCACCCTGCCCTTGTCTTTCAGGCTCTTTCCAAGGGACGACATTGCAAAGGGTGGGTGGTCACGCTTTTGCTCCTGCTTCTGGACCCGGTGCTCCTGTTGAGCTCAGAGCAGTGTCTGTTTAGCACCCAGATGGGAAGCATTTCAGCATTTCCCTTGGTAAGGCTGTGTCCACACACATCCACAGATCATCAGGTTGCTGACATTCCCCGCAAGACCCCCAACTCACACCCTTCTTAGGCCTCCTCTTTCAAAGCTCCCAACAGGAAAGGCACACATCCCCATGACAGAACCACAGCACAAGACTGTGGAAAAGAACACAGCCAGCTGAGGGGCTGCACACTTGCTGGGCTCAGGCACAGCAACGACTTTAGGAAAATCACTAAAAATACTCCAGATTGTGTAAATTTGGGACTGTCCGACACCACGGGCCTGAGAAGCACAGAGGCCCAGAAGTCACCCTCGGCAGCAGGGAGACTGTAGGGTCATTCCTGGTCAGGATGATGATTAGAAAGGCTGGGGGCATCTAGGGAATTTCTGCCCCAAGATACAATTGTATGCAGAAGTGCAGAGATGCTGAAAATCCTAGTTCACAGGGAGCACTAGGTTTCTGGAGGGAGACCTGGCTGAGGCCCTAAAAGCTGCATCCCACAGCTTTCCCCTTGGATACACAGCAAGCAGGAAATGGTATTGGGAGTCAGGGACCAGAAGCCCAGGGGGATCCAGTCTAGGTCAGAGGTGAACAGGGAGCCCCTAGTGGGCCTGAGATGGAAGAGTCCTGCCTGCCCAGGACCTTCCTCTGGCCTTGTCCTCTCTATGTGCACGTTTTGAGCTTTTGACGGTATTTTCCCCACTTAGAGCTGAAGCCATTGCGGAGACTGAATCAGAAAACAAGGTCCTAATCTGTGTGCAAGAGAAACCGGGAAAATGTTCCCTCTTCCGGCAGAGTGTCGAAAGGCAGCCACTGTCCTGGGCAGGACGTGTGCTAGGGACAGGCACGTGCTAGTTTGACAGACACGCCCAGCTCAGTGGTTGTGGCTCTGCCTGAGAAAACGCCTCCAACCGCTTAGTCCCAAGAGGTCGGAGGGGCCATCTCTGCTCCTGGACAGGGTGAACCACACTGCAATGATCCTGTCCTCGGCGGGAGGGGCACTTGAGCACGTCCTTCAGTAGCCAGGGAGGGGACTGGCACTTCTCCCTTCTCCACATAAACTGAGCTGCTCACTCTGGGAGATTTCTAAATTCGAGGAGGAATGTGAGTTTCTGGATCTGGTTTCCATGAGCGCTGCGAGCGAAAGACTCACACCTCCACTCCCAGGATTAGAAAGAAGCAACAATTTAATATAATACTCAAACGGAGCATTTACCATTGACAACAAAATATGGCCCCGCCAAATAGGGAAATAGGTGCTGGGCAAAAGGGGGGAGGGGGAAGAGGGGTTGGTGCCTTCCCCCGTGGCCAACAGGGGACCCCAAGAAATGGATCACAAAGTTCTCCTCATCAGAATCAGGGGAGGTGGCCCTGTGCACCCTGAGTGTCAACGCTGTGTCCCCGCTGTAGCTCAGCTGGTCTCAGGAGGGTCATCGACCACCAACACTGGGCCCTTGGTTGGGGGTCTGGTGTCTGGAGAAAGAGAGGCATTTCCTGAGCGGCCTGCCCTGGAACCACAGTGCACACCCCATCCCGGCCCCCACTGCGCTCTGTGCTCCAGCCCTGTGCTCAGTGCTCAGTCAGCCAACAGCACCCCATCTGTCCCTGACACAGGGGCTGATATTTAGCGTCACCCACTTCACAGAGGAGGAAACCAGTCCCAGAAACGTGAGTGCAATCGCCCAGGACGGGACTGCTCAGCAGTGGAGCCGGAGCCCAGGGCCAGCTGTCTGCCTCCCCAGGCCCACGCTCAGCCTGAATGTTTCCTGAGCCCATGTTTTCAGCCACTGACGGTCTGGACACTCACTCTTGCCTGAGCGGTTCTTCTTGCCTTTGAAGAAGAGTCGAATCTTTCTGACCCAGTGGTATCGGGGCTCCAGCTGGCAGGACAGGCTGTAGCTACAGGACAGAGCGGAGCTGGGAGCTCTCAGGAGCCACACATCACATGTGCGTCCTGGAGCCTGCCAGCAGCTGGAGTCGAAAGGCCCCAGGGGTTGCCATGCAATCAGATCAGGGGCTGACCATGGAGCAACGGCCATGGGCTCTGGAGCTGGTCAGCAGAGAGAGGCTGCCCTGCCCTCCCCCAACTCCTGACCCGACTCACCTCTCCTCCTTGCTCAGGGGCTCCACGGCCTGGAACCAGGCCCCAAAGTGCTCGTCAGGCTGCACGGTGTACAGATTTGCAGCCTCCTGGAGCAGCTCGATCTCCTCCATCAGTTTGAATTGCTAGGACAGAGCAAGCACAGGATGCCCACAGGGCCTGAGTGGGGGACCCTGCAGGGCTCGTGGAGGGGCTGAGGAAGGGGGCAAGGGGCCAGTCTGGGGCCTTTGCCCACTTGGGAACCCTCCCTCCCTGCGATTCCAGTCAGGGCTTGCCTGCTCTCACACTTGGCCCAAAATAGCTCCTCCTCCAGGAAGGAGTCTTTGATGCCAGCCCTTCCCCCACCCGCCAATGCCATAGGATCCCTAGCTCTGTATATCGAACTGTGCAAATAAATGTTCCACCCTGGGGATTGGGCCAGAGGGGGTCCTGCCCACTGCGGGGGGGTCTCTGATTTCCAACCCCCACCCTCCCCACCAGAAGGCCGCAGCCACTTACCTCATTCCATTTCCGACAGTTGAGCACGTTGCCCTGGAAGGCAGACAGCCGCAGTCCATCAGAAACAGCCCCCTTGGGCCAGCACTAGCCCCCATCCACACCTCTTGCAACGTTGCACTACTGCCAGTGGGCAGGCCCATCCAGAGCCCGGACTTGGACCTGGGCCAGTCTCTGGGCTCCAGAGCAGGGGGCGCAGAGCAACTGAGGCAACAGACCTTGTGACCCAACCCTCTCTGATGACACGTGGGGAGACTGAGGCCTCAGGCAGGAAGGGACAGCTCAGCCTCTGATGTGCTTCCTGACTGGGAGGGGCCCGACTTCTCTTCCATCACTGGCAGGGCCAGAGGGAGAGGCTGAGTCCAGCTCAGACACCACCTCCTGCGGCCACACAGTCAGGCAGCTCTGAGCCTCAGCCGCCCAGGGAACCTGGACGGTGGCTTATGCAGAGCCTGCGTCACCCACTGGGGAGATGGGCCTGACACCCCAACTCCCACGCGAGGCTGGAAGCCCTGCTGAGAGGACCTTTTCCAAATGCAGAGAGCTCAGGGCTCAGGACAGGACTCTCTCCTCCCCACCGTCAGGAGCCTGAGCCCCCGGACCCACCTCCGGGCTCACTCACCTCCACATAATCCTCCATCGTAGCGTCCAGCAGCTCCAGAGAACGGAAGAACGTCACCAGGGAGGGGACGACACCCTGTGCCGCCATCGGGATGGGCATGGTGATGAGCTCCCGCTCTCAGGTGCCCCCATGAACCTTCTCCTGAAACCCCTCAGCCCAGCCTCCTGCCCACCCCACGCTCCCACACAGAGCAGCCTAGGATCCTCGGGACACCCCAACACACACAATTCCCTCCCCTGCTCCCCTCCAGGAACACCAAACTCCATCAGTCAAGTCCCAGGGCTGGCTGTTGGCCCCTCCCAGGGGCAGTGGCCCCTGCCCTTCCCCACCCCAAATCTGCCCTGCTGCCAGCCCTTCCAGGCCTCCTCCTGCTCACTGCCACTGCAGGCCCGTCATGCTTGGCAGCCACAGCAGATTCGCCTGAGGAGGAAGGCCCCTCTCCTGAGGGAGGTCTCCAGCTGGGAGGGGGAGCCCCCTCTCCTCTGACTCCTAGGCCCCTCCCCCACAGTCACCCTCACCTGCTGCCGCAGCCTCTCCTGGGCTCCCTGGCGGGCCCTCTCTGCAGTCTTTAACACGGAGGTC
The DNA here is from genome assembly GCF_041296235.1 of Equus asinus. Taxonomy (NCBI): domain Eukaryota; kingdom Metazoa; phylum Chordata; class Mammalia; order Perissodactyla; family Equidae; genus Equus; species Equus asinus. Next base: position 10,785,295 of record NC_091811.1, on the reverse strand, counting down.
GCCTCCTGTCGGGGCCGAGGACAGGGTCAGTGCGCCCATACTCCTCTCTGCATGTCCCCCAAGGCCCCTGATCTCAGACCCTGGCCATCGGCTCCAGTCCCCTGCTGCCTCTGCTGCTCCAAACTGCAGGGTGCTCTGATTCTAGACCAGTCCCAGCTCCAGGACTCAGTCCTGTGTGACCTTGGGCCTGCCCAGGCCTCCCTGGCCCTCTTTCCTCAGCTGAAAAGTGTCAGGAGAACATCACCTGCTTCCAGGAGTCTCCTGAGGACTCAGAGTCATCTGCGTGTCATCACTGCTCTCCCCTCACCTCTGGAGGAGGAGCCGGCACAAATCTCCTTGCGTTCCTGTCCTCCCTTGGATGGTAGCACCCCGCTGGGAGGCCTGCACCGCTGATCATTTCCCTCCACTTCCCAGAGGAGGAGACGGAGGCCCCCAGAGGGGCAGCGACTGGCTCAAGGACCCACTGGGAGAGGCTGCTCCCCGTGCCAGCTACAGGCCCTGTCCCCGCTGCCTTCACCCCAGCCCTGGCTCCAAATCTGACCAAGGCCCCGACCTCTGGACTCCAGGGGTGTGTCCAGACCCCAGCTGAACAGACAGGGAGGGGGAGGGCAGGGTGTCTTGGGGGACCTGGCCGAGTGGCCCCGGCCTGCCCCACCCTCACAGGGCTCTCTGACCCCCAGCCTGGGCCGAGCCTTGCCATAGCCTCACCTCCTAGGATCCCCTCGGGATGCTCCCCTCCCCTCTCCTTCTGGCCTCCTTCCAGATCTCCAGCCACCAGGTTACCTGCACTAGCAGCTCCCTGCTCACGCGTTTCTCTCTCCTGACCCACTTCTTCCAGGTTTGAGAACTCTCCCTGCGGGGTGGGGAAAGCAAGCAAGCAAGCAAGCAAGAAAAACTGTGGGATGCTTGAAGGCAAGTCCCATTTATTTGAGAACCCAGCAGATCCAAACTGCCTGGGGCCTAGATGAGGGATTTCACTGGGGTGTTCTGAGCTCTAAGGTCCCCATGAGACTGCCGAGGGGCCTCTCCTCTTGTCCCTTGGGGCCTCCATTCCCAGATGTCCCAAACAGATCTCTTTGGAACAGTGTTGGTTTCAGCTGCATAGAGGCTTCTGTTGCTGCAAAGGAAACACCTGAGGTTCTCCACCTGGGCTCAAGCCAGGATCTGGTCTGGAAGGAAATGAATCCCTGGGACAGAACTGCTGGCCTAAGGGCGCTGAGAGACTCAGAGACCCAGCACCCAGGTCAGTCCCTGTGCCCGGTGTTCGCTGTCTCCCAGGTGGTCTCAGCTGACTTTGGGGGACATGCTGGCCCAAATCAGGCTGCCTGGGCCACCTCACCCTCATGGTGCTTGGCTGGAGAGCAGACCACCCACTACCCACCTGGAAACTTGTCCCCAGGTGTCTTGGAGACGGGCAATGGCAGGGCTCTGCAGGGCAGAAAGGATTGTGTGGAGGGAACAGAAGTTCCCGAGGCCTCGACACTCCTGGGGAAGCGAAGAGATGGAGCCGTGAGGGGGAGCTGAAGCTCTGCTGCCTCTGGTTTCTGTCCCCTCATGGACTTCCCCTGTCCTGGAGGAGACACATGCCCAGGGAAGCCAGGGAGGGCACACCTGCCACCCGACGAGTAACACTGCCAGGCACAAGGATTTGTAGTTCAACACAAGGAAGGAAGTGAGCTTGTCCCCACTGGGACCTCAAGTCAAGGTCAACGTGGCCCTGGCATGAGGGTCAAGGGACAGTCCAGGGACTAAGACCTCAGACTTCAATCCTGAGAGCTGAGAAACAAGAGGCAATTCCCACACATCCAGACAGGGCGTGCCAAGGCTTACCTCAGCCACCCTGATCCACAGCTCAACCACCCTGGCCCTGTCCTGCGCTGTCATGCTCGCGTCCCCAAGGCAGGTGACGAGGATGCAATTGGCCATGGTGTTGTCGTGCATCACAGTGTCACGGACGGTGGGTGCCAGGGACTCGCGTTCCCTGTTGTCGCGCTCCGACCAGATGGAGCCGAGGCAGTGGGCGGGCACCAACGTCTTGAACAGCTCCTGCAGAAGATTCGGAGTGTCACCCGGTCCTGCCACACCCCAGCTCGGCGTCCACAGTCTCCCATAGGCCCAGGCAGGGTGAGATCAGAACTGGAGCTCAGGAAGCAGAGCATGTGGCCTGAGGCTTGTGGGAGTCCCTGGGTTTTGTCTGTGTCCACTGAATGCACCCAGTCCAGGATGACCCTGGACACAGGACCGTGGGGAAGGGAGGGAACATTTGCTCCCAGCCCCGTCTCACTTCCTCCAAGCTCCAGAAGGCAGCCCACACATGCCCACCAGAAGGGCCATCATCCACCCATCCCAGTGCCCCTCGGGTCCCACTCCCCATTCCCATGCACATTCCCCCGAGGCAGGGACAACCCCCAGCTTTGTTTGACTGTCTCCACTGGAGTCAATACACATCACCTTCCTGCTAAGTGCTGAGGCTGTCCGGGCCACCTGCGCAGATGGGGGATCCACCCAAGGACCTGGCAGCACTTCAGTGAGTGCCCATCCCCCACCAAAGGGCCAGACTCTGCCCACCTTCCACTCTCTCCCACCTCATTCATCGGCACAGCCACCCTGTACAGCAGGTGCTGAGTGTCCGTCTCTACCGTCCCCTGTTCGCTAGGGGACAGCTAAGGCTTGGGGAGAAAGAAAGCTGCCCAGGTCACAGTGTTGATAAGAGAGGGAGCAGGGATTTGGACCCAGATCATCGGAATCCCGAGCAGGGAATGGCAGGTGTGGGGCGGCTCATGGCACCGGGAAGGCAGGGGCCACCCGCCCCGCGAGCTCCTCTGCTCACCGCAGCCATCCTCGTCAGCTGCTCTGCCACCAGCTGGGGAGGGAAGTCCAAGATGTTCAGCTTCTCCTCCCGCAGCTGGTCCTCGGTGGTCACGGCCCAGGGGCAGCTGGGCTCTGGGGCTGCCTCTAATGGTGGCCCTTGCTCTGGTCCTGGAGTGGCTGACTCAGGGGCTGCTGGCTCCAGCTCTACCACACGTGGTGAGACTGGAGGTGCAGCTGGCTCCAGCCCGGGGGCTGGCACTGGCTCTGGCTTTGGAAGTGGCAGGAGCTTTGGAGCTGGCTCTGGAGCAGGATAAAGAGAAAGTTTCACCCACACACCTGACGGTTTCTGTGCCTTTCCAAAGATAGGAAGGGCTCCACTGCCTGTAAGGGAACGCTAGGCCATGAACCTCAACACAGACAGTCTTCCCAGACTCCAGTCCCCTCACCTTTCCGTTCAGCCTCAATGACCTTGAGATGCTCCAGGTGGCCTGGCAGAAGGTAGGCATGGCCCTCCACGTGGGAGCCACCAAAGCTGACGTGCAGAGTGGCCAGCTGCAGGGTCCAAGAGGGAAACCGCAGGGGCTCCCTGCAATCCTGCCCTTGGCCCAGCCAGGTTCCCAGCAGGAAATAGATAGCACTGCGGGGAGGCAGATGGGCCAGAGAGTCAGTGGCCTGGCCTTTCCTTAAACACCGCCCTCCCAAGGCACTCTTGTTAGCATCTGCGCCCCTGTGCCAGACCCTCCCCCTCCAGAGGAGGGCCCCATCCCAGCCCTGAGCCCTGGCTGGCTGTCCTGGCTGTGGCAGGCCTGCTCATCCAGCAGGCTGAACACAGAGTCTGTGAGAGTCTCTTGTTCCCACTGACACTCTCCTCCCTAAGGGTCTGGACACAGCCCATCCAAGCCCTGCATGAATGTGGGCCACTGGAATGAAGACTCCAGCAGATTTGGGAGCAGCTTGCTCACACACCTCCTACTATGGACCTGGCAGTGGTGCTCACAAGGTGTGCATGTGGAGAAAGGGAGGCAGGAGGAGCTGGGACTCTGCTGGGAGTGGGTCTCTAGGGGACAACGCAGCCCAGCCTCCCTTCCAATTCTCAAGGGACCTGGGACCCATGCACAGCTCTCTTTGAGTCCAGTCCTGCCGGAGTGGAAGCCACCAGAACTCAGCCCTCCCATGGGAATCACAAGATGGGTGAGATGCAGGGTTCTCCCAGGCCTGACCCAGCCACAGCCTCCATCCTCTCCCCGCACCCTGTTTGCTAGAGACAGGAGGCCCTCCTTCTCGACCCAAAGACCACTCACTGTGGGAGGTGGTCCTGTCCTCCAGCATCCCGCACGCAATGGGCCAAGCTGCCTCCATGTGTCCCAAAGGGGATGAGGGCATCGCCCGGGATGGAGGGTAGATGGGACCTGTGAATGATGTCAAGTGTGACTGTCTGACTCTCAGAATAGAGGGGAGGCCCAGGGAGGCTGTCTGCTTCAGTCACTGAGTGACACTTAGTGTGTCCAGAAGTCCTGCTCAGAGTAGGTCCTTCATAGACATTGTTGAATGACCTCCAACCAGAACCACCCCAGGTGTCTGAGTGGGCCTGTGGCCCCTCTGTGGCCCTAGAGATCCCTAAGTGGCTACACCAAGGACGAGCACCAGGACCAGCTGGATGGCATCTCAAACTCCTTGACAGGGTGCTCTCCAGGTGCTTTTCCAAACTCAAAAAGCCACAAGCCAGTGAAGGGAGAGGAAGACTACTTTCCGTGGGGGACAGAGAAATAATCACCACCAGCAACCACAGCATGGCCCACCACCCTCTCTGCAGAGCCAGGCACCAGGGCAGCACCTGGAGGGCTGATCCCATTCATCCCTGGGAGAAGCCTAGCAAGTTCATCCTCTCCCACCCCACGTTTCAGAGGAGCCAACTCAGGCTCAGAGAGATATGGTGACATTCCCAAGGCAAGACACACAGCTGGCAGTGGGCAGAGTCACCACTGTGCTGAGGAGGAGGCAGGCAGTCACCTGGGAAACAGCTGCTCCAGGACCTGGTGGGCTGTGCTGGAGCCTGAGTAGCTGCAGAGGGAGGTGATGACACTGCAGAGCACTCTGCTGGGGAAATCTGGCAGCACAGACTCTGAGAGCCTCTGCATCGTGCCTGCCTGGAGGGCACGCATCCTGCAGGCCTCAGTTATAGACACAGTGGACTCATCTTCACCTGGGTGGGATGAGGAGGACACAGGGTCAGGGCCACCACTGCAAACCACCAGCGTTATCGAGGTCTGCAGCTGACCCAGGAACTCCTAGCCCCTCCCAGACGTGTGCAACAGGAGACACATGAGCTCCCACACTCAGCAAGGTTCTGGGCTCTCAAAGTACAATCTGACTTTGGTCCTGCAAAGGATTCCACATTGATCTCCCTCGAGGCCATTTGCTCGCTGAGGGACAACAGAGCTCCCTCTGTGCAGAGCACCAGCCCAGTGAATCCTCAACAGACACCCTCTCTCTAGAGAGGAGAACAGAGGCTTAGGCATGCCAAGTGGCTTCTCTAGGTCCTGTGGCTCAGAACTGAGAACCGCCCAAAGTGAGGGCTGAGGGACATCCCCTCTAACTGCCTGAGGCTTCATCAGACCCTGACCTGGAGGGAAATGTTATGTGGCCACCTCACCCCTCCCAGGTCTGGAAACAGTGTACAGGGCAGTGACACGTTCTGAGAATCCCTTTGACTTTCAAACACGCTGATGGTTATTTCTTTTACATTAAAGGGAGTTTGTTATCGAGGTTTCATTTTCCAAAAAAGGCAAAATTCAAAGATACTCAGGGCCTATTGGGAAGTGACAACGACATCAACGTTTTCTCTAATCTTCCTAGGAAAATGCAAAGAGTGCCCTCCTACCCTCCTATGCAGCTGGTGGGGAGGAGCGGAAGTCCAGATTCCTTTGGGAATGGGACTGTGGGACACACATGGGGGACAGCCCTGTTAGGGTCCCAGGAGAACGGCAGTTTGAGGTTGGATTCTGGGCCTGCCCTCGTCATCTCAGGGGCCTGGGTGGGAAGACCCCTCCGTGCCCACTCTCACCTCAGAGCAGCCCTGGTTATTGATGGTGGCGCGGTGCAGCTGGTCCCTGTCCAGGGAGATGGAGTACCCGAAGCCATCCGTCAGCTCTTCCACCACCTCCTGCGTGCAGCTCTGCAAAGACAGTGCCCGAGAGCCGGGCCGGGAGGTCTGAGGGGCATGCCTCGACTTGGCCACAGGAGGAAACCCCAGCACAGATCAGGTACCGAGCAGCATCTGCATAGACCTCTAGCCAGGGAGGGAATGAGATGACACCTGGAGGGCTCAGGACTAACCTATGGGTAGAGGAGCTTGGTTCCCAGCACCCACTCTCCCATCCTGCTAGCCACCACCTAGGCTGGGAACACGACACACTGCCAGGCTTCCAACACCGAGCAAATGGCTCCTGCCCAGGGTGGGTCCCCACTCAGCACCGCCGTCCATCTCTCACTCCCCTCTGACACACAAGGAGGCTCAAATTGTTGTGCGGGTGGCATCCAGTTGTGGCCTAACCCTGTTGGCTTTCCCTGTGTTACCTGAGTGCTCCTCCTGCCAATTGGACAGAGGCGGTGCAGGTGAGGGCCAAGCCAGTGTCTATAGTGACTGAAAAGGCTCTTTTTCTTGGCTTTGCTGAAGCCAGAGCCTCCACAACTCGGGAGACAGCAGGAGAACATCCTCTTGTCTTCAGTGTCGCCACTCAAGTGGGCTCAATAGGATGCTATGTCTAGAATGTGGGCGCCTGGAGACCAGTGTGCTAAGTTCTGTTGGGGTCTGTCTCCAAGGAAGTGAGGTCACTTCCTCAAGTTTCCCTTACCTGGGCGCCTTCTTCAATCACACCCACCGAAAACCTCTCTGGGATCTTGGCTGCTCACCCTCCTTGCCCATGTCACCTCCAGAACTGTACACAAATAGCCAGCACAGATCCCAACACAGGACCTTGAGATGGAACCAGGGTTCCAGCTTGAGGACATGCAGCTGAGTTCCGACCTCTTTTTTCCTACAAGCTCTGTGTCCTGGAAATGCCAATGGGCCTCCCAGGGCCTCCTCAATCACCCAACCTGCACGATGGGGACGAGGCCAGAAATATCTCCCTTGGGACATCCTCAAGTGTAGAACAGACAATAGCGACAACACCTGTGGTCTGGTTTGCATGTGTCTGATGCACACACTTAGAGATGAAAGAATGACAAGAAGGGGTGGGATGTAGTGTGGAGTACCCCTCAAAACAGGACTGGGTTCCAGCTCTGTGACCTTGAGAAAGTCACTGCCCCTCTGGGCCTCATTTCCAGGTCTGCACCTTTAAGAGGTGGAAATTAGGGGAAATTCAGATACTTCCATTCACTGGCATGAAACCTTGCAAGGTCTCCTGTTTGACTTAGAATCAGACCCAAGTGCCTCGTGTCGGCCTCTGTAGTGGGCAGCCTCCACTATGGCTCCTGGTGCTCACTGTCTTCTGCTGTGCACGTCCTTGTGGAACCACAAGTGGTCAGGAACTGCCTTCTGAATAGAATGCAGCCAAGGTGATGGGATGGCCTGCAACCCAGGGTTAAGAACAAAAAGCCTGGCCCTTCCTTCTTACTCATTGGCTTTAGTCCCCTCCGTCTTTCCCTCCTTCTGTTTCCATCTCTCTCTCTCTCTGCATCTTATATCTCTGGAACTGGGGGAGCAAGTGTGCATGTTTTCAGTTGTCCTATGAAGATGTTCCATAGGAGAGAACGGAGGGAATGATTGGCCAACAGACAGGCAGGAACTCAGACTTTCAGTCCAAACAAACCCCGTCAACATGCATGTGAGTGAACTTGGGAGCAAACCCTCCGCAAGTCGAGCCGCAATATAGCCACAGCCCCTGCTTCACAGAGACCTTGAGGCGGAGGCACCCAGCTAAGCTGTGCCCCATTCCTGGCACACAGAATTTGTGAGATGTTAAGGATTTGTATTTTCTAGGTGCAATGTCTTAGAACAGTGTCATCAGAGAGCGACGGGAAAAGCACAGTCTGCCAGTTCCTGCCCTCTGGCCCTACCTGTCCCCATGTACCCTCCTCTCTCTTCTCAGGCTCCTTCCAGCTACACTGCCATCTTTCTGACATTGTCTGGTCAGACCCACTTCTTCCTGTGAGCCTCTGCGCCAGCGGTGCCTTCTCCCTGACACTCAAACTGTTCCCAGACACAGGCAGGCGTGCCTCTCATCTGGCACTCTGCTCACAGCAAATGTCAGCCCTATGATGCCTTTCAGAGCCTCCCAGGCACAGGCTCCACTGTCACAGGTCTCCCACCTGCAAGGGCATCTCATGATGTCCTCCTTCTTGGTCTCATCTGGATAAAGGGAGTCCATGAAGGAGGGCTTTCTGCTTGGCGGACGAGGAGGCAGCTTCTTCCAGTTTCCTCAGGATCATGACTGTCTCTTCTGGGCTGAATGTTTCAACTCCCAAGTCCACTGTGAAAGGAAACCCTCATTCCCTTGCTTTCAAGGGTCTGGTTTCCCCAAGAACACAGGGAGACTCCCATCTCCCTGGAATGCGGCACCAGCCCCTACACCCAAAGCTAGAAAATTAGCACCCAGCTTGAAACACCACCATATCCTGAAGTCAATTCCTGCTGAGGTCCCCCATCCATTTTGTAACCCCATAGTATCTCCTGATCTTACCTTTCCCCTAAGACACAGCTCCCAGCCTGCCCTTGGCTTCTTACAGGAACAGTGGGATTTCCCCGAAGCACTCCCAGCCTGGGCAAGAAATGTTTTGAAATGTTCTCTATGTATTTTCCAGGACATGGGATATGGGGAGAAGTCATTTTGGTTGTGTATGTGCAAGAGTTTTGATGCGAATAGCATCTTTTTCAGACAGAGATCAAAGAGTGGGGCTACCGGGTGTAACAAGAAAATGGATACACTGATCCAACGTCTTCATGGTGTGAAGTCATAGGGAGCAAAGAACATGGTTAAGAGCAGAGAATATGGAGCCACAACTTATGTTCAAATTCCAGCTCAATCACTTCCTAGATATTGGTAGAGGGCAAAGTACTTACCTTATTGGTGCCTCAGTTTCTTCATCTGTTGTTGGCAAGAAGGATAAGCGTACCTAATTTGTGAGGATACAGAGAGTGCTAAAGGAGTTAATGTTTCAAAACACTTGCAACATCCAGCACATTGCATGCCGTGTACGCATACATTACAAATGAAAAGTAAATGTTCTTCTGACGCTGTCTGTTTGCTCCAGACGGGAGACTAGGGGCTGGAAGGATGTAGACAGCACTCCCTGAGACAGCACGTATTGATGAATGAACAACACTGTTGAAGGCATTGCCAATGGCACATCCGCCTCCCTATGGACATTCCCAAGGACAATCACACCCAAGCATCCCTCCTCCGTCCTGCATCATCTTCTGGGATTCTATCCAGGAATCACGGGGGCTTCTTGAACCCTGGGACCCACACCCACTACAGGTTCTCTTCTGTCTGGCAGCAAACCCCAGGCCTTGTCCTAATGGCTGCAGCCCACAGGCTCTGAACTCAGATCCTTTTCTTCACTTGAGGGAGACGTGTCATTCCCAGAGCTGGGCACACAGAGTGTCAGCCTTGGAGGAAATGCCTCCCTGGCCAGTGGCAGGTGGAAGAGCGCCGTGACGGAGTAGGATTTGGGGAGAGTCCTCCAGGTGTGGTCAGAAGGGGCCCAGCCATGGTATTTTTCAGCAAGGACTTGTCTGGTTGGTGGACCTTGGTGGCAAAAGAGTGGTGGGGACAGCATGTTTTAGAGTTCCTGGCATGAGACAATCCACAGGATGGTCATGAAGTCAGAATCAGCCTAATGAGGTCCAGCTCAATCCACTGTCATCTGTTCCCTGACTGGCTCACTAATCCAGGAGTGATTTACAAGGGCGATATTCGTGTTCTACCATCTTTTCTTTGATTGGCAGGAGCTATTATTCTTTACACAACTTGTGTATTTTTACATAGGAAAGGATAGGTGAGTTCTGTAACAACGCTTCTTGCAAAGTTCTCACTAACGTATTGAGTCTCTAACAGAATCCACCGCTGGGAATTTCACAAAAGATCCTGACCTTTACTCTCTGGTTTTAGATCTTCCTGATTGGTAAATTTTCTTGACTCCTGGCTCCTTTCCTGAGGTTCGTCCACTTAGAACAATGTAGGACTGCAACCTCTTGCCACTTGAGAAGTAGTGGTTCAACTCTATGATGATGTTGGTCTTGCTTTCTAAGTGTGTGTGTGTGTGTGTGTGTGTGTATGAGACTGTTCTCTGCATCTCGCCACGTCGGTCAGATTGACTCCTTTCCTTGGAAAAATTGTCCCTAACCACGTTCTCTGGGCTTTATTTTCACGTCTTGAACAGTGCTGTCCAACAGTAGAATTTCACACTCTATCTTATGAAATTTAAACTTTTTTTAAATACTGACATTTAAAAAAGTAAAAATAAACAAGTGAAACTAATTTTTAATGGTATATTTAAACTCTTTATAACCAAGATATTACCATTTGTCCAGGCAATCTATATAAAAATTAATAGTGAGATAGTTCACATTTTTTTTTATTGGGATCAACAAATCCATTTACATAGTCTCCATTTGTAAGTTGAAACTTTTTACATATGCGGTTTCTGTGTCCCCCACTCAGAACCTGGGCTGACTTGTTAGAGAGGAAATAAAGCAGAACAGGCATAAATAATGATCACTGTCAATCCAGCTCAGCACAAACACTCACAACTGACAAAAAGGCTGTCCCTGACCAGGGAGTAGAGGTCCCTTGGGGTCACAAGGTGGATCAGCTGGTTCAGCACCCAGGAATGCTGCTCTCTGTCACATGGGGTCTCTGTCACACTCTCCATCATGAGCCATGGGGTCAGGGTGGTAGGTGCAGATAGCTTCCATGCTGGAGGCTGCCCCTTCCTCCGCAGGCCCGGGGAGAGAGGAATGTGGGGACTCTAGAGAGATGTCCTGAATCCTCTGATAATGGGGGCCAGAGGGAGGGAGGAGCAAATTGGCAGTCAGTGGGAAGAGTGAAAATTGGAGTGGTCACCGAAAGTGTTCATGACTCTCAAATGCTCAGAAAAGGGACTTCCCTGAGGGAGATCAGTCTACAGCCCAAGACAAGGGGCCCAGGCTGCTCTTCTTGAACAAGGATCCAAGCAGGGGAGGAGGCAGGAGGAGGACGAGCAGGAGAGACAGCAGGTGGGGTGCGGCTGGCTGGCACTCATCCTGCCAGGAGCTGCGGGCACCAGGGTCTCATCAGGTGCTGCATGACTCTCTCAGTGGAGTTCAATGTGGCTGAGCTCTTGCTCATGTCTGTCAAATACTGGATGTTGGAGATGGTGGAGTTGAGTGTGAGGGCCTTCAGGTCGTGCCCCTTGGCTGCAAGAAGAGAGGGAGAGAGATGGCCATCACTGAGAGCTGGCCTGAGACCAGATCAGAGTCCTGAACTCAGTATCATCTGTTGCCTTTGCTCCCAGTGGAACCATCACCCAATGCTGTGCTCATCCAAGTTGAAGCCAGCATATCTCTCAGCTCCTCCTCCCTCACCTGCCAGTAACACCAATTGCACCTACAGATTGCTCCTCAATGCGTTCCTTCTGTTCATTCACGTCCCAGGTAGGTCTTATCTTTTCTCACCGGAACCAACACCCTAACATGCTCACTGGATGCATTGTCTAAAGGAGGTTCTCGGCCTTGAACATTAGAAGCATTTTTCTGAAATGAAGATCTCACTAGAACACTCCTGCTCTAGCATCACCCATGGCTCCCTAAGGCCTTCAGGGTTAAGTTCAAACTTCTTGACCTGGCACTCAAAGCCCTTGCACATCTGGCTCCTGCTGACTCTTCAGCCTCATTGATGCATTCACTCTGAGTTAGGCTTTGTGCTTCAGGCAAACCAAATTCCTGTCACTTCTCCCATACACTATGCTGTTTTTGCCTACAGGGCCCTTGCTCATGCAATTTCCTCTGCCAGGAACACGCTCCACACCTTATTTCCCTATATAACTCCTACTCCTTCTTAAAGACCCCAATTGGGCAAAACTCCCTCCAGAGAGCTCTTCCCACCCAAAGGATGCCAGGTGCTTCTCCTCAAAACATCCCACCCTGTATTAGAATTTTCTGTGACTTTCACAAGACCAGGGGCTCTCTGAGGGCTGCATCAGATTGAAATATTGGTATAATCCTTGTGATCAGCATGCTTGCCCTCAAAGCAGAATTGCACACCTCGGCTTCCCAGCTGCCCAGTAAGAATTGGTCAGTTGAGGTGTGGGGCTGGAGAGCTCCTCTGGGGAAGGAAGAGGGGCCCCCTAGGCCTGTGGTGTCCTCTGGTTGCTCAAGCAATGAGGAAGTAGGCAGGAACATGCTGCCTGGCTCAGGAGCTGTGGAAAGGGCTCTCGTCTGGGAGAGACAGAGACCCCACAAAGTGGGTGAAGCCCCACAGGCTCATTTGCACTCCAGCAGTGGCTGTCCCAGGACAACCATTCACAGGTGAGCCATAAATGTGAGTGACAGAAGGAGGGATTGTGTGAGTAGAGGGATGTTCGAGCCTGTGAATGAGATGAACCCAAGAGAGACAGTGTGCTTGAAGAAGAGAGAGACGCAACAAAGAGATAGGTAGAGGCACAGACAGAGGGGATACCTGGATGGACAGAGGAAGAGCGGACAAATGGAGGGTCACAGGGAAAGCAGGAAGAACAAAGACAAGGAAGAGAAGTTGAGAGATGGGAGGAAAGAGGATGGAAGGAGAGAAGAAGGACAAACAGGCGAACAGGCAGGAGGACAGTTGGACAGATTGATACCTGGACAGATGCTCGGGTGGATAGATGGAAGGAAGGAAGGAAAGAATGGAGGGAGGGCGGGAGGGGGGAATGAAGGATAGGAGGAAGAAAGGAAGGAAGGAGTCTGAGAGGAGGGAGAACTGGGAAAGTCACCTGCCCACGTTCAGAGGGTGCTTTAAAGGGAGGGTAAGGCTGAGAATACAGGACCCCTAACTCCCAGGCTTGTGTCCACCTGTCCCAATGCTACCTGTTATTACTCGTAGAGATGAGCATATGGATGTAAAAGTAACCTTGAGCCCTACCCTCACAACACACAAAACTCAATTCCTGGACACTTTGACCTAAAGGGGAAAGGTAAAATAATGAAACTTCTAGAAGACAACATAAGAAAACATCCTCGGGACCACAGGGTAGAAAAAACTTCTCAAAGAAGACACACACACACTCTCCATACAAGAAATACCAGTAAACTGGGATTCATTAAAATTTAGGCTTTCGGTTCATCATAAGACACATTACAAGAGGGAATTTGCAAGTCACAGGATGCGAAGAGATTGTCCCAGTTCCAATATTCAACAAAGGATTCACATGCAGAATACAGAAAATCTTCAGCATATTTATTAGATAAAATGCAGTGAAAGAGATACATATTAATGCTGCTTATTTTAATGAGCCACATTTATTTTACAAGGACAGTGAACAAAGCAATCTGAAAAGCAGGGGGTGAAAAACGAACAATAGATAAACAGAATCCCAGGAGGGTTTGGAAAAAGCAAGAGAAGCCCCTTACATAACAGTTCATTGGCCTTAGAAAAGGAAAGTACTACTGGATTCTGTTAGAAGTCAGAAAGATTGAAATATCTAGTGGCTTCAGTGGAAAAATAAGATAGGAAAAAATAACTATGATAGTTATTTGATTTTCCTCCAATGACTTTATCCCTTAGAGAGCAAGGCACTTTCCTTTTCAATCATCAACACATCAAAGTTTAATTTCCCTCCATTTAGCCTTTTTCGTGGCCATAGGTTAGAAGCAGCAAAGGGGCTCAGCAGGCTGAACCAGTCTGCAGACATACTCTGTCCTGTTCCACACTGGCTCACACATGTGCAAAGTGGGCACTTCTCACAGGGGAAAAGCCTGCAGGGCTGAGGGGAAGCCACCCCTCGGACCCTGTTTGTTAGTACCATTGGAAATTTCTCCTGAGTCTCTACTCAAAAAGGAAGTGGGTGGGGGGTAGAATAAGAAGGCCATATATTTGAAGGAAATAGGAGAAAATATTTCATTGTGAAAGTAATAAATGTTGCTTTTCAGAAGTCATGTGTATGTTGAAAGTCTATGTCTTAAGGTACCACAATGAAACAGTGTACACCTCATCTTCTCCCTCTTTTATCTGAGCATTAGGTTAAAATCCATGAAATTCCTAAGCTTAAAAAAACACACAAAAATCACAAGGAAAGTTTTGGAGGGCATGGATGTGTTCAGCACTTGGTTGTGGGGATGATATGAAGGGTGTATGCACATGTCCAAACAAATCAATACACATATAGAAAACGTGCATTTTTCGTCTATTACTCATACCTCAACAGAGCTAAAAATTCAAATAAATTCCTAAGTTTACTTTTTGAGGGTGTATAAAAGTCAAAATTTCTAATAAAATTCAGATTCTTAATTTCTGAACATAAATAGCATTCCTGCTTTGATGGGTAACCCCACGACTCTCAAATTGCTACTGTCAATCTCAGTGGAAGTTATTTTCAACACCTCACCCCCTCCTTTACACCTCATTATTTAAAAACCAAGGAAATAGTCTTCAGCTTTTAAAATGAAGGAGTAAATGAGTCAGCTTGACATTATACTTTATTCAAGATTTAATGTTAAGTAAAGGAAATAACTGAGCATGAGCAGAATCCCTTCCATAACTCATCTTTTCTCCTATGCTGATAATAAAAATGACACTCTACTGAAACATAGTTTGCATGATATATTCTCAAGTAAATATACTTAACTGCTGGACACTTTATTTTGAGATTCTTATTCAATTTCTTCATATTTATCTATAAAACTTATTTGGCATCTTTCATCTTTTTACCATTTTCATCTTTTTAACTTTCGAAGGTTTAACTTTTTAATGACGAGCTAACTGATGAATTTGTGCACCGACTGTTTTTTTGAGACTGAATATACAAATGGACAAAGGCCAGATCATATATGACAGTATAACTCTGACCCCCAACGTGGGAAGCAAACATCCCAAGAAGCCAAATCACAGCCCCTGCAGCATTCAGCACAGAACAGTCAGCACTTGGTCAGTAACTGCCAGTTTCCAAAACTCTCGTTCTGCTTTCAACACAGGACCGCCAGAGAAAGCCACGTATGCTCCCTAAACCATCGCATAGGATGCCTGCCTTCTACTTAGTGAGCTCCAGCTTCCCCGTGTCAACAACTTCCAATCAGGCCACCCCTCCCCCACTCCCCTGACCTCTGCCACCCTCTCCCCTCCCTTTCCCTTCTCTCCTCTTCTTGTGCATGCAACAATCCTCTCCTGTCGCATTACAGTCTCTGCAATATTTTTAACGTGTGATAGAGCAGCTCCTCCCTCAGAGTTCTTCCTGGTCCATATTTTCCTAGCTTAGCTTATGCGTTTATTTTTTCCATGTAGGATCATTTATCTAACTCAACAGAAAAGCTCGTTAAAATTTTTATTGGCATTGTATTCAATTTATAAAGTAATGGGACTGACCATTTAATGAAACTTCCTAACTTAAAACATAGACTGATTTTCCATTTGCCAACTATTTTTAATTGAAATTTATAGTGTGATCGTTGTAGATTCTACACTGCTGTAAGGAATAACTCCAAAAGTTCCAGTGTACACTTTACCCAGTTCCTTACAATGATAACATTCTGCAAAACTATAGGACGATACCACAGCCAGCTTGTTGGCATTGATACAATCCACTATCTTATTCAGATTTCTCCAGTTTTACTTGTACTAATTTGTTCCTGTGTATTTAGTTCCGTACAATTTTATCAGATGTGCAAGTTTGTGTATCCATCACAGCTAAAATAATGACCAGTTTTATCACTACAAGGTATTCTTGTATTGCCTATTAAAAAATCAATGGATGTTATTTTTTAGAGCAGTTTTACGTTTACAGCAAAATTTAATGAAATACACAGTGTTCTCATATAGTCCCTGCCCCCACATATGCATAACCTTTCTGTTGTCAATACCCCTCATCAGAGTAGTATACTTTTCACAATTGATGAACATACATAGGCACATCATTATCACTCAAAGTCCATAGTTTACATTAAGGTTCACTCTTGGTGTCAGAGATCACTAGGGTTTAACTCTGTGGTCCCTTTCTGGATTCTCTACTCTGTTCCATTGATTTATGTAGCTGTCCTACAATGAAAATGACGATGCTGTGATTACAGTATGTACAAGGCAATACTAAATATTGTTAAAGTGTTTACTGCCGCATTATTCTTCCTGTCATGATTGTTTTAGCTGCTCTCAGCTATGTGCCTTTCTATATAAATTTTAGAAAAAGGTGTCTCTGTCTACAAACTGTGGTGGAATTTTTATTAGAATAATATTAGACCTATAGATCAATTTGGGGATAATTGAGACCTGTACTCATTATTCTATCCAGTAACATGGTGAGGACTGCAGAATTCTCAGCACATAACAACTCCTTCCAAACCCCCACACCAGGAGGAGACTCAACCAAACTCTGGCGTGGCTTCTAGCTGCATAAGGCTGTGTAACCGGAATGACTCCAGCCCACCATTAAAATGCCTTCCTGAGAGCTCAAAGCTGACAGAAAAATTTTCTATTTATTTTAGTCAACACCCAATTATAGGCCTCTGATACCCCTTCTTAGAGTATTTACTAAAGAGGGCTTACAACTGTAGATATGTATCTCTCACAATTCTCTAAAGGACCTAAGAGCCACTCCTTTGAAATACGATCATTAAGACAGATAGAGCCTCTTTCTCTCAACTTCTGAGTGAGGATAGAATCCTAACTTTGATAACTGCAAAGTAACGAACACAATGGGTCTAATCACAGTTACACTGACCAACCTTTGTACTTTTTCACTTCTTTGACTCTACTGAGCCCCTGAACCCTGCTCCTTCATTCCCTCTTTAAAATTCTAGATTCACCTCCGTACAAATCTGAGCGCAGCTCAGCTTCTGTCAGCTGTTACTGAATAAAATCTGCTTTCACCACTTTAACTAATTTCTGCTGCATTTGTCTTTGACAATAGTAAGGCTCTCAATTTATTTGCATCTTCTTTAATCACTGTAATCGGTATTTTATAATTTTCAGCATCAGATCCTGTACACATGTTCTTGAATTTATGCCTGAATATTTCATGTTCTTCGGAGTGGTTTTAAATAATACAGCATTTTCAAGTTTATCATCTGCAGGTTCATCATTAGTTGTAGAAATAAAATTGTCTTTTGTGTGTTGATCTTGTACTTTGTACTTGGTGAACTTTTTGTACTCATGTATTAGTTCTGATTTTTTTTTTTTGTAGATTCCCAGAGTTTTTTTACACAGACAACAATGAAACTAGGAATGGTTACATTTTTTCCTTTCTAAACTCTATGGCTTTTATTTCCTTTACTTCTGTTATTGCCAGAAGCTTCAGTATTTTGTTGAATAAGAGTAGTGAAAGTGGTATTCCTTTCCTTGTTCCTTATTGTGGGGAGAATCATTTAGTCTTTCCCTGTTAAGCATGAAGTCAACTGTGCATTTTCTGTAGATGACCTTCAACAAGTGAAAGTAGTTTCCATCTATTTCAAACTTGCTAGAAAATTTTATGACAAACAGGAGTTGGATTGTATCAAATGTTTTCTCTACATCTCTTGCTTATTAACAAGTCTTGCCCTTAAACAAATAGACAGCCAGTTATTTCTCTGGCAAAAATTGGTTTATCTGGGATTAGCAAAGAATAGCCATTTGGAGTGTGCAACCATGGCAACATGCAGGAGCACCCAGCAAGGAAGAGAGGAGAAGCTCTTTTATCTCAGAGTGGGGAAAACTGTGGGGGCTATTGGACACAGTCTTGAGGGCAGTGGCTTTTCATTGGCAGAGTTGTGACAGTCTCTCCTTGGCTTAGTTTCTGACTGGTCAGGAAGAGAAAGTCTTTATTCTTCCTGTTGCACTGCGCCTTTGACATAGGGCATGAGAACTCCCTCTATTAGCCTTCCAACACTATTTCAACTACGTTTCCGTTTATTAACTTTCACATGTCCCCATTTTGATTGCGATCTTTCTCTGAAACCACTGTTGATGTGCAGTCAGATTTTTCCACTTTCAGTAGCCTCTCGTCCGTCGATGCCAGGAAGGAGCTTCTCTGGGAGTCATGTCCCAGGTTGGAGGAAAAACACACAGATTGGAAACCTATTGTGGCCACATTTGAGGAACACGGAGTTAGAGGAGGGAGAACTCTCTGGCACTTTTTACCTGAAGTTTGCACGTTATCAAGATCAGAGGCATTGGAGATGATCTGAAGTGTCATGTCATCCTCAAAGGTTTGGCAGACAAACTTCCAACAGACCTGGTCCAGACACCTTGGAAACCTTCGCATCAGATACTATCTGCTTCCATTTGGAGAAATCTTTATTTTTAAGTCACCAAATGATGTGCAGTTCCCCCCAGAGTTTGTGCTTTCTTCAGGTGTGTCGTATGAATCCAAGTCTTGAGTTTTGTGGCAAAAAGCTTGGCTAGCAGCGCCCGACTGAGGAAAATACTATCATCTTGGTTGAGTTTTGTTAGTTTGAAATTTTTGGTAAGTTGTTCCTTGTTTTTAAGTTGTTAAATTTATGAGAATGGAACTGTTTATATTATTTTCAATGGCTGAAGAACCTGCAGTGATCTATCCCTCTAGTGTGTCTCAGGCCTTTGAGGGTGAAGAGGCTTCCCCAAAGCTTCTTGAGGCAGAACCCTGTTTGCTGTTGGCCCCTAACAGCTTGAGTGCATCTGGGTTGGGGAGGAGACAGAGACTTCCAAGAACAAGTTGTTTCTTCTTGAAGGAATGCTGAAGATGCCCAAAGTATGGTACTTTGACATACAAATTATTTGGAGCCAAAAGCAATCGAGAGCCAGCAGATGCAGGAAAAACTCTTGATCTCCACCTTGACTGCTTTAAATGAAGGATAGACTTCCTCTTTGGAAAGGAAATTTATGTTTATAAAGGAAATTTCCATTAGTAAAAGCATCTGCACCAGAAAGAGAATGACTCTTAGAGAATTTTTTTTTGAGGAAGATTAGCCCTGAGCTAACATTCCCCACCAACCCTCCTCTTTTTGCTTAAAAAGATAGGCCCTGAGCTAACATCCATGCCCATCCTCCTCTACTTTATACGTGGGATGCCTGCCACAGCCTGGCTCGATAAGTGTAGTGTAGGTCTGCACCTGGGATCTGAACTGGTGAACCCCAGGCCATCAAAGCAGAATGTGTGAATTTAACCCGTGTGCCACCAGGCCAGCCCCTACAGAATTTTTTTTTTTTTTAGGAAGATTAGCCCTGAGCTAACTGCTGCCAATCCTCCTCTTTTTGCTGAGGAAGACTGGCCCTGAGCTAGCATCCACGCCCATCTTCCTCTGCTTTATGTGTGGGACACCTGCCACAGCCTGGTGTGCCAAGTAGTGCCATGTCTGCATCTGGGATCAGAACCGGCAAACCCCAGGCCACCAAAGTGGAACGTGCGCACTTAACCAGTGAACCACCAGGCCAACCCCTAGAGAATTTTTTTAACTGAGAGATTTATCTGCATAACAATGCAAGCTTTATTTATTATACATTTTCTCCCCTCATCTTCCCATAATTTTTCTTCAGCCACTTCCTGCTGCTGCTCACCCAGATGGCTTCCTGCTTCCAAGCTCCCCCATGAGCACCCAGTGTGGACTGGACTTGCAACTGGCAGCTGGTGTGGAGCTGCCTGCTCGAGGGCTGCAGAGCACCATCCTAAGTCTCATCCCCAGCATGACCTACCTGGCCAGCAATACTCAGGATCTGCCACCACTGCACAGGATTGGGGCAGCTGCACTGATGGTTCAGATTGTGGGCAGTACCCAACCCAATTCCCACTCACTTTTGTTGACCACACGCCTGTGCTGTTTGCAGATGGTACAGATTTAAAAGAGAAGTCATATCCTGCTGTTAAAGTGGAACTGTTGGACTGACTTGAGGGATTTTTCAACACCTGTAAAACTAAAGAGAAGCTGGGAGAATTATCAGAAGAGCTCTACAAAAATGAACTACTATCGATTGAAATGTTGAATATACATGTCCCTGCAGTTGCTAAATTGAGATGTCTTTTAGACAGTTCTCCTAGGGAAGATTTACTAGACATTCTGACATCACTTATCCAAACAAGCAACAAAAATGCTCCAAATTTTAGATACTGTGACTCTGGAGGAACTGTCCAAGATGATGATACCACTGCTTGTGAAACCAATGCAAGAATTGAAATTGCTTTAAAAAAAAACAGAAAACTTGGGGCTGGCCTGGTGGCACAGTGGTTAGGTTGGCATGTTCTCCTTCAGTGGCCTGGAGTTTGCCGGTTCAGATCCTGGGTGCAGACCTATGCACCACTCATCAAGCCATTTTGTGGCAGGAGTCCCACATATAATGTAGAGGAAGGTGGGCATGGATGTTAACACAGGGCCAGTCTTCCTCAGCAAAAAGAGGAGGATTGGTGGTAGATGTTAGTCAGGGCTAATCTTCCTCAAAAAAAAAAATTATAACAATAAAACAGAAAAAGCGAGAAAGATGATAATAAATGCGTTATATGAATATGCCTCAATAGGATTTCACACATCCTAGGTACTTTATTTTCTGGCACATTGTTATGGGATATCATGCAGGTGATTTCGACATATCCTGTGTGTTTTCCATGCGTGTCCGACACCTGATTCTGGCGTGTCCGGCAGGTAGTTTCAGTGAATCAGGCACCTGGTTCCGGCGTATCCAACAGGTGGTCCCGGTATGTCTGGTAGGCGATTCCAGCACATGTGACATGTGGTTCCGGCGTATCCGGCAGGGGATTTCGACGTGTCCGGCAGGTGGTTCCAGCATGTCCAGCACCTGGTTTTGGCGTGTGCAACACCTGTTTCTGGAGTTCTTGGCAGGTGGTTCGCACAAGACAGGCAGGTGCTTCAGGCGTGTCCAGCAGGTGGTTCTGGCATGTCGGGCACCTGATTCTGGTGTGCCCAGCATGTGGTTCCAGACTGTCTGTCAAGTGGTTCAAGCTGGTCTAGCAGGTGTTTCAGGTGTGTCCAGCAGCTGTTTCAGGCGTGTCCGGCACCTGGTTCTGGCCTGTGCTGGACCTGTTTCTGGTGTATCTGTCACATGGTTCCAGCGTGTCTGGCACATGGTTCTGGCATATTCGGTAGGTGGCTTCAGCATACTGGGAGCCTGGTTCCGGTGTATCTGACAGTTGGTTCCATGATGTCTGGCAGGTGGTTCCTGTGTGTCTGGCATATGGTTCTGGTACATTCGAAAGGTGGCTCCGGCATGTCCAGCAGGTTGCAACAGTGTGTCTGGGACCTGATTCCATCCTGTCCGGTTGATGCTTTCAGAGTGTCCTGGCTTTGGTTCTGGCTTGTCTTGCAATTAGTTCCCACATGTCCAGTGGGTGATTCTGGCGTGTCTGGCAGATTTTCCAGCCTTTTCCAGAAATTGGTACTGGCGTATCCAGGACCTGGTTCCGGTGTATCTGGCAGGTGATTTTGGCGTATCCAGCAGATTGTTCTGGCGTGTTAGGATGGTGGTTCCAGCTTGTGTGGCAGGTGTTTGTGGCATGTCTGGCACCTGGTTCTGGCATATTTGGGAGGTGGTTTCAGTGTATCTGGTACTTGGTTCTGGGATATCCAACAGGTGGTTCCGAAGTGTGTGGCATGTGGTTCTGGTAGGTTCAGAAGATGGTTCCGGCCTGTCTGTTAGATGCTTCCAGCATGTCTGGAAGTTGGTTCTGGTGTGTCAGACTCATGTTTCCAGTGTGTCCAGTGGGTGGTTCCAGGTGGATCTGGTGTGTCCGGTGGGTGCTTCCGGTGAGTCTGCTGGGTCGTTATGGGATGTCTGTGTGGTGGTTCCAGAGTGTTCGGCGGGTGCTTTCGGCATGCCTGTCGGGTTTTTCCAGCCTCTAAGGTGCCTGGTTCAAGCATATCCAGCAGGTGAGTTCTTTCTCAGCTTCCTAAAGAGCTGGAAGCAAGACAGTTTGTGGCTTGTCTCCGCTTGAGGGATGGAGGCAGTGCTTTGCGCCATCCACCTCTCGAGCAATATAGGGCGTGGTTGAGAGCAAATGGGCCTTTCTGACATAGGGGCTTTCTGACACTCTCTCCACGAATGCACAAGGACAGTTGGTTAAAAGCCTCTTGTCTCTATCCTCCTAAGCTTGTGGAATCACAATCATTCGGGCCTTGGCCCCATTGCTTAAGGGGAAGATGTAGCCATTACCCCTGAGCCGGGTTGGCAAGAGGGAAATGTGGCAGAAGCAGAAGTTCTAAAGCAGCGAGTTAAGGGCTGGGAGGAAATGGCGTTCAGCTGCCTGTGTATGAGAGGTTCCCAATATGCTGTAAGAGCATTGTGGAAAGCGACTTCTTTCTCAGCTTCCTAAAGAGCTGGAAGCAAGATGGTTTGTGTCTTGTCTCCCCTTGAGGGATGGAGGCAGTGCTTTGTGCCTTCCACCTCTAGAGTAATGTAGGGCACGGCTGAGAGCAAAGGGGCCTTTCTTCCATAGGTGCTTTCTGACACTCTCTCCTCCAGTGCACAAAAGCGGTTGGTTAAAAGCCTATTGTCTCTCTCCTCCTAAGCATGTGGATGCACAATCATTCAGGCCTCAGCCTCCTTGCTTAAGGAGAAGATGTAGGCATTTTGTCTGAGCCGGGTTGGCAAGATGGAAATGCCCCAAAAGCAGAAGTTCTAAAGCAATGAGTTAAGGGCTCCAAATAAACAGCATTTCAGGTGCCTTTGTATGAGATGTTCAACGTACACTATAAGAACAGTGTGGCAAGTGAGTTCTTTCTCAGTTTCCTAAAGAGCTGGAAGCAAGATGGATTATTGCTCATCTCCCCTTGAGGGTTGGAGACAGTGTTTTGTGCCTTGCAATTTTAGGGCAATGTAGGACTCTGCTGAGCAAACTTGGCCTTTCTTCCATAGCTGCTTTGTGAACACTCTCTCCACCCATGCACAAGGGCGGCATGAGAGGTTGCCAGTATGCTGTAAGAGCACTGTGGAAAGCGAGTTTTTCTTAACTTCCAAAGAGTGGTTGGTTAAAATCCTATTGTCTCTCTCCTCCTAAGCATGTGGAAGGACAATCATTCGTGCCTCAGCCGAATGATTCGGGCGGGACTTGTGTGACCCACCTGCCTTAAATGCTGGAACCAACTGTTGGACACTTCAGAAGCATCATCTGGAAACGGTGGAACCACCCACTGCAGATGTGAGAATCAGGTCCAAAACGTGCCAGAAGCACCTGCAGGACACACCAGAACCATCTGACTCAAACGCCGAAATCACCTGCCGGATACACAAGAACCACTTGATGGACACTCCAGAATCACATGACGGGCATGAAAGAACCATCTCTCAGAGTGCCAGAACCATGTGCTGGAAATGCCGGAACCACATCACTGACAGACATGCACCACCTGCTGGACATGCCTGAACCACCTGCTTCACTGGCCGGAACCACCTTCTGGACAAGCCAAAATCACCTGTCGGATACACTGGAACCAGGCCCCTTAGAAGCCGGAAAAAGCCAACAGACATGCCAGAAGCACCTGCC
Source organism: Equus asinus (assembly GCF_041296235.1). Lineage (NCBI taxonomy): Eukaryota > Metazoa > Chordata > Mammalia > Perissodactyla > Equidae > Equus > Equus asinus. Next base: position 10,761,877 of record NC_091811.1, on the reverse strand, counting down.
GCACACTCTGGAACCACCATACAGACATGCCTGAATGACCCGCCATACACACCAGAAGCACCCACCAGACACGCCAGAACCACCTGGAACCACCCGCCGGACACACTGGAACCATGACACTGACACGCCAGAACCACCTTGCAGACATGCCAGAAGCACCCAAAGGACATGCTGGAACCATCTTCCGAACGTACCAGAACCACATGCCAGACACACAGGAACCACCTGTCACACACTTCACAACCACCTGTTGGATATGCCGAGACCATGTGCCAGATACACTGAAACCACCTCCTGAATACGCCAGAACCAGGTGCCGGCCATGCCACAAACACCTGCCAGACAAGCCGGAACCACCAGCCTAACACGCCAGCACAACCTGCCGGACATGCCAAAATCACCTGCTGGATAAACCGGAACCAGGTCCTGGATACGCCAGAACCAATTTCCAGAAAAGGCCAGAGCAACCTGCCAGACAGCCTGGAATCCCCCGCCAGGCATGCGGGAAGCAACTGTCAAACACGCCGGAACCAACACCTGGACACACTGAATGCACCAACCACACACGAAGGAATCTGGTTCCGGACACATGGTAGCCACCAGTCGGACACGCCGGAACCACCTTCAGAACATACTGGAACCATATGCCAGACACACAGGAACTACCTGCCAGACACCACGGAACCAATGGTCAGATACTATGGAACCAGGCGCCCAGTATGCTGAAGCCACCTGCTGAACACGCCCAAACACTGTGCTGGATATGCCAGATCCATATGATGGATACACCAGAAACAGGTCCAGCACAGGCCAGAACCAGGTTCCAGAAACAGCTGAAACAGCGGCTGGATACACCTGAACCACCTGTTAGACCAGCCTGAACCACTAGATGGAGAATCCTGAACCACATGCCAGGCACACTGTAACCAGGTGCCCGACACGCCAGAACCACATTCTGGACACGTCTGAACCACCTACAAGTCTTGTGAGAACCACCTGCCGGATACAGCAGATACAGGTGTCGCACACACCGAAACCAGGTGATGGACATGACTGACCACCTGCAAGACATGCCAGAACCAGACATGCCAGATGGGGAAGAGGTGATTTTGGGGGAGAGGAGCTTTGTAGATTTCTCACTTGGGCACTTACCTGTTTTGTTCTCCATCCAGGTTTTTTCTGGAAGCAAGTTCTTGAGAAACCTATAATGAAAAGTATGAGCTATCTACATAGGGAGAACTCAGACTTCGTTCAACAATTCCCTGGGCATCTGGAGACTCGATAGAATACTTTTTTCTTTTTCCATTGCCAACACCCATGCCCATTCAGGCCTATGTGAGTTTTTACAATGCTCCTCCAACTGGTCTCCAAGCCTCCAGCATGCCTCATTTCTCTTCATCGTAGAGGACAATAGCAGATCAATGTTTCTGAGGCATGGCTCCACCAGTGCCCTCTCTGATGCGGAAACCTTCCTCTCACTGCCTACCTGATAGACTCCAACTCTCTGCCTTAGCACTCAAGGGCCCCTCCGCCTTTCATGTATCCCACAGTCCTGCCAAACCGAACAGTACCCACTACCCAAAAACACACATTGCATTCTTCTCTTTCACCTCTGCCTGATCAGATGATGGACTTGAAACAAAGCCATCATTTGCTAGTTAAGTGACTTTTGCACAGGTCATTTCACCTCCCTGACCCTCAGTTTCTGCATATATAAGTGATGAATAGTAAGATTCACCTCATATTGTTCTTATAAAGAATTAAAATTGACTTAGAGAGCATATGCAAAAACAGCTGGCTCCCTGCCTGACATGCTGCAGTCACCAATAATTATTCGGATCTAAATATTGGCTCATGCCATGCCCTGCTTCTTTTCCTATTGAAACCTTATCCTTCAAAAATCGGTGTGTACCCTTTCTTGAAAACCAGCCCAAGGTGTAAACTGAAGTTCATTTTCCTAAGCTGCTCAGTAACATTTATAACGCAAAGTCTAATGCGTTAGATCTTTTTTTTTTTAAGCAAAAGAAGCTAACTCTGGCTAACTTCAGTTTTCTTATTAAAGAAATTGACTAGAAGGATTTACGGTAACTCACATAACTGAAGGGAATTTTTGAAAAAATCAACAAACAAAAAGCAAAAATAAGCTTTGGAAGACACAATAGAGCACAGTGTATAGTTATTATTACTGCTGTTCACCAAATATTGTCGGCTCTTCTCTGGCACACAGAAGGGATGTATCTTATTGGCCCCTTAAAGTCAAATGTGACTTTGTGAGCCTTTGGCAAATGAAACTTGAGCAAAAATGAGGCTGTCTCTTCCAGACAAACCTTTGGCAAACAGTAGGAGTGTGTTTTTCCTGCCTGGCAGTTGTGCAAGAAGTTGGATTGAGCATCTTTTAGCTGCCATCTACTCAATCCTCCAGACTGAGCAAGGATAATACAGAGCCAGCCCCTGATGACATGGAGCATGTTCGAGAAATAAACCTTGGTTATTTTTAGCTGAGACTTAGGAGTTTGTTGTGAATACAGCACAACATGGACTATCTGACTGATGAAAACATATGTAGGGGAGGAAGACATTTCCTCTTCCCAAATGTGGGTTCATCTGGCTGGAGAACGAATTAAATTCACATGAGACAGAAAAGCAAGAGAAAATTAAACAAAGCTTTATGAGGAACCATGGCCCAGTGCCTTTCTTCCTGAAGGAAGAAAGGGCACCAAAGAAGTGGGGTGCACATAGTGGTTATATACCGCCAAATGGGGTGTTTCACATGTGATTGAAATGTCCCTCCCACAATAGTCACAAGATTGCCCTGTCGGCACTTGATGGACACAGCAGGTAGTGGGTCTGCTATCTCAGTGGGCATAGCAGGACTCAAGTCGATTGTCTGGAGCTGGGCGGTCACAGGTGAGCTCAGCAATCAGTTCCTAGCCTAAGGAAAGATGCTTAATCCTTAAGAAATGCCAACGTTGGGAGGGGGAGAAAAGTCAGTTACAGGAGGTTACCAGACTAGTACAATAAAATGCAGATTTAAGTCCTTGCCTTTGGTATTGATTAAGAGTTTTTAGAGAGAAGGTCATCTCCTTTCTTCTTCCTGGTACAGAGAGGGAGGCAACTTTTACAGATAGAGATTTACCTTACAAATGTAAATGTGCCCTAACAAAGGGCAAGTTCCATTCCTCCTTCCCTGTCCCAGTTTATCAAAAGCAATCAGCCTCAAATAATCCTGATGCCAAAGAGACATATCTTGGGGTGGCCATTTCCAGGTCCCCACACATACATATTACCAATTTCCTGTGCTGTTGACCAAAATGACTTCAGTGAGCCAATATTAGAATTCCTTTTCACAAAGGTGGATAAGTGACAGATTAGAAGTCTACACTGTCCCAGGAGTGTAGACAGATACCATGCTTATATATAGCAAAAATATTTCCTCATTTTGTCCTTTACCTGTCAATAAAAAAGTATATCTATAGAAATCTGGAGGTAAAGCTTCAGACAAAACCAACATGGTGACAAGGAGGAACATTACATACTTGTAAAAGGAGCGACAGATGAGAAAATAATAATAATGGCTGGGAACTTATAGAACCTTGCATTGAAAGGGATCTCATATGGAACTCAGGAAATATTTATAGCTGAAAGTACTACATGACAAAATCTGGTGGATGGAATTAAACAATACTTAGAAGAAAGATACCTTCAACATACGTATCTAAAAAGAAAAATTAGAAACCAATGAGCTACTTGTTCAAGAAGCTAGACAAAGAGCAAGACAGTAAAGTCAGGAAGAAAGGAAATGAGGAAGAGAAATGCCAAACCTTTGTTTCTATTTATTTGCTCTTTATTTATTGCTATGGACTGAATTCTCTCTCCCCACCATTCATATATGGAAGCCCTGACCCCCCCTTGTGACCATGTCCAGACACAAGGTCTTTAGGAAGTAATTATGGTGAAAATGAAGTCATAATGGTGGAACCTAAATCAGATAGGACTGTGGCCTCATCAGAAGTGGAAGAGATCTCTCTTTCTGTTTCTTCACACGCATACGCACACCCCACCATCTGAGGACTCAGTGAGAAGGGGACCTTATGCAAGCTGAGGAGAGAGCCCTCGCCAGGACCTGACCATGCTGGCATCCTGATCTCAGGCTTCCAGTCCCCAGAATGGTGAGAAAATAAATTTCTGTTGTTTAAGTCACCCACGCTATGGCATTTTGTTATGGGAACCCAAGCTAAGACGCTTATCTTTCACAGTTTGTTCCTAGGTTCTGGTACCAATTCCAATGTGTGTGGGGTTGGGGGTCAGGGGAGTCCCCCACAGCAACAAGCAATTCTTGGGACACCAGCTGGGTGTCCTACAATTCAACTCGATTCTGACACTATGTACCCAGACACAGCATCACATCCCACAGGTTAAGGGCTCAGTCCCCCAAGACTGCCCCACTGCAGGTGCCAAGAGCAAATCTAGGTTGTTGCCTATGCTTCTGAGCAACTGGCTGTCAGTAGGAGGTTCCCAAGACTCTCTACTCTGGTTCGACGAATTTGCTAGGGCGGCTCACAGAACTCAGAGAAACCTCTTACTTACTAGATTACCTGTTTATTAGAAAAGTATATGACTCGGGAATAGCTCGATGGATCAGACGCATAGGGCAAGACATGGGGAAAGGGCACTGAGCTTCCACGCCCTCTCCAGGTAACCACTCTCCCAGAACCTGCACGTGGTCACCAACCTGGATGCTCTTGGGAATCTGTCCTTTTGGGTTTTTATGCATAAGCCGTTTATTTATTCTCTTACCCTCGGCTGCTGTTTTTCCTTCCCCATTTATAGCCCAAAGCCAATCAAAGAAGGACATGTGCAGTGTGATGCCGTTCCTGTACATATTTTAAGTGCATAACAATGTAAGAATTTGTTAACGGAGACATACACATGCATGTCTTGACTCTGCATAAAAATGTAATCTTCCGTTAATGGAGCCATGCACATGGATATTCTTGGAATCATAAAGAATGTAATTAATTTTAGGGTATTGATACCTATGATGAGGGAGGGAGGAGAACGGGATGGAAATGTGAATTTTAGGTGTGACGGCAACATTTTGCTTCTTAAAAACAGAGATATCGTTGTGGGCTGAATCATGTCCCTGAAAATTCATATGTTGAAGTCCTAACTCCAGGACCTCAAAATAGGGCTGTATTTGGAGAGAGGGCCTCTAAAGAGGTAATTAAGGTCAAGTGAGGTCACATGGGTAGGCTCCAATCCAATGTGACTGATAGTCACGTAAGAAGAGAAGATTAGAACTCAGACACACACAGAGGGAAGACTGTGTGAGGACACAGGGAGAAGCGGCCGGGGAGAGAGGCCTCAGAAGAGACTAAACAAGCCAACGCCTTGATCTTGAACTTCGGCCTCCAGAACCGTGAGAAAATAAATTTCTATTGTTTAAGCCACCCTACGTGTGGTATTTTGTGATGGCAGCCCCAGCAAATGAATGCAACATCGGAAGCAAATAGGGCAGAATTTAACGTCTGTTCTTTCTGGGTATTGGGGCCGGAGATAGAGGTCATACTATGTACTCTTCTGCATATTTGAAATATTTCCATAATAGTTAAGAAAATAACAAGCAGATCCCGAAAAAGAATAACCAGAGAGTAGAAATTTATGTGTGATTACCTTACAGGCCAAGGTGGGTTTCGTGTTGGGCAGGTGGTTCTCTTCCACAGGGTGTGTCAGTCACCCATGAATTCCCGTCTCTTGGCTCCGCCATTTCTGATGCCTGTATCATTGTCTGCAACCAATCTGCACAAGGAGAAAGAAGGAACACGGAGAAGACACACCTGCTTTCAAAAGTTCCAACCTGGAAATGGCACACACCACTTCCACTCCCATTGCATTGGCTGAAACATAGTCACACGCCACACCTCACTGCAAGTTGCTGGGTGACTGCCTTCCTGGGCACCCAGGACAAGGATGTGGACAAACAGCCAGTAGTCCCACCCACAATGTCATCAGGTTGACCCTGGTCTTCATGCTGCTGCTCAGTCTACAGCGTGTCTGCCAGGTCTATGGTTAGGGTTTAGATATTTTACAAAGGCGCGGGGTTGGGGGTCATGGTTTGGGACTTCAAAGAGGAGGAAGCCAATTCACAAGGAGACAGAAAACCAAATGTTTGCTGGGCCATCTCTAAACAAATGAGAGAGAACTTGTGTAAAATGGGCCCGGCTAGGTACCTTCTTCTCTACCACATCTAGAGTTCCCTACGTTGACAGCTCCTTCCTGGAACAGGCCTTCTGTCTTAAATTCTTTTAGGCAGTTAGGGGCGAGGCCAAAATTTCTTTTATATATAAATTTTATGTGTATATATGTAATTTATAGAACTAAATAAATGAATTTAAATATAGATACAATGGATTATATATTCTATTATATATCAATATTAATATATATTATATATATATAGATAATCTCCTTGGTTCTCCAGAGAACCCTGACAAATACAGGAGGAGTTAATATTCTTTTATCGATGGCATTTACATTTAATCATTTGAAATTCTTAGTTATGACATTGTTATGGCTTGCAAGGAAGTGTCCTTTTCAGTGTTTCATTTAGAGGCCTCAAGATACCAATTTTAAAAAGTTTCCCATTTTATTTGTTTGGTTTGATAGGCTTTTTCCAATTGAGTGCACAGATAAACCAATTTAGGAATTTCAAAGGAGCCCCATTTAGGCCAGTGAAGCCTTAAATCCCCCTGAGTAATCTGAGCCCAGTGGGACAAAAATCTACATGTTGAAGGTCTGTATTCTTTAAAGACAAAACCAGCAGGAGTCCCAGAGTGGGGCTGTTCTTTGGTGGTCCTCTTAGAAAATGGATTTCTCATTTCTATGAACTTACCAAAGGATCAAAGGCCCAAAAAAGGAGTGAAAGAAACAGAAGTTTCTAACAAAGCTGACAATGGAAGGATGGCCAGAACCAGTATCAAAGGACGCCTACATAAAGAGTCTGGACCTCTACCAAAAATGGGAGGTCCAGGCCCAGGAGGACTTACCACCAGGAACCAGAGCCACCAGGAGGAGACGACAGAGCACAAAAGATTCTTTGCAGGCACCTTGCTTGTGTCTGTGAAGTGGCACCAGAATTGAAGGTCAGTAGCTAGGGATCCCACTTCTGTCACCATGTAAAGTCAGCAAATAAGAGGCATAAACTGCAAAAGAACCAAAAAGTTTATTTGGGGTCTCAAGAATTGCAATTCAGGAGATGTAGATTCGAGTAGAAGCTCAAATGTGCTCCTAGGAAGACAAAGGAGGCAGAGGTATATAAAAGGAAAGGACACAGGCTTACAAAGGTCTACAGTGAACAGTTACTGACTGGTTCTGGCATGGGGTGAGCTGACTTGCCAGAACATAGTTGGTCCTAGGCAGACTGTCCCTTCTTGGAATGAGGAAACACTTCAAGATGTGACCTCTGCTGTCAGGTAAAGCTCAAAAGTTCAGTTAACATCTGGTGGTGGATGTGGTGTACAAGCATAAGCCCCACTTCCTTAATGGCCTCCCAGCTCCATTTTAGAAGCCTTGAAAATGGTACTCCATTTTGTCATTGTCATCCACCACAGTCACGCACCATGTAACAATATTAACGATGTTTCGGTCACTAATGGACCACATATATGACAGTGGTCCCATACGGGTAGCACCACATAGCCTGGGTGTGTAGTAGGCTCTACCACCTAGGTTTGTGTAAGTACACTGTGTGATGTTCACACAACAGTGAAAGTGCCTAATGATGCATTTCTCAAAACATGTCCCTTTCATTAAGTGAGGTATGCCCGTACTGATTTTAGTCTTGTGAATGTTGAATAATGAATCATTCATTTCAATTATTTGAGTCAGCCCCACTGGCTGAAGACAGTAAAGGCTGACTGAAGCAAAAAACTAAAATTTGTTATTCAACATTCACAAAACCAAATGAGTAAAGAACTTTAAGTTCTATATCAGGGTTCATGTAAGGCAAAAACGTTCTAAAGGAAAGATGGATTTGAGGACATATATGATTCTGAGTGTAAATGTCTGGGTACAAGCAAAAATTCCAGGGAGCATTTCAGACTTTCGAGGCAGTGGAATTGGTGAAACCAAAGTCAAGCTCTCCAAACCGTAAAGGGGGCCCAGGTAATATCTGGAGTACAGGTGGAACAGGCAGAAAATTCTATTAATGTAATTGTATGATATGATGAACGGACAGAGTTGGAAAATAGGATGGCAGGGTAGGGCAGAGGGACCTGGAGGGCCCAGGATGGATGGAGAGATCAGCTGGGCTGGTGGGGGGAAGGGGCCATGGGCACACCCTCTTCATGTCCCCTCCCCCACCCTCTGAAACCCTTTGTGACTCTTCAGTGCTCTGTGATGCAGGCCTGGGATTATAGGCAAGTGTGGACACTCTCAGAGCTCAGTTGCCTCAGGCAGCCTTGCGATTCAGAAAATGGAGTTCAGTCAATGGAATGTTCTCTCATTTCTGAATAGCCATATTGAGTTGTTTTTGAGCATCTGCTCAACATTCTTAGATAGTGACCACAACCTCACCATCGTGTGTGGGTTGTGGTTGCTTCTTCTGTTCCTATGCTTCCTGGTGGGGATTCCATCTTTACCAACCTTCTGGAAAACCAAAATCTACCAAAAGGTAAGGATCCCTGGGCAAGCCACCAACAGGGATTTTTTATTGTTGTTTCCATTTCTAGTCCCACATTTTTAAATGAGTTGGTCCAGAGAGACTCCTAAGATGGCAAGTCTGAATAGAGGATAGAACATCATCCTTCTAGGGGAATAGGCCAGGCAGGACTAGGGGTTCAGCTGGGACTGTTTCCCATTTAAAACTCACAGACCATCTGGGTGTGGTGGAGGATTCCTGGATAAAATCCCATGACTGATTTCACGGCCCTGCATTAGGTTATTTAGAGAGTTTGGGATCTGTGTAGGAGAACACTGTTCCCAACACTGGATCATGAGTCACATTCCCATGTCAGGCGTCATTCGACCAAACCGTCCTTTGTATTGGGCAGATCAGGAGAGCAGGGCTGAGCCTCTGAGCAGACACTGGAGTGTGAGCTCTGTCCCAGGATACAGGGTCCTATCTGAGGAAGCACAGATGTGACTGTGGGCCTCAGAGTCTATGCCTTCCTTGAGCAGAGGACTTCTGACTGAGAATATCAAGTGTGGACTCTAGCCAAAAATCCTCCTTCGAGTTTTTCAAAGAAGGAAAGATTGAAAGTATCTTATCACCTTTAGAAATTCAGAAAGGGAAAGAACACAAAGTGCTAGTAATAAAAATGGAGAGTGACATTAATCTTGGATGAATATCTGAGTTTCCTAGAGAGAGGAGCAAGCCAACTAAGTCCTCGCTCCTCATTCTTTTCTTTTTGTTCTCAGCGTCAGGGCAGAGCCAAGAGGAGAAGAAAAGGTGGAACACCAAGTGGTAAAGTTCTACCTATCCCACCTGAGCTCTCCAAGGGTGACCCTTCCTGTCCTCTCCATGAGGTCCCAGGTCCATGGTCTCTGAGGATGTCAGTTGCTAGATAGAGTCCCTCTCAGAAGATAGAGGCCTCAGAGGAAAGGCTCATGGGAAGGTAGTCAGAACCCGAGACATTTCTCAGATTCCTGCTCTGCCCAGCTCTGGGCATGAAGCAGTGATGGGCCTGGACAATGGGTGTTGCCCAGTGGGTGGCCGTGGGGGACGTCAAGAGTCAGAACTTGTCTCCTGACCTTGTGAAACTACGTTGACTTCCTGGATGATCAGACTCCTCGAGGTAACCATTGACCTATGTTCCTCACATGGTGGTTTTGAACATCCCATGGGATAATGTAAGTGACAGTACTTTATAAATGAAGCAACAAACACATGTGAACCTTATTAATATTATCATTGACCGTTTGACCACATCTACTGATTCTTGGGGCTTTCAGAGTTAATAGCCCGTTAATATCCCAAGGGTCTCCCATAAAGGGACTCCTGTGTAACACCTATGCTTCTACCTTTATGACATGTAATTCACTCTTCTGGTTTCCCAGGTTGGAGAAATTACCAGAGGGAAAGAGAGGAGAAAAGGAGGCTAATTTCTATTCTGAAAAGGTGACTAGTCTTTTCTTTCCTGATCCCTCTTTAACATGTTCTCTGCAATTCCAGGGATTCAGTACAGCCTGCAGTAGTCATGGGAGGGGTTTGCCATAGGAACGGGTATGTGAATGAAGGCCTTGGGGTGAGGGCTGCTGAGTGTATGGTGAAGTCATAGACGTGGGGCATTGTGAAGGGGCAGCAGGCTTCAGGTGGCCCCTCCCCTGACAGGCCAGCAGGTCCTCCTTTCCTTGTTCTGGTCCTGGCTACAGTTTTCTACTTCCTGTCTCCCGCAGGCCCCTAGGCCGGCCTCTCGATACCACCCGCTTTCGTCAACTATTATGCCCAGACCCCTCCTGTGAGGTGTGTAATAGCACAACTGCTGAGATCAATCGGCTCCTGGAGGACCTGGAAGATGATACCGCCTCTGTGTCCTCTATGGCTTCCACAGCTTCTGGGACTGAGTCATCATTCACTCTGTCCTCTGCCTTCTCAGAAGTCCCTCCAGGAGACCTAACACCATCCCCTCCACCTGACCCTTCCCCACCGCCCCCCTCCGTCCTCTTACCTAACCCAACAACACCCTTAGCTGACTTTCTTTCACCCTCACCACCGGGTCACTCTATGCCACCAGAGCCTTTTCCTCCCTTGGAGTCCAACTTCCCAGCAGACCATTCCCCACCCCAACCCCTTGCCCTTCCCCCTCTGCCACCACATGACACCCAGGCAACAGGTCCTATTCTCCAACCAGAGGCCACTCTGTCTCTGAATACGATCTTCTCTCTTGACCGCACCCTTTCCCAAGATATTAACCCCTTACCAAATTTGTCCCAGATAATCAATCCCACTGATTCACTGGCTTGTCATCACACACCACCAAGCCTGTCTGTCTCACCACCGACAGACCACCCTTTAACTGTGACTCAATCTAAATCGGTTTCCATCTTATTGAAGTCTGTTCCAGAGAACTCATCTCCAGATAGCCCTGGTGGGTTGTCCACTTATGTCCCAACAGTCAGAGGCACTGACCATTCAAGCCTGTCAATTTCAGAATTATCCTGGTGGCAAGCTTGTGCCAAAGACTTGTTCTTAGCACCTTCCACCTTGGCACCATGTGATTTTAATCGAGAGTTTCTTGCCCTCCATTCTTCAGAGTCCTCTCTGGAGAGACACCCTACAGCTAACCTTATAGAGCCTGGTAACCTCTCATTTCTCAGCCCTCATGTCCTGGCACTCCTGGAGAGACAAGTCCGAAAGAGGAGTGATTTCCTGATGTGGAAGGAAAAGGAGAAGGAGAAGGGTTCTTTTCCAAAAAAACTTAGGCCAGACTACCAACTAAATCCTTCGGGGAAAATGCTAGAGTCAAATGCTGATGAGTGTGACTCAGCATTCTCCCTTCCTTTTTGGAGCAGTGCAGGCAAACCAAAGGAGCTGCACATGCATGAGCAGCCCCCATATCCTAAAATCTTGGAGGACCATTTACAGGAAAAATGTATGCAGCTCTTCTGGGGTCTCCCATCTCTGCACAGCGAGTCCTTGCCCTCTGCTATCCGTGACTCAAGTGACTGCACCACAATCTTCCTTTTCAATACCATCTCAAATGCCTCCATGGGCCAAGAATCCCCAGTACCTCTCCAGCGCCCACCTCCATCCTTGCCTGAGATCCAGCCCCAACCCTTGCCTCAAACCCTGCCCCAATCCCAGCCCCTACCTCTCACTCAGGTCAAGTCCCAGGCCCACCTTAAATCCCCACTCCCAATCCTACCATCTGGTCCTCTACCCCAGATAAGGATCTGTGGAGTGTGTCACCATAGACCCCAGGATGAATCAGAGTCTCTCACCTCATCTGAAATTCAACAACTGGAATGGAAAGTGTTGCAGAAGCAACAGGAAAGTTTGTGGGGTTCCCCCTCTGTAGTCCAAAGATCTCAGGAAGAATTTTGTTCTTCAGCTCCCAACTTTCCTTACCATCAGGCCTCCCAGGCCCATGCCTCCATCTCCATCCTTCCTGTAGAGTTTCCTCTCAGTGATGAGCTGAGGAAGAAACTGGAACATCACCTTCGAAAGAGGCTCATCCAACACCGGTGGGGCCTGCCCCGCAGGATCTGTGAGTGTCTGTCACTGATGATGCCTCCAAGAGATTTCTCAGAGATAGCTAAGTCAGAGAGCAATCGTGGACTCTCACGGATCTCGGTGAACAAAGATCTAAATGTTGGATTGAGCCAATCCAAAAGCTTCCATGAGAGGGGTTCAGAACTGCTTCAGGTAGAGAAGGACATGGGGAAGGATCGGGGGCACAGCCCAGAGAATGGCCCAAAAGCTCATCTGTTGAGTGACCCAGAGAGTTCTTCAGATAAGGATCTGGCATATGACTCTGAGAAAGACATAAATAGTCACGTGGCAAATCTGTCAGGGAAAAATTCAAGGGCCTTGGAGGAAAGTCTAGATCAGAAACAACTTGAAAATGTCCTGAAAGCACATTTGAGCAAGAAGTTTGAGGAAATCAGTGAGGCTCGGGTCCCTGGGACGGTGCGCAGTTCATGGCATGCCAGCAAGCAGACATTGCTGCTTTCTGACAAATCCCGCACCCAAATAACACAGAGGAGTTTGCCACCTTCAGTGGGTGGGGACTCCTCCCTGAATACCTTCCAGGAGCTTTGCTTCATTGATTCCAGTGCACAACAGATGATGGAAACCCATATTAAAAGCTTTCGTATGAGAATGGAGTGGGGCCTTCCCTGCAGGGTCCTTGAATCCATACAGGCGTTTAAATTGGAAGATGCTGCATCCCAGTCCTTGACCTATTTCTACTGTCCCCCCTCAAATAACCCAACTTTGGAAGTGGACTCCAAATCCGAGGGCTTCGAGCCCCATAGAGGAAGCTCTAAATCTGTTCTTCAAGAAAAAGCGGAAACAACAAATTCAGCCCTGGTCCTGGATCGTCTTTGCCCTGCTACTTCACCTATGGGCAGGCAAGGACAAGGGGTGCCGAGACAATCACCCTCTGGTATCAACCAAGAGATTGCAGAGGTTGTTCAGAGGAGTAAGGGTGCCAGGCAGACTCATCTACCTGTCACATGTGGCATCACAGGCAAAGCGAGTCAGAAATTTACTCAGCTAGGCAACAGATGCCCCCCAGAGCTGCCTGCAAGGCAAGCTGGTGCCAAACATGAGACAAAGGATGAGAGAGTGAGTCCCAGTGATAGAAGAGAAGGGCGACAGGACAAAAAGATGAAGTCGGAACCCTTTTCCGTGCACAGCACGGCCAGGGACATATTCAGGGCCAAGGAGCTCAACGCTCTGCAGTCAAAAACTGCTAATGTGTTGACAACCAGCAAGCCAGGAAGCTCCCAAAGGATACGTGAGAATCACAGTAAAATAGAAATTACTGGGACCATTGAAAGCCCTGCACCAAAAAGACAAGTTCCCCAAGACCCGAAGTCATCGGATCTTAAGGAACATCTGTTTAGGGAATTAAAGTCGAAACTAGAGAAGAGGAATCAGAGCCAGGTCCAAGGCCAACACACTGACAGGTCCCCTGCCTCAGAGAGCTTGACTTACAAGGCCTCACTGACTCATGCCCACGGTGTCTCCAGTGGGGACATGGGAGCTTCCCAGGTGCTGCATGTCCATCTGGAGGACACTGGGATGAGCAGGAAGCAGCGGCAGGAGCCTTGGGTCCCTAAGAAAGACCAAAAGAGGTACGAGGATAAGAAATTCCCACCAGCTACAATGAGAGTGAGCCCTCCGGGCACCAACAAAGAAGAGCTTGGTGGAGGGGATGCAGGGTTGGGGACATCCCAACCTACAAGAAAGAGTTTCCCTACTCAGATCACAGCATCAGAGGAGACGCTTGGGAGCAAGTCTTCCCAGACCTCATCACAGAAGGCACAGCCTCCTCCTGAAAGTCTGTTCAGAAAAAAGATGAACCACATTTTTCAATGGCTTTGTCCTGGGACAAAAGGCAAAAACCAAGAACATCCCCAGGAAAAGGGCAGCCCCATATCATCTGCACAGAGCAGAGGCCTGGTTAAAGGGAGAGCTGCCGTTACTGGGACCACCACGGCTCAGAAGACCAGGACAGTCCCTGGGAAGTTCCCAGGGGAGAAACTGGGGCAGCGGTGTGCAGCAGAGGTCACCCGCCCTCAAGAGCCCCTTCCTTCCCTGAGGAAGTTTGTGAAAACTGACCAGAAGGCAGAAGAGCAGGCCCAGGCAGAGCCCGTCCAGGGGCATCCTTCCAACTACAGGGCTCCCTCCTGTAAAGTGCCAAGCACCAAGTCCTGCCACCAAGAAGTTGTCTTTGCTGGCCAGAATTATCCTACATGTTCTAGACGGATCAGAGACCAGAACAGACACCCTCAGAAAGTCATGGCGTTTAAAGATCAGCTATTGGATCAGAAGCGTCCCTTATCTGTGCCCCGCAGGGAGCATGTGCCCCATCCAAGCTCCACCTGCAGGCGTCAAGCCAGCCCAGGGGCCTCCAGCTGTTCTCACCACTGCTAAAGGCACTATGTTTAGGGATCTGTCTCTATGTCAACAGAAAACGCTTTTCCAGCGTTTCGAGAGCGGAAAATTTCCCACCGCAAAATAATTCCTTCTTGTGGAGAATATTAATTCTCCCCAATAAACGATTCTCTAATAATAGTGATGTCTTTTCTGTGTCCTGTGTTGGGGGCATGGGTTTCAGGTAACTCAGGGCTTGTGCTTAGGGAAAAGGAGGAGTGAGTTCAGCTCTTACTGATTGCTTCCTCTGGCTTCTAAAAGGTCACCAGTGCTCTGGAGCTCTTGTTGACAAAGAGATATCACGTGCCCCCAAAAGCCCATTTCCTCCCTGATGAAGTTTGAGGAGGTGGGCTCTGCCTCCTGCCTCTTCGCTTAGCCTTAACGAAAGTGTAGAGCAGCCCACACCTTCCGCTCACTGAATGTTTTACATCCTTCAGAGAGTAGGGAAGACAGGTGTTCTCTATCCGAAGAGGGTCAAGAATAGGTATGCAATTCATAAAACAACAATGAAGAAAAAACAGTGGCTTCATCATGATTTAGAGGTCAGTGACCAGAGGACCCCACAGGTGGGTGAACCCTGAATGGGATTTGGGGGGTGGGGGAGGGTATTGCTGCAGTGGATCCTGGGCTGGTGGGGGAGGGGCTAGGAACAGCACAGACGCGCCTTAAGAATCTGTCATGCGAGTCATATTAATGTGTTAGGGAAGAATACTTTAAACTTTACATTGAGGTTTCCCTACTGGAAAGGCACCTGGGGGAAGTGGTTCCCCTCTGTAGGTATTTCTTCAGACTGCCAAATGATATTTTGTTGCAGAGCAAAAGCATCACTCAGCTGCCAGTAGTAACAATGTTGACCAGGTAGCCACCTACCTCCCAGGATAAAATAAAGCTGAGAGTAAGGAAAAGATGACTTGGAGTAAGCGAGGAGGGAAGAAAAAATGAAGAGGGGAAAGAAGGACCTTGCTGGTAGAACAAAGCTTTATGCCTCATCATCCATATGGTGACCCTGTCCTGTTCCCCCTGCCCCCTCCTCAATCTGATCCAGGCATCACCACCTTGAGGCTGATCCAGGCACTGCACAGCACACTGATGCCTTATTCCAAAAAGGCACTGGGCTGTTCTTTGAATACTAAACAATATCTGCAGGGAGGTCATGAGGCATGGCATCCCCCTCTTTGGGGAAGGTGATGTTGCTGCCTTCCTTCCATCTATGCTTAATAGGAATATACAAGATCTTGCCCTTAGTGTGTACAGTTCACCTATCGGGATGGAAGTGCCGCCTCTGATATTCACGGCCTTGGTGGAGCCATGGTTGGTCTCCCCCAGAACACCTGCAGCTCATGAACCAGAGGTGAGTCCCAGACTATGCACCAGCTTACAGATATATGGGGGTCTCACCATGGACTGCACACATACCCACCCTTACAATAGGGGTTTGGAGGAAAGGCAACTCCACTTAGACAGACTGGGACTCAAAAATTGGCTGAGTGTCAACTGGGGCAAAATTCAAAAAGCATTATGATGGTGAGCGTTAAATACATTAAGTTGTAGACGTCTAAGTAAAATAAAGATGGCTACAAGGGTGGAAAAATAAAATACCAATTTTGTTTTCTAAAAACAACATGATTTTAAAAATGGAAGGGAGGAGAAAAAGGGAAAAATAGAATAAAATGATTGTTCTGTAAGTAATAAGAGGGGGTCAAGATATAGGTGACAAACGAAATAAGACTCCGAGTAAGGGAAAGGAATTTGAGGACATTAGAAAAGATACAAGTATAATGGTAACTATTGTAACAAAACCGAACACGCACGCGCGCACACACACACACACACTACACAAATGGGGTGAGTATCCCAGAGGGCACTGGAGGTAGTTTTCCCAGAAAGGCTTGTGAACGCTAGGTGTTAAAACAAAAACCAAAAACAAAACCGGTGTCCACTACAGCCTCTCTCACTCCACACTTGTATCTTCTTGTCCAGAGTTATGCCATTGACCCCACAATGTCTGAAACTTGAGGTCAAAGAAAGAATGCAGATTCTGTGGAGGTCCTGGGAGGGGGATGGGGCCCAGGGCAGGAGACTTGAAGAGGTGAGGAGGCCATGGAGGGCTCTACCATCGATGTGGATAGACCAGCCAAAGACCAGCCTCTCAGTTTCTACATCATCTCATCTTAGGGTCCTTTACTTCCATTCCAGTGTAGTTACTGCCACACTCCAGAGCTTATCACCAGGAACACTTCAGCCATCCAGATTATTACAGTCGGACATTCCACCCCTTGGCCTCGTCTCTCATTCTTCTGCTTCATATGCCCCTTGTTAACTTTTCAACTCCAGGCCCTTCATTTTTCCACTTACTCCTTGTCTGTCCGTCAAGATCTTGTTTACATTTCCTCCCTCTCCTGGGTAGACTTGATGGTCTGTCAGGTAACCAACATTTAAAAAGCTCCGCTACTAATGGGCCCCATCCAATCCGTTTTAATCCTTCCTGTCTGGCAAAATCCCATCTCTCTGCCTTTCCCAGAAATGCCTTCCTATAACTAATTGATCACTATTGGATTAAATCTCACAATGGAGTCTACCGATGCCACAGTAAATTCAGCCCCAGCACTAGCTGGAAATCACTCACTCATTCCACAAAGAATTATCCCATGCTTACTAACATGAGAACAAAACAAATGGAGCTTAGGTCGCTGTTTCCTTACTCCATTCTCTCTCCAGGGACACTCAAATGTATTTCAAATCTCCCCCACTTTCCTCAAATTTAGGCTGTCTCCATTTGCTCAGTAGATGTGCTGGACCACTGATCACAGAGCAACTACAAGTCATGAGACAGGAACTTTCCGTCAATAAAGCTTCACAAAAACCTTTTCCCGTTCCTCCTTTCCTTCTTTCCTGTTATATGAAAAGAGGTTTCCTTCCTAACCTCAATGATTACACTTCCTGAAATGTCCCTATTGAGAGAGCTAAACCCTCGTCTTGACGGACTGAGCCCCCTTGCCAGGTATCCTCTCGTCCCCTCCCTCTCTTTAGGAGGCACCCAGCTTCTTTCATTATTTTAAGCTTTCTATTACAGAAATGTTTAAACATGCACAAGAGCAGTGGAACTTCCCAGGTACCCCTTACCCCACTTTCACAGTTATCATCTGGCACGTGTGATACGGCCCGTCTCCTACACTACGGTTAAGGGGCAAAAGCCCATGGGAACATCCTGCCATCCGTCTCTCAGGTGTATGCTTTGTGCCCATGTCACAGCTCTCACGTTTCTTTGACATTTACTACCTGTGGAGCTCACTGACCCAGAACAGAGGAAACGCACTGAGCTTCAGATGCTCTGGCCATCAGTTCTGCTCAGCCCTGTAGTCAAGCCTGAGAAGTCACTGAGTTAACTCCTCCCTCCACCCCATGCAGAAAGGAATCTTCCTAAGCAAATGCAGTGCACGGTGTTGCAGTCCCTCAGTCACACAGTGACTGCAGCACGTAGAGAGCACAGAAGGAGAAAACTGTACATGTGATAAGGACTTCACATCACCATGCAAGTGTTTTCAAAGATTTAGAAGAAAGTTTCTTTCCTGTAATACATTTAAAACGAGCTACTGTATGATGAGTTAAACACAGGAGATCAAACACTTTTTTATTTCCTCTCCTTCCCCAAAAGTAAAATATTACATGAAAAGATGCTCCGCATCATTAGTCACCAGGGAAATGCAAATCAAAACCACTGTGAGATAGCACTTCACACACAGGATGGCTAGAATCAAAAAGTGACATAATAGCAAGTGTTAGAAGGCTGAGAAACTGAAACCCTTCTATGCTGCTGGTGGGTATGAAAAATGGTGCAGCTGTTTTGGAAAACCGTCTGGCAGTTCCTCAAAAGTTAAACACAGAATTACCATATTACCTAGAAATTCCACTTCTAGCTAGACACTCAAGAGAAATGAAAACATATGTCCACACAAAAAGTTGTACACAAATGTCCATAGCAGTATTATTCATAACGGTCAAAAGATGGAAACAACCTAAACGTCCATCAACTGACGAATGGGTAAATAAATTACGGTATATCCACACAATGTAATATTTTTTGGCAATAAAAAGTACTGATACATGCTACAATATGCACAAACCCTGACAACATTATGCAGAAGTGAAAGAGGCCAGTCACAAATAACCTCATATGATTCCATTCATACGAAATGTCCAGAACAGGGAAATCTAGAGAGAGAGGAAGTAGACTAGTGGTTGCTTAGGGCTGGGAGGATGAGAGGACAGGGGCATGACAGCTAAAGGTTATGAAGTTTCTTTTTGAAGTCATGAAAATGCTTTAAAATTGACTGTGGTGATGGTTACCCACCTGTGAATGTACTAAAAATCATGGAATTATACACTTTAAATGGGTAAGTTGTATAGTATGTGAACCATATTTCAATAAAGCTGCTAAAACAAGTAAAGGATTTAAAAAGAATAAGGCCTTTGAGGATGACAAGAAGGGGAGAAGATATGACAAAAGATGTCAACACAATTTTTGAAGACGGAAATCCGGTGCAGGAGTGGTAACTGACTAGCAGAGCAGAGGAAGTGCCGGCAAACCAACTCACACCACAAAACCCCAGCAGACGGACGACCCAGTGGCACCAGATAAGGAAGAAATTAAGGGTTTCATGCTGTACACATGTTGAATATTTTGTTCTTTCCTTTGGTTCTTGTTTTATATTACGTGTAATTTTTTTAAAAAAAATTTTGGGGGGATGCTCTTTTCCAGTATTTTGTGAAACCCTGTTGAAATGTTAGCACACTTTAAATGTGCAAAGAGGATCCAGGGTTTCTTGCCTGGGACAGAACCTGCGACAACTGTTTTAAAGTCACCATTGCACACTTCTGGGGTCTGGGTAGGCTAGCGATGGCAGGTACGGGAATCAAAGCCAGAAATTTCAAAGGTTAGGCAAAATTTGGGACAACAGTCAACGGTCCATTTTTAAAATGTATTTATTTAAAGATAAACTTGTGGAAAAGTTGCATGGATGGTAAACAACCATATACCCTTTATCCAGGTGTACCCATTAGTATTTTGACCCATTTTCGATATCTCTCCACTTTGTCTCTGTCTCCGCTCCCTCCCTCCCCTTTCTCTCTAAATCAGCGCGCGCGCACACACACACACACACACACACACGGATGTCCATGAATGTGCCATGTCCGCGACCGGGATCCAAACCGGCGAAACGCTGGGCCACCAAAGCGGAGTGTGCAAACTTAACCACTCGACCATGGGGCCGGCCCCACCTGAAACTATTGTTGGTGGAGCTTATCTTGCTCAGACTTTAAAGGATGATTTTACAATCATGAGTCCTGGGGACCTTAGGGGCAGTCAGGACCAGACTTGCTATAAAAAAAACAATGCCAGAGAAGCAAAGATACATAGAGGGATTTGTCTGAACGGAGACCTCCTGCAGTCGAGGGAGGGTACATGAGAGGGGTGGGCTTGAAGTGTACCTTCCTTTTGGGTAGAGACGATGGTGAAGCTGTGGATGAGGGAGAAGACAGGGAAAGAAAGGAGCTGTCATTACTGGTAAACCCTCTCACATGGGAGGGAAAGGATTGGGTGTCTGCGGCCAAGATAGATTCATCAGACTCAGCGAGAGAATGCGGGCAGGCAAAGGGAGGACATGACACAGGGCTTCATTCCAGCAGTTTAGCACTGAACAATGAAGCTGTAAAAGTTATAACTATTAAATGACTAGCTAGCGTGGGGGGAGATGAAATAAACATATATACACCATCAACAAAAATGACATTATTGTTTAAAAAGGTACAGAGATGTCAATGGGAATTTTGGGGAAAAGATAGAAAGTAGATGGGGAAAGAAATCATAAAACCTTTCATGGAAGAAGTAACCATAGGTGTGATTCAAAAAAAATCTAAAGGTACTATCAAATATGATTACAACTGTGCTCACTAGAAGTTATGCTAAAGAGAAGCCTAGTCCCTAAATCAAGATGAGTTTGACCCTGCAGGTCATGGTCCAGCACAATTGCTCTGTAAAATAATGGAAAAGTTTAAAATTTTGCTGGGAGGACAGGATTTGGCAGAGAAAAAGAGGGAGCAGCAGGGTGAGACACCGTATGGGTGGAGGGGGCCAGATTTGAGAACCTTTAGAGGCTGACTAGCCTAAGAGGGATTCGGGGAAAAGAAGAACTACCAAATATTTTCAAGTTGTTTGCCCTGGGTCCACGGATGTGCCATGCCCTTGTGGCCCTCTTTCTCATGCTTTCTGTTGGTTGATACAGGCTACTCTGTTCTCTCATGCTTTTTGGTGATAGTGGATTCTTTTGAGGAGATAACGGGAGGTGAGGCTGCTGCTGAGTGTATTTCTGGTTTCATACAGGTTGTGGCCAAGAACGTGGTCTATCTTGGTGAATGTTCCATGAGAGTTTGAGAAGAATGTGTATTATCGGATGAAGTACTCTACAAAATGTCAATTAGATCACGTTGACTGATGGTGCTGTTCAGGTCAACTGCATCTATACTGATTTTCTGCCTGCTGAATCTGTCCATTTCTGAGAGAGAGGGTGAAATCTCCAAACATAACAATGGATTCAACTATTTCTCTTTGCAGTTCTACCAGTTTTTGCCTCATATTTTGAGACTATGTTGTTCGATGTATACATGTTGAGGACTGTGTGTCTTGTTGGAGCATGGACCCTTTATGGTTATGTAATACCCCTCTTTATCCCTGATAGTTTTCCTTGTTCTGAAGTCTGCTTTGTCTGAAATTAATATAGTTACTCCTGTTTTCTTTTGGTTAGTGTTAGCAGGGTACATTTTTCTCTGTCTTTATTTGTAATCTATCTGTATCTTTATTTTTAAAGTGGGCATTTTGTATACAACATTTAATTGGGTCTTGTGTTTTTATCCACTGACAGTCTCTGTTTTTTAATTGGTGAATTTACACGATTTATATTTAGCGATTTTTTTAAAATACGGTAGGACTCGTATCTACAATGTGTATAACTGTTTACTATTCATTATATCTATTCTTTTTTCTTCTCTTTTTCTGCGTTTTCTGGTTTTAGACAAGCATTTTCTATGATTCCATTTTCTCTCATCTCTTACTATATCAATTGTTCTTTAAAAAAAATTTCAGTGGTTGCTGTAGAGTTTGTAATATACGTTTATAAGTAATGTAAGTCCTCTGTAACATTGTTTTCATTCCTTTCACTTATCCATATACTATAATCACCCAATACATTGTCACTATTATTATTAGCTCAATTGAGAATAAGAAAAATAAAAGTTTCATTTTACCTTAATTTATTCCTTCTCTTCCTCTTTTTAATGAAGATCCAAGTTATCATTTTCCTTCTCCCTGAGGAACTTTTAAAAAATATTTATTGCAGAGCAGGTCTGCTGCTGATGAATTCCCTCAGTTTTTGTTTGTCTGAGAAAGGTTTTATTTCTCCTTCACTTTTGAATGATAATCTCACTAGATATAAAATTCTAGGTGGGTGGTGTTTTTTCTTCTTTCAACACTTTAAATATTTCACTCCACTCTCTTCTTGCTTGCATGGTTTATGATGAGAATCCCACAACTCTCATCCTTGTTCCTCTAGATGTAGGGTGTTTATTTTCCTCTGGATTCTTTCAAGATTTATCTTTTGGTTTCCTACAGTTTGAAGACGATATGTCCAAGTATAGACTTTTTTAGTATTTATCTTGTTGGGGTCTTTTCTGAGCTTCTACAATCTATGGTTAACCTGTCATTAATTTGGAAAATCCTTGGCCATTATTACTTCAAATATTTTTCTACTCTGTTCTTTCTCTTTTCTCCTTCTGGTATGCCAATTGCACATGCTACATATTTTGAAACTGTCTCACAGTTCTTGGATAGTCTGGGCTTTAAAATTTTTTTTCTTTTTCTCTGTGCATTTCAGTTTGCAAAGTTTCTATTGACATATATTCAAATTCACATATTCCTTCCTTGGCCATATGCAGTCTACAGATGAGCCAATCACAGGCCCTCTCCATTTCTTGTAGTGTATTTGGTTTCTAACATTCCCTTTTGATTCTTTCTTAGAATTTCCCTCTATCTGTTGACATTCCTCATCTGTTCTTGTGTGCCATCTACTTTTTCCATCAGAGCCCTTAACATACTAATCATGGTTATTTTGGATTCTATGTGTGATAATTCCAAAACCTGTGTCAATGTGAATGTGGATCTGATGCTTGCTTTGTCTGTTTAGACTGTTTTTTCTTGCCTTTTAGCATGCCTTTTAATTTTTGGTTGAAAGCCAGACATGCTGTATTAGGAAATAGGAACTGAAATAAATAAACCTTTAGTGTGAAGTTTTATGCTCATCTGGCTAGGTGTTGGGCTGTGTTTAATATTTACCATAGCTGTGCATGTCAGAGGCTTCAATTTCCTCTAGTGTCCTTGTTTTTGTGTTTCTTGTGTCTTTAGGTTCCCCTAAATCTCCTCCTTAAACAAAGCCTATGCCTTGCAACTCTTTCAGCTATGATCCCATCACTATACTGCAGCCCTGGGGACGCGGTGGGAAGGTGTTAAGGGAGGGGATATAATTAAATCTTTTAGTGGGCCTGTGTCCCTGGGTTGTGACGTTCACAAGTGTTTCTGAGCTTTTTTTTTCTTTTCTTTGAACTCTTTAGATGAGACAGGAAGGCTACAGGGGGCTGCAGTTGGGTAATTGCCCTTCACCCACGTGGGATAAGTCTTGGTAGTCTTTTCCCCTGCTGAGGAGGCTTTTATTATGGAGCACACTCAGGGGATATTTCAAAATCCTTTCAAAATGGTAACCTTTCTCCCCCACCCTCCCGTGCCAGAAACATCAGAGTTTCTTCATGGTTCTTCACTGTGAGAACTTAGTAGGGTTCCTGGAAGTAAAACTCATGAGTAGGTGGGGCCTCCCCTTAAATGGTCCTGCAGGAGTTTCTCACTTTCATGCTAGCCCACATGCATCCTCAGCAGTTTGTCAGTGTCTTTTACGTGTTTCTAACAGTTTATGGCTCTAGTGGCTTCTGCTCCAGGTAAGCTGATCTTAACTGTGATTCTCTGCATTCACCCTCTCTGAAGATTTTGGGTAGTAGTTTGCCCTGCAACCTCAATTCTCTGGTGACTTCAAGAAAAGCCATTGATTTTCAGTTTGCTCAGCTTTTGCTTCTACTAAGGACCGTAGTAAAGACTCCCAAGATCTTTAAGTGTTGGAGCTGGAACCAAAAGTCACTCCTCAAAGGATAATTCTTTATTTTCCTGTTCCCTTTCTCACATTTTTAAATGACTTTGGCTGGGCCAGAGAGACACCTAAAATGGGAAGTCTGAGGAGAGGACAGACCATTGCTCTCTTAGGGGAAGAGAACAGGCAGAACTAGGGCTTCAGGGAGGACTAAGGATTCCATTTAAAGCTCACAGACTATCTGGGTGTGCTGGTAGGTTCCCAAATAAAATCCCAAACCGTGATTCTGTAGTCCTTGATTCAGTTATTTAGCGTTTCAGATCTGTGTAGGAGAACACCTTTCCCAGCACTTGATCATGAGTCATCTTGCCATGTCAGGCGCCACTTGCCAAGCCTTCCTTCGTGTTGGGCAGATCAGGAGAACAGAGCTGAGTCTCTGAGCAGATGCTGGAGCAAGAGCTCTGTCCCAGGATACAGGGGCCTATCTGAGGAAGCACAGATGTGACTGTGGGCCTCAGAGTCTATGCCCTCCTTGAGCAGAGGACTTCTGACTGAGAATATCAAGTGTGGACTTCATAGCCAAAAATCCTCCTTCAAGGTTTTCAAAGAAGGAAAAACTGAAAGTATTTTATCACCTTTAAAAACTAATAAAAGGAAGGAACGCAAAATTATAGGAAATAAAATAGAGAGTCATATTATTCTTGGATAACAAATATCTGACTTTCCTAAACAGAGAAGTGAGACCAATGAGTCCCAGCCCCTCATTCTTTTCTTTTTGTTCTCAGTGTCAGGGCAGAGCCAAGAGGAGAAGAAAAGGTGGAACACCAAGTGGTAAAGTTCTACCTATCCCACCTGAGCTCTCCAAGGGTAACCCTTCCTGTCCTTTCCATGAGGTCCCAGGTCCATGGTCTCTGAGGATGTCAATCACTAGATACAGTCCCTCTCAGAAAACAGAGCCCTCAGAGGAGAGGCTCATGGGAAAGCAGTCAGAACCTGAAACATTTCTCAGATTCCTGCTCTGCCCACATCTGGGCATGAAGCAGTGATGGACCTGGGCAATGGGCGTTGCCCAATACGTGGCCATATGAGATGTCAAGAGTCAGAACTTCTGTCTCCTGACCTTGTGAAAGTACTTTGACTTCCTGGATGATCAGATTCTTCCTTGAAGTAACCAGTGACCTATGTTCCTCACATGGTGTTTTTGAGCCTCACATGGGATGACATACATATATGAATGAAAGCCCTTTGTGAATGGTAAAGCAACATACATACGTGAGCTTTATTATTATCATTAACCGTGCGATCTTGAATCCTAATTCTTGGAGCTCTCCAAGTCCAATCTACCAAGGGTACCATAAAGGACATTCTACTCTGCCTCCTAAAAGATCTCTTTGCTTCTGTCTTCATCACTTTCCTGGTTTCCCAGGTTGGAGAGCTTGCCAGAGCGAAGCAGAGGAGGCAAGGAAGGTGCTTTCTCTGCTGCAAAGGTGACTAAACACAATCCTTCTTTCCTGTATCCCGCTTCTTAGCAGGGTCTAAGAATTTCTAGGGCCTCAGTGAAACATGAGATTGATAAGGGAGGGAAAATCCTCAGATTTTGAAATCCAGATTGTGAAAGTCTTAGGGAGAAGGAAACAACATAGATTGTGAGCTCAAGGAAGTGGGGGGATGTGAAAGGACACTATGCAATGGGTGCCCCTATCTCTGTCAGACCAGGGCCCCATATATTTGTTCTGGTCCTGGCTGCAGCTATGTATATCCTGTCTCCTTCAGTCCCCGGGGCCAGTATCACGATACCACCTGCTTTCGTCAACTGCTATGTCCAGACCCCTCCTGTGAGGTGTGTAATAACACAACCATGGAGGTCAATCGGCTGCTGTTCCTGGAGGACCTGGAAGATGATACTGCCTCTGTGTCCTCTATGGCTTCCACAGCTTCTGGGACTGAGTCATCATTCACTCTGTCCTCCGCCTTCTCAGAAGTCCCTCCAGGAGACCTAACACCATCCCCTCCACCTGACCCCCACCGCCCCCCTCCGTTCTCTCACCTAACCCAACGACACCCTTAGCTGACTTTCTTTCACCCTCACCACCGGGTCACTCTATGCCACCAGAGCCTTTTCCTCCCTTGGAGTCCAACTTCCCAGCAGACCATTCCCCACCCCAACCCCTTGCCCTTCCCCCTCTGCCACCACATGACACCCAGGCAACGGGTCCTATTCTCCAACCAGAGGCCACTCTGTCTCTGAATACGATCTTCTCTCTTGACCGCACCCTTTCCCAAGATATTAACCCCTTACCAAATTTGTCCCAGATAATCAATCCCACTGATTCACTGGCTTGTCATCACACACCACCAAGCCTGTCTGTCTCACCACCGACAGACCACCCTTTAACTGTGACTCAATCTAAATCGGTTTCCATCTTATTGAAGTCTGTTCCAGAGAACTCATCTCCAGATAGCCCTGGTGGGTTGTCCACTTATGTCCCAACAGTCAGAGGCACTGACCATTCAAGCCTGTCAATTTCAGAATTCTCTTGTTGTCAGGCTCCTGCCAAGAACATGTTCCTCCCCACATTATCACACTCTGATTTTCAACGAGAGCAAGTTTCCCTCCGTCTACCAGAGATCTGTCTCTGGGGAGACTCTGCTACCAATCACATGGAGGCCAGCAGCCATTCTTTCCTTGGCCTTAATGGCCAGGCATTCTTGGCAAGACAAATAAAAAAGAGAATGGATTTCCAGATATTAGAGAAGAAAGAAAAGGAGGAAGGACTATTTTCAAAACAAATGTGCTCAGAAAACCAACGGATGTCTTCAGGGAATTCATTGCAGCCACTTGACGTACAAGACACCACAGCCCCCTAAACTGGCTGGGACATCACAGGCAAACCAGAGCAGCTGAGCATTTGTCAACAGCTACTGTATGTCAAGACTTTGGGAGAAAACTTGCAGCAGAAATATACCCAGCTCTTTTGGGGTCTTCCCTCTCTGCACAGTGAGTCCCTGGTGGCCACTCTCCTGGTTTCTAGAAGTAGTGCCCCACTAGGGTCTCATTTTGTCTTATTCAATGGAATCTGTAATGCTTCTGCAGTCAAGATGTGGGATCAAGAATCTCCACCACTTCCCCATTCTCACCCTCCTCCCCTCCCCGATGTACATCCGCAACCCTTCTCTCAGACCAACCCCCAATCCCAGCCCCCACCTTTCACTCAGGTCCAGCCCCATGCCCACCTTCAATCCCCACTCTCACTCCTACCATCTTCTTCTCCATCCCAGATTAGGGACCATGGAGTGTCTTTCCATAGATCCCAGATTGAGTCAGACTCTCATATCTCAACTGAAAATCAACACCTGAAATGGCACATGTTGCAGAAGCAACAAGAAAGTCTGTGGGGTTTAGTCCCTGCATTCCAAAAATCTCAAGAAGCCACTTGTCCTCAAGCTCTCACCCCTCCTCTGGTCAGCCAGTCCTCCCATGCCTATGTACCAGTCTCTGTCCTTCCTGGCCATTTTCATATCACCAGTGAACCCCAGGATAAAATGGAGCTCCACATTCCAAGGAGGCTATTCTCACACTGCTGCCTCCATGCCAGTAGGAATCTAGAGTCTCTGTGTAAATGCACAGAAACATCTCAGCAAAAAGGCAGACATGCTCACTCGCAGCTCCGTCAGCTTCAGGGCCAGAGTAGCAAGGATCGAGCAGAGACTGAATTGAGTTTCCCAGGAAGCTTCCATGAGACGATCTCAACAAAGTTTCAACTAAGGCAGGACATGAAGAGGAATCTTGGATATATCCTAGAGAAGAGCCCAGAAGATAGTCCTCCAAGGGTCTCAGAATGCTACCTACTAAAGAGTCTGAGGGCTGCCTCAGAGACAAAAAGTAGCTGTGTGTGTCACTCAAGGAATTACTCAGGGAATGAACTGTTAAATGTCTCAAGGAAGGACACAGACCAGAATGAAATGAAAACCATTCTTAGATTACATCTAAGCCAGAAGTTTTGGCAGATCACTGCGGGGAGGAGCCCCCTTGGGGTGTGTCATTCATGGCTGGCTGAGGACAACCCATCCCCTCCTTCTGGGAGTTCCCAGAACAATATGGAAAACAGAAATTTGAAAAACATAACAGTAGGTGGGGTCCACCCCCAGATGACCACTCCAGAGCTTTCTTTTCTGGATCCCAACACCCGACAGGTGCTAGAAGCCCATATTATAAGGTTTCGTGTGAGTCAGAGGTGGGGCCTACCCCTCAAAGTTCTTGAATCCATAAAATCCTATAAGTTGAGAGAAGCCAAAACATGGCCTCTTCCCCAATTTGACTTTCTCTCCTCAGCCACCTATATTTCTGGGGTGGATTCCAAAGCTGAGGTTTCCAAGCCCCCTGAGGGAAGCTCTAAAAGTTTTCAGGGAAATAAGTTGCAAACAGCGAATTCAGTCCCCATCCTGGATCTTCCACTCCCTGCTACCTCATCTGTGGGCAACGAAGGACAGGGGTCCCTAAAACCATCCCACTCTGATATCGACCGGGAGCTTGCCAAGGACATCCAGGCAATCGAGCATGGCAGACAGACTTCAGAGACCCTCACACACAGCTTTATAGACAAAGTGAGTCACAGTAAGACTGCACTAGACAATAACAGATGCAGCTGAGAGGTGCCCACAAGGCAAGCTGGGGCTGGACATGTGCCAAGGGATGAGAATGTGAGTTCCAGTGATAGAGAGGACATGATTCAGGGCCAAAAGATAGTGGAGAAGAATTGAAAACATTTTTCCACGTCCACCATGAACTTCAGGGAGATATTCAAGGCTGAGGAGCTGTGCGTTCTTACATCACAATCTTGTGACATCTTGACAACCAACAAGTTGGGAAGCTCCCAAATGGTAAATATCAATGTGAGCAAAGTAGAAACTACCCTGACCAGTGAATGTCCCTCACCAAAAATACCAGTTCCCCAAGATTCCAAACCATCAGACATTAAAAAACAGCTCCCTACCGAGTTGAAGTTTCAATTGAAGAGCAAGGAACATAGCCAGCCTAAAGGCTCTCCCGCTGACATATCCCTTACTTCAGATAGCTTGCCTTCGACTCCTCACTGACTCAGTCCCAGAGCGTCTCCAGTGGGGACATGGGAGCTTCCCAGGTGCTGCAAGTCCACTTGGAGGACAATGGAGATTAGCGGGAACCCTGGGCCTCTAAGCATGTCTCATGGAAATGCCAGGATAGGAATTTCCCACCAGCTGCAAAGAGAGTGAGACCTCTGGACTCCAGAGCAGGAGAATGTGGAAGCGAGGATTCAGGAGTTGGGACGTCTAAAGCCAGAAAGAAGAGCCACTCTATTGAGGACAGAGAATTAGAGGGCACTTCCCCGTATCTGTCACAGAATGAACAGTTTCCTCCTGAAAGTTACTTCAGAAAAATAATGAGGCAGTTTTTTCAGTGGATTAATTCCAAGAAAAAAATCACAGGGCAGGAAAGTCCCCAGCAAAAAGCCAAGTTCACGTCAACCTTTGCACCGCTCTGAGACCCAGCTCAAAGTGAAGCTCTCGTGAGCTGTGGGCCTCCTGAAGCTCATGAGCTCATGGCAGCCATCAGGAAGATCCTAGAGGAGAAACTGGCATGTAGATACGAACCTGAGGCTGCAGAGTTAAGTCAGCAGAAGGGGGAACTGCAGGCCCAGGTAGAGCCTGATGAGGGGCATCCCTCCAACTACGGGGCTCTCTCTGACCCACAGCCAGGGGAATGGGCAAGGACCACATCCTGCAGCCAAGATGCTGTCCCTCCTGACAAGAGTTTTTGTACAAGGGTTAGACAGAAAAGAGACAGGATCAGACAGCCCTGGAAAGTTGTGGCCTTCAAGGACCAGCATTTATGCCAGAGTCAACCCCCTTCCTCACCCTACAGGGAGTCTGTGCCCTATCCAAGACCCACCTGCATGCATGATGTATGCCACGTCCCTCCGGCCACCCTCACCTCTAATGAAAGCACTGTGTTCAGAGATCTGACTCTTCTATTTAAACAGGAAATGCTTCTCCAACACTTCCAGGGAGGAAAAATATCCCCAAAGAAATCATTCAGTCCTTGTTGAGAAAGCATTGCAGTTTTCACGAGAACACATCCTCTGATGAGAACCATGGTTAGCACAACCAAGGATACTGATCGTCCTCAATAAATGTTTCTGCTAGGAGAGAGTAGTGTTCTCTGTGTGGTGCTTTGGGGGAGTGGGTTTGGGGTTCCCAGCGCTTATGCTCAGGGAAAGGAAGGAGGGAAGTCAGCTCTGACTGATTTCCTCTTTCGGTTTCTGCAAGATGACCAGTCCCTTGTAGGGGGCCTGACAGTGGCTTTCTCAGTTTTATCTTGGGTCCTGTATTTGACCTTATTCAGATGTCCTGTACTTAAAACACTTTACTTTTTCATAAAAAGTACAAAAAGTTTACTCTAAAAACTTCTGGGCCTTTTCAAAATGAGAAAAACCCTTCAAGTCCAGAACTTGGCTCAACTTGTCTTTCCATCTGCTCCCTCATGATCCTGAACTATACACAGCTGCAGGGTGGGATGCGTTCCTCTGGAAGGATACAGCCAGAATTTCCCCTTGTTGCCTCAGAAAGTTTTGGAATTGGAAGTGTAGGGGTGTTTAGGCCCTGAGGTGAGTGGCAGGGGGAAATGTTGCTCTTGGATCTCTTGGTGAGGAATGAATGTCACCTGCTCCTAAGAGCCTTTCTCTCCCTCAGGAAGTCTGGGTGGTGGGCCATGTCCCCACGCCTCAGCTGACCCTAACGAAAATGGGGAGCAGTTCACCCTTCCCCTTCCTCTACCCTTCCTGGAGCAGAAGGGAGGAGAGAACTTGCAGCTCTGAAAAGGACCAGAGATATGAATATTTTCCTGAAAACGGTAGCTTACCTTCATTTAGAAAAAGTTGCTGATTCCTGAGTATCTCACAGGTGAGCAGTCAGTGCAGGTGTGTGTATGGATGGGTTTTGCGATTGTGGACACTGGAGTGGCCAGGGCAGGGTCCAGGAGCTGGGTGGGTCCTGCTGAAGAATCTGTTATATGTGGGGTGTTAATCTGTCTGGAAGGCACATTCTGAGCTCAACAATGAGGTCTCCCTGCATGTGAGGACACCTCAAGGAATGGGAAGAGCCGCTCCCGAGGGAAACTTCCTCAGGGTGCCCAGCTTGGTAGAATTATTGCAAGACCAAGAGATCACCTGGCTATCATTTGTAGGAATGGTCGTCGGGCAGCCACCCAGAATTTGGGGCAAAAGGAGAAAACAAGTAGGGAAAAAGGAATGGTGGAGTGAGTGGAAAAGGAAGGAAAAAATGAGGAGGGGAAGAATGACCTTATCATCACTCCTCATGATCCCTGAGGGTCACTTTGAGCTCACAATGTCCCTTCCAGACAGATTAACACCCCACATCCTGGCCATCCATTCCAGCCAGCACTACCTTACCTAGGCCTCACCTCCTGGAGACTAATCAGGGCTGGGGGGAGCACAATGATACCACTGCAGCTAAGAGAATTGGGGATAGTCTTCGAGATTGAAGACAGTATCTCCAGGAATGTTGTCAAGGAGGTTGTCCTCTCATTTGGTGCCTGCCTTCCCAGCCATGCTACATCTTACACCAAGGTTACAGTAATTTAGGGGTGTGTTAGTTACTATATAACAAATACCCCAAAAGTTAGTGGCTTAAAAAACCAAATATTTATTAATTCATAGTTTCTGTTGGTGAGGAATGTAGGCAAGGCCTACCTGGGTTCTCTGCTCCAAGGTCTCTCACAAGGCTGCAATTAAGGTGTCAGCTGGGGCTGGGGTATCATCTGAAGGCTTGACTGGGGAAATACACACTTCTTTGCTCACTTCTATAGTTGCTGGCTGGATGCAGTTCCTCAAGGCCTGTTGGACTGAGAGCCTCAATTCCTGGATGGCTGTTGGCTGGAGTTGGCTGGAGGCAACCTTCAGTTCCTTGTCATGTAGGCCTCTCCAACATGGCAGCTTGCTTCATCAAAGCCAGGAGAGAGTCTGCTAGCAAGACACAAGTCACAATCTTGTAAACTAATGAGGGAAATGATATCCCATCACCTTTCCCTTATCCTATTAGTCAGAAGCAAATCATGAGGTCCAGCTTACACTCAAGGGGAGCAGTTTATACAAGGGTGTGACTAGCAAAAGAAGGGATCTCTGGAACCTTCTTAGAACTCTTCCTAACACAAGGGTTTCTTCTTGGACATCCCACTGAGTTCACTGAAGCAAAAGTGACCAAAGGGACCAAGTGGATCCTTGTGCTCATCCATATCCACGTCATCAAAGTTAAAGCTGTTTAATGGCTAAGCGGAGTAACGTCTGGTAAGAAAAACATCAAAGAGATTGAAGCATCCAAAGAAGGAGGGAAAGGTGGCATGGAGGTAAAGGTGGTGTGGGGTCATCATGAACGGTAAAGTGAAAGGAGCCCTTAGAACCACCTGCCTCACCACTGCCAGTATTCAGACTTAGAGGGGAGGAAAAATTAGGTGCAAGACGGCTCATCCTCACTCCGCCACCGTATCTCCACTCTGCTCTAGCTCCCCGACTACAGGCCTAAAGAAGCAACCTTCAGTTCCCATAGAGATAGCCAGGCTTATAGAGGAAGCAAACCCTACAGCTTGCAAGGTTTAACTTCTGCTCTTATTGATATATTTAATATAGCACATCCATCATTTCAAATTTGCTTCTCACAGCTTGAACATCAGAGACGATGAATCACACAATCGATGGCAAAGCCAGTACTAGGGAATTCAGCATGTAGCTCCCATTCTGGGATGTCTTCCATGAACCCATTGCCAAAGAGCTTCTAACCAAGGGAGAGGTGGTGGCTCATAAGGGCTGACTTACTGGCTGGGGTCACAAAACAAGTCATACCTGGTGCCCAGATATTTGCTTCTATTCAGAGAAACACTGGATGAGGCAACGAGACAGAATTTGCACACTCAGCACATCTAGGTAGTGAACTGTCCAAATGAGGTGACAGTACCACCCAGGAGTGATCCCACACTCTTGTTCTGCTTCTAGTACTGTTTTTCTTTTTCCCAGATTCCAGTTCCTATGGGAAAGCAGGACTCTTACCAAAACAAGGAAAACGTATTAGCTGAACAGTGACTGGAGAGATGAGGATGAATTTCTCTACAAACAGATTTCATGGGCTTGCTGCTTATACCCAGAGATCAGTGCTGTGCAGCTTGGGGGGCATGGGGGGTGGGGGTCTCATTTACACGATATTCTGTGGCGCCTGAAGAATTTTCAGTGACATAGAATGTGATGGGAATGGGTTACCTGAATTTTTATACCCTCAAGCCCACACTCCAAACCTAATGTCAGGGCCAATAAAATGCATGAATTGACTGGTACCTTGATGTGGCTTGGGTATGGGAACCCCAGATCCCAGCTTCAGGTACTGTGAATTTCTCTGGTACCAGGTGCTGCCTAAGGGAATCAGCTTTCTTGAGGCAGCCTTCACATGGATTAACACTCAGAACTGTGCCCTAATCTGCAGCCACAATGAAGGGGCCAAGGCTACGAGAAGGGGCTCTTCTCTTTCTCTCTCTTTTTTTTTTAAAGATTGGCACCTGAGCTAACAACTGTTGCCAATCTTCTTCTTCTTTTTTTCTCCCCAAATCCCCTCAGTACATAGTTGTATATTTCAGTTGTGGGTCCCTCTAGTTGTGGCATGTGGGACGCTGCCTCAACGTGGCCTGATGAGCAGTGCCATGTCCACACCCAGGATCCGAACCAGTGAAACCCTGGGCTGCCAATGCGGAGCGTGCGAACTTAACCACTTGGCCACGGGGCTGGCCCCGGGGCTCCTCTTGAGGCCTTTCCTCTGGAACTTCCATTGGCCCTGGATCAGAGCCTAAATTAGGCTATTTTCCTGGGGTCACAAGGACACGTTTGGTCTTCCTTAGGGAGGCCAAGTGGAAGCTCAGAGATTTGTGGAGGCTGCCTCCCTATCTCTCCCAGGAGACTCGGGGTCTGTTCCTTCCTTCTATGGGGGCCAGGAGGTAGAGAAGGAACTGAGTATTATGCAAGTTTAGCAATGCTTCACTGTGGGAGGGGGTTGGGCTGACAAGAGTAGGTAATTTTCCTTTGCAGGGATTCTTGCCCAGCTTGAGGCAACCTTCATTTGAAGCAGGATAATGCTGTTTCTACCCTCCACCTGAGGGGACTCCAGAAGGAATAAAAGTTACCTTTCCTCATTTGTCTTACAGGAAGTTCTGGGCTTCTGGGTTCAGGAGTTATTAATGGCTTTCATGTTTCCTGAACCCAAGGAGAAGTTGTGAGACACCTGTTGTACAGTCCTGTCCAGACCCTCATGTGGGAGGAGACTTTAGCTGGCTGCTCCAAGGAGAGAGGAGATAGGGGTTGACACAAGTGCTGGGGTGAGAGAAGGAGAGTTGCTTAAAGGTAGCAGTGGCTCCAAGACCCTGAGAATCAGGATGTAGACACGAGTCCCTTAGGTGGACGGGTTCTGTGTGGAAGTCCTCTAGGAGACAGCACAATGTTTTAAGGGATGAAGTGATGATGCTGAGATGACTAATCATCAAGCCCCATCATCTTGAGAGCTGTCGCAAGACACGGCATTGCTCACACTTAGCACAGAGGCTGTGCAGCCACTGGCCTTTCAATGGGCCTGAAGGGCTTGGGCAATGAAAATCCCAGGGGCAACCAAGATGGACTCAAGATCACAGGCTCTTACCTACATATTTGATGGTGAATACTTAACTAAATAGGCAAAAAGCTCCCATTAATGACTACTATTGTATATCTTCCTACCCTTTAAAATGGGGTCTTTGAGCCAGATTTAATTTAATTTAGAAAAATTAAGTACTGCTTATTGTACTTCAATCTTGTGAAACAAATTTATGCTTTTTATGTATATTATCCCATTTAAACTTTACAATGCTTTGAAGTAGGTTTCTTTACCCTCTTTTATAGAAGGGCACGACCTGAAGGACAGAGAAGGTAATATATATTCAGAGTGCTAGCACAGAAGAGGGAGCCAGGGATGGAGAGCCCCCTTACGCTGTGAGGGATTCTTTGGATGTAAATGATGGCAAGTACAATTCAACTGACTTTAAAAACAGGATCTGTTGACTCAGGCACCTGAAAAAGGTCTGGGAGTAAGGCTGCCCTCAGGCAGGAGGATTCATATTGGGGCTCAGCTGATGTCATCAAGTTTCAGTTTCTATCCATTTCTCTGCTCTAGATTCTGGACTGGCTACCTTGTAAGTCTGTCTGGCAAGTTCGTAGCTATATCTTCCAAACTAAAAGCACAGCTAAAAATGGGTTGTTTCTCCCACTAGTCCCTTCAAAAGTCCCACTGTGCCTTATTGTCTCCAGTTGGGTCACATGCCCATCCCTGACCAAACGCTGTTGCCAAAAGCATGGACCAATCTTTTTGGCCAAGCCTGACTTCAATGCCCTCCTTTAAAGTAAGAGCGTTAGTGATAAACAACTCCACTTGACATGGACTGAAACTGACAACGGGGTTAGATCCCCAGAGGGCAAAAGAAGGACTATTTTTAGAA
The DNA here is from genome assembly GCF_041296235.1 of Equus asinus. Classification (NCBI taxonomy): domain Eukaryota; kingdom Metazoa; phylum Chordata; class Mammalia; order Perissodactyla; family Equidae; genus Equus; species Equus asinus. The sequence goes on along the minus strand of NC_091811.1, from coordinate 10,726,533 downwards.
GATGAGTGAATGCTGAGTGTCAAAATAAAAACAAAAACAAAACGGATGTCTACTTCAGCCCTCTCTCTCACCACCCCATTTCTGCCTTCTTGTCCAGAGTCATGCCATGGACTGAAGGTTAGAGTTAGAGGAAATGCCAATTCTGTGGAGGACAGGAAAGGAACTCAAAGTGGAAGGAATCAATCAGAGGCCCCAACATCCATCCGGATAAACCATCCAATGATCTGATCTCTCACTGTCTGCTCCTTCTCATCTTAGAGTCCTTTACCTTCATTCCAGTTCAGTTACGGCCATATCCTAGAACTTATCACCAGCAACACTTGTGTGTTCTGAAAAAATACAGTCTGACATTCCTCCCTTTATCCACTCAGCTTATGCCCTCAGCATGCTAATTCCTCAACCTATTCAGGAACTACAAGCCACTCTATACTTTCCCCTGCTCACCTGACAACCTTTGTCTTCATTTCCTCCCTCTCCAAGGAAAACTTCATGGGGCATCACTTAATCCTAAACCTAAATATACTGCTCTGCTCTAAACAGCCTACCCCCTTCTTTCATTCGTCCTGTCTAGCAAAATCCAACTCTGCCTGTTTTAGAACTGCCTTCAAATAAGGGCCTGCTTCCTCTTGGATAAAATCACACAAGTGTGTTTGTGCCCCATAAACTTCTGTTCTACATTTGTTGCTCAGCTCCACCACTGCCTCAGAATCCAGTCATTCCTCCTGTGTTACCATGTGCCAGACGCTCTTCCAAGCACTTGGGACACCCAGTGGAGGCAACAAACAGAGGCCCTGTCTCGGGGGAGCTTCTGTGACTGTTTTCTCAGTCAACTCACTTGCCTAAGTTCTCAAAACAATTCCACTTTCCTACACCTTGTCCACACTCCTCGCTCATTGATCATATGTGCTGGACCACCAGAGGGAAACAGAGAAGTCATCAGATGGGAACTTTTCTTCATAAAAACTTCAAAACAAAACAAAACCAAAACCAAAATGAGATCCTCCATCTCTTTCCTCCTTCCTTCCCACCATACTGAAAGGTTTCCCTCAATGCTTTCCTTAATCCTCCCAACCTGGGATCTGCCCGCCCTTTCCAAGTCACAACACTTTCACATGTGTGGACTATCTGCCTTAATTATCTACTTTTCCAGAGGACCAAGACTACATTTACCTCATCACAGCTGGAAACACCAAGCAGAGCTCAGAATCCTCTGGAGGAATACATTGGCAATGGGAGGGATCTATGGGGAGGTCCTGCCCAGCATGCTCTGGGGCGGGGCCACATCTGGGGGCAGGGCCTGAGAGACTCTGAGAGCCTGTTTGGCTTCTTGAGGGCGACGGCATGAGCAACATGGCCAGACATCTCACCTCAGGCTTCTGGAAGATATGAGTTGAGATTTAATTCAAAGGCAGATTCTGAGGAAGGTTTCTGGATGCCTGAGTGACCTTCCCCACTGCCCAGCCTGAAGGATCCTTTCCTCCATCTGCCATTTCCATTACGGTGGGCAGGCCCTCACAGCCCCTGGGCCCCCAAACTCTCACTCCAGGCCCAGCCTTAGAAGGTGCTCAGAGGCCTGGGGGCAGGGCTGTGCCTGCCCAACACCACCTCCTTTGATGATGGCACTCTTAGGAACTCCACCAAGGTGAGAATAGTAATAAATAGAGTAACAATATTGACAACGGTTAAGGCTTCACCTTACACTGGCTGCCTGGCCTTGCACAAGTAGCCTGAGTCTCAGATCTCATCTATTATGCGCAGATACTGATGTGTACTGATAGGGTTGGTCCTCGGAACTGGAATGAATGAGTAAAGAGTTTTGAACAGTGTTTACGTAACACTAGAAGTTTAATATGTGCTACCCATTATTATCACTCATTTAAAATGCTAGGCCTCCTCTTTATTATTTTAGAAGTATCAATTTACCACTCATTCATTCTTCCTTCCTTCAGAATGAATTTATTTAGTACCTAACATGTGCCAGACACTATGCCAGGCTCTGGAATACAATGGTAAGCAAAAAGGTGGAGTCTCTGCCTTCATGGATCTTACAGTCTAGAGGGGAGATCAGGCAGAAATTAATCATACAAGATTGTGTAAATGTCCCATGTTACATTCTATGAAGGGTTCATGAGCTGGTTGTCGGTGCCAAGGGAGTTTAAAACATGGGGATTTGGCCTAACCAAGGAGAAGAGGGTCTTCCTCACCCATCCCTCAGGAGCTGATAAGGCTTAAGAGGTAAAAGGTGAGTAGGAGACAACTTGGCAAAGCAGGGAGGGAGAAGTGTTCCAGGCAGAGGAATCTGGGTGATGAGAGCAGAGAGAGTGAGGAGGGAGGAATGTGATGCAACAAGAAGAGGGAAAAGTGTGGGAGGCACAGATTAAGCAGAGTTCTCTGGGCCAAATCAACTAGTTAAGTCTTTGGAGCAATGGGGAACCAGGGGAAATTTTTAAGTTAGGATTTATTTATATGTGTAGGGTATTCAGATTTTAGTTGTATTATTTGAGTTTCCAAAAGATTACTGTGAATTAATACTGTGAATTAATGAATTACTGTGATTTAATGTGAAGAATGCTTTGGATGGGGTAAACAGGATGTGAGAGACCAGTGAGAAGGCCACTGCAGTAATCTACGAGAGAAATGATGTCAGCATGGACCACAATGGTGGTGACCAAAGTGGAGTAACGTGGACGGATGTGAGTGGCATGACTTCATTAATTCTAATAAGACGGAACATTTTTCCTTTTGTTTCGCTCCAGTGCCCAAGAGGTACAGGTTGGTGCAAGATGTGGGGTCTTTTATAGAGTTGGACAAGTCAGCAGACACGAAACATTTGAAAAGGCTGCTTGAACTGCTGACTAGCCAAAATCAAAGAGGAAGTTGACCTTCAATCCTTTGTTTTATTCCAGCTGCAGAAGTCATTTTCAGTTACTCTCTGACTCAAGTAAACACCACTCCCTGTCACCTTATCCCTTTGAGGGTTGGTTCACTTCTACATTTTCACTGGGACATGATTCTCACTGACAGTAGAAAGTTCGGCACCCAGACCTGCAGATGTGAAGACACTTGCTCCTCTCTCGAACTATTAGTACTTCTGGGAAACACGTCCCAGTGCCAAACTGTCCTGGTCCTGAAATGACCCCATTATTCGGGAAGGTAGTAAAGGAAATTGCATGTTTTAAACCCTGAGCGGCACTCTCTTTGGACATCGAAAGGTGTAAATGATAAAATACTTACTAGACTTAAAGACCAGGGAGTAAACGGGGGGCTGGATGCTGCCCAGACTCTGTGTGTCAGCAAAACATATCTGAGCTCAGCGAAGTAACCCAGGACCAAGTGTTTTCCTCAGTGGAATAGTTAGACAACAGAGGTGGGCAATTTAGGAAAGATAACTTCTTCTGTCCCTGCTTTAGAATTTCTATTACAAAACCCAATCCTTAGCAAGATTTAAGAGCATGGGACAAAGACTGCTAGATGTTGAACTGCTGGGAGTGGGCCCACGTTTTATTTATCTTTGCATCCAAGCACATCCGCAGTGCTTGCCACGAGGCAGATACTCAGTGAATGCTGGGTGGATCAAGGATTCCTCTGTGTTTTCATGGGGTATTTATATGGTATGGGAATTCAGTCATTTTTTGCCCCACTAGGTAGAGATGGATGCTTTCTGTTCTCCATGTTTACTTTGAACACCATTTAGCTACAGGGATGTTCTAAAATGAAATAATAAGGCAACCAGCTTTAATACGATTTTATATATACAGACAGATACACTTTCTGACCACGTGCAGATATGAATGCTCTCCATGGAAGATGCTTTTGTAACCTAAATTGCACTAGAATGAGGTTAGAGATGGGGAAGAAAGGGAAAGTAAGGTAAAACTCACAGCTTAATTTCCAGACAGGATTGCTGCTTTAAAAATGAATTTCAGGGGCTTCTTGGCATACTTGGCCCAAGCACTGGAGATTTAACAGTGATTTGTGATTTGGTGTGACCCAGAACATGGCCCAATGGTCCTCTATCCTTTGAAGCAGTCAGTCTGTTCTCTTGATTGCTGTTCTGGACTGTCTCACCGTCACTCCCCATCAGGGCCCCATTCCTTCTGCTCTGTCCTAGTGGAACAGTCCCTTGACCTTCATTCTCCCACTACTCTAGTCTCGACTTCTCCTCGTTGCTAGATTACTCTATTATTGCTTCTCAAATTGTGGTTCCCAGACCAGCAGCATTAGCATTGCCTGGGAACTTATTAGAAATGCAGATTCTCGGGCCTCACTCTGGACCTACTCAAGAAGAAACTTTGATGTGGGGCCCAGCAATTTTAACAAGCAAGGTAATCTCCAAGGTGAGAACCACTGCTGTACGTAAAGCTCAGTTCTGAGCATATCACCCCTTTGCCCAATACCCTTTATTGCTTTCCTGCCGACAACCACATGAGTGTGTGTGTGTGTGCGCGCCCTTCTATCCAAGGCCTTCTGCAATCAAGCACCAGCTCATGTGTCCCCACGCAGGGAGGTGTGTTCCACAGTCATCCTAATGGGTTACCTGCTCTTCCCTCTGCTCTCCTGCCGCCTCTCTCTGTTAATGTTGGGTCCTCTGCTAGAAATACCCACCTCCTCCCTCTCCTTGGAGAAACCTTACTCATTCTTTAAGGCTCACTTAAAAATTAATATTTTTCTAAGGAATCCATACCTGTGCCTTTAAAGCCAAATAGTACTGAAGGCTTTATAAAGAACCATGGCAGGCCCTCCCCCACCTCACAACCCCAATCCTTCCTATCCCCCCAGTTCCATTCCCCATGGAAACCACTTGAGCCGTTTCTATCATAGTTGTTCTGGTGTTTACCTCTATTTATATAACTAATATGCAAATACTTGTATTTAAAAGTAATTTTAAAATATTAGACACTAACTTCTTGCCGTGGTAGATAAAATTTGAGTAGGTAAAATTGCAGGTGGATGAAATTTGGTCGACACCCCATTCCCCTCTTCACTCTTCTCAATCTGTCCTCACTTAAATCTTTATTCATGCAAAGTTCATCTTGGCATGGAAGGTGACCCCTTTCCTGGAAAGTGTTCAGAGACTGCTCCTCCCCTGCTCCCACAGAGCTGTGTATCTCTCTTAGTGCACTGTCCCCCTTGCCCTTCCATGTTTGTATGTATGTGTCTCCCATTCCCACCAGCTTGTAAGAGCCAGGAAAGTCTAATCCGTCTTTTACTTTCTCTGAATCCTCCCAGGGCAAAGCACAGGGCCTGGGATATAGTACACACTGAGCAAACGTGGCCAATTTAACCGTAAAGTAAAATATCTGCCTGACCTTTGAAGCTTGCTGGTGTGACAGCAGTACTTGGAATGAGTCTTCCCATTCCAATGTGGTTTTCCAACATTATTGTGGGGAATAGTAAACTGGAGTCAGGAGACTTGAGCCACACCACCTTCTTGGTGACTTCTTTTAAGACCTTGGGGAAGGCACTTAATGGTTTTGCTTCCGTTTTTTCATCTATAAAGTGGCAACAATAATATCTATGGACAGAGTTGGAGGGAGGACCAAATACAACAGCACAGGTTATCAGGCATAAGGCATTACATTGATTCCTTATGTTTCAAACAAAAAGGCAAACCATTTTCTGGTAGCACATAGGGCTATAACGAGCATTAAAACCAACCTTTAAATAGAAAACTTTATTTTTAGATGATCCAGGGGGTCTTTCTTCCAAGATCAGCCTAAGATTTTTTCGGAGGAAACTGTATTCTCATTGTCCTGAAATTTGAAGCAAGAAAATTCAATCATTTAAGACCATTTGCCTATTCTGACTTGTTGATGAGAAATCACCAGTACTGCCACCCTTTTAGCCTCCGAAGGGATTGTAAGCTTTGTCTTGATGTGATGGCTCAAAAATAAAATCTACCAAAGGCACGTTTTCTAAGCCTTGTCTGGCTCTACCCATTAGAAAAGTGTGAGCTACTGTTCTATCAAAACTAATTATATTTTAAATCTACAACCAAGTCTCAATTACCAAGGTTAATGGGACTACATGCATACATAATTCTCTCTTACATTTATACAGTGCTTTTAACTTCTTCAAAGCACTTTTCACTGTACTGCATATATAAAAGAGAGGCATTTTTTAAAATCCACAAATAAGGTAAAAAATAAATCTTAAGATCAATAATTTCAACTTTGTACCTGTCAAAAGCTATTAGAACTTGCAAAATTGTCTAATAGGACTTTCATTGCCCTACTCTCCTCTCGACCCCTCTCAACTAAGGCCAGAAAAGACCGAAAGATCTGGAGGAATCTCCAGAGGAGAGGAAGCCAGAGAGGGAAGGAAGCCAAGGACCTGGGCCATCCACAGCCTGGATCATTAGCTCCAGCGTACTTGAGAATAACTGACTGTATGTGTGACTATGGCCAGAAAATCCAGAAAGAGATGAAAAGGCAAAGAAAATGACGTGTGAGTAACAGTATTTACAGGGTCTGTCTTTGTCATTCTCTCAACAAGCATTATTGAGTGCCTACTGTAATGACAGGTGCTTTCAACAAGAGGATGGACACAGCAATGAACAACCCAGGCAAGACTGCTATTTTCATAGTGATGACCTTCCTGAATGGTGCAGACAGACAACAAACACAAAGACACACAACTTCACATAAACAGATAACTTCAGGTGGCACTAAGCTCTGTGGAGTCCATAAACACAGGAATGTGATAGAGCCTTGGGGAGGGGATGCTGTTGTAGATAAGGTCACCAGGGAAGGCCTCAGGGTATCTGAGCTGCAATCTGCGAGAAGAGCCCACCCTGTGCAGGTCTGCAAACCAGATGATGGAATGAGTGAACTCGCCAAGTATGCTAGAGGGAGAGGGGTCCAGGCCAGTTTCAAGGGGTTCCAGGAAAGTCACTGTTCTGTGGTTATTCACTTTGTGTCCTTTTGGGGATATTACTAAAACCTCTCCAGGACCCCAGATTTATTGCCTCTACAATGTGAGTTGCTAACACTGATCACCTGGACAGGGGAGCGCTGAGAAATAATGGGTAAACAATTGTGAGGAGCCACATAAATGCTAAATAATGCTCACGGTAATAAGCTTTTATTAAAGTCAGCACCTTGATAGGCAGCTCACAATCGGATACCTTGGCAAATGTGTGAATTGACGTGGCTGCTCCCTGTGCACACCAGCACCATCCTTTAAAACAGAAAAAAATAAATGAGCCTATGGTCATGATATTCGAAGTAGTTAGTGATCAAACAACTGTCCGGAGAGAAAGCTGGTGTGTGAAGTGTACAATGGGAGCAGGAAGATAATGGCACATCACAGCCCAGCTCACGCAGAGGATAACTCATGAATTGACTGGATGCTTGCTGGTGCACACACCATCCACTCCAGGGTGGTATTCTAACCCCATCAGGACTAGGTGCTGCCACCAAAAGCCCCAGCAGACAGGAAGGGGAGTGAGAAGGAGCCAGAACAGAAGCATCTCTGGCAGCAGCCCTCTCTGGCCCTCTTGGCCTTGGAAAGCCACCCCTGGGGGAGGACTGAGCAGCCAGCACCAAGGGCCCTACCTTGGAAGGGCACCAAGGAAGTGGTGGGGGGGGGTGTGAGGGAGGAGGGATGAGCATTGCCTTTCTCCCTACGAGAATGAAATATCCCAACGCCAGGAGAGACTTCAGTTGTCGTTAAAACTGAGCCTCCCCACACAGAGATATGAGTCCACCCCTTAGAAGCAAATCTTCCTCCCCCAAAACCTCCCCCCAAAATATAACATTAACATCACAAAAAATGAATTCTTTTTTGTGGGTCCTACCATCTCTTTGATATAAATACACAAGTGCCTAAACATTTTTTCCCATCTCCCATCCCACATCGGCAATCGGATTGTGACACACACACACACACACACACACACACACAAGCACATGCTCACACAAATACCACACACACCCAATTCCTTTCTTAAGCCCTGCCTCAGCTATTATAAGGTACCTGTGGAGTGTAGGTCACATAGCAGAAAAGTTTAAATTACTGTTGCTTCTACTCTGAAAAGCAGACAGGAAGAAAAGACAATAAAAAAGAAAACACTTATTTTAAGGCTGAGACTAAACACTCTACTCCACGTTGACTGAGGTCACTTTCCCACTGTGGGATGGGGAGAATCGAGATGATCTCTGAGGTGCTATGAACCCACAGTGCAGACTTCATGTTTTGAGGCTTGACTAGAAACGACAGGGACGTGAAAAAGAACATGGCGAGATAATCCTAGTCTTCAGGAAATTATGGTTTAAACTGGGCTGGAGAAAGACCAAGATCCTCAAAAAAATCTAATTGATTTTAACCAAATGGAGTAATTTTAAAATGTTAAATACACTGGGATATCATATTAAAAGTATTCTGGGAGAGCATGCCGCATGGACTTGGTAAGTGCTGAATTTTCTGCTGCTAAGGGAGGCATTCCTATCTGCCAGTGTCTCATGCTGCTCAGACCTGAATCATTCATTTAGGTAGACCATTTGTCCAAGTGCGTCATTTCCCAAAACAGCCAATGAAGGAATCCAGGGAGAACTGTCCTGAGGAGATGTGGTCATCCTCAAGGCCAAATCAGTCTAGACTAAGATGGTTTTTAGCAAGACTGCCCAAAGGGCTTCTAGACTTTGGTAAGTGTTGTTAATGCCTTGGTAACAATGGACTGTTGATAAGGTGGGAGATAATGTCAGAAGGAAGGAAGGTACCCGCTCACATCTTTTGCTTTTAACTTAAGCTAACCCATAAAATCCATTATCAAACCCCAAGGAATGCTCCCAATTATTGTCTTGGACCCTTCATTTTGCTTTGCTTTGTTTTTTTTTTTTTTCAACTCTCTATTTCTGTTTTGACCTGGCACTGACTTGCTTGACTCCTCTTCTCCTCTCAGCTTCTGGCTCTGTGCTCCCCCTTTAGACTTGATGAGTAATTTTGGTTTTCCTGCTTTTCACCTTTGGCACCCCTTCAAAAATGGGTTAGGTTTATCTTCTGGCTCTTTCTACTTCTGACTGCTTGGAAGTTTGGATCATACTTAGCCAAGTTTTGATCCCAGGACCTTTCCCTGGCTTTGACCTGTCTCAGTGGCATCTGTGCTGGGCTTGACTCCTCCAGGTGAGGGCATTGGCAAGAGGGAGGATCAAGCAAAGATCAAGCAAGGAAACAGGAAGAATACCTGGCTCAGCTTAAACTGTGCAGGGCACTGAGGCCTTGCTGGCTGTCCAGTCTCTGCCTCCTTCTTCCTCTGCTGCTTTCATTCCCTCCCGTCTCTGACTTTCAATTTTTATTAAGTTTCCACCTTCTGACTGGTCAATCCTCTTCTAGCATCCCTTTGTAAGATTGAAATGGGAGTGGGAGTGATATCCATTAGCCAAAATAAGTTCGATAGCTGGGAGAAACTGCTGAATCTCTGGTGTCTTTATAGCACTTATCAAATCCCAATTAACCATATTAGTTGGCAAACTGCTCTGGCTTCCCAGGGAGTCAGCTGGTAGGTGAGTCAATAAATATCTGTCAGATGGATGGATGCACACACACTAGTTGTGTAGCATGGCGTCAGGTACTTTAAATAATACAAAGTATAAGACTTCATCCTTGGCTGAAGAAGGACATCTTCTCACGGCCCTTCACAAAAGGACTGTTTGGAAATATCACCAAGCGCTAGACCAGCTTCGCTATTTCTTCTAGAAAACAAGAAGAAATGTCTTGTTTCAAGAGATGTTTGTGTCATCTCTTAATGCACAACTGGCTTCATGTGGGCAAAAGGGAACGTGAGCAAAGCCCTGGTTAAAGCATAACAGACACCCTTGGGCTAATGAACTGTCGAAGGTATTAGTGTCGGCGGATTTTCTACATAACTGCTTTGTAAACAGCAACACGCATAAACCATAAACAAGGAGAATGAAGTGAGCACCCACAGACCCACCACTCATGTCAAATCATACAATGTTGATATCACCCCAGAAGCCTCCACTCTCCTGTCTGATAATCTTTCACTTACTTTTCTTTATAATTTCATCACCTTTATAAACTCCCATAAAACATTTAGTTATATCCAGTTTGGGGATCAAAATAGATTAAAAAACAACAATTGCAGGTGCATTCAACATTGGACATGAAAAAGAAAACTGGTTTTTTAATAAGATACTTGAAGTGTACACTTTCCGTAGGTGATCAAGACATTTACTCTTTCATCCATTTTTATGTTTGCTGACTGCCAATCACTCTACTCCTTAATACTTCAAAGGTATTTTTCCCAAAGCTGCCTTTTGTCTTACACTAAAGCTTTCCTGGACTCAAGTGAATTTTGAAGGAGACTGAGCTCATCATGATGAAATGGATGTTGACATTCCATAACCATCACTGTAATTATTCTTAATTTGTACTTTGCTTCAAAAACTCTCTTCCCTTGCCCCCTAAAGTCTGTACTTTCAGAATAGCATCTACAGCTTTAATTATACCTGACAATAAACTACTCTCACCACAAAATCTTGTTAATCACAGTACGTTACTATCTTCAAATATCCTGTTTTTTTAAAACTGCATTTATATGAGGTTCCCAAAGAGTTACAATATTAGCAATGAATGTTTTAACTGTTTCTGTAATTACTGTTTGTAATTACTACAAATCAAAGTTATACAAACTTTGGATTGGAGGCTGGTTGAATTATCTACCAAACTGGGGTGAATGGTCCTTTAATCAACCGTATACTGAACAAATCTACAGAGTAAAAACTGAGATGGAATTTGAGTGACTTGGTGTCCATCGAGAATCAAATCTGATGCTGTAGTGTTAACAAGGGACTTCAGGTCCAGAATAATTCTGTTAATCACACTTCTTCCAAATTAGTCAGTTAATGTTGTGGGTCCTGATGAGACAGGATTTACGAAGGCAGAGAGCGGTGGGGAATGCTCCTGGTGATAGGATCCTTAGAGCAAAGGACAGAAGACAAAAGGAGAAGGCTGTATTCATGAGAAGTGAGCTGGACCATAACCGCTATAATTATAAGCTTATAATGTCACCACACTGCTTTCTGTAATGTAATATTTTTGTTGTCTGTTATTTTCCTTGATTCAGGTTTTGTATTTTTCATGATGTAATAGTGAGATCTAGTCTCATTTTTCTGTGTATTTGGATACATTGAGTAGAGTGCTCTGGCTGAGTAAAGAGTTTCACATATGGGAGACTTGAGAAACAAGAGTGGCAAGGAAAGTTAGGTCTGATTATGAAAATTCTTAAAATGTTTATATTGGACTTAATCCTTCAGAAGTCATTTAGTGTTCTCTTTTCTTTTTTTGTAATTGAGAGCACCAGGAGGAAAGGAGTGTTTTTGATGATCTATTTTATTTTATTTCTTTCTCTTTTCTTGGAGGAAGATTGGCCCTGAGCTAACATCCATGCCCATCTTCCTCCATTTCATCCGTGGCTCGCCTGCCACAGCATGGCCTGATAAGCAGTGTATAGGTCTGTGCCAGAATGGGAACCTACAAACCCCAGGCCGCCAAAGAGGAGCACACAAACTTAACCTCTACACCACCGGGCTGGCCCCATTTTTGGTGATTTCTAAGGGGTAAAAACTAGGCAGGGAGATTAGGTAAGATGATATAGCAAAAATTCAGGCATTAAGAAATAAGGTTAGACTAGACTGGCGATGGCGGCCATGGATTGGAAAGGAAGGAAGGATGGATGCAGCATCATAAGGGAAAAATTTGCTTCTTTCCCTTTGTCTTTTCAGCCATTTGGGCTTAACGGTGTTCAGTGCTCCTGATTTATTTCCTTTCCCATTTATATTTTCCTTCTTCCCTTGATAATCTACTTTTGCTTTCCCATTTTTCCCTCTCTTCTCTCCTTTGCTTGCATTCTTATCACCTTCCCTGATAGGACGATGACTGAATCAGGCAGGTAGACATCAAATGGGAGATCTGAGTAGAAACTAACTATAAGATTTACTAATTAGAGTATGTTGCTGCTTAAAACATTTTTTTAACCTTTCATCTGCAGTTAAAAAGAAGAAAAGAAAGGTGAGGAGGCAAAAAAGGAGAAGAGAGGAAAAGGGAGAGACTCATTTATCCATTCATTCAAGAAGTGCTGTGTTTCCAGAGAAAGAGAGAGTGCCAAAGAGATAGAGAAACACCACACAATAATTTGTGTTATTGTAGTTGTATCATCTATTTCCCCTTCTAACTCAGTTGGGTAAAGTAGAGATGCCAGATGGGAGGCTAAAGACTAAGGTGACATGGGCAGTCTCCCTCCCTCCCTTATTGCCTGCTGCTTCTCATATCAAAAGATGGAGTCTACATCCCTCCCCCTAGGCCTCAGTGACTGGCTCAACCAATAGGATGCTGTGGAGGTGACTTTCTGGGACTTCTGAGGCTAGGCTGTAAGAAGCCTGGTCTTTTGGAATATTTCCTCTTGGGATGCTTTCTTTTGGAACCCAGCCACCACTCTGAGAGATGCCCAAGTCACATGAAGAGGCCACATGCAGGCCCTCCAGTTGGCAGCCCCGAATAAGATAACAGCCAGCATCCTTAGCAAACACAGAAATGAACCATCTTGACATCCAGCACAATAGAGGCAAAGAGGATTTCAGCCCAAGATGACATCTGACTGTACTTCCTAGGAAACCCCAAGCAAGAACTGCCCAGCGAATCCCAGCCAATCCACAGAATAAGAGACAAGAATAAGTTACTGTTTCAAGCTACTCCACTTTGTTGTGGTTTGTTATACAGCAATAGATAACTTTTTTCATCCTTACACGAGACACAAAGAATATCGAAAGTCTGAAGATTCATAATGCCACCCGGAATGCATGTATATTTTTTACGTATTTTTTTCCTTTTAAAGGTCACTTTCTTATTCATTAGCCTTGAAATTGGAATTTGAATTGACCTTGATCAGAAATCCTAAGAAATGCTTAAGCAAATAGTTTAAGCACTATCATATTTTGAGTACTAGCTCAGGATAAAGTGGTATTGATGTGACATGAATAATGGATGTGTAATTAGAAGATGGAGTTTAAGTCCTAGTTCTGTCATTTATTACTGTGTGGCGTACACCAAGTTATTTAACATTTCTGCTTCCTAGTTTCCAATGCTATAATGTAATCGAAGGTATTTAGTGATGGACGACAAAACACATTCAGTGAATTTCCATTTCTTTCCTTCCTGTGAAAGTCCTGTACTCATAGTGCAACCATATCAGAGCCTATCATACTGCTTCCTAAAACTAAATATTTTTATTATGTATCAAATGTTTCCCTTGATAACTATTTCATAAGCTTCCATAGTGTTGCCTTTACTAGTGTGATCTGCCTCACTTTTCCTGTGGGATAGTTTACTTAATAGATTTTGGGGACTCATCCTGTTGCTGGATTCTTACAAAGACTCTTTTGTGATAACCTTCTTTGGTTTTCAAGGACATGACCCTGTTTCTCGAGTGTGGTTCCCTACTGTAGCATAAATGTTAACAAGTTAAATGCATATCACATAAGAATTTTAATTGTCCATCATATATTTATGTATTGAAATATAGAGTCGAATTGATATAATTGGTAACATTACCCATTTGCTTTGATTTGAGATGTCAAGTGATTGAAAAAATTTTTAATTCAGAATTGAATTACCTTGCTTATTTGAATTTATCATTTTTGTGTAATTAGGATGAACTAATTTAATTTGCAGTTATCCTTAAATGACTTAACTGATGTCTGCTGAGGTTCTCAAGGCCACAGGATTATGGAGTCATGCTGAACATCACTCTGTCTCTTAGGGTTGGAAGTACAAGTGCACCTTGTGAAGCCTGGAGACAGAAGTTACAAGCTTGATTTTTCTCCATTAATGTTTTTTTCTGTTTTTTCCCCCTCACCTCACTCTAGGCTGCTGCATGTTTCCCAGAAGCACCACACATTGCATTTGGAGGTGGTCCTCCTTTTCCAACTTTGTTCTGATTTTATGTCATTTTTCCTTGGTGTTGAGCTCACATCTCAGTTCTGCAAAGGAAAGCTGGTTATTTATCTGGTAACTTGTGGTTGGAATCCCCAAGACAGTGCTCTTAATAGAGACTGAGGGTCCTTTAGCAAATATTGCTTTTTGATAATGCATTTTAATAAGCCTTTTAAAAATCTGGATACCAGACTACCGGCTAGGGTACCTGGAAGCAATAATTTTAAAATAGTGTTTTTCAAACTGCAGGTCCTGACCCATTAGTGGATTATGAAATAATTCTAGAGGGTGTGACAAGCACTTAAAAAACAATGAAACAAAATGGAATAGATAATATTAGAGTGTATTACACGTAAAAAGTTAAGAACAGTTTCATAAAATTTTTATATTCTTTTGGTGTGTGTGCGTATATACTGATTTACGATAAAAAATAATTTATAGATTTATTTTGTGAGTTGCCATCAAAAGAATTTGAAAGTCACTGCCATGGATTTAAAGTTATCTGAAACAGTTTTGTAATACAGCGTTTTGAAATGAAGCCCCAACAATATATGTAACAAATAAAAGTGTAGATAGGTTTTAGTTGCAAATTTAAAAGGGACTGGCAAGTTACTTTTCCTGAGAAGCCTAGACCTGGGATGACTGGGTATTTTCCAAAGGGCCAGGAACCAGTTATCCCAATAAATGGTAGGGGCCTAAATGCTCTCTCCCTGGGAGGCTCTGAGGTAATGTTCCTCATCTCACTTGTAATGCTGCTGTTGCCCTGCTACAGTGGCTGTTGGAAGTACTGCGTCTTCCCTAACCAGATCAGAAGGACCCAGTTTTCCCAAAGTCTTGGTCTGCCAGAAAGATGGCATTGCACTTCTCCCCGATTTGTGGGACCTGCACCCAGCTTGGAGAGCTGGAAAACTCCAGCCCTTAACTCCCCTCTTTGCTAGGGAACCACGTTTTCCTTCCCACTGGGTCCTTGGAAGATGGGAAGCAGCAGTAAGGTTACTTGTGTTTTATCCACACCATGTGAGTCTGTGTTTTTGTGTGAAGGCTGACTCATGTGGAGGAAAGTTCTCTGCCTAGAATTATAAAATTAATGCTAATCAGAGTAATGCAGCATCCCACTTCCAATCTGCTAATGAGCTTTGGGGAGAGATGGCACATCTTCCTGCAGCTGATGGATGCCCCTTTTAGAGGATCTACAACATCCTCCCCAGGTCTTCCCTCAGCTGGGCTAACACACTTCAGAACAAAAGAATCCTCAGGGCAGGATGGGACCCCTTGCTTTTCTGGTTCTTGTCCCTTGAATTTTCCAAACTTCTCCTCACTTTTCAGTCTACTCTCTCTGCCACTAAAATGGCTGCCTATTAAACTCATCAGTGGAATCTGCCATACTGTGTCACTTAAACTTTTTCCATCTGCTTATGGTTTTTACTTGTTTTTCATAGAAAGCCCTGACCTGAATCTCTACTCTTTTTTTATAATGCTTTCATTTTGACCTTACTACTGCTGAAAGTCAACCAAACTCATTCATCACTGTCCCTCCCCCCAATCTCCATTAACATTATCCTGTTATCCAGGTTTTTTAACATGCACTCAAGAGATTGTCAACAAAAATGGACTAAACCTTTGCATGGAACTTCTCTACCTCCACATGGGACATTTTCAAGAATAGGAGCTTTCAGATGAATTAACCATGTAGATAAATTTGTTACCAACACTAGAATCTCATTCTAAAATATTTTCTACAGCTCAAAACATGGCATAAGGCAGATTCCTATTTAAGAGAAAGGGTCTTCTTTTAAGTTGTCTTGAAGATTCTGAGACTGTCCTTAAGAGCAGTGCTATGAGAGGATATGAGGCACAATCTCAGTCACCCCAAGAGTTAATTTAAATGGAGAAAGTGAGATGGTTTCCCAAAGCACTGGAATTGATTTTTCCCTGAGTCTCTCCATAGTTGTAGATTCTGATAATCACAGAAGAAAGAGAAGGAAGAAACTTGGTGTTCCTTCTAACTGCCTCATTTCACAAACCAAGAAATTGAGGATCAGACACATGAGGTCATTCAAGTCATCCAGTTACTTAGTTGCTTACTTCGACTAGGGTGGTTTCAGAAAGGATGCAGGAAAGTACAAGTATTTGAGAGCTACTTAGGGACTGTATTAATCAACACTGTAATAATCAGCTCTGTGTCCTTGGGTGCTGCGACAGCTGGGGGTCCACTGCTGCAGCTGAGAAATAAAGTGTGAGGAACAAACAAAAACTGAGGGAATCCATCGCCACTAGACCTGCCTTATAAGAAATGTCAAAAAGAGCTCTCCTGCCTGAAATGAAAAGGCAAAGGATACAAAGCTTTACACAAGTTGATAAATAGATAAAATCAGAAAACTGCAACTCTGTATCAGAACATGTTAGTAAACAATTGTGATGCAAAGGTTAAAGGGAAAGAAAGCATTAAAAATAACATTAACCATTCCAATTTGGTAACAAATTCACAATAAAGAAAGAAATAATTTTGACAACAAAAATAGCAAGGGAAGAAGAAAAGGACAGAACTTGCCTAGTCAAATGAAGGAAAAATGCTATCAGCAGAAAAAGAACTATCTCATCTGTGAGACCTTTTATACAAACCTCATGGTAACCACAAAACAAAAATTAAGGCAGAGTCACGAAACATAAAAAAAGAGGAAACTGAAAAACACATCACCAAAAACCGTCAAGCTGAAATTGTAGTGAGAAACACAAGGAAAAAGAAACAAAGGAAATATAGAGCAACCATAAAACAAAAGATAAAATGGCAATAGTAAGTCCCTATATATCCATAATCATCCTAAATGTAAATGGATTGAATGCACCAATGAAAAGACAGAGAGGCTGGACAGGTTAAGAAAAAGACCCAAAACCAGCCAGACTTACAAAGAAAAAAAGGGAGAAAGCTCAAATAAACAAAATCAGAAATGAGCAAGGAGAAATAACAACAGACTCTGCAGAAATACAACAGATTATAAGAGAATACTACAAAAAACTATATGCCAACAGAATGGATAAACTAGAGGAAATGGATAAATTCTTGGACTCCTACAATCTCCCAAAGCTCACTCAAAAAGAGGCAGACAATTTGAACAGACCAATCACAAGGAAAGAGATTGAAACAGCAATCCAAAACCTCCCAAAGAATAAAACCCCAGGACCAGATGGCTTTCCTGGGGAATTCTACCAAACTTTCAGAGAGGATTTAATACCTGTCCTTTTCAAGCTATTCCAAAAAATTAGGGAAGATGGAACACTTCCTAACACATTCTATGAGGCCAACATCACGCTGATACCAAAACCTGACAAGGACACCACGAAAAAAGAGAACTACAGGCCAATATCACTGATGAACATAGATGCAAAAATTCTAAACAAAATTTTGGCAACCAGAATTCAGCAATTCATCAAAAGAATCATACATCAGGATCAGGTGGGATTCATACCAGGGACACAGGGATGGTTCAACATCCACAAATCAATCAACGTGATAAACCACATCAACAAACTGAGGAATAAAAACCACATGATCATCTCAATAGATGCAGAGAAGGCATTTGACAAGATCCAACAGCCATTTATGATAAAAACTCTGAACAAAATGGGCATAGAAGGAAACTACCTCAACATAATAAAGGCCATATACGACAAACCCATAGCCGACATCATACTCAATGGGCAAAAACTGAACCCCATCCCCCTGAAAACAGGAACGAGACAAGGATGCCCTCTATCACCACTCTTATTCAACATAGTACTGGAGGTCCTGGCCAGAGCAATCAGGAAAGAAAAAGGAATAAAAGGAATCCAAATAGGGAGGGAAGAAGTGAAACTCTCGCTGTTTGCAGATGACATGATCTTATATATAGAAAACCCCAAAGAATCCATTGGAAAACTGTTAGAAGTAATCAACAACTACAGCAAAGTTGCAGGGTATAAAATCAATTTGCATAAATCAGTAGCATTTCTATACTCCAGTAATGAACCAACAGAAAAAGAACTCAATAACACAATACCATTCACAATCGCAACAAAAAGAATAAAATATCTTGGGGTAAATTTAACTAAGGAAGTGAAGGACCTATATAATGAAAATTACAAGGCCTTTCTGAGAGAATTGGATGACGACATAAGGAGATGGAAAGACATTCCATGTACATGGATTGGAAGAATAAACATAGTTAAAATGTCCGTTCTACCTAAAGCAATCTACAGATTCAACGCCATCCCAATCAGAATCCCAATGACATTCTTTACAGAATTAGAACAAAGAATCCTAAAATTCATAGGGGGCAACAAAAGACCCCGAATTGCTAAAGCAATCCTGAGAAAAAAGAACAAAACGGGAGGCATCACAATCCCTGACTTCAAAACATACTACAAAGCTACAGTAATCAAAACAGCGTGGTACTGGTACAAAAACAGGTGCACAGATCAATGGAACAGAATTGAAAGCCCAGAAATAAAACCACACATCTATGGACAGCTTATCTTTGACAAAGGAGCTGAGGGCATACAATGGAGAAAAGAAAGTCTTTTCAACAAATGGTGCTGGGAAAACTGGAAAGCCACATGTACAAGAATGAAAATTGACCATTCTTTTTCACCATTCACCAAAATAAACTCAAAATGGATTAAAGACCTAAAGGTGAGACCTGAAACCATAAGGCTTCTGGAAGAAAACGTAGGCAGTACACTCTTTGACATCAGTATTAAAAGGATAGTTTCGGACACCACGCCTTCTCAAAGAAGGGAAACAATAGAAAGCATAAACAAATGGGACTTCATCAGATTAAAGAGCTTCTTCAAGGCAAATGAAAACAGTATTGAAACAAAAAAACAACCCACTAACTGGGAAAAAATATCTGCAAGTCATATATCTGACAAAGGCTTAATATCCTTAATATATAAAGAACTCTTGCAACTCAACCACAAAACATCAAACAACCCAATCAAAAAATGGGCTGGAGACATGAACAAACATTTCTCCAAAGAAGATATACTGATGGCCAATAGGCACATGAAAAGATGCTCATCATCGCTGATCATCAGGGAAATGCAAATCAAAACTACACTAAGATATCACCTTACACCCGTTAGAACGACAAAAATATCTAAAACTAATAGCAACAAATGTTGGAGAGGTTGCGGAGAAAAAGGAACCCTCATACACTGCTGGTGAGAATGCAAACTGGTGCAGCCACTATGGAAAACAGTATGGAGATTCCTCAAAAAACTCAAAATAGAACTACCATACGATCCAGCCATCCCACTACTGGGTATTTATCCAAAGAGCCTGAAGTCAGCAATCCCAAAAGTCCTGTGCACCCCAATGTTTATTGCAGCACTGTTTACAATAGTCAAGACGTGGAAGCAACCTAAGTGCCCATCAACAGACGAATGGATAAAGAAGATGTGGTACATATTTACAATGGAATACTACTCAGCTGCAAAACAGAACAAAATCATTCCATTTGCAATAACATGGATGGACCTTGAGAGAATTATGTTAAGTGAAATAAGCCAGCGAGAGAAAGATAATCTGTGTATGACTCCACTCATATGAGGAATTTAAAACTATGGACCAAGAACAGTTTAGTGGATGCCAGGGGAAAGGTGGGGTGGGGGGTGGGCACAAAGGGTGAAGTGGTGAACCTACAACATGACTGACAAACATTAATGTACAATTGAAATTTCACCAGATTGTAACCAATCAATAACTCAATAAAAAAAAAAAGGGGGAAGGCCCCTTAAAAAAAATAAAATAAAAAATAAAGATGAAGACAAACACACAAAAACAACAACAACAACAAAAAAACAAAAAAAGAAAAAGACCCAAAAATGTCCTGCCTCCAGGAGACTCATCTCAGCTCTAAAGAAAAACATAGGCTCAGAGTGAACGGGTGGAAGATGATACTCCAACCAAATGACAACCAAAAGAAAGTGAATGTAGCCATAATTCTATCAGACAAAATAGACTTCAAGCCAAAAAAGACAAGAGACAGAGATGGGCATTATATAATGATAAAGGGGATGATCCATCAAGAAGACATAACATTTATTAATATATATGCACCTAACGTAGAAGCACCAAAGTCTATAAAACAACTATTAACAGATCTAAAGGGAGAAACTGACAGCAACACCATCAGAGTAGGGAACTTTAATACCCCACTTACATCAACGGATATGTCTTCTAGAGAGAAAAATCAACAAAGAAACGTTGACCTTAAATGAAACACCAGACCAGATGAATTGAATAGATACATATATAATATTCAATCCAAAAGCAGCAGGATATACATTTTCTCTCAAGTACACATGAAACATTCTCAAAGATACACTGTTTCTTGGGAAACAAAACAACTCCCAATAAACTTAAGGAGACTGAAAAGATATCAAGCATCTTTTCCATCCACAATGGTATGAAACTAGAAATCAACCACAAGGAGAAAGCTGGAAAAGTCACAAATATGTGGAGCCTAAACAACGTGCTATTCATTAACTATTGGAACAACAACAAAATTAAAGGAGAAATGGAAAAATATCTGGAGACAAATGAAAAGGAAAATACAGTGTACCAAAATCTATTGGATACAGCAAAGGCAGTACTAAGAGGGAAGTTCCTAGCAACACAGGCCTACCTTGAGAAACAGGAAAAATCTCAAATAAACAATCTAACAATACATCCAAAAGAATCAGAAAAGAAGAAAAATGAAGTGCCCAAAGTCAGGAGAACAAAGGAACTACTAGAAATCAGAGCTGAAATAAATGACATGGAGAGTAAAAAGAAAATAGAAAAGATCAGCGAAACTAAGAGCTAGTTCTTTGAAAATATAAACAAAATTGACAAACCTTTAGGTAGAATAAGACAAAAAGAGAGAAGCCTCAAATAAATAAAATCAGAAAGAGAAGAAATCACAAACAATATAACAGAAATACAAAGGATTACAACAGTATTCTTTATCAATGTTATAAACTACATTAACAAAATGAAGAATAAAAATCAGGTGATCATCTCAACAGATGCAGAGAAAGCATGTGACAAGATTCACCACATATTTATGATAATAACTCTCAATAAAATAATTATAGAAGGAAAGTACCTCAACATAATAAAGGCCATATATGACAAACCAACAGCTAACATTATACTCAATGGTGTAAACTGATAGCTATCCCTCTAAGAGCAGGAACAAGACAAGGATGCCCACGCTCACCCTTCTTAGTCCTAGCCAGAGCAATCAAGTAAGAAAAATAAATAAAACATATTCAAACTGGAAAGGAAGAAGTAAAACTGTCACTACTTGTGGATGATGAGATTTTACATATAGAAAACACTAAAGAATCCATCAAAAAACTAAAAACAAACTAGCAGAAATAAAAAATCAAGAATATAATCCTATTTACAATCACAACAAAAAGAATTAAGTGGGTAGGAATAAATTTAACCAATGAGGTGAAAGACCTATACACTGAAGACTATAAGACATTGTTGAAAGAAATTATAGAAGACATAAAGAAATAGAAGGATATTCTGTGCTCATGGATTAGAAGAATTAACATAGTGAAAAAGTCCATATTACCTAAAGCCATCTACAGATTCAATGCAATCCCTATCAAAACCCCAATGACATTTTTCACAGAAATAGAAAGAAGAATTCTAAAATTTATTGGAAACAACAAAAGTCCCCAAAGAGCCACAGCACTCCAGAGAAAAAAGAGCAAAGCTGGAGGCATCACATTCCCTAATTTCAAAGTATACTACAAAGCTGTATTAATCAAAACAGCACGATACTGGCAGAAAAGCAGACACAGATCAATGGAACAGAATTGATAGCCAAGAAATAAACCCATACATTTAGGAACAGCCAATTTTCAACAAAGGAGCTAAGAACATACAATGGAGAAGGGAAAGTCTCTTCAATAAACACTTTTGGGAAAATGGACAGCCGCACACAAAAGAATGAAAGTAGACCATTATCTTACACCATGCACAAAAATTAACTCAAAATGGATTAAAGACTTGAATGTAAGACCTGAAACCATAAAACTCCAAAGAAGAAAACGTAAGCAGTAAGCTCTTTGCTATCATTCTTAGCAGTATCTTTTTGAATATGTCTCCTCAGGAAAGGGAAACAAAAGAAAAAATAAGCTAATGGGACTACATCAAACTAAAAAGCATCTGTATGGCAAAGGAAACATCAATAAAATGAAAAGACAACCTAGCAATTGGAAGAAGATATCTGCAAATCATTTATCCAATAAGCGGTTGCTATCCAAAATATATGAAGAACTCAACAACAAAAGAACAAACTTAGTCAAGAAATGGGCAGAGGATTTCAACATACATTTTCCCAAAGATATACAGATGGCCAACAGGCACATGAAAAGATGTTCAACATCACTAATTATTAGAGAAATACAAATCAAAACCACAATGAGATATCACCTCATGCCCATCAGAATGGTTATTATTAAAAAGACAAGAAATAAGAAGTGTTGGAGAGGGGCCAGTGCCATGGCCAAGTGGTTAAGTTCGTGTGCGCTACTTCAGCAGCCCAGGGTTTTGCCGGTTTGGATCCTGGGCCTGGACACGGCACCACTCATCAAGCCATGCTGAGGTGGCATCCCACACAGCACAGCCAGAAGGACATACAACTAGAATATACAACTATGTACTGGGAGGGTTTGGGGAGAACAAGAAGGAAAAAAAGATAGACAACAGATGTTAGCTCAGGTGCCAATCTTTACAAAGAAAACAGAAGTGTTGGAGAGGATGTGGAGAAAAGGGAGCCCTCATACACTGCTGGTGGGAATGTAAATTGGTGCAGCCACTGTGGAAAACAGTACAGAGATTCCTCAAAAACTTAAAAATAGAATGACCAGGCATGACATCAGCATCACGGCGGAGTGAGCTCTTCCCTTAGACTCTCCTCCCTAAGAAACAATGAAAAGGACATTCATAAACCAACAGAGGACAGGCACACAACACAAAAGACATCTGAGAGACCCATGCAGCCAAATGTCTGAAGGTGGAGGTGCTGGACCCCCCAGGAGGAAGAAGGAGGAAGTAAGGGGATCTCCTCTCCCTCCCCAGCAATGACCTATGGCACAGGACCATGCACAGCTCTGAGAAAAGAGGGGCCTGGGGGGAGACTCTGTGGGAATGCCTTCACTCTCCAAGTTCCCTCACATCCCATAGGAAAGCTCCACAGAGGAGGCTAAGCTATTGTGGGGTTGTCTTCATGAAGCCAGCACGCCAGGAGGACAGACAGCGAGGGCAAAGTGAGAACACTCACGGGATGGCACATGCAAAAGAAGTGCCCCTCCCCCTGCTGGGCTCACAAGCTCAGCCAGTCAGCCAGAGCAAGGGACCCCGTCTAGAGTGCCTGTGCGTACATTAGCAAAGCAGCAGCTACAAGCAGGCAATTGCAGATGGGTCCTGTCAGCATAGATTCCAAAGGACAAGCACAGACACCAGGGATCACAGCAGGCTCAGAATACACAGCTCCTGAAGCTCCTCCAGTGGTGGCAGGTGGAATCTGAAACCAGATACTATCTATGTGAAGGCACAAACCAACCCCATCAAATAGTATGAAGAAATATATTAATAGTCCAGACCAGAAGGAAAATGAAAAGCACCTAGAAATCAATCCTGAAGGCACACAAATTTACAATGTAAACGACAGACAATTCAAAATAGCTAACATTAAAAAACTCAATGAGTTACAAGAAAATTCAGATAGTTCAATTAAATCAGGAATAAAATTAATAAACAGAGGGAATACTTCACAAAAGAGATTGACCCTATAAAGAGAAACCAAGCAGAAATGTTGGAGATGAATAACACAATGAGATAAAGAAAAATCTGGATACCCTGAATTACACAGCTGACATTATGGAAGACGGAATTAGCAATCTGGAGGACCGAAATATAGAAAGGCTTCAGATGGAGGAGGAGAGAGAATAAAGACTAAAAAGAAATGAAGAAATCCTCTGAGAAATATCTGATTCAATTAGGAAATGCAACATAAAAACTATTGGTATTATAGAGGGAGAAGAGAGGGAGAAAGGAGCAGAAAGTCTGTTCAAACCTGGGAAAGGAGCTGGAATTACAAGTAAAAGATGCTAACAGAACTTCTGATTACATCAATGTAAAAAGACCTACTCCAAGGCATAGAGTAGTAAAACTGGCAAAAGTCAGTGACAAAGAAGAAATATTTTTAGAGGCAGCAAGGCAGAAGAAAATAACTTACAAAGACCATATCAAACTTTCAGGAGATTTCTCAACAGAATCTTTACAGGCTACGAGAAGGTAGAATGAGACATTCAAAATTCTGAAAGACAAAAACCTTCAGCCGAGAATACTCTATCCAGGGAAAAATATCCTACAGATATGGTGGAGAAATAAAAACTTTCCCACATAAACAAAAGCTGAGGTAGTTCATCGCCACAAGACACCCCAAATAGGAAATGCTCAAGAAGACCTTCATACCTGAAAAAGAAAAAAAAGAGTTCACAGAGCCTTGAGCAAGGAGATAAATAGGCAGCCAAAGTCAGAAAATTGCAGCTCTCTACCAGAACAGGTTAGCAAAAACTTAATTATGACATGAAAGATAAAGGCAAGGAAAACATCAAAAATAACTATAATCTTGTGATTTTAACCACAACATCACAACACAAAACAGAATATGTTATGACCAACAAATCAGAGGAAGAGGAAAGGGATGGACCTGGCTTAGACCAAGGAAATAAGAGGCTATCAGAAAATGGTATATCTCATCTACGAGATTTTTTATACAAACCTGATGGTAACCACTAAACAAATAATCAGAACAGAGACACAAATGATACAAAAAAAAGAAAACTGAGGGGCTGTCCCAGTGGCATAATGGTTAAGTTCACATGCTCTGCTTCAGCCACCCAGGGTTTGCAGCTTCAGGTCCCAGGCACAGACCTATGCATCTCTCAACAAGCCCTGCTGTGCTGGCATCCCACATACAAAAAACAGAGGAAGATTGCCACAGATGTTAGCTCAGCAACAATCTTCCTCAAGCTAAAAGAGAGGAAGATTGCTTACAGATGTTAGCTCAGGGCCAGTCTTCCTCACACACAAAAAAGAGAAAACTGAGAAAACCATCATAGAGAACTACCAAACTGAACTGGCAGTCCAAAATACACAAGACGAGAAACAAGGGAAATACAGAACTGGAAAATAAGTGATAAAATGGCAGCATTAAGCCCTTATATATAAATAATCACTCTAAATGTAAATAGATTGGATTCTCCAATCAAAAGACAGAGTGGTGGGATGGATTGATAAACAAGACTCATCAATATACTGCCTTCAGGAAACACTCTTAGCTCTAAAGACAAACACAGGCTCAGAGTGAAGGGACGGAAGATGATACTCTAAGCTAATGGCAAACAAAAGAAAGCAGTTATTGCAATACTTACATCAGACACAGTAGACTTCAAGATAAAAAAGGCAATGAGAGACAAAGAGGGGCAGTATATAATGATAAAAGGGACACTCCAACAAGAAAACATAACACTTCTAAATATACGTGCACCCAACAAAGGAGTACCAAAGTACATAAAGCAACTATTAACAGACCTAAAAAGAGATATTAACAACAACATAATAATAGCAGGGGGCCTCAACACTCTACTTACATCGATGGATAGATCATCCAGACAGAAAGTTAACAAGGAAATAGTGGAATTAAATGAAAAACTAGACGAGATGGACTTAATAGATATATATGGAACATTCTATCCAAAAATAGCAGAATACACATTCTTCTCAAGTGCACATGGAGCATTCAAAGGACAGACCATATGTTTTGAAACAAGACAGGCCTCAATAAATTTAAGAAGATTGAAATCACATCAAGCATCTTTTCTGACCAAAATGCTATGAGACTAGAAATCAGCTACAGGAAAAAAGCTGGGAAAGCGACAAATATGTGGAGACTACACAACATGCTACTGAACAACCAATGGATCATTGAAGAAATTAAAAGAGAAATCAAAAAATATCTGGAGACAAATGAAAATGAAAATACACCACACCAACTCATATGGGATGCAGAAAAAGTGGTCCTATGAGGGAAATTCATAGCAATACAGGCCCAGCTTAAAAAACAAGAAAGATCTCACATAAGCAATCTTAAAATACAGTTAGAAAATGAACCAACAAAGCCCAAAGTCAGCCGAAGGAGGGAAATAATAAAAATCAGAGCAGAAATAAATGAAATTGAAACCAAAAAAGAAAAAAGAATAGTAGAAAAGATCAGTGAAACCAAGAACTGGTTCTTTGAGAACATATGCAAAATTGACAAACCAACAGCCTGACTCTCTAAGAAAAAAAGAGAGAAGGCTCAAATAAATAAAATTACAAATGAAAGAGGAGAAATTACAACACATACCACAGAAATATAAAGGATTATAAGAGAATACAATGAAAAACTATATAGCAACAAACTGGACAATCTAGAAAAAACAGATAAATTCTAAGACTCATACAACTTCCCAAAACTGAATCAAGAAGAAACAGAGAATCTGAATAGCCCAATCACAAGTAAAGAGATTGAAACAGGTAGCTTAGTGGGAAACTACTTACCCTGACAAAGTTACCCACTCAAAGCTAACAGCCAACATCACAATTAATAGTAAAACATGGTATATTTTTCCTCAAGACTGACTTGATTTCTACTATTTCTACTTCTCCTTTTCCTTTAATGCATGGATCCTGCTAAACCTTATAAATCCACTACAATATAAAGTGGGGAATGAATAAAGAGCTCACCTGAGGGATGTTCACTTTCTGTGGCTCCTGGGCGAGTACAGAGGACTGTGGTTCAGCTGAGGGGACAGAAAGAAGACAGGGGTCCTGAGATTTAGCTGTCTTACAGCTCTTAGATTCACCTCCTCAAATCTCAGCACCCCAGTTGGGGATCATCCTCCCCATAGGCACAGGGCCCTCTGGGCCTTGAAAAGGCACAAGAAGGATCATGGACAGGCAGCAACACCTGTCTTTGTGTGATTCTGAAATGACCACGGAGCTGAAATCTGCAGTTTTTTACTGAGTGAACATAAACTTTACTCAATTGATTTAACAATAACGCATGCGTCCTTCTGAATAACAGAAAGAAATAAAAACAACCGATTAGTTGAATTAAAGTACGCCAAACGACAAGACACTATTCCTTCATTAAAGTTAACTTAGCAGAAAAATACTCAGTATGCATCATTTATCTATTTTTCTCAGTAATATTATTTAACCCCTGGTATACACAATCCACGGAAAGCCTAGTAAAAGAGATGGGAGGATTTAAGGCAGGAATTTTTAATTGTTCATTTCAGCTGGGAAGTATTTCTCAAAAGGCCCTTTTGATAGATGCTTTTGGTAACTTACCTGTGAGAGAGTGAACTGTCACAAACTGCGTTTCCCTGGACAAGTCACTGAAATTTTCAGGCCCAATGTCTTTAAATCTTTCAAAAGAGTTAGAAGTAGGTGACCTCGGAAAACTCTTCACAGATCATCATTCTTGGATCCTGTGACGTCAGGATAACGTCACTAATGTCACATGTGGTGGTGGACATGTGTGACAGCAGCGCATCTGTAAATAGCGGGGGCCATTTAAGGGGACTGGAGACAGAACTTCCTCCCTCTGCCTGGTTGTCCCTTACCCCCAGACCTTGCCCTCACGGCTCTCCAACAAAGCAGCCTTTCCTGAGCAGCCTGCCCCTGGGCCACCCTAGCTCACCTGTACTTCCCAGGGACGGCCCAAATGCCCCACTGTCACACAGTGTGGTGGCTCCTGAAGGTGGCATCATCATCAAGTCTGGTTCATTCTGGGCAGGAGGATCAAGACCTGCTTCTGATCTTGCAAATCTAGCATCTGCTCCTTTCTGGGCTCTTGTCTCTGCTCTGAAGCTCTGGAGAGAGGTCTAAGGTCAGAGGGGCGCTCTCTTCCAGGTAAGACTCCCTCACAGAGGCCCCCTGCTTCCTGCCTCACAAGGGCTGGTTTGTTTCAAGGCAACTGGGACATGGATCTGAGAAATAAATTCATTTTAGGGGCAAAAAGCCTGACTCTTGGAATTCATTATAACGTTAGACTTCAAGAACAGAAAGCCTGACAATGCAGAGGGGGCCAGGCACCTCTGTCTGACCCAAGGGACCTGAAGAGACACTAGAGATCCCAGGATACATGTGACACACGGTGGGATTCCATCCACATCCTTTCCTTTACATCCCTGGGGACGGAGGAACAGGCCATGTTCCTAAATGCTGTGAAGGCTGTAATGCCAGTCTTGGGCAGGTGTGACATCAGACAAAGCCTGAGACTGAAGCGAAGCACACCTGCCCTCGAATCCAAATTCCCTGGCTGGGAGCTCCTCACTCGAGCACATCGGGCCACTGACCCGAGCCTCGGTTTCTGGTGAAGTGGTTGTCAGGGTACATTAAACTATCCAGTAAAAAAAGCAAAGCGTCCTCTAACTATAATAGCAGTTGTCACTTACTTAAGGCTTCCTACCTGGCACTTGTCTAAAATAGTGATCTATGTTTCCAAACATCGCCGTGAAACAATCATTATTAATATTTATAGATGAGAACCCTGACTCTCGTCCAGGTTCCTTCTGTCGCCCCTGCTTACAGGTGACAGAGCTGGCACTGACCGGGCCTGTAGTGCTCCAGAGCTCGGGCTCCACCGCAGGCCAATGGTCACCGTCCGCCTGATAAACGCACTCCTCCCTCCCGCACCCACCGCCGCCGACACGGGCTTCTCTCCGGTCGGGCTGCAGGCGGGCTGGTCACACGATCCTCGGGCACCCCGGACCGCCCCGAACACCTGCGCCCCGGGAGCCCGAGGGCCGGGGTCTCCCCCATCGGCCTTACCCGCTCTGACGGCCCGCCCGGGTTTATACACCGCCGCGGGGGGCAACGAGGTCCCAGACACTTTCTGCTCCCATCCCCAAGCACAGGCACACCCTTCCCAGCTAGTCCCTCGCCCTAGGTGCGCACCCTGCATTTTCCGAGCACACCCCAAAGTTCCCCAACGGTTCTTTGGAGTCCTGAGAAGACGAACGAGGAGGCTACGGCTGCACATGCGCAGAAGGAGCGTGGCGTCCTCTTCCCAGAGTCCAGGCGGTGAACCTCACCTATTTAAAACTACATTTCCCATAGGCCTCCGCGTCTACATTTCAAGTCACTCTTGGCCTTTCCGCGAAAGCGGGAGGACGGTGTTCTTAAATCTCTCCTGCCCAGGGTCCTCCGAGCCCGAAGAGGTTAAGGGTTAAACCTGAACTCTGCTGTCAAATGCAAAGGGTAATCCGCTATTGGCTCCCGATTAAAATAGCATTTTTTTTCATAAGTCATTTGGAGGTAATTGGGGAAATTTGAATACGGATTGGATATGGAAAATATTAAAATATTACTTAGATGGTGTGAAAAAAATTTGGAGTTATGTAGGAAAATTGACTTTGTAAAAAGAAAAAGACATGACGACTGAAGTAGTTAAATTATATAGCTGTAAAATTATAATTTTACAATTTTTCAACCTGGGACCTCCACCCTGTTCCTTTACAGCCGCCGGACCCACCAACCCCTGAGCCCCATCCTGGCGCGCCTGGGGCCCAGTGTGCAGATTCTACTGAGGGTCTGCACAGGTGCTCCAGGGGTGGATGTTTATAGGAAATCTGTTGGGTTTTATACATTAACATTGCTTCTTGCTGAATTCTCTTATTGTTTCATAAATTTTTGTGTTAAATATCTTGGATTTCCATGCACATAACGACAAGCTTGCTTGCTTTTTGCTGACGTTTATAATTCTTTGTCATTCTTTAGCAAATTACAGATAAAAGCACAAGAATGCTGGTTAAACTATATTAAATCAATCATAATAGACTTTAACATAAAGATCACGAAGGAGAGAAAGTGGTCACAACATATGTCATTTAACAAACATTTATTGAAAACTGACTGTACAATCGACATCATTCTAGGTGCTGGGATAGCAACATCAAATAAAAGAGAGTAAATTCCCTAACCCCATGGAGTTTATGATCAGGGTTGTTGTGGGGCCTATTAGTCAGTGGCCCCTCAAGAAACAGGTGTCAGTTGTCAAGAAACCATGGGACACTTGAGGAGAGTCTAATAAATAGGGCTCTAAAAATGTGGGTAGGGTTAGTGAAGCATCCTGTAACTAGTGTTGGTAGAGAGTTATCACCCCCAGGGCTGTAGTGAGAGTAGGTAACATTATCAGAACTTAGCACAAAAGGCCACCCTTATGAGAGCTGTGGTCTTAGGAAGAGAAACATTGTGAATGCCCATTACATGGCTCAGCACGGAGAGCCAAAGGAATAAATACCCAACACCTCACTTGTTCTCTTCCCTCTGATATCCTATCCTCTGTTAAGCATTTATAAACCCCATTCAATACCTATTCTTAGAATTCCATCCACATATGTCTCTTCTAGACCTTTTTGTCACGAATTTTCCAGTCTTATTCTTGTTTAGCCCCTACTACCTGTCAACTCACTGAGCTACTGGACATAAATCAGTATAAATCTAAACTCAAGCACATGTCAGTTCTTCACAAAGTGAACTAAATATACCTCCTTAAACTCTACCCACTGGGAAGGTTTTTTTCACCACACGTTTCAGAACCACCCCTAAGTGAGACTGTAATTGTAGCAGCCATAATTTCCAATGATGCCACCATACACTGTAAACCCAGTTTGAAGGAGAGTTGATGGGTATGTGGCCACAGGTCTCCCTTGGGGACTTTTGGGGAATGTTTAATTGTATATTCTTGTGACCAAGTTATGAGGAATTTTGTCAAAGGGACCCAGCCTTCCCTTTAGTCAAAGCCTCCTGTCTATGAAGTAGGATATATCAAGGATTTAGAAAGAGAATCTGAATCCCTGTTGTGGTGATTTGTGTTCGTTTTCTGCCCACAAGATCCAGAATTTCACATGTATATAGATATATATCTCAAGAAGCATCTTAGTAGAATACCCATCTATTTCATTTCAATGAAATTCATGATCAAAGAGCCACCACCACCGATCCCTTCATGTCACCACAAAAGATGGCTGCACATGAGAAACACTCTAAGAGTTTTAAAAAACATTTGTCAGTATCCCATTAGAGAAAATACATATTTCATTGGTATGAAATGCAACATGGGCTGCTCCTGAGTCCACAGGGAGTATACTCATATTGATTAATTTGAGCCTATCCAAACATAATTCATCCTTTCTAATCTAATATGGTAAGGATCCACCCCCTTATGTGCTACCTAGTTTCTGCTTTATTGGGCAAGATCTTGAGATCCTTTTGTGTTTTTGGTTTGTTAATTTCTGGATTTCTTGCAATTTTACTCTGAACATAGCTGGTTTTTTATTCCCATTATGGGCCTGGAGCCAATAAGGAAGTTCGGACAGGGCCTGAGGATAGTGTTTATCTCCTTCAGGGGTAACTTATACTAGGCTCACCCCTTAGGATTTGGAGAGAGAGAGAAGTGAGAGAGACACTGTCAGAATTCAGTTACTCTTCACTTCTTTTTCTAAGCTCCTCAAAGCAGTGACTTTTAGTATACCTTAAAGGCCTTAAAATTGCAGAGAGTGTGGCAGGTGCAACAAACTTGAACTGTCTAATAAGCCTCAAAGCTGTGCAGAGGCAAGCGTACACCTGCCAGGCAAAGTGCACAGAGTTTAGAATATCTGTTCCGACCAAGTAGTAGTATATGTTTGACCATATCCTTCTCCTCTGATAATAACTTTGGGCTTCCTAGATGCTCGGTAAATCCATGTAAGTGAAGGAATACAATTTCTTCACCTTAATCTTGACCTCACACTGAGTCCATCCTAGCAGTAATTGGGGGAGGTGTA
Source organism: Equus asinus (assembly GCF_041296235.1). Taxonomy (NCBI): domain Eukaryota; kingdom Metazoa; phylum Chordata; class Mammalia; order Perissodactyla; family Equidae; genus Equus; species Equus asinus. The sequence continues at coordinate 10,694,658 of NC_091811.1, read as the reverse complement.
CTTACCTGGCATTCACCCTCATATGGGTAGTGATCATTTTATAAAATATTGAGGAACTTAATGTCCCTCTTGAAGATATTCTTGTATTCAAGCCTTATCTGAGTGAGTAATTGAGGCAATCTATTAAGAGCCCCAGTATATTGGATCACTTTTCAAAGTGTTCAGACACCTCCATCTGGGAACTGTTTCTCTCTATGCCTGTCAATATTAGATTAGTTTTATCTTTTTAGGATTTCATGCAAAAGGAATCATACAGTGTATTTTTGTGTGGCTTTTTTTTCACTCAGGATAATGATTTTGAGATTCATCCTATAGTTGAATACCAGCAATGAAGGAACAGCCTCACACAGGGAGAAACAACTGCTTATGAAATCAAGGGAGACTCATTGTGCCCAATGAGTTCAGCTGTATCTGAATCCAAATACATGTAATCATTCCAATGTCCAGGTTCCTAGACTTTCCCAGTAAATGTCCCAAATCTCATCTAATACACCTCCTCAAATTGTGGATCTAATAGCTATTGTAATTTTTTGAAGAAATAATGTCCAAAACTTCCAAAAGTTGATGAAACAATGTTAATTTACACATCCAAGAAGCTTACTGAACTCCAAGTAGGATAAATACAAAGATGTAGTTTTCCCTAGACACATCATAGTCAAACTGTTGGAAGCCACACACAAAGAGAAAATCTTAAAAGAAGAAAGAGAAAAACAACTGAACATGTACAGGAGAGCATCAACATAAATAATATCTAACTGCTCATCAGAGAAGATAGACCCTAGAAGGCAGAGAAATGGCATATTCAAAATACTGAAAGAAAAAATGGTAACGAAGAATTTTTTTATCCAGCAAGACTATCCACTAATTATAAAGGTGAAATAAGGACATTCTTAAATTTAAAAAGACTGGAAGAATTTCTTGATATCAGAACTGAATTGTGAGAAATACTAAAGGAAATTCTTTGGGTTGGAAGAAAATGACATCAGACAGTACCTCGAATCAGCTGGAAGAAATTAAGAGAGCCAGAAGTAATAAATTTCTGGGTTTTAAAAAAAAGAATCTATAAATATATTTTCTCATTTCTTCTGTTAAATTCTTTAAAAGAACTGAGATTGTACAAAGAAATAATTGTAACATTGTAGTATTGGTTTGGTAACATATATAGATATAATATATATAAAAATAATAGCACAAGAGGGGAAAGTAATAGAGTTACATTGGAGGAAACATTCTATATTTCATAGGAATTAAGTTAATATTCGTTTGAAATAGACCATAGTCAGTTAAAATGCATATTGGAATCCCTAGCACAGACACTAGGAAAATAGCTCAAAAACAGTAAAAAATATTCAATAGAGGAATTAAAATGATATACTGAAAGATTTATTTAGCACAAAAGAAGTTAATAAAGGAAGGACAGAGAACAAAAAAGCCTGAAGACATAGAAAACAAATAGCAAAATGGGAAATGTAACTCTGATCCTATCAATAACTGCACTAAATGTGAATGGTCTAAAAAAAACAATTAGAAGACAGAGATTGGGAAAATGAATAATAAAGCAAGATCCAACTACATGTGATCTACAAAAGACACATCTTAGATTCAAAGACAAACAGAAGTTGAAACTAGAAGGATGGAAAAGACACATCATACAAACAGTTACCAAAAGATTGCTAGAGGGTTGTATTAATACAGGACAATGTAGATTTTAAAACAAGAAATATTATTAGAAGCAAAGAGGGACATATCCAAATGACAAAATGTCAATACATCAGAAAGATATAAAAATTATCAATGCTTACAAATGTAACAACAGAGCTTCAAGATACGTGAAGTAAAACTTCACAGAAATGAAAGGAGAAAGAGACAATTCAACAACAATACTTGGAAATTTCAACTGCCTCCTGTCCATAATGGATTAAAAAGAGGAAAGACAATCAGCAAGGCTATAAAAGACTTGAACAGCACTATCAACCAAATTAAATTAAGTGACGTGTATAGATCACTGCACTCAATGACTACAAAACACACATTCTTTTCAATAGCACATGGAACATGCTCCAGGATAGACCGTGTACTCAGCCATAAAATAAGTTCAACAGATTTAGCAAGAATGAAATAATATAAAATATGTTCTCCAACCACAATGGAATGTGAGCTATCAAGAATGGAATATATTTGGGATATCCACAAACATTTGGAACTTAAATGACATCCATCTGAATAACACATGAGTCAAAGAATAAATTGGGAACAAAATTTGAAAGTACTTTGAAGTGAATGAAAATTTAAAAAATAGAATATCAAAGTCTATGGGATGTGCCTAAAGCAGTACTTAGAGAGAAATTTATAGTATTAAACACCTATAGTGGAAGAGAGGAAAGTCTCAAATCAATAATTTAAGTTCCCATCCTAAGAAAGGAAAGAAAGGAAAATAAACCAAACTGAAAACAAGAAAAAGAAAGGAAATACAAAAGATTAGAACACATGTCTGTGAAATACAAAACACAAAAATCAATAAAACCAGAAATTGGCTGTTTACCAGATAAAGTTGACTGTCCCTTAGCTAGCATCCCCAAGGAAGAGAGAAGATAGAATTTACCAAAATCAGAAATTATAAAGGGCCACCCACAGAGAAATTAAAGGATTATAAGAGAATATTATGAACAACTTTATGCCACAAATTAGACAACTTATAAGATATTGGCAAATTCTTATATCCAAATTTCCAAAACTGACTCAAAGAGAAATAGAAAATCTCCATAAATCTGTAACAAACAAGAAAATTAAATTAGTAATTAAAACCCTTTCAGGGAAGAAAAGCCCAGATTTGGATGACTCAACTGGTGAATTCCATTGACTATTAATGGAGAAAATAATCCCAATCTCCCACCATCTACTTCAGAAAATATCGAAGGAGAGAGCTGGTCTCACATCATTCTATTAGGCCAGAGTTACCTTGATTTCAATGGCAAGTGAAGACATCACATGCAGAGACAAGACCACTATCCCTCATGAATATAAATGAAAAATCCTTAACGATGTGTTAGTGAGTGATGTCACCAAGATGGGGGAGTAGGAGATCTTAGCCTCTGTCCTCCCAGAAAGATCAACAATCAGACTGCTACCTACCCATGATCAAAAAGAGTTCTGGGAGAGCTCTAAAGCCCTCTTAAGAAACTTCAGCAATGTAGCAGAACAAAAAAATGTGAGAATAACCACACATAAAGAGAAAGAACAGCAGCTTCATTTTGCCTGCATCACCCCGTCCTTTAAGCTGGTATTACTCAGTGCTAAGAGGGAACCCCACAGCTAGAAAGAGCTCTCCTTTCAGGGAAAGAGAGAGCAGAGTGAACGACCAGCGTCCCAGCCTTTCAGGGCACACATGAAGTACCCACTTTGGTTTCCCCCCACCCAGAGACTGGCAAAGCAGAGAGATATAGAGATGGCTAGGGACAGGGAAGAAGAGCAGGTTTTACCAATATCGGGCACACAGCAGTAAAGACCACAGTTGTGTGACCTGTTCTATAGATAACCCCAACGTGGAAGGGCAAGGGGAACAGTGCACTAAGAGAGATACACAGCTCTGTGGGAGCAGGGGAGGAGCAGTCTCTGAACACGTTCCAGGAAAGGGGTCACCTTCCATGCCAAGATGAACTTTGCATGAATAAAGATTTAAGTGAGGACAGACTGAGAAGAGTGAAGAGGGGAATGGGGTGTCGACCAAATTTCATCCACCTGCAATTTTACCTACTCAAAGTTTATCTACCACGGCAAGAAGTTAGTATCTAATATTTTAAAATTACTTTTAAATACAAGTATTCGTACTAGTTATATAAATGGAGGTAAACACAAGAACACCTATGATAGAAATGGCTCAAGTGGTTTCCATGGGGAATGGAACTGGGGGGATAGAAAGGACTGGGGTTGTGAGGTTGGGGAGGGCCTGTCACAGTTCTTTATAAAGCCTTCAGTACTATTTGATTTTAAAGGCACAAGTATGGATTCCTTAGATAAATATTAATTTTTAAGTGAGCTTTAAAGAATGAGTAAGGTTTCTACAAGGAGAAACTTGTAGTTTCTCAGTTTACTTTTCCTGCCACTCTAGTGCCTATGACCACAGGGCGTGGGAAAGCCCTGGCCCCAGCTTCAGAGTGGCTGTGGCTTCACGGAACATGGATGATCTGTCCCTGTGGTACCACAGCATCACGTCTGCCTGCGATCCTGCTCTAAACCAGCAGCCTCTGTTACTGCCAGAATCCGAGCATCATCCCCCCTGGCAGTTCTTCATGCCAGGCCCCACCCACTGGACCAGACTCCTGAAATGCTGAAATGGACCTGAATCCCTACTTTCTCCATCCCTAGTTCAGCCTCCTCTTTTTATACGTGGCCCACGTCAGCCTCTGGACAGCATCCACGATGCACTGATGGTCTCCCACCAGAACTCATTTGTACATTTCTGCCTGTTCCTCCTTCACCCGCTCTCTTCCTGCAGAATGGCTTGGCTGCTCCTTGGAGCTCCTGCAGGATCGATGTATCAGTTAGAGCAGCTCTAAGGAAACATCTGGTGAGGGGGAAACAGGACTCACTCGAGGCAATTACCAGACATAGGAGGTACTGCCGATTTCCACAACCAAATAATGCACTGTACCAAGCTCCAAGGTAGGAAAGGGCAGAGATCCTAGAGCCAGGCTGCTGAGGTTGGAATCCCTATAACACCACTTACTAGCTGTGTGATTTGGGGCTCTTGATTGAACCTCTCTCTGCCTCAATTTTCTAATCTGTAAAATGGGGCTACTAATGGATCATGGAGGATCCAAGCTGAAGATACTGAAATTGGTTAAGAGGTTCTTGCATTAATCCAGACAAAAGACAATAAGGGTCTGAACTGAGGCAGTGACAGGGAGGATGAAGCTGAGGAGACCGAATTAGAAAGTTATTTCGGAGGCTGAATGGCACAATTTGGTACCAAGTGACCATGGGGGATCAGGCACGAGAAGAAGGGGACAGGTAGGAGGAGAGAGAAACCATTTAAGTGTAGCTCCTAATTTTTTTATGAGGGTAGCTGAGTAAATGTGGATGCTATTAACATTGACAGTTCACAAAAGAGACTCATATTTGCTGTGTGTGTGGCAGGGAGGGGCATATTCCAGACAGTTCTGTTGTAATGATGACATATCTCCTTTCATTTTCATCACCACACTGTGGTTCTGATCCTCAGATGACGAAAGTGTGTCTGCAGCCTGACATTTGTTACCTCACTTAATCCTCACACGAGCCCCATGAGGTAAACGTGCTGCTATTATCTCTGTGACGTAACAGGGTACTTGAGTCTCAGAGAGGTAAAGCAACTCACCCAAGATCACACAGCACCTTGGCTGGGATTTAAATCCAAGAGGATTGGACTCCTTGAGCTATCAGCCTTCCAGTATTGCACACTGCCTCTCAAATACACTCTTCCAGAGAGGCGTCCTAGATATTTTCATCTGTGCAGTCCTCCTGCATGAAATAGTTCAGATTCTTCTACCTAATTTTCATTTGAAACTCTCCTTGTATACTCTAGAATTTGCACCAGCTAGTGAAAAGGTGTTTTACCATATTATGTATTTGTCACAGCTGCTCTATAAACCTGCATGTGTGCACTGTGTTGGCACGGTGTGGTTTCTGTGTCTAATTACAGTGTTGAAAGCTACTACATGCACAGATAGATATGTATATAGATTAGGAACACAGAGCAGTTCCCCTTTCACATAAAAGTACATGTGCTGTAGAGGAAGAATAGCATATTTTTAACTCTTGAGCACTATTTGCTTAGCTGACAGCTAAGTGAAATGAGGGGGTGTTAGAAAGCTGTGAATAATGTTCAATATGAATATTATAGGTTGCCTGGGAAAAAGGGGTTTTACAGTATAAAATGATACTGCCAAAATCCAGCAAAAGGCTTAAAAGTCCAAACCACTCTAAACATTGATTTGACTCAATCGTGCAAGTTACAACATTCCATTTCCCCAGAAAGAAGTCATTCCTGAGAAAAACTGTGCAAATGAAATGTAAGAAGGAGAGAGAAGAAAAAGTAAGATTGCAGATCCACAATGAACAGCGTCCACTTTCACCTTTTGGGAAATTTATTTCTACTCCTCAAAAAAAGAGAGCCACAAATAATGGTTTTCCCGATGAAACCATCCCGGCTGGATCATGCTAAAAAGCTTTCAGGAGGGAAGCAGTAAGTAAATTCAACTGTTCAGAGGCATTTGGATGTCATCCTAAAGCAGCAGCCCCAGTAATTGCTGCGCCATCAACAACTAAAAGGATCCAGACTATTAGATGTGGACAACAGAGAAATAATGGATGCTAAAGAGGTCGGAAACAGAAATGATGGCATTCACCCACTACATAGCTTCAAAGTGGATGAGGGGGAAATGGAGGCTCCATTTTCTAACTACTGAACTATTAAAACACACACACACACACACACACACACACACACATACACACACAGACTGATAAATGCCAGTATCAGTTTTATCATGTAGGTGGTTAAACAGTCACTTTCTTCTTCAATATTTTGAAATATACAAGGACTTTGGTCTTCTACTAATTTCAGAATTGAAGAGGCAGGATGGCTTCCTTCTTTGCCAACGTGCAGACTGGGAAGATTTGATGCTGGGACACCAAAGATTCCAGAACCTTGGAGGCAGGATGCTGGAACATAAGGCAGGCAGGGACACACAAAATGTCTATCTGTGAGCTTAAAGAATTTTTGGATAAGAACCAGTTCTGCTTCTCCAGCCAAGCTTTCGCTACTTGCCAAGAACATTATGCTTCGGTAGCCCAGTGATTCTTGCAGTAAGGACCCACGAAGTCTGCTTACATCAGAATCAGCTGCATCCCTTGTTGAAATGCAGACACCCAGGCCCCAACCTACTGAAGCAGAATCTCTTGAGGTGGGGCAAGGATTCTCATGCCACTGTCCTTGAGACTTAGCAAGGTAATTAATGTGACCAGATGCCGTGGTTTGACTGGGACAATCCGAAATTCCAAGATCTTCGAAGTATTATGATATAGACTAGGGGTCCACAAACTACAGCCCATGGACCGAATTTGGCTGCCATTTGTTTTTGTAAATGGGTTTTAATTGGAACACAGTCATGTTCGTTCATTTTTGTCTTTGGCTGTTTTGACCCTACAACAGCAAAGGTGGATAGTTGCCACAGAGACTGCATGGCAGGCAAAGTCTAAAATATTTACTATCTGGCACTTTACCAAAAAAGCTGGTTCACTCCCAATGTAGACCAAAGGTTTTCAACCATTTCTGCACATCAAAATCATGTAGGGATTTTTATAACACCACTTCCCCAGACCTAGTCCCAGAGTTTCTGAATCAATTGGCCTGGGGTAGGACTGGATATAGCTATCATTTAAAAGCCTGTTCAGGTGATTCTAATGCGTGGCCAGGAAGAGGCCAATTGCTCTAAGGGAGACTGCACATACTTTGGAACCAGGCTGAAAAGACTCTGCTCCATAATCCCTCCCTTCATAATCCGGCTGAGTGTCCTTGGGCAGCCCGTGTAACTTGCGTGAGTCTCAACTGCTTTATCTGTAAAACAGAGCTACCAATAGTCACTTTGTTGGGCAAGGTATTAGGAAGATGAGAGACAATATACGCACACCTCCCGAGACAGGGCTTAGCATCCTGTGAGACTAAATAAATGGTACTGGCAGTGATGAGGAGGATGATAATGATGATAACCATGATAGAGGGTAATGCCTATGGCTTCAATAATGCAATTGGATATACATTCATTAAGCACTGTCTGTGTGCTCTGGAAGGGGAAACCTTGATAAATAAGATGTGATGACCACCTGAAGGAGCTCACAGTCAAGTAAAACAAACAGGTACGTAAGATAGTGACAGCAAGAGAAAAGAAAAATGGGCCAAGAAGATGGAAAAATGAGTCACAAAAGAGAAACTAAATTCTAATAAATATAGACAAACATGTAAACTTCAGCAATAATCAGGGAAATGAAAAACAAAACTCGAATGAGACATTTTCTCCCAGCAAATAGGCAAATATTAAAAATATCCCACCTTCACAGAAGCAAAATTTTTACAGGCTTTTTAAAGGGTGAATTGGCAGGTTAAAATCTGCACACTTTTCAAATCCTCTATTTCCCTTCTAGGTATGTAGTCTGGAGAAACACATATGCTCTAACAGACCTGTGTAGGAACTTTCACTGTGGCATGGCTGCAGCAATGTGAACCATCTAAATACCCATAAGATGGGGAATGGCCAACTAAATCTTCTTGCCTCCATTCTATCTAATTCAATGCTAAAGTATTTTTTAAAGTGATTTAAATGCATACCGGTACAAAACGGACAATCACACAAAGTACTCTGTGTCAAAGATACAAATCATAGAAAATGCCAGAACATAGGTATAATAAAGCACACACATGCACATTCAGAACAAAACTTTACTTTTTTATCCATGTATGTGTATGTAAATTCCCAGACAAGATTACTTCTAGAAAGGAAAGGTAGATTTTGAGAGCAGCCTAGAGGAGATCTTTCACTTACTATATTGTTTGAATATTTAATAAAGTGCATGTATTCATGTACTGCTTATGTACATCTTTTAAAAGAAAAAAACCACCAGACAATAATTGAATGTAGTGAGTATTGTTAGAGAAGTATGTGTGAAGTATGATGGGGGAGCCAAAAACAATGCTGCTGGGGTGGGATGGAGAGGAGGAGGTGCCGCAGAGATAGGGTAATGCTGAGCTAGGCCTTGAAGGAGAAGATGATGGTGGCATCCCAGAAAGAGACGGGACCATATGCAGGGGCTCAGGGGCATGGCATGTATGCTTTCATTCATTCATCCCATTATTCACTCAACAAACATTTGTGGAGTGTCACCTCTGAGCTCAGGAGTGTTTCAGGTGCTGGAGAGACAGCAGGGAACAGACAGACAAAGGTCCCTGCCCACACGTTGCTTCTCTTCTAGTCTGTCTAGATAGATAATATGCAAGAAACAATCAAGACGCATAGTGTGACGGGGAGTGCTGTGCGGAGAATAATGCAGGGAAAGGAGGTGGGAGATGCTGCAGTGGGAACGGGGTCCCCTACTTTAGTTGGGGTCACCAGAGAAGATTGTGCTAGGAAGTAGCATAAACAGAGAGCTGAAGGAGCTGAAAGAGCTAGCCATGGGGACAACCAAGGGAAGAATGTTCCAGCCACAAGGACAGCAGGTGCAGAGGACCCCATGCAGGGCTGAGCTTGACGTGTCCCAGCGACCACCAGAAGGACAGCATGGCTGGAGTGGGTCAGCAAGAGGACAGAGAGACGGTCGATGGAGGCTGAGAGGTGTCGTGCAAAGCTTTGTGAAATGTGGAAAGGATTTTGACTTTTCCTCTGGGTGGGGTAGGTGGGGGTAGGGAGCGGTCACCGTAGGCTTTTAAAATGGGAAGTGGCTTGATTCATTATATGTTTCAAAGATACCTCTGGATGCTTGACTGAGAAGACTCCAGGGGGCTAACGTGGAGGCAGGGAGACAGTTGGGAGCCTCCGGCATTTGCAGGGTCTGCTCAGGGCCTGGGCAGCTGAGTCACGGGGCGCTGGGTCACTACATAGAGGGGTGGGAACACGGAATCTCAACAGCACGTGGACATCACTGGCCTCTTCCTCGGGTAGCAGCATCCTGATGCTCTTTGACCGACCTGCCTATACCCTTGCAGGACCCAGAGGAAGAGTACAAATGAAGGGCCATATACCACATGCCCAGGGATTTGAAAGTTATAAAGCAATCTATTAAAGTGTCATTTAAAATATGTACTATCCTCCTATCTTCATAATGACTCGGAAGGCCAAGTTCAAATTTGGAATCCTCTGACTTCTCAGATTTTCTTGCCAGAATATAGCAGCATGGGGAGAGCTGGCTCCTGGCTTATGGCTCCCGGATCCCTACCCTCAGCCTGTTCCCCACTTCTCTTCCTACTCCCAGCTCTGCCCATCACTGTAGTGGCTTTTTGTACGTGTGTGAGTACATCATAACCTGCACAGTGAAAATGGGTGGACAGCAGTCTTTACATCCCCTCTGGCTTTCATGTGCCATGTGCCCTCGGGAGGACAGATCCAGGGAAGAGCCAACTTGGGCAGGGAAGTCCAGGGTCTCTGTGACCAAGAGAATGGTCCAGAAGGGAGGGTGCAGGTTGAGGTGGGCAAGTGCCCTTGGCCTGTGGCCTCCTTATCCCCTGGGAAGACGTGATGGGAGAAGGACTAGAGTGGAGACTTCTAGGGTGGATGACTCAGTGCAGGGATGTTTTCTGCATGGGCTTAAGAATGGTGCTGCCCTCCTCAATCAAGCCGGCTGAGCTTAGGTCACTGCTCCTTACCCAAGGGACGTGGGACACCTTGGTTGGTATTTCCTCTAAGAAGCTACACAATGGTGGTGGGAGGTGGTTCTTAGGAATTTAAATCATGAACGGAGGGGCTGAGGGAAATGTCTTGGAGCTGGTTTGTACCAGCCACAGGGTCTTGAAGAGACTGTCGCTTAAGTCCTATTCTCTGGATTATTGGAGGTCTCCTGGTTCCAGTCCTTTCTTAGGCTTCTTTGATCAGCTATGCCTTCCATTCCGTGAGCTTTCTAAGGCTTGCACCATTCGGAGATAGTTACTGTGCCTGTAACCAAGAAACCCTACAAGATGCAGGCCATGTTACAAAGAATTCCATGTGCCACACTAGAGCGGCTGAACTTTAGTCTGCAGAAAATTGGAGGCTTTTAAACAGAGAGCTGGCTTTTTTTTTTTTAATGTCTCTAGAGAGACACAGAAGATGGGCTGAAAGGGAAGAAACTCTGTCTGGCCTTCCTTGCTCCTCCAGCACTTCAAACGGTGGATTAAACAGAGGCACCTATTATGAAATATAAGTTCAACTTCAAGAAGGAAAGAAGAAATCTTCAGGGTAGGTAGGTGAGAGAGACACCAGGAGACTGGTGATGAGCAATTGAGCTCATTTTCAGGCAAGAACAAAGATTCAAGGCCGACTCCCAGGAATTAGAGATCAGGCAGTACAACATCAAATCCCAGTTCAATTCTAGAAGACATTATAGAACAGATGGTTTCTGAGCAGGGAGAAGCCAACGGAGGTTCAGTATGACCAAGTCATGCCAGACTCCTGTCAGCCCCAGCCTGCTCCTGTATAGCTCCATGAACTGGAAGTCTTCAGCAGTCAGATGCATATTAGGTGCCTTGGCCTCACCACTAGTGTGGTCTTACTAACGCTGCCCTAAACTTGATATATGTGCCCTGATTCCACTCAGTCAGCTCTTCCCTAAGCCTATAAGGTCTCTTAGTCTCTTGCTGAAACCATTATCTCAGCCCACCTGTACAGGGTCTTGAAATCCTGTTAATCCCTTGCAAAGTTCTTCCTTGAGAAAACTCTCCCTTGAGAGACTGCCCTTGGGGTGGATGTCTGCTGTCTCTCCATGACCAGCATCCACTTCCCCTTGTGTAACAGTTTCGTATCTGGCCTTGATAAAGGACCCTTCCTCCACTCCCACTTCCGTGCTCAGCTCGGGGGAGCTCACTTTGTCTCCAGCTCTAGAGCCTATCTTTATCATATGAGCAAGGAGCCGCCACTGAAGAGTTTTAGTATGTCCCTATGAGGACAGAGTCAATGGCAGGATGATGTGATCAGAGATGCATCTGGGTAGAATCCCTCTGGGTGCAGGGTGAGGAAGAAACTGCATGCAAGAAGACCAGCTGGAAGACTGTTGGGAGTTTTGAGGAAAGAAACGGCAGTTTGGACTAGCATATTGGCAGGAGGTAAAAGAGAAGTAGATCGACTCAAGTGACTTTTAGGAATTAAAGTCAACAGGCTGGTGATGAATTGGATATGGGGGATGGAGGGAGAAAGAGATGTCACAAATGATTCCTAAGTTTGCGCTTTGTGCAAGTGAATGGATCACGGTGACTTCACCGATAGAGGGAAATCAGAAAGAGAAGCAGACTCGAGGAAGGGAGTCATGAAGAGCATGGCTTCAGTTTGGAGTATTTTGCAACACCTAATAGAAAGTGTTAAGAGGCAATTGGATATACAAATATGGAACACTGAGGATGTATCTGAGTTGGAGATATTAACTTGCCAGTCCACGTAGAAAGCCAAAGACGTGCATTATATCAGTGAGGGGAGAAGAGCGAGCCAGAGACCAACCTCATAACTGTCCCCTCTGTGTTCCCTCCGACAACTCTCTCTTTCCATCTTACATTTATGCTCTTGGTTTTTCTCCCTCTCAAAATGCACGCACCCATGACTTGTTCCTACTTAAACCCAATATTCCCCCCCTGCTAATTTCTGCAGATGGTATTTTGACTTTGTTAAATATTTTTCATGGCAGAATCATAGCAATGCCTTGCATAGAGATGGCAAAAGAGATCTGGGCAGACGATGAGGCTAATTCTATTTTGTCTTTTACTGGTTCTTGAAATGGAGACACCAGGCATCTGGAATCTGAAACCCTGTACTCTATGCGTCCAGACCTCCTATTCCGTACTTCATGAAGCATCTCCAGTTTGGGAGATTACACATTAGGACAGGAATGGATGAACTAGTTTATGTCCTGTGGACAAGGGTCCGGCACAGAGAGCAGGCTGGAAGCCATGCAGGATGGGGAGCAAGGTAACTTGGGGATATTATCTGACTTATTCCATGTGGTCCCAAGAATAAGGGCAGGATCCATGACTTACACCTCTTGTGTTCTTGGGCCAGGACAGGCCTGTTACAAAGCGGGCTTCAATAAATGTGTGTTCATAACTCTGCAGATGATGAATATACGGAGCAGTGATGAGGCCTGGCTGAGGATGCTGAAGATGTCATTCAGACATCCTGGCATATTACCCTTAAGTGCTGCCTCGGTGGTTGGGCATCTGCACTTAGAACCCAGCAGAGTCTTGCCCCTGATATCAAGATATCCATGGGCCTGCCTCCCGCCGTCCCTCCCTCACCCTACCCTCCGCCCAAGAACCTGTGGAATTCAGTCAGACACCAGAGACTCCGGGAAGGTCCTAGAGAAGAGGCGATCAGGGGTGAGACTCTCTCAATCATTTATTGCAGCTCTCATTGGCTTTCCTAGAATCAGCCAGAGCTGAAATCTGATTGTGGAACCTGGGATTCTGGATTGCGGGGGTATGGACCCAGGGAACATTTATTAAGCAAGACTATATGTAATGTCCACTTAATTCTCACTGCACACTGGCGTTCTTATTACTTTTGCTTAGGGAACTGAGGCTCAGAGAGGCTGAGATTGTCCAGCCTGCAAGCAGTGGAGCATGCATCAAATCGAGACCAGCCCAATTCCACAGCCTGTGTTCATTCCACTCAACTTCACACTGCCCATGTCGCTACCACAGATGAAACCAAGTAGCAGCAAGGGGTGAATAATACACTTGGCTCATCTTTATTAACATGTATTGAGGTCCATTGAGTGCCAAGTGCTGACCCACGCCGTGCAATAAATATTAACTCAGGATAATGACATGGATCATTACCTCAGAAATGAAGGCGGATATTATCCCCAGATCCCATAGCTCGGAGGAAGCAACTCAAGGGGGTTATAAGAACAAGGTTTAAAAAGAAAGAGAGCCAGAAAGCCAGTGTCTTCCCAGGCTCTCCCAGGGCATATCACCAGCCTTGTCCTTCCTCTGCAGTCCCAGCCGCACCCAACTTCTGGGTCATTCTTGAGCGGCCTCGTTTCCACCCACAGTGAGCCTTTGGAACTAGCTTGCTGCTATGGCAGGCAGACTCTAAGAGCCCCAGTCATCCACGCCTCCTGGTGCTCATGCCCTCATGCCGCGTGGAATCCCCTGGCCTTGGGTCTAGACTCCACCCTCTGACTCATTTCTGGCAGAACACGGCAGACGTGATGAGATGTCACCTCTGAGATGACGATGTGAAACTCTCACTTCCCTCTTGCTGGCACTGTGGCTCTTTCACTCATTCACTCTAAGGAAAGCCACACTGAGAGCTGCCCTGGGGAGGTGTCCCTGTGGCCAGGAACTGAGGGCAACCCTCCAGCCAACAACCAGCGAAGAACTGAGGCTCTCGGCCCAACAGCCTGCGTGGAACGGAATCCCACCAACAACCATGGCAGTGAGCTTGAAAGTGGCCCCTCCCCATCTTGAGCCTGAGATGACCACAGCCCCAGCTGGACCCCGAATGCAGCCTGCAGACTCTGAGACGGAGGACTCAGGTAAGTTGTGCCTGGATTTCTGACCCAGAGAAACTGTGAGCTAATTCATACACGCTGTTTTAAGAAATTTTAGGATAATTATTACATAGCAACAGATAACTAATATAGATGCTTCTCATAATCTTCAGTGTCGTCCCACCTGACATGGCCAGGCGAACAGTACCACATCTAATGCTGTTACTAGTTCTACTTCTCCCAGTTTCACTTCCATTAACACTACAATGCCTGGTGCCAAGGAAGTGCTCAAGAAGTACTGGATGCCACCTGTCTTAGTCTGTTTGGGCTGCTCTAACAACATAGTACAGACTGGCTGGCTCATAGCCAACACAAGTTTATTTCACACAGTCCTGGAGGCTGGAAGTCCAAGATCAGGGTGTCACCATGCTCAAGTGAGGGCTCTCTTCCAGACTGCAGACTTCTTGTTGTGTCCTCACGGGGCAGAGGGGTGAGGAGTTCTCTCAGGCTTCTTCCTAAGGGCACTAATCCCATTCATGAGGGCTCCACCCCCATGACTTCATCACATCCCAAAGGCCCCACCTCTTAATACCATCACCTTAGGGCTTATGGTTTCAACATATGAATTTTCAGGAGACACAAACATTCAGACCTTGGCCCTACCATCATCAACGCCATCATTATCATCAACATCATCATCATCACCGTTGTTACTTAACAATCATTACTGTGAAGAAGCTTCTGTGTATTACGGGTAATGAGCCCTTTACCTACATTATCATATTTAAACCTCACATCTGATCTTTTCAAGATGCAAATCTGACCCCCGACTCCGATGCCCCCATGTTGGCTAAAACATCTTTTTGATTTTCCAGTTGTCTTATGATGTACATCGAAATCCCTGACTCGTTCTAGGCATCCTTCCACTCTCCCTGTGTCAGGCCGCTGGCTTTGAGTTCCTCCAAAGCCCCTTGCTTCCTCCTGCCTCAGGCTCCCTACACCTGCTGCCCTGTGTGCAGTGCCCCCTCCCTCCCTGTGCCTCCTGTCTCATGAATTCCACCTCTGAGGTCTCTGCTCCAGCTCTCAGCTCCACGTGGCTTCAGCTGATGCCTGCCCACCCCAGGTTAAAAGGCCTGTGACAGACTCTCACAAGCCCTATACATCTCTTTACAGCATCTTTCCCAGAGCTGATTTTCTTTATTTGTTGATTCTTTAATGAATTTC
The DNA here is from genome assembly GCF_041296235.1 of Equus asinus. Classification (NCBI taxonomy): domain Eukaryota; kingdom Metazoa; phylum Chordata; class Mammalia; order Perissodactyla; family Equidae; genus Equus; species Equus asinus. The sequence continues at coordinate 10,679,232 of NC_091811.1, read as the reverse complement.
TATCTCCCTCCCTGGACCCTGAACCCCATGAGGGTGGAAACTATAGGTGCCTTCTTCCTTGAACACTGTAAATGCCTTGTTGGTGTGCCATTTTTCTCCAGCCCTTTCAATAGGGCTGCACAAAGTAGGCACTCAATAGGTACTGAATGAATGAGGCAACCATATTTTAAAAATGAGGAAGCTCAGAGAGCTTAAGTAACTTACTCCAGATCACAATGCTGATAAATGGCAAAGCCAGATTTGGACTCAGGCAGTGGAAGAGTTAGGATCTTTATGTAACCCTTGCACATAAAAGCACTGCATTCCTCAGGCCTAAAATGTCCCTTTTCTTGATAAACTGGAAGCCACAGAAAGAGTCTTCCTGGACTCACCTTAAACACCTGTTTCTTGAAATGTCCCAAACTGCGGAATGTAAGTATCTATTTGCCCTGGGCTTACTTACCCTTGGGTCATCTTTTCTGTGAACTCAGAATGGTTAACTTCTCCAGACTTTAGACTATCTTTTCTGGAAACTGACAACAATGACCTAATCTTAGTAGCACTACCATCCCTGTTTCCCACCCTCCCTCCTCATGAACACATAACATCTCTGATAACTGCCAGGAGTCTAGTGTGATGTGAAATCAGGCTTTCTCCCCTGCTACAGTGGAGAGAAAGGTTTCTCTTCTCTCACTGTTTTCTGTCAATCTCACTCTAGCACAGTGGTTCTCAAAATGTGGTACCGGACTAGCAACACCTGTGTTACCTGGGAACGTGTTAGAAATGCAAGTCCTTGGGCCCCATTCCATGCACTGCATCGGAAACTCAGCAGGACGGGCCCAGCCATCTGTGTTTTAACAAGTTCTCTAGGTGATTCTGGTGCATGCTGGAGTTTGAGAACCACTGACTGACAGCCAGACTGTGTGATTCACCCTATACACTTTGCCTCCCCAAGAAAAGCTTTTCAACAGGAAGTGAGTCAAGTTGGAGCTTCGAGAAAGAAATGAGGGATTAGGCTTAGGATTTGTGGCTCACTCTCAGAGCAGAGAATAAATCCAAGATGATGGGTAAAATTTATGAAAACGACATGAAGGAATGAAAACGGAGAACTATGCCTTAGCAAATGGAGCTTCTAAGAGGAAAGGAAGAAACAAATGGACACCTAAAGAATAGCCAGAGAGTACGAGGAGAAACAGAAGAGTTGTGTCTTATTATGGAAGCTCCGGGAGAAATGAACTTGAAGTAGGAGGACCCGCTTCCTCCCCAGGCTCCACCTCCACCATGACCAATTTGGCGATCTCAGGCCAACAGCTTCGTGTCTCTGGAACATTTTTCATGCTCCAGCATTTCCCTGAAATCACTCTCTGCAGAACTACAAGCATGCATCTCAACACTGGACCTCCAGTCTTGGTACATCTCCCATTCTCCTTGAACTTCCTATCTCCCCCAACCACTGCTACTCTAGCTTCTTTGAGACTCTTCCTTCACATTGTCTCAGGTCACCTGTACTGAGCGACTCTTAAGTGCCGGGCACTTAAGTAGGTATTTTCACGTGTGTCATCTCATCGAATTCCCACAGCTACCATGCCATGTAAGCACGAGACATTCATTTTGTAAACAAGCAGACTGAAGCAGAGAACATTCAAGTGACTGCCCAGTTTTGTAGAACTGGTCATTGGTGGCCCAGGAACGTAAACCCAGTAGCCTAATTTGAGCCAACACTCCTCACCGCTACATTCCACCTCCACAGTATGATGCCTACACTGCGCTAAGACCCTCTACCCCGAGATTAAGAGTCTCCCCCTCAATTGATGAGGCTGGGAGGTCAGTTAGCAGAATTTACCTGGTATACCTTGACACCTTGGCCCAAAGCTGAACTGCTGTTCCAGTTCTCTATGAAACATGCTGTGTGTCTCACTAGGATCTTGAGTCACTGTAGGCTGAAGATAACAGAAGCCATGCCACCCCCGGGCCCCCATGTCATCCTTTAATGAACCTCCAGCCCTGAAAGCACCATCTGTGTGAGTCTGTTCCTCCGGATTTCCAGAAACCTGACTCACAGGCTGGTGAATCCTGTGTGTTACACAGTATGTACATCCCACTTTCATTCATTCAGTCAACACACTTTGACGGAGCCCTGACTACATATATACCAGACTCTGCTGTGGACTGGGCAGTCAGAGCTGACTAAGAGTCTCTGCTCTCCAGGGACTGTGGCATCCACCACGAATTATAACACACAGGTGACTGTGGCCAGAAAAACAGTAAAAGGTTGTTTAGAGAGCTCATAAAAGGGAGTGATTACCTGAGGGAGCAGAGGAAGGCTGCTGAAGGAGGCAGAAAAGGAGAGAGGAGGATTCAAGGCACAGGATGTGCATTATGAACACACGTGCACTGCGTGCAAACTGCCGGTCGAGCCTCGCCCTGCAGGTCTGACATGCTTCGTCCCATTCATTTTGCACAAAATCCTGGGATGGAGGTCCTGTTATCATCCTCCTTCTACAGCTGAGATGAAGCCAACGGTCACGTAAAGCAGGGAGAGCAGTCCCACCTCTTTCTGAAACCTGGACATGCTTAGGGAAGGGTGGAAAGGTTGGTGAGGCTGGAGCACAGGGGGCTATGGTGGAAAGAGAGCCTAAAGAAGGAAGCTGGGCTGATGGTGAAAGGACTGCAACAGCAGCCTCATCGTCCTGTCCTTCCCTCTCCCTTCCTCTGCATTTTTCTTCTAGCACTTACCATCATGCAACACAGTACATATTTCATCATTTATTGGTATCATTGACCTCCCTCCACTTGAATGGAGCTCCGTGAGGGCAGGGTTCTTGCCTGTTTCCTTCACTCTTGTATCCTCAGTGCCTAGAACAGTGCCTGCTACCCAGCTGGTGTTCAATAAATATTTGTGGAATAAAGAAGAGATGGTTGCAGACTAACAACTAGGACTTTCAGGTAGACACAGGTTTCTAAATGGAGACTGAAGGTTTTAAACAGAAGGGCCATGATCGATTTTATTTTAATAAGAGAGCTGTGGCTGGGGAGGCATTTGGCTCCAGAAAGTAAAGCCAGGCACCTGTTTGTGACAAGGGAACGGTGGCTGAGGCAACAGAGTCAAGGTGACCCTACGGAAGCTGCCAGATGTTCCTCCAAATCAAGGCCTTATCAGCACACATGGTCTGACTTTTTTATGGGGGTTTTGGAAGGCAGAGGGATGGCTATTTGTCAAAGAACACCAGGAAATCGGGAACCCAGCTGGGTGAGTGAAGAGCACAGAACACAATGAAAGTGGGTTACCCTCAGTTCATCTCCCCTAACATCCTCCTCCAGCCTCAGCTGTGTCCTGGGCCAAGCAGGATGGTCCTTATTCTTCTAGCAAAGCTTTCCAGAAGGTGGGGTGTGTAGGCACAAACGAGGGCCACTGGGGAGACGGATGGAAACCCCGTGCATGTGTGTGGAAATATACAAACACATGCTGGTGTGCACTCACGTACATTCTTCTAAATTCCCAGGGGAACATGACTGCAGCTGTTGATGAGGTGATGATACCAAGGGTCATTTGTCGAGCACTAACTGTGTGCCACGGCCAGGCTGAGCACGTTCCATTTATGAGACAGGCGTCATTATCATTATCCCCATTTTGTTAATAAGGGATTGAGGCTCCAAGACCGGGCAGTTACTACATGGAGAACCAAGACTGGGAGCTGAGCTGTCCTGCACAGACTGCCTCCCCGTGGGGGCTTGGCCCCTTCATTTCAGTCTTTAATGAAAAGCCTCACTGTCACCTGTAGGATGAGGTGGCAGAGGAAGCCTGTGGACTCTGTGCCCTCCATACAGCAACTCTGGACAGACCACAGGTGAAAGCCCTCTGCTGCATGGGCCCCTGCTCTGGCATTTACCAGCCTCCCTCTGTGGGCCTGGGGTGTGCTCATGGAACAGAGCTTCTCTGCCCTGTCATCTGCGAACAATCGCCACCACAGTGCCACCCTTAACTCTCCACTACAGGGGCTGGCAAACAACAGTCCACAGGCCAAATCCAGCCACTTCCTGTCTGTGTCAATAAAGTTTTATTGGAACACAGCCAGACCGATTCATTTCTGTATTATCCATGGCTGCTTACAGGCTACAATAGCAGAGCTGAGTAATTGCTATGAGACTGTATGGCCAGCAAAGCCTAAGATAGTTACTATTTGGCCCTTTACAGACGAATTTGCCAATCTGTAATCTACTGGATAGTCCTCAGGCTGGTTGAAGACAAGAAGGAACCAATATTTTTGAGTACCTACTTTTTGCTATGTCTTTAAAAACTCCTAAGAGAGTTTTCATTTCTTTTACCCAAAGCAAAAGTAACAATCCTATTCTGATAAAATTCCATGTTGAAAATTCAAATTAAAAAAACTGATATTGTGTATATATATACATATATGAGTGTGCGTTTATATGAAATTACTTATCATGTGAATTTTCACCATCCGGAGATAAACATTGTTAACATTTTGTTGGACACCATTCCAGACACACGTAGACACATGTATATGTGTGTATAGATTTACATGTATGTGTGTATATATATTTTTTAAATAAATAAGATCATGCTATACATGCTCTTTTGTAACCTGCTTTTTGCATCGAACAATATATTACAGAACTCTTTCCATGTGAATGAATATAGATATAAATAGGCTAAATAAAAGCAGAAGAAAGAAGCAAGATAGAAGCAAAATTCAATAAACTTTTCTTTTCATAGAAGAATGATAGTGCCATTAATCTCATATATTCATTTAGCAAGTATTTATTGAGTGGTCCCTACATGCCAGGCTGGGAACACAATGGAGAGAAATACACCTTGAGCCTCTGTCCACTTGTCTTATAGTCCAATGTGGGATACAGACATTTATCCCAATAATCCCATAATTACATCAGTTGCATGATGAAGATGCATAGCGTGCTATGTATGATTAATAATCTAGCCTGAGGAAGCGATCTAAGCTCAAGTGTGAAGTATGGGGAGGTGAATTGAGTATGTGTTTTTTTTTATTTTACTGCTGTGACATCCTGGGGCCTTGCTGACGCTGGAAGGGACTGCCCCTCCAGGGGTCAGCTAATTCCTAGAGTTAGCAAATGACTCACCCTGGAGCACATCTTTCATATGCAAACCAACATGGGCCCCCCCAGCCCCCCACTACCTCTTACATGCCCAGCCACTATCCCTCTGCCCTAATGACTCGAAGGCCAGGTACCAGACAACCAGGGACAGTCCTGCCGAAAGGATTCAAACTAGGCAATCCCAAACTTGCTAAGCTTGCCTACCCCGCCTGCCTCATTCCTTCCTCCCCGTGCAATCCACAAGAAAGGCTCTCACCCACGTTTTCCCCTCGCTCCTTCTGCTTCCTGACCCACACTGATGTTGCTCTGTGTGGCCCTCCGCGGTGTGCCCTGCCTCCTGTTTCTAGGGATCTGTGAGGATAAAAACTTCTTCCTTCATGACAGTCATTTCTATGTCTGTGAGTCTTACCAAACCTGATTAAAATAAATCCCGGGTACATTTTAAAGCAGCAGGAGTCTGTCAGGTGGGTATGCGCAAAAATAGGGAGCTATCGTGGGATGGCAGATGGTTCAGGGATGCCTGAACCTTGGTGGTTGGTTCTGACCATTCCACTGAACTTCTGTTGCCAGGATCCACAGGAGATGGTCACCATGCTGGGTACAAAGAGCATCCAGCAGCGGCTGGCTTCGTGGAACCACTGTTTAATACACTGTGATAAATGGTGTAGTCAGGAAGTACGCGGTGTTCATAGTGCAAAAAGAGGGGGACTTGATCCTGCCTCACAGGAGAAAAAGAGTATCAGAGAAAGTCTCCCAGACAAAATGACACCCACATTGAGTTCCAAAAGGTACGGAAAAGTTACCCAGGAGAAGCAGGAAAAGGTGAGGACGGGTGTGTCCCAGGACAAGAGCGGACAGCATGACGTGTTAGGGAATTACTGGGCAAAGTGCACAGGCGGAGTGACATGGATGAAGCTGGAGAGGACACAGGGCCTGGAACATCACACCTGTGGTTTAGACTTCATCCTGGAGACAACCTAGAGCCACTGAAGTCTTAGGCAAGGAGCAACAAGTCTGATTTTTGTTTTAGAAACACCTGCTGTGTGGAGAACGGATCAGAGGAGGGCAAGACAGCAGAGAGGAAGACCAGGAAGGAGGCAGGTGGGATGGTCCAAGGGAGAGCTAATGGGGCCTGAAGTGGCAGCAATGGAAACGGAATGGAGGAAGCAGATTCAAGAGAGTGGCTGGAGAGAGGACGAGGGTCAAGGACGACATGGGGTTATGATCTGCACCTCTGGAAGGTGGTACCACCGTCCACCGAGGAATGAGCCACAGAAGAGAGGAAGCCAGTCGCAGGTGAGGAGAGGGGAAGTGCCAAGTTCAGTTTCAGAGTCTTACGGGACATCCAAAAAGACATACCCCACGGAAAGCTGCAAGCAGGATCCAGAGCTTAAGAAAGATGGCAAGTCGGAGACCTCATTTAGACACAGTTGTACACTCTCTCCATCACTATCATTTGGTACATATGTCTCCAGGTCCTGAAGTATCTCATTCAAAACTTCTTCCCGGCTTTGCCTGAGCCTTGCTGTGGTTTTTTCTGCCTTTTTTCTACATTTTCTGTTTCTAATCCTGAGGAAGTCAGTCATGCAAGACATAATGAGAATGCTGAGACTTGCCTGTGTTGATCTGAATTTTGGCACAAGATTCATAAAGAGAATAGTGACTTTTATGCTCAGATGAGGAAACTGAGGTTTGGCCAGGTCAGAACCACCCACTGGACCAAGAAAAGACATGAGATGTGAGCTATATATATGTGTATGTATATAATATACAGATCTTCTTTGACTTATAATGGAGTTAACATTTTGACAAACCCATCATAAGTTGAAAATATCATAAGTTGAAAATGCATTTAATACATCTAACCTACCGAACACCATAGCTTAGCCTAGTCTGCCTTAAATGTGCTCAGAACACCTACATTAGCCTACGGTTGGGCAAAATCATCTAACACAAAGACTGTTTTATAATAAAGTCTTGAATATCTCGTGCAACTTGTTGTGAGTATCTCAGTCTTCGCCCCGGGATCACATGCATCATACTGTCTAGAGCTAGCTTGGGAAAAGATCAAAATTCAAAATTCCAAGTATGGTTTCAACTGAATATGTGTCATTTTTGCACCATTGTAAAGTTGATCAATTGTAAGTTGAACCATTGTAAGTCAGGGGACCATCTGTATATATGTTTATTTATTATAAGGAATTGGCTCACATGACTATGGAGGCTGAGAAGCCCTAAGACCTGCAGTCTGAAGACCTGAGACCCAGGAGAGCTGATAGTGTAAGTTCAATGCAAGTCCAAAGGCAAGACAGGACCAGCATCCCAGCTGGAAGACTGACAGGCAGAGAGGGAAAATTCTCTCTCCCTCTGCCTTTTGTTCTATTCCTGCCTTCAATGGACTGGATGAGGCCCACCCACAATTAGGGAGGGCAATCTTCTTTCCTGACTTTATCAATCAATATGTTAATCTCATCCTGAAACTCCCCCACAGACACACCCACAATAATGTTTAGTCAAATATCTGGGCACCCCATGATCCAGTCAAGTTGACATGTAAACTTAACCATCACTGAGGGGAACTACAGCCCCAGGCCAAATCTAGTGGCCATCTAGTGATAAAGTTTTATCGTAACACAGCCAAGCATAGGGTATTACCTATGAGTGTTTTTGTACTACAGTGGCAGCGTTGAATAGTTAGAACAGAGACTATATTGCCTGAAAAGCCTAAAATATTTACTATTGAGCCCTTTATACAAAAGGTTGCTGACCCTTTCTCTAGAAAATACCTCTGTTCTTTCTTCCAATGACTGGAACTCCTGAGACTGGGAAAACCAACTGTCATTGTCCCAGCTTACTGCACATTATATGGCAATCCACTCTCCCATCTTTAATTCAAAGCTAGCTTTGGCTGACACAGTACTAGTTAGCAGTTACCAGGCTTGAGTACCTACTGCGCGTCAGACACATTAAGGGCAGCCTCACTCTCCTCCCACCTTCTCGCATGGTAGACATTTTCCTCACCATTTTGCAGATGAAGAAATAGAGGCTCAAAACTTTGAAGGTACTTGCTCGAGGTTACACAGCTAGTAAGCGATGAGGCCAATTACACACCTGGGTCAGATGCTCTTCAAAAGCCTTGCTTTTTCCACTCCATTCTGCTGACCTCCAAGAAAGAGGGCTCAAGGCCGGGGGCAGCACTCTGTGTCTGACCCCAGTGGACACAGCAGGGTGTCGCCTAGAAGAGCTTGGAGTTCCACTTCCTCTCCACAGAGGAGTTGAATCAGACTGTCAACAGCTGTAAGTGCTCCTGCTTTCATTAAAGAATACACAATGTCCTTCCACTTTCCCTTTGTAGGCTGAATATCATGGGACTGGGGATTGAAATTCCGAAGAAGCCAGCAACTGGCTGCAGTGTTAACAATTTGGGCATGGGGTTCTCAAAATCATTCAAGGGCAGGTTCAGAAAACTTGGATGTGATTCTCTGGGGAAAACTATGTAAAAAGAGACTGTGGGTTGGATAATAAATAACTGGGTGTAAAGACCTTTTAGGTCCTGGGGCTCTGTTAGTATCATTTGTCGTCTCAGTATTGACAGGAAACCGGTTGGGCCATGTTGAAAGAATTAAGATACAGAATGTGATGAGAATTTAAAGGTGAAAGAGAGCATGGTGTGTTCAGAGAACTAAAAAGTTTCAGTCAATTGGAGCACAGAATGCAGGTAGGGAGCAGCAACGAATGAGGTGGGAGACAAATTATTCGCATTTACACAGGGCAAGAGAAACAAACGCATTAAATGCCTATGATGTACTGAGGATGTCCACACAAATTAGATTGATCATCCTAGTCATGCTCCAGCAAGTATGTGAGGTGAAAATTAGCCCTCATTTAAAAAATGACAACTCGGACAGCACATTACAAAATCGTGTTCGTATAATAATAATGATGATGATGATAATGATAATGATATATGCTAAGCACTTAGTCTGTGTCAAGCAACAGGCCAAGTTACTTGCAAATATCTGCTCATTCAATCGGCCCAAGACCCTGAATGAGGGGTCAGATGCACACTGCAGTCCACGGGCCGAACCCCACCTGTGAGCTAAGAATGGTTTTTACATTATTAAGTGGTTGGAAAAAAAACTAAAAGCAAAAGAAGGAGATTCTGTGATGGGAAAATTACATGAAATTCGAATTTCAGTGTCATGGAATAAAGCGCGTTGGAACACAGCCACGCTCATCTGTTTACATGTCTGTGGCTGCTTTAGAACCAAAACGGCAGAGGTGGGTGGCTGCAACAGAGAAAAGATGTCCTGCAGAGCCAAAAATATTTACTATCTCCTGTCCATTCAGAATTTGCTGACTCTAGCCCAGGAGACAGGTATGCACTCCTGTTAGACCCAGTTTACTGGTGGAAACAGAATTTTAGGGAGCACCTCTCTGGCTGTGTTTCAGAGCCGGTAAGCAATAGAACGGCGGTTAGAAACCAGTACTGGGATCCCAGACACCCCCTTCTAAATAAGCCCCCACACTGCCTCCCACCGACCGCCCCTGCCCATGTATGTTTGCAGGACGCCCCAAAACTCTTCTGAAGATTCGGTGATGAGGACAGTCGAGACATAAACTGACATTCCTGGGGAAATACAGGCAGGACACTCCAACAGATAATTCACAAACGATCAATAATGGTTTGTAAAAAAGATAAATGAGGGGCTGGCCCCGTGGCCGAGCGGTTAAGTTTGCGCACTCCGCTGCAGGCGGCCCAGTGTTTCGTTGGTTCGAGTCCTGGGCGCGGACATGGCACTGCTCATCAGACCACGCTGAGGCGGCATCCCACATGCCACAACTAGAAGGACCCACAACGAAGAATATACAACTATGTACTGGGAGAAAAAAGGAAAAAAAAAAAAAGATAAATGAGCCACTTGTAATAAATGCAATTAAAACAAATAAATATAATATTTTAAATTATGAAGTTAAGATTTTAAATGATGACGTTGGAATACAGGACAAACCTGTAAAATTCACTGCTGCTGAGGGTATGGTTTTCCAGATACCCTTATACACATTTGGTGGAAATATAAACTGGAACAAACTTTCCAGAAATTAAACTGGCAGCATTATTCAACTTCTTCCCTAATGAAACCAGACAAGTTTCTTTTCTTTAGTTCCCTTTATTTAATAGTTCTACCTCTAAGAATCCATCTTCAATAAATGATCTGAGATGTAAAGAAAGACACTGTTTATGCAAATCATGGAATGCTATTAATAAATACAGGTGGTCCACTCATAGGTAAATAAATTATCTTCCTATATGGTACTACTCAGCCCACGTAGCCATTTTTTAAAATCATGTTTTTGAAGCTATTTAATGTGTGAGTTTTATTCTGGTTGAGATCAGAATCCGTAGAGAGATCTGACAGAGAAGGGACATTTAGAAAGTCTCTCTCCCCGCCATGCAAAGAATAAGTTGGGGGCGGGGCAGATCACCCGTTAGAAGGCTACACGATACTCTGGGGGAGAAATGATGCTGGCTCAGACCAGTGTGGTTACAGTGGAAAGAAGTCTTCTGGATATTTTTCAAAAGCAGAGAAGACAGGATTCACTGCTGTGTTACTGGATACACATGGTGAGAGAAGAGGTCATGGATGATTCCAGGCCTCTGACCTGAGCAACGGGGTGAATGGGAGCAGCTCCTTACTGAAATGGGGAAGCCAGTATTGGAGGACATTTGGGAAGAGAAAGGAACAAATAAATAAGCATTTGGTTTGGGTACATTAAGTCTAAAATTATTATTATGGTAATTTCATGTGATTCTATAATTTTGAATATGTCAGTGATCTCCTATTACAAGTTATTTAAGGACCAGAAATGTAAAAAATTTTTTTTCTGCTTTTTGGTGAGGAAGATTGGCCCTGAGCTAACATCTGTTGCCAATCTTCCTCTTTCTTTTCTTTCTCCCCAAAGCTCCCCGATACATAGTTGTATATCCTAGTTGTAGGTCCTTCTAGTTCTTCTATGTGGGATGCTGCCTCAGCGTAGCTTGGTGAGTGGTATGTAGGTCTGCGTCCAGGATCCAAACTGGTGAACCCTGGGCCACTGAAACAGAGCATGCAAATGTAACCACTACACCACCAGGTCAGCCTCTACAATTTTTTTAAATGGCAATTTTTCTAATCACAATTTTTTGTTAAGGCATATAAAATAACACATTCATTATAGAAAATTTGGAAAATAAAAAAATACACAAAGGAAATAGAAATTGTTTGTAATGCCCCCTCTCACAGATAACCACTGTTATATCTCGCCTGCAGACAACAAATCCCATGCTGTGTTCTTGGAACATGGTCCTCAGTCACTGAAGGACCCTCAGAGGGGAGAGTTTCTCTGTCACCTGAGCTTTCAGAATCCAGCACCTTCCTTTGTTGGCTTCTCAGTCAGGACACATTTTCCATCCTGAAATCCAGACTGAAGGACCTCTCTGGAGGAACTTGCGTCATGTAGTTTCTGAGCCTCGATTTCAACATCATTTTCATGTTGTCACCGAGACCTTCCCAGGATGTGGTCCTGGAACGTGGCCAGGCAGCTTCGTGCCTCCATGCCCTGTGATGCTACCAGGGACACCACAGAGGGCAGTTAGAAACGGCTTGAGCCCAAAGGTCCTGGAGACCACACAGGGCCCTCTGATGTCTCACCAGATCTAGTGTCAGATACAGTAGTACCAACTAATGGCTCGATGACTGATAAAATGGTATTTAGATAAAGACAGCTCAGAGAGATTTAAAGGTGACTTCTCAAAAAGAGAGGCCAACAGATTATGGAGAAAAATGGAGAATATATAAATTTCAAATTCCTTCAGTCGTGGAACAAGTATGGATAAGAGCCTCATCTCTGGTCAGAGCTGGGCAAGGAGCTGAGGCAGGTCTGAGCTGGCCCCTGCCCTACGAGCAAGCCATCTTGTATGTGTAATCCTCAGGAAGACAGACTTTTCCATGTCTCTGAGAGCTCGTTTGCTGAGAGGGAAGGGCCACTTATTAAACATTCAGACACTGGCGCTCCAGCAGATTGTTGAGGCCATGGGCTATGAAGCCAAATAGCCTGGGGTTGTGCTCTGCCAATTATTAGCAAGTCACTCAATGAACCTTTCTGAGTGTCAGTTTCCTCACCTGTAGAATGGGAATGATAAAAGCCCACAAAACTGTTGAGTTCTTAAGAAGTACTCAGTAAATAGTAGCATTTGTGTGTGTGTGTGTGTGTGTGTGTGTGTGTGTGTGTAACTGTCAAGTATTCAAGGTCAGCAACATCATCCCATCTTCATAGGAGGAAATTGAGGTGCAAAGGGTTAAATGATGTGCCCAAGGTCAGAACAAGGCACTGGGATCAGACTCATTAACATTAGCCCTGAGTTCTTCCGACTGTTTTCCAGGAGCCAAGCAATACTCAGACTGGGCGGGAGAGAATGGGGTCTCTTAGGGGCACAACTTGGAGAAGGGAATTGAAGGAGAAATAGACTGGCTTCTCGCGCTGGATTTCCTTTCCATTGGATTGTTGTGACCAAGAAAGATAATCTCTTTTCTGAACTTTAATAGGTAGCTCCAGAGCCTTCCACCTTGTCCCCTCCCCTCCAGGCCATACAGCTATCCTACGACATTGCTCAGCTTAAAAGTCCTTCCTGGCTTCTCACTTCACAGGAGAGGGACTCCACACTGCTGTCACAATCTGGCACTAACCTAATTTTCCAACCTTCAAGTGTCCTGCTTTCCAGGCAAACTGAGCCATTGCTAATCCCTGTGCACATCCAGGGCCTTCCAGCTCCGCCTCCCTGCCCTCCCCTGACTATAGGACAATCATTTTCTACTCTGTGGTCTTTGTTTTTCAAATTAACATCCATCCCCCAGGGCGCTGGGCGTTCTTTGAGGAAGGATCCACTTATAATTCATGTGCTCCTAGTTACACCTCTAGTAATTCCACTAGCAATGAAGATGGGGACTTTGATATAGTAGGCAACAATGAATACTTGTTGAAAAAAATGACATAAATAATAATGTTAGTAATAACAATAAGCTAAGAGCTAGTAAGTGTGAACTATGTCCCTGACACTCCTCAAAATGCTTCACACACATAACTCATTTAATCCTCACAACCACTGTGAGGGGCAGTTTCCGACAGGCTCCCGTGGATCCCTCACGCCTTCTGGCAGTCACACCATGTCTAATCCCCTCCCCTGAGTGTGGGCTGGACCTGGTGACTTACTTCTAATGAACAGAATACACAAAAGTGATAGGATGCCACCTCTGAGGTTAGGTGACAAAAGACTAGGACTTCCGGCTGGCTGGCACTCTCTCTTTTCCTCTCACTTGCTCTCTCTGATCATCAAACTGACACGCCGTGAGCTGCCTTACGTAGAGATCCACATGGCGAGGGACCATGGGAAGCTCCTGGCCAACAGCTTGGGAGTAACTGAGAGCTGGAACTCAGACCCAACCATCTGAAAGCAACTGTATCCTGACAACACCGCCTTGAGTGAGCTTGGAACCTGACCCACCTCAAGCCTTCAAGTAAATGCAGCCACAGCTGAGCCCGTGACTGCAGCCTTGAGAGAGGCCCAGAGCCAGAGGACCCACATGGGCCGTGCCTAAGCTCTTGACCCACGAAAACTGTGAGATGGTAAATGTTGTTTTTCAAGCCACTGAGTTTTGGGGTAATATGTTACACAGCAATAGATAGCCAATACAACCACTTAAGTACTCTTACTACCCCATTTTGTAGATTAGTAAAGCAAGGCCCAGAATGGTTCAGCAATTTCATGCAAATTATGCAGCTCATAAGCAGCAGAGCCAGGATTTGACCCAAGGCAGTCTGGCTCCAGAATCTTCACTCTCGGTCCCTATGCTATAAGAATGGAGGGATGAACAGTTGGATGGTATTCTCCTTTCCCTCGCTGGAGGGCCCTGGTGCTCACCCCTGAAGGAGCCAAGGGAAGTGGCAATCTCACTATTAACCTCATCAACTGTACCATCAGCCCAGACAGAGCATTTTACCAACAAGTAGCCTCTGCAAGAGTGTCCACGTCTAATGCCTGGGTGGGAGGCAAGCGAACAAGGAGTGGGAACAGATTGCATGAGGCAAGGACAGATGCCATAATGCAACAGTGGCAAGCTGCGTATCTCACCATATGAAGTTAGGGCATAGGTAACTATTCTCCGTCTCCCTCAAAAGAATGTAAAGTCCTCAAGCAAAGAATTTCGTATTATTAATTTTCACATCCCTAGTGCCTCGTAGGGGCTTGTTGTATAAAGGGTGCTGGTAGAAAGGGTGTCATATAAATGGCGTCCCTATTAAAGGAATGATTGAGTGAATAAATGAAACAAAAAAATGAACGAATGGATGGATGAATGAAGTGAGTTTACGATGACATGGATGTATTTAACCATGAGCTTCTTTAATATCTAATTTTTCAAAGGCCAAAACACTTCCTTCACTTTAAAACAATTAGAGGAAGGGGAAAAGGAAACTAATATTAATTGAGCAATTATGATGTTCCAGGCCTTGTCCTCAAATTGTGTTTAATCGCCACAACAGTTTGACTGTCCAATTTCCATTTTGCAAAGGAGAAACTGAGGCTCAGACTGCTCATGGGTCTGCCCAGAGTTACACAGAGTGCCACATATCCGAATCCGTCATTTCAGACTCCAAAGGCCATTCCTATGCTGGTCCCGCCATTCATGCCTGCTAGATGAACGGGTTGGGGAAGGGAAGGTGCCCATGTTTAGGATGAAAGTCCCCCCTCCGGCCCCCGGTCTGTCACCAACAGTGAGAGTGCCGTCCATTTATGCATTCAGTCCACAGGACTGCCGCTGCAGCACTGCTCCACGCTCTGGGGGCAGCACATTTGCTTGGGGTTGGGGCTGGGATGGAGCTCTGCTCCTAGGAGCTCAACACAGGTGCCTGGACTCAGAGCGTGTGACCATGCTGGCGCTCACACTGAGTAATCAGCTGGTTTTCCCAGGCTCCCAGATGATCTGAAATGGGGACCATCTGCTCCTTCTCAGTACATGGCAAGCTTAAGTTCAAGCTCATGCTATGGCAAGCCCTTCATTTCCCTTAGGAAAAAAGAAGGGAAAGGACACGAAACTGCAGCGTCTGCAGTGTGCCAGCCTGGTACACGCACACTGCCTCCTTCAATAATGGCCTGTGCTCCTGAGTTACCACCGCGTTCATTTTATGGAGGCGAAGCTGACCCTCAGAGAGGCGAAGGGACTTGCCCCAGGTCACAGCCAGGAAAAGAGGAGCTGGAATGAAATGAGGCCACCCAGCTCTAGAGCACAGACTCTTTACCCCACCGCCGCACTGTCCACTGACTGCTCTGCAAAGCACTTTTGCGCACATACACACACACGCATGCACACATGACCATGCTGCCACTCCCACCAGCTCTGCACAGGTAGACTGCAGGGCTCCCACCAGGGTCCCCACCAGCCCAGGAGGATAGCACTCTTTCGGAATGAATTCAGCCAGAAGCCTCCATATGGCCAGGATTCCAGAACCTCCCTGTCTCAAATATCTATTCCAGACGGAAAAGTGCCCCAAACCCTGTGTTCCAAAGACTTTGGGCCCATGGTATGGAAGCACGAGAGATGCTCTAAAGGAACACTAAACCAGTAGTAACTCACATGTGGATGTGGCCGGTATATAACGTAAGTGATGACTAGCAGTAGTAACTATGATCACTAGCACTAATAAGTAGAGCTTTAGTTGGATAGTGACTAACCACCAGACACTATTCTATGTATCTCACCTGGATTAACCTATTAATTCCTCATAGCAACCTTGTCTTATGAATTTTAAAGTTGAGGAAATACAATGCACACATGGGTTAAATAACTAGCCCAAAGTCACACAGCCAGTGAGAGACAGGAGCAGGATCTAAACCCAAGCAATTGAGATCTAGAATCTGCACTCTTAAATACTACATTATACTACTTATCATTGACATGAATACAGCAAGGAGGCGGTGTGTCAGAAAACAAAACCACGAATGAAATACTGACAGCTGTCACTCAAACTCAGGGAAACAAGAGTGTATGGAGCAGAGGGGGTGATGAGGGAAAGGGGCAAATTGGGGGGCTCATGCCTCATCTGAGGGGGCAGCCACTGCTCATCTCCCCCTGCTTGCTGCCTTGTGGGAAGATGGCTGCTGTGTTTCCAGAGCACCTGGTTTTGCAGAGACACCAGATGCCCTGATCTGCAGTGGAATGTCTGGACGTTAAACGTCAGCACTGTGCTGGCCGTGCAGGACACACTGCAGGCCTCGTTTCCTTGCAGGCTGCCTGTGTGCAACTCATCCTCAGAACGAGCAGGTCTCAGGCCATGAGCCCTCCCCTTCATTAGGCAGTCCTGCCATCTCACTTAATTCTGATCTCGAGACTCTTCCTGACCCCAAGTTAAGATGTACCCCATCCCGCACCCACCCCGCTTCCTTCCCTCCCTGAAAGGGCCTCCACTTCTCCTGTAATCAGAGAGATTAATCCCTCTTCCCTCTGACAGCCCTCCACATATTTTGATCATTGGAATGATTTCTGAGCTGACATAAATCTGATCCCGTCTAACAAGAATGATAAAGGGGGCACCGTATTCACAGGTGGATTAGAGTAGCCGAGAGCCGCAGCCTCTGGGGCAGCTTGACAAGCCCCACCGGCCCCAGGGCTCCATGAAGGCGGGCACAGAGGCCTTGAGCCACACACCCCCCATCCCCATCCGGGATCCCGACTCCACCACTGAGCCAGCTGTCTCAACCTTATCTTTCCCCTCTTCTCGCCTGAATCCAGGAGGTGATTCTCACATTAACTCACCCAAATGAAGGCAAACTAGTGATAACTTTATTAGGATTTTTGCAGGAAACGGGCTAAAGAGAAACACACCAAAACCCTAATCATGCTTTTCTCCTGCTAAGAGAGAAGATTTGTGGGCAATTTTGTTAACTTTTCCTTTTGCTATTCCTAATTTTCCTAAAAGCACATTGTAGGATTTCTATCATAAGTCCGTAATAAGTGAAATAATAAAATATTTTGAACTTCCGATTTTAAAATAAGAACTATAAAATCCAGTTCTTGCTCTGGACCAGTGGTTCTCAAACTTGAGCCTGCACCAGAATCACCTGGAGAGCTTGTTAGAGCTTAGATTTCTGGAGCCCAACCCTAGAGTTTCTGAAGCTGCAGGGCTGGGGAGGAGCCCAGAAGTTGTGGTTCTAGAAAGCTCCCAGGCTACGGTGATGCTGCAGGTCCGGGACCACTGCTCTGGAACATTCTGAATATACTCACCAAAGTTAGGTAAGGGCAGCTTCAGCCTCCAGTGTCCGCCCAGACACTTCACCTCAGAACTGGAGCCTTTACTGAGCTGCTTCCAGGGGGCTCTATGCAACACGTTCGAGGTATATCCACCTCTCCACTGCCACCCAGTACATCTCACATTCAGGTAGAACTGGGCGGGCATGTGTTACAAGACCGTCTCCCTGTCACCAGACTACCCACCTTCCCAGAACAGAAATGGAGGGCAGTGATGGAATTCTCACCTCTAGCCAACCGGTAATTTCACTGCAACTTTCAGATGCTCGTCATCCGGTCACCCCCCAGTCAAAAACCAACCTGTCCAGCTGCTGGCCTACCTGCAGGAGCTCATGCTACCTGTGGAGACAAAGAATCCAGGGGAAGGCCACACACGGAGCACCCCAGGTCCAAGCCTGTGGGTAGGAACATGAGGCACAGTCTTCAAGGGAGGAAGAGGCTTGATGCTCCAAGTGGTAGAGCCGCTCCACTGGGCCCTGTCAGGAGTCAGAGGATGCTTTCACGGGCTTATTTTGGAGAAATACGCTGGTCTCACCAGCCCTCTAATGGGGAAGAATTATAACATTATTGCACAGTGAGAGGCAGATAAGCATGGTGGTGAAACATGCAGGCAGTGACGTCAGAACTGAATGAGTTCAACATACCCAGCTGTATGACGTTCTAGTCATGTGACCTGGAGGATGGCCCTGAACCTCCTTAGGCCTCAGTTTCTCCATCTGCAAAATAGGTATAATCCTGCCATTTTAATGGATTACTACGAAGATTCAATGAGTTGCCCCACATACTACATTTAGAATAGTGCCATGGCACATGGGAGGCACTCATAAATGTTAGCTGCCATTTTCCAAAACAGGGGCACACTGTCAAATTTAATAATACAGACAGGGAAGTACTTGTAAAGAGTTCTGTATGTAAAAAGACATGATGTTGCAACCAAGTATACTAGTAAATATCTTGTTCATTATGATTTTGAGTAAAGAATAAACGCTTCAAGCCAGTACAGGTAGGTAAACATGACATGGAGAGCGAGAAGGAAATTTTGGTTAACAAGATATTTG
Organism: Equus asinus; assembly: GCF_041296235.1. Taxonomy (NCBI): domain Eukaryota; kingdom Metazoa; phylum Chordata; class Mammalia; order Perissodactyla; family Equidae; genus Equus; species Equus asinus. The sequence continues at coordinate 10,660,757 of NC_091811.1, read as the reverse complement.
AAGAAACAGGCATGATATAAAAGGAAAGGACTCAGCAAGGAAGAGTTTTGCGGAAGACAGCAATGGAGCTCATGGATGGAAGGGTCAGAGCTATTCACAGAAGGAAATGCATGTGCCCGTGGACTCAATGACTTACTTCTTGGGCATGAAATATCCCAACTCAGGAATCCACACTGCCTCACTTGTTCTGATTAGGGACGTCCCTGTGTGGCAGGAGTTCTGGCCCTGGAGATAGCAGAGCCCCTCTGCTCATGGCTTCGTGAGCGGACTTGCCTGGCAAAGGATCCGGGATGCTGAAGTCAACATCCACTACCTCTGCTGCACCTCCTTCAAAAGGGGCCAGCCTCCCAGACACGCTGATGGGGATCTTTCACCTCCAGCTCCCCAGCTCCTTTATACACCAAACACAATGTGCATCTCTAGAGCTGAACTCCCACCTTCTTTTATCTGTTACAATGTCCCCCGTGAACCTGAGTGTCTTCAGCACAGAGATTCTGCCTGATTCATTGTAATGCACCTAGTGCTTAGCCTTTTGCCTTGCACATAGCAGCTACTTATTAGCTATTTGTGGAATAGATGAAATAAAAGGAATAAATGGTTAAGTGATATATATGAACATCATGTAATCGTTACAACATATGATCAAGAAAACTGGCAAGATGAAATAATGTTTATAAGCTAATGTTACATAAAACTACAGGAAGCAAGGTGATGTGAATGCTCTGATTGAATTGATGGGGAAATATTTCCTTCTGGGCTGAAACTGGAAAAGGAATGTACAAGAAGCGTTGTACTGAACAATTATCCCTTACTAAGTGGCAGGTCTCATGAGCATTAAAAGTCCAAGCTCTCGAGCCAGCTTCCTTGGGATCAAAACTCTACTCCACCATTTCTAGCTGTGGGACTTCGGGCAGGTATATAAGTATGCCTCAGTTTCCTCTTCTGCAAAGTGGGAGATCATAGGGCTGCATGAGCGTTTTGTAAGTTGAAACATGTCCGGCACTTAAAACAGTATCTGTCACAATGCTGCATACATTTTTAAGATGAGAGGATTGGGGACATTTCTTTTTAATGCTCTTTAATTTTGTTATATCAGATGGTCCATTTTCAAGGGCACTCATGAAATCCTGCCCACAAAGAACACCAAATCACCTCGCCAGCTCCTCCTCCCCCAACGCGAGATTAGCTGACCTCCAGAAAGGCTGTCCTCACTCAACCAAAATACCTTCAGGTCTGCAAAGGACAAGGATGTAGAGCTACAACGGGAGGACGTTTGCCTCCAGCATTACAGCACTAAGTTCTTTGATGATTTCAAGAATAAAACGCTGACGGAATCCCTGTGGATACACGCTGTTGTGTCAAACTCACTGATGGTATCTGGTCCATCTAGGAACGGGAAATTCACAGGTCGGGCAGAGGCAGCAAGAACAGCTTGAGATGGGCAGTTGGAGGGCAAGTTTGAGGTCCAGCTGTACCAATAACTGGCTGAGGTTTCTTTTTCTCAGACTATAGTGGGAATATTCCCAATATTGCGGGGCCATATGTGCCAAGACTGTACACAGGGGCAGGAGTTTAGATAGTCGATCTGAGACACTAATTAAGGAGGGGGTGGAAAGGCTAGAAGCTAGAGTAGAAGGTAAATCATGGCGGCAGACATGGATGCTCAGCAATCAGGAGCACGAAGAACTGGAGTTGGGCAGAGAAGCGGCAGACACCTTCAGCCTTGCACGGGGAACGGTCCTGGTTCATGAGTGAAATCTGGAAACTCAAGATTCAAGCTGCTGCATCTCCCTGCTTGCAATGTGGGGTCCAGGGGTGATGCCAAAGTGACATACATCAAGAAAGTGATTTTGCATCGGTTCAGAAGCCCACCATTGCTTTCTAGACAGGACTTGATTTTTATTCCTTTTGCTACTGCTGCCCTGGAACTTATCCCTGGCTTACTCTCTGTTTTGGTATGCTTTCCTCTGCATCCCAGATGGGAGGAGGAAGAGAGAAGTAATAGCAGTACTCTTAGCAGGTTTTGAGTACTTAGTAGTGCTAGACGCTGGACTAAGCACATAAGTGATGATGCTGTATGTATTAACTCGTTTAATCACAACATCTCTGTGAGACAGTGTGAGAGATTCTGAGCGTTCACCAGTGACACCTCCACATCTCCCAGCCTGCCTCAGCTTGGTTGGCCATGTATCTTGTTCTGAATGGAGCAGAACAATGCATGCCACTCCAGGCTGAGATGGATAAGTATCCATCTTGATGCCCCCATGTTTTCAAGGCTGGACTTCAAGATTAAGGATTCCAGAGTAGTGGAGCCAAATGATGGACATGGCTGGATCCCTGAGTTATTGCTTCAAGGAGAGACATCCAGGAAAGATGTGAGACCTCCATCAGTTTGTATGAGCAAGAAATGTTTATTGCTGTTAGGCACTGATATTTGGTTTTGTTTTTTTAATGGAAGCTAGCATGAAATAATTACCCTGACAAAAACAGGTGGAGACTGTTGTCATACCCACCTTACAGATGAGAACATTGAGGCAAAAGAGGATAAGTAACATGTCCAAGGTCGCAAAACCAGTGAGTGGCAAGGCTGAGACTGAGCCCACGTCCATCGGGCTTTGGGAATCTGTTCTTCCTTTTTTTCCCCTCACCTTGTTCATAGTTTTGGTGGCTCTGTTCACATTTTCCAAGATGGATTTCATCTCGAACCAGCTCCAAGAGTTGACCTGAGCCCCACTGGGGGACTCACTCCTTTTTGTCCTCCCCGGATGTATATGAGAGCTGCCCACATCAGAAATTATACCGAAGACGCTACTGAGTGTGTTCAAGAACTATTTGTCTGCAATTCCCTTCTTTTTCTAATCACATACTACAATCACACCTGGCTACAGAGAGAATTAGTAACCAAAAATCTTGCAAGTTGTCTAAAAGCCTAATGAGTTTTATTTTCTAAATGTCAACAACATGATCATACCTTGCATACCTGTTCTTCACAGTTTACAGAGAAAATATACATACACAATTAGGAGCTAGAAGGTGGTACAGCAAAAAAGCTAAGGGCATGCACTTGTTAAGTCAGGGAAAACTATCTTTCTGTCCAACTCTTTCATTTACTTACTGTGTGACCAGAAACAAGTCACATAACCTCTCTGTGTATCAATTTACTCCTTCTTCTTCTTTTTTTTTTTTTTTTTGTTGGTGAGGAAGATTAGCCCTGAGCTAACATCTGCCACCAATCCTCCTCTTTTTGCTGAGGAAGATTGGACCTGAGCTAACATCTGTGCCCATCTTCCTCTATTTTATATGTGGGACACCTGCCACAGTATGGCTTGATGAGCAGTGCATAGGACCATGCCCGGGATCTGAACCTGAGAACCCCGGGCTGCTGAAGTGGAGTGCACAAATTTAACCGCTACACCACCAGGCTGGCCCTTACTCCTTCTTTATAACAGAAATTTATGTTGTTAGGTTGCTCTGATAATTCAGTAAAATAATACTTCGGATTCCTAGGTTTGAACTGGAGTAAGCTGGAGTGAAAAAAGCAGTGGGCACAGACATATTGCCCCTTCCCCTGGGTAAGAAACATATTCTGTGTAGTTATTATTAATTCTGATTTTTATTGTTCCCGGAGGGCAGGAAACACATCATGTTCATCTCTGTAGGCTCATTGTCTCTCAAAGAGTATGGGGTAAAATACGTGTTCAGTGACTGCTTTTGAAAGCGATGAAAGAATAAACCACACAGAGAGAAACCACACAAGGAATAATATGACCAGAAAAGCAGAGCAGGCGGAGGTCACACCACACTAGACATAGTAAGCATGCCCACATCAGGGCTAGCTTGGGGAGCAGAAGCCTTCATCCTTCCCCTTGCTTCTTACCACCACTCAACACTCCCCCAGCTCCCACACAGAAGGAATAGTGTGCATTTGACAGACTCTGGGACACCTATGGGGCACATTTGCAATGGGGGTCCTGGCTGCGCACATACTAACAGATGAGCTCAAGAGACTGGATCTTGATCTCTTCTTTCTTCCAACCATGCAGAAGATGGAAGATGCAGTAAATTGTCCCAGGGGCTGCTCTGAGGCCAGTGCTTTCTCTTGTCCTTCTATGGGTTAAAATTTGTCTCTTTTGGACTGCAGGAAGGGGAATCGGGGGGTGAGGAGAGAACAGGCCAAGCGCTTCAGCTTGATTCTCCGACATCCACAGCAGGAGTCTGGGGATTAAGCCCAGTTGGCAGGTGTCTCCCAGGTTTCCTTGGACAGGCTTCTCTCCATTCATATTTCCTTCGGGAGCTCATGGGGAGGGGTGTTGGGCTGGGCAAGGCAAGTTAATAAAACCTCACTCCGATTTTTAACATTTATTATCTCATTTTCAACTCCTGACCACTCAGCATTTTGCTAATATTACTGGAATGCTCCCAGTTATAAGACCTGGAGGCCCAGGCTCTGATATCTCACATCATGGGGCCACAGTCACAGGGCAAGTTTGTAGCCAAAGTGGGCATGCAACTCTGGCCTTCAGACTCCAAACTCAAACAATTCCAGGCATAGTTCCTCCAGGGCAAGGCAGACCAGGGGGCTTATTCTAATGGTCTCATGGACCCACTGGAGAATGACCCCCCTCCCATTTATTTTATCTAGAAGCAAAGTAGTACCTGAGAAACAACTGTAACCATGAATCCCACAGGATCACATCAGGTATTGGGTTGAATACTGATGGTGTACATTTTCTGCTGTCCTTCATAATGCCTATCTTTTAGGTCGTGCCTCCCTCTCCCCAGACAGGTACCCTTTCTCTGGGTTCCTGGAGTAGATTGTATTGCCAAAGGTGGCAGCAGCAACAGCTCCTGTTCCAGAGGCTCTTCAGCAACGTGATCTTGTCAGTCCCCCATCAAGAGATGGAGTCGATTTACCTGTCCCTTGGCTCAGGGCTGGCCCTGTGACAGCTTTGACCAACAAAATATAGTAGAGTGACATTCTGGCACCGCTAAGCTCGGACATTAAGAAGGCCCGGTAGCTTCTGCTTTTGTGCTTTGGAGGAAATCAGCCATCCTTCAAGAAGTCTGACTTCCCTGACACCGCAGGGCTGGGAGGAGCCAACACTAGCCACAAGACAAAGCCCCATGCAGGAGCCGCCCTGCCACCGCTGGGCTCCAGCAGAAAGCCAGCAAGGGTTTGCCAGCCTGGTGAGTGAAAGCATCTTAGAAGAAGATGCTCCAGCCCTGATGAGCCAGCGCTGTGGACGCTGCACAGATCAAAAGAAAGTCTGCCTAACTGCATTCTGCTCAAATTGCAGAATCATAAACAAAAATATGATTGTTATCCTTTAAGCCACTAAATTTCAATGAGGTTTGTTATGCAGCAGAGGTGGCCCAGAGTTCCCACGGCATTTGTCCCATCAGAGTAGTTATTATTCTGAACATTTATTACTGTCATATTATCTGTCTCTCTCCCTAAATTGACTCCCCAGGGCTTGGTTCCTGTGGAGTACCCAGAGTCTAGAACGGCGCCTGGCACACAGGAGGCCTGCAAAGACTCCTTGTGGAAAGAGGTGCATGGTGACTGTGAGGGGGCTCCACTTGGCCTGCCCTGCAGCCCACACGCCTGCGGTCATGCTACCTGGCTGCGCGTGGAATGAGACCTCCTAACTCTAAGGAGTCCCTCTGTCTGTCTCCACATTGCAGATCTCACAGTAGGCTCCGAGAAAAGACTTTTGTTGTCAGTGCTGTCGAGTCACTTCTGACTCCTCCCGTCCCTGTGGACTGCAGAGCAGAACCCTGCCCTGGTCTTTTTGCGGCATCCTCTCACCTTCTGGCGCTCTATCAGACTATGCTCTGCTGCTATTCATAGGGTTTTCCTGGCCAATGTTTTTGGAAATTCTTTCTAGTCTGTCTAGTCTGGAAGCACCACTGAAATCTGTCCACCATGGGTGACCCTGCTGGTGTTTGATACACCAGTGGCCAAACTTTCAGCATTCCAGCAACACACGCCACCACAGTCTAACCACCAACAGATGAGTGGTGTGGTTCTCTGACCAGGAAACGAACCGGGCTGTGGCAGTGACAGTGTTGGATCTTAACCACTTAGACCACCCAGGCGGGCGGAAAATGCTAAACTTAGCCAAATGACAAGCTTCTTTTCTTCATGTGGTTGTTTTTGATTTAAAGTGCTTGTGTTAAGAGAGCAGGGGAAGATTCTGGGATTTTTCATAGGCTACAGAGCTGAAGATAAAATTTAATTAAACAGATCCCTGCAGTGGTGTGCCCACTGCTCCGAATCGAGTGCAATCATTTTCCTTTCCTGGCCTTTACTGGAGAGGATGCAGCGGAAGGTGCTCAAGTTGGTGATGTGCTGTGTGACTGACACTCAGGAGGGCTTTTCTCCAAAGGAGGAATCAGAGACCAGCTCTGACCACAGAGTATTCCAGAGTCCACATTCTCCAACCTCCTCCCGTCCTCACCATTACTAACCCCAAAGGGACTCTGATCTTCTCTCGACTGAAATATTGCTAGAACCTCCTTGCCTCCAGTTTCACCCCAGTGCAACACCAAACCCACGCTTAAACCAGATGTCCTCTTTTTGTAAAGACACAAACCTAATCCCCCCATCCTCTTGCTTCTGGAAGGCGTCCACGCGTCATCAGAGTATTCCATATTCTAGCCTTACCAATCCCTCCTCGCCTCTCCCTTTCCCTAGCTGAGGAGGGGCAGCTCTCCTAGTTTTGACCAAAGAGACTTCACAGTTGGGGTCTAGGAAGGGTTTTACTCTACGAAGGAAAGAGAAGCAGGGCACGACCTGCCTCTTTCTCATGCCATGAGCATGGGGGTGTGTGAATGCGATGCTCAGACTTGAAGCAGCCATCAAAGGGCCATGAGGCAACAAACCAACACTGCAGGGGAAGGCAGGGGGAGACACAGGTTAAATACCTTTGGTGGTACTGTTACCACTGGTGGTACCCAGTGGTAGTATGTTTTTGCAATGAAAACTTTACTACTACTAATAAAACACTTACAGAACGAATTATAGAATGAATTGATGAGCCAAAGGGAAGCAGATACAACGCTTGTCTTAGATCAACCAAACTTTATCACCAGGACCTGACCTCCCTGAAATGCTGCCATTTCTCCTTGAACAGGATTCTATAAACATGGAGGAAAGGCGAGCAACTTTTGGGAAGCAAAGCCTCACCTTAGCCCGGGTCTGCCACAGCCTTAAAATACGGGCGGGATTCTGCCAAGAACAGGGAAGAAGAGAAGATGGCTAGGCAGAGGGATCCAGAAGCACAAAGGCATGGAGGAACTGCAGAGTGCTGGGAAGTTTAGTGTTGTCAGAACATAGGACACGCTGTTGCTTCTCTAACTCCTCCAGGTGACCTTCGTCACTCCTTCCTCCGTATAACACCTTAAAAAAGCACATGGCACACTGTCATATACTTGAGTCTATTTTTCCCCAAACACTGCAAGCTACAGTAGTATGTCCTATTCAGATTGATATCATCTTCCACTCTCCAAGGCCTAAACATACTAACCACTCCAATAAATGCTTGTTGAATAAATACATGAATGACATTATCTCATTAGAAGTGCCCTAGGGGTAGAGCTACCACTAGGCAACCCCTAGTCAAACTCATAGAGCAGAGAGACCAGAGTGACGCCCACACAGGAGATAAATATAATTTGCATACTCATCTACTAACAGAGCCATTGTAAAGATGCCTAGTGGGAAACGCATTGTAGTGCTAACAGTAAAGGCAAATGCTTGAAACTCCAGACTTGTATGGGTTTCCTGGAGACAAACTACCAGTGAATGAAAACTTGCACTAAGAGAAAAAAGATGCTTGCCAATTGCAGACTGGAAACTCATTCTGAAGGCTATAAAGCTACAGATGGGGTTTATCACACCTCTAGGACACTGTACAGAGCCTGTCTTATCTAGTCTTCTAGCCCAGAGCCATAATCTTCTGGAGCATCCCTGACCAGTTTGCCAACTAGCCTCTGTCTGAACAATTTTAGGGTAAATGCCGCTGTGCTAGGGGCCAAGGGTACCTCAAGGTTGTCTGGTCCCAGGCTCAGCAGATATGCAAGAGGAGCTTTGAGCGCCAAGGGAGGAATGTAGTAGCTTTTTCAGAAATGCCTTGTTCCGAGTCCCACCACGTGGACTACCTATCTCTGGCTCAGCCTTGGTTTTACAGAGTTTCCAGGTGAGGAGCTGCTATTGTCCCTTGCTACAAGCCTCTGACTCAGCCCCTCACGTTGACTTTGTCTTTTTAGGACGATTAGGCCCGAGCTAACATCCGCCACCAATCCTCCTCTTTTTGCTGATGAAGACAGGCCCTGAGCTCACATCCGTGCCCATCTTCCTCTACTTTATATGGGAAGTGCCTGCCACAGCATGGCTTAACAAGTGGTATGTAGGTCTGCACCCGAGATCCAAACCGGCGAACCCCAGGCCGCCAAAGCGGAACGTGTGCACTTAAGCGCTGTGACACTGTGCTGGCCCCTCATGTGGACCTTTTTATGAAGACTATTTCACAAGCACATTCACTGCTTCATCCCATCCCAGCTTTCTGTCTTTGCCAAGACTTGGGCTCCCTGGCATTATACTGGATTCCTTCAATCATCTATAAAATAAGATTGCTAAACCTTTCACCAAGGCATAGTGATTAAGAGCTGGGGAACTGGGAACAGATGGATCAGGGTTTAAATCTTGGCTTTTACTTTATTTCTTTGCTCATTCATTCAATAAATGTTTTCTGACAGCTTGCCATGTATCAGACACCTTACTAGGTACCAGGCAGTGAACAAGTCAGAAGGGTCACAAAGCTTACCTTGGTGTACATGTGTGTGGGGGGGAGGGTAATTAACAAAGGAGTGGGCTGACTGAAATGTCCCATATGTTCAGTGTGTGCTAATTACCTTTATTATCATTATTACTATTATTATTATTTGATGCATCATTTGGGATTAGATTTGGTTGTGAGTGACAGAAAGCCCAACGATGGCTTAAACAAGAGATTTTGTTCTTTGACATAAAGAGTCTGAAGGGAAGCCACCAGGCCTGGTGTGATGGCCCCTTGGTCAGCAGGGACCAAGGCACCTTCTTTCCTTTTGCTCTGCCCCGCTCAAACTCTAGGTCTGCAGAAGTTGCCGGTGCCTCAACATCCCGTACGTACTGGCCAGTCCCAAACATGCCAACAGCTCCTGACCATAAGCACTTGAGACTCTCCGCCCCTTTCTCAGCGCCGGCACAGTGTTCGGTCCACAGATGGAAGCCTGGTGGTGCCAGGGAAGTGATGCCCCCAGGAGCAGACCTCACCCAACGGCAGACAGGCATTGGTGCATAAATACCTCAGCTCTTTGGCTTTTCGAGGAGAACATCTCTGGAGCACATGCTACACAATTTCCCAGAGTTCCCCAGCAGGGTGAATCCACCATAATTTGCTCATTAGCACACCCTATACCAGCCTCCTTCCCTTCCTATCTCACTCCCTTGTTCTCCCTACCAGTGCTTCCTGGGATCACTTGGCAAATAAACAACTTGCTCCCAAATCTCTGCTTCAGAGTCTGTTCTTCAGGGGGAACCCAATCTAACATATGGTCTAAGTTGGCCATGCATGCTCCACCCATCTCACCCACATTCCAGCCACCAGGAAGGTGCAAGTGGTGAAAAAGGGTGAGGCTCTTCCCTTTAAAGAATATTTCTTGGGAGTTCCACTGAATACCTCAGCTTACACGCCATTAGCCAGAATTTACATGGCTTCATTGGGTAACAAAGGAAGCTGGGAGATGTAGTTCTTCTTATGAGTGGTGATATGCCCTGCAAGAACAAGCATTCTATTACTAAGGAAGAAAGGGAACCCACCTCCAATAAACCAGCTTGTTAGCATCCAGGGGATGGACAGGCAGAGCCTTGTGGAGTAGGCAAGGACCCACGAGCAGGGGTTTGGGTTCCTGATGAACCATAATCCCAAAGCTCCTCCCTGAAAGCCTGTTGAGCCATCACACCTTGGTGCCTGCTTCCCCACCTGCTCCCCAACAGTCTAAGCATAACTTGCCTGGTCTCTCCAATCCTGGGAGGAAAGCCGAGACTTAGCTCCATCAAACCATGCCAGAATACAATTTGTATATTAAAATCATTCAAGCTGGCTTTTCCTTCACCTTAGTTTTAGATAAATAAGAAGTGCCACACCAGACCCCAGCCCTCCAAGGGCTTATGCGATTCATAAAGGGCCATGACAGATGCATTAAAAGGATGTAAGATGACACATGGCTAATGACAAGTGAGGGGTCCAGAGGTGAAAGCCTCAGTGTTATACGGACACTGCAAACTCACAGAATATCAGTGTTGCAGGGAAATGCGGGAGGTTTACGAAGGCATCCACTGAATGCTGGCTGCATGCAGCAATGCGCTATCTATGAAGACATTTAAGCTTCCCAACGGCTTGATGAGGTTCGTTTCGTTATTGGCTCCATTTTAAAGATGAAGAAACCAAGGCTTTGATAGATGGAATAACTTGCCCTCAGTCATACAGCCAGTAAGAGTCTGAGAGTAATATTAAAAAAAATATGAATAATAATAACGTATATTTTAATTCTTTTTTAATATGTTCCAGGCACCAAGCTGAGTGCCTTTCATGTTTATGCAGTGTAAGCCTCATAACAGCCCTTGAGTGAAGCACAATTATTATTTCCATTTTAAAAATGAAGAAACTGAGACCGAGAGAGGTTAAAAAGCTAGAAAAGAGTGACACTAGCTTTAGGAGACCATCTTGTCCAACTGCCAAACAAACGCTTGACTCCCCTTTATGGAATGATGGCCATCATCTAAAAATGCCCAATATCACAGAAGGCACAGCCTCCTAACTCATCCATTCCTCTCCTGGAAGAAGTCAGCTGAACAGTCACTGTTTTTGAGCTTGCAGGGTGCGGAATGTGCCATCTCAAAATGTGTCTCTTTGGCTTGATTATTTTTAAGAACAAAAGACTCAGGAAGAAACTCTTCCCCTAACTGTCTAAAAGAATCTACGATGGAAGGCCTGTTCTAGGAAAGAGCTCTCCCATAGAGAACTATAGTATGATATGAACTAGGTGTGGTAGACAGGGAGGAACCCAGCAAGGCCCATTTGATCAGAGTCCTCCCCATGTCCCATTGTCTCTGCATGGCATGACAAACATTTCTTTACCAAACATTCTCTTTTCCATCTCGATGTGAATTGCCTTCCTCTCCCCTTTGAAGTTCCAAACCACTACTCTCAACATCGTCTTTTGTCTTTAGCTGAAGATGGTATTTAAGGTGGTGGCTTCTGCCATTTTGGAGAGTTACTCATTTTTCCTGGGTTTCTCCCATGTATACACGTTATCAAACTTTATCTGATTTTCTCTTATTAATCTGTCTCATGTCAATTTAATTCTTAGACTGGCCAGAAGAACCTAGAAGGGTAGAGGAAAATTTCTTCCTCTGCTACCCTGGACCATGAGCTCCCCAAGGTAAGGACCATTTCTTATACCGAATAGCTTCCCCAGGACAGAGCTCAGAAAACTTCTCTACAGGATTAGAGAGTACATATTTTCAGCTTTATGGCCCACGTCATCTCTGTCACAACCATTCAACTCTGCCATTGTAGCCAAATGTAGCACCTAGCAGACAATATGTGAACAAATGGGCATGGAGGTGCTCTAAGAAAACTTTATTTATGGACACTGAAGTGAGAATGTCATAGGAATTTCATGTATCACAAAATATTATTCTTCTTTTGATTTTTTCCAAACTCTTAGAAATGTAAAAGCCATTCTTAGCTCGTGGGCTACACAGAATCAGGCAGCAAGCGATTTGACTCACAGTCCATAGAGCACCGACCCCTGGACTGGGATCTAGAGGAGTATCTGGACAAAACTGGCATCAGGAGGCCTGGTTTTCCTTCCCACTTACCAAGGTGCTAAAGAATAGGGCAGTGCATTGCTTTTTCTACTGAGTGGCAAATGGTTCGACAACTGGAGTTTAGTTTTGGGCTGCCAATCGCCACCTCCAGGGCTGAAGTACCGATGCCTGCACCCTGAAGACTAGAATGTGAAGTAGGGCACACACAGTAAAGGCCCATGAGCCTCACTAGGGAGGTTGGACTTTCTCTAAGCTGCCATTTGGGTGTGTGGTACCACATGACAGCTCCTATGATTAGTGTGCTAGTGACTTACTGCCTTGCATGTACATCCTGACACAGTTAGGAATGTATTATTATCCCCATTTCACAGGTAAGGAAACCAAAACTCAGAGAGGTTAAGTGACTAGCCCAATACCACCCAGCTAGTAACAGCAATTCACATCCAGGATCCAGTTTCTAGGCAGCACCGCGGATACTAAATTGGATGGGCAGAGACAGGAACCACAGTCAGCATCCCTTGGAAAGATCAGCAGTGGCTCCAAGCTGGTCTGCTGCATATTCATTGCTTCAGGCCTGATCTAGGAACACCCACTGCTGACTGCAGCCTTTAATCTAAATCCCCTCTCTGCTTCCAGTTCTACCCAGAACCAAAGGATGCTGGGAGGCCTAGGCCCTAGCAGCAGGTGGGGGTCAACCTTTACAGGGGGAGGGATTAATTAGAAGATTCAGTAGGATGCCCCTGGATAGAATCCCTGCTTCCAACAGAAACAGCTTGTGCGGGGACTCCACGTGCTGCTCAGGACAAGGAGCGCTCAGCAGGGTGGGGGCAGAGGAGTGGATCCACGGGCTGCGTCTTCAATAATAATGGGAAGAGTGATCAAAGCTGGCATCACGGAGGGCCTTTCCCCAAGTTGGGCTTGTGTCAAGAGGCATCACATACATTATTTTACTTAATCCTCAGGACAGCTCCAGGAGGGGGTGCTTACTACTGCACTTATTTGCAGACAAAGGAACTGAAGGCCAGCTGATCAATGCATCATGCTGAGCAAGTACGTTAGACTCCGAAGTCCACACTCTCCTACCTACCAGGCTCAGGAATGCAGCTCGCAGGTGTCAAACCTGGACCTTTATCCTCCTTCGGCTTGCAATTGCTCAATAGCCTTTGACCCAGATATGTTTGAAATGACTCAAAAGAACTGGTTTAAAAATCAGCATTTCAGGAGAAGAGCAGTCAGATCTATATGGCATCAAACAAGAAATTTGACAATCATCATTCATTCATTCATTTATTCACCTGGTCATCCATCCATCCAAACACCTATCCATCCATCCATTCAATCATTCATTCATTTAAACAGATAAACAATATTGTCTGCATGTCCTCTATTAGTGAGGCCCTGCACTAGCCTTGGAGAGGGAAAGTACAAAGATGAGTAAGACCTGGCCTCTGTCCGTTTACAGGGTTTAACGTTTTAGGGAGGTCACGTGTCTGAGTATGTCGGTGGGAGCAAGTTGTAGGAAAGAAAGACAAGTGAAGACCTTTGGGAAAGGGCCACTCAAGGCCAGGGAGTCAGATGGGCCACCTACGTGGACACATATGGATCTGTGTTCCACGATCACCTCCACCGCTTTTCCCCCCACCCCACTGCCCTCACTGATGCCAAAGATATGGTTCCCTAAGAGATCAGAAGCTGGGTCAGTGAAGAGATATCGCAAGTCGGTAAAACAAAGGAAATTTGTGAAGTTGTAGAGAATTCTTAATTTGAAATGTCCTGAAAGGGGTATGCACTAGGAGGTACTGGGCTTTGGGGGGACTCCAACGAGATCTTGATGACCATCTCCATGTGACAGGATTCTCTCCTTGACCAAACTTTGGTCAGGCTCCTCTGAGCTTCATTTTTGACAAGGCCCAATGTTAGGCTCTGTCTTTGGCCCATTTAATCCAGTTCTAGCAAGAATCCTGCTGGGTCAGTTTAGCTAAAATTCTCAACCCTTGATATCTGATCACATTCCTCAACCCACACCCTCAATATCCTCTCACCCTGGCCTGGCTTCACCAAAATTCCTGCACCGTCAGTTTATCCAGAATCCCCCTTCCCCCAGTGTTTCCTCTTAGTAATTTTCCATCCGCTGACCCCCATCCTGATCCTTGGCTAGAAATCCCGTTTTCTTGTTGTATCTGGAACGGAGCCCAGTTCTATACTGAGGTCTCTTCCTCTATTGCAATAGTTCCTGAAGAAAATTTGCTTTCCCTGCTCTAATTTCTGCTCGGCTCTGGTTTTCTTCAACATATGGATGCCGGAGAAGGAAGGTCCATGTGGAAAAGATTCATTTGTTCATTCAAAAAGAACTCCCTAGATGATACCTGCTCTGAAAAGCAGTGTACCCCTGCGGTTCTGAGTCAGAAGGAATAACAAATACCATCTGGACATGGAAAGTCTTTGGGCTGACTGTCCATTCAACACTCTCATCCTCAGACTCCAACATTTACTAATTGGCAGGCTATTAAATCTCGCTTTGCTTCGGTTTCCTCGTCTGTAAAATAGGCCTAAGACCAGCCTCACTGCAGAGAGATGTGAGGACCGAGTCAGGACAGTGAGTGTAAGTGCTCTGCACAGTGGTTGGGACCCTGCCAGTACTCGACAGCTATTAGCAATGGTAACTACAGTAATAGTCATTAGTATTAGGCGTGACAGAAGGGACTAGGTGATGGCAGCATATAGCACCGAAGTCAAAGAACATTTATGGAGCACCTGGAGTTTTACACAATCCCTAAGCTGAAGAATCAATACAAGTAATTAGAACAAGCGGGTTCAGAGTGATCAATGCTGTGAAAGCACAGCGGCAGGAGAAATTGTTTCTAGCTTGGGGATAATGGGTCTTCAAAGGAGGAGGTGATGTTTGAAATCATGCCATGACTAGGATTTACACATGAAAAGGGGTCTAGAGGGCATTTCAAGAGCACCATGCACGCACAAAGACTCACTGGCACACCATGTTTCAAAGCTAACACTGGGCCCCATTCTTTATCTACAAACCTAAAATCCAAAATGCTCTAGAAACCAAAATGTGTGCGTTTTTTATTTTTTTAGCTGAGGAAGATTTGCCCTGAGCCAACATTTGTTGCTAATTTTCCTCGTTTCTTTGGCTTGAGGAAGATTTGCCCTGAGCTAACATTTGTGCCAATCTTCTTCTATTTTGTATATGGGATGCTACAACAGCATGGCTGCCACCAAGTGGTGTAGGTCCACACCAGAGAACAGAACCCAGGCTGTTGAAGTGGAGTGCACTGAACTTAACCACTAGGCAATGGGGCTGGCCCTCCAAAATGTTTTTATGACTAATTTTTGTGACAAAACCTGAGCTGATGTGATACAAAAACCTTTAGAATTTTTATTTTCCCATTTTGTGTGAATGATCATGTTTCATGGCAGAATACTCAAGAGTTTGGTTACAGTTACTATCTCAGAACCCACTGGGGATGTTATGCATTATATGGTCTATTTGCCACCTTGCCTTTCTAAAATAGGAATAATTCTAAATTTCAAAACACGTCTGGTTTTGAATAAGAGGATATGAATCTATATTAATAATACCTAACAATTATTAAGCACTCGTTCTATTTGGGTACTTCTCCAAGTGCTTAACTGAATTAATCCTTCTGATGTAGGTAGGTACTGTTGTTATCTTTTTTTGCACAGATGAGTAAACTGCCGTATAAGGAGGTTAGTAACGTGCCTAGATTCACACAGCTGGGAAGTTTCAAAGCCACAAAACCTGCATTCTGCAATCCTACACTGGACCACCTGGATATGCTGTAATTAAGTCTGTAATTAAGTAGGAACAAGTGCGGTTGTTTACTCACAAGCCTTCTCTTCCTTCCTTCTCCTCTCTTTCCACACCTTCCCCTTCAACGAAGGACTGCACCTCCCACTGCACTGCTGTTGGCTCGCTTTAGCCAACGCAATGTTAGTGCAAGTGACATGAGCAGAGACTGAATGTGCTTTTGCAGTTTGGCTTGACCTCTCAGATGCTTGTGATTTATTATGGATAAAGCACGATTCAGGCAGCTGCATGAACGTCAGAAAGAGAGACAAGTAGACCAGACCTGAACCCAATCCAGAGCCCGAAAAAGAGCTGCCTCAGCCAGCTCACAGACTCATAAACGAGAAAAAAAAATGCTTATTGTTGTAAGCACTGAGATTTGGGGATTGTTTGTTACACGGCATTATCATGACAATACCTGACTCATTTGAATTTGCTGAGCATGGAGTGGATAAGGGAGCATTTTCTGAGGTAAGGATTTGAAGTTGACATTAGCCATATTGGGGAGCATACTAAAAATAATGTTAAGGATTTTGAATTTTATCCTGATAGCAATTAAGAATCTTCAAAAGCTTCTACACAGAGGCATGAAATGATAAGACTTCTATTACCTACACTGCAATCAGTCATCTTTTCAAAACACAAATTGAGCCACTACTTTCTTCCCCTATCACCAAACATACACTCACTTAAGACCCATCAGTGGCTTTCCTTTGTTCTTAGGATAAGACCTAAATCCTTAACATAATCCAAAGTTCTCTATATGGACCCTCCTCAGGGACCCAACCACATTGTGTACCAGGCTTCCCCCTTGACAGTGCTCCCAACCACACTGGCCTGAATGTGCACTGTTCCTTTTTGCACAGGACCTTTGCATATGCTTTTCTCACAGTCAGAAATGCTTTCTCACTAACTTTTTGCCTACTTAACTCTAGTTTAATTGTCACTTCCTTCTTGAAGCCTTTCCTGAGCACTCTGGGAAGTCAACTGCCCCTGTTAGATGTGCTCTCAGCATCATACATTTCTCTTTCCTTTCACTTATTACAGTTGGAATTTCACGTTTGTTCATAAAATTCGATCAGTGTCCATCTCTGCCACTAAACTGTCTACTTTCTGAAAGCAAAGACACTTTCCCCCTTATCTTTGCACTCCCAGCATTAGCACACTCACTGGTACATGGCTGATACTCAGTAAAACTTGTTCAATGAAAGAATGCTGTAGGATGATACCTTAGACAGCAGTGAGGACAACAGATTATTTTGGTTGCCTAAAGCACCCAAGAACTCATCTTTCTTCCTTTCATCAGCCCTTTCAACTCCTGCTTGCTTTCTCTGAGACTTTGCCAAGACAGATCTCTCACGAAGCAACAGTGTGGTGGGAACACATTATCAATCTGTTATTACCAACCGGGAAATAGGAACTCAACACCGTGCAACACGGTCAATCTATATGGCAGGTGTTCACCCTGTGTCCATAACACCCGCACTGTGATTTCACAATCCGAAAGACTCCTGTAAACGGAGGAGGACGAAACATCTGGATGTTGCAAACTCTCTTGACAGGTTGTCTATACCATCCCCTTCAAAATCGATGCACAAGAAATGAGAGTTTCTCCAACAGCAGAACAGTGGCTGGCAGCAGAAAGTGCCATTTAAGACTGTCCACGGTACGGAGCAAAGACTGCCTGGATTTCCTTTGGGAGCAACTGGGAATCTGGCAAGAAAAGAGGCCACGGGTAGCACCAAATGGTGACATCATTTTGAATGTGTTTGTGCTAGGGGAAAAGGACATCTCGCCATTTACATAGTATTTGTGAAATAAATAAACGTATTCAGTAAATAATTAATCAATAGCCTAAGATCATTTCGGTCATAAGACGGAAGCCAGTATTGGAATAAAGGTGAAATGAGTTAAATGTGGCACGAAGGCAACATGGAGAAACTGGGTACTGGAAAATCAGCAGTAGGCAAGCTGAGTATTAGGAACTATGATCTAAGCTCACTAAGGTTCAAAAATCAATTGCAAGCGCCAAAGAGAGAATAAATTTTGGAGAGCAGAAAAACCAAGTTGGTAAGGACAGGGTAGGAGTAGAAATTGGCCCGATTGCCTTGGAAGGCATTTTGGCATTATCTTTTAGAAACTGAGACATATATATATATATATATATATATATATATATATATATATAGCGATACACAATTCTTCTCAGTATATTTCTAGAGATACACTCATCCAAGTGCAGAGGAAGGCATACGATGAGAAGTTCATCACAATATGTTCATCAGAGCAAAACCTGGGAACAACCCAGCTCTCCAGTAGCAGAGGACTGATGAAACAAACTCTGATGTAGGCATCTATGAGATACTCTGCAAGAATGAGAAATGCCTTAACATGTAAATACTTCCAGGAGATACTGTGGAGAGGAAAAAAAGAGCAAGCTGTCAAATGACATAGCTAGCATGTTATAATTTTCTCAAATTCACACATATCAAATAACAATATTGTGTATTGCGCATTTTCTGCTACCAATATCAGGTGGGTGACCCAATAAGTTACACCTCAAATTGTTAACGGCAGCCACCTTTGGAAATAGCGTGGGAACTGGAAGTGGGCGTGGAAGGCTGATGGAGACTTCAGCACTGCCTATAATATTCTATTCATTTCACAAGGAATAATATAGTCAGATTTAACTACTGAAATTATACATTTTCTTAAACAAAGTTGTTCAAAAGCGAGTAACAAAGAATCCAAGGAAGTGAGTTGAGTGAAATTGCACTTCAAATTGCAGCTAGGAGAAAGGCAGAGTCACTCCGAATGAGATCGAGGTTTCTGGATGCCTAGATGTGGCTCTGAGGGCTTTTATTGATGGCTGGTCTCCCTACGGACATTCTCAGCCCTTTGCTACCTCCGAGTATCAAGGAACTTCTGACAAATGGGGAAAAGGAGGCTGTTTTGTTATGGATCTGCAACTCGAGCGTGGAATGTGGAGAAAGGAAGCAACGAGGAACAGGGAAATCACCACATCTCTTAGACGGGCTTCCCAGGCACCACTGCTGACACTGGGCTCATTCAGAGTTTTTACAAATCATCTGAAAGGGATTTACAGTTGAATATCTAAATGTACAAAGTACATTTAAGCCCTGGTGCAAGAAAATGCCAAGCAGATAAGGATAAACAAATGCCAGAGCAGAAATGACCATAAGTCTGACCCAGTCTCATAATTCTTACATCTCACCAATTGTTATGAGGATTAAATAAGACTGCTCTATGAATGCCCTTGGAAAATTGTAAAATGGTGCACAAAAGTGGCTTATTACTGTGATTATGTTGTAGTTGGTTTTACATCAGAGTTTGATAACAGAGCTAAAAGTGAAATCCATAATGGAGTTTGGTGTTGTATTCAGCCATCCGTCCTGACTCTGAGAAGTTTACAAGAATGATTTGGCTTTTACAAGGAACCAGCCTCAGCTTTTTTTTTGTTTTTTGCTACTTTCTTTTTTTAAAATAGAAGTACTATATCCAAATTTTAAAAGTTGGGGAAGGAGAACAGACATAAAACTACCTGTATTTTCAATCACTCCAAAATGTCACACCGTATTTGCTAGATGAATGATGGAATGAATGAACGAATCTACTTTCATCCTGTTGCTGCCTTCCCTTCCAGTCTTTGCTCACTGGCCTGTTCTACAGGACGGTGAGCACAGTGCAGCTTTACTATTTATAACCTGCACTTTTCACTGATGTCATAAACAGTTCCTCGCATGGCTCCCTAGTGGTTTTTCCTAGATTTGATGTTCTCTAAGACAGTTAATCCATCCTTCATGTTGGAATCACACTCACATCCTCCACGTCCCTTTCCAGGGTATGTCTTTGTACAAAGTCTTCCATTCTTTAGCCCCTACTGCTCAAGGAAGTCCCAGGGTTGGGAATACAGTTGATGGCTGGTGGTTGGCAGGGGCTCCATTTCACAGACTTTATTATGAGTGTGATGGTTACGGTTATTGTGATCATTTTGTATTAATGATATGGATTGTTTTCTGAACTGCTTGGTTTGTTTACTTAATTTTTAAGATAAAGAAGGAAAACACTCTCTACGTACAACAGAATTTATTTTAAAATGAAACAAGGCAGAGATCACACATTACAGTGAATTTTAATATAAAATAAAGGCTCCACAGAAAGAATTCTATGGAGAGACAGACTGTTTCAAAGAACAAGCCAGCCTGGAGTGATGGAAAGCTCTTTCACTCATTGAGAAAAGATATGGAACAGCAGATGACCCTCCCCCCTGAGGCTGTCAAGAGGAGGCAGACACAAGACATGTGACTATAATCCTGGGAGACAGATTGCCCCACAAACATTCAGAACGCGTCGCTTGTTGGTGACTCACTTCTTCCAGGAATTCTGCTATTGGCCAGATTTTTCAGGATCCACTTTTTATATTGTCCATTTTGCGATGGATACTCTATCAGCTCCTGTTTCTCTTCCCCCAGACCCCAGGCTTGCGGCCCCGGGATCTACACTACTAGTGAATTCTGAAGCCTACAAATTAGAATAGCCCCCATTACCTAAGTCTTGCTGCCAAATAATTCTGGGACTAGGTGACACAGGGGGATTCTATTTGTCCCCTGAATTATTTCCACCCCCACACAAAATGGGCTAATTCCATCCTATGGACCAAGCTGTCATTCATCAGTTGATTCATTCAGTAAACATTGACTGCACACCTATCATACATCATAGATAGTTCTAGCTCTGAGGATTAATGAGAGAACAAAGATCCTGCCCTCATAGAATTCCATGTGATGGGAGATGGATAATAAAGAAATGCACTGATAAACCAAGACTGGATATGCTGTGAAGGACACAAAACGGTATTGGGTTGAAAGTAACTTGAGGTGGAGGAAACCACTTGGGTCAGGATGATCAGGGAAGGCCTCTCCAAGAAGTTAATAGCTGAGATAAGACCCATGTGAGAAAGAGCCAGCCAAGGGAAAACCTAAAGTGTGTCCCAGGCAGAAGGACAGCAAAAGCAAAGGCTCCAGAGCAGAATGAAACAGACGTGTTCAAAGAACAGAAAGAAAGTCATTGCTTGGCTTTTCTGGTTGAAGGTCAAGGAGCGGAGGGGAGAGCGGCAAGAGATGAAGATGGAAAGAAGACCAGAAAGCAGATCACTTGGGCCGTGAAAGACTTGGTAAGGAGTTTAATATTCATTAAAGTGCAAAGCTTCTGCCTTGATAAGCAACTTAGTGCATCTGGTCAACCTACTTTATACTCCAGTCTCCCAACCAAACTGGAGTTTTCTCCTAAAGCCCTGTTCATATGATTTGTATTTGGCTATTACAAATCTTCTTCCCAAGGAGCTTGCCTCTGCTCTCCATGCCCCTGACCAAGGCTTACAGACTTGCCTAAAAAGGAGAGCTTTCCCAGTCCATGGCATTGCTGGACCTGA
The DNA here is from genome assembly GCF_041296235.1 of Equus asinus. NCBI lineage: Eukaryota > Metazoa > Chordata > Mammalia > Perissodactyla > Equidae > Equus > Equus asinus. The sequence continues at coordinate 10,639,601 of NC_091811.1, read as the reverse complement.
CTCCAACATTCTGGTTCATTCTATAACTCCTGTTCATACTAGGCCTCTGAACCATGTCTAATTCTGCTTTGCCTTTTGGACTTGTCACCTTGGGCATCTGGAACCAAGTAGGCACACCCTAAGCCTATATCCTACCCCTGCCAAGTGGAGTTCCATTGGTCTGGTGTCCTTTCTCCTCTCCATTGCCCTGAGCCTGATCATAGCATGCCTTGTCTGGACCAAGCTCTTGTTAAAGCCTAACTGCACATCACAGTGGCCCCAAAATAGTACCGTTAAGCTTAATCATCAGACTAATTCACCTGACTTAGCTCCAGATAAATCTTGGCTGTTTCAAAAAATCAAATCTGGAAATTTGTCACAATTGAGGACATGTAAAAACTATGTTCAGTCTCTGATGGCAATTTCCAAAGAGTAGTTCCCAGAATAGCTGGGAAATTGCCATGTAATTGGCATAAAGCTATGACCTCCTCAGGGGTCTACTTGGAAGAAGAACCACATCTATGTGGCTGCACAGGAACCAACGCATTTGTTAACAATCCGGCCTCATTACCCACCTACCAGCCATGTGTTAGTGGTCATAACTCTTGCAGCACTTTGGGATCCAGATTCTTATCTGGTACATTAGGCACCAAGTGGGAGAGCCTGGGCAGCAAAGCTGAAACGTCATGTTAAATATTTGCATTTTGGGCAATAGCTCCTTTCATGGCATGGTTTCCAGGCCCTTCATCACCCTGGCTGGCCTATTGTCGCCTCTAGTTTTCAGTAAGCATTTTTAAATGGTACTGAGGATGGAATTCTCTCCTCCTCATGTAGTCGGAGCAGCGCAAAGAGGCACGTACGATGATCTTCTCTCCAGTAAGTCCAGCCATTGCCCACAGGCCAGGTCTAGCTCCCAAGTGGGACTGTGCTGATCCATAGAAAATCAAAGTTTCAAAATTTTCTTAGCAAAATTGCAAGGCCTGCTCACATCGGGTCCACGTCACTTGTAAGGCCACAAACAGCCAATGCGCTGCTGCATCTGCTCCCTTTGTGTCAAGGCACGAGCTCTCATTTGCCACCGTCCCCACCCGGCCCAACCAGTCCTGTGTCTTTCTGATCTCTGCACGCAGGCTTCACAAGCCAAACAACTAACAGTGGCAAACATACCTGCTTTGGAGTCAGAAAGGCCAACTTCATGCATTGAGCCAAAAAATCATCACTGATCACTTACTAGGTGTGACATAGAATACGAGGCCCTAGGGATAGTCATTAGCAACAAGACAGAAGATTCCTTGGCAGAACTTCTCATTTAGCAGGGGAGAAAGGGCACAAACAAACCGTTATCTGCCTTACTCACTAATTGCAAAGGGAAGAGCATTTCCAGAAAGAAAATAGAGAGCATCATTAAACGAAACAAACAAACAAAAATCCGCCTTCTCCAGGGGATCTGGGTAGCCTTCTGTGACATGGTGACATTTCAGCTGAGACCTCAAGGACAAAGGAAAGGAGACAGATGTAGAAACGGAGGAAGGACAGGTCCAGGACATGGAAATACCAGGTGCCCAGGCCTCGAGACACGAAGGAGGCTGGCGCGTCTTGGAAAGTGAAAGATGGCTTTTTTCTTTTCTTTTTCTTTATAATACTGTAGATAAAACCTTGGGAGAATTTTATTACTGTTTCTTTCTTAAGAACAGGTACAAGCTCCCTATCATGACGACGATCATTCCAATATACCCTGTATTGTTCAGCAAGAGAGAGGTGGCGTATGCTGCTGCCTGTTTTCACACACAAATGCATGAATCCCTGGCAGAAGATTCACACTTCTCTTTTTTGTCCTAAAAAGACAATGAAAGATAAGTAACTCATAAGTCCCCAACCTCATCAGCCTGTGACTACAAAGTGAGATTATGCTCTTCTTTCATACGCAAATTATTATGGCCTGAGGCCCTCCAACTGTCTCCCAGCTGTTTCTGAGAGTTTCTCTGGGCGTCCTGTGTGTCCAGAATTACGCTTTTAGTTTCTGCTTGCTCTGAGCTTCTTGTCTTCCAAGGCCCAGCTGTCCTTATCCATGATTACCGCCAATGCCATACTTGGCTTTGGGGAGAGAATACTGTTGCTTAAGTCCAAAGGGACAGTCCTGGTGAGTGTCATAATTCACTAGTGCAATGTGAACCCAGAAGCACCCCTGAAGCTGGAGAACTCCGGGTCCTTGAGAGGCCGCGGAGATTCTTACGGCTGACCCACAACTTTAAGAACTGCAGCTAACTGGGGGCGGTAGACATGGCAGGATCCTTGGCTCTGGCGCGAAGAATAGAGAATGCAGCCTGGGGAACCAAGTGTCGCTGTTAACAGTCAGTCTGGGCTCAGTTACATTCAACAAATGTTGACTGAGTGCTGACTCACGGCGGGAACTGTGCTGTGGGCTTTGCACACCTGCTCACCTTTGTTGTGAAGCAGGGAATGTGCGGAAAACTATGGAGCAGTGAAAATGGACTACTGCTACCGGTTACAAGCATCAGTGGCTTAATTTCACGAACAGAATATTCGGTGAAAGAAATAAATAGAACATTCTGGCAAAGTTCAAACCAAGCAATAATAATGTCATTTAGAGAAACATACATCCACGGAGGGAAAATACTACACATAAAAGGAAAGGAATGAGGGAGAAAAAACAGCAATCAGGATCTGTCACCTTGAGGAAGTTGGGAGAGTACGACACTGGCCGACTGAAGAACGGGAAGGGGGAAGCAGCACAGAGATACCCCAGTGATTTCTCCAGTAGGGCTCTGCTCATTGTATTTGTTTCACAATTGTGCATACTGAAGAGGCTCACAACGCATTTTGTACTGGACTTATGGTAAAATATTTCTTTAATAAATAAAAGAAGTATACTTCTGTATTTCATTTCTTAGTGGCTACCAGGGAATGCACAGACTTAGACTTGAAAGACCTTAGATCACGCGCACACGCAAGCAAAACCACCAACCAACCAACCCACCACAACAACTTGAACGTCAGACCCGAAACCATGCAACGACTAGAAGAAAACATAGGCAGTATGCTCTTTGACATCAGTCTTAGCAGCCTATTTTCAACTACCACGTCTGACTGGGCAATGGCAACAAAATACAAAATGAACAAATGGGACTACATCAAAGTCAAAAAAAATCTTCTGCACGGCAAAGGAAACCATCCACAAAACCAAAACGCAACCTAACAACTGGGAGAAGATACTTGCAAACCATATATCGGATAAGGGGTTAATATCCAAAATACAGAAAGAACTCATACATCTCAACAGCAAAAAGAAAAAAAAAATCAGCAACCCAATTAAAAAGGCGGGCAAAAGACCTGAGCAGTGATTTCTCCAAAGAAGGTATACGGATGGCCAACAGGCATGTGGAAAGGGACTCAACATCATGAGCGATCAGAGAAATGCAAATCACAGCTACAAGGAGATGTCACCTTACTCTGGTCAGAATGGCTCTAATTAACAAGACAAGAGACAAGTGTCAGAGAGGATGTGGAGAGAAGGGAACTCTCCTGCACTGCTGGTGGGAGGGCAGACTGGTGCAGCCACTATGGAAAGCAGTATGGAGTATCCTCAGAAAACTAAGAATACATCTACCATATGTAGGATCCAGCTAGCCCACTGCTGGCTATTCATCCAAAGAACTTGAAAACACCAATGCAGAAAGACACATGCACCCCCTAGGTTCACTGCAGCATTATTCACAACAGCCAGAACCTGGAAGCAACCTAGGTGCCCATCAAGGGAAGAATGGCTAAAGAAGATGTGGTATGTATACACAATGGAATGCTACTCGGCCCTAGGAAATGATGAGACCCGACCATTTGTGACAACGTGGATGGAGCTTGAGGGTATTATGTGAAGTGAAATAAATCAGAGGGAGAAAGTCAGACACCAAACACCGTGTGATCTCACTCATAAGTAGAAGATAAAAACAACGACAAACACACACAGAGCAAAGGAGATTGGATTGGTGGTTACCATACGGGGAGGGGGGAGGGGAGAGAGCCAAAGGGGTGATGAGGCTCACATGTGAGGTGACGGACTATAATTAGTTTTCGGGTGGTGAACACGATGTAATCTACACAGAATTCGAAATATATTACAACGTACATCTGAAAGCTATATCATGTTAGAATCCACTGTTACTGCAATAAAATAAAATAAAATAAAATAAAATAAATTAAAATAAAATAAATTAAAATAAATTGAAATAAAGAAGTGTAGGAGGCTCAAGAGGCTAACAGGCTTTTGAAAAGTTATTCTAGGGATTTTTATGGCTTAGCTCAGGGCGGCAGACACCGGCCTGAGACACAGCTGTGACACAGCCACTAACTTCAACTCAACTATATTCCGACTGGAGGGAAATCAAAACTACTGTAATCATAATTGATTGAAGGCTTCACTTTGTGCCAGATCCTGTGCCGACTGCTTTGCACCAACTGTCTCATTTAATCCTCCCATCCAAAAGGTAGGTTACCGTTATTCTCCCCATTGTAAAGGTGAGGAGGCGGAAGCAGAAAGATGGCAATCTGCCTGGAATTCACAGAAGGATTCTCTAGGTAATGACATGACTTTTGGACAAGATTTCAAGGTTTAACACATTACAGTGGAGACGCAGATCCCAGTATCACAGAACGTGAAAAACACTGAGTCCTGCCAAATGCATTAAAACACTAATTATGGATCCTCACAATCTCTTGGCCTGTTTTCTCAGATGAGGGAAAACCCAGCATGAAAAACCGTTGATGAGATGTCTGCAGAGGAGGACTACGTCTGGTCTTTAAAGCCGGGAACTATCCCAGTAGATTCTGAGTCAGTGGGTCCAGAGTAGGCCTTGAGCGTCTCTGTTCTTTTCCAAAGCCCCACAGGCTACACTCCCGTGCCCTTGGAGTTGGGAAGTACCGTCATGCCCTACATCGGGACGTTTCAGTCCACAACGGGGGTCCCATCAGATTAGTCCCATATGGCCTAGGTGGGTAGGAGGCTCTGCCGTCCAGGTTTAGGAACTCCGTGGTGTTTGCACAGTCTCGAGATTGCCTGACCATGACACACTCCTCAGAACTTATCCCCACTGTTAAGCAAAGCATGACTATACTGCCTTGGATTCTCCACGGTCCCAGACCCTGCACTGTTTAGATGACTGCACACGCAGAGGGCACCGTGTCTGAGGCAGAGAGCGGCTGGAATCACAAAAGCTCTCGACAGAGAGTCAAGGAAAGGCGTGCTCTGCTTACACGACTCTCTACTTTCCTCTGGGTCGGAACCATGTCATAGCTAATCTGCTTTTTTTAACCGAGCAGCTTTGCCAAAAAAAAAAAAGGTTACCAACAAACACTAAACAAACCAATATAAACAATACATATTAAATAAGCCTAACCCTACTATGCTACTGAAAAGGCTTTTATTTCCCTGGGATAATTTGGACGGCATTAGATTGTTTTACCAAGAGCAGCCAAGTCGAGGGAGATTATTTCTAATTCCACAGCGCTGCAGATGCGGTCAGTAGCAACTGCAAGCCGGAAAGGAAACAAAGCAAAGTTGGGTGTAATCCATTCCAGTTCACACGTTTCACCAGGGACAGCCTCCAAGCCTTTAATAATACTCAGGTATGCATTTATCCATTTCTTTAATCAACCACTACTAACGCCTACTGCAGGCCAGACACTGCTCTAAGTACTTTACGGATATGAAATATCCTCTCACCTTTACACTCACCTATGGAGTGTGTATGATAATCATCCCCGTTTTACAGATCAGGAAACTGACACACAGAATGGTACGGTAACTTGCCCAAGTTCACACAGCCCATAGGTGGCAGAGCCGGGACCCATTTGACAGAGTCTGGCTCCAGAGGCCACGTTCTGAATCACCACGCTTAGTCTCCAAAAACCTATAGAAAGCGCCAGCCTCAATCGAAAAGTTTTGTTTTCCCCACCCTACAGTCCCTATGCGGCGGCCCCAGTCTCCAGGGCATGCTTTCAGCTCCTCTGACAGGCCATACTCCTCCCTTGCCCTGTCCCAACACTTTCCCGCACAAGTGCTCCTTGTCTTTTAGGCATCTGCTCTCAGCTTCAACATCACTGCCTAAGTCACAAAGTCTAAGAGGAAATGCCGTATTTCTCAGCACTCAACACAAAATTGCCTTTACGTATCTCCTAGGTAATTGGTTCCTGCCTATCTGTCCTTTCCAACCAGGCTGTGAGGTCCAGTACATCAAACAACCTGTCAGTCTTGCTCCCCAAGTGTCCAGGCCACTGAACACGCGCCGACCAGAGGAAAGGAAGGACTTGTCCCAAAGTCAACTCTGCAGACTTTCTGTGGAAGGAGGGAACGAACGGAGCACCCTCGAGCCTCACGCTTTCTTTGCCAGACTTTCAAGTGTGGGGCACACACCTGTGCTCACAATGCTCCCCGGACAGCCCCCACTGCACCCCTAACAGGTAGACTTCTGCACAGTCAAGGGCTTTGGAAAGCACTGGCTCTGCACACGAATATTATGTGGCCCTCGACAGGCCACTTCCCCTGAACGGGCCTGAGCTTCAGGGCCACAACAGGCGTCGTGAAAACCCCAACAGCACGTAGCCTCGAAAAGAGGGAGACCTGCACTCCTCAGAACGCCTCGAGACCAGTGTCCTTATCGACTTCGCGTCTGTCCTTCCAAGAAGCCGAGACCACGGGTGGCGCTTCAGCGCCCGACTCCCGGGCACCGCATCCCCAGGCTGGCCCCGTGCCCGGCACACACCGCCCGTTCCACGAACGCCTGAAGCGCACGAAGAGACCCCCTCGCTCCCCGCGCCGCACAGCTGTCCCGCGACCTGAGGGGCACCTCTCGGCGCACAAGCCTATTCCTCAGGGACACGCTCGCCTCCCACCAGCCCCCAGGCCCACGCCCCCAGGTACCTCTCCCAGATGGAATCATCTTCGCAGGCGCCCCGGTCGTCCGTGTCCGGCGAGCAGGAAGAGCAGGAGCTGAAGGACGGCCTCCTCAGGCTAGCGGCCGTGGCTGCGGAGGGCCCGGGCTGCTGTGCCCAGCGGGGACACGGAGCGGCGTCCACGGACGCCGGGGGAACGGACGAGCCCGGCCCGGGAGAGAGCAGCAGAGCGCGGCCGGACTCCGCCGGGCTCGGCTCTGGGCAGGCAGGCGCTGCTGGCCGACTTGTCCCACGCCTCCCCGGACGGCGGCCCAGCAGCCGCGTGCTCCTCTCGTCGTGCGCGCGCGCGCCACCGCCCAGACGCTGCCCGGCTTTTGCCCTGTCCCATCTCTCGTGGTGAACGTGGTCGCCAGCCAACCAACCAACCACAACAACAGAAACCCAGGACTACTGTCTCCCTCGGGGTGAGATCAGATATTGAAAGCTTGCTTCCTATTCATTCAGTTGTGGAACCAATGGGTGTCACTGATAAGCAAAGTAGAAATGACCTTGAGAGAGGCTGAGGTGGGGCAGTTTATCCAAGGGGAGAGGTTAGGAGATGAAATACACCACTTTCTTTGACTCATCCTCAGCCTAGAGGGTATTGCAAGCCACTGAACAAGCATAGTCGTCGGGCTCAGCAGCATACACAGTGCACACATGTGAGTGGGTAAGAAGTGTCAACAACACACAGTAGAAGGTGTGGATCCCATCGGTCTAGATGAGGAGGCTGAGGGGGACTGGAAGAAGGTGGAGGCAGATGCACCAATACACCTCTGTTGATCGATGAGCAAAGAATTCTTGTGTTCTTTGCTGAGCCTCTGATTCAGAAAAACTGGTGATTCAGAGGACTCTGGTCAGTTTTTCATTGTGGGGCCACCCCAAATGCTTCCCTCAGGCAGGGCCAGCTCATTCCATTTAAGCTCCTGATCAAGGGGCTTAAACTTTAGGACATAGCAGTAGAGTCTGGAAATGGTGAGCTTAACCATCTCAAGCTGCATGATGCTTCCAAGTTTGCGACTGTACTGGGGGAGCCATGAACAATGTCCCAGCCAGAGAAGGTGGCTGCCGGCTAATCTGCCTCCTCTGACAAAGTCAAGAAAAGAGAAACTGGAGTTTCGATCCCTGTGAACACTAATATTGGGAGAAATAGCTGGGCATGAACCATGGCCTTTCTCCCCAAGAGGCTCAAGTGGACATTTGCTGCCTTGGCTGTCCAGGATTGCTTTCTTCTCGAACAACAGCTAGAGTTTATTCTGAAGAACTAAACTCTCCTTTCAGTCCACTTGTATCACATGAGGCTCCATGCTTGGCAGGGGGGGCAGAACCTTACCACGGCCTGGCAATGATACCCAGAACACCCCAGTGATACTTTAGGAGTGTGTGTATGTGTGTGTTGGGGCAGGGGAGGGTGGTGACCAGGTGGGTCCAATCTGAACGAATCCAAGGAGTTGAACCAAACCAGGAGTTACTAAGTCTGGAAGAACTCTCTCTTTGGCCAGACTTGAACCTGGGAGGATGTACCTTTCAAGCTACTGAGAGCCATCTTGCCATCTCATATAGCCTGAGAATGATGCTAATGGGAAGGCTAACGGAGTCTGGGGCACCGTATACACAATTAGTGGTGACCTGAGTTTGGAGTGTGGTAGCTGACGGGAAAATCACCAGCGCCTGTGGAAATAGTCAATTAGAAGCAGCTAAATTCAGAAAGATGAAATAAGCTGTCATTGGGTAGTTGCAACTTTACTCCTGAGCTAGGCGCCAACTATCCCTCCCTTTCCATCACCACCTGGTATACCTCAGTCAACCATTTTCTTCCTTCCCTGTGTTTCCGTTTGCCTAAGTTTTGACCTGTGATTTGCTCCCAAGCCTTAAGTAGCTCTAGTCTCTTGGAAGACCAACTTTCTTCCATTGAACTGCTGTTGCTCCTTTGTCAAAAATCAGTGGGGCATATTTGTTGGGGCTATATCTGGGTTCTTTGTTCAGTTCCATTGATCTATGTGTCAATCCCTCTGCAAATATTATACAGTCTTGCTTACGGTACCTGTATAATAAGTTATGAAACTGAGTAGCTCAATTACTCCCACTTCCTCCTTGTCAGAGTTGTTTAAGCTATTTTAATTCCTTTCTCTTTCCGTATAGATTTTGGAATTACTTTGTCTCTAGCTACAAAACCAATTTACTGGATTTTGATTGCATTAAATCTGTATAACAGTTACGGAGAATTGACATCTTTACTATATTTTGTCTTCCAATTCAGGAACATGGTATCTTTCTCCACTTATTTAGCTGTTTCATTGCTATTGTCAGTGTTGTGTAGAGTTTGCCATACAAGTCCTGGACAAGTTTTGTTGGATTTACACCTAAGTCTTTTATTTTTATTAGTGATCCCAAGTGTACTGTTAATTTTGCTATCCTGTGCACATGTTCATTGCTAGTACGTAGAAATACAACTGACTTTTACAAGTTTATTTTCTATCCTAGCATATTGCTGAACTATATTATCACTTCTAGGAAGAATTACTTATTAATTGAATTTTCTTTTTTGAGGAAGATTGGACCTGAGCTAACATCTGTGACCATCTTCTTCTACTTGATATGTGGCGCACCTGCCACAGTATGGCTTGATAAGCGATGCATAGGTCTGTGTCTGGGATCCGAACTGGTGAATTCTGAGCCACTGAAGTGGAGTGCACCAACTTAACCTCTATACCACCGGGCCAGAGCCAAGAATTATTTTTAATAACTTCTTGTGACATAAAGCATGAAATTAAGATTCAATATTATGACCTGTCTTGACATCTGATAAATCAAGGAGACTTCAAATGGCCTAACTGCAATTCCCGACTCCTCTTCCCCCTATTCTCCCACAGATAAGGTCCCCTGGCCAAACACCCCTTCTCATCACAGGGAGCAGACACAGTGCCTGCTTGTTCCTGACCTCAGGCTTCAGTTCCCTATCACAGAATCATTCCAACAAGCCCACCACACCCTCCTGTGGGAACCAGGGCTCACCTCACCCTCTTGTTACCACACAGTCCTGTTCCTACCCAAACCTCTGCTTGTTCCATCTGTTCCCAAGTGCAGTCCCCGTGTGGCCCTGCATGGTGTGTGCTGTCCTCCTCCTGGGGCTGTGAGAATATGTGATAAACTTATAAACTGCTGTCCATTCCACCTGTCCACTGTTGAGTGTACTGTGTTTAGCCACCCCCATGAGTCTAGGGTGGAAAACTCCCTCTCACCAATGGAGTGAAGTGACTAAAACAGTTGGCATCACAAGGAGGATGGCCCAACTTCACCTGAGGACACCTGGGCAGTGCTCACTAACTACTCCTTTGCTAACTATCGGGGTCATTGGCAGCAGTTACTATCTGGGGAGTGAGGGCCCATTGCCGGCCAGCTTGGGCTTTAGCTCATGTTCTGTTCTCTCAAGTGGATGCTGCCATCTCTTCCCCACCCCAGTGTCTCATTCTTCCCCAGAAAGCGAGACCTATTCTTAGTTGACTCTATCCCAGAGTGAGGTGCCATCAGGTGTGGCCTGTGTCTGGCAGGTGGTCTCCCAGCCTCCTACCAGAGGGCAGCGACAACACAACCTCCTAACTGGTGGATGCTTGAGTTCCATTTCCTGAATCTCAGGCTGATGCTCCTTAGTCACTGTGTCTAGTCTGATGACCATCAGTGGCTGCTTGGGGCGGTCACAGAGACACTGTTTGGGAAAGTGTCCCCCCAGCACAGTCCTGGGGATGACCCCTTTTTTGGCTTGAGGAAAGGAGAAGGCCATGACCCCAGGAAGATTTCAGAATGACTCCCTGGTTCCCTCCAGAGTCAGGGCTGTTCAGGCAAAGGCAGTGAGCTCACCCATCTCCTGTGCTGCTGCTCATCATGCTGCTGTCAGGGGCTCTCCAGACCCATAAGGGTTTCGAGGTCCACGAGCATGGGAGCCCATGGTCCAGACACAGATCAAAAAGAACAAGTGCCTATGGTGGAGCGTGTGGTGTTCTACTTCTCTCCCAATGCGAAACTCTGAACCAGCACACTTGGGCTGTGCTTAGCTTTGTTCCTGACCAGCATGCCAAAGGACTAATCTGGTCATCAAGGGGCTCGAGGCCCCCACCTTGACCATAGACAAAATGACCTCCTGAATGTGGACTTCAACACTGGGGAGATTGACTGGCATTCCCGGAGGGAAAGAACACTTGTCTTTGAGGCCCGACACCTGGTTCCTTTCCACATAACCACCCTGAAGGTCTGTCCACATGTCATCTGATGGAGAAACACGAACACTGTGACTCTCCAGGCAAAAATATCCTGAGGGAATAAGTACAGAGAGAAGGTGGGGGGAGGGAAGCAGTGCCCAGCGGGGAGAAGGTAGGGCTGCAGCATAAGATGGCTTCCACCCCTCAACGTCTGCATGGTGGGGCCCTGGGCTCCTCCAATGCACGCTGTCACCTAAGCTGGGGTGGCACAAAACTCTGATCCTCAGGGTTATGAGGAAAACAATGCACAGCACCCCTGTGGCACAGTGAAGGTGTTAATTCAAACCTGATTTAAATACAACCATTGCTGTGAGAGAGGCCCTAACCCTGATTCTCCTGACCTGAGCCTCTCTGGATGGAAAACTGATAAACAAGAGCAGAGCAGAAAGACAATCCCCCAGCCCCAAGTGCATCCTGTGACCATCAGACCAATCAAAAGATAAATAAAGGAGAGAAACCTGGATACGTGCGGAGGAAGCAATCACACAAAAGAACTAATTCCAGAAAGGTTCACAATTTGGCCCAATTAGAAATTGAAAATTTACTAGACTAATTCATATGGCAAAAAGATAAAGGGTTCTAACTGGCCTTTGTGCCTCCACAACATAGTTTCTGAACTAACTTTAACATTTGCTAACATGCCCTAGTTCGTAAACCTTCATGGACTTTACACAAGGGCTGAAATTATGGTTATACCTAGTGAAATGAGTATGTTTTCTAGTTTCTGTATTTAAGGCTTTGACATCTGAGGCCTCGGCAACCTTGGAGGAACTGCCCTGCCAGGGTTAACTAGTTGCTACAGATAGTAAATGACTCCTCTGAGCAATCCTTTCATACGTAATCATCTAGAGTCAACACCCTCAACCCCCTCCTCTTCCACTCTGGGCCACTCTTCCCTTGCCCTCGTCACCCCAGAGACAGGGACCAGACAACCAGGGACACTGCTGTGCCCTGAGCCCACTGAAATGATTCAAACCAGCCAAGCCAACACCTGCTCACCCTGCCTCACTCCTTCCTTCCCGTGGAATCCACACGAAAGGCTCTCGCCCACATTTTCCCCTCACTCCTTCTGTCTCCTGACCGACCCTGGTGCTGCCCTGTGTGGCCCTCCATGGTGTACCCTGCCTTCTGTTGCTCGGAATCTGTGAGGAGAGAAAGCTTCTTCCTTCGTGACAGTTATTTCTGTATCTTTGAGTCTGACTGTACCTGATGGAAATAAACCCTGGTACACTTAAACCTCCTGGGCACAACTACATTTACACGTGGCTGAATATTTTGCTATTATAGATTTGGTTAATATGCTCTGTTCAGAGCCTGTTTCAACATCCTCCCAGCCACAGTTTGCCATCACCTCTGAGGGGACATGTTTTTGCCTTGTTACCCACAGGGACCTAAGCCGTTCTGCTCTCACAGGCAGTCTTTGCAGACAAGACCTTCACCAGATCCCCCTTTCTCCAGGATACAGGCATGACATGACTTTTGTGACCTCCTTCGAGGACATTTGCTTGACACACTTGTGAAGGATGTACAATCCAATATCGTGTAATCCCTTTTTGCTTCTGGAGGCAATATAGTCCTTGTCTACAAATTTTACTTAAGGCCATTTATGCTGTGACTTATAAATGAGCCCAGCTTCAGTGGGGACCCCCTCCAACAAAGGACTCTAGGAGCTGTCCAAATTAAAATCAACAGTCCCTCCCACTAGAGCCCTCGGAGACTCTTGTGGGGAAGAGGCTTCGGCAACCTCCTCTCAGGCTTCCTGGAGTCTCTGGAAAATGCAGGATGTGCGTAAGTTGTCTGTGGGTTCCTGATGCAAGAAGCCCGCCTCCTTGGCCCTGCATTCTGCCATATTAGAGCAGCAATTACTGGCCATGCACTGGCCTCTTCTGGAAACAGAATCTCTCCCAGATGCTGAGCCTCCATCCCCAGCTGCCTATTATCACTTTAGTCCTGGAAGTAGCATCCAACAAGTGTGGGAAGATGGGGCCGGCCCGGTGGCACAGCAGTTAAGTGCACACATTCTGCTTCAGCGGCCCAGGGTTCGCCAGTTCGGATCCACGGTGTGGACATGGCCCTGCTTGGCATGCCATGCTGTGATAGGGGTCCCACATATAAAATGGAGGAATATGGGCACGGATGTTAGCTCAGGGCCAACCTTCCTCAGCAAAAAGAGGAAGATTGGCGGCAGTTAGCTCAGGGCTAATGTTCCTCAAAAACAAAACTAAACAAAACAAAACCAAGTGTGGGGAGGTTACCAAGGCTTCCTTGCAACAGGATGGATCCAAACCTGGGCCCTGTGGCATGTGCGACCTGCCAGATGGGGTGCCCTCCCCTGTCCTCCCTCCATTGCCAAATATGATGGAGCTGCAGGATGTCACCTCTCCCACAGAACCTTTGGCTGCTTGGGAATTCTCTTGGGATCAAGCGAGTGAACATCAATGAAAGTTCATACACTCAAGGTTGTCGATGACCCCCTCTCCCTCCTGGTCTAGTGCCAACATTGTTTCCCAGGGAAGCATTTTTCCTCCTCCCTAAATGTCTCAGATATCACCAGGGTGTAAGACGATGTCAAGGCATGAGAGAGACAACTGTACTGTGAGGCCTGAGATGAAGATTCAATATGAAGTGTTGCTTTGAAACCTGCTAAACGAAGAGGGCCTCAAATGGCCTGCCTGCAAGTTTCCCTCCTCCACAGCTCCCAGAGATAAGATCCCCTCGCCAAACAACCCCTTCATCACAGGGAGCAGGCATGGGTGCTCCCCAAGTAGTGGTCTCAAGTTTCCTGCTCACCTGTGAAATTATTCAAATGAGCCAGTCCCACCTTCCTGTGGGAACCAGGGAACACCGCACCTCTCCTGTGGCTACAAAGACTGTCCCCCACCGCCTTGCGTATTTACTCTCTCCCCAAGTGCACTTTCCTATGTGGCTCCATATGGTGTAGAGTGTGGTCCCATAGGCTGCCTGTGTAAATAAATAAGAAATTGCCATTGAACTCACCTGTTCAGTGTTCGGAAATCCCCATCAACCTAAGGTGCATAGGAATCCATCCCTCGCCATCTAGGTCAGGCAGAGGAAAATTAAAGACTTCCAGTGTGCACTGGATTGAAGGAGTTACCCTGCCACCATGAGGCTCCTGGGCTTGAAGTCACATGACTCAGAACCTGTTTGGGGTCTGCAGAGAGTCGCACATGGCAGGAGGGTGGCCCGCGTGTGGGTGAGGAGCAGGGAGGAAGGCTGCAGGGGCGAGGCCTTGGAGATTCTGCTCCAGTTTGGCCTGCAGGCAGTGGAGAACCCTGGATTCCTTTCAAGCAGGGAAGCGATGGGACCACACACAAACTCAGGTCCGGGTACCCGATTTCGCAGCCAAGCCAATCAGTGAGACGTTAGGGTTGCAGCAAGGAAAGAAGTTTATGATCAAGAGGCGGCCAGACAAGGAGGTGGGAGTAAAACTCAAAGCCGCCTCCTCAAAGGGAAAACAAAACGTTGGGGCATTTATCTGGGGTTCAGGGTAGGGGTGGGACCAGGAGAGCGCTGGGGGTGAAGCTTGAAGAGTCCTCTGCTCAGGTGCGACTGTCGCTCGTATTTCTTCGTGGGTCACAAGTGCGAAGTCAGTGGGGTTCGATGTGTTGCACGCCGAGGATCTCTGTCCGTGACACGGAACGTGGGCGATCCGTCATTTCAGCTGGTCCAAGCCTCTGCATGACGTCCGGTCGGGCGGGGGCCGGGGAGCTGCCATCAAGCTGCTCTCTGATCTGCCGTCTTCCTGTTGTTCTGCAAAACAACCTCAGAAACTTTGGTTACTTTCTTGCCCACGTCCACACCTGTGGGGGCCGGGCACCGTGGTGTCAGTAACGGCAGGGTTTTCCTCTTGGGTCACCCTCCCAACAGTGTGGAGGATGGATTCAAGCCGGGGGGGGCGGGTGGTGTGCCAGGAGGCCAGCAGGCAAGATCAGTAAGGAGTCTACTGGGCTGGTTGCGTGCAAGAGACAGGAAGGCATGCGGCAGAGCAGCGGGGACGGCAAAGAAGGGAAGGCGCTCGGCTCCCTTTGGGAGTCGGTAGGCTGCGAAGTGGGTGAGACAGAGAGCTCAAGCATGGCCCTGAGGCCTCTCGCTCTCGGGTGATGAGATGGGCAGAGGTTTTCTGAGGTGATGAAAGGAAGTTAAGAGGAGGGGGAGGGTTTTGTTGGAGGATACCGGGCTCCCTTTTGGACGTGTCGGTTTTGAGAAGCCTTTGCACATCCTGAGAGGTGCGTCCAGCAGACAGTTAGAGAAAGCAGCGTGGAGTCAGGGGCAGGGTGACGTCAGTCGTACGCACTCAGAAGCCCTGGGCATCCGGGGGCGAGTCGAATCGTAGGAGCACATGACCTTGCTCTGAGACCCGAGGCGTTCCTGTTCCCTGAAGACCGTGCCTTCGAGAACAGAACCCTTTGAGAAGTGGTCAGGAGGAGAAGCCGCAGAGGAAAGTGAGACAGAAGGGTCTGAGGTTAGGAAGGGCACCTGGGGAGGGGGCCATCCCCCAGAGAAAGAGGGTGGAGAGAACTTGCAGAGACTGAAGACATGGGCAGCATTCCTCAGACACCACAGAGAGTTTAGGAAGAGGAAGGAACCGAAGGGCGTGCCCTGGCCTCTTGCTAGGATGTGACGGCTGAGAGGAGATGTGGGGAGTCTTTCGAGGAGCCGCTGAGAGACGAGGCGATGACTGGATGGCTGACGAGAAGTCGAGGTCTTTTGGCAGCAGCTTAGCCGTGAAAGGTAGAGAGAGAAGGCGGTGGTGGAGGAGCAGAAAGGAGAGGTGTGGATGCTGGGAGAGACTTGGGTGTGCTCAGCGGCTTAAGGAAAGAGATGGGCCGAAGAGAAAGTAGCTGGCAAACTGAGGGAACGAGATCTTTGGGGGAGGCTGAGCAGATGGTTCCCAGGGCACCCCACGTGGAGCCAGGACCCTGGAACTGCCAAGCTGAATCCCTCTTCCTGGAAAACCAAAGGGAAAGGGGAGGGATGGATGGAGAGAAGTAGAGGGACGTTCAAACGGGGGTGGGGGGGTGCGGGAAACGGAGAGTTCTTGACTAGCTGGCCTCTGATCTCTTCAGGTACCGAACGGTATGAGGACGATCCCGCTTGAGGCAGGCGATGGAGATTTGGAGGGGCTGTTGAGGAAACGGGGCGGGGGGGGGGTTGACCACAGCCCTCTGATGGGCTTGGGGGCGGAAGCGGCTTCCATGCCCATCGCGAGGCGCCGGTTCAGTCAGTCGGTGTCCATCCGGATCACAGACCACAGACCCCTGCTTTGGAAAACAACAAGATGCAGTTCGTAAACCCTTGCAAAGATCTCTGACGTCTGGTGACTGGCTTTTCAACCAAAAGCGAGTCAGGGAATAAGATCCTCCCGTGCTTAGGAGTTTTCCTGTCTGTCCCAGAGGCAGGAGAGCACCCGAGGGCGGTTTCCCAGGCAGTGGAAAGAGGAGGAGGACCGAGCCGGGGGAAACCAAGCTTTCCTTGTGAAGTTTGGATGCCCTTTGCACGTTGGTGCCCTTCCCCTTTCTTCCTACTGTCCCGGGAGTGGGCACCCTCTCGCGCTTTCTGATTCTGCAGCACTAAGGCAAGTTAGGTTCCAGCTCCCAGAGGGAAAGCACAATAAACGTCCCCCTCCCCCCACCCCCACCCCCCACCCGCCCGCAACCCCCCCACCTCCCAGACCCAACCCCCAACCCCCACCGCATGCCCCCCAGCTCCTCAGAGACAGTGACAGCGTGACAAACAGAATCAGAAGCGTCCTTGGCCCACAGCCTGCGATCCCACCGGTGCTGCACCTGCTCTCCAGAGAAGTGACGTCCGCTTTAAGTTGGGTGACTACCTGCAGCGACACCCTTTTGAAAGCGTGAACCATAGCTGTTTCTTTGAAAGCTCCAGTAAAGCCGCAGAGAAACCTGTGACCTTTAGCACAAGGCCACTTTGTGCTAAGGAACCTGCAGCGAGGGACCGGCTTTCCTGAAAGCGCTGTCGTCTCCTCTGCGGCTTGGGGAGCCTCTAGGGCTTGGACAGGCCTTGGAGCAGCCCGGCAGCACTCTTGGCGGGTGGCAGCAGCCAAGGTGTGCCCATGGGCACGACGTCGGTCACGGCGTCTAAGAGAAGGTGCCCAGACCCTCCGGTTCCGGAGCCGGGTGGGTTGATGAGAGACACGGCTGGGGAGCAGGGATTCCCGTCTGATCTTCTGGGGGTGGCTGCGAGGGCGGTTCTCAGAAGAGCTGGCACGTTCTTAGCCAGTCTCTTCCTTGCGGGTGCTTCGGGATGCTTCCTGGGCTGAGCGGGGCGCTGTCGAGGTGGAGAAGCTCCCTGAGACTCAGCTTCTAGAAAATTCACAAAAAGCTCTGAGAAGGAGGTCTTGAGCTCGGATTGCTGGTTGGGTCTCCGAGGCGTGTCGGGGGCACTGCGGGATCCGAGCCGCCCGGTCACCCATCCGGTAAGGCCGCCCTGCTCTTCCTGCAGCAACTGCTCCATTTCCTCCCTTTCCACACCCAGGGTGCTTCCCATCCGTCGGAACGCTTCCCGGCGTTCGTGTCTGGCGCTTTGCAAGGCGTCTGTGAAGAGGTTTCTCAGGAGGGCCTTGTCTGCTTTTCCTTCCAGGGTGCTCACTAAGTCGGTCCACTTCTTTTGGACGTCCTCCAGCACTTCCTGTCGGGCCTCGTCTTGTCGCTGCAGTTCTCCGATCTGCTCCTCCTGCAGGCACGAGGCAGCTTGCGCTCTCTCCAGCTGTCCCTGCAGCGACCTCCGCTTCCCTTCCAGACCGTCTGCCTTTTGCATCCATTCGGCCAGGACCACCTTCAGGTTGGCCAGGGCTCCGGCGTGCTGCTTCTCTGCTTCCCGGGAGGTGGACAGCTGGAGGGCAGTCTCCTCTTTCTGCTCGGTGACGGCAGTCAGTTGTTCCTGCAGGGACCCGACCCGGGCAGCGGCCCGCTGGCTCACCTTCTGCATGGCGTGGGAAGATGACAGGAGCCTCTCCTCTAGCGCCGTGACTTTCCTCCTGAGTTGAGCCGCTCTGTCTTCTGCCAGCCGCGCTGCCCGGAGATGCCAGTCTTCGCATTCCGAAGCCTGCGTACGAGACCTCCCCAGCTCCTGGCCTAAGCGTGCTTCCTTGTCCCGCAAAAGGTGAACCTCCTCCCGCAGGGCGCAGTTTTCCACTCGTTCCTGTCTCAGCGCCAGCGCCGCCTCATCTCTCTCCTGTTGAAAGAGAATGCTCTTTTCCTGCATGGAGGTCACTGCATTGAAAAGCTGGCTTAATTCCCCAGCCCGGCCCTGTTCTTTTTCTCTCAGGAGGCACTCAAAAGCCAGAGCCTTCTTCTTCACGGAGACGCATTCGAATTCCTTCTCCCTCAGCGTCATAGAGAGGCGCATGTTCGTTTCTTGTAAGGCTTGGTTTTCGGTGTCCTTCTCCCTGGACCTTTCCAGCAGCTTTGCATTTTCCTGTTTGACTTGGCACGCATCCACTTCCAGATGGACTATTCTCTCCTTCAGGTTTGTCACCGCCTGCCTCAAAAGTTCATTTTCGCTCGCTTGGGTCGTGAGGTTTTCCCTCAGAGAGAGGAATTCCTCCCTCTGTGCCTCGATTAAGAGCTCTTTGTCCTCCAGCGTGTTCTGTAAAGCCTCTTGTTTCTCCTTGAGCCGCTGAATTTCAGAATCCGTCTGTGCGTGTCGTTCTCTCTCCACTTCTGAGGTGGCGGCCATCGCCTCGGACAGTCTCTGAGTCTCCTCCTGGAGGCTTCTGATGGCTGCGTCTTTTTCCTCCGTGGCTCTCCTTAAGGCTTCCACCTCTGCTGGCGGCCCTTTCGAAGACTCGCCCAGCGCCTCGGACTTAATTGCCTCCTGAGAGCCGGCTGCCTCGCAAGTCCGCGACGATGTGGCGGGCGGCTGTGGTGACGTGAGGTCGGGTGGACCCAAAAGAACCTCCTTGGCATTGCAGAGCTGCTCTAGGCTGAGCTGCATCTGTGCCAGTCTCTTCCCCAAGAGCCGGAGTTGGGTCGCATCCCCTTGAGGACGGGGGAACGGGGCGGCAGAGTGCATCTGTCGCCGACACTTCTCCTCGCTGTCCACTAAGGCCCGTGCCTCGAGTGGTGGGAGTTCTTCCTGAAGTTGGGATGACTCCCGCTGCAGATTGTGCACCTCAGTCAGCACCAGCCGCTGCCACTCCTCCAGCACGTTGACCCGCTGCTTCAACGTGTCCCGTTCCCGGAGAAGCTCCTCCAACTGATTTGCGTCCATGCCCCAAACCTCATGGCCAGCGTTGGACGTTTGCCAGATGGTCAGTAAAGTCTGACATTTCTGGCTCAAGGCACCGATTTCAATGTCTTTGGCTCGGACGAGGCGTGATAAGTGCCGGATCGCTTCTTGAAACATGTCCTCACCGCCGCTGTCAGATCGAGGGCGCCGTGTCTGATTTTCGCCTCGCAGCTTCCCGAGCTCTGCTTCTTTGGCCACCAGCAGGTCCATCATTGTGTGATACGCCCTTTTCAGGTGGCTGTTTTCCCTCACCTTCTCGTCGAAAACGGCCAACACTCGTTCCCTTTCCAAAGCATATGCTTGCAGTTGCTGCTGGAGACCCCCCGCGTCCTGGACGGAGGCAGCCGAAGCTAGGCGAGCTGGAAGGCCCTGGCTCTGCCAGTCTTGCGCCTGGATCGTCTGAGTTCGTGGACCGGTCGCATCTTCGTCCGGCTCATCAAACTGCTCGGTCAGAGGGATGGTCTTTTCGGTCCCAAGTTTCATCTCCCCTTCTGCCGCTTCTCTCCCTTTTCCTAAAGGTTCGGTTTCAGCTTTGGCCCCATCATGCTTTTCACTTCCGTTTGGCCGACGAAGACCCGCCGCTCTCGCTCCTTGACAAATCTCAGCAGATTTTGTCTGCACGGGCTGGGTCTTCTCGGGCGACGGGGTTTGGATGTGTTCTGTGGTGTTCTGCGTGGTTTCGCTTTCCTCCTCCCCGGCTGAAGAGAGCTGAGCGCGTTTTCTAGGCATGGGCTCGGGCGCCTCCTTAAGATCGCCCACTTGCCGTTTCTGCTCTTGGCAAGATGGAAGGCGTTGTGCCTTCCTCTGCTTTTGCTCTTCAGTGGTCCTTGGAGGATGCTGGGTTTCCTCCTCCAGGTGACCTTCGATCCCTTTCAGTTGAGACACCTCAGATTCTAGTTGTGTCCCGGCGTCGAGGGTGTTCGGGTCAGCCACAGGAGCGGCTCGAGCCCGTTGTCTCCGTGGCTCCAGGTCTTCCCTCAGGTGACTGCCTTCTTCTTGCAGGGAGGCGAGCCCCGTGTCTCCTTCCTCGAGGGTTTCCCGCAGAGTTGCGGCGTCTCTCCGAGCTGGAGTTGCCGGTCTCTCCTTCTCGGACCCCTGACAAGAGCCGGCAAAGAGGTAAGAGTTCTTACCACATCAGTCTCCCGGATCTCTGCCTACAGAGTCCAATGGAAGCAAGAATGGTGAGTTTTTTGCTCTTCTAAATTTAGATTAGCAGGAGAAAATGTTGGTGAGGCTAGTGACAAATAAAAATGGCAAGTAATAGGACATATTGGAATATATGAGGAAGCCATTTGGTGTAAACCTAAGATTTAAGCTCAGAATAAACTCACCCAAATTTTCATTTATAGATTGGTTATGGATTATTTTCGTCGACAATAGAAACTAATCTAAATGTTTGTCAAGTTAATGTGATATAAAATAATCTTTGGTAAATAAAAGCTTGTCTAAGTTTGTTGGGTTAATTAAAATAGGCATGTCCTGAGAGTTCCCAGCATAAAATGGAAAACTTGTTCTACCTAGCTTTACTAAAAATCAAGCAAGTTTACATTATCTCTGCTACAAAATTTGTCAGCAGAAAAGTGACGGCTGCCTTTGTCTAATGTCTCATGAAGTTTTTGTAGGTAATGTAAACAAAATTATTAGGAACAATTAAAGTAAATGATGTAAGTAAGATAAAAGTTTTTAGCTGAACTTTTTAATAATAGTCATGTGTTATGGTATAAGTCCTTAAAAATAACTTCAAAACCTCTTGGTAACTTGAAACCTCAGAGTTTTACTAAATTAAGCTAAATGCTAGAAATTTATTGAGTATCTTGACCATTTCCAGATAAGATAAAATAGTAAAACATTAATTACTAAACATAGGTTTATCTACTTTCAGCTTCTGATTAAAAACAAAAAACCTAAAAGATGTTTGGGTCTATTAGTAAACATGTCTTGTGCCACACTGAAAAATGTATGCTATAAGGAAATGTATGTTTTCAGTAAAAGAAAGTATAAGGAATGGAGATGCTTTAAGAAAGTAAATTGGTCCTAAAGTCAAAGTGGTTATGGGAAAGAGGAAAGAACAAACTCTGAATATGAGTAAGAAAGTCACTGAAGGTTTGTGGAAAAGGAACCCTGAGAAAAGAAGTTTTCCGCCTAGTCAAGCTGGCAAAGATTGAAGGAATTTAATTAAGTCAGCGTTTCTAAGACCAAAAGTAAGCTGGTGTAAAATTAGAAACTTGGCTTTCTCACTGTTATAAGGATGAGGTTTTCTTGGGCTTCTAGTCTGCTCTTGATGAAGAGATTATGAAAGGCTTCTCTTTACATTTGATAGTCTGCCTAAAAGGCAAAAAAAGGATTTTATGTTTTCAAAATCATGTCCCGTGTTGCTTTTATCAGGTCTTTGATTGCGAGAGCTAAGGGTTTTCTTACGGCCATTTAACTTTCTCTATTTGTCTGAAAGTCTTTGTCACATGGTCGAAGGCATAACTGAGTATTAGCTCACAGTGACCTATGATCCTATTTGACCAAGGGTTTTAAAACTGATTTGAGATTTTTTGATGAACTTCTGAAAATCAAATTCTAAATGAAGTCTTTTTCGACCTCTAGTTAACTTTGGGATTTTTCGGAGGATCCCTGCAACATCTTAAGGACTCGTTCTCTCTCCTTATAAAAAGAGGGATATGATACTAATTAGGCTTATTCAACAAGTTAAATTATGGGAGGCATTTTCAAATAAGAAATAACATTTAGACTTCATGTTGTATTTTCATAGGTATACAAATAGTCTAGAAATTATGTGAAATTCCTACAAATCTGATATGTCCTGATATAATGTTATCAGTCATAACTCTAATTATTATCTTAAAATGTTGTATGTCACAGAAATGACCAAATTCCTTTCTCAACTGCTGTATAATGAACCCTTTTTAAGTCCTTTCTCAGTTAGAGTTACTCTGACAATGGTTCATAGAAAGGAAACTCATCAGACTTAACTGGGTCTCTGTCATCAAAATTGAGGCCACCCTGCGAGGACTGAATCTGAGCGTCAGGAAAATGCCCTAGCTGACTTTCGTGCAAAGGCAGTAACATCAGAATCTGTAGAGACTGGCATGTGTGGATGAAGTCCACTCTGTCTCTGCAAAGAATAGCCCCTCATTGCCAGACTTTCATTATCCTGACGTGTTCTTGTAACACGGCAACTGTCTGGTCCTGAATCAGAGGAATTAAAGTGTGTAAATAGTGGCTGTACATAAACAAACAGTCAGGGCTATGGGAAACCCCAAACAGCTGCTTGGTTCTGGCTCCCTGGCAAACCCCACTTTTGGGTTTTTGCATTCCTTTCCCCACCATAGTGCATTAAGCAAAACTCTATCCCTAGAGGCCTCACATCTCCTCCCCCTGGACCGTTTGAGCACTTGCAGCTGGATTTCATTCAGCTGACGCTTAATATGGGTTAGCAGCGTGTTCTGGAGTGGAAAGAAATCTGGGATCTTTGCAGCTCCTTCTGATCCGATCTTCCCGGGCCTTTTATGTACTTGACATATTGTGAAGTCCTAGAATATCAAACAGGGTATGTATAGGCAAGGGAAAACCCACTTTTACTGAGAAATAAATGAATCCTAAAAGGATGTGGTCATACAGCATCATTCTTATATGTGAAGGCAGCATGTGTCTCTAACCTGGAATTCCCTTTGTGGCTGCCGTTCCCACTGTGGGCATGGCAGACCCTTCAGGGACTGGACGTTCAGGCACAGGGTCCTAGGATCAGTATGTGCACCTCACATTCCTGTCAGACTACAGATGATTTGAATATATCGTTCTATTTATGTTTCTCACATATTGGTAGATGCCACAGTAATTAATCCACTGAAAATTCATTTAAAAATATTATTGCACTTCTGTCTGCCTTGTGTGTTTGCGTGTGTGTATTTTCTCCAACATAGATATTAAAAGTACAACAGGCCCACAGTCCCTTATCTAAAGTCGTTGGGGTCAGATGAGTTTCAGAATTCAGAATTTTTCAGATTTTGGAAAAGTAATAATGTGTATATGTCGTTTTTATATAATGTCTCAGCAGGGTCTGGGGCAGCAGCCCTTAGCCAAACATGTTAGCATTTCTGTAGCAAAATATATGAATGTATCTCACACCGAATGGAATACATAGAGATGATAAATAGATTCATGTTACTTCAGGTCAGGTTTCGCTGCCTAGTGACGTATAAAAAGAACTTGTCCTTTAGATTTCAAAATGCTAGATAAGGGAGATGGACCCGTCTTACTTTCAGTAATGTTCCAATAGACAGAGCCTGTGAACTTTTTAGACTTTTAGTGCTGTTTCCCATACTCCAGGAAGTTGGAAGCCACAATTACATTCTGTAAGCAGGGGTCACAGACTCCAGTGCCAGGGCAGGTAAAATTAAGAAGTGAAGTGGGCGGTTGGTTACAAGACAGTAGTGAGTGTGAGGACTGTGATGAGCTAGTGGGTCCGTGTCCATCTGCAGGAGCTGGCTGCTCTCAGCTCTAGCCACTTGTTGCCATGGGGAATGTTCACACAATGTAGCCACATCTTCCCATGTTCAGTGATCCCCCAGAATGCTGATTTCCACGTAAAGTTTCTTGACATTTAAATGTTGTCAACTAAAAAGAAAAATCCCCTGTGGAGGCCAAAGAAAACATATCTGCAAGCTTTCTCTGGCCTTGGGCTGCCTGCTTTGACCTCTGCTCTGGAGACTAATTCTCCTGACGTGAAAGGCTGGACGGTCGTGTTTAGGTAATGAGCTGCTTCTTGAGATGGGGACGGGATGTGTGTTTTATCGTGATTCATCGTACTTTGCATATAGGTTAGAAGTTTTTGAGTGTAAAAGACTTCACAGTAAAAAGAAAACATGAAAAAGTCGATAGACACTTTGCTGTAGAATTGCCTTATTTTCTAGCCAGTGGGAAGTTTTCTTTTTCACTTGTGAATCTGAAACTTTCAAGTTACTTATCTTGGAAAAGGGAATGAAAGCCCAAGTTAAAAAGGAGCCTCTTTGTACAAAGTTTGAGTTGAGGGAGTTTAGACTATAACGTCCCTGCCTTTCCAGGGCCCTCGTGATGGGAAGTGATATTGCGTATCCACCCTTGTATTGGGACAGGGAAGTGTCCTTGGTCTCCTCTCTTGTCAGACCACACCCCTAGGTGATGTCAGCCCCATAACAGCACCTCGTGGCTGATGGCTCCCAGTTTTCTGCCTCCAGCCGTGTCACTTCTTCATCCTTACATTGATCTCTGCCTTGGACGTCTCCCTTAAATGTCCTGCTATCATTGAACACCTGAACTTCATCCTGAAATGGGCCTCCTTTCCCGGTATTCTCTAGTCTATATGTCGGCCACCTTTGGCCTGTTGCCTGTTCTATGAAAAAGGTTTATTGGTGCCCCGTCCAGCACTAAGCTGCACAATTGAGTAGTTGTCACGGGGACCGTGTGCCCCGCAGAGCCTATGCTATGTACTGTCAGGCCCTTTACAGAAAGAGTTGCTGACACTTGCCCTAGTGCATTGTGTGCCCCAGTGCCCACTAGTGCACTGAATGTCACCACACCTCCTGGGTCACCTGTCAGGCAAATAAATGTTCAGAACTGCACAGAAATTCTTCTAAGCACCTACCAGGTAGCTGTCTACTGTCAGTGTGAACATTTGTAAATCAACCAGCTTGGATTTCACGTGGTCATTGGATACTCGCAGATGCACGGGCTGGAGTGGCCGCTTGAACCCCTGCCCAGCTGTTCCTTGAGGAAATTCATCAAAGTGTTCTGCTCTGCTAGATCTGGTGAGGGCTAGCATAGAGGGAGCCGGGCACAGGCACGGGGTCTCTGAGATGTGCTTGGGGCTCAGGGAAGGCTTCTCTGACATGTGACACTTGGGCAATCTTGCAAACAGGCAGATAGAGATGCGGGGCGATAGAGAATTCCAAGAGGGAAGAAAAATTCTTAGGGGAGACCTAACACACTGGCAGTTTTATCCTTTAACTTAACATTTTTTGTCTATGGATTGGAAAAAGACAATATCTGATTCTTAGCAGCAGAGAAACTCTACCCAGCTTTTATTTTTAAGTTAGGTAGTGAATGGCTGTGTATAGATCCACATGTTCTCAAGTCCAGAGTGACTGTGGTGTTTAACTCAGAAGCCCCTGGATGCATTTCCATCCAATAGAAGGAGTAGGTTGGTTCTTCAAAGCTTTAAAAAACTTTAAAAGCAGCACACTCAACTTGTTTTGCTTAGCGTAAACTCATGGCCATCTTTCCCCAAAATAGACAGTTTTGTTGTAGGATGTTGAAAATCTCTTGAGGCATCATTTCCCACACCGTTACTTGTAAGTTCTTTAATTTTCATTATACTTGTTCATCTCCTCTTACAATCTTTTCAAAACTCTGACTGCTTTTGCATTTTTGGACATGCTAGGATTCATAATACTCCCCAAACCACCACAAGATGGCAGGACACAAATATATGACCACCCATGACTTTGAAGACCAACTGTTGGAGACAGGCAGCATTGATTGGCTTTGTTCTCATATGGGCAAGACCATCATTAGAAAGCTTCTGTGCCAGTTTGGGGGGATCACAGCTGGAGGACCACTGCAGTAGAATTTGGGGAGCCCTTCTATGCAGAAACCTGAGAAAACTGGTGCTTTAGGAAGACAAGTCTGGGGGAAGGTGGAGTGAGGATTGTGGAGGAAGGGAAAGAGGAGAAGGTGAAAGGAGACCAGTGAGGAAGCTAGTGCAACAGGGTAAGAGAGAGGACGACAGCCAGAGCGAAGACAATGGCATTGGAGACTCATTGGAAAAAGTATTTAACACCATACGTAGTGTTGGGGACAAAGAAGAAAGAAAGAGACGAGTCGAGGAGATTCGGGTTATGGTTGGATGTTATTTATTGAAAAGGTAACAGTGGTTCTTCATTCTTCCATTGTTTTAAAATGCTTCTGTTTTTAAACTTATAGTTCCTATATCTACCTTTTTGCTGGCTTCCTCTTCCAATGACATGACATTGTGTGTGTGTGTGTGTGTGTGTGTGTGTGAGTTTCAAGACCACCCTGTGTATCTGCGGATCTGTAAAGTGGTTTAAATCTGGGAGAGCTGCTGTCCTTCAGCTTTTCTTTTTCAGTTATTCTTGCCTATTTTCACATCAAAATGAATTTAGGTATCACTTCTTTTCTAGTTCTTAGAAAAATTCATTCATAATTTTGGTTGGTTTGGAGCTCATTCATCCAAATATTTATTGGGTTTGTGCTAGGGGCTAGGTCCTGAGGATACAAAAATAACTAAAACTCAGGCATTTATGGTTTAGTAAATCTGTGAACTAAGCCTTGGGGAGAATGGACATCTTTACAACATGACGCATCTCTTTATAGACACAAAGCTTTTATGTGGTTCGTAAGTTTTGTTCTTATTGTTGAGAATAGTGCCTAATTAGGTTAGCTGGTGAACATGGGTGATATTAACGTTTGTATATATTTATTTACTTTACAACGTATTTAACTCATATTGATAATTTTGTTACTTCTTTGAATTTCTATGTATATTATCTGTGCTACATTTTTATTTCTTCTTTTCCTATTATTTATTTCAGTGCCTTCTTTTTCATTCCTTCTTTAATTGGTTAGACTCTCCAAACAAATGTGTAGCATATATTTGTTTGTAGCAATATTGTATAAAGGGCATGTGATTGCCCCCCTATTGGGCATTCCAGAAAAGTGATGAGGAATGTGTAAGTCATGCTGAAATGCAAATGTCTCATCTGAATGGTTCCCTATGCAAATCTATAGGCATTTTTCCTCTCTTTTGGGCTGCATCCCTTTTAGTATGTCTGATATTTGAACCTCATCCTGTGTCAGTCATAAGATTGGCAGGTGATCTTAAAGGCAGAATACTGAATTTCTAGTCATCCAACTCTATGGAGAAAATAGTGCAGTGGACTCAGATGAGGAAGGAATTGGAAGAGAAAGTTGAGAAATGGTGAGAGGAGTTTAAATGGTGCATATGTGGCAATATGTTCAGATAACTTCTAAAGAGGTGGTCAGCAGGTCACACGGCAGTGGACTTCTTTGGAGTCTTTGAATCTTAGAGCCGTCTTTAGGAATAGAAACCTTGTTTCCCGCTGATTTAGATGGAGCTCTGACAACCCTCTCCCCAGAAACAATCATCTACACTCAGAAATTGGCATATCATTTCATGGACTTCCTAGACACCCTCAAGCCCATGGACAAGAACCCCAGGGTCAAAGGAAATCCATTTACGTGTTTGGGATCTCAAGAAACCTACTCGTTATCAGAGATGCTTAGCTACAGTCCCTATGCTGGGAACTGGTCTCTAGAGATATGCTGTTTATGGACGTGTACGTCCCATGTGTCTGTGTGTGTTGTCCTCTAGCCTCCAAAACATGCACTTGAGGTCAATATGAGAGCCTTCCCCCAAAACACAGAAAAGCGATGGACCGCATATACTGCGGTGTTCCCCTAAGATGAGTACCATATAGCCTAGGTGTGTAGTAGGCTATACCATCTAGGTTTGTGTAAGTGCACTCTATGATGTTCACATAATGACAAAATAACCTAAAGGCACATTTCTCAGAATGTGTGCCTGTCATTAAGCGACGCATGACAGTATATAGTGAGATCGTAGTGAGAAGATGGATCCTATACGACCACTAAAGAGAGAACACTAAGGAGATCCCGGGTCACTTCAACCACTGTAACGTACAAATACAGAGAGCACACCACCGTGCATTTGCTCTGGAGCCTCCGATGCCATCTGCACACAGTAGGTGACTATGCCGCAGTCAAACCAAGAGCTCAGGTGAGCCCAGCAGTGTCACCTGAGCTGTATCTCTTGGGCAGGAAGATCAGAAGGTACACGGGCCCTACAAACATTTGGGATCATATCTAAGAAATCTGAATTTAGTTGCCAGCTAGGGCCGCTGCTGGGAAATGACAGCTTCCATCACCTGGACATCTTGAGAACTCCTGATCTGGTGGGAATTAGAGTTCAGGCAAAACTCCATTTATCAGGGGTGACTGGGGCATCATCGCAGACTGACAATCTGAAGAATGTGTCCAGCCTCACTCATGAGGCTGTCCTGATTCCTTAAAGCTTTAAATGACATCTCCTTCCTCTCGGATCAAAGCCGAAGTCCCTTGCATCACACACTAGGCTTGGCAAGAGCTGGTTCCTTCTCCTTGTTCACTAGGTTCCAGCCGTACCAGCCTCCTTTCCATTTCTTGAAAACCTCAGGACCCTTCCTGCCTCCAGGCCTTTGCACACTCTGTGCCCTCTGCCAGGGGCTCAGAATGGCTTTGGCTAACCTAACTCCTCTTCGCTCTTCAGATAGCAACTCAGATGTCACTCACTTCTTCTGGGAAATGTCTCCACACACCTAAAGGAAAAGTTTTCTTTAAGAAAAGTTTTCTTGTTAGTACCTATCGCTTGTCTCCACAGCAGTGAAGTATGTTTATCGGTGTCATTCTCTTGCCTGTTTATGATCTGCCTCCACCGCTAACCTGTAATCTCCAAGAGGGAAGCAGCTGTCCAGGATGCTTCCTCTGCTGTGGTATCCCTAGTGTTACACACAGTCCTCGGAATACAAAAGTACTCAACAAATATTTGCAAAATGTCTGAACGAACCTTCAGAACACGCTTGCTCACATTAAAACTAATCATCGATGAAACTGGAGCAGCTCACTCCAACTCGACCCATTGCTGGCCCATAGCCAGGGCTCAATGAATATTTGTTGACCAACTGGCCAGTGTGGAAGGAAGTAATGGGAGATGTTGTCCAGACAGGCTTATTGCCCTTGGTATCTCCTTTCCAGTCCACCTCCTCAGCCGCAAGCATCCCATAAACATCTGCAACCTATGGTCCTCTGGGATGCTCTCCAAATTCTGCCTCCAGGACACACCAGCTTTGTTTGGCTTTCTCTATGTTGCTGATTATCTACTTTAATTCCCCTTCCTTCTCCTTGTATGATTGGTGGACCTGACGATTCTATTGCTGTTCCTTCACTCTGCACTCTGCCACTGGAAACAAGTCCACCATCCTCTGGGACTCTGATATCAGTTCTTTTCTCTGTGTTCTGAAGCCCTGGACTAGTCCCGTTTTCTTGCTCAACTGGTCTTTAGAGACCACAGTCCAGACCAGAGAGTTCAAACATCACTCACAGGAGGGGAAGTCAGATGGTCATCATCTGCTGTGATTCCTATTGCTATTTTGGACATTTAACTGGTCATCAATTAACTTATAAAACCAGAAAACAGACTGGCCTACTTTATAAGTGTGCATCCAGGCAGAGCACTAAAGCCAGGCCTCTTTGCCTGGCCAGATGGGCTTTTTGTGGATGGGTTACCTTGGCCAATGGCTGCTGCAGGCATTGGCCGGTTATCATCCTCCAAGTGGCCAAGTGTGGTGTTGGCTTCATTTCCTGACAGGGACTTGTCTATGGGAAGAATTGTGAAGTGCCGGGGAAACCAGTGGCCGTGGCTTCCTGGGACCCGGGAAAGAGTTAGGGCTCCTGCCCCCATTGCCTCTCGGCACTTCCTCCTGGGCACGTGGGCTGCTGTGCAGGCACGGTGGCTTCAGGCATATGCAACCCCCAATCCCAGGCATTAGCTGCAAGCACCTCTTTGTTTTCAAAAAGCACATTCCTATTTCTCCAGTTTGGACAAAACACACAGAAGAACCTGATGTGAACTTCTAGGGCAACGGGCTTCAACCTTCACTGCATATTAGAACCGGCCGAGAAGACTGAAAAATTCCGGAGCTCAGCCCCATTTAGGCCAATGAAAAGAGACTCCAGGCCTCAGTGTCTGGACGGCTCCTCAGGTGATTCCAGTGCCCACCAAGGTGGAGCCCCGCTGACCCAGGCAGCGCCTCTCCCAGTCTCTTGTGCATAAGAATTCTCCACGGGATGCATTACAACACAGCTTCTGAAGCCCCAGCCCCAGAATGTGGAGTCAGTGTTTCCAGGGCTGGGCCTGAGAGGAGGCGTTGTTAACGAGCCCCAGGTGATGCTGCTGCTGCCTGTCCATGGACCACACACTGAGCAGCTCTGTTCCATAGCTTTGCTACTCAGTGCGCAGTCCGTGGAGCAGGAGCCTGGGCATCACCCAGGAACTCATTAGAAATTAAAAATCTTGAGCTGTCCCAGACCTGTTACATCAGCATCCGTGTTTTAAAAAGGGCTCTAGGAAATCTAGTTGCACAGCAAGGATCGAAAAGCATTATCACGTAGGGTGCAGACGTGCAGCCCCTGGGCCAAAGTTAGCTGGCAGATGTATACCACCTGGCTTGCACAGTACTTTTAAAATTTGGAATTAATTTACACTTTAAAATTGGGATTGATCTAGCAATACTGGGCGTCTGTTCTCACGTGGTGACAACTGGAGACAGAATGGACGTGCTCCAAGCTGCTGCAGAATGACTTCATTCACTAAGGGTGTCTGCAGGGCCTCTGCTGGCCCTGACATCTGCAGCTCCTTGTTCATGCCCTCCCCTCCCCGGTCCCTCCCCAGCCGGATGACTGCTCCCAAGCATTTTTTCTTGAGCCCATCTACTTTATCTCTTTGTACTTCACTCTATTCATCTGTAAAATGGATCGATAGCACCTATTCAGGGTTCTGATCTGGATGAAATGGAGATGGAGGTCACGCTTTAAGGTCCATACCTCTGTTTTACACACGAGTTGTTCCTATACCCAGAGTTTTCCCGAGCAAGATCCTTGGACCAGCAGCACTATCATCAGTGGGGAACTTGTTAGAAATACAAACTTTCAGGCCCCACTCTAGACCCAAACGCTTGATGAATTACCAGGCATTTCAGGAGAGAGTGGAATTCTGCGTGGATTTCACCAGGATCAAAATCCCATCATGAGCTCCATAATTATGTGGAGAAAGTTCAACCAAGATCCATGGGTGACTGATGTTTTGCAGGTGAGAGAGACCAAGGGAAAAGGCTAGTGTGTGTGGGATGGAGCCTCCACAGCTTACTTCCTCCAGCAGCCCCACACCTCCCAGCTGCGGGCTCACCTCTGTGCCCATCCTGAGCCAACGATCTGGGCTGAGACTTGGTGTCTGGATAACCCACCCTGAGCCTGGGCGTTCACAGGCTCATAAGACAGACTGCTGCTACTTTCACCACATCAGCCCAATCCACATAAAGCGTCTTCTGCCTCAGTTTCCCTAGCAGGCATTTGAGATCTGAATGGACAGATCCACAGCCAATGCCATTGCCATCTGCCTGTGCTGACTTTGGGTACTGCCTGCTGCCTGGGCTCCCCTGATCTCACCCTCTCCATTGGATTGGGTTCCTCAGGTCACGCTATTTCCTCAGCGGAGCCTGAAACTGCCGTCCCCGTTGAGTCACTGTACATTTGGGACTGGGCCAGCTCTAGAGTGAGGTCAGTTTCCTTGACCCCTGCCTCTCCCTGTCTACACTGGCTGAATTCCTGGTGTCCCAAGATGCCTATGACCAGAGCCTGCCCAAGTAATAGCAGAGAACTGGGGACATATGGCCTTTGGAAGGGAAACTGTAATGTGACCACACACTATTCTTATGGTAAGAGACGTGGCTGCACAGAAAGTTCACACCAAGATCTTCTTTTTCTTGGTCGGGAGCAAAACATGCATAGAAACAGCAGTGAAAGTGAGGCTGGGAGAGAAAATGGTTTCCTAAAGGTGACGATAGATCCGTGTTGGGCTGGATTGCAGAAGGATTCCTCAGGAACTGTTGCTCTGGCAGTTTTTAAAGAGTGAGTCAGCAAGAATGACTCTGCCTCCTGGGATTCATTAGGTTTAATACTGATGAAAACAGGGTTGGACTATGTAATTTTTCAGAATTACTTCTAAGCAGAGGAGTCAGGCAATAATGATATTAATAATAATAGCAGTATCATCTTTTGAGTGACAGACACTCTTCTAGGTTGTTTCTATACATTCTCAGGGCTCAGCAAACTTCTGCCATAAAGGGCCAGAGAGTTAATATTTTAGGTTTTGTGGGCTACATGGTCTCAGTTGTAACGACTCAAGTCTGCCCTCGAGACACAAAAGCAGCCACAGATAATAAGTAAACAGATGTAGGTGCCTGTGTTCCAATAAAACTTTATTTATAAAAACAGATTTGGCACACGAGCTGTATTTGCTAACTCCTGCATTATCTATTGACCCCATGATACTGTGAAGTTGGTACTTTTACTATTCCTCGTTTTGCAGGTAAAGGAACTGAGTCTCAGAGAGATGAGGTAACTCACATGAGATCCCAGAGCAAAACGTGGTTTCCAACTCAGTATTCCAACTCAAGATTTCCTACACTATCATGGCTGGGTGAACACTTTCATGCCCAGAGGAGTTTCATCATTCTGGCTCCTCATGTCCCAAGTTCAGTTCTTCAGTTATTTCACAATTATCGGGCAGCCTTGACACAACTCTCATGGTCTATCATTTCACTTAACTATCAGGATGGCTGCAGGAGGTAGTTCCCGTTTTCCCATTTCGAGCCTGTGGTCCCCAGAGGATAAGGCAGGATTGTCAAGGTCCACCCTAAGAGAGCAGCTGAGCTTGGAGTCAGACTCGGGGCTGTCTGAGCCTAAGTTCAGTGATCTTCCCTCCAGACCTGTTGTCTCCAGATTTTTAAAATCTTTCACAGTTTGTGAATTATCAAGTTGTACATGCCTTTTGTACAGGAATTGGAGTGATCATAAAGTTAATGACAAAAAATCACTCATGATCCACCACCCCAAAAATAACCTTTGCTACTAATCTGATGCTTTTTCTCTATCTTGATCCATGCTCATTCTCCCACACGATGACATACTAAATGAAACATTTCATATAATTGTTACTTATCACATAAGATTGGGGGCATTTTCTTATGTTATAAAATTTTAAGAAAATCACCATTTTAATGATCACATATTTTTTCATCATTGGATATAAGAATTTTTTAACAATTTAGATACTTTCTATTTTTCTTATCATAAATGCTTTGATAACATTCTTGTACAAAAGACTATGAATCTCCAATTATTTCCCCAATTTAAATTCATAAAAGGAGAATTATTGTTCCAAAGGGTATTATGTTTTAAAAGTTCTTTATACATTATTGCAGATTAGATTTTTTAGAAATTTGTGCTCATTTAGAGTCCCATCAGTAGGTCAGATATACCTAAGCCCAAATCAACAATTCTTTTAAATTAGATAATTTTGTGGGCTAAACTATTACAGTTCTAGTTTGATTTTTATTAAGTAATGAGGCTTTGGGGTTTCTTATTGATTGGTCAGAGTTCTTTATATATTAAGGACTTGTTTTTCTGGCAAATATTACTCCCAGGTTTTTATTTGCCTTTAAAATAAAAATAAACTCATCTCTATTAACTTGTCACCTTATTCACTGCAAAGCATACTCAGATCATTAGCATTCAACACATTCAGCAGCAAGAGGAGTAGGAACAACAAAGGGTTTCTTCTGTGAGTAGAATTTGCCAGGTGGCTGGGAATCACAAGCAGAGGCTTAGCCGCAACCCCCATCTCTCTGGTACAGACCGCAGACTTGCTGGGCTGTGCTTCCACACGTGTGACTCCAGGGTAGGAATCAGCCAGGACAGGAGGCAGCTCGGAGACACAGAGAGGACCTTTGAGGCTCATTATAAGCAGTGAGCAAGGAGCTGTCTTTGTTCAAAGAACAGCCGCAAGGCACTGAGCACCTCACCATTCTTTCAAATAAGGACAAGGAGGAGAAGAACAATGTCATGAAAGCCTCTTTTAGAAGACTATGAAATTGAAGGCTGGCGAGAACTTCATTTTCATACTCTTTGGTGAAGGTAGAGAGAAAAATGCTTTCAGGCCTGCCGTTTTCTCCCCTCAATCCTCAAGATTATTTTGAGGAAAAATAGTCCTTCATGTGCGGTAAATCCCTTCTTTGGGAACAATAATATTTCACTTTATGTTAGATTGGGCTAGGGTGGCATTTCCAATCTTAGCACTAATGACAATTGGGGCTGGATAATTATTTGTTCCTGGAAATGAAAGAATGAATAAGTGAGTGATCTAATAGTTTGTACTTAAATATTTGAAGATTTGTGATGTGAGAATTCACCTTTTGTCCCCCTTGTCGGTGCCTACAGCTGAATTAATTACAGGGAGAAAGATACTGGGATCCGTGTGAGGAGTCTCTGCCATAATGACAACTATGCAACAACGGAATGGTCTCACTCCAGGATGAATAAGCTCGTGCTCACTGGAGGCAGTCAAGGAGAGGCTGGATTGTTCTCAGGCAGCATGCTGTGCAAGACACTCACACAAAAGATGGGGAGTTCAAAGTTCAAGGGCATTTTCTATCCCTGAGAATCTATAAATCTGTGTTTCCTGCCATATTTCTTTTTTAATATTTCATATTCAGGTATTATTTCCCCTACAGGAACTTATTTCTTTTAAAACAGAAGATAAACTTTTCTAGAGTGCTCAAAAATCGTCACTGGCTTTTTGGGAGCTCCACAGAGAAAACATGCTTGAAGAAGTAGAGTGAGGGATTTTCTGCAAAAAGTGACTACATTTCCCCTAGCCGAGGACGGGAAGATTTTCATGGTCCCTCTCAGATACCGTGGGGTTGACAATGGGCAATGGAGCCGGTTCACTAGGGGGAAGGGTGCAGCAAGTGTGTGGTGGGGTATACTGCCCTCCTAGACAGCGTCCACAATCAGTGCTGCAGATCTTTGTTGACATTCCAGGCCTACCCCAAACTGAGGTCTTGCTTCCTGGAGCCCTGCATCTTCTGAAGGGCTGGCTCCTTTTCCTCTTCCCTCCAGAAGCCATGGTGACCAGAGGCATGGCTTAGCAGGAGCTATGTTTCAGCAAAGGACATGTGTCAGCAGAAGATGTAAGTCAGCAGGACACATGGATGAGCAGGAGCAAAGGGTCAGAAAGAACCGTGGATCTCTAGAAACCATGAGTCAGCACGAGCCATGAGTCAGCAGAGGCCACAGGTCAAAAGGAGACAGGTTTCATAGGAGCTTTTGTTCATCAGGAGCCATGGGTCCGTAGGAACTACTATCAGCAGGAACCGTACGTCAGCCAGAGACAGTCAGCAGTTGGTGGTGGGGTAGAGGATAATAGACACACAGGAAGAGGGCAGCACCAGACTTTGAGGTGGCTGATGCCATAAGCAAAAGCTACAGGGTACCAAGAAGCTGAGGAGAGAGCATTTAGTAACAATAGGATCGATAAAATGTAGAGAGTAAGTCAGTCACCGTTATGACGAGGTGGGGAGCAATGTGTTTCAGAGGGGGGCAGCATAGCCTAGTGTCTGTAGGAGCATGGAATCCTGGATGAGCTGATCTTGAACAACATTCTAGTCTCTCCTAATTTCCCAGGTATCCTTAGCATAAACCCCTATTAGTAAGTATGTCTTTAGGTTGGATGCTAAAAAGGGAAATTCTTGAGACAAAGTATAAAGAGTTATTTTTTTAAGGTTCTTAGTATATATTGCTAAACGACTTTTCAAGGATTTGTATAAATTTGCTCTCTCCCACCTTCTAATTAAAATACTTATAAAAATGTATTCCAAAAGGTATGAAATTTTAAGGCAGGCTGAAAGCTGTTAGTATAGCTATCTATCAGGAGAAATTTCGAGTATAAAAAGTTCAGGTAGATGCTTGACGTAGAGCGAGAGGGCAAAGGAGACTGATATTTGCCATTGTGACTGTGCCTCTCTACCCTGTGAGTCAGAACTCTGGAGTTTCAAGGGAAAGAATCCAATTCAATTAAGACTGGCTTAATTCAATAAAATAATTTCTAAGGGCTTGTAGCTTGCACATCTAGACAGTAGTGGGGTAGATTTCAGGTGCAGCTGGATCCAGGAGCTTGAAGATGTCAATCACGACAAACACATCAACTCTTTATGATCTGCCCCAGCTCTGATGGTTGAAAGCCCTGATTGGCCAGGTCAGGCCCCTGTCATGTGCCCACTCTTGGAGCCAGATAGATGTTGAGGGAATTCCTGACCCCCCATCCCACTCCAAGCTACATGACTTGGAAGAGATGGTTTTTAAATGGAGATCAAATAGGCGAATCAACACAGATGACCACAGGCCCGTCTTATGGACATGGGGTCTTCAGGACACCCTTCAACTGGGGAGAAGCTGCATTTGAAAATGTTCAGAATGACCTGAACCTTCCCATCAGTTATTTCCATTTCATGCACCTTCTAGAATCTAGGCTATCATTTTCAATGTTACAATGTTACAGGCTGGGGAAGGAGGGGATGTACTTGCCTGTTGCATCCAAGATGTGGAGTCCACAGAGATAACAGCCTGTGCCTGGAACAGCCATAGGAACAATGCATGGAAACTTCTTTGAAGCGTCATTTTAAATAACAGCATAATAGTCTGGTACTTTTTAAAGATTTTATTTTTCCTTTTTTCTCCCCAAAGCCCCCAGGTACACAGTCATGTATTTTTAGTTGTGGGTCCTTCTAGATGTGGCATGTGGGATGCCGGCTCAGCATGGCCTGATGAGTGGTGCCATGTCCGCGCCCAGGATTCAAAGTGGTGAAACCCTGAGCCACCAAAGCACAGTGTGCGAACTTAACCTCTCGGCCACGGGGCCGGCCCCATTCCTTTTGCAACTTAATAAGAATGTTTGCCTCCTTTATGTATTCAACTACATAAGTCTAACATTTTTTTACCAAATGATTAAGCAATTATCTGCAAATTATTCTCCCCACAAACGTGAAATGCCACTTTTATCTGATTCTAAACTTCCGTATCATTTTCTTTGATCTAATTCTAGATTCTCCAGTCTGTTCCATTGATCTGTGTATTCCTATGTCACCGGTTTGCTGTTGTATAATACATAGCAGTATCTATTCAAAGCTCCTTCCCCCTCATTTTCCCCTCAAAATTCTCCTGTTTCTGGCATAAAATTCGCACAGATGATGATTAGGAACTTGTCATCAAGGTCCAGAAAGTCCTATTGGGATTAAGATTGGAGAGGATGAAGACTTTCCATCCAGGATTTGGATATCTATTTTTTATTTATTCAAGTTTTTGCACACCTGTCAGGAAAATTTTATAACCTCATCTCATTAAAAAACAAAGAAATAACTATTCTTCTGAAGTTCAGGTCATTCAACTCTGACCGCCTATTCTTTGCATATCCCTTTCATCGGATGACATTCTAGACTTTGCCTGGTTATTTATTTAATTCCTGGCACACATTTTTCCTCTCCATCCCAGCCCCGTCGTCATCTGGGCTGGTTTCACTGGCCATGCCATGCATCTCAGGCCTGGGACTCCCTCATCTCCAGTAACCTGACCCTCCACTCCAGCTCAGCCATCCGCTGACCAAAGCAGCCTCCAGCTGGGTATCACGCTCACACTCTTCCACTCTAAGTTACTAATTCAAGCACACAAACTTCCTAAGCTTCCAATTCACTGCCTCAAATATTTTTATTACTATGCTCTTTCACTTCTTAGGTACCACCAGTTCAGTGTTTCCTGGAGCCCTCAGGGCCCATTCAAGAGAAAGAAATCACACAACTTATTTGAACAGAAACAATTTAATACTAAAAAGTGTTAACTGGTATTGAGAAAGGAACAGGCAAAATTCTAACCTTAAGGGAGGGAGCAACTGCAGGAAGCAGCTAGTACCACTAGAAAGGGGAAAACAAAGGGAAGAAGTTGGGCGTGTTGAATCATGGAAGCTTGGAGGAGGGCCCATGGGCCCAGGGCCCAGATCTCAGAGGAGGGGCACTGCTGGCTGCTGCCACTGCCTTGAAGAGGGTGCCATGAAGCTGGTTCTGAGAGGCTGGAAGAGCTGCAAACTGGACTCAACTGCAGCTTCCAGAAGGAAGCGTCACTGACAACACGGTGAAGCATTGCAAGGGGGATGGTCGCAGCAACAACGGGAACACGGGAATGAGCAAGTCCCTTCTCCCACCTTCAGCCTTGCAATCATCCTCTAGTGTTCTCTGTCTCTCTCTCTCCCTCTCTCTCTCTCTCTCTCTATTGGGACAGTCTAATAAGAAACCGGCTGGCCATGCAGAAATGTCATTTTCAGATTACCAGTCCCAGCTCCAGGTGAGTTTGAAGCTGGGGCAAGAACTTAATAATGAACCAACTCTGACTTTCTTTCCATCCATCATCCCGGCCTGCCTTCACGTGCTTGTCTGTCCAGCCTGGATTAACCGTCCAGCACTTCAGTTTACTCTTTGGCTGGTATCATAAACTCATTAGCTTCCAGAGAGCAGACTGGTATCACTGATCACCAGCCCAACACTGCCTGACATCTTACCACATTTCTCCAGGCAGCTCGTTTCCCCACACTCTGCAGACTGCTTTAAATCTCTGCTCTTCTCAAACTTCCACCTCCCCTTTTTTCTTTTGCTAGCTTCTGCCTCAAAGATAGAAACTTCTTCTCAACTTTCTGCTAACAAGCCACTAACTGCACCCACCCCCACCCATTCTGTCTCCTCTCTCAGAAAGGTGGTGTTCCTCTGTGTGAGGCCATCACCTGCTCCTCTTTACTGCATCCCATTTGCTTATTTCTGGGAATTTGAAGATTCACCTTTCCCCACTTGATTCTGTATCTTTGCTCTCTCCCTGTTTACCAGGTCCTTGCCTTTGGAGTTTCATAAATTTTAACTTTAGTCACTAATTTTTGAACAAATTACACTCAGCAAAATGGTAAAGCCACTTTAGAAAATAACTCGGGAGTTGTTGTAAAAATAAACATACAATTATCATATAATTCAGCAACCCCACTCCTGGCTCTTTACCCAAGACAAAGGAGAACATGGACACACAAAAATCTGCGTGTGAATGTTGATTGTAGCTCTCTCTTCACAATCGTCAAAAACTGGAAATGATACAAATACCCTTTGGTGAATGCATAAAGAAACTGGTACGTCCATACAGGGGGGATACTGTTCAGCAATAAAAAGGAACGAATCGTTGAGACACACAACAATGTGGAGGAATCTGAAATGCATTTTGCCAAGGAAAAGAAGACAGACTCGGAAAGGGATTTACTGTGTGATTCCATTTACATGACATTTTGGAAAAGGTGACATTATAAGGACAGAAAAAAGATCAACAATTGCCATCAGGAATTCTTTTGAAATTAGGTAGATAAGCCTTTTCCACTAAAAAAATGCTCCCAAAAGGCTCTTTTGGATCTTACCCTCCCCTGCACGCTACTGCCACTGTGACTCTGACTTTCATAGCAAATTTTATCCAAATAGTTTGTCCACACCCATCTTTTCCACTCCCTCTCTTTCCATTCACTCCTCAAGCAACCTCACTCTTGCTCCAGCATTGTCAAACTCACTGAGCATTTCTCTGTACTCGTCTCTCTCATCCTTGCTCAGTAGCAGCCCCAAACAGTTGACTCTCCCCTCTTCACTCAGTTTAGGGAAGAGTCTTCCTGCCTAGATGGTGCAAAGTCAGACTCTATCCTTGAGTCGGCTCTGTCACTGCCCCAGCGTCTGCCACAGTTCATGCCACAGGCTAGGAATGAACCAGTGAACATTTCTGGAAAGGAGCTTTGGGACAAGTAGCTAGAAAAGGTGGCACTATCCCAAGTTTTCAGAAAAATTCTGTTATCTCCACTGCCTTGCACTTTATGTTTCCTTGTAAAGACCTGCCTACCGTGTATCCTCAACCATGGAAGAACAAGACAAAAATGAATTGTAATTGCACAAAAACTCACAAGGGCCTCTTATATATTTATTTAAATTTTCCCCTCTAAATACATTTCCCAGAAGGATGGACTTCTTCTATTGAACCTTGAAGGAGACGCCTTTTCGTCCCTGGGACGGGTTCAGATTCTGGATTTGTTGCATGTTCTGTGTATCTTCTTTGAAACATTGGTGCTGAACCACCGAGCAGCAACATTACTCATTATCCTCAGGGTGTAAAGCAGTCAAAGAGTCATTAAGGACTCTCCATTTGGAAAGCAGCCACTGCCCAACAAAGGGTCTCTTCTTGCCTCAGCCAGGAGGAGAGGCACAGTCAGGGCCCTGGGGCCCTCTCTGACTCGAACCCGAGCATCACTGATGTCCTGGAGACTCCACTAAAGCAGGCGTACCCCTAATCTCACCCAGTGACAAAGCTGAAGCAGAAGTCTGCTGAAGTGCCAACAGTTTATTTTTATCTTTTCTTTAATAAGAACTTGGTAGGCTTTTCTTTGTTTTAGGACATGGGGCTACTATAGGGCAAGAAGGTGGAATTGGCTTAATCATGCAGCAGAGCCAGTGGGATTTAAGGGACCTAAATATCCCCCCATCAGCCTATCTTCCATGCCTAAAATTCCACTGTGGAATATACATTAAGTACCTTATGACATTAAGGAGTTGTGACCTAAGAAAAACAATGAGAGGGAGGGAAAATTCATTGAACCTGACATACTAACTAGATCATACATGCAAAGTGCTCAGTACAGTGTATGAAGGATAAAAAGGACTCATAAATAGTAGCTGTTATTTCTATTACTAATAACTGCTGGACCGCTCGCTAAGCCAATGTTTCTTGACCATCTACTTGGTGTTAGGATACCTTGCTAGATGTTGATAAATTGCCAAAATCTCTGTCTCAAAAGGCTCCTGTGATCAGGGCAAGAAACCCCTCAGATAAACAATTAGAATTCACCCTCACAAGTGCTCTCTCTAATAGGACATTGAGTACCAGGTGGGAGTGCAGGAGGGAGCAGCCTGCGCTGCTTGTGCAGATGGGACACTGTGCAGGAGGGACGGGTCAGGAGGAACATTTAGGGTGCTGCCAGGTGAGAATGAGGGGAAGGGTGTACTGGGCTAAGACTGCATGCAAAAGGCAAGATGACATGAAAAAAAAAGAAGGCAGGAAAACAGAGGAACAATAATGAGTTCAATGTGTTCAGAGCACAGATTTCATCAAGGGCTAGAGAAGAAAATGGGATTGGAAAAATATCCTAAAGGAGGAAGTGCTATGCCTGGTGAATGGACTTAACCCAATAAGAAACATGGGTCCAAGTGCAGATTTTTAAGCAAGAACACAAGAAAATCTGCTGTCTGGAAAGACACATTCATTGATATCAAAGGACGGGGGTCAGCAAACTATGGCCTATGTGCCAAGTCCAGTCCTTTGTCGTTTTATTTTCCGGCTCATGAGCTAAGGATGATTTTTGCATTTTCACACGGTTGAAAACCAATCAAAAGAACGTATTATGGCACAGGAAAATTAAATGCAATTTAAATTTCAGCGTCATCCATAAAGTTTTAGTGAAACACGGCCATGCTCATTTGTTTACACCTTGTCTATGGCCACTTTTGTGCTAAACAGCAGAGATCATTAAAAGTATTTACTACCTACCCTGCACAGAAGATGTCTGCCAGCCTCGGGTTAAAGGATATAGCTTAGAGCAGAGAGAGAAGAGAAGGCAGGGAAGCCAGCGTGAAGGGCAGAGGGAGAAGCTTCAGCCATGTTTCTCCAACCTGAGTCATGTACAAATCCCCCTCCGAAACTGCTCCAGGAGCTCTAGTGTCACTTGAATTACTTTTATTCAAACATAAATTAAATATTTACAAACAGACATCCTGGTAAAACTTGCTTATTCTTTTGGCTCTTACACAACTCTAAAACCAAAACAAACTTAAAAATCAAGTACAAACAAAACTACAAGACCAGTCCATTTCACGTTAATGTCCTTAATTTAAGGTGAGGGACGATGTCTTTTGGCTGCAACCAGATGTCTGCGTCGAGGTCCCAGGCCAGCCCCAGATTCATCTGAGTGTGAGTGCAGGTGTCTGCTACCACATCTGGGTGATGACAACGATCTCACAACCTTCTCTGGGTGCAAGCACTCCAGACACCTTCATTCATGTAGAATGGCGTTGGCAACATTTCTGT
Source organism: Equus asinus (assembly GCF_041296235.1). Lineage (NCBI taxonomy): Eukaryota > Metazoa > Chordata > Mammalia > Perissodactyla > Equidae > Equus > Equus asinus. The sequence continues at coordinate 10,597,257 of NC_091811.1, read as the reverse complement.
AAAGGGTCAGATGATAAACATTTTAGGCTTTGCAGGCCCCTGCTACAACCACTCAATTCGCCATCATAGCTCAAAAGCCCTCACAGACAGGCCATAAACGGGCGAGCACGGGTGTGCTCCAGTCAAACTTTACTGACAGAACAAGCAGTGGCCAGAATTAGCTCAGAGGCTCTGGGTCAACCTTTGTTCCAGGGCAAAGTGGAAAACTGGTGGGATTTCTGTTCAGCTGTGGACACACCCTCGACAGGCCAGGAGACCGCTGTGGAAGGAGGAGTCACTGCCACAGCCGCCCATCGGATGTATTCACAACGACAGGCTACAGGCTGGACTGGGGCCACAAGCCTGGACAGCAGACAGCGTCACAGCACTATCACCTCTTCACTTCACATCTGTATTCAAACCAGCTCACAGCAAGAATGACTATCTTGCCACTTCCCTTGGCCCAGAATGGGGTTTCCACCCACCGGCCCTCAACCTCAGGAGGCTCAGAGATGCCTGCAGGTCCTCACCACTTGGTTCCTGCTGGGACATCCAGAAGGGCCGGGTAATTATGGACTTTGCACATTAGCCACCAGAGTCCAATGCATACTGACAGAGTCTGAGCGCCATGCAGTTATAGTGCTGAAACTCAAAACGCAGTAAGAAAGGAAACTTGGCAACAGTCTTCTTAATTTGGTACCTTTTTACCCACACTGCGAGGGATTTGGGATCAGAGTTCTGATTCTCTTTATGAAGCTCTTCTATATACAGAATCACAGCCTACCTTTAACTTGGAGCCTGACACTCTAGAGAATTTTATTATTATTATTACGCTTCAATTTTAGACAAAAAACACATTTTGAAAAAAAAAAGTGCCAAGAAATACTATAACTTGGATAAGAAACAGTCTCATTTATTAGAGTCTTTCTTGTAGGGAAGAAACCTTGCCCACACACGTCCCCTTGCCTGGCTACTCTTCTCTTCCCAAGACAGTCAATTCAGGGAAAAAAGAGGAATAAAATCTAACTCTGGGGGCCAGCCTAGTGGCATAGTGGTTAAGTTTGTGCACTCTCCTTCAGCAGCCTGGGGTTCACAGGTTCAGATCCCAGGAATGGACCTCCACATTGCTCACCAAGCCATACTGTGGCAGTGTCCCACATACAAAAAATGGAGGAAGACTGCCACAGATGTTAGCTCAGCGACAGTCTTCCTCAAGCAAAAAAGAGGAAGACTGGCAACAGATGTTAGCTCAGAGCTAGTCGTCTTCACAAAAAAAAAAAGAAAGAAAGAAAAGAAAAGGAAAAATCTGATTCTGGTGTGGGTGTATAAACTCGTCATCCTGGTGAACGGATGGATGGGTGGCTATTTACCAACCAGGCGAGGAGGCTGAGTCCTCCAGTGAGGCTTCGGGTGTGTTCTCCTGGGTGTTCCTGGACAAACTGCACTCCATAGCTCACAACCGTCCTTACACGGGCCAGGCTCTATGCCAGGCACTGGTCAATTAGAATGGAAGACGAGAGGGGCCTTGCCCTCAAGGAGATGGCACTGGAGTGGGCACCACCAGAGTCTTAGTTTTAGTTACATGCTTACTGTGTGCCAAGCACCATGCCAAGCGCTATACACACAATTTCTCTGGGAATATTAATGACACCCCCATTGAACAGACATGATCATCTTGTCTTTACAGATAAGAAAACTGAGACTCACAGAGGTTAAGTGACCTGATGAAGGACAGACAGCCAGTTAGCGGCAGAAGCAGGTTTCGACCCTGTGTGGTCTAATCTCGGAGCTTCTGTACTTCCTCCTGCAGAAGCTGGACACCTAAACAGACAATTCCACGACATCCATTATCCTACAACAGGGAGAGCTGAAGCAGGGGCTCTGGGGGCAGGGGACTTGTGAGGGTGGTGGGCTATTTAGAGTACTCTAGGACAAACTGATAAGGACACACGACTCATGGTTGGGACCTGAGCAAAGCCCAGCTTCTGAACCCAGTGGAGCACTTTGCTAAACATCCCACTTTAGAGCACTCGGGACTGTCTTGGAGAGAAATAAAACCACCAACCAGGCTTTCCTTCCAGAGATCCCCGTGGCTAACTGCCTCACCTCTTTCAAATCTGCTTTCAAACATCATCTTCACAAGGAGCTACTCAGCCACCTTATTTAAGCTGTACCTTGCCCCCTCACCATTGCTCGGATCTCTTTCCTTGCCCTCCTATTTCTCTGTTGCACTGTTTTCACCTTCCAACCTATGGTAGTATGTAACTCACTTATTCACTACGTTTACTGCTTATTCTTATTGTTTACTACTCGAATCCTTTCTTTAGAACATAATGTCAACGACAGGAGGAACTGGTGTCTGTTTTGTTCACCACCAGATCCCAAGTCCCTAGAAGAGTGCCGTGTATACAGCAGGTGCCAATAATATTTGTTAAATTAATAAACGAGTGAAGGAGTGTTGAAAAAAAGACTGCGGATGTAAGACTGGGCTGAATGATTTTGGCAGCCCTTCCCAGCCCTGGCGTTTGGCTCCCACATACAGGAAAAGCATCCTTCCATTTGGGATTCAGGGACACTGGAAGCAAGTTCTCACCCGTCTAGATACATGACTGAGGTCTCACCGGGATTGTGCTTTTGAATGTGGATGAGACCTTCATGTTCAATAAAATCTCATCCTTGGTCTCCCGTGCTTGTCTTCATTCTAGTCTTGTGCTCTCGTGACATGGGCAGTTAAAGAAGAGAATTTAGGGGTTGCCCTGTGGCTGAGTGGTTAAGTTCATGTGCTCTGCTTTGGCAGCCCAGGGCTTCACCGGTTCAGATCCTGGGTGCGAACATAGCCCTGCTCATCAAGCCATGCTGAGGTGGCGTCCCACATGCCACAACAAGGACTCACAACTAAAACATACAACTACGTACTGGGGGGCTTTGGGGAGAAGGAGGAAATAAATAAGTAAATAAATAAAAGAAGAAGAAGAGAATTTAGTGCACACAGCAAAATCCCCCACATCTCAATGGCAGGCAGAACAAACTCTGTGATTTGAGTATTTTTGTGAAAATTCATAGGAGTGTCTTTGTGTCTGAATTAATATAATCTTAAAATTTACAAGAATCCAGTTTCCTTTTTATAAGGTTTCTATAACACATGTGTCAAGTGTCTAGTTTTGAAAGGACCTCATAATTATTTCACTTACAACTTCCTCTGGGTTAATTATGGGAGTCTAAGAGTTGGACGAGGGGACAAGAGTAATAAAGTTCTTGACATGCCATCTGAATGCAGGCTGAATGCGGTCTGTAACAAAGCCTTCCGGTTTTCCTTTTACTTATGATGTTGTCTTGTCCCCTTATCAGGGTGAGGAACACTCCACTTCTTTACAGGTTCAAACTGAATTCCAAATTCTGTCTGGAGCACATTTGGGTTTCTACCAGGCCCACTTTCTATTTCAATCCGAGAGGTGGGAGAGATGGAGGGTACCAAAATTTATTCCTGTGTGCTCAAATGTGATCAAACCTTGAGCTCTCACTTGACAGTTAATGTCAAAGAACAACTTTAGCGTCGTCTCTTTCTGGATTCATTCCTTTTTAATGCACATCCCTCTGGTTTCCAAAGCCAGAAAAATCTGCGGTTCATTCTAGATTATTCCCCCTGCCCTAACCCCTTCCCTGGCTATCATTTTGTCCTCAAGTTCTGCCAGTTTACATCTAAATATTTCTTGAATCCGTCCATTTCTCTCCATCCTCACTATGGCTGCCTCGATTATGGCTGCCACACTGTTCTGCTGCTAAGGTCCAAAATCTTGAATGAGGCCTGTAAATAGGGTGACCAATTCATCCAGGTTTGCCTGGGACTGTCCCAGTGTTAAATCTGAAAGTCTTACACGCCAGGACCCTCCCCCTGGTCCTGGCCAAACTGACACTGTTGGCACCCTCCCTGTAAGTCTTGGCAACTCTCCGCTTCCTCTGTTCACTGCAGCCCCACTCACCTTCTTCCAGTGACTTGGACTTTCTTACCTCAAGACCTTCACACGGGCTGGTTTTCTCCCTGGATTGCTTCTGCAGTCACTCTTTGTCTGGTTAACTCATCCTCCTCTCCCAGATGCTGGCTGAAATGCCACATCTTCAGATAGCCTTTCATGACGCAGCACCCAACCCCAAGTTAATTTCTGACCTTGCACCAGCCTCTCGCTGTATTCTTTACTTTGCCTTCACATCTCACAATTAGTGGATTATATTTTGTCTGTGTAGTTACGTGTTTAAAGAAGCACTTTCTTCGTTAAAATTCAGCTCCTCAAAGGCAGACAACGTGTCTGTCTATACAGCTGTTTGTCCCCAACACCTTGCCCAGGACCTGGGAAGTATCGAGCCCTCTGTAAATACACTTTCAATACATTTACTTTGTACGTGTTTTCCTTTTCCCCTGATTAAACTTACAAGACCTCTTTCTATCCTCCCTCCATCCCTTCTTGCCTTTCTGGTCTCTTGCTATCTCTCCTTTCTTGCTCTTTCTTTCTTTTCAAGAAACAACTCTTGGAATTAAGTGTTAATGCTACTGTTTTTATGATTTCTTGAACCAATATTTTCTGCCTTTATCAGTATTATTTCCTTCATCTAATTTTCTTAGGTATATTCTTTATTTTAGTTTTTGAGCAGGCCCATTTGCCAGCTCTCTCTTCCTCCCACCTGCTTTAGCTAGACTGAGCCTGCACTTTTCCTCAAGAGACAGAGCTGTCTTCGTCACTCTTTTGGCACCTGTTGTTTTCTCTGTGGGATATGCCCTTCGTTTACTAATCTAACAAATATTTAATGGTTACCTCCCCACCTTGTCTACTGAACTAATAATTCTTTAAGATCCAGCTCAGCTGTTCCTTGACTGTAACGCTTTCCTGCCTCCACCCCCACTGAGTTCATCCGCTGCTCTGTGCCACACCCGTACCTGGAGTGGACATCCGTTATAGTACTTACGTTGCGTTGTAACACTTTATTCATACTCCATCTTCCCCACTGAGCTCTGAGCTCCAGGATGACAGTGTCCGACCTCTGTGTCTATTTTGGAGGAGGCTGAGATTCTGGAGGAAAGGGACACACATAATTAGCATGGCTCTCTCTACAGCTTCATCCTCCTAAGAACTAAACAGACCTTCTAAAAAAAATACATAGAATAAGTCAACAGGAAAATAAGCAAGGAGATGAAGAGACAGAAAAAAATACTGAGTCAGGGAGCATGTACATTCTCAACTTGATTAGATAATACCAAGAGAAATTTCTTTATTGGAGGAAAGAAGAAAAACAAGAGAGGGGCAAATACAAAAATGAATTTGATGTAGATAAGAGAGATTTTGAGAAAACTCACACTGATGGACTTGGTCCCCACAAAACGTGATTTTGCCGAGTTTGGCAGTGGGGATGGAATACGGACCTTGATCAGAGTGGAACAGGTTTGGAGTACTTTAAGAATATGTTGTGGTCAACCAGTGAAGGACTGAGGACGTTAGAACCATCAAAGGGCCAACTAGATAAAGAGCAAATAAGTCTTGTGATTTTATTCGGTGCGGCCTGACATTCTAGATATTGAAGGGGGTAATGAGTGGCACGGCTGAGGATGGGAAGGCAGGGGTCATGGAAGTTCACAGAGGCAAGGGCATCAGGGATGCTCACGAGAACCAGCAAAGTGGCTAACCTTGGGCTGAAACAAGCAAGGCCAGAGAGGTGTGAGCACGGAGATCCTGAGCTAGACAGACAACAGGTTCCAGGGGAAAACAGAGCTGAAGAGGTGGAAGGAGAAGTCACTGTGATCAGTCGTGAGGATTTCAGAATTCACACTAGGTTTAGGGTAGGTCCACATCAGGGTTTCATCATCTCACTGGCCAATAACATGCTTTCATGCCATTTGATGGAAATGAAATACAAACTATGAGATAGTAAAAGAAGAAAACTGGCTGAAGAGTTTTTCAGTCCCTGCAGTGTCTATCAAATCCAATGCCAAGCACTATTCAGGTCTTATCACCTCCCTCGTTCCTGTGTTCTGGCTCCAGTCAGGACACCCCTGGGCCCAGAGCTCCTGAGGTTCATCTGGTGATGGGGCAGGTGTCAGAGCGACTGTCCTAGCTTTCACGGGAGCCTTTGTTAAGCGGCAGCAGGGAGAGAGGGGCCCCTCCTCTTTAATGGTGCTATCAGAACATAGGCTTCTTTGATCTTGTCTGGAATACTGATGGATAAAACTCTCTATGCATTTTATAGGAATATAAAAGACAAACAAGAATGATTTTTAAACACACGAAGCTTTAAGCTACAGATCTGCAGACACATTTTCCCCTTCCTTATTGCCTATCTCTAGCCTTTCTGGGAGGAAACACACATCTTGGTGTTGCTTTCTTTAAAACAAGAGAAAGCAGTCAAAACAGTTAATCTCACATGCTTCCTGTGATAGGGAAAAGGCAGCACACGCTGCTGTAGGAGGAGACCTTGGGAGCAGAGCCAAAGTAGAGGATTTTCCCAATGGGTCCCCATAATGATGCTCTTGGAGGAGGAGAGACTCAGAGTCACCCAAAGGTCCAAGGCGAGGCCAGGCCCATGAAGGACTCAAGTGGATGGAAGTGATGGTCACATCCCATGAAGAGCCCAAGGAATCATAGCCAGAAGATAAGGGGTGGAGGTGGCCCTGAGGTTAATGACAGGAGAAGACATAAGAAGGACAAATGTACAGGGGCCTACGGTCAAGGTTAGAAACTTCAGCAACTAAGATGGTGGTGTCATAAACAGAAAAGAAAGATGCAGAGAGAAAAGCAAACCTGCACTGGGAATAAGGAATCGGTGGAACGAGTCTGCCTGAGACTATCAGGACATGGCTTCTTCAACTGCGGGTGCGAGAAGCTGGGAAAATCAGAGAGGGGATCACAACCCTGATCACCTTCAAATTCCAATTTATCAGACACCCAAGGTCCATCTTCTTCCTAAGACAGCACATCAGTGCCTCTGTATCCTTAATTGTGCATCTGGAAAATCAGATTCTAAAGCAGCCATTGTGGTGGCTGACATGGAGGGCCTATAGTAATCACATGACAGCTGTGAGAGCTTTGGTCTTGCAGACCCTCAAACACCTGCCATTTCTTTCCCCCACCTCTCCCCTTCTGTTAGCAACATTCACAGTTGGAAAGATTTAAATCCCTTCATGTGAGTTACTGCACACATGCCAAGTAGATGCTCAGTGGTCACCTCGTTCACTCACCATCTGCCAACTTTGCAGGATGTATGAGTTGAGTTCATGCCTCAAGAAAATGTCACAATTGTTAAATCTCAAGAGTCACCTCCAGATAATCTAAATTTTAAGTATTGAATGTGTAAGTGACACAGGACTGGTGTTTAAAAACATTTGCATAGGAACTCAATTCAAAACCATCCTGTGGGGCTCAGGCCATTGAGTCAATGTCTCCAGAGGCTCTGGCTCTTCAAACATGAATTCCTCCTGTTTCATTAGTTTGTGCTATTGCTGTGGCTCCCAAGGCGTTACCTTTGGGACAAGAGACTTAACCATGGCATTGAGCTTTCAACTGTGTAGGAAATAAACTCAGAAACACCCATCCCTAACCAAATTTGTTTCACTTCAGGGAAAGAACAGACACGGGGTTCTTAAAAATTAACGAGTGGCATTTATATTGAATTTTAGATTCAATGATTTTACTAAAGCCTCTAAAAAATACCTCTTTTTAGCAGGTCAAAGAGCTCTGCTTCAGAAATGACAGCACAGCCTCCCGGTGAACTGCTTGTGTGCAGTGTCTCTTTTTCTTCTTCCCCTTCCACCTCCTAGAGAAGCTCTTCAGGAGCCTCAGACGGGGGGCTGCTGTGTGGCCAGTTCCAGGGGGACTATTCGCATCCGAGTCCATTCACGTGACTCTCCATCACTGTTAGAGGCGCAGGGGTCAGAGAGAAAAACTTGTCCTCGCTGTGTAAATACACAGACAAACCTCTTAAAGAAAGCTTTCTCAGTGTCTTAGGTCAGGCTTCCCAGAAGCAGGGCCTGAGACAGTGATTCCGGTGAAAAGGATTTATTGGAGGAGGGCTCTCTGGAGGGGGTTCAGTGTGAGGGAAGCAGCAGACAGGAGAAGAAAACTAAGCAAAGGGGCTGTCTCAGCTGGAGACTAACTTCTCCCTCGTATCCCAGAAGGCTCTGGTCCACCTTGAGGCCAGGCTTCCGGCTTTTTGTGCCCCAGTCAATCATTGGCCACTGACTGTCCCCTGCGGCCAGGAGTAACCTCCCAGGCAAGGCAGCTCCATTTGAGCAATGAATACTCACAGCAACTGAGGAAAGAGTGTGCCACCAGTGAAGGGGACCCGGGCAGGGCACCAGCAGCATCCACTACACTTGGGGAAGGAAGGGAAGATCAGAAAAGCAGAGAGGGCCTCTCCGAGCAAGCGGCATATAAGCTGAGTCCAGAAGGATAAGTAAGAGCCAGGGTAAGTAAGAGACTTGGACGAAAAGCACGGAGAATGGTGAAGGGAACAGCACTCGCAATGGCCCTGGGGTAGAAAAGAGAATATGGACCTCCTTTCCTCTTCATTCAAGGTGCTCTGGCTTCTGATTCTGGGTTGGAGAGAAGTGTGTAGTGGTATTCCTGTAAGGCAAATGCAGGGCAGGCAAAGAGTTTTGTACTTTGGGCTTCTGCAAAGGACCCAACAGATTTGTGGAAGAAAACATTATGAGTAAGCACTGGGCCCTGAAGATTGCTGGTCTCACCTTTCACGTGCTCTCATCTCTGTACAAAAGTATATTTATCTGTTTTAGGGAGATAAGTGAAGATTCCTTGCCTGGAAACTTTACAAACGTCCAGGAAGGCCAAGCTCTTGGTCTGCAAGGGTGTAGCGTCTCCTGTTCTCAAAAGGGTAACATGGACCATCCCTCCCAGGTATGACATCTTATGTGCCACCTAATGATTTGTGGCACCCAAAACTCAATGAAGATAGAACATAGACAGACAGATAGATGGAAGACCAGGGTGTTCAAATACAGTTTTCTGGCATATGAATTCTGAGACATCAAAACCTCCCTATGAAATGAAACTCCTGAAGTGTCTAATGAAGTGGAAGGCACTGGGAAGAACTGACCCTGTGTCCCCTCAGTGTCCCAGCAGGGGGTGTTTGGATGAGCATATTCAACTCAGCAGGAACCGAGCAAGGCAAGTGGCTGCAAAGGGGCAACTGGTAGGTGAGAAGGGCCTCCATTTTGTTTGCAGATAAAAGCTTCTCAGGACATATTTCTTGGATAGTGAATAAAGAGCCCATTGAGGGCTGGCCTCTCACCAGCCACTGTAAAGACAAGCTGAGAAGAGAAGAAACAGAGAAAAAGATAGGATAACAAAGGGGGATAGGAGATTTATGGGCTTAGAGCTCCAAATTTAAACATGAGATATGAGAATTTCAACTAAAGACGGTGATTTGGGGACTAATATATACGAAGGTCCTTAAAAATGCCCCCCAAAACCATCTAGTATTTTAAAAAGAATGAATCCGTGGTAATGCTAGTAAACTGGAATGGCAGTCAGCTGGAGGACATCTTGAAGAAATCCGAGAAGACAGAAAGCAGATAGATCTGACTGATGAAAACAGATCACAGAAAGATGTAGACCAAAATGCTGGAGAAAAGAGGGACCCTTCCCACAGGGGTCCTTTGAGAGCTCCAAGCTCCTAGTCCACAAACACCAAGGACAGAGATGAGACAGGGTACAAGCATGAAGGTAACTGAAATTAATCACAGGCCAAGTCCTCCCCCAAGGTCTGTTTCCTCACTTTACATCTTTCCCCTCTCTCTCTCCTTTGCTCACCAACTCCAGCTTCATTGACCTCCTTTATGTCCTTTTAACACGTGAAGTATCTCCCCAGCTCACTGCCTGTGCACTTGCTGTTTCCTGTCTGGAACAGTCTACCTCCAGACTTTCACATGGTTGGCTTTTCCCTGTCATTCAGGTCTTGGCTCAAACTTTAGCTGCTCAAAGCATTCTTCTCTGATCACAGTATCTAAATGAGATCCCAACCCCAGCCAGTCACATCACCCTGCTTGCTTTCCTTCAGAGCATGTGTGAATCTCTGAAGTTGTCTGACTCATTTATTTCTTTGTTTCTCGTCACCTGAGGACAGAGGCCTTATCTACTTTGTTTATCAGAGTATCTACAGTAGCTGGAACATCAATACAATGTGGTGTTTGTATCAGTTAGCTCTTGCTGGGTGATAAACTACCCCAAAACTTAGTGGTCTCAAACAACAACTGCTCATTTAGTTCATGATTTGGATCAGTTAGGCAGTTCTTATCTGCGTGAACTCAGCACATCTCTCCCAGGCTCTGTATCCCAGGCATCCATGGTCAGCTGTAGATTGGCTGCTGGTTGGATAATCTAGGGAAGTCTTTGTCACACGCTATGTGTCTGGCAGGCTGTTGGTCAAAGCAACAGAAGCAAATGGGCCACATGTCTCTTGTCATCCTCTTGGGCTTCTTCACAGGAGTGTTACTTTTTTTTTTTTTTTTGAGGAAGATCAGCCCTAACTGCTGTCAATCCTCCTCTTTTTGCTGAGGAAGACTGGCCCTGAGCTAACATCCGTGCCCAGCTTCCTCTACTTTATATGTGGGACGACTACCACAGCATGGCTTGCCAAGCAGTGCCATGTCCGCACCTGGGATCCGAATCGGCGAACCCTGGGCCACCAAAGCGGAATGTACACACTTAACTGCTGAGCCACCGGGCTGGCCCCCAGGACTGGTACTTCTGATAGCTCAGAATTCATATGGAAAAAAATGTATTTTTAACTTTCCTGTCTTTTACTTATTTTGGGTTTCTTTTGAGCAAGATTAGCCCTATGCTAACATCAGCCACCAATCCTCCTTTTCTTGCTGAGGAAGACTGGCCCTGAGCTAACATACATGCCCATCTTCCTCCACTTTATATATGGGATGCCTGCCATAGCATGGCTTGATAAGCAGTGCGTAGGTCCACCCCCAGGATCCAAACTGGCAAACCCAGGCCACTGATGTGGAGTGCACGAACTTAACAGCTATGCCGCCAAGCTGGCCCCTTACCTATCTTCTTTATAAGGGCAGCAAGAGACAGCAAGTCCAGTGTGCAAGCGGCTTTCAAGTCTCTCCTTCAGGTCACTGTTCTAGAATCCCAATGAACAAACTAAGCCACAGGGCCAAGCCAGATTCAAGGAGATGGAGAAACAAATGCCACCTCTTGCTAGGAGGGGCTCCAAAGTCACATTGCAGAGGGGCATGGACACAGGATAGACAGAATTTTCAGCCATTTTGGCACTGTTATCATACTGCTCAATATATGTGTGTGTGTATATGTGTGTGTGTGTGTGTGTGTATCTATGTATATATGATGAATATTTTTGATTTAAAAGACTGCATCTGGGAAGGCTGGGCTAGTTGGACCACATCTCTCTTCCCTGCCCTCCTCCCAAATATATACAGCAGACAGAAGAGGCTTTTGGCCCCCACATAAAAATCCAAGCTGTGCAGGCTAAAGAAAGTGACCTGCTTACATGCAGATGCCTCCTCATTTGAGTGTAGGACCATGAATGGGAAGGAAAGCAGAGTTTGAGGAAACTCTGGAACATCCAGCAGGCACCTTAATGAAAAAGGAGAGGCAACACAGCTTTTCTCAAGAAGGAACATATCAAGATAATTCACTGCTCAAGTCAAGTCCTCCCTTTTTTGACTTGCTCTCCACAGCCGGCTGACCCCCACAACTCTGAACTGTCATTTTCCAGTTATGGCACCAGACCCACCAGTACAGGCTCATCCAGGGAGCAGTTTCTTGGCAGAGAGAGCTACACAAATCCAAATGGAACTCCCACCGCTTAACAGCCTAGATCTTTATTCACAAACAAGAACTAACAGCCAAGGGTCAACAAATGTGAAGAAAAAAAATCACATACGTGACTCACATTAAGATTAACAAGTAAAATAATTGTGTTTTTAGGAAATAAAGATCATTCAGGAAACAAAACAATGTTAAAAGAGTGAGAAATGACTCTAGTGAGATAGGAAAGATGGCACATACAAAAGTAAGAACAGACTGCTGCTGCAAAAAAGGAGTAATCAGAGGATGAAAATGAGTGCTTGGGAATTAAAAATATGTTTGACACTAAAGCAATTCAGTGGACAGACTGACTAAGAGAATGGGGATGGTTAACAACATGTCAGTGATCTGGTGATAAAGTCAGTGGAATCTTGCAGACCAGAGCCAAAGGCAGAATGATGGCACGTAGGAGAGAAATGTGAAGCAGCATACATGTCTGCCCTTTCTTTTATCGGGGTTCTGGAGGCAGAGAACAGAGGTAATAAAAGGGAGGAAAAATTCAGTAGAAGATAATTTCCGTGAGACAAAGGCTACAGGGGTTTCTGAAGGCCCCCTCCTTTTTTTTTAAGGAAGATTAGCCCTGAGCTAACATCTGCTGCCAATCCTCCTCTTTTTGCTGAGGAAGGCTGGCCTTCAGCTAACATCCATGCCCATCTTCCTCTACTTTATATGTGTGATGCCTACCCCAGCATGGCTTGCCATCGGTGCCATGTCTGCACGCGGGATCCAAACGGGTGCACCCCAGGCCACCGAAGTGGAACATGTGCCCTTAACCACTGTGCCACCAGATCGGCCCAGAAGCCCCTTTTATACGGGCACTAATCCCATTCCTCAGGGCTCTGCCCTCATGACCTAATCACCTCCCAAAGGCCCCACCTCCTAATACCATCCCATTGGGCCTTAGGATTTAACAAAGGAATTTTGGGGAGACACAACATTTAGGCCACAGCAACGGGGCCAAAGAAAATGGTGTCATGAATTTTGCTTTGGGCATTGGAAATACTAGAAAAAGGAGGTGCTATTTCTGTTCCACTGTGAAGGACAAATATCAATTCCCACTTAGAGGCAAGGCATTACAGGCAGAAGGAAGAGTATATGAGCAGAAGTAGAAAGGTCTGAAATTTCCTGACAGGTTTGGAGAAAGAGATCAATAGTTTAGTGTGGCGAGAGTCTGAGATCTATGGCAGGAAGTGAATACACATGAATCTGAAATGATAGGATTGTGCCAGATTGTAAAGAGCTCACATGCTATTCTGAGGGGCTTTTCTACCTGACACTATACATAGTTGGGAACCCTTGGAGAATTTTATGCAGCAGAGCGACAGATTCACAATCTACTTAGCTCAGAATCATGAATAGCAAGTGGGTACTTTCTGATGAGCCATTCCCCAGACTCACCTAGATGTAAAAACTCAAGAGTAGACAGAGAATTTCAATAGCACTAGGAACCAGAAATATTTCACCATTACCTGCTAGAAAACCGGAAGAACTTCCATGAGTTAAACCTTTAAAGCTTACAGTAGACTGGTGGAACCATTCATGGTAAAATATTTCAAGAAATGTCACAAGCATAGACTTTCTTTCATCAGAGCGAAGGAATTCAAAGCTCCCTCAGTATGGAAACTATTTAGTAGAGGATTCAGAGTCTGTAACACCCTCATGCAGCATCAGTCGTGAGCTGAAATGTGCATGTGGAAGGAAAGGAGCTGTGGGGCGGCCATAGTGAAGTTGTAGCTTTTAGCCACGAAAGCAGAAACAGCCCATCCAGGAATGAGTTTTAAATACTGTACAAAGACAATAAGGTAGTGGTATCTCAATATCTCTTCTTAGACATCAGGTTATTATTTTAAAGAATGAGTGACTTTTTAAACTAGAATGTTTCATGACACTTGGCTATTTTAAACTAGATATCTGGCGGCCAGCCCCAGTGGCCTAGTGCTTAAAGTTTGGCACACTTTGCTTCGGTGGCCCAGGTTCGGTTCCCAGGTATGGACCTACACCACCCATCTGCCATGCTAATGGCAGCTCACATACACACCCACAAAAAACCAGTGACATCCACCATCATGGTGGAGTGAGCTCTTCCCTTAGACTCTCTCCCCAAGACACAATGCAAAGGACATTCATAAACCAACAGAGAACATTCACACGACACAACAGACGTCTGAGAGACCCAGGCAGCCATACATTTGAAGGTGGAGGTGCTGTACCCCCGGGAGGAAGTGGAAGGAGGTAAGGGGATCTCCTCTTCCTCCTTGACGGTGATCTAGGGCACAGGACTGCATGTGGCTCTGTGAGGAGAGCGGGGAGGGGCAGCTCTCCGCAGGAACGCCTTTACTCTTGGAGCTGCCTACAGCTGTGGGAAAGCCCCACACAGAGGAGGCCAAGGAATTGCAGGGGCATCTTTATCAAGCAAGCACCCCAGGGGGGGAGACAGCAAGCGCAGAGCAGAACGCCCCCAGGATTCTGCATGCAAAACAAAGCGCCTCTCCCTCCACCTGACACACCAGCTCAGCCAGAGGAAGGGACTCCTACCAGAGCGCATGCACACACATTTCTAAAGCAGCAGCAGTGAGCGGGCAACGGCAGACGTGCCCAGTCAGCACAGATTCCAAAGGACAGGCACAGATGCCAGGGATCGCGGTGGGTTCAGAATACACAGCTCCTGCCCCTCCCACTGGTAGCAGGTAGAATCTGCGATCAGATACTTCCACTAAGGGGAAGCACAAATCCACTCCCTGAAATAGTACAAAAAGGCACTTTAATATTCCAGACCATAAGGAAAATGACAAGCACCCAGAAATCAATCTTGTCCTGAAGGCACAAAAATTTACAATCTAAATGAAAGACAATTCAAAATAGCTATCATTAAAAAACTCAATGAGGGGCCGGCCCGGTGGTGCAGCGGTTAAGTTCGCACGTTCCGCTTCTTGGCGGCCCAGGGTTTGCTGGTTCAGATCCCGGGTGCGGACATGGCACTGCTTGGCAGCCATGATGTGGTAGGCGTCCCACGTATAAACTAGAGGAAGATGGGCATGGATGTTAGCTCAGAGCCAGGCTTCCTCAGCAAAAAGAGGAGGACTGGCAGTAGTTAGCTGAGGGCTAATCTTCCTCCAAAAAAACAAAAAACAAAAAACTCAATGAGTTACAAGAAAACTTGGGAAAGCAGTTCAATGAAATCAGGAACAAAATTTAATGAACAGACAGAATTCTTTACAAAAGAGATGAAACTATAAATAAAAACCCATCAGAAATGTTGGAGATGAAAGACACAATGAATGAGATAAAGAAAAATCTGGAGTCCTTGAATAACAGGGCTGATTTATGGAACACAGAAGCAGCAGCTTGGAGGACAGAAATATAGAAATGCTTCAGAAGAAGGAGGCGGAACTATGACAAAAAAGAAATGAAAAAATTCTCCCAGAATCATCCGACTCAATTAGGAAATGCAACAGAAGGATTATAGATATGCCAGAGGAAGAAGGGAGAGAAAGGAACAGAAAGCTTGTTCAAAGAAATAATAGCTGAGAACTTCTCAAACCTGGGGAAGAAACTGGATTTACAAGTAAAAGAAGCTAACCGAGGGGCTGGCCCCATGGCTGAGTGGTTAATTTCGCACGCTTCGCTGCAGGCGGCCCAGTGTTTCGTTGGTTTGAATCCTGGGCGCGGACATGGCACTGCTCATCAAAACCACGATGAGGCAGCATCCCGCATGCCACAAGTAGAAGGACCCATAACTAAGAATATACAACTATGTACCAGGGGGCTGTGGGGAGAAAAACGAAAAAAATAAAATCTTTAAAAAAAATGAAAAGCAGCTAACCGAACTCCTAATTGTATCAATGTAAAAACACCTTCTCTAAGGCATATGTTAGTGAAACTGGCAAAAGTAAATGACAAAGAAAAAATATTAAGGGTAGCAAGGCAGGAGAAAATAACCTACAAAGGAACCCCTAGCAGGCTTTCACCAAATTTCCCAGCAGAAACCTTACAGGCTAGGAGAGAACAGAACAATATCCTCAAAATTCTGAAAAACAGAAACTTTCAGCCAAGAAGACTCTATCCATCGAAATTATCCTTCAGATATGATGGAGAAATAAAAACTTTCCCAGATAAACAAAAGCAGAGGGAGTTCATTGCCACAAGACTCCCTCATACAAGAAATGATCAAGGCGGCCCTCATATCAGAAAGAAAAAGAAAGGGTTTAAAAAGCCTTGAGCAAAGAGATAAATAGGCAGACAAAATCAGAAAACTGCAGTTCTCTATCAGGACAGGATAGCAACCAATTATAATATTGAAGATAAAGGAAAGGAACACATCAAAAATAACCGTAATCTCATCATTTTAACCACAAACTCACATCAGAAAACGGAAGTTACGACAAAAGTAACTTAGAAGGGGATGAAGAAAGGAATGGAACCTGCTTTAGACTAAGGAAAGAAGAGGCCACCAGGAAATGGACTATCTCATCTATGAGATTTTTTAGATAAACCTCATGGCGACCACTAAACAAACAATCAGAACAGAGACACAAAGGATACATACGGAGAAAATCATTCTAGAGAACTACCAAACTAAACTGACAGTCCGAAATACAAAGGACAAGAAACAAGGGAAATACAGAACGACCAGAAAACAAGTGATAAAATGGCAGCAGTAAGCCCTCATAGATCAATCATCACTCTAAATGTAAATGGATTGAATTCTCCAATCAAAAAAGAGAGAGTGTAGGCCCGGGCCAGTGGCTCAGCAGTTAAGTGCACATGCTCTGCTTTGGCCGTCCGGGGTGCACCAGTTAGGATCCCAGGTGTGGACATGGCACAGCTTGGCAAGCCATGCTGTGGCAGGTGTCCCACATATAAAGTAGAGGAAGATGGGCATGGATGTTGGCTCAGGGCCAGTCTTCCTCAGCAAAAAGAGGAGGATTGGCAGCAGATGTTAGCTCAGGGCTAATCTTCCTCAAAAAAAAAAAAAAAAAGAGAGAGAAAGAGAGAGAGTGGTGGGATGGATTAAAAAATAAGACCCAACATTATACTGCCTCCAAGAAACAGATCTCAGCTCTAAAGACAAACAAAGGCTCAGAGTGAACTGATGGAAGATGAGACTCCAAGCTAATGGCAAACAAAAGAAGCAGGTGTTGCCGTCCTTAGACAAAACTGACTTCAAGATTAAACAAGCAATGGAGTGACATCAGCATCATGGTGGAGTGAGCTTGCCCAGGACTCTCTCCCCTCCAAGATACAACAAAAAGGAGCAACCCTATTCCAAAAGAAAATAACCTAAAAGCACAAAAATCCTCGGAGAGTCACGGCAGCCACACGACAGAGGGTGGAGAGGCTGGAGCCCTGCCTCAGAGGAGCTGTCACAGGGTAAGAGAGAACTCTGCTCCCTCCCCTAAAGACTGTGGTCACTGCCAGGGAGGCTCCGTGACAGAAGGGGTGGGGGAGGGGTTGCGCGTCTGTGGAATCACCCAGGACTCCCTAGGGCCCTTGCGGCCTAAAGGGAAGCCCTTTAACAGGGCAAAAGCTTTCACTCAGGGGTGACCTCATCAAGCCAAGACCACAGGAGACGAGATAGCGAGAGCTGATCAGGAAACCCAGGACTGCATGCAGGAAAAAGTGCCCTGCCCCTGACCCGCACTGCACGGGGCCATCTCCGCTGAAGGTGGAGGGCTCAGAATACACGGCTCTCGACCCCCATCCATTGGCAACATGCTGTAACTGCAACAGAATACTATCACAATGGGAAAAAGACTCATCCTTCCAGCATCAGGCAATTCATCAAATCTCCAGACCAGAGAGAAAATAAGCACCCAGAATTCAGTCCTGAGGATGCAGAAATAAGTAAACTAAGCAACAATGAATTCAAAAGAGCTATTGTCAAAACACTCAATGAGGTAAAAGAGAATATAGAGAAACAATTCAACGAGTTCAGGAGCTAGTCCACAAAACAGATTGAAACTATAAAGAAGAATCAATCAGAAATATTAGAGATGAAAGACACAATGGAAGCTATAAAACAAAATACAGATTCCCTGAATGCTCGTGTGGACACCACAGAGGAGCGACATGTTGAAATGCTCCAGACAGAGGAGGAGAGAGAACTGAGACTAAAAAGAAATGAAGAAAGTCTCCGAGAAATATCCAACTCAATGAGAAAATACAACATAAGAATTATAGGTATTGAAGAAGGTGAAGATAAGGAGAATAGAGCAGAAAGCGCGCTCACAGAAATAACAGCAGACAACTTCCCAAATCTAGACAATGAGAGGGAAACGTGTCTGGAGGAAGCCTTCAGATCTCCTAGATGTGTCCAAGTAAAAAGACCTACTGCAAGGCATATAGTAGTAAAACTGGCAAAAGTGAATGACAAAGAAAGAATACTCAGGGCAGCAAGGCAGAAGAAAATACCCTACAAAGGAACCCCTATCAGATAAGCAGACTTCTCTGCAGAAACCTTACAAGCTAGAAGAGAATGGAATGACATATCCAAAATTTTAAAAGATAAAAATCTTCAGCCAAGTATACTCTACCCAGCAAAAACATCCTTCAGATATGAGGGAGAAATTAAAACTTTCCCAGACAAACAATGCTAAGGGACTTCGTAGCCATGAGACCCATCCTCCCACACCAAGAAATCCTCAAGAAGGCCCTCATACCTGAAAAAAATGACAAAGGGGAGAGAGGGGTCACAAAACACAGAGTAAGGAGACCAAC
The DNA here is from genome assembly GCF_041296235.1 of Equus asinus. Lineage (NCBI taxonomy): Eukaryota > Metazoa > Chordata > Mammalia > Perissodactyla > Equidae > Equus > Equus asinus. The sequence continues at coordinate 10,578,715 of NC_091811.1, read as the reverse complement.
AGATAGACAGGATCAGAACAGGATAGCAAATATTCAACTACAGCATTAGGCTAAAGGGAAGGAATACACCAAAAACAAAGACAATCTTGTCACTTGAACCACAAACTCATGACACAAGTTGGAATAAGATATGACAATAATAACTTAGGAGGCGAGGTGGAAAGGGACTGAATCAGTTTAGACCAAGGAAGGAAGAGGTCATCTGAAAAGGGACTATGTTATGCACGAGATTCTGAATACAAACTTCAGGGCAGCCACTAAACTAAAAAGCAGAACAGAGACACAAAAAAGAAATGAGGAAAAAACAAAGACACACAGCATAAAAAACGGCATAATTCAATGGGTAGACCAAAACACACAGGACGAGAAACAAAGGAAATGCAGGAAAACTGGAAAATGAGTGATATAATGACAGCATTAAGCCGTCATACATCAATAATCACCTTCAATGGAAATGGACTGAACTCTCCAATAAAAAGACACAGAGTGGCAAGACGGATTAAAGAACAAGATCCAATAATTTGTCGCCTCCACGAAACTCATCTCAGCTCCAATGACAAGTACAGGCTCAGAGTGAAGAGGTGGAAGACGAGACTCCAAGCTAACAGCAAACAAAAGAAAGCAGATGTCGCAATACTTACATCAGACAAAGTAGACTTCAAGACAAGGCAGGTAAAGAAATACAAAGAGGGGCAGTATACAATGATCAAAGGGACACTCCATCAAGAAGAATAATAACACTTATAAATATCTATGCACTCAACACAGGAGCAGCAAAGTTCGTAAAGCAACTGTTAACAAACCTAAAAGAAGATATTAAAAATAACACAAGGGAGGATGGAACACTTCCTAACACATTCTACGAGGCCAGCATCACTGATACCAAAGCCTGAGAGGGACAGCACAAAAAAGGGGAACTACAGGCTAATATCGCTGATGAACATAGATGCAAAAATTCTCAACAAAATTTTGGCAACCTGAATTCAGCAATACGTCAAAAGGCTCATACATCATGATCAAGTGGGATTCATACCAGGGACACAGGGATGGTTCAACATCCGCAAATCAATCAATGTGATACACCACATCAACAAATTGAAGAATAAAAACCACATGATCATCTCAATAGATGCAGAGAAAGCACTTGACAAGATCCAACAGCCATTTATGATAAAAACTATGAAAAAAAATAGGGATACAAGGAAATTACCTCAACATAATAAAGGCCATATATGACAAATCCACAGCCAATATCATACTCAATGGGCAAAAACTGAGCACCATCCCCCTGAGAACAGGAACGAGACAAGGATGCCCACTATTATCACTCTTATTCAACATAGTACTGGAGGTTTTGGCCAGAGCAATTAGGCAAGAGAAAAGAATAAATGGAATCCAAATAGGGAGTGAAGAAGTGAAACTCTCGCTGTTTGCACACGACATGAGCTTGTATATAGAAAACCCCCCAAAATCCACTGGAAAACTAATACAAATAATTAACTACAGTAAATTTGCAGGGTACAGAGTCAATTTACAAAATTCAGTTGCTTTCCAACAACAAACTTACAGAAAGGGAACTCAAAAATATAATTCCATTTGCCAGTATACCTGAAAAAATTAAGTACCTAGAAATAAATTTAACCAAGGAAGTGAAGGACTTATAGAAAGAAAACTATAAGACATGAGTGAGAGAAATTGATAGTGACTTAAAGAGATGTTAAGAGACTCCTTGCTCATGGATTGGAAGAATAAACATAGGTAAAACGTCCATACTACACAAAGCAATCTACAGATTCAATGCAATCCCTATCAGCATCCCACTGACATTCTTGACAGAAACAGAACAAGGAATACTAAAATTCATATGGGGCAAAGATCTCGAATTGCTAAGGCAATCCTGAGAAAAAAGAACAAAGCCGGAGGTATCACAATCTCTGACTTCAAAATGTACTACGAAGCCATAGTGACCAAAACAGCATGGTACTGGTACAAAAACTGGCACACAGATCAACGGAACAGAACTGAAAGCCCAGAAATAAAACCACACATCTATGGTCAGCTAATCTTTGACAAAGGTGCCAAGAACATACAATGGAGAAAAGACAGTCTCTTCACTACTATCTCATGACTAGGTACTTAAGCAAAGAACTGGAAATCAATGATTCAGAGAGACTTATGTACCCCTATGTTCCTTGCAGCATTATTCACAATAGCCAAGACACGGAAGCAAACCAAGTGCCCATCAACTGACAACTGGATGAAGATGTCATATACGTACATACACACACATATATATATTTACACACACGCACACACACACACACACAATGCAATACTACTCAGCCATAAAAAAAGACAAACTTGTCCCATTCACAACAACATGGATGGAACTTGAGGGTGTTATGTTAAGTGAAATAAGCCAGACAGAGAAAGGCAAACACCATGTGATTTCACTCATACGTGGAAGGTAAACACACGAACAAAGAGAACGGTTTACTGGTTACCAGAGGGGAAGAGGGGAGGGAGCTGGGCATAGGGGTAAAGGGGCACATTGATACGGTGACGAACAAATTATAACGGACCACTGACATTTCACAATGTTATAAACTGTTTTGACCTCAATTAGAATAAAATAGGAAGATTGGGGGCAGATGTTAGCTCTGGACGAATCTTCATCAGCAGAAAGAAATAAAAATAAAAAAAATAAACTAGAAATGTGGCTCAAGGCTGTGCACATCACCGAGCTCTCCAACTTCAGAGCAGGAACAAGGAAAAGATCACACAGCAACCTGATAGGAACTAAGTAGAAATCACGTCTAACTAATAGGAAAAGACTGTCCATTTCTCGCTCCTTCATGAATACGCCGACGTGGAAATCAGAACATATATCTCAGCCATATGTCTTTGTCTTATTTTTCTTCAAGACTGTACAGCATGAACATAGAAACGTTCAGCTGAAAAGTCAGGAGAAGAGTCCTTGAAAGACTTCTATTTGAGGAAACAGAACTATATTTTAGAAAGCTTCTGCTGTGTTTGTGTTCTCAGGAAAATTCAGGAAACTGCTCTATGAAGCAAGAAATGAAAACCTGTATAAGTTGAGAGACTGAGCTGTAAAAGGAGAGGGTGGCAAGGGAGAAATAGACAAAAAGATAAAGAGAAAGTATTTGGGAAAGAATAAAATTTCCCTTGAGATTACATGCAGCTTAGAAACAATCAAGATCAGTTTTTACATCACTGGGAATTGAATCAATGATGTTGAAGCCATTGTTGAGAAACTCTCTCAGAAAGAAGGAGATAAAGGAAAAGAGAGAAAATAAGAAGAAGATTCCAGAGATGGAAAAAGATTTTCAATAGAAGAATGATTGGCATGTCTGAGGGAGAGAGCAGAGCAGATGAGAAAAATAATCTTTAAACACATCTCAGAGAAAACTTTCTGCAGCTCAAGGAGGGCCCCGATCATCAAAAGGAACACATCAGATATGAGGCCAAATTGATGAGAAAAAAATATGACCATAACACATATTGAGAAAGTTTTGGAACTTCAAGAATAAATAAAATTCTCTAGGGATTTAGGAAGAAAGAGAAAAAAAGGTCACATTGGAATTAGACTGCTCATCTGCAATTCTAGGATACATGGAGCAATGAGCGTGGACAGAGACGAGGGACAAAACTGTGTGAGATAAGCATTCGATACCCAATCTCTCACCCACGAGTGAAGACAAAAACAAAAGGATTTACACTAATGTGCAAAGACTCCCAAGATACACTATTCCATCTAGCAACAATACTAGAAACACAGTTAAAAGATGAGTCAGACTCAGAAAAAATATGAGCAACACGTAAAATAGACAAATGGTTAATATCCACAGTGAAGAAGGAGCTCCCAAAACCAAACTAAGAAACTGCTAAGGGGTAGGAATAAATAATTGACTGAGAAAGAAATACAGATGACCAATAGGCAGCAAGGACACAATCCATCAATTAAAAATGAAACTGGCATGGAAATACCATCGGATCAAGAAAACAACAGGAAGAACATCACGTGTGGGAAAGGCCTGGGAAAATCGATACCGGGAAGAACTCTGGGAGAGCCTTCAGTGTCTGGAAGATCAAGACAGCTCCCTGAATCCAAAACTCTCCACAGTCATACAATCGACCTCCTCCAAATCATACAGTCAACAAGGAGAACCAACGAAGCCACATAGAAGCAAGCCTGTAGCGTCACAAGATGACCAAGACGACCACAACCTTCAAATGACCTGCAAGTTCAGAAAGAAATGCCAACTTCCAGCCCAGCTCCGACCACTACTGAAAGCCTTTGGCAGAGTGGAGGATTACAAGGTTTAAGACTCCATGGAAAGGACAAGGTCATGGAGGAATCAGATAAAACACATCAAACCACCCTCAAAAGAGGAAGTCCAACACTACCTGCTGAAATCCGCAACACAGGCGAAGGACTCGGTAGTGCTGGGCACTGGCCACGAGCACGCTGCTGCAAGGGGAAAGGCTCTGGAGGTGTCAGCCTTGGAGAAGCACTGCTTCCAAGGGAGAACCAGAAATTGGCAAAAGAGGCGGTGCTCCTCCGAGACGGGGCCATAAGGAAAGAGGATGGAAGGAAAGAAAAAGGGAATAGGAAGGATTTTGCACAAAGGAAAGAGAAACAAAATATACCCCTTAATTCCCGATTGCGTTATGTTTAAAGAAACTGCGCTTCACCATCCTGACAGAAGTGGGCTCTCTCACACTAGGAACCCTGTCCATACAACATCCAGGAACAGGAAAAAATAATTCCATACAAAGTTACTGCAAGAAGAAAACAAACTGAATCATAACATTTCAGTCGTTCAAAATTTCTCCTCTGCTCCTCCAAAAACATGAAGGAGAAAAAATACAGCACAACACTCCACATTTAATTATTTCAAACACGCATTGGAAGATGTTAAAAAAAGAAAAACAAACATCTAGAATTAGAAAGCCACATATTAAGGCAGAAACGGACACAGCACAGAAATACCGTGAGATCTGATCAATTTCTTTTAAAAGACAACAACAAATAAACTAAAACTAGAAGGTGCCTTAACAATCCCATAAAGGGGGAGAGCTGCACTCCTCAGAACCCATCGAAACCAACGTCACTATCTTCTTCACGTCTGTCCTTCCAGCAAGACTTGGTTCCAAGGAGCCAAGACCACGTGTGCCGCTTCAGCGCAGGACTCCCGGGGACCGCATCCCCGGGCTGGCCCCGTGCCCAGCACACACCGCACCTTCGATGAACGTGAGCGCACGAAGAGACCCCTCGCTCCGCGGGCCCCAGAGCTGTCGCGCGACCTGACGGGCACCTCTTGGCGCACAAGCCTATTCCTCAGATACAGGCTCGGCTCGCCTCGCCTCCCACCAGCCCCCAGGTACACGCCCCACGCCCCCAAGGACCTCTCCCAGATGGAATCATCTTCGCAGGCGCCCCGGTCGTCCGTGTCCGGCGAGCAGGAAGAGCGGGAGCTGAAGGAGGGCCTCCTCAGGCTAGCGGCCGTGGCTGTGGAGGGCCCGGGCTGCTGTGCCCAGCGGGGACACGGAGCGGCGTCCACGGACGCCGGGGGAACGGACGAGCCCGGCCCGGGAGAGAGCAGCAGAGCGCGGCCGGACTCCGCCGGGCTCGGCTCTGCGCAGGCAGCCGCGGCTCGCCGACGCGCCGCCCCCCAGAGGCTCCCCGGCCGCTGCCCCGCCCCCCCCTCCCCCCACCTCGGGCAGTGGACTGCGGACCGGGACAGGGACAGGGACACCCTCCTGGGAGAACTCCTGGGGCCCCGCCCACACGCTCGCTCTCGGGGGAACTGCAGCCTCCTCGGGTCTGACTTGAACGTCACACCCGAAACCATGCAACGTCTAGAAGAAAACATAGGCAGTATGCCCTTTGACATCAGTCTTAGCAGCCTATTTTCAAGTACCATGTCTGACTGGGCAATGGAAACAAAATACAAAATGAACAAACGGGACTACATCAAAGTAAAAAAAAATCCTCCGCACGGCAAAGGAAACCATCCACAAAACCAAAACACAACCTAACAACTGGGAGAAGATACTTGCAAACCATGTATCGGATAAGGGGTTTATATCCAAAATACAGAAAGAACTCATACAGCTCAACAACAACAACAAATCAACAACCCAATTAAAAAGACGGGCAAAAGATCTGAGCAGTGACTTCCCCAAAGAAGGTATACGCATGGCCAACAGGCATATGGAAAGGTGCTCAACATCATTAGCGATCAGAGGAAGGCAAATCAAAACTACAAGGAGAGGTCACCTTCCTCTGGTCAGAATGGCTCTAATTAACAAGGCAAGAGACAAGTGTTGGAGAGGATGTGGAGAGAAGGGAACTCTCCTACACTGCTGGTGGGAGGGCAGACTGGTGCAGCCACTAGGGAAAGCAGTATGGAGTATCCTCAGAAAACTAAGAATACATCTACCATATGTATGATCCAGCCAGCCCACTGCTGGCTATTCATCCAAAGAACTTGAAAACACCAATGCAGAAAGACACATGCACCCCTAGGTTCACTGCAGCATTATTCACAACAGCCAAAACTTGGAAGCAACCTAGGTGCCCATCAAGGGAAGTATGGGTAGAGAAGATGTGGTATGTATACACAATGGAATGCTACTCAGCCCTAAGAAACGATGAGATCCGGCCATTTGTGACAACGTGGACGGACCTTGAGGGCATTATGCGAAGTGAAATAAATCAGAGGCAGAAAGTCAAACACCGTGTGATCTCACTCATAAGTACATGATAAAAACAATGACGAACACGCACAGAGCAACCCGAGATTGGATTGGTGGTTACCGTAGGGGGAGGGGGGAGGGGAGAGAGCAAAAGGGGCGATGAGGCTCACATGTGAGGTGACGGACTATAATTAGTTTTTGGGTGGTGAACACGACGTAATCTACACAGAATTCGAAATGTATTACAACGTACATCTGAAAGCCACGTGATGTTAGAATGCACTGTTCCTGCAATAAAGTGAAATAAAATAAAACAAAATAAAATAAAACAAAATAAAATAAAGAAGTGTAGGAGCCTCAAGAGGCTAACAGGCTTTTGCAAAGTTATTCTAGGGATTTTTACGGCTTAGCTCAGGGCGGCAGACACCAGCCTGAGACACAGCTGTGACATAGCCACTAACTTCAACTAAACTATATTCCGACTGGAAGGGAATCGAAACTACTGTCATCATAATTTATTGAAGGCTTCACTTCGTGCCAGATCCTGTGCCAACTGCTTTGCACCAACTGTCTCATTTAATCCTCCCATCCAAAAGGTAGGTTACCGTTATTCTCCCCATTTTAAAGGTGAGGAGGCGGAAGCAGAAAGATGGCAACCTGCCTGGCATTCACAGAAGGATTCTCTAGGTAACGACATGACTTTTGGGCAAGATTTAAAGGTTTAACACATGACAGTGAAGACGCAGATCCCAGTATCACAGAACGTGAAAAACACTGAGTCCTGCCAAATGGATTAAAACACTAATTATGGATCCTCACAATCTCTTGGCCTGTTTTTTCAGATGAGGGAAAACCCAGTGTGAAAAACCGTTTAGGAACCTTGTATAGGCTCTCAGTGAACTGTAATTTTAATTTTCATCCTGGCAATAAAGCAGCAGACATCAAATTTCTCTTTCTTTCTGCTTTCTGAGGAAGTAACTGCTTTTGTAATTGAGCCACTGTGCATACCTTTCTTGATTTCCCCTCCTTTCCATATGCTCCTCCAAGTATTTAACAAATGTACATGAATTCTGTGTTGTTTTGTATTAGTGTGATGGCAACAATCAGAAGATTTTTGAATATCATCTTACTTTGAAGTTTAGCCTGGAAGCCACCACTTCTCCCGTTGGTGTAATTATGGGAACATTTTCACAAATAATTCCATGATCCACATCAATAACTTTTCCTATAAGTTAAGGAACGACTTAAGTTACAAAAGCTATCACACGTTATTGTTAATTACGTAAATAACTTAAAGTATAATGCAACATAGATAAATTCGTTATAAAGATAATTCACAGTAACAAATCAGAAAACCAAGTGAAATATAGATATCTATATCTAAAGAAAAGTTTAACGTAAATTTGGACATTTTGACACATCTACTTGGAAAATCTTTCTCAGATACATTACTTACCAATAATCTAATGTCAACATCATAATGAGAGCAAAGCTAAACTCTATCTGATATAACCCAGCCATACTCTTTACAACTACTTGTTTCTCTAAATTAACCTTTGTTACAGAAAAAACACGGTGCCCCAAAAAGGGAATTAAGACATTTATATATAATTTGTAAAAATATGATAACCAAATAAGTTTAAAAACATAGGATGATGAAGAACAATATGACATTAGTTCTAATTCTGTTATTTGATTTTTAAAAGCAAACAATTCATTCTGCCATATGTGCAGTTTCCAAAAATAATTCTAGAAATTTTGTTCTAAATAAAGGTAACAATTTTTTTTTAATGGTAATGTTAGTCACCACTCCTCAAACGGCAATACTAAGTTTAGGAATAACTATTTAAATAAATAAATGTTGGTTTCTTTTATCTGTTAAAGACTAGCTTCTAAAAAACTTTAGTTCTGTTGATAAACACTTAAATACAGGAAAAATATAAAAACATTTGAGTCTAATACCTTTGATTTCCAACGTATCACTGAGGGATAATTCTATGTTAGCTCCATTCTTGCTATGGTTTTCAGACTCTTGCATGACAGCAGTTCTCTTATAAATGCCTCTTTTCACTTCATCAAAGACCCAAAACATATTGTACATTCGAGCAGTATAGCCTGCTAATTCAGTGATCTAAAACCAACACAGAGAAATAAAATAGGGTTAATAAACTCAAGACAGACTTAAAAAAATATGCAATCATATAAGCTTTTTGATTTAATGTTAAAGATCCTATTTTATTATACATGAAAAATAAATAACATATCTGATAACTAAAACAAGTAATGGTAAAAAGCTTATCAAGAGAGCAACATAGCAACGTGTCAATGTAAGTTTGATTGGGATTATAAAACACATAAAAATTATTCATTCAAGTCAGGGTTAAAAACGAAATGTAAAGATTTCAGAATATTAGTGAGACTTAAAAATCTTTGGTCAAGGGGCTGGCCCCACGGCCAAGTGGTTAAGTTTTCACGCTCCACTTCAGCAGCCCAGGGTTTTGCTGGTTTGGATCCTGGGCGCAGACCTAGCACCGCTCATCAAGCCGTGCTGAGGTAGCATCGCACATAGCAGAACCAGAAGGACCTACAACTAGAATATACACTATGTACTGGGGGGCTTTGGAGAGAAGGGAAAAAAAAGATTGGCAGCAGATGTTGGCTCAGGTACCGATCTTAAAAAAATAAATCTTTTGGGGCCAGCCCCGGGGCCGAGTGGTTAAGTTTGTGCGCTCTGCTTCAGCGGCCTAGGGTTCACCAGTTGGAATCCTGGGCACAGACATGGCACTGCTCATGAAGCCATGCTGAGGCAGCGTTCCACATAGCACAACTAGAAGGACCCACAACTGAAAATACACAACTATGTACGGAGGGCTTTGGGCAGAAAAAGGAAAAAATAAAATCTTCATAAATAAATAAATCTTTAGTCAAATTTCTGATTTGACTCGTTTAAATGACAGATTTCATTTCCAGAAAATTAGAAATTTTGTGAAAAGCTTAAGTTCATTCAATGAAATTATGATCCTTTATTTTGATATCTTTTTTCAATTTAAAATAGGTTTTAAATAGAAGAAAAATACATTTTTTTCTTATTAGAAATGAATGTTTCTGAGTCAAATTGATTGTCAAAATTCCTAAGCTTGGCAGAGAAAATATCCCTGCTAGAGGATACCAAAATTGGGAGTGAGCTCAGTGAAAAGCTTCAACTCCTTTTCAGTCCAAATTCCACAATTCAGCTTCTTTTCAAGCCAAACATGATTTATATGCCCAAAGAAAAACATTAAACATGACTTTTTTCTAGGTGAGATTAAAGATAAGATGAGATAAATCTCTGCTTTAGTCCATAAGGCTCAATAGAGTGGTACCTTGCTCCTATCCTGCCAGTGATCCAATTTAGGCTGAATCTCCTGCTGTTTTTCTATTAAAAGAACACCTTGTTGTCAGGGTACTGTGAAAGGTGACTCATCTCCTGTCAAGACCATCTTTCTCAGTGAAAAGGAAAGCACAAAAACCATTCCCTTACAGAAATGCTTACTAGGAAACTGGTACCAATAAGCGAGGCAGGTCACTAGTAAATGTCTCTTAAACAATAAATTGTGGAATAATACAACAATGCTGACATTTGTGTAAGATTTTTGTGTGTGCAAAACAAGCAGTAAAAGAGTGCATATTACTGTCAAAAGCTTTCTACCGTGTTTCTACTGTGTGAGAGGTCTGTAGCTGGATTAGTATCGCATTTCTATATGTTAATGTTATAGCTATTTAAAGGGTAATTTCTCAAATGTTATCCACAAAAATCTCCTGAGTTCTCAAGCAGAGGAAAACAGAGCTAAGGATTAACAAAATATGGATTCAAAAGAAACCTGGCTAAATATATTTGCATAAAAAAATAAAAAGTCCAAAACCAAATGTAGAGGTCAATTAAAGAAAAGCAGGAGGCAAGGAGTTAGTAGACCAGGATGCAGGGTGGAGTGGGCCAAGAGTGTCTGAAAAAACCTGAGAATGTGACTGTGGACAAATTACTTTGGGATATAAGACAGGGGGTTTGCCCTTGAACTCTAACTCTAAAAAGGACCCTTGCTCCCTCTGGAGCTAGCAGAGAATGCATGATGCTTTCATGTGCTGTCATAGCAGCAATAAGATTCTTTAGAAGTGAACATTCTGTGATTCAAAGCACAGTCAGCCAAAATAAAGCAAAATGCAATCAGTTTTTGTGTCGGAGACAATGTAGAAAAACTAATTGATATTCTTTCTGTGACTTAGATACCAAAGTATTTTAATGTGAGATGGCTAAAATTTTGATTTGTCATTTAATTTTAATAAGTAATTTATTAATCAAAAAACCTATCCTCAAAACTGTGTCTTCAGATTATCAAAATTACTATTTGAAAAATTTTTTTTAAATTGAGTTGGTTTGGTACGTGGCCCTAAACAACTGGTTTTACTTTTATTTTTTTAACCCAATTCAAGAAATCAGTTGTTGAATGAGACTGAAAAGTTTTGTGGGTAAATCACAAACTTTGTAACTCTTTTATATGGCTTATTCGAGGCTGATTTAATAGGCAGCTAAATTTATAAAGATGCTCTGGCAATTTATATTGATACAAAAGCCACAAGAGTAATTAATAGTGAGAATGTCTGTCCATGGGAATATTATGTAACATCTGAACTGAATAAAATGATTTCCAGTCTTAACACTGTGATATCTGCAGGTCTTATTACCATTCTTTCAGCAAGTATTTATCGACCACGTACAACATTCCAAGCATTAAAATGGATATTAAGAATGTAAAGCTGAGTAAGACAGTTCCTGCTTTCCACTCAGGGCCTGGTGCAGGGGATAGTCAATTACAATGTGGTAAAGCACCAGGTGTACTGTGAACACAGAGAAGGTAGAGCCAGACTCTGCAACGAAGGCGGGAAGAAGGTGGAATCACAAGAGGGTTTTAGAGGTGGTTGGTGAGGCTTGACTTGTCATGAAGGATGAGTAAAAGTTTGCAAGGTATATAAGTAATATTACTGGCTAACATTTAGCGACTGCTTAATATGTATTGTTTTAAACATTCTACGTGTATTAACTCACAACAACCCTACAAAGTCAATGCTATCATCATCCTTATTTCACAGATGATGAAACAGACACAGACAGGTTAAGGAATTTGAGTAAGTTCATATAATTTGTAAATACTGGAGCAAGAATTTAAATTTAGGCACTCTGGCTCCAGAATCCACACCTAGGGGTGTGGTTTTTTTTTTAATTAAAAACAAATATGTCATACTATAGACAGAAAAAGAGGAGTTATAATTGAAAGTGTAAAAATTAAAGGGTATTAGCAGCAATATACTTGGGAGGGCTGCCTTTTATCTTGATTATACTCTTAGCAATGTTTGGTAGAGAAAAATGTTTCCAAAATACTAAGTATATCTTGTAATTTACATTTTGCTTGATTTTCATATATCTTATTTTAATCAAATTGATGACGAGAAATGCAAGTACCTCTTTGTATGAAGACATAATCCTTTCAATAGCATCAGCTCCAGAGGCCAATAAATTTCGAGCAGTAGTAAAGGCTTCTGTCCATTCACTAACCATAGCTTGTTTGGGGCCATCCTCTAGATCTAAAAGCAAATTACAAAACTATTGAGTTTTTTCAAGTAACTAAATGTTTTATTTTATACAGATGAAATTGTGGCCAAAACAACCACATGTAAATTTTTCATTAGTACCAGCAATTTCCTAGAAATTTAATGAATTATTGAAAATACAATATTTGTACGAGATTTTATTTAAAGCTTTCTTCTGTTTCATTATTTTTTTAGAAGGAGACTTGGAACAAAAGTAAGTCTATAGGAATTATGACTATTTTCATTTAGCATTCTTTTAACTTTTTCCAAATTCAACTCCCTGCCCTTATTACAGCTAGGCAATCAAATACTATGGATTTGGTCAATAAAATACTACTAATAGGAATACAAGCAAATATTTCTAGTGTAGTTCCTTTAATAGAAATGCAAGTTAGCTGACCCTCATAATCCAGCCTCTGTCTACCTGTTTCAACCAACCCTCACTCTACAGTCTAGCGGCAGCCCAAACATGCAATACTCTATTTATCCTCTGCTATTTGCATACATGATTTCTTCTGACTTCAATATACTTCTCTTCCTTCTTTGTCTAGCTCTTTCTTCAAGAGTTAACTCTTTAGTAAAGGTTTCCCTAGAAACTTTTGCTGGCCTTTCCAATGGACTTTAAGTTTCTTAAGGGTCAAGAATGTGTGTTCTATTCTTTATTCCTAGTACTCAGCAGAGTCTCCAGCACATAGTACTCCTTAATGTGTATTGAATGGATGCATGGATGCATGGATGGGATGGATAGATGAATGAACATCCTAAATTACTGTCAATGCAGAATTACAGTTAAGAGGAGTCAGACTAGGTTTGAATCCAGGCTTTACTACTTATTGGCAGGTAGTAAGGTAAGTAGAACTTGCCACTTATCCTCTCCATGCCTATTTTCTCATTTGTAAATGAGGGAGACAATAATACTATCTCAAACAATTCTATCTCAAAGAGTTGTTTTAAGGTGAAATACAAATGAAGTGTTAGTCTAATCTATGGCCTATAATAAGTTTTCTAAATGTTAGCTGTTATTATTTTCTCTAGTTATTATCGCATATCTATTTAATTTAGTCTCATTCTTCAAAATTATTCTCTCCAAGTCATTACTTTAATCTTTCCAACAACTTGAGTCTCTATCTGGCCCGTCTATAGATTATTTCCAAAGTTCTAAATTAAATGCTGAAAATTAATGAGGAAATTAGAGTGATATAGATAGTCATAGTCTAACTTTGATATTTATTGTTCTCTGATTTATCTCAGTGCAAAGGTTTTTTTTCTCCATATCAGTGCAAATATTTAACTTGTGCCCTATTATGACTACCAGATAATTTCATATTTACTTGCTCACAGACAGCTCAGCTGGGTTTGAAAGAGATCCACACATAATATAAGGTAAAATGCACTCAGAAGATATTTACTGAACACCTAGATATGCAAGAAATTAGGCAAGGTGCTATAGGACATGCAAGGATAAATGTGATTTTCAGACTCTTTCCTTAGGGAGCCTACAGTTTGGTAGGAGAGAGAAGACAAGTTCCCAAATAACTATGCAGGGCAGCCTATGAAGAGAGTTAATAGGAGGTGTTTAGAGGAGGCAAAGATCATTTATTACTGCAAGAGACAGGAAATGCTTCATGGAGGAGTAGACTGTGAGTGAGGCCTTGAAGACCACATATAATTTCAATAGATCATAAGTATAGTATAAGCAACAGGACAGAGAAGGGAAACTTCAAGCAATGCCAACTGAATGATAAACAGTCTGATCAAGTTACAGCATGGGTTGGTGTCAGGCACTGATTTCACCCGAGTACGAGAATCACCATGAGTTCATGGGGCCCTTTTACAATAGTCTAGGGGCCACCCGGTGACCGAGTGGTTAAGTTCCTGAGCTCCACTTTGGCAGCCCAGGGTTTTGCTGGTTGGGATCCTGGGCACGGACACGGCACTGCTCAGCAGGCCACGCTGAGGTGGTGTCCCACATAGCACAGCCAGAGTCACTCACAACTAGAATATACAACTATGTATGGGGGGTTTTGCGGAGGAGAAGAAGAAGAAGGAAAAAAAGAAGATTGGCAACAGTTGTTAGCTCAGGTGCCAATCTTTAAAAAAAAAAAAAAGAGGACAAATAGTCCAATGTGGTTCCTCCTAGCCCTACTGTTGTCACTGCTCTAGAGGACTCCTGTTAGCCCCCTTGAAGTGAGTGAGTTTCCCTGAGGAATGAAAAAAGAAAGGCTTTGAGTGCTGGTATAAGTGAGGAGTGAAAAATGTGATTGAATAAATAGACTGGAAACAGAATGTAGATATTCTTACATTTAAATGTGTGACAAAATTTAGATAGACACAAAAAAAATTACCGAAAGATTCTCAGCAAGCTACCAAAATAGTGAATTGCTGAATCAGTTAAAGCACTAAGAATAGTTTTGGCTCATAGAGAATCTGGCTGGTGATCTAAAATAATCATGGGATTTTATGAATTTGGGTTAAAAGCGGTTTAAATAGTAGCTTTTACTGACAGTCTCTGTTAAGAAGTAAAAACACTAGCACAGATGAACTGGTGTTTGACATGGCATGGTACTTTCCACGTCGCTTTAGCAGATTAATGCCTATTGGGTTTTCTTCGTGCTTTTAGCAACAAAATTACAAATAGCTCTGGACAGATTTCATTTGACTTTTATTCTACGGATTGTTCTTTGGAAAGTACTGTGAGAGCAGTGCCAGTAGTATTTTGCCATGCACACAACAGCCAACTACATAACCTCTGTGAGAAGGGTAGATTCCTCAGTGTCAGAGATATAAATTCATGACCTAAAGCACTCACCTATTTTGTATCCCAGATCAACACATTTTATCTTCCTCACCAAATGTTTTGAATACGTTGTCAAAAGTGCCTCACTTAAGGATTTAATATTTAACATTATATCTTCTCATTTTACTGCTATTTTCAGCTCTGCTAATAAAAGGATATATTGAAACACGGTCACATCTGTTGCTATTTCACTGAAAAGGTGAGAAAGGATTTAAAACTAAGGTTATGTAATACATTTGTCAAAACCCATAGAACTGTATAATACAAAGAGTGAATCCTAATGTAAACTATGGACTTCAGTTACTAATGTATAAATATTGGTTCATCAGTTATAACAAAGGTATCACATTAATACAAGATGTAAATAACAAGGGAAATTATGGGAGGAGGGGAAATTTGGGAACTGAACACTTTCTGCTCAATTTTTCTGTAAACCTAAAACTATTCTAAAGAAAATTGTCTATTAATTTTTTAAAAATTAAAAAAGCAGGCTACCCTTCTGTACTTTTTTCTTTGGACTTACAATCTGAGTTTATTTCTTGTCATTTATGTTTTATCTTTGCCACCTTGACAAATCTCAATCTTACCCTACCTCATACCATATATAAACATCAATTCTAACTGATGATCTTAATGTGAAATGAAAACCCAATAAATTTCTAGAAGATAAAATAGGAGAGGGCCGGCCCAGTGGTGCAGCGGTTAAGTTGGCACGTTCTGCTTCTCGATGGCCTGGGGTTCGCTGGTTCGGATCCCGGGTGCAGACATGGCACCTCTTGGCAAACGCCATGCTGTGGTAGGCGTCCCATGTATAAAGTAGAGGAAGATGGGCATGGATGTTAGCTCAGGGCTAGTCTTCCTCAGAAAAAAAAAGAGGAGGATTGGCAGTAGTTAGCTCAGGGTTAATCTTTCTCAAAAAAAAAAAAAATAGGAGAATAACTCTATGATCTTGGGTTAGGCAAATATTTCTTAAACAGGACAAAAAAAGCACTAACAACAAAGAAAATGATTGATAAATTGAACTATATTAAAATTATGAACTTCTCTTAGACACTTAAGAGACTGAAAAGGGAAGAATAGAGGGGGAAAAGAGATTTGAGTGTGTGTGTGTGTGTGTGTATCTGACAAACTACTCATTACAGAATACACAAGAGCTTTACAAATGAACAAGCAAAAACCAGATAAGCCAGTTTAAAAATGAAGAAAAAACTTACCAGTACTTCATAAAAAAGGCTATCCAAGTAGCCAATAAACAAATGAAAAGTGCTTAACCTCCTCAGTCATCAGAGAAATGCAAATTAAGACTACAATGAAGCACGCTTACACACTCATAAGAATGCCTAAAAGGAAAAAGACTCACATCAAACATTGACAAAGATGTGGAGCAACTAAAACTCTCATGCGTACTGCATGATACTATTTATATAAGGCTCAAAACCCAGCAAATACTAATGAATGATCGGTAAAATGCCTGCCTTTGCTGTGGCATGGGGGCAGGGGCAGGAGGATGTGGGGATGGGGGTAGGAGGCTGAAGATGAGGATAAGACTGCGAAGGGGTTTCTGGGATGGGAGCTTCTGGGATGAAGGTACGGTTCTGTTTCTTCTCAGTGGTGCTTACATGTATGGGTTGACTTTGCGACAGTTCACTGAGTGGTACACTAATGATTGTGCCGTTGTGGGCATGTATGTTATACTTTAAAAATTATAGCTACTGACACGAATAGCTAATTACAGCTAAAAAGCATGTCTTTGATATGTACTGATAATTACTGTGACAATAATTGGTCAACAAGAGAGTAGTCATATGTAAACTGACCCAAATACAAAATTATATTTCAACAATTTGGCATTTGAATATGAGACATACTCCTGCAGCAGGAGCTATGGAGATCATCTTGTTGGAAGTACATTTTAGGAATAAAATATCACCCATGTTATGAGGGTTATGGTAGAGTTCAGTTCCATTCCTAAGAGTGCTTTCAGTTGCTACTTCTGATGTGCCACCTCACGTTAGCAGATCACCAACATGTGGACGCTACTGGCAGTGCTAGTGGCTTAGGCGCTCTCTTCACTGCCTGTCAGGTGTCTGTGATAAGGTCCGGCAGAAGGGACCTATAAGTAGCTTTCCCTGGCCTTGCCCAGAACTGCTTTTGATATGAAGAGAAGAAAAGTGGCCTATAACATTAAAAAATTGAGATACAGCTCCCAGGTAACTATTTTCTTGACATAATTTCAGTCTTTCTCTTAATACAAAGCAAAGAAAGGGGTAATGTCCTCTAAGAAAATATAATAGAAACTATGTATAATTAACTATTTCAATGCCTCTATTTCAAGCATTAGCTCCCACAATTGCTTGGTCTCAAACTAAGTTAAGTCCCTTATAGACTAAGTTCCAATATAGCTAAATGGAGGTAGCGTGATGAAGGTAAGAAAAGTACCACACTAGGAATCACATAATGTCTTCTATCCTTAGGGCTTCCACTAACCATCTGTGTGCCCTTAGGCAAATCTGGGACTCCAGACTAGATGACCTCTAAGCTCCTCGTCTGATGTGAAAATGGCATGATTCCACATGCAATTTTGTAATGTGAACTTGAATATAAACATAATCCTGTCCTAACCATAAGATTTCACTTGAAGTTGTAGGTGGGTGGTATAACAAATCTACTACAAAACTATTTTTCTTTTCTCCTCCAAAAAAACTATGCAGGCTCTTCCTCCTATCTGCACTTTTACCTCTGACTTCCTAATCACTTTTAAATGTCTTGCTCTCTTAACAACAATAATCGTGCCAGCAAATGTCTATTGAGCATTTTCGATGAAGCAGGCATTGTTCTAAGTTTTACACATGTACTCTTCTTTAATCCTCCTAACAACCCTGCTATAATTTCTCCCATTTCAGAAATGAGGAAATTGAAGCACAAGAAGGTTAAATGACTTGCCCATAGTCATAGCCTAGTAAGCAAAAGAGTAAGCATTTGAACCCAGGCAATCTGATGCCAGAGCCCACATGGTAAGAATAGAATAAATATTAACAATGATCCACCTAAATTCTTACTACTTGCTGAGAACTGTTTCAAAGCACATTAAATACATTACATACAATTTCATAATTCTGTAAGATATATATTACTATACCTATGGTTAAGAGAGGAAAACTGAGGCATATAAAGTTTATGCAAATTTCTCAAGGATGGATAACTACTAAATAGCTGAGTCAAGATCTGAACAGTGGCCTGCTTCTTTATTGTATTGTCTTTTTTTCCTCTATCCTACTTTTTCTCCCTTTTCTCTTTGCCATTCTTCTCTCATTCACCCACTTTTTCCACCTATTTTTGCTTTAAAATATACAGTATCATGTATTTAATTCATCTCTAACATAAGGGACAACTCAGGGCATAAGTGTAAATTAAGACTGAAGATTAGATTAGAATATATGATATGTAATTCCAAGACCTAAAGCCTCAAAGATATATCATTATTTAGAAAAAATAATTTTGTATGAGTAAACTCCAACAATATTTTCATGTGTTAAATCATTGTAGGTCAAATGTCTTTAGTAAATACATACAAACATCATAAGCATATATATAGTAACATTAGAAATTACAGAAGATATTGAAGCACCTTCTCATAATAATGCTGTCATATGAATTTATTGTTTTCTTCTATGAAATTATTATACTGCTTCTCTTTGTATAAAATCCTCTTTTGAAAAGAAGCTTTAAGAATTACTTTATTTTACTTGCATCACTGTGATTATCATAATTTCAATCTGAAATTTTAATGCTGTTTCTTTAATTTAATATGATATTTTCAGGATTTATTTTTAAATATCTTATTACATCACCCATAGAAATAAGATTGTTAGATTCTTTGCATACACTGTTTACTTCTTACTGGTCTCTGTGGGGTTAATTTGTCACCATTAATAGCTGCATTTTCTCTGCTCTATGTTGAATACTCTGGGGTTTTGTAATAAGACCAGTGCTTCCAAGGACTAAGAGAACTACACCATAATCTTGTCATTGGTGTTGTCTCTATACGTTATATATGAAACTTTTAAAACATCCATATACTTAGATTCACTATGAATATCTGATAATTTTGTTGTGTCTTACTAAAACTAATCTCAAGACCATAAATTTTTGTGTCATTTTTTTCTCCAATACTTTTTTGAAAAAGCAATTTATTTTATCTTATAATGAAAGCATTATGTCTAAAAATACTATTACTAACAACGCCTTATTGAATATAAACTTTTTAAATGATTTTTTAAAAAATAAAACTTTGAAAACATAAAAATAGATAAAATTCAGTTTCCCAGTGGTCTAAACACAGTATTAGACAGTTGAGTTGTGGAGTATATTTGGTATATCTATAGTCTTATCACATGGGATTGACAAATTCCAATTTACTAAAATGAACAATTTTAGGTTAAGAAAGACTCAAATTTGACAAGTTTTTTTGTAATAATTGGTTAAAGCATTGAAGCACTGTTTCAAAATATTAGAGTATAGGGTAATTTTTTTACTTGTTTTTATTAGATGACTTCAAACAAATAACTTAATTCTTAGTTCTACACCAAAAATAGCCGTAAAATAGTGTGAATTCTGTTACCTTATTCTCAGTGTTGCCTTTTGTTTCCTAGGTAATAATTGTCACTCTGTATCAAGAACGTCAAGAGCATGCTCTGTACTTTATAAACATTATTCTGTTAAATCCTCCCAACAGTCCTCTGAAGCAGCCTTTCCAATTCTCCTTTTACAGATGAGGAAATGGAGGTTCAGAGTTTAATTAACATGACTAAGAGGATACAGGCAGGAAGAGGGAAAGCCAAGAGTTGAGCAAAGCTCTGTCTTACTACAAAGCCCATGCTTTTATTTAGTTACTTCAACACTAAGGCCAATTTTGACCAAGCGGTTTTTAAAGAGAAGGGGGAACGTTTTATTTTGGAGGAAGAGCAGAAAATGCTGCTACTTTAGTTAACTCCCCTTTGTCTCTGCCCATTAAGACCCAAACTCCCATCTCAAGTATTACAGAACGTTTTAATATTGTTCTTGTTGTCCCTATCTTTCTTAGTTATCCCAAAGATGAAAAATGTTGGTAAAAACCACTGGGGTGGTGATAGCTAGAATTAGACAGGGGCAGCTTGACAACCCCTACCCCCACAATGCCACCAAATCATGCTACATAGGAGGTTTATCTATGTTACCTACAAGTAGAGGAGATCTTGTTCCATGGTGTGAAGCACTTCCTAAAACAATATTCCTAGTTGCCTAATGTAGTCAACCAACTCTTCAAATCACAAAACAGGGCAGATCAAGTTATAGAATATTTATAGACTAAACACAT
This sequence comes from Equus asinus, assembly GCF_041296235.1. Lineage (NCBI taxonomy): Eukaryota > Metazoa > Chordata > Mammalia > Perissodactyla > Equidae > Equus > Equus asinus. Next base: position 10,558,217 of record NC_091811.1, on the reverse strand, counting down.
GGGATGTGCAGAACTGAAGTTTAAAACATATGGAGAGAACTTACACTGCTTTTCAAGATATTAATTTGAAATATCTCACAACTGGAAAGGACTTTTGAGCCACTTATCTCCTTTCACATTGCAGGTATTATTATTGGATGTTGCAAAGTCTGCCTTTGTTTCTGACCATTAATGACCACAGAAAAATGGCTACATATTCAGTTTCACTCACACAAAACCAGCAGTGACACCTTCAAGAGAAATAATCCTAAACATATATTGAAGATTAAGCATAAATGTCATTATGACCATCCCCAAAGCCAGTTGCAGTGATAATAGGTACAGCCACCATAATCAGTCCACTGCTGCTCCAAACATACTTCGTCAAGAACTGCTCTATCATGATGTACCTCAAACGTTTGGATAAAATGAGGTTCATCTGATCGGCTAAAGCTTTGTAACTTTTCTGGAGTTGCTTCATTTCCACCTATAGAGGGAAAAAGAGGCAAGAACCCAGCATGAGTTATAAAAGTAAATATTGTATGTCTGAAGGCTTTCTTTAAAGATAGGTACACATTATTTTGTTTTACTTAGTATAGTATGATCTATGATTCTAACAACTAAAAAATACAGATTAATATAAGAATGAGTCATTATTATTTAATTTGGTCACACCTATATTATTGAAAAAAACCCATGATACTTAGTAAATATAAAGTACATGTCAGTGATTTACAATTTTTATTTCAAAATTACATGCATGAGGTTAAAATTAAACGATATTCTATAAGACATGAGTAAACAATGTTAGAACTTTATCCTTGTTGATCACACCAAAAATATTTGAAAATAAACACATGACACACATACGTGTAATTAGATTCCATTTTCGAACTAACTCAATTTGCTGGATTTTGTCTTAAATGCCGGAAGCCTACAGCATGCTATAATTTAAATCACTGAGTTCAGTGACTCAAGAAGAATCACAAGTCAATATGACTAATACAACATATAAGGCCAATTTTCAAGGGGGAGTAGAAGTCCTAAATTTGCTTTAAATTTTCTTCTTCAGATTCCTACTACTGTAAACATTTGTCTTGATAACTAATGATGCTTCAAAAAGTAAATAATTCTGCTTGGGAATTAAAATACCATTTCAACTTAAGAATACCTGAATATTTCATTTGTACTAAGTCATTTGTATTAAGATTTCAGATGCATCACCTTAAAAAATTTGGTCGTATTTAATATTCTGAGGTTACTTCAATGCTCTGGAAGTTTATGTAATTAGGCTAACTATTTTAGGGATCTGCTTAATGTCGAAAATCTTTAGTATTCAGAAATAACATTCTGAAATTCCTTTTCTCCTCCTCATTTCTTCTCTAATCTTAGCTTTTCTCTCAAAGCCAGACAAAATTTCATTTCACTGCCTCTTTTTATTTGTGTCAAACATGGTGCTGAACATTAACTAAGAGTTGGAAATGCCATTTGTGAGACACACTCTCCTGCACTTCTTAGGACTGAGGACCCTCCAATGCTGACCAGACATGCAAAATTGTTAAACTTGTCTTTCATGTAAAAGGACAGGGTTTTTTTCCTCTTAAAAACAAAGGGCCCTCAATAATAACAACAAGAGAATACCATCTTAAATTTTCCATCTCAATGGACATGTGTTTACTCAGTTTCCAAACACATTTTATTCTAACGTTCTACAACCAATTAGGATTTAAGTTTTAAGAAAATGCTTCAGAGATAATTCTGAGCATGTTTGGGTAACTGAGGCTAAGTAGACTGAGTGCTGAAAATTTTATTCTCATGAAACTTTAGAAAAGTTTGCACTCTATAATTCTTTAACAACTTGTGCGTAAAAAGGGTAAGGAAGCATACATTCTAATACAGGTTTAGATGTCATCGGAGTCTAAAACGCTAAAGAAGTGGGTCCATCAACAGTACAACAGATGGTATCTAGCACTGCAGTGGCAGCTCGAACAGTCTCACATTTCACCCATCATCTTAATTTCTATCTTACCTTATGTCCTCTGTAAAAGGCAATTTCTTCAACATTGGCTATAATTCTGGAGCGCACATACCGCAAATAGCCTTTTCTATGAGCTTCTTCAGCCACCAATTTACCAAATTTGGGAGAGCAGGCTTTCAGCACTTTAGCAGTGGCATATACCACAAGCCCTGCTAATAGGGTGGGCCCAATTGGGCTAGCTCCTCTGGATGGAGCAGTCTGGATGAGTGTATAGGAGGTCAGGATTACATCTAAAATAGGTTTGGTCAGATTAGAATACAAGTGAGCCACAGATTGGGAGAACATCATAATATCCTCAGTAAGAGACTGGTCAGGGTTTGCCAGCCTCCCATCCATATTGATCACCTTATAAGAAGTCTGATTTGTAAAACAGGTTTCATAGGCATGGCCTACTAGGAGAGTTCTGAAGGCCAAAGCCAGTTTGCACTCCAGGTACCTTATCGCACTGTTCACAGAGGTAGCAGGGATGGCAATCATAAGCCACTTGATTAATTTGATGATGAAAGCCAGTTTGCACTCCAGGTACCTTATCGCACTGTTCACAGAGGTAGCAGGGATGGCAATCATAAGCCACTTGAGTAATTTGATGATGAAAGCCAGTTTGCACTCCAGGTACCTTATCGCACTGTTCACAGAGGTAGCAGGGATGGCAATCATAAGCCACTTGAGTAATTTGATGATGAAAGTCCGAGGCTTCTTTTCCACAATGCTCTTCACGATGTTTCCATCCAGACCAGCCACATAGATAGACAGAAATGTTCTCGAGATCAGAGCCACCGAGTGGAGGCAGAGCCACCCTGTTTCAGTGGTCACAAATTTTGGAAAGAGAATTTTCCGAAGTTCTAGTAGCTGTTTGAAAAAATCTGCATTCACTCCAGGAGAAGAATTTTTACAAGTGGTCTCGGTGCAATGCAGTATTTCTCTGTTCTCTGCAGTCGGGTAAGCTGCTTCTTTTCTCTTCCTGTGGCCAGATTGCTTTAAACGCTTGCTAATGATGGGATAGAGGGTTTTCAGAGCATATGCCGCAGCCACCAGGCAGGCAGCCCTTTTAGCAGCGCTCGATCTGGTCCATTTCACTGGATCAGCTGCTGCATTTAGCATATGTGTCATTTTCCCAATTACCCAAACCGGCTTCAAAAAGAATTGGTTTTAAAAGATCATGATCCACCGGAATCCCCAGCAAATGTTTCAGAAAGTCCTACAGCGTTCCATAGTCTGCAGCATTTCTTCTCTTCTTTTTTTAAATTTTGCTTTTGTTTTTTTCAATTTTGTTCTGCTGTGACAGATGCAGCGGAGCTCAGACTCCACCGCACCTACTGGGGATGATTCCCTCAGAAGCTCAAGCTGCACTAAGCCGCCCCAAGCTCCTCCCTCACAGGCCCCTCATTGGCTGTGAGGATGGTGGGACCTTGGAATCCTCGCCGCTTCCCTTTGAACCTTGAAAATGAGGAGAAAGCAAAGCGAATTACATCCTTAGGCAGGAGTCCAAAGAGTTAAATGTCTATTTTTGGAAAGGTCGAATCAGGGCAGCCGCTGGTGACAAAACCTGCCCCAGCTACTGAGCATGCTCAGCGTCACTTAGAACCGCACAGAAGTTTCAGAATATACATCACTCCTCTAAGGTTTTAGTAGATACCACAAGGGGAAGAGCAGAAAGAAAAGGAAATTTCCAAGCGCTATAAAACGAGATGAGGGAGAAGGAGCTAGGGAGATGAGGGAGGAGGGGCAAGAGGACCAACATGAAATGAATGTGAAAAGGATATGGACTGAATCTGAAAGGGAGAGAGAGGAAAGGGACAAGCGGGAGGGACACTGGAGAAAACAAACTATCAAATACTTAGATCTGTTTTTCAGTCCCATTTTATTTTATATTTTCTGTCTGTGTTTCTCATGAAGTCCCAGAATCTATCAGACAAGTCGTAATTGAGGGCATATTGTAAATAAATAGGAGAGAAGTCTTCTGCATTATAGAAAATAGTTCTTTGCTATATCTCCATCTCTATGTTTACTTGTCCTTACAATAAAAATCTTCCAGCCCCACAACTGCTATTTTTAGCAATGGAGATCTGATGCACTGGTATTTATTTACAAGGTGACTATTGAATAAAAAAGAGCAGTGTTTCACTTCTACCGCCCTCTTGTGTCCTTTAGATAGTTGTTACTTGGAGGTGTGTGACTTTATAACTAAAGTTAACCATTTGGGAATCCAACTGGAGTTAGATGGTGGAAATAGCTTCTCTGGGACCTTACTTCATTTTTTGAGAGTTCTTTGTCTTTTGCAAACTTTTGTTTTGCTTGTTTTGTTTAGGCTTAGAGATAATCTATTGGCTACTTCCCACTTTGGTTATTTGATTCAAACAAAGAGTGTTAAAAAAATTTTCCCTACATCCCTAATGGAGGACTTAAACTGCTAAACAGTCAAGCGAAATTCTGCATACTGTTAAATATGTAAAATGTTTAGGTAAGGATGAGTGTGTTTTCGAATATGCAAAAACATTTTTGCTTCCCCACACCCACCACCCCCCACAACATACATACACATTTCTAGTCAACTGGAAGCCTGGGAAGATATGCATTAAATTAGAACAGAGGTTGGCAAATTATAACCCAACCAGTGGGCCAAATTTGGCCTGCCACCTATTTTTTTATGGCCCTTGAGATAAGAACAGTTTTTACATTTTAAAATGGTTGAAAACACATCACAAGAATAATAATATTTTGTGGTGCATGAAAATTACATGAAATTTTTATTTCAGTGTCCATAAATAAAGTTTTATTGGAACACAGCCACACCCATTTATTTATTTACTTATTTTCTATGGCTTTCAAGCCACAGAGCCAGAGCTGGATAGATGAAACAGAGCCTAAAATATTCACTATCTGGCCCGCTTCAGAAGAAGTTTGCCAACCCTTGTGCTAGAATATAAAACCTGTTTCAGTGTTGAATGATCTTCATTATTCAGTTTACTGTGAATAAAGAACTATTCTCCTTTTCATAAGTAACAATAGCCTTAAACTTTTAAAACTCCTTTCCCATGTACCTATATGAATTTCAAGAATCATCACAGGTCTCTTTTCATTTGTTTGCATTCAATTCAGCAGATTGACTAATACATGAGTGGCAAATTCATGCAAATTTCTTTTATAGCTGGCCATATTAGCAGCAAAATCTATCATTCATTCCATTGAGACTTTCTAAGTCTGTATGTAGAGATCATAGTGTTATAGTGGTTATTTTCAAAATCTTTTATTCCTAATCTCACGTTTCTCATGTGTCAAAGTAAGGATCTCTTACCCTTATAAACTTTAATTCTTTATGTCACATCTCCTGACTGTGATAAGACAGGTGGAGGGCCAGGGTAAACTTAGCTGGGGGTGATAGGAGGATGTTCAGCCAGGCAGAACGCGTACACAGAGGGTTGCACCGGTCAGCAAGCAGCTGGCAGTCGAGGCAAGTGGCCTGCATCACTGGCATAGGACAGCCACATCAGGGGAGGAGCAGGGCAGCGGGAAATCTAGAAGCAAAAAAGGTTAGAGATCAAATCAGGCCTGCACTTAGTTGTAGGTAGGTCAGTTTATCAACTGATAATGAAGCTAGGGTATAGGAACAAGCTTTTATTGGCTTGAGTGAAAGACTTGTTAGAATGAGGAAAATAATCAAGATAGAAAGACAGAAATTTGGTTACCGGAATTGTGGTGCAGGGAAGGTTGGAGGCCAGTTACTAGAACTGGGGAAAAGGTTAATGTGAGATTTGACCTAATGATGAGCCACTTAAGTACAGATGTAACTATCACCATTTTAATTCCACTCCCACCCTTCACTCTACCCTACCCCCAAGAGTCAGGGTTGGTCCTAGCATCTGAGACCAAGCTCAAGACTTCAGGGAAGGCAGAGGAAGAATTCAAGATGATAGGAAAACAGATACATAATTCCAGTTGGAAATATATGCCATTTAAGAAAGAAACTAAGAATGTCAAGGTACTTCTTTCATTTTTTATATTGCCATGCAATTAAAGCAGAAAGAATGCTAATTTAGTTTGAATTTCAAACTAGGTGAGAAAAAAAGAGTGAAAAAAAGTCACTTGTTACTATAGTAAACATAATTCAACCTAATTTCCACTCAATCTTCTCAACTTTACGGTGTTTATATGGGAAAGCATTAAAATTTTTCTTAAGAGAGGAGAAATAATCTTAAAAAAAGATCTTGAAAATGAATGAAAGTTAAAAAATAAGCAATAATTATCAAATTACTCTGTTCTCAAGTGTGATACTCTCAATGTCAGTGTCACAGTGGACATTACCAACAACCATGGAAGAGCAGGATTAAATAGACTTTATATATATCTTAGAGACTATATATATACACATATATTAGGAAAACTACATGCTTTATAAACAGTAAAACATCAGAAATAAATTTTTATAATAAAGAGACCTACCTATATAAGTATATGAATAAAAATGTATAATGTAGATAATATGTATTATGTGTTTAGATAGTAAATCACCAGAGAGTAAATAATTTTTAGCAATAAAGATAAATTAAGGTTTAAGATTTGGGATGCATTTCCTTCTCAGCAAATGCTAAGTAGTATTTTATCTGTGCTGTATTCCTTTCTTGAACTGTTTCCTGACCCAAGAGATTACCTAATTGCCCTACTGGCCCTAAAATAGCACAGCATTTGACTCATTATCTACCAGTCATGCTAGCCTTATTCATGTGAGCCACAAACACAATGAAGATGAGATCTTAGGTCAATATTTCATCTGTTACAAATAACCACCTAATAACTGCTTCATAATGAAATGTCTTTTGCTGTGAAGGAAAACCCAGCAAATATCTTGTCTGAGGATGTATCTCATAGATTAATCTTTCCTTAGCCTAATTTACCACTTCCACTGCCTCTCTGTGACTGGAAGGAAAGCAGTGACTCTAGTCAGAGAGAAGACACAGTTCTATCCAGCTCCCACTTCTTGACTCTTCTCAACAGGTTGGTCAACCTGTCCTTTATGTCTCTACCTATAGAATATATTTTAAAAGGTCAGTCAATCCTCTATAAAATTATTTTCCCCTTCTAGTTAATTTAGTTAATTTGTACCTGTTTCAAAATGTTGAAAGTAGGAAAGGCTAATGCACTGGGCCATTGCTTCTGACTCGACTGTATGGTTTAGTTACTGAAAAACGATGAGCTACTCCATGACGAAGACTAATTTGTTCTGAAATGCTATACTCACTTGGTTTAATTCAAACCAATGATAGATATACTTTGGTGAATTTTTGTGACAAAAATCAGTATTTATATGATTAAACGATGTCTACCAGGACACATAATCCTATTTTAGGCAACTATATTTTAGGCACTATTTCCCAATGAGTTAACAGAAAATGTATCATATTTGAAAATGAGAGATTGCCCAGGTTAAAAATCTGGAAAACAATCATGACAATTGGGGAAAAAAAACCATTTTGTGCATTTGTTTGGTACAGATTTCTAGTTTCTAACCAAAATATCATAGAACAGTGTGTAAGATAAACATTTTGTGAGGATATACAAACATAACACAGAAACGATCAGTAAAATCCAACTTTCGTTTTGAGATTTTTTTCGGTAAGGTGTTTAAAGTCTTTGGGTCTTTACAGCTAAACCCAGTTTTGATCAAGCTCTCTAAGAAACCCACAAAATGGTAAGTTACTACAGCGCAATATTTCTAATAAACAACTATGTACTGAATATTGAAACTGCACGTGAAAGATATTTAAAGGATTTGGATATGGAGTGATGTGGGAATGGAAACATCATCTTGAGGATTACGGATCCATATCTTTGTTCTTGCCTTCTTTTTCTCCCCTCAGTCTGTTCTTTGACCTAAAAAAAAAAAGGCTGAGACCTACACCAAAGTAAATAAAACTATGGTGGGGGTGGTTTGAAACACTAACCCTGCGGCCCAGCCCGACACTTCATTTCTTGAGGGTTCCTTCGCCGGACCGGTTGAAACTGCTGTGTTCTTCCTCCTTCGGACGCGCTGCTTTCCCACGGCGTCCCCTGCGGCCCTCTCAGGACAGCGTCTCCGCAGAAACCGCAGAGGCTGCCGGGAGACCCGGAAGGAGCCTAACCAGGCCGCAAAGGCTGTAGGGAGGCTGGGCTATAGGCCGGTGGGCCGGAGAGGAGCGGGCTGAAACCGAGGAAGCTGTGGCTTAGCACTGAACGGAGCCGTCTGAAGTGCAGCTGTCAGAACCCCAGTGTCTTCTCAGAAGTTTTGGGGAGATGAACTGGGTCGGGGGCTCCCGGTGAGTCGTGCTGCTGGAGCTTGAGACTGTAGCCTTGCGTCCCTGGACGTGCATTCCCATCATGGCGCCTCTTTCCTAGGCCTCGGAGGGGAGGGCACAGCCTTGCCTGGGGGCAACTTGCTAGGAGAGGTCTTTTAATCTTCCCCAAGCCGGGGGACCCTAGCACCATGTCTCTGCTCTTAAACCGAAAGCAGCTCAGCTTTTCCCCCACTGCCTTTCCAAAAGCTTCACATGCGGGGCCCGCCGTGGGTGAGGCTCTCTGCTCTCCCTCCCCCGCCTCCCGGTTCCTCCTCCTCTAGTGAGACCTCTGAGCAGCTGAGCCCTCTTCTCGCCCCTGCTTCTCCCTTTTCGAAGGGATTTCTTTGCGTCAATATATCATCTTTGTACAAATTTGTAAGGCGTTATGGAAGAGGCCATTCTCTGCTGCCCTTAAATCCATTGGTGGGGGCTCGTATCCACCATAAATCCAATTTAGTTTGTTTTTGCAAGGGAGGGAAAGTGAAGCGTTTTTTGCTTTAACTTACAAGAGAATTTACAATTTGTTTTGTATTTAGAATTAATCACATAAAGGAGGATGAGTTGACAGTTTAGCTTTATGTAACCTGTTCGTTGCTGTTGACCTTCAAGTCCACTAGGATGGAAATCATGTGGGCCTGTAATTTCGTTTGATCAAATTCCCTGACGAAAAGAATTGTTTTGATTGAAACATTAAGCCACTAAATACAATTTTTGTCACAAGTAGACCCAGGACAGTGATGATATGGTTAGAATATAACACATTTAAATTCTTAGGAATTTTATAAGAGGAAAGACAGCTTTTGTGTTCAAGTATTGTAACGATGTCTGATAATTTTAGCAATAGCATTTATCCTGTTGAAGATATGTTAGCATCGTATTTTAGAAGTTTATCTGGTTTATTCCTAGCTAATGTTCTACCATCATGCTTCCACTTTGGAGAAAAGTGAAAACTCACTTACAAACGTCACACAATTTAGTTGATACATGATTATAATTTGATGTTTTTGAATTCTTTAAAATGTGAATATTAAATGAGATACAAAATCATCTTACAAATGCTTAAGCAGTATTAAAATATAGGTGCTATTATTATTCTGTCATATATCTTCTGGTTATTCAGGGAGTAGTATTTTGGTTGCTAGTGGGAGGATGCAAAAGCAATGTACTGCAGGAAAGGTGTAGTCTAGGATTGTGTTTCTCAAAATGAGGTAGTGCTGCACCTGGAGATATTAGGTACCAGGGGGTTAAGAAACCACAGAAGAAACGTGACACATCTCCCTGGAGCATCAGTTTTATTCACAGATCGGAGGAAAATATATTTTTTAATTTAAGTAAACATGGATATGTTATAGAGTAAAAGGCAAAACTTGTGTGAAGTTGTAAGAGAAAATATGGAATTTTAAATAAATTTTCTTGGGGAGGTTGGGCTCGTTAGGGTTAAACTCCAGATTGGTAATGAAAAAATGAGTGTGTCCACTTTGTACTATCCCAGCAAACAAAGGTAGACAAGATTAGTTGATCATGGCGCTCTGACCATGAGGCCGTAAGGGCCTCAGAATCTGAGACAGTGCTTAGTAATCACTAGCAGTTGATTGGAGCTGCTATAGAGTAGAAGTTTTAATCCTTGTCTCAGACCATCCTTGAGTACTTGTTTATTTCCCTCTGTTGTAGGATTAGTTTTTGTTTGAAAATTTTGAGAACTGTTAGGAACTTAAAATATAGACGAGTAACTAGAGAACATTTACAAAGCTCTCTCAGAGCTGCTCCATCAGAGAATTCGGCATTAATTAATTCAACAAATACGTTTTTACTTGCCTCCCTGTTTAGGGCATTGTCAAGCTGTATAGTGGGATTCAAAAGAGAAAAAGATAAAACTTTGGACCACAAAAAGAATTTATGGTAGAATGGTGAGATTTGAATTAGGTGAATGATTTTAAGACTAGATACTTAAATGGTACTTAATATATAACACGTGCTGTTCTAAGAACTTTTTGTATATTAGCTCATTTACTCTTAAGAAGAACCCTATGAGGTATGTACAAATGTTATCCTCATTTTACTGATAGGGAAACTGAGGCACTGTTAATGTTAAGTGGCTTGCCCAAGGTCACCCAGCTAATCAATGACAGTTATTTGAGAACCATATGCTTAATGGCTATGCTATGCTATGCAATGTAGAAATACGAGTATTGTGAAAGTGGCACATGTAAAGGGCTATGGATATTTAGAGAACAGAGAAATTACCTTAAACCTTGAAGGATAACAGTGTTGCACAGAACAAGCGCTACAGAGAAACAATGAAACACAGGTTCTTAAAAGCTGAAAAGGAAGTGAGATAAATAATTATCAAATTGGAGACCTAGTTTTTACCAAGGCTTCTTAGAAGAGATGGGTTGGGAGGGCAGTATTAAAGAACCTGAAAGGATTACTTGGCAGACAGTAGATAGGTCTGCATTAAGACAGGAAAACACTTGCAAAGAGGCTTTATACGTTTTTTCCAAGGAAATGAATGAAGCAGGCTACAGCAAGTTTATATTTTGGTTGTAGCAACCTGATTGTATACACTAAATCAAACCAGGGTATTCTTGTTGTGTATTATAGGGACCTGATATACAGTTTAATTGCGGAATCATTTGATAGGAGCGTCTTTACAATTGCAAAGGTCTTTGCAAGTTTTCTTGGCATAAAAGAAACTTGGCATTTAACTTTTTGCTGCTCTTCTGTTTGGGGAGTCTACCAGTCATATGTAAGATTTTTTTTTGTGAGGGAAGGGACTGGTGGCTAGGGAAGAAATAAGCTTTCCTTATTTTGATTTTTAAATTACTTGGTTTGGCTTTAGTGTTATGCTTTGTGGACGTCTTTGAAGATATAACATTTCATTTCAAACAAAGTCTCATTTAGGGTAAAGAGATTTGGTCTAAGCTGAAACTAATTGACATATCTATGATAGCAGTTCCCAGTCTACTGTCCCTGAAACTTGCTAATCAGCCATAATGTCAGATTTTTCAATTTAATGGGTTCTTTCTTTTTTTCCTAAAATTATATTCTTTTTTTGACTTAAAATGCACCTCCCATTTTAAGTCCTTTCTTTTTTTCTCCCCCCTGCTTTTTCTTCCCAAATCCCCTCAGTACATATTTTAGTTGTGGCATGTGGGGCGCCACCTCAGTGTGACCTGATGAGCGGTGCCATGTCCACGCCCGGGATCTGAACCAGTGAAACGCTGGGCCACCTAAGCAGAGGGCGCGAACTTAACCACTCGGCCACGGGGCTGGTCCCAAGTCCTTTCTTGACAAAATTAAAAATATGAATCATTTGTCAGTCTTACCAATTAAATAATTTTTTTTTTTTTTTAGTTGTCTGGGAATCATTGACCTAGAACTCTAATCTTTGTTTTGTACTTTTACGTCAGCACTGAGACCCTGTGTTTTCCTAGTCACATTGAGGTGTAAATTTGAAAGAGGACAGGTATAAGCACTGATCTTTTTAATTTGGAAAAGATTCTCTTTTATTTTCAGTATTTGGTGATTGATGACTTGTTTCACCAAATTCATAGCCACCTCAGACATGAAGGTGGTAGGAAGAGAAGAGAGAAAGGAGAAGATAAAGATGTGACCAGTCTTTGGGCCTCGATATGCTATTCAGAATGGGATCAACTATAGATCTGAAATACAGCACTATACATGCAGTGTAAGAAGACTTTTTGTTTTAATTAGAGGAGGTTTATTTTTATAACTTAGATTGAAGAATGCAACCCGTGTCATAAGAAAGACACAGATAAAATCCTGTTTGAATTTAGGTGAAGGAGAGGTTTGCATTTGTAAATGTAGGCCTAGAATATTCACCTGTGCAAAGTATTTAGTGAGTGCTATGTATCAGGCACTGTGCCAGGTCAGAGTATAAATTAACTGAAATTTAGTCTCTTTCTGAGAGATTTATAGCTTATTGGGGAGGGGGGAATATGACATTCCATAAAGTTTGAAAATGTTGAAAGATCAGGGGCCAAAATATATGATTTAAAAAAAACAGTGTGAACAATAGTAGAACATAGGAAAGTTTTAGCTGAGAGTTTGGCAAATCAGAAACAAGGCTAAAGGAAAGTTTGATGGAGAAAAAGAATAAAATAAATGTTATGTAAATAGTTGGAGATAAGATTACTTATTTAAATACTTAAAAATGTGTATATGTGTCTGCGTGATGGTGAGGTTGAAAACCAGACTAAGAAGTTGAAATTTGATCTGTTGGATATTGAGGAGTCATTCAAATTCAGAAGTACCACAGTGAAAGTGGTATTCTATGACTGTTTGTTTGTGGTGCTAGTGGTGTGTAGTTTGGAATATAGTGGTGAAAGACTCCAAGACAGTGATACCAGTTAGGATTCTTCTGGGGAAAAATAATCAATACTATTTTTCCGTTTTCTTGTATGACTATATATTTTCCAGATCAAATCAAAACCAGTCCTAGGGCTGGCGCGGTGGCCGAGTGGTTAAGTTCGTGCGCTCTGCTTTGGCGGCCCGGGGTTTCGCCAGTTCGAATCCTGGGCGCAGACATAGCACTGCTCATCAGACTATGCTGAGGTGGCGTCCCACATGCCACAGCTGGAAGGACCCACAACTAAAAATACACAACGATGTACTGGGGGTCTTTGGGAGAAAAAGGAAAAATAAAATCTTTAAAAACAAAACAACACCCAAAAAAGCAAGCAAAAAAAAACCAGTCCTATGTGAATTTGGGTTAATTATTAAACCTCTCTGTATAGGAGCAGATCAGGTTGTGAGGGACCTTCATAATGGAAAAAAGAATACAAAATTGTGACTACAAAATTAGGTATAGGGCTTGGAAGGGGAATATGCAGATGAAGGGCGCTGAACTTAAGTTTAATTAGCTTTACAATAAATTCTCTTTACTGTGAATTAGCCTCTGTCCCTGCATCTCTTTCTTCATCTGTTAAATGGGGATAACACTTAAATGTACGGTGAACGTCATCCCAGTTTGCCTAGGACAGTCATGGTTTATGCCTGTGATCCTAGTGGCATGCCCAGTTTAGCATTTGTTTTCGGAGTTTTTGTTTTTTAATTAAATATAAGCTACCATTAATGGTTCCGATAAAATGAACCCAGATAGATTCAGTGAACATCCTTTTTTTTTTTTTTAACCTCTGCCATGGTCTGTATTAGTGCATGAGCAACGTGTGAGGTGAAGAACGTTCTCACTTTAACATGTGGTTATATCTGAAGACATCCAATGATAACCCAGGCCTGACACTTTCCAGATAGAAAGTAACTAACAGCTTCTTTTACAGATAGCGTGAAGGGCACTTGCTGATAAAGTGTGCTGAGACATGAGTGGCTGGGTACAACTAACTTGCTGGATGGGATGGGAGAAGTATTTAACGCTGCTGTCTCTGCTAGCCACTTGTACCAGCTAGTTGTAACGTTGCATTCTAAGGTCTGAGAGATTTGTATAGCCGGCATGCCTGGGAGTGGGGTCAATAGGAAACATGGAAAATTTTAGATTTGGTGTAAGTGAAATATTTGCTAGGAATAGAGGCTAATCAGTCCTGTCAGAGTGCCTACAAAGAGTAGTAGGAATGTTGTTGCTACAGTGGTTTTGTCAACAACCGTTTCCTTTTTCATAGTGTTTAGTAATGCTTTTGTAACCTTTTGGCAGCAGGGAGCTCAAATAAAGGAAAATTAATGCTTAATGATAAATACTGATGTTTTGTTTTTCATTTGAGTTGATGAATCTATAACTAGTACACAAAATGTTTGCCAGCATTTAGCATCTCTCATGGTCACATGACAATCTGAATGCACAAATCTGCTGAAAAAGCATCAGGAGTTACTTTCAGATTTGGTAGTTATTTTAAGGAGATTATAGCTGCAGACAATAGTTTGACACATGTAACTGCAGAACATTAAAGATAAAATTATTTCTGCAATGATAATATAAATAGAAATTTGATGGATCATAGCATCTTGGGTAAAACAGGACTCTTACTAAATTATGTAACCTGTGTAGCCAAGATACACTTGGAATTGGTTGTAGTTCATGTATATTTCACAGTTGTAGTCAAAGAGGCTTGATATTTTACTGAACAAAGCTACAGTTGTCAAAATTTTCAATTTTTTATATGCACAGTTAATGTAACTGAATTACAGTGTTTTTGAGACAATACTGATGTTGAATCCAAAAAAGAATACTTTGGCGTGTTGTTATAAGCTTGCTTTCTTTGTTGCCTTTTATTAATTGGATTTCATAAACATTTGACTCTTTGAAGAGTTACTTGATAAATCAGTCTATGTATCCTGCATTGTTATTGAACATTTTTGCAAGCAAGTCCTCTAAATTTTGATGACATTTTATTCAAAAACAGTTGAAAATATTTCTTCAAAATATCCCATAAATGGAGCGAAAAACTTCAACTTTAGAAGCTTTTAGTGAATTATAATTGTTGAAATAAAGTTTTTAAGATTTAATTGTGAATAACCTGAAATACACATCTGTGTTGGGCTATCATTCACAATCTAAGATCTCTTCCATTGTATGACCCAGGAGATGGCTGTTCATGTTTATCATTACAGCCTGTAACTATGAAACAATATTTTCCATGTGAAAGTACTATAAGAATTCAATCCCTAAGAACTTATTTTAATTAGGCTCTGTATTCTGAATATTAGGTGGATTTCTGCCTTATCGATTGACACTTTTTTTCTCAATACCATACCTTTTGTAATTCATATTACTCTAAAAACTTTTTCTTGTATTGCAAGAGAAGAATTTATATGAAAGCCATAGCATTCTAATGTATATCATTACTATTCCTGACACATCAGGTGGACCTGCTTTAGTTTTGTGGAAAACCAACCTAAGTACTTTTTCTAGGCTAGTTACTGTCCTGAATCTTAATAAGTCTGCTAGCTAACAATGTTAACATTATGATGTCTTAGGTTAATATTAATTTCACTGTGACACAAGCCATAAAATAATTTTTTCAATTGTTAGTTATTGCTTTATTAATTTTATTTACATTTTTCACTTTGAATCACACTTAAGATGTTATTACAAGATTGTAACAATCTGGAAATGGTTTCTTTTGCATGGCACCTCGCCACTAAAAAGATAAACTAAGCAGCAAAATAAAAAGCAGAACAAAATAAACAAAAAAGAAAATTCAAGACTAGCTGACAGTTAAGATATGTGAAACCCATAGTATTTAATCCCTAATGTAGTTTCAACATCTCCTGCGTACTCCATGTAAAATGTACGTTCGTGTTGTTCTTGATGTTTCTTTGACCACATTACTGCCTGTCTTTTTTTTTTTTTAAAGAAAGTATTTCTTTAGCGTTTTCCTTTAAATCTTTGCTTACTAGAAAGAATGGCAAGGGACAGAATGCCCTGTTATATTTTTGTAGTCAGTATGGTTTTATTTCTTCCTTTCTCTCTCTCTTCTTTCCTTCTCCCCTTCCCTCCCTTCTCTTCTCTTCTTTCCCTTTCTTAACCTCTTTACACTCTCTATTTTACTTTATTCTTTCTATCTTAATGAAGAATATGGTAGTGTAATCTATATCCCTGCTTCCCACAATTGATAACTTGTGGAGTGTTCTATGAAGAAGTTATGGCCTTTTGATTTTATTTTCAGTATGTAGCTATAATGGCAACTAATATTGTTCACTTAAACTTTTACTGAAAGAGATGGTTGCAATATATTTCTTTAAAAATCCATTTTCTAGAATAACATAGTAATTACTGTTAAAGAGATGAGCTTCATTCCCACCTCCCCACCCCTAAATCTCTGGTAATTTAAATTTCAGGACAAAAATTAGAGAAACTCTTAAAATTGTTTTTTATAAAGTGCATATAAATTTCATGAAGAAACTGATGTTTGAATGGGGTCTTGAAGGTATTGAAAGTTTTGAGTACAAAATATGGTGGGAGGAGTCTCCATATATGGAGAAGAAAAACTATATTTTCATTTGGTCGGGTGTTGGAATACATGAAACGCAGGAATGGAAAACAAAGTTGAAACCTAAGTTGGGGCAGGCAATGGAAGTCACGTCCCTAAGTGATAATCAGAGCTGTGTTTTATTGCTATTACCAATGTAGTAAGAAATATAGGAGAACATTTGCATAAAATCAAGGAGACTCTTTAAAGTATAATTATGGTAGCTAGCTACATACTTAATATTGCAGTAGTCAAAGTAGCAAATGACTTCTGAGGATTCACATTTTATATATAGCAAGCTATTTTAATTATCTGCACGTTTTTCTTTTTCTCAGATATAAAATTCCATCTAGTTTACCCCATTATTTGGGGATATATTCATTTGTTCTCCCATCTTTTCTATCTTATTTTTTTCTACCTTTATTGAGGTATAATTGACAAATAAAATTGTAAGATATTTAAAGTATACCATGTGATGGTTTGATATATGCATACATTGTGAAAGTTAATTAACACATCCATCACCTCAGATATTTCTCTTTTTTGGTGAGAACATTTAAGTTCTACTCTCTTAACAGATTTCAATTATACAATACAATGTTATTTTGTATTAACAAATGGTATGGTTACCATGTTATCCTCAGAACTTATTCATCTTATAACTTAAAGTTTGTATGCTTTTACCAACCTCTCCCTATTTACCTGACCCCCCAGCAACCACTTGTCTGTTCTCTGTTTCTATGATTTTAACTTTTTTTTAGATTCCACATATAAGTGGTACCATGTCCTATTTGTCTCTGTCTGACTTAATTATCTAATGCCTTCCAGGTTCATCCATGTTATCACAAATGACAGGATTTCTTTCTTTTTTTTGTGAGGAAGATTGGCCCAGAGCTACCATCTGTTGCCAATCTCTCTCTTTTTGCTTGAGAAGATTGTTGCTGAGTTAATATCTGTGCCAGTCTTCTTCTACTTTATGTGGGATACAGCCACAGCATGGCTTGACATGTGGTGCTAGGTCTGTGCCTGGGATCTGAACCTGCGAACCCCGGGCTGCCAAAGTACAGCATGCGAACTTGACCACTATGCTGCTGGGCTGGCCCAGGATTTCTTTCTTTTAAAAGGGTGAATGATATTCCATGATGTATATATATACCAAATATTCTTGATCCATTCATCCATTGATGTACTCTTAATCTGCTTCATACCTTGGTTGTTGTGAATAAGGCTCCTATGAACATGGGAGTACAGATATCTGTTTGAGATGTTGATTTCTCTTTGGATATATACCCAGAAGTGGTACTGCTCGATCAAATGGTAGTTCTTTTAATTTCTTGAAGAACCTCCATGCTGTTTTCCATAATGGCTGCACCAATTTATATTCCCACCAATAGTGCACAAGGGTTCCCTTTTCTCCACATCCTAATATTTGTTCTCTCTTTTCTTTTCGATGCAAGTCATCCTAAAGGACATGAGGTGATAAATCATTGTGGTTTTGATTTGCATTTCCCTGAGCATTAGTGATATTGAGAACCTTTTCCTGTACCTGTTGATCATTGGCATGTCTCTTTTGAAAAATGCCTATTTACGTCCTTTGCCCATTTTTTAACTAGGTTATTTGTTTTTTGCTGTTGAGTAGTATGAGTTCCTCATATTGTGGATATTAAACTCTTATCAGATATAAGATTTGCAAATATTTTCTCCAATTCCATAGGTTCCCTTTTCATTTTGTTGATGGTTTCCTTTGCTGTGCAGAAGCTTTGTAGTTTGATGTAGTCCCACTTTTTAATTTTTGCTTTTGGTGTCCAATCCAAAAAATCATTGCCGAAACCAATTTCAAGGAGCTTACCCCCTGTGTTTGCTTCTAGGAATTTTATGGTTTCAGGTCTTATATTCAAGTCTTTAATCCATTTAGAATTGATTTTTGTGTACAGTGTAAGATAACGGTTACAGTTTCATTCTTTTGCATGTGACTGTCTAGTTTTCCCAACACTATTTATTGAAGAAACTGACCTTTCCCCACTGTGTATTCTTGGTTCCTTTGTGATAAATTGAATGACCATATATTTCTGGCTTATTTCTGGATATTCTATTCCATTGGTCTGTCTGGCTGTTTCTATGCCAATACCATACTGTTTGATTACTGTCACTTTGTAATATAGTTTGAAATCAGGAAGTATGATGCCTCCAGCTTTCTTTCTCAATTATGCCTTGGCTATTTGGGATCTTTTGTGGTTCCATACAAATAATAGGGTTGTCTGTTTTATTTTTGTGAAAAATGCCACTAGAATTTTGATAGGGATTGCATTGAATCTGATATGTCATTTGATTTCTGGGCTTTCAATTCTGTTCCATTGATCTGTAGGTCTGTTTTTTTACCAGTACCATCCTGTTTTGATTACTATAGCTTTGTAGTATATTTTGAAATCAGGGATTGTGATGCCTCCAGCTTAATTCTTTTTTCTCAGGATTGCTTTAGCTGTTTGGGGTCTTTTGTTGCCCCATATGAATTTTAGGATTCTTTGTTCTATTTCTGTGAAGAATGTCATTGGGATTCTGATTGGGATTGTATTGAATCTGCAGATTGCCTTAGGTAGTATGGACATTTTAACTGTATTTATTCTTCCAATCCATGTACACGGAATATCTTTCCATTTCTTTATGTCTTTATCAATTTCTTTCAATAAAGACTTAATAGTTTTCATTGTATAGGTCTTTCACCTTCTTGGTTAAATTTATTCCTAGAAATTTTATTCTTTTTGTTGTGATTGCAAATAGTATTGTATTCTTGAGTTCTCTTTCTCTTAGTTTGTAATTAGAGTATAGAAATGCAAATGATTTTTGCAAGTTCATTTTGTACCCTGCCATTTTTCTGTTATTGTTGATTATTTCTAATAGCTTTCCAATGGATTCTTTAGGGTTTTCTATATATAAAATCATGTCGTTTGCAAACAGTGAGCATTTCACTTCTTCATTGCCTATTTGGATACCCTTTACTTCTTTTTCTTGCCTAATTGCTCTGGCTATACCTCCAGTACTATTTTGAATAAGAATGGTGAGGGTGCGCACCCTTGTCCTGTTTCTGTTCTCAGAGGGATGGCTTTTAGTTTTTCCCCATTGAGTATGATGTTGGCTTGGGTTTGTCATATATGGCCTGTATTATGTTGAGATACTTTCCTTCTATACCCATTTTATTGAGAGTTTTCATCATAAATGGATGTTAGATCTTGTGAAATGCTTTCTCCGCATCTGAGATGATCACGTTTTTTATTCTTCATTTTGTTAATTTGGTGTATCACATTGATGGATTTGTGGATGTTGAACCATCCCTGTGTCCATGGTATAAATCCCACTTGATCATGCTGTATGGTCCTTTTAAGATTTTGCTGTATTCGGTTTGCCAGTATTTTGTTGAGGAGTTTTGTATCTCTGTTCATCAGCAAAATTGGCCTGTAATTTTCTTTATTTGTGTTATCCTTGTCTGGCTTTGGTATCAGCTTGATGTTGGCCTTGTAGAATGACTTACGAAGTATGCAGTCTTTTTCAATTTTTTGAAATAGTTTGAGAAGGATAGGTATTAAATCTTTGAATGTTTGGTAGAATTCTTAAGAGAAGCCATCTGGTCCTGGACTTTTATTTTTTGGGAGGTTTTTGATTACTGTTTCAATCTCTTTACTTGTGATTGGTCTTTTTAATTCTCTATTTCTTCTTGATTCAGCTTTGGCAGATTGTATGAGTCTAAGAATTTATCCATTTCTTCTGGATTTTCCAATTTGTTGGCATATAGTTTTCATAGTATTCTCTTATGATCCTTTGTATTTCTGTGGTATCGGTTAATTTCTCCTCTTTCATTTCTAATTTTATTTGAGCCTCCTCTCTTTTTTCCTTAGTGAGTCTGGCTAAGGGTTTGTCAATTTTATCTTCTCAAGGAACCAGCACTTGGTCGTTGATCCTTTCTACCATTTTTGTGGCTTCAATTTCATTTATTTTTGCTCTAATTTTTATTATTTCCCTCCTTCTGCTAACTTTGGGTTTTGTTTGTTCTTCTTTTTCTATTTCTGTTACGTGCAGTTTAAAAGTGCTTACTTGAGATTTTTCTTGTTTTTTAAGGTGAGCCTGTGTTGCTATGATTTTCCCTCCTAGGACCACTTTTGCTGCATCCCATGAGTTGGTGTGGTATAATGTATTTTCATTTTCATTTGTCTCCCGATATCTTTTGATTTCTCCTGTAATTTCTTCAATGACCCATTGGTTGTGCAGTACTATGTTGTTTAGCCTCCACATATCTGTCACTTTCGTAGCTTTTTTCTTGTAGTTGGTTTCTAGTTTCATAGCATTATGGTCACAAAAGATGCTTGATATGATTTCAGTCTTCTTAAATTTATTAAGGCTTGCCTTCTTTCCCAACATATGGTCTATCTTTGAGAATGTTCCATGTGCACTTGAGAAGAATGTGTATTCTGCTGTTTTTATATATGTTCTATTAAGTCCATCTGGTCTCGTTTTTCATTTAATTCCATTATTTCCTTGTAGACTTTCTGTCTAGATGATCTATCCATTGATCTAAGTGGGGTTTTAGGTCCCCTACTATTATTATGTAGTAGTTCACTTCTCCTTTTAGGTTTGTTAATAGTTACTTTATGTACTTTGGTGCTCCTATGTTGGTTGCATCCAAATATGTATTTCTTATTGTAAATTACAATATCACAATGATCAATCTGTTGTTCAAAGTGGGGTTTTGAAGTCCCCTATTATTTATTGCTGCCTATTTCTCCTTTTAGTTCTGTTTATATTTGCTTTCTATATTTAGGTGCTCCAATGTTGGGTGCATAAATATTTACAGTTCTTGTATCCTTTTGATGAATTGACTCCTTTATCATTTTGTAATGGCCTTTGCTGTCTCTTGTTACAGTCTTTGTCTTCAAGTCTATTTTGTCTGAGAATTATGCTACCCTAGCTTTTGGTTTCCCTTTGCATGTAATATCTTTTTCCATCCCTTCACTTTCAGTCTGTTTGTGTCCGTAATGCTGAGATGAGTCTCTTGTAGGCAACATATATTTGGGTCATGTTTTTTAATCCATTCAGCCAAAAAACATTTACATTTAAAGTAATTATTTACATGGATGGACTTACCATGGCCGTTTTGTTGTTTTCTGGTTGTTTTGTAATTCTTCTATTCCTTTCTTCCTCTCTTGTTCTCTTCCTGTGTGATTTGATGATTTTCTCTATGGTATACTTTGATAACTTTCTCTTTATCTTGTATATCTCCTCTAGCCTTTTACTTTGTCGTTACCATGAGGCTTACTTAAAACATACTTGCCTGCTCACTCCATGTTGAACCCTGAGGGGATAGCTCTGGTGAGTGCTGCATTCCTGTTAAGAATGCTTATTTATTTGCCATAGTCTTGTGGGTCTTGTGGACACAAGCCCATTGGCTTTCAGAGCTAGGTGTTTTGGGAGTCTGTCTGTTTGGTGAGAGTCTTAAGATTTGGAGCACTAGATGTGGAGGTCAAACCCTTTGCTCCTCAGGGAGAAGGTGGAGTTGGGGATTCCCTTCTGACTGTATGGCATTGTGGCAGGGGTGGGGTTTATGATGAGAGTGTGTCTCAGCCTTTCCTACCTGTTTCAACCTGGGTATTTTTGCATTTGTACCGTGTGTACGAGTCGCTAGTCTAGTTTCTGGATCTCTTTCAGAGGGAATGCTCCAAGTGTAGCTGTACATTTGGTGTGTCTGTGGGAAGAGGGGAGCTCAAGATCCTCCTATATCATCATCTTGGTCAACCCTTGGGGGAGAAAAAAAACAACTTTACAGTTTTATTTTAAGTTAGCCTAAGCAAAACTGTTAGAAGCAACTATTAGGAATATATATATATATATATGTATATATATATATATATATATATATATATACATATGTATATATATATATATTTTTTTTTTTTTTTCCACTGACATAGCCAAGTAAAAAGTCACTTAGATTGTCAACTAGTTTAATTTTAATCTACATCTCTTTAGTGGACATTTGTACTCACTGGCAGCCAAGCATCTGAGCCCCTTATCTATGTGTGGGGGTATTTCCTACCTTATGAGTTTTGGTGATAGGCACAGACCACCTCCCTATGTGGAATCTTGGGGAAAAAACCCAGACATTTGTTTCACTATGCTTTGCAGCTAGCAAATAGGCATGTGACCTAAGCTGAGACTTAGATGCACTTGTCCTGTACTTTGAATTAGAAGCTAGTAACACAAAGAAGTAGGGACTACAGAGCTTCTATTGTAGTTGGAAGCAGTTGCAAGAGCTGCAGCAGGATTGAATTTTAATGCCAGTGATGCCAGGGGGTGGTGTTCACTTTCCAGGAGTGGAACTGGTGCAGTCAGTGGTGTTTAGTGTTCACCAGTGCTGGCAGTGGTGTCCTTAGGAGACTAATTATGGCTTGATTTTGACTATGATGCCACAGCTCGCTAGACTTCCTTGTTCTTGCCAGGTGCCAAACGTGCTTCCTCAGCCTTGTTGACATGTTTGTTGGTTACCTGATTTTCTTTTAATAAATTTATTTTCTGTTTAAATTAACCAAAGGAGCTTTCAATTTCTTGTAACTTAAGAATCCTAACTGATGCAGTTTTCTTTTCTAGTGCAGGTAATTGAGAGTGACTATATTTGGTAAAACATTTAGACATATAGTACTATTTAGTAGCATTGGTTGCCTTAATAATAATTTAAAATGTTCTTTTTATGAAATTGCCTTTGACTTATACGTTAGGATCTTTTTTCAGTTTCACTGTGGTCTAGTATTAGTAGGCTAATCTAGCAACTGGTCTTGAAATCCTAATTAATTTTTTCTTAGGCACATAGGAATAGGGATTATGGAGTACATAGAATTTGGTGAGAGCCATAAGAGTGTCCTGGATAATGGAAGATCAGCCTGGAGTAAAATCACTTGATTTATACATATATGAAGACTGTGTTTAGGCTTTGGCTAGTCCCTAATTCTATTGATCTTTATAATGTGGGAACTTCTTATAGAATTGATTTTTCTTCCTACTGTCTCTGTAATCTGGATTGTTTAATACTGCTGGCTCTGTCATACTTCTTATATTTTGGAACTTTGAAAAGTCACTTTGCTTTCTCTGTTTTTGAGGAAGATTAGCTCTGAGCTAACTGCTGCCAATCCTCTTCTTTTTGCTGAGGAAGACTGGCCCTGAGCTAACATCTGTGCACATCTTCCTCTACTTTATACGTGGGACGCCTACCACGGCATGGCTTGCCAGGCGGTTCCATGTCCACCCCTGGGATCCGAACCGGCGAAACCCAGGCCGCCAAAGCGGAATATGCACACTTAGCTGCTGCACCACCGGTCCAGCCCCCACTTTGCTTTCTTTGCCTTAAGTTTTAAAATGATGGAGAATAAACTAATCTCTAATGTCCTCTCTAGCCTTAGCATTTGATGGGTCAATGAAATGTGATTTATTTCCTTTTTCTTTTCTAAAGTTTAAATGCCAGCAGTGCACTTATGCTGCATGGATCTGGACAGATCGAATTCTTTGCTCAGTGAACTCAAAATGGCCAATTAAGACATAGCTATTGGGAAGTATGTTAAAGTACAAGTTCAGTAAGTACCAAAGTCTGGGGGTATTCAGTAACTGTCATTCATGTAGTTTATGAAAATCATTTGGAAAATGAACAGCTTTGTATATTCACAGTTGAAATTCTTGGAAGACAGTATAATATCTGGTTGAAAACTTCAAAACCAGAATGCTTAGGTTTCAGTCTGGCTCTACCATTTATTAGCAGTGTGACCTTGGGCAAGTTACTTAACCTCTCTGCATCTTAGTTTCTTCATCAGTAAAATGGGGATAAAAATAGAACCTACCTTACAGAGTTCCTGTGAAGATTAAATGAGTTTGTACATGTAAAGTATCTGAAGTGTCTAGAAAGGTGCAAGACATATGGTACTCATCATTAGCAATTATTATTTTCATGTTATTATATAATCTCATGTAGCTAAAATACATTTTGTCATTTTACTTATAATTCTTGTACAAATCTTGAATTTGAGATCATAGTTTCATGTATATCCAAAAGATTTATTGTGCATATCTGCTTATCTTGTCATGAATGTTTTATGGCATTCTACTATTATTAATAGAGCAAATAATTTATAACCATTAAATATTGCACTATCATGGGATTCGTTGCAGTGTTTGGCACAGAGATCATAGGTGTGAAGCACATCCATAAAAGCTAGCTGTGTTTTAAAGAAGTTATGAGATTTCAAGTTTGCATAGCTGATATAGTAATGTAATTGAATTGCTCTAATAATAAACTTAACATTTCTCTCAATCCTATATAGATTTTGGTCCTTTCTCTACTTCCTGTTGATAGAAGTAGAATATTGAAATACAAGGAAAATTAAAATGGCAGCATTGACCAAGAATATTGCTATCATATGAGAATGTTTCAGTGGTACCTCCTTGGCAATGCATTGATTTCTCTTTGCTTATCTTGATTTTATAATTCAGATGTATTTTATGCTTCATTATTAATGATAGGTGTAGTCTTTCTTATTAGTTCTTGGATTTTCTATCTAAGAAAATTTTGTGAAACAGTATATACTATAACATTTGAGAACATTTTCATAGTTTCTTTTCATAAAATAGCATAATTATCACTATACTTTTAGATTTTAATTCCAAATCTTTAATTCAACTAAAATGACATCATTTTATTTTATTTATGTATTTATTTTGGTGAGGAAGATTGGCCCTGAGCTAATATCTGGTTCCCATCTTCCTCTTTTTGCTTGAGGAACATTGTCCCTGAGCTAACATCTGTGCCCATCTTCCTCTATTTTGTATGTGGGATACTGCCACAGCATGGCATGATGAGCAGTGTGTAGGGCCATGCCTGGGATCTGAACCCAGGAACCCTGGGCCACCAAGGTGGAGCATGTGAACTTAACCAGTTTGCCACCAAGCTGGCTCAACAATCATTTTAGAGACCATTTCTTTAATCATTGTGTTTTTTATCCTGTTTCCTTTTTCAGGACCAGGGTTCTGATCAAGCAGGAAAGGAGAAAGCAAAAGGTAAAGAGAATATGTTTATTTGTGTTAGCTTTATGAAAAAAGTGATCTTCTGAAGCATTTTTCCAAGGGTAATAACTAAGTGAAATTGGAAGACTCTCTTCCTTTAGTCTTCTCAACCTTGTAGATAGGTTGATAACCAACCATTTTGCTTAGGCAGAGACTTAAGGACCTTGTTGATTCTTGTTGTCATTCTAGTTCCAAGATGTATCCCAAGTCTGATAACTTCTCACTACCTATACTATTAGCACCCTGATTCAAATCATCATCATTTATTGCCTAGAGTAGTATAATGGCCTTATAATCTACCACCTTTTTTTGTTTTTTAATTACATTGATCATTACACAGTAAAGTTGAGCATGTATGTACATTACAGCTCAGCAGTATATATCTGAGTGAAACTCTTCCACTTGTGAACTTTGAGACATGTACAAGCTTGTTTGGATATTGTTGTTGTTAAGTAGAAAACAAAAAAAAGAGAGAGAAAGAGAGAAAGAAGGACAGGGGAGGAGGAAGGAAAGGGGACCACCCAAATGTCCATTAGCAGAAAATGGTTAAGCAAATAGTGGCATACCCAAGTAATGATGGAGCAGTGAAAATGTTTCAACTACGTGTAATTAGTGTGGATGAATCTCAAAAACATAAAGTTAGATAAAGAAAGCAACTCACAAAATACAAGCAGTAAGATTCCATGTACGAAAAGTTCCAAAACAGAAAAAATATGTTCGAAGGTAGTAAAATTTAAAGAAAAGCAAGGGAGTGATTATTATGAAAGCAGGATAGTTGTTAACTCAGTGAATTGATGCTTCATTGTAAATTTAACTTGTATTTCCTTGATTACTAATGAGACTGACTATCTTGTCATTCAGGTTTCCTCTTTTGTCAGGTACTTTTCCAAGTAGTTTTTTCATTTTTTATTTGAGTTGTTTGTCTTTTTCTTATTGTGTCTATGTATTTAGGAATTATTTGTCAGGTATATTTGTCCTTTGGCTTTTAATTTTAGTTTTTCAATCCTGTCTTTGAAGAAAAGTTCTTAATTTTAATGTAATTGAATTTATCACTGTTTTTCTGCTTTATCTTTTACTCCTTTGTAGTCTGTGACACAGTGGTTAGTATGATCTTTTAAAGGCACAAATCAGAATTTATCATTCCCCAGCTTAAAAGCCTCAATTGCTTTTCATTGCTCTTAGAATGAAATCTGATTTTACCAAAGTCTAAAAGAACCAGAAGGATCTGCACCCTGCCTGCCTCTCTGACCTTGTTTCTTACTACTTGCCCTATTCATTTTATTTCAGCCACACTGACCTTCTTTCTGCCACTGTTCTTTGTCTGGAATAGTCTCCCTCGAGATATTTGCATGTCTGGCTTGTCAACATTTGAGTCTCAGCTAAAGTATGTCCTCTTAGATTGGCCTTCTCTGATCACTACATCTAAATAGCTCCCTGCCCTCCAAATGCTGTCTCTCCTTTACCCTCTTTAATTTGTCACTCTTTCATAATCCTATATTTTCTTAGAAATTTGTTTATTCTGTCCCCCCATTAAAATATCTTCATGAGAAGAAGGATTTTACCACGTTTGTTCATTTTCTATCTCCTGTGCCTTGAACTGTCTCTAGCAATAACATAGACACTCAATAATAAATAAACTATGAATGAAGGCTGTCCCAAGACTATTTTTAAAAAGTAATCTAACTCTATCTGGATCATTCTTTTGAATATTTATCAGAAAGGGAAAGACACATGGCTCTTCCCAAGGTGTTGATCTCTAATCGTGTCACTTTTCTCTTTGAAAATTTCATACCTTCCTTTACCTCCCCAAACCTCTCTTTCCCAACACTATTCTTTATCACTTCATGCTCGTTACATGACCTTGTATCATAGTTCAGAGGAAATAGGAGCTATCAGATGAGAATTATCTCAAATTTCTACCACCAGTTCTATAAACCACCTTCCTTCTTCATCCATCTTCTCTTTCCCTCCTCTAACTACAGAAGTAATTCCCTCTGATCAAAGGAAGGTCTCTCTGTCTGTGATCTGGATTCCATTTACTTCCGCTTTCCATTGATATTTACACATACTGAATTTTCTCCTATTAGACAAGTAAAGGTGTCTCTGGGTCCTTTCTCTTTCATGCTATGCCCTTTCACTCTCATCTCCCATTTTTTCCTTAGTCCACTTCACTGTACAGCTCTTACTAGTGTCAAAATTGAACTTTATAAATCATACAGACAGAAAATCAATAAGGAAATATTGGTCTTAAATGACACATTAGACCAGATGGACTTACTAGATATATGCAGAGCATTCTATCCCAAAACAGCAGAATACACATCTTTTCAAGTCGGTCGGAACATTTTACAGGATAGAGCATATGTTAGGCCACAAAACAAGTCTCAGTAAATTGAAGAAGATTGAAATCATATTAAACATCTTTTCTGACCACCATGGTATGAGACTAGAAATCGACTACAAGAAGAAAACTGGAAATAACAAAACATGGAGTCTAAACAACATGCTGCTCAACAACCAGTGTGTCATTGAAGAAATCAAAGAGCAAGTAAATGATACATGTCTACCTAAGGAAGTAAGAAAAATCTCAGATAAACAGTCTAATCTTACAACTAAAGGAACTAGAAAAGGAAGAACGAACAAAACCCAAAGTTAGTAGAAGGAAGGAAATCGTAAAGATCAGAGCAGAAATAAATAGAAACTGAAAAAATACCATAGAAAAGATCAATGAAACTAAGAGCTGGTTCTTTGAAAAGGTAATTGATAAACCTTTAGCCAGACTCGTCTAGAAAAAAAGAGAGGCCCCAAATAAGTAAAATCAGAAATGAAAGAGAAGTTATGTCTGACACCTCAGAAATGCAAATATCATGATATTACTATGAACAATTAGTTGCCAGCAAATTATACAACCTAAAAGAAATAGATAAATTCCTAGAAACATACAGTCTTCTAAGACTGAATCAGGAAGAAATAGAACATCTGAACAGACTGATTACTAATAATAAATTGACTCAGTAGTCAAAAAACTCCCAAGAAACAGAAGTCTAGGACCAGATGGTTCCACAGGTGAATTCTGCCAAACATTTAAAGAATTAATACCTGTCCTTCTCAAACTATTTCAAAAACTTGAAGAGGGAGGAATGCTTCCAAACTCATTCTATGAGGCCGACATTACCCTGATACCAAAACCAGACAAAGACACTACAAAAAGAGAAAATTATAGGCCAATATCCCTGATGAATGTAGATGCAAAAATCCTCAGCAAAATATTAGCAGACTAAAATCAACAATACATTAAAAGGATCATACACCATGATTAAGTGGGATTTTTCCTAGGCATGCAAGGATGGTCAGTATGCACACATTAGTCATTGTGATATGCCACATAAACAAAGCAAAGAATAAAAATTGTATGATTATCTCAATAGATGCAGAAATAGCTTTTGACAAAATTCAACATCCATTTATGATAAAAATTCTCAACAACGTGGGTATAGAGAGAACCTACCTCAACATAGTAAAGGCTGTATGTGACAAACCCACAGCTAATATCATATTCGATGGTGTAAAGCTGAAAGCATTTCTTCTAAGATCAGGAACAAGACAAGGATGCCCACTCTCACTACTTTTATTATATCGGAAGTCCTAACACAGCAATTAGTAGGAAAAATAAAAGCCAGCCTGATTGGAAAGGAATAAGTAAAACTGTCACTGTTTACTGATGACATGATACTTTATACTAAATATATATATATATACTTTTTATTTTATATATATTGTTTATATATATATATATATACACACACACACTAAAACCTCCACCAAAAATTATTAGGATAAATGAATTCAGTGAAGTTTCAGGATACAAAATTAATATACAGAAATCTGTTGGGTTTCTATACACTAATAACGATCTATCAGAAAGAGAAATTAAGAAAACCCTCCCATGACAATTGCATCAAAAACAATAAAATACATAGGAATAAATTTAACCAAGGAGGTGAAAGACCTATACTCTGAAAGCTATAAGACATGGATGAAAGAAACCGAAGACAAATAAATGGAAAGATGTATTGTGCTCACGAATTAATACTGTTAAAGTGTCCATACTACCCAAAGCAATCTACAGATTCAATGCAACCCCTATGAAAATACCATTGGTATGTTTCACAAAACTAGAACAAATAATCCTAAAATTTGTATAGAACCACAAAAGACCCAAAATAGCCAAGCAATCTTGAGAGAGAAGAAAGCTGGAGGTATCACATTTCCAGATGTCAAACTGTACTACAAAGCTATAATAATCAAAACATTATGATACTGGCACAAAAACAAGTGCAGAGATAATGTAACAGAATAGAAAGCCCAGAAATAAACCCACAAATATATCGTCAATTAATCTACAACAAAGGAGGCAAGAATATTCAGTGGGGAAAAGACAGCTGTTTCAATAAATGGTATTCGGAAGACTGGACAGCTCTAGGCAAAAGAATGAAACTGGACTACTTTCTTTCGGTATGTGTAAAAATAAACTCAAAATGGATTAAAGACTTAAACGTAAGTCCTGAAACCATAAAACTCCTAGAAGAAAACTTAGGCAGTAAAGTCTTTGACATCAGTCTTAATAATTTTTTGGATCTGTCTCCTCAGGCAAGGGCAACAAAAGCAAAAATAAACAAATGAGACTACGTCACACTAAAAAGCTTTTACACAGCAAAGGAAACCATCAGCAAAATGAAAAGGCAATCTACCAAATGGGAGAATATACTTGCAAATGATATATCTGATAAAGGGTTAATGTCCAAAATGTATAAAGAGCTCATACAACTCAATATCAAAAAAATAATTCAATAAAAAAATGAGAGGAACTGAATAGACATTTTTCCAAAGACATTTACAGATGCCCAACAGACATGTAAAAAGATGCTCAACATCACTAATCCTAAGGGAAATGCAAATCAAAACCATCAAAAGACAATAAATGTCAAGTGTTAGTGAGGATGTGGAGAAAAGGGAGCCCTCGCGCACTTTTGGTGGGAATGTATACTGTTGCAGCTACTATGGAGAACAGTATGGAGGCTTCTAAAAACATTAAAAACTAACATATGACCCAGCAGTTTCACTTCTGGGTATTACCTGAAGAAAACAAAAACACTAACTTGAAAAGAAATATGCACCATTATGTTCATTGCAGCATTATTTGCAATAGCCGAGATGTGGAAGCAGCCTAAGTGTCCATCGGTGGATATATTGGTAAAGAAGATGTGGCATATATTTATTCAGTGGAATATTAGCTGTAAAAAAGAATGAAATCTTGTCATTTGTAGCAACATGGATGGATATAGAGGGTGTTATTCCAAGTGAAATATGTCAGACAGAGAAAGATAAATATCATCTGATTTCACTTATATGTGGAATCTAAAAAACAAAACAAATGAACAAACAAAAGAGAAACAGACTCATAGACACAGAGAACAGGCTGGTCATTGCCAGTGGTGAAGCTGGTGGTAGGTTGGGCAAAATAGGTGAAGGGGATTAAGAAGTACAAACTTTCAGTTATAAAGTAAATAAACCATGGGGGTGTAATATACAATGTAGGGAATATAGTCAATAATATTATAATGACTTTGGTGACAGATTGTTGGTAGAATCATTGTAGTGATTATTTCGTAATGTGTGTAAATGTGAAATCACTATGTGTACACCTGAAACTAACATAATGTTCTATGTTAACTAAAATTCAATAAAAAAATTTGAACTTTATGTTATTCAATTCCAAAGATATTTTTCATATAGTTTAATGTGTCATCATCTGCTTTTCCATAACCTTCATCTTTTTTGTTTTGGTGATACAAACTTTATTTAACACTTCATGAAGTGAACAGTCTTCTTTCAGAGAGCTGCTGCCCGTTCCCTTCATCTTGAAACAAGCTCTTCCCTTGCTTCCTTTGACACGTTCTTAAGATTTTATTTGTCTCCCTGGCTGCTCCTTTTAAATGTCTATTTTCAATTTAAAATTTGATTGTCTTCTGGAAGTTTTCTATTTATCTTCTAATTATTTTTTACTTGTCTCTACCAAATGAGACTTGTTAAAAAAAGTTGAGCCTAACAACAAAAAATCAAACAACCCAGTCAAAAGATGGGCCGAGGACATGAACAGACATTTCTCCAAAGAAGATATACAGATGGCCAATAGACATGAAAAGATGCTCATCATCACTCATCATCAGGGAAATGCAAATCAAAACTACACTAAGATATCACCTTACACCTGTTAGAATGGCAAAAATAACCAAAACAAAAAGTGACAAATGTTGGAGAGGTTGTGGAGAAAAAGGAACCCTCATACACTGTTGGAGGGAATGCAAACTGGTGCAGCCATTATGGAAAACAGTATGGAGATTCTTCAAAAAATTAAAAATAGAAATACCTTATGAACCAGCCATCCCACTACTGGGTATCTATCCAAAGAGCTTGAAGTCAGCAATTCCAAAAGTCCCATGCACCCCTATGTTCATCACAGCATTATTTGCAATAGCCAAGATGTGGAAGCAACCTAAGTGCCCATCAACTGATGGTTGGATAAAGAAGATATGGTATATATATGTATACACACACACACACACACGCGCGCGCGCAATGGAATACTACTCAGCCATAAAGACGGATAAAATCGTCCCATTCACAACAACATGGATGGACCTTGAGGGTATTATGTGAAGTGAAATAAGCCAGATAGAGAAAGACGAACTCTGTATGACTCCACTGATAGGTGGAAGTTAAACATATAGACAAAGAGAACTGATTGGTGGTTACCAGGGGAAAGGGGGGGTGAGGGGAGTGCACAAAGGGTGAAGTGGTGCACCTACAACATGACTAACAATAATGTGCAACTGAAATTTCACAAGGTTGTAAACTATCATAATCTTAATAAAAAGTTAAAATACCACACAAAAAATATTTAGAAATAAACTTGATATCCTATAATATGAAATATGTCACCAAAAGCCATTGGAAGTCATAACTATACATATAACATATTTTAAATATTTTAACAATCTGTCTTGTATACTCATGCTTTAGTACATTTTTTTACTAAATAAAGATTTGCTTGTCTTAGATATCCCCATAGGAATTGTATGTGGAGGTCTAACTGTGCTAACAACTTTGTTAATGTGCTAAAAAGATTGGAAATGTGTTTTGAATTTATTGTTTATTTGATATTAAATAATAAAATAGTGAAATTGTCTGCAAAAGTTACCCCCCCAAAAATAGTTGAGCCTAATCTTGTCAGGTAAATTAGTTACATACATTTGTTCTCTCTAGGAAAAGAAAGATTAGAGGTTATCATGATGGATAGATTATGAGGGTTCAACCTCTTCAGCCGTGTCCCCTGGAGTAAAGGCTTGCTCCCTTCGTACACAGTGTTTGTACTGTTCTTCTTAATTCCTGGAACATTATCTTCCCACACTCTGGCTAACTCTGACTCATCCATCTATCTTAGAAGTCATTTTCTAAGAAAGCTTCCCTCTCCTCCTGCCCTCCCTCTGCCAACTCTCCCCACATCTACCAGTAGTTTACATACTCCTGATGCTCAGTTGTAATTGTTTGTGTCATTCTCTTTCTCATTATGGTCTTATCCTTCACAGAGTACCGTGCCTTAGGAAATAATATCTTAATTCCAAGACACTGTCAATTATAAGATCCAGAGTCATGTTTTTCAAAGGGGAAAAATATTTACATCCTGAAGGTTCTGTCATTTCATTGCTGACCATAGTGTGATCTTTTAAAAGAAGCCCCAATGTGGAGTTGCACATCACTCAAACGAAACACTTTTTTATCTGTGGTTAAGTTTGCATAAAAATGCAGCATTTACTTTTTTGCTTGATAGCTGGCAAGTCTCTTACAGTTCTTATGTTTTTTAGAATCTTAAAAGTCTATTATAATTAATATTCTGAAATATTAATGTGATAAAACCTTAGCTTCTTGGAAAAATGATACTTCCTCTTGCATTAAATTTTTTACCATCTTGGACTTTTTCCACTTTTTATATCTCACATTTATAATCACATTTATGCCATTGTGTTATGAGTTATATAGTGAAGAAGATGTTTTCACAATTTGTTATAGTGTCTAATACATAATAGTTGCTCAATAAACAAATTTTGAACAAATGCCTTTGAACTTCTTAAATTAAGGATGTAATCTGAGAGAAAAAGAATGAAAATAAGAATAATTCTGCTCAATCAGAAATAAATACTGAATGAAAAATGATAATTATTTACAAGTCTGGTTTAAAAGAAAATCTAGGAGTCATGGGGAGATAACAGAATTAAGTTAGCTTTGGCTGCAGATAAGTTCTCACATAGCTTCTTTTTGTTTTTCTCTTCTCATTTCAGTTGACTTTTATTGGCACACAGCTATGCGTATCTTTAGGCTTTTTATATCTGTGGTATAGCATACTTTGCAGAAAAACAAGTTTTTAGCCTATCAGATTTGTTTTATCAGGTTTTTAAAAACGTTCCACATTCAGATAATTTTTTTTAATCTTTTGATACCTGGGAATGGCTTTATACAGTTCTGTTTTAAAGGCATTACGCTTAACAAAAGAAAGATTATAAGAAGCTGTAATTTAGAGTCTTTGGGCAAACTACAAGTTATCATGATTCATTTTAATTTATATGTAAACATGTAAAGGAGGTGTCACAGAAATATAAAAAATATCAAGTCAATTATTTAATAGCATTATCACTTTTTATTATTGATGATTCTGCCTGAAACTATATGGTTGCTAGAATAACTTTTTATTTTTAATTTTTTTAGGAATATTTTGAAAAGAAAAGGTTAAAATCAAAAATGAAATTATGGGGAGTTTTATCCCCCGTCAAAAATTCTGATGTCAGTTTAGACCTCCTTAACCTGTATATGGTAAATCAGATATCTTGCCAGAAGAAAAAACCTGGTAAGTAAGCCTCTCCAGTAACATTTTGTTTTGAGTCTGATGTGATCATAATGTTTAGTTTTCCAATAATTTTGTAATTTTAGAACTCAAAGGATGTGGAAAGTAATTTTAAAACTTGATTGCCCTCTTAAATTAGAAGCTTTGTTAGTCTCTGCTTAAAATGTTTTATTGTTTAATCCATTTATTTTTTTTTTAGGTGGTGTGTTATATAAAATTAATTTTATAAGGTATGGTTAAACTTACAGCGCTGTTGTTTCAATTATTATGTTATTTTGTCTGGGCAGATAGTTACCAAAGTTTGGCTAAAGAGCAGGGAATAAATATCTTTACTGTCTTATCCTATTTGGAGAATTTGTTTGAAAGGAAGAGCTGAACAAGTTTTTGCCTCAATGATTAGTTTGCTATCTCATAACTTGAATTTCTTAGACATTCTTGGGATGTTAACTATAGCAGTCTAATACTTCAAAATAAAGTTCATTTTGGCCTGCACTTTGATTCTTCAAGCAAATAAAAAGTTTAATCAGAGTATTTTTTTCTCTCTCAAGGAAACTTGTGTCTGATATTTAATTTTTAAAACAAGTGCTAAAATGAGAGCTTAAGAACTGAGTTCATAAAAAAGGGATTGAAATTGATCACAGTATTGTTAGTGTCTCCTCTTTTCCTTTCTGTGCTATTTTTGTTTCTCCACAGATGACAGTTGTCACAAGTAAATGTAGTCACACTTTAGTAGAAGTAAATACATTATTAATAAACTTTAGGAATAAAAGTTTCTGTTGTAAATATATTTGCTATATTTAGTTCTTTTTCTTCATTTGTGTAAGAGTGTTATCAGCTATTGTCACCATGTCTTACATTAGATCCTCGGATCTTATTCATCATTTTGCTGAAAGTTAGTACCCTTTTCCCAACCTTTCCCTATCCCCCAGTCGCCAGATCCTGGCAACCACTTTTCTATTCTCTGTTTCTATGAGTTTGACTTTTTTTTTTTTAGATTCCACATGTAAGTGATACCATGCAGTATTTGTCTTTGTCAGTCTGGCTTATTTCACTTAGCATAATGCCTTCTAGCTCCATCCATGTTGTCACACATGGCAGGATTTCATTCTTTCTCATGGCTCAGGAATATTCCATTGTATATACACACACACACACATATACACACCACACCATCTTTATCCATTCATCCATTGATGGACGCTGAGGTTGTTTCCATATTTTGGCTCTGTGAATTATGCTGCTGTGAACATGGGAGTGCAGATATCTCTTTGAGATCTTGTTTTCATTTTATTTGGATATATACCCAGAAGTGGGATTGCTGAATCATATGATAGTTCTATTTTTAATTTTTTGAGGAACCTCTATATTGTTCTCCATAGGGCTTGCCCCAGTTTACATTCCCACCAACCATGCACAAGGGTTCCCTTTTGTCCACATCCTTGCAAACACTTCTTACCTCTTGTCTTTTTTTTTTTTTACTTTTTGTGAGGAAGATTGGCCCTCAGCTAATATCTGTTGCCAATCTTCTTCTTTTTCTTTCTTTCTCTCCCCAAAGCCCCAGTACATAGTTGTATATCCTAGTTCCAAGTCATTCTAGTTTTTCTATGTTGGATGCTGCCACAGCATGGCTAGATGAGCAGTATATAGCTCTGTGCACAGGGTCTGGACTGGCGGACCCTGGGCCACTGAACTGGAGCACACAAACAACTATTCAACCACGTGGTCAGCCTCCTCTCTTGTCTTTTCGATGATAGTCATTCTAACAGGTGTGAGGTGATATCTCATTGTGGTTTTGAATGCATTCCCTTGAGGATTAGTGATGTTGAACACCTTTTCATGTACCTGTTGCTCAGTTGTATGTCGTCTTTGGAAAAATGTCTGTTCAGAGGGTCCTCTGCTCATTTTTTAATCGATTGTTGTTTTTTGATATTGAGTTGTATGAGCTCTTTATGTATTTTGAATATTAATCCCTTATCAGACAATATGATTTGCAAGTATTTTCTCCCATTCTTTAGATTGCATTTTCATTTTGTTGGTGGTTTCCTTTGCTATACAGAAGCTTTTTGGTTTGATGTAGGACCAGTTGTTTATTTTTGCTTTTATTCCTTTTACTTTTGGTGTCAAATCCAGAAAATCATCATGAAGACTGATGTCACGGAGCTTATTCCTTATGTTTTCTTCTAGGAGTTTTATGGTTTCAGGTCTTGTATTTAAGTGTTTAATCCATTTTGAGTTGACTTTTGCGTATGGTGTAAGATAGGGTTCCAGTTTAATTCTTTTACATGTGGCTGTCCAGTGATGTATTTAACTTTATATATTTCCTTTCTCCCTCACGCTGTTTTCATTCATACGTTGAACGTATGTTTTTTGAGTACTTACCCTAAGTATTGTATTGGATTCTGGAAGTAGAACAGAAAATAACAGGGGCAGGACATGCTGCTCTACGGGAGGAAGAGAATTCCTCTATCTCTTATAGGTTCTTCTGGCTGGGCTATGAATTAAATTGACATGAGACAGAATAAAAGGAGAAAATCAAACAAAGCTTTGTAACATGTATACATGGGAAAAATCCAGGAAAAATGGTTAACTCCCAGACTGGCTAAGGTTGTCATCTTAAATACCGTCTTTGGCTAAAGACAAAGGAGCATGTTGGGGGTGGGAGGGAGTCAGTTATGGGAGATTACCAGAAAAGGACAGTAAACAAGAGAAAGGTTATTATGCGGATTTAAGTCCTTGCCTTCTTCCTTGATAGGAGTTTCTGGACATAAGGACATCCCCCCTCTTCCTGGTACAGAGAGGGAGTTACCTTTACAAATGGAGATTTCCCTTACAAATGTAAATGTGTTTTACAGAGGGTAGCTTCTACTTTTCAGAGCTTCTCGCCTGTCTGCAGTTTCTTAAAAGTAATCAGCCCCAAATAATCCTCATGCCAAAGAGACACATTTTGGGGTGGCCAATTCTGATCCCCCACACTACCAAAAAATAAGGCACCTTGGCATATTGAATATTTTGAGCTGAGGAATTTGAGGAAGCAGCATGTGCAGGAAGGATTTTCATGTGAGTGGTGCCCTCGCTATACCCCGAGAAAAGGAACGTTGTTATCTCCAACACAGAGGGAACACCGAGAGGAATCTAATGAACAGACCTTGCTGTTTCCCTCAGTTTACTACACTTAGCTGATACCCCTTTTTGTCCTGTCACATTTCCCCAGGACTTTCCGCTCTTCATCAAACCTAGCTTAAAAATGCTCAGGTTTAACCACTTTGGGTCTTCATTTCCTTACAAAGTTTTCCACGTAAAACTTATATTAATTAAATTTGTATGCTTTTTCTCTTGTTAATCTGTCTTTTGTTACAGGCCCCCAGCTGATAATTTAGAAGGGTAGAGAGAAAAGATTTTTCCTCCTCTACCAAAGCAAGATTTTATTAGTTAGGACTCATGACTGCAAATTACAGAAACTTAAAAAATATATATTTACTTACTTAATGTTGTGGACTGAATGTTTGTGTGCCCCCAAAATTCATATGTTGATGTGATATTAGGAGGTTGGGCCTTTAGGAGGTGATTGGGTCATGAGAGTGGACCCTGATGAATGGAATTAGTGCCCTTGTAAAAGAGACCCCAGAGAGTTCTCTCACCACTACCACTGTGTGAGGACACAGGGAGAAGACAGCTGTCTGTGAACCAGGAAGCGAGCCCTCACCAGACAGCGAATCTGCCAGCACTTTGATCTTGGACTGCCCAGCCTCCAAACTGAGGAATAAATTTCTATTTTGTATAGTTCACCCAGTCTATGGTAGTCCGTTATAGCAGCCTGAACGGACTAAGACACTTAACTAAAAGGAAGGGTAGTGGTGCATCTGGGCCTCAGAGACTGCTTGAGTCAGGAAATTGAATACTACCAAGATTCTTTTTCACTTCAGATACTAGTTTTATTCTCTCAGACTGTCTTCATCAATGAAGCTTAAAATGTGACATTAAAAAACTAACATTGACAACTAGAAGCTATGTGCCAGGGGGCTTTGGGGAGAAAAAGGAAAAATAAAATCCAAAAAAAACCCACTATGAACTAACATTGCTCATCTCTCCAGTTTCACCACCAGGGAAATACTGGGAGCTGCTTCTCTGATTCTGAATTTTTTAATTCTGCTGGAAGGATGTTGCCTTGCTCTGCTGGTGTCAGGTCTCAGCGCTGGAACAATTACTTATAACCAGAGGGGTGTAATACCATTATTGAGTGGCAGGTGGTTGCCACTAAACCAATTATTTTTTCCAGGGAAGCAGGGTTATACAAGAAAATAGAATGCTCTCCACTACAACTCTGTAGTTTGTGCATGTGTAAAAAGCATTTCCTGGAAAAGGAGCATAATTAAAAGTACTAAGCAGTCAAAATAGTTATATTGTCTATAAGGAGAGACAAGGCTGCTGCATCTAAAGTTTAAAAATCTGGTGAGGGAGATAGAGTTAATCAAGTACAGTAAACTATGGTAAGTGCTATAATAGAGAACATATGTAGTGCTATGGGAGTGTGTAATATAGCAACTGATACAGTCTAGGGGTTAGGGAAGTTTTGAAGGAATCAAAAAATAAAGCAAAATTTGTAGGGCCCCTTTCATGAGGAGAATGTAAGATGATGAAGAAAAAGATGATTTGAATTATCTGTGATAGTTGCTAGTACTGTAATGTCTTCTATCATGTATAGAATATAGGTGGTTTTAGTAAATACCTAAGATGTACATTTACTTAATGACCATGGTATATCAACCAATGCTTTTAAAAGATTTTATTATTCATTCTTAATTTTTAATTGCAACTTTTTCATTATGGAAACTGTGAGAAAACCGATCCATGTGAATATGAATAGAGACATAAAAATGCCCCTGAGAAAACATGATTTAGAACTTCCAATGTCGCCTCATCTTGTCCCGTCTAACCTCTGCATTGATGATATGGAAAACAAGAAGGTTTTAGCTAGGTTGTATATTATTAGGTATTTGAAAGAGTCATTATCAACTCTGTTTTATTCATTGGAAAATGTATAAAGGGATTATCCTAGCTCCAGTTTTTGTTTGTTTGACTGTTAGCAGTATTATTAAACTATTAAGACCTTTGTCAATGAACTAATATCCATGCTAAGTGTTTTTTGGATGCATAGTTTGACTTTCTTTATCATAAAAATCTCTCTCTAGTAATAATATAATTTTTATAAAACACAGTAATATTATAACCCTGGAATGATTTACTTAAGAGTTCCATATGTTTTCATATTTGTATAGAACAGTATGAATTTTAAATATTTATAAAAGATAATCAATTTTATTGCCACCTACGTGTTTAACTGTTACATTTTCTTTTCATTAGTTTACACTATCAAAGACAAGGCGGCAAGGAGGAACTTGGCCCAGTTAAGGTGAGAGTTAAACAAAAATTTTAAGTTATTTTAACAATTGTGACATGCCACTGTTACCCAACCAGGTTCATTTTTGCCCGCCACCCAGAAAGCCAAACACTGAGATGACGAGATAGCAGCAGAGAGAGTGTTTACTCACAAGGTAGCCATGTGAGGAAGCGAGCTCATGAGCCTGAAATTTGCTTCCCCGAAAACAGAGACTCAGGGATATATATGGGACGGGGTCAACGTGGTCTGAAATGTGGAGAGAGGTGATTGGAGGTGAGGAGAGGTGAGGTAATGATGATCTGCACAAGCGTAGTCAGACTTCATGCCTCTTCATAGGACCCATGTTCACAAAATGGCGACATCAGCA
The DNA here is from genome assembly GCF_041296235.1 of Equus asinus. Classification (NCBI taxonomy): domain Eukaryota; kingdom Metazoa; phylum Chordata; class Mammalia; order Perissodactyla; family Equidae; genus Equus; species Equus asinus. The sequence goes on along the minus strand of NC_091811.1, from coordinate 10,518,135 downwards.
TGATCTGAGGGTAGAGTTTTTAGCCTCTTCAAGTTAAAAGGTCACATGTCGGACATCTCCGTGGGCCCAGTTGATGAGTTGGTGGTCTCAACTGCCCTGAAGTGGACAAGGAGTTCTAATTCCTGAAAAACAGCTCACACATGCATTACCATGGTGATGCAGGCACCAGGAAGATGTTACCTATAGGAGCCTAGCGGGAGTCAGCATATTGCCTAAACAGCACAATTAACAATGAGTGGGTTAAACAGCTAAAAGCTATAATCAGTAATTGCAAAAGGGAAAAAAACTTTAGTTCCTAGCTACTTAATCATCAGTGGCTCACTTTCTGCCAGTTTCACCATCAAGTGATATAAATTTTTTGAGAATCAGAGAAAATTAGTTATCCTTTAAAAAAATTTTTAGTCTTTAAAATTGTTCTTTTAGAAGTTTTTAATGTAAGAAACCTTTACCTTAAGAATATTTTAACGATTGCTTATGAGAAACCCTTTGGAGTTCTGGTAATGTAGACTAGGCCTTTGTGTGCAAAGCATTTGATTCTGCCTGTCACTGAAGAGCTGCAAAGGATAATTCATTTGGGGAGTTCTACTTTGGGTTCATGTGATCATTGAGCAATTCATGTTTTCAAACGTGGTGACCAGACTATTTTATTTTATATCAAATTGTGATTTTCAATATTCATGTTGATCCCAAGATTATTTTTCTTTCAAAGTATATTTCAAATAATTATTTTTTAGCAAATAAGACTTTAATCAATTAGAAAACACATAGATTGTGATTAAAGCTTGAAATGTGAAAGTCCAATGCCATATTATTAATTATTCTTTCCTTTGAATAGCCAAAGTTAAGCTACGTCAGAAAGATAATGGCAGTGATACTAAAATCTCTTGGAAATCTTTCACCTGAATTGTAGATAAATGAAACTTAGATTTCCTGTCATTAGGAGGTGACATGCAGGAATGGAGCTTGAGGGTAGAGGGGACCATCGGTGAGAAAGGCAGATGGAAAGGAGCTCTTAAGTATAATCTTAGTTGATAACCTCTCTTGTCTTAGTAAGGACTGTCAGTTACTGATGACTTGCCTTTACTTGGGACTTTTTCTCTAACTCGTGACCTTTTTCACTTTTATTTTAACTTTCCTCGTCTCTAGTTTATATATTTTGGCAAATCAAATGATTGTATCTTCTTTCCTATAGTCCTCACAAGTCATGGACTCATATACAATGTTCGAACCTCAATTGAGCAGAATAGAAGACTGCAGCTTCACACCACCATCTTTGTCAGCAGAATTAGCTTCTAACAGAGATATTACAAGACAAAATTTTATTCCCAGAATAGTGCCTAGTCCTCAGAAAGTTGCATATGAAAAAAAGCAGAATGAACAGGTACCTTTCTTTTTTTAAATAAAAGTCTTTATTGAGTTAGATAGGTTACAATCTTGTGAAATTTCATTTGTACATTATTGTTTGTCAGTTGTGTTGTAGGTGCACCCCTTCACCCTTTGTGCCCAACCCCCACCCCATCTTTCCCCTGATAGCCGCTAATCTGTTCTCTTTGTCTACATTTTTAAATTCCTCATATGAGTGGAGTCATGTAGAGATTGTCCTTCTCTGTCTGGCTTATTTCACTTAACATAATTCCCTCAAGGTCCATCCATGTTGTTGCACATGGGACGATTTTGTTCTTTTCTATGGCTGAGTAGTATTCCATTGTATATATATACCACATCTTCTTTATCCAGTCATCTGTTGATGGGCACTTAGGTTGCTTCCATGTCTTGGCTATTGTAAATAATGCTGCAGTGGACATTGGGGTGCATGGGACTTTTGGAATTGCTGACTTCAAGCTCTTTTGATAGATACCCAGTAGTGGGATGGCTGAGTCATGAGGTGTTTCTATTTTTAATTTTTTGAGGAATATCCGTACTGTTTTCCATAGTGGCTGCACCAGTTTGCATTCCCACCAGCAGTGTATGAGGGTTCCTTTTTCTCCACAACCTCTCCAACATTTGTTACTATTTGTTTTAGTTATTTGTGTCATTCTAATGGGTGTAAGGTGATAGCTTAGTGTAGTTTTGATTTGCATTTCCCTGATGATCAGCGATGATGAACTTCTTTTCATGTGTCTATTTGGCCATCCGTATATCTTCTTTGGAGAAATGTCTGTTCATGTCTCCTGCCCATTTTTTGATCGGGTTGTTTGAATTTTTTTGTTGTTGAGTTGTGTGAGTTCTTTATATATTATGGATGTTAAGCCTTTGTCAGATATATGACTTGCAAAAATTTTTTCCCAGTTAGTGGGTTGGTTGGTTGTGAACAGGTCCCTTTCAATCACTAGTTCTTAGCATTTTATATTTTTGTGATATGCTCTTTTTTTCTTTTTATGGATTGAAAAAATATTAGTTGTGGGTTGCTATAGATAGAGCCAAATTAGGAGAGAAATTAAGTATAATAATTCTTCTTAGGTCAAAAACTTAATTCTCTGGGCTGTAGAAGATTATGAATCCCAAAACTGGAATGTTCTTTAAAAGTCTTTGAAATCATCATCTTTTTATAAAATTATTGATAGTAAAATTGACCATAGTTCAATGTGTTATGTAATACTTGATTGTAATCACAGTAAAGGAGTAGTTGGTGATGTCATGATGGCCCAGTATACATGATATGGAAAGGATCCTGTGAATAGCAGTACATAATCTCAGTGATGTCATAGTAATCTGTTAAAGTATAAGTTGTGATGGCTTGATTCTTTCTATGACTTGAAAGATAGCTGGTTATATGCACTTCCATCCGAGACTATGCACATATGTGTATATAGATAGAGATATTTAGTGCTAAAACGTTCAATCGTTGTAGTCTCTAAAGTTAAAATTATAAAAACATCCAAATTTTTGAAGTTTGAAATATATATGCCATAGAACATACCAAGAAATGATCTTTTACTAAGTTTGCATAGAGTTAAAAAATATAAAATTATTAAAGGTTACTATACTAATATATAATGGTAGTGAGTAAAATGGTTATGTAAACACTCTATCTTGTTAACAAGGTTAACAAGAATATTTAGTTTTCAATCTCTCCCGTTTTTAGCATGAAGTGGTTTTATGTCATATTTGTGTATTATTTCTAAGTTAATTTATAATTAGCAAATTTATAATAATTTATAAATTATAGTTATATATTACAGTATTATAGTTATATACAATATGTAATGATATTCAGTTTTATTGAAGTATGTTTTCTGCTTTTCAGAGAAGGGAAAATGAAGTATTGTGCTAGGCTTATTAATTTAAGGACCCAATAATTTTTTGTTGTTGCTTTGGTGAGGAAGATTGGCCCTGAGCCAACATCTGTTGCCAGTCTTCCTCTTTTTGTTTGAGGAATATTGTTGCTGAGCTAACACCTGTGGCCCTCTTCCTCCATTTTGTATGTGGGTTGCTGCCACAGCATGGTTTGTTGAGTGGTATGTAGGTCTGTGCCCAGGATCTGAACCAGTGAACCCTGGGCCGCCGAAGCATAGTGTGGGAACTTAACCACTATGCCACTGGGCTGGCCCCCCAATAATTTTCGAGTGATGCAATGAAAAACATTCAGTTACCTGTTCCATTTGTATTTTATAAGACTAAAACTTGCATCCTACATCAGCTTTAACTCATCCTTTCTTTGTTAAATAGTTTATAGGATAGAGAATGAGACCCTGTGTAATCTATACTTGAATAATCTTCTACTTAGAGACTGCAGGTTAGTGATTATCTCCAAAGGGGTAAATAATGTTGTACTTCATATGGCAGAAGAGAGAAAAGAGAAGCTAATGTCCCTGGTAAGGTGTGATGTCACATTGTGAAGTATTAGGGAATTTATTTATTTGGATATATATTTGGAGAGATTTCAGGAAAATTAAAATGAGACTATAAATTACATAAGAAAATGAGTTGAAAAACAGGTTAGAATAAAAAGTGGTCTGGGGCTTACTAGTCCCTGGAGAAGTAGTATTGAGCCAATATATAATATTCTCTTCTGTTTTGATTTGTTTGTGTGTTTCTCGCTTCACAGGATGACATTGTTCCTGCACCATTGACACGGTCTCTCTGAGGCTGAGATGAGATGTGTTATCAGACTTTATTTTCAGCTTTTCTTGATTTTAGACCTTTTTTTAAAAAAAGACTTTTAGTATCTCTTTTTGCCTGCACGTCTTTTTTTTTCTGACTCTTTCTGTCATTGCTTGTCTTTGGACGTCTTGTTTCTGTGTTTCATGGCTTATACATAAAATATACTACAGATATGAATTATTATTGCTGGATAGATTAGTGTTGGGCCATTGTAATATCTTTATATGGTACCTTCCTCATTAACAAATGGGTTATCACATCTGCTTTTCACAAGAGTCTTTCCCTACTTTCCCCGTTTTGCACTCAGTGGTAGCGATATTCAGAAAGATTAAAGTAGCAGAGGCTGGCCCTGTGGCCGAGTGGTTAAGTTCACATGCTCCACTATGGCGGCCCAGGGTTTTGCCGGTTCGAATCCTGGACGTGGACATGGCACAGCTCGTCAGGCCATGCTAAGTCGGTGTCCCACATGCCACAACTAGAAGGACCCACAACTAAAAATACACAACTATGTACCGGGAGGTTTTGGGGAGAAAGAAGAAAGATAAAATCTTTTCTTAAAAAAAAGATTAAAGTAGCAGTCTAAAATTACTTAGTAAATGGAGGAACTGAGATAAGTACAGTTGTTTCCTTGGGAGAAATCACTATTTTCTGTCAGCGATATTTAACTTTTATTTACTCAAGATCTTGGTGTTCCGGGTCTTTTTTTTTAATCTTTTTTTACCTCTGAGAAAATGGTTAGCTCACCATAGATCAACCCTGTTATTTTAGCAGTCATTCAAATACTGACACTGCTTTCATTATTAGAACAGTATTTATTTTGTTTTCAATAAGGACACTCTTTCTTTTAGAGTAAAAAATACATTTTTAAACTATAGATGTCTACTTAAATGAGGTTTTACGGTAAATTATTTAAATTGTATATATGTACATTTACCCTTTTGGCAGGTTCTTCCTTTTTTTTTTTTTTTTCAGCTCAGTAATGTTAATTATTCTAATTCCGTGATTTCCAAATTAAACAAAAATCAAGATGCTTTCAGTCCATCATGTAAAACAGCACAATTTGGAACATTATTTGAAAGATTAAACAGGTAAGCAAAGATGTTGAAGGAAATAAAGAACGTGTAGCATGCTTTCTTTGAGTTATTAATTTGATTTTACTGGACAGAAGTATTTTTAGTTAGAAACGTAAACAGACCTAAGTAAAACTTCTAAGGAAAAAAAAACACTGTAAGTAAAATGTAGCATTTAATTAAAGTAGTTATAAGTAACGATTTTCTGATGTACGTATCTACCTTTCATTTATTTATTTTAAAAAATATTTTGGGCCAAGGTGCTTTGCATCTGTTTTATAATCCCTGTTTTATGAATTACTACTTTCCTTTTCTTTATCATAAACATAATAATTTTTTTTTCATATTTATGGTAGTTGATCAGTGCCCCATTTTTATTTTCTAGGTGTCTGTATTTAAACTCTGGTTCGTTGTTTTAAAAGACATTAAACTTGTAAAACCAGTTTGAATCACTCTTGGTAATCATAGTGAGAAACTTTGACTCTGTAATTCTGTCTCAGTCTTCCTCATTTTAGTAAATGGCACCACTATTCACTCAGTTGCTTAAGCTAAAAAAAAGTTGTACCTGATTCCTTCCTTTCCTTCAACTCCCAATATCTGTTTCACAAAGTATTGTCAATTCTGTATTCTAATAAACTTTAAAGTTATCTACTCATGTCTCCATCTCTACAGGTTCCATTTCAGTCTAAGCCACCACTGCCTCTTGCCTAGAATTGTAATAACCATATAGCAGTTCTTTTTGTTTCCTCTTTGTCCTTAGGTCTATTTTTTTTCACACTTTATTAATGTATAATCAACATACCATAAACTGAACTTATCTAAAATGTGCACTTTGGAAAGTTGTGACATATGTCAAAAATAATGACCATTCATCATCCCCAGTAGTTTCTTTGGGCACCTTTGTAATCCCTTCCTCTGGCTACTTTACATCCCTTACTCCCATCCCAAGGCAACTGCTGATCTGCTTTCTATCACTGTTGATTAGTTTGTATTTTCTAGAATTTTATATAAATTGCATTAATACAGTATGTTTTCCTTGTTTTGGTCTAGCTTCTTTGACCTAGCATAATTTGAGATTCATCTATGTCGTTGGTTGTGTATATCAATGGTTCATTCCTTTTTATTGCTGAGTAGTATTCCATTGTATGGCCATAGCACAGTTTATTCATCTGTTGATGACCATTTGGCTTTTTTCTCCAAGTTTTGGCTATTCCAAATAAAGCTGCTATGAAAGTTCATATAGAAGTCTTTGTTTAGACATATGCTTTCATTTCTCTTGAGGAAATATCTATGAGTGGAATGGCTGGGTCCTATGGTAGGTATATGATTAAATTTTTAAGAAACTGACAAACTGTTTTCTAAAGTGATTTGTACCATTTTACATCGCATCAGCAGTGTATGAGAGTTCCAGTTGCAGCATACCTTTGACAACACTTGGTAAAGTCAGTCTTTTAAAATACATGCCATTCTAGTCAATATGTAATAGTATCTTACTTTGGTTTTAATTTTGCATTTCCCTAATGACTAATGATGTTGGCATCTTTTCATGTGCTTATCAGCCATTTGTGTATCTTTGGTGAAATGCTTACCTTTTTCCTTTCCTTAGTGGTGTCTTTTTGAAGTAAAAAAGGTTTTAATTTTGATGAAATACAGTTTATTAATTTTTTCATTTAGAAATTGTTTGTGTGTTGTCATAGCTAACAAGTCTTTGACTAAGCCAGGGCCATGAAGATTTTTTCCTATGTTCTTTTCTGTCTTGTAGTTTTAGATCTTACATTTAGGTCTATGATCTGTTTTGAGTTAACTCTTATGTATTGTGTGAGGTAAGGGTCTAAATTCACCATTTGCATTTGTGGAAAGGAAAGAATATCTTTTCCCCACTGAATTGCTTTGGCACCTTTGTTGAAAATCGATTGACCAAAAATGTAAGTTGTTTTTCTTTTCCCCCAGGAATCTCAGTTCTGTTCCATCGGTTAATTATGTCTATCTTTATGTCAGCGCCACACTGTCCTGATTACTATAGCTTTACTGTATGTTTTGAAATTGAGAACTGTATTAGTCTTCCAGTTTGTTGTTCTTTTTTGAAAATGTTTTGGCTTTTCTTAGTCCTTTGCATTTCCGTATAAATTTTAGCATCAACCTGTCAGTTTCTGGAAATAAAAAAAGCCTACTTGGATTTTGATAGGGATTGTATTGAATCTGTAGATCAATTTGGGGACAATTGCCGTCTTAACAATAGTGATTTTTCCAATCCATGAACATGAAATGTTTCTCCTATTCATTTTTTTTTTGAATGTCGTAACAGCTTTATTCATAGTAGTCCCAAATTTGAACTAACCTAGATGTCCATTAAGAATAGAATATTATGGGGCTGGCCTGGTGGCATAGTGGTTAAGTTTGCATGCTCCACTTCGGTGGCCTAGGGTTTGCAAGTTTGGATCCCAGGTGCAGACCTAGCACCACTTGTCAAGCCGCACTGTGGTGGCATCCCACATAAAATAGAGGAAGATTGACATAGAGGTTAGCTCAGTGACAATCTTCCTCAAGCAAAAAGAGGAAGATAGGCAACAGATGTTAGCTCAGGGCCAGTCTCCCTCACACACACACAAAAGAATAGAATATTATATAATATTCATGCAGTGAAATAATACACAGAAATGAAAAAAAATAAACTGCTGATACATGCAGTAACAAGCATCTCCATGGAAGAATCTCAACACAAAAAGAGGACCATTGTGTAATTCCATTTATGTGGAGTTCAGAACCTGGCTGAATTAATGAATGGTGATAGCACTCAGAATGGTGGTTACTGTTGGGAGGTGTGGACTTGGAGGGGCATGAGAGAACCTTCCAGTGTGTTTGAAGAGTTTTATTTTTCCAGATTTATTGAGATATAATTGACAAATAAAAATTGTATATATTTAAGATGTTCAAGATGATGATTTGCTATACATATACGTTGTGAAATGATTACCACAGTCAAGCTAATTAACACATTCATCACCTCAAATAGTTACCATTTTTGGGTATGTGATCAGATCACTTAAGATCTGCTCTATTAACAAATATGCAATTTACAAGTATACAATATAGTATTATTAACTATAGTCATCATCTTGTACATTAGATCCCCAGAACTTACTCATCTTATAACTGGAAGTTTGTACCCTTTGACTAATATCTCATTTCCCCTACTCCCCAGCATCTGGCAACCATCATTCTATTCTCTGCTTCGAGTGTGACGTTTTAGATTCCATGTATGGGTGAAATCATATAGTATTTGTCTTTCTGTGTCTGACTTATTTCACTTAGCATAATGCTCTGCCTCTTCATCTATGTTGTCACAAATGGCAAGATTTCCTTTTTTATGGCTAAACCATATTACATTGTGTTTGATCTTCTTTAATTTCTCTGAGTAATGGATTTTTTTTTTTTAAAGATTGGTACCTGAGCTAACAACTGTTGCCAATCCTTTTTTTTTTGTCCTGCTTTTTCTCCGCAAATCCCCCCAGTACACAGCTATATATTCTAGTTGTGGGTCCTTCTACTTGTAGCATGTGGGATACTGCCTCAATGTGGCCTGATGAGTGGTGCCATGTCTGCGTCCAGGATCCGAACCGGCAAAACCTTGGGCCGCTGAAGTGGAGCGTGTGAACTTAACCACTTGGCCACTGGGCTGGACCCTCAGTAATGTGTTGTAGTTTTCAATATATAAGCAGTGTGCTGCTTTTGTTAAATTTATTTCTAAGTATCTTATTCTTTTTATGCTGTTGTGAATTGAATTATTTTCTTAATTTCATTTTTGGATTGTTCATTGCTAGTGTATAGAAATACAATTAATTTTTGTATATTGATCTTGTATCCTTCAACTTTGCTGAGATCATTATTAGTTCTAGTAGTATTTTTGTGGATTCTTTAGGAGTTTCACCATACTGGATTATGTTGTCTATAAATAAAGGTGTTTTTATCTCTCCTTTTTCAATCTGGTTGCCTTTTACTTGTTTTTCTTGCCTGAGTGACTACAACCTCTAGTACAGTGTTGAATAGCAGTGACAAGAGTGGACATGCTTGCATTTTTCCCACTCTTAGGGAAAAAGCATTTAGCCTTCACTATTAAGTATGATATTAGCTGTAGGTTTTTTTGTAGGTGCCCTTTATCAGGTTGAGGAACTATTCCTAGTTCATTGAACGTTTTTATCATGGATTTTGTCAAATGCTCTTTCTGTGTCCCTTGAGATTATCATCTAGTTTTTTGCTTTATTCTATTAACATGTAATATATTACCGTATTTTGAAGTATTAAACTACCTTGCACTCCTGGGTTAAAAGCTGCTTGGTCATTATATATAAACCTCTTCATGTAATGCTGGATTTGGTTTGCTAATATTTTGTTTATGATTTTTGCATCCATATTCATTAGGAAAATTGGTCTGAATTTTTCTTTTCTTCTTATGTTTTTTGTCTGGCTTTCATATCAGAATAATACTGGCCTCATATAATAAAGTGTAAAGTGTTTGCTCTATTTAATAGAAGAATTTGTGGATTCTTTAGATGTTTTTGCATCAGGGCTATTCTTAGTGGGAAGGCTTTTTACTAATTTTTTTTACTTGTGTAAAGATCTATTCAGATTTTCTAATTTCTTCTTGAATCAGTTGTAGTAATATGTGTTTTTCTAGGAATTAATCCGCTTCATCTAAGTTGTATGATTTGTTAGCATAAGGTGATTTATAGTATTCCCTTGAAATCCTTTCAGTTTCTGTCAGGTTGGTGTTGATGTCCCTTTTTGAGTTCTACATCTGTGTCTTTTCTCCTTTTTTTCTTGGTCAGTGTAGCTGAAGATTTGCTAATTTTATTGGTCTTTTTAAAGAACCAAGTTTAGGGTTTTATCAATTTTCTCTATTTTTCTGTTTTTCATTCCATTGATCTCTGCCCTAATGTTTATGATTTCCTTTTTCTGCTTGCTTTTGGCTTAGTTTGCCTGTCTTTTTTTAGTTTCTTAAAGTGCAAGCTTAACTTACTGATTTGATATATTTCTTCTCTCCTAATACAGGCATTAAAAGGTATAAATTTCCCTCTAAGCAGTGCTTAGAGGCCAACCAATGATTAGTTGGAGGTTGTGTTTAAGTACCTTCAGCTAACAAGGCTTCCTCCCTTGCACAAGACCTTACACTCAGCCAGGGATGAGTAGATACCTGTAGCTCTTTCTGGTCTCTCCTGAGTCTGCACTCAGCCTTACACATGTATGCAACCTTCCATACCACCAGGAGGGTCTGGGAGTTTATCAAAGCCTCTTGTACCTTTTTGTTTTCTGGATCTCTCTATGAAATTTCTGGATGGTTTTTGCTTGCTCCAAATATCTCAGCCTCAGGCAGCTGCAATTTTGGGCTTCTTTGATAGTTTGCCACCAAGACAATGATTATTTTTGAGAAATTCCCTGGGCATGAGTCTCCCACCTTCCCGACTCTCTCCAGACAAGCTCAGCCTTGGTAGGCTACCAGCCATGCAGTTGGGGGTGGAGGGATGGTGGCAGCCTAAGGCTAAAACTCCACAGGCTCCCACTGGTTCTACTAAGGTTGAGTAGTTTTTCTTGAAGTACTGCTTCACAGTTTATTGGATGCCATTGGTCACTCCCCATATTTGAGATGATTTTTTTGGTGAGTGTTATCTGGTTCTGTTACTGCTTTTAGGGCACAAGATTTGCCGGGTTTCTCAGTCTCTCATTCCAGAAGTCTGGCCCCACAATTGATTAATTTTGAATGTTAAACCAACCTTGTATTCCTGAGATAAACCCTACTTGGTCACAATGTGCTAACCTTGTTATGCATTCATTGGATTTGATTTGCCAAAATTTTGTTAGGGATTTTTACATTAGTCTTCATGAGGGAGATTACTTTCTAGTAATATCTTGTAATATCTTAGTCTGGTTTTGATATCAGCCTAATGTTGGTGTCATAGAATGAGTTGAGAAGTATTCCCTCCTGTGTAATTTTCTGAAAGAGTTTGTGTAGGATTGGTACATTTCTTCCTTAAATGTCTGGTAAAGTCCATCAGTGAAGTCAGTTGGTATGAAGTTCTTTTTGTGGGAAGGTTTTTTTTTTACTATAATTTCCATTTTTTACTAGATAGAAGGCTAGTTGGATTATTATTTTTTTAGTGAGCTTTGGTAGTTTGTGTCATACAAAAAATGTATCCATTTTATCTATGTTGTAAAATTTATTGACTTAAAGTTATTCATAATATCTCCTTATTATGCGTATGAAATCTTTAACTTCTGTAGTGATGTCTTTTCTCCCATTACTAATATGGGTAAGTTGTTTCTTCTCCCCTTTTTCCCAGTGATTATTCTGATTAGAGACTTGCCAATTTTATTTATTTTCTCACAGAATCATCTTTCAGTTTCATGTATTTCTTATTTTTGTTTTTATTTCATTGAATTCTGCTCTTATCTTTATTTCCTTTTGTCTGTTTACTTTGGATTTAATTTACTCCTTTTTTCCTGATTTCTTAAGGTGAAAGCTGAGGTCATTGACTTGAGACTATTTTTCTTTTCTAATGCACGTGTTTAGTGCTGTAAATTTTCCATAACTGCTGCTTTGCTGCATCCTACAAATTTTGATATGTTTTGTTTTATTTTCATTCAGTTGAAAAACTTTCTAGTTTTCCTTTTGATTTCTTCTTCACTCCATGAGATATTTAGAAATTTGTTATTTGGTTCCTAAAATTCCCAAGACTTTTCTGTTATCTTTCTAAATTAATTCCATTGTGGACAGGGAACATCCTTTGTGTGATTTGAATCCTTTCAAATTTATTGAGACTTGTATTATGGTTATGAATATAGTTTACATTTAGTGCAACAATTGATATATGATTGGATTTGTCTGTTCTCTTGCTATTTATTTTTTATTTCTCCCATATAATCTTTGTTCCCTTCTCCTCTTTTCTGCCTTTATTTGATTTTAGTCTTTTTTATTACTTACTTTATCCTTTTGTTGGCTTGTTACCTATAACTCTGTTTTGTTTTTCAGTGGTTTCTTTAGAATTTATTGTATATATTTTAATTTATGACAGACTATATTCTAGTTATGTTATACTACTTCAAGTATTGTGTAAGAACCCTGTAATGGTATGCTTCCGTTTCTCCCCTCTGGCCTTTGTGGTGTTGTATTCATACATTCACTTATATAAATGTTATAAATCCAATAATATATTATTGTTCTTTTTGCTTTAAAGAGAGTTAAAAATTAAGAAAATATGTTTTTTATACTTAAGCACAAATTTATCATTTTCGGTGGTCTTTGTTATTTTGTGTAGATCTAGATTTCCATGTGGTGATATTTTCCTTATGTTTGAAAGACTTTTGTTAACATTTCTTATAGTGTGGGGCTGCTAGTAATTAATTCTTTCAGCTTCTGTGTATTTGTAAGTTTTTATTCTTTTCTTTTTGAAAGATATCTTTTGCATTGTTTCCTACTAGAAGTTGCTGTCGTTCTTATCTTAATATCTATATATCTAATATATAATTTTTCTCTGTTTCTAAGATTTTTCTATCATAGATTCTCCATGGTGGATTTTCTATCATAGATTTCTATCCATTGATTAGGATGTTCCTTTTCTTTTTATTTCTTGTCTTTGAGCTGCATTGAGCATCTTGGATCTGTGAACTTAGTTTTTATCGAATGTGGAAAATTCAGCCATTGATTTTTTGGATATTTTTTATTCCTCTCCTCTCTTCTTTGGGGACCTTAATAACATGTAAGTTAGTCCATTTGAAGTTGTGTCACAGTTTATTGATGCTCTGTTTATTTATTTTCATCTTTTTTCTCTCATTGTTTAATTTTATATAGATTATATTGCTTTTTCTTCAGATTCTCTAGTTGTATCTTCTTTGGTGTCTAATCTCTATGTAAATCTATTCAGTATATTTTTTATCTCTAGAAGTTTGTTTTAACTCTTCTTTATATCTTCCATGTTTCTATTCAACATCCTCAGTCTTTCGTCTATCTTTTTGGACGTAGGGAATATAGTTCTGATAACTCTTTTAATGTCCTTGTCTACAAATTCTATCATTTGTGTCATTTCTTGGTCTATTTCTAATAATTGATTTTTCTCTTCATTATGGGTTGTAACTTTCTACTTTTTTGCATTCCTGATAAATTTTTTTTTTAGATTGTATACATTATGAATTTCATCTTTTTGGTCTGGACATTTTTGTATTCCTATAAATTTTCCTAAGGTTTTTCTGGGATTTTAGTTGCTTGGAAATAGTATGATCTTATTAAGGCTTGCTTTAAACTTTGTTAAACAGGACCAGATACGCCTTCACTCTGTGGCTAATTTTGCCCCCTGCTAAGGCAATATCCTTCTTGTATTCTTAGAGTTCCTTTGAATTAAGAGGTTTTCCACTCTAACTGGTGGAAACACAAAATTTTCCCATTTCTGTTTGAGTTCCTGGAATTGTTCAATCTTCTCATCTTGGGTGTTGCTTTTCCCAGCCTTGGGTAATTACTTCATACGCATGTGCTGATCAGTACTTAGCTGAGGATTTGAGAACTTTCTGTAGATCTCTGGAGCCCTCTCTCTTTGAAGCACTCTCCTTCATGGTACTCTGCCCTGCATACTCTGTTCTCTGCAGTCTTCCTGACCTTCCAGTGCTCTTTCCTCAACAAAGGGAATCTGTGGGCTCCAACTGGATTTCCCCTCTCTGTTCTGTGGCTTGGATACTCTCTCCAAGCAATAAGCTAGGAGCAGTCATAGAATTCACCTTACTTGTTTTCTCTCTGTCAGGGATCGTTATCCTATTCTATCCAATGGCCCAAGTCTGAAAGCCATTGTCTCATACAGTTTGTCCAGTTTTATAATTCTGTCAGTCAATGAGGCTAAATCTTGTTTCTCTAACTTCATTTTGGCCAGATGGAAATCAGGATATTCGCATTCACCCAGCAGTCAGACTGATATTTTTTAAGGCAAAAAGCAAGAGAGTTTTACTTTTGTACTTAGCAATTTTCAATATTTCTTATTGCTCTTTTCAAAAATAAAGCTCTACATGATCTGGGCCCTTTTGTACCTTTTAAGCCTTAGGCCGTAAGTTTTCTTTCACTGATTCTATTCTAGCTTTACTCCTCTTCTTTTTGTTTCTCACATGTGCTGCAAATCTTGTATTTGTGTTTATTCCATCCCCCTGCAGTATGCATACTCCTCTCTTTATATGTCTAATCATTCTGTATCTTTAGCTTATTTATCACTTCTTTGCTAGGAACTTTCCTGACCAGCTATCTGAAAAGGACCTCCAACACAAGTTGTTCCATCATCTGATCTTGTAGCACCTATAAAGCTGCTGTAATTGTCTTTTTTATTTGTTTATTTCTTTTATCCATTGTACTTATTAATGGTTAGTTATTTATTTGTTATTATCTTCCTTCACTAGAATATAAGCTGTATTATCTCCCTACCACATGGCAGGCATACATTAAATATCAATTTAATGCACATAAAAGGCTTGTTTAGATAATGAATTTATCCATATTGTAGTCCGTAAATGAATGAACTTTTATCTATAGGAAAAAGTGTTAAAGAAGTTGGATCGATTTATCTTAGTAAGGCTTTTATATTTTTAGCATCATTTCTCTCTGTCATCTTTACAAGTAGCAATCCTTCCCAACATTCAGTCCCCAACTCAAATGCCACCTACTTGATTTTTCTCAAGTAAAAGCATTTCTTTTATTTACTGTCGTAACACTGTAGAATAGCACTTATCACTTTCTAGTTTTTCTTTCCCCTTCCAGACTATTTCTTGTGAGCAATAACTGTACATTATACATTTCTCTGTTCTCCAGATCTCTCAGTGAGTGATTCTTCTGAGTCAGAATGCTTAAAATGCTGTTTAAAAATGAGTATTTACATTTGTAGTGTGCTTTCTAATTTATGAAGTACTTTTACATTTATTTTCTCATTTAAAGTAATACAGTTTCTCTGGTGTGAATGGTGTATATTATTGCGTGCTATAGGTTATGCCTTTGATATCACAGAATAACATTATTCTGCTCAAAACACCACTAAGACCCGTATTGAGAAACAGTGTAGGATCACGGTCTATGAACATTCCTGGACAAAATCTCTCTCTCTCTTTAATGCCAAACTGAATTCTTTTCTCTCTCTGTCCCCAATACGTGGCATAGTGCCTGGAACACGGCAGGTGGACCTGCTCATTAGATGTTTAATGAATAACTTAAAAAATAAAATTGGAAATCAATCAGTTTTAGCAGTCTATGTTTCTTTTCTAAATTTCTTTGGTACCTCCAATCTCTGGAACAGCCCACCCCTAAGTAAATTTGTGGATAGTCAATGGCAACAAAATCCAGAGTATCTTGATTTTTTGTTGTTGTTGTTAGATTGGCACCTGAGCTAACATCTGTTGCCAATCTTTATTTATTTCTGTTTTTCTTCTTACCCCCAAAACCCCCCAGTACATAGTTGTATATTCTAGTTTTAGGTCCTTCTGCTTCTGCTATATGGGACGCCATGTCAGCATGGCTTAATGAGCAGTGTGCTAGGTCTGCACCCAGGATCTGAACTGGCGAAACCCTGGGCTTCCGAAGTGGAACGTGTGAACTTAACCTCTCTGCCACAGGGCCAGCCCCAGAATATCTTGATTTTTAATTATTTCGTATAATAGCTTTGATTCTTTTATACAAGTTGGACATAACTTAGAATTATGATTTATACATTAGAAGGGAACTTATAAGTTATCTAGGCTAACCTTTTCATCTAATTCATCTTATCTCTTGGCTTTACTACATATATATGCATTTGTATCTGTATTGCTCTCCCTTGGGAACTTCAGAGTTGTTTTTATATCCTTGTTAGGTTGAGAGATATCTGTTATAGTGTTCTGATAACTCTGATTTGATGTTTTAACACTGGGGAAAATTTTTCCCTGCAGTGTGTTCAAAATATCTTTCTGTGATTAAACAGAGCAGCAGTTACATGCAGTGGTTGTCTAGGGTATTCACTAGACCTTATTACAGAAGACATGATATAGGTTGGTCATATTTTGTTAATATAACAGTGAATTGAACCACATCATACTTCATTTCAACACATTTTTTTGTGTTGAAATACAAAACTAAGTGTAGATTATTTTCATACTCACTGAGGCACATTAGACAAATTTCCACCCAAAACAATATTATTTATTCAAATAAAAAACTGAAAACATAGTCCAGGTAAATGTTAGTAGCTACTCAGTATGTTCTCTAAGAATTTAACTTTAAGTTTCTAAATGAAAATTTTCTATGCTTTTCTTGTTAAATATGTTTTTATTTATCTCAAAGTCCAGGAAATCGGAATTTTCTTACTGAAAGACCTGATATAGTTACAGGTGAAGATTGTGGCACCATGGATGAGAGAAGACAGTCAGACTTCATTATTGAAAAACAGTCAGTACAACATATTTTGGAAGAAAATAGGAAAGAGGTTTCAAATTTTCTTGAAGATGCGAACCAGCCAACACCCAGCCTTCTGTCAGAGAATTGTGACTCTTCTATTAGTGAAAATGTGATCAATTTATTAAACATAGATCAGTGGAGTATAAAGAAAACCTTTGACAAGTGTGGTTTTGACAGTATGGGAGATATTTGTGCAGTCACTAGTTCTGATAAAAACCAGTCCACTGGGAGATGCATTCGAAGTATTTTTACAAATCCAGAGTTGACTTTTAGTAATTCTACTTTTAATAAAACAAGTTACCCAGAAAAGTGTCAGCCAAACAAGAACTATCAGAAAGAGTATAACGATCATGAAAGAAATAATCTTAGTACATCTTTTGAGAAGGATAGTTTCCCAGCCAGCTCTGAAAAAAAAAGGTTGGTGTTATACACGAGAAGGGTAATAATCTATTGGTCTTTTTGTTTTTAGTACATATTTATATATAATATAGATATGTGTGTGTGTGTGTGTGTGTATTTGGAGGAGTATAAAAGTGAAAATAGAGTGAAATTCTATTATGTGACATTGTGTGGACCAGTGATTTCGTTCCATATGGGTCATGCTAATAAGCTTCCAATTTAAAAAAAAGAACTAGTGTGTGCTAGAGTTTTAGTTCAATGCATACTTTTATTTTTAAAGGAAAATTTGAAAGTGATTACCAAGAGAAGGCACCACAGAAGACAATCTGGATATATCCAGTGAACCGTTTGTAAGTTTTCAGGTAAATCTGGGGAATGCAATTCAGCATCTAGTATAATGCGTATTGAAGGGTTGAATTGATGCAATGTGAGGTAGGGGTGTTGCTGTCTCAGAGTGGGCAGACTGGCCTCTACAAAGGCTTACCAGTTGTCAGAATCTTAGTAATATCACCCTAGTTGAGAGTATGGTGCTCGTATTTGCCAGCACAAAGCCGTCATCTTATCTGAATCTTAGTGTTAATTAGATTTGAGAAAACTGACTTATGTGTTCAAGAAACTTACACACTCACCAGAATGTCAATTTCTTAATTTACAGTAAGAAATAGAAGGGTTACTTATATAGGAATGTTTACTGGCATGATAAACATGTTTTCTAATTTTTGGCAGCTCTCCATGGGAAGGTGGCTTGGTTAGTATAGAATCAGAACAAGGGAGTAATAGAATTCAGATGCTAATGGCATAAGCAAACATATCAAGAGTTTATGGGACTGCAGTTATACTTAATTAAAGAAAACTTGTAGTTTCGGAATAGTCCTAACTTTCTTGGTAATAATTGTGGTTTAGTCAAATCTTGGTAATTAACAATCATGAATTAGAATAGGTTTTTATTTTAGAAGTACTTTCTTATGGAAATATTTAAAATATCTATTTGTAAAAAGAATACCTATATGCCATTTTTATGGGATTGGCACAACGAATAAAACATTCACAACTTATTTAATAAAATAAAAAAATTAGGTTCTTTGCTGTCAAACTTCCAGGTATTCCGAAACTTATGAATAAAAACTAGCATGTTAGACCTTGAATTTTAAAATGTACTTTATGAAAGTGATTTTAGAACATGGTTCTCAAAGCTGGGTGCAGAACTGAATCACTCAAGGGGGTGATTTTAAAATACAAAATACCAAGTTTGACCCACACCCTTAGGATGGAGCTTATTTATTTTTTAAAAAGCTTCCCTTATAATTCTGATCTGCAGCCAACTTTGGGAACCATAATTTAGAACAATAATTTTCAGAGAGAATAAATCAAACTTTAATACTGTCTTATTTGTGACCCTAGGGGTAATATCCCTTTGAAAGAATTGCCTTCTAAGCAGTCGTGGAACTTTGGACTTGGTGAGGTAAAGTACATTTTACATTATCTTTCCAATTAAGTCAGTTGATAATTCATGTCATATTTTAGTATTTGCAGTGTACTTTCATTTAAGGTTAGCTTTTATTGAAAAATTTCTTTTTAGGCTACTTTTCTTACTCTGGAGAAATTATAGTTTAGGTCTAGAAATAAAATTATTGCCTTTTCAGAAACTATAATGTGTTTATTTGAGAAAAACCAATCTAGATGCATTTATTTCTTTATTTCTTTAAATTTTTTTTTTTCGGATGTACATCATATTTCGAATTCTGTGTATGTTACATCATGTTCCCCGCCCGAACACTAATTATAGCGCATCCCCTCACATGTGAGCCTAATCACCCCTTTTGCCCTCCTGCCTCCCCCAGTGGTAACCACCAGTCCAATCTCCAACGCTATGTGTTTTTTTTTTCTTTTTGTCGTTTTTAATCTTCTACTTATGAGTGAGATCATATGGTATTTGACTTTCTCCCTCTGACTTATTTCACTCAGCATAATACCCTCAAGGTCCATCCATGTTGTCACAAATGGCCAGATTTCGTCATTTCTTATGGCTGAGTAGTAGTCCATCGTGTATAAATACCACATCTTCTTTATCCATTCGTCCCTTGATGGGCACCTAGGTGGCTTCCAAGTCTTGGCTATTGTGTATAATGCCACAATGAACATAGGGGTGCAAGGATCTTTATCCCTTTGCGTTTTCAAGTTCTTTGGATAAATACCCAGCAGTGGAATAGCTGGATCGTATGGTAGATCTATCCTTAATTTTCTGAGGATACTCCATCCTGCTTTCCATAGTGGCTGCACCAGCTTGCACTGCCACCAGCAGTGAACAAGGGTTCCCTTCTCTCCACACCCTTTCCAACATTCGTTGTTTCCTGTGTTGTTATTTATAGCCATTCTCACCAGAGTGAGGTGATACCTCATTGTAGTTTTGATTTGCATTTCCCTGATAGCTAATGATGTTGAGCATCTTTTCATATGCCTGTTGGCCATCTGGATATCTTTGGAGAAATCTCTGTTCAGATCTTTTGCCCATTTTCTAATTGGATTGTTGGTTTTTTTGTTGTTGATCTATATAAGTTCTTTGTATATTTTGGATATTAGCCCCTTATTTGATATATGGTTTGCAAATAGCTTCTCCCAATTGTTAGGTTCTCTTTTCGTTTTGTTGATGGTTTCCTTTGCTGTGCAGAAGCTTTTTAGTTTGATGTACTCCCATTTGTTCATTTTTTCTTTTGTTTCCCTTGCCCAGTCAGACATGGGACTTGAAAATATGCTGCTCAGACCAATGTCGTAGAGCATACTGCCTATGTTTTCTTCTAGAAGTCTCATGGTTTCGGGTCTTACATTCAAGTCTTTAATCCATTTTGAGTTGATTTTTGTGCATGGTGTAAGGGAATGGTGTACTTTCATTCTTTTGCATGTGGCTGTCCAGTTTTCCCAACACCATTTATTGAAGAGACTCTCCTTTCTCCATCGTATGCTCTTGGCTCCCTTGTCAAATATTAGCTGTCCATAAACGTGTGGGTTTACTTCTGGGCTCTCAATTTTGTTCCATTGATCTGTGTGTCTGTTTTTGTGCCAGTACCATGCTGTTTTGGTTACTATGGCTTTGTAGTACAATTTGAAATCAGGGAGTGTGATACCTCCAGCTTTGTTCTTTTTTCTCAGGAATCCTTTGGCTCTTCGGGGTCTTTTGTTGTTCCATATAACTTGTAGGATTCTTTGCTCTATTTTGTAAAAAATGTTGTTGGAACTTTGATAGGGATTGTGTTGAATCTATAGATTGCTTTAGGAAGTATGGACATTTTAACGATGTTAATTCTTCCAATCCAAGAGCGCGGAATATCTTTCCATTTCTTTGTGTCTTCTTCGATTTCTTTCAACAATGTTTTATAGTTTTCGGTGTAGAGATCTTTCACCTCTTTGGTTAAGTTTATTCATAGGTATTTTATTCTTTTTGTTGCAATTGTAAATGGGATTGTATTCTTAATTTCTCTTTGTGCTACTTCGTTGTGCGTGTATAGAAACGCAACTGAGTTTTGTACATTGATTTTGTGTCCCGCAACTTGACTATATTCCTTTATTATTTCTGAAAGTTTTTTAGTGGACTCTTTAGGGTTTTCTAGATATAAAATCATGTCATCTGCAAAGAGTGACAGTTTCACTTCTTCTTTTCCAATGTGGATCCCTTGTATTTCTTTTTCTTGCCTGATTGCTCTGGCTAGGACTTCCAATACTATGTTAAATAAGAGTGGTGACAGCGGGCATCCTTGTCTGGTTCCTGTTCTTAGAGGGATAGCTTTCAGATTTTCTCCATTGAAAATGATATATGCTGTGGGTTTGTCATATATGGCCTTTATTATGTTGAGGTATTCTATACCCATTTTATTTAGAGTTTTTATCATAAATGGATGCTGTATCTTGTCAAATGCTTTCTCTGCATCTGTTGAGATGATCATGTGATTTTTATTCTTCATTTTGTTAATGTGGTGTATCACGTTGTTAGATTTGCAGATGTTAAACCATCCCTGCATCCCCGGAATGAAACCCACTTAATCATGATGTATCATCTTTTTAATGTATCATTGTATTAGATTTGCTAGTATTTTGTTGAGGATTTTTGCGTCGATGGTCATCAGTGATATTGGCCTGTAATTTTCTTTTTTTGTGTTGTCCTTGTCTGGTTTTGGTATCAGGATAATGTTTGCTTCGTAGAAGGAGTTAGGAAGCCTCTCCTCCTCTTCAATTTTTTGGAAGAGTTTGAGAAGGATAGGTATTAACTCTTCTTTGAGTGTTTGGTAGAATTCACCAGGGAAGCCATCTGGTCCTGGACTTTTATTTTTTGGGAGGTTTTTGATTGCTGTTTCGATCTCCTTACTGGTGATCGGTCTATTCAAATTTTCTACGTCTTCTTGGTCCAGTTTTGGAAGGTTGTATGTTTCTAAGAATTTATCCATTTCTTCTAGATTATCCAATTTGTTGGCGTATAGCTTTTCATAGTATTCTCTTATTATCTTTTGTATTTCTGAGGTGACCGTTGTAATCTCTGCTCTTTCATTTCTGATTTTATTTATTTGAGCCTTCTCTCTTTTTTTCTTGGTGAGTCTAGCTAAGGGTTTGTCAATTTTGTTTATCTTTTCGAAGAACGAGCTCTTGGTTTCATTAATTTTTTCTATTGTTTTCTTAGTCTCTATTTCATTTATTTCTGCTCTGATTTTTATTATTTCCTTCCTTCTGATTTTGGGCTTTGTTGTTGTTCTTTTTCCAGTACCTTTAGGTATGCTTTTAGATTGTCTATTTGGGATTTTTCTTCTTTGTTGAGGTAGGCCTGAATTGCTATAAACTTCCCTTGTAGAACCGCTTTTGCTGTATCCCACAGATTTTGGCATGTCATCTTTTCATTTTCATTTGTCTCCAGGAATTTTTTGATATCTCCTTTGATTTCTTCATTGACCCAATCATTGTTCAGTAGCGTTTTGTTCAATCTCCACATTTTTGTGGCTTTTCTGGTTTTCTTTCTGTAGTTGATTTCCAGTTTCATACCTTTGTGGTCAGAAAAGATGCACGGTATT
Organism: Equus asinus; assembly: GCF_041296235.1. NCBI lineage: Eukaryota > Metazoa > Chordata > Mammalia > Perissodactyla > Equidae > Equus > Equus asinus. The sequence continues at coordinate 10,496,068 of NC_091811.1, read as the reverse complement.
ATTTCGATCTTCTTAAATTTATTGAGACTTGTTTTGTGGCCTAATATGTGATCAATCCTGGAGAACGTTCCATGGGCATTTGAAAAGAATGTGTATTCTGTGGTTTTTGGATGGAATGTTCTGTATATATCTACTAAGTCCATCTGGTCTAATGTGTCCATTAAGGCGAGTGTTTCCTTATTGATCTTCTGTTTGGATGATCTATCCATTGGTGTAAGTGGAGTGTTAAAGTCCCCTACTATTATTGTGTTACTGTCTATTTCTCCTCTTATGTCTGTTAATAATTGCTTTATATATTTAGGTGCTCCTATGTTGGGTGCGTAGATATTTACAAGTGTTATATTTTCTTGTTGGATTGTTCCCTTTATCTTTATGTAGTGCCTGTCTTTGTCTCTTATTACAGTTTTTGATTTAAAGTCTATTTTGTCTGATATAAGTATTGCTACCCCTGCTTTCTTTTCTTTGCCATTTGCATGGAATATCTTTTTCCATCCTTTCACTTTCAGTTTGTGAGTGTCTGTAGGTCTGAAGTGTGTCTCTTGTATGCAGCATATACATGGATCTTGTTTTTTTATCCAGTTGGCCACCCTATGGCATTTGATTGGAGCATTTAGTCCATTGACATTTAAAGTAGTTATTGATAAATATGTATTTATTGCCATTTTGTCACTTTTTCTTTTTTTGGGTGTTTTAGTAGTTCTTCTCAGTTCCTTTCTTTTTCTCTTGCTCTCTTCCCTTGTGGTTTGATGGTTATCTTTAGTAATATGTTTGATTTCTTTTGTCTTACTTTTTGTCCTGCTTGTTATAGGTTTCTGGTTTGTGGTTACCATGAGGATCCTATTTAATATACTGTGCATGTAACAGTCTATATTGAGTAGATAGACTCTTTAGCTTGACCTCTTTCTAAAAGCTCTACTTTTTCACTCCCCTCCTCCCACATTATGTTTTTCACATCATATATAGTCTTGTGTTTAGTGTGTGTCTATCTGTTACCCTCTTATCATTGAAATAGGTGATTTTAGTACATTTGTCTTTTAACCTTCATATTATCTTCACAGGTAGTTGATCTGCTGCCTTTACTGTCCTTTTACCTTACTAGTGATTTTATTGCCTGTCTTTTGTTGTTGTTGTTTTGGGTTTTTTTGATAATTTTTTTTTAATCTCTATTTGTGGTTATTGCTTTCCCGCTTAAATAAGTCCCTTCAGCATTTATTGCAGAACTGGTTTCTTGGTGATAAACTCCTTTAATTTTTGCTTGTCTGGGAAGCTGTTTATCTCTCCTTCCATTCTGAATGACAACCTTGATGGATAGAGTATTCTTGGTTGTAGGTTTTTTCCTTTTAGCCTTTAAATATGTCGTGCTATTCTCTTCTTGCCTGTAGGGTCTCGACTGAGAAGTCCACTGATAGTCTGATGGGCTTCCCTTTATATGTCACTTGCGGCCTTTCTCTTGCTGCTGTTAGGATTCTCTCTTTGTCTTTAATTTTAGACATTTTGATTATAATATGTCTTGGTGTGGGCCTCTTTGGGCTTCTCTTGTTTGGAGCTCTCTGTGCTTCCTGAAGTTGGATGTCTGTTTCATTCCTCAGGTTAGGAAAATTTTCCTCGATTATTTCTACAAATAAACTTTCTGTCCCTTTGTCTCTCTCTTCTCCTTCTGGGACCCCTTTAATCCTAATGTTAGCACGCTTGATATTGTCCCAGAGTTCCCTTACTCTCTTCTCATTCTGTCTAATTCTTTTTTCTCTTTTCTGTTCTGCTTGGGTGATTTCCTCTAGTCTTTCATCTAGTTCGCTGATCCGTTCTTCTCCTTCCTCTACTCTGTTATTGAGTCCCTCGAGTGAATTTCTCATTTTGAGTATTGTATTCTTCATTTCTGATTTTTTTTTTTTATATCTTCCAGTTCTTTGCTGATGTGCTCACTGTGTTCATCCATTCTTCTCCGCATATCTGTGAGCATCCTCATGATATTTTGTTTGAATTCTTTGTTGAGTAGGTCACTAGTTTCTGTTTCACTTAGTTCTAATCTACAAGAGCCGGATCCTGTAAGCTCTTCACAGCAAAAGAGACTCAAGTTCAGAAAGATTAAATAACTTGTTCAAAGTTACACATTTGAGCCAGGATTCAAACTTTTGTCTTATCTGACTGTATATTTTCAACTATATTAATTGTTTTGTCTTTTTGTCTTCAGTATGTACATTGAGTACATATCATGAATTCATTTAATAGAATTTATTGTCGTTCTCCTGTATGCTAGACACTGAAGATTCAGTGGTGAAGAAACAGTTTTTGTTCTTATGAAGCTTATATTGTGTTATGCACTAGACTCTGCAAGGTACAGAGATGAAGGGACATGGGACCTGTTTTTAGGAAGCTATGGTCTAGTAGCTAGAGAGAAACAGAAAAAAATATAATACATTTAGATAAATTGCTCCAATTGGGGTTTGTACAAAGGGCAGTGGGAGACAAGTAAAAAATAATTCTAAGTTTCATGGCTAGTCAGGAGGAAGATGTAATAGAGGAGAAAACTTTTGATCCAGATATCAATTAATAAGTTTACCAAATGGACAAACTGCCTTCATACTATGAAGAAGCAACATAGATAGAAACTAACAAGTGAGAGAGTATAGCTTATTTTAGAAGCTGCAAAGTAACTTCATTCCAGTTGTTGTTATTGCTACTACTATAGTGTAAATTACAAGCGATGGCGGAATGGCAAAAGATAATTCTAGACAATATAAAGGGCTAGATCATAAAAGACTTTACATGACATATACCAGTTTTATTTTCTGTCACCAAACAGAGCCACTGAAAAAATTTTAGTAGAGGAATTTGATGACATCTGAGTATTAAAAAGTTGACTCTAGCAACAATGAGAGATTTGAGAAGTGGCATGACTCAAGGCAGGGCAAAAAATAATGAGGGCTTGAAGTTGAGCAGTGTAAGTAAGGATGGAAATGAGGGAAGAGCTATCACAAAGATTTAGAAGATCTTGATTTGATAGTTGTTGTTGATTAGTTAAGGGAGAAGGAAAACATTGAAGGAGACCTGGATTTATTATTTGGGTAAATGGGTAGTTGATGGGATAGTGCCATTCACCTAGATTGAAGTGTTAATGTTTTATTGAGGATTTTTGTATGTATGTTCATCAGGGATATTGTCCTGTGATTTTCTTTTCTTGTGGTGTCCTTGACTAGTTTGGATATCAGGGTAATGCTGGCCTCATAAAAGGAGTTTGGAAGAGTTGTCTCCTCTTCTCTTTTTTGAAATAGTTTGAGAAGGATAGGTATTAATTCTTCTTTGAATGTTTGGCAGCATTCACCAGTGGAAGCCATTGGTCCTGGACTTTTGACATTGGGAAGTTTTTGATTACTGGTTTGATATCTTTACTAGTAATAAGTCTATTCATATTTTCTATTGCTTCATGAATTAGTCTTGGTAGGTCGTATGTTTCTAGAAATTTATCTTTTTCTTCTAGATTGTCCAGTTTGTTGTTGTATAATTAATCATAATGGTGTCTTATGATGCTTTTTATTTCTGTGATATCAGTTGTAACGGCTTTTCTTTCATTTCTGATTTTATTTATTTGAGTCCTCTCTCTCTTTTCTTGTTAAATCTAGCTAATGGTTTGTCGATTTTGTTTATCTTTTCAAAAAACCAGCTCGTTTCATTGATCTTTTCTAGTGTCTTTTAGTGTCTATTTCATTTATTTTCACTCTGATCTTTGCTATTTCCGTCTTTTACTAACTAGGTTCAGTTTGTTCATTTTCTTGTTCCTTGAGGTGTAAAGCTGTGTTGTTTATTTGAGATCTTTCTTGTTTCTTAATGTGGGCATTTATCACCAGGAACTTCCATCTTAGAACTGCTCTTGTTGCATCCCATAAGTTTTGGTATGTTGTATTTCCATTTTCATTTGTCTCAAGATATTTTTTAATTTCTTTTTTGATTCTTCTTTGACCCATTAGTTGTTCAGGAGCATGTTATTTAATATCCACATATTTGTGAATTTTCCAGTTTTCTTCTTGTAATTGATTTTGAGTTTCACGTCATTGCAGTTAGAAAACGTGTTTAATGTGATTTCAGTCTTCTTAAATTTATTAAGATTTGTTTTGTGGCCTAACATATGGTCTATCCTGGAGAATGTTCCTTGTGTGCTTGAGAAGAATGTGTATTCTGTTGCTTGTGGATGGAATGTCCTGTTTATGTATGTTTGATCTATCTGGTCTAAAGTGCCATGTAAGGCCAATATGTTTTTATTGATTTTCTGACTGGATGATCTATCCTTTGATGAAAGTGGGGTATTAAAGTCCCCTACTGTTGTATTGTTGTATATTTTCTCTCTTTAGGTCTGTTAATATTTGTTTTATTTATTTTGGTGTTCCTGTGTTGAGTGCATAAATATTTACAAATGTCATATCCTTTTGTTGGATTCACCCCTTTTTTATTATGCAGTCATGCATTGCTTAATGATGGGATACATTCTGAGAAATACGTCAGTAGGCAATTTAATCATTGTGAGAACCTCATAGAGCATACTAAAGGGGAACAAAATTTGCCATCCCAAAATGTGTCTCTTTAACATGAGGATTGTTTTAGGCTGACTATTTCTGAGAAAAAAAGACTTAGAACGTTTGTCTTGTAACCTACCCCTTAACTGCCTAAAAGAATTCAGATTAAAAAAAGCTGTCTCAGGAAGCAAGCTATCACCTTAGCATAACATGAACTAGGTGATAGACAGGAAGGCACCTAGAAAAGCCTGATTTTTGGACTCCCTTCTGTGTTTTTCTGTTTCTGTGGCCAAACACATGTTTTCTAAGCATTTTCTCCTTTTCACTTACCTGTGAATTGCCTTCTTTCCCTTTCAAGTCCCTGACTCTCTTCATCTCCAACATCTTATTTTGTCTTTACCTGAAGATGATATTTAAGGTGAAGGCTTTGGCTAGTTACTTGGTTTTATTGTGTTTCTCACATGTGTACATGTTATTAAACTTTTGTTTTTCTCCTGTTAATTTGTCTCGTGTCAATTTAATTTTTAGATCAGCCAGAAAAACCTAGAAGAGTAGAGGAAAATTTCTTCCTCTCTTACAGTACTTACACAAACCTCAATGGTATAGCCTGCTACACACCTAGACTATATGTTACTTTTCTTAAAGGATCACTGTTGTATACACAGTCTGTTGTTGACTGAAACGTTTTTATGTGGTGCATGACTATATAATGACCTTCTTTGTCTCTTATTACTCTCTTTGTCTCCAAGTCTCTTTGTATTAAAGTCTATTTTGTGTGATATATGTATACCTATGCCAGGTTGTTTTTGGTTTTCATTTGCATGGAATATCTTTTTCTGTCCCTTTACTTTCAGACTGTGTGTGTCCTTACCTCTGAAGTGAGTTTCTTATAGGCAGCATATAGATGGATCTTGTTTTTTCAGTCTATTTAGCCACTCCATATTTTTTGAGTGGAGAATTTAGTCCATTTACATTTAAAGTAATTATTAATAGGTGTGGACTTATTGCCATTTTGTTCATTTTTTTCTGATTGTTTTGTAATTCCTTTGTTTTTTTCTTTTTTTCTTTCTTTGTGATTTTGATGATTTTCTGTAATGGTGTGCTTAGGATTCCTTTTTCTTTATCTTTTGTGTATCTACTGTAGGTTTTTGCTTTGTGTTACCATGAGGCTTATGTAAAACAACTTATAACATTCTAAATTCTTAAAAACTTAAGTTTGAATGCATTCTAAAGATCTAAATTTTTACTGCCCTCCCAAGTTTTATGTTTTTGATGTCACAGCTTATATCTTTTTATCTTGTGTATTTATTAACAAATCATTGTAGTTGTTATTTTTAGTACTTTTGTCTTTTAACCTTCATACTAGCTTGATAAGTGATTAAGCCATCACCTACAACATTAGATTATTCTGAATTTTACTATATAGTTACCTTTACCAGTAAGATTTATAATTTTATATGTTTTCCTGTTACTGATTTAGGGCCCTCTCGGTTTAGCTTAAAGTCCCTTTAACATTTCTTGTAAGGCCAGTCTAGTGATGATAAACTCTTTTAGCTTTTGGTTGTCTGGAAAACTTTTTATCTATCCTTCTATTCTGAAGGACAGCTTTGCTGGATGGGGTATTCTTGACTAGCAGTTTTTTTCTTCCAGCACTTTGAATATGTTGTGCCACTCCCTTCTGGCCTGCAAAGTTTCTGCTTAAGATCTGCTAATAGTCTTATGAGGGTTTCCTTGGATGTAACAAGTTGTTTTTACCTTGCTGTTTTTAAGATTCTTTCCTTGTCTTTAACTTTTGATAACTTAATTATAATGTGTCTTGGTGAGGTCTCTTTGAGTTCATCTCATTTGGAACTCTCTGGGCTTCCTGGATCTGGATGTCTGTTTCTTTCCCCATGTTAGGGAAGTTTCAGTCATAATTTCTTTAGATAAATTTTCTGCCCCTTTCTTCTTTTGGGACCCCTATAATACAAATATTGGTCCACTTGATGTTGTCAATAAGTTCCTTGTGCTATCTTCATTCTTTTTCATTCCTTTTTCTTTTTGCTCCTCTGATTGGGTAAATTCCACTGCCCTGTCTTTTTGTTTGCTGATCCTTTCTTTGGCTTCATCTAGTCTTCTTTTGTACCTTTCTATTGTATTTTTCAGCTCTGTGATTTATTTTTGGTATTTTTCTTATACTTTCTACGCTATGTTCTCTTTGTTGAAATTCTCACTTTGTTCATGTATTTTTCTCCTGACCTTGGTGAGCATCTTTTTGATGGCTAATTTGAACTCTTTATCAGGTAAATCACTTATTTCATTAAGGTCTTTTTCTGAGGCTTTATCTTGTTCTTTCATATGGAATGTCTTCTTCTGTTTCTTTATTTTCCTTGATTTTCTGTGTTGGTTTCCATGCATTCTGTAAACCAGCCACCTCTCTAGTCTTGAAGAAGTGGCCTCGTGCAGGAGATGAACCTTATGTTTCAACCCTGCTGTAGCTCTTGGTTGTCTCTCAAACCTTTGTGGTTGTTCAAGCAGTCTACTTTATTTTTAGTGGCTCCCAGTATTTGAGGGTGTGTAAAAACCTGCCGGTGTCCCAATAGGGAAGATCTCAGTCAACATCTAGATTCAGTCTAATTGGAAACTGGACCCTGATGCAGCAGCTTTTGAAGTATGTAAATATACCTCATTCATGGGAAGACTTTGACATGAGCATTTCTGTGTGCTCGTCTGCACTGAGCCCTGGTGTGATAGCCATATAAGAACTGTTTGTTTGCTGACATCCTGTTGAATCTATGAACACAAGCCCTGCTGGCCACCAGAGCCAGGCTATCAAGGGATGTGTCTTTTGGGCAGCTGACACAGAAACCCTGGTGCTAGATATGTGCACAATCTCCTTTCTTGGAGACATTAGCAACCTAGGGTGGGACAGATGGAGAGTGTGAAGATGGTAACCATTGGGCTTCCTGGTCTCTGGAGAGGATTGCAATTAGCCCCTAGGTCTGTGCTTAGTTAGAAGCTTGTCCCTCAGGCCACAGGTATGAAGATAAGCTAATAGGCTTCTTTCACAGAAAGATGGGCATTTCAGTCTGCTGCCTCACTGCTGTGCCCTGGACCGGTAGCTGGTTAGGAACTCTTTCTTTGTTCATTATAGTCCTGTGGGACCTGTGAACGTAAACTGTAGGGGAGGAAAACAATTCCTCTACCCTCTGGGTCCTTCTGGCTGGTCTAAGAATTAAATTGACATGAGACAGAATAACAGGAGAAAATCAAAGTTTGATAACATATGTACATGGGAGAAACCCAGGAAAATCTTGCTGGAGTGGCTGAAATTGCCACCTTAATACCATCTTCAGCTAAAGATAAAGGAGGATATTGGGGGTAGTGGTTTGGGACTTCAAAGGAGAGGAAGGCAATTTACATGACGATGGAAATGGAAATGTTTGATAAACAAGTGTTTGCTGGGCCATCTGTAGACAATGGGAACTGAAAGAGATCTTTTGGTAAAATGGCTCTTGCTAGATGTCTTTCTGTCTACCACACCTAGAATTATCTATGGTGATATCTCCTTCCTGGGACAGGCCCTTCTATCTTAAATTCTTTTAGGCAGTTAGGGGGAAGGTCAGAATTTCTTTCAAAGAGTCAAAGACTCTTTTGTCCTTAAAATAATCAAGGCAAAGAGACACATTTTGGGGTGGCAAATTCTTTTTTTTTTTTTTTCTGGGAAAGATTTGCCCTGAGCTAACATCTATTGCCAATCTTCGTCTCTCTTTCATTTTTTTTCCCCTCCCCAAAGCCTCAGTGCATGGTTGTATATTCTAGTTGTAAGTCTTAGTTCTTCTATGTGGTCTGCCGCCACAGCATGGCTGCTGACAGACGAGCCATGTGGTTCCATGCCCGGGAACCAAACCCAGGCCACCAAAGTGGAACACACCGAATTTCAACCACTAGGCCATCAGGGCTGGCTCAGATGGCCAATTCTGATCCCCTTCAAAGCCTTGCTGGCTACCAGAGCCAGCTGATCCAGGGGCATCCCATGGGTGGCAGCTGCGAAAACTGGGCCTCCAGACAATGTGCACAAGCTCTTTTCTGGGAGATACTGGTGACTTGGAGCAAGGCAGAGTTGGACTGTGAAGATGGTGCCCGCTGGGCTCTATGGTCTTTGGAGAATATTTCAGTAGGCCTGTAGATGTGTGTTAAATTAGAAGCCTGCTCCTTAGGCCAAAGATTTAAGATAAGCAAATAGGCTTCTCTCACAGAAGGATTGGGGTGCGATTCAATCTACTGTCTCTTGGCTTTGCCCTGGAGGGTAGCCAGTTAGGAACTCTTTCTCCATTTGTTACAGTCCTGTGGGACCCTCAAATGTAAGCTCCATTCTGCAAGGTACTGGTGACCGTGAGCGAGGCAGCGGGAGAGTGGAAAGATGGTACCCAGCCTCCGAGTTCACTGGAGAGGATTACGGTCAGCCCTTAGATGTGAGTTTAATTAGAAGCCTGACTCTTAGTTTGGAGCTATGAGGATAAGCTAATAGGCTTGTTTCACAGAAAGACTGGATAGTCAGTGAGCTGCCTCTGCTCTAGGCCCTGGGGTGCAGCATGGTGAGCCTGTGCGAGCCCTTTAGGAACTGTTTTTCAGTTCCGTGTAGCCTTGTGGGTCTCATGGACACAAGCCCTCTTGGCTTTCAAAACTTGACGTTTTGGGGGCTTATCTCTTTGGTGAAGGTCTTAAAAGTTCAAGTACCAGATATGAGGGTCAAGCCATTCACTCCTTGGGGAGAAGCTCAGAGTTGTGGGTTCCCTCCTGGTTGTGGATCACCATGCCCAGGGTGGGGTTTATGGTAAGATTGTGTCTCGGCCTCTCCTACCCATTTGACTGTGGGTTTTTTCTCATTCCCCTGATGTATAGGAGTCTCTGAGCTTGTTTTGGGGTTTCTTTCAGAGGAAATTGTTCTGTATGTAGCTGTAGATTTGGTGTGTCTGTGGGAGGAGGTGAGTTCAGGATCCTCCTACATTGCCATCTTGAACTGGAACTTATTTAATTTTAAAGTAGTAGAGGAATAAGATTTAAATTATGGTTGTTACCAATGGGAAGGTAATCACTAGAGAAATAAAGACACGTAGAAGATATTCAGAATTCAAGGGAGTGGGGATGTCACACTAGGAAACCTGATCAAGATGGGAAAGAATGAAATAACTTTTAGATAAATGGGAAAGGTAAAATGTAAGGAATGAAACCTGCTTAGCAATTAATATATGAAATATAAAGAGGTTGATTTTTCTTAGCAAGATTCAAAGAATATCAAATTGAGAAGAAAAAAATAATCTTTATAGTTTTTCAAGAAACATGTAGAACATAATAATAGAGGTTAAAAATAAAAAGATGGCAAGATATATATAAATAAAATATATATTATTGGAACAAGGAGAGTAAAAATTCAATGAAAAGCCCATTCAGAAAGGAGAAGAAGAGGTGATACAGAGTTACTGATCCATACCGATCATGAAATCCTGCTGGGCAGACATTGTGTGAAAATCTTGCTATCCTAGAGGATGGGGAAATTCCTTAAATAATTTAGTTTCTTCTCTTTGGGACCATTTTATTTGTCTGTTATCCTCTATCAACAGATCTGAAGTGGATATTGGAGGGTTTGCCTGTTTTGGGGGTCTATATAGCTTTCTCAGCTTGTGTCTTACTGGTGCAGGTTTGGGGCTTGAATATTCTAAGAGTTGAATGTACAAGGCTTTTTAAATGATTAAATAGTGAGGTTAGAAAAGAGGCTTTGCTCGACAAAGTTATTCAGGGCTCCAAGCTGGTAGGGACTCTGGTATCTTCAACTGGTAGGTTTCCAACTTGTTGATACTGGGTATAGCGGAAGGGAAAAGGAAGTGGAGGATTGTGGAGAAAATTTTTATGGGCCAGCACTGGCAGTGGTGTACACCACTTTGCCCATGACCGGAACTTAAATCACGTGTCCAAACCAACTCCAAGGGAGGGTAGGAAATGTGTTTTAGCTTTATGCTTAAAAGGAAAGGGAAACATGTTTGGTGAACAACTAGATGGTTTCTCCTTTATGCTACCCATCTGTCTATCAAAAACTGTATATCCCACCAACAGAGAATATATGTTTTCTATAAGTCCCTACTATATTTGCAAACATAATTCATGTAGTAAGCCACAAAGAAAGTCTAAGAGATTTATCTAAGGAGAGATTCATAGCCATATTCTCTAATAAAAAATTCATTAAATTAGAACTAAAGAAGAGGAAAAGATGTTGCTTAACCTCCCTTATCTTCTTGAAAATTAAGAAACACTCTGGTTTTGAAAAAGAAAAAAAGAAAAGGAAATGAAAACAAATTAAAAATTACATAGAAATTGATGAAAACCAAAACCAATGGTGTGTTCTGTAGAAAATTGATACCTCTAAGAGCTTTTACTATTTAAAAAACCTGAAAATAAATGAACTGATATCCAACTTAACAAATTAGAAAAAGAAAAACAGAATAAATCTCCAAATTGCTTTAGTATCTTTTCCTTTTTTCAGCTGCATTTGTTATGATTACCTGAATCCTTTCTTTTTTGTCAATTCATTTCTTATCAAGTGTCTCTTCTGTTGCTTGCTGTTTCTAAATGAATTTCAATTTTGTTTTGTTTTATTGTTTGTCATAGGCAAATTTTTCTTTGTGAGTTTAAAATTATCTTTGTGGAATTAAAGTAATATGAAGGAAGAGTACTGTAAAATGATTTGGTGGGGTGAAAAGGGAGCTATAAGTGGATATTATTGTGTATACTTAGGAGTTCTTAAATTTTATTTTTCTTTTAGATTCTGATGGAAAAAGGAGGAACGTGTTCTTTAAAAGGCAGACCAACCTCTACTACAAAAGTCTGTCAGTATAAGTGAATTTTTTCTTTTAAAAAAACTAACATTTAAGTGGAAATTGTTTTAAGTGCTTTTTTTTAGGTTTTTGCCAGCAAATATGTTTCCTAGATATCTTAGAATATACTAGTAATGCAGTTGTCTTCAAAACTACTTTTATCTTTTATAAAATGTGTTATACATGATGAATATATGTAACATATATGTACATTTTAGCGAATAATAGTAAAATAGATACCCTTGTACTCACTTTGTAGCTTAAGAAATAATACATAATCAGTACATTTGAAGATCTTCTCAATTGCATTTCCTATCCTGCCCCCTAGAGGTAACTATTATCCTGAATTTGTTTTTATGGTATCATACATAGACTTTTACATTGCTTGGTTTTGAACTGTTCACAGATTGAGGCAAATGCTATATATTTTGCTGCAACTTGCTTTGCTTTGTTCACCCACTCTGATATTTGTGACTCTAGTATACTTCATTATTTATTTACTGCTATGCAACCTTCTGTTGTGTGAATGTACCTCAATTTATACATTTTCTGGCATTGGTTATTTAGATTGTTTTGAATATTTTGCTATAATATACAATGCTACTTGGACAATTCTTGACATTTCTCCTGGCACACATGTATAAAAAATTTCTCTTGAATATGAGTCAAGGAGTAGAATTGGCTAGTTCAAATGTTATGCACATCTTCATCTATTCTAGGTAATACAAAATTGTTTTATAAAGTAGTTGTGCCAGTTTAAACTCCCACTTGCAGGAGCTAAGACTCTTAGTTGTTCCATATTCTCACTAACACTGGATCAGCTTTTTATCATTGTTGGAATCTGGTATTTCATTGTAATTTTAATTTATATTTCCCATTATTAATTAGGTTGATTTGCCACCCCTGTTTATCTGTGAAATACCTTTCATGTCTATTGGTCATATTTCTTTTAGAAAGTTTGGCTTTCCTTATAGGATATATCTTTTCCATATGTAGATATATATGTATATATCCTATATATCTTTCATATATATATACTAGATTCTAATTGCTTGTAGGCTGTGTGTAGCAAATACTTCATATTTGAGTGGTCATTTTAGTCTATACTGTCTTTTTATGAAAAATAGTTTGTGGTACTTTTTAGATATTCTGTGATAGAATGATTCTTTCGGATATCTACTTTGCTAGGATACCTAGAAATCTTTATCAACTTTTTTCTTTTGGATTTAATTTAAATTTTTGAAGTGTAAACCAGTAGTCTGGTTTCTATCCTATCTTGTCTGCCCTATTTCCTTTTGCCTCATATGAGTAACTTTTTTATTGGTTTATGGTTTATCATTTTACTATGTTTTGTTGTGTTCTGTTTTTCTTCAAAATAAAGCCTAAGAATATATAAACACACATATTCACATGAGTCTTAGTTCTCCACTTTTCTCACTTAAATGTAGTGTAGGATATTTTGTATAATATAGGATATTTTATAGATGAATTAAATGGATTCATTTATTTAGTAACTTTCTCATAGATTTCTCCATCTTAGCACTAGACATTTCTTCATCCCTTATTTATGACAATTTGGTAATCTATTATGTGGATGGGCTATAGTTTATTCAGTCATGCCCTGTTGGTGGACATTTGGTTTGTTTCCAGTATTGCGTTCTTATAAACAATGCTTGGTGAACAACTTTGTGTATATGTTTCTTAATTGTGGAGGTACATTTTCAGGATAATTTCTAGGAGTAGGATTGCTGTGTCAAAGGGGAGATACATTGTTTTTTTGTGTAGTTATTATTGCCAAAATTCAATTTTGATAGATATTACCAAATTCCCTGTTGCATCATTTGGCAATCTCACCAGAAATGTGCCTTTTTATTCCACAGCCTCACCAATAGGGATTGTGTTCAAACTTGGGAATTTTTGTGAGTTTTATAAAAATAGATAGGTAGACAGACGGATAGATGGCAGTTTAAGTTTGCTTTTCTTTTTCTATAAGTGAAGTTGAACGTCTTTTAAAAATATTTAATGTCTGTTTTCATTTCTTTTTCTTTAAAGTCTCCATTCATGTCTTTTGACCAATTGAATTTTTGGTATTTTTTTTCTTGATATTTAAGAACTCTTTATATATTAAAGAGATTTAGGTCTTTGTGATATGTCACAAATATTTCCTCCTAGTTTATTATTGGTTTTAGATTTGTTTTGACTTTCCTTATGATATCTCCTGCTTTGCCAAAGGATTAATGTATTTTTTTATGTGGTTGATTTTATTCATCTTTTCTTTTATACTTCTGGATTTAATTAGAAAGACTCTACACTCCCAGGTTAAATGAATTCACTTAATGTTTTCTTCTAGTGTTAGTATGATTTTATATTTTTACGCTTAAATCTTTAATCCATTTAGAGTTTATTGTGATTTAAGGTGTGAGATGTGTATTGATTCAGGTTTTTAAAATGCATCTTTTCCCTAGGCATTTGTGATACCACCTTTTTTATGTACTAACTTTTCATATGTGCTGGGCTTTCTTTACTGTTCTACTGGTCTTTCCTAATCTTTGTGTGCTAATACTGTACTATTTTTATGGTAAGTGCTTTATAGTATGCTTAATTTCTAAAACAGTTACACCTCCCTTTGTACTTTTTAAAGAATTTTTCTGGCTAATTTTGATTATTTTTTGTATAAACTTTAAAATCAACTTGTGTAGCTCCAAAGAAATATTTTAGTTTTATCAGGAAAATGCTAAGTGTATATATTGATTTAGTGTGGATTATCATACTAATGATGTTGAGTAGACCTATCTAAGAACAAGGGATGTCTTTTTGTTAATTCAGCCTAATTTTGTATCTTTAATAGTTGTTTAGAACACCTTTAAGCACTTTAAAGTTTTCCTCAAGTAGATTCTGCATGTCTCTTGTTAGATTTGGTGGTAGGTACTTTTTGTTGTTTTTGTTGCTACTTTAGTGTGAATGCACGTCCCTCTTGGTCTACAGTATTTATGCATTGTGAAGAGTCATGACCTACTTCTCAGGCCTATTTTTAAACTTTACTTGCTATCATAAGAGAACACATTAAGCACATAATGAAAGAATATTGGACTGGATGCTTTGAGTTGATTTTTTAAATACAGCTTTTATTGTACAAGGAAGCTTCGTTTATTAGATTAGCAAATATCTGGTGCTTTGGACTTAATAAACTTGCCTTATTCCTCCTTCCTCTAGGTTGACACTTTAAATTATTATTTAAATTATTTGTTCATAAAACATTGTTCATATATTAGAAAAAATCAATTGAATTTTCTCTGTTCTCCTTTCTTGCCTTATGTACCCTTATTTCACTTGTAGATGAAAAACTTTTAAGTGTAGAATAAACCCGTAATACTCTGTCAGAAATCCAAGATGCGGAGTTTCTCAAGTTTTAACTCGTTTTGGCACACTTTTAAAATGCTCTGCAGTATGTTAGCTAAACTTATGTTACCAGCTGATATCTGCTGCCTGTGTATATATTTAGTAGAGTATTAATAAATACCATTCTTCACGAGTTAAATGTTCGTTTTCAGATCTTGAGTCTTCACAGAGTAGTTGGTCTACCAGTTGCTCTCCAAGGCCCACAGATAGTTGTTTCAGTTCTAGTTCAGAGATGGTAAGGTATGCTTTTCGTTTTTTTTGCTTATTAATATATGCTATACTAGTTTAGAATTCTTTGTATGTCTCATAGTGTACGTTTACATTCTGAAACAAATAGTTGAGACAATAACTAGTGGAAATATAAATGTAAACAAAAAATGAAAAATATTAAAAATGTAAGAACATAAACAGAAATATAAAATTAAAGTATAAATGAATGTGTTCATTATTATTGACAAAAGCCAATCTTATCAGGATATGTGTGTGTGTATATGATAAAGTTGTGTTTCTTTTAAAAGAGTTTTTAAAAGAACTCACTCATAAGAATTGAAACCCTAAAACAACCAAAAATACATACAAAAAGAAAACCTTAAGGCTTATATGAAGAAAACACTAAAGTGTTACTGAAGACTGTCGTCTGAATAATTGGAATGACATGCTATGTTCTGAGTGGGAATGCTGCATTTCTCATAAATCACATTTAATGGAATTCTCCTCCATCAATTCTTCCGTATTCATTTCGTCCACCTTTTGTCTTTCACTTTCCATCTGAACTGCTCTTGCTAAGGAAGGACCCCAGTGATTTCTATTTTGTCAAATTCGTTGGACACTAAAGTTTTTATTTTACAAGAACTTTTAGTAATATTAATAGAAATTATGTTCTTTTTTTGGAAACATTTTCTTCTCTTTGCTTTTATGATAACACACTCTTTTGGTTTTTTCATACCTCTTTGAGTGCTACTTTATGCCTTTGTCTACTTCTCTTCCACCCTTCCTCCTATATAAATGTCATAGTGTTTATGGTTTGCTGCAGGATCCTTTTCTTCTCTTAACCTACATTCCAAACTCTAGATGATGTTATGTGCTCCAATGACTTATATACTGTCTAGTTGATGACAGTTCTCAACTTTATGACTTTAGCCCAGATCCTTATTTAGATGTCCAGTTTCCTAGCGGATACCTCTTCTTGGATGTTTCACAAAAATCTCCTTATTTTTATTCCTCAAACTGAATTCCCCTGATCTTCTCCCCAAGTCAGTTTTATTGATATTTCCTATATTAGTGATACCTTTTTGTCCACTCAATTGCTCACTCTAGAAACTTAGTAATTAACTGTCATTTCTTTCTGCCTCATCTGCCTTCCTTAACCACATTCATTCCATCACTTCATTCAGTCAATTGTACTTCCAAAATACTTGGCATATTTATCTACTTCCTCAACTTCTGGTGTCAATACCCTAGTTAAGGTACCATCATCTTGTTCTTGAACTATTGTGGTTGTTTCCTAAGAGATCTATTTTCCACTCTTGTTACACTTTTTCTCCAGTTAGCAGTCATCGTGATCTTTTGAAAACTTAAATTGAATCATGTTATTCTTATGAGTGGATTTCTGTTTTACTTTAGAGTCTGGCTACATCTTCAACTTCTGGTGTTCTCCCTGTCTCACCACACTCCACACGTATGACATTTCACTTTCCTTAGTTTATCAGTCTCTTTTCTGCTTCAGGGCATTTATTTATATATCCTGTTTCCTCTGCCTTACTGTTACTCATCCTTTAGGTCTTAGCGTAAATATGTCGCTACTTCTGAAAGCCCCTCTTTGGTTCCTCAATCTAAATTAGGCCCCTCAATTATCCTCTCAAGGTCCTTCATACTTGTTTTTCATAGTGCTTTTCTCATTCTGTCATTACATATGCACGCGTGTGATTATTTGGTTAATGCCATTTCCACCAATGAGAACGTGGGCTTTAAGAGGGCAGCAACTGTGTCTGCTTCACTTGCATTGCAGATGCTAAAAAATACTTGTTTCTTGAATAAACAAATGTATTGAGCTTGTTTTCACTAATTTGTGTGCAGCCAGTCTTAATGCTGTTTCTTGGGCTTACTTTTCCTATTTCAGTGCCAAACAACTGAGATGTATACCTCATTTTGGTTTTTAATGTTAACTCTGCCTTTTTTTTTTTTTTTTTTATCTCGGCTAATCAGTACTTTTATATAAGATTTTCGCTAAAAGAATATTTTGGTTAGTGCAGTAATTAAGAGATAAATCTTTTGTGAAGTTGAAAAATTCAAGCTAGTAAATTGAAATATAAACCTATTAAAAGTACTTAAAATTTGACTTTTTATGTAACAGTTGTGATATTTATTGCTGTTTAATTTTCCTTTTGTCTATTTGATTTTCTGTTAGCCGATACTCTCCTTAAGTTGTTTCTTTTATGAGACTGGGCCCATAAAAGATACAATATAGATATTTTTTGACTAAAGTCAATGAGTGAATAGTTGAACAAGTTATTTGTGTCAACTGTTTCTTTCGAAGTTATTACTTCTACTCCATTCTTTTTAAGTGGTTGAAGAGTGTGGTGTATATTGTTTCCTCTGTGTGAAAGGGTAGGGGGATGATGTAGCCTGTGATTATAGAGACTGATAAGAGACAAAATTCCCCTTCTCTTTTTTAGCTCTTTTGCTTTCTTTCTTTTTTTTTGGTGAGGAAGATTCTCTCTGAGCTAACATGGGTTGTTAATCTTCCTCTTTTTTTTTTTTTTTTGCTGAGGAAGATTAGCCCTGAGCTAACATCTGTGCCAATCTTCCTCTATTTTGTATATGGGTTGCCAAGACAGTATGGCTTGGCAGTAGTGTAGGTCCATGGGATCTGAACCCATGAACCTGGGCTGCTGAAGTGTAGCCCGCCTGACTTAACCGCTACACTACAGGGCCGACCCTTTCTTTTGAATTTTTAATACAAGGATTGTCATTATCATTATTGTTCTTGTTATTTAAAAAATCCATAACCTCCATGATTTTTAAAAATCAAAAGTCCAGGTTGACTTGCCACCTGCCAAAGTCTCTTCTGTATTTTGAAATTTTCCATGATGTGAATTTAAGAATGTCTGCTTTGAAGTCATTGAATGATTTTTTAAAATTAAAGCATCGTTTACAGCAAAATTACTAAATTTCTTTTAGCTGTCTGAAGATGAAGATCAAATATTGCAGCAAATTGAAGATTCAAATAGGAGATCCATCAAAACCAAAGAAACAACTAACAGTTTTTATTTAGAAAGGATGGCAAAACTTCCACATGATAGGATTGCTAAAAACAATGCCAAAATTCATAAACAAAATGATAATTTTCACCAGTTCTCACTTAAAGATAAGACAGATCAGTTTCCACAGTCTCAGTGTGATTCAGCACACATTGTACAAAACAAAAGCAGTAATTGCACTGTACAAGTTGCAAGATGTGTTGCATGGGTACAAACTGAGAGTGAACCTGTAATGAAAGAAAAGTTAGATGCTGCCATACAGTGTGATATAATTTCAAAATGTAAATGTATAAGTGATGTGTCTTCTCTTTGTAATGTTGAAAGGTGCAGTGAAAATATTAAGGCAGATACTACTGGAGGGCAGGAAATCCTTAAGAACAACTAATATGCTAAGATCTCAGCCTGAGATTTAGCATTTCACTTAATGTTCAGAATTTCATTAACATAATAAGGAATGAGAAAATGCAGCTAAGCACAAGGTGGAAGTAGTCGCAAGATATATTTATGGTTTATTTTTAAACATTTTAATATTATTAATTTATGCATTTGCTTTGCATAGATATTTCTTTAGTATCTTCAAGTTTTTAGAAAATAATATATATGTAAATTTACTATCATTCTTATGGTGATTATTCATTATATTATGATATGCTGCTGTTTGTGGATTAAAAATATGTTTACTTGCTTTCTTGTCACATTTATTGTTAGATTTGTTGCATTTGCATGTTTTAGTCAAAATGTTCTCTTCCAAGATTTTAAGACACAAAATAATACTAAATATCAAATATGTTTTCTAACCTCATTATAAGATTTTCTTAGCTACTTACATTAAATATTATACCCTCAGTAAAAATTTCTGGCATTAAGTTTTAGATACAATATATTTTCTATTTTGTTTGGATAACATTTTTTTTTTTTTGATGAGGAAGATTGGCCCTGAGCTAACATGTGTTGCCACTCTTCCTCTATTTTGTATGTGGGATGCTGCCATAGCATGGTGTAATGAGAGGTATCTAGGTCCTTGCCCAGGATTTGAACCGGTGAACCCCGGGCTGCTGAAGCAGAGCTTGCAAACTTAACCACTATATCACTGGGTGGGCCCTGGATAACGTTTTTTGTAATACAAGTACCAACTTATATTAATTCAATGGAAAGTGTTATTTTCTTCAAGATTAAAAAAATGTTTTCATGCTTTTATAAAAGAATTGTTCAACATTGGAAAAAATGATTTATGTTCACTAATTTTAACATTGCTAAGATTTGTTTCATAAATATTACATCAAGATTTCTCATTTATAAAATACAAGTTTTGTTTCCAACATAACATTTTTTGCAGTAAGATTTTAAATGTTCATACTCAGACATTTGTATGACTGTATTACAAAGTGCGCAACAGGGGGCATTCTCCTATCTAACGGAACCAAAAATAAAATTGTTAGGGAGTTTCTGTGCCTTTAAGGAAAAGAATGATTAGATACTGCATTTTTACATGCATGGATATCACTCAATAGTTTGTATTGCAGAGGGGATTTGAAGCATAACAATTTATAAATACTAAAAGTTAGTGTTTAAAGAGTAGCAATCTTCAGGTTTTTAGCAAGTTTTAGGAAGTTATCTTTGCTGCCTCAGAGAGAGAACAATGCGCTCCTAAGTAATTGTTTTCAAGTATAGTAATCATCTCATGAAAGGAAAATTTAACTATCTGATGTACAATTGATAGCTTTTCAAAAAGCCAGATTTTCATCCTGATATTAAAGAAGAGGTATTACATCATAGATTGATTATCCTCATTATTATTTTGCAAAATATGACATATATAGCAATGAAGACCAATACAGGCATACCTCAGAGAGATTGTGGGTTCAATTCCAGACCACTGCAGTAAAGCGAGTACTGCAGTAAAGTAAATACTGCAGTAAAGCGATTCACAGGAATTTTTTGGTTTCCCAGTGCATATAAAAGTTATGTTTACACTGTATTGTAGCCTATTAAGTGTGTAATAGCATTATGTCTAAAAAGACAGAGGGCTGGCCCTGTGGCCGAGTGGTTAAGTTCACACGCTTCTCTGGGGCGGCCCAGTGTTTTGTTGTTTTGGATCCTGGGCGTGGACATAGCACCACTCATCAGGCCATGCTGAGGCGGCATCCCACATGCCACAACTAGAAGGACCCACAACCAAAAAATATATATATACACAACTATGTACTGGGGGGCTTTGGGGAGGAAAGGGAAAAATAAAATCTTTTTTTTTTTTTTGAGGAAGATTAGCCCTGAGCTAACTACTGCCAATCCTCCTCTTTTTGCTGAGGAAGACTGGCCCTGAGCTAACATCCATGTCCATCTTCCTCTACTTTATATGTGGGATGCCTACCACAGCATGGGGTTTGCCAAGTGGTGCCATGTCCGCACCCGGGATACAAACCGGCAAACCCCAGGCCGCCGAGACGCAGAACGTGTGCACTATTTGCTGCGCCACCGGGCCTGCCCCAAATAAAATCTTTAAAAACAGCAACAAAAAATGTACATGCCTTAATTAAAAAATACTTCATCGCTAAAAAATGCTAACCATCGTTTGAGCCTTTAGCAAGTCGCAATCTTTTTGCTGGTGGAGGGTCTCGCAAAAACGCGGTATCTACAAAGTACAAGAAAGTGAAGCACAATAAAACAAGGTATGCCTATATATGGAAAAAGAAAACTTTCACTGATGATACTAGAATAAGATTGAGCCGTGAGTCTTGGGTGGGTTTCAAATAACAAATAAACTGACTTTTTCCCAAATACTAATGAGAGTCTAGCAGTGTTGAAGCATGTATATTACAAAAGTCCACAACTAGTTATATTTTTATCAATATCATAATGTGGCAGTTAAGCTCAAAAAGGTGAAGAAGAATGTCAGGGCTTTTTAGTGCAGTGACCACACACAATGAGAACAGAGTAAGGCACAGTGTAGTAGAGAATTTAAACTTGTCCAAAAAGAAATCTGGCCTGAGCTCTTGGCTTTTGGGAGGTAATTGCTAAGCCCTGGGATATCATGCCTGACAGAAATGTTTTTGTTTGCGGGGGGACCTTGGGCCAAGCCAGATAGTAACAGTGTGATTTAGGATGGTACTTAGAGTCAAGCGGTATCAGCTTGACTTCTTAAGGAGCCAGAAAATGAGATCAGCCATGTGGGCAATCAGCCATGGGACTGTTACGGAGCCTCAATAAACGCTTTGGACACCAAGGCTCAGATGAGCTTCCTTGTTTGGCAGTACTCTGTGGGTGTTGTCACACATTGATACCATGAAAATAACACTGTCCATAGAAGAGGCCAACTGGAAGCTCCACACTTATTCCTTTCCTAGGCTCTGTCCTATGTGTTTCTAACCTAGGCTGATTTTAATCTATGTCCGTTCCCCGTCATAAACTGTAACTGTGAGTACAACAGCTTTCAGTGAGTGCTTCCAGGAAATTATCAAATCTGAGTGTGCGCTTGAAACCACTGAAGTAAGGATAGTTTTGTGGACTGTTCCCTAACTTTGCAGTTGCTAACTCTTTAGATGCTTTAAGGAGATAAATATATTTAGGAAGGAAAGTGAGTATAGATTTACAAAATAAAAAAAGCATAGAATAAATTATAACATACTTCTGAAAATACAATACTGGTTTAGGTTTTCTCTTGGTGAAACCATTTAATAAAAAAAAATAATTGAAGTAAATAAACATAGCTTGCTTTTCATATTTGCAATTTAAGGTTTATAAAACAAAGTAAATCTTAGCTAAGGTTTATCCAAATGAAACAAATGGAAAACTTAATAATAATTACGCACACATTTGTAATGTAAACTGCCAATCACAGTGACTTCAAATAAGATACTGTGCATTCAGTAATGGCAGATGTATACGATACCGATCTGGAGTTGGTGTTTGACAGAGTTGTAAAAGTGCATTGTTTTGGTCAGCATCAACTACTCTAGGAGGTTGCTGTCTGAAATAATATGAGGCTATCTTTAGTGGGAGTCTCATGTAATTTACTTTTATACCACTTATCATTGTAATTTATTTGTGTAATTTCTTGCTTAATGTGTATTTTCCCCATGACACTATACATAGCAGTGTAGCAAATGGTGTCAATGATCTGCTCACATTTCCTTGGCATTTTCTATGTCAATACATGCCAAACTGATTTCAGCTGCCAGCACATGTGACTCATTTCCTGAGGGGTTTCTCTTGGCTGCTGACACCTGCTCTGCCAATGTGCAGTCAGGGAGGAAGTACCAGGGAATTAATGCTGTTTGAGAGCAGCCTTGTAAAACAATGACTGTTGGGAGTTGTTGGATAAATACCCCAGTTTCCTTGCCTCTTGGGCAAGATAACTCCCTCAGAAGTGTGTTCTATACTACTGCTTACTCAAAGTGTGATCCACTGACCTGTAGCATTAACATCACTACTGCCTGGGAGTTGGTTAGAAATACAAATTCTTAGAACTGTTGACCTTAAAAAACAAAAGAGCCTGTTATTTTACCAGCAAAATGAATGTATTTGGGAAGAGCGGAGGACTTGTAATTTGGGACATGCAAACTATGGCTAACCATAGGCAAGTCCAGAGAAGAGAGGAGAGGGGCTTGCTTTTACAGAGGAAAGATGAAAGCTGGGAGGGGCTGTTTTGAACAAAAGTCTTTTGGAGGAGACTGAGTTCATGGTGGTAATGACTTCTCATTGACTGAGTGTGATGGTTTCTCATTGGCCACGCTGTTGCTGGGCAAAAAGAAATTCTTCCTTCCTCCTGCTGGGGTGTGTCAAGTAAGCCTCTTCCTGTTGGGGATTGTGAGGTATGCTTTTTCCTGTTTGGGGTCTGTAAGGTATGGCAAGTGATAGTGCATGCAAGCTCCCCTTCAGGGCTCCCCAGCTCCATTTTAAATGAGGTTTCCTGTATTTATTTTCACAAAACCCACCCCAAAACTACTGAATCAGGATCTCTGGGAGTGAGGTCTAGGAATCTCTGCTTAAATAGGTGATGTTGTGCACTTTGAAGTTGGAGAAACACCATTCTTGCAGAGTTCTTCACAAGGATTAAGCTTCAATTGCTTACAGTGTTAACTTTCTTGATAATAAACCCTTTATTAACTTCCTTCCTTTCCTGTTTAACTTCTCTGATTCCAGGCCAGTGTTTCACCCCAAATAAACTACCTGCACTTGAATACTTGACTTAGGGTTTGCTCCTGGTGTAATCCATGTTGACAGGTTAGGAACCATGACAAATGGATGAATGAATTGTTTTTATAGGTATAACTCAGATGTTAACATTGCTAATTTTTTCAGTTTTACAAGTCTCTAGTCCCAGTTTTCCATTTCTGCCACCTGCTGAAGACTCAATAAGTGGGTCTAGCAGCATATTAGACATAAATGAAGAAAGAATTAGTGAAATGAAATATACATCAGAATAAATTATCCAGAATGCAGGAGAGAAAAAGTAGTAGAAAATATGAGAGAGAGTTAATAAGGAGAATAGAGTAAGGAGCTCCAACATATATTTAACTGAAATATCTGTGACCATACAAAGTTATTACAATATAATTGACTATATTCCCTATACACTATATGCCCATGACTTTATTTTATAAGTGAAAGTTTACACCTCTTAATCTCATTCACTTATTTCACCTACCCCCAACCCTCCTCCCTTCTGGCAACCACCAGTTTGTTTATAAGTCTGTTCCTCTTTTGTTTTGCTGGTTTGTTTGTTTTGTTTTTTAGATTCCGCTATAAGTGAAGTTGTAAAGGAATTATCTTTGTCTGACTTATTTCACTTAGCATAATACCTTCTGAGTCCATCCATGGTGTCACAAATGGTAAGATTTCATTCTTTTTATGGCTGCATAATATTTCTTTGTATATATACCACATCATCTTTATCCATTCATCTATCAATGGACATTTAGGTTGCTTTTGTATCTTGGCTATTGTAAATAATGCTGCAGTGAACATAGGGGTGCATATATCTTATCAAATTAATGTTTTTGTTTTCTAATATATACCCAGCAGTGGAACTGCTGAGTCATATAGTAGTTCTATTTTTAATTTTTTGAGGAACCTCCATATTGTTTTCCACAGTGGCTGCACCAATTTACATTTCCATTAACAGTGCATGAGGGTTTTCTTTCTCCATGTCCTTGCCAACACTTGTTATTTTTTTGTCTTTTTGATGATAGCCATTGTAAAAGATGTGAGGTGATATCTCATTGTGGTTTTGATTTGCATTTCACTGAGGATTAGTGATGTTAAGCATCTTTTCATGTGCCTGTTAGCTGTCTGTGTGTCTTCTTTGGAAAAATGTTTTTCCAGGCCCTCTGCCCATTTTTTGTTAAGTTGTTTGTTTTTTTGATATTAAGTTGTATAACTTCTTTATGTATTTTGGATATTAACCCATCAGATATATGATTTGCAAATATCTTCTCCCATTCAGTAGCTTGCCTTTTCATTTTGTTGATGGTTTCCTTCACTGTTTGAAAGCTTTTTAGTTGGATTTAGTCCTATTTGTTTATGTTTTCTTTGGTTGCCCTTGCCTGAGGAGACAGGTCTAAAAAAATATTACTAATATTACTAAGACCGATGTCAAAGAGCATACTGCCTATGTTTTCTTCTAGGAGTTTAATGGTTTCAGGTCTTACATTCAAACTTTCAATCCATTTCAAATATATTTTTGTATATGGTGTAAGATAGTGGTCCAGTTTCTTTTTGTTTTGCATGTAGCTGTCCAGTTTTCCCAGCACCATTTATTGAAAAGGCTGTCGTTTCTTCATTATATATTCTTGCCTTCTTTGTCATAGATTAAATGACCATATACTCATGGGTTTATTTCTGGGTTCTCTGTTCTGTTGACCTAGGTACCTGTTTTTGTGCCAGTATCATACTATTTTGACTACTATAGCTTTGTAGTATACTTTGAAATCAAGGAGCTTGATACTTCAAGCTGTGTTCTTCTTTCTCAAGGTTACTTTGGCTATTCGGGCTCTTTTGTGGTTCCATACAAATTTTAGGATTGTTTGTTCTAGTTCTGTGAAAAATGCCATTGGAATTTTGATAGCATTGCATTAAATCTGTAGATTGCATTGCATAGTATGGACATTTTAACAATATTAATCCTTCCAAACCATGAGCACGATATGTCTTTCCATTTATTTGTGTCATCTTCAACTTCTTTCATCAGTGTTTTATAGTTTTCAGAGTATACAGGTCTTTCACCTCCTTGGTTAAATTATCCTTAGTTACTATATTCTTTTTGATGCAAATGTAAATGGGATTATTTTCTTAATTTTTCTTTCTGATAATTCATTGCTAGTGTATAAAAGTACAACAATTTTTGCATGTTGATTTTGTATTGTGCAACTTTACTGAATGTATTTATTAGCTCTAACAGTTTTTGATGGTGTCTTTAGGGTTTTCTATATGTAATATCATGTTATCTGCAAACAGAGGCAGTTTTACTTCTTTTCTATTTGGATGCCTTCTATTTCTTTTCCTTACCTAATTGCTCTCGCTAGGACGTCTTACTATGTTGAATAAAAGTGGCAAAAGTGGACATTCTTGTCTTCTTCCTGATCTTAGAGGAAAATCTTTCAGTTTTTCACTGTTGAATATGATGTTAGCTATGGATTTGTCATATATGGCCTTTATTATGTTGAGGTACATTCTCTCTATACCCACTTGATTGAGAGTTTTTATCATAAGTAGATGTTAAATTTTGTTAAATGCTTTTCTGCATCTGTTGATATGATCGTATGAGTTTTATCCTATCACTTTGATTTGTGGATATTGAACCAGCCTTGCATTCTTGGCATAAATCCCACTTGATCTTTGTGTATAATCCATTTAATGTATTGTTGAGTTTGGTTTTGCTAACATAATGTTTTGCATCTGTGTTCATCACAGATATTGGTCTGTAATTTTCTGTTTTTGTGATGTCTTTGTTTAGTTTTGGTATCAGGGTAATGTTGGCCTCATAAAATGAGTTTGGATGGGCCAGCCCTTTGGCTGAGTGGTTAAGTTCATGCACTCTGCTTCAGTGCCCTGGGGTTTCACTGGTTCGAATCCTGGGCACGGACATGGCACTGCTCAATAAGCCATGCTGAGGTAGCATCCCACATGCCACAACTAGAAGGACCCACAATTAAAAATACACAACTATGTACTGGGGGGCTTTGGGGATAAAAAGGAAAAATAAAATCTTTAAAAAAAATGAGTTTAGAAGCATTTCTTCCTCTTCCTCTATTTTTTGGAATAAATTGAGAAGGATAGGTATTAACTGTTCTTTAAGTCTTTGGTAAAATTCGCCTGTGAAACTGTCTGGTACTGGACTTGTTTTTCTGAAAGTTTTTAAATTACTGATTGAGTTTTGTTACTAGTAATTGGTCTATTCATTCATGATTCAATCTTGAAAGATGTGTGTTTGTAGGAATTTGTCCATTTCTTCTAGGTTATCCAGTTTGTTGGTGTATAATTGTTCATAGTAATCTCTTATGGTCTTTTGTATTTCTGTTGGTTGTAACTTCTCCTCTTTCCTTTCTAATTTTATTGATTTGGGTCCTCTCTTGATGAGTCTGGCTAGAGGTTTATCAGTCTTGTTTATCTTTTCAAAGAACCAACTCTTAGTTTCACTGATCATCTTTACTGGTTTCTTCATCTCTTTCAGTTATTTCTGCTCTGAACTTTATTTTTTTTTCCCTTCTACTAACTTTGATCATTGTTCTTCCTCTTCTAGTTCCTTTAGGTGTAAAGTTAGATTGTTTATTCAGGATTTTTCTTCTTTCTTAATAGGCCTGTATTGCTATAAACTTCCATCTTATAACTGTTTTTGCTGCATCCCATAGATTTTAGAATGTTGTTTTTCCATTTTCATTTGTCTCAAGGTATTTTTTGATTTCCTCTTTATTTCTTTGTTGACCCATTGGTTGTATAGTATCATATTGTTTAGTCTACATGTATTTGTGTTCTTTCCAGTTTTCTTCTTATAGTTGACTTCTAGTTTTACATTATTGTAGTCAGCAAAGATGCCTGATATGATTTCAGTCTTCTTAAATTTCTGGAGACTTTTTTGTGGCCTAACATGTGATCTACCCTGGAGAATGTTCCATGCGCACTTGAAATGAATGTATGTTCTGCAGTTTTTGGATGGAATGTTCTTTATGTATCTATTAAGTCTTTCTGTTCTAGTGTGTTATTTAAGGCCAGTGTTTTCGTGTTGATTTTCTGTCTGGATGATCTATCGTTTGATGTAAGTGAGGTATTAAAGTCTCTACTATTATTGTATTACTTCAGTTTCTCTCTTTACGTATTTGCTTTATATATTTAGGTGCTCCTATGTTGGGTGCATAAATATTTACAAATGTTATATCCTCTTGTTGGATTGATCCCTTTGTCATTAGATATTGCCATTCTTTGTCTTTTGTTACAGTCTTTGTTTTAAAGTCTATTTTGCCTGATAGTAATATTGCTACCCCAGCTTTCTTTTTTTTCCATTTGTATGGCATATCTTCTTCCATCCCTTCATTTTCATTCTGTGTGTCTTTAGATCTGAATTGAGTCTCTTAGACATAGCATATAGATGTGTCTTGTTTTTTGATCCATTCAGCCACCCTTTGTCTTTTGATTTGAAAATTTAGTACATTTACATTTAAAGTAATTATTGATGGATATGTACTTATTGCAGTTTTACTAATTGTTTTCTGGTTGTTTCTGTAGTTCGTCTCTGTTCCTTTCTTCCCTTGTGGTTTGTTGACTTTCTTTATTGTTACATGTGAGTTCCTTTCTGTTAATTTTTTGTATATCTATTATAGGTTTTTGGTTTGTGGATACCGTGAGGTTCATATATAACAATCTCTATGTAGAGAGGTCTATTTAAGTTGAAAGTTCATTAAGTTTGAATGCATTCTAAAAGCTCTATATTTTTAAATCCCCCAGTTTATGTTTTTGATGTCATATTTTACAAGTTTTTATCATGTATCCCTTAACTACTTACTGTAACTACAGTTGATTTTACTGTTTTTTTCCTTTAATTTTCATACTAGTTTTATAAGTTGTTGATCCACTACCTTTACTATATAGTTGCCTTTACCAGTGAGGTTTTTTCTTACGTATATTTTCTGATTTCTAGTTATGGCCCTTTTTCTTTCTGCTTAAAGAAGTCCCTTTAACATTTCTTATAAGGCTAGTTTAGTGGTGCTGAACTGTTTAGTGGTAGTGTCCCTGTCTGAGAAACTCTTCTTCAATTCTGAAGGATAACCTTCCCAGGTAGAGTATTCTTGGTTGTAAGTTTTTTCCTTTCAGCACTTTGAATATATCCTGTCATTCCCTTCTGGCCTGTAAGGTTTCTCCTGAAAAATCATTTGATAGTCCCTTGTGTGTGACTAGTGGTTTTTCTCTCTTTATCTTTAACTTTTGCCATTTCACTTATGATATGTCTTGGTGTAGATCTCTTTGGGTTCATCTTGTTTGGGACTCTCTGTTCTTCCTGGACCCGAATCTCTGTTTCCTTAGCCAAGTTAGGGAAGTTTTCAACCATTATTTCTTCAAATAGGTTTTCTGCCCCTTTCTCTCTTTTTTCTCCTCTGGGACCCCTATAATGCAAATGTTAGTATCCTTGACCTTTCACCAGAGGTCCCTTAAATTTTCCTCATTTTTTAAATTCTTTTTTCTTTTTCTGTTCTAATTGGGTGATTTCCACTACCCTGTCTTCCAGCTCACTGATCCATACTTCTCTGTCATCTAATCAGCTATTGATTCCATCTAGTGTATTTTTCATTTCAGTTATTGCGCTCTTCAGCTCTCACTGGTTATTCTTATATTTTCTGACTCTTTGTTGAATTTCTCACTCTGTTTATCCATTCTTCTCCCAAGTTCTGTGAGCATCCTTATGACCATTACTTTGAATTCTTTATCAGGTAGATTATTTATCTTTGTATCATTAAGGTCTTTTTTTGACGTTTTATCCTGTTCCTTTGTTTAGAGCATATGTCTTTGTTTTTTCATTTGCTTGGCTCTCTGTGTTTGTTTCTATGTATTAGGGAAAACTCCTACCTCTCTCAATCTTGAAAGTGTGGTCTTGTGTAGGTGATGGTCCTTCTCGTTCAACCCTACTCAGTTGTCTCTCTAAACTTTTGTGTTTGTCTAGACTGTCTGATTTATTCTTGATGTGCCTCTGTTGTTGAGGGTGTGCCAAGACTTGTCAGTGTTCCAAGAGGACAGATCTCATTTAGCACCTAGTTTCAGGTTGATTGGAAGCCCTCTGGGGCTACAGTTGTAATCCCTACTGGCCTCCAGACTAGGAGATGTGGTTGTGTCCCCAGGGCAATAGTTGCAGATATTGGGGTTCCTGATGAGTGTGTAAGCTCCCTTCTGGGGAGTCTTGTTGAGCTGTAATGAGGCCAAGGGGGTGTGCAAGGATAGTATCTCCTTTCTTGCATTCCCTGAGAGTGCCTCATTAGCCTCTAGATGTGTGGGAAACCTGAAGCCTCTCCCTCAGGGTAAAGCTCCAGGCTAGGTAAATATGCCTTTTTTTATAGGAAGACTAGGTTTGTGTTTCAGCCTGCTGTTGGTGCAGTGCCCTGGGGGGGTGGTAGCCTGTTAAGAACTGTCTTTCTTATTGTTACAGTTCCATGGACTTCAGGAACAACAGCTACCAGGGCCAGGCAGTCAGGGAGTGTCCCCTGTTTTGATTCCATTAGCCTCCTGGCTTTAGCCAGGAAGTTTGAGAGTGTAGGGTGCAGGGCTTGCTTTCTGGCTTCACAAGCAGGGGGCAGGTTGACTTGAATGAGCATGCTCATGGGCTTTCACATTGCAGCTGGAATGTGCCCTGTCTTTGCTCTTGTGTGATGGTAGGCTCGGGGGATGTTGCTGGGAGTGAGAGGTTGTCGTGACTGCTCGCTCTTGTGAGCCCCAGCCCAGGGGCAGGGGAATTCATTTCGGCTTTAGGCTGGGAGTGGGATAATGCCTCTGTCACTCATTCTTCAGTCACAGTGGCATGGGCTCTCAGACTTTAGCTAGGGTGCATGAGAATGCTGTGTCTGCTCACACCTGCATGACCTGCCAGAGAGCAGGGAATGCTGTAGCCACCTGTGTGGGCAGGTTAGGTGGGGAGCGCAGCAGTGGCCTCTGCCAGTGCCTCAGTCCCCAGTGAGTGTTTTCACCATCCCCCACCCCTCTAGCTGCTGTTTTTAGATTCACAAATGACTCTCTTTCACATATAGTTTTAGCACTTTTCAGACTGCTGTTATTTTGCTGGGTCTCTAGGTGAGTGAGACTGCATGTTTCCTCTTTAGGAGGGGATCTGTTTCCTTTAGCACTTTGGAACCCTTGGTTGTCAGCCCCGTTGGTTTTCTAAGCCGCATATTTTGGGAACTTGTCTCTCTGGTGCAGACCCCAGGGGCTGGACTGCCTGATTTGGGGAGCCCACCCCTCACTCTCTGGGAGAAGTGCCCATCTGGTGACATTCCTCTCTATTGTGTGCCACCATGCTGGGGATGGGGGTATTTGGGGCTATTTCTCTGCCTCTACTACCCATCTTGATGTGGTCCTTTTTCTCCTTTGTTGTGGAGCAGGTGTTCCACTAGCTTCTAGTTTCTTTTCAGGGGGAATTGATCCATATGTAGCTGTACATTTGTTGTGAAAGTGGGAGGAGGTAAGATCAGGCTCTTCTTATGCTGCCATCTTCATCCCCCATAAACATCCTTTTGTTGTTTGAGGGAGGAAGAGGTCATGTAATTGCCAGTTATACCTATGTTATGTTTATCAAGTGTGTTGATAAATGACCTCTAACATCTAGCAATAGAGGGCTTCTCTATTGGCACTTTCAGGTTACCTGAGATTTCTGATTAAACCTCAAATATAAAGGTAATTTATTTACTTTGGTTCCTAAAGGTACAGCTATCTTGGAGCTCAGGGATTTCCCTGATTGTAAACACCTCTAAAAAGGCTTCAGTGTCTTCTGATCACTTGTCCAGTAGTTCCTCTTAGTAGAAAAAGTGGCTCTTCAAGCATATAAAAAGTTGCCTACCTCAGCTGGAGTTTTTCAAATTGTATTTTACAGAGTTGAGGAAGCTTATTAGGTTTCCAGTCCAGCATGTAAGGATGTTTGAAGTTGGAGTTCATCCTAACAACAAGTAAAAAGCTGAACAAACTGAAAATCAGCAACTTCCGTATGAGAAGTGAGGTCCCAGGGCAAATTGCTGCCCCTGAAATTAAAGACAAGAGGACACAGAAAATCCCAACTTACCTAAGCAGAAAGTCTAGAGCAGAAACCTCCACAGGAACCAGTGCCAAGGTGAGAAACCTAAACTGTAATTGGTGGATTGCTGGGGGCTCAGTGTGGACAAGTTTGAGAGTTAAAAATTCCAGGAGGGTGCATTCGTAGTGAGGCTCCAATACATTTTTTTGAGTTTTATTTCCAAGAGCTCTGCCAGGTTCTAACAGCCAATACTGGAGAAAAATCCTCTCAGGCTTCTGGCAGGAGGAAGTAAAGGAATCATTTTGAAATAGTCCAGACCATTCTGTTCTTCTTAACAAGGCCTCAAGATAAACTGTTACTAGAGCCTGACCTGCTAGGGCTTTATCCAAGCCTGATGAAACTTGGAGAAGGGAAATGTCCAACTCCAGCTCTCTCTAGCCATCCTGTCCTGCCTAAGGGGAAGAAAAAACTGAGAAGCACGTGTGAAGGGGCACAGGCTCACTAAAAACCTGAGACCTAATCCTAGGAATATAGAGCTCTTCCCTTCCTCCCGCACCTTACAACTATATCACTAAAGGTCTATTTACTGGAGTTCCTTTTACCCAGTATATCATGTCTAGATTTCAACAAAAAATTACTAGGCATACTAAAATGCAAAAAGCACAGTTTGAAGAGACACAGTAAGCATCAGAACCACATTCAGGTGTGGCAAGGATGTTGAAATTATCAGACTATGCACTTAAAACAGCTATGATTAATATGCTAAGGGCTCTCATGGAAAAAGGAGACACCATGCAAGAACAGATGGGTAATGTAAGCAGAGAGATGAAAATTTGAAGAAAGAATCAAGATGAAATGCTACATCAAAAACATTGTAACAGAAATGAAGAATGCCTTTGGGTTCATTAGTAGACTGGACATGGCTCAGGAAAGAATCCATGACCTTGGGGATATGTCAATAGAAGCTTTCAAAACTGAAAAGCAAGGAGAAAAAAGACTTAAAAAATTGAACAGAATATCAAAGAACTGTGGGACAATTACAAATGATGTAGCATACATGTAATGGGATGGGAATAACAGAAGGAGAAGAAAGAGAGAAGGGAACAGATGAAATATTTGAAGCAATAATGACTAAGAATTTCCCCAAATTAAAGCCAGATAACAACCAAAGATCTAGGAAGCTCAAATAAGTGCCAAAAAACCTACACGTAGGCATGTCATTCAAACTGTAGGATGAAAGATGGAAAAAATATTGAAGGAAGCCAGAGGTAAAAAACACCTTATAGAGGAACAAAGATAAGAAATACGCCTGACTTCTTTTCAGAGATCAGGTGAGCAAGAAGAGAGTAGAGTGAAATATTTAGTATTGAGAGAAAAAAACCTCACCAACCTTGAATTCTGGATCCTGTGAAATTTTCCTTCAAAAGTGAGAGAGAAATAAAGACTTTCTCAGATGAAAATTGAGGGAATTTGTTGCTTAGTAGACCTGCCTTGCAAGAAATGTTAAAAGAAATTCTTCAGGGGTAGGCCCTGTGGCTGAGTAGTTGGGTTTGCATGCTCTGCTTCGGTGGTCCAGGGTTTCACCAGTTTGGATCCTGGGCGTGGATGTAACACCACTCATCAAGCCATGCTGAGGTGGCATCCCACATAGTACAGCCAGAAGCATTCATAACTAGAATATACAACTATGTACTGGGGGGCTTTGGGGAGAAGAAGAAGAAGAAGAAGAAGAAGAAAAAAAAAGATTGGCAACCCATGTTAGCTCAGGTGCCAATCTTAAAAAAGAAAAAATTCTTCAGAGACAAAATGATATAGGTCAGAAACTTGGATCTGCATCAAGAAAAGAGCATTAGAAAAGGAACGAGTGAAGGTAAGTTAAAAACTTTTATTTTTCTTATTCTTAATTGATTGAACAGGAAACAGTTTGTTCAAAATAATAATAGCAACAATGTATTCATTTTATAGCTTATGTACAAGTGAAATGAATAGCCATGATACAGGGGACAGGAAGGAAGAATTAGGGATATGTTGTTGTTAGAAGGTACTTACACTACCTGTGAAAGGGATACAGTGTTATTTGAAAGTGGACTTGTATTAGTTATGCTTGTACGTTGCAAACTCTAGGGCAACCCCTAAAAAAAATGTAAAAAGTATAATTGATATGCTAAGAAAAGAGAGGAATAGAATCATACAATATGCTCAATTAAAATCACAAAAGGCAGAAAAAGTAGAAATGAAAAATAGGAACAAAGAACAAAGGCAACAAGTGGAAAATAGTAACAAATATGGTAGCTATTACATCACTTTAAATGTCAGTGGTCTAAATATATTTTCTATATTCTAAGCATAAATTGAAAAACAGATTGTTGCAGTGGACAAAAAACAAGACCCAACTATATGTTGTCTTTAAGAAATCCACTTTAAATATGAAGACACATATTGATTTAAAAGTAAAGGGATGGAGAAAGATTTTACAGTGCTAACACTAATCAAAAGAAAGCTGGAGTAGCTACATTAATTTCAGACAGAGCAGACTTCAGAGCAAGGAAGCTTGTTAGGATTCTATTGGATAATTCTTAAATGTAAATTTTGGCATGTTTTTGGAAATTACTGATCATTTTAGACTTTAACTAAATACCAATCCTTTCACATTTCAGTTTTATCCAGTAGTTATGTTTTAGTTCCTAAATCCATAAACACTGACTCTGCGGGAGGAAAATACTACAAAAATTTTCAGGTAGAGGCAGTTATAAAATTTTCCATGATATAAAGCTCATTGTAAAAAAGAAATAATAAAGAATAGTGGTTAAAAATGCTTTGACACACACTGACCTGGGTCTAAGTTCGGATTTATAAACTGTGGTACTTGATATAAGTAACTTTAGTTCCTGTGACTCAGTTATTTCCTCATCCATAAAATAGGGGTGACAATAGTTTAAAAAAATTTTCACTGAGGTCATTATAGTTGATAACATTGTGAAATTGCATGTGTTCATTACTATGTGTAAGTCACCGTATACACGTGCCCCTTTACCCCTTAGGCCCACCCTTCAGCCCCCTTCCCCCTGGTAACCACTAAACTGTTCTCTTTGTCCATGTGTTTGTTTATCTTCCACATATGAGTGAAATCATTTGGTGTTTATCTTTCTGTCTGGCTTATGTCGCGTAACATTATACTATCAAGGACCATCCATGTTGTTGCAAA
Organism: Equus asinus; assembly: GCF_041296235.1. Classification (NCBI taxonomy): domain Eukaryota; kingdom Metazoa; phylum Chordata; class Mammalia; order Perissodactyla; family Equidae; genus Equus; species Equus asinus. The sequence goes on along the minus strand of NC_091811.1, from coordinate 10,461,644 downwards.
TGGGATGATTTTGTGTTTTTTTATGGCTGAGTAGTATTCCATTGTATATATACACCACATCTTCTTTATCCAGTCATCAGGTGATGGGCACTTGCATTGCTCCCATGTTTTGGCTATTGGGAATAATGCTGCAGTGAACACAGGGGTGCATAAGTTTCTTTGAATTGTTGATTTCAACTTCTTTGGATAAATACCAAGTAGTGGGATAGCTGGGTCATATAATATTTCTATTTTTAATTTTTGAGCTATCTCCGTACTGTTTTCTATACTGGTTGGACCAGTTTGCATTCCCACTAGCAGTGCGTGAGGGTTCCCTTTTCTCCACATCCTAACATTTCTTATGTTTTGTCTTGGTAATCACAGCCATTCTAACAGGTCTAAAGTGACATCTCATTGTAATTTTGATTTGCGTTTCCCCTGATGATTAGTGATGTTGAACATCTTTTCATGTGCCTCTTGGCTATCTGTAGCTCTTCTTTGGAAAAATGTCTCTGCCCATTTTTTGATCAGGTTGTTTGTTTTTCTGTTGTTGAGTTGTGTGAGTTCTTTATGTATTTTGGAGATTAACCCCTTGTCAGATACATGATTTGCAAATACTTTCTCCCAGTTGGTGGGTTGTCTTTTTGTTTCGTTCCTGGTTTCCTTTGCCTTGCAGAAGCTCTTTAGTCTGATGTAGTCTCATCTGTTTATTTTTTGTTTTGTTTCCCTTGCCTGAGTAGACATGGTATTTGAAAAGATGCTTCTAAACTCATGTCAAAGAGTGTACTGCCTATATTTTCTTCTAGGAGTTGTATGGTTTCATGTCTTACTGTGAAGTCTTTAGCCCATTTTGAGTTAATTTTTGAATATGGCATAAGATAATAGTCTAACTTTCATTCTTTTGCATGTGACTGTCCAGTTTTCCCAACACCATTTGTTGAAAAGACTTTCCTTTCTCTATTGTATGTTCTTGGCTCCTTTGTCAAAGATTAGCTGTCCGTAGATGTGCGGCTTTATTTCTGGGCTTTCAGTTCTATTCCATTGATATGTGTGTCTCTTTTTGTACCAGTACCATGCTGATTTGATTACTGTAGCTTTGTAGGATATTTTGAAGTTGGGGATTGTGATGCCTTCAGCTTTGTTCTTTTTTCTCAGGATTGCTTTAGCTATTTGGGGTCGTTTTTCTTTTTTAAAGACTTTATTTTTCCTTTTTCTCCCCAAAGTCCGTGGTACATAGTTGTATATTTTTAGTTGTGGGTCCTTCTAGTTGTGGTATGTGGGATGCCGCCTCAGCATAGCTTGATGAGCGGTGCCATGTCTGCGCCCAGGATCTGAACCAGTGAAACCCTGGGCCGCTGAAGCGGAACACGCAAACTTAACCACTCAACCATGGGGCTGACCCCTATTTGGGGTCTTTTGTTGCCCCATATCTTTATTCTATTTCTGTGAAGAATGTCATTGGGATTCTGATTGGGATTGCCATGAATCTGTAGATTGCTGTAAGTAATATGCGCATTTTAACTATTTTTATTCTTTCAATCCATGTGCATGAAATATCTTTGCATTTCTTTATGTCATCATCGATTTCTTTCTATAATATCATTTAGTTTTCATTGTATAGGGCTTTCACCTCCTTGGTTAAATTTATTCCTAGGTATTTTATTCTTTTTGTTGTGATTGTAAATGGGATTGTATTCTTGAGTTCTCTTTCTGTTAGTTCATTATTAGAGGATAGAAATGGAACTGATTTTTGTAAGTTGATTTTGTGCCCTGCAACTTCGCCCTGGTTCTTGATTGCTCCCAGTGGTTCTGATGGATTCTTTAGGGTTTTCCATATATAGATCATGTTGTCTGCCAACAATGAGAGTTTCAGTTCCTCTGTGCCAATTTGGATATATTTATTTCCTTTTCTTGCCTAATTGCTCTTGCCAAAACCTCCAGTACCAAGCTGAATAAGAGTGCCAAGAGTGGGCACTCCTGGCTTGTTCCTATTCTCAGAGGGATGGCTTTAGCTTTTCCCCATTGAGTATGATATTGGCTGTGGGTTTGTCATATAGGGCCTTTATTGTGTTGAGGTACTTTCCCTCTATACCCATTTTATTGAGAGTTTTTATCATAAATGGATGTTGGATCTTGTCAAATGCTGTCTCTGCATCTATTGAGATGATCGTGTGGTTTTTATTCCTTATTTTGTTAATGTGGTGTATTACATTGATTGATTTGTGACTGTTGAACCATCCCTGTGTCCCTGTTTAAATCCCAGTAGATCATCTTGTACGATCCTTTTAATGTATTGCTGTATTCGGTTTGCCAATATTTTGTTGAGGATTTTTGCATCTCTGTTCATCGGTGATATGGCTTGTAATTTTCTTTCTTTGTGTTGTCCTTGTCTGGCTTTGGTATCAGGGTGATGTTGGCCTGGGAGAATGAGTTAGGAAATGTTGTGTCTTCAATTTTTTCGAATAGTTTGAGAAAGATATGTGTTAAATCTTCTTTGAATGTTTGATAGAATTCTCAAGAGAAGCCATCTGGTCTTGGACTTTTATTTTTGGGAGATTTGGATTACTATTTCCGTCTCTTTACTTATGATTGGTCTATTCAGATCTCTATTTTTTCTTGATTCGGTCTTGGCAGGTTGTATGAGACTAAGAATTTATCCATTTCTTCTAGATTGTCTGATTTGTTGGTATATAGTTTTTTATTGTCTTGTAATACTTTGTATTTCTGTGGTGTCCATTTTAATTTCTCCTCTTTCAGTTCTAATTTTACTTACTTGAGTTTTCTCTCTTTTTTCTTAGTAAGTCTGGCTAAGGGTTTGTCAGTTTTTTTATCTGCTCAAAGAACCAGCTCTTAGTTTCATTGATCCTTTCTACTGTCTTTCTGGTTTCTGTTTCTTTTATTTCTGCTCTAATTTTTATTTCCCTCCTGCTGCCTTTTGGCTTTGTTTGTTCTTCTTTTTCTAGTTCTGTTAGGTGTAGGTTAAGATTACTTTTTGAGATTTTTCTTTTTTGTTAAGGTAGGTTTATGTTGCTATGAATTTCACTTTTAGGACCACTTTTTTAAATTTTTTTTTATTTTTAAATTTTTCTCCCTAAAGCCCCCCGGTACATAGTTGTATATTCTTCGTTGTGGGTCCTTCCAGTTGTGGTATGTGGGACGCCGCCTCAGTGTGGTTTGATGAGCAGTGCCATGTCTGCGCCCAGGATTCGAACTGACGAAACAGTGGGCCGCCTGCAGTGGAGCACGGGAACTTAACCACTTGGCCACGGGGCCAGCCCCCCTTTTAAGACCACTTTTGCTGCATCCCGTTTGAACTTTTATGGTGTATTTTCATTTTCATTTGTCTTCAGATATTTTTTCATTTCTCCTTTATTTTCTTCATTGATCCATTGGTGGTTCAATAGCATCTTGTTTAGTCTCCATATATTTATCACTTTCCCAGCTTTTTTCTTGTAGTAGATTTCTAGTTTCATAGCAGTATGTTTGGAAAAGATGTTTGATATGATTTCAGTCTTCTTAAATTTATTGAGACTTGCCTTATTTCCAAACATATGGTCTATATTTGAGAATGTACCATGTGCACTTGAGAAGAATGTGTATTCTGTTGTTTTTGGATGGTGTGTTCTGTATATATCTGTTAAGTCCACTTGGTCTGGTTTTTCATTTAATTCCACTATTTCCTTCTTGACTTTTTGTCTGGATGGTCTATGCATTGATCTAAGTGGGGGGTTGAGGTCCCCTACTATTATTGTGTTGCTGTCAATTTCTTTCTTTAGGTCCATTGATAGTTGCTTTATATACTTTGGTGCTCCTGTGGCAGGTGCATATATATTTACAACTGTTATGTCCTCTTTGTGAAGTGTCCTTTTTATCATTATACTGCCCCTCCTTGTCTCTCATTGCCTTTTTTATCTTGAAATCTACTTTGTCTGATCTAAGTATGGCAATCCCTGCTTTCTTTTGTTTGCCATTAGCTTGGAGTATCGTCTTCTCTCCCTTCCCTCTGAGCCCGTTTTTGTCTTTGGAGCTGAGATGTGTTTCCTGCAGGCAGCATATTGTTAGGTCTTGTTTTTTAATCCATCCAGCCACTCTGTGTCTTTTGTTGGAGAATTCAGTCCATTTATATTTAGAGTGATTATTGATATATGAGGGCTTAATACTGCCTTTTTATCACTTGTTTTCTGGTTGTTCTGTATTTCTCTTGTTTCTTGTCCTGTGTATTTCTCAGTATTTATTATTTGTGTCTCTGTCCTGACTTTTTTCCTCCTGCTTTTTCTCCCTCAACCCCCTAAGTACATAGTTGTATATTTTAGTCGTGGGTCCTGTCCTGACTTTTTATTTAGTGGTTACCATGAGGTTTGTATTAATGATCTCGTAGATGAGATACTCCATTTTCTGGTAGCCTCTTATCACCATTAGCCTAATCTGGTTCCATCTCTTTCCTCTTCCCTGTCTAAGTTATTGTTGTCACAAATTACTCCATTTTGTGTTGTGTTTGTGATTTAAATGAAGTGCTTATAATTATTTTTGATGCTTTCCTTCCCTTTGTCTTTAATGTTATGATTAAGTGTTTGCTAACCTGTTCTGATAGCTGTAATTTTCTGATTTTATCTGTCTCTTTGTCTTCTTGCTCAAGGCTTTGTACACCCTTTCTTTTTTTCCCCCAGGTATGAGGACCTTCTTGTTCATTTCTTGTAATGGGGGTGGGGGGTCTTGCCATGATACACTCTCTCAGCTTTTGTTTATCTGGGGAAGTTTTCATTTCTCGATCGTATCCAAAGGACATTTTCACTGGATAGAATAATCTTGGCTGAAAGTTTTTGTCTTCAGTATTTTGAATTTATCATTCTACTCTCTCCTAGCTCGTAGGTTTCCACTAAAAATCCGCTGAAACCCTGATAGGGGTTCCTTTGTAGGTTATTTTCTTCTGCCTTGCTGCCCTTAATATTTTTTCTTTGTCATTGACTTTTGCCAGTTTTACTAATATATACCTTGGAGAAGTTCTTTTTATATTAATGTAATTAGGAGTTCTATTAGCTTCTTTTACTTGTAATTCCAGCTGCTTCCCCAGGTTTGGGAAGTTCTTGGCTATTATTTCTTTGAACAAGCTCTCTGCTCCATTCTACCTCTCTTCTTCCACTGGAATACCTATAATCCTTATGTTGCATTTCCTAATTGAGTCGGAAATTTCTCAGAGAATTTCTTCATTTCTTTTAGTCTCTCTCCACCACTGCCTGAAGGATTTCTGTATTTCTGCCCTCTAAATTACTAATTATTTCCTCCATAATATCAGCTCTGTGTTTTAAGGATTCCATATTTTTTTCATCTCATTCATTGTATTCTTCATCTCCAGCATTTCTGATGTTTTTTTTTTTTAGTTTCAATCTCTTTCGTAAGGAATTCCCTCTGCTCATTAATTTTATTCCTAAGTTCATTGAACTCTCTGTCTGAATTTTCTTGTAACTTGTTGAGTTTCTTTATGATAACTATTTTGAGTGAATTATCTGTCATTTAGAGTGTAAATTTCTTTGGCTCAGGATTGGTTTCTGGGTACTTGTCATTTTCCTTCTGGTCTGGCATATTAAGTTTTTTCATGTTGTTTGATGGGGTGGACTTTTGCTGTCGCGTAGTGGTAGTATCTGGTTGTAGATTCCACCTGCCACCACTGGGGCAGGGGTCAGGAGCTGTGTTTTCTGAGCCTGCCACAACCCGTCTGTTGTGCCCATCCATTGGAAGCTGTGCCAAAAGGGCTTTCTTCATTTTGCTGCCACTGCTTTACACAGGTAGGTACAGGCACTCTGGTTGGGATCCTCCGCTCTGGCCAACTGGCTAAGCTGATGAACCAGGTGATATGGGGGCCAAGGGGCACCTTCTTTCCCACCTGTGCTCCTTGCTCTGCACTCACTGGCTGCCTGCCTTGGCTGCTCAGCTTGGTGAGGGCAGCCCTGTGGTTGCTTACCCACCTTGGTGTGGAGCATTCCTGCAGAGGGCTGCCTTTTCCCCCTTCTCCTCTCAGAGTCAGCACCAGCTGTCACACGAGGGCCCATGTCCTAGATCACTGCCACTGGGGAGGGAGAGGAGATCCACTTACCTTCTTCCGTTGCCTCCTGGGGTTCCAGCACCCCCACCTTTAGACATATGGCTATGTGGATCTCTCAGATGTCTGTTGTGTTGTGTGAGTGTCCCCTATTGGTTTATGAATGTCCTTTTCATTACATCTTAGGGGGAGAGACTAAGGGAAGAGCTTACTCTGCCATCATGCTGATGTCATTCCTCAATAGTTTTTGTGAGGATAGAATGAAATGATATGTATAAAGTATCTGCCATATAATAAGCGTGAGTTGTTGGTTTATAAAGAAAATGTAGAAATAGAAGGATTTATTAAAAAACATGTAAATTTGGGGCTGGCCCCGTGGCCGAGTGGTTAAGTTCGCGCGCTCTGCTGCAGGTGGCCCAGTGTTTCGTTGGTTCGAATCCTGGGCGTGGATATGGCACTGCTCCTCAAGCAGTGAGGCAGCGTCCCATATGCCACAACTGGAAGGACCCACAACCAAGAATATACAACTATGTACTGGGGGGCTTTGGGGAGAAAAAGGAAAAAATAAAATCTTAAAAAAACAAAAAAAAAATGTAAATTCCATCCTAACGTTGCTATCCTAATATTTAATGATTTTTGTCATTAGATTTCCCCTCTTTTAACAAGAATCATAAGAAAACAAATTTATCATCCAAATGAGTTTATACGAATATACACATATTCATATACCAAATGGAATTTGCTATTGGATTAAAACATCTTTGCTATACAGAGGTTCATTTACAAAGCATGCTCTTTGATAATGGCCTGGTGCCATGTGGAATTTTAATCATTTTTTTCCAGTCTGTGAAAAACTTCCACTGCTCCTTTGTGGGCCACAGGAGCACCTGCAATGCATGCATCCATTCAGTCTTTAAATATTTATTGAGAACATACTATGTGATAGGCACTGTATGAGGTGCTGGAGAGTCAGTAGTCTATAATACAAGTTCCCTGCTTTCATGCAGTGTATATTCTAGTTGAAGAAACAGACAAGAAATGAGAAAGATAATTTTCAAATAGTGATAAATACTAGGAGGAAAATAAAACAAGGTGACATGATAATATATTGGGGAGGAAGGAGGTGATTAAATTGTATAGGCAAGGCAGTCTCAGAGGAGATGATTTTGAGCTGATATCTGAATGACAAGAGGGAGCTAGATACATAAAGCATAGAGTGACAAGCATACCAGGCAGAGGTAACACCACGTGCAAAGCCCCTGAGGTGGAAATGACTTAGCTTTATGAATTCCTAAGTAACTTGCATATAATTCCACTCAGTTTATTATTTGCTAGATGAGCTCACCATTTGAAAGAAAATGCTGCTGATTCCTTTTTTTTAAAAGATTGGTGCCTGAGCTAACAGCTGTTGCCAATATATATTTTTTTCTGCTTTTTCTCCCCAAATCCCCCCAGTTCATAGCTGCATATTTTAGTTGTGAGTCCTTCTAGTTGTAGCATGTGGGATGCTGCCTCAGCACAGCCTGACGAGTGGTGCCATGTCCACGCCCAGGATCCAAACCGGTGAAACCCTGGGCTGCCAAAGCGGAGCGTGTGAACTTAACCACTCGGCCATGGGGCCAGCCCCTGCTGATTCCTTTTTAAAATGATTTCAAAATTCTAATGCAGTAGTTCTTACACTATCATGTGTGTAAGAATAACCTGAAGAGTTTGCTAAAATATAGATCATGATGTAAAAAAGCTGAACTTGTAAAAACAGAGAGTAGAATGGTGGTTACCAGAGGCTGGGGGTTGGGAGAATTGGAGATATGTTGTTTAAGGGTACAAACTTGGAGCTAGTAGACAAGTAAGTCCTGGAGAGCCAATGAACAGCATAGTGATTACAGACAATACTGCATTATAAACTTCCAAGTTGCTAAGAGACCAGATCTTAATTGTTCCCACCACAAAGAAGAAATGATAATTATGTGAACTGATAGAGGTGTTAGCTAACACTATGGTGGTAGTCATATTGCAATTTGTCAACATGTTGTATACCTTAAACTTATATGTTATATATCAATTATATTTCAAAGAAAAAAACCCAGTTTCCTGGGTTACATCCCTAGAGATTCTTATTCAGTAGGTCGGGTGAGGCCCACAGATTTGCATTTGTAACAAACTCACGGGTGATGTCAGTGCTGCTAATCTGAGGACCATACTTTGAGAACTACTGCTTTAACAAATCTATTTTGTGAGTTTAGTATCCATTTGCTAAAAGTAAAGCATGCCAATCTTCTCTTTCATGTAAAAAATGAACTTATTTGGCATGCTCATCATCTGAAATTAATTTTTGTAACTGTAGTGGAAAAGTTCATGAAATGTGAAAGACAAAAAAAGACCATAAATATTTCATGTTGAATTCATAGCATCTATAATTGTATGAGTTTAATTTCAATATAACCATTAGTGAAGAGATAATAGTTTCATTTGGAGAGGATTTCAAGGATTATTTTTTAAATGCTGAAAGGAATTTAAATGATAGAGTACTTAAAGATTTTATAAAATTATTTTTGTTTCTTGACTGAGAGATCACATAAATAGAAATGTGTACATTAAATCCTGATAATCTGGAGAATATGAGAAGGTCGTGCTTCCCATCAACTGTGCGATTTAGGAGGATACGCATGGAAAAGAGATGGAGAAAGGTAGAGCTCAAAGCATTCTGGTCAGCAGGGAGCCTGGCTGCTGCAGTCACACAGACTGTATGACATATGTCAAAGAAGCCCATGTGCTCCTGTCCCTAGCAGTTGTTCCCAGGAAGGGAATTTATAAGAATATTGTTTGTTCCTTGGGCATCATGACCTTAGCGGCACCAGGGATGGTATATGGATGGTGATACTAAGAACAGCCAACAGTTACCCAGCACTTTCCACATTCCATTGCTCTAAATGTTTTATGTGATTAACTGATGTAACCCCCAGAACACATCTATGGGGTAGATAGTGACAACATCTCCATTTTATAGACAAGAAAATGAGTAATTTAGGTTACCAGGCACTAAGCAGAAAAGCTGAGATTAAAACCTAGACAATTTGTGTTCAGTCTGATCTGTTAAAACATTTTACTGTATACTGCTTCACATTTGGAGAAGAATCCTGAAATCAAAGGTTTTCAGGATTTGTGTCTATACCTCAGGTTAAAATGAGGTATCTGATTCTTTTTCTGCACACCATTTAAGTTATTACACAGGAATCCCACAATGTCTTCTTTTTGGTTTTTTTGGCGAGGAAGATTGATCATGAGCTAACATCTGTTGCCAAGCTTCCTCTTTTTGCTTGAGGAAGACTGTCGCTGAGCTAACATCCATGCCAGTCTTCCTCTATTTTGTATGTGGGATGCCTCCATAGCATGGCTTCATGACGGTGTGTAGGTCTGTGCCCAGGATCTGAACCTGTGAACCCTGGGCCGCCAAAGTGGAGTGTGTGAACTTAACCACTGCGCCACTGGCTGGGCCCACAATGTCTATTTTTTAATCTTTCTGCCTGGGTCTGACAGGACAACATTCCAAATGAGGACCAAGAGAGGAAGACTGTTGGAGTATTCACTGCAGAGAAAAGTTATTTACCATTTCCTAGTGTGTGATCCTGGGCCCATCACCAAAATGTTCTGAACTTAAGTTTTAGTATCCATAAAAGGATGACAACGTTTACCCCACAGGATTAGGCAACTGAATGAGGACTTTTCTGGCCACTGATACAGACGTATATACTAGTCAGGTGTCCCGGTGGGTGGACACTTTATGATAATTTATAGGATTTTTGCCTTACCTGCTGATGAGAATCTTTGGTTAAGATGCAACTTCATTGAAAGACTTTGAATGACCGTGGATCTAGTGTCTTCAGAGGATCTCCTTGGGCTATTTGTATGGTTGGACTTGGGATGGCACACCCTAACTATAGAGAAAGTCTAGTGGCTGCCCAGATCAAACAGTAATGTAATGCTTGTAGTGAAAGCTGCTGTTGGAGCAGAGTGACAATGGAGAGCAACAGAGTTCCAGGATGAATGTCAACTGTTCATCCAGCAGGTGTTTCATTTTCATTTACAAAGCAATAACCAAAAATAATTTTTGTCAACCTAATATAATGGTTCATGTCAATGTCTGCTTCTGAGAACGACCAGAAATAATATTTCAAGAATTCCTAAGCATTTCATTTCAAAGTTTTATGTTTAGAGTAATTCCTTGGAACAATTTTTAGGTATTATAATTTTTTTTTTTGATGAGGAAGATTGGCCCTGAGATAAATCTGTTGTCAATCTTCCTCTTTCTGCTTGAGGAATATGTCTTTGAACCAACCTCTATGCCAGTTTTCTTCTTTTTTTTGTATGTGGGATGCTTCCACAGCATGGCTTGATGAGCAGTGTATAGGTCATGCCTGGGATCTGAACCCATGAACCCTGGGCCGCTGAAATGCAGTGTGCGAACTTAACCATTATGTGACCAGGCTGGTCCCTATAAAATATTTTTCAAAGATAGTTGTGTCTACCTATGCTCAAAAGAGGGAAAATATCATTAAAATGAGTAGGCCTGCATAAATATGTAGAGGTAGGTAATCTTTGTAGATGCTTTTACTGTGTAACCTAGATCCTAAAATCTAAGGAAGAGATGTAGAGAAAATAAAAAGTGCAAGGGAGATATATGAGTAATGAATTGTCTTAACTTTTATTTGATTATTTTCATTTACAGTTCTGGCACTGACACTTTTTTAAAAAAAAGATTTTCATTTTATGTAAAGATTGAACTTCAATAAAATAACTTAAAATCATTTACATATACATCACTAAATCTCCATAAAATATACAATACTTCTGATACAGCTAGAGGCTAGAATGACTTTGAAGGAAATGATAAATGTTCATTATTTTTAAGAGATATCCCATATGTCACGTGTAGGAATAAATATTTATATTGAATTTGCCAAGACATGTGAAGTGTTAAACACTATGTAACATGCACCTAGAAATTAAAATATATATTTTGAAAACATTTTAAAAGCATAAAACTGTGTTTTGATTTAATCTAGATGTACATTAGCGCTTCTAAATAGAAATTTGAACATTTATTACAAATAAGAGATACTATAACATCAAGTGAGATATAGTCCAAAAGCTGCTAGGAACCAGTTTGGACATGTAGAATATAAATTTCTACTTTGGCTAGAATTAAATCTCATCTTTTTTAACCTTCAAATAAGATGGAATGATGTTAAATTTGCTAACATTTTAAAACTTTACAAAATACTGGTTTTTATTTTTGAGTACTTGTAAGCTGTATTTCTTTTTCTCCTTTATACTGATGTGACAAAATCAAACACATGAACTTAACTGTCTAAAATAAAAATCTGAATATTACTGCTAAATGAAAGTAAGTATTTAACATTCCAAAGACCAAATCACTCAAGTGCAACAGACTGTTTTATACATACAAAGTAAAGTTTTATAGGAATTACATTGTTTTACACTCACAAGCAAATTATGAGGATAAAATTCATGTACTTCTGAACGTCATTAATACTCTTAGGAACTATCTTTCTGATGTATATAGGCAGACAAAAATTTCCTTCTCTAGGAGACAATATATAAGAGAGTCGGTAGCAGTTAGCTGTTTGGCATTTTAAAATGATTACCCTTTCTAGAAAATAGTAGCAATACTGCTCACCCAGAAGAACTGAATGTACTGATAATTGATACGCTGCTACAACCTAAATCACTTCATCAAATTAGCTTAACATTACCGTACATGAGGCTAAGACAACTGATAGAAAAGGACAGAAAATAGGATATTAACGTTAATCCAGAGAACACCTTTGAGTCTTTTATAGGCAGCAGCTACACATGAGCTGTAAATTTTATCCACAATTTAATATGTTTTGCTATAAAGCACAAATTATGAATTCTCTGCTCCTGACCTGTTATGTCATTCTTTTATTCATAGTTAGTGCAAAGGTCTGAAATTGGTAATTTAAAACTTGTCCCAATAACTGTATAAATCTGAGTTTTTATGTGCTTAGTATAATTTAAGATTTTATAACTAGGAGAATGGTAAAAAAAAAAATCTGATTATAACAAAACATCTCATTAATTTTATTGTTCTTAATTACTATGCCAATGAAATAAAATCAAAAGAATCCTCCCACTCCCCTCACTGTATTACAGTATTTAATGACACTGATAAAGTTTATAAATTGAGACTCTCTTAGATAACATATGGATAGTATTTTCTAGACTGTCCTCCCCCAGGATCTGTGGATTATTAGAATACATTTCAATTTTACTTTCTGTGTAAAAGCAAAAGGGTAAGTTGTCAACTTACATTTTTCCTCTTCATTCTTCCTCTGGATAACTGATTTTGAAATTATAGTAAACAATTTATAAATTCTTTGCTTTAATGGATTTACCATTTTAGAGTGAATAACTTAAAAAATAATGTTTAGACATATACTAAAATCTGGTTCAGTGGTAAAATAAAATTATGAAAAAAGCACTTGATAGCATTACTCTCATAGCATTTTCCATCAGGGAACTAACTACCGCATATGACTGGGAAGAAAATTCAAATGGAAATACTACATTTTAAGTCTAATTTTAATTTAGATCTTTAGATACATATTAAAAATCATGTCTTGGATAATTATTGACTAAGGTGCAACAATCAAAATTATTAGGAATGTTTATATTGAAGAAAAATATTAATACCAAATGTGTAAAACCTATCTGACATCACATTCAGCCTCATGTGTTCAGATGCAGATGAAATGCTATATTCTCTTAAGTCTAGTGCAGATCTCATCAGCCATCCAGGCTAAGCCTCAACAGGGGTGATGACCTCCTTCACTAAATTTCCCTAAAACATAATATACCTCTGTTGAATCTGCAGCATGTTTAGAAGGAAACCTATAATTTCAGTTAAAAGCATGATGCTTAATGTGCTTTAATATGGTAAGTCAAATATAACACATATAAACAAATCGTCCTATAAAATATATATTTGATGATGTTTCGGAATGAAAACGGAATGTTTTCAAGTTGATAGTGGTAGCCAAAGACTCTGAGAACTTAAAAGCTGCGTAATATAAAAAAGCCTGCAAAATTCAAACATTCAATTTTTAATGTACTATAAATGTTCACTGAATCTAAAAATAATACCATAATTTTATAAGGTTCCTTTTCAAGTAGTTATTTGTTTTTAAAAAATTATAAATAATTCTTATAACTATGCCTCTCTGTCTTGTACTTCAAAGATATGGAATATTATCTATCTTTATCATTATATAAATAACAAATAGTCCTTTAAAGAAGTTGAGGAGAAAGGGGAGGAGAACTGTGGCTGATTTCCCTGTTATGTGCATTTATGGATGGAAAGTTGCAAACACCATTTGCTTATGTCGGGGAGAACAGGCCATGTTCTGCTTTAGGAAATAATAAGAGTCGAGTTGCTCCTTTAATAAAGTTACTGTGCATTCAGACCAGCTGAGTATATAAGCATATAGTTAAGGCTATATATACAATAAAGAGAAGAACTGAGGCAATTACTTGGATAAATCAGAAACATAAATTTTTAAAGAGGGCACTTTATTGGTCTAAATATTTTTTCTCCCCATCATATTCTGATTTTACCACACAGTAGCTTGTTTTCCACTTCACTTGATCTGTGAGAAATATTACACAGAGAAGAAATTTCTTACGGGGTAAGAAATATCAATAGAATAATAATTTTCTCCATTAAATCTCATCTGCTTTTCTGGGAAAAATTAATATTACTATCCCCTTATAAATCAATTGTCAAAGCACCTAATTGAAGGAAAAAATAATATTTTTTATTACATGACATGACCAAAGGGAGAAAACTTCTTTGGCTGAAGGATTTTTAGGCCAGTAAAGTGACCGTTTAAACACGTATCATACCCCTGGATGCTGAGAGAATGAACCTTCTTGGCTACATTCTCAGCTTTGATAACTGTGATAGGAACAAGCCAGACTTTAAGAGAAGAACAAAACATCTTGGAGACTGGCAGAAACACATTGAATTTAGAGACAGCCACCTTTTCATTCCAAAAAGTACCTTATTTAATGTTTAGAGCCATGTTAACATGCACCAAACTTATGTGTTCCTAACTGGCCACAGGTGAGTCATTCATATTTTCACTGGAACTAATAAGTAATTTATGAATAATTTTGTACATACTATATAATTATTAATATAAGAGCAAAAATTAGAGTTCCTTGATGAATGAGCATAAAAACCAAGGAACACTTTGAAAGGACATTGTAGGCATGTGGTAAGTCAACATTTCTTAAAGTTATGTGCTATATGAGAACCAGCAATCTGTTCCAATAGATAATCCCAATTCTTAGACAAGAAGGAAAAAATCCAAGCCAACCATGAGAAAAAAGGAAACGCTCTCAGACAAATCTATGTAATCTTTTTTTTTGTTTGGTAAATTGTCAGGGAAAACAAGACAGGGTGTGCAAAAATAAAAACTAGTTTATGTTCTTAGAATAAAAAAAGACAAAGTACTATTAGGTAATAAAATGTGACAATTCCATTAGGAAGAGTTAATAAGTTAAGAAAAAAATAAGTCCCACTCTTTAATTGAACAAACATCAATAACAGCAGGATTATTTCTGTCACTGATTTTCTTCCTTTTTTGTTTGAGAAATTTGATTAAAAGAGGGGGGGGAAATAGTCTGCTAGCAGCTATTTAACACAAACGAAGGCACAAATAGGACTCCAGAGTTGACGATTGCAGGTATGGTGAACATCAGGTGATTCTGGCATGAACAAAAACTGACCCTGGAATACAGTTGAAGATCTAGCTCTATTTTATGTTGAAGTTGCATACCTAAGTGACTAACTCGATCAGGGGTCCAGAAAAATCTTCTCTTTCTTACTTTCTAGTAATAAAATATACTTATCAAAACTTGTTAGCTTATCTGTGCAAATGTATACTTATCACTGCTGCAAAAAAATAGGTATGAAAATAAACCCTAAAAGACCTGCTTTTCATAATGTTCAAGATAGCCTGTACATAGTCAGTTTCTGAAGAACTCTCAAGAGCTGAATTGGAGAGAGAAACCAAATATGGAATCCAAAGGAGATAAGGACAGCTGTGCCCTTGTAGGAGGCACTTTCGAATCTGTTGATGAAAGCTTAAAGGGAATTTACTTTCTAATAGCTGATCACAGATAAGCTACTTGTCCTTAGGAAAATTTAGGGCCAATAGGCCATGTTTTGACAGAAAACACCCTTGGATCATATCCCAGAATCCTTCTTTATAAGTATATCATACATATTATGATTTGGCTAGATCAGCACTGACTCAACTGCCACTAATAATTATATATGGTCTTAGGAAAAAAGGATACCACTGAAGTCACTGGATACAGTATTCATTTTAGACTACCTCAGGAAGGAATTGCACATATTTGCTCAATAATTATTAGTTTAAAATCTCCGTAAATATTTTTTTACATTTCTGCTTGTGAAAAAAACAATGTCATCATGGTTGTATCTTCTTCCTAATCAAATATTCTAGAATATGAAGTCATTCCAAACTAGACTGTGGAAAGAACCAGATTAGAAGCAGGGCAGTGAGGTCATCCATTGCTGCTCTTCTCCCCCAAGTTTGTTTAAATGACTAAATATATCAGCAGCTGAAATTTATTCCACATCAGAAGCATCGTTGTCAGAAAGATGATAGTTACTTCCCTTCACCCGAATATATTCAATATATCTCCCTTCATCAGAATCTGAAGCGCCACATGTACATAGCCTGTTGTCAAAGAGTGATTCAATTTCCTCTAATTTTTTCCCTTTGGTCTCAGGAAGACAGCCATAGATGAAAAGGAGTCCCACGGCAGCGAATCCAGCATAAAGGAAGAAGGCTCCTGCAATGGAAAATAATATGTATGTATAAATACACATAGATATACTTGGTCTATATAAATATGGTCTATATATACAGAGAGAGGGGCCTAGGTTAGAAACAGTCCTTGATTTTGACTTTCCTTTCTGGTCAGTCATGCATAACTGTGGTATGAAATGGAACCAAAAATTACTGCCAGCCTGGTTTACTCTAATTGTTCTAATCCTGTGAATATAATGTAATTTGCCTTTCTAAACTTGTAAGGCCAAACTCAAGAAGAATGATAGACCAGGTTCAGATGTAACTTCTGCTTTGCAGTCTTTTCTCATGTGGCTGGATAGAGATAACTTTTCTCTATGTGCTTTCACAGCACTTTGCTGAGGCCTCCTATCATAATAACCAAGAAATATTATAATTATGTGCATGTATTATTTGTCTTGTCTACTAGACTGGAGGCACTTTGAGGGAGAAATTTCTTTCTCATTTATCTAGTATTTCCAGAACCCACATACAATGATGACACTGCTGAACTCATGACTCACTGGAGTACATGGCAGCTCTATCCTTCTGGTCTCTCATTCCAAAAGTCTGATAGTCAACCTTGACTTTTCTCTCACTCTCCTGCCCAGTATCCAATCTGCTGGTTAGTCCTGTTGGATGTGCCTGCAAATATAATCTGAAGATGACCACTTGTCCTCATTCTGCTGATGTCTGTGATCTGACAGCCATCCTCCCTCATCTGCACTGGTGCAGGAGTCTCCTAACTAGTCTCCTTGTTCCTTCTCTTAGATCCTTATAGCCGTCCGCTTTTTCTTTTGGTGCAGAGCACTTATCACCATCTGACATACTATAAAGCTTACTAATTTGTTTGATTTTCCTCCTCTAGAATGTAAGCTCCATGAGGTCAGAGAATTTTGTTTTGCTGTAAGACTATGCATGTCAATGCAGCACAACCACAAAGACATAATTACTACCTGGTTGTGTTTTCCAAGTGTCAATTCAGCAAGCCAAGATGGATGAGATATATGAGTATGTGACTTGAGCATGTTCTTACATATTTCCAAGATGGCCTTTCCTTTTATAGTCCAATTCCCAATTTAAATATAAGAACCTATGCTTTCACTTTCGATGGTTGGAAACAACTAACTATAATGGAGTCCTTGCCTAATTTTAGGCCTTTGGTCAAGACCATCCTGTATATGAGATGGGGGAAGGAAGATGACAAACTAATGGGACAAAGGCTGGAGAAAGGATATCAGATTGGGAGTTGGAAAATCTGGATTTCAATCTTGCTATGTGACTTCTAAATAGTCATTTAACCTCTTCTCTGGCCCTCAGTTTCCTGATTCAGCAAAATAAGATGGTTTCTAGCTATGATTTAAGTTTATAATTCTATAAATTTTACAACCCAAATCAGGACCAGGTTTTGGAGAGATGGTTATGAGATGCTTGAGAGAGAGACATCCTCTTCTGTTTCAGTAGCAAAAGTGGTCTTAAGGGCAGAGTCTATGGCTTGTTTGTCTGTGGGTTCCCTAGTACAGAGCCTGACACACTGGAGCGTCTAGAGAATGAACGTGCTCTTATTGACTGCCAGATGGAATATATTGAGTAGCAGATCTGAAATAAAGGGCTAAACTAGACAACATAAAGCTTGACTTTCAAATATGTCTTTAAGATGAATAGCATAGCAATTAAAGAACTGAATTAACATTTCTCAGTTCTGCTGAATCATTACAGAATAGGAAAGACATTATTAAGACTACATTCTTAAAGACATACGTATAAATAACCATTTCAGGAATATACACAGAAACATTTCTTGGGAAGGCTCAAGGAAAACTACAGAGGAAAAATGCTGCTCAATTGGCCACCCAAAAGAAGAATGAGGAGCTGTGAGAAAACAGAAGGGAAATAGAGATAAATTATGAGAAATTAGAAAAAAATATTAAAGAGTTGACTAAATCAAGACATAGTTTGTTAGATTAAGTCATCAGAAGCCATACAATCTTAAGGAGCTGGACTTGTATAAATCAAATTCTCTTTAATAAAAACACAACTCTATTTACAAATATAGGGCTCATTTATTTCATTTGTTTGGTTCACACTGAATACTTACTACAAACATACATTTTTTTATGTCTTACACTTTGTAAATAACCAAAAAATAATACTAGGTACTCTGGGATGCGTGGCTGAGTGTTACAGTGAAAGGAAGGCACCATGGCTCTGTAGAGTCTGACAATCACAAAGCAACCCAGGCTGAATCCTTGGGCAGTTTCTTAAATTCTCTTGACCTTAGTTTCCTGATTTAATGGAGAAAATAATTCCTGCCTTGCCAAACTGCAAGAATAAAATAATGTATGTTACATGCCTATTAGAATTTGGATGTTAGCTGCTCAAAAAAGTGATAGACAGCATAATCAAATTCTACTAAATGAGTAGGGAACACAACAGATGCTTTCAGAGATAGAGTGGAACAAGGTTGGTATGACCAATAAATTGGGAATGTTTTCATCAAAAAGGTGATACTGACAAGCTAGCTTTTGGAGAATGTGGGAGTTTTGAGAAAAAAATGAAAGGAGATGAAGTCCTGTGATCTGTTTACAGATAAGCAAAGTTGTGGAGGTAAGAACAGAATTGGAATCTTTAGCAGAGAGGAACAAAGAAAGGATCATAATCATGATGATGAGAAACAGAAAAAAAAAAAGTGCAACTGGTATAACATTTTAGACTAAACCAGGCTGCTAAACTCCAAAATCTCTAACAGAGCAAACCTAGTTTGGCTTCATAAAATGTAGTATTGAGGAAATATTCATCACAATTCACAATTTAGGAAGAGAGGCATGATCAGAAGTAACAAATCAAATCTGTTAGTGCTAAACTCGTACAGTTAAAACCAACTAGACGGGTTAGGAAGATTCTTGAATGCCGTGCAGCTTCTTGCTTGTGACCCAGATTCCCAAGCCAAATAACATCAGGGAAATTCTATTAAAATACAAGACCCTTTTATTAAATCTGAGGAATCTAAAGCAAGCAAACGCCAAAGCTAAGTGGGCTTCTCTGGTGAGACCTGTGGTTAAGCCACAGAGGTGTGGGCAGGCCCGGAGGCTGTGACCTGCTGCATGTAAAGGGCAGGTCAATTATGTAACTCACTTTCTTAATTATTCCCCCCTCGGGATGAAAATGAAAAAAATGTCAGGATTGTTAAACAGTGCAGATACTCCTCAGCTTTATTCGGAAGGAAATAAATCTTATTAGAGTCCTACATTAAGTTTCAGATTAAGACAGGTATTTAATTGAATTATGCAAAATGAGGAATCAAAGACCATGTTTGATTGAATTTCAATACCTCAACCCAGGAACTTTGATCTAATGCTCTCCAAGGGATCACTTCAGTCACACATGCTATACATAAAATGGTATACTGGTGACAGTTTAATGCTAATTTTTAGTAATATTACAAAACATTACTGGATGGGGTCCAAGGCAGACCTGTCTAAGCAGTATAGTTTATGAAGGAATCAAAATCTGAGGTCTTACAAAACAAAAAAAGAAGGAAATAGAAAGACATGGATATTTCCAGAGGAAATACATCATTATGGTGTATATTCATAAATTAGGAATAGAAACATATACCTTACATAAATCAGTAACATGTAGATTAAAATGTACATCAAAAAAAACAGGGAAAAAATGAACCTGAACTGAAATATTGTTCCAGTACTAGAAAGCAGTAGACCTAATGGACTGACCGGTGCACTGACATGATAGAAGCTTGGCTTAGTAACAAAGCAAAAAGCTTCTTCTAATGGGATATTTTTGAAAGAAGTCTGGCTAGGCCCTATTTAAATTTTACTTCTGTTGCCTCATGTTTTTCTGGCAGCATAAATTCAAGAAAGAGGAGCTTTGCTATCAGAAGTCTTACCAAGTAGACTATTATTTGGTCTATGAATTTCTATAAAAAATGCTTCCTCAGGATGTTAGTCTATATTTAGGTCTTAAATGTGTTCTCAGGAATCAGCAAATATGGGTAAATATTTATTGTGCTCATACTCATGGTGTCAGGAAGATAACTTTATGAATTTATGTAAAAATTTTAATTGCCAAGTGGGATAAAGCTGAACATACTGAATATATATCCAGTTTAAAATGCCAGTGCATTTCCTTTCCAAGAAAATAAGTATTTCTAAATGTTCTAAATGGTGGTTGGGAGAGAGAAGAGTTTATAAAGATAATACTCAGTAGATAAATAGTATTAAATAAAAGTAAATACCAATTCAGCATGTTCAGAAGAGAGGAGGAATAAATTTTTATAATGTTTCCTTTATTCATCACTCATCTACAAAATTCATCTGCATGTGTATTCATTTGACAAACACTTCTGAGTGCTTATCAAGTGAATGGCACACCCTGGAAGGCACTGGGAATTTAATGGTGAACAAGGCGTAGTACTTGCCTGAGCTCATGGGACTTATGGTCCAGCAGTAAGGGGAGAGGGGCTGACAAACGAACCTGTTACTGCAAAAAGGAATAATGAGTGCTTAGATCATGGGGTGGGGTGAGATGAAGGGAGGTGAGTGATAGGGGAGGGGATCAGAGGATGGCCTAAGCAGCAGGCATTCCATATACAGCATAGAGGCTTAGGGGGTTAGAGTGAAAACCTCATATTTCATCAATTTAGAATCCAATCACAATCTATAAACTTATACAGACAATGAAGAAATCATCTTGCTAAAAAAAGACAGACATTTCATTTTGGTAAAAATGGACTTGAAGTACCTTCCCAAAGTTTTTTCCTAACTCAGCCACTTCCCAATATTGTTTTCTTTGAGTTATGGCCTCCACACCTTTTCACTTGAACCCTTCTGTTATGTTTACAGTTTTGGCAGTGGTAAGTGCCATTCTCAGTGGACACTGAAATGCACATGCCGTGGCCTGAATGGCGTAGATGATACAGCGGAAGGCATAACTCCCAGCACAACATTTGGGGGAGCTACTTTCAGCCCTACCCTGATTCTGCTCTTGGACACGACTCCATCCCTGTCGTGGGACATCTTCAAGCATTAGCCCTAGACTTCCTGCCTACCTCTTTCTACCATTCTCTGTTGTTTGTGTTTCTTCATTAAACTAACAGCTCTGCTGTGAAGATTTCCAACTGGGGAGATAGCTGGGAAATGTTTGGGTTGGGAGAGTGGGTGGGTGGGTGAAGGCTATGCAGCGCTGAGGGACAAGAAGCAATGCTGCTCAGGAAGGGAGAATTCCTCTTCTTTTTTTCCAGGTCCATTTCCAAGGACTTTGGGGAACAAGAAAGCCACACAGAGATATTTATAACAGCAAAAATATAACCATCTAGTCTTTTCAATCACAAATGATAGCATATCTAAACACAGTAGGAAAAATAAAAATAAAACTATAGCTGGAAAAAATATTCTCTTACCATAGTATGTGAGATACTCTGCTGTGTGTAAAAATGTCAATGAAACCAGAACGTTGAAAATCCAGTTTATTCCAGATGAACATGCGTTTCCTGTACTTCTTGCCCAAAGGGAATATATTTCAGAATTCACAGTCCAAGGCATTGGTCCCATTCCTGAGAAATACAAAATTAAAAATTTCAGTAAAGTAGTATGTAAGGAATTTTAAAAAGCGTAGCTTGTCTCCTCTAAAAAGAGACAATTTAATTAACACAACAATAGCCTTTGGTTTACCAGGTGTGAAGAAAACAAGATATAAAATAAGGCTCAGAAGTGCAGTCCAGGAGTACGGAGTAGGGCAGAAATTGTAAGCCCAGAATACTTCTTCTGTTTTGAATTTGGTTTCATTTTCACACCTGAAAAATAATGCAATATAAATATTAACTTAGTGTTTTAGGGTATAGTTGCAGAAATTCAATGTGATCATTTAGGATGTATTTGGAAGTTCCTTAATATCATTAAGGAAAAGGGTCCAAGATGTTTTTCTTGAAAAAGAAAGTTAAGATTTAAATATACAGTATTAAATATGCAAGCTCACAGAGAACTTTTTAGAGCTGAATATAATTCAAGAGCAACACAAAGAAATACATTGTACATACAACTCAATAGAAAAAAACCTGATTAAAAAATGGGCAGAGGCTCTGAATAGATTTTTTTTTAAAAGATTGGCACCTGAGTTAACATTTGTTGCCAATCTTCTTTTTTTTCTTCTTCTTCTTCTCCCCGAAGCCCTCCCAGTACATAGCTCTATATTCTAGTTGTTGAATAGACATTTTTCAAAAGAAGACACACAGATTGCCAATAGGCACATGAAAAAGTGCTCCACATCACTAATCATCAGGGAAATACAAATCAAAACCACAATGAGAAATCACTTCACATATGTTAGACTGGCTAGCATCAAAAAGAGAAGAGATAAGTGTTGAGAAGGATGTGGAGAAAAGGGAACCCTTGTGCACTGTTGGTGGAAATGTAAATTGGTTCAGCCTCTGTGGAAAACAGAATGGAGGTTCCTCAAAAAATTCAAAGTAGAACTACCATCTGATCCAGCAATTTTACTTATATTTATCCAAAGAAAACAAGAACACTAACTTAAAAGGATATCTACTCTCATGTTCATTGTGGCATTATTTACAATAGTGAAGACACGGAATCAACCTAACTGTCCATCAGTGGATGAATGGATAAAGAAAAATGTATATATACACAATGGAATATTATTCAGCCTTAAAAAAGGAAATCTTGCCATTTGAGACAACAGAGACAGACCTTGAGGGCGTTAGGCTAAGCGAAATAAGTCTGGCCAAGAAAGATAAATAAGGTATGATCTCACTTGAATGTGTGATTTTGTTTAAAATAACAAAACAAGCTTACAGATACAGAGAACAGCTTGTTCATTATGGGAAGGGGGTGGGGGGGGGTGGTGGTGGGGTGAAATGGGTCAAAAGGCCCAAACTTCCAGTTATAGAAGAAATAAGTCCTGAGGATTTAATATACAGCATGGTGACTATAGTTAATAATACTGTATTGCATATTTGAAAGTTGCTAAGAGAGTAAATCTTAAAAGTTCCCATCGTAAGAAAAAAAAATCTGTATATATGGTGACAGATGTTAGCTAGACTTATTGTGGTGATCATTTCACAATATATCCAAATATTAAATCATGTTGTACACCTGAAACTAATATCATGTTATATGCCAATTCTACCCCAAAAAAAAAATATATTGTGTTTCATAGCATTTTTCATACAAGTCCGACACCATTTCCAGTTAGTCCTTGAAAGCTGCAGTAACACTTTTAGACCACTGAGAGTCAGTATGTTGTAAAAAGACTAGATTTTGCAGTCAGGACAAGACTCAAATTTCAGAACCAGCTTTTTCTTATCTGTAAAATAGGAATAATGCCTTACAAGTAATGTTAAGGATTAGAAGGGTCCTGTAAAGAGGTGATAGGGTAGATGAGGGCAGAGAACAATGCTTATATCTTATTCCAGCCAACCCTTTCCTTTTCTGCTGTGCATCCTTGCTTACTTCTCTATCAGTCACTCCTTGCTGTTTGCCTCCTAGTTCAACGGTGGAGCAAAGTCTTCTGTGGTCTTAGATGGATTGTCAGGTTGAACTTCCAGTTCTTTACCTTAATTGAAATCTGAATTGCACCTCAAGATACACTCAGCCTCAAAAACATTCTTATCCCTTCTTGTTATTTTAGACTGTTGTTCTGCCTCCATCAACCTCTGTTTTTGAACCTTGACATCCAAGCCCTATCCTTATTGCTGTGTCTATGACCTCCATCATAACACCCTACCTGTCTTGATGATTTGGGTGCCTGGTCAGTCATCTTCTCCACCCGCTCTCATCCTTTGCCACATTCATTGATTTTTACTTCTAGCCCATCTAATACCGTGGCTTGATACTTCCTCATTTAACCTCTGAAAATGCAGACAGGGCACTTCATAATTTGCTTGATCTGAAACTATTTTACTTTAAGTTCTCAAACACAGAGTATTCCTTTTCTGATTACAAGCACTTTATTTCCTCATTTCTGATAACTTGCTCCACACCCAAATCACAGTGTTTAGATTCTAAACTCCTCTCAGTATTCATTCACCTCATCGCTCAGCTTAGTCCATGCCAACACTGTCGTCTCTCGCCTCTAGAATCCATCTTTCTTTCCTCCATCCTTGTCGGCCATTCTCACCATTTCAGTTCCTAACCCTGTGCAGCACCATTAACTTCCTTCAATAACCACTTTTCAGAAGCTGGGCAAAACTGTGAAACCATGCTGCTGGGTTCTATGAAAAGTTCATGCTATTTCTTCTCAGTTGGGTCCCTAATTATGCTTCTTTATTTTTATCCCTTATGGTCTTCTCTACTGAATTCTTGGCTTATAGCAGAGTAGGCATTCAATAAATTTTGTCAACTATTGCCTCAATTAATTAAAATATTTCTTACTGTCCTCTAGCCTTGAATCTTTCCCTCTGCTTTCTAGGTACTAAGACCTTGGCTCCTTTCAATTTGAATGCCCTCACTTTTTCTCTACTGAACCTTTACTTTTCTATATTTTCTTTCAGCTTTTCTCCTACCTCCAATGGTAACATGTCTCTTGCCCTTTCTAAGGACTGCCATTCCTGCATCTCATTCTCCTGCTGTCTCCTCTGGGGTCATGTTCTATCAGTAGTCTGTTCTCTTTCTGCCATCTTTAGTTCCTTCCTACTAGACCCTTCTTTTTACAACACAAAAGATCACTTCTACTCAAATGTTCAACCCCTCTCATATTACTACTACTAGCTTGTTTGAAATTACAGACAAATTTATCCTAGTGAGCTCTACATCCTCACTACCCACTCTTTCCTTCACAGCCCTGCTCCCCTATCCACCCAGATGCCAGCTGACTCTTACTCAGGCTGTTTTCCGAATCTGCTCACCCAAAAGTCCTCAATGACCTCCTGATCCCCAAATTCATTTATCTTGCCTTAATTTTGAGGCTCTGATGACTCTGTGGTGGTTGATCTTGCTGACAACCCTCCTTCTCCTTCCCCTTTACTTTTAGATCTATAGCTTCACCTTATCTCACTGACATATATGTCTTCATTGCCTTTTTAAAATGCCTCTTCCTTCCCTCAACTCTAAATATAGCTGTTCTCTAAGGCTCTATTCCGGGGTTTATACCCTCTCTCTTAATCATCTCATCTAATTTTAGGGCTTTTCAATCTCCACGTGGATGCTGAAAGGTTATTCTAGCCTCGACCTTTTTCTCAAGCTCCATTGCTGGAACTTAGGTATCTGCTGTGCATCTACAGCTAGATATCCTGCTGTGGCCTGAGCACAGTATGGCTGCAAGGGAATGCCATGTCTTCTCCAGGAGGTGGGAGTTGGGCTGTTCTGGGTTCAAATCATGACTCTATCCCTTATTAGCTGTGCTCATTCATTCAAAAATTTAGATAATGAGTGCTTTTTGTGTGTCAGACATTAGTGATATAGCTCTGAACAAAATAACCACCGTCTGCATTTGTGCAAACTAGAGTTTAGGGGCACAGATGCAGTCCTGTTTCCTGATCTGTAAAATAGGGCAAAAGACCATTATCACAGGCTGTTAGGAAATTAAATGTGAAAATGCATACTGAGTGCTTAGCACACTGCCTGGCATGTAGTGAGTATATGCACAGTAAGTATTACTTTACTAGTGCCTCTCATGACATTTCTGTTTGAGTTAACACCTCCATTCCTTGACTTGAAATTGATTAAAATCTTGGAGTTATCTTCAATCTTTTCTTATCCATCTCTTTTTTTAAAGTTTATTTTCTTTATTGAGCTAAGATTGGTTTATAACATTTTGTACATTTCAGGTGTACATCATTATATTTTAAATTCTGTTTAGACTACATCATGTTCACCACCCAAAGTCTAATTACCATCCATCACTGTACACATGTGCCCTTTTACTCCTTTGCCCTTCCCCCTCCCCTCTTTGCCCTCTAGTAACTACCAATCTAATCTCTGTATCTATGTCTATGTTTCTTCTTGTTGTTTTTACCTTCCACTTATGAGTGAAATCATATGGTATTTGTATTTCTCCCTCTGACTTATTTCGCTTAGCATAATACCCTCAAGGTCCATCCATGTTGTCACAAATGCCAAGGTTTCATCATTTTTTATGGCTGAGTAGTATTCCATTGCGTGTATATATCCCCCTCATCTTCTTTATCCATTTATCCATTGATGGAAACTTGGGTTGTTTCCATGTCTTGGCTATTGTGAATAATGCTGCAATCTTTTTGACTTAGTGTTTTCATGTTCTTTGGATAAATACCCAGAAGTGGGATAGTTGGATCATATGGTAGTTATATTATTAATTTTTTGAGGAATCTCTATACTGTTTTCCATAGTGGCTTCACAAGTTTACACTCCCACCAGCAGTGTCTGAGGGTTCTCTTTTCTCCACATCCTCTCCAACACTTATTTCCTGTCTTAATGATTATAGCCATTCTGAACGGCGTCAGGTGACAATAGCTCATTGTAGTTTTGATTTGCATTTTCATGTGCCTGTTGGCCATGTGTATATCTTTGGAAAAATGTTCAGATCCTTTGTCCATTTTCTAATTGGGTTATTTTTGTTGTTATTGTTGAGTTGTATGAGTTCTTTATGTATTTTGGATATTAACCCCTTAACAGATATATGATTTCCAAGTATCTTCTCCCAATTGTTAGGTTGTTTTTTCTTTTTCTTTCTTTTTTTTTTTTTTGAGGAAGATTAGCCCTGAGCTAACTTCTGCTGCTAATCCTCCTCTTTTTGCTGAGGAAGACTGGCCCTAGGCTAACATCCGTGCCCATCTTCCTCTACCTAGCATGGCTTGCTAAGTGGTGCCTTGTCTGCACGCAGGATCCAAACTGGCAAACCCCCGGCTGCTGAAGTGGAACGTGTGAACTTAACCACTGCACCAGTGGGCCAGCCCCTGGTTTTTCATTTTGTTGGTGGTTTCCTTTGCTGTGGTGAAGCTTTTTAGTTTGGTGTAGTCCTACTTGTTTATTTTTACATTCATTTCCCTTGCCTCGGGGGAGTCATTGTATTCAAAAAGATACTGCTAAGACCAATGTTGGAGAGTTTATTGCCTATGTTTTCTTCTAGGAGTTTTATGGTTTCAGAATTTACATTCAAGTCTTTAATCTATTTTGAGTTAATTTTTGTGTACAGTGTAAGATAATGATTTTTTTCTTTTGCATGTGACTGTCTAGTTTTCCCAACACCATTTATTGAACAGACTTTACCTTCTCCATTCTAAGTTCTTGGCTCCTTTGTTGAAAATTAGCTGTCCATAGATGTGTGGGTTTATTTCTGGGCTCTTGATTCTATTCCATTGAGCTGTGTGTCTGTTTTTGTGCCAGTGCCATGCTGTTTTGATTACAATAGCTTTGTAGTATATTTTGAAATCAGGGAGTGTAATACTTCCAGCTTTGTTCTTTTTTCTCAGGATTGCTTTGGCTATTCAGGGTCTTTTGTTGTTCTATATCATATAATTTGGGGATTCCTTGTTCTATTTCTGTGAAAAATGTCATTGGGAAATTTTGATAGGGATTGAACTGAATCTGTAGATTGCTTTAGGTACATTTTAACTATGTTAATTCTTCCCATCCATGAACATGGAATATCTTTCCATTTATTTGTGTGTCTTCTTTGAACAATGTTTTATAGTTTTCAGTGTATAGGTCTTTCATCTTTTTGGTTAAGTTTATTCCTAGGTATTTTATATTTTTGCCATTGTAAATGGGATTGTATTCTTAATTTCTCCTTCTCCTATTTCATTGTGTTACAGAAAGGCAAGTGATTCTTGTATGTAGATTTTGTATCCTGCATCTTTACTGTATTCGTTTATTATTTATAATAGTTTTTTGTTGGATTCTTTAGAGTTTTCCATACATAAAATCCATCTGCAAATAGTGACAGTTTTACTTCTTCCTTTTCAATTTGAATCTCTTTATTTCTTTTTCTTTCCTGACTCCTCTGGCAAGGACTTTCAATACTGTGTTAAATAAGAGTGGTGAAAATGGGCATCCTTGTCTTGTTCCTGTTCTTAGAGGGAAAGATTTCAGTTTTTCACCATTGAGTATGATGTTAGCTGTGGGTTTGCTATATATGGCGTTTATTATATTGAGATACTTTCCTTCTATGCCCATTTTATTCAGTTTTTAAAAATTATAAATGGATGCTCTGTCTTGTTGAATGCTTTCTCTGAATCTGAGATGATCATGTGATTTTTATTCTTCATTTTGTTAATGTGGTGTATCACACTGATTGATTTGCAGATGTTGCACCATCCATGCACCCCTGGAATAAATCCCAATTGATCATGGTGTATGATCCTTTTAATGTATTGTTGTATTTGATTTGCTAGTATTTTGTTGAGGATTTTTGCATCTATGTTCATCAGTGATATTGGCTTATAATTTTCTTTTTTTGTGTGTTGTCCCTGTCTGGTTTTGGTGTCAGTGTAATGTTGGCCTCATAGAATGAGTTAGGAAGCGTCCCCTCCTCTTCAATTTTCTGGAAGAGTTTGAGAAGGATAGGTATTGAGTCTTCTTTAAATGTTTGGTAGAATTCACTGGGGAAGCCATCTGGTCCTGGGCTTTTGTTTTTTAGGCGATTTTTCATTACTGTTTTGATCTCCTTACTAGTGATTGGTCTATTCAGATTATCTATTTCTTCTTGATTCAGTTTTGGAAGGTTGTATGATTCTAGGAATTTATCTATTTCTTCTAGATTATCCAATTTGTTGGTGTATAGCTTTTCTTAGTATTCTCTTATAGTCCTTTGTATTTCTGTGGTGTCCATTGTAATCTGTCCTCTTTCATTTCTGATTTTATTTATTTGAGCCTTCTCTCTTTTTTTCTTGGTGAGTCTAGCTAAAGGTTTGTCAATTTTGTTTATCTTTTCAGAGAACCAGCTCTTAGTTTAATTGATTTTTTCCACTATTTTTTTAGTCTCTATTGTATTTATTTCTGCTTTAATTTTTATTATTTCCTTCCTCCTGCTGATTTTGGGCTTCATTTGTTCTCCTTTTTCTAGTTCCTTGAAGCACACTGATAGATTGTTTGAGAAAAATCTTGTTTTTTGAGGTAGGCCTGTATTGCTGTAAACTTCCTTCTTAGTACTGCTTTTACCATATCCCATAAATTTTGGTATGTCATATTTTCATTTTCATTTGTCTCCAGGTATTTTTTGATTTCTCCTTTAATTTCTTCATTGATCAATAGTTGTTCATTAGCATTGTGTTTAATCTCCACATATCTCTGGCTTTTCCAGTTTTCTTCTTGTAGTTGTTTTCTAGTTTCATACCATTATGGTCAGAAAAGTTGTTTGGTATTATTTGAATCTTCTTAAATTTTTTGAGACTTGTTTTGTGGCCTAAGATGTGATCTACTCTGGAGAATGTCCCATGTGCATCTGAAAAGAATGTGTATTCTGGAGGCTGGCCCAGTGGCATAGTGGTTAAGTTCGTGTGCTCTGCTTCAGTGGCCCAGGGTTTGCCAGTTCAGATGCTCAGTGCAGACCTACACACTGCCCATCAAGTCATGCTGTGGCGGTATCCCACATAGAAGCACTAGAAGGACTTACAACTAGGATATACAACTACGTACTGGGAGTTTGGGGAGAAAAAAAAGAAGAGGAAGATTGGCAACAGATGTTAGCTCAGCGCCAATCTTCCTCACCAAAAAAAAAGAATGTGTATTCTGCAGTTCTTGGATGGAATGTTCTGTATATATCTACTAAGTCCATCTGGTCTAATGTGTCACTTAAGGCCAATGTTTCCTTATTGATCTTCTGTTTGGATGATCTATTCATTGATGTAAGTGGAATGTTAAAGTTCCCTATTATTATTTTGTTGCTGTCATTTTCTCCTTTTATGTCTGTTAAAGATTGCTTTATGTATATAGGTGCTCCTATTTTGGGTAAATAGATATTTACAAGTTTTATGTCCTCTTGTTGGAATTGCTTCCTTTATCATTATGTTATGCCCTTTGTCTCTTGTTCTTGTTTTAAAATCTATTATGTCTGATATAAGTATTGCCACTCCAGCTTTCTTTTTGTTTCCATTTGCTTGGAGTATCATTTTCCCTCCCTTTACTTTCAGTTTGTGAGTGTCTTTAGATCCAAAGTGTGTGTCTTGCATGCAGCATGTATAGGGGTCTTTTTTTTATCGATTTAGCCACCCTTAGTCTTGTTATTGGAGCACTTAGTCCATTGACATTTAAAGTAGCTATTGATAAGTATGTACTTATTGCCATTTTGTTACTTTTTTCTGGATGTTTTTGTAGTTCTTCTCTGTTCCTTTCTTCTTCTCTTGTTCTCTCATGATTTGATGGCCTTCTTTAGTGTTATGTTTGGGTTCCTTTCTCTTTATTTTTATACGTATTATTATAGGTTTTTGGTTTGTGATTGTCACAAGGTTCGTATATAATAATCTATGTAAATAATAATCTATATTGTTTATGGTCTCTTAGTTTGACTTCTTACTAAAAGCCCTACACTTTTATCCTCCCCTGACATTTCATGTTTTTTCTATCCTATTTTACTTATTTTATTTTTGTGGATCCCCTATCTTCTTATCATGGAATTAGATAATTTTAGTACTTCTGTCTTTTGACCTTCATACTAGCTTTATAGGTGGTTGATCCACTACCTTTACTGTATATTTGCCTTTACCAGTGATTTTTTTTCTTTGATAACTTTCTTATTCCTATTTGTGGTCTTTTCTATTCCATTTAAATAAGTCCCTTTGACATTTCTTGTAAGGCCAGTTTAGTGGTGATAAACTCTTGTAGTTTTTTCTTGTCTGGAAAACTCTTTCTTTCTCCTTCCATGATATGAATGATAACCTTGACAGGTAAAGTATTCTTGGCTGTAGGTTTTTTCCTTTCAGCACTTTGACTATATCATGCCACTCCCTTCTAGCCTGTAAGGTTTCTGCTGAGAAGTCAGCTGATAGCCTTATGGGGTTTCCTTTGTATGTAACTTGTTGCCTTTCTCTTACAGCTTTTAGGATTCTCTCTTTAATTCCTGACATTTTAATTATAATGCGTCTTGGCGTGGACGTCTTTGGCTTCACCTTGTGTGGTGCTCTTTGCACTTCCTGTACCTGGATGTCTATTTCCTTCCTTATGTTAGGGAAGTTTTCAACTATTATTTCTTCAACTGGGTTCTCTGCCCCTTGTGTCTCTCTTCTCCTTCTGTGAAACCTATAATATGGATGTTAGTATGCTTGATGTTGTCCCAGAGGTCCCTTAGACTGTCTTCATTCTTTTAAATTCTTTTGTCTGTTCAGCTTGGGTGATTTTCTCTACTCTTTCATCCAGATCGCGGATCCTTCTTCTGTGTCATCTACTCTGCTATTGATTCTCTCTACTGAATTTCTCATTTCCATTATTGTATTCTTCTGTTCTCAATGGTTCTTTTTTATATTTTCCAATTCTTTGTCAAAGTTCTGTGTTCATCTCTTCTTCTCCCAAGATCAGGGAGTATCCTTATGACTACTAGATTGTACTCTTTGTGAGGTAGATTGTTTCTGTTTTCTTTAATTCTTTTTCTGAGGGTTTGTCCTATTCCCTTATTTGGAACATATTTCTTTGTCTCCTCATTTTGCCTACTTCTCTGTAGTTATATCTATGTATTAAGTAGCTCAGCTGCATCTCCTGATCTTGGAAATGTGGCCTTATGTAAGAGATGCTTTATGGGGCCTGGCAATGTGCTCCTCTCTCATCACCTGTGCCAGATGTTTCCTTGTGTGGGTTATGTGTGCCCTTCTGTTGTGGTGGAGTTGCTACTGCTACAGGCGCATGGGTAGGTTAGGCTGGCCCCCAAGCTGGCTGGTTGTAAGGCTCAGCTGGGTGTGGCTGCTGCAGTGACTTTATAGCATGGGGCAAGCCCTGGCATGGCTGGCTGTAAAGTCTAATAGCATACAACCACTGCTATTTTGCTGTTAAGTGAGTCAGGCCCCCACTGTGGCTGGTTGCTAGGCTCAGGGGTTCACAATTGCTATAGGCTTTCAGTGTGGCTCCCTGTAGTGCGTGGCCATTGTCAGCTCTCTCAGGAGTGTAGATGGGTAGAGCTGGCTCCAGGTGTGGCAGTGTACAATCATTTCAGGTGTTGGAATGTGGGGCAGATCCTCTATGTGGCTGTTTGCAATGGCCAGCAGCACAAGTCTGCTGTGGGCCCATGTGCCCCACCAACACAGGCCTGCACACACACCTTGTCAATGTGGACCCACAAGTTTGCTACGGGCTTGCTGTGGGCAGGGCCAGTCCCTGGGGCAGGCTGCCTGCTGCCTGGCTGTGCTTGATTGCCACGGGTGCTCTACTGGGTAGGACAGATTCCTGCACTAATAGGCTAAAGGAGGAAATCCAACGGCAGCTGCCAATGTCTGTGTCAACACAACTGAACTAGGTCACAGTAATGGTTGCTACCAGTGTCTCAGTCCCGGGGGTGGGGTGGGGGGTGGGCTCAGCTGCCTCCTGCCTCTCTGAGATGTGCTCCAACCTTAGTAAGTGAGTCAGTTTTACTAATGAACTATGCACTTTTCTTTCTGGTGTTTTTGTGTCGGTTTCCAGATCGGGTGAATCTGTGTGTGGGCCCTTTAAGATCAGGTTTTCCTTTCTCTGAAATTTTGTGGTTTTTCCGGGCGTATTCCCTATTGGTTTTCAAAGCCAGCAAAGCCAGGTATTATGGGATTTCATCTTGGTTGTGCTGAATCCAAGGGCTGGGATGCCTATTGTGGCATAAAATCCCTGGCTCCTCTGAGAAAAGCTCTGTACCTTTGAGATTGCTCCTGGCCATGAAGCGCCATGGCTAGGATGTGTTTTTTTCCTCAGCAGAGTTGTATTTCTGCCTCTTCCACCTGTCAGTGTTGTCCCTTGTGGGGGTTATTTTTACCCAGTTTCCAGATCTCTCTCAGAGGAAACTGTTCCACAAGTAGTTGTAGATTTGTTGTGTCCATGGGAAGAAATGAGTTCAGAGTCCTCCTACACTGCCATCTTCCAAACTCTCTACCTCTCTTTCAATGCTCCATACTTTTAAGTCTAAGTAAAGAAGAGTGACTAAGACTATAAGCTCTGGAACTGACATCCCATGTTCAAATCTAGGTTGGGACACCCAGGTTTGAAGCTAGTCACTTAACTTTTCAAAACCTGTGTGAAATAAGGATTTTTTTTTATTGAGGTCATAATAGTTTATAACACTGTGAAATTTCAGTTGTACATTATTATTTGTCAGTCACCATATAAATGTGCCCCTTCACCCCTTGTACCCATTTCCCAACCCCCTTCCCCTGTGATAACCACTAAACTGTTGTCTTTGTCCGTGAGTTTCTCCAACATATGAGTGAAATCATACGGTATTTGTCTTTCTCTGTCTAGCTTATTTTGCTTAACATAATACCCTCCAGGTCTATCCATGTTGTTGTGAATGGGACGATTTTATCTTTTTTCTGGCTGAATAGTATTCCATTGTATATATATACCACACCTTCTTTATCCAGTCATCGGTCGATGGGCACGTGGGTTGCTTCCACTTCTTGGCTATTGTGAATAATGCTGCAATGTAACTCCCTTTGAATTGTTGATCTCAAATTCTTTGGATAAATAACCAGTAGTGGGATAGCTGGGTCATATGGTAGTTCTATTTTTAATATTTAGAGAAATCTCCATACTGTTTTCCATAGTGGCTGCACCAGTTTGCATTCCCACCAGCAGTGGATGATGGTTCCCTTTTCTCCACATCCTCTCCAACATTTGTTATTTTTTTGTCTTGGTGTTTATAGCTATTCTAATGGGTGTAAGGTGATATCTCAGTGTAGTTTTAATTTACATTTCCCTGATGATTAGTGATGCTGAACATCTTTTCATGTGTCTACTGGCCATCTGTATATTTTCTTTGGAAAAATGTCCGTTTAGCTCCTCTGCTCATTTATTGATCAGGTTGATTGATTTTTTGTTGTTGAGTTGTGTGAGTTCTTTATATATTTTGGAGATTAACCCCTTGTCGGATATATGATTTGTAAATATTTTCTCCCAGTTGGTGGATGGTCTTTTCACTTTGTTCCTTGTTTCCTTTGCCTTGCAGAAACTCTTTAGTCTGATGAAGTCCCACTTGTTTATGCAAAAAGGATTTTTGTGCCATCTGTCTCAAAGAGCTATTTTGAGGTTTACATGAGATAATGTATGCAAAGAACTTCACAAGGTATGGGTAAGAAATCATATTTCCTGGAGATATTTTCTTGAACCTGACTCTTCTTAGTTGCATTAATAGCATCCTAATTCAGACTCTTGAGTGTTTGTGTCATCAACTGCATCTGTCTCTGTGGCAGACTCGATAGTGTCACCCCTCTATAATCTGTGTTTCCTGATGTTCCTGCTCTTGTTTAACCCTCTCCCTTTGAGTGTGGAAGTGACCTGTGACTTGCTTCTAACCAACAAAATGTGGCAAAAGTGACAGGACATGTGATTAAGTAAGATTACAGTGCTCTCCAGCTGAAGTCTCTCACTCCCTTGCTGGCTTTGAAAAAGCAAACTGCCCTGTTGTGTGATGCCAATGTAGGGATGCTCATTGAAGGAAGTGAGAGAAGTCTTTAGGAGCTGAGGGTAGCCTTTGGTTGACAGCTAGCAAGAAACTGAAGTCCTTGGTGCAAAAGTTACGCAGCAATAGAAAATGAGTAATAATTATTTTTCCTTCTTTCAGCATTCCTTTCTTCAAACTACTACCCCACCAAGTTGAGCTCTAGAGCATTGCTCTTGCCACCTCACGGCTGAAAAACCTTCATCCCACTTGTCCCAACTATGAAATGGGGCTTGCAAACTTTGGGTGCAGCCTACCTTATCCTACACTCCTATACAAAATCCTTTTCTCCAAATAGACTAGACTACTTATTTTCTGAACCTGCTTTCCAGACCCAGCATCTTCTATTCATGCCATTTCCTACAAGTGAAGGCAAACTCTCAGTCCTCATCTCCACCATCAAAATCTACCTCAGCCCTTAAGGCTAGTACAGATGCCACCCACTCGCCTTTCTGCAGTATTCTCACTCTCCTCTCAATGCTTTTCATTGTCCTCATTTATATCATCATCACATAGTGCTCTGTGTTATCCTATTTGAATATACTCCCTTTTCTACTGCTCTGGGCACTCATCCCAGGCAGCAGAGCACAAGGGTTAAGGGCATAAAGTCTAGAGTAGACTGCAGGATTTTGTATGTTGGTTCTGCTACTAACCAGCTGCATAACTTTGGGCAAGTTACTTAACCTCTTTGTACCTTGGTGTTTTTTTTTTGTTTTTTTTTTTGAGGAAGATTAGCCCTGAGCTAACATCTGTTGCCAATCCTCCTCTTTTTGCTGAGGAAGACTGGCCCTGAGCTAACATCCGTGCCCATCTTCCTCCACTTTATATGTGGGACGTCTACCACAGCGTGGCTTGCCAAGCAGTGCCATGTCCGCACCTGGGATCTGAACTGGTGAACCCTGGGCCGCCGAAGCAGAACGTGCGCACTTAACTGCTGTGCCACCAGGCCGGCCCCTGTACCTTGGTTTTCTAATCTGTAAAATAAGAGTCCCTAATAGACTTCCTACAAAGATTAAATACAGTGATAATTGCTTGGCAGAAAGAAAGCAATTTATTGTGTTTGCCAAAAGAAACAGTCATTTTTGTATCCTCCCCCTTTTTAGAATCTCAACCTCTAGCCCATAATAGTACTCTCTATAGAGACAAATAGTCATTAAATTATGAATGAAGGCCTGACATTTGCATTTGTTTAACTGTGAGTAGGAAACAGCATTAGAAATCTCCTGATCAATAACTTTCCACCTTCATTTCCCACCAATCAAATAGCCTTTTGAGTCATGAAGATCTTAAAATGGGAAAATAAGAAAGGGGGTAGGGAGAGGGAGGGGGAGGAAAGGAAACAAACCTGGAGAGGGGAATGTTTACAAATACATCACTAAAATTCACTGAAAAATTCTATTTACTATTTTCATTTATTATTATCAAAGTTCCTTGCATGATCTCTTGCTGAAACCATGGAAAGTAGCATGTTTTCCGGTAGGCTCTGTGCTTGCTCTGATGTACCTTTTCAGCATCTGGCCAGGCACATTTATATACGTAAAAGCCCAAGTAACTTCTTGTCATCCTCGTGCTGATTTTAAGGACAGCACTGCAGGCACTGACTTGGCAGAGTTACTCACTCAGCAATACGTAGACAGCTTAAGGACTAAGAAAGTGACATCACACCTGACCTTCAAAATATAAACACCAGAAATCCCAACTAAAAAAATAAAAACGTATATTCCAAATGTTATTGCAAAATACCCTCCTGTTTTCCTGGCTTAGTGACTGCTGGTAGAAGAACACAATGCTCGGGAGAAAGAACGAAAATACTTTGACATCAGTGTGTGGGTTGGGATTAGAAAAAGTCATGCTCTCTGATGGGACACCTTCTCCCCACATCCTAGAGCAAAAACAGAAAATGACTACAATAATGGGAGCTGCACGGAGGATGCTGCAGTGGACAAAGCAACAGAATCGTACCCAGGCAGGCAAAATATGTTTCATTTTGGCAGAGTGAGAGATCTAATCTTTACCAGCAGCATGACTAGACTGACAACCTGATGGTAAAGCAAATAAATGATCAGTTCCCTGTTCCAGCCACGGAACCCACAGTGCTTCCTTTAATAACATATCTAGAAATGTACAGCTCTCTTTGAAGGTGAAACAATTCTCCCTTGCCTACTCAACACCCACCTAAAACCAGTTCATATGTAGAGCTATTTCTGCCTGTTTTTTGTGTTACTTCTCCATCAGATAGCTAAAGAGTTTTAAACCAAGAAATAACCACAGGAACTAAGTGATGCAACTGCTCTTGCCACAATTAACCACAAGGAATTTATTCCTTGCTTCCTACACAGCACATGCTTTTTGTATTGCTCCTTTATTCACCTTGAGGCAATTATTTAACTGCTTCATGTTCATAGATGGGAGATGGGAGAAAATACAACCAAGAAAATACACAAAACTTCAAATTTTATCTATTCAATCCTAATCAATGACAAACCTATAGAATTTGCCCTCTTCCCAAAAGAGTTGATAAAAGATCTAGGATTTTGGACAAGGGAAGGGAGGTTTACTACGGTTTGTGTGACACATCTGCTGATCTTCTACTGGATTTACTGCCTGTGCTTTCCTTGCCAGTTCATGACTGAGAAGTGTGAGTGAAGCAGCACTTCATCTCAGTTCCTGATGTGGTACTGTCATTTCTTTGAACAAGATCATTAAGCTATCACCTCAAAACAAAATGGATACCCCTAAGGGTTAACTTGAATCATTCTCTATCTATAGAAATTTATGATCTGATTACACAGTTATAGTCTGAGGGTGGTGGTGGAGAGGTACCTAGAAAAGGATAGAGTGTCCCTCCAGGCAAGGACACCTTCATTCTTCTCTGAGGAGAAATGAACACAATGCCAACCAGTCAGAACTAGGATGATGTAAATGTACAAGCAACTCAAGCCATGAGAAATTCCAACTTTCGGCATCCCATCCAAAGCAACCAGGAAAAGTGACTGTTACAAACTTGACCCCTTACTGCTCACACACGTTAAGTTCTGTTCACTAGCATAATTCCTATATGAACTAACATGAACTAAATTTATGTCAAGGGTGGCAACATAGCATTTAAACTCTAACATGTCTGTTGTTAAATAATTTTGGCAAAGTATGGCTCCCTAGCTTGCAGTGTGCAGACCATGCTGAAGATCTTGGCCTTGGATGATTTTCTATTGTCTAGCCTTTTTTCCCCTGTTTTTATGTTTTACAGTTTTCCTGCAGAGGACTGTCACATGAAGACAAGGTGGAAAAAAGTCATCTGTTATCTTTTGTTAATTACCATTATTTTCTGGTAAAAAGAAAACCTTTAGAATTATTGAGACAATTAAATCATAGATATGGGTAAATTTCAAAAGCATTAGAAATTTGGAGCTAAAGGCTATTTTTTTAAATGAATTAATAAAGTTTTATTTATATATAAATCGCTGTACCTAAACCACTTACCAATATGTTGGCTAGCTTGTTATATACCCTAAGTGTGGGAAATAGATGGACAGAACATGAGTGGGCAAGCAAATGAAAATAATAATACTTAAAGCCGTAGGAGATACAGTAATATTGGCATAGTCTTTAATTCTGGTAAGAATTTAAATTGGTATAATTTCCTCTTGGAATGAAATCTGACAATTTTTACATAAGAATATTCATACCCAAACATTCATGACCCAAAGTCTTGTTTCTAAAATTTATCCTTAAGAAATAATTTAAATGGGAAATACTTCCACTCTAGTTTTATTTATCACAAGCTTAACATAGATAAATAATTAGAAACAATAAAGATATACTACAATGCAGGGTAGTTAAGTCAATTAAGGTACAACAAATGAATAGAATAAAGCAGCCACTAAAATAATAATTATAAAGTAAGCTGGGCCAAACCACAAAAGTTGGTCTGGGTTTGAAGACCGGTCAAAATGTCTTAGACTCAACTTAGGTTACTTTCATTTTGGTACCAAACTGGCAAATAGTACAACAGATGTATGCACAATCAACAACACGTAAGTGGACTTGGTCCTCGGTTCCCTCTCCGGTTCCTCCCACACTTGTGCCTGAAGTTCTGTGGTCAATGCAGAGTGAAGAATCTGCCAGGTCAGCGGAGCCCTGAACTCTGCCTTGGCGAGAGTCCACATTAGCAGTGGAGCTTCCACCCCATTTCCGAATAAGAAAAATTCTCCACTGTATTACTTTGTAAGAAAACACCTCATCATTCTTTTTCCTACTATGTCATCACACCTACAGCAAGCTTGGTCATGGTCTACTTCGTGAAGATTACCTGGAAACATGGAAAAGGCCTGGAAGTTGGCAGTGCAGGAGATACCAAACTATAAAACATTCTCTAGGATATAAGGTTGTACGGATAAGAGAAAAATGGAAACATGGAAAATAGGAGGGGAAAGGAAATCTATTGAGATGATTATTTTTACTTTTGAATTTATAGTTGTGATAACATCACTTTGACAAGATGGGAGAAACTTTAGTGACTCACAAACAACTAATCTTGGGCCTCTTCTTCCATTTCTTTTTGTTTCGCCCTAAAATTTTTCCCCTTGTAAAGGTAGGCATTAAATTTATTAGCCATTCCCATGCTTCCACTGGCACTGAAAGGAAGGGAAATCTTGCCTTTGAAGTGCATTACCTTCTCCATCATGCTGTTTCTTGATATTGCCCCAAAGTCCTCAAAGCACTGGTTTCCATATTTATACTCCATAGTCACTATACTGCTTCCCGTCCTACAGGGCCTGCCTTTGCCCACAGCTCCAGGGTTCCCCACGAGCAAGTGGCAATGCTTTGCCCCACAAACTGCCTGCCTGGCTGCAACTATGTTTCACACCAAGGCCGTCAACACCCGTGGTATAGAGAGAGTGGATGCTTTATAGCAGAGAATGACTTGACAGTTTATATTCTCTCTCTCAGAAGTCAGAATAGGAAATATCTGAAGAGGATAGAGCCATACAGAAGTGGAAAGACTGAGAGAGAGAAGAGAGTAAGTAGAGGTCGTAGGAAGGGTCAGGTAATTGACAGTGACAGAGGAACTGCAGAAGAGGGAGGCCAAGAGCAGCCTGCTGCCAGTCCGATGGACAGTATTCCCGACCTCCATGAGGCAGCGCTGAGCGGAAGCTGAGACTTTGCTTTCTTTCCTATTTTTTCCCCTTACTTTTCTATGTAACTTTACCATGAAACTTCTGTTAACAGAGAAAATCAAGGGTGTCTCTGTTCCTGTCAATGTGAAAAGTTCTAACAAAATAATAGCTAAGTTCTTAGAGCACCGATCCTGATTCTGAAACTATAAAATCCCACAGGTTCTCAAAAAAGTGTATCACAATCACCATAGAGCTCCGTTCCTGCACCAAGATTTTTTCAAACACTGAAAATACAGTATAAAAAATTAAAGTAACTTTCCCCATGTAGTCACTGTGGGAGGGGCTACCCTGATTCCAACTATGCTGTACTACAGTGGTCATATCTTCTGGAATTCCTTTTTGAATCATATTCAGAATCGCTGCTTTGTCACTCAAGAAAACCAACCATATTTTTTCACTTTCTACTTCGGGCTCTCTTCCTCTCCTTCCCTTTTCCTTTTGTTTCTTGCCATCATGAGCCAATCATACGAGGAGCTGTGTTAAGTACTGGGTGAAATGAGTGACTGAACCAAATGGAGTAGAGGTGGGGAAACAGTGTAATTGAAATAATAGCAGCAAACACAGGATAATAAGTTCATTTGTGTGTTATGGCTCTAGCGCCATAAGAAATAAGATGGATGTTGCTGAAGGGGGTTGTGTTGCAGCCACACTGCTCCATCATTGGTATTTCAGTTGATAGCCACTTGCTGTGATATCCTAAATGATGCCCCATATCTGGCACAATGTATACATTTGTGAAATCACTGAGTAAATAAATGAATGAAGGAAAGGCTTAATGGCTTCAATAGAGTCTATTTTGCTGGTTACTACTAATTTACTAATTTAATAACTTTAATAATTAAAAGCAATTTTTTCAAATAAAAATAACACTACAGTAAATGAAATTAATTATAATATAATTTATAATGGGACCAAAGTTATTTCTTTGGAACTGGGTTATGATTGGCCCTCATGTGACTGTGCTGTGACAAGGATCTCGTGATGGTAAGTTATACCATCCCTCTCAAGTTCCAAATCAGATACCTGAGCTTTTTCCACACTTACGGGTTCACTCTGCTGCCTGACTTCTTTTATTCCCCTGCAATACTTGGGGACCTTTCTCCAGTGAGGACACAACACCTCTATCTTCCCTCTTCCCTCCCCAGGCTTCAGAGGCCAGTTCTTAACACATCTTACAGATAACCAATGCTCAATAAATGTTTTTAAAATAAAACAATAAAAATACTTGTACAATTCCCATTAAGATCTGACACAAATTTCTCCACTATATATTGTAAGCATTAGAGAAGACGTGTATTTGTTGTCAAAAGTTTTTAAATTCTAAGAAATTTATCTCTACTTAATTTAAAAACTTACTGCCTGTGACAGTATGGGAAAGACACATTTCCTTACCATACGCATTGTGAAATCCATCTGTATCATCTCAAGCTTTAAGAATTTCAAGCCACACCAGAACTCTGATTTAATTTTCTTTCCACCGCAAGAGTGCCTGCACAGTATCCGTCACTTATGTTTATTTGCAGGTGCATGGGAATGAATGTGGCTGATTTATTGCTGTAGGCTATCTTGATGCAAACAATGGTATAATTTGTTTCTTGGATTCTTTTCAATCCATTCTACAGCTGCCTTCCCTCAAGTGTGAGTTCTATAGCTTCTTTATGAAAGCTGTGCTCCCAACAGAAATGTCCTTGAGTAGCTGTAAATCTTCACGTGATGAAATTGACTAATATTTGTATAAAGTTTTACCATACACAAAACACCTTAATATACATTGACACATTTAATTCTCATAATAATCCAAAGCAATAGCATCGTTATTCCCATTCTGCATACGGGACAAGTCTTTTTAAATTACAGCGACTTTCCTAAGATTATGTAGCAGCGGTAACACTGAAACCCAGACTTCTCTGTTTCCTTCTCCTTCAACATAATCATCCTAGCAGTTCATATGTATATGAAAACTTCCTTTTCTTGAGGTTTCTTACTTTTTATGGAATTTAAATGGAAAAAGCACTGAGATGAAAACTCTGCTTGAAATCTCCCCTAAGTCAGTATTGTTCTTTAAAGTCAGTCAGTAAAATTCTAACCAAAATGAGTAGAATAAAATGCTTCCCAAAGAGCATTAGGAATTAAAACAAGCAGCATCTTGGCCTCTGTGTCTTTGTATTCTCTTTTGACTCAGTATCCATTTTGCCCCAAAGCACAAAACAATAATTAGAAAAGAAAGGATACTTATATGAGCTGGAAGTTAAAATATCATGTGACAATCTCGATAACTAGATAATTCATTTGAACGCAGTGGTGCCAAAAGTATGAATGGATGACAAAGAGAACAGTCATTCTGATGCAATAAGATGGCAGTGTTAAGCAGTCTTAGAATAATACATATTCTAAAACACAGAGCTACATCATGAGTTTGATACAGTCACCTCAGTAAGGAATTAAACATGAAAAAATGTTTCCTCTGAAGTTGCTTAGAAGATGAAAATACATATGGAATGTCTTACTGATTACTTAAAAAAGAAATTGTGCCATTAGTTATTGATGTTAGAATTTTATAAATGATGAGGAGATAGAAAGTCATTATCATAAAAGTATAAACTGTAAGGCAGTTTCACATTATCTCAAATTTCTGCTAAAGTGAAAATGTACTAGCTTCACAAATTAAGCATTTTCACTACAAACTGCCTTTTTTCTCACCTCCTGATTTATACAGAAACTTCTGAAACACCTTACTGGTTATCAGCAATGAAACAAAACTATGAAACAGACAAGATGTGTCTCAGTCCTTCCAAATCAAAGATTGTTTCTCTTTGGGTGAATGTGTAGCTTTACAGGTCCATTAAAATCTACTCGAACCTTCCTTCTACTCTATTCCTGGTACTGAGCAAAGCAAATTATGTCACACCTACCATGGCACTCCTCTTCCTAGAAACAGCCCTGGCTTCACATGGGTGGGGGGCTGGGAAGGAGAGGCCCCTGCATGGTCTGCCTCCTCCTCCAGCCTTACCTAGTACCTCCTCCACCTCACTCACTACCATCACCCTGCATCTCAGAGGCCAGCGCAGTGGCAGGCACACAGCTGGGGCCCAATAAATATTTGTTAAATGAATCATTTTTACCATTTGACAATGTAACAATAAAACATTGCCTCACAATTTTGAAATTTGTTTATTTCCAAAACAATTTTACGTAAGGAGAGAATGAATTAGTAATGTAATGAGTCCTTTATTCTTTGTATGAATTTTTATGTATTTTGAAAGTTTACAGTAGGTAAACTTACATATATTTTAACTCCAAGTAATTACTGCTTTGATTAATTATTTCAACAAATAAACGTCTTGTATTCTAGGCACAAGAATAAGCATTAGAGAAGATGAATTTAAATATTCATTTATCCTATCATTCAACAATCATTTACTACAAGCTAAGTGTCACTTAAAATTGTTAGATACACAGCCAAAATCTATTGGCAGGTGAGATGGGAGTTTTTATATTTCCCAACACACACACACACACACACACACACACACACACACACACACACAAGCACTATAGAAGAGATATTAGTGGAAATCTGTGGTTTTTTTCTTTAGAAAGAGAGAAAAGGGTCTTGTAGCAATGGACAAAAGTGGATGGGTGGCTTGTGTAGGACCCTGACATAGCCTGAAGGAGGGGACTTGACACATTTGCCTGTCTAGGAGAGCAGCTCTAAAGCCTGGTAATGAGGAATATTCTGAGCAAGTGAATAAGCAATGGGCAATCTTAGATTATGGATGTCTCGTGAATATATGAACTGGGAACTACTCAAGGTCTGGGCTCTCTCTTGGATCCTAAATGGACTTGTACACTGTGGGTTTACAGTAACCACCGTCATGAAACTATGCCTAGAAATAAAGCCAACATATTAGGAGATAGAGAGTCTTAGAGGAAAAGCACATATTCTACAACTTAAGAAAGGCTTGCTATACTTTTATTATGAAGTAAAGGGCAGTCTCCTATTGAGAATATTTTGTGTTTATCTTGGGTAGAAGTTTTCCCAAAAGGGTCCCTGGGGCTGATAGTATGTCTCAAAGTTCTATCCCATAAGGAAAAGGGGGGTCCCCAAGCATCTGAAATGCACATTCTAAGCAGACACTAGCATATACAGAACACAAAATTCAGAGATGGGTCTTCAGGGACTCTTAGATCAGTCTGGCTGCCCTAACCACAAGA
This sequence comes from Equus asinus, assembly GCF_041296235.1. Classification (NCBI taxonomy): domain Eukaryota; kingdom Metazoa; phylum Chordata; class Mammalia; order Perissodactyla; family Equidae; genus Equus; species Equus asinus. The sequence goes on along the minus strand of NC_091811.1, from coordinate 10,417,755 downwards.
GAGAAAACTCAGAGTCAGAAAATTTTAGGAGTTGGGGAAATTTCAGAAACAGAATATTAAATCTGGGCTCAACCTTGGTGAGTAAATCATTCTTTGTGTTTCTGTACCCTGTGTGGAGCGTGGGAGATAGCTCAAGGGGTTAAATACTTTATCTAAATCCTCTCTCCTGTAACAGGTACAAAGACTATTTTCCCTGGAAGAAAGGGCTGATCAAATTTAAGATTTCAGCAAATGGCCTATTTTGAGCTCTTTTTTTGTCCCATTTGCCTTTGTTCTTGGTGTAGTGCCTATAAGAGCTTCAACATTTTTATATGAATCAAATCATAGTCACAATTAAGTTTTCTGTAAATTTTTTTTTCCTTAAAAACATTAAAATTGGAGCCCTGTAATGTAGTAAAACAATGTAATCAACCTAGATGTTAAGGTAAGCCTCTGATCCACGTATCAGAAGTAACTCAACTGGTTGAAAGCGACAGAGGAAGTGGAGATGGAGTTGGGTATGTGGCCAGTTTGTACAGAGGTTAACGCCACAAGCTTTGTAGTGGAACAGACTTTGGTTTGAATTCTGGCTTAACTGCTTACTAGCTTCCACTAATGACCTTAAGCTAGTTATTTAACCTACCTGAGGTTCACTATCTTCATTTAAAAATGCTTAGCATGGGGGCCGGCCCAGTGGTGCAGCAGTTAAGTGTGCACGTTCCACTTTGGCGGCCTGGGGTTCACCGGTTTGAATTCTGGGTGTGGACATGGCACCAGTTGGCAAGCCATGCTGTGGCAGGCGTCCCACATATAAAATAGAGGAAGATGGGCATGGATGTTAGCTCAGGGCCAGTCTTCCTCAGCAAAAAGAGGAGGATTGACAGATGTTAGCTCAGGGCTAGTCTTGCTGAAAAATTAAAAAAAAATGCTTAGCATGAAATTATTATTACAAAAACAACAGCAGTTATTGTTGCTATTAATAAAAATGCATGTATTCTGAGGGCCTGGGCCCCAAAGACAAAAAGGAATATTTTTTCTTCTATAAAGTTCTATACATTACAACATTCCCTTGTAGATATGATCTGTTTCCTAAAGGAGAAGGAAATAACATCATCTGGGTTCCTAGGACATTATTTTTTCCTTCAGCTCATTTTATTTATTTATCCCAGTCACAATCTTTTTGTTAATCTTTTTGTAACATTTTGGTATACTTCCTTGGCTTTCTCTTTAGTCCTTATTGAAACAAGTTTTCTCTTTATGCAATCATGAGTAAACTTATTCTTATTTCTATTCAGTAATGTAAACACTGTCTTTTAAAACATTATGATAGGGGCTGGCCCCATGGCCGAGTGGTTAAGGTCATGTGCTCTGCTTCAGCAGCCCAGGGTTTCGCTGGTTTGGATCCTGGGCGCGGACATGGCACCACTCATCAAGCCATGCTGAGGGGGCATCCCACATGCCACAACTAGAAGGACCCACAACTAAAAATATACAACTATGTACTAGGAGGCTTTGGGGAGAAAAAGGAAAAATAAAATCTTTTAAAAAAAACCCAAAACATGATACATTTTAGGATGAAAATGAATAAATAGCAAGAGACAAGAGAAGGTGGCCTGTGAATAAATAAATAAATGATGATGCAAAGTTAATGGAAACACTCAGGAGCCTCAGCTTATGATTCCTCATAATCTAAAAATCCAAAGGGCAAATACACCACGTTTATTGATGATAAACTGCTATTTGTTAGACATGAACCCTTCCAGGGAGGAGGGGTATTATCATTTACTAAATGCACAGTTCAAGTTTTACTGGTACTAAGATAACACATGTGATGCCGTTAATTCCATCATAGAAATGTGACCCAAGTATGAGAATGTATCCTAAGAGCAATTACATAGTAATAATACTCTGGTTTTTTTGGTAAAGATTGGCACCTGAGCTAACAAGTGTTGCCGATCTTCATTTTTTTTTCCTGCTTTTTTCTCCCCAAATCCCCCCAGCACATAGTTGTGTATTTCTAGTTGTAGGTCCTTCTAGGTGTGGCATGTGGGATGCCGCCTCAACGTGGCCTGACGAGTGGTGCCATGTCCGCGCCCAGAATCTGAACCAGTGAAACCCTGGGCCGCGGGAAGTGGAGCGCGCGAACTTAACCACTTGGCCACGGGGCTGACCCCAAATAATACTCTATTAAACATACTTGCTGCTGTATATATACAAAAAGTATTCCACTTCTAGGAGATTTATGCACATTGAAATGACTAATCATGACTCTCTACATGTGCAAAAGAATTAGGAACCATCTAAAACTTCCCTAAAAATACTCGAACTTGCCTGTTTAGGTCTCTAGTGATATAATCCTGCTTATATCTTTGATAAGCACAATTAACAGAATGCTGACTCTAATAGAAAGTAGCTCAACGCTCAAAGCTGCCCTGCACCCTCAATTTCCAAACTCCAACCACTTATCCACATGGATCCCATCATCATGAAATAAAGATTTTGGTGTACTTAGAGTTATTTTCCCATACATATTTAACAATCTAGTTTTTGTGTGTGTGTGTGCAAATAAAATTAGGTTCATATTATAGTTGTCTTACAGCCTGTGTTAATTTGTTAAAATTTATCATACAAAGAGTTTTAGAAAATATTTATGTACACTTTAAAGAACAATAAGATAATCACCGATTTACTCACCAACCAGGTTAAGAATGACATCATTATCAGACTTTAGAAGCTGTCTGTGGGCCACTTCCTGATTGTATCCCCTCCCTTGGCCCCACAGATAATCACCATCGTTAATTTTGTGTTAATTATGCCCTTGTCTTTCTCTATTATGATACTATTTATACACGTACTCCTAAAAAATCAGTAGCTTGATTGTGCCTGATTTTGAATTTAATATAATGGAATATTGTACGCTTTCTTTTCTGACTTGCTTCATTCTTTAATGTGCTTTTGGGATTCATTCACAGTGAAGCCTTACCTGTAGTTCATTTTCAGCTGAAAAAGGTATATACTTTGTATATACTTGTATGAATATACCAGTTTAGCCATTCGTTTCCAGTTTCTAAAAATTACATATAATGCTGCTATGAACAAATTTTTAACATGTCTCCTGGTGCATGTATAGAAGAGTTCCTCTATTAAATATAGGGAAGTGGAAGTGTTGGATGGTAGGTATGTGCAGTCAGCTTTACAGACAACACAAACTGTGTCCTAAGTAGCGGTACCAATTTAGATTCTCAGCACCAGTGGGTGGGAGAGGACTGTGCACTGCAGCCTAGCCAGTTTTTTTTTTTTTTTAAATATCTGCTAATCTGGTAGATAAAGATGGTACTCTATTATAGTTTAAATTGGCACTTTCTTGATTAAGAGTGTGAGCCCCTTTTTCATATATTTATCAGCCATTTGAGTATCTGCTTTTATGTGAGACATATGTAATTAAAAATTTTCTAGCAGCCACATTAAAAAAGTGAAAGGAAACAAATGAAATCAATTTTAGTCATGTATTTCAATTTAACTGAAAATATTTTGATTTCAACATGTTTTCAATATAAAAATTCTTAAGATATTGTACGTTCTTTTTTTTTTGGTACTAAGTCTTTGAAATATGGTGTGTATTTTACATTTACAGTACATCTCAACTGAGACAAGCCACATTTCAAGTGCTCAAAGCCACAGTGGCTTGTGGCTATCCTACTGGGCAGCGCAATTTAGATACTAAGCCTTTGCCAGGTAGATTTACTCTAAATATCTTCTATCAGTGTGGGGCTTCTTTTTTAACTTCTTTATCTTTTCATGAATCAAAATTATGAAATTTAACTTGTCAAATATATTTATAATTTCCTTTATGTTCTGCATTTTCTTTAACTGGTTTAAAAAAACCCTTCACTTTCCTTGGGTCATAAAGATATACAACTATATTGTCTATTAAAAGTTTTGCAGTTGGCAAATAACATGGTTATGTATGTAGAAAATCCAAAGGAATCAACAACAAAAAAAGTTACTAAAATAAGTGAATTTAGCAAGGTTGCCTTTTTTGAGATCAGTATATGAAAATATATTGCATTTCTACATACTAAAACAAACCACCGGAAATTAAGAAAAATTCCATTAACAAATAGCAACAAAAATATAAAATATTTAGGAATAAATTTGACAGAAGATGTGCAAGATCTGTACACTAAAATCTACAAAACAGTGCAGAGAAATATTAGGCTAAATAATGCAGAGATATACCGTGTGTATGGGTTTATTGCTAAAGATATCAATTTTTCCCAAATTGATCTGTAGAGTCAACACAAACCCAATTAAAATCCCAGTAGACTTTTTGTAATTGACAAGCTAATTCTAAAATTCATAGGGAATTGTAAGGACCTAAATAGCCAAGACAACTTTGCCTCCGTCTTAGCATCCCACTGGGGGTTCGTGTACAGTCCTTAGAGATGACTGCTGCATGTACACCCTCTCAGAACCTTTCTGATGTGAAGCCAACCAAACTATCTTCTGCGTGGACTAGCTGGTCCTGACTTCTGGGATGGACTCTGCCGTGGGTGGAGGGGGCTGGGGCTGCTGCTTCTGGATATTCCTGACAGAAACCCAGTCTTGGCTCTGAACAATCCTCCAAAGGTTGTTCATTCACCTGCTCTGCCTCTTGGTAGGAATCCCTCTCATTAAATGTATCCCCCTTAGCCACAGGTGATCCCTTCCAAGACCCCCAGTGGATGCCTGAAACCGTGGATAGTACCGAACCCTATATATACTGTTTCTTCCTGTAAATGCATACCTATGATAAAGTTTAATTTATAAATTAGGCACAGAAAGAGGTTAACAACAATAACTAATAATAAAATAGAACAATTATAACAATATACTGGTAATAGAAGTTACTGTAGATCTTAGCAACCTCAGCATATGATTTTTTTTCTTTCCTTATTAAGTTGAGCACTTTCACCTTTTCACTTAGAGGAAGCACTTTATGGCTTCTCTTTGGCATATCCGAATTGCCGGCATCACCACTCTTGCGTTTTGGGACCATTATGAAGTAAAATAAGGGTTACTTGAACACAAGCACTGTGATACCACGACAGTTGTTCTGATAACCAAGACAACTACTAAGTGGCTATCAGGCAGGCAGTGTACACAGAATGGATAGGCTAGACAAAGGGATGATTCATGTCCTGGACAGGATGGAGCAGGGTGGTGTGAGATTTTATCACGTTACTCAGAACAGCACACGCTTTAAAACTTATGAATTGTTTATTTCTAGAATTTTCCATTTAATATTTTTGGATCACAGTTGATTGCAGGTAACTGAAACCATGGAAACTGAAACCATTTTGGACCACAGTTGATCACAGGTAACTGAAACCATGGATGAGGGGGGGACTACTGTAATTTCTTAGGGTCATTCAGCTAAGCAGCAACATACTTTCAAAACAAATGATCTCAGAACAGAAGCAAAAAGAAACTTTAACCCTAAAATCGACCCCCATTCTAATAACTTTCCTTTTATCTCAATGGGCCCATTCAGGTTGGCAGGTATAGGACTCTTGTGTGCTTTGTTCAAGAGGAGGGACTGTGGAGAACCGTAAACATTTTCTGCTCTGAACTTACACCTACTCCCTTGCTCTCTGGTACTGAGAAACTAACCCACTCCCTCTAAATTCCTCCTTTGAGCCAACAGCTCCTAGAAAAGGAGGTAATGGCCTGCAACAGCCAAACTGCAAGGAAAAAACTCATTTCTGCAAGATTGCAACACCTGTCTGACCAACACCCACCAACCCTGCAGCTGGCGCTTGGCCACTTTTGTCTCTTTTCCTCTGTAAAATCCTCTCTTCATTTTCAGAGAGAGACTTCCTTTGAGTATGCTCTCTGTTGCAACTACTTGAACAAAGTACCTTTTCTGTTGCATTGTGAGATTCAGAGAACTTTTGAGCAACTGACAGAATCTTACTCTCATTCTTGAAAGATATTTTCACTGGGTATAGAATTATAAATTGATGTGTATTTTCTCTCAGCATATTGAGGATATAATTCAATTCTCTTCTGGATTCTGTTGAGAAATAAGCTGTAGGTCTAATTGCTCTTGCCTTGAAGATGATTTCTTCTTCCACCCTTTTAAACTGCTTCTATGATTTTCTCCCTCTCTTTGTTGTTACGCAATTTCACACCAATGTGTTTAGGGTGGATATCATCTTACTTATACTGCTTGGGACGCTTAGGGCTTCTTAAAGCTGTGGATTCAAATATTCTAGAATATTTTCAGTTATCAGATCTTCAAATACTGCCTCTTCCCCATTCCCTCTATTTTCTCCTTATAGAGCTCTGATTTGAAGTATATCAAACTTCTTATCCTAACCTCTCTTATATCCTGATCTCTCATATTCTTTGTCTTTGTGTTTCTTTAGACTTTGTTCAGGATAGCATACTCATATCTGTCCTCCAGTACATTAACTGTAAGTCAAATCTGCTGATAAATCTATAGAACCAAATTTTAAACTTAATTTATCATGTATTTCTTTTCTAGAATTTGATAATTATTTAAAAAATCTGCTACTCCTTGCTTGTATTTTCAAAATCCTCTTTTATTTTTAAAATATATCAACCACGGTTACTCTATATTTGTCTAACAAACCCCACACCTGAAATCTCTGCAAGGCCATTACTGCTATCTTGTGTTTTATTGACTTGATTTTTGTTCATGGTGCCCTAGTACCTTTGTATTTTTTGTGATTTGGACTGTGAACTGCTCATTTTCCTGGAATTTTAGACACCTGGGGGCTGCTGTAGAACTGGAACCACTTTAGAAAAAGTCTTCAGCTGGAGATTTTTACAGACACAGGTGGCATGAATTCAGGCTGAAGCCCATGTAAGGGCTGACTTCTGGTTTTAAATTCCTGGGGTAGGGCATTTCCCCTCTGTCCATGCAAGGGTTGTGAAAGGAAAGTTTCCTTGTTGTCCTTTTTTGCACTGGAACATTTTTTTCTTTAATAACAGCTTTACTGAAATATAATTCTCATGCCATAAAACTCATCATTTTAAAGTATATAATTCAGTGATTTTTAGTACATTCACAGAGTTGTGCAACCACTACCACTATATAATTTTAGAACATTTTCATCACTCCAAAAAGAAACTCCATCCCCGTTAGCAGTCCCTTCCCAGTCCTTCCTTCCCCTAGCCCCTGACAACCACTAATCCACTTTCTGTGTCTATGGATTTGCTTATTATGGACACTTTATAGAAATGGAATCATATTGTATGTGGCCTTTTAAAAGTGGCTTCTTTCACTTAAGATAATATTTAAAGGTTATATATGGCCACTTTCATATTTCATTCACTCTCACAATTCAGGGTATAGCCCTTGACGTCCTAACTTTACCTGAGTGTGACCTTGTGATTAAGTTTTGGCCATTAGAATGTGAGCAGAAATAAGGTATTTAACTTCTAGGTCATTTTCTTAAAGGAAAGGTGCTTGCCTTCTTTTTCCTTTTTCCCCATTTCCATAGTCTGGCACAAGGTCTTGGTGATGGTGAGTTGGCTGAAACTACGTAAAGAGCATAGTCTTCAAATTAACAGAGAAAGAGAGTGGAGACCTAGCTCCCTGATCATCTTCTGGTGCACAGCCACAGGGTTAGTACCTCTGAAATACTGAAATTTATTGAAATAAACTTCTCTGTTGAGGTTGGTCTTTCAGTTATAACAGTTTAGCCTGTGTGCTAACGTAATGAGAACACAGTGTCATTTATTTTGTCATTTGCCTACTGATTATTATTCCAATATTTTTAATAATACTATTGCTGCCATGAACATATATATCTTCGACTTCCTCTCCAATTATCTCCCTATAACACAATTCTAGAAGTAGGGTTGCTCGTTACCTATAATGTGTGGACATTATTAAGCCTCTTGACACATGTCTACAAATTTCCATTTAGAAAGATGTCTTGTTTTACTCTCAACATCAGTGCAGAAGAGTGCTTTGTTTGCTCACTTAAAAAAACTTAAAAGATAATAACCTAAAAAGTGCTATTTGGTAACCTGCCTAGGGTAGATAATAGTAAGTAATGAATAGTGAAAACTATTCATTTTATTATTTGTATAAGTTCTGATGCTAACAAAACAACAACACACATCTCTTCTAGTGACTTAAAGTAAGCATCCCTAAGCCTTTCAACTGGGAAACAATGGTAAAAATTGTATTATGTTTGCAATATAATTATCTTTAAATACATTGAAAATGCTAACATTTTCAGCATATGCTGAACTTATTTTGGATTTCTGACTTGCATTTCCAGAGCTATATTTATAATGTTATTTTCCCATTTCAGCTCACTATTTTCTCATTTATATTGTGGTTCTGTAGCAGAAAATGGTTTTCTCTTTTCATAAGCAACAGCAATTGTGAAAAATATTGTAAGTGGTGATTCGACACAAAACGAGGAGCTAATCCAATAACCCATCTCTTCTAAAGTAGCTAAATATTTCAGTGGGTTTCACAAAGATGATGAAGACAACAGCAACCCTAATTTTTGTTGTCTCATGTTGGTAGCTTTTATTCTGTAAGAATGATAAATACCATCAGATAATCTAATCATAGTCCAAGATACAAGTGTGCTTTAAAATAGAAGTTAATGAATACATGTTATAGGCCAGTTACAGTAAACACAGATATACACAAACACTGAAAACCAGTCATGAGTCAACCTACACATCCCATCCATATGAATATAAAAGCTATCATTTTCATTAAAATCTACCTCAAACATGATTTTTATTCAGAGCTGTGGGAGGCAGCCTGCAGGATGTCCCTCAATGATCCCACCTCATGGTACTCATGCCCTTGTGTAGCTCCCACTGAATAACCTATGTAACTATTATTGTGGAATGATGGAGCATGACTTCTGAAGCTAGTTAATAAAAGCTATTATGACTTCTGCCTGCCTCTCCCACATCACTCGCTCTGGAAACCAGCTGCCATGTCATGAGGACACTCAAGCAGCTTAATAGGGAGCTCCACAGGAAGAGAAAATACAGCCTGACTGACAACCAGCATTGACTGGCCAGCTGCGGTCAAGCCTTCAAATGACAGCAATCTCTGAGTGACACTGAACCAGAACGTCTCAGCTAAGTTGTTTCTGGATTCCTGATCCATAGAAACTGTATGGCACAATAAGTGTTTATTGTTTGAAGCTGCAAAGGTTTAGGGTTATTTGTTACATAACCTGAAGAACAAACTGAAAACAAAAGGTGACACCTTAATAGTAAATTAAAATCTATATTCCCAAGCAACTTTTGATTCATCAAAAATTTATAACATCCCTATCATATATAAGAAGAGTCCTTTAACTTCTAACTGTAAAGCTGGTGCTTCTCTCCTGCGTAGACCCTCCAGCCTTCTGTGTTCAGCCTCCTTGCAAGGCACATACATACACCTCCCAGGACCCCCCACCCCAGGCTAGTGCGAAGGCAGAGGAGAGACTCACGAGATACATCAGCTCCATTCTGGGCTTTCCTGAGCTCTCAGTACATTTCCCATAACACCTCTGTATAACCATAAAAACCTCTCATACTCCTTTAGCACTAAATGAAGCTTAAAATACTTTATAAATGGTCCCCAAAATAAATCAGGGTAATGAAACAAAGGTACTGCCTGTCTTCAAATTATATGCAATCGCACCATCCCTACTCCCCATTCCCACCTCAGGAAAGGCACAACCACCTGGAGAATGGCAATGATGTTTTTAAATTTCAAAATTAACTTTAATTTCATTTTAATTTCAAAATTCAAGAAAATTAACGTTCTTTAATTTTGAACATTAGCACCCCCACGGTACACTTTTATAGGGACTGATCCAGAGTCATCTCTAAAATTACAGTAAAAATAAGCTTCACTTCCACTGCCGCTGGCAGAGTAAACCAAAGAAAGGAAACAAGTATGACAGCTCAAAAAAAATCTGAAGTTTAGCTAGCAGCTGGGTCAAAAAGATTGGAAAAATCAAGGCTACAAATTGGTCTGTACAACTAATAGCAATTCAAAAGGTGGAAAATGCATCTCAGTGAAATGCAGCAACTGAGTGATTTTAAAGTAAGGCCTATTATACAAAAACATGCTCAGAGACCAAGACAGATAATATCTTCACAGCACTCAAGTCTGACAACTGAGGCGGGTTGGCTGAATCATGAGTTCACATGACTCAGAAAGAAACTTGGTAGAACTTTCAGCTCATTGGTCCAGAGAGAATCAAATTTATAACAGCATAATTTGTAAACTGTCAGAATCCTTAGAGTATGAATTTGTTCCCAATCTGCAGTGGAGCAGCTGATACATACAAAATACATAATGAAGATTGATGCCCAGCTTTTTCTGTGGTTCGATGAAAAACAGATCCTTGCTGAGAAAACTTATATACAGTATTTATTGTAATATTTAGTTGGACCTATTCCAATCTTCTTAGGACATGACAAAAATCAGGGCAACTCTAAAACTGCCATTGAGCTTCCCTACCCAGGCATCCATCTTCAAATCCTTGGCATTTTTGCAGAAAGGTAGTTGGTACTGACATGCTTTGAATGAAATTTGTACACAGAAGAAATATTCGCGGCTAAAATCTCTTCTGGGAATGGTATAAATTGGAATGCAAAGTATGCTGAGTAAGATTTCGCAGGGCTATTTCCAAGGGGGGCAGGCTTGGAAGAACTGGGGCTGCTGTGGGTAGCAGAGTCAGAAACAAACAGAGAAGCTCCCCCAGAGATGATGACAATCTACTTGAGAGGGCCAACTTTGTGGCCTAGCCTAATTTCCCCTGGCACAAAGATAAGATTCAAAATTGGTAATAGTCCATTTTAAGATTATTTAAAAGGCAGCTGAATAAAAAGATTACTAGAGCAGAAAAATTCACCAAAGGTACCAGTGCTGGGAGCAAGAGGATTTAATTGGGAGTCAGCTGACTTATTTTCTTGTCCCAGCTCAGCCATTAATTAATTGGTCTTGTAAGCTTTAGCAAATCATTTAAAACGTCTGGGATTTGGTTTCCTCATCTGTATAATGAGAGGACACGACAAGAATCTAGGACTTACTAGTCTGTACAAAATCAATATTGTGTTGAGGAAGATTCTCAGGCTGCTTGGAAACCCATTAGGAAAGGAGACGGTAATCAATTAGTAATGTCTGCCAGGACAAGGTGTGGTGGAAGAATGGCTGGAGAAGTGCACAGCCATTAGACTCAATCATCTTTAAGGGCACTTACAACTAGAACATTCTATCATTTATTCATTGAACACAACTAGCCAGAAGACCCATTGATAGGTTATTTCAACAAAACTACACCTTTAGGAAATATAAAGAGCTGAGTAACAAACAGAAAGAAAATTCTTTATTGTTAAAGCCTGTTAATTCAAAGAGGTAACAATGACTGTATCAAAGCAATGGATGTTCAATTAAAAAAAAATAAACAATTTAAAAAAATGGTAAGTACTAGGTTACACAGATACACAGATAAAACTCCAAGATCATGATCAGAAGATGGCTTTGCATTTCACAGGCCTGAGGCAATATTAACTGTCACAGGTATAAGAGCTGTCATAGGTATAATAGCAAGTACTTCATTAAAGCCCCTATACTTGGCCGGTTACATCATTGTAAAATTCTAAACAGCTAGAGCAGCATTTTAAAACTGATGTAAGCTTTACATCGTAAATTTGAAAAGAAAATGCAATAAGAAATAGAGCGGGCAATGGACTGCCACATTTTTAATCAGTAGCATTGCCGCTGTTATTAATCTATTTCTCAAGTGCTATCAGTTAACAAAAGCTTAGTTAAAAATGTAGATTAATCAAACAACAAATCAGAAATGATTTAAAGTAATTTTAGGCCAGAGAATTTACACATTCATAAAAAATACTTTAAAGTACTTTTTGATGAAGTTGTAAAAAATAGAAGTATAGGGAAACCACACTGAAATGAATTCAAATGCATTTCTTTATGAGACTTAGCACTAAGTTATCTGACCATAGTGGATGGCCTGTCCTTGGATCAAGGGTATGTGAAACCCAGTGGCAAGAGAATATGTTAATGATAAATATCAATATCACTGACTTTTTCAAGGTAATAAAACCTGCTTAAGTCCATATGATAGTTTGAGCTTTACTTGAACACTGAGAATAAAATAAAATTGGTATTCAAAAAAATAAGCAAAATCTGTCTTCATAAATTCTTGGAAACCTAGATTACGCTAATATATTTTTTCTAATAAACATCACCAAATATCATTTTGTAATAGAGTGAACAAAACTATAAACATTTAAGGTCTCTTTTTTCTTTTGGTCCCAGAATCCATCTTTAAGCATCTGAATGGGAAGAATATTTTTCTTACTTCCAAGCTAATCTTTTAAAACTCTGATTTTGGGTTTACTTTTAAATCTATTAAATACATATGTTGTTTGAGATTTTCTGGCTCTAGGGATAGTGTTAAGTTATTCTGACATATCTTTGGCCTTAAAATAGGTTGCTATTTGTAACACTGGAAATAATGGACTAAACTATTTACCCATTGAAACAAAATATTTTTTGAGCCAGGTACCATTCTAGGTGCTAGAGCAGTGAACAATACAGAAGTTTCTGTCTGCACAGTTTATATTCTAGCAGTTGAAGATAGCTAGTAAATAAGGAAGCAAATAAATAATTTCAGGTAGTGGTAGTTGACATGAAGAAAAAAATACCAGAGTGATAAGACAGAGAAAAATGAAGTGGAATCAGGCATTTGACTAGCTAGTCAGGGAAAGGAGAGCCAGCTTCATGAGGATGTGACACGTATGACTGCACAGAACCCCACACTTAGAAGAGCTGACACATGGTTTAATGCTCTGCTGTCACTTCCTGAAACTTTTAATAAGAGGCCTTGCACGTTCCTTTTACACTGAGCCCTATGTAGCCAGGTCTTGCAGAGAAGTACGATTGTGTTTCTTTTTAAAAACATTTTATTCAAGCACCCAGTAAACATCAAACCTCCAGTGCTCCCCCACCCTCTGTGACTTCTTCTCATGTAGACATGGGTCTACCGGAAGGAAGTTGTGTCTGCTGACGGCTCCGATGGTGAAGAATGAAGACACAGTGGCCTCAAAGGTACAGAGAGTTTTGTATCTGACATCCTTAAAACCAAGACAAAGGGTATTTTACTTCCAAAGTGAAGAGTGCGTGTTCCGCCCTAGCTGTCAATCCAGAAAGTATGCACTACGGAAGGATCCATGTGGATTCGGCACAGTTCTTCTCATACACAATCTCCCTTGAGTGAGGGGGGAGTCTAACTACAAAACGTGCCATTTTCAAAGCACTCATTTAAAGCATTACTATTATTATTTCAAAGCATTATTTAAAGTGTGTAAGGATGAAAAGTAGAACTCTGCCACTTATCTTAAAAGAAAGCGCAAGTTCCAGGAGTTTTTGTTGTCTGACTAACAGAACATGCAAATTCAGGCAGTGAGGTCCTCAAGGAATGACATGCATCTTTCCCTGTTGTCTGCCCTGTGGTCCTGTATCTCCTAAGCACTTATTATATTTCCTTTAAAGATATAAGACACTTACTTTGCTTACAAATGCAATCCAAGTGTGAATAAATAAATGTATTATCTCTTAACACCCCCCTTCCATGTTCCTTTAAATAGAAAAATGTGCTAAATGTCCCTTCATATCCTGTTGGGCAACAGCTGTCCCACCTATGGTTTTAAAAACAGACTGTAACTCGATCTTCTGAAATCCTTTCTTGAACTGCATTCTGTTGAAGAAATCCTGGGAAAGAAGTCCTATTGATATTGTTGGTAGTCTCCAAAAGGTGAGGACGGTAATTGGGCTGAAGGCAACTGGGAGGGGTTTTCAGCAAACTGAGGACCACTGGGAAATTGTGCAGAGGCAAATCTTGTCAACAAGATACCAGCTCCTTCAGTTAAAGCTAGGAGAATGCCACCCATCGCGGCTGACCCGACCATGGCCACTGGTCCATTTCTCCTGGCCAGGATGGCTCCTGTTAAGGCACCACTTGTGATGGAGTTCCAGGGGGTCTTCCTTCCCTCTGACCTGAACCATACTGGAGTCAATCATGGAAAGCTCCCCAAACTGCAAAGCTCCCTCCCAGCTGCGGAGCCCTGGTTTTAGCAGCTGTCAAACTCGTGTGCAGTCTGTGGTTTACTCCCACTGGAGAATTGCGAAGGCCTTTGATTGCTTGAAAGATACCACCACCTATAGTACCTATCGTAAAGCAACCCCCCCCCGCCACAGTCATCCACAATTTGCCAGGGGCATGGCTCCCATGCATACTCCTCCATCTTGGCTCCGGCAGCCGAGAAGTAAGGTCTGAATGACAAAAAGGGGCTAGATCTATGCGACAACAGTGGAAGGACATTCTTTGAGAGGGAACAGCGATATTCTGTTGCTGCAAAACAGCAGGGTTTCTCAATCTTGACATATTTGAGAAACAGAAAGAAGACTAAGTCGATTGATGCATGGAAGTAAGAGAAATGCAGTGGTAGCAGATGAGGCCAGAGAAGTACTTAAGGGCCAGTTCATATAGTCTTGTAGGAGACTGGATTTTTATGTACGCACAAGGATAGTGTACCTGATGATAAGGTGTATGAAAAGAAAAATCCACCCACTGGCAGAGAGACACGAGAAAACGTGTCTGTTTTGGTGTAAACTGAGGTTGAAACACTATATATTATGTGCTTGTGTGTGTGTATGTCTTGTGAATATATATACACACATATATATATATAACTATATATATTTAACTATCTTGAGCATTTATATCCATAGGCCAAATATCATATCCGATTGAGGTTTCTTAGTGTACGATGAATAATCTAGGAATGTCCAATTAGAGGCATTAACACAAAAATATGTCCTAGGACAGTTAACCTAGTAGAAGGGCAACTCAACCAGTGTGGAGTTAACCAAGATCATTACATATGAAAAGAGGCCTCACTGTCGTTATCTTCCATGGGCCCCCTGGGATACTAGGAAGACAGACAGAAATTTCTAAATTTATTTGTAATAACGTTTGGAAAAGAGGAGGAATGTACCGCCACCCCACGGGCCCCCACCTAAAGTACAGGGCACAGGGCAACCACTCTAGGTGCCCTTTTACGGGACCAGCCTGCAGGCTGGTGACAGTCCTGCAGTATCTAACAGAAGCAAATGCAAAAACATCTCTGGAACGACAAGCTCTTAACTCAGGCTATACAGGGCTGCCACAGATAAAACTGTGCTGAAAATGAACTTACGTTACAATTACACAGAACACATAAGGAAACAGTCTACTGTGATCAATTGCCAGTAGATGATAACAGCAGACAACAACAAATAGAATCAGAGTTGCAAAAACTTTAGACTGTCAAACTATCACCTAGAAGCAAAAAATTAAGCATGATTCAATGATTTAAATGAGATATCTAAAATACGCAAAAATAAAACACTATAAAAATATTCAGATTTGAAAAAGAATCAAATATAACATCAAAAAAATATATATAGTCATAGAAAAAAACCCTTCATAGATGTGCTCATCAGCAGATTAGACCTCGTGAAGAAACTTAGAGAACTGGAGGAAGGATCTGAGAAAATTCCCCAGAACATGACACTAAGAAAGATGACGTAAGAGACAGAGAGGGCAGAGGTCAACAGGCATGTCACTGGAATGCCAGAAAGACAGAAGCCGGAGAGCTTGAGGAGGGACAATATTAGAAGACACAGTGTCTGGGAGTTTTTCATAACTGATGAAAAACAACACTCTCCATATTTAGAAAGAACATTTATTCCTTAGCAGGATAAATAAAATTAAATTTGCATCAAGGGATGTCACTGTGAAACTACAGAATCCTAAAGAAAAGGACCAGAGCTTAAAGCATCCAAAGATGGCACAGACCACTTCAAAAGGAAAGAACCCCCCTGGTGGCAGACCGTTCAGAAGACCCTGGAATAATACTTTGAAAGTACGGGGACAAAAGAAGCGTCAGTCTAGATTTCTATGTCTAGGTTACCATGATTTAAGAGGGACAGAAAAATAAAGTAAATTTTCAGATAAAGCTTGGGAGACTCTACTACGAATACTCTTGCAGAAAAGCTTCTAAGGATACAGAATATGTATATTGCTTCTTACATATTCGTATATCTATGAACATGAGCTCAGAAAATAGAAAAAGATGAAACAAGAAATTATGAACAAAAAACTAGTGTGAATGTGCATAAATGTAAACAAGCTGTGACTTGAAGAGACAGCTGGTTAGAATGGTGGGAAAAAACACCATATATGCTCTTGAGAAGACACATAAACATATGGATGCAGACAGTTGCAATATTTATGAAGAAAAAAGATATAACAAATATTAACAAAAAGAAAACTGGTGAAACTACACAATAATAGACATAATGGATTTTAAGGCAAAGATAGTTATTAAGGATTAAGGGTACTTAATAATAAAGGGTTCATTTCATCACAAAAATATAATAGTTCTAATCTTGTAAATGCCTGATTGAATATACTTCAAGCTATGGAAGGCAACACTGCAGGATGTCAAAGAAAAACTGACAACTTCATAATCATAATGATAGAGTTTAACATTCATTCTCAGAAACTGTTAGATTAATAATAATAATAATCTGTCAAAACCAATTTATTTACCAAACTAATGTAACGCTTATTAAATAGCTTTAGTATTCCCTGATTCCTCTGCTCTTAGCTTATTCTGCCACTTGTGGTAATGCAAGATAAAATAAAGGTGATACAGATTGGGTAATTAACTAATTTACCCAAGAAATATTTACTACAGGACCTCAAGGCTCCAGGCACTGTTCTAGTCTATGGTGTCACAGCACTAACAGAAAAGGTCACTGCTCTTCTGGAGCTTACATTCTAGATGGGCACACAGAAAACTAACAGATAACCATATAAAACGTTAAATGTGTATATTTAGACATTAAATGTCAACATAGTAATATAAATACTAAAAAGAAAATTAAAGCAGAGTGAGTAGTGTAGGAGTTGGGTGCATAGTTTGTTACCTTACAGGGCTCTCAACTAAGCACCCGATGCTCAGGTGATGAGGGAGCAGAGAAGCAAGAGGGTGCTCCCTGCAGGTCTCTGAAGGGACAGCTGTCCAGGCAGGTAGGAAAGCCAAAGATGGAAGCCTGCTCCGCCTCTGCAAGAACAGCTAGAACTGAGGCTGCAGTGGAGGGAGCGAGGGAGACAGCGTTGGGAGGGCAGCTCAGAGAGGTGTGTGTCGGGGTGCTCAGAGGGTGCAGCACTTTCTAGGGTGCGGTTTTTATTCTCAGTGACGTGGGAAGCTATTGCAGAGTGAATGGAAGAGCAGTGTGATCTGGCTTCCAGTTTTAAAGGGTCACTGTGGCTGTTCTGTGGAGAACACGGTGGTGGGGAGGGTGCGGGGGCCAGGGCTGAAGCAGGGAGCCGGGCAGGAGGCTTCTGGAGTAATCCAGGGGCAAGACAACAGTGGCCGAGACCAGGGCGCAAGCAGGAGAAGGGACAGGAGGAGAGGGATTCTGGGTCTATCGTGAAGATGGATAAAGGATGAGTCTTTCCAGGCAGCAGCAGCCACCCATGTTATACTCTCTCAGGTTCTTAATGCCTCGGATTTGTTTTTCTTTTCAGCGTCTCCACTCCCATAGGCTATTGGGTCTGAAACAACTGTATTTAAAAACTGATCAACTGCAACATGCTTTTAAAAAAAAAGCTTTGAAGAAGTTGTAAATACCACTGAGAGCTCTCTTTGAAAATCCATTCCGCATAAATAACCTGCTCATTAAAAGGCAAAGGGAGTGAAGGGCGTTGGGGGGGTGGCACCTCCTCAGTAACTCAGGCATCGATGAAACTGGATCTGAGCGGGCAAGTCAGAGGCAAGGTCTTAGACAAATGGCAGAGAAAGAGGAGTTTCCTGGCCCTTTCTCCACTGTTTGCTGAACGGAAAAAGGAAAGATAGCTGAATGGTTGTTTTGGAGACACAGGCAGACAGCAGAAAGCTGTGCACAGAATCTGCCTAGTTCCACAGTTAACTGGACAAACCAGCAAGAGACAAAGTCTAGTGTATTCATTAAACACTTGCCTCAGTAATAGCAGCTTTCCTGCAATTTTTACAGCCTTCTTTCTGATGCTGACTGCTGTATGAGAAAGCTTACAGTGACAAAATCTTAGCTACGGCAGAAGAGAGGATTTAAAAATCACAAAACCAATCAGTAGATGAATGTATAATACAGTTTCACAAGGGCTCCTGAGAATGAGATTTCACGAACTAAAAATTAAGAAAAAGACTGCTGACAAATTTACATTTCAGAATTGACTCGTCTGATCTTGGCTGGAACCTCTGAAGCTGAAATATTAGACCAAAAGCTCTCAGTCTGCTAGCAAAGGGAATGAAGAACCAAACCTTTGCCCAACAAATTGTAAGGCGCTCTTAAGGTGAATATCTAACTTACGGGCGGTGCCCAAGGAATCACCCTTTTCCACGATAAAATGGTGTTCTGTCCCTTTCTCCTAAATGCTACGGGATGCATTTTCCCCTGGACTCTAATTAGAAGCTACGCAGGATGCTGACTGCATTTATCATTACCTGCAAACTATAAAATGTCCATCAAAAGTCAGGTTCTCAGTTGTGAGCTAATCTAACCCAAGATAGACCTCGGTGCTACATAAGTGAAACTCCACTGTACTTGAAAAGATAGAACTTCCTCAAGCAAACGTCCTTATGGTTAAACAGACTCAGGAAAAAGATCTGAAAGTACTTCAGACAGTATACAAAGAGGTAATATTGCAAAATTTGAGAATTCTCTAAAGTGCTTAAATTTTTGGGGGAAACATAATTTAGTTGTTAGAAGTTTTGTCATGTAATGATGATATCAAGCTATTTGAAAATAACTTTCTAGAAGTTAAAACTGCAAACAAGCCAGATGGCCTTCAATGGGTGAACAGTTAAACAAACAATGGTACATCCAGTACCACGCAATACTAGTCAGCAGTAAAAAGGAACAAACTATTGTTACGTCACCATGAATCTCCAGGGAATTATGCTGAGAAAAAAGCCAATCCCCAAAGGTTACACACAGTACAATCCATTTATTAAACATTCTTGAAATGATGAAATTATTGAAATGGAAAAGATATTAGTGGCTGTCAGCGGTTGAGGACAGGGGTGGAGAGGTTTGGGGGGAGGGGAGCAGGAGGAAAGTGGGTGTGGTTATAACAGAGCAATACCAGGGATCCTTGTGGTGATGGCATTGTATCTTGACTGTGCTGGTGGATACAAACCTACACGTGTGACAGCACACACACGTGTGATAGAACACAAACTGGGGAAGTCGCTAAATAAGATCGGTGGACTGCAACAATGTCAGCATCCAGGTTGTGCTACTGTGGTATAGTCACATGCAAGATATTATCATTGAGGGAAACTGGGCAAAGAGTACATGGGATCTCTTTCTATTATTTCTTAAAACTATATGTAAATCTAGAATTATTTAAAAGTAAAAAGTTTAATTTGAAAAAAGTAAAGAGTGGCTGGAAGCCTTGATAAACATATCAGTTTGACTACTGATTCACTGTCAAAGGTAAACTGATAAAGCTTTTCAGAATTTGGCTTTTAATAACAGTATCAGGAGAATCTTGCAGTGGCTAATGGTGTCACCAAATGCTGCTTACTAAATGTAGAATTATTCTGCCCTTTGAAAATAGCTACAGAAATACAGTTTTGTATGTTAGGGCAACTCTTAGAAGCCAAGTAATCCAGGAATTCAATCACCTATTGATGTATAACATAAACTCATTTTAAGTGTGTAAATCAATGAGTTTTGAGAATGTATAGACCCGTGTAACCCACCATCACCACAAAGAAGATATTGAGCATTTCCATAGCTCCAAAAAGTTCCTTCATGTCCAGTCCTAGTGAATAACTTATCTGCTTTTGGTCACTAGAGACTAGTTTTGCTTTTCGAGAATTTCATATAAAGACAACTATATAGTACATATCGTTTTGTGTCTAGATTCTTCTGTCTAGCATAATGTTTTGAAATTCTACCAGGTTACTGGACATAGCAGTCATTCATTCTGATTATATCTGGGTGGTATTTAACTGTACAGATGTATCATAATCTGTTTATCCATTCACTTATTGAAGTAACATTTGGGGTAGTTTTCAGTTTTGTCAATTACAAATAAGGCTGATATGAACAAGAGCATATAAACCTTTGTTGGGCATGTTTTATTTCACTTGAGTGAATATGTGGTAGTTAAATTACTGGATTGCACAGAAAATTACAATAAACTTTATAAGAAACTTCCAAAATGATTTCCAAAGTGTTTGTACCAATTTACACTCCCACCAGCAGCATGCTTCACAACCTCACCAAGACTTAGTACTGTCCATCTTTTCCTTTTAGCTATTCTGGTGGGTGTGCTGTGTTATCACACTGTTTTAATTTTGATGAACTCCAATATATCATCTTTATCTTTTCTTTTGTTTGTGCTTTTTGAATCCTATCTAAAAATTATCTGCCTCCTCTGAAGTCACAAAGATTTCCTCCTATGTCTTCTTATACAAGTTTTATGATTTTAGCTTTTAAATTTAGGTCTATGATCCATTTTAAATTATTTTTTGTTTATGGTGTGAGGTAAGGATTGAGGTCCATTTCCCCCTGATACTGACAGACAACTGTTCTAGCACTATTTGTTGAAAAGACTATCCTTTCCTCACTGAACTAACTTTCTATCTTTGTGGAAAATCGATTGGCCATACATGTATGGATCTATTTCTGGACTCTATTCTGTTTCATTCATGTATACATCTGTTCTACCAATTCTATGTTGTCTTGATTACTGTAACTTTATAGTAAGTTTTGAAATCGTTTAACCAAATCCTCTTGTGGTCCTTTTTCAAAAATGCTTTGGCCGCTCCAGTTCTTTTGCATTTCCAAATAAATCTTAGAATGAACTTGCCATTTTTTACAGAATAGCCTGTTAGGATTTTAATTGGGATTATTTGAATGTATAAATCAATTTGGAGAAGACTGATATCTCAACAACATTGAGTCTTCTAATTCAAGAGCCTGGTATATTTCTCTAGTTAGTTCTTCTTCAATTTCATTCAGCAATATTTTGTAATGTTCAGTGTAGTGATCTTGATATTTCTTGTTAAATTTATCTTTAAGAATTTATATGTTTTGATGCTAGTATAATTAGCCTTGCTTTAAAACCATTTCATTTGCCAGTTGTTAATAAATAAAATCTATTTTTGTACATTGACATTTTTCTGAGATCTTGATAACTTCACTTATTTGTTCTAGTAGTTTTTTTCTTTTTTTTTTTTTTTTTTTGCTGAGGAGGATTCCCCATGAGCTAACATTTGTTGCCAATCTTCCTCTTTTTGCTTCAGGAAGATTTGCCCTGAGCTAACATCCATGCCAATCTTCCTCTATTCTGTGTGTGGGTCACTGCCACAGCATGGCTGCCAATGAGCAGTGTAGGTCTGCACCCAGGAACTGGACCTGGGCCACTGAAGCAGGGTGTGCCAAACTTAACCACTAGGCCCTGGGGCTGGCCCCTGTTCTGGTAGCTTTTATGTAAAAATAACGTCAACTGAAAATAGAGTACATCTTCCTTTCCAACCTGTATGCCTTGTCTCGCCTTATTACACTGGCTAGGACCTCCAGTAAAATGTTGCACAGAAGTGGTAAACTGGACATGTTTACATTGTTACTAATCTTAGAGGGAAATATTCAGTTTTTCACCATTAAGTATGAAGCTGGTAGTAGGTTTTTCACAAATGTCCTTTAAAAGGTTGAGGACATTTCCCTCCAATCCTAGCCTTCTGAGAGTTTTTATCATAAATGGATGTCGAACTTCGTCAAATTCTTTTTTCTGCATTTATTGAGATGGTATCCTTTATTCTTTACATATGATGAATTATATCAATTGGTTTCAAATGTTAAATCACCCTTGCATTCCTTTATATTGCTAGATTCAATTTGAGAATTTCTATGTTTATACATATAAGGAATATTGGGATGTTGGTCTGTAATTTTTCCCTTCTTGTAGTTTTTGTAGGGTTTTGGTAGCAAGATGATATCAGCCTTATGAGTTGGGAAGTTGTTCCTCCCACCTCCCCCAGCTATTTTCTAAAAGAGTTTATGTAGGATTAGTATTATTTCTTCCTTAAATATCTGTTATTCACCAATAAAGCCATCTGGGTCTGGGGTTCTCTTTTTGGGGAGGTTATTAATTATAAACTTGATTTTAAAAATAGATATAAGAAGACTTAGGTTTTCTATTTTTTATGTGTCAGTTTTGGAAATTTGTGTCTTCAAAAATTTTGCTGGGGGCTAGCCTGGTGGCGCAGTCATTAGGTTCAAACGTCTGCTTCAGTGGCCCAGGGTTCTCTGGTTTGGATCCCAGGTGTGGACCTATACACTGCTTGTCAGGCCATGCTGTGGCAGGCGTCCCCACATATAAAGTAGAGGAAGATGGGCCCGGATGTTAGCTCAGGGTTAGTCTTCCTCAGCAAAAACAGGATTGGCAGCAGATGTTAGCTCAGGGCTAATCTTCCTCAAAAAAAAAATTTTGTTCATTTCATCTAAGTCCTCTCTCTTAACTCTAATAGTGGTGAGTTATGACGTCTTCTCTCTCTTTTTTCCCCCTTGATGAGTCTAGGCATAACTTAGTCAACTTTACTGACCTCTTAAAAAATAGCTTTCGATTTCACTTACTTTATTTACTGAGTTCCCATTTTCTATTTTATTGATTTCTTCTCTGTATTATTTCTTTTCTTCTACTTTGGGTTTTATTAGTTATTCATTTTCTAGCTTCATAATTGGAAGTTTAGATCATTGATGATTTTAGACTTTTCTTATTTTCTAATATAATTATTTTAAACTATACATTTGTCCTGAGCATTGCTTTATGCTGCAACACAACATTTTTTATATATTTTCACTGGGTTCAAAATATTTCCTAATTTATCTTTTGATTTCTTCTTTATACCATGGATTACTTGGAAGTGTGCTTGTTTAATTTCCAAATATTTGGGAATTTTTGCAAAAGCCTTTTTTTTTTTTTTTTACTGATTTCTAAGTTAATTTTATTGTGGTCAGAGAATGTACTTTGCATGAATTCAATTACACGATATTTTTCAGACTTGTCTTATAGCCCAGAATACTGTAGATCTTAGTAATGTTCCATATTCATTTGAAAAAGCTATGGATTCTGCTGTTGTTGGGTGGAATGTCCTGTAAATGTCCAGTTGGTTGACAGTATTGTTCAAGTCTTCTGTGTCTTTACTATTTTTATCTATTTGTTCTATCAATTACTGAGAGAGAGTAGTGAAAAACTCTCCAATTAATTGTGGATTCAGTTTTTGCTTTATGCATTTTTTGAAGCCCTACTATTACAGAAATATACATTTAAGATTCTTGTGTCTTCTTGATGAACTGGCCTCTTTGCAGCCTTCTTTGTCTAATATTAACAAAACCACTCCAGTTTTCATATGAGTAGTGTTTGCATGGTATGTCTGTTTCTATCCCTTTACTTCTAACCCATATATGTCTTTATATTTAAATTACTGTCCCCTCCCCCAGACAGCAAATAGTTAAGTCTTGCTTTTTTTAATCCACTTGGGCAATTTCTGCTTTTTATTTGGAGTTTCTAGACCATTTACATTTAACGTAATTTATCAATATAGTTGGTTTAAATCTACTATCTGTTTCTTTTATATTTATCCCATCTGTCCTTTGTTACTCTTTCTCTTCTTTAAGATTTCTGTTGCCTTAATTGCATATATTTTCACAATCCATTTTATGTTATTTCTCCTGTTTGCTTCTTAACTACCATTTTTTGTTTTAATTTTTAGTCATTGATCTAGGCCAGCATTTATTTTGATATAACCTGTTCCTTTATTATACATTCAAATATATTCAAAAGACTACCAGTATAATTCATATACACATTTTATACTGATATATCCATAATGAACTTTCAACGACTATAAATACATTGCCAGTTCTTTTCATCTAAACCCGCACTAACTCTCACCTCTTCTAGATTATTCTGAGGCAAATGACAGATAACATATTATTTCATCTGTAACTACTTCTGTATGTATCTCTGCAAGGACTTTTTAAAAATATGAAAACAATATAATTTTTCCATTGAAAAAATTAACAATAATTTCTTGATAGCATTAAGGAGCCTGTCACTGTTCAGATTTCCCTGATTGTCTTTTAAAAAGATTTTTTTCACAATTTGTTTGAATCAAGATTTAAATAAGGTCATTCCTTGCAAATTTTTTTTTTAACTGGGGGGGGTGAAAAAGATTCAGTAAGATTTAAAAACACTGCTGCTGCCACTACCATCCCTGAATCCAAGTAGGCCTGCTGTTTGAGTTAAAATTTTAAATAATAATTAAAAAGATTTAATTTGCAATATTAATTAAACAGAGCTCCTATACTACACACATTTTAAATTGGAGTTTCCATTTTACATTGAAGAATATCATTCTTGGGAATTCTCTGAAGCCTACAATGCCACATCTTAGGTAACACTCCATCTTTTGAAAGCTTCAATTTTGGACCATTTCCAATATGAGTGATTTCCTATTACTTCATCAATATTATATTGCCAAATTCTGTAAGGCCATAATAACATCTTCCAAGAGGAGGAAAACTGATCAGGAATACTCTCTTAAATTTTGCCTGCACTGTTTTATTTATGACAATTAAGAGTTAAAGTGACTTAAAAATGTGAAGACTAGGGACTTCAAAAATTTAATCAACCATTCTGATGTAGATTCTATTTCTGGAGTTTTAATGACATTGCTTTACCTCCCAAGGAAATGAGCTAGAGATGTAGAGACAGCAATTGATAGGTTATGAGGACTAAGCTAATCAAAGACATTTAATAAATTATTCATAATTTCCTCATTGGACCTTTTTTTTATTAGCCTAAACTTTTTACAAATCAAAGGTAAACTGGAAAACTCTATTACTTTAGGAAAAACACAAGAGGGCTTGAGAGCTGATTTTATTATGTCAAATAACATACTGACTCTCTAAAGAAATTTAATTAAGATTCTGATAATACTAAGCATTGTCATAATTGTATAAGATTTAATGAAAATGAGTTGATGAACATTTTTACAAATTTAAGAATGAATGCATTTGTACTTAAGTGCATGAGGATTATTAGCTTTGAAAAGTATCTCAGTATATGCTAGCCACAATGAAAGTCACTTCTTACATTTCCAGTCTGGGAAAAATAGTTAACTGTTATTTTAGTTAAATTATATCACGTCCACCATTCTATAAAAGAGAGCCAAATGTCAAATAAATATAGCCAAAAAAGCTGCAGAAGTAGAATAACCTGTTAATGTTCATGTTTCAGAGTCCATTAGTGATATTATGGAGCCATAGATTTCTGAAATACTTTCCCTTCTGTTCTGAGCATTTTTTTAATTCCAGAAATTCAATTAGATATTCAAGTCTTATTTAATTATCTATACTGTAGACTCTACAGTGTTCGAAAAATCCTAACTGTAACATGAGGCCTACAATGTGTCTTAGACTGATACTGAACTGGTGTGAAACAGTTTCACAAGAATTTGCCTAGTTCTTTTTAATTTGTGTGAACTATGGGTTTGTTTCTTGGTTGGGTCCATGCTTTATTGTCATGCTTCTCAAATTACATATGTTCTGATGTGCCACAGGATAAAATAGCACATTTTCTAGGAATAAAAGTTTTCCTTTTCTCACTGAAGAAAAATCGATGGATAAGTAATAAAAATTGTAATCTTAAACTGAATATGGCTATATTTTAGAATATAAAAGAAAATTCATATGCATTAAAAAAATAAAATACTAGATTAAAAGACAAATAAACCTGCCCTTTCATGGGTCTCTTTGGGCTCTGCTGCCAGAATCTCTATCCATTTGCCTTTATTTTACTTAGAGAAGTTGGTGAAAAGTAATGCTCTACTGAATTCACAAGAATTCTGAACATTATTATTTTTAAGAGTTTGAAAGAGTTTAATAAAAAATGCTTAGAGGATCAGATGCTTTAAATTTGTTTTATATCTAATACACTAGGCATGCTTGATTGTTTATTTTATCTTGGGCTAGTATATTATTATTCCATTGTGGTTTGGCCCATTTCCAATTTCAGAATGCCTTGAGCCACAAATGTAGGTAGTGAGTGACTTTATCCTTCTCTTCTGAAAACGGCAGCACACACAGAAACATCTCATTCCATCTTTGACCTGGAAGATGAAAGAGGAATGAAGGGTATTGGGAGAACATTAAGTTCTCTGAACATCTCACTAAGGAGTGCTCAGCACAAACTCACAAGGGCTACAAAGTCTCTTTTTAAAGAATCAGACTAAATCACAACCAGACGGTTGTGTGTTGCTCATTTTGGGGGTGGTGGATATGTGTGCTGGGGTGGGGTGCAGGAGGTCACCAGTCAAAGTTACACTGCTGCTACAAGTCACAGGTAAATCCACAGGATGATCAACTCCACTCCCGTGTCAATTTAGGATAGGCTCTGTCAGCTTCTACTTGTGGATGATCTGCCACAGATTTAGGCTTCAGATAATTTATATTCTCTCAGCCACTCACATAATTCAGAAAACAGTGCCTTGTCTGAAATGAAACTGTTGCACTACAGGACATGAAACATTTATAGAAGCCAATCGAGAAAAGCAACTGATGGCTGCTGAGGGGTTTAATGAAACAAAGATAGAGTGCCCTTCATCCGCATTCATAAAATAGTTATTTGTACACAGTAGATCATAAAATTTAAGGCTACACATACTATTCTGTCCTCATCATTTAATATATTTGAAATACATGTTCTAAAAATATCAAAATCCACTGTATACAGATATTTAAAAATATATCCACTGTATTTCAATACTAAATCTCTAAGAAAAACTCAAAGCAGTGAGTCTTCTCAGCACTCCGTCAATAATATATCTGGGGGAGTTCTGCTTACTTCAAAGGCAGCTCCTTGCCCAGCCAAGAAAGATCTACAAATGAGAAAGCTCCTCCAGACAAGGCTGACTATGTTCTCAGAGTGCTTCCCGAGCCAGCTCCAAGAGATACATTCCTTGAACTTGTATAGGCTTCCCTTGCTTTATCTTCATTCTGTTTCTCCAGTTTCTTCTCTTCCTTGTCCTTCCAATTTGGATAGCTTTATGATAGCATTTTCCAGCTCTTTGTCCTCTACCCATGCTTCCTAATCTATTTTGTGCATTCCTACACCGAATTCCTCTTTTGAGCTTCCTTGGGTCACTCCTCTGACCCAAGTGACGTCCCTAGGCGTGTGATCCCCCTTCCTAGTTATGCCAAATGAAGGGAACCAGAAGACATTATGCCAAAATAAGCCTTTTTGACATTTTGAGCTGAAGGCAATTAAGCAGTAGCAAATGCAGGAAAAGCTCTCTGCCCTCTCCCTATTTGCCTAAAAGCAGGATATAAATTTACAATGGTGTCCCTTCTTCCCTCTCTAACAGGAAGGACAAAAGTTAATCACAGAGCAACTTTAGACCCTACCAGCCTGTAGATGGCACAGAGGACTCTACATAACGAACTTTACTAAACAGCCTTTATCTCCCACTCCTTTCCCATATATTTGCCTTCCTACAATATGCCACCTCTAGAGACTCAAGGTCCTTTTCCTTTGTCTTGTCATTTCTCTAAAAATGTATTGTTCTTTGTTTAAGATGCTATATAAGCCTGAATTCTAGGCCACCTCTTTGGGTTACTCCTCTCTGAGTTTCTCTCCCGTATATATGAGATATACATGCTAATAAACTTGTTTGTTTTTTCTTGTTAATTTTTCTTTTGTTACAGAGCACAGTCCAGAACCTAAGATGGGTAGGGGAAAAATTTCCTCCCCTACACTAACGTGCTTTCCCAGAACTCGCCTCCCTCCTGGCTTAGGGCAGACAGAAATAATGCCATAAAAATCCTCAGACTTAACTGGGCAGCAGTACTAAACACGTTTCCTGGTTTAATTGTAAAAGACATGAAATATTTCTGTGTACCTTCTTAATTTCTATTTAAAGGAGCAAAGTTGTTATAATAGATCAAAAATTATTTGCTAAAATGTTCACTGCTCCCAAGACATCAGGTATCTTATGAATCCATGAAGAACTTACAATGATAGCTCCATTAACAGGGAAGAGGATGTTCTGGCCAAACATCATTTGTTGAACTCTGATGTTCCTAAAAGTAGCTTCTGTGGCAGCGCCCAGGGCAAGGACATTTCTCCGCTTTATGATACCTTGGAAATTCTTTTTCAAGTGTGTCTCACTGTCCTAGTTGATCTCCCCCAAATTTTTACCAATACCAAGCTCTGCAATTCTATTTTGGGTTATAAGCAAAGTTATTAGTCACAGTTTGTTGAATAACTAAATAGGCATAATAAATGCAGATAAGACGTTTCATACACACTTTCCTCCAGATGAAAACTAGAGTTTGAATGCACAGATGTAGAAAAGTTTCAGACATTACTGAAATAGAAAACGTTGACTCAACACTGCTCTGCCCCTTTCCTTCGTCCCTTGATTCTCCCGAGCAGAATTCTGAATGCCTGTTTCCTAAGCCAAATAATTAAAAAGTAACAATAGGTCTGTACAATCAAGTACTTCCTAAAAGCTCAATGTTAAAACAAATGAGATGATTTCCCATTGTCAATCGGTTTTCAGTCAACTAGCCTGCACTCACAGAAAAAAAAACAGTATAGTTATATGAACAATAGTTTCCCATCCCCGAAGCTTCAGAAGTTTGATGGCTCGAATGCCTTAATAAATGCGTTTCCACGTATTACACATCAATCTCATTTTTAAGCTTTCAATGAAATTTTCATTAAGAATAAAAAACGTTACTGCAGCATTATTCACAAGAGCCAAGATATGGAAACAACCTGTGCCCATCCACAGACGAATAGATAAAGAAAACGTGGTATACATATGCAATGGAATATTATTCAACCATAAAAAGGAAATCTTCCCATTCGGGAGGACATGGATGAACCAGGAGAGCATAATGCTAAGTGAAATAAGTCAGATGCAGAAACACAAATGCTGTATGATCTCACTTATATGTGGAACCTAAAAAAGGCAAGCTCACAGAATGAGAAAGTGGGACGGCAGTTGCCAGTGGCAATATTGGTCAAAGGGACAGACTTTCACTTAGAAGATGGATAAGATCTAGGGACTTAATGTACAGCATGGTGAGTATAGTTAATAGGATTGTATTATGTACTTGAAATTTGCCGAGAGTACATCTTAAAAGCTCTCAACACAAACATACACACAAAAGGTAACTGTGTGAGGTGCTGGACGTGTTAACTTGATTGTGTGAGCATTTCACAATGTATACACAGTGTACTAAATTACCATGTTGTACACCTTAAAAAATCATGTGGTACAACCTAAATATATACAATTTTTGTCAATCATACCTCAATGAAGCTGGAAAAGAGAATAAAGAATAATATACGATATATTTTCATGAACCTTAAAAGCTGAGAAGAAATTAATGATTTATAAATGGTTTTATAGTTTGGAAATTTTTTCCCTCAGTTATGTCATAAAAAGTTCACGTAAGGCATTGTGATGGGGGAATTCCCATTATTTAAAAATATTTTTTAGGGTTGGAACACCCAATTTTGTAAATATTTACAATCCATGTTTTGTATCTGAAATACTCTGTCCCATAGTTTGCCATAAACTTTTATTCCTCAAGCCTTCCATTATTTGAAATTCCTAAAAGCCAGGGTTGACTTATAAAACTCATTCCATATTTGCACATTCTACGACATATTTTCACACGTTCTCTCGCAATGTCCTTGACCCTAAGCAGTGTACATGGTAAATACTTTTCTTTCTTTATGTATTTGTAAAAGGAACATTCATTTCTTTACAATAATTTTTAAGTAGGCTTGTATAAAGGTTGCTATCTATCTGTCCTAGATTATCAATCTTGAGGTAATGTCTGTGTCTTTTTAATACATTTTTAATAGCATGTAGCGCAATATCAAATTTCAATGTTACAAAATGACTTTAGAAAAAACTCTTCATACTTCCAGCTACAAATACCTTACCAATGTGAATAAGATTTAAATTCTGTTATAAAATCCAACCTATCAATAATTAAACATAAGAATATTAACATTTATGGGTTTGTCCATACAGAATAGGTCTATATCCAATCTTTTCCCTGTAACTCATATATCAAATAAACAACAACAATAAGGAAAAATAAATTTTTATCTATTTTATTTTTTAGAGGGTTCCAGGGCACATGTGTCTCTGGAATGAAAATGAAGTTGGCAAATACTTGGAAATATTTATTTTAAAAATAAAATTCTTAGACGGAAAAAACAGCACTTGTCACAATAAAAGACCAGTCATGATACAGTGAAGGGCGTTATAATGAGCTCTTCCTAGAAATCATGGGGACAAAGTAATGTGTTCTGATAGTTTCCACTTGCCATTCTGGCATCATTTTGAAGCCATAGGGGTTCTGACTGATACCAGTTCATGAATGTCTATGCAAATTCCAAGTGATAAAACACGCAGTTATTGTTGTACAAACAGTAAGAACCTGTAAACCAAGATCATACATAATGGAAAAACTATTTTATTTTTTTAAAGCTGGCACTGAAACCATGAGAGTAGGAAGGACTTGAATACTAAATGATGTGTATTGAGGCAGCAGCTCTTTAATCTGAAAATCTGGGTTTAGTTCACACATGCAGTCTAGCAAGAAACTTTTTTTTTTTTGGAGGAAGATTAGCCCTGAGCTAAAATCTGCTGCCAATCCTCCTCTTTTTGCTTAGGAAGACTAGCCCTGAGCTAACATCCATGCCCATCTTCCTCTACTTTCTACGTGGGACGCATGCCACAGCATGGCTTTTGCCAAGCGGTGCCATGTCCGCACCCGGGATCCAAACCGGCGAACCCCGGGCAGCAGAAGCGGCACGTGCAAACTTAGCCCCTGTGCCACCGGGCTGGCCCCCAGCAAGAAACTTTCTGAGAGTATTTGGATTTCCAATGCTGTTCTTCCTTCTGTATCACAGCAACATGATAATCTTCCTTTTATGTGTCTGTATTAAAAAATATATATTTTATAATTTTAATTATAATATAATAATGTATTTATATAACATAATAGTTTATCATTTTTAAAATATTAATTTTTAAATATAAATTTAAATACATACAAATATATTTTAAAATGCAGATGGTATCCCTCCACATCCCTTATATTAATAAATTTCAAATGCCCTGCCTTACCATCTACCTGTTCTGTTAAAAATTCTTCCTTTTCCTATCAGAATTTTAACTTCTAAACCCAAAGCCATTCACGTTAGTCCCAACTTAAAAGCCTTAACAGCCCCCTACCACCTAGAGCAGTGTTCCCCAAACTTAAGGCACTCGGTAACTCCTTTTGTGATTATTTACCATATTTTTCTTCTCCTTGTACTATTATTTGTTTAATAGTTTGAAAAAATGAGCTTCCTTTTATAACTTAAATTAAAAAATTTTCTTCCATTTCCACAGTGGAATACAGTTCATCTTGCTTTACCAGTCAGAAGAGAATAGGTTATGCAGAGGTAACAACAGAGCCCCAAATCCCAGTCCACAAACTGAGTTAGTTTCTTGCTCACATTACAGGTCCATCTGAGGTCACTGGTGGGTCTGCTCCACATTTCTGTACTCTGTGACCATAGCTAAAGGAACATGTATTCTGGGACATTGCCAACTTTACTCCAAAGGGAAAAGAGGACACGGCAAATCCTTGCTCTTAAAGTTTCAGCTCGGAAGTGACACAGCTTGGTTCCACACTCATTTCCTTGGCCAGAGCAAGTCCTGTGAATAGGACTGAATGGGCGAGGGAAATCTAATCTTTCCCCAGCGAGTGCAGCAGATAATTTGAACAATAATACAACCAACCACAGTTGCCAAGAAGAGAAGATAGTTATAATAAAAATGGAATGAAAACACATTATCAATTTCTAGTTAGATAATGTTTCCTGCCAAGTGTTAAAATCCTGATAGTGCCAACCAATTTTCTTCTTAATATATTTAGTATATCTGGAAGAGAACTATATCTCACTATGTCATATCCACATCTAGGTATCAGATAAAGTCATTCACCTAAAATCTTTGCCAGTATGATTTCCACACCTATGAAAATGTACCTATAAAAATCAAATTAAATTCGGGGGCTGGCCCCGTGGCTGAGTGGTTAAGTTCGCGCGCTCTGCTGCAGGCGGCCCAGTGTTTCGTTGGTTCGAATCCTGGGCGCGGACATGGCACTGCTCATCAAACCACGCTGAGGCAGCGTCCCACATGCCACAACTAGAAGGACCCACAACGAAGAATATACAACTATGTACTGGGGGGCTTTGGGGAGAAAAAGGAAAGAAATAAAATCTTAAAAAAAAAATCAAATTAAATTCCTGAATAAGGCTCTCTGACACTGATCCAAACTCACATTTCCAGGATCAACTCCAGTCTTGCATTTTCCTTCCTCTTGTTCCTATTGCTCCCTATGTCCCCTCTTTGACAAATCCCAAGCTCCCCAGACTTCAGCTCTGCAGTACCAGATCCTCGTTGCTAATTTGCAGCAATATTTGATGAACCAAGACTCGCCATTGTTATTTGATATTCATCAAACACATGCAATTCTAGTCTCAGCCTTTATCATTATACTAAAAGTCTTACAGTGTTCTTTAGTGAGAAATAACTCACAGACTACTTTTCAGATGAAGTATGAACTGAAGAATAGTTTAAAAAATGTAAAAGGGACTAACTAAAAATGTAAGGTTTTGGCCTAAAATGAAGGGTAGTCAAATATATTATGAGTGTTACTACTTGGATAAAACTGTTAAAATGTGTTTATTATTATAATTAAATGTCAGCTAAGAAACTGGACAATGAACATGGAGGAGGCAGATAAATTATTCATAAATATCTAGCGTATTGACTTCTATTCCGGCAAAAACACAAAGGAAAGTTTAGTTCAAAAAGCAAAATGGATTAAAATATTTTATATTAGATTCTCTCTCTACTTCTCTCTCTCTATAAAATGTATGCTGGCAAAATTAATTTTAAACTATACTTTATTTTAAATCCCCAATATAAATAACTGATAACAACAGCAATCCTGTATATGAATACATTAAGACACTGATATAGTTTGTTAATGATAAATTTCTTTTTCTAAACGCCAACTGATGCATATCTTTATAAAAATTAAATTAAAAAAAGAGAGGTGATGAAGGAAAATTCCTGTTTTTGCTATTTGGCCTAATTTCATAATACACCTCACACTGTCACTACAGATATATTGCTTCCCTGATATCCCAGTGAATGTTTTGAGGAAATGTGCTGAATATTCCTTTCAATAATTTTTAAAAAGTATTTGTCATGTAGTATGACTACAAGCAATATGTTGTATGCATTCTTAAAGTACATGGTTAAGTTTTATTCTTTAAACTTTTTCAGTGTTTTAATCAGTACCAAGTAAACATTTAACATTGTTAATTAAAATCGTTATCACTCTCATTTTTCTTTTAGAGGTTTCCTTTCCTGGAAATAAGTATGAATGCAGGAGATAAAACTAAAATGAAATGATAGGAACACCACATCCTCTCATTTGGAACTGTGGTACTTTCAAACTCTTATATATAAATTTTCCACTGATGGCAGCCTTTTCCATTTCTCATTAAACAATTATTGATTGAATGCTTGATATGTACAAGGCATCAAGGGATTAAAAATAGTGCAGGATACAGACACTGGTATCTATAATCCAGAAGAGAAGATACATCCAAACCCAAATTACTATCATGTAAGACAGTATAATTATCATATAAATTATATAAGGAAGTGCTAGAGGACAGTAGGGGATATAATCAGCATTGTGTTCTGGGGCCAACCAGAGACTGTAAGGAAAAAGTGACACCTGATCTGGGCAAAAAATAATGGTTAAAAGTCAGGCAGAGATCAAAAAGGGGAGAAGGAGGGTAGATTCCAGGCAGAAAGGACAGCCTGTGGAGAGGCATCCAGGCAGGAAACCATAATGGATACGGGATATTTCTCAAGGGGTTTAGATTGACTAGAATTCCGTGTAGGAGAGGGGTGGGATGCGGGGAAAAAAGGCTGGTTGTTGTATCAGAGTGCAGCTTTCAGAAAAACTTCTCTGCTGAATGAACACAATAAACCAGGCATTCAGTGTGAGTTAGAACAATGAATTGCCAAATAGCGAATTTATCTAGCTATTTTAGTGTGTATAATTACAGGGCGAAAATGATGTATTATAGGAAACAAATACTGAATCAGCACATTAAGAAAGTATCCCTCATTAGCAATACTTTTCAAGAGTCAGGGTGTTTAAAGTTCCAGAATAGAGTATTCATGGTTTTGTATGTAGAGAGAGCCAGGAGACATGGAGGTGGATGCACAGACACAGATAAATAAATAGAAAGTATCCTAATGCACTTATCTGTTAGGAAGTGCTTATTCTAATCTAGAAAATGTGTTACTGACAAATCTAAGAAAAAAATAAAAATTAGTAAACGATATTACTACTTACATTTGCACAGGGCATTCTATTTTTACAAGTGTCTTCAGATAGACCCTTATTTAATCTTCATAAAAACCAGACTGTTAAACAGCAATTATATGACTCCCATTTTACTCAGAGAGCCCCAGCCTGTCCAAGGGCCACTTATGAGGTAAATGATAAAAGCTCAAATTTGAAACTGTCTGACTCTAAAATGTGCATCTTTCCACTACCCAAATGTTGTTCCCCTAAAAATGGTGGACTTACTGGCTTTTTAACTTCGAGAAAGTCATTCAGACCCTCTAAGCATCACTGTTCTTCTGTCTAATGGGAATAAAAATCTCACTTCACAGAGGTGTCCAATTGGTTTTGGAAAATTATATTTTTTCTAGAAAACTGTCTGTTTTACCTGTTTTCAAATGCATTGGACAATTTTATTCGTAGTGTTCTCTTATGAGGTTTAAAATCTTTACTATCTGTTATGTGCCCTTTTGTCATTCTAAATACTGTTTATCTGTGCCTTCTTTCTCTTCTTAACCAGTATTACCAGAGGTTTCTTCATTACATTGATCTCTAAGAAACAACTTACTTTTGTTTTTTGATCCTTTAGTATTTCTTTGCTTTGCCTTATTTTTTTTTCTCTTATCTTTTAATTTCCATCGTCTGCTCACTCTACAGGCTAACTCTGTGTTCTAGTTCTAACTTCCTGTGGATCTTTTCAGTTGTTAATTTTAATGTCCTATTTTCCATTAAGATTTCTTCTTCCCCCTTTAATTAATTTGAAGTATTTTTTTAACCTCCCAAACTAAAGTAGAAGTGGTGATAAATATCTTTCTATTGTTTGCAGTGTTATTGCATTTTGGTTAGAAAATATGTTTTGCGTAATATTGGTTATCTAGATTTACTTAAAATTTACTGAAATATATATACATTTATAAAAATTCATTGAATTTGGGGCTGGCCCCGTGGCTGAGTGGTTAAGTTCGCGCGCTCCGCTGCAGGCAGCCCAGTGTTTCGTTGGTTCGAATCCTGGGCGCGGACATGGCACTGCTCATCAAACCACGCTGAGGCAGCGTCCCACATGCCACAACTAGAAGGACCCACAACAAAGAATATACAACTATGTACCAGGGGGCTTTGGGGAGAAAAAAGGAAAAAAGTAAAATCTTAAAAAAAAATTTCTTGAATTTATTGTTCTTGAATATGGTAAATTGTCATAAGTGCTCTATGGTTGCCTGAAAGGAATGAAATTCTCTATGTGTTAGGTTGATTATTTAACTCTTACATCAAGCTTGTTATTAAGTTTTCCCAATTCTCTAATCTGTTATTTTTTTTGTCTTCTTGATTTAGCACTTATCTAATTTTTTTCACTCCTTTATTTCCAACCTTTCTATGATTGTCTCTCGTAAATAGCATACAACTGCATTAAAAAAAATCCAGTTTGAAGATCTTTGTCTTTAATAGGTATGTTTAATTGGTTTATCTTTACTATAATAACAAGCGTATATTTATACTTAATTTTGCTGGGTTTTTTGGTGATTCCTCCTAGCCATGTTTTTTTTTCCCCTGTAAATTCCCTCTTTTCCTGTTTTATTCGTTTGATTGATTCTCTTGGTTTTTTCCCCCTCTATTAGTACATATTTTTAAGAAATGACACTCATATTTTTAACATGTATATTTAGCAAGTTTCAAAACTAATTATAGTCTCCATTTGTTTCTGGAAAAAAAAACAAAGGAATATAGAGGGTTTTTTCTAGAAGTTCCCATAGCACCTTCTATGTTATTTATCTTTTATTGTATGTTATTTTAGTTTTCCAAGGTTTTTTAATTTTCTTACGTCTATACTCAGGTATGTACCTGGACAGATACTCACACATGTACACATGCAATGCACAACTCAGAAGTCTACAGCTTTCAGTATAATTGAAACAATTATACTACCTTCTTCATTTCTTTTACACATATTATTTAAAAATCTCTTTCAAAATTTTATTTGTAATACAAGGTTCTTTAGGTATTCATTTTTCCATTTGTCACACTTGGTGACTTTCTTTCCTTCATTAATTGATGTAGTCTGTAATTTTTGACTGTCATCTCATATTTACTGAGTTGCTTTCCAAGCAAGTCTCATGTGTCCTGGGTTCTGACAACGGCATGTTTATGTTTGAAGTGGCTCTGTGGATATCTCCAGTTTGGGACCCACTTTTTTTCAGTGTTCATGTTTTTCAACACGTTCACGCTTCACAAAGGCAGTGTGAAATTAGAACCCGTGCTTCCCCATAGTGAAGGCTCCTGGTTCTGCTTTCTCACGTGTGACACTGCTTCTATTCAGGGCCCCAAGTGGGCAGCAGAACTTAGCAGCTTGCCCAGCCCAGCCCAGTTTTTCTTGTCCCTATTTCAGAGCCTAAATAGCATTTCACAGTTCTAGAGGCAAGGCTGGGAGCTTTATCTCTCTCAGCAACTAAAACACTAACCTCTCACCCTGAAGCCCTGCTTCGCTTCTGATATTCCCATGGGCTGTTGGGTCTGCATATGGGCTTGCTGCTCTCCCTCTCATTTGTGGCAGCTGGGGATTTCTCTCCAGTTCAGCTGTGCATTAAACCAGTGTTCGCACGTGTGTGGGATGCGTGTGGGAGGGGCAGGGGGTGATGGGCAGGAGGAGAAGGTTTTCCCTCAGCTCGGTGCACTGTATTTTCTAGAAGTATGCTAAATGATTTTCAAATGGGCTTTCCTTTTTTATTTTTAATTGTGGTAAAATACACATAACATAAAATTTACCATCTTAACCACTTTAAATGTTAACCATTTTTAATTGTACAGTTCAGCAGTGTTAAATATATTCACACTGTTGTGCAAACAATCTTCAAAATTAGTTTCATTTTGCAAAACTGAAACTCCATATCCGTTAAACAACTCCCTTTTCCCCCTTTCCCCAGACCCGTGGCAACCAACACTCTTCTTTCTGTCTCTATAATATGACTGCTCTAGGTATCTCATATTAGTGGAGTCATACGACATTTGTCTTTTTGTGACTGGCTCATTTCACTTAACATTACGTCTTCAAGGTTTATCCATGCTGTAGTATGTGCCAGAATTTCTTTCCTTTAAGTCTGAATAATCCATCATTGTATGTATATACCATATTTTGTTTATCCACCCATTTGTCAATTGATACTTGGCTCTCTTCCATCTTTTGGCTATTGTGAATAATGTTGCTACGAACATGGGTTTCAAATGCCTCTTCAAGATGTTGTTTTCAATTCTTCTGGA
Organism: Equus asinus; assembly: GCF_041296235.1. Lineage (NCBI taxonomy): Eukaryota > Metazoa > Chordata > Mammalia > Perissodactyla > Equidae > Equus > Equus asinus. The sequence continues at coordinate 10,379,888 of NC_091811.1, read as the reverse complement.
TATACCAAAAATGTAATTTTTAGATGATATGTATTCTTTTTTAAAATTCTGTGAAACCACTGTACTGTTTTCCATAGTGGCTGCATCACTTTACATTCCTATCAACAGTGCACATTGTTTCCAGTTTCTCCACATCCTCCACAACAATTGTTTTTTTGATAGTAGCCATCCTAATGGGTATGAAGTGGTATCTCATTGTAGTTTTGATTTGCATTTCCCTAGTGATTAGTGACATAGAGCAGTTTTTCATGTGCTTACTGGCCATTTGTAGATAGATCTTCTTTGGAGAACTAAATGATTTTTTAAAAATATTTTTTATTGAAATTTACCAACATATAGAAAAGCATGCTGATTGACTCAAAGTTTTGTTTCCAGTAAATTATGGTTGATTATACAAACGGTTTTCCTTAGTTGAGACAATTCAGAGTTCATCAAAATCATCATATGATGTCCATCATGAATGGTATTACCATTCCACCCCGTGTCCCTTCGGGAAATAGCTACAGTTAGAGATCAGGATATATGGCTATGAACTGCCTCAGTACTGGCCCCTGAAATATCTATAAATAGTATATCTCAGATGTGAATCCAAGTAATGGTAGATTTTGCCCTGAGAATTCCATTCCAGGTAATCGTATAAAACCTATCAATCAACCAACAAACAAAAATACAGTGAATGCTATTTTCCCTACAAATGGAAAATCTGTTGTAGGACTTTTTCATGGTGAACATATCCTGTCTTTTTTGCTTTCTTTCTATCACAGATTGAGGCACCCAACTGCAGTGGCCAAGCTGGGGTGAGGGCTGCTGCTCTGCACAGAGAAGAGTGAGGAAGCCTGTTTTTTTGGGGTAAAGAGTTTGAGATTATCTAAGGATATTCTACAAATATAAAAGTTCTTTGTCTATTTTGTTTAGTTCTTTGTATTTTTTCTACTTAGGTATTATCTGTGCCTCACTTTTCTGTAGCAGTGTGTGCAGTCAAGGAATAATGGTATAAAAATATACATAAAATATACAATTTAAGTTGAAATAAAAGAAGTAATATACATTTGTATTAAAAAGTTGTATAATTTGTTATTTTCAAAAAGAACAAAACTCCTATTTTGAGGCCTCTGACCTCTAGACGTCCTACTGAGGGTGAGAGAAATGTCCAATTTTAGTGTCCCCTTACCATTAGTAGATATTTTTAATAAGTTTATAAGGTCATTCTGTGAAATAAAGGAAACTACATACACAGATTTCATAACATATTCATGATTCTAGACTAGTAACTTTCAGTTTTTTCTATTGAAAAAAGAATCATAAGGGTTAAAACTGTAAACTATTACATCCAGAAATATTTAATCAATTACTCCCTCTTGAAGCTTGACTGATGAAAATTACACACTGGGTGTTTTTAGAAGAAGCTCTTTCAACTTTTCATTTTAAGTAATAATTGCATTTCTTTTACATATTTGTTTGTAATTTGTGTATTTAAAATGTGGTCTGGGTTTTCACTCAACTACCATATGATTTATTCTCCTTCTTTGGAGTAATTCTCTAATAAAATAATTAATGACAACAGCATAATGATTAATGATGATATATTATCCTTATAGCTCCTAGGAGATACAAGTGCTTTATTACAGATTTCATTGCCTTCATCAGTACTATGAGGCAGACAGGATGAGAGCACATTATTCCTTTTATGGGAATTTAAAACACAAAAGAGGTTTAAGTCATGTCAAATAATATTTGCATGTTTTCTATGTCCATGGATACGAATATTAGTTCATAAATGTGGGGAATTATTTGTTCTATACAAATATTTCATTTATGAGCCTACTACTAACCAAAGTGTTCTCTCAAAAAGAGAAAGGTTTACAGTTTCCCAGATTAATGACATGCCAGTGATTACCAACTTTTATCCTTATTTTGCTTAATTTCATTAAGCTCCAGGAAAGTATTTTAACAAAACAATAGTTCCATCAAAGAATTTAAAATGAGATTAATTAATTCTGACTTGACAATTTTCTGTCTTTCACTTAAGTTTGGGACTTTGGAAATTACTGGTATAGTTAAACAATACACAGCAGGAGAAATTGCCTTGGCAATATTTAGGAACACCAGCCTGAAGATCCAAATTACTATAGCTTAGGGCAGAGGTGGGTCTGGAATCTGGATTTCCTGAAGTCTAGGCTTGAGTGCTTTCTACTCTTAGTTTATGAAACATACAGCTGCAATGTTTTGTACCTACTTTCATCAGTACATGCTGCAAAATAATGTCGTTCTGAAGACCAGCTTAAAAGAAGTGTAGTCATGGACTTCAAGTGCAGTCACTCTGTAAGTTTAAAATTGTGTCATGCTGAAATTTGATTGTATATTCTTATGGTGTGTAATGAGTGACATACCTGCCCCAGGATGCCGCATTTGTAGATGCCTTATTAACTGGAACACATGAAGAGTCAATGACGGTTGATTTGTTCATTTTGTAGCAGAAACCGCAGTCTGGATCCAACATACATTCATCACAGTAACTGGAAAATGAAAGAGTCACAGTCATGTTAGCAGAGACTATTGTTGCTCCTCTGCATTTTCCATTCTACTTTGCAGTCAGCTTGAGGCCACGCACGGGACTAGTTTTGGCGATGGCAAAGTGACATGTGCCAAGGCAGGTGAGAGCTGGCAGGTCTCTTCCGTCTCTCCCTCCTCTGGCTGCAGTAACTTCAGAAGCCACTTTGAGATGGAAAAGGCTTGGATCTGAGACACTGGATGCAGAAGAACCCCCATCCACCTGTAGCAAATAAATACTTGCTTTCCTATGCCACTGAGATTTGTTACCAAAGAATGGACTGGCCCACCATGCCCAGCTGACTGGTTCCAAATTATACAAAAGCATTTATTTCTCTTAATTGTCTCTGTCATGTACCATATCTTTTAAAAATGGACAATATTTTGTTAGTAATATATATGTATCCTGAACTGGAAAATTCAAATAATGAAAAAATTCTATCTAAAGAAAAAAGTTAGAAAACAAAAATACCACCCCCCAAATAATGGTCATGGTTAACATCTTGGTGGACATCTGTACCTTAACAAATATCTATTGAGTATCACCTATGTGTTATGCTTAATTTAAAAGAAGCTGGTGTAGGAAAAAAGGCTAACTTTTCTCTAAGTTAATTACATCTACAGGTTAGATCATGGGGCCATAATCAATTAATCATTGATTAATAGATGAATCATTCACCTAGCAGCAGTATCTTGACTGCAGAAAAATTCTAAAGAGGCAAAATCCTTTAGACGGCAGAGTTTTCCCATCTAAGCCTACAGCATGCTTGTAGAATGAGTTTTCTTGCTGCCACCTCATTTGCTAGACAATTCTGGAGCACTGCACATACATGGCAGGCACATGCAAGGCACTGGAGACACTAAGATGAATAAACCAAAGTCCCTGCTCCTTGGTAGAGAAAAGGCGAGGATGAGAAAGAGAGACACAAGGAAACGATGTCAGCGCACTAGAAAATACTTACCAACTACTCTAGGGACAGAGGCCTGTTCATTTCCTGTAAGAGTGGGGGTAATTTCAGTGGTGATATTTGAACTGGATCATGAAAGAAATTCACCAGGCAAAGAGGCAGAGGCAAGGGCATTTCAGAGAACTGCTTATTTTACAATTAAGGATCAGTCAGTACAGACTTCTTAAATATCCACTGTGTACAAGTAACTATACTATGGAGAAACAGGGTAAGAACCACTGAAAGTTACCCAAAAAAGACATGATTCCTCAAAATCAACATACTTCTCTGATTCCTTTAGCTAAATGGAAAAACACTGGCATTGTTTAAAAATTAGACTATTATCATTTCAGCCTTCTTCTGTAAACTTTTCTTTTGCAAACAGCCATCCCTATTTTTAAAGGAGACTTCAGCCCTACACTAAAAGCAAAAAAGAGGCCTTTCAAAGCCTAGTGAAAGGTCAACGTACTTAAGAGAGGTGATACAGCACCGTAAATATAAAGCTGACCACACGCACTGTGATAAGCAAAATAAACAAAACAATAGAAAGTGCTAGAAGTACTCTGAGCTTCTGGCTTTGAGAAGTAGATGAGGCTAATTTGGAAAGGAAGATAATTCCTAGTAGTATTTTGTTTGTTTAGTCTGCTGGTACAAGGTGGAATCTATCAACCTTGAATGCTCCAATGGCTTTAAATGATACTTATTTTGGAAAGGTCAACTCACCCATTTGCAGAGATATGACTCTACTTTATTTCTTTAAAAATAAGTAATTCCTATAAAAGGCCAAAAAACATAATGACAAAAGCTAAAAGGTACTGAGAACATGCTATATGTGCGTGTCAGACACACGAGGTGTGATCTATAACGCTTCGCCTCCGCCATCACTCATGCAAACATGCAACTCTGACTACAGCTCCCCATTCTCCCAGCTTCATATTAGATGACCCCTACTCTGCCATGATCATTCATTCAACAAATACAAATATTTCACACTTACTGTGTGCCAGGCACTATTCCAGGGGCTGGGACACATTAGTGAACAAAACAGATTCCCTGCCCTTGTGGAGCTGATTTGTATATTACACCTCCTGGTGACCTCCGGTTAGTTGATCCCTCTATTTGCTCCCCATTCAGTAGCTTTTCCTTTCTTTACTTCCATCCTTATCTAGCTTATTGACCATGGCCCATCATTTCAACATCCTAAATTTCCCTGCCCATTTATCTTTCCATCTCACCCATCTAGCAAAAATCCTAGCCATATATTTATGCAAACATTTGCCTTTCCTGTGCCTTCACCCACATACACAAATGCAGCTGAAGGAATCACACAACAGAGCAGATCAGTAGTCCCCTGTAATACACTACTACCAGCCTCAAAAGGATCCTCAACAGCCTGAAATTGTTAATGGTTTTCTCTAGTCAACTCCATACAAGGACTATTTCAGCCACCCTACACAAGGACTATTCTTCAAATCTCCAATGCTGCATTTCTCTTTAAGCTCTGCAAATGATGTTGACTCCAGCTTGACAGAGAAAATAGATGAAAGTTGTACAGATGGGAACTTAATAATACTATAGCAAAAACATATAAACCATCCTACTTTCCTATGGTCCAGTTACAAAGACAAACTGTTCTTCTTACCTAACTTTTCCAAATTTTTTCCAACTTTTCTATCTGGGCTTTCATTCCATTCCATCTCCTTAGACCATTTCAGACCCTTGTGATTACTGCCACTTCTTTCTCTTACACGTCCACTGTCTTAAGGTAGATGTTTAGGTTTTTGATTTGATATCTTTCTTCTTTTTTTAAACTTTCTTCTTTTTTAATGTAGGCATTTATAGCTATAAATTTCCCTCTTACCACTGCTTTAGTTGCATCCCATATTTGGTACGGTGTGTTTTCATTTTCATTCATCTCAAACTACTTTCTAATTTCCCTTGTGATTTCTTCTTCGATCATTGGATTGAGAAGTGTTACTTAATTTTCACATATTTGTGAATTTCTCAAATTTCTTTCTGTTAGTGATTTCTATTTTCACTTCATTGTGATCAGAGAACATACTTTGTATGATTTCAGCCCTTCTTAAATTTACTGAGGCTCATTTTATGGCCTGGCATATGATCTTTCCTGGAGAATATTCCTTGAGCACTTAAGAAGAATGTATATTCTGTTGGTGGTGGAGTGTCCTCTAGGTATGTTAGATATACACAGTTTATAGTCAATACACTAACCTTAAAGAATCTTGACCCCTTGGTTTCTAACAGTCTTCACTTCCACTTAACTATGTCCACATCCTGGAAATTGTTATCATCTAGAACAGGGGTCAGCAAACTATAGCCCTTGAGACAAATCCAGACTACCACCTGTTTTTGAAAATAAAGTTTTACTGGAGCACAGCCAGGCCCATTTGTTTACCTATTGTCTATGACTGCCTTCAAGTTTCAAGGGCAGAGATGAGAAGTACTAACAGAATCCACAAGGCCTGCAAAGCCACAGATATTTACAACCTGGCCATTTACAGGGATTTTGCTGATACCCGATCTAGAACACATACACAGATCCCATATGCAGATTCTTCACTCCTTTCCTTCAAGATCCCTCAGTTCCTTACTCCTGAAAAGGATAACTGCTCTTCTACCTTAACCTTCCACACTTCTTTCTTCCTGATCTTTCATGGCTTTGCATCCTTTTCTGCCAAACTTTCATGGTAAATCCCTTTAAGTACTCTCACCAGGCCCTCAAAGTCTTTGTACTTAGGTCCTTCTACATAGTCATCCTAAAAATTTTATGTTTGACTCTTTCCAACGATGTTTCTTCTTTCCTCCTTCATCTAGGTTGCTCTGTACTGGTGGAGAATTAACACAACCAGGCACACTGATAAAAGTACACATTCACAGTATTCAACTGCAGCTGGATCCTCACTGCTGGCAGGGCACTTTTACCTGTCCCTATTCAGTGACTTTCCTCATTCCACACAATCGCCTCCTATAAGCCCCTAAGCACACGCACCCAGCTACCTCTCCCAGATGGAATCATCTTCGCAGGCGCCCTGGTCGTCCGTGTCCGGCGAGCAGGGAGAGCGGGAGCTGAAGGAGGGCCTCCTCAGGCTAGCGGCCGTGGCTGTGGAAGGCCCGGGCTGCTGTGCCCAGCGGGGACACGGAGCGGCGTCCACGGACGCCGGGGGAACGGACGAGCCCGGCCCGGGAGAGAGCAGCAGAGCGCGGCCGGACTCCGCCGGGCTCGGCTCTGGGCAGGCAGCCGCGGCTCGCCGACACCTCCCCGGACGACGGCGGCCCAGCAGCCGCGCGCTCCCCGCGCGCGCCGCCGCCCCCACGCTCCCCGGCCGCTGCCCCGCCCCCCCCTCCCCCCACCTCGGGCAGTGGACTGCGGACAGGGACAGGGACAGGGACACCCTCCTGGGAGAACTCCTGGGGCCTCGCCCACACCCTGCTTTGGACCTTCGCGGAGCGGCAAGGTGCGCTGACAGGGACGCAGGGTCCCTGCTATGCTCGCTCTCGGGGAACTGCAGCCTCCTCCCTCGGGTTTTACTTGAATGTTAGACCCGAAACCATGCAACGTCTAGAAGAAAACATAGGCAGTATCCTCTTTGACATCAGTCTTCACAGCCTATTTTCAAGTACCACGTCTGACTGGGCAATGGAAACAAAATACAAAATGAACAAATGGGAGTACCTCAAAGTAAAAAAAAATCTGCCCGGCAAAGGAAACCATCCACAAGACCAAAACACAACCTAACAACTGGGAGAAGATACTTGCAAACCATATATCGGATAAGGGGTTAATATCCAAAATACAGAAAGAACTCATACATCTCAACAACAACAAAAAATCGACAACCCAATTAAAAAGACGGGCAAAAGATCTGAGCAGTGATTTCTCCAGAGAAGGTATACGGATGGCCAACAGGCATATGGAAAGGTGCTCAACATCATTAGCGATCAGAGAAATGCAAATCAAACCTACAAGGAGATGTCACCTTCCTCTGGTCAGAATGGCTCTAATTAGCAAGGCAAGAGACAAGTGTTGGAGAAGATGTGGAGAGAAGGGAACTCTCCTGCACTGCTGATGGGAGGGCAGACTGGTGCAGCCACTATGGAAAGCAGTATGGAGTAGCCTCAGAAAACTACGAATACATCTACCATATATATGATCCAGCTAGCCCACTGCTGGCTATTCATCCAAAGAACTTGAAAACACCAATGCAGAAAGACACATGCACCCCTAGGTTCACTGCAGCATTATTCACAACAGCCAAAACTTGGAAGCAACCTAGGTGCCCATCAAGGGAAGAATGGATAAAGAAGATGTGGTATGTATACACAATGAAATACTACTCAGCCCTAAGAAATGATGAGATCCGGCCATTTGTGACAACGTGGATGGACCTTGAGGGTATTACGTGAAGTGAAATAAATCAGAGGGAGAAAGTCAAACACCGTGTGATCTCACTCATAAGTAGAAGTTAAAAACAATGACAAACACACACAGAGCAATGGAGATTGGATTGGTGGTTACCAGAGGGGAAGGGGGGAGGGCAGAGAGCAAAAGGGGCGATGAGGCTCACATGTGAGGTGACGGAGTATAATTAGTTTTCGGGTAGTCAGAAGGTTGCGTGTTCAAATCACGTCGGGGTCAAGGTTGTGACTTTTCTTTAGCAACCGATGTAAATTTTGTCTGGCACCTCCCAACGTCGGACTCTCTCTTACCTTTTCTTTACTCCCAAGGGAGTTCTTGTGAACAACTCAGCGATGGACAGTCACCTAAGCTGGACGGTAAGGATGACCTAGAAGGGAAGAAAAACCCACATGAGCTGAAATTTAGGTTGTTATATTTATTTCCTTATCTGTGCTGTTCTTCAGATATGACATTAAAACAGGGCATGAGGAGACTTTGTTAATGAATTTACCCTGGTGTGAAAGTGGTTTTATTGGGTCCCCAAATGGATATGGCATGGTTTCCCTGAGTGGATATTTGTGTCACCTTGATGAAGAAGTTAGTTTCCCAATTCTCTTCTCCTCCTCCCACCCCTCACACACACACAAATACACACACACACATTTTTCATACTTTGAGTTTCCTTTGTCAAAAGCCGCTGAACACTGTGGTTAAAGGGAAAATACCGTGAAGCTGATGAACAATTTATGTTGAGGGTGCGGTCCTTGAACTCTCTGAGAGTGGAAAATTATCCTGACATTTACCTCCTTTTTACTTAGGATTCATCTAATTGCGTCTCTCCAATAGGACTATGAAACAATCAAGTTCCAGATACAAACCAGTTGTCGTAACCTGAGAACGAGGAAAAACCCAAGTTTGCAGAAATGGAGATCTTTGTGGCTTTGTCAGGATTAAGCTTTCACTGCGTCAGCCTCACTCCCCATTCAGTTTAAAACCTGTCCTTTGCTGAGCTTAGAGAAATAATATAAAGGCTCTTCTAGGTACGGTTTTTAAAAGGCACAATTGATGAAATCTTCAAATTGACAGCATAGCACTTGCTTTGAGGTCCAAGTGATTTGAACACCCAACCTTCGGGTCCAAAGTCAGATGTGCTAACACTGTGCCAGGAAGTCACAGACACCAACCCTTTTCATATATTTAACGTATGCTAATTTCTCAGTTGCAAAGTTCGGTATTTACTATCTATGTGTCCAGACAGTTTGGGATTCCTTCTAGGCTCCTTGTCCTTTCATCAGGAGGATGTAAAAAAGCAAGATGAAAAGGTGGGAAAAGTAGAGAAAAACTTAGAGCAGACTTGTGGATGGGGGCTCAGGGAATACTTGCCTTTAGCAACCGCAAACAACCAGCTCTCCCTGGGGCTTTTGAGGCTCTGGCTACGCTCTGAGCTGGTCCCGCCCTTTTTCCAGGACTTCTGGTTCCAGCTGCCATTGAGCTATACTCAGAAGGAATGTGAGGTGGGATGGGGAGAGTTCCCTTTGGCAAGGGAGCGTCCTAAGGACCAGCAGGCGCCTGGGGGAATTTCTACCCACGGGGGAAATGGGAGAGGAGCCAATGGAAGCAAACGCTTGGAGTCATTTGTCTTCCCGGGAGCGGGTGTTTGGGAGCAGCCTGGGTTCTCAGCTGGAGCCCTGTCCTATTTGGGGGACACAAAGTGGCCTGGGGACCCAACCTGTCCACTCCCTCCCTTCCTACCTTCACGTTCCTGAGAATGGCCTGCAGGACTGACTCCCCATGTCATCTGCCCAGGGACGGTCATGCTTGACCCTCCCTCCCTCCCTCCCATCCCTACGTTCAGATGCCTGGAATTTAGCTGGAGCTCTGAGTGTCCCGGGTCTTCTGTAAAGAGAAACGTGGGCGCTGCTGTGGGAATGGGCTCTCTGTGTGGTGGCTTCGCTTCTGAAGGTTTTCTTCTCTTTAGAGTGACCTTAAGAACAGTTTTCCTAATTTGTTTCCCAAACATTTCCATAATCCTAATAAGTCTCACATACACATACACAGACACACACACACACACACACACCATGTTCTAGGATGTCCAAGCACTGTTTTAGTTGCTGGCGACAGGTCAGAGAACAAACGAGATCCAGCTTTCAGGGAGGCATCAGTCTCAGAATGTACCTGAAGATATTTGACACCTGACAGGCACAACACATAGGGAAGGCTGAGGAGACGATGATGTCTGGATAGGGCTTCTCTTCCTTCTAGCCCTTCATACAAGAGTGTACTAGAGTCGCACCTATGAAGATGACTTTGGTTTTTCTCTATTTTATTTTATTTTAGCATGTGTGTGAGTGAGGAAGATTGGCCCTGAGCTAAGATCTGTTGCCAATCTTCCTCTTTTTTTTTTTCTCCCCAAAGCCCCAGTACATAGTTGTATATCCTACTTGTAAGTTAGTCTAGTTTTTCTACGTAGGACGCTGCCACAGCATGGCTTGACAGGTGGTGGGCAGGTCCACGCCCAGGATCTGAACAGGCGAAGCCCAGGCCACCGAAGCAGAGTGCTCGAACTTAACCACTATGTCACTGGCCGGCCCCTCTCTCTATTTTAAAAAGAGGATGATTGCTACTTTCTTTTCCTCTTAAAGAGTAAAATATGATTTTTTTAAATACAGGAAATTTGGAGGAGAAAGTTAAAATTACCCATAATCAAACATCTCAGAGAAATCAAGGCTGTTGTGGTGATGTGCAGCTTCCCTCGTATTTTTCTATATCTGTATATCCTGAAACATTGCTTTCTTATAAAAAATTTTTTTGTACAACAATTTCCCCAGTAGTACTATACTGACAGGTATTACCTATACATTTAATGTGTATTTTCAAAACAGCTTTATGAAAGGAAGGAGGGAGGGAGGCAAGGAGGGAGGAAAGAAACTCAAGAGAGAAAGAAAAAGGTTGCCAACTGGCTACCCCAGTGGAGAGCCCAGTACACTTCCCATCGCAAAATCCTGTACAGCCGGATAGCCAGGAACCGCAACCCGTGTTGCCTTCCCAGGGTTCTTGGCTTACATTGAATATGGTCCATTCATTCCACATTTCTGGGTGCAGGACATTGAATTGGTTTCTTTTCCAGAAAATCTGAAAGATTCCTCATTAGTCATTCGGGTATTAGATCATTTGAAAAATGGAAATTTCCAAAACAATTAAGTCACACAACTTTTTTTTTTTTACCCCCAAGAAAAGAGATTTCTGGTGTGAAGCATGTAGAAGCTTCTCTCATTAAAACCCCTGGAAAGAGGCGGCTGGGACTTATCGGGGAGTCCATAAGCTGTGCTGGTTGTGGCTCCTCCCCCTAGTGAAATCCAGTTCTTCTTCCTCTTCTGCTTCGAGCCAAAAGCCCTGCACATTGTAGGGACTGAGAAGACATTGAAGCTACTTAGAGAGGAAGGAAAGCAACTCAACTCTAGCCAAGAAGAATGTGAAATTGCCCATGGCTGCAAGGGCTTCTAGGAGCGACCAACTGGTTTCCTGGGCCCTTGGTTACCCACTAGCCTCGGAATCGTCAGGCTGAGAGCAGGTTCCAAGGTGTCCTTTAGGCTCTGCTAGTTTCAGCTCTGCAAAGGTGGAGCGTCTGCAGCATTTTCTCCAACCCAGTGGGGCACAATTTGGGACACACTGCTGCTTCCTACATCAGGGCCACGGGCCACCTGATCCTCAGTTCTTGCCTCTGCAGAACCGAGATGCAGAAATCTTTGGTTTCTGGGACTGAGACACGGGTCCTTGATCCTCTTTAGCTACGTAAGGGGCTCCTGGATCCTCTGGAACTGTCCAGCAACTGACGGACAAGAAATGAAACTAGGGGTGGGATTCAGGGTTCTGGCCCAGAGTCTCCTGTTCTTCCACTTGAGATGGGACTGAGTGAGCATGCCAACCCACTAGGATGAGCCTTGGGAGCAAAATTTAAGGGGGTGTCTAAAACCTCAGTAATCAACATCAATAATATTTTAGTTGTGATGAAATACACGCAACATAAAATTTTCCACTGGGACCATTTTTAGGTGTACGGTTCAGTGGCATTAAGTACATTCATACTGTCATGCAACCACCACTACCACCTATCCACACAACTCTTTGCATTTTGCAAAACTGAAACGAACTCCCCATTCCCCTCTGCCCTAGCCCCTGGCAACCACGCTTCTACTTTCTGTCTCTGTTTGGCTGCTCTAGGTGCTACTTTAGATACATGCTCACAAATGTCCTGAGAAGGCCCTAGAATTTCGTCTTTGGCTGATCTCCAGGCTCAGTGCAAGTGAAGCGAAGTGAAGGAAGTGGAGGCAGAATTATAAATGAACGGAGTATTGAATGAAGACCCAGGCATAGAGCTAACCTGCAAAGAATGAGAGTTTCTCTCTCTCTCTTTTTGCCTCCTGACGTTCAAGAAATCTCTGTCAAAACACTAGCTGAATGCAAGCTAAAGGAACAGAGACTTCAGAGACCACCCAGGACAAAGAATACAGACTTCACAAAAATAGTTTAGAAAAGACACTAAACAATCAGCTGCAGCCTACAGCAAGCAAGAGAAAAACCCTGAATGGGGGATGAATCAGATTTTCAGGGTTACCACATTCTACTATTAAAAAAATTCATTTTCAGCAAAATGCTGTGAAGCATGCAAAGAAATAAGAAAGATGATCCATTCATATAAATCAACAGAAATTCTTGATGAGCCTGAGTGTAGAAGCTTTATTTTACTCTATAATTATAGGGATATACTGGAGCCAGAATTTCTAACTGTTTAATTTTTAAAATTGTAATTCAGGGGATGGCCTGGTGGCTTAGCGATTAAGTTCACATTGCTTTGCTTCAGCGGCCTGGGGTTTGCTGGTTCGGATCCCGGGCGCAGACATTGGCATCGCCCATCAGGTCATACTGTGGCAATGTCCCATATACAAAATAGAGGAAGATTGGCACAGATGTTAGCTCAGGGACACTCTTCCTCAAGCAAAAAAAGGAAGATTGGCAACAGATGTTAGCTCTGGGCCAATCTTCCTCACCAAAAAAATAAATAAAATAAAGCTGTAATTCAAGCCTAGAGAAAAATTGTAATAGTAAATGAATTCCCATATTCTCCCCATCTAGACTTACTAGTTTTTAACATTTTGTTGTATTTGCTTTGTAGGTATATAAATTCATACACATATACACACATATACATATATTTATATGCAAACATATATACATATTATTTGTATTATTGTCATTGTTGTGAATCATTTGAGAGTAAGTTGCAGACCTCATGACACTTAAGCCCTAGACGTTTTAGCATGTATCATGATAAATTTTAGCATGTATTATGCTAAAGAACAGAGGCATTCTCTTATATAATCACAGCACAATGATCAAATCTTGGAAATGTAACATTAATACAACAACAATATCTAATATATACAACATACTTAGATTTTAAAAATTGGCCGAATAATGTCTTATACAGATTTTTTCCCTAATTCAGCATCCAATCCAGGATTATGCATTGCATTTAGTTTTCATGTCTCTTTAGTTTCCTTTAACCTGGTATATTTTCAGCCTGCCCATGTTTTTTACTACATTGATGTTTTTGAAGAATATAGGCTCACTGTTTTTTAGAATGATCCTCAATTGGGGTTTATCTGATTGTTTCTTCACGATAAGATTTAGGTTACACAGGATTTTTTTTGCTAGCGAAAATGCACAGGATAATGTATCCTTCTCAGGAGGAAATTCTAAAGCAGTGGCTGACATTCCCCAATATGCTGAAAAAGACGTTAAGGGGTTTGTACACCTGGAGGAAAAAAGGGAAGCACTTACTCCCTCAAGATAGTAACAACTACTAATAGCCAATATTTATTGAGTTCTTCTTCTCTCATTTAGTCTTCACAATAACCCATGAGGTAGGTACAATTATTATGCCTATTTTGCACATAACAAAACTGTAACTCAGGTTAAATCACTCTTTCAATGGCACATGCCAGTGGGCTTTGGAATTGGGATTTGAATCCTGGAATCTGGCTTAGCAACAAAGCACTTAACCATTATCTCTGAAAGATTACTAGCACTTCGCTAAGAAGGCAGAAGAGGTGTGGTAAATAATGTCACAGAAATCCTTGCCTTGGTTGGGACCCAGCTGGAGGAAAGAAACAATCAACTGGAAGAAAGTTTGAACACACTAAACAAAAAGAGTGAATGGGGGAGCTGCTGACAAAAATCACCTCACTGAGGAGAAGCAGCACAGGCTCAAACTCAGCCTTCAGAGCACAGTATATGTCCTTCACTCAGCGAAGCTGATGCATGGGTTTGGAGCTTCAACAAAATTAGAGGTTGACAGGCAGGGGAGAAAGAATCCTTCACCTACAACTACTCAAGGCCATGCATCATTCCTAACCTGCTCGGGAAGCTAAAAGACTCTACAGTGAATGCAAACAAATACCATGACCTCCACTCACTTTAAGAGAAGAATTCCCTCACTATATAAATAGTGCTTAGATAAACAAGATGAGTCAAAGAGAACGCACCAAAGCAAGCATTTTATATAAAGAGTGGGCCCTGAAAGATCTGTTTATCTTCAAAGATGATTAAATTGAGTTCTATTTATGGTTGACCAGAGGTTTGGACCAACCCTCCCATGGAGTACAAGCTAAATAAAATAAAACAGATGGTTGAAGCCATCAGAGAGCTACCCAGGCAATGAAAATTTGCAGAGACAAGATCTAGAGGAGACAAAGGAGGTTGAGCTCAACATTTGGGGCCACATTTCTCTTTAAGAGGATTGCTAATTACAAAACCTAAAGTGGTAGCTAAGAGGCTGAGACACTGAAAAGAGCTTTCAGCAACGTCTCAGGGCTGGAGGGGCAAAAATCAGAGTCCAGGGCTCACCGTGGAGGATGAGACCTGGTGAACAGTGCAGGCTTTTCACTCGGACCACTGAGGGGCTGGAGCGTAAACAGGGTGAACAAGACATAGACCAGACCTCTCCAGGACGGAAGTCCAGCTCAAACCTTGATTGTCTATTTCTCATTACGTCATTTTTACCATTTCATTTTTAACTTCTAATTTATTGATTATCACTGAATTTGGTGTTGTCAGTGATATTCTAATTTTTCCACATATTTCATGATTTCTCATATATACTTTCACTTACTATTTGCTTTTTAAAAGTTTCCAAAATTTATCTAATTTATTTTGAATATTTTTATTTGCTCTTAAGTTTACTTTTGAATTGATTATATTTGCATTGTTTTCTTTCTCCTAGATTCTTTAACATTTTTGTTTTGTTTTCCTGAAATCTGAAATATTCAAACAGTTTATCTTTTCACTTTCTTTTCTAATAATGAAAATATTTAAATGATATTATTTTTCCCCTGAATATTTGTTTGGCTTTCTTTCATGAGTCTCGACATGGTAGACTCATATTTTAAAATGATTCAATAGAAATATAATAAGATTTTATTCATTTTTATGAGCAAAATGACCAAAAATAAGTATGAATCTAGAATATGTGAACACTAAAACTTATTTTAAAAACATAAGTGATGCTACACCTTAAATATTAACAGTCAAGTTTACCTTGAAAACTTATTTTAAAATTATAATTTACTTGGCCTGATAAAAATGCAAATAAATGGAAAGAAGGAAATTTTATAGGTCAATTTTGTGATTATAAGGCAATAAAATTTATAATTAATACTGAGTCAACTTATATACACAAAAAATGAAACCTCAAATACTGAGAAATTTAAAATTAACTTTTTAATAGTAATTGAGAAATTATGAATAAAAAAGACTCAGGAGTCTGTTTTGTCGTGAAAGAAAGACTCATAGCAGCAATAGTGTAGCAGAACAAACTGTTCCCTAATAAAGGATATGTGGAAAAGTTAAGGATAATGATGATAAATGTAAATAATAGACGTGATTTATTGAGTGACTCTCAGAGGTCAGGATACTTTTTTATTTATTAACTAAAACATATATACAAACACTCCCCTCTGGATATAAATGCACTTTTTAACGTATGCAGTTACTCATTCTGGAGTTTGAAACAAGTTGAACAGTGGAATTTGTTAGGAAAGAAGAATTTCTGTGCTGGATGTGAAGACGCTCCCATTGATCAGCTCACCTGCCCTTTCCGACTTTGGACCTTCCATCTTTGAGTTTGTGCTTCCTTGCTTTGGTTTAATAGATGCAAAACATTCAGGGAGAGGAAATAAAAGAGCACAGGGTCACTTTTCCATTTGGAGAGAAGCTGATGCAGAGAATCAGATAGGGCAGAACTGCTAATGATTTTTACAGAACCTCTTTGTGGAGATGAGGGGGAGGTTATCATTGAAGTGTACTCTGCCCCTTACATCCTTACATAGCGTGTATCCTCCTGGATGAGCTCCTTGGAGAATAGGGGAACACATCTGAAGGCATCGCTTTTACATTGATGGATCCTCTGCA
The DNA here is from genome assembly GCF_041296235.1 of Equus asinus. Taxonomy (NCBI): domain Eukaryota; kingdom Metazoa; phylum Chordata; class Mammalia; order Perissodactyla; family Equidae; genus Equus; species Equus asinus. Next base: position 10,363,502 of record NC_091811.1, on the reverse strand, counting down.
GCTCATAGTGTAACCAAACTCACTGGGCTCACCTCTTGGCGAGTGTGGAGCTAAAAACACTACCAAGGATGAAGTGGGTAGAGAAAAAGGTTTATTGCTTGCTCAAGCAATGGGGAACACTGGGGATAGCTCTCCAAACAGTGTCTCTCCGAGCTTAGTGCTGGTGGAGACTTTGTACATCAGAGTGCACAAGATATGTTACAACTGTGTAACAACTGGGCTCAATCAGGGCACAAGTACAGATGATTACATAATGAGTTCAAGGCACCATTTACATAACAAAGTCAGGGTACCATGACATAGCAAGTTCAATGGAACATGCCATTACGTACTGAATTCAAGGAACATGTCATTACATAATGGGTCCATGGTAACTTTTGGTCACTTAGAGCTGGAGTAATTTGTAGGAGTCTTGCAGCAATTGTGTAAGTTTCATTGTAGGATGGCAATGTCTGCAAAAAGGGGGACATCAACCTCTGAAAAACTGCTCATTTATTTTTCTCCTTGTCTGGAAAACATTTGACAGACCATGTTAATTATGGATCAAATTCTCAGTAACCCTTTCCTTGCCTGGTTTCTGGTCACAATAGGAGGCATAGAAAGGTCTTGGGAGTCCAGACAGTGGGACTGAATTGGAAATGGTTTGGGGCTAGAAGTCATAGGGCCCATCTGTTCCTGAAACATTAAAAGATCCAATTCACCTGGTCTTCCCCTAAGATACCTACTTTATGCTTTCTGATTATCTATATAAATAGCTTTGAAAATAGTCCTGCTTACTTGCTGGTTCCTCTGGAAATCTTAAAGGAGCTCTATACCTGGAGCAATCTGAGCTCAGGAGAGTTCCCACTCGCACTCCTGTAATTTTATCAGGTTCCCTGGCTAGGACTTCAGGATCCCTTAAGACCCCTCACTGGGTTAATTGGAACGAATTCTGGACATTTCAAGGATTGAGGCAAACAAACTCCTTCCCAGAGCAGCATGGTGTTTGCCCTATGAATGAAACTCCTGGGGAAAGAGAGAAAAACGTAGTCCCATAACCCTAGCTGGAGAGGAAAATGAGAGAATCACTAAGATGCTCCAGAACATTCTTTCCTGTGCTCTAGGCTCTTGTTGCCTCTAAGTCTGTTTTTCAGGTACTTACCTTATTTATTCTGTATGCATAGTATGGTCTTAGTTTAGTCAGCTTGGATCTGAAGGTTCAAAATTATTTCCTTACCTTGGGCAGCAAAGTGGAATCATGGCCCTTAAAACGTGGACCTGAGTCGCTGGATACTGTCCTTCATCAGCTCTGAGATCCAGGCTTCAACACAGAAAAGCACAGAACTACAGAAAAAGAAGAGGTATTAGAGAGGATTTATTTTAGAATTTTTCATTTTACAGTTCCCCAAATAAGTATAAACAACATGAAGCATTCTGTAGATTCTAAGGCACTGCGGAGTGACAAGATGCACCATTGTTTTCTGTGTCACCAATAAAGAAAAAACACTGCCAACTGAATTATGACATAATACTTTCTTATTGTTTTGACCTTTTATTTCACATTATTAATAGATCCCTTTTAGACTTATTTAGACCTACTTTTAATCATACATTTTAAAATGAGATATGACTCTCGTACTCATGTAAAAAGGAAAATAAAATGGTTAAGGCATTGCTAAACTTTTCGTGTTCAGAATCCTATTCTTTTTGTGGTGAGGAAGATTGACCCTGAGCTAACATCTGCTGTCAATCTTCCTGCTTTTGCTTGAGGAAGATTGCCCCTGAGCTGATATCTGTGCCAATCTTCTTCCATTTTGTGTATGGGATGCTGCCACAGCATGGCTTGATGAGTGGTGTGTAGGTCTACGCCCAGGATCTGAACCCGTGAACCCTGGGCAGCTGAAGAAGAGTGTGTGAACTTAACCACCAGGCCAGCCCCCAGAATCCTATTCTTCTGAATCATTTTTCCATTCAGTATGGTCTGTGCCTATGTTTTTCCACCCAGTATTGTTTTCCTTGCCGCCAAGAGTATTAGTACCACAGCAACTCTTAAGTATGCTCCACTATTGTGTCTGAGATTGTTACTGAGCAAGAGCTTGTTGCCTGATGTGCATAGAAGCCAATACAATGGCACTGGCTTTTGAGAGAAGAAAGAGCTTTATTGCAACGTCAACCAGCAAGGAGATAGGAGGCAAGGCTCAAATCTGTCTCCCTGAGCTGAAGCTGGGACAGACTTTTAAGGAGTTGGGAATAGGAGTAATTATGCATAACACTAGCTTGTTGGAATCTGATTGGAGTGTGGGAGTGTAACACTCTTATAAGTCCAGTGTGCTACAAATCAAGGGGCCCTTCGCTTCTTATTAGGTTCCCCTCACCACTTTCTTCTCACACTGAGTTCCATAGTCAGGGAACTTTTGGTTCCCTGTGGCTTGAGGTCATCTGAGGGCAAGGTTTCCATCTTCTGAGCACATTCCAGCTGCATGTTTTGCAGTTCTTGGTCATTGCCCCTGCAAGATGACCTTGACATTTCGTTATTGATACAATAGGGCCAGTACAAACTGGTTTACGATGGTTCCAGGATTTTCTTCCAAGCTGTTGAAACCTATCCTATGTGCCTGTGTATTGGCATGAGCATGACTACTCACCACTAGCACCTGTTCAACAGCAATTATAAGGTACTTCTGGATTTCAGATACGAAAATATAAAAATATTGCACCTATTAAAATCAGTGAAAACAGAAGGATTCACAGTATAGTCTTCTTTTCACAATAATACAATCACTCCTGAATCATTTCTGAGTAGCTGGTAAATTGTGTGTTCCTTGCCTGTGGTGTTTAGATTCAAGCTGAGAAGTGCCATAATCGTAGTCTCTTGACTAGCTTTGTGAGTCTTGTATGGACAGTAGTAGTATTGTGGGTATCTGCACAGCACACAACAGAAAGATGTCTTGTTAATTTAATCATACTTGTTAGAATTTTGCACTTCAGCTGGTATTTATATTTTACAGTTTTAACTTTAACTTATAGGACCTAAAGTTGGCTGCTGTGTTTTTGTTGGGGAAGATGTTGATGCTGTTGTTGGGAAAAATGAATTATTTAAAACAAAACAAAATAAAATAAACATACATGCATTTGAAAAGTATTACTCTCTTCGGTGGCCCAGTGTTCGCCACTTTGGGTCCCGGGTGTGGACATGGCACTGCTTGGCAAGCCACGCTGTGGTGGGTGTACCACATATAAAATAGAGGAAGATGGGCACGGATGTTAACTCAGGGCCAGTCTTCCTTAGCAAAAAAGAGGAGGATTAGTGGCAGATGTTAGCTTGGGGCTAATCTTCCTCAAAAATAAATAAATAAATAAATAAAATTTAAAAAAAAGAAAAAGAAAATTATTACCCTATAAGTGCTCCGAAAGCATCTTGATGCTGACTCCATCAGGATGGGCTAAGTTATGCTATAGAATTGAACAACCTGTAAAATCTCAGAGATAACAACCAAGGTGTCTTTCTCACTCATTCTACATATCCATATCTTCACTCCAGAATGCAGGCTGATGGAATAGTCTTATATGAGATATTCTAAGTCTCACGGCAGAGGGAAAGGAAATGGTAGATGAGAAGCTGACTCTTAAACAGGACAAAAATGCACATCTTTCTCAAAGAGGAGATTATTGCAAGTCACAGGTCCAAACCTGAGTTCTACTGGGCAGGCAAGTATGATCCTCCTGCAAGTAGGGGCAGCAAAGATTTTGAACAATAATGTAACTACCATGGGTGCATAGTTAACATATACCTATGGAGGGACAACCTTGAAGTAATCTGTGCTTCCTTCCATACTATGCCTTCAGAATTGAGTACAGGGAAGTTTTATTAGTCAGGATTCTCCAGAGAAATAGAACCAATAGGATATTCATAGATAGATAAAAACAGATTTACTATGAGGGATTGGCTCATGCAATTGTGGAGCTGAGAAGTCCCATGACCTGCCACCTCCAAGCTGGAGGCCCAGGGAAGCCAGTGGCATAGTTCTAGTCCAAGCCTGAAGGCATGAGAACAAGGGGAGTCAATGGTGTGAGTCCTGGTCCAAGTCAGACGCCCCGAGATAAGAGTGCCAATGTCTGTGGGCAGAAGACAGATGTCTTAGCTCAAGCAGAAAGAGTAAATATACCCTTCCTCCACCCTTTTAGTCTATTCAGGCCCTCAATGGATTGGATGATGCCCACCAGCATTGGCGAGGGCAATCTTTACCACTCTACCGATTCAAATGCTAATGTCTTCCAGAAACACTGTCACGGACACACCCAGAAATGTTTTACCAACTATCTGGACATCCCTTAGCCCAGTCAAGTAAACACATAAAATTAACCTTCACAGAAGTTGGATATATTCCCATCTGAAAATCTCTCATTTTTCTGTGAAATAGATGGTGGTGAATTCATTGACTAAGAAAGAGGGGTTTGGTGATGAGGTAGAGAGCTGAGGAGAGCAGTATCTGGAAAGGCTCTGGAGTCAGAAAAAAGGACAACCACAGAGAAAATGAGATAACCATAGACAAATAAAGGACTGCTAAATGATGCTAGGACCTAGCTGAGGTTGAGAATAGTAAGTGTGGAATGGTAGCTTCCCGACACTCAACTTTGTCGGGCTCTTTGCTTAGCACTTGGCACAGTGCTGCACAAAACATGCATGGTCTTTGATCTCATGGAACTTACAGTCAAGTGGGGAAGATGTCCATTAAATAGCAGCACAAATTAATGTATAGTTACAAATTGTGGCAAGTCTATGTGATGCCAGCCCTGATATCAGTTCCCCTACATTAAACCCAGCATGCATGGGGTTAAAACCAAATCTCTCTTTCCCTGCTTTCTCCCTGGCTCCCAGAATTCCCTATCCGCTGTGAAGACAAACAGCCAAGGTCGCCCACCTGGGTTCCTTATCATCTCCTCCTTCTTCCTGCAAGCAGCATCCCAAGGTGGAACACAGGCAGGTGGGAAAGCTCCGACCAGCCAGGCCACTGACTCCCCCCACTCTCTACAAGCAGTCACATTCCTCACAAACCTTTAAAACCCCTCACCTCCCCTCTTTTGGGGAGGAGAGAGGAAACGAGACAAATATGAGGGCTCACTCTTGTCTCCTGGCTGATGTCATCTGAAATAAAAACCCTCTCCCTGCCATAAGCCTGGAGTCCCAGTTTGTATTTGGCCCCTCTTGTGTGGCAGGTAAAGAACCTACGTTTGTAGGTGCTAACATACAGAAACAAAAGGGTTCTGTGAGAGAATTAATTTGAATTAAGGGGAAGGAGGTCAGGGAAGGCTTCACTGAAGAAGAGACATTTGAATTGAAAGCTGAAGGATGACTAGAGGGAGATGTTCTAAACAGAGGAAATGTGTAGATTAAGGGACAGCAAAGAATTTGGGATGTGGGAGATACTAAAAACCCACGTGACCCGAGGACAGAGAACAACAGGAAGATAGCAGCAGGTAATTCAGGACTGGCAGAGCCAGATTGCAGGGTTTTATAAACTGTGTTAAGGGGTTTACGCCTTACTCCAGGGCAGAGGGCAGCCACTGAAGGGTTCTGAGAAGAGTGACATAAACAGATGAATCTTTAAATGTCCATCCTGGCTGCCTTGAACAGCAAGGCTCGAGGAAAGGCAAGATTAGATGTCGAGACACGATTCAGGCGACTATGGTAATTTGGACTAGAATGACACTTGTGATACAATTGGTCTTTCCCTGATTTCCATGAAGAACTGGAGCTACAGCCCAGAGTCTCTGACACTGAGTAAAAAAGCCTCTTTTGGCTTGGTTTATGTTTGGCTCAGGGCGAGGGGCCCTTCCTGGACCTAAACTCCAGGTCCGCACAATTCTCCACTTCAGAGCCAACCTCCCTACTTCTTTTTCACATCTTACTCTTCCTCGTGAACTCATTCTTAATCATGTTTCTTCTACGTCTCTTCAATCAGCCCTGCCCGTGCTCTTTATTTATCAGCCAGAATGCTTTCAACAAAATCAGCAGTAGCAACTCAGTTTACAGATTTGGGGCTTTATTCTAAGAAAGAATGAGAGATACCAGGGAAAAGACTTTGTGTATCAGGTCCTCATCCCCCCACCCGCAAATAATCATCAGACACTAAAATCATTTGCAGCTTTTGGAGCCCTATCAATCAGGTGGGGAATTATCTCCATTTTAAGGCTGACAGGAGAGACCCGCCGTTCTGCCCCCGAGGACAGGCACCGAGTCCCCGAGCCCTCTGGGAACTGCAGTCCTTCGAGCGGGACCCCCGACCGGGGGCGGTCGCCTCCAAGTGCGCAGATGCGACTCCAGACGGAGCCTGAGCCTTTTGTCTCCCAGCGGCTTCGTGGGTCCGCGAGGCGGCTCTGTCCCTCCCGCCCGTCCCAGAGCGCAGCCCGGCGGGATCCAGCCCTGTGGCCGGAGCCAGGTCCGCAGCGCGTCGCGGGTAAGAGAAAGCGGGCCTGAGCGCGGGTCTCCGCGACCCGCCCGTCCCTGCACGGCTCTAACGCCTCGCGCCGCAGCCCGGGCCGGGCCCTCAGCTTCTGGCCTCGGCGGAGGACGGGCTGGGCCCTGCCTAAGCCCCGGCCCCACCCCCGGGCTCTGCGCGCGCTACCCCGGCGGGGTCTCCAGCCAGCTTTGAGGCTTTCTGAGCGGACGGCGTCCCGGAAGCGGGGTTGCCGCTAAGCCCTCTGGGAAGTGGAGTCCGGCAGCGTGAAGGGGGCGTGGCGCAGCGGGGGATTCTGGGAGTGGGAGTCCGGGGGCTGAGGGCTTAAGGTCCCACGTGCGGAGAGCTTGGGCCCCTCCCCCTGGTTTTGGCCGTACGTCTTGTCACTCCACCGAGAGCGTTAAGGTGTTGAACTTTCGGGGTAGAAAGGAAAAAACGGAGTCCGTGTCTTACTCATTCCCCTTCTGTGCTTTGCCCTAACAGAGTTTTTAGCCTGCCTGTGCTTGGGGGCCTGTTCAAGGGGTTCGACTTCGAACGTGCAAGGGAATCCTGGCCTGTATATTCTCAGTCTTAAAGAGCGAGTGAGGAATCGGCTGTCTGAGAGCCCCGTCTATCAACTGCCTTGTGTTTATGAACAGCAGGGATGAACCAAGTGAGGGACCCCCGCTTCTAGTTACTGCCACCATGATCACAGGCCGCCTATGGCCGCTTGTGTGTTTAGGGTGTTTCTCATGGGAGTTTCTGCACTGTCTGGAACCGGGTGTGTGCCTGAGGCTCATACTTCACTGCCCTGATTCTTTCCTCCTTTTGCCCTGGTGTGGCATGTAGTGACTGATCTTGGTGATCCAGAGGATGGTCTTCCAGCTGTGGAGATTAATTTAGCCTAAATAATAAAGATTCCAAGTAAATTAGGATTACTTCTGAGGCCCTAGCACATAGGAATAAGCCTCCTAGGAATAGAGAGAGAGGATGATGCCTCAAGGAGCAGGAATCAGTTCCAGAGGAGGGGAAGCCTAACCTCAAAATCTCCTCCCAGAGCTTCAGAGTAGAGTTGAATGATTTACACGAAGAAGCAGATTATGTATTGCTGAAAAGTCCGTGTTTCTCTCATTTGAAACAGTGAGTAAGGAGGGAGTCATAGCAATAACAGGACAAAGAAGAGAAGCTGATCATGGATTATCTGACCATTGAAGTTGAGGAAGAAGGTAGGAATTACAGAAATACGCATGGAGTTGAAAGTGGAGGAAATACCCTTGATGGGAATGAACAGGGAACAGACACATGTCAGGAGAAAGCCCTGAAGTAGAGAAGTTCTCACTTCAAAACTTCAAAAGTTCAAAACTACCGTGTTTGAAAATCACTAAGTGGTCTCCTTGTGGCACATTCTCCGGCCCCATCTTCCTCTTTCAGCACTTCTGTGCTCATCCACATTCCCTCTGAAGCTGTGGAAGGGAGAATGTTCCATAGTGCTTGCTTTTGTGATAAAGGGCAGGTCACACTCTTCCACCCCCATTGGAGTGTTCCAAAAGGTTGATGTATTTCTGGCTCTGTGGGTTTAACTTTTTGGTGAAAGCACTTTCACTTAATTGTCTTACCCTAGCTTCATCTGAACTTTTTGAGTTAAGTAGAGTAGGCCTTATATATATATAATTCAGCTGGCTTGCGATAACTTTCGTCCTAGTGAATTTGGGAGTGAGAAGATAGAGTTTACCTCCTTCATGGCTTTTTTCCTGCTCCTTCCAGCCATGACTCCTGCTGATGCTTCTCTGCCCCAAAAGCAGAGCACAGAAGAAATGGAATCTACTGTTGAGCTCCTTCCTGTGGAGTTCCAGGCGAGTTTGGGTTTAATTTCCCTCCTCTGAAATCTTAGCTTGTTGTTCACAGTGTGTCCTCATTTCTTTCTTCATCTTGCTTCTGAGGTCCATGGAAATCCCCTCTAGAGAACTGAGCCAAAGTAATTTTTCCTTGAAGACTTGAAGCTCTGGGAACAGCTCAGGCCAGAGCTTTAAATTTGGGAATAATCTGTGTGGATGGTATTTTAAACCATGAAACTGTGATCAGTAAGGGAATAAGTGTAGCTAGAAAAGAGATGAGATCTTATTACTGAGTCCTATAGCTCTCCAACACTTAGAGTTCAGGGAGATGAAGAGAAACCAGCAAAGGAGACTGAGATGAGGTGGCCAGTGAGGTAGGAGGAAGCCAAAAGTGTGGCATCCTGGTAACCAATTGAAGAAAGTGTTTCAAGGAGAGGGGAGTGATCGCCTGGGTTAAATGCTCCTGCTAAGTCAAGTAAGATGGGGCCTGAGAATTGGCCATTGGATTTTAAAATAGGAAGATCATTGGTGACCGCCAAGGGCCATTCCATGGAGCGGTAGGAGTGAAGCCTTGTTGGAATGGGTTCAGAAAAAAGTAAGAGGAGAGAAATTGGAGCCGGGGACTACAGATAACTATTTTGGAGAGTTTTATTCTCCGGGAAAGGAGAGAAGTAGGGTGATAGCTGGAAGGAGTAGTAAGACCAAAGAGGTTTTTTTTTTCCCCTAAAGACAGGAGAAATAAGAGATTGTTCATAGGTGTGTAAGATGGATGGAGACAAGAAGATGTCTAAGGACTGAACTCTGGAGAACTCCAGCGTTTAGAGCCACTTTTCAAACATTGCTTTATTTTAAATTAATCCTGTGATTATTTATAACCTGTTTCACAGATGAAGAAACTGAGGCTACAGTAACATGCTCAGAATCATAAATGGTTGAGCCCTGATCAGAACCCAGGTATGTCTGATGCTAAATCCTATGCCTCTAATGACTCTATTCTTTTACAGACATCCTTTCCCACAAAGTATTCTCCAATTAATTACGGTCAACAAAGGACGCTCATGTGACTGTCAATATAACATAAAGTATGAATCTTATCTTAAAACATTTGATCCTTTTCAATGTAAAATCAGTAAATTCACTCATTCAGAACAACTTTAATTGCTAAAGGATAACTAAATAAATGTAAAAGTCATGGCCCTAAGTACAGAGAAAGAAGGCGCCTCTATTAGAAGAGCATGAGAACAGCATGAATGTCTACAAACGTTCAGGATATCAAGCTGAATTTCTGTAAAATCTTGGACTAGCCCAGGAATCAGTATAAATTACTTATCTGAGCCTTATCCCATCTACAATATAATCAGTAATTAACGTTTGGTTATCATTCAGTGGTTATATTACATTTATTTAACAAAATATGTAAGAGGCAGAAGAATATAGTTATATAATATAAAAGAATATATATATATATATATATATCTTCTATATAATATAGAAGAATATAGTTAAAAGTATAGCTTTCGAGTGAGACTGCCTGGGTCCAAATCTCAGATCTGATCCTTACGGCTGTAAATAATGTTAATAATAGTACTTACCTCATATAGTTATTATTACAAGAGATAGTTCATTCAAAGGACTTAGCACATAGAAAATAAATTATAAATGTTAGCTATTATTATTATTTTCCCTAACACAGATTAATACTTGGAAATTTTAGAATATTCCATTAAAATGGGTAAAATAAAGATTTAACCTTCAGATTAAAAGACACTTCCTCTTCTAGATTGTTCTCTTCCCTCAAGGATTACGAAGAATGTGCTTGTACTTCCAGGAACTGGTGACAGTGAAGGATGAGGAAATGGATTTTGCCCATGTGGAGGTGGACCAGCTGAATTCTGCCCAGAGGAACATGGGCCTGGATCTGAAGGTGGAGAGTTGTGGAAGCCTGGTATTTTGGGGTAAGGAAGTCATTTTGTCATGCAGAGTGCTTACTGAGACGTCAGCTTCCTTAACAACTAATGGCATCTAAAATGCCATAGTTTTGCTTAGGGTCTGGAGAGCCCCTGATAACTTGGAGCTCAGAATTGGGCTTCTTTTCTCTTTTGGCAAGCAAAAGTTCACCATATGTGGAACTGAAAAAGGACAGCTTCGTTATATTGCTTTTAAGACTTAGAAGCTACAATAATTCAAACAGTGTGGTATGGGTGAAAAGATAGGTGTAAACCAATGGAACAGATCAGATAGTCCAGAAGTAGACCCAGACTTATATGGTCAATTAATTTCTGACAAAGGTGCAAAAGCAATTCAGTGTTAAAAAGAGAATCTTTTCAACTAATGGTGCTGGAACAGGTGGACACCTGTATTAAAAAAAAAATAGAATCTCAATCTATACCTCCCACCATATATAGGAAGTAACTCAAAGTGGGCCACAGACCTAAGTATAAAATCTAAAACTATACAACTTCTAGAAGATAACATTACGGACAGTCTTTGTAACCTTTTGTAAGGCAAAATTTTATTATATATGACACCAAAAGCTCGATCCAGTAAAGCCATCTGGATCTCAAGTTTGCTTTCTTGGAAGGTTTTTAACCTTGAATCTAAGTCCTTTGCTAGATACAGGACTGTTCAGATTATCTATTTCTTTTTGAGTGAGCTCTGGGAATGGTTTCTCATCTTTCATTCCTGATATTGGTAATTTGTATCTTCTCTCTTTTTTTTCCTTTGTTGGTCTTCCTAGAGGTTTAACAATATTATTGATCTTTTCAGAGAACCAGCTTTTGGTTTCATCGATTTTCTCTATTGTCTGTTTCCAATTTTATTCATTGCTACTCTTATCTATTATTTTCTCCCCTTTGCTAATTTTGTGTTTAATTTGCTCTCTTTTATTAGTTTTTTAAGGTGGAAGCTTGATCATTGTATAAGATCTTAATATAATGTAATACAGTCACACGCTGCGTAATGACGTTTCGGTCAATGACAGACCACAAACATGATGGTGGTCCCATAAGATTAGTACCATATAAACTGGGTGTGTAGTAGTCTATACCATCTAGGTTTGTGTAAGTATACCCTGTGATGTTTGAACAATGATGAGATTGCCTAACGATGCATTTCTCAGAATGATCCATCATTAAGTGACACATGACTGTCTAATGTAGTATGTTTCTTATTCTATCTTGATCATTAATATAAGATCTTCATATAACATCTTTATTCTCTTCTAATAGGAACATTTAATGCTATAAATTTCCTTCTAACTGCTTTAGCTATGTTCCACAATTTTTTTTTATTTTTTAATTTTTTTGTGAGGAAGATTGGCCCTGAGCTAGCATCTGTTGCCAATCTTCCTCTTTTGCTGAGGAAGACTGGCTCTGAGCTAACATATGTGCCCATCTTCCTCTATTTTGTATGTGGGATGCTGTCACAGCGTGGCTTGATAAGTGGTGCCTTGGTCCACACCTGGGATTCGAACCTGTAAACCCTGGGCCACTAAAGTGGAGCTCACGAACTTAGCCGCCACACCACCAGGCTGGCCCCATGTTCCACAATTTTGATTTGTGGTATTTTCATTTCCATTCAGTTCAAAATAATTTCTGTTTTCACTTGTGATTTCCTCTTTGACCCATGGGTTATTTACAAGTCTCCAAATTTTAGGTGATTTTCAATAAATTTCTAGTTTTGATTTTATAGTTTGATTCTGCTGTGGTCAGAGATACTTTGTATGATTTCAGTTCTTAAAAGTTTTTGAAGTTTGTTGTATTATCTATAATCTAATCTTGATAATTGTTCCACATGCACTTGAAAATCAATGTCAATTATTGTCAGGTTGATTGACAGTGTTGTTCAGGTCTTCTCTGTCCTTACTGATTTCCTGCCCATTGGCTTCTATTGATTACTGACAGAGGAGTGTTGAATTCTCCAATTATAATTGTGGATTCGTCTATTTCTCCTTTTAGTTCTGTTAGTTTTTGCTTAATGTATACAGAAACACTTTTGTTAGGTGCATACACATTAAGAATTGTTATGTCTTCTTGGTGAATTGACCTCTTTTTCATATAATGTCCTTCTGTAACCTTGGTAATATTCCTTGTTTGGAAGTTAATTTTGTCTGATATTAATATAGCCACTCTAGCCTCCTTCTCATTAGTGTTTGCATAGTATATTTTCCCATTCTTTTTGCTTAACTTAAGTGAGTTTCTCGTGGACAGCATGTAATTGGGTCTGGTTGTTAAATCCATTCTGACAATCTGTGATTTTCAGTTGGTGTGTTTAGACCATTTACATTCAAAGTAATTATTGGTATGTTTGGATTTAAGTCTTTCATACACGTAATTGTTTTTTTTCTTTTTTTTTTTAAAGATTGGCACCTGGGCTAACAACTGTTGCCAATCTTCTGTTTTTTTTTTTCCCTGCTTTATCTTCCCAAACCCCCCTGGTACATAGTTGTATATCTTGGTTGCAGGTCCTTCTAGTTGTGGGATGTGGGACGCCGCCTCAACGTGGCCTGACGAGCGGTGCCATGTCCGCGCCCAGAATCCAAACCCTGGGCTGCCGCAGCGGAGCGCGCAAACTTAACCACTCGGCCACGGAGCCAGCCCTGTAGTTGTTTTCTATTTGTTCTTTTTAGTGTTCATTTTTTTCTTTTTCTGCCTGTTTTTTTGATTATTTCTTATTATTGTGTTTTATCTGCACTATTAGCTTATCATTAAAACTTTTTTATTTTATTGATGTCATAATAGTTTATAACATTGTGAGATTTCAGGGGTACGTTACTATTTGTCAGTCACCATATATATGTGCCCCTTCACCCCTTATGCCCACCCCCTTCCCCTCTGGTAACCACTAATCTGTTCTCTTTATCCACGTGATTACACCTTATTTTTAAAGATTTTCTTTAAGGGTCGTCCTAGAGTTCCCAATATGCTTCTTTCATTAATCATAGTATCCCTTTAGAGAATGTTATAACACTTCATATATAGTATAGGAACCTTACTTCTATAAGATTCTAGTTCTTCCGTCCCATCTTTTGTATGATTGTTGTCATGCATTTTGCCTTTATATATGCTATAAATCTACAATATATGCTACTATTTTTGATTAACAGTCAATTATCTCTTGGAGCATTTTAAAATAAGAAAAAATGAATTTTATATTCCATTTCTAACACTCTTCATTTTTTTTATATAGAGCAGGCATGGGCAAACTTTCTCTATAAAGGACCAGATAGTGAATATTTTCTGTTTTGTGGGCCATACACTCTCTGTTGCAACTGCTTAACTCTGCCATTGTGGCATGGAGGCAGCCGTAAACAGTAGTAAACAAAGGGAGTGGGCAGATTTGGCCTGTGGGCCATAATTTGCTGAACCCTGATGTAGATCTAAGTTTCTCACTAGTATCAGGTACTTCTGCCTGAAGAACTTTCTTTAACATTTCTTATAGTTCAGGTCTACTGGTATTGAATTCTCTCAGCTTTTATTTGTCTGAAAAAGTCTGTATTTCACCTTCATTTTTGAAAGATGTTTTCACTGAATGTGGAATATGGTGACAGTTTTTTTTTCTTTCAGCACCTTAAATGTGTCACTTTATTGTCTTCATGTTTATAATAGTTTGTGACCAAAGGTTTCTGTAATTTTTATCTTTGTTTTCTGTATGTAATGTGTCTTTTTTCTATGGCTGCCTTTAAGATTTTCCCTTTATCTTTGTTTTTTAATAGTTTGAATATGATTTATCTAGGGATGTGTGTGTCTGTGTATTTCATCCTACTTGGGGTTATCTGAGCTTTCCTGGGTCTTCAGTTTAATGTCTTTCATTAGTTTTGGAAAATTATCAGCTATTAACTCATCAAATATTGTCTCTGTCCATTCTCTTTGTCTTTTCTCCTTCCAGGATTCCAATTACATGTATGTTTAAGCATTTTAAATTGCCCCACAGCTCTTAGATGCTCTCTTCTGGCTTGTTTGTTTATTTTTCACTCTTTTTTCCTCATTGTGTTTTAGTTTGGGTAATTTCTGTTGACTTATTTGTGAGTTTACTCATTCTTTTCTTAGCTATGTTGACTCTCCTGATGCACCCACTGAAGACACTCTTCTTCTCTCTGATCATATTTTCTCATTTCTAGCATTTCCATTTGACTTCCTCTTATAGTTTCCATCTATCTGCTGAAATTCCCCAACTGTTAATGCACATTGTCCACCATTTCCACTGGAGCCTTTTACATATTATTCATAGTTATTTTCAATTCCCTTATAGTTCTAATTTCTGGGTAATCATTGAATCTGGTTCTGTTACTCTATGGTTTTATACAATCAAATTTGGATGGGGCTGGGAAGGGGTGCATGGAGAGAGGATGCAAGCAGACCCATTGTGAGGCTGCTGCATTAGTTTAGATGAGAGATGATGGTGGCTGAACCGGGGTGGTAATATTGGGGAGGGAAAGTACAGAATGGATTTGAGAGAGATTTGGGAGGTATAATCCCTAGATCTTGGTTTATTTGCTGTCATTGGTAAGGTAGAATTCAATGTGATTCTCAAGTTTCTGACTTTCGGCTGGAAAACGTGTTTAGGCTTTTGTGAGGATTAGATATGTACATGTATTTAACCTTTCAGAATAGTAGCTTACACATAATAAACACTATATAAGTGTTTGTCTAATATTATAGTTCACAGCATAGATTAAATTTTATGTACAATGATATTCTCAACTTCTGAAAATCATGACAACATTAAAAATATGCTTTGCTCTGGGCTGGTTAAGTTCGTGCGCTCTGCTGCAGGCAGCCCAGTGTTTAATCAGTTCGAATCCTGGGCACGGACATGGCACTGCTCATCAAACCACGTGCTGAGGTGGCGTCCCACATGCCACAACTAGGACCCACAACTAAGAATATACAACTATGTACCGGGGGGGCTTTGGGGAGAAAAAGGAAAAAAATAAAATCTTTTAAAAAAAATACGTTTTACTCAAACATGGGTTATGTTTCTATAATGGGATGAAAGGATCTTAAGAAAGGTTTATCATCATCCAAGGTTGCCTCACTGCTTGTATTATTTGTGTTCAACTCAGTTCATACAATATAGATTTAACATGTGCTTGCTCTTCACCAGTGCTATGATGGGCCCTGAGAAATATCAGTGAACAAAAGAGGTGTGATTCCTACCCTCAGAAAACTTACCTTTTGATGGTAGAGTTTATATTCTTATATTAATGTCTTTTTATTAACATGAATGATAATGGCGATATTTTCTTAGGTGGCAAAACCTGGGGAATGTACATCTTGAGGAAGAAGATGAGTTAGGTATGGATATAATGAATTCGAGATTTCCAAGTGAATACGTGAAGTAGATAGTTGAATATATGGGTCTGGGGGAGAGAGAACTAAGCTGGAGATATTGATTTAAGGTCATCGATATATAGAAAGCAGTTGTAACTAGTAGACAAATAAGTCCTGGAGATCTAATGCACAGTGTAGTGAATATAGACAAGAATAGTCTATCATAATCAAACTTGCTAAGAGACTGGGTCTTAGTTATTGCATCATAAAAAAGTGATAATTATGTGACATGATAGAGGTGCCAACTATTGCTACAATGGCAATCATATTATAATATATAAATGTATCAAATCAACGTGTTGCAGACCCTAAATTTACACAGTGTCATATGTCAAATATGTTTCAATAAAAAAGGCACTTAAGGCCATGGACTGGATGTCTTTCAAGGAGATAATGTGGGTAGGGTAGAGTGGGGGCAAAAGAGAGGAGCCTAAGACTGAACACTGAGAACCATCAACATTTAAGAAGAAGAAACAGAAAAAGTTCCAAAGAGATAGAGATCAGGAGAAAAACATGGAGAGCTTAGAATCGCAGAGTTGAGGGGGAGAATATATGTCAAATATATCTGAATAAAGTTGGGGAACAAAAGGGAGAATGTTGTTAGGAGGAAGGCATGGTCGAGACTGTCAAGTGCTGTTGAGAGGCCAAGCTAAGCAAGAAATGAAAAAGATCTGCTGGATTTAGGTGACATACAAATGGCTAGTGATGTCAGTGAGAGCAGTTTCAATCAAGTGGTGGGGAGAGAAGCCAGGCTGCAGTGGCTTCAGGAGCAAGTAGGTGATGAGCAGATATACAAAACCTGTTTGAGAAATTTTGCTATAACAAAAAAGGAAGGAAGAAAGGAAGGAGAGAGAAGGAAGGCAAGGAGAGAGGGAGGAAGGAAAGAAGGAAGAAAGGTGGCCGTGGTTAGTGGATACACAAAATCATATTTAAAGCATATGCTAAACATATTTTAAAAATCTGTGCCTTTAAAAAAGGGTTAAGGGGAATGATTTAAAAAGTCAAAACTGGTTGTCTCCAGCTGGTATTATTATAAGTGATTTTTTTCTAATACTTTTTCAAAACTGCCCAATCTCAACCTATGTTTTCATCTTTCCCCTCCTTCCTCATTTTATGTTAACATTTATTCTCCTCCCTTCTGGTTATCCTCGTCCCTGGTTAGTCTGTTCAGTTTTCCATTCTCTTAGGTAGAGCATCTTCATTGTCTGACCTTTTGCTGTGCCTTATCTTAGTGATTCTCCCATCTCTGTTATTCCCTGAGACTTATTCATCTGCCATTGCCACAAGGCTCTTTCTGAAAACGTTCAAATAAGCATTTTTAATAGACATCACTTTTATTTTCTGTATTCTCGTGCCACCTCAGCAGTTTTCCTTCTCTTGGCACAGAGAGCACAAACATTTGTCCTTTTTATTTATTTCAGATTCTGAATCTATACCTGAAACTAAAGTGTCCCTTTCAAAGCAGGAAGTTTATGAAGTATCATCTGAAAGGGAGCTGGTAATAGAAAGACTTAAAAAGGATGATTCCTGGGATCCCAGATTGATAGAAGCCTGGGAATGTGAAGGCACATTGGAAAGGCAGAAAAGAAATCAGAAGAAAGATTTAAGGCAAGTCATAATTAAACACAAGAATCCCCTATGGAAGATTGTAGTGATATGGGGGAAAAGTCAAGCCCAATTAAACATCAGAAGGTTTACTCGGTAAAAAAGCCTTGGAAGTGCAATGAGTGTGAGAAGTCCTTCGGTTACTACTCAGCCTTTATCCTACATCAGAGAATTCATACTGGAGAGAAGCCCTATGTATGTAATGAATGTGGGAAGGCCTTCAGTCGGAGCTTATCACTTACTCAGCATCAGAGAATTCACACTGGAGAGAAACCTTATGGGTGTAACAAATGTGGGAAAGCTTTCAGTCATCGCTCAGCCCTTATTCAGCATCATATTATTCATACTGGAGAAAAACCCTATGAATGCAATGAATGTGGGAAGGCCTTCAACCAAAGCACTTACCTTATTCAACACCACAGAATACACACTGGAGAGAAACCCTATAAATGCAAAGAATGTGGGAAAGCTTTCAATGACACCTCATCCCTTCTTAAACATCAAAGGGTTCATACTGGAGAGAAACCCTATGGATGTAAAGAGTGTGGGAGAGCCTTTAGTGACAGGTCAGGGCTTGCTCAACATCAGAGAACTCATACGGGGAAAAGCCATATGAATGTAGTGA
This sequence comes from Equus asinus, assembly GCF_041296235.1. NCBI lineage: Eukaryota > Metazoa > Chordata > Mammalia > Perissodactyla > Equidae > Equus > Equus asinus. The sequence goes on along the minus strand of NC_091811.1, from coordinate 10,345,690 downwards.
ATGTGGGAAAGCTTTCAGTTACTGTTCAGCCCTTATTCAACATCAAGGCACCCATAATGGGGAGAAACCTTACAAATGTAACGAATGTGGGAATGCCTTCAGTGACCGCTCAGCTCTTGTAAGACATCAGAGAATTCATACTGGAGAGAAACCTTACAAATGTAAAGAATGTGAGAAGGCCTTCAGTCAGAGCTCATCCCTTACAAAGCATCTGAGAACTCATACTGGAGAGAAACCGTATAAATGCAATGATTGTGACAAAGCCTTCAGCCAGAGTTCATCTCTTATTCAACATCAGAAAACTCATACAGGAGAAAAACCCTACAAATGTAAGAAAATTGAGAAAACCTTCAGTGTGCATTCAGCCTTTCATCAACATAAAGAAATTCATGATGAACTGAATGCAGTAGATTCATGAAATAATTATGTATTTTCTCCTGATTGGATAGACCTGTTCTAACTATGACAGGGTATATTTCAAAAACTTGTGATGCTGTGTCACACAGAAAATAGCCCTCTTTCTTGAAATGCTATTAGGTATGGAAGAGGACGAGAGGTACATGTGGGTGTCTTGGTTACGAAACCAGAATACCTGAAGCAGTGGAGAGGAGAATTTCCAGGGAAGCACAGAAGGAGAAAGTCTAGTCAGAGAACAGAGTAAAGAGCTAGGCATTTGTATCAGTAGAAAACCAATCAGGGGAGCAGAGTGAATGTTACTTGAGGCTGGTGACTCTCTAGATAGTAGTTTCAACCTGAAACCAAAGTGGGGAGGATCAGGACCCCAAAGAGGAAAATTTCCAGGAAGTTTCACTAGGGAATTAAAAAGAGAAAAAAGTCTGAGCCCAGAAGAGCCTCCTTTCTCTCTCCCTGCCCTCCAATTGTTCACTCACACATTTGCAAACATTTAAACCGGTGGTTATTGACCCTGGATGCACATTGAAATCATCTGAGAAGCTTTGAAAAAATACCTGGGTCCCAGCCCCAGCGATTCTGATTAAATTGGATTGGGGTGTAGCCTGGGCATCAGGAATTTTTAGAACTTCTCAGGTAATTCCAACATGCAGCCCAGATTAAGAACCATTGATTCAGATTCTGCACAAGGATCAACTCAATACGATAAGAGGATTACAGGCAACCAAAAGGATAAGAGCTCCTTGTGTCCTTGCTGCTGCTTTTCCTTTCTCTTGCTAATTGTATAACATCATCTTTTTGACCTGATTTTGGATCCCTTTCCTTGGGCCTTTTTTGTTTTCTCTGACTTTGTGCGAGCCAACCTGCCTGACACTAACTTCTGCTTTGACCGTGAATCTTGCTAAATGTGCCCCTTGAAGCCTGGTTATTGCTTTCTCAACCATTTCTACCTATTAGAGTCATAAATTGTGCCTGCTACCTGTGGCTCAGTCATAGCAAAAATTAACTGTAAGAAACAAGCTTAGAGGAGGGCCTGAAGATCAGAAATCAGGATTGAAGACAGAGTGATGGGAAGGGACTTTCGAAGAGTTAAAATTTTGACTCCAACTGGATAGTATGTATCTTAGAATTTCCAGAAATTATAGTAAAATTTAGTTGTGTGCATGAATTAATACTCAACTTTAAGGGGTATAGGTGAGAGGGAGGGTAAATCGAGAATGTTCCTATATCTAACATGAAGCCCAGTAATAACTCTAAGGAGATTATTACAGATGATGTCATCTCTATAGAACATCCATTAAAAGATACAGCAAGTAGAGGAATTTACATATTAAAAAAATCTTTAACCCAAAAGAAGTCAGAAAAGGAGGAAGAGAGAAACAAGCAGCTGAGACAAATAGCAGAGAGCAAAATGGTAGACCTAAATTTAACCCTGTCAGTAATTACATTAAATGAAAAAGAAACACCCCAGATAAAATTCAAAGATTGTCAGACTGAATAAAGAAGCTTAACTCAACTGTATCTGAAAGAGGCACACTTTAAATACAGAAGGGCTTACAGGTTGAAAGTTCAAAAGATGAACATGGATTTTTGCTGTGGGTTTGTAATAAATGGCCTTTATCATGTTGAGATACTTTCATTCTGTACCCGTTTTGTTGAGAGTTTTTATCATAAAGGTATGTTGGATCTTGTCAAATGCTTTCTCCGTGTCTATCAGGATGATCATGTGATTTTTATTCTTCATTTTCTTTTTTTCCCTAAAGCTTGGCACCTGAGCTAACAACTGTTGCCAATCTTCTTTTTTTTTCCCTCCTTTTTTTCTCCCCAAACCCCCCAGCACATAGTTGTGTATTTTGGTTGTGGGTCCTCCTAGTTGTGGCATGTGGGGTGCCACCTCAACATGGCCTGATGAGCAGTGCCAAGTCTGCGCCCAGGATTCGAACTGGCGAAACCCTGGGCCACTGAAGTAGAGTGCGTGAACTTGACCACTTGTGTTCCCAAGACCAGCTAGGCAGCCAGCTGAAGGGGTGGATGGAATTAATAGACAGAACACAGTCTATCTAATAGACACAACACACTCTACATTTTTTAACAGGACAGGGGACCAACCATCAGTCTCTAGGACAGAGGTGACATCCCTCTGATCGCCATGTATTTATTTGCAGGCCAAGAAGTACAAGCATAGCAGGAACTCTTGCCAGCAGGGATATGCAAGTCAAAGCTCAGCAGTTCTAATCTCCCCCCCTTCAATGTACCCTGGCGTTACGCAAGGCCATTCTCTGAGGGAGTATCCTGGGAACAAACAATCTGGCAAGTTATGCAGATAGTGTTCCATTCCTGCAAGGGCCCAGCGTCCTTAAGCCCCTTGCCTTCATGTTTGTTAAGATACTACCTTCTGGCCTTTGATTCCAAAGCACAAACAATCTAACACAGTAATTTATGAGAATCAGCAGATTGCATATTTCTCAGTCACACATTTTGTAATTTGTTCTTGCTAAGCTTAAAGCCTTGCAATAATGTAGCTGTGCTCTCCTGCAATGTATGTTCAGTGTTGATTTGGGCTTTGCTCCTTCAGTTCTTCTTCACCATCATAATTTCCCTCTTCTCTCTTTGTGTCTAGCCTTACAGACTTCCATGATTTTTAGCTCAGTGATAGATTTTTAAAATATTTTATCTACTATTTTATGTGCTTGAGACTGAAAGGGGAATTGTGTTTGTTATCTGCCATCTCACCTGGAAGGCCAAGTCTCACTTTTATATCTCCACTCTAAGAATACACAGTAAATAAGACACATCATTGCCCTCCAGATTAAGTAAAAACATTTCATGAATGATTGTGGCATTTCTGTAGTCCCAATTTCTTCTCCAGTCTCGTCTGTTTCTACCATCCCTGCTTACACATTATGCACCAGCATTTATGATCATTCAGTTTCTCAAGCATCACCCCCTCTCTTGATTGGGGGCCTTTGCATATACAGTAGCTTCTGCCTGGAACATTCTTGTGACCTCCCTTCATCTGGTTTACTCCTCTTCATCCTTCCAGTATTAATTCAAGTTATCCCTGACTTACCTCTAATATCATGTTCTTCCAACCACCTTTAGTTCTCCTGACATCATCACATTTTCTTATCATTTCTTGTTCAATGTCTTTCCCATGATATGATAAGCAGATACTTTACTATAATTACTTGTTGAGCATCATTCCAATGATATTATTAGTTCTGTAAGGGCAAAGAAATAGTCTCTCTTGTTTACTGCTTTATTTTCATTGCATGCCATGTATTATATATTTAATAAATCATGGTGAAATGATAGTGTGGACGAACCATGCCTAACTTGACAGTTACTCAGAATGGTATATTTGCTTTGGAATTAGAATCAACATGAAAAGAACCTTGGATTTGGACCAAGGAGTAGTCCTTAATTTGCCACTAACTCACTCCATGATTGGGGGCAAGTCTCTTAAATTAGGAAGGCATGGTATCCTATTTTGGATGGTGAAAATTATGAGTTATACAATTAAATGTCTTCTAAATCTCCAGTGCTCGGTGTTCTCTGTGTCTGGAGTCACTAGGATCCCATAACTTGCCCACTTGGTCCCACAGAGCAAAATTCCTTCCCTTTCAAAGAGGGGAAGGATAGATTATTGTTTTAAACACAACTTCTCTACTTTTCCACCCCAGTTCTTAACCCTCTAGATGATATTCTATGAGACATCAACGAATTCAGTGAGTTACTGAAGAGTTCCTGGGAGCCTCCGTGGGCCTCCATCTGTTACTATAACCCTGATGTTGCTGCGAGACATTTCTCACTTTATTTCCAAGCAGTTTCATCCAGCTGCTCCTCATGGTCTAAAACCAAGGGGGAGTAAGTACAGAAGCCTGTAATTACCAGAATTAGCTGAATTGATTCCAATTAGCACACTAGCAGCTCTGAAGCAAAACCTTTGTCCCCATGGCCTTGAGGTCAAGACCAATTGCAGTGGGGTCTGAGTCCTTTCCTAGGCCCGGAAAGGCTCTTGAGAAGTGAGTCCTTCTGAGGTTACTTGAGGAGTTGCATCGGAGTTGGGAGGGAATGTTTGGGGAATGGGGGAAGCATTTCTAAGTCCACTTACGTGGACTCACTTATATGAACTCACTTATATGGACTCATTTAATGAGTGAGGATAAATGATACCCTAGAGAGAAAGCCAAGAGCAAAACAAATTTCATGTTACTGAGTCTCAGGGCTCTAAACACTGCAGTCCTGAGTTGTTTTCAAACAGGTCTCATTTCCTTTCCCAAGACCCATCGAGATTTCTTTTAAGTCTGAGGAACCAGAGAGTGTGAAATTTTAATTTCTCTTCTCAGACAAATACTATTTGATCCCGAAAGATCCTGAGAGAGATCAATAGGCTAGGAGGGTCCTGAATATGTAGATTAATGGTCAGCAGGTGCCCAACAGCCTCCTACAGGGTCATTACCACAGGCTCCGTCAGAGGCACCACTGACTCTTCTTTCTTGATCCTCTGCACCTCTCACCCCTCAATGTGAAGGTGACCTGCATCCCAGAATGTTTCCCTGCTCTCTGCTTGCCTTATTCCTGAGTGCCCTGCCCATCACCAACACCACGGAGTTAGAGAATCCAAACAAAAAGATGGGAACCCCAAGGTTGGAGCAACCAGGGGACGTAATCATTGGAGGCATCTTTCCGATTTACATGACAGAGCCTTCATCGCCATTGAATTTCACCTCTGGACCCATTAAAGTGAGTAACTTAGTTGGTTATGACCACTGGTCTAGCACTTGGACAGAGAAGGTGAGGTGCATTTTCTAACGATATCCTCAAATATCCTGGTGCATAGGGGGCACTCAGTAACTTGTAACTACTTTTATTTTAGATACTATCAATGTTAACAACATCTTGGCCTGTCTTTGAGTGAAGGCCAGCTTGTTCTGCTCTATTGTGTTCAATGTCACTCTTTTTTTAAAATGTCGTTAAAATGCTGTCCAGTATATTCTTGATTATGTTTTTAACAAAACTTTTATATGCGTGATTTTCTATATAGGTGGATTTTTAGCAATGATTTTTATTGAGTTTTCTTCAAAAATTACAACAGAAATACATGTTTACCACAACCTGTGAAACAATATAGAAATATATATTAAAAAGCCGTAGTGTTTAGCTCCTACTTTCCATTTCCTCACTCACATCCTTGAGAGCACAGTATATATCATTCTATACATTTCTTCAATTATCTTCTATTCAAATATGTATAAATGAATAGGTTTTTAAAAAATTCACTTTACTGTTTATTGTCTATAAAAAGTGAAATTGTGCTATATGAATTACAATGTAACTTGCTTTTCACTTTTTTTTTTTAAAGATTGGCACCTGGGCTAACAACTGTTGCCAATCTTCCTTTTTTTTTCCTGCTTTATCTCCCCAAAGCCCCCCTGTACACAGTTGTATATCTTAGTTGCAGGTCCTTCTAGTTGTGGGATGTGGGACGCCGCCTCAAAGTGGCCTGACGAGCGGTGCCATGTCTGCGCCCAGGGTCCGAACCCCGGGCCGCAGCAGTGGAGCATGCGAACTTAACCACTCGGCCACGGAGCCGGCCCCGCTTTTCTCTTTTAACATTAGCTTTTCATTTTACAGAAAAGATTTGGAAAGTGGGATTGATGGGCCAATATGAACATGTATTTTTTTAACATGAATTTTTTTGTATTAATAAAAATTGCAGATTACTTTCCACAAATCTACAAAGTAATGGTTCTCCGTGTAGTGTATGAGACAGTCAGTGACCATCAGTCCATGCATGCCCACAAATGCTGCTCTCAAATAATTTCCTCAGCTGGCCTCTGGACTGCAACAGATGGTTGCAGGTCAAACTCTATTCTAGTGGTTCTTGAATTTTGTTGTGTATATAAAAATCAACTGAAATGCTTGTTAAAATTTTAGATCCCTTAGGCTCACCCCCGGAGGCTTTCTCTCGGGAGATATGAAGAAGAATACAGGAAATAGCCCTTTTATACTGCATGTGCCACTTGAGGTGGTTGTTTCAAGAGCCATGCTTTGAGGAACACTCTTCAACCCATGGCACCATGAGTTCAGAATTTTTGGTGGTCTGGTTCAGTTCAAAGGTGATTTAATGTAAGATTTGGTGGATACAGAACCTTCATGTTTCCGTCCTCTCATTCCAAGCTTGCATATCCCACACGATATACAAAACAATAATAAATAGCCTAGTTTTCTAAGGATGTGTGTTTTGTTAGCTCTCAGCACGGGAACCATTCTCAAGTTGTTCACTTTCCAGGAATTACTTGTTGAGAATGGAAGACTAACTCCAACTAAAATTACCAGGGAAATTCCCAAAAGGAGTGTGTGTGACATAGGAGTTTATCTGAGTTGCCGAATAGAAGAAGCTGATTAAAAGGTTCCTAGAGGGGCCGGCTCCGTGGCCGAGTGGTTAAGTTCACATGCTCTGCCGCGGTGGCCCAGGGTTCAGATCCTGGGTGCGGACATGGCACCGCTTGTCAGGCCACATTGAGGCAGCATCCCACGTCCCACAACTAGAAGGACCTGCAACTAAGATGTACAGCTATGCACAGGGGGACTTTGGGGAGATAAAAGCAGGAAAAAAAAAGGAAGATTGGCAACAGTTGTTAGCCCAGGTGCCAATCTTTAAATAAATAAATAAAAAGTTCCTAGAAAAATGTATAAAAGTTCTGACTGTGGCATCCAGTAAAATGCTCAGTTGTCACCAATCTATATTTTTCGTATGTTTTCACAGATATGATCTTGTATCTCATTCATAAGTATGTAATGCCTAGAACGTGACTCCTGAAGGAAACCCTCTAAAGCAAGTGGGTGCCTATAATAGAAAGCACTGAATGAAATTGAGGATTTTTCCAAGAATGCAGGAATTGATGTAATACAATTATTATTACTATTTTATTATTTTATTTATTACAAAGCTTATGTGGCATTACATATATTAACTCATTTAATCCTCATAACTCTATGATCATTATCTTCGTTTTACATGGGACAAACGAATGCAAAAATAAATGAAATAATTTACCAAAAGTCAAAATAAATAAAATAATTTACCAAAAATCACATAGCTAGTAAGTGATAGAGCTAGGATTAAAACCCAGGCGGTCTTTGTGGTTTATAGTCGAAACCACTTATCATAAACTGCTTCTGAAATAGGTAGACAATAGATAATTGGGATTTGACTAGATGAAGAATAACAAATGAGGGTTGTCAGCCAAGTTCAATCGTATTTTATTATAGGAGAACTCTGAGGAAAGGCTTCCGTCACTACAACTGGAAAGGAGCAAGGAGCTACCTAGTCCAGCAGGGCAGAAGATGAGAGCGTTGGCAGGGAGTCTGCTCTACACGGAAACAGAATTTCAGAATGAGGAAGAAAGGGGCTGTGATTTGGATTCTTAGTGAACAGCTTTGGACATTAGTAAGCCGTTCCACCCCACCCACTCCCTATGTCCACATGCTACCCAGACTCCCAACCATCATGAACAGAGAAATACTAACATCCTAGAGGGAGGTAGACCCACATTAGAAAGGTGATCAGAGAAAAGAGGGAACCAGTGATGTTGATATTGGAGGATACCAGGGGAGAAAGAAGAATCAGAGAAATATTTACCATTCTTCCCCTTCCCTCCAATGAGACCTCTCTTTAAGCCCCCGACAAATCATAGTGTCTCTTTTCATGCATAATGTCTGTAACACAGAATTTTTGAGATGCAAAGATCCAAGGAGATTATCAACTCAAAGCATTTTAAAAGTTGTAGAAGGAACTAGAATAGATCTGGGAAAAACATCCCTTCATGCTACTAAGTCAGATTCCCTTTCTATATCTCCCATAGCATGCTCTGATCTATCCCTTTTCAAATATCGCTGTGTTTATTGTGTTGGATGTGGTTTTTCTCTAAATACTCCCATTTCAGTGTTATATTATGATCTTTATCTCCTTTTATACTATATTTATTGATTTTAAGAGCCTTACTTTTCAAATTTTAACACAGCTGAAAATAAGATGTATCTTAGAATCAAAACATTTTATAATTATAATTGGCAGTGCTTTTTCCTTCCTATTGGTACATAAAATAATGTTGCATCTTACAATCAATGGCATCATAGATTCAAAATATTTGGGAGTTATGCCTTGTCTTCTGGAGTTTCCTGAATTGTAACTCCTTTAAGGAGTTTCGTCCCTGAGGATAGTTTAGGTTTTGTTGCAACTATTTTAGTTACTTATGTTTCCCTTCCCTTTCTCAAACACATCTAAAAATGTCCACCTTCATAGACTCATTCTTTGGATCCTGCACTGTTTTAATGTCTTATATATCTAATATATCATAAAAATGTAAACAGTAAGAAGAAAATAATATCATCTAATTTGGAATCTTCTGGTTCTGAGTAGAATAGTGCTTTTGAGAAGATCGATGTTACCTCGAAAGCTACATGAAATGCAAAAAAGCCTCTCTTAAATGTATGCGAGAGCTGCTGAAGCAATGAGGACTAAAGGGACTAAGATTCAAGAAAAGAGAGAACTGCGGAGAAGTGAGCTGAAAATCTGCTCTGCTTTTCTCTGGGGTCAGTTGCTGACTCTAGGCGTGGGCAAGAGGCAAAATCTAGGCTTTGACCGGTCGGAGGGATACTTCCGGGGAGCATAAAAACTAGTAGGGCTTTAGGAAGTCTAATAGAAATGGAGTGACAGAGGAGGAGACATTTTAGGAGCCTCAAAGAGAAGACCTGTTCTCCTCTTAAGACAAGTCTGTGACTTCTGCCTGCTGCCCTCTCTCCCTGTGTTCATTCTCTCTCCATCTCCCTCTCTCTGTCTCTCTCTGCATCTCTCTGGGCCTCTGTCTCTCTCTGTGGGGCTGTGTCATTTTCTGTCTCTCTTAGTCTCTCCCGGTCTCTGTTTCTCTGTCTCTTTCTCTCTCCATTTCCATCTCTTCTTGTTTGTCTCTCTGTCTCTCCTCTCTGGCTTTATGTCTGTGTCTCTCTCAGTCTTTCTCTCTGTCTCTCTGATCCGTTGTTCAGCAGAAGCAAGACGAGATATTCTGAGCTGCGCTTGGTGGCCTGCGTGCAAAGAGCTAGTAGAGGGTCCCGGCTCCCAGATGGAAAAGACTCCCAAATCCATCCAAATGGCATCCTGCCAATAGGCGGACAGTGGTGTCCCAGACAGCCCCCGCCCCTCTAGCCTCCGTTGAGCCTGCAGCCTCAGCCTCCCGGGAGACCTGGAGGCAGAGGTTCCTAGCTGAGCTGAGCCTGGATCCTGGGAGAGAAACCTGTTTGTTCTTCTGAGTGCTAAGTTAGGGTCATGCTCACACCCAGCATAGACAGCTGGGAGCTCCTTCCAGGCCTGAGTCTGGCCCTGCCCTCCTCTCCTCCAGCCTCCTCTCCTCCCCAGCTCTCTCCAGCCACTCTAGCTCCTTTCTCACCTCCTCTCAGCCAGATTCCCTTGTGCCTTCGAGTATCTGGCCCTCGGAGCTTCCCTTGGCACACTGCTCCCAGATGTGTGCAGGGCTGGCTCCTCTTGTCCTTCTACTCATGGCACAAATGTCCACTCAGAGGCCTTTAGACCCACCTCAGGTGCCGGAGTCCAGCTCCAGCTGAGTCCAGGTTCCTGAGGGAGGAACCACGACGGCAAAGGGAGGGGAAGGGAATGAGACTGCACACCAAGTTGGTGAAAGCACGTCTGAAGTCTTTATTGTCAAGCGTGCGTTTATATACATTTTAAGGATTACATAAGCGTCTGGGGTACATCTATTTTCTGCCCTGAAATAGCTGGGTTTTTCCCCATGATATCATTTTACTTCCTTAATCTATTTGAGTCACGAGCAATTTCTAAAGGTTACTTCCCTTATTCAGTTTTGGTAAAGAGTTGTTCTTCTCATTTTCTGGGTAAGTGCAGTTAATATTTATAGACCTCTACAGTATTCTTTGCAGGGGGCGAGACTCAGGTTGTGCTGGACAGAGCCAGCCTTGGGGCACAGGTGAGCCAAGGTACGTCTGGAACAGGCACATACAGGTCCCCACGTCCTCTTCTATAACTCCCACACTAAGACGTCTGACCTTTTCGTCCTCTTCTATAACTCCCACACTGAGACGTCTGACCTTTTCGTCCTCTTCTATAACTCCCACACTGAGACGTCTGACCTTTTCGTCCTCTTCTATAACTCCCACACTGAGACGTCTGACCTTTTCGTCCTCTTCTATAACTCCCACACTGAGACGTCTGACCTTTTCGTCCTCTTCTATAACTCCCACACTGAGACATCTGACCTTTCCATCCTCTATTCTTGGCAGGGCCCCGGGGATATTGAAGGAGTGTTAGTCAGAAGAGGGTCTTTCTTGTCTATTACAGTGAGATTCACCTTTCCTGGCAGATTCCCCTGGGTAGACACAAGCGTCATGAAGAGAGCCAATACAGCAACTAGTAACATCAGATTGAGCAAGGAGGGCCCTTGGCCGTTCCTGCCGGGGTTGCTTTGCAAACTCCCATGGTTCCTGTGACCCGACATTGTCACTGGGCTACAGCAGTTGCAGGACTGCGTCCGGCACTCAGGGCTGCAGGCCCTCCCTCCAGCACCCTGCTTCATTGCCCTCTAGCACCTGCGTGTCTTTTCCACATGGATTTGCTTTCCTCACTTGGTCCCTTCCCCTCACAGTCGGTGAGCTCCTGGAGGCCACGGGCCGCATGAGGGCTTTCAGAACCACCCCCAGGCTCACAGCGTGCCTTCACAGAGTGAGTGCAGGGCCCACAGCAGCTGAAAGAAGGGGACGATCTCAGAGGACCTTCCACCTCTGAGCAGCTCCCATCGTGGCCATGAATGCCAATCACGAAAGGTACCTGTTGCTTTGGCTGGGGGAATGCCCAGAATGACCGCTGAGTGTGCCTTCCCTCTTCCAGTTACTCCTCTGAGCACGAGTGGCCACCAAACCCCTGGTGGTCAGGCCCAGCATTGCAGCAACAAGCAGGACAGTGGGAGAGAAAAGACACACCTTTGTTCGGGGCCTGGAGGCAGCGGTTCCACCAGGGCCCAGGGCGCAAATGAGAAGGCCGTGCAGGCTCCGGGGGTGATGTGAGGGACCTGCGAAGCCTCTCTTGCTCCCTCTCTCCCTGCACTGGCCGTGGCATGTGCACTTTCCCCACGAGGCCTCCTCACCGCAGGCATGGCACTGACTCCACTCCACGTCCAAATGAGGACCCCGAGGCTCCAACAAGGATGGCCTCGGTCCTGCTCTCCAGAGGAGGGGTCCCGTGCTCTGCCACGTTCTGCAGTAGCCAGGTGCCCAGCCCACCTACAGCTCAGGCTGCCCTCTGCCCAGAAAGGCCTCGAGGGACTAGAAGGCCCTGTCCAAGGCCTCAGAGCACAGTGGGTCATGGATGGACAACTGAGATCGATAGACTCTTCTACAAGCTTGTGGGGTCCTTGGAGTCACTCCTCTAGGTTCCTCAATTGATGGAGGAGTAACCTCAGGCCTTCTATCCACTAGCCCCTTCCACACTGGGGGCGGGGACAGGGGGGTGTCACATCCTCCATCCAGGTGCCCAGAGTGGTGGACACAGGACCCCAGACATTGTCAGGCATCTCTCCTCCTCATGCTGCAGACCTGGGCATGTTCCTAGGGGACTGGAAACCCCTGGGCCGAGGCAGAGCCACCTCAACCTCTCTCTTCTTTGCGGCTGTCACCTCCCCAGTGTGCACTCCCCTCCTGACCCCCACCCTGGGCAGGCAGAGTGTGTGTGAGTGTGAGAGTGAGTGTGCGCCCAGGTGCAGATGCCCAAAGGAAAGGGCCCCCAATGGGAGGGCGTGGACAGAGGTCCCCCAGGATCTTAGGGGCTCCCCTTCCCAAGGCCAGTCTCCTGGGATGCTAGAACTGGCCCAGGGGCCTGGAAGCCTCGCTTCTCCTCTGGACTCTGCCCACCTCGTGGGCCCAGGGCCAGTCCCTGTTTCCCCTGGCCTCAGCTTCCCAACTGTCCTGTGAGGGTTGCGCAGGAACGGCATCAGCCCTGCTCAGCACGAACACAGCCCTGGGCTCCTGCCCCCCGGGGTGTGACGGGGCCACCCTCAGGGGCTCCCTGGCCTCTCTCCCTTGGGGCAGCCGGGACTCCTGTACCCAGCCAAGCATACAGAGCAGCCCTGCCGGCAGCATACGTGGGGGTCCCTGCCCCCAGCAAGCATGTGGACCACAAGAGGCTCCTCACACGGCTGCTTTCGATCAGTGCTTCTGAAAATATGGAAGCAGACTAGGATGGCCACCTATTGCATGACACCGCTTATCGCATACATCCAGAAAAGATTGACCACAACCTGCCAGAACACACATTATGGGTTGTCAGGCAGTGAGGGAGGAACGGGGGATGAGCACTTTGGGAACAGGCTTCCCTTGTGGTGAAGGGAATGTTCAGCAAGTGGACAATGGTGATGGAGGCCGAGCATTGGGACTGTACTTAACGCTCAGGAATTGTACAATTGAAAAGGAGAAAATGCAGAGTTCTTAAAATATAAATAAATTTATTTTACAATTTACATAAACACCAAAAAAAGACAAGAAAACGAGAAACATAAACGGCTACACAGACATACAGGTTAAGGGGCGAGAGGAAGGGAGGTTGTGGTGAGGGAGAAGGTGGAAGGGATGGGTCAGGAGCTGGGGATGACAGTGGTTGGAGAGTGAGCTCTCCCGGGGACAATGCTGGGGCCTGAGCGGGCTCCAGGGCTCCAGGAGGATCTGGAGCAGGGGATGGCCCTCCCTGCTCAGCTGGTTCCATGAGAGCCGGCTGCATGGCTTCTGCTGGAGCCTGAGGAGGGGCTGGCTCTCCCTGCTCCCGTCCTGGGGCGCCGCTTGTCTCCTGCCCTTGTGCAGGACCTGCTGGATGTGATTGTGCTCCCCACACACGGGCTGGGTCCTGTGCTGGCTCTGATCCTTGTCCAACAGTCCCTGAGGACGCCAGCCTTTTCCCCACGCCTGCCGCTACGCTGTTCCTGCCCAGCTTCTCCTCCCTCGGGGAGCTGGACTCCGTGTCCCGAGTGGACCTCTGCAAAGACAGTGACCAACAGTCAGCCCAGAAGCATCAGAGCCCTGCTCAGCTGCCCCTGCTCTTTCTTCTGCCCTCTGCGCCTAATGCTCCCAGATCAGGCACCACCCTGTGTCTGCGCAGAATTCTCCCCGGGATGAAACAGATAGACCTCAGGGGCTCAGGAGAAACCTCGGGCAGACGGTGCTGCCCGGCACTCCACGTCCCACCCGATCAGCCATGAGCCGGGGTGGGAATGGGACCCGCCCACCAGGCTTCTAACCCCTCATCAGCCTGCTCCTCCTCGCGGTGGTCCACTCACACAAACCACCCTTCCACATACACACACACACGCACACACACACACGCACACACACACTAACACACACACACACACCCAGGGAGGGGACGTAGGGCTGTCCAAGTGGGACCACAGTGGTGGCCTGGCCTGGATTGGCCCACCCTGGCCGTCTCCGTGTTACCTTTGTGTCCCTCCGCATGAACGTCCAGAGATGTCTCGAGTGGGACAGGAGCCCGCATCTGCATCCTGGGCGCTCCTTGCGGGCTCTGCTGAGGCTGCGGCCCCGGCACATGGGAAGACAACAGGAAATCATGGTGCTCCTTCTAGACAACTGCTAGATGAGTGAGCTGTTGGGGGCTGTCTCTAGGAGCTGGGAACTTAATGCTCAGGAATTGTACAATTTAAAAGGAGAAAACACAGATTTCTTAAAATATAAATCCATAAATCTATTTCAAGGTGACACAAACACCACAAGACAAGAAAACGAAAATTATAAACGGCTACACAGATATACAGGGTAAGGTGGGAGACGAAGGGAGGTTGTGGTGAGGAAGAAGGTGGAAGGGATGGGTCAGGAGCTGGGGATGATGGGCCTTGGAGAGTGAGCTTTCCCGAGGACGGGGCTGGGGCCTGAGCAGGCTCCAGGATTCCAGGAGGATGTGGAGCAGGGGATGGCTGTCCGTGGTCTCCAGCTGTGGCTTCAGCTGGCTCGCCAGCCCCAGCAGGAGGCAGATCAGTGGATGGCTCTTTCTGGACCGTGGCTGGGGCTTCAGCAGTCTCCCAGGCACAGGGAGAATCTGGAGCAGGGGATGGCTCTCCCTCTTCCCTGGCTGCGACTTCAGCTTGCTCCTGGGCCCTGGCAGGAGCTGGAGCAGGGCATGGCTCTCCCTGCTCCATGGCTGCGTCTTCAGCCAGGCCAGAGTCCCAGCAGGATCCGGAGCAGGGGATGGCTCTCCCAGCTCCTGGGCCCTGTCTTCAGCTGGCTCCACAGCCCTAGCAGGAGCTGAAAAGTCAAAGCCCGTGTCTTTCCAGTGCTGGCAGTCCCCCTCTCCCTCCCCCAAGCTCCGCTCACAAAGCCAACCTGTGGCTGTGACAGTAGTGCCCGGCTGCCCCCTGCCCTGGATTACAATGGGCACAGATATATTGGGGGGTTTCCTGCCAACCTCTGCCCAGTTTCCACTCACAGAGTGGCATCAAAACTTCCTCAGTCCCAGGACTGGCGTGCTCTGCTCTCATCTGAGAGCTCCCCAAGGTCCCCTCTCTTAGCTGGGGCTGGGAAGGACCCTATATGTCCCCACATCCAGACCCAGTGGCTCAGAAAGGTGGCCCAAGATGGCCATGGGGTCCTAAATGTCAGCCTGGGAGATGCTGCCAGGAGGGTCCTGTGGTAGGTGGGCAAGTTTCTCTTGGTGCCATCAGCTTGGGATGGGGGCCACTACTTTCCTGTCTCTCCAGAGCCTTCTCTGCTGACCTCCATGGCTTCCTCTGTCACCTCACAGGGGATGAGCCCCCCAGACCCTGCATTTCCTTGTGGACACCACACTGGTCACCGAGGCCATGCTGCCTGGTGGGGAGGCCACAGTTGGCATCTCTGAGTTCCCCGGCTCCCTCTCTTCCACCAGAGGCCTGTGGCCTGAAGAGGGTGGGAGGGGAGCCTGCTGGTGCTTGGGGGGCTCTGGAACCCCTGAATCTTGAGAGTTGAGGTGTACACACCTCTCCAGCTTGGATGAGTGCCTGGGCGGAGGGCAGTGGCATGGGCAGCACCTCTTGGGGGACTTGGGAGACCCCCGTGGAGGATGGAGATGCAGAGCCAGTCCCGCCCAACTCTCTGTGGGTGAGGACTGGGGCTGAGGGAGAAGGAGGTTTGTAGTGAACCAGGGGAGCCCATGCCGAGGGTGGAGCCAGAGCAGACATTTCTAATTGGAGTGAGGGAAGCAGTGCCCAGGGCTCCCCCTGTCCCTGCCTCTCCCCTCCTTGGCTTTCACCACTCTGGACTGTACAGGGATGGGGTGGGCGAGGGGCGAGGGGTGGGGGTAGTGTAGACGGTTTGAGCTTTTCTCACCAGGGAGAGGCACAGAGGCAAAGACACAAGCTCAGAGCCAAGGTGGCGGCTCCCGGTGCCCACTACCCCGCCTCTCGGCAGCCTGGCCCAGGAACCCTGTTTCCCTCCCTGTGCCGCCTGCCTCCCCACCCTGAGCCCAGAGACCCTCAGCCCCCATGGGGCATCTTCCTCAGGCCTCCCTGAGCCACGGCTGCCCTCAGGGTCCGCCTTTGCCTGCAGCCTGGAGGAAACGTGGTAATGGGCTCTTGGGCCTGAACATGGGATCAAGGGTCACCCAAGATGGCAGCGCCCAGCATGGGATTTCTCTGACGTTTTCTTCATGTCACACAAGGGACCTGAGCTCCACGTGGGCAGGAAACATATTGGGTTTTGCTCCCTGGTGAAGTTACAGTGCTGGGCACACAAGCAGGGAATAGAGGCCACTGGCTGAATGATTAAAAGAATGAATTCCTACCTGAACGAATGAACGGATGAGGAACAAGTGAAGGCCTGAATGAATGAATGACTGGATGAATGAGTGAGTGATTGAGGCCATGAGTGAATGAGTGGATGAATAAGCCAGTGAACGGAAACACAGACGCCGCCATGCAAACGGGAGGAGGCTCTATTTCTTGTCCTGGGGCCTCTGCCCAGCTCAAGGGCCCAGCCAATCCCTGCCGCTCCTGGCCTCCGTTTCCCCACTGTCCCCTGAGGGGCGGGTGGTGGGGCTGCAGCAGCCCAGCTTGGCGTGGCCATGGCCGGGCTCTCCCCGCGGGCTGTGGCGGGGACGCGCTCGGAGCCGCACGGCCTCCCTCCAGCGGTGGACATGCGCGGACCCCAAGGTCGCGGCCAGGCTCGCTTCCTGGCCCTGTGCACAAAGGCCAGAGAAAGAGCGTGCCCGTGACCGCCCGCCGCGCGCATGTGCACCGCCAATGGCGCCCAAGGGCTGCTCCCAAGGGTCTTGTCCCGCCTTCTGCTCCATGGCCAGGTTGGGTGGGGCGTGCGGAGAGGTCCTGGGTCCCAGGGGCCAGGCTGTGGGCGCGGCGAGGGGAGCAGAGAGAGGTGGCCCGTTCCCCCAGAAGCCTCAGCCCCGCGTCCCGGGCCAGCCGGCGCCCAGAGGCCGGCAGAAGAGGCTCCGGGGCTGGAGAGAAGGCCTCTGAGCCCGGAGACCCGCCTGTGGTTCGCCCTGTGGACCGGACGCAGGGGACAGGGGCCCTTTGCTCCGTGTCCCGGTCCTTTATCACCGAGGGCTGTTCGTCGGCGTCTGCAGGGACAGCAGAAGACCTCCGTCACCTCGGTGAAGGACACGGCCCTGGCCTGGTGAGCCCACAGGTGAGAGAGCTGCTGCCCGCCACCAAAGGCGGCACCATGCTGCCACCCCTGTGTCCGGCCCTGTCTGGACCCCTGAGGGAGGGACAGGGACCTGGTGGCAGGAGCACACCTGTCACGAATGTGGATGCTACCTGGCGGAGGAGACCAATGTGTCTCTGCTCATTTGTGATGAGTTGATGCGTTTACTGTGGGGGACTATAGGGACGAAGGGGTCAGGACTCAAGTCGTTTGGTTCAAATGTCCTTGGGGATAAACTGAAAATGGCAACTCGCCCTAGAGTTTTCTCCTGTCCAGTAGACTGTTTCCTTTCTGCGTTGGGGAAAGAATAAAAATGATGGTATATTTTACCCTTTGCAAAAATAAAGCACCAACCTTTGTTTCTTTAAAATGATGTGAAAAGTTACTGGTATCCTTCAAGTTTTGTTTGGGGGTCACTTGATGGTAAACAGGCAGCTTTCTTCGAAAATGTCTTGTTCTAATGATCAGGCCACTCCTGGCACAGGGAGCAGAGATTTTCATGTCTCACCAGGTTGAAAGGCCCTGGGCTAGCTGTCAGAGACACTACCAGTGTGTCCTTGGAGCCTCCCTGTGTCTCAGTTTCCTCATCTGTAACATCGGGCTCAGCTGGAGGGCCTAAGTGGTTTCCAGAAGTTCCTGCAGCTCTGACAGCTGATGCCTTAAGGTACCAAATGTTCCTGAAGACATGAAACAGGAGACAAAAATAGTTTTTTCCCCTTGAGGGTCTAAACTGGTAAACAGACAGACGAGAGAGGCCGAGCTCTCAGATGAGTGGTTCCAGTGAAACTCGCTCACAGCCTGTGTGTCATGGAAAGTTCCCATTTCCATGCTCACTGCACAGGTCCTGCTCCTTCTGTCTCACCAGAGTTCATCGATGCCCTTGGGCACTTTCATTCATCTTTCAGCAGGATCTGTGTTCACCCTCGTGGGTCCCTGACTATCACACCAATGAGTCAATAATGTTCACTTGTTCCAAGTCCTGTTGTTTAAAATCCCATCTCCAGCTCTGTTCTGGGCAAGTTTCTAAGGAAACCTCCGTGTCTTGGAGTGATTGAATTAGAGAGAATGTTACAGCATATGCACTCTCGTTTTCTCCCTTTCGGTGTGTTTCCCACATGGAATAGCTGCTTTGAAAATCAAAAGATAAAATTTCCACTCTGTCCTCTGCCAGCTACCCTCTTGCCTAGAGAGACACCATAAGCTGCACCTGCTTTCCGTTGGGAAGATCGAGGCATAAATTCAAGGCAAAATTTCTTTATTGTGAAGGTTAGGGTTAGGGCTGCTCCCGCCCATGCTGCTGGCTGGAGCAAGTCTGCACCCCATTCCTGACACCAGCATCCCCCATCCTTTCCTTCTGAGGATGTCTTTGCCCATTTCCCTGGGGGTGGGCTTTGTGGGGCTGTGACCCACATCCTTTGGATTGGTTGGGACTCAGCTGTAGCCAGTGCCTCGTGCTACTTATCGTGGGACAAAGACACATCGCAAAGTTAAAAGAAAATTGCTCTTCTTTTTCTTTTTTGAAACAGCTTTGTTGACATATAACTGCCATGCCGTGTAATCCACCCATTTTCAGTGTATGATTCAGTGGTTTGTGGGATATGCACAGAGCTGTGCAACCATCCCCACAATAGTAGAACATGTTCATCCCCTCGAAATGAGACCCTGTACCCGTGAGCAGTCACTCTCATTCCCCCATCCCCAGGGCCCTAGGCAACCCCTCAACTACTCTTGTCTCTCTCTGTCTATTTTGGACATTTCATATACACGGAATAATACAATACAGGTCCTTTGATGGCTCCTTTAATGTAGGATGTTTCAAAGTTCATCCGCATTTATAACACATGTCAGTAATTGATGCTCTTTTATGCCAAATAATATTCTGTTGTCTGGATATACCATGTTTTGTTTATCCACTAACCAGTGGAGGGGTATTTGGGTTGTTTCCAACTTTTGGCTCTTGTGAATCCTGACGCTATGAACATTCGTGTTCAAACTTTTCATATGTTTCCATTTCTCTTGGGTACATACCTGGGAGTGGAATTGTGGCTTCGTATGGAAACTGCGTCTAGATTTTGAAGAGCTGCCGGGCTGTACCATGTTTTATTTCAAGCCAGCAACGTATGAGGATTCGAATTTCTGCCCATCCTTGTCGACACTTCTTACTCTCTACCTTTTAAATTACCACCGTCCTAGTGGATGGGCAGTGATATCTTGATTGTGGCTTTGATTTGCTTTTCCCTTCTGAATAAGGATCTTGAGCATTTTGCCTGTGCTTTTCGGCCTCTTGTGTATCTTCTTTGGAGAAATGTCTGTTTAGCTCCTTTCCCCATTTTTAAGTTGAGTTATTAGTTTCTTTATTATTATTTATTTATTTATTTATTTTTAATTCTTTATTTTTTTGTTTATATTTATTGAGTTAATGATAGGTTACAATCTTGTGAAATTTCAGTTGTACATTAATGTTTGTCAGTCGTGTTGTAGGTGCACCCCTTCACCCTTTGTGCCCACGCCCCACCCCCCCTTTCCCCTGGTAACCACTAATCTATTCTCTTTGTCCATCTTTTTAAATTCCTCATATGAGTGGAGTCATACAGAGATTATCCTCCTCTAACTGGCTTATTTCACTTAACATAATTCCCTCAAGGTCCATCCATGTTATTGCAAATGGAATGATTTTGTTCTGCTTTGCAGCTGAGTAGTATTCCATTGTATATATGTACCACATCTTCTTTATCCAATCATCTGTTTATGGGCACTTAGGTTGCTTCCATGTCTTGGCTATTGTAAATAATGCTGCAATGAACATTGGGGTGCATAGGACTTTGGAATTGCTGACTTCAAGTTCTTTGGATAGATACCCAGTAGTGGGATGGCTGGATCATATGGTAGTTCTATTTTTAATTTTTTGAGAAATCTCCATACTGTTTTCCATAGTGGCTGCACCAGTTTGCATTCCCACCAGCAGTGGATGAGGCTTCCTTTTTCTCCACAACCTCTCCAACATTTGTTACTATTAGATTTAGATATTTTTGTCATTCTAATGGGTGTAAGGTGATATCTTAGTGTAGTTTTGATTTGTAATTCCCTGATGATCAGCGATGATGAACCTCTTTTCATGTGCCTGTTGGCCATCCGTATATCTTCTTTGGAGAAATGTCTGTTCATGTCTCCAGCCCATTCTTGGATCGGGTTGTTTGATTTTTTGTTGTTGAGTTGTGAGTGTTCTTTATATTATGGATATTAAGCCTTTGTCAGATATATGACTTGCAAAAACTTTTTCCCAGTTGGTTGGTTGTTTTTCTGATTCAATCCTGTTTTCATTTGCCTTGAAGAAGCTCTTTAGTCTGATGAAGTCCCACTTCTTTATTTTTTCTGTTGTTTCCCTTCTCTGAGAAGACATGGTGTCCGAAAAGATCCTTTTACTACTGATGTCAAAGAGTGTACTGCCTACGTTTTCTTCTAGAAGCCTTATGGTTTCAGGTCTCACCTTTAGGTCTTTGATCCATTTTGAGTTTATTTTGGTGAATGGTGAAAAAGAATGGTCAATTTTCATTCTTTTACATATGGCTTTCCAGTTTTTCCAGCGCCATTTATTGAAAAGACATTCTTTTGTCCATTGTATGCTCTCAGCTCCTTTGTCAAAGATAAGCTGTCCATAGATGTGTGGTTTTATTTCTGGGCATTCAATTCTGTTCCATTGATCTGTGCACCTGTTTTTGTACCAGTGCCATGCTGTTTTGATTACTGTAGCTTTGTAGTATGTTTTGAAGTCAGGGATTGTGATGCCTCCTGTTTTGTTCTTTTTTCTCAGGATTGCTTTAGCAATTCGGGGTCTTTCCTTGCCTCATATAAATTTTAGGATTCTTTGTTCTAATTCTGTAAAGAATGTCCTTGGGATTCTGATTGGGATAGCGTTGAATCTGTAGATTGCTTTAGGTAGAACGGACATTTTAACTATGTTTATTCTTCCAATCCATGTACATGGAATGTAGTTCCATCTCCTTACGTCATCATTCAATTCTCTCAGAAAGGCCTTGTAATTTTCATTATATAGGTCCTTCACTTCTTTAGTTAAATTTACCCTGAGGTATTTTCTTCTTTTTCTTGCAATTGTGAATGGTGATGTGGTCTTGAGTTCTTTTTCTGTTAGTTTGTTATTAGAATATAGAAATGCTACTGATTTATGCAAATTGATTTCACACCCTGCAACTTTGCTGTAGTTGTTGATTACTTCTAAGAGTTTACCAATGGATTCTTTGGGGTTTTCTATATATAAGATCATGTCATCTGCAAACAGCGAGAGTTTCACTTCTTCCCTGCCTATTTGGATTCCTTTTATTCCTTTTTCTTGCCTGATTGCTCTGGCCAGGACCTCCAGTACTATGTTAAATAAGAGTGGTGACAGAGGGTATCCTTGTCTCGTTCCTGTTTTTGGGGGGATGGCGTTCAGTTTTTGCTCATTGAGTATGATGTTGGCTGTGGGTTTGTCATATATGGTCTTTATTATGTTGAGGTAGTTCCCTTCTATGCCCAGTTTGTTCAGAGTTTTTATCATAAATGGCTGTTGGATCTTGTCAAATGCTTTCTCTGCATCTATTGAGATGATCATGTGGTTTTTATTCCTCAGTTTGTTGATGTGGCATATCACGTTGATTGATTTGCGGATGTTGAACCATCCCTGTGTCCCTGGTATGAATCCCACCTGATCATGATGTATGATCCTTTTGATGAATTGTTGAATTCTGGTTGCCAAAATTTTGTTTAGAATTTTTGCATCTATGTTCATCAGTGATATTGGCCTGTAGTTCTCTTTTGTCGTGCTGTCCTTGTCAGGCTTTGGTATCAGCATGATTTTGGCCTCATAGAATGTTTTAGGAAGTGTTCCATCCTCCCTAATTTTTTGGAATAGCTTGAAAAGGATAGGTATTAAATCTTCTCTGAACGTTTGGTAGAATTCCCCAGGAAAGCCATCTGGTCCTGGGGTTTTATTCTTTGGGATGTTTTTGATTGCTGTTTCAATCTCTTTCCCTGTGATTGGTCTGTTCAAATTGTCTGCTTCTTCTTGAGTGAGCTTTGGGAGATTGCAGGAGTCCAAGAATTTATCCATTTCCTCTAGGTTATCCATTCTGTTAGCATAGAGTTTTTCGTAGTATTCTCTTATAATCCATTGTACTTCTGCAGAGTCTGTTATTTCTCCTCTTTCATTTCTGATTTTGTTTATTTGAGCTTTCTCCCTTTTTTTCTTTGTAAGTCTGGCTAGGGGTTTGTCAATTTTATTTATCTTCTCAAAGAACCAGCTCTTTGTTTCATTGATCCTTTCTACTGCCTTTTTCGTTTCACTAGTATTTATTTCTGCTCTGATTTTTATTATTTCTCTCCTTCTGTTGACTTTGGGCTTTATTTGTTCTTCTTTTTCTAGTTCAGTTAGGTGTAGTTTAAGATGGCTTATTTGGGATTTTTCTTGTTTGTTAAGATGTGCCTGTATTGTGATGAATTTTCCTCTTAATACAGCTTTTGCTGTATCCCATATGAGCTGATATGGCATGTTATCATTTTCATTTCTTTCCAGGTATTTTTTGATTTCTTCTTTAATTTCTTCAATGATCCATTGCTTGTTCAGTAGTGTATTGTTTAGTCTCCGCATCTTTGTGCCTTTCACAACTTTTTTCTTGTAATTGATTTCTAGCCTTATAGCATTATGATCAGAGAAGATGCTTGTTATTATTTCAATTTTTTTAAATTTGTAGAGGCTTGCCTTGTTTCCCAACATATGGTCTATCCTTGAGAATGTTCCATGTGCACTTGAGAAGAATGTGTATTCTGCTGTTTTAGGATGAAGTGATCTATATCTGTCTACTAAGTCCCATTGTTTTAGTTTTTCGTTTAGCTCCACTATTTCTTTATTGATTTTCTGTCTGGATTATCTGTCCATTGATGTGAGTGGGGTGTTGAGGTCCCCTACCATTATTGTGTTGTTTTTAACATCTTCCTTTAGGTCTGTTAATAGTTGCTTTATGAACCTTGGTGCTCCTATATTGGGTGCATAGATATTTATAAGTGTTATTTCTCCTTGATGAAGTGTCCTTTTGATCATTATATATTGTCCCCCTTTGTCTCTCTTTACCTGTCTTATTTTGAAACCCACTTTGTCTGATATAATAATTGCAACACCTGCTTTTTTTTTGCTTGCTAGTAGCTTGAAATATTATCCTCCACCCCTTGACTCTGAGCCCGTGTTTGTCCTTGGGGCTGAGGTGTGTTTCCTGGAGGCAACAAATTATTGGATCTTTTTCTTTAATCCATTTTGCCACTCTGTGTCTTTTTATTGGAGAGTTCAATCCGTTTACCTTGAGAGTGATTATTGATGCATGTGGACTTAAAGCTGTCAATCTGTTGCTCATTATCTGGCTTTCCTGCTTTTCTCTTCCTGTGTGCTTTATCCTACCCATTTGATATGGCAATTTCTTAAGCTGGGTTTCATAGATTTTTCCTTATTTATGATTTGTGTCTCTGTTCTGTTTTTTAGTTTAGTGTCTACCCTGAAGTTTGTATTTAGAATCTCGTGTATAATATAGTCTATTCTCTGGTGGTCTCTTAGTTACTTGGCCTAGACTGATTTAGTCCCTTTGCTCTTCCCCTCCTAAATTATTATCTTCGTTTCTTATTCCAACTCGTGTTATGAGTTTGTAGTTAGAGTGATAAGATCCTCTTTGCTTTGGTAGTTTCCTTACCTTTATCCTAATGCTATAGTTGAATATTTGCTATCCTATTCTCGTTCTATTTATCTGTCTCGCTACTCTGTGGTTTGTGACCCCTTTCTCCATTTTTTCTTTTTTCAAGTATGAGAGCCTTCTTGAGGATTTCTTGTAGTGGAGGACTTTTGATTACAAATTCCCTTAACTTTTGTTTGACTGGAAAAGATTTAATTTCTTCCTCATATCTGAGGAATATTCTTGCTGGATAGAGTATTCTTGGCTGAAGATTTTTATCTTTTAAAGTTTTGAATATGTTACTCCATTCTCTCCTAGACTGTAAGGTTTCTGTAGAGAAACCCACTGAAAGTCTGACAGGAGTTCCTTTGTAGGTTATTTTCTTCTGTCTTGCTGCCCTGAGTATTCTTTCTTTGTCTTTCATTTTTGCCATTTGTACTACTATATGCCTTGCAGTAGGTCTGTTTACATTGACAATTCTAAGAGAATTGAAAGCTTCCTCTACACACATTTCTCCCTCAATCCCTACATTTGTGAAGTTCTCTTCTATAATTTCATTAAGCACACTTTCTGCTCCATTTTCCTTTTCCATGTTCTCGGGAATTCCTCTGATCCTTAAATACTTTCTCCTCATTGAATCCACTATCTCTTGGAGATTTTCCTCATTTTTTAAAATTCTTAGTTCTCTTTCTTCCTCTGTCTGGAGCCATTCAGCCTGTCTTTATTCGATTATGCTAATTGGCTCTTCTATGGTGTCTACCCAGGCATTCCAGGAATCCGTATTCCGTTTTATCTGGTCCATTGTGTTTTTCATCTCTAATAATTCTGTTTGATTCTTCTTTATAATTTCAATCTCTTTTGTGAAGCAACTCCAGAACTCGTTGGCTTGTTTCTCTTTCTCTCTACCCCATTGAGTTTTTTGATTATAGCTGCTCTGAACTCATTTTCACTTAAGTTACCTGTTTCCAAGTCCTCAGTACTTAATTCTGTGTTTTTATTGTTTTCCTTCTGGTCTAGAGCTTTTATAAGTTGCTGGATGGTAGAGGAGCAGTTTTTTCCCATGGTGGTAGAATTCGGTTGCAGTTACAGCCTGTTGCCACGAGATGGGGGTCGAGAGCTGCATGTTCTGAGCTCTCCGCCTTCGGGCAAGATGGTGGCGCCCAGCTCAGTTCGCCTGGGGGAGGGGCAGTTTTTCTCTCAGGCGGATCTGGATTCAGATCAGTTCTGGTCTCTGGTCTCCCGGGGCCCTAGGTATGTGGGGTCCCCGCACACGGAAGACTTCCCCCATCAGCAGGTTTCCACTGTACCACCAGCGGGAGTCCTGGATGATACCCCGGTTGTGCAGCCCCTCCCCCGCTCCTTCCCTCACTGGAGGCAGCAATCCCAGACTCTAGGGGAGGGAGCGAAGTTCTCTCCTACTGCCTTCCAGCTCCTCTGAGGCCAGCAGCAGGGTCTCTGTCCTCCATATTTTTGATACTGTAGGTCTCCAACGCCCTGGCATTAGGTTTATTTGCTGAAATTGAGTTTTTTTCCAGTCCTTTGTTGCAGTTTGGAGGGGAGACAGTCCCAGGTCAGCTCACCCCGCCGTCTTGCTCAGTCCACACCTGTAGTTTCTTTATTATTGACTTTTAAGTGTTCAGTATGTTTTCTATACGCAGGTCTCTTATTATACTTGTGATTCGCTTGGGTATTGTCCCATTCAGCAGGTTGTCTTCTCACCTTCTTGATACTCTCGTTTGAGACACACGTGTTTTTAATTTTGTTGAGGTCCAATTTATTTCTTTTCTATTTTATACTAGTGCTTTCGGTGTCATCCCTGGATAACGATTGCCTGACTCCAGGTCAGAAGTTGTGATCCCATGTGTTTTCCTGTAGGAGTTGTGTAGTTCTGCCTCCTATGTGGTGTTGGATCTCTGTGAGGTCCTTTCTGGAAGTGCTGTGAGGAAGGAGTCTGACTTCCTCCTGTGCATGTGAATATCCAGTTGTCTCGATACCATTTGTTGAAAAATTATTCTTTTCCCTTTGAACTGTCTCATCTCTCATCAAAATCCAACTGACTGTAAACATGAACATTTATTTCTGGTCTTTCAGTTCTGTTCCATTATCTGTGTGTTTATTTTTCTGTCGGTACCACACTGTTTTCATTATTGCAGCTTCACAAGGAGTTTTAAAGCAGGAAGCGTGAGCTCTCCATCCTGTTCTTCTTCTTTGAGGTTGCTTTGGCTCCTCTGGCTCCCTTGCATTTCTCTATGAATTTTGGGATTGGCTGGTCAGTTACTGCAAAAGAGGCTGCTGAGATTTTGCTCGAGGTTGCATTGACTCTGCAGTTCTCTCCATGCAGTATCACCATCTTCATAGTATAAAGTCTTCTGATCCATGAATATGGGCAGTCTTTTCATGTATTTTGGCCCTCTTTAATTGCTTTCAATAATGTTTTGGAGCATTTGTTGTACAAGTCTTGTACTTCTTAAGTTAGATTTATTACTAAGGATTTTATTGGTTTGGATGCTATTGTAAATTAACCTATTTTCTTACTTTCATTGTCAGTTTTTCATTGCTAGCATGGAGAAATAAAATTGACTTTTTAATTGAAATATTATATTAGTTTCAGGTGTAAAATATAATGATTCCATATATGTGCATATTCCCAAATCCTACCGCCATGAGTCAAGTTTGAATCCATCGCCTTGTTACTGAGCAAGGGCTTGCTGCCTGATGCGCATAGAAGCCAGGACTATGGCCTTGGCTTTGGAGAAAAGAAGAGCTTCATTGCAAGGTCGTCTCACAAGGTAACAGGGGGCAAATCTCTCCAATCTGTCTTCCCAATGCAGGTTTGGGGTCACATTTCAGCACTGGTGGACTAGCAAGCTGCTGCTGGGACCACGTGGGCTGCCGGGCTGGCCTTGACTTGGTAATCAAGCTACTTGGGCTGCTGGAAGCCAGATTGTCCTTATTGAAGGGCTGCTTGCTTCCGGTGTCAGTGTTTCTGAGGATTCTTGTCTCTGGGGACCTCCTGGGGCCATGGGTTCCTGCCTGGCATGTGCACAGTGCTGTCTGTGCAATTGAGCACCAGGACTGATTAATCAACAACCTGTTTTAATGGAGAAAAACTAGTTTAAGATGGTCAGTGTTTTCTGTGCTGTTGCAACCTCATATAGCTACAAAATTTTTCTTCTTGTCTTGAGAATTTTTAACATTGACTCTCTTAGCAACTTTCCAGTAGACAATATAGTACTGCTAACTCTACTCACCATGATGCACGTTAAGTCCTCAGGACTTCTTCATTTTAGAACAGGGAATTTGTACCTTTTGACCCCCTTGCTCCCTTTGCCCACCCACTACCCCTTCCCCGTGGCAGCTGACAACCTGTTCTCTGCATCTATAGCTCAGACACGTGGGTTGCTTCTGTGTCTGGGCTCCTGTGAATCATGCTGCAGTGAACATGGGGGGCAGATGTCTGTCTGCAGGAATGTTTCTGTTTCCATTGTGTAAATACCCAGAAGTGGAATTACTGGATCATATGGTGGTTCTATTTTTAATCTTTGGAGGAACTTCCATACTGTTTTCCATGGTGGCTGCACCAACTTGTAGTTCCGTAGATTGGTGGTGGTTTTGTTTTTTTTTACTGATCTTGTATCCTGTCATCTTGCAGAAGTCGTTTATTCGTTCCAATACTTTTTCTGTGTTTTCTCTGATTTCCTATATACATGGCCATGTCATTTGCAAATAGAGAGAGTTTTACTTCACTCCGTCCAATCTGGATGCCTTTTATTTCATTTTCTTGCCTATCTGACATGGCTAAAACCTCCCGTAAATGTAAAATAGAATTGATGGGAGTGGCCCTTGCTCACCTTGTCCTGACGTCAGGGACGAGGCTTCCAGTCTCTCCCGTGAAGTATGATGCATGTGAGCTCTGTCTTGTTCACAGATGCCCTTTCCAAGGCTCAGGGAGCTGCCTTGTGTTTCTAGTGTCCTGAGTGTTTTGATCACAAAGGGCGTTGGATTTTGTCCAATGGCTTTTCTGCATTTAGTGGGAATCAGCTTTCCCAGCAGCTTTCAAACCATGAAATCATCTTCCCTTCCCTCTCCCTCCATCTCTCTCCCTCACACAAACACACAGA
Source organism: Equus asinus (assembly GCF_041296235.1). Classification (NCBI taxonomy): domain Eukaryota; kingdom Metazoa; phylum Chordata; class Mammalia; order Perissodactyla; family Equidae; genus Equus; species Equus asinus. The sequence goes on along the minus strand of NC_091811.1, from coordinate 10,317,720 downwards.
CCTCTCTGGAAGCAAATCAGAATCCACCCAGCAAATCCTTGCTAAAAGTTGTCGAAGGAGTCATCTAGACCTCTTGCTCCCGGTTATCGTTGCCTGGCTGCTGCGTAGCTAGGGGTGGCCCCCACTCCACACAAGTGATGGCAGAAATTCACATGCTCCTGATGATTTGCGAGGGTGCTGACTCCCTCTGGCATGCACACACCATCATTTTTCTTCTCTTGACTGACTGTAGAGTGGAAGCATTTAGCACAAAAGGAGAGGACCATGCAGGAAGGAGCATGTATCAAGTGCGAGTGCTAAAGGGTCACAATAGACAGATAACATGTTGACTTCCCCAAGAAGTGTGTTAAAGGAAATGTGACATATTCTCGACAGCCCTTTCTGGCATGGAAGTCCGCGTTCTGCAAATACTGCTTTGGGTTTATTTCCTGAGGCCTCATATATTGCTTTTGTCTTGCAGGAGTTTGGTTGCTGACCATGTTGTCGAACGGCCCTCAGGAGGGTGAGCTTTCTGTTCCTCAGTTTGGCCTGTTGCAAGTAAGGGGCCTTGGGGTCCTTTGTGTGTCTTCAGCTAGGAAAGGGTCATCTGGGCTTTCCCCAGAATTCCCTGGCAGTGCTGGGAGCGCTCGACATGCAGTACAAGGTCTGGATTGGACAAACGCTTCATCTGCAAACTTCCTATGGTGCTGAGTTTCTAAAGCCCTCGAATGACATGGATTCTGAAATGGAAAAGTGAAGGACAAAGGGACTTCAGCAATGTGGTTGCCAGGCTTCTCCTGAAAACAAGCAACAGGATACACACCCACGCACATACACAGATGTGTGTATACGTATGTGGAGAGAGAGACTGACTTTAATATACTGGCCTGTGTGAGCATGTGGGCTGGTGAGTCCACAGTCTGCAGGCCAGGCTTACAGACTAGAAGCTGTGGCAAGTTAGGTCTTGCTGAAGGTGCATATGAAGGTGAGGCTGACCCCCTGACCAGGTGATTGTAAGGCTCAGCTGTGTGTTGCTGCTACGGTCACTTTACTCACTTTATTGGGTGAAGTGAGCCCCAACACAGCTGGCTGAAAGGTCTAATAGCACATACCTGCTGTTGTTTTGCTATAAAGTCAGTCAGGCCCCAGTGTGGCTGGTTGCTAGTGTCACGGCCTCGCATTTTCTTTGGGCCTTTGGTCTGCGGGGCTGTTGTTAGCTCTCTCAGGAGCTCAACCTTGTGACGCCAGACTCAGGGATGGGAGCACACAATCATTTCAGGTGTTGGAAGGTGGGCAGATTCCCTATTTGTTGTATAAGAAGGCCAACAGCACAAGCCTGCTGCACTTGAGAAGTCTCACCACCCCACTGTGGGACCATAAACCCCATCAACACAGGCCCACCCTGTGTACATGCCCTGCTCTGCTGAAGCAGACCTGCTTATCTTGCTGTAGAGGTCCAGAACACACCAGCTACACAGCCCAACAAGTTCCCTGTTGGCTGGCTAGTGGGTGGGGTGAGTCCCTAGGGCAGGGCGCCTTCCCTGGATGAGCTGGATTAAATCACTGCTCTAGTGGGCAGGCTAAACCCCTCAGCTAACAGGCCATGGGAAGAAATACAATTGCATCTGCCACTGTCTGTCTCAGAGGCCTGTATTATGTCACAATAATGGCTCCGACCAGTGTTCACTCCCTGGGGTGGTGATCCCAATCACCTTCTGCCTCTCTGAGATGTGCTCAGAGCTTATCCAGTGAGTCTTTTTTTTAATCAAAGGACTATGCACCTTTCTTTCTGGTGATTTTGTTTGGTTTTTAGAATGGGTGAATTTCTGCATGGGTCCCTTGAAAGCAGGCTTTTCTTTCTCTTCGCTTCAATAGGTTTTCTGGGGGGTATTCTCCTTTGGGTTTAATAACCAGCAAAGCCAGGTACTTGTCTTTGGTTGTGCTGAATTTGAAGGTTGCTTATTATGACATCACTCTCCCCCTCAGATCCCCTGCTCCTCCAGGAAAAGCTTCATACCTTAAAATGTCTCTGGCTTGAAGCACCATGGCAAGAATGTGACTCTTTCCTCAGCAGGAACGTATCTCTGCCTCTTACAACTCAGTCAGTGTTGTTCTTTGTTGTCGGGGTTCATTTTATACAGTCTCCAGTTCTCACTCAGAGGTAATCATTCCACAGGGGTAAATTTGTTGTGTCCATCAGAGAAGGTCAGTTCAGAGTCCTATGTTACCACCTTCCCAGCAATCCTCTTGTCATTGATTTTTGACTGTTTTGTTATCACGTGTCTTGGAGAGGGTCCTTTTGTGTTGAGATAATTGAGTGTTCTACTTGCACAATGGATTTGTATATTCAGTTCCTTCCCCAGGTTTGGGAAGTTCTCAGCTACCATTTCTTTAAATAAGCTCTCTACTCCCTTCTCTCTCTCTCCTCCTTCTGTGATATCCATTACCCTTATGTTGTCATTTCTAAAGGAGTCAGATAGTTCTTGTAGAATTTCTACATTTTAAAATGTGTTAGCTGTCTCTCCTCTTCTACCTGCCCAATTTATAGCTATCTTCAAGCTCCTAATTCTCTCTTCCACATGACATGCTCTTTTTGCAATGTTTTCCAATGCATTCTTCATCTCATTCATCGAGTTCTTCACCTCCAGAATTTTTGCTTAGTTCTTCTTGAAAGTTTTGATCTTTTTGGAGATTGAAGTATTCCTGCTATTCATTGATTTCATTCCTGAGGTCATGAAACCATCTTTCTGAGTTTTCTTGAAGTTCACTGAGTTTCTTCATGATAGCTATTTTGAATTTTTTGTCCATTAGATCAGAATCTCCCATGACTTTATGTTTGGTTTTTGGAGGATTGTTTTCTGTAGCAAATACGTTTTTTATTTAGGTACAGTTTTGTTTTGTTTCAAACTTTTCAATTGCTTAGAGATTAGAAGCCTTTTTTTGTTTTCAGTAGGTGTCATTATAGTAATTGTTTTTGATTTCTCTTACCTGAGCTGTGTCTGGCTATATTTGTGGATCTGCAAGTTCTATCCTCCAGCTCCTCTATTTTGTGTCACATGGATACTCTCTTTGTTGCTGCCTGCCCTTCTGGGGCCCACTGATGGCTTTTTATTGCTTGCATTTCTGTGGTTGCTGGCTTTGCTCTCAGGACATGGAAATGGTCAATGTAAAGCCACATCTGAGATCTACTGAGTGGGAAGCTCCACCACAGCTGTGGGGATTGGGGTTGGGGAGGTGGTGAGGGAGACTTGTACAAGCAGCACTGTCTCAGCTGTTGCCTGTTACCCTTTGGTCCCAGGAAACACTGCTGTTGGGAAGTGGGAGTGCTGTGCACACCTGGTGCCACCAGGCTCTGAGCTGAGGACAGGGGTTTGGGATCATGGGACTCCACCTTTGTAGCTCCTCTGCTTCCTGTAGCCACAGGTGTCACTGCCCCTGCCTGGCTGCAGTCACACGTACACCTCTGCTGAAGACCACTGTGTCCTCTGGGATCAGGGGTGGCTGGCTCATCTGCCATGGCTGGGGATCCAGGATCCTGGGTGCTGCCTCCACTGCTCCCTCATTTAGGCTTTTCTATGTGCTCCAATTCACTTTCTTTGCATGTACTGATGTGTAGATCTTTCCATCACCCTGGTGTTTGGTGCAATTTAGCTTTTGTTGAGTTTTGAATGTTTTAATCATTGTAGATTGAAGAGCAGAGACTCAAGGATCCTCTCACACCACCATGATGATGATGTCTTCTAATTACTACAAATTCTTAACCCCATATGATATACAATGTTTATTTATTAGTTTTACCAGTAAGTTCCATGGGGGGAGAGACCATGGTTGCTTGTTAATCACCATATACCATGCTACCCAATACGACAGTGGGGACATAGCAGAAGCTCATCAAATATTTGTCAAATAAATTACTGAATTATATAAATGCCACCATTGTCTTAACCACAGAGATATTATATTCTGGTGAGAAGAAGAGCACCAGGTAAAAGCACTAGAGAGCAGGTTTTGAAGAGAGTGATGATACACTGACCTACACCAAGAATAAACAAGATAAGATCAGTGAAACAAGACATTTTAGCAACTGAGTTGAGTTAGAGAAACAAGGAATAGCTCAACATATAATGGAGAGAAAGAGCAGTGTATGACAACGAGATGGGAGTAAATATGAAGGAGATGTAGGGACATGCTATTTTCTTCTTTGATATCTGTATCTGAAGTCTTTTGACATGTTATATTAATGTTGAATATGAAATTGGAGTATGACCAAGAGCTAGAGTGGGAAACACTACTGGCAATTGCCTGTCTCTATTCCTTGACTTCTGTTCTATGATATTGCATGTGGCAGAACCCCCAAAAGTGTCCTATGAGCAAAGGAGACTAGATTTTTTGCAGTCTGTCTTCTCAAAAGGGTTGGATAGAAAGGAGCTAGAAAGATCTGTGTTTCAAGATGAAAAACAAGCCAGAGACTCTAGGAATTGTTTCTCTCCATGCTTAATTGGCCCTTGGAGAAGTCATTCCCATGTTACCATCAGAGTGATGCTCCTTGAAATATCTCATGCCCTGACACCTCCCAACGAACTCCAAGAAAGCCCTTTGGGAGTGCTTATCTCAATGCACACAGGGAGTGTAATTGGCATCTTGAAGTAATGCTCTCCAGAAGAGACTCAGGATGTGTCCTCTGGGTTGAATCCCTGATGCCATACATTGAGTGCCCTTGATTTGCCTCAGCTGACATAATAGGGTCTCTATGTTAGAAGGCTGTTTTATTTCTCACAGATGTTTGCTTCTTTTCCCTCATGTTTAGCTCATTCGGTCCAAGTCTCTTCTCATTTTTACTGCTATGATTCCTGCTGAGGAAAGATTCATGCAGTCAAGAAGGGGATTCTACTAAAAAATACCAGTGCTAGAGGCAAATTCTTGTTTTATTTGGTAGGAAAGGAGGTGTAAAGCTAAGAAGAGAGTGCCTTGAGTGATCCAAAATAGCAGAAACTCCAAAACAGATTTTCTTTTGGCTCTGGACCTATTGATGATTAAGCTGGTATTAAATGAACCTTCTTAATCTGGTAACATTAATGGAAATTCTTTTTGCCCAAGCTCTTGTTGTCCTTTTGGATGGAGAGGTACCTGAAATATATATTTAGAGGCAGATGAAGGATATTCATTATTCAAAGGCCCACCTATTACAAGTTCAATAGGTTCAGTTACTTAATCTGTCCTGATGTGTGCTGATGGAGTTCAAAATCTGAGCCCAGATTGCAAGAGCATTACTACGGATGCTATTGTTCCTGATGATGCTCTGTCACTAGGATAATTAGTGTAGACAACGATGACTGTGTAGGACATGGTGTTCTATGCCATTCTACCAGTAAATGCAGATGACCAGGGTTAGAGAAGAAACTCTGATGAGCACCTCAGAAAAGACTTGTTTGGATGATCAGTAGCCAATGTTTGAGTTAGTGTGGATCTATGCTTCCCTCGCCATTTCACTTCTATACTTGTTCTCTCCACAATTCTCTGCAGCAGAAATTCCAGGCAAGATAATTTTTGGGCTCGAGGTGTTCAGGAAACCTTCACTATAAACTAGGGCAACCTCTGGCATTGTTAGCTTATTCCCTCATCCCTAAAGTCAGAGGGTGATATTGGTCAGTCTGTGAGGAAAGCTGGCTGAGAAAGCAGAGAAAAAAGTCAACTGAGGGTCACAAATCAGAATGGGAAATTATTAGGAAAGTTGTCTAAGGGAGGCAGAGAGACAGGACTCAGATAATGAGAAAACCAATGCTATGGACATTTAAAAGGTGGAAATTAATGAGGAAAGAGATAGAGACGTAGATGAATACTTTAATACAAGGGAAATATATGGATGGCTTGATAGGATTGGAGTGACCAGGGGGAACATGGGATATTGGGCCCTTCATTCACAAGAAGCTGAGTTTGAAATAACAGTACGAGGAGACAGCCAAAAAGATGACCCTAGGCTGCATTAATTGGAGAGAGATAATATATGTGACCTCTTTCTTACTGGTCAATTTATCCTTTGGAGAAAACATTCAGTTCTGACTTCTTTGCTCTAAATGGTAAGCAGATAATGTGGAAAGCAAGAAGATCTAGGAGATGTTTAGGAAAAAATACAAAGAGGTATTGGGTCGATATTTTGGAGATTAATTTAGATTATCAATTTTTCAAGTTGGGCTTCACCATGGAGATGAAGCACTCATTCTGATCAGCATTCCTGTGAGAATGAGATAAAGGGCCAAGTGGGAATGTGATTGACTAAATGTTATAGAATTTGGTTGATTAAATGTTATAATCTTAATTTGATCAGCCTGATCCATAATTTAAAGAGACTCAGGTCTACTGAGGACATATCTCTTGTTTGTTTTCAGGTATATAACAATGGTGGTTTTGTTATTTGTCAACATGGCACCCGTATATATCTCATAAACCATACTTAATCTCCAAATAAAGAGCATACCAAGTTCTCCTTCCATATAACATAATGCGACTACCCCACATACAATCAAAAACTTGTTAACCTTTTCCCAAGAAAAGGATATAAATCACACCAACCCTTTCCACTTAAGAAGATACCAAATCACTTCCTTGTCTTGGTTGAAATTCATTCTACTTCTGTCTGGTTCCTACTCCCCTTTTTATGTCTTATGACTGATATACTTAGATATGAACCTAACTACATTAATATACCATACGTTAGAAAGGGGATATGTGAGGGGAAAACCTCAAACAATTCAGTTAATTATATTTAGAAAATATTCATAAAAAAGAAAGAAGAAATACCTGTTACTACTACAGTTTTTGTTTCTGAAGCTGCTTACATAGTCATGTCTGGTGTATATAACAGTCTTCTTTCACACCATTCCATATTTCCTTTGTCTGCATTTCATCATGTTTCCTTTTCTGGTGGGATGACCCAAACATTCATTCCTGAAGGATCTGGGTCATTACCAGTCCTGTGTGAATTGGGTTTGCATAGTTTTCCACTGACTTTCATCACAGGGCATTTGAGTACAGAGGTGCCCCCTAGAAAATCTCCTGCCTTCCAGACATGCTTCTCCTCATCCCCATGGTGTAGTAGAAACTCAGTAACCCCTTGCTAGTCAGGATCAGCCATGCAAGGCAGTGTATAGTAACTTCCTTTGCTTGTTGATTCAGTGATAGGAGGAGTCCATGTTGCTGAGCCCATGTGTAGCCTTCATCCTGGTTTCTGTGGCTACTCTGTTTGTGAGGCCATTATCATGAACGAGAGTGACTGAGCAAGAGTGTAACTGACTTCCACAGAATGGGTTAGCACATGGATAGGATGTCTCATTCTGTGGAGAGCAGGAATGGATATTTCTTCCTTGTTTTTATATGACTATTTCACATGTTTTTGGTTCTATGTGGGATAGTGATATCATGTTAGGTAAAAGGATGACTGTTGTGTTTATTTTGGGATGAAGTGTGGCTTAAGGAGATGTGCATCTGTGCCAGATTGACAGGAGATGGACTCTGGTGGTTTCGTAATGTGTCAACTTGGCTAGGATGGACTACATTTCCCAGAATTCCCATTTTTTGTGTTTCTGGTTAAGGTGGGTCACAGGAGAGACTGTCCCAGAGCCTTAGAGGCAGAAGAGAAGCAGCCATTTTGTAGTGTACAGAGATGGCATCTGATCTGCTGATTCTCCTCTTCCGTGCGAAGCAGCAGGTGGGCCTGCAATTGTTCTGCCTTCCCCTGGATCCTCCTTTAGCGCCTCTGACTTCCAGGCCAGGTGTGTGTGTTTAGGCTCCTGAATATGGGCCTCAGCTTCTGTAAGACAATCACACCACCAATTCCAGTGGCAACAAGAACAGGCATGGCTTTCAGTCTGCCCTGTTGGGGTTATATCTCATTCTTGTGGGTTCCAGCAGGCCCTTGATCTGCCACACTTTATATCCACTTTATAGCTTCCTGACTGCTTGTGCCATGGACTTGAAGTTCCAGCATCAGACACAAGGGTGACAGCCTTATATAGACCGCTTAAGCAGCTTTCACTATTGTATAATGCAAAATTTCTGTACAATCCCATTATATACATACATATGTATATATGTATATATACATATGTATGTATAAAACTCTCAGTGGTTCAGCTTCTCTGGATAAACTCTGACATAAGTAAGAAAGCATATATGTGTACTTTGTATATATATATACATATATAATATATATTATACTAAATATAATTTAGTTTAGTAAACATTTAGTCTCTCTCTATAAAGCATATATATATATATATACTTATAAAAAGTATATATGTGTGTGTGTGTATTTCTTTCTTAATGAGGAGAGGCTCTTGTTTGATTTTTGGCACTTAGAGGTTAGAAATTCCGGAATTTCTAAGTGTCATGTTTGTGAAGAAAGATTTGACATTCTCATTTTAAAGGGCTATTTCAAGAATTTGGGCTATTGAATAACTAGAAATAGAAAAAAAATGTCTTCAAAAATTGTGTGGTAAATCAAAAGGTCTTATTGTAAGGTGTGCTGAACTCCACTATTTCTGATATCAAAATTCTTCTCCACTTCCTGTTTCCCCAGGGACAGAGAAAGGGGAGATACGGCAGAGGAATCAGACCTCTCCAGTAGACTTCATCCTTGAAGGGCTCTTTGATGACTCCCTCACTCGCCTCTTTCTTTTCATCTTGACCATGGTGGTCTTCCTGATTGTGGCAAGTGACAACATCCTCACCATTCTCCTCATATTTGCAGATTCCCAGCTTCATACACCCATGTACTTCCTGCTCAGCCAGCTCTCCCTCATGGATCGGACGCATGTCTCCACAACCATCCCCAAGATGGCTACCAACTACCTATCTGGCAAGAAGTCCATCTCCTTTGTGGGCTGTGCCACCCAGCACTTCCTCTATTTGTCTGTGGGTGGTGCTGAGTGTCTTCTCCTAGCTCTGATGTCCTATGACCGCTATGTTGCCATTTGTCATCCACTGCATTACACTGTTCTCATGAACAGAAAGGTGGGACTTATGATGGCTCTTGTGTCATGGTTGGGAGCATCCATAAACTCCCTAATTCACACGGTGATCTTGACGCAGTTCCCTCTCTGTGGGCCTCAAAAACCCACCACTTCTACTGTGAGTTTCCAGCTGTTGTGAAGTTGGTACGTGGAGACATCACTGTCTATGAGACCACAGTGCACATCAGCAGCATCAACCTTCTCCTCCTCCCCATCTTTCTGGTTTCTACATCCTATGCCTTCATCCTCCACAGTGTCATTCAGATTCGTTCAGCTGGGAGTAAGAGAAATGCCTTTGCCACTTGTAGCTCTCACCTCACTGTGGTTTCCCTCTGGTTTGGTGCCTGCATGTTCTCATATATGAGGCCCAGGTCCCAGCGTACCCCGTTGCAAGACAAAGTTGGTTCTGTGTTCTATAGCATCATTACTCCCACACTGAATCCTTTGATTTATACTCTCTGGAACAAGGATGTAGCTAAGGCTCTGAGGAGAGTGCTGGGGAGAGATGTTATCACTTAAAGACAACAATTACAGTTGTCCTGAGTATAAGAGTAGAATGGCATAAGCTCCTCAAAATGATTGGGTAAACCCTTAAGAGTTTTCAAGGGTCCAGGTCTCTGATCACTACTGCAAAAGTGATGTGGTCAACATGCAATTCCAGTATTCTGACTTGGTCTCAGCCGTCTAGGCAGCTTAGAGTACTATCTTAGTCCATTTGGGGCACAATAACAAAAATACCACAGAGTAGCTGGCTTAGACAACAACCATTCATTTCTCACATTTCTGGAGACCGAGAAGTCTGTGATCAAGCTTTGAAAGTGCTACACCCTCTTTCATTTCCTTTTGATCTCTTTATATGTAACCCTGCCAAACCATGCTTCCCTGAATTCCCTATCCAAAGCAGCACTGTCCAATTTCTGTCCCCTGCTTCCACTTTGTTACACTACTATCATGATGTTCCACAATATTGTTGTATTTTATTTATTGTCTGTTTTATTAGAATGTAAGCTCCCTGAAGGGATGGACTTTACTTTGTGTACTATTGTCTCACCAGAGCCAAGATAAGGCCTGACACGAAATAAATGCTCAAAAATGATTTGTTGCTTGGATTAATAAATGAAAGGGACCTAGATCATTTTACTATCCCACGTGACATTCATGACATTTAATTCAGATAGGGGAGGGGACTATGAAAGTGAATAATACAGTGGATGGCTTCGTAAGACTCATTTGTCTCAGATAGCTGGATATTAATTCCACATTAGTGCAGAGGGCTGATATCTAAGTGAACTTTCCTGGAGCCTCGTGGTCTGAGGGATGCCAAAATGAGGGACAAAATTCTATATCTTTCTTCCCTCACTAGTTAAAAATGTCATGAATCCCTGGGACCCTCCTCAGAAGAATAACACTTAAAGTTTGCGAGATTAGTTATCTTCTCTTTCATGAGTAGGTATTTTCCCTTTGAGAAAGAGCTTTTTGGCATTCTGAGATATGGCGAGCCGCCCATCAGGAGTTGGGTGTCATCTTACCCACCTAGCCCTAAGGTTGGATGTACCCTGTAACACTCCAATATCAAATAGAATGAAGTTTTACAGAAACTGTGCCTGTGCTGTTTCTGAAGGCACAAGGGTGTTGCATAAACAGCCAGCTCACAATCCAAGTTACACACAGGTGGTTGTTCCTCTGCTACCTCTCTCTAGACGTGCAACCATGGCCTTGTAAGGACTCCTATAAGATTATCTGAGAATTAAATAATCTAAGCCAAGTTTATGGATCATTATTCATGTAATGCTAGCATCTGTCAAATGCAAATAATACAGTGTTACATGGGCTCCCCTTGAAAAAGAGATGTAACAATGTATTATTGTAACCATCCTTTATATATTCCAGATGGTATCTCCTTATCAGATAGATGGTTTACAAATACTTTATCTCAGTCCATGCATTACCTTTTCACTCTTTGATTGTGTCCTTTGAGGAACAAAGCTTTTAAAATCTTGATGTAGTCCATCCAATTTATCTATTTTTAGTTTTGTTGTCTGTACATTTTGTGTCCTTCCAAGAAGTCATTGGTAAATCCAATGTCATGAAGCTTCTCCTCTACGTTTTCTTCTAAGAGTTTTATAGTTTTAGCTCTTATATTAGATTTTGATACATTTTCAGTTAACTTTTATATCCATATTGTGTAAGGTAACAGCCCAACATCATTCCATTTACAGTAGCAATTCGAAGGAATAAAATACTTAGGAATTAACTTAACCAAGGACTGATAGAGTTGTACACTGAAAAATATAAAACTCTGCTGCAAAAAATTAAAGAGGCATAAATAGATGAAAAGTTATCCTGGGTTCACGGATTGCAATTCTTACTATTGTTAAGATGTCCATATGACCCAAAGTGACCTACAGATTTAATGCAATGTCTATCAAAATCCCAATGGCATTTTATTCAGAAATAGAAAAACCTATCCTGAAATTCATGTGGAAACAAGAAACCTCAAATAGCCAAAATAATCCTGAAAAAAATAAAACTGGAGGACTCATACTTCCTGATTTCAAAACTTAATATAGAGCTACAGTAATCAAAATAGTGTGGTCCTGCTATAAAACCAGGCATATGACCACTATAATTGAATAGAGAGCCCTGAAATAAAGTTTCATACGTATGGTCAAATCATTTTCCCCAAGGATGCCAAGATCATTCAATAGGGATATGACAGTGTTTTCAATAAATGGGCTGGGAAAACTGGATATGCAAAAGAATGAAGTTAGGCCTTTACCTTACATCATAAACAAAAATTAATTGAAAATGTATCAAAAACTTAAATGTAAGTCCTAAATGTATAAAGCTCTTAGTATAAACCATATGGGAATAGGTTTAGGACATTGTATTCGCCCAGTGATTTCTTGGATATGATAGAAGAACACAGGGAACAAAAGTATAAATGGATAAATCGGACTACATCAAAATTTAAAAGTTCTGTTCAGGACACTGTAAAATAAGCAGAGTGAAAAGGCAACGTATGGAATGAGATAAAATATTTGTAAACCATCTATCTGATAAGGGTTGATACCCAGAATACATAAAGAATGGCTACAACTCAACAGCAACAATAAAAGAACTCCATTAAAATATGAGCAAGGAATGTAAATAGACATTTCTCCAAACAAGGTGTGCAAAGGGCCAAGAATCACATGAAAAGATGCTCAACATCACTAATCATTAGGGATATGGTTAGGAAAAATAGACTCAAATTGGATTAAAGACTTGAAAGTAAGATCTGAAACCATAAAGCATTTAGAAGAAAACATAGAGGGTAAGCTCCTGGACATTGGTCTTGGCAATGAATTTTTGGATTTGACAACAAACACACAAGCAAAAACAAAAGCAAAAATAAACAAGTGGGACTTCATCAAACTAAAATGCTTCTGCACAGCATAAAGAACCATCCACAAGATGAGAAGGCCACTTACAAAATGGGAGAAAATATTCGCAAATCATATATCTGATAAGTAGTTAATATCAAAGATATATAAAGAACTCATACAACTCAGTGGCAAAAACCCCCAAACTATCAGATTAAAAAATGGGCAGAGGATCTGAGTAGACATTTTTCCAAAGAAGGCACACAGATGTCAACAGGCAAGTGAAAAGATGCTCATCACCAGTAATCACCAGGGAAATGCAAAGCAAAACCACGATGAGACACCACCTCACGCCTGTCAAGAATGGTTGTTATTATAACGACAAGAAATAACAAGTTTTGGAGAGGATTTGGAGAAAGGGAACCCTTGTGCACTGTTGGTGGGGATGTAAATTGGTACAGCCACTATTGAAAACAGAATGGAGATTCCTCAAAAAATTAAAAATAGAAATATCATATGATCCAGCAATTCCACTGCTGGGTATATATCCAAAAGAAGTGAAATCACTATCTAGACGATATCTGCACTCCCACGTTCATTGTAGCATTATTCACAACAGCCAAGACATGGAAACAACTTAAGTGTGTATATATGAATGGATGGATAGAGAAAATTTGGTGTATACATATACAACAGACTATTAGCCAGCCATAAAAAGGAAAGAAATCGTGACATTTGTGACACCATGGATGGACCTTAAGGGCATTATTTTAAGTGAAATAATAAGAGAAAGAAAGACAAATACTGTATGATTTCACTTATATGTGGAATCTAAAGAAACTGAACTCAAAGATACAGAGAACAGAATGGTGGTTGCCAGAGGTTGGGGTTGGGGTTGGGGAATTGGGTGAAGGTGGTCAAAAGGTAAAAACTTCCAGTTGTAGAATGAATAAATTTTGGGGATGTGTGTACAGCATGGCGACAGTAGTTACAAATACCATATTGTATATTTGAAAGTTGCTAAGAGAATAGATCCTGAAAGTTCTTATAATAAGAAAAAAATGTGTAACTTTGTGAGGTGATGAATGTTAACTAAAATTATTGTGGTAATCTTTTCACAAGATATGCATGTATCAAATCATTTTGTTGTACACCCTCAATTAACACAATGTCATACGGCAATTTTATTTCGATAATACAGGAAAAAAAATCTCACCCTTTCCTAAAAACATAAGCAAACACCACAATGAGACACCACTTCACACCAATTAGGGTGGCTATTATTAAGCAAACAGAATAGAAGTGTTGGTGAGGATGTTAAGAAATTGGGACTCTTATGTGCTCTTGGTGGGAATGTAAAATGGCACAGCCATTGTAGTAAAGAATTTGGCAGTTCCTTGAAAAATTAAAAGTAGAATTACCATATGATCCAGCAATTCTATTTCTGGGTGTATACCCAAAAGAATCCAAAGAAGGATCTCAAAGGGTTTTTGTACACTCCTGTTCATAGCAGCATTATTCACAACAGCCAAAAGTAGAAGCAACCCAAGTATCCACTGATGATGAATGGATAAACAAAATGTGGCATATACATACAATGCAGTATGATTCAGCCTTAAAAAGGAAGGAAATTCTGACACATGCTGCAACATGAGTGAACTTTGAGGGCACTATGCTAAATGAAACAAGCCACTCATGAAACGACATGTACTGTATGATTCTAATTATGTGAGATACCTAGAGTGGTCAAATTCATAGAAAGAGAAAGAAGAATGGTGGTTGCCAGGGGCTGGGGAAGGAGGGGTTGTGGAGTTGTTTCATGGGTACAGAGCTTCAGTTTGGGAAGATGAAAAGAGGTCTGGAGATTGGTTGCACACAATGTGAAGGTGCTTAACAATGCTGAACTGTACACTTAAAAATGGTTAAGATTGCCAATTTTAGGTTATGCATATTTTATCACATTTTTAAAATTTATGTAAAAACGTAGCTTGGTTTTAATACAGGGCACTCTCATCATTAATGAGATATTCATTAAATGGCAACTAGAGTTTTGGTGGTGAACATGAGGGAGTCTATACAGAAGTTGAAATACAATGATGTATACCCGAAATTCATGAAATGTTACAAATTGTTACCCCAATAAAAGAATAAACAAAATTCATATAGAAGTTGCATGATGAAAAACTTACTACAAACAAGTTTTAATGGAAAAAACCCACTAGGAACACTTTCACTAAAACCAAGGACAGTAAAAACTCACAATAATACTACATTTAAAAGAAACAGCCCATTTGATCACTGGGCTGGTGGCTCTTAACTGCTGTATGATGTTAACTATAACAAGTTTGAGAAGTATACACCTGATTGAATGTATTATTTTCACATGTGTTTACTCTAAGGAAAGAAAAGTTACTCCAGTTGAAGGAAGTTTAGATAGTTACTCAAGTTGGAAGGACACTGTGCTTCTCCTCCTGAGCTGAAAGAGGTCCTGAAAGTCCCCACGGCCGGGCTCTGTTCTCAATAGACATGGGTCATAAATATCCAGCAGTGAAACTGTGTCCAACCAGCCTCTTTAAACCCAGTGGCCCAGTCTATCAATTCTTCATATATGAAAAATCTTGACCATGTGGAGCCTGTGGGACAAATTATTCTATTTTCACCTGAAGCCCAAGCGCACCAGGAAAGTTCCAAAAGTTCTATCTTACTCTTTCACAGAGATTCTTTGCTGATCCAAATATACCAGGTCCGCAGCACTGTTGTCAAACTCGACCCTCTTCAGAAAGGAGTGGAGCTGTAAAAGTTGTAGTTGGGTTGTAGAAAGAATCCTAGATTTGGACACGAGAGATCTGTTAGCTGTGTGACTTTGGAAAAGTTCCTTATCTTTTTTAAACTTTAAATTTAAAAGTACTCATTTGTATTATAAGAATCGAATGAGGTAATGCATACGAATGTAACTTGATAAACTAAAACTTAAATGTAAAATACTTAAATATCATATAATATTTATGTGATTTACGCATGTGATATACATCAGATATATATACACACGGAATTGTTATGAGATAAATTTTGTAAATTAGCCACTATGGTTCCAGACCCAACGTAGGCACTTTCTTGTCAGTCACTTACTTGAATGGATGCTTGAGAACATGAGAACAAAAAAATATTTATGCTTGAAATTCAGAAAATATTCGCCAAAGAATCAAATTCAGATTCACTCATTTGTCAATAGTAGTCTCTCAAAACTTCTCTTTACTCTTCTGCTAACTGGGGATAAAAATATTGCCTAAATAAATTATTATATAATATTAACCATACACACATACAAATATATGTCATATATCAAACATCTCTCCCTCTCTATAAATATGCATAAGATAAAACATTTAAGCTAGCTACTATAGTGCCAGACCTGACATAGGCACTTTGAGAACTAGTGTTCTTTCTACTCACATTTATGGCCATCACGGAAGAACTGCAGACCTATGATAAAAAACAAAAAACCCCACAAGATTGGCAATACTCTGAGGCTCTTTGTGACTCAGAGAATTCCCTTTGGCCCATAAATTTCAGAATTTCATCCCTGCTGTGGGCATCTATTGCTCTATGATTTTTTCTACATGAACAAATTGAATTTGAAAGCATATAAGACTAGATCTCCATCTTAGGCAGTGAAACTAGTAAAGAAGCTACTGTAACTCTGAAGAAAGAATCCAAAACGCTGATTTCCTATAGAAGTTCTGAAAAAGTGACATTTAACTATGTGTTTGGACTGGATCTAAAATTTCTAGATCATCAGATGAGGAGCAGCTCGATTTGCAACATTACCTGCAAAGGGTTAAAAACCAGCCTCTCTCTGTTCCTTATCTTTTTTTTTTTTTTTGAGGAAGACTGGCCCTGAGCTAACATCCGTGCCCATCTTCCTCTACTTTATATGTGGGACGTCTACCACAGCGTGGCGTGCCAAGCGGTGCCATGTCTGCACCCGGAATCCGAACTGGCAAGCCCCCGGCCACCGAAGTGGAACGTGTGCACTTAACCACTGAGGCAATGGCCGGCACCTCTCTGTTTCATATTGGTTGCATGCTTGACTGCTGAAGAAGAAACATATGAAGAGTTTGGCCCACAGCATTGTAACACAGTAACTCCTGCCAGCCATGGTCACATCAAATTTGTGCAAAGGGAGAGACTCCAAAGAGTCATTAGGTGAACAGTCGTCCGATTTTTCACTGTCAGTTTCAGAAACTGAGCAATCGAAATACAAGTTCTATCATTTAGTGAGGTACAAGTCATCTGGGTACTTAGAAGGGTATCTATCTAGAGAAACTGTGTGAAACCAGGGATCTCACTATCCAGTTGTGAAAAGGTGAGAGTCCCATAGAATGTGCCAAGCAGGGGATAACTTTCACTAAAGATAAAATCCCGTTGCAAAATAGTGATCCAGTCATTCCCTGTCACCAAAAGTTTCCACTCTGAAAAGCTCAGTCCTAGAAGTATGTCAGAGTCACCATAGATGCCAAACACGTTTGCTGATGAATCTCTTCCCTGAAGTGAAATGGCCAGGCCAATGAGAAATACATGCCCTTGGCGATAGGAAACTTTTCCAGAAAGGCCATACAGATGCCATTCTTATCAAACTCTCCTCTCAAGCCCCAGAGAAAGTGAACCCCCTTCTTGTCTTCTGAAACAACCAGCACAACCCAGATCCAATCAAAATGCAGCAGCAACAAGACCGTGCCAAGGGCCAGTGCTGTGTTTCTGGGGGCCCTCTGATAGAGAGATGGAAACTGGCCTTTGCCACTCAGGATGGGATCAAAGAAGCCATAGGAGAGCTCAGTGGGAAAAGAAAAGCATGATCCCATGTGAGATCAGAGGAAGCAACATGAGGACGGAATGAAGCACAATTATCAGCCCAACTAACTTCAATTAACTGTTAATGGGCATCAGGCCAAGCTGCCTGGTTGCTGTTCAGCTCAAGAGTTCCCTGCTGAAAGGAATCACAGAGAAGCTTTGCTCATTCCACTTTTATGCCTCACTCTCCCTCTGAAAGTTCTCTGCAAAACAATTGCCAGAGCTCAGAAATCCCCAAAACTTTAGCCAGTTATGGCGTGCCCATTTTCTCCTTCTCTCTCACTCTCTGCAAGAGATTGAATTATTGACCCAAATCCTTCACCCCTCACTGTACTATTGGCCTTTGTTTTATAACTTTGCAGTTACTCTTGCTAGACGTGGAATGTACTTCCCTATCCTTTGACCTTGTTTATACTCAGCGTGTGACTTGATTACACCAATGGTATGTTAGTGGACACGACATAAGCAAAGTCTTGAAATGTGCTTACTCAATGGGGATTGACTTTCTGCACTTTTCCCATTATCATGAGAAAATTTTTTTCCTAGGACTTTACTGCCCCTTCAACCTGGGCTTCAAAAGGTGAACATGTACAGCAGATGTGAGAGCAACCACTAGCAAGGAACAAAACCTGCACTCAGCAGAACCCAGCCTAGATCCGCTGACCAGCCAACCAACATAGAGATACATTCATGAGAATAAATAATTGCTGTAAGTTACAGAGTTCTATATAAGTTTTTGGATGTAGTATTATGATGCTAATAACTAATGGATATAGAAATTGGTAAGTAGAAGCAGGCTTCTGCTTAACAAAAGGATAGCATATGCTAGTAGTTTGGGAACACTGTTATGGGTGGTGAGAGAGCTGTTAGAGGGGGTTGGAAAATGGCCATAAAGCTATTATAGGGGACAGAAAATGGTGCCCCATGTTATGTAGACAGAAAAAGGTGATGAGACTGTCATCTGTGATAATTAAGAAGATAGGAAATATACCTAATAAACTCGTAGACTTGAGCAAAATAGTTTTCCAGGCAGAATTTGAGCTCAGATACATATAAGAAAGAGATGAGCTCAGAAAAGAACTGGCTCATTTGCAAAAGTAGAATTTACTGCGAATAAACGGAGTCTAGAAATTGTACTGTTGGAAAATCAAACCACTTCTCATAGAATCGATAGATGTAGCTTTTATTATATAGCCTCATAAAGAAGACCAAATTCAGGTCACTGCCAGTAAAACACAGCCTCAGAGTAAAGAACAAATGGTTTTATTGATATTACATTCCTTTAAGACCTCTGAAGAAATAAAGTGGCTAGTAGATTCTAGTAAGTTTCAGGGTATGATCCCACAACAATCTGGGGTATCTCAAGTACCATTGATTAAGTGTAGAAAGTGTGGTGTGTCTTATAAAGAACTCTGAGCATGGCTTTTGACACATGGAGTTGACTAGAACCAAATATACTGAACACTCACAGTTTCTGAGAGTTTGGATTGGCAAAAGCACTGGCAGCCTGTAATAAAAGACACTTAGACTCTTTGGGATGTAAAATATTTGGGATGACCTCTAAAGCACCAATTTTCTATAAGTAAGAAGCAACTCAGAGCTGGCCCAGTGGTGTAGTGGTTAAGTTAGTGCCGTCCACTTCCATGGCCCAGGGTTTACCAGTTTGGATGCTGGTCATGGACCTACACACCACTCATCAAGCCGTGTTGTGGTGGCATCCCAAATAGAAGACCTAGAAGGACTTATGACTAAGATATACAACCCTGTACTGGGGCTTTGGGAAGAAAAAAAAAAAAATAAAAGAGGAAGATTGGCAACAGATGTTAGATCAGGGCCAAACTTCCCCCATGGCAACAAGAAACAACTGAAAAATCTGAGGGCATACTTTGGAACACCCTCCTTACAAGTGGCAGGGAAAAGAATTGTGTGCTATAGTGGAAAACAAAATAAAGATACACTTCCAGGAATTTAAACTGTGGCCTAATCCAGAAGCTCTCTGTATTCCTAAGGCCTGGCAACATTGACACAGATTTCATAATTGCATGAATCAGGGACTGCCCTGTGCTTCCCAGTCTTCCTCATTATGAATGGAAGTGTTTACTGCAGATCTTGTTGCTTTTCCAGCTTTGTATGCTGGCTGGGTGGGATGCAGTTAAGTTGTTTTGTTAATTCATAGGTCTTATATCAGGAGAAAGTGCATCCAGAACTGATGTGAATGCCGAGATCTTGGTCTTTGAGCCTGATGCTGTGATTCCATGAGACTTCTGCGGCTCTTTGGGGTGGAGTAAGCATAGTTTTCATGTAGAGGATCATGAAGAATTGTGGTCCAAAAGCACAGACTGTGGTAGATTGAATTACCAGTCTCAGTTATTATCTCCTTCTATACATGCCCTTTGTCATGTAACTTTTAGCTCCTGCTATTAGAGGTGGAAAGTACTGCCTTACCCTTTGACCTTAGGTCTGGTCCTATAACCAGCTTTTGCCAATAGGATATTAGTAAAAATGAGTGAGCAAGGGTTTGAAACATGCTTGTCCAATTGTGCTTGCCCTGTTAAGCTTCCACCGTTGAGATGAAAAGAGTTTCTGCTGGGTAGCCGCTTCTGCTCTAGTCTGGGCCTCAGAATCGACACAGGTGGAGAAAACTTGAGCTCAAGACATAGCATGGAGCTAAGCTCAGTCAAATCCACATCTTGAAGCAGAGCAAGCAAGCTGACCCATGGCTCACATGTGCATGAATGAGAACGAATAATTGTTTTAAGTCATTCATCTTTAGGAAGTTTTGTCCCACAGCATTAATATTGTTGTGACAATAGGTAGCCAAGACACCCACCCCTACTCAAATAAAGGACGGACACACACACACACACACTCCCTCTCACACAAACTCTGTGTTATATTTGTGTCTCTG
Organism: Equus asinus; assembly: GCF_041296235.1. Classification (NCBI taxonomy): domain Eukaryota; kingdom Metazoa; phylum Chordata; class Mammalia; order Perissodactyla; family Equidae; genus Equus; species Equus asinus. The sequence continues at coordinate 10,297,609 of NC_091811.1, read as the reverse complement.
TGAAATGAACTCTCTTGTTTCTTCTTACTTTTCTTAGGCACCTAGGAGCAGCACCCAAGGAGGAAAGATTCCATTCCTCACCACCCCATCACACCTTACCTGTGGGTAATTGTAGCATTCCAGCAGTGTCCCCATCTGAGCTGAAATGGCCCATGTGGTTCCTGCAATAACTGCTACAGACCTGCTCTCTCTCACACAGGTGTAGTTAGGTATCACATTGCCTAGTCCAGGCAACCACATGAGGGAACTCTCCAAAGTCCTTTGCTCACTGTGCAATGCATTGTAGAGATCCCATCCTAGGGATACGTTGGGTAAAGATAGGGGTTCTCTTTATTGTCTCAGTGGCAAAATCAAAGGCAAGAACATACTGGTAGTGTGATGAAAAAGCCCTGTATGGAGGGCATAAAGATCCTTAGGAAAGGCTCAAACCATGTGATTTAGGATTATTTCATAATTGAAGAGAAAGGACACAATATTGAAAGAAAAAGCCCAGTAAACTCATTCAATGAGAAGAAATAGCTGTCTTTACTTAGACATTAGAATTTGGACTTAATCACTTATTTAACTGGAGGCCTTGAAGACTGTCACTTAATGCCAAGTTTTCTGAGAGGGGATGTCCATATGAAAAGAACAAAGGGAGTAAGGAAGATTCAGATCATGTTCAGGGTGGACTAATAGGTTTTCTTAATGTTGGACTCTAAGTGTATGACGTTCTAATTAATGATAATTAAATACTGCACTTTGGTGATGCATTAACATGAATTTGGAGGTGGACATGGGAAGGAGAGTATTTTTCAAGCTGCTGCATGTGGAGAGCCATCAATTCAGTGCCAATAACCCAGGTAGACATAGAAAGTTAATGAAATAGGCAGATCGAGAAAGAGGGCTCAGCAGAATAATCGTGCTGCCTAAGTTGGTGCCTCACTCAGAGACACATAGATCTGCCATGTCCAAAAGTGAGGAAACGAAGGGCAGCATTTCAGAGTCCTCAGGAAAGGAGTCAGGAGAGGCACTGACTTTGGAGGAAGCATAAAGCTGCACTGACAGATTATGACTTTTGCCAAATCTAAAAGAACTAGGAACATTTAGGTGTTTAAGAGGCAACACATTGCAATCTTTTGGTGTCCATTTATGAATTGCATACATAATAATTTTAATACATTAAATTTTTATATAAGATTATAATTAGAACTGTATCATCTGCAGTACCTTCTTTTTGTCTGTTTCCTACAAGTTATAGCCATTTTCTTATTTCTCCTTCCAGCAGACTTGAGGGCAATCTAATAGTTTCTCCGAAAGAATCATGCTGGTTACAGAAAATTCCCTGCTTTCCTCTTACCTGGTACAGGCAATTAGAACAGTTGTTCAACAGAAGGGCTTCTTTGGGTTACTTTAAATTCTCCCATCTGCACTGGTCTTTATCACACCAATAGTTTGCAATCAGTTGAAGGTTCTTTGTTGTAGAATACATGTTAAATTTTCATGACTGTGTTCAGTATGTTTTTAAAAACAATGTATTTTTTCTCGTTGACAGCAAGGTGTCTACATATGTGCAGTAAAGAAAACATTTTATTCTTCAAATATTCTATATTTTTACTATATTTGTTGGTTTTATCTACTGACAATTGAGAGAAGTAAGTTGAAATCTCCTACTGTGATGATAGAATTTCTTTTCTATTTTTCCATATTCATCAATTTTTACTTTCTGTGTTTTGGGGTTATATTGTTGTCACACAACATTAGAATTGTTATATATTCCTGGCAAATTTGACCTTTTATCATTATGTAGTGACCCTTTCAACCTCAATGAATGCTTTCTGTCAAAGTCTCTTTTGTCTGATGTTAACATAACTAATTTAGCTTTCTGCTGAGTGGGATTTGCCTAGTATATCTCATTCCATCACTTTACTTTCAAGTTTTCTGCATATTTATGTTTTACATGTGTATCTTGTAAACACTATGTGATATTTTTTCTTTACCCTTAGAATTTGTTACAGAACAGTCCCCAAGATTGCTCACATTCTTTGCCTTAAAATAGACCTCAAGAAATTAAAAAGCATATATAAATATTTAAATTTGAAAGAATATATAGTCAAATATTAAATATATATATGTTTGAATTTTAAAGACTATATATATTCCATGATCAAAATGGAATTAAACTAGAAACCACAAAGATACTGGAAAATCCCCAAATATTTGGAAAAGAAACAACACTCTTCTAAATAACGCACAGGTCACAGAAGAGATCACAAGAAAAATTAGAAAATATTTTGGTTTGAATAAGTGAACATACAACACACAAAAACATAGACAATTCAAACTGAGTGCAATTTTCAGCGTTAAGTGCTTATATTTATAAGGAAGAAAGGTTTTTGTAGTGGGCAAAATAACTGTCCCTAAGGATGTCTACAGCCTAATCCCCAAACCTGCAAATATGTTACCTTACATGGCAGATGGAATTAAGGTTGCTGATCAGCTGACTTTATAATGGGAAAATTATATTGGACTAACCAGGTGAACCCAATCTAATGATACAAGTTCTTATAAAAACTGTAGAGAAAAGCAGAAGAATGGATTAGAGAGAGACAAATGGACAGAAGGTGGAATAGGAGACGAGTTGGAGAAGGAAGAGAAGGGGGAGGCAAGGGTGAGATCCAAAGTGTGAGAGGGACTTGAACTTTCATTATGGGCAAGATAGAGAAAAGCCACCATGGGCCAAGGAATGCAGTGGCCTCTGGAAGCTGGGCATGGCCCTTAGCTGACAGCAAGCAAGGAAACTGAGACCTCAGTTGAATAGCTACATAAAAGTGAATTCCAACATGAATCCAAATGAGCAAGGAAATGGATCATTTCCTAGGCCATCAGAAAGGAGCACAGTCCTGCTGAGATGCTGATGTTAATCCAGTGATACCTGAGTTGGAACTTTCATCTACAGAACTATAAGATAATATATTTGTGCTGTTTTAGCTGCTAAATTTGTGGTAATTTGTCAGGGCAGTAATAGAAATCTAACACAGTCTCTGATCAATGATTTATGTTTCTACCCTCAAAAACTAGAAAAGAAAGAGCAGTTTCAACCTAAAGCAAGAAACAAGAAGAAAGTAAGTAAGAAAAAGCAGAAATTGATTAAATAGAAAACAGAAAAACAGTAGGAAAAAAGAAAAGAAAGGAAGTGGTTTTGTGCAAAAGTTAATAAATTCTCAAACTTTTATTTAGCCTGATTGAGAAAATAAATTAAACCAAAATTTCCAATAACAAGAATGAAAGAGGGAACATCACTAAAGATCCTACAGTCATTAAAATGATGATAAGAGAATATTATGGATACTTTTTGGCAATGTATTGATAACATAGATAGAATAGACAAATTCCTTGAAGATCCAGTCTACCAAATTCACTCAAGAAGAAATTAGCAACGTGAGTAGCCCTATATCTATTAAGGAATTTGAATTCATAGTTAAAAACATTCCTACAAATCAAGACCCAGGCTCAGATGGTTTTCTTGGTCAATTCAACTAAACATTTATGGAATAAATATTGTTAATTTGCTCAAACTTTTCCAGAAAATCAAGAACAGCTTCCCAACTCCTTTTGTGAGGCCATCATGTCTAATCCTAAAATCAAGAAAGGCATACAAGAAAAGAAAACCACAGACTAAGGTTCTTCCTGAACATGGATGCACAAAGCATTGACAAAATACGAGCAAATTGCATCCAGCAAGGTTGGTTCAATATTAGAAAATTAGTCAGTGTAATTCATGTGATAAAATAAAGGAGAAAAATCATAAATTATCTCAAGTGTTGTAGAAAAATGAAGTGCCTAATTGGAAGCAAATTAGAATTCTAAGAATATGTACCTGCCAGTTCAGTAACATTCCTTGATAAGGAAAATCCTAGATCATCTGAGATTAGACATAACTTGGCTAACATAGTATTAGGTAAGACAGTACAGCGAGTGGTGGATACTGCATGTGCTGCCCAGGTCCCCCTTCAGTGAAGGATTTTTTGTCCCAGCTGCTAGGGGTGCTGTCAGTCCCTTTAGGGATTGCTCAGCTGCAGAAAGCCTCCTTATCCAAGGTTTTGCCCCTTCCTGGGGTGACCCACATCCAATGAGAGATTGAAGTAAGACTACAAAGGCCTGACCATATTGGGAAAACTCGGAACAACTCTTAAGGGCCATTCTAGCTCCAGAACCCCCTGTGGTGTTGGTCTAAATTGTCCTTAGTCCTGCATCACAGCTCAACCTATTCCTCTGTGCACTCTTGCTTTTTCTTCAATCCTTCCACATGCGCTGATCGCAAGGGTACTCCTTAATAAATATCCTGCATAATAAACACTGTCTTTGCATTTGCTTCCCATGAAACCCAATGTGTAATGGTTGGTATAGGAGATGAAGAACAATGACAACAAAAACAACCATTAAAATTGGGTTTTGGCACCTGATCATTCTCTCCTCTCTGGTCAGGTGGCAAAGAAGGCCCCACCATTACTGGTGTAGGAAGCAAAGATAATCTCTGGGGAAGATGAAGATCCAATTATTAATTGGATGAATTATGACGATGAATTGTGGATGATGAAATAATGAAACGTGATGTATTTGCTTGTGTGATATACTAGGCATTTGAGAAAAATATGGGAAATACTAACTATAGTGGCAATGGAATTGAGTGACTATTGATAGACTAGATGGATAATATGGAAAAAGATAATGAAAAGGTGAGAGCAATTAATTGCCAATTGTAAGCTAAGTGTCAAAGTCAAAAAGCTTACTAGATAGCATGCAATGATACTCTAATTTCCTTCAGTGGAAAGGCAGAGAAAGCAGACAACCAGAAGATTGCAAGAGCTTAGCCAGGAGCATGCTTTTGATATGCAAACTAATCAATCCAGATTCATTCTTCTCTTTGGTCCATAAACACCAGAAGGCAAAATTCCTCTGCTTTAATCATCCCATGGCCAGGTCCAGAAAGCTAGGGACCATCCCTATAGCTGAGAGCGCACTAAAATTGTTCAAACTAGCCAATCCTAAAGTGTTTACTTTGATCTTCCTTTGGAAACTCCAGTAATGGCTATGGCCTAATCTCTCACCTTGGTCTTGACCCTTTTGCCTCCTGACCATCACTGGTGCTTTTCCATGTGGCTCTGCATGGCATGCTGTCCAACCTCTTTCTACGAACTGTGAGTATAATAAACTTTGATTTCCCAAGGATCTCCTGTGTCTCCACCTGTGGCTGCATCTGACTGACTATAACATACAAGAACACAAAATAAATAGCACAATTAGGCTTGGTAAAACATACGCACCCCAGAGGATGGTAGATAAACCCTTCTAAATTTCAGGGGCCTGCCTGATTTTCAGAAAAGTTTTTTGTGTCCACTGATTAGGAGCATGTTGGCACATCACACACAAAATAAAAGACAAATTATTGCATCTTATATCTCCCATAATAAATAAGAAAGTATATGCCAGGTAAGGCTTTTCAATTATCAGCAGCATATTCCACACCTGAGATTCTGCTTCAACCCATATATACCAGGTGACACGAATGCCTGCTAGTTTTGAGGGAGGCCCAGAGTAGGAAGTTGGTCTGTAGCCACCATGCTGAATATCACACCCTTTCCCAGGGTAGCCCAAAGCAATGACTGATTGATGAAGGAATACAAAGGTCTAGACACTTTGGCCTAACTTGATATGACCTGAAGGGTATTCTGTTATTAATTAATTAATTGCAGTGACATTGGATTATAACGTTATATAGCTTTCGGATGTACGTTGTAATGTATTTCAAATTCTGTGTCGATTACATCATGTTCACCACTCAAATACTAATTACAGTCCATCCCCTCACATGTGAGCCTAATCAACCGTTTTGCCCTCCCACCACCCATGGTAACCACCAATCCATTCTCGGTTGCTATGTGTTTGATTGTCGTTGTTTTTATCTTCTACTTATGAGTGAGATCATATGGTATTTGACTTTCTCCCTCTGACTTATTTCACTCAGCATAATACCCTCAAGGTCCATCATGTTGTCATAAATCGCCGGATTTCATCATTTATTATGCCTGAGTAGTATTCTATCGTGTATAAATACCACATCTTCTTTATCCATTCATCCCTTGATGGGCACATAGGTTGCTTCCAAGTCTTGGCTATTGTGTATTATGCTGCAGTGAACATAGAGGTGCAGGTATCTTTATGCCTTTGTGTTTTCAAGTTCCTTGGATAAATACCCAGCAGTGGAATAGCTGGGTCATATGGTAGATCTATTCTTAATTTTCTGAGGAAACTCCATACTGCTTTCCATAGTGGCTGCACCAGTTTGCACTCCCACCAGCAGTGTACAAGAGTTCCCATCCTTCCACATCCTCTCCAACATTTGTTGTTTCTTGTCTTGTTAATTATAGCCATTCTGACCAGAGTGAGGCGATGCCTCATTGTAGTTTTGATTTGCATTTCCCTAATGCTAATGATGTTGAGCATCTTTTCATGTGCCTGTTGGCAATCCGTATATCTTTGGAGAAATCGCTGTTCAGATCTTTTGCTCATTTTTTAATTGGGTTGTTAGTTTTTTTTTGTTGTTGAGCTGTATGAGTTCTTTGTATATTTTGGATATAACCCCTTTTCTGATATAGGGTTTGCAAATATCTTCTCCAAATTGTTAGGTTGTCTTTTTATCTTGTTGATGGTTTCCTTTGCTGTGCAGAAGCTTTTTAGTTTGATGTAGTCCCATTTGTTCATTGTTTCTTTTGTTTCCCTTGCCCAGTCAGACACGGTACCTGAAAATATGCTGCTAAGACCAATGTCAAAGAGCGTACTGCCTATGTTTCCTTCTAAAAGTTTCATGGTTTTGGGTCTTACATCCAAGTCTTTAATCCATTTCGAGTTGATTTTTGTGCATGGTGTAAGGGAATGGTCTACTTTCATTCTTTTGCATGTGGCTGTCCAGTTTTCCCAACGCCGTTTATTGAAGAGACTCTCCTTTCTCCATCGTATGCTCTTGGCTCCCTTGTCGAATATTAGCTGTCCATAAATGTATGGGTTTATTTCTGGGCTCTCGATTCTGTTCCATTGATCTGTGTGTCTGTTTTTTGCCAGTACCATGCTGTTTTGGTTACTATGGCTTTGTAGTGTATTTTGAAATCAGGGAATGTGATATCTCCAGCTTTGTTCTTTTTTTCTCAAGAATCCTTTGGCTATTCGCGGTCTTTTGTTGTTCCCTATAAATTTTAGGATTCTCTGTTCTATTTCTGTGAAAAATGTTGTTGGAACTTTGATAGAGATGACATTGAATCTGTAGATTGCTGTAGGAAGTATGGACATTTTAACGATGTTAATTCTTCCAATCCAAGAGCACAGAATATCTTTCCATTTCTTTGTGTCTTTAATTTCTTTTAACAATGTTTTATAGTTTTCAGTGTACCGATCTTTCACCTCATTCGTTACGTTTATTCCTAGGTATTTTCTTCTTTATGTTGAAATTGTAAATGGGATTGTATTCTTAATTTGTCTTTCTGCTACTTCGTTGTCAGGGTATAGAAATGCAACAGATTTTTGCGTGTTGGTTTTGTATCCTGCAAGTTGACTGCATTCATTTACTATTTCCAGAAGTTTTTTAGTGGATTCTTTAGAGTTTCCTATATATAAAAATATGTTATCTACAAATAGTGGCAGTTTTGATTCTTCTTTTCCACTTTGAATCCCTTTTATTTCTTTTCCTTGCCTGATTGCTCTGGCTAGGACCTCCAATACTATGTTAAATAAGAGTAGTGATAGTGGGCATCCTTGTCTGGTTCATGTTCTTAGAGGGATAGGTTTCAGTTTTTCTCCATTGAGAATGATATTAGCTGTGGGTTTGTCATATATGGTGTTTATTATGTTGAGGTATTTTCTTCCTATACTCATTTAACTTATTTAGACTTTTTATCATAAGAGGATGTTGGATCTTGTCAAATGCTTTCTCAGCATCTATTGAGATGATAATTTGAATTTTATTCTTCATTTTGTTAATGCAGTGTATCACGTTGATTGATTTGAGGATGTTGAACCATCCCTGCAATCCTGGAATGAAACCAACTTGATCATGATGTATGATCTTTTTAATGTATTGATGTATTTGATTTGCTAATATTTTGTTGAGGATTTTTGCATCGATGTTCATCAGTGGTATTAGCCTGTGATTTTCTCTTTTTGGGTTGTCCTTATCTGAGTTTGGCATCAAGATAATGTTGGCTTTGGAGAATGACTTAGGAAGCCTCCCCTTCTCTTCCATGTTTTGGGAACAGTTTGAGAAGGATAGGTATTAAGTCTTCTTTGAACATCTGGTAGAGTTCACTAGGGAAGCCGTCTGCTCCTCAACTTTTATTTTTGGGGAGGTTTTTGATTACTGTTTCAATCTCCTTACTTGTGATTGGTCTATTCAAATTCTCTACTTCTTCTTGATTCAGTTTGGGAAGGTTGTATGATTCTAGGAATTTATCCGTTTCTTCTGGATTATCCAATTTGTTGGTGAATAGATTTTCATAGTATTCTTTTATAATCTTTCGTGTTTCTGAGGTGTCTGTTGTAATTTCTTCTCTTTCATTTCTGATTTTCTTATTTGAGCCTTCTCTCTTTTTTACTTGGTGAGTCTACCTAAAGGTTTGTCAATTTTGTTTATCTTTTCAAAGAAGCAGCTCTTGGTTTTGTTAATTTTTTCCATTAGTTTTAGTCTATTTTATTTATTTCTGCCCTGATTTTTATTATTTCCTTCCTTCTGCTGATTTGGGCCTTTGTTTATTTCTCTTTTTCCAATTCCTTTAGGTGTACTGCTGGATTGTTTATTTGGAATTTTTCTTGCTTGTTGAGGTACCGCAATCCAGAATTGCTATGAACTTTCCTCTTAGAACCACTTTTGCTGTATCTCATAGATTTTGGAATGCCATATTTTCATTTTCATTAGTCTTCAGGTATTTTTTGATTTCTCCTTTTATTTCTTCATTGACCCAGTTGTTGTTCAGTAGACATTCTGTTTCTTGATCTGTGTCCTGGTTACCTGATGGGTTTACTTTGTGAAAATTCATCATGCTGTGCTCTTATGATTTGTTCACTTCTCCTAAGGTATGTTATGCTTAATAGAAGGTTTTTAAAACACATATTGTTTCTACAATTATTAGAATTGAGCAGGGGGTTCAGAAGAAATGATTAAAAATATAACAGTTCCTCTGTCTTTGACAAAATTAATGGTCAAATAGATCACACTTTCTAACCTTGAGAACCTCATTCAGCAGCTCACCAAGGAATCAGTATGATTTGGGATCTAATTGGTGAGGCCACAAAGAACGTTTCATTTAATACCACAATGTAGGGAACAAATTAAATCAGTGTAATGTAATGATCAGTTTCACAAAGAAATCTTCAGTCAGGGAGGAAACAAAAGTAGGAATCAGAAAATAGTAGCAAAGAAGTGAGAAGTGTGGAGAGAGAGAGGGAGAGGATAGGTTGGTAAGTGAGGTGATGGAGCGAGGCTGAAATTTCCCTACCCTTCACTCACCCTGAAAGAATTTCAGCAGTCAGCAGCTCCAGCCCCACCTAGGAAATGGAATATATGTAAATGAAATAAAATGATAAAAATGTTTCTGAACCACATTTTCAAAATTTTTTTTTCTGGAGAGAAAAACAGGAAGCCCAAGAGAGGGTCAAAGAATGAGAGAGATTTTAGACAAATACCTAGAAAAGAATACAAGGCAGGTGCAGAAGATATCTAAAAGAAAAAAGAGTGGCTGGCCCCTTTGGCTGAGTGGTTACGTTCATGCGCTCCGCTTCGGCGGCCTAGGATTTCAGCAGTTTGAATCCTGGGTGTGAACATGGCACTGCTCATCAGGCCATGCTGAGGAAGCATCCTGCATAGCACAACCAGAGGCACTCACAATTGAATATACAGCTATGTAGTGGGGGGCTTTGGGGAGAAGAAGAAGAAGGAAAAAAAGATTGGAAACAGATGTTAGCTCAGCTGCCAATCTTTAAAAAAAAAAAGAAGGGGGTCAAACTTCCTATGTAAAAGGACCTCATCTGCATCATCCCTCCCCAGATGCAATGCTTCCTGTGAAATTTGTGACTTTAACTCATATGGCAACTGATACAGGTGTTAATGTGAAGAGGTCGTGTCATTCTGAAATGTATTCCCATCTTTCTCATGGGGAAAACAAAATGTTGCACCATCATATTAACAGTCCATCAGACATAGGACTGGTGCAATTTGATTAAATATAGGAAAAAAAAATGAAAGCTTGTCTTTATTATCCTGAAACCACTAGTAAAACAGAATGCAATGGAGAGAAAAGACCTCATAGGCTATTCATTCCCTTCTCCTTTCCTGGCATGTAGACATAGGAAGCTTGGGCCATTCCTCGTAAAATACAGAGAAAGTCTAGGTATTTCACAAATCAAAATGATATTTACATAAAATTCTGTTTCTGCAGGTAGGACACAAAAATTTTATTTATTTATTTATTTTGGTCATAATACCTTATAACAGCGAGATTTCAGTTGTACATCATTGTTTGTCATACACCGTAGAAGTATGTACCTTTACCCCTTGTGCCCACCCTCCACCCCCTTCCCCCAGTAACCACTAATTTATTCTCTTTGTCCATAAGTTTGTTTATATTCCACATTGAGTGAAATCATATGGTGTTTGTCTTTCTCTGTCTGGCTTATTTTGTTTAACATGATGCCCTCAAGGTTCAACCATGTGGTTGTGAATGGGACGATTTCATCTTTTTTATGGCTGAGTAGCATTCCGTTGCATATATATACCACATCTTCTTTATCCAATCATCTGCTGATGGGCACTTGGATTGCTTCTATCCCTTGGCTATTGTGAATAATGCTGCAATGAACATAGGGGTGCACAAGTCTCTGAATTGTTGATTTCAAATTATTTTGGTAAATACCCAGTAGTGAGATAGCTGGGCCATGTGGTATTTCTGTTTTTACTTTTTTGGGAAATCTCCACACTGTTTTCCACAGTGGCTGCACTAGTTTGCATTCCCACCAGCAGTGGATGACAGTTTTCTTTTCTCCACAAGCTCTCCAACATTTGTTGTTTTTCGTCTTGGTGGTTATAGCCATTCTAACGTGTGTAAGATGGTACTTAAGCGTAGTTTTGATTTGCATTTCCTGATGATTAGTGATGTTGAGCATTTTTTCATGTGCCCATTGGCCATCTGTATATCTTCTTTGGAAAAATGTCTGTTCGTATCTTCTGCCCACTTTTTAATTGAGTTGTTTGTTTTTTTGTAGTTCATTTGTGTGAGCTCTTTATATATTATGGAGATTAACCCCTTATCAGACATAAGATTTGCAAATATTTTCTCCCACTTGGTGGGTTGTTTTTTTCATTTTGATCTTGGTTTCCTTTGCATACCAGAAGCACCTTAGTCTGATGAAGTCCCACTTGTTCATTTTTTCTTGTGTTTCCCTTGTCTGAGTATACATTGTATTTGAAAAGATCCTTTTAAGTCTAATGTCAAAAAGTATGCTGCCTATATTCTCTCCCAGAGGTTTTATGGTTTCAGGTCTTACCTTCACATCTTTGGTCCATTTTGAGTCTATTTTTGTGCATGGGGAAAGATAATGGTCTACTTTCATTCTTTTGCATGTAGCTGTCCAGTTTTCTCAGCATCACTTATTGAAGAGACTTTCCTTTCTCAGGTGTATGTTCTTGGCTCCTTTGTTGAAGATTAGCTGTCCATAGAAGTGTGGTTTTATTTCTGGGCTTTCAATTCTGTTCCATTGATCTATGTGTCTATTCTTGTACCAGTATCATGCAGTTTTTATACTACTCTTTGTAATGTATTTTGAAGTCAGGAATTGCCATGCCAACAGCTTTGTTCTTCTTTTTCAGTATCGCTTTGGCTATTCGGGGTCTTTTCTTGCCCATGTGAATTTTAAGATTCTTTGTTCTATTTCTGTGAAGAATGTCATTGGGATTCTGATTGGGATTGCACTGAATATGTAGATTGCTTTATGTAGTATGGACAATTTAACTATGTTTATTCTTCCAATCCATGTGCATGGAATATCTTTCTATTTCTTTATGTCATTATCAATTTCTTTCAGTAATGTCGTATAGATTTTTGTATAGGTCTTTCACTTCATTGCTTAAATTTATTCCTTGATATTTTATTCTTATCAGTGCGATTGTAAGTGGAATTGTATTCTTGAGTTCTTGTTCTGTTAGTTCGTTATTTGAGTATAGAAATGCTACTGATTTCTGTAAGTTGACTTTGTACTCTGCAACTTTGCTGTAGTTCTTGATTATTTCTAAAAGTTTTCTGATGGATTCGCCAGGGTTTTCTCTATATAAAACCATGTCATCTGCAAACAGTGAGAGTTTCACTTATTCATCGTCTATTTGGATTCTTTTTATTTCTTTTGCTTGCCTAACTGCTCTGGCCAAAACCTCTAGTACAATGTTGAACAAGAGAGCTGAGAGTGGGCACCCTTGTCTTGTTCCTGTTCTCAGAGGGATGGCTTTCATTTTGTCCCCATTGAGTATGATTTTGGCTGTGAGTTTGCCATATCTGGCCTTTATCATGTTGAGGTACTTTCTTTCTATACCCATTTTATTGAGAGCTTTTATCATAAATGGATGTTGGATCTTGTCAAATGCTTTCTCTGAATCTATTGAAATTATCATGTATTTCTTGTTTCTCATTTTGTTAATGTGGTGTATCACGTTGATTGCTTTCTAGATGTTGAACCATCCTTGTGCCCCTGCTATGAATCCTGCTTGATCATGGTGCATGATCTTTTTAATGTATTGCTGTATTCAGTTCTGCCAATATTTTGTTCAAGATTTTTGCATTTATGTTCATCAGCAATATTGGCCTGTAATTTTCCTTCTTTGTGTTGTCCTAATCTGGCTTTGTTATCATGGTGATGTTGGCCTCATAGATTGTGTTAGCAATATTTCCGTATTGCTCAATTTTTTCAAATAGTTTGGGAAGAATGGGTAATATATCTTCTTTGAATATTTGGTAGAATTCTGCTGAGATGCTGTCTGGTCCTGGACTTTTATTTGGGGGGAGGATTTTGATAACTGTTTTAATCTCTTTACTTGTGATTGGTCTATTCAGATTTTCTATTCCTTCTTGATTCAGTCTGGGGAGGTTGTAAGATTCCAAGAATTTATCCATTTCTCCTAGATTGTCCAGTTTGTTGGCATATAGTTTCTCATAACATTCTCTTATAATCTTTTCTATTTCATTGATACCCATTGTAATTTCTGCCCTTTCATTTCTACTTTTATTTATTTGAGCCTTCTCGTTCTTTTTCTTAGTGAGTCTGGCTAAGGGTTTGTCAATTTTTTTTTTTTATCTTCTCAAAGAACCAGTTCCTTGTTTCATTGATCCTTTGTACAGTCAGTTTTTGTTTCAATTTCATTTATTTCTGCTCTAATTTTTATTATTTCCATCCTTATGCTGACTTTGCCCTTTGTTTGTTCTTTTTCTAATTCTGTTAGGTGCAGTTTAAGATTGTTTAGTTGAGCTTTTTATTATTTGTTAACATGGGCCTGTATTGGTAAAAATTTCCCTCTTAGGACTACTTTTGCTGCGTTCCATATGAGTTGGTATGGTGTATTTTCATTCTCATTTGTCTCCAAATGTTTTTTGATTTCTCCTTTCATTTCTTTCATAACCCATTTCTTGTTCTGTAACATGTTGTTTAGTCTCCACATTTTTGTCCCTTTTTCTGCTTTTTTCTTGTGGTTGATTTCTAGTTTCATAGCATTATGGTTGGAGAAGATAGTATACATGGTTTCAATCTTCTTAAATTTATTGAGGTTTGCCTTGTTTCCCAATATTTGGTCTATCCTTGAGAATGTTCCATGTGCACTTGAAGAAATTATACTCTGCTGTTTTTGGATGGAGTACTCTCAATACATATCTATTAATTTCCTCTGGTATAGTCTTTTGTTTAATTCCACTATCTCCTTGTTGACTTTTTGTCTGGATGATCTACATTGATATAAGTGGGGTGTTGAGGTCCCCTACTCTTATTGTGTTGTTGGTAATATCTCCTTTTAGGTTTGCTAATAGTTGCCTGAAGTACTTTGGTGCTCCTGTGTTGGGTGCATATATGTTTATAAGTGTTATGTCCTCTTGCTGGAGAGTCCCTTTTATCATTAAATATTGCCCCTCTATGTCTCTCTTTACCTGTTTTATCTTGAAGTATACTTTGTCTGATATAAGTATGGCAACACCTGCTTTCTTTTGTTTGCCATTAGCTTGGAGTATCATCTTCCATCCTTTCACTCTGAGCCTATGTTTTTGTTTAGAGATGAGATGTGTTTCCTGGAGGCAGTATATTGTTGGGTCTTGTTCTTTAATCCATCCTGCCACTCTGTGTCTTTTGATTGGAGAATTCAGTCCATTTAACTTACATTTAGAGTGATTATTGATATATGAGTGCTTAATACTGCCATCTTATTGCAGGTTTTCCTGTTTTTCTGCATATCCTTTATTTATTGTCCCATGTATATCAGGCTACTGATTGGATTAGGTAGTTTGTTTTCTATGTTGGTTTTCTTCATTGTCTCCTGTTTATCATAGAAGGACACAGAAATTTAGAGCTTCTCTATAGTGATATTATCAATGATCATCCTAAGCTTGGACACACTAGCAGATGTATGACTTTGTAGGAAAAAAATTTGCATAGTCTCTTAGATCTGCCCTCCTGACAAAGGACTGCATCTCTGAGGAACACCACTTTTCTTACAACACTAGTAAACAGCCAAGGCAGGAAAGGGTGGATCCAGGAGATCAGACATTGATTGAGATCCCTCTGTCTTACTTATGCCCTAGTAATGCAGGAAGATAAGAGGTGGGGAGAGTCCTAATGTGAGGTCCTGATGGGAGGTGTGTGTGAAAGGAGAGTGGAAGTAGGAATGAGTGAAGAAAACTTGATTTCTCTCTCCAACTTTAAAGGGGAATAGGCCAATGGAAAGAGAAAGAGTAAGTTAGAGGGGATGAGGGAATGGTGGACACAGACAGAATAAGAGAGAATTAATTCAGAGTGCATTGGCTGAACCACCTGAGGCTTAAATAGATATCTTCCACCATAAGCTCTGAAGGTAAAAATAAACAGGCTTAAGAGGAAAAAGAAGAAAAGAAAAGGTACTTACTACAAAAATTGCATATCTTAGGTAGGATGGTATTGAAACACTTTCCGTAAAAATTCTGGATCTAGTTGAAATGAATAAAGTGAGAGAAAGCCACCAATAATCATATCCCAATCCCAGTGTAGACTAGGCTTTACTTTTGAAAAGCAGCTGCGGTTATCTAAACTGCACCCTGAGAGTGGAAAGTGGATGAACAGAGAGAAAAATCAGACAGATCATCACAGAAACATCTCCACAAATTACAGCCCAAACCCTAATTCTGTGGTGAGGGAACAGGCAGATCTGGGAGGAAGTTAGCAGCTGGGCCTCTGCCAAGAGATAAAAGTCAATGCCTCACTTCCCCTCCTCTGAGGAAGCATCATGGAATGGGTGTTTGGGCCAATATCAAAGGCCAGGTCAAACACAAGTGCACAAAGTAAATATGGACATTTCCAGGTCTTAGGGGACACCTTCAGTGTCCTTGTTGTAAATTAGGGAGGCGTCATCCCTCCCGTCAGCCAGTTAGGACTTGGGGACCATCTTTAACCTGAGGCTGTACATGTGGGGCTCTGTGCTCAGGTGAAAAAAAACAGAAAAAAAGTTTGTATGTCACCCACTGTAGCCCAAGGCCACACGATTTCATCAGAGCCCCTGGAGAGCACCCCCAAAGACCTTCCTCTTCTGAAGCAAAGGATAATTTCAACTGTGTCAGTATGCCAAATTGACACCGTCATCAATAGACCCCTCATTTCAGTGTTGGGCATCACGTAAGATAGTTCCAACATCATGCTCCTCGAAAGCCAAGGTAGAAGGATCCTTCTGGGTCTGTGCCTCCTTCACATATCCAAGGTCCACAGCAGTCATGATTGTGCCCTATAAGGCCTCCCAAGGGCCTCTAAACTTCCCTGTGCTTTAGATTCATGGGCAGGTCCAAGGAATCCTTCCTGAGGAAATGGCAGTCAGCTGAATGTTACTCAGCCTTACAGAGGAAGCAAATTATGACACATACTACAACATGGATAAACCTTGAGGACATTATCCTAAGAGAAATGGGCCAGTGACAAAAGGATAAATGCTGTAGGACCCCACTTATATGAGGTACCTATTATAGTCAAATTCATAGAGACAGAAAGTAGCAGGGTGGTGGCCAGAGGATCGAGTGAGGGAGGGTGGGTGCGAGTTAGTGTTTAATGGGTCCAGAGTTTCAGTTGGGTGATTCTGAAGTTCCAAAGGTGGACGGTTGTGATGGTCTCACGACGATGGGAATGTAGTTAGTCCCTCAGAACTGCACACTTAAAAATGGTTAAGATAGTAAAATTTATGTTATGATTTTATCACAATTTAAAAATAATTAATTTAAGAAAGAGCTTATGTTTGAACACTGGACTGAACTGGAGAGCCACTTTCCTATCTCACGTTATGGAGTGAACTGTGTCCACCTCAAATTCTGTGTTTAAGTCCTAACTCCCAACGTGACCGTATTTGGAGATAGGCCTTTAAGGCAGTCATTAAGGTTAAATGAGGTCATAACGTAGGGTCATAATCTCATAGGATTGGTGTCCTTATAAGAAGAGGAAGAGACACCAGAGCTCTCTCTCTCCCTGCAGGTGCACAGAGGAAAGGCCATATGATCACACAGAGGGAAGGTGGCCGTCCACAAGCCAAAAGAAGAGGGCTCAAAATGAAACCAATCCACCTGGAGCCTGGATCTGGGGTTTTTAGCGTATATAACTCTGAGAAAATAAAACTTGTGTTTGTTAGACCGCCTAGTGTTTCATATTTTGTTACAGCATCCTGAGCTGACTAATTCATCTCATATGGGCACATTCCTTGTTAGGATTCTCTTACAGAGAATCTCTTTCCAAGATGAAATTAAAGGGAAGTGAATTCTCTCTTCATTTCTTAAAAATCACAATGTGTATCTGGGGAATAAGAAATTGTGGAAAAGCAAGGTGAAATCCCCCAGAGGAATGAGTTCCAGCAATTCACATGACACACGGTGTGGCCTAACTCCCTAGCTTGTTGTTTTATATGCCTGGAGAATCTGAAGAACAAGGCCATCTGGATCTCTAGACTTGAGTGCTGCTTTCTTGGAATCCCCCCTTGGAGCCCAGCCATGTTGCAGGCTGACCCCAACCACCTGGAGGAGCCACCTGGGAGCACTGTGGTCCATAGCCCCAACTGAGCTCCAGCCAGGTGAATGTACCATCTTGGATGTTCAGTCCAGTCGAGACTTGTGGTGGCACATCCTGCACGCCATCTGATGGCAACTCTGTGAAAGGCTCCTAGCAAGACCTGCCCAACCAAACCCTTCCTAAGCTCCTGACCCACAAAACAATTACCCAAATAAAATGGTTGTTGTAAGTTGCCAAGTTTTGAGTTAATTTGTCAGGTAGCAAAAGATAACAGGAACAACCACTCAAAACAGATGTGCATTTGCTAGGGCCAAGGGAACTTACAGGGAACCACATGTGATATTGGAGGAAGCAAAAAACCTTTAAGTTACAGTGAATCACTGGAAGCAGCAGTGGGGTTGTGGGTCAGCTCGGAGGAAGGAGTGTCGAGGTCTAAGCAGGAGTGTCCTTTGGAGTCACATGGTTCAGGGCAAAAGGGAATGACAGCATACTGACATTATTGAGCACTATTATGTGTTGGGTCAGCTTGATGCCAAGCCTTTGTGTTCCCATCATATGCCTTTCAGTAGGGCACATTTTGGCTGCAGGCTGTGGTAGACAGCTTTCAAAAACACCACCAATGATTCTCTGCTCCTGGCATTCACACTACTTTGTAGTCTCCTCCCAAATAAGTCAAGTTGACCTCTGAAGCCACTAGGATGTTGTGGGCATGATGGTGTGTGATTTCTGCTTCCTCCTATTTGTCTCAGTTCTAATTATCTTCTGCATCCTATACATATTACTCTACGTGAAGTGAGTGAGAGATGTTTCAATTATCTATTGTGGCATAATGGACCACTCCAAAACAGTGAATAATATTGATCCTTTATGCTGTTCATGGATCTGGGGTTGACTAGGCTCAGCTGGGCAGCTCTCTGTTTTTTAATTTATTTTACTGCAGTAAAATTGGATTATAATATTACATAACTTTCAGATGTACATCGTAATATATTTTGAATTCTGTGTAGATTACATCATGTTCACCACCCAAAAACTAATTATAGTCCATCACCTCATGTGTGAGCCTAATCACCCCTTTTGCCCTCCCCCCTCCCCCTTTCCCTTTGGTAACCACCAACCCAATCTCTGTTGCTATGTGTTTGTCATTTTTATCTTCTACTTATGAATGAGATCATATGGTATTTGACTTTCTCCCTCTAACCTATTTCACTAAGCATAATACCCTCATGGGCAGCTGTTTCTTGAAGTCTGTCATGTGGTTGCAGACAGGCTGGGCCAGAGGTCATCGCAAAATTTCTCTCCATATGTCTGGGTTGGAAAGAGTCAAGCAACTGGGGGCTGGAATGCCTGCCTCTCCTCAGATATTTCTTATCTTTTTATATAGATACATAGATGAAGAGAGAGAGAGATGATAGATGTAGATAGGTGATAGATAAATAGGTAGAGGTAGACAGCTTATTGAGAGATATAGACAGATATATAGATAGATGATCGATAGAATGACCGATACATACCTGCAGACTTACACTGTTAAACTTTCCAGGAGTTATTGCATCTTCCAACAGGATTCCATGGAGAGAACAATTCCTGGCCAAAAGAAGTGAATATGGAAGTTTGGACACCGAACTGAGGGTCTTCCACCCCATGGATAATTACCTACTCTGCAGAAGGTCTCAGCCAGTGTGTCACAGGAGAAGAGAATCTCTGAATTGACCAAAGTTGATTTGATATTTCCCTTGTCCAGCCTGTGTATCTTTGAGTGTTGTAGGGATAAACCTGTCTCATTCTGGCTTGTTATCTATTTTGGAGACGGCACAGCCTGAATATCACCAGAGGGACTTGTCAGAATTCTGGGACCAGAAAAGCAATGCTATGGGAGGGCAGGTGAGGGCCCACATGAAGACAGTGGGAGCATTTCTCTAGAGTCACTGCAGTGCATGCCCCCAAGTTTGGTCAGGCTTAGTTGTGATGACAAAGTCACTGCTAGAATGGGGATGTTTATATTGTTCTTAGGGAAATTATTCAATGGCATCAGCTGTGACACCAATGATTTCATACGTAGAACTCTGTGAAGGATGTATACAATTTTATTTCCTAAAATGGAAGATGAAGCTGGAGTTGGTCATGCTGTAGGCCAAACTTCAAAACCAATATTGGCTCCTGAGGACTGAGGATAATATGTCTTTGAAAATAACAGCTGACATTTATTAAGCTGTCACTGCATGCTTCGTGGTCTGTGCCCTAAACATGTTGCACACAGCATCTGATTTCCTCATCACTTGAGACAGGTGCTATGTTATCCCCCTATTTTGCAGATGGGGACTCTGAGGCGCTAAGTACAAAGGTGCTAAGGTATTAGGTAACTTGTTTATGGTTGCACTGATAGGAAAGGTACCAGATCCCTTTCACTGGGCTGTGCATCCATTGGCTAGTTGCTGGGAGTTTTGGCTATTACTAGCTCACAGTTGCCCCTTTCTCAGGAGAACCATCCATGACCAAACTAAAGCCCTTTCACCTGGCAGTTGTGCCTCCTGGAGGGTGGGAGACCAGTCTATGACTGACTGATGGGGTAAAAATGATGGCCCCTGCCAAAAAGTGAGATCTGCTCTGTAATGCAATTCTGGCTCCAGAGCTCCCCATGGGATCAGGTTCCACTGAGACCACACCTTCACTCAGCCTTTCCTCCTGCCCTGCTCAGCTCCCTTCACTCCCTTCTCCTGAAAACACTCTCTCCGTAAACCATTTGCACCATAATCCTCATCTTAGGCTCTGCATTTAGAAAACCTGAACTGAGACAGTGGCTAAATCCGAGGTAATTTGTGCACAATCACACTAATCTGAGGGGTATTCAGGGGCTGAAATTCAGTGCAAACCCTGTTGGGCAAGCTATGCAATGAGGGCGACTTGTCCTCATTGTCCCAAAGCCACTGATTGGTCTAGACTCAGTTCTGGATTGAACTAGGATTCAAAACCCAGGAAGTCCAGCTTCAGAGCCCCCATCTCTCAATCACTGTGTGGTGCTGCCTCCTCCTATTAAAATAACACAAGTAAGACTAAGGTGAGAGAAGAGGAGAGCTGTATAAGTGAAAAGGTGTCTTTCTGAATCCCCCACCCCCTAAATGGTCGCGTCTTACAGAACAGTCAGTTCAAAGAACTATTTTCCTGAACCATCGCAGAGTAAGTTGCTCACCTGACACTTCATAGCGCCCTGTATTTCCTACAAACAAGGATATTCTCCTACATTGCCTCAAAACTGACATTCAAAGTCAGAAAGATAATGCTGCCACATTATTGCCATCTAATCCTCAGACCCCATTGAATCCTCCCACTAGTCCCAATAATGTCCTTTATAGCAGGAGAACCAAGCCCACGTGTTGTGTTTAAGTGTTACCTCTCTTGAGATTCCTTCAGTCTGGAACACTTGCTCAGTCTTTGGATTTCATGACCTCGGCTCTTTTGAAGATTACACACAATCAGACAGGAGGAGTGGAATATTCCTCAGTTTGTTTTCGTCTGACCATTTCAGGATTTCTTTCAGGTTTGCCTTCTTGGCAGGACTGTCACAGAGGTGACGCTGAGTTCTTCTCACTGCATCCCATCAGGCGATGCTCAGTCAATTCACCCCATTCTTGGTGATGCTCTCTCTGATCACTTGACTAAGGGGCTGTCTGCCAGGTCTCTCCACTGCGAGACTACCATTTCTCTTATGTAGCTAATGGGAATTTTAAGCAGTAGCACTTTGTGAAAATATCATCAAATTGCAATTTATCCATTTTTATATCTATCTGTATGTACTCATGTTTCCTAGTTAACGCAATGTGTCATAACCTCTTACCATCATTCTTTATTATGATAAAATTGTTCATGCTTGGTCAGTCAAATCTCGTCAGGCTGGTTTCTGCAACCTGTTGACATGTCTCCATCTCTGTTTAGCATTCTCCTGCTTTCTAGCACAAGATCTTCCGGGCTTGTCTTGTACTTTCCCAGTCCTAGCCTTAGAATCAGCCATTTCTCCAAGGAGTCCTGGTTCCTTTTAGCGGAAAATGACATATATAAGTCAAGATCCTGGCAGGAGGTGTGCTTATTGCTATTAGGGTCTCACTGTTTCTAAGCCCCATTGGCAGACAGAAGTAAGAAATGTGTTTTTATAACTACACACACACACACACACACACACACATACACACATACATTATCTGTCTATCTATCAATCTGTCTAACCTATCTCTCTCTCTCTCTCTGTATCTATCTAATCTATCAATATAGAAAAGTAGGAATTTACACCAATACATTTAATTCCAATCTGACTCCACAGGGTTCATTGGACTTCTCCCTTTCAGAATCAGTGACTCCTTTCTCAAACAGTGAGAAAGGTGGCTTCTGTCATCCTCAATATATTTACTTATTTGATCAATCCCCTTTTATGTGGCCAATCCTCACTCCATCCCTTTCCTCTCAGGGATGCCCTGCTCATCCTATGTGGGCTCTCCACACCGTATTTAGGCTCTGGCTGCTCTTGCCAGGCAACCCCTCTGTATGGATCCCCTTCTTACCTTGATTGCTCTCCCATGCCCACGCCAGGATGCTCCTCCAGGTGCAGATCCTATGCATCATACCTTGTCTCTGATTTGTAGCAACTGTGACTCCCTTCTCTGACCTTGCAACCCAATATGTGGCTGCCACCTGATTGTGCCCCACATACTGGCTTTAGGACTGAATTATCTAGGAAGGGAAAAGCAGGCATGGGAAGAGGAGGAGAGAGAAGGGGAAGGAAGAGGCAGAAAAAGAAAAGGAAGAACGAGGGCAACTTCTGATACCAGCAGAAACTGACAAATGCTTTTAGCCTTTCTGCCTAGTCAACTGACCTATCAACCATTTTTCTAAATTATTTTATTGAGGTTATATTGCTTTAAAACATTGTGTAAATTTCAGGTGTATATTATTCTATTTCAGCTTCTGTATAGACTACATTGTGTTTACCACCAATAGTCTAGTTTTTATCTGTCACCATACATATATGTCCGTTTACCCCTTCTGCTCTCCCTCCATGCCCTTCCCCTCTGGTAACCACCAATCTGTTGTCCTTATCCATGTGCTTGTTTGTTTGTTTATCTTCTACATATGAGTGAAATCATACAGTATTTGTCCCTCTCTGTCTGCCTTACTTCCCTTCGCATGATGCCTTCAAAGCCCATCCAAGTTGTCGCAAATGGCATGATTTTGTCTTTTTTAATGCCTGAGTAATATCCCACTGTGTGTGTGTCTATAAACCACATTTTTTATTATTAAATTATTTTATTGAGGCTGTATTGGTTTTTCACTGAGAATAAACAAGATAAGCTGAGTGAAGTAAGATATTTTAGCATCTCGAGTGAGATAGAGTAACAAAGGATAGTTCAATGCATCCTTATAATGGAGAGAAAGAGCAGGGTATGAGAATGAGATGAGAGTAAATAAGAAGGAGATGTATGGATATGCCGTTTTCTTCTTTTACTGCTATACCTGAAATCTTTTCACATGTTATATAAATGCAGTCTATAAAATTGGAGTATGATTAACAGCTAGGTTGAGAAATGCTAGTGGTAATTTCCTATCTCCATTATTTGACTTCTCTTCTGTGATATGGTAAATGAGGAAACCCTCAGAAGGATCCTGTGGGTAATAGAGACTAGATATTTCTCAGACTGACCTCTCAAAAGGGTTGGATGGAAAGGGGCTAGAGAGAACTTGATTCCGCAATAAAAAACAGGCCAGAGACTCTAGGAAATTTTTCTCTCCACTGTTAATTGACCATTAGAGAAGATACTCCCATGTTGTCTTCAGAGACTTGCTCATTGAAATAACTCTTTCTTCTGACCCCTACAAACTAACTCCAAGGAAGCCCTTTGGGAATGCTTATCTCAATGCATACAACAAGTGTAATTGGCATCTTGAGTAAAGGTTTCCAGCAGAGACTCAGGATGTGTCCTCTGGGTTGGAATCTCTGATGCCACATATGTAGTGTCTCCAGTTTTCCTCAGTGGACATCATAGGTCCTCTGGGTTAGGGGCTATTTCATTTCTCAACAGACGGTGCTCCTCTTCCTTCATGTTTGGCTTGTTTCAGGTCAAGTCTCATTCCTGAGGAAACATTCATGCAGCCATGAAGGGGCTTATTCTAAAACAAAACAGTGCTATATGCAAAGTCTGATTTGATTCAGTAGGAAAGGAGGTGTGAAGCTAAGAAGAGAGTGCCTTGAGTGATCCCAAATAGCAGAAAATAGAAAACAGGTTTTCTTTTGACTCTTGACTCATAGACGATTAAGCTGATATTAAATGTAGCTTCTTGATCAGGTATCATTAATGGAGAATCTTATTGCCCAAGTTCAAATTGTCATTTTGGTGTAGAGAGGCACCTGAAATATATGTTTCAAGGCAGAGGAAGCATATCATGATTCAAGGCCCAACTAGTAGAGGTTAAATAAATTCACTTACTTAACCTGTCCTGATGTATGCTGTTGGAGTGCAAAATCTGAGCCCAGATTGCCAGAGCATTACAGAATTACACATACAGTTGCTCCTGATGATGCTCTGTCCCTAGAGTAATTAGTGTAAACAGTGATGACTGTGTGGGACAATATCACCTATGCCATCCCAACAGTAAATGGAGATTTCCAGGGTTAGAGAAGGAAGTCTGATGAGCATCCCAGGAAAGACTTGTTTGGATGATCAGTAGCCAATGTGTGAGTGAATGTGGACCCATCCTGCCCTCTCCGTTTCACTGCTATACTATTGTTCTGCCCACATTTCTGCAGAGGAAACCCAGGTAAGGTAATGTTGGGGCTTGAGGTATCCAGGAAACGTTTAATGGAAACTACGGCATCCTCTTGCATTGTCAGATTATTTCCCAATTACTTAAGTCAGAGGATGGTACTGGTCAGTCCATGAGGAAAGCTGCCTGATGAGGCAGAAGAAAACAGTCAGTTGAGGGCTGCAAATCAGAATGGGAAATTATTAGGAAAGTTAAGTGGGGAAGGAATAGAGAGACACATGAATCAGATAGTGGAGAAACTTATGCTACAGAGATTTAGAAAGTAAGCTGTAAACAAATGAGGAAAGAGATAGGGGAATATATGAATTCTTTAGTAAAAGGGAAATGTGTGGCGGTCTTGTTGGGGTTGGAATCATAAGGGGGAAGATGGGAAAGTTGGGCTGTTACTGCAGAAGAAGCTGGATTTGAAATAAGAGTGTGAGGTGACAGCGAAAATGATGATCCTAGGCTGCATGAATATGGCAAGAGATGGTAGGCATGACTTCTTTCTTACTGGTCAAATTATACTTTGAAGAATATATTCAGTTATGAATTCTTCACTTTAAATGGTAGGTAGATAGCGTCTAATGCATGAAGCTCTAGAGATATGTTTAGGAAGAAAAACACAAAGAGGGATATTTTGAGGATCTGTTTAGATTAGATTTTTGAGTTGGGCTTTACCAGGGAGGTCAAACTCTCATTCTTATTAGTATTCATAGAAGAATTAGATAAAGGAGTGATGGGAAATTTAGCTGGTTAAAAGTTATAATCCTACTTTTATCAGCCTTATCAATAATTTTAAGGCTCTCATGTCTACCAGGACATATTTCTTATTTACTTTTAGGTACATAAATATGGGATATTTGTTATGTGTCAACTTGGCACTCATAGACATTTCTGTAAACTATACTTAATCTTCAAATGATGACAATGCTGAGTTATTCTTATACCTAACATGATCCAATTATCAATGTACACTCAAAAACATGTTAACCTTTTACAAAGAAGAGGATATAAAACACACCAAGCTGTTCCCCACACGAACAAGAGCCCTTTTGTGTCTTTGGGTGAAATTCATTCTACTCCTACTCCTGATTCATACTCTACATTTTCTGTCCTGTAACTTAAATACTGAGATATGTAGCTAACTGTATGAATATAGCTTATGTTAGAAAAGGGGATGATGGAGGAGAAGAAGACAAAAATATTGAGTTAATATATATGTACAAAACATTCTTATCCGAGTAAGGAAGAAATGCCTCTTACTATTAGTTTTTATTTCTGCAGCTGCTCACATGGTCGTGGCTGGTGTTTATAACTGTCTTCTTTCACTATCCATTCTGCATTCCGTTTGTCAGCAGTTGGTCATGGTCCTTGTCTGGTGTGATGACACAAACCTTCACTCTTGAAAGATCTGGGCCATTAGAAGTCCTGTCTGAAATGGGTTCTTGTAGTTTTCTCACAGACATTTGTGTAGACAGGCCCCCTAGAAAGTCTCCTGCATTGCAGACATGCTCCTCTTACCCCCACGGTCTAGTAGCAACTCAGTTTTTCCTTGTTAGTCAGGATCAGTCACACCAGCCAGTATATAGAACTTCCTTCACTTGTTGATTCAGTGATATGAAGAGCCAAAGTGGCAGTCACGACTCTAAGCAAATGAAATAATTTTTTTCTCACCTGGTGGCATAATTTCTCCTTTTGGACCTAAAATGTCTAAACTACCAGAACCTAAAAGTGCAGACATAGGAAGCAAAAATTTTCTTAGTGGGTCATAGGTATAAATGTCATAGTGAGAGATATCATTGTCAATTCCACCTCTTGATTCCTGGTCCCATGAAGACTTATGACGGAAGAAACAGCACCATAAATTAGATGAGGATTTAGAGTATTTACCACATCCTGGAGGACACTGCCCCAGCAATGTGAGGAGTTGCCAACTAGCTTTGCTGTAACTGAGTCATCAAAAACCCTTTCCACTGTTATATCAAACCAGTAGTTTCAGGATGATTGAGAATACAGAAAGACCAGTGGATTCCATGAGCATGGGCCCATTTCCATACGTTATTTGCTTTGAAATGAGTTCCTTAGTTAGGAGCAAAGCTTCATGGAATACAACTATGGTGAGGAAAGCATTCTGTAAGTCCAGCAGTAGTAGTTTGGGCATCAGCACTGTAGGCAAAGAAGGCAAATCCATATCCAGAGTAAGTGTCTATTCCAGTAAGAACAATGCACACTCCCTTCCATGATGGAAGCTATGCAATGTAATCAGTCTACCACCAAGTGGCTGGCTGTTCCCCTGGGCAATGATGGCATATCAAAAACTCAGTGTTGGCACCAGCTGTTGGCAGATTGGGACACAGCAGTGTCTGTAACTAGATTGGACTTGGTGAGTGGAAATCCATGTTGCTGAGCCTGTATATAGCCTCCATCCTGGCTTCCATGGCCACTTTGTTTGTGAGTCCATTGGCAGGAACAGGAGTGCCTGAGGAAGACTGTTAACTGACTTCCACAGAATGGGTCAGCACTTGGATAGGAGGACTCATTCTGTGGACAATAGTAATGGGTATTTCTTCCTTGTTTTTAGATGAGTATTTGGCATGCTTTTGGTTATGTGCAGGCTAGCTATATCATGTTAGGTGGAAAGATGACTTTGTTGTGTTTATTTTGGGATGAAGTGTGGCTTAAGGAGATGTGCCCGTGTACCAAATTGACAGGGGATGGACCCTGTTGGTATTTAATGGGTGGCTGAGGCTAGGATGAAGTACATTTCCCTGATTTCCCATTTCTGTGTGTTTCTGGTTATGGTGGGCCACAGGAAAGATTCTCAGGGAGATTTAGAGGCAGATGGGAAGCAGCTGTTTTCTGCTTTACAGATGTTGTTCCTGAACAGCTGACTTGCCTCCTGTTTTGAAGCAGCAGCCGGGACTGTGATTGCTCTACTTTTCCCTGGATCCTCCTTTAGCTTCTGTGACTTCTGGGTTACGTGTGTGTGTTCAGCCTCATTAAGAAGGGCCCCAGCTTCCGCAATACCACCAATTCCAAAGGCCACAAGATCTGACATGGGTTTCAGTCTACCTTGTGGAATTACAGCTCAACCTCGTACATTCCAGCTTGCTCTTGATCTACACTTTATACGCAACTTGCCTTGCTGACTGCTTGTCTCATGGACTTCAAGTACCAGCATCAGACACAAAGGTGACAGCCTTACACAGACTGCTTCACCAGCTCTCACAACTGCATAAGGCCAAGTTTCTGTACAATATTAAATGTATGTTTCTATGTATGGTAAATATCTTAGTGGTTCAGCTTCTCTGGTTAAACCCTGACTGATAGAATAAGCCAAAAAAGCATATATGTATACTTTTAACATGTTCATTTAATATAAATAAAATTTAGTGTATTTATATAAAAGTATATACATGTGTGCATATGTATTTCCTGCTTAATGAGGAGATACTCTTGTTTTGAAATTTGGCACTTAATAGATCCCAGATATTCTGGAATTTCAGAGTGATCATATTTGGGAAAAGAGATTTGAAATTCTTTTTTTTCTAAGATTGGCACCTGGGCTAACAACTGTTGCCAATCTTTTCTTTTTTTTTTTTCTGCTTTATTTCCCAACCCCCCCACACCCCCGGTACATGCTTGTCTATCTTAGTTGCATGTCCTTCTAGTTGTGGGATGTGGGATGCCCCCTCAACGTGGCCTGATGAGTGGTGCCATGTCCGCGCCCAGGATCCGAACACTGGGCCGCCGCAGTGGAGCGCGCGAACTTAACCACTCGGCCACGGAGCAGCCCCATGAAATTCTTTTTTTAAAAGGGTACTTCAATAATTTGAGCTGATGAATAATTGAAAATAGAAAAAATTTCTCCAAAAATTATTTCATGGATGAAATGTCTTATCGTCAGGTATGCTGAACCACAGTATTTTTGATACCACACTTCATCTCCACTTCCTGTTTCTCCAGGGACTGAGAAAGGGGAGATGTGGCAGAGGAATCAGACCTCTCTGGGAGACTTCATCTTTGAAGTGCTCTTTGATGACTCCCTCACCCATCTTTCTCTTTTCTCCTTGACCATGGTGCTCTTCCTTATTGCAGTGAGTGGCAACGCCCTCACCATTCTCCTCATCTGTGCCGATCCCCGGCTTCATACACCCATGTACTTCCTGCTCAGCCATCCCTCCCTCGTGGATCTGATGCTTGTCTCCACAACCATCCCCAAGATGGCTACCAACTACCTATCTGGCAAGAAGTCCATCTCCTTTGTGGGCTGTGCCACCCAGCACTTCCTCTATTTGTCTGTGGGTGGTGCTGAATGTCTTATCCTAGCTCTCATGTCCTATGACCGCTACGTTGCCATCTGTCATCCACTGCATTACTCTGCTCTCATGAAGAGAAAGGTGAGACTCATGATGGCTGTCATGTCATGGTTGGGGGCATCCATAAATTCCCTAATTTATACGGTGATGTTGATGCAATTGCCTTTCTGTGGGCCTTGAAAAATCCACCACTTCTACTGTGAATTTCCAGCTGTTGTGAAGCTGGTATGTGGAGACGTTGCTGTTTTTGAGACCACAGTGTTCATCAGCAGCATCCTACTTCTCCTCCTCCCCATCTTGCTGGTTTCTACATCCTATGCCTTCATCCTCCACAGCATCATTCAGATGCTTGCAGCTGGGTGTAAGAGAAATGCCTTTGCCACTTGTAGCTCTCACCTCACTGTGGTTTCCCTCTGGTTTGGTGCCTGCATGTTCTCATATATGAGGCCCAGGTCCCAGTGCACTCCATTGCAAGATAAAGTTGGTTCTGTTTTCTACAGCATCATTACTCCCACAATGAATCCTTTGATTTATACTCTCCGGAATAAGGATGTAGCTAAGGCTCTGAGGAGAGTGGTGGGGAGAGATGTTATCACTCAAAGACAGCAATTGGAGTTGCCCTGAGTATGGCAATAGAATGGGATAATCTCCTTAAAGTGATCTGAGTAAACCTTTAACAGTTTTCAAGGGTTCAGGTTCCCGATGACTACTACATAAACGAAGTGGTCAGCACACAATTCCAGTATTCTAACTTGGTCGCAGGCATCAAAGCACCATAGAGTACTATCTTACTCCATTTGGGTTGCTATTCCAAAAATACCACACACAGGGTGGCTTAAACAACAAACATTTTTTTCTCTCAGTTCTGCCAACTGAGAAGTCCAATATCAAGCCTTGAAAGTGCTTGACACTCTCTCATTTCCTTTTTATCTCTTTTTAGATGTAAGCATTTCTAAGCATGTTCCTGACTACCCTATCCAAAGCAGCACTCTCCATTCTGTGTGCCCTTCTTTCACTTTGTAGCACTACTTTACAAGATGTTACACAAAATTACTTTACATTATACTTATTGTCTATTTTACAAGTATGCAATCTCCCTGAGGGCAAGGACTTTACTTTGTGTACTATTGTTTCACCAGAGTCAAGAAAAGAGCCTGACATGAACTAACTGCTCAATAACTATTTGTTGCATGGGTTAATAAATGAAAAGGACCTGGATTATTTTACTGTCCCACATGACATTCAAGGTAATTAATTCAAAGAGCTGAAGATATTATAAAAAGAATACTACAGTGGATAGCTTGGTAAGAATCATTTGTCTCAGCCAGATATTAATCGCGTGTATATGCAGAGGCCTGGCATCCCAGTGAACTTTCCTGGGGTCTAATGGTCTGAGGGATGCCAGAGTGAGGGACAAATTTTTATATCCTGCTTTCCCTACTAGTTAAAAATGTCATGAATCCCTGGGACCATCTTCAGAATAATAACTCTTAAGGTTTGAGAGGAAAGTTATACTGTCTTCGACAACTAAGTATTTTCCCCTGAGAAACAGCTTTTTAGCCATCTGTAATCGAGTGAGCCACCCCTCATGAGCTGGGTGTCACCTTACCCACCTAGCCCTGAGGTTGGATTTACTTTGTAATACTCCAATGACAAGTAGAATTAATTTTTACACAAACTATACCTGGGTTGTTTCTGAAGTCCCAAGGGTGATTCATAAACAGCTAGCTCACAATCCCAGTTAGAGACAAGGGGTTATTCTTCTGCTGCCTCTCCCTCTCTACACACACAACAATGCCCTTGTCAGGAATCCTATAAGATTATTTGGGAACAAAACAATTGAAGCCAACATTATGGATACTTATTCAAGGACAGTAAGGGCTATAAGATGGATAAGTTCTATGGATATAGTTTACAGCATGGTGACTATAGTTCACAAAACAGTATTGTATATTTGAAAGTTGCTAAGAGAATAGATCATAAAAGTTCTTCCGATGAGAAAAAATGTATAATGTTGTGAGGTGATGGATGTTAACTAAACTTACTGTGGTCATCATTTCACGATAGATACATAAATTATTGTGTTGGACACCTTGGGTTAATATAATATTATATGTCAACTATATCTAATAAAACAGGAAACAATAAATCTCACCCTTTAATAAAAACAAACAAACAAACACTACAGTGAGACACCATTTCATGTCCATTAGGATGGCTATCATTAAAGAAACAGAATGCAAGTGTTGGTGAGGTGGTGAAAAACGTGGAACCCTTGAGCACTGTTGGTGGGAATGTAAAATGGCACAACCATTATAGAAAACAGTTTCACGTTTCCTCAAAAATTAGAAAATGAAATTACTGTATAATCCAGTAATTCCATAGAATATTCATTTTCCATGAGAGTTGTTTTACCCCTTAATCCTGGCAGGATACTCCTATCTGGCTTTAGCGGAACCTTATAGCTCTTGGGGCAAAGACATATCCTAGTAGCCCAGCACTAGAAGCCAAGATGGAAAAGATCTCCACAGCCACCATGACCTCCCCCTTGGTGCTGTTATGCACAGGGAGGAAGGTGATCCAGACCCTACAGAACACCAGCATGCTGGATGTGAGGCACTTGGCTTCCCTGAAATTGCCAGGCAGGCTCCTGGCCAGGAAAGCCAAGGTGAAGCTCATGAAGGCCAAGGAGTCCAAGTATCCTAAGGAAAGGTAGAACAAAACGACAGAGCCCTTATCGCACAGAATTATGGGGAAGGTAGGCTCAGAATGTGCATGTACATCAACAAAAGGGGGAGAGTTTCCCAACCAGACAGTAGAGAAAGTCAACTGAATCAATGAGCAGATGGGGATGATGGAATTAGGTGCCCCTGACAGCAACCACTGCCTCATCTTTATCCCTGGGGTTGTGAACTTGAAAGCCAGAACTACAGTGATGGTTTTAGCCAAAATGGTGGGAACCACCACAATAAACATGATTCCAGACAACATTTGTTGGAGGATCCAGGTGGAGGGTTGGAATGTCCAATGAAGAGTAAGGTCAGAGGAAGCAGAGGATGAGGGAGGTGAGCAGGAGTAGCTGAGAGCCCAGTTAATACCTTGGGCTATGGGTGTGTCGCTATACTTCACAAAAATGCCAAGAACCACAGCTGTTAGGACAGACAGGCAAAGAGCTTCACAGGCAAGTACCATCCCCATAGGATCTCCATAGGCCAAGAAGATCACACTTTTGAGAGGCAATGATCTCGATCACTATTTGGGTATTGATTGTCTGGACACTCCATACATTGCTTCATATCTGGCAAGAAAAGCATGGTGACACTAACTTGGGTTCAATGATTCTTAAGAGTCCTCAAAATATTCACATTTGGCCAAATCGATGTGATTAGACAAATAAAGGAATGCTATAGGGAGAGAAATTCCAAGATAATGGTGTCTATTGCATTCTCGGTATAACAAAGGTCAAGGAGCTCTAGCCTCACCTCTTTTGTTCATCTTCTGTATGCAAGGGAATTAGTTTTTTCTTAGAAACAAAAATTACACCTTTTATATCACTTAAATATGGGTAGGGTAGGACATATCCTCGATTCGCTCCTTCAAAAGCAGGCACTTGTTGATAACTTTCAGTGACCTAATTTCCAGAGGTTTGCAGATATAGAGATGGCCAAGATATAACCTGTCACTGAAGCTTCAAAATTACATTCCTGCCATCCAATTTATTGCACACCTATCTCCTATTCGTTCCCACTTCTATTATTTTTGTTCAGATTTGAATAACATCTATTTTAACAAAATAACTCCCTAACAAGTCTTCCTGTCTTCTGTCTTGAATCCCTCTCACCTCTCACCCATTCAATCACACCCATTCATATTTCTATTATTAAATCCATCCACATAATTTCCTTGCTTAAAATATCACAGTTATACTCATCTTCTTCTAGACCACTGATTCTCAAACATTGGTGCATGTTAGAATCACCTGGATGGCTTGTTAAAACAGGTTGCTTCACCCTGCTATCAGGGTTCCTGATTCAGAAACTCAGAATTTACAATTTTAATAAGTTCTCATGATAGGCTGATGCTGTTGGTATAGGTACTACACTTTGAGAACCATCATTCTCGATGGAATCCAAACTCCTAGCAACATAGAAAACGTGCATGATTATCTTGCTTCTAACTACTTTTCCTGTAGCACCTTTTTTGAGAGGAGTTGTGTAGTGAGGATAAAAGTACACATTTTATTGTGGATCTGTGGTATTGTAGGCAATTTGCTTGATATGTCACATAATATATCTTTCTTTAATTCTTACAGAATCGTTTAAGGTAGGTGGACAGTATCAACACATTTAGCAGAAGAAAATAATTGAGGCTTAAAGAGCTTGAATAACTCACCTGGGATCTTGAAGGTAGTGAGGGCTGGGCTAGGATCCAGACTTAAGAGCATGGGGCCAGACTAGGGTGAGGGGAATGAAAAACCAGAGGTGCAAAATTTAAGGAAGCACTCACTTTCATGTGCCAACCCTGCCCTTGAATGACCCTGAGAGTGAGTGCTCCATAAATTTTGTACCCCAGGCGCCTCACCTACCTTTCCCTCGTCCTGGCCTTACTCAGTACTGTCTGACTCCAAAGCCAGTGCTCTTTCCATTACATACCTTTTGCTGACTTTAATGTTCATCACAATCTTTCCTCTTAAAAAGTTGTCATACTCTTAGAATTATAGGATTTATAGATATTTCTGTATTTTGATATTTTTTCTCAAGAGGAATTTCTGAAGATTTAATTTCATAAATTTAATTCATCACTAAAAAGAATTATAAACCAATCTCATTAATGAAAGCCTAAATCCTTAAATAAAATATTAGAAAATATAATCAAGCACATTAAAGAAATGGCACACTACACTCAATTAGGGCTTTTTAAGTGTTTCAAATGGAAAAACTTCAAAGAACATTCAGCTTATAGTGAGGCAGAAATGAGTTCAAGACAGTCCAAATATTGGTATAAATTTTATATTGAATTATAGTCAATAAAAACAAACAACAAAATTCCTGAAGCTTTGCTTCTTCTTAATTTTGTGGTTTAGTTCAAATTGCGTGAAAATTATCTGTTTCCTGAAGATTTGATGAAATTCCCATGTGAACCTATCTGGACGTAGAGCCTTTTTGGGTGGGTAGCCCTTTGAAATCTTTAAACACTATTAAAACCTTAAAAGAAATCTATCTTCAATTCTCAAAATGCTCCATTATCCTCATACAAGTGCATGTAACACATGCTTTCTCTTCTTCCTGGGGCATCATTCTTTCCTTCTACATCTGACTATCAACACCTGTCTCTAGACTGAGCTTGAATCATCTCACCTGAGTAGCATTCCTTGTCTTTGTAAGGCTTATTGACTCCTTATGTCCCCAGTACATCCTACTTATATTTCTATAATCACTTTTTATACTTTATTGGAATTTTTCTTTACTTTCCTGCTTTATATCATTAGGCTGGAGATGTTCGACAGAAACGTGGTTTATTTGAAAGAGAATAAGATTTGGAGTTAGAATAGTATTGAAATTTGGGCTCTTCCACTTATTAGGGGGTCTAACATTAATCAATTTCATTCATAAAAATTATTAAAAACTTGGAAATAATGTAAGAAGATGACTGAATGTCCTTTCATTGGCATACCATAGCATCGTCTAACCAGCCAACCTAAGGCTTATTCATTTATCTAGAACAATGTATCTGTTTGACTTTATGATTTACTATTTGATTAGAACCCAAACATTGTGCAGTTATATGTTAATCTGTAGATTTCTGTCCAGGAGAAAGATAAAGCAGAGATTAAAGTTTTATTGACCTTTAGGATCTTAACCATTTTCTATATAACCTAACAACCTTGATCTAACATTCTTTGGTTGATGTTGTGTTGTCAAATGTGCTTTTACTGATAAACTATATAAACCCCTGTTTCCCAAAAAGGGTTTGTGATTCTTGGAACCACTTTGATCATCTCATTGATTTCCACATTACTTAGTTGAATAAAATATTTGATAGAAGTTTATTTTGTATTTTTGAGGGTCATGGGCTTAACTTTTAAATATTTATAGTCACAGTAAACTCAACTCCCAGAAAAAAAAGGTCATGATGATAACGTTTACACCCATAAGTATTTTTATGGAAAAAAAATGAGTACATATGTATATTCCTGTATTGTAGTCTCTCAGTAACTGGTATTTGTAGCTGCTATTACTTCCTCCTAACATGGTGTATTGCACCCAATAGGCACTTAATATGTTTTTGTTGAATATACATATTGGTGAATACAAATACAGTTACCTATTGAATAACTAATTGACTGATTATCAACAATGAGATGGGACAGAATAACCACACCTTGATCTTCAACAAGCCTAAATTTCTGGGTGTTAATTGACATTAAAATGCTGTGTTTCAGTCTGTTTTCCTAAATGTGAGCTACGTAATTTTTAACAAACTTTTTATTTTAAGGTAATTGCAGATTTGCATGCAGTTAGAAATAATACAGGGATATCCTGTGTACCCTTTACCCAGTTTCCTCCAATGGTAACATGGCACAGAACTCTAGTACAATGTCACCACCAGGATACTGACACTGATGTTCATTGCTGAAATCTTCCATTTCTTTGCCGAGGCTTTCTATTTTTTCATTTGTCTCAAGTGTCTTCAAAATTGCTCATTGGAGCATTTTTTATCATAGTTACTCTAAAACAGTTATTAGATAATTCTGATATCTCTGTGATCCTCATGTTACCATCTGTTGGTTTTCTTTTTTCATTCAGTCTGAGATCTTACTGTTTCTTGCTATGACGAGTGATTTTTGATGGAAACTGGAGCAAGTTGTGTATAGTGATATGAGGCCCTGGATTTTTTTGGTTTTTGAGGTTCTGGATTTTATTTAAACCTTCTGTTTTATCTAGCTTTGTCTGTCTCAGTTCTGGCTGAGAAAGAGTGGGGGACACTGTCTTGTTATGGCAAGGGAGGTAGAAATCAAATTTTTCTACTCAGCCTCTGATGGCACATGATGAGGGAAGATCTCCTCATCTCTTCAGGTTGGTGTAGAAGTTCTGACTCCCTACTAGGTCTCCATGGTTTCCTTGTGGGGGAGCTTGCATGGATGCAAGGCCACAGCTATTGCTGCACACAAAGCAAGGAATCTAAAGAA
Source organism: Equus asinus (assembly GCF_041296235.1). Classification (NCBI taxonomy): domain Eukaryota; kingdom Metazoa; phylum Chordata; class Mammalia; order Perissodactyla; family Equidae; genus Equus; species Equus asinus. The sequence continues at coordinate 10,262,026 of NC_091811.1, read as the reverse complement.
ATCAGAGGGAAGTCTTGTTAAAATCTGAAAATAGGTTAAAGGATATTTCATATCCGTAAAGTACTTAGAGCTGTGTCTGGTCTTTAGTAGGCGTTAGTAGTGGTTGATTAAAGAAATGGATAAACGCATACATAAGTAGTAAAGGCTTGGAGGCTGTCCCTGGTGAAACGTGTGAACTGGAATGGATTACAGCCAACTTTGTTTCCTTTCCAGATTACAATTGCTACTGACCGCATCTGTAGCACTGTGTAATTAGAAAAAATCTCCCTCAACTTGGCTGCTCTTGGGAAAAGAATCTAAGGCTGTCAAAATTATCCCAGGGAAATAAAAGGCTTTTCAGTAGCATAGTAGGGTTAGGCTTATTTCATATGTATCGTTTACATTGGTTTGTTTAGTATTTGTTGGTAAACTTTTTTTTTTTTTTTTTTTTGCAAAGCTGCTCGGTTAAAAAAAGCAGATTAGCTATGGAACGGTTCAGACACAGAGAAAAGTAGAGAGTTGTGTAAGCAGAGCATGACTTTCCTTGACTTTCTGTCGAGAGCTTGTGTGATTCCAGGTGCTCTCTGCCTCAGACACCGTGCCCTCTGCGTGTGCAGTCACGTAAACAGTGCAGGGTCTGGAACCGTGGAGGATCTAAGGCAGTACAGTCATGCTTTGCTTCACAGTGGGGATAAGTTCTGAGGAGTGTGTCATGGTCAGGCAATCTCGAGACTGTGCAAACACCACGGAGTTCCTAAACCTAGATGGCAGAGCCTCCTACACACCTAGGCCATATGGGACTAATCTGATGGGACCCCCGTTGTTGACTGAAACGTCCTGATGTAGGGCATGACGGTACTTCCCGACTCCAAGGGCACGGAAGCATAGCCTGTGGGGCTTTTGAAAAGAACAGAGACGCTCAAGGCCTACTCTGGACCCACTGACTCAGAATCTACTGGGATAGTTCCTGGCTTTAAAGACCAGACATAGTCCTCCTCTGCAGACGTCTCCTCAAGGGTTTTTCACACTGGGTTTTCCCTCATCTGAAAAAACAGGCCAAGAGATTGTGAGGATCCGTAATTAGTGTTTTAATACATTTGGCAGGACTCAGTGTTTTTCACGTTCTGTGATAGTGTGATCTGCATCTTCACTGTAATGTGTTAAACCTTTAAATCTCGTCCAAAAGTCATGTCATTACATCGAGAATCCTTCTGTGAATTCCAGGCAGATTGCCATCTTTCTGCTTCCGCCTCCTCACCTTTAAAATGGGGAGAATAACGGTAACCTACCTTTCGGATGTGAGGATTAAATGAGACAGTTGGTGCAACGCGGTTAGCACAGGATCTGGCGCAAAGTGAAGCCTTCACTAAATTATGATCACAGTAGTTTTGATTTCCCTCCAGTCGGAATATAATTTAGTTGAAGTTAGTGGCTATGTCACAGCTGTGTCTCAGGCTGGTGTCTGCCGCCCTGAGCTAAGCCATAAAAGTCCCTAGAATAACTTTTCAAAAGCCTGTTAGACTCTTGAGGCTCCTACACTTCTTTATTTTATTTTATTTTATTTTATTTTACCTTATTTTATTGCAGTAACAGTGGATTCTAACATCATATAGCTTTCAGATGTCCATTGTAATATCTTTCGAATTCTGTGTAGACTACATCGTGTTCACCACCCGAGAACTAATTATAGTCCGTCACCTCACATGTGAGCCTCCTCGCCCCTTTTGCTCTCTCCCCTCCCCCCTTCCCCTCGGGTAACCACCAATCCAATCTCCGTTGCTCTGTGTGTGTTTGTCATTGTTTTTAACTTCTACTTATGAGTGAGATCACACGGTGTTTGACTTTCTCCCTCTGATTTATTTCACTTCACATAATACCCTCAAGGTCCATCCACGTTGTCACAAATGGCCGGATCTCATCATTTCTTAGGGCTGAGTAGTATTCCATTGTGTATACATACCACATCTTCTTTATCCATTCTTCCCTTGTTGGGCACCTAGGTATCTTCCAATTGTTGGCTGTTGTGAACAATGCTGCAGTGAACCTAGGGGTGCATGTGTCTTTCTGCATTGGTGTTTTCAAGTTCTTTGGATAAATAGCCAGCAGTGGGCTGGCTGGATCATACATATGGTAGATGTATTCTTAGTTTTCTGAGGATACTCCATACTGCTTTCCGTAGTGGCTGCACCAGTCTGCACTCCCACCAGCAGTGTAGGAGAGTTCCCTTCTCTCCACATCCTCTCCAACACTTGTCTCTTGTCTTGTTAATTAGAGCCATTCTGACCAGAGGAAGGTGACCTCTCCTTGTAGTTTTGACTTGCATTTCTCTGATGGCTAATGATGTTGAGCCCCTTTCCATAGGCCTGTTGGCCATCCCTATCTCTTCTGTGGAGAAATCACTGCTCAGATCTTTTGGCCCATCTTTTTAATTGGGTTGTCGATTTTATGTTGTTGTTGAGATGCATGAGTTCTTTCTGTATTTTGGATATTAACCCCTTATCCGATATATGGTTTGCAAGTATCTTCTCCCGGTTGTTAGGTTGTGTTGTGGTCTTGTGGAGGGTTTCCTTTGCCGTGCAGAAGATTTTTTTGACTTTGATGTAGCCCCATTTGTTCATTTTGTATTTTGTTTCCATTGCCCAGTCAGACGCGGTACTTGAAAATAGGCTGCTAAGAGTGATGTCAAAGAGCATACTGCCTATGTTTTCTTGTAGACATTGCACGGTTTCGGTGTGACGTTCAAGTAAAAGCCGAGGGAGGAGGCTGCAGTTCCCCGAGAGCGAGCTTAGCGGGGACCCTGCGTCCCTGTCAGCGCACCTTCCCGCTCCGCGAAGGTCCAAAGCAGCGTGTGGGCGGGGCCCCAGGAGTTCTCCCAGGAGGGTGTCCCTGTCCCTGTCCGCAGTCCACCGCCGGAGGGGGGTCGGGGCAGCGGCCGGGGAGCGTCTGGGCGGCGGGCGCGCGCGCGCGCGCGAGGAGAGGAGCGCGCGGCTGCTGGGCCGCCGTCCTGGGAGGCGTGGGAGGCGTTAGCGAGCCGCGCCTGCCTGCCCAGAGCCGAGCCCGGCGGAGTCCGGCCGCGCTCTGCTGCTCTCTCCCGGGCCAGGCTCGCTCGTCCGTTCCCCCGGCGTCCGTGGACGCCGCTCCATGTCCCCGGTGGGCACAGCAGCCCGGGCCCTCCACAGCCATGACCGCTTGCCTGAGGAGGCCCTCCTTCAGCTCCCGCTCTTCCTGCTCGCCGGACACGGACGACCAGGGCGCCCGCGAAGATGATTCCATCTGGGAGAGGTACCTGGGGTCGTGGGCCTGAGGGCTGGTGGGAGGCGAGCATGTACCTGAGGAATAGGCTTGTGCGCCAAGAGGTGCCCGTCAGGTGGCGGGACAGCTGTGCGGCGCGGGGAGCGAGGGGGTCTCTTCCTGCGCTTCAGGCGTTCGTGGAACGGGAGGTGTGTGCCGGGCACGGGGCCAGCCTGGGGGTGCGGTGCCCGGGAGTTGGGCGCTGAAGTGGCACCCGTGGTCTTGGCTTCTTGGAAGGACAGACGCGAAGTCGATAACGACACTGGTCTCCATGCGTTCTGAGGAGTGCAGGTCTCCCTCTTTTAGAGGATACGTTCCGTTGGGGTTTTCATGAAGCCTGTTGTGCACCTGAAGCTCGGGCCGGTTCAGGGGAAGTGGCCTGTCGAGGGCCGCATAATATTTGTGTGCAGAGCCAGTGCTTTCCAAAGCCCTTGACTGTGTGGAAGTCTACCTGTTAGGGGTGCAGTGGTGTCCGGGGAGCGTTGTGTGTCCCACACTTGAAAGTATGGCAAAGAAAGCGTGAGGCTCGAGGGTGCTGCGTTCGTTCCCTCCTTCCACAGAAAGTCTGGAGAGTTGACTTTGGGACAAGTCCTTCCTTTCCTCTGGTCGGCGCGTGTTCAGTGGTCTGGACACTTGGTGAGTAAGACTGACAGGGTGTTTGACGTACTGGACCTCCCAGGCTGGTTGGACAGGATCATGTGGAATTTGACTTTCTCCCTCTGAGATATTTCACTCAGCATAATACCCTCAAGGTCCATCCACGTTGTCACAATTGGCCGAATTTCATCATTTCTTATGGCTGATTAAAGTCAATAAATTTTTATTTAGGGAATTTTACATATAATTCCTTCCACTGCCCATCAAGCTTACTTTAGTTCCACCAAAATTTGAGTCAAGATTCATGTACGCAACAGCCCTTTTACAACGACCCTATGCTTTCTTTTTTTTAGATGAAGTATATCTGATATATAACGTTGTGCAAATTTAAGGTGCATATGTTAAGTTGGTACATATTATAATATGATTCCCTTAGAAAAGGAAGAATTTAAAAAATGCAGTGAGAACACTGTTATATCAGTGAATGGAAGTTTTACCATTCTGTAATGAATGTAGAGAACTCTTTAAGAATACTTGTAATAAACATTTCTAAGAATGATAAAAAGATAAAAATAAATAAACAAATATAACCCATGTTTAATCCACAGTTGTCATGTTAGTCAGCCCACAATTTTTTAGTTGAGTTTATTTTATCTCCACTTGAATATGGATATACTGATGACACACTTCAAAAATGTCTCACCTAGAAACTTTGGGAATTAATTTCTTCAAGAAATTTACTTTAGGGTCTTCTAAATATGAATTAAGTTCAAGTCATATTCACTCCTAAGCTTCCACACCAAAAAATAGTACAGATATTTACGATACTGTCAATACCTAAAATTAAAAAAAGTCAACTATTGGGTCTTTTATACTTTTAGGAACTCTGTATTGTAGTTCTTTCCCACAGATCTAACAAATAGTTCTGTGAGTAAAGCAAACCACATAGTTACTTGACAAGCCATTTCCAATAGTGTGAGTCTACAGAAAAAGCCCCATTGGATAGACCTCAATTCAAGATTTATATTTTGCCATTCTGTGTTAACATTTCCCATAATGAAGTGCTCCCATGGTTCACACTTGTACTTAGCAGCAAAGTCCTGCAATTTCTCATGCATTTCATTTTATCCTAGAGCAAGAATGTACATTCTTGCTTAGACTTTCTTGCAGCTTTCCCCTGGTTAGCTGGTTGGAAGCAATAAGGGGTGTAGGAGGAAGCCCACGAGGAAAGCAAATTCCATTGCATGACAATTTCTTCAAATAAGGTAATGACATGGTGTCTAGGCTAAGGAAGACTGTTCTTTCCTCTCTTTCAAGGGAGAGGAAGCTACTTATGATAATAAAGAGGATGCAAGATAATTTGTAATTTCATGGTTTTCACCCTGCCCTGCACAATTATGTCTGTCTAGATCTCAGAGCCCTACTCTTTTCTTATCAGAATACTGACTTCAACAAAAAATTCCTAGTTAGGTTGCATATTCAGTCATCTTTACAGTTCTGTCATCTTTATTATAAAATCCTGGACAAAAATTAGACCAGAATTTCTGTGGGCAGGAGACGTGGCAACAGTGGGCATGGAAGCTCTGTGTTAAAAGTATGTCCACAAGACATATTAGATAGAGTGTATCTCAGGAGGCACCTAAGTTGGATCCAATATACACCCCTTTTCATAATTACTTTGTCTTGAAATAGAAGACATCAACTAAAACTATGCCAACTGGAAATGACTATTTTGCAAAGCTTACAAGAGCAGAATCAAACTCCAGCAGCTGTGACCAATAATAAATGCTTGAGATGAAGTAGCCTTGAAATTCATAGAATCTGAAAAAAGTGATGTATATATGTCACTAGAGTTTATTGTGGAATTCAGAGTTTTACATTCCCACATGGAGAAATAGATGCTCATTTTCTCAAGCTAAAGAAATTCTAAAGTTCCTGGTACAATAAAATTAATATAAAACTAGTAATCTTAATATAATTAATTTATAAATAGAGATAGAAGTTCCAAATAAACAAAAATACTCCTTGAATTTTCTCTATGGATAAAAATAAAAACAAGAATAGAAATTGAAATCAGAAGATTCTTACTGTTCATACAATTAGTCTGTGGTGCTGATGGATGGTGACAAATGGTGATATCCATCTCCATTGCATAAACATAGTTTTCATTCAAATATCTCAGTCTCATTCAAATTACTCTCTTTTCTGGATTATATTAAATCTAACTAAAATAATTCATATCAGTGATGTAACTCTTCTGCTCCAAAGCCTAAAAATCCTCCTCTGGTTACAATATTATTTCTTTAATCAATTCTTATTTTCAAGTTCCCTACTATCAACTGCATATACTCTTCTAGGCCATATAAATATATCCATATTAATTTGGGCCATCTATGCCATAATCATAAGAACCTGATCTTATGAACAAATTATTATAATTGGGATGACTCAAGAGAAAACTTAAAACTTCCCCAAAATTAGAATGGATCATTTTAGAAGCAAAAAGTAATTTTTACAAACAGAATAATATTGAGTATAACCTAAATAATCAGAACCTTCCTAAGATAAAAAAGACTCCTTCAGAAGGGTGACTGTTCTCACAGTGTTCTGTCACTCTTCTAGAAGGATCTTAATAAACATATGGTAACAATTCAAAGTATAACCACAGGACATAGAAGAGAGATTATCTGCATTACGTGTCTTGTCCTTTACAACATGAAGTTTCTATAATTATTTGAATCTGGTGCTTTCTTTGAGTCAGGAAGAACAACCAAGTTGAAGGTTCATGGTCAGACATTATGATCCCACAGTATTTAATAAACGAACAGTTTGGAGGAAACCTTGCCAGGCTGTTGATATAAGCATATAGAAGTGTAAGAATAAATAGAGAACACAAAGAATCAATATGAGGAAAGGGAGAGATAATACTACATCACAACACAGTGCTATTAGGCAGGCAAGAGAGGCAGAGTAAAGCATATGTCTTACATGACTGTTTCTAGCTGGGGCTGTTTCTATTTCTATATAAAATTGACTCAATGCTAATCAGTATATGTGTTCATATTGCCTATCTTCTTGAAGAAACTAATTCTTATGCCCCACGTTGGGATAATGTTAACTCTGCAATAAGAGGACAATATTCTCTATGGACTTTTTTGATCAATCCTAATGATAAAGAAAATTTGAAACTTCTATTCATCATTTGTTACCTGAGATCAACTTCGTGTTCCATATTTTCCTCAAGGCATTTTTCACTTCTACATTTCTCAGTGTATAAATCAGAGGATTGAACAAAGGTGTTCCAATTGTATAAAACACAGCTATCATCTTGTCCATGGAGAAGGTGGTTGCAGGCCGTGTGTATATAAATATGCAAGGACCGAAGAACAAGATGACCATGATAATGTGAGAAATGCAGGTTGAGAGGGCTTTTTTCCTCCCTTCAGCACTGTGGTTTCTCAGAGAATGCAAGATGATAACACAGGAGAACATCACCATGACAAAACTCACTGTACAAATGGCCCCACTGTTGGACACCAAGAGTTGATTGACCACGTAGGTGTCTGTACAGGCAAGTTTCAACAAAGGCTGCAAGTCACAGAAATAGTGATCCATCACATTGGGACCACAGAAGGGTAAACTCAAGGCCAGAAAAAATGAGCTGAAGAATGTACACAGGACCCCACCCAGGCTACAGTCACCAATGCACCACAGACTTGATGGCTCATGATGATCATGTGATGTAGGGGCTTACAGATGGCCACAAAGTGGTCAACAGCCATGATAATTAGGATGAAGATCTCCTGGCAGCCAAAGAAATGTGATGAAAAGACTTGGATCATGCACTCATTGAAAGAGATAGTGGTCTTCTTCAAAAGGGCATCACAACCATTCTAGGTCCTATGGATGTAGAGAGGAAGGTATCAGATAAAGATAAGTGGAAAAGGAAGAAGTACATTGGACTTCCAAGTACCCGGCTGGTCTTGATGGTAGCAATAATCAGAAAGTTACCCAGCGAAGTCCCCAAATAGATAAGTAAGAAAGTGACAAACACTATTTTCTTCCTAACAGGTTCCTGGGTTAACCCAAGCAGAATGAACTCAGTCGCATTATTATTCAGCTGCATGATTTCTTGAATGAGAAGAAGGAGTGTGAAATGGTTCATCTGCAAAATATAAGGGAATTAATTCAGGGTTGTATGTGTAACATATAGTGTGATATATGATGTTATGGAATATTTGAAGAAAAATAAATGTTCCTTATCATGGGCATTTTAGCTGTTGCTTCTTAGTAACTTACCTCAACACTTTGTTCCACAGTTTGTAATGTGGCTCCATTTTATTATTAAATTAATTATTTTTCCATATTTAATAAATTGACATCCATGTTTGGATGGTGTATCTCTTGGGATTTTGGATATATCTGACTACTTTTGGAAGCTCATAATACAAATGGAAAATTATACCCCAGCCCCAACCCATGAAGAATATCTTCTTTATACATATATTTATCATTGCATATTTGTTACACATAATTCTAGAAATGTCTATTTTTTAATATATATTATGCATCCCTTCATTGGATGCTAATTTCCAGATATTAGAGCTTGAAAAGAGAAACAGGAAGTACTTATATCCTCTAAATAATATGATGTTACCTTGTGGTGCTCTTATGATATTTAGTATTTGATATATACTAATGTAGAGAAGTGAATATTCTTTAATAGTTGGCAATATCTCAAATATCCTTATTTCTATTTTTTCCTTTTTCCCATTTCTGAAAGACATCCCTTAGAGGACCCAAAGTCCCTAAGGTTGCATAAAAATGAAAGAGGGGTGTTATAACTCAACAGTTCTTGTTTTCATAATTCAAGTGTTTAACTTAAACATTTTACATCTGAAGTGATTTTGGGAGGACACCACGCAGTTCATGTAGGATCAGATGGTGGTTGTAATCTCCAGTAGAGTTTGTATTATCCAAGCACCTGAAAACTCCTTTGTTCTTGTAACAAACTAGAGATTCAGAGGAGGGAAGGAGATATAATTTTAGACAACAAGAGTAGTGGACAGTCAGTAACACTTCATTCAATTTATTTCTGTCCTGGCTAAGTCACTGATGATTTAACTTTGAAATTTAATTTATTTCAATGAATATTTCTCTTTTTTCAAACTTAGAAAGGAATACTATCACTGCCTTCACTTCTAAGAAGAAAACTTTTTATCTACATCATTCTTTTCAAGATAATTTTGAAAGGGACTATATGCAAGTAAAAAGTTTGGAAGGTTTACGTATCTCATTGTGTTCCTCTTCAATCCTTCAATACACTGTCTTGAAAGTTGTAAGTGGCCAAAGCACAGACTATTATAGAGTAAACAGATGCAAATTTCCCTTATACACCTTTTCCTCTCGCTTGGTAAGCTTTCTTCTCCTGAGCCCACTTGAAATATACCTTATGTTCCTCCAAATCAAAAACTACTCTCAGGAAAGTGTCTGACGAAGTAATTTATATTAGGATACAAAGATTTTTAAAAAACTCTCTTTGCACAATGAAACTTTTGACAAAGGTCTTCAACTATGAGGAAACTGATCCTTAGTATCTTAATCAAAACCATAAACTCATTCTTTCCTTCTTAATTTGAAAGAGTGATCCATCATGAAATATTTGTACTTGGAATTAAGTCCCATAATTGTGGCCACTCCTTTGAGTGTATGACTTTTGATTTGTGCTATCAACCCAATTAGAATGTTCATTTCTAGAACAAGTTTATTTTATTTTATTGTTTTGCTAAGTAATATTTGCCCTGAGCTAACATCTGTTGCCAATGTTACAGGTATCTTTTTTTGTTTGAGGAAAATTGACATTGAGCTAACATGTCTGCCAGTGTTCCTCTATTTTTGTATATGCAATGCTTCCACAGCATGGCTTATGAGTAGAATAGGTCCACATCCAGGATCCAAACCCACAAACCTGGGCCACTGAAGTGGAGTACGTGGAACTTTAACCACTTGGTCATGGGGCTGGCCGTAGGAACAAGTTTATTTATACATCTGGACATATATTGTTTAAGATAACTTAAGAATTATAAATACATATATTTTCATTAACTTATTAATAATTATGAGTTCTCATAAATATTTAGTCAGCAGTTCAATCAATAGTCTCCTTCCTTCTTAGAATGCCACTTCATTTCTAACTACTTCAACTGTCCCAAAACTCCAGGACCCAACTGCTAAGAAACATCTGGTGGCCTTCAGTGACTGCTTTATGATAAAAGAAATTCTCTCTCCTGTTCCCTAAGGGCTTCTCTGATAGCTTTTCTTATAATATTACATAATATTAGTTAAATTCACTTGTATGTGCTCTCTCTTTAGCTTCCTTTTTGGAATAAAAATCTTTGAAAATTATGTATTCTCAGATTTTATTCTCCACAGTTCAAAGCTCAATGTCTTGTACAATGTAGGTGCTGAGTAAATGTTTTTAAATTGAACCTTCTCAATTACTTCTTAATATATTTATCTGATTGGTTTAGTGCTATTCTGATTACAAAATGCATTCACATCATTAATCTTCTGTGGCCTTCTATTATGCATGGTAGGCAGACAAACATACTCCCAATTTATAAATTCAGAAAAAAATACTGAGATGAATTTTAAATAACTTAGTAAATCATCTCCACAATCTGGAGTGGAAGATGGTGTAGTCTGAACAGCACCACATGGCCATGCAAGATTTGAGACCCTGACACCCGTAAAAATGATCATCTTAGCATTTAACTATTTTTTATCATGAATCCTTGGCCCTTAAAGAATATGAGAGCCTTGACATTTTTCATATCCTCCTGATATTGGTTATGTTTTTGTTCATGTCTTTGTGGATGTTCATATGTAGATTTTTTCCAGAGGTGTGTTAACACCTTTCATCAGGTTCTCAAAGGAATCTGACACAAAAAATGGGTAACAATGATCTGAAGACAACACTAATAAAATAGCACAACTTAATAACTATTGTACTTACCTGAAACAAGTTTAGCCAAACTTAGCATGGCTAAATTTGTCAAAACAATAATAAACAAACAATGTGTTGGATGGGGAGGTAACAGAAAAGAGCTGAAAGAAAAGCAGAGAGGTGGAAAATAGATGAGAGTGGAATAGAGTGTTAGGTGGATCTTTCTAACCTATCCTATCTGTTTTATTGCAGAGGCCACAGTAAGAATCTTTACTCTCCTTAACAACTGTCTCTTAAATTACTCACCCCTCCCTGATCTGGCTACACTAGAATTCTATCTTTGGGAGAATCTCATTTTATGTATACACAAAATTTACCATTTTCTGTGGGAAGGTTAACAGGTTGACCCAAGATTCTTTATCCCTCAAAAGCCCAAATTAAAGAATGAGAAAAAGCTCCCCTCCCCCACATATGGGACATTACCTTTCTTCTTCTTTACATAGTTTTTAGCCTGCACATTGTCATTTCTGAATTTTCCATGAGTAGTGGTTATTCAGTTTTTCAAACTAAATCTGAGATGCATGTAAACTGCAAATTCTATTCTTATGATATCATTTTAGAAACATGCAGAGATTAGTAATTCTATACTGTAACAAACAACATTATATTTAAAGCTGTCACTTGGAGATGACATTCTGAAGAAGCTATGCGAAGGTCACTACCTCTATTAACCTTTTCTCTAAACTCTAATCAGGCGTAATCTTTTCTAACTTTTAATGCCCATAGTGAGGACTTATCTTGCTCAGCTACCTTACATGAAAAGCATTTGTGAACTTTTTTACCCTGCCATCTCAAGAATCTGTAGTAAACCTTAGGGCATGGAATTCCTCTTTGTATCCACACACAACAATGGTGGCTTTTCACATACTTTGTGCTCATAACATATTTGTTGAGTTCAAAAGACCTTTTTATTCTAAAGCTTATATTTGATTCTGTTTATTTACTATATTAAGAGTAAACTTTTTAAAACCGTTATTCTTTTATCTGTTCCTTTATTCTTTTATCTGTTCCTTTATCAGAGGAAGTAGGAGCAATATAGACACACATAAAATATATTTAAAAACGAATTTGCATTATTCTGTAATGATGCCTTTCTGGGTACAAAGATGTAAATAACCTGTCACTTACCTGTTAGAACACTATATAGTGTCAAGTCTTTCCTTCCCTTTTTGAAGGCAGCCATCCCACAGAATACTGGGAGAAAAATTCCCCGTCTTAATTCCTGAGGGAATGTTTTGACATAATGATGTAAAATATAAGCATCCCAGAGAGTAGTATGTGCTAAAGTTTCCTTTTCTTTGCTAATCAGAAGCATCCCACATGCTGTAATAAATTTAACTTTTAATTTGTCTATGTAGCCCACAAAAGAGAAAGTGAACCCTCCTCACACTCGGTATCCAAATACAAACAAGGGTTTAGAGGTATTATGTGTGTTAGGCTGACCAAAGATATCAGGGGAAGAAGAGCAAAACATAAATGGATGGCAGAGAGGGTGATAGAGAAGAGGAAGAAGAAAAAACAGAGTCTGTGGTGAAAGAGGAAGTAGATCAGCAAGAAACTACTCTGCTCCCACCTAGTTCCCTAAATTACCCCTCTGTGCATTAGGAGAGACACTTTCCTAGCTCTCATAATTTATTTACAAGTACAATCCAGGGAAGGCAGTATGGTGTCCCGCAATGAGAAGTTCTATTCTGTGTGCTATAGCCATTCTTCATGAAGGAACCACAAATTTATACTGAGAATTAACATGCATACTGAGCATTGAATAGATATATTATTTTGAATTCATTTCTATTTATTTTGCTAATTAATGTTAGTAAACAGACACTTATTTTGGAATACATTTTATTGATACAATGTTACTTCACCAAATATTTATTGAATACATTTTGTATATTAGACTCTATTTATCACCCTACATAAGTTATATCATTTCATTTACATAACTATTCAATGAGGTAGGTGTTAACAATGACATTTCATATAAAAAAATAAAACTCACAGAAATTAAGCAGCTTGCCCAATTGCATATTTAATAAGTTCAATGGGGAGATCTAATCACTCTCTTTTTCCATGGTTTGTCTTCTTTCCACACATTTTCGTGACACTAGCCCAAATTGAAAACCAGGTAGTACTAGACAGTGATGATGAAAAAAATTTCTAATGGCTAGCAGTGGTATCTCAGGTTGGGGAGTTTAGAATAATAGGGCAATGATGACAGGGTCAGGTCAAAATAGGATATACAAGGGAACATGTTCAGTAGACAGTTGGCTTTTTTTAAAATTGTGAATCTCAAGTTAGGGCTGTAGAACTAGATTGGGAAATCTTTACTGGTAAATGATAGCTTAAATCATGAGATTGGGTGAGGTCACCCAAAGTAAACGGGTAGTTTGGAGAAATGAGCAAACGACAAAATGTAGAGTTTCACGAACATTTAAAAGAATTTTTGAAGACTGTTAAGAAGCATGCTTAAAGGATCATGAGTAAAATCATGAAAGCACAGTGATTTGAAATCCAAAGGAGTAGTCTCTCAGGAAGAAGTGAGCGAATTTTCTGCATAAGAAGGCCACATGAGTACTAGTGTGTAAAACTCAGATACATGAACGTCCTGATTGAAATGATCAATCATTGAGAAATTAAAAATAGGAAAATGTTGCATAAAGACCAGAAACCAGGAAAAAATCCTATTTTATTCTTCAAACTCTTATTGAGTTCTGGAAATTGTAGATAGTCATCGAGGGTAGGGTTCATGACTATCTTGTTCTACAGCATATCTACAATAGTAAATATTTATAAACAACAGTTCACATTGTGCTTCAAATTATCAATTGTTTACTAGGTGAATGAATGATTAAAACAATTCAAGCCTAATTGAAAATAATTTGAGTAACATTTTTTAATTACCTTTTCTGAAAAATCACCTGTGTAATGGTTAAAAAAATAGGTTAAGATTCTCTCTGAACTACACTAAAACCGCTAATTTAGGACAGAGGTAGATGTGAGGTCAGGTCTTGGGATACAACAAATACTCCTTTAGGAATCGCTTTCATTTATGTGCCTCAACAGCATTTAGAATCAACAGCCCTGGGAGACATCAGCTGGGACACTGAAAATGTCAGGTTGTTCTTATAATAGAGTATGATATTTCTCATGCTGTTGTGTGGAATATAGCCCCCAAAGAATGATGTATTCAACCTTTGGTGTATATTTGTTTTGCTATAAAAATGTCTAAGTACTTCTGTAGATTTATCCTGCCTTCATCATAAGGATGCTAAAGATGTTATAAAAAACTATCTTACAGGCCCTGAATTGATTGTTTTTGCTGAACACAAGTCCATTTTCCTTCTTGGAGTAATTGAAACTTGATTTTCTTCTGAGAAACCACAATTTCTGCCTTTTCATTACATAAGGTATGAGCAGTGCTATCTCCCAAAGATGGGTATCATTCCTGTGTGGTCAATCAGAAAGCATTTCCCCAGGTTGTAATGATTGGGTCATGCATCTATTAGCAAATAAGATGCAATCTCAGTACTTTTCTTGAACTATTGAGAAAAGTCTTTTTTTTCCCTAATAGAGTTTCTAAGAGTACAGAGGTGGAACTCCTCATAATCTTACCATGAGTGGAGAAAGCCTGATTGAAAATGGAACCAACACAAAATGAAGCAGAGGCAACATACAAGCAGAAGAAAGCGATTCTTATAATGGAATTCCAGCTGTAGAATTCACCCATTTCCAAACTTTTTTACTGTCTTTTATTTGATTCATTTTATATTACTGCCTTTTACATTTATTTAAATAATATAATGAATATCTGTAAGCTTACTACTATCCCGAGACGGTATCTACCTACCATTACCAATAATTAAATCAATTTTTAACCTTTTCCATATCCTGCCCCCTGCCCCACCCTAAAGATAGCCAATATCCTGATTTTTTAATTGTACAATTATCTTGCCTCCTAAAAGCAGAATATCTTTATCACATAAGTAGTTTTTTAGTTTTTTCCTGGTTCTGAACTTAGCATACTATCTGCAGACTTCTAAGAGTTGTTTTATTTTTTCATCCACATTAAGGCTACTAACTTTTATATCAGTTGTTGAATATAGTTGTAGATTCATTTTCGCTTCTATACATACTCTATTGCGTGATAATTTCAAAAATTTTTCATCCATTATCCTCTCAATTAGTATTTCATTACTATGAATAGTAACTACGAACATTTTTAAACATGTCCTCTAGAAATGTAATTAATATGTTGCAGGATGTGGCAATATTCAACTTTACAAGATAATGTAATATATTTCCACAAGGAGTCCAGGAATTGCAGTCTAAACCAAAAAAGGAGAGGACTGGAATATTTACAAACAGATCAAAAAACTATACATGATGAGTGAAGGATTAAGTAGATGAATGTTCTGTACTGTTGTTACTGTTTTAATTAAGAACATGAATAAATTCATAATACACAAAACAACCTGGGTTTATATTTTTTTAACAAAAATTAAAGATGTCAATTCTCAGCCACTTTACCTGTGTCACACTAGGAATAAAAATTTTGTACGCTAAAATAGACTCACGTCCTGTGAAAGGAAGAGAGTTTCTTTGAGGCAGGAAGATGTCCCTTTATTTATCAATTATCATTGACATGTGTGATCTAGAAAGTTAGACATGAGGTTTATGATTATGCTTATATTAATGAGACACATATTTATAAAAAAATTTCCATCTACTCCTACATACCTACATTAATTGAAGATAACTTGCAGAGGTCAAGACTGGCATGGCACTGAAGGAGTTAAGAGTATTGCGTGACATTATAAAATTCTTTGTTCCCTAGAATATAGCCTGGGCTCAAAAATCTAGCCAAGTAGAATAAGATCTTCTGTTTGAAAAATGATAATGACATGTGTCATGTTTGTTCTCTTATTGATTTGTTAAAGAGCTCCAAAAATAGATGAACTTTCAGAACCTTGTGTCCCAAGTGGACCCAGTTCCTTCTAATGGCAGACTCTGTCTGCAGATAATTTAGCCCATAAGAAATCTCTTAAAAGCAAAGAATGTAAGAAGATGGCCTAATTAAAGATAGATTTATCTTCATCTTATTTCATAATTTAAAAGCCCAATATGAAGAGGTGGGGGGAAGATGAATACATGAGGCACAGAAGATTTTTAGGGCAGTGAAACTCTGCATGATACTATAAGGATGGATGCCTGGCATTATACATTTGTCCAAACACATAGAACGTAGACCAAGAGAGAACCCTAAAGTAAACTAGGGAGTTTGGGTGCTTATGGTGTGTCAATGTAAGTTCATCAGTTGTAACAAATGTATCACACTGGTCAGGGATGTTGATAATAGGGGAGGTTATGCAAGTGTTAGGGCAGGGGGTATATGGGAAATCTCTGTATCTTCCTCTCAGTTTTGCTGCGAACTGAAAACTGCTCCGAAAAATAAAAAGTGATTAATAAAAAAATCCAATATGATTTATTAGCTAGTGTATAGACTTTTATAGACATAGGCCAAGTTTTCTCCAAAGTGTAATTTTTGGAGGTCATAAGCTATATTGAGGCAATGACAAGGAAGCAGTCTTCAGATAAGCCTTATTTATGGAGATTCCTTGGAATCACAGTACTTGCCTTTCTCTCATGAAGGAGGGAAAGACAACGTGCATTCCTTGAGGTACATGCCAATTGTGGTCAATATCTCCTGCCACCGTGGACTCTTGGTCTCCAGGGCTGATGCAATGCTTTAATTACTCAGAGTGCTTGGTGCCAAAATCACTTCCACACTAATAGGCACTGTCATTTATCAACTCCCCAATGATAACTTCTTTTAGCAACAGTTTCTTCTCAAGAGGCTTCAGAGCTGAATCCTACTACTGAGCTACTGAAAATGGCTCTTACTAGCAGGTCCCAATGTCCACAACATAATAAAAGATCCTCTGAAGATATTACAACAGCCACCTTGAAAGGTGTCTCTGTCTCCAGTGCCCTGCACAGTCAAGAATTGTGACAGGCCTCTTTCCTTTATCTCCAATCCACAAGTTCATGACAACTCTCTGTCTTTACACAGAATCTCTTCCTGAGATCATTCTTCTCCGTCTTCTCATCATTCAGAACATGGGCACAGCAGCACTTTCACATTCAAGACTTGTGTGTCTCTTAGAACTAAATTTCCATTGTTTACATACATGGTGCCTAAGTGTACCTTTTTTACTGTGTAGATCGTTTCTCAAATTTGCGTATCTTGCAGAATACTTGTAAATAAGGATGCTCTGAAGTTCAGCTTCAGCCTTGAGAATTTGAAACACTGAACAGCTAACTGCCTACATCAGTGTCATTGCTGACATCTCTGCCCTTTAGAGATACGACTGATGGGTTACCACCATGTCCAACCTGCAGGATGGTACTATTACAAACTAGTCATGATATGCAGATTCATTTTCAATATGTGAATATTTACTCTCAAATATTGGTGAACATTCTATATATGTCTTGGAGACAATATCTCCTTATTTGTTTTATTTTTCATTTTGATTTTCTTTTGGATATGAAACATTAAGCAGAGTGACATTCTTATAATATTAATAATTATAATATACACTTTTCCAAAATGTGAACATAGACATGACAACCATAACTGCAACAAACGGTAAATCACTTCAGCAACAAGGAAATAGGATCACAAAGAAAAATAAAATTGCACAAATTTTTTCTTCCTTTATTTTTCTTAATCTAACAGCTCACTGATAAAGAATGGAATCCTATTTTTTTCTTCTTGCTTCAAATTAATAAAATTATCTGATAAGGCTCGAACAGTTCTGAAATATTTAAATTGTGATATTTAATTCTGTAGTATTTAAATTGATTAAAATATGAAATTTATCTTTTGAAAATATTTTTACTTTTTATTTGGTTTAGACATTTGTAGAGAATGATGACTATTGGAAAGGGTCTTGGAAATTCCTACATTGAGATGTTGAAGAAATTTTCCAGGATAGGGCAGAAAAAAGAGGAAGAGGAGAAATAAAAGTTAACAAACAGGACACTTAGTCAAGTTAAAAATGCACAGTCTTTGGAGGGAAGGAAAATAAACTCTTCTTGAAACTCCATGGGCATGGTGCATGCTGTAGGTACCACTTATGGTACTCACAAAGATTTCCAAAATGATCTCTTGAGTATGCACCTCAGAAGGGCATACTACAACAGAAACTAACCTATGGCTCTAAGCTACTGGAATAAGACTGAGAACTATCAATTGCCAAGATTTCTCTCCTTGCTGTGTGGCATCATAGAAGGATGCTAGCACACCTGAGTATGTAGGGAGGTCTCTGTGATATCAGTGGTCTTTAGTAAAATTAACTCATCATGGTGATATCTGGTATCATCTCTGTGGGGCACATAGTGTGGGGACCTAAGCCGGTGAGAACATGGCATCAGAACTCCCCACATTAGGTCCTAAGAATCCATAATGAAATGTGCTCTCAGATTGGAGTGCACTTTGGTGGAATTTATAGTCATCATTTGTTTGCTTTTGGTCATCTTTGGTATTGGTGTTAACAAATTCTAACCTCAGGGCACATAGGTTCTTGGAATGGAAAAAAAAAATTACACTCAAACCTCGAATGGCCATTTCTGCTCCCATCCAAGTTGTCAAAATGAACCAGCTGCCTGGGTGTAAGCTTGGCAAATGACCTGAGCTAAGATTTTTTCTAACATCTTTTTATTTTTACTCTTTGTATTATTTATTATGTCTGATTTTTTTGTTGTTGTTGTACATTTTGGGAATTTTCCTCTTGCTGACATTTTGAGATGGCACAGTGGACACTCTATTTCTTTTTTTTTAAATTTATCATTATCTAGTGTGAAGAATTTCCAGAGTGCTTTTTTTGAAAGATCCCTGACCTAAATAAATTAAATACTTTAGAATAAAATAAAGTCCTTAAAAGTAATTTTTGCTAGTGTTATAAATGCTAAAATTCGACCTTTTATATGAAGATTAGAATTTTGACATATTCTAGCTATTATTAATCTCCTTGATTTAATTTTTTAAAAAATATTTTGAAATATTTCTTAGCTAGAACAGGCTATAGCATTCTTCCCAAACTTGTATGTAGCCAACATATTCTCTTAATATTTCATTAACTGTCAATCTATTTTCCTATTTAATTATTTGAAATCTCCTAATTGTCTTTGAGCTATTTAATACTACAGCTGTTATGACCATTGTTAATATTGGAGCATTGTACTCTTGCAAAAATAAATATATATACCTCTACTTGATTATAGAATGTCAACATGTAAAACATACATAGAGGCTCAGATTCTCAGAACTTCCCAACTGAAATCTTTCTCTGCCTCCTGAACCCAATAAATTTATTGGAGCCCCATCCCAGAGCAGCAGCTGCCACACAGGCCTGCTTCCCCAATCACAACACTGCACCATCCTAGATGGGGCAAATGTCCTAGGGTTTTGATAACCCTTGGACATAAAAGGAATCAGTGAACAGTTAAATTTTCAAACATAAACATACTGGATCACAGGAATCAGAGATCTTCTGAGAACATGATGCTGGACTTTCTCAATCATTCATGTCTTTCCTCGAATACTCATATGACCAGAAGAGAGTCCCAAATTATAAAGCACAGGTCCTCCTCCTTGCTATAATTTCAAGAAAATCACCACTTTTACTTTCTTTTTTTCCCTCTCATTTATCCTCAGTCCTTAATTTTTCCATCTGCTGAATTTTGTTATAAAACCCTCTCTCAATTCAAACTGTGCTTACATCATTAGTAGAAAAGACAAAGTTGTGAAACAATTTTTCCATAGCTTCCTGAATTACATTGACAGATATTTTCGATTTCAATTTTTGTCTATATATATTTACCATAATATAATGAATATTTTTTCCAGATAGCTGTACAGTTCCACACCAAGTTTTTGAATGATTTATTTTTTCCAGTAACTTGAGACACCACCTTAACTTTATTCCAAAATGTCATACACATTATGTTCTACTTCGAGGTTTGTGTTCAGTTTCACTGATACATCTATTCTACGGCTAATACCACAATTTTGTAATTATTGTAGCTGAGTGTTATATTTTAATATCTGGGAACACTTTTCCCCCTTATTTTGGTAAAAATTTACCTTCCCATGTTTTGTATATTTATTTTTCAATGTGAACAAACTTTTCTAATTAAAAAGTGTATTATTAGTAATTTTACTTGGAAATTCCTTAATGTATAACTCAACTTGTGGAGAAGTTGAAATTTTTAAAATGTTGAGTATCTTTAATATATCAAGTAGGATTAGTGATATTAGAGGAAGCAAGGCTGTGACTCACATAGGACCTGGAATAGTTTGGGTCTCTCACTCATTGGAATAAAAAATCTCATAATTCACAGGACACCAACTAGATTATTCAGAAATGCATTACCTCAGTAGTGAAGGAAAGTTAACCATGAACTTACCATAAGCTAAATATTGCTCTAGTCTCACTTAACAAAGTTCAAGTATAATTATATGAATGCAAAATATCCAGGAACAAAGGTAAAATTCATAATGTTTATTATTCAATCAAAAATTACCAAATATGGAGAGCAGGACCAAGATGGCAAAGTGAGTAATCTTATTTGCCTCTCCCCCTTCAAATCTACAACTAATTGGACATTAATCAGTTAACAAAGGATATCCAAATAGCATCTCAAGATGCCTGAGAGACCCTTGCTGCTATACATTGGAAAGTGGACAGACTTCCCCCTGGGAGGAGGTGGAGATAGGTGAACACTCTCTGACCCCCAAACCCACAGATAGCCTAGTACCTGCAAGAGGCTCTCTTCCAGTGGACTCCCCCATAGCATCATCACACACCAAGGGTGGGCATATGCATGCACCGGTGGAGCTATGGTGGAAAAAAGTGACTACAGACGTACCTAAGCCCCCTGCAATTACACCTAAGGCAAGGGGGAAACTCCGGGGTCCTGCACCACCAACAGGGAAAGCATTTGCTTGCCATTAGCAGAGAGGCCCCACCCAGAATTCAGAACACTGGGAAGCTCCCAAAGAGCAGAATTCCTGACAAGGCAGCAGCCCACCAGCCACCGCCAGGCCCACAGACTCCAGCTGTGCCCCAGACAGTGCAAGAGGCATCCAGAGATCCTGTGGCTGTGCTTGGGGTCTGGGTGGAGCTCCAGGGCCTGGTTCTGTGGCCCAGGGTAAACTCCAGGGTCCCACACTGCCAGCAGGGAAAGCCTCTGCTCGCCATTAGCAGAGAGGCTGCGCCCAGCATTCAGAATGCCAGGAAGCTCACAAAGAGCAGAATTCACAGCAAGGCAGCAGCCCACCAGTCGCCACTAGACTCAGGACTCTGGCTGTGCCTCAGATGGTGCAAGAGGCACCCAGAGATATCATGGGCATGGTCAGCAGCTGGGTGGAGCTCCAACGACCCAGCTCTACATTCCAGGGGGAAAATCCAGGGTCCTGCACTGGCAGCATCCATCATCAGAGCCATGGGAGGCTCCCAAAGAGCAGGATCCCGGGCAGGGCAGCAGCCTGCCAGCCACCACCAGACACATGGACTCTGTCTGTGTCCCAGATGGGGCAAGGGGCACCCAGAGATTCCATGGGAGTGGTCTGGTGCTAGGTGGAGCTCCAGTGGCCCAGCTCAGTGGCCCAGCGGGGAAGTGTAGTTTCCCACAGCAGCCTCAGCAAAAGCCTCTGCACAGCACTAGTGGAGAGGCCCTGACTGGCAATCACAAGGCTGCAAGGCCCTGGGGCAAAAGTAGCACTGCTAGGTGAGCTAACCACAGACTGCAGAAGATACCTATAGCTCTGCTGGGACATATAGTGGACAGGTGAGATCTTGTAGGCTCTGACAGTGACAGAGCTGCAATTATAGGTGACCTTGCTCACAGACACTGGGAAAGCCTTAACACTGCTGCAGACCCAAAGGAGGGAGTGTGTCTAGGTGGTCTGCAACAGCAGGCACCAGCAGCATGAGGCCCCCTTGTGATTTCCCCCACAAATGAGGAGGGACCCCACAGGACCACTGTGACTACGAGGAGGGGCCCAGGTCCAGTCAGTAACAGCTGACAAGGTTCCTGGTTGGTGCAGTCTAAACAGATGCTCCCCACCCACACCAGTTGAAACAAGTGGAAAGAGTAACTAAACTCTATCCCTATGCGGAGGCACAAATCCACAACATCAAGCAGTATGAAAAATGTATTAAATCTCCTGAACATAAGGAAAATGACAAGTACCCAGAAAACAATCCCAAAGACAATGAAATCTATAACCTAAATGATGATGAATTCAAAACAGTCATTATTTAAAAACTCAATGAGTTAAAAGAGAATTCAGATAGAGAACTCAATGAGTTTAGGAGCTGTGTCACAAAAGAGCTTGATACTATAAAGAAGAAGCTATTAGAAATACTGGAGATGAAGAACACAATGGAGGAGATTAAGAAAAATCTGGACTCTCTGAATAGTAGGGTCGATAATATATAGGACAGAATTAGCAATTTGGAGGATAAGAATATAGAAACGCTGCATTCAAAGGAGGAGAGAGAACTAAGACTAAAAAGAAATGAAGAAACTCTCTGAGAATTATCCGACTAAATTAGGAGATGCAACATAAGGATTATAGGTTACCAGAGGGAGAAGAGAAGGAGAAGGGGGCAGAAGGCTTGATAAAATGAATAATGGCTGAGAACTTTCCAAACTTGGGGAGAGATATGGAACTTCATGTGACAGAAGCCAATAGACCTCCAAAATTTATTGATGTAAGAAGACCAACCTCAAGGCATATAGTAGTCAAGCTAGCAAAAGTAAACAACAAAGAGAAAATACTAAGGGCAGCCAGGCAGAAGAAAATCACCTAGAAAGGAACACCCATAAGGCCATCAGTAGATTTCTCAGGAGATATCTTACAGGCTAGAAGAGAATGGAGTGAAATATTCCAAACTCTGAAGGACAAAAACTGCAGCCAAGAATACTCTACCCAGTGAAAATATCCTTCAAATACAATGGAGAAATAAAAACTTTCCCAGATAAACAAAAGTTAAGGGAGTTCAATGCCACAAAACCACCTCTTCAAGAAAAGCTCAGGAAGAACCTCATACCTGAAAAATCAAAAAAAGGAAAGGGGTTACAAAATCCAGAACAAAGGAGATAAGTAGAAGGACAATAACAGAAAGTGGCAGCTCTCCATCAGAACAGGTTAGCAAAAGTTAAATAAAACATTAAAGATAAAAGGAAGGGAAACACAAAGAAAAAATATAACCTTGTCATTTTAACCACAAACTCACAACACAAGAAGGAAGAGGAAAAAAAATCTGACAATAAAAGCTTAGAAGGGGAAGACAGAAGGGATGAAATGTTTTAATTTAAGGAAATAAGAGACTATCAGAAAAAGGACTATCTCCTCTATGAGACGTGTTATATAAACCACCTGGTAACCCCTAAACAAATAACAAGAATAAAGACACAAATTACAAATAAGAAGAAAGCCAATACAGAAATTTACCTACCTGAATTAGATATCCAAAAATCATGTGACGAGAAACAAAAGAAATGCAAAAGAACCGGAACACAAGAGATAAATTGGCAGCGGTAGGCCCCCACGTTTCAATAATCACTCTAAACATAAATGTATTGAACTCTCCAAGCAAAAGACACAGAGTGGGAGGATGGATCAAAGAATGAGATCCAACAATATGCTGACTCCAGGAAACACACCTCAGCCGCAAACACAAACACAGACTCAGAGTGAAGGGATGGAAGACAATACTCTAAGATAATAATGAACAAAAAAAGCAGGTGTTGCCATTTTTATATCAGACAAAGTAGACTTCTAAGCAAAACATATAAAGAAAGACAAAGAGGGGCAGCATATAATGATAAAAGGGACACTCCACCAAGATGACATAACACATAAATATATACGCACCCAACACAGGAGCACCAAAATATGAAAAGCAACTATTAACAAAACTAAAAGGACACAACAAAAACAATACAATAATAGTAGGGGACCTCAACACCCCATTAACACCAATGGATAGATCGTCCAGACAGAAAATCAACAAGGAAATTGTAGAATTAAATTTAAAATTAGACCAGATGGACTTAATAGATATATATAGAACACTTCATCCAAAAACAGCAGGTTACACATTCTTCTCAAGTGCACATGGAACATTCTCAAGGATAGACTATATCTTTGGAAACAAAGCAAGCATCAGTAAATTCAAGAGGGTTGAAATAATATTGAGCATCTTTTTGGATCATAATGCTATGAAACTAGAAATCAACTACAAGAAGAAAACTGGGAAAGGGGCAAAATTGTGGAGACAAAACAACATGCTGCTGAACAAACAATGGGTTATTGAAGAAAGTAAAGAAGAAATCAAATATTATCTGGAGACAAATGAAAATGAACACACGCCATACCAACTTGTTTGGGATGCAGCAAAAGCAGTCCTAAGAGGGAAATTCATTGCAATACAGGCTCACCTCAATAAGCAAGAAAAATCTTACATAAATAACCTCAATGATAACGAACGGAATTAGAAAAAGAAGAACAAACAAAGCCCAAAGTCAGTAGAAAGAGGGAAATAATAAATATTAGAGCAGAAATAAACAATATTGAAACCAAAAAGACAGTAGAAATGATCAATGAAACAAAGTTTGTTTTTATAAAAAATTAATGAAATCAATAAACCCTTAGCCAGACTCATTAAGAAAAAAAGACAGAAATCTCAAATAAACAAAATTAGAAATGAGAGAGTAGAAATCACAACAGATACCAAAGAAATACAAAGAATCATAAGAAAATACTATGAAAAAGTATATGCCAACAAATTGGACAACCTAGAAGAAATGGATAAATTCCCAGGCTCTTAAAACCTACCCAAACTTAATCAGGAAGGAATAGAGTATCTGAATAGACCAATCACAAGTGAAGAAATAGAAAAAGTAATAAAAAACCTCCCCAAACGTAAGAGTCCAGGACCAGACAGCTTCTCTGGAGAATTCTACCAAATATTCAAAGAAGATTTAATACCTACACTTCTCAAACTTTTCCAGAAAATAGAGGAAGATGGAGCACTCCCTAAGACATTCGATGAAGCCAATATCACCCTGATCCTCAAACCTGACATGGACAACACAAAGAAGGAAAACTATAGGCCAATATCACTGATGAACGTAGATGCAAAAATCCTCAACAAAATTTTGGCAAACCGAATACAGCAATACATCGAAAAGATTATACACCATGATCAAGTGGGATTTATACCAGAGACACAGGGATGGTTCAACATCCGCAAGTCACTCAACATCATTCACTACATTAACAAAATGAGAAACAACAACCATATGATCATCTCAATAGATGCAGAGAAAGCATTCAACAAGATCCAACATGCATTTATGATAATAACCCTCAATAAAATAGGTATAGAAGGAAAGTACCTCAACATAATAAAGGCCATATATGACAAACCCACAGCCAATATCATACCCAACAGAAAAAAACTGAAACACATCCCTCTGAGAACAGGAACAAGACAAGGCTGCCCACTTTCACCACTTGTATTCAACATAGTACTGGAGGTGTTGGCCAGAGCAATTAGGCAGTAAAAAGGAATGGAAGGAATCCAAATAGGCAAGGAAGAATTAAAATTCTCGTTCTTTGCATAAGACATGATTTTATATATGGAAAACACCAAAGAATCCATAGGAAAACTGTTAGAAACAATCTACAGCTACAGAAAAGTTGCAGGGTATAAAATCAAACTTCATAAGTCAGTAGCATTTCTATATGCTAGCAATGAAGTAACAGAAAAAAAAACTCAAGAATGCAATCCCATTCACAATTGCAACAAGAAGAATAAAATTCTTTGGAATAAATTTAACCAAGGAAGTGAAAGATCTATACAATGAAAACAACAAGACTTTCTTAAAAGAAATCGATGATGACATAAAGAGATGGAAAGACATTCCATGCACACGGACTGGAAGAATAAACATAGTTAAATTGTCCATACTACCTAAAGCAATCTACAGATTCACCGCAATCCAAATCAGAATCCCAATGACATTCTTTACAGAAATTGAACAAAGAATCCTAAAATTCATATGGGACAACAAAAGACCACGAATTGCTAAAGCAATCCTGAGAAAGAAGAGCAAAGCCGGGGGCATCACAATCCCTGACTTCAAAACATACTACAAAGCTACAGTAATCAAAACAGCATGGTACTGGTACAAAAACAGATGCACACATCAATGGAAAAGAATTGAAAGCCCAGAAATACAACCACACATCTATGGACAGCTAATCTTTGACAAAAGAGCTTAGGGCATACAATGGAGAAAAGAAAGTCTCCTTAACAAATGCTGCTGGTAAAACAGGACAGCCACATGTGAAAGAATGAAAATTGACCATTCTTTTTCACCATTCACCAAAATAAACTCAAAATGGATCAAAGACCTAAAGATTAGGCCTGAAACAATAAGTCTTCTAGGAGAGAATATAGGCAGTACACTCTTTGACATCAGTTTCAAAAGAATCTTTTTGGACACCATAACCCCTCAGACAAGGGAAACAATAGAAAGAAAAAACACATTGGACTTCATCAGACTAAAGAGCTTCTTCAAGGCAGGGAAAACAAGATTGAAACAAAAAAACAGCCCACTAATTGGGAAAAAATATTTACAGGTTATTTATCTAACAAAGGGTTAATCTCCATAACACATAAAGAACTCACACAGCTCAACAACAAAAAAATAAAAAAACCCGATCTAAAAATGGGCAAGAGACATGAACAGACATTTTTCCAAAGAAGAAATAGGGATGGCCAATAGACACATGAAAAGTTGCTCATCATCACTAATCACCAGTGAAATACAAATCAAAACTACACTAAGATATCACCTTACACCTGTTAGAATGGCAAAACTATCCAACACCAAGAGTGACAAATGTTGGACAGGCTGTGGAGAAAGAGGAACCCTCATACACTGTTGGTGGGAAGGCAAACTGGTGCAGCCACTCTGGAAAACAGTATGGAGATTTCTCAAAAAGTTAAAAATAGAAATACCTTGTGACCCAGTCATCCCACTACTGGGTATCCTAAGAAGCTGAAATCAGCAATTCCAAAAGTCCCATGCACCCCTATGTTCATTGCAGCATTATTCACAATAGCCAAGACATGTAACCAACCTAAGTGCCCAGTAACTGATGATTAGATAAAGAAGACATGGTATATATATATAAATGGAATACTACTTAGGCATAAAAAGGACAAAATTGTCCCATTCACAACAACATGGATGGACCTTGAGGGTATTATGTTGAGTGAAATAAACCAGATAGAGAAAGACAACCCCTGTATGACTCCACTCATAGGTGGAAGTTAACATATAGACAAAGAGAACTGATTGGTGGTTACCAGGGGAAAGGGGGGTTGGGGGTAGGGCACAAAGGGTGAAGTGGTGTACCTACAACATAACTAACAATAATGTACAACTGTAATTTCACAAGGTTGTTAACTATCATAATCTTAATAAAAAGAAATTAACAAGTATGCAAAGATAAAGGGATAACTAATTTACCATATGGGAGAAAAATAACCAATGTAAACAAACCAAAAAATTACAGTGACTATAAAATTAGTAAGTTGGTATATGAAAACAATTGCTATAATTATATTAAGTATTTTCAAGAAAGTGGAGACAAGATTGGTAAGTAGAGACATGGGACATACAAATAAGATTCAGTTGAAATTCTAGTGATGAAAATACAATAACTGAAATGCAAAAGGTTTCAGTTATGGCAGATTAACAGAAAATTGGACACTGCAGAAGATTGGACACTGCAGCAGAAAAGGTTAGTAACTCTAAGAAACAGCAATAGAAACTATCTAAAATGGGAAACAAAGAACAAGGGGACTGAAAAACAAATACAAAGACTACCAGTGGGCTATGGAAAAACTTTAGATAGCCTAACATGAGTAACTGGAATCCTCAAAGAATCGATTAACAGAAAACACAGGAAAAAATATTTACAAAACTAATGGAAAAATTTTTTCCAAATTTAATGAAAACTATAAACCCATGGATCCAATAATCCAACAAACCACAGCACAAAAAATCAGGGAAGAAAAATACACTAAAACTGCATCATAATAAATTGGTCAAAAGCAGTGATAAAGAGAAAACTTTAAAAGCAGCCAATGAGAAAAGACACTTTATGTACAGAGAAATAATGATAAAAATTCTCACCAGAAACAATGTAAACCATAGTACACTGGAGCAACATCTTTAAAGTACTCAAAGATTTCCCATCTAGAATTCAATGCATCAAAAACATCTTTCAAAAACTAAGATGAAGTAAAGACTTTCAGATATACAAACTCAAGGATTTCCTCAACACTAGACTTCACAATAACGAAGCTTAAGGAAACTCATCAGTGAGAGACACGTAATACCAAATGGAAGTTTGGATCCAGTGAAAGGAAGGAAGGCCATCAGAAGTGGTAAATGTATTTTCAAGTACAAATAATATGATTTCTATGTCAGCAAAAATCAACATCAGCTCATTTTTGCTTATTGTAAAATGAGAGTTTTGTCACAAGAGAATTTCCATCTTAATGCTTTCTCTTCTGTGTAACAAATAGTCAAAACCCAAATTTAAATATCCACTTGAGATAGCTACAACTCTTAAATCCCCTGAAAGTTGTGCATGCTGCCTCTATAAAACAGGCAGAACCAAGCTAAAAGATGAGTGTATTGCAATTATTAAAACCTTGTGGACTATAAGAAATGTGAAAATGTATCAAAACATGTCCTCCTCTTAGGGAAAGACCCAGTAGGTTTTAAGGACTAGATCTATGATGTAATAATTCTGCTTTGTCAGATGTCTGTCAACTTAGGTAACTGTCCTGCCCTCTAGACTGGACATGGTCATCCAAAGAGCAGAGGCAAAGTGAGCCAGCCCTGGGGTCCTAGGATTGTAACATGCTCTGTGCAGAAAATGAAACTCTGTAAGAAAGTGACGTTAACAATCCGTCCCATGAAAACGGATTTGAACCACATTTACGTTCATAGGCACAATAAAGTGGAAGAATCCTGTTAATTATAGGAAATGTTGGCAGCAAATCTTTGGGATAAAATCAGGAATAAATGATACTCTGGGGATGGCTCCTGGGGCACCATTAGCAGCTTTCACACCTGGGTGGCTGGCTGCCAGATTTGAGACGTTTTGAGATTTGTTTGCAGAGGGTGCCAAATACACATTTTACAGAACTTTTAGCTGAAGCACAACACTCTTCAGACCTTTAAGAGAGAACTAAAAGTACAAAGACTCAATCTGGAGGGAATAGGAAAAGCTTATTACTGAAGAGAGCTAACAATACATGTTTTTAAAAGTGGAAAATTGGTCACAGCTGTGGAGAAATAAGCTCAGCCAATGCTATGATAAATGCTCAGATAAAGACAAATTCCTAGGGTGATTTCCTAAGCAGATAGAGGAACAAGCCTCACAACCTTTACTCAGGTTAGGCAGCCTTCTTAATGGCCATTTCTGTAACTCTACAACACTTTGATTAATTTGGCCCTTATGCGATCTTCCGAGGTGGCACTCACGTCGTCGCTCCTTCAATTTAATCTGGTACTAGAGGATGTTGTAGACTTTCCTGTCTTCAGAAAATGGTAAAGGATTATGTGAATTTTTAACTAGGTTGTACCTGATCCTCTGCATTGTATTTAGCGACCACACTAGCTGGTTTCATGTTAAATACACGAACTGGATCTCAAGTGAGCCCTTCGTGCTGCTAGACCAGCACTCTTCTCGTGCACAGTCTATGTATTCTCTCACTGTCCTAAAGTGACTAAACGGCTATTAGAATTTTAATGATAATGGACTATACAGCCTAAAGGGCTATCTCTTCTGCTCTCTCTCTTTAAAATCCCCATTACCTTCGTCTTTTTCCTCAGTCTCCACAATGACTTTACTTTCTACTTTACAGAGAAATCTTGAAACAATCAGAAAAGAATTTCACTATCATAAAAATGAATATTAATGTAATCTACAAAGCTGTATGTCATCTTGACCCACCACCCTGTCTCTGACCTCATCTCTTCCTACTCTCTAAGTTTCCACTTTACTGGCCAGCTTACTGTTCCTCAAACCCACCAGACACACTTGTTTGAGCAGATATTCACATGGCTGACACCCTCACCTTCTTCAAATATTTATGCAAATGTGATGCCTTTCATGAAGACTACCCTGACCATCTATTTAAAAGTACAGACTGCCCCTGCCCTGATGATCCTTATTACTGTCCTCTGTGTTTTATTTTTCCACAGTACATGTAAACTACTAATGAAATATGCAATCTACTCTGTGTTAGTTTATTATTTTCTCTCTCCCTCACTAGAGTCTAAGCTCTGGAGGTCAAGGATCTTTCTGTATTCTGTTCACTGATTTATCTCAAACACTTAAAATATGCCTGGCATATAATAGTTATTCAATAATTATTTGTGGAAAGAATAAATAAACTTATAAAACGTGTAGAACCAAAGTATGAAAAACCTTGTTAGACCCAGATTTTTGTTACTATATTGTGAAAATAAACTAAAATTAAACAATCTGCACTAGTCTTTGAGTCACCAAAGCACTTGCAGATTCTTTTAAATTTTTTCAAAATACCATATTGTGTATAAATTACTATAAACCATATGAATATTTTTATATATTTTTAAATATTGGTTTCTTAGTATATTTGGAAAATTGACCACCAGATAAAATGCTCACTTTATTACCACATCTTTAGCAAAATGGCTTATAATTCAGTGCTAGGAACTAAGGAGAGAAACTATTGCAGTTTCCACGGAATTTATATTCTGTTCCTTTTTTACCTTTACTACCTTAATAAAGCCTTTAAAAATCTCCTTCTATGAAATATTTGATTCTTTCTTGTGAGCAGCTATAGTTCGTATTTTAAACTTAATACAAGTTGGCTTCTTTGACCTCCATTCCACCTACCTTCACTTTGGAAGGTGCTGGAATGCTAAAAGCCATGTTTACCACACTCTCTACATCTTGAACTTTAGATGTATATTAGGATCCTCCATTATTTGCATTCCTGAGGTACTTGGAAGGTGATACTGCAGAGGCAATCTTCTTCCATCTCTTGGCAACAGATGAGCAAATAAGACTAAGAGAAGATTAGTAAATTCCTTATACTCAAGAGTTCCACAGCTGTAAGTAGCAGATAAAGTATTCCAATTTGAATCTCTAAACTCCAATTCAGTGTTCTGTGTACTAGAATATGGCTGTATTTGGTGTATAAGTTCCTGTAGATAATTTTTGTTAATCTGACTTAAATTACACTTTGTCATTAAAAAACAATTTGACTAACAAGTTGGAAAATGACATTTCCTCAACTGTAACTTTTAGCAATAAACTTCCCGCATGAAAATGCAAAATTATATAGTTGACAGAGAAACAGTTGGACATGCCAGAATCACCTGCACAGCACGCCAGAGCCAGGTACCGGACACTCCAGAACCACCTGCTGGACACACTGGAACCACAGGCCAGACATACTGGAACGACATGCCAGACATGCAGGAACCACATGCCAGACCAACCTGGACCACCTGCCTGACACCCGAATGCCCTGCCCAGAGAGGCCTGAATCACCTGCCAGACATGCCCAACGCACCTTTCGGACACATGAGAACCACGTTTCAGAAATATGTGGACCTCAGAAGGGCCATTCCTTGACCATGTGCTTGATGCACCTGGACCAGCTGACAGACATGCCTGAACAACCTGCCGGACATGCCAGAACTACCCACTGGACACACCGGAACCATCCAACAGAAACACGTGAACTGCCGGGGTCCAGCCCCAGCCGAACAGGGTCTCCTGGGGGATGGACGGCATCGGCGAGGGAGCAGGTAGTGAGACAAGGAGTTTAGTGTCCAAGTCTAACTTTATTTTGTGTATGTATGATTTATATAGGGCTCAGGGTATGCAAGGATGATTTCATGAAACAGTCCCAGGACATATCTTTGGCTCACGTAAGCGGGTTTTTGCAAGGTAGACAATAGTCCTAAGAGTAATTGATTGTAAGGTAGATAATAGTCTTAAGAGCAATGGATTATGTGCAGGCCTGAGGGGAGTCAAGCTTCTGTAATTCTGTACTTCAAGGAGGCTACCCCCAGCAGCCTCCTGACTCAATGGGCCGTGGCAACCACCGTCCTCCCAGAGAGATCTGTGGGGGCCACAGATTTCTTTGTTCCCTCTCCACTCCCATCGCTTCACCTGACCGAAGGACGGGTCAGAATGTTCTTTCCCTAGAAGATGTTTTTCCCCAGAACTTTCCCTAGAATATTGTATTGTATCATTCTCATTCCCAAGGCCAGGCTGAATTCCCCAGAAACACCACCAGGTGTAGAACAGAGTAAGCAGAAGCAGGAAAGTCAAAAGTACCAGGGAGACTTGTTGCAAGGGCAGCCTGGTAGATTCCCTTGAGGGTCGCCGTGAGTCCCCTCATCTCTCTCCTGGACCGTGTCACAAGGCAGAGGCTTAACTTGTAGGCTGATGGCTCCCGGCAGTGAACCATCTGCCTGACACGCTAGAACCAAATGCCAGACATGTCGGAACCACCACCCAGACACTCTGGAACCAGACATTGGAGACTCCAGAATCAGGTCTTGGACAGGCCGGAAGCACCTTCTGGACACGCTGGAATTACATACAGGAAGTGGAAAATCACCCACCGGACACAACGGAACCATCTTCTGGACACACTGGAACCAACTGACTGACAGGCTGGAACAACCCCCGGATATGCAGAAACCAACCGCCGGACACGACTGATCCACCTGCTGGATAGCACTGATCCACCCACCAAACATGGCTGAACCAGCAGCTGGACACACCGTAATCACCTGCCTGACACCCTGGATCCACCTGCCGGAATCTCTGGAACCACCTGTTGGATATGCCAGAACCAGGTGCCGGACACAGTAGATCCACCTGCCAGAAAAGCGAGAACCACCTGCCAGACATGCCGCAGCAGCCTGCTGGACACACTGAAATCACCGGCCAGATGTGCCAGGATCAGGTCCCAGATATGCCATAACCAAATTCCGGACAGACTGGAAATACCTGCCAGAAATGCTGGAACCACCACCTGGACATGCCGAAACTACCAACCCATCCCGATGCAATCAGGTCTCAGACACACTGTAGCCACTTGCCGGACATGCCAGAATCACCCACTGGAAATGTAGGAATCCACTGCCAGACACCCCAGAAGCAAACACCAGACACGTTGGAACCACACGTTGGATATGCTAGGCCCAGGTGCCGGAAACACCAGAACCACCTGCTGGACAAGCCTGAGCAACCTGCCAGACTTGTGTGAATCACCTGCTGGTCATGCTGGTATCAAGTCTAGAATGCGCCAGAATCATCTTCCAGACAGGCCAGAAAAACCTGCCGGACATGCCAGAATCACCATCGGAAACATTGATACCACCAACCAGACATGACAGAATCAGCTCCTGGACACACCAAATCACCCACCAGACATGCAGGAACTAACTGCCAGACACCCCGGAAGCACCCACCGGACACGTCAGAACCACCTTACAGACATACCGGCAACTCATGCCAGACACACAGGAACACCCTGCTGGACTCACTGGAACCACATGAATGACACATCAGTACCATTGGCCAGACATGCCGGAGCCACCTGCCAGACAAAACTGAACCACCTGCCAGACAAGACAGAACCACCTGCCGGATACGCCTGAAACATTTGACAGACACTCTGGAACTACATGCTGGGCACGCCGGAACCACCAGTCAGATATGCCAGAACTGGGTGCTGGACACGCCAGAACCACCTTCTGGACAGGCCTGAACCACCTGTCAGAGAAGAATGAAGCACTTGCCCGATACGCCTGAATCACTTGGTGGACAGTCCAGAACCACCTGCCAGGCACGCCAGCACTATCTGCCAGATAAGCCAGAACCAGGTGCTGGACACGACTCAACCACCTGCCAGGCAACCTGAACCACCTGCTGGAGAGACCTGAGCCATCTGCCGGACCCCCTACAACCACCATCCAAACGTGCTGGAACAATGTGGTGGACAAACTACAACCACCTGCCAGACACACAGGAACCAGTTCATGGGCATGCCAGAAACACCTGTTGAACAGGAAGTAAGAAGCCGACAGACAACCCTGATCCAGTCAACGGACATGCTGGAACCACAGGTCAGACAAGACAGAATCATGCTCCAGACATGATGGAACCATGTGACTGAAATGCCGGAACCACAAGCCGGACACGATGTAACCAAATTCTGGACACTCCGGAACAAATCATCATACATATCAGAACGAAATGCAGGACAACAGGGAATGACATTCCAGACACAGCAGAACCACCTGACTGACAGGCTGGAACCAACTTTTGGACACATCGGAACCATCATCTGGACACTCTGGAACCACCACCACAGATGTGAGAATCAGGTCCAGAACGCGCCAGAAGCACCTGCAGGACATGCCAGAACCACCTGACTCACGCCGAAATCACCTGCCAGATATGCCAGAACCACTTGATGGACACTCTGGAATCACACGCAGGGCATGCTGGAACCACCTCTTACATATGCCAGAACCATGTGCCGGACACGCCGGAACCACCTCCCGGACAGACCTGAACCACCTGCTGGACATGCCTGAACCACCTGCCGAACATGCCAAATCCACGTGCTTGACTCGCTGGAACCACCTGCCGGACACGACAAAATCACCTGTCGGATACGCTGGAACCAGGCCCCTTAGACGCCGGAAAAACCTGACAGACACGTGGGAACCACCCGCTGGACACTCTCGAACCACCACACAGACATGCCTGAATGACACTCCAGACACACCTGAAGCACCCACTGGACACGCCAGATCCACCTGGAACCACCCGCCGGACACACTGGAACCATGACTCTGACACTCCAGAACCAACTCCTGCACATGCCGGAAGCACCCAATGGACATGCTGGGACCATCTTCCTAACGTACCAGAACCACCTGCCAGACACTTTGGAACCACCTGTTGGATATGACGCAACCAGGTGCCAGATACACTGAAACCTCCTGCCGAAGATGCCAGAACCAGGTGCCGGACACCCCACAAACACCTGCCACACAAGCCGGAACCACCAGCCTAACATGTCGGAACAATCTGCCACACACACCAAAATCACCTGCCAGATACACTGGAACCACGTCCTGGATATGCCAGAACTAATTTCCATAAAACGTGGGAAACACCTGCCGGACACGCCGGAATCACCCACCGGACATGTGGGAACCAACTGCCAGACACACTGGAACCAACACCCGGACACTCTGAAAGCACCAACCCGACACAATGGCATCAGGTCCCGTACACACAGCAGCGACCTGCCGGACACGCCGGTACCACCTTAAGAATGTACTAGAACCACCTGCCAGACACACAGGAACTACCTGCCAGATACCATGGAACCAACTGTCAGATACGCTGGAACCAGGCACCCGGTACGCTGAAGCCACCTGCCGAATATGCCAGAACCATGTGCCAGACATGATGGAATCATGTGAGGGATACATCAGTAACAGGTCCAGCACAGGCCAGAACCAAGTGGTGGACACGCATGAACCACCTGCTAAACCAGCCTGAACCACTTTACGGACAATCCAGAACCAGTTGCCCAACATGCCTGAACAACCTGCTGGACACTCTGGAACTACCTGCCGGACATATGCCCAGCGTCCACCAGAAACGCCTGAACCACCTCCCAGACACTCTGGAACCAACCGCTGTAAAAATCGGAACCACTACCTGGACAATCTGCAAACACCTGCCGGAGACACCAAAATCAGGTCCCGGCAGGTGGTCCAGGTGTGTCTGGCACCTGGCTCTGGCGTGTTCGGCAGATGGTTCCGGCATGTCCACCAGATGGTTCTGGCGCATTCTGAAGGTGGTTACGGAACATCAGGCAGTTGGTTCAATCATGTCCAGCAGCTGGTTCAGTCTTGTTCGGGAGGTGCTTCAGTCATGTCCAGCACCTGCTTCTGGTATGTGCAACACCTGTTTCTGGCATATCCAGCAGCTGGTTCAGTCGTGTCCGGCACCTTGTTTCTGTGTGTGCAACACCTGTTTCTGGCGTATCCGGCAGGTGGTTCTGGCATGTCTGGCAGGTGTTTCCCTCAAGCCTGGCTGGTGGTCCAGGCATGTCCATCAGGTGGTTCCAGTGTGTCGGGCACCTGGTTCCAGCACGTCTGGCATGTGGTTCTGGAATGTCCATAAAGTGGTCCTCGCTGGTCCAGCAGGTTGTCCAGGCTGGTATGGCAGCTGCTTCAGGCTTGTCCAGCACCTGGTTCTGGCCTTCCCTGG
Organism: Equus asinus; assembly: GCF_041296235.1. Lineage (NCBI taxonomy): Eukaryota > Metazoa > Chordata > Mammalia > Perissodactyla > Equidae > Equus > Equus asinus. Next base: position 10,225,670 of record NC_091811.1, on the reverse strand, counting down.
ACTTGTTTCTGGCATAACCAGCAGATGGTTCCAGCGCGTCCAAGAGGTGGCTCGGCTGTGTCCGGCAGATGGTTTCGGTGTATTCAGCAGGTGATTTGGACGTGGCCACCAGGTGTTTCCACCATGTCCGGCAACTGGTTCTGGCATATTCGGCAGGTGGTTTCAGGGTATCTGGTACCAGATTCTGCCATATGTGACAGGTGATTCCGGCATGTCTGGCAGTTGGTTCTGGGGTGTCAGGCTGGTGATTCTGCCGTGTTTCACAGGTGGATCAGTGCTGTCCAGCAGGTGGAACAGTCATGTCGGGTGGTGGGTTGCAGCATATCCCGGGGTGGTTGCAGTGTGTCCAGAAGGTGGTTCTGTCATGTCGGGCAGGTGGTTCTGGTGAGTCAAGCAGGTGGTTCTGGCGTGTACGGCCGGTGGGTCAGGCATGTCTGTCAGCTGGTCAAGGTGCATCCAGCAGATGGTCCAGGCATGGCCGTCCCGTGGTCCAGGCATTTCTGAAGTGTGGTTCTGATGTGTCTGAATGATGGTTTGGGAGTGTCTGGCATGTGATTCAATCCTCTCCGGGAGGTGCTTTGGGGTTGTCCAGAAGGTGGTCTGGGTGTATCCAGGAAGTGGTTTGGCATGGCCGGCATGTCCTTGGAGTATGTCTGGCCTGGGGTTCTGGCGTGTCCAGCAGGCGGTTCCAGTGTGTCTGGCACCTGGCTCCAGTGTGTTTGGCAGATGCTTCCAGCATGTCCACCAGATGGTTCTGGCGCATCCTAAAAGTGGTTACGATGAATTCATCAGGGGTTCAGGCTTGTCTGTCACTTGGTTCAGTCGTGTCCAAGACCTGGTTCCAGCATGTGTGACACCTTTTTCTAGCGTATCTGGCAGGTGATTCCGGTATGTCCGGCTGGTGGTACACGCAAGTCTGGCAAGTGTTTCGGGCATGTCCAGCAGGTGGTTCTGGCCTTAGGGCACCAGATTCCACCATGTCCAGCAACTGCTTCTGGCATATCCAATAGGTGGTTCCGGTGTGTCTGGCAGGTGTTTGTGGTATGTCTGGCAAGTGGTTCTTTTACATTAGTAAAGTGGTTCTGGCGTTTCCAGAGGGTGCTTCCAGGGTGTCCAGCAGTTGGTTCCAGCGTGTGTGGCTGGTGGTTCTGGCGTTTCTGTGTGGTGGTTCCAATGTGTCTGGTGGGTGCTTACGGGGTTTCCAGCAGTTGTTTCCCACATGTCCGGTGGGTGATTCCAGCGTGTCTGGCAGGTGGCTACGGCACGTCCGGGACCTGATTCCGTCATGTCGGGTGGTGGTTTAGGCATGTCTGTGTGGTGGTTCTGTCATGTCCGGCAGTTGATTTCGACATGTACGCCAGGTTTTTCCAGTCTGTGCAGAAGTTTCCTCTGGCGTATTCAGGACCTGGTTCTGGCGTATCCAGCAGGTGATTTCAGTGTGTCCAGCAGGTTGTTTCGGCATGTCTGGCAGGTGGTTCTGGCATGTGAAGCAGGTTGTTGTGGTGTGTTCGGCATCTGCTTCTGGCGTATCCCACAGGTGGTTTTACAGTGTCCGGCACCTGGTTCTGCCATATCCTACAGGTGGTTCCGGCATGTCAGGCAGGTGTTTCCAGGGTGTCAGGCAGGTGGTTCTGGTGTGTCCGGTTGGTGGTTGAGCCGTGTTTGCCAGGTGGATCAGTGCTGTCCGGCAAGTGGATCAGTCATGTCCAGTGGTTGGTTGCAGCATATCCAGGGGTGGTTCCAGTGTGTCAAGAAGGTGGTTCTGTTGTGTCCAGCAGATGGTTCTGGCGTTTCCAGAAGGTGGTCCACCGTGTCCAGCAGCTGATTCTGCCAGTTCCTGCAGGTGGTACCAGCATGTCCAGGACCTGATTCTGGCATCTCCAGTGCATGGTTCCAGAGTGTCTGGGTGGTGGTTCCAACGTGCCCAGCAGTTGGTTCCAGTGTGTCAGGCAGGTAGTTCAGGTTTTTCTGGTGGATGGTACCAGTATGTCTGGTGGGTAGTTCCAGTGTGTCTGGCAGGTTGTTTAAGCATGTCTGTCAGGTGGTCCAGTTGCATCTGGCACTTGGTCCTGGCATGGCCATCCTGTGTTCCACACATTTCTGAAACATGGTTCTTATGTGTCCGAAATGTTGTTTGGGCATGTCCGGCATCTGATTCAGTCCTATTCAGGAGGTGCTTTGGGGGTGTCCGGCAGGTGGTCCGGGTGTTTCTGGCAAGTGGTTCGGCATGTCTGGTGTGTCCTTCAATTGTGTCTTGCCTGTGTTTCTGGCATGTCCAGTAGGCAGTTCCAGTGTGTCTAGCACCTGGTTCCAGCGTGCTCAGCAGGTGCTTCCGGCATGTTTAGCAGATGGTTCCAGTGCATCCTGAAGTTGGTTACAGTGTGTCGAGCAGGTGGTTCAGGCTGTTCCGTCACTTGGTTCAGTCGTGTGCAGCACCTGCTTTCAGCATGTGTGACACCTGTTTCTGGCATATCCGTCAGATGGCTCCAGCGTGTCTGGCAGGTTGTTCACTCATGTCCGGTACCTGGTTTCGGCGTGTGTGACACCTTTTTCTAGCATATCTAGCAGGTGATTCCAGCATGTCCATCAGGTGGTTCGCACAAGTCTGGCAGGTGGTTCAGTTGTGTCCAGCAGGTGGCTCTGCACTTAGGGCACCAGGTTCTGCCATGTCCAGCACCTGTTTCTGGCATATTCGGCAGGTGGTTTCAGTGTACCTGGCACCTGGTTCAGGCATATCCAACAGGTGGTTCTGGCATGTCTGGCATGTGGTGCAGGGGTATCTGGCATATGGTTCTGTTATGTTCGGAAGGTGGTTCTGGCGTGTCCGGTGGGTGCTTCTGGCGTGTCTGGCACTTAGCTCTGGCATGTCTGGAGGGTGGTTCTGGCGTGTCTGAGTGGTGGTACCAGTGTGTCCGACGGGTGGTTCTGGCATGTCTGTTGGGTTGTTCTGGCATCTAGGGGCCTGGTTCCAGCATATCTGGCAGATTATTTTGGCCTATCTGGCTGATGGTTCCAGCAAGTCAAGCAGGTGGTTGCGGTGTGCCCAGCAGGTCATTCATGCGTGTCCAGCAGGTGGGTTCAGGCCTGTCCAGAAGGTGGTTTCAGCACTTCCAGCACCAGGTTCTGGCATATCTGACATGTGGTTCCTGCATTCCCGGCATGTGGTTCCACATTGTCCATCAAGTGGTTCATGCGTATCTGGCAGGTGGTTCAGCTTGTTTGGCAGGTGGTTCTGGCATGTCCTGCCAGTGGTACTGGCGTGTCACTCAGGTGGTTCCAGTGTGTCAGGCTTGGGGTTCCTGTGTGTCAGGCATGAGTTTCCGGTATTTTTGGAAGGTGGTTGTGATGTGTCAGGTGGGTGCTTCCAGGTTGTCCGGCTTTTGGTTCCTGCATGTCCAGAGGGTGATTCCAGTGTGTCCAGGACCTGATTCTGTATGTTGGGTAGTGGTCTTTGCATGTCTAGGTGGTGGTTCCGGCGTGTCCGGCAGGTGATTTCAGCATGTGCAGCAGGTTTTTCCAGACTCTGTGGAAGTTGCTTCTGGTGTATTCAGGACCTGGTTCTGGCGTATCCAGCAGGTGATTTTGGTGTGTCTGGCAGGTTGTTCTGGCCTGTCTGGCAGGTGGTTATGGCGTGTCTGGCACCTAGTTCTGCCATCTCTGGCAAGTGGTTTCAGGGTGTCTGGCCATGGTTCTGCCGTATCCGACAGGTTGTCCTGGTGTGTCTGGCAGGTGTTTGCGTGGTATCAGGCAGGTGACTACAGTGTGTTCAGGACCTGATTCCCTCATTTCAGGTGGTGGTTTTGGCATGTCTGGGAGGTGGTTCTTGTGTGTCTGGTTGGTGATTTAGGCATGTGCCACAGGCTTTTCCGGCCTGTGTGGAAGTGTGTTCTGGTGTGTCAGGCAGCTTGTTCTGGCATGCCCGGCATGTGGTTCTGGAATGTCCGTAAAGTGGTTCAGGGTGGTCTAGCAGATGGTTCAGGCTAGTCCTGCAGCAGCTCCAGGCTTGCCCGGCACCGGGGTCCGGCCTGTGCTGGACCTGTTTCTGGCGTATCCGGCAGATGGTTTCGGCATGTCCGACACAGGGTTTCAGCTTAACTGACAGCTGATTTGTACATTTCAGGCAGGTGTATCTGCCATGTCCGGCACCTGGTTCTGGTGTATTTGGCAGGTGGTTTCAGTGTATTTGCCATCTGGTTCCCGCATATAGAACAGGTGGTTCTGGCATGTGTGGCAGGTGTCTGGCATGTGATTCCGGTATGTTCAGAAGGTGGCTCCGGCGTGTCCAGTGGGTGCTTCTGGAGTGTCCGGCAGTTGATTCTGGGATGTCTGTTGGGTTGTTCCGGCATATAATGGCGTGCTTCTGGTGTATCCAGGAAGGGATTTTGGTGTGTCTGGCAGGTTGTTCCGGCAAGTCACCAGATGGTTGCGCATGTCCAGCAGGTGGTTCAGGCCTGTCCAGAAGGTGGTTCAGGCCTGTCGTGAAGGTGGTTTTGGGGCGTCCAGCACCTGGTACTGGCATATCTGACATGTGGTTCTTGCATGCCCAGCATGTGGTTCCAGATTATCTGTCAAGTGATTCAGGAATATCTGGCAGGTGGTTCAGTCTTGTCTGGCAGGTAGTTCATCTTTGTCCGGCAGGTGGTTCTGGCATGCCCTGCCAGTAGTACTGGCGTGTCATTCAGGTGGTGCCAGCATGTCAGGCAGGGGGTTCCTGAGTGTCTGGCATGAGTTTCCGGTACGTCTGGAAGGTGGTTCCAATGTGTCAGGTGAGTGCTTCCGGGGTGTCCAGCAGTTGGTGCCCACATGTCTGGCATGTGATTCCGGTGTGCCCTGAATCTGGCTATGTCGTGTCCAGGACCTGATTCCATCATGTCAGATGGTGGTTTTGGCATGTTTGGGTGATGATTCCAGCATGTGTGGCAGGTGAATTCAGCATGTCCAGCAGGTTGTTTTGGCGTGTCTGGCAGGCGGTTCCAGATTGTTCGGCATGTGGTTCTGGTGTGTCCGGCACCTGGTTCTGGCATACCCAACAGGTGGTTCAGGCATGTCTGGCAGGTGGGGCAGGTGTATCTGGCATGTGGTTCTGTTATGTTCGAAAGGTGGTTCTGGCGTGTCCGGTGGGTGCTTCCGGCATGTCTGGCAATTAGCTCTGGCATGTCTGGAGGGTGGTTCTGGTATGTCTGGCACCTGGTTCTGGCATATCTGGCAGGTGCATTTGCATTGTCTGGCACCTACTTCTGCTGTATCCGACCTGTGGTTCCAGCTTGTCAGGAAGGTGGTTCTGGGGTGTCAGGCAGGTGTTTCTGCTGTGTCCAGCTGCTGGTTCAGCCATGGTTGACAGGTGGATCAGTTCTGTCCAGCAGGTAGATCAGTCATCTCTGGCGGTTTGTTGCAGCATGTCCTAGGGTGGTTCCAGCATGTCCAAAATGTGATTCCATCGTGCCTGGCAGGTGGTTCCAGCGTGTCAGACAGGTTCTTCTGGCGTGTCAGGAAGGTGGTTCCATTGTGTTCGGTGGGTGATTCTGGCAGTTCATGCAGGTTGTCCCACCATGTCCGGCAGGTGCTTCCAGCATGTTCGGGACCCGATTCTTGCTTCTCTGGGGTTGGTTCCAGAGTTTGCAGGTGGTGGCTCCCATGTTTCCAGCAGTTGGTTCCAGCGTGTCAGGCAGGTGGTTCAGGCGTTTCTGGTGGATGGTTGCGGTATGGCCAGAGGGTAGTTTGGCAAGTCTGGCAAGATGTTCAGGCCTGTTAGTCAGCTGGTCCAGGTGCACCTGGCACATGGCATGGCACATGGCATGGCCGACCTCTCCAGGCATTTCTGAAATATGGTTCTGATGTGCCCAAAAGATGGTTTGGGTGTGCCAGACATCTGATTTGCTCCTCTCCGGGAAGTGCTTTGGGAGTGTCCAGCAGGTGGTCTGGGTGTTTCCAGCAAGTGGTTTGGCATATCCAACGTATCATTTAATTATATCTGGCCTGGGGTTATGTGCCGTAACCACCCACAAGACATGTTGGAATCACCTGCTGGACACACTGGAACCACCTTGTGGAGATGCCAGAACCACCCCTGGATAAGCTGCAACCAACAGCCAGACTCGACTGACGGCTGGAACCAATCTCCTTATACGCCGGGAAAACTGACCACATGTGCCGGAACCACCTGCAGGACACACTGGAGGCACTACAGAGACACACCAGAACCACGCAAAACACACGTCGCAATCAGGTAGGGGACATGGTGCAACCTCCTGCTGAATGGTCGGGAACCACCTGCCAGAAATGCTGGAACCAGGTGTCCAACACGCCAGAACCACCTGCTGGATGTGCCTGAGCCACATGCCAGACTTGCAAGAACCACCTGCTGGGCACACTGGGACTACCTGAAGTATAATCCAGAAACAGGTATTGCACACGCCAAAAACAGGTGCAGGTAATGAATGAAAAACCTGCAAAACATGACAGAACCAGGTGCCAGATATGCTGGAAACACCTGCTGGACGCATTGAAATCACCTGCCAGATACACCGCAACCATGTGCCGCACACACCAGAATCACCTACCAGACATGCCAGGACCACCTGTTGGATACGCTGGAACCAGGTGCCTGATTCGCTAAAACTACCTCCTGGACATGCCAGAACCAGGTGTTGGACACGCTGGGACAACCCACAGGACGCGTCAAAATCACCTGCATGATACCCAGGAACCATGTGCCAGACATAATGGAACCACCTGCCGGACACGCCAGCGCCACCTGCCAGATACGCCAGAAACAGGCGCAGCACACGCCAGAACCAGGTGTCCCACATGACTGATCCAACTGCCAGACAAGACTGAAGCATCTGCCGGACATGCAGGAACCACCTTAAGAATGTACCAGAAACACATGCCAGACCCCATGGAACCAACTGTCAGATATGCCGGAACCAGGCACGTGGTACGCTGAAGCCACCTGCCAAATAAGCCAGAACCATGTGCCAGACATGCCGGAACCACTTCCTGGACAGACTTAAACCACCTGCTGTGCACGCCTGAACCACCTGCCAAACACGCCAGAACCACCTGCTTGACTCACCGGAACCACCTGCCAGACACGCCAAAATCACCTGCCGGATACACCAGAACCAGGTCCTGGATATGCCAGAACCAATTTCTGTCAAAGGCCAGAACAACCTGCCAGACATGCCAGAATCACCCACCGGACATGTGGGAACCAACTGCCAGACACGCCGGAACCAACACCAAGACACTCTGAAAGCACCAACTGGACACGCCGGAATCAGGTCCCGGATACACAGTAGCCACCAGCCAGACACGCAAGAACCACCTTAAGAATGTACTGGAAACACACACACAAGACACACGGGAACCAACTGCCAGACACCACGGAACCAACTGTCAGATACGCCAGAACCAGGCGCCCAGGATACTGAAGCCAACTGCCGAATATGCCAGAACCATGTGCTGGACACTCCTAAACCATGTGATGGATACACCAGAAACAGGTCTGGCACAGGCCAGAACCAGGTGCCGGACATGCCTGAAACAGCTGCCACACACACCTGAATCACCTGCTAGACCAGCCTGAACCACTTGATGGACAATCCGGAACCACATGCCAGGCACACTGGAACCAGGTGCCCGACACGCCAGGACCACCTGCTAGACCAGCCTGAACCACCTGCCAATCTTGTGAGAACCACCTCCTGGATACACCAGAAACAGGTGTTGCACATGCCAAAACCAGGTCCTGGACACGACAGAGCACCGAAATCACCTGCCAGATACGCCAGAACCACTTCACGGACACTCTGAAATCACATGCCTGGCATGCCGGAACCACCTCTCAGATATGCCAGGACCACGTGCTGGACACGCCGGAACTACAGGTGATTTTGGCGTGTCCAGCAGGTTGTTCTGGCATGTTAGGCTGGTGGTTCTGGCTTGTCTGGCAGGTGTTTGTGGCGTGTCCGGCACCTGGTTCTGGTGTATTCAGCAGGTGGTTTCAGTGTATCTGGCACCTGATTCCGGCATATCCAACAGGTGGTTCTGACGTGTCTGGCAGGTGGTTCCTGTGTGTCTGGCATGTGGTTCTTCTATGTTTGGAAGATGGTTCCGGCGTGTCCGTTGGGTGCTTCTGGCATGTCCAGGAGTTGGTTCTGGAGTGCCATAGTCATGGTTCCATCGTGTCCAGAAGGTGGTTCCTGCATGTCAGTCAGGTGCTTCCAGTGTGTCCTGTGGGTACTTCTGGCGTGTCCTGGCCCTGATTCTCGAGTCTCTGGTGGGTGGTTCCAGAGTGTCCCATTGGTGGTTCCAAGATTCCGGCAGTTCGTTCCATCGTGGCAGGCAGCTGGTTCACCCATGTCCAGTGGGCGGTTCTGGCATCTGCAACAGACAGTCCAGAAAGTGGTTTCGGCATGTCTGGCAGGTGGTGCAGGCCTCTCTGGCAGATGGTTCAGTCTTGTCCCTCAGGTGATTCAGTCGTGTGGGGCACCTGGTTCTGGCGTGTCTTGCAAGTGGTTTAATCATGTCTGGCACCTGGTTTTGGCATGTGCGACACCTGTTTCTGGCGTATCTGGCAGGTGTTTCTGGTGCATCTGTCAGGTGGTTCTTACAAGACTGGCTGGTGGTTCAGGCGTGTCCAGCAGGTGGTTCTGGTGTGTTGGCCACCTGGTTCTGGTGTGCCCAGCATGTGGTTCTGGATTGTCCGTAAAGTGGTTTAGGCTGGTCTAGCAGGTGGTTCAGGTGTGTCCAGCAGGTGTTTCAGGCATGTCCTGCACCTGGTTCTGGCCTGTGCTGGACCTGTTTCTGGTGTATCCATCACATGCTTCCGGCGTGTCTGGCACATGGTCCTGGTGTATTCAGCAGGTGGTTTCAGCGTATCAGGTGCCTGGTTCCAGCGTATCTGACAGTTGGTTCCATGGTGTCTGGCAGGTGGTTCCTGTGTGTCTGGCACGTGGTTCCAGTATTTTCTTAAGGTGGTTCCGGTGTGTCCTACAGGTGATTCCTACATGTCCTGCAGTTGGTTGTGCTGTGTCCTGGGCCTGACTCTGGTGTGTCTGGTGGGTGGTTCCGGTGTGTCTGAGTTGTGGTTCAGGCTGCCCGTCGGGTCATTCCAGCTTGTCCTGCATGTGGTTCCTGCATATAAGTGGCCTGGTTCTGGAGTATCCGTCAGGTGATTTCAGCACGTCCAGTAAGTTGTTCTGGCGAGTCAAGCATGTGGTTCTGGCATGTCTGGCAGGTGGTTCAGTCATGTCCGGTGGGTGATTCGGGCTGCTCCGGCAGGTTGTTCAGGCTTGTCCATCTGCCAGTTCTGGTGTTCCTGCCAGCTGGTTCTGCTGTAACTGGCAGGGGGTTGTGGTGTGTCCCGCAGGAGGTTCTGGCATGACTGGCGGGTGATTCTGGTGTCTCAGTCAGTTAGTTCCTGCATGTCAGTCAGGTGGTTCTGGCATGCCCAGAAGGTGATTCCATCATGTCCAGTGGGTAGTTCCAGTGTGTCCAATGAGTGGTTCCAGCATGTCCGGAAGGTGGTTCCATCATGTCTGGCAGGTGATTCTGGTGTGTCCCGTGGGTGATTCAGCTGCGTTTGGTGGGTGGATCAGTTGTGTCCAGCTGGTGGATCATTATGTCCTGCATGTGGTTACTGTGTGTCCGGGGCATGGTTCCTGCTTGTCAGAAAAGTGGTTCCATCATCTCAGGGAAGTGGTTCTCGCATGTCCATCAGGTGGTTCTGGCATGTCTGGCAGATTGTTCAGGCATGCCCGTCAGGTGATGCAGGTGCTTCTGGCACCTGCTACAGGCGTGGCAGTCCCGTGGTCCAGGCATTTCTGAAACGTGTTTCTGACATGTCAGAATGGTGGTTTGGGTTTGTCTGGAGGCAGTTCGGAAGTGTTTAGTAGGTTCTTCAGGCGTGTGTGGCAGGTGGTCCAGGTAGGTATGGCAGGTGGCTCTGCTGTGTCTAGCATGACCTTCCTGCATATCTGGTCTGTGGTTCCAGCATGTCTGGCTGGTGGTTAAGGGTTGTCCAGCAGGTGGTTCCGGCATGTCCGGGTGGTGGTTCCCTCCAGTCCTGCGGGTGGTTCCGGCGAGTCCAGCACCTGGTTCTGGCATATCTGGCAGGTGGATCCTGCGTGCCAGGCAGGTGGTTCCAGATTGTCCCTCCAGCGGTTAAGGCATATCCGGCAGGAGGTTCCATCTTGTCTGGCTGGTGGTTCCAGAGTGTCCAGCATGTGGCTGGGGCAAGACCGGAAGGTGGTTCTGTCATGTCTGCTGGGCAGTTCTGGCATTTCCAGTGGATCATTTCACTATGTCCGGCAGATAGTTCGGGCGTGTCCAGCAGGTTGTTGAGGCATGTCCGTCAGGTAGGCCAGGTGCACCTGGCACGTGTTCCAGACATGGCCATCCCGTGGTCCAGGTGTTTCTGAAATGTGGTTCTGACATGTCCGAAAGGTGGTCTGGCTATGTCCAGCAGGTGGTTTGCGAGTGTCCAGCACCTGGTTTTGGCATATTCAAAAGGTGGGTTTAGCATATTTGGTACCTGGTTTCAGCATGTCTGGCACCTGGTTCCGGCGTATCCAGCTTGTTGTTTCAGTGAACCAGGCACCTAGTTCCAGTGTATCCGACAGGTGGTTTCCATGTGACTGGAATTTGGTTCCTGTGTGTTCGGCAGGTGGTTCCGGTGGGTCCTGCAGTTGGTTCTGGCATGTCTATCGGGTGGATGAAGTGTGTCTGCCTGGTGATTGAGGCATGTCCAGCAGGTGGTTCAGGCTGGTCTGACAGATTTTTCAGGCTTGAGTGGCAGCTGGTTCTGGCATTCCTGCCACCTCATTCTGGTGTAACCAGCAGGTGGTGCCAGCGTGTCCCTCAGGTGGTTCTGGCATGTCTGTTGGGTGATGCCTGCATGTCAGTAAGGTGGCTCCAGTGTGTCAGGTGGTTCCAGCGTGTCTGGAAGGTGGTTCTGTCATGTCCGGTGGGTGGTTCTGGTGTGTCTGAGGAGTGGTTCTGGCATGTCCAGAATGTGGTTCTCTCATGTCCAGAAGGTGATGCTGTCATGTCTGGACTGTGGTTATGGCATGTCCGTTGGGTGGATCAGGGCTGTCTGTCAGCTTTTCCCTTCCTGTTCAGCAGGTGGTTCCGGCGTGCCCAGGACATGGTTCTGGCATGTCTGGCAGGTGGCTCAGACCTCTCCAGCAGGTGGTTCAACTTGTCCGGCAGGTGGTTTAGTTGTGTCTGGCACCTGGTGCTGGCTTAGCTGGCAGGTGGTGCTGGCGTGCCTGGCAGGTGGTTCTGGACTGTCTGCCAAGGGATGCAGGTTATTGGGCCCCAGCCAGACACGATGGAGCCACCTTCTCGACATGCCAGAACCACCTTCTGAAAATGCTGGAACCACCCCCAGATATGCTGAAACCAACCACCAGACATGACTGATCCACCTGCTGGACAGCACTGATCCACCTGCCAAACACAGCTGAACCACCAGCCAGACACACCAGAACCACCTGCCTGAGACCCTGGAAACACCTGACAGTCACGCCGGAACCTCCTGTCAGATACAGCAGAACCAGGTGCTGGACACCATGAAACCACCCACCGGATACACAAGAACCAGGTGGTGGACATGCCAGAACCACATGCCAGACAAGCCAGAACCACGTGCCAGACACACCAGAATAGCCTGCCAGACACGCCAAAATCAACTTCTGGATACCCCAAAACCAAGTCCTGAATACACCAGAACCAACTTCCACACAGGGTGGAAAAACCTGCCATACATGCTGAAATCACCTACTGGACACGCCAGAACCACCACCCAAAGATGCCAAAGCCACCATCCGACATGACAGAATCAGGTCCTGGACACGCTGTACCCACCTGCTGCACACGCTGGAATCACTCACTGGACATGCGGGCACCAACTGCCAGCCACCCCAGAAGCACCCTCCTGACACATCAGAACCACCTTCCAGACACACTGGAAACTCATACCAGACACTCAGGAAACCCCTGCCAGACATGCTGGAACCACCTGAATGACACGCCAGTACCACTGGCAGGACATGCCGGAAGCACAAGCCAGAGAAAGCTGAATAACCCGCCAGACAAGACTGAACCACCAGTCGGATATTACTGAACCACTTTACAGACATCTGGAACCACATGCCGGGCACGCTGGAACCACATGTCAGATATGCCAGAACCAGGTGCCAGACGTGCAGAAACCACCTTCAGGATAGACCTGAACCACCTTTTGCACATGCCTGAACAACCTAGTGGGACACACCGCAATCATCTGCTTGACTTGCCAGAACAACCTGCTGGACACGCCAAAATCACCTGCCAGATACGCCGGAACCTGGCCTCTTTTACGCCAGAACAACCCAACAGACATGCCAGAACTACCCACCCGACACACTGGAACCACCACTCAGACATCCAGAACCACCCTCCAGACATGCCGGTACCAACTGCCAGACACTCTGGATGCACCCACTGGACATCCCAGAACCACCTTACAGACGTACCAGAATCACATGCCAGAAACACCTGAACCACCTGCCTGACACACCGGAACCACCTGTTGGATATGCCGGAACGAGGTGCCAAATACACTGAAACCACCTGCCGAAATCACCAGAATCAGGTGCCAGACATGGCAGAAACACCTGCCAGACACGTCCAAATCACCTGTCAGATACACCAAAACCATGTGCAGGACATGCCAGAACCACCTGCTGGATACACCAGAAACAGGTCCAGCACAGGCCAGGACCAGGTGCCAGACAAGCCTGCAGCTGCTGCATGACTAGCCTCAACCATCTGCTAGACCACCCTGAACCACTTTACGGACATTCTGGAACCACATGCTGGGCAAGGTGGAACCAGCTGCCTGACATGCCAGAGCCACCTGCTGGACACGCTTGAATCACCTGCCAGACTTGCATGAACCAACTGCTGGTCACACCAGAATCACCTGCCAGAAATGCCAGAAACAGGAGTCACGCACGCTGGAACCAGGTGCTGGACACGACTGAACCAACTGCCGAACAAGCCTGAAGCACTTGCTGGACAGGACTGAAATACCTATTGGACATGCCGGAATGACCTTCAGGACACGCTGGGACCATGTGGTGGACATGCAGGAACCACCTACTGAAAAGCCAGGTGCTGGACACACTGGAATCGCCCGCTGGACGTCCCAGAACCAAACTCCAGACATTCTAGAAAGAAACACTGGACATGCCGGAATCAATGCTGGACACACCTGGACTGCCTGCCAGATACCACCAAAGCACCTCCTGGACAGTCCTGAATCAGATGCTGGACATGCCCAAACCACCTTTTGGACACGTCAGAACGACGTTTCAGAAATGCCTGGACCACGGGATGGCCATGCCAGGACAATGTCCCAAATGCAGCTGAACCTGCTGACAGACATGCCTGAACAACCTGCTGGACACACCTGAACTACCTGCTGGACATACCGGAACCATCCCCTGGAAACGCCTGAACCACCTGCCTGACATGCTGGAACCAACTGCTGGACACATCGGAGCCACAACCCGGACACTCTGGAACCATGCACTGGAGACGCCAGAATCAGGTCTTGGGCATGTTATAAGCCCCTGCCTCACACGCTGGAACTACCTGAATGACACGCCAGTACCCCTGGCAGGACATGCTGGAACCACCTGCCAGAAAAGACTGAAACACCTGCTGGATATGCCTGAAACACTTGATGGACAATCTGGAATCACATGCTGGGCACGCTGGAACGACATGTCAGATATGCCAGAACCAGGTGCTGGATGCGCCGAAACCACCTTCCGAACAGGCCTGAACCACCTACTGGACACACCTGAACCACCTGCCTGACACGCTGCAACCACCTACTTGACTCACTGGAACCATCTGCCAGACACGCCAAAATCACCTGCTGGACACGCAGGAACCACCACCCAAACATACCAAAACCACCACCCAACTTGATGGATTCAGATCCTGGACACGCCATAGCCACCTGCTGGATGTGGTGAAATCACCCTCTGGACATGTGGGAAGCAGCTGCCGGACACCCCAGAAGCACCCACCGGACACATCAGAACCAGCAAACAGACACGATGGAACCACCAGCCACACATGCTGGAACCAACTGCCAGACACACTGGAATCACCCACCAGACACGCCGGAAGCACCTTCCGAATGTAACAGAACCCCTTCCCAGACACACCTGAACCACCTGCTAGACACACCGGAACCACCTGTTGGATATGCTGGAACCAGGGGCCAGATACACTGAAACCACCTGCAGGATATGCCAGAACCAAGTGCTGGACACAGCGGAACCTGGTGCCCTAAGGCCAGAACCGCCTGCTGGACACACCCAAAACACCTGCCAAACTAGCGTGAACCACCTGCTAGACATGCTGGAATCACCTGCCAGATACGCTAGAAAAAGTTGTTGCACACGCCATAACCAGGTGCAGGAGATGACTGAACCACCCACTGGACATGCTGAAGCCACCTGCCAGATATGCCAGAAACAGGTGACACAAATGCTGGAAGCAGGTGCTGGACACGACGGAACCAAGTGACGGACAAGCCTGAACCACCTGCTGGACACGCCATAACCACCTTCAGGATGCACCGGAACCATCTGGTGGACATGCCAGAACCACCTGCCAAGCATGCCGGAGCCAGGTGCCAGACACACTGGATCTGCCTGCTATACAAACCAGAACCCCAGACCACACATACTCGAATGACGTGCCAGACATGCTGAACCACTGGCCGGAAACACCAGGACCACCTGTGGGACACCCCCAAAGCACCTCTCGGAGAGGACTGAATCAGATGCCAGACACGCCCAAACCATCTTTCGGACATGTCAGAACCATGTTTTAGAAATGCCTGGACCACGGGACGGCCATGCCTGGACCATGTGCCAGATGCACCTGGACCAGCTGACAGACACGCCTGAACCACCTGCCAAACATGCCATAACCACCTGCTTGACTCACCAGAACCACCTGCCGAACACGACAGAACCACCTTCTGGACACGCCACAACCACCGCCAGATATGCTGCAACCCACTGCCAGAACGACTGATCCACCTGCTGGACAGCACTGATCCATCTGCAAAACATGGTGGAATCTCTGGTCTGACACCCCGGAACCACCTGCCAGACATGCTGGAACCAACTTTTGCATATGGGGGAACCAGGTGCCGGATACACTGAAACCACCTACCAAATGCGCCAGAACCAGTTGCCAGACATGGAGGAAACACCTGCCGGCCACTTCCAAATCACCTGCTGAGTACACCAAAACCATCTGCCAGACACACCGGAACCACCTCTTAGACACACCGGCACCATCTGCCAGATATACCAGAAACAGGTCCAGGACAGGCCAGAACCAGGTGCCAGACAAGCCTGAAGCAGCTGCCATACTAGTCTGAACCACTGCTGGACCAGCCAGGACCACATTACAGACATTCCCAAATCACATGCTGGGCATGCTGGAACCAGGTGCCCAACATGCCAGAACCACCTGCTGGACACGCCTGAACCAACTGCCAGACTTGAGTGAAAAACCTGCTGGACATGCCAGAAATACCTGCCTGATATGCCAGAAACAGGTGTCGCACGCACAGAAACATGGTGCTGGACACAACTGAAACACCTGCCGGACTCACTGGAGCCACCTGCTGGATATGCTAGAAACAGCTTTCTCACATGCCAGAAGCAGGTGCTGGACACGACTGAACCACCTGCTGAACAAGACTGAACCACCTGCTGGACATGATTGAACCACCTGCCAGATATGCTATAACCACCTTCAGGATGAGCCAGAACCATCTGGTGGACTTGCCAGAACCACCTGCCAAACATGCCAGAACCAGGTGACGGACACGCCAGAACCACTGGCTGGACATGAGGAATTACAGGCCAGACATACTGGAAGGACACGCCGGACATGCTGGAACCACTCGCCAGACACACCCGGACCACTCGCCAGACACCCCCAAAGCACCTCCCAGAAACGCCTGTACCACCTGCCTGACGCGCTGGAACCAACTGCTGGACACCACCACAAGGACACTCTGGAACCACCCACCGGAGATGGCAGAATCAGGTCCCAGCACACCAAAAGCACCTGCCAGACATGCTGGAACCACCTGCAGGAACTGCCAGAATCGGGTTGGTGGTTTCGGAGTGTGCAGGTGGTGGTTTCGGTGTGTCTGGCAGGTTTTTCCAGGACCTGGTTCCGGTGTATGAGGCAGGTGATTTTGGCGTGTCCGGCAGGTTGTTCCAGCATGTCAGGCAGGTGGTTCCGGCTTGTCCAGCAGGTGGGTCTCTCGTGTCTGGCACCTGGTTCTGGCATATCCGACAGGTGGTTTCATCATGTCCAGCACCTGGTTCCGCCGAATCTGACAAGTGGTTCTGGTGTGTCTGGAAGGTGGTTCCTTCGTATCCGGTGGGTGATTCCAGTGGTTCCAGAAGGTGGTTCCAGAGTGTCCGGCAGGAGCTTCCGGTGTGTCCAGGATCTGATTCTAGTGTCTCCAATGGGTGGTTGCAGATTGTCCGGGTGTTGTTTCCAACATTTCCGGCAGTTGGTTCCAACATATCAGGCAGGTGATTCAGGCGTTTCCAGTGGATGGTTCCGGTATGCCTGGCAGGTAGTTCCGGGGTGTCCAGCTGGTTGTTCAGGCATGTCTGTCAGCTGGTCCAGATGCATCCGGCACATGGTCCAGACATGGCCGTCCTGTGGTACAGGCATTTCTGAAACATGGTCCTGAAGTGTCCAAATGGTGGTTTGGGCATGTCCAGCAGCTGATTCAGGCCTCTCCAGGATGTGCTTTGGTGGTGTCCAGCAAGTGGTCCAGGTGTGTGCAGCAATTGGTTCCTGCATGTCCAGCATGTCCTTCCAGTATGTCTGGGCTGTGGTTCCGGGGTTTCCAGCAGGTGGTGCTGGCGTGTCTGGCACGTGGTTCCGGCATGTTAGTCAGGTGGTTCCCGCATGTTATTCAGGTGGTTCCAGCATGTCCACCAGATGGTTCCAGCGCATCCAGAAGGTGGTTGCGGTGTGTCCACCAGGTGGTTCAGGCATGTCCAGTAGGTGGTTGAGGCCTGTACTGCAGGTGGTTCCAGCGTATCTGGCATGTGGTTCTGGAATGTCCGTCAAGTGGTTCAGGCATGTCCAGCAGGTGGCTCAGTCTTTTCTGGCAGGTGGTTCAGTTTTCTCTGGCAGGTGGTTATGGCATGTCTGGCCAATGGTACTGGCATGTCATTCAGGTGGTTCTGGCATGACAGGCAGGGGGTTCCTGTGTGTCTGGCATGAGTTTCTGGTATGTCAGGAAGGTGGTTCCGATGTGTCCGGTGGTTGATTCTAGCATGTCCAGCAGGTTGTTCTAGCATTTTATGGAAATTGGTTCTGGCATATCCAGGAACTCTTTCTGGCATGTCCGGAAGGTGATTTCGGCATGTCCAGCAGTTTGTTCTGGCATGTTAGGCAGGTGGTTCCGGCTTGTCTGGCAGGTGTTTTTGTCGTGTCCGGCTCCTGGTTCTGACTTATTTGGCAGGTGGTTTCAGTGTATCCGGCACCTGGTTCTGGCATATCCAACAGGTGGTTCTGGTGTGTCCGGTATGTGGTTCTGGTACGTTTGGAAGATGGTTCTGGGGTGTCTGGTGGGTGCTTCTGCTGTGTCCGGAAGTTGGTTCGGTGTGTCTGGTTGGTGGTTCCAGCATGTCTGAGTAGTGGTTCCAGTGTGTCCAGTGGGTGGTTCCAGGTGGTTCCGGCGTGTCTGGGGTGTGTTTCTGGCGGGTCTGGTGGGTGGTTCTGATATATCTGTGTGGTGGTTCCACTGTTTCTGGTGGGTGATTCCGGCATGTCTGGCTGGTTGTTCCGGCATATAAGGGGCCTGGTTCTAGGGTATCTGGCAGGTGATTTCAGCATATCTGGCAGGTGGTTCAGGTATGTCTGGAAGGTGGTTCCGGCGTGTCTGGCACCTGGTTCTGGCATACCTGACAGGTGGTTCTGGCGTGCTCGGCATGTGTTTCTGGAGTGTCTGTCAAGTGGTTCAGGGGTATCTGTCAGGTGGTTCAGTCTTGTCTGGCAGGTGGTTCAGTTTGGTCTGGCACGTGGTTCCAGCATGTCCGGCCAGTGGTACCAGTGTGTCATTCAGGTGGTTCCAACATGTCAGGCAGGGGGTTCCTGTTGTCTGGCATGAGTTTCCAGTATGTCCAGAAGGTGGTTCTGACGTGTCCAGTGGGTGCTTCTGGGGTGTCCGGTAGTTGGTTCCCCCATGTCTGGCAGGTGATTCCCGTGTGTCCAGCAGCTGGCTACGACATGTCCAGGACCTGATCCAGTCAAATTGGGGTGGTGGTTTCGGCGTATCTGACTGGTAGTTCCGATGTGACCGGCAGGTTTTTCCGACCTCTCTGGTTGTCGGTTCTGGTGTAACCGGGACCTGGTTCTGGCATATCCGGCAGGTAATTTTGGTGTGTCCAGCAGGCAGTTCTGGTGTGTCCAGCACCTGGCTCCGGCATGTTCGGCTGGTGCTTCTGGCGTGTCCACCAGATGGATCTGGTGTGTCCTGAAGTTGGTGATGGCGTGTCCTGCAAGTGGTTCAGTCACTTCCAGCAGGTGGTTGAGGCTTGTCCGGCAGGTGGTTCAGTCGTGTTCAGCACCTGGTTCCGGGGTGTGCAACACATGTTTTTAGCATATCCAGCAAGTGGCTCCAGCATGTCTGGCAGGTGGTTCAGTCATGTCCGGCACCTGGTTTCGGCATGTGTGACACCTGTTTCTGGTGTATCCGGCAGGTGGTTCCCACGTGTCGGGCAGGTGGTTCAGGAGTGTTCAGCAGGTGGTTCTTACGTGTTGGGCAGCTGGTTACAGCGTGCCTGGCATGTGGTTCCAGAATGTCCGTAAAGTGGTTCAGGATGGTCCAGCAGGTGGTTCAGGCTCATCCAGGAGGTGGTTTAGGCTAGTCCAGCAGCTGCTTCGGGCTTATCTGGCACCTGGTTCCACCCTAGCTGTACCTGTTTCTGGCGTATCTGGCAGATCGTTCTGGCGTGTCCTGGAGGTACTTTTGGTGTGACCGGCACATGGTTTTGGCATATCTGACAGGTGATTTGGACATGTCTGGCAGTTGGTTCCGCCATGTCTGGCACCTGGTTCTGGGGCATTTGGCAGGTGGTTTCAGTGTATGCAGCACCTGGTTCCGGCATATCCAACAGGTGTCCAGCAGGTGGTTCCGGGGAGTCAAGCAGGTGGTTGAAGCATGTCAGTCAGGTGGTTCAGGCATGTCCAGCAGGTGGTTCAGGCCTGTCCTGAAGGTGGTTTCGGCACCTCCGGAACCTGCTTCTGGCATATCGGACATGTGGTTCCGGCATGCTTGGAATGCGGTTCTGGAGTGTCTGTCAAGTGGTTCAGGTGTATCCAGCAGGTGGTTCAGTCTTGTCTGGCAGGTGTTTCAGTTTTGTCTTGCAGCTGGTTTTGGCATGTCCGACCAGTGGTACTGACATGTCATTCAGGTGGTTCCAGCTTGTCAGGCAGGGGGTTCCTGTTGTCTGGCATGAGTTTCCAGTATGTCCAGAAGGTGGTTCTGACATGTGCGGTGGGTGCTTCCGGGGTGTCCAGCAGTTGGTTCCAGCATGTCCAGCGGTTGATTCCAGCGTGTCTGACATGTGGCTACAACATGCCCAGGACATGATCCCGTCATTTCACTTTCGTGGTTTTGGCCACTCTGAGGGGTGGTTCCGGCGTGTCCGGCAGATTTTTCTGGCTTGCCTGGAAGTTGGTTCTGGCGTATCCGGGACCTGGTTCTGGCATATCTGGCAGGTGATTTCAGTGTGTCTGGCAGGCAGATATGGCGTGTCAAGCACCTGGCTCTGGCATGTTCGGCTGGTGCTTCCGGCATGTTCACTTGATGGTTCTGGCGTTTCCTGAAGGTGATGACGGCGTGTCCGGCAAGTGGGTCCCTTGTGTCTAGCAGGTGGTTGAAGCTTGTCCAGCAGGTGGTTCAGGTGTGTCCAGCACCTGGTTCCAGCATGTGCAACAGCTGTTTTTGGCATATCCGGCAGGTGGCTCCAACGTGTCTGGCAGGTGGTTCAGTCATGTTGGGAACCTGGTTTCAGCATGTGCAACACCTGTGTCTGGTGTATCTGGCAGGTGCTTCTGGCATGTCCGGCACCTGGTTCTGGTGTATCCGGCAGGTGGTTTCACAGTGACCGGTTCAGGTGTGCTCAGCAGGGGATTCTGGCGTGTCAGTCACTCGGTTTTAGCGTGCTGGGCATGTGGTTCTGGAATGTCCATAAAGTGATTCAGGCTGGTCCAGCAAGTGGTTCAGGCTAGTCTGGAAGGGGCTTCACGCTTGTCTGGCACCTGGTTCCGTCCTGTGGTTTTCCTGTTTCTGGAGTATCCAGCAGATGTGTCCACGAGGTGGTTCCGGCATGTGTGGCACATGGTTTTGGCGTATCTGACAGGTGATTTGGACGTGTCTGGCAGGTGTTTCCACCATGTCCGGGACCTGATTCTGGCATATTTGGCAGGTGGTTTCAGCGTATCCAGCAGATGTTTCTGGCATATCCAACAGGTGGTTCCGGTGTGTCTAGCAGCGGCCCAAGATGTGTACAGGATAGTGGCAAAGAGTGTGGGCTTTGACTTGGGTTTTAATCTCTACCCTGCCACTGTTTTAAATCCAAATGTTGAAGGCCATATATGGCCTTGGGCAAGAGACGTAATCCTTCATAAACCTCAGTTTGATAACAGTCTCTTCTCCATGGAGTTTTAAGATAAATTATATTACAGTACCTGGCA
The DNA here is from genome assembly GCF_041296235.1 of Equus asinus. Lineage (NCBI taxonomy): Eukaryota > Metazoa > Chordata > Mammalia > Perissodactyla > Equidae > Equus > Equus asinus. The sequence continues at coordinate 10,204,847 of NC_091811.1, read as the reverse complement.
AATAGTAGATTTTCAATAAATGGTACTTTAAAATACTGATAATGACAACAACAATAATAACAATATCCTTGGATCTACCATTAGAAATTATGAGCATTTTTAGTTAAAGTATTGAGACATCAAGAGCAAGAGGTATTGCTATAAAAAATTAGTAAGAATGACAAAATGTAACATTAGTTGGCCACAAGTATAAACTGTGGAGTCTTTCTAGAAAACAAATATAGAGCTGTTTCCCAATCAGTCTTACATGTTTAGAGGATGAATAGGCTCTCACTTAATCCGGAACACTGTCAGCCATTGCTCTGGATCAGCATTTTCCCCCTTAAGTGTCCATTTGGAGACTTAAAGAAAGTAGAACTCACTCAGACTTTCCTTTCTCATCCACTGATTGCTGCGTTCTTCCAGCAATCAGTAAAAGCTGTTGATGGTTCTTCCCTCAGAAACTGTCTGAGAAAACATAGCAGAAATACAATAAAGATGTTGATTGGCGTTTTTATTACGTAGATGTTTTATATAAGGTGACAAATATTTTTCTTTTATGCTGCTTTAGAACTCATAAAATATGATTAAAAACACTGTTAAAAAATCTCTGTAAAATTTAAGCACACATCTCCAAAATCATCTCTGAAAATGTATAAATACAGAGTTGACAGACTGCAATTATTTACAAGTCACACACACATATTGACAAAGCTGGGAGGAGCTGGGTGATCTGGCAAGATCACATCAACCTTTCTTGTGTTTTCATTTCCTCCAGCATTGTAATAATGGTTTTTATACAAAAAAATAGTTTAAAAATTCCTGCAAATAGCTCAATCTAATTATGTCCCTGATGATCTAATTAAATGTTAAATTTTCAGTTATTAAAAACCACATCTTTCTTTAAAAGAAAATGTTTTAATTAATTGCTGTATATGTTTTATGTTTTACATATGCTATATATTACAAATTAATCACTCCCTTCGTATTAGCTATTTAAGCTATTTCTAATTTTCCTATTATGCGTAATCCTTCAATTAACATCTTTTAAAAGGTCAACTTTTGTTCAAGCTTCTCTTTTATGTCTCAACATTAGATTTTTATTTCCCTGGTCTTTACAATGGAAGACAGGAATGGCACTCTTTTAAAAACTGAAAGAAGTAAAGATGCCTGTCAAACAAGGCAAAATTTATACATTTCCACCCCTTTCTGTCCTTCCCCACCACTGCCATCTCCACATAAGTGTGATCCCTTTCAGTGTGTCCAAGTTTCTGATAATTTCTTAGGATACAATCTGAGACAGGGGAGTTACTGAGTAAATTAGAAATTATAGAAACATTAAAGGAAATTATTGGTGGCAAAATAGAAAAATTCAAATCCTATATATATGGAAATAAGAAACATTTACATCAAAGAAAACAAAGATAAAAAGAAAGTCAATGGAATGGGGTAATGCTTGCCATTAGTACGTCAGAGGGAAGTCTGGTATCTAAAATATAGAGAACTGCTGATAAATTTTTTTGGACAGTAACTAGGATCTGGTGGATGAATAAATATTGGCAGAGGAGAAAAATGAGAGCTGGAGGGAAAGGAACTTGCCCACCTTCTGAAGGAAAGTAGACTGTGAAGAGCGTGCTGAGTCTGTGTGCTTGATTGTGCCGTCTTGCACGCTCTCTTATTCAGGGTGATGAGTATTTTGTACACGAAGTTTAGATCTCATGAGTAAACATAAAGTGTGATGTGCACTGATAGAGAATAGATGCAGGAAATGGGATGGAATGGAGCAGGGTGCTGGAATATGTATATACAGTGTGATGTGCACTGATAGAGAATATATACGGGAAATGGGATGGAATGGAGCAGGGTGCTGGAATATATCTTTAAAGTGGTTTTATTGTACCAGAGGACATGATTGTGTTTGCGACTCTGATAAAGAAATATTTTGAATGATTTCTTCTTTTGAAAGACAGCGTGCTCATTACCATTGCCTTGTCACTCTTGCTAATTTTTGCTAGTGTTTCCTTCTAGTCATTTCCCAAGTATTCCTGAGAAATGAAAAATCCACTTTGTGCCGGATTTTTTTTGCATCGCCTGCTGCATCTGACAGGCGAGCTCTGCATGGAGATGGGGGTGAGGTGGGTGGGGATGTGTGCAAACAGCAGGACGGGGGGGCCTCTCTGCAGGGTCGACAGCTGTCAATGCTGCCCAGGGACATGATGCCCCAGGGTCACGTGGCCTGGGAATAAATACTGAGCCCCTGGAGAAAGGAAAATGGACAGGAAGCGGCTCAGGTTAATAGACCGACTTATAAAAATCAGATGCATCAAACGCCACAAGTGTCCACAGCTGCATAAATGGAGGAACAGCACACAGTCCATTGTGGAGGGAATATTACGCAGCCATGAAAAGGAAGGAGATTTGGACATGGGCTCCTTTTTCATGGCTGCATAATATTCCACTGCACAGATGGACCGTATTTTGCCCATTCGTTTTTGGTCTCATTTATTCCTCCTGCAAACAGCGGCTAGATCACCGTCCCAGGATGCAGGCATCTGTTTTTGTGCTTTCGGCACCGAGGATGGAGCGTCGGTTTTTGCACGGGGAAGGAGACAAGCAAATGTGGGGACCGACTGTGCCCTTTTGATGGTGGTTTTGAGGTTGGGAGGCAATGCTGTCTGGGAGTCGGTTTGTGATGGGTGATTTGGGTCAGTCAGGTCCTGCGCTTCTGAAGGACGGTGGTCGGACCTCAGAGGTGGAAGGAGGCAGTGCCCACCATGCCCTGTGACCTCCCCACCACCAGGCTCATCAAAGGGGGAAGCGGCCTCTGACTCAAGACCCGAGTCATCCTTTGAATCAGAGATCAGTTTTTTCTGAGGAAGAGTGGCCCTGAACTCACATCCATGCCCGTTTTCCTGCATTTTGTATGCAAGATGCTGCCTCACATGGTTTGATGAGCAGAAGAGGCAGGAGGGACCCTCCCTGGAGGACCCGACCCCATGACCCTTCACCCCAACCAGCTCCGGGTCCCTCGCAGAGCACCCCCAGCCCCTGCCTGCCTGGGTCAGTGTGCAAATGAGTGTCACCTGCTGCGTGGCCCGCGAGGCCCTTTGATGTGTGGCTGACACCGCGGGACGCTGCCCGGGAAACGACTCAGGAAACGGCAGCCGGCTTAATTGAGGTGAACATGAAAGCCACTGCTGTGTTAATTGGGGCCGCTTGGCCCCCAACCGAGTCAGGACTCACATCTTTTACGCAGCAAGCTGGGCGTTAATCACCCCCGGACACCGAGCGCTCAGCCGGGGAGCCCTGGGGGGGGCCGGGTGTCATCGGCCTGGATATAAAGGAATGGGGTGCTAGCCGAGGGCGTCTGCGTATCAGATGCCGGAGGGAAGATGGGGTTTAGGGGAATCGTTATTGGGGGGCAGTTGCCTCCGGTCCCCCCACCCAGGTCGTTGGCCTGCCCTGTCGGGGCTGCCTGGGCCGCTCGGGGGCTGGGAATCAGGCTGAGGGGTGGCCAAGTCTGCAAAACGGGATTGGATGGGTGAGGCAGAGTGCAGGTCTGGAGAGTTCCAGGTGAAGGGCCGTTCAGGGGCTTGAACCCCAGGGATCCGTCCTACCCCATCCTGGAGCGCAGAGTCTGAGGTCAAGGGTTGCAGGGCTGTGCTCCCTCTGGAGGCTCCATGGGAGGGTCCCTCCGGCCTCTTCCAGTGTCTGGGGCTCCAGGGACCCTGGGCTGGTGGCCGCCTCCCTCCCGTCTCTGCCTCCGTCCTCACGGGGCTGCTCCTCTGCATCTGTGTCTCCTCTTCTCATAAGGACCCCAGTCCCGTTGCATCAGGACCTCATTTCACCTCCTTAAAGAGCCATCTCCAAATCCTGACATGTGCCAAGGTCCTGTGGTCAGCGCTCCTGCCCTGTTCCAGCCTGCAGTGCCTGGTCCCCTGGGATGTGGAGGAGATGTCCTAGTTAGGTGTCTCAGGAGAGCTGATGAAAATTCATTTCAAGGGCATTGTGGTTTAGAGCGAGTCCCATGAGCAACAGACATTTTCAATATCTCATAGTAGCAATAACTTACTTTGGTTTACCACTTTCAAAGGGGAAATCTGCCTGTCTTTCTTCCTTTCCCCAGATATTCTCCAGCTTTGTAATGCAAACAATGGCTCCCCTGTTGTTCTTACTGAAGCTCGGGTTACAGTGGAAGGCGACATCATGCCCTCTCTTGAAATCTCAAGCAAGCCTGTTTTAAACCAAAGACCAGAGTTAGTAAAATGATTCAAGCTGTGCATTTGCATCAAGTGAAGAACATGCAATTTTCTAAAGAGCAAATCATTGTATAAATACCTGACAATTTTCTAAACAGAAATCACACTGACGGTACACTGGGCCAAGGACTGGATGTAATACATGAGCATCTGACAGGAAGCAAGACAACGTGCTGAGTTTTTTGCCTCATTGTCTTGGTCACATCATTCTAGTCAGCTGTCATTCCCTCTTTACCACCTCTACCCATGAAAGGTCTTCAAGGTTTTCTCACAGAGGTTTTCGGGCCACTTTGAGGGCACTTTATGCTTTACTTTGCAGAGAATAACGGTTACCTCCTTCCTGCCCTGCCAGCCTGCTTTTAATCCCTATTAATGGCAAATAAGAGCTTTCAAATACTCGGCTTCCTCATAGTTAACCAAAAGCCAAGTCCTGACACAGCAAGAGCTAGACAACATCGTTAAAGTTCAGTATTCCGATGCTAAGTTGTAAAGTCGTGACAATAAATGTGGTAAACATTCCATGATGTCAAGTGGAACTAATGAAAGTGCTGCTTGGCTTTTTTTTTTTCTTCTTCAAAGATTTTATTTTTTCCTTTTTCTCCCCAAAGCCCCCCAGTACATAGCTGTATACTCTTAGCCGTGGGTCCCTCCAGTTGTGGCATGTGGGACACTGCCCCAGCGTGGCTCGATGAGCAGTGCCATGTCCGCGCCCAGAACTCGCTCCAACGAAACACTGGGCCGCATGCAGCGGAGTGCGAGAACCTAACCCCTCGGCCACGGGGCCAACCCCACGAAAGTGCTGCTTGGCTTTTTGACCCCAGTTCCTGCACTTGGATGTCAAGGCAAACACAAGTCCTGGCTGTCGAATCACTAACTCTTTCCCTCAGTGTCTCAGCGAACCCCATAGAGCACTGACAGAATCAGCATGTGCTCTGGTTTTAAAGCAACGTCTGCACTCTAGACCTTTTAACAATGATTCTCTGTATGTTTTGATTCACCCAGTAATGAACACATACACCACACTGTGTCTTCCAATGATTAAATTCACAGGGAAAAGACCAAGATAGCCAATGGCAATAGAATTTGTATTTGACTGAAAATCCAATGCCTATATTTCCTCTGCAGTGAAAAGCAAGATACTGTCATCTCTACTGCCTTCAGTGTTCTTTTTTTCTTGTAATTCCTCACATAGAATTTGCAGGACCAAGCAATAATTTTTTCAGTTTAGACCACCTTAACCACTTCAACCAGAATTAGTTCTGAGTGGCCGCAGTGTCAGTCTGCATCTCTAGTGTTCCTGGAGCTAAAATTTCCAATGCAATAACCCTAAATAAAGCAAAGATATGTATATCAGTGTGGTCCTGCATGAGAGGGGTCATACAGGGAGGAGAGCAGATATTAACAAATCATGAGTGCTGTGTGCACAGGGTAAGGTGTGCTGGGTCCTACCTTATGTTGGGAGGAAAGATGGACGGGGACATAGGCAGAGGGTATATATGTTTTGTACTTTGCTGTGAGGCAAGCTTTATTGTGCAGGGAAGAACTGTGCCATCAGAAGCTGTACAGGCTGTGTGGAAGTAGCAGTTGGCTTAGGGTGGTGACCTTCATGCGGAACCAGAGGAAGCTGGCTGGAGGTTGGAGTGAGTGGGCCATTTGGATGTAAAATGATCAGATCAGAGCTGAGTCTATCTCCTGCTAACAGAGGAGGTGGCTCCCTTTGATTCACCAGGAAAAAGGTGACAGACACTCATGGAGTCTGTTTGCAAATTATTGAATAAACCTGTGTGCATAGCTTGACTTTGTGCCTTTTGTGTCCTGGTCATAAGACCCAGAAACACAGATGAATTAATGGCTGCAGTAGCTTTAGTGGCACCACTGACCTCAGGGATGGGCGTACTGGACAGCTTCAGGATATCCTTAGCCTTCTTGTTTTACACGTAGGTATAACCAGTGGTGATCACCAGGCCCAGGCATCCCAGGGCAGCCATGGATCAGCACGGATTTACCTGTTAGCTCCAATCTTACCCCATCCTAGCTCACCTCAGTCAAACCAGTTCCAATGGCAAAGGTTGATTTATTTTGAGGAAGTCTTGTAACTTGAGGGATCTGTTCAAATCTTCTAAGTATATAGAGTCTGCTCAGAAAACTGGGGTTCTCCATCCTGCCACTTGTCAGCTGTAGACCAGGCTAACACCATAGGAATCTGTGACCCTGCTGTTGCCCCCACTATGAAGATAGAAATGGCAGCTGAGCTCGCAAGGTCCGAGACTGCACTGTGACCTGCACAACTGCGGGGAGGTTTGTATGCACATCAGGACAGAGCGGCATCACTTTCAAGCGCTCAGACCAACTCGGAACAATGTCCAGTGGGGTCTTTTTGTTTTCACACCTTGTTTTTGATGGACATGTAGACATAATGTGCATGCTTGGTTTTTTACACAATGTATGGCTCAGAGGTGGAGAGACGGCCAGGCATCACATTACAAAAGCTCCACGTTTCCTTGAGCTCTAAGGCTTTCACTGCCAGGAAACACCAACAGAATGGGTTTCCTGCTCTTCCTCTTTGTCCTCAGAAAGTAGGACTCTGTTTTATTCTTGATTCTTCTGGTTTAAGATTCAGTGAGGGAAACGTTGTCCCCGTATTGGGAATACATATTGATTTATGGGATAATCCCGTACTGTGGTATAGCCAAGATTCTAAATGTGTAGTTTTAAAAATTCTAAACCAATCAGCAAATACGACAGACTTGCTAATCTTGCTGTTCACCTGTTTGCATTGCGCTTCACTGTGCCCAGAATTGTTATCAGCATGCAAGGTGTGACTCCTCCAGGCAAAGGCAGGTCACAAAGCACAGTCTAGGAATAAAAAAATATATATGTGGTAAATATTCCATTTGCACTTTTGGTATCCTCTTAATATGTTGCCTCTATGAATCATTACTGTGTTGTTTTGGTAGCAAATTTTCATTATGTAAAAAAAAATTTAATTTATGTTTTTATTTTTTATCATTTTAGTTGCAGTAACATTGGATTATAACATTATATAGCTTTCAGATGTACATCATGATATATTTCAAATTCTGTGTAGACTGCATCATGTTCAACACACAAAAATGAATTATAGTCCACCCCCTCACATGTGAACCTAATCACTCCTTTTGCCCTGCTCCAGCCCCGATTCCCCTCTGGGAACCACCAATCCAATCTCTGTTGCTAGGTATTTGTTTGTCGTTATTTTTATCTTCTGAGTGATTTCATACGGTATTTGACTTTCTCCCTCCGACTAATTTCACTCAGCATAATACCCTCAAGGACCACCCATGTTGTCACAAATGGCCGGATTTCATCATTTCTTATGGCTGAGTAGTATTCCATTGTGTATACATACCACATCTTCTTTATCCATTTGTCCCTTGATGGGCACCTAGGTTGCTTCCATGTCTTGGCTATTGTGTATAATGCTGCAATGAACATAGCAGTGCATGTATCTTTATGCCGTTGTGCTTTCAAGTTCTTTGGATAAATACCCAGCAGTGGGATAGTTGGATCATATGGTAGATCTATGCTTAATTTTTGCAAGAGGCAGAGGAAATTCCAGGCCTCAAATGCAAGGGAAATGCATGCATTTCCCACACCAAGGGCCCCCCAACCTGTGCAGGGCTGGCTGCATCCCCAGATCCCTCCCCACGTTCCCTGCTTCTGGAGGACTCTTCCCAGAGAATGGGGGCCATGAACAGCAGCCAAAGCCTGATCAAGTCAGCGGGGACTGAAGGACAGTCTGGCAGCAGAAAAGCCATGCTGGCTTCCAGGAGAGGGGCTGGGTGGATGATGGGAGGAAGCCTGGTCTCTAGGGAAAGTTGCTTCTCTTCTCCAAAGCAGGTATGTGGAAAGTAAGATGCCTCACAGGTCAGGCCAGGGCCACATGGCACTGCTACTGCTCCGCACACTGTCACCACTGTGGCGGAGAGGGATGCTGGAGCTCATGCCGACAGAGACCCTGAGTGCCTGTGCACAAGGAAGGAGTGGAGGCACCAGGTTTTCTATGTCCCTGTGTGGCCAGGACAGCGGCACTGCTCAGGGATGTCAATGCTATAATGAAGTCTGTGCTATTTATCTGGCTACTCAGAAAGGGTTTTCAAAGCAAGAGGAAAGAGGAAATAGGGTAGGAAGGTAGGCCCGGGCCAAGCGGCCTCCATCACCTCCATGGAACCTCTCTGGAAGGGGTTTCATCGACAGCCTTTCTTTCTACTTCCTGGGCACAGAAACTGAGCAGGAACCAAATGAGAAGGAGGGTTCTGGCCTGGAATGGGGTGTAGCAGCTCCCCATTGGTTTGATCTGAAACTCCCAGGCCATGGAGACAGAGGCCAGGTATGGGGTCTTGGGTTCTTGCCTTTACGGGGGCCCCAAAGGCTTTAGACTTCCCCCTCAGCTTCCTCTGGTGCACTAGAAGGACTCCGGCATCAGGCTGAGGAAGGGAGGCTTTCTCAGAGATCAGCAGCTCTCCTCTGGAAAGGCCCCACCTCACCCCATGAGACTGACTCACAGCAGCGTGGCCCTGATGAAAGTTCACAGCTTCCAGAAACCAGCAGCCTCAAGGTGATGCTCTGAGGAGCAAGGGGCAAAGGAAAAGAGACTCTGCCTGGTTGGCTTCTGCTGGGGCTTGGGAGGGGTTGAGTGGAAGAGGCTGGGACCCCAGACTGCCCGGGCTCTAACAGACCCTCAGGGAAGTGGGGGCTCTTCCCACCCTGTGATCACGTGGCTCCTGCTACCAACAGAAAAGGTGAAGCTTGGCCAAGGCCAGCATTATTTGGGGGAGGGGACGTCACAGGGGAGGGAACGGCTAGGGAGCAGGAGCACCATCAAATTCCCTGGTCTGGGCCGAGCGTGTCTTCTGCACGTGTAGTTGCCTTATTTGGAGGCAGGAGGTCTGCTACGGCACTATTTCCAAGGTATTACTATGGAAATGCAGCTTAACCCTGAACTCTGTTATTCTGCCTGGGAGTTTTTTCTCTCAAACCAGCCAGCTTTGGGGGATTTGCATGTGTGTCTGCTGTTCCCCAGCAGGAAGCTGTTCAGTCTCCAGGAACAACTCCCATTTGATTTTGCCAGGGACACTACCTTCCAGAGGATGCTAGCCTAGGACTCCTTGGGGAGGGTAGACAGAGGGCAGACAATGACCATCAGCTGAGAGCAGGCCCAGAGCTGCACTCTACTAGTAGGAGGGTTTGTGCAGCAGCCCAGGGCAGGCAAATCCAGGGGAGACCCGGGGGGCGTAGAGGAGAAGGGGGACCCAGTTCCACCCAGGCTGATCTCTGCCACTCAGTGAAGGAGAGAGCACCAGGAAGGACTGCTGAACCCTGGGGGTAGCCATGTTCTGCTATGCCTGGACCTCTGCCAGGCTCTGGGCCTTGCAAGATGCCCAAGGGACCCCCAATCTCCACTCTGCTCGTTCTCAGGGTTACTGCGAGGCTCGATCAGGCAAGAACACTTGGTAACAGTGAAGCCTGAGCGCAGAGGAAAGGAATAACATTTACTGAGCACCCACACTGGGCCCAAGACCTCCTTTCAAGCTCACAAATAATCCTATAACCGGATCAAAACAAGCCCATTTTGCAAATCAGTTCACTGAGGCTCAGAACCTTTCCTGGTGCCCTGAGCCCCTGGACACTGGCTGGGGAAGAGAAGGAAGAGGAGAGGGGTCTTTGGGGAAGGACTGGACCTGGTGGGACCACCCCAGCCACCTCCCACTCTGGTCACATGGGAGTCAGAGCAGGGGCACAAAAATCAAGACCAGCACCAATTTTTTCCATTTATGGTCAAGGCCCCAGAGCAAGAGTGGGGTCCCCGAATTGCCCTTCACTTGGCTCCCCTTTCTCAGCCTGCTCTCTGCAAGAGCATCTCTGTGTAGAAAGTGGAACCGAGCTGAGTCCTTCCTTGGACTGTGGCGCACGAGGAGTGTGTGCAGCCAGCAACCCCTCCTGGCATGCTCTTTGCTTCCCAGCAGCTGGAAGGACAGCCAGGGGAAGAGACACACGCTCTGCTACTGCTTCTCAGCACCTGCCCCCTGGCTGGAAGCCTCCTGGGGCAGCCCCAGACCACACAAGCAGGCCACCCTATCCCTGTAGTGGGTCCTGCCCTGTGGCTTGAAGAGGAGCATGCAGATTGTAGCCCACAGACCACTGGAAGGATGGAGACAACATGCAGGGCTGGTGACCACCTCAGCCCTGACCTGAATCCTTCCCTCACCCCTGATTTTAGGCTGGGTCCTGAAGCCCTTGAATCTTCTGGGGTACTCTCGCTTTGCCCCAGCTCCTCATCTCTGAAACCACAAAGTGGACACCAACTGGCAAACCCACTGCCTACCTGTGGCGTGGGTGGCTCAACTTTCTGCTTCTTCTTCTGGTTCTGTTTGTTGGTCCTGGGATAGAACATGAGCATCTCCAGCCACCTGGGGAGAGAAGAGAGGACCGAATCAGACCCCTGCTCTCAGGAACTAGGACCATTTCTTTTTGGGTGGTCCAGGCACCAGGCTCAACACTTCCGGACTGGAGGCACCCACCCAGTGGCCAGGCCTTTGGACACCCAAGCAGGGCAGAGCACTGCCCAGATTAGAGCCTGCCACTGCTGGGGCAGGAAGTGCCAGCAGCACAGCCTAGGACAAGCACTGTGCCAGGGTGGAAATGTTCACTCTCTTGATTGTGCTGATGTTTTCAAAGGGGTATAAATTGTCAAAAGGTATCAAATTATGCATTTCAAATATGGACCCTTTATTATATGTCCAGTCCGTATTAATTAGAAGAGCTATAAATAAAACAAATAAGGTGTTGGCTTGACTTCTGGCTTCTGGTCCATGATGTTAGGAGCCTGGAAGTCTCCACTCCATCCCCAAACACTAAACAGCTGAACAAACTGAAAAGGCTCCAGCTGTTCTTAGGTTCATAAGAGCAGTGAGGTCATAGGGCAAATTGCCGCCCCCAGATTGGGGAGACTCACAGGTGAACGCAGAGAATCACAACTGAGCCCCCAAGGGGACCAGTGCTGGGGCAGGGAAGCCTAACCTGTAATGGACAATCTGCAGGAGGCCCAGTGTGGACAAGTGTGGACCCTCAGAGAGTTAAAACTCCAGGAGGACCTGGTCACAGGGGCCCAAACTTTTGTGAGTTTTGCCTCCAGCAGCTGGACCTGCTTCTTACAGTGAATGTCTGAGAAAAAAATATTGTGCTTCTCACAGAGGAAAGAAAAAATGAACAATTTTGAAATATGCTAGAGCATTCTGTTCTTAAAAAGTCTGCTCTAAGGAGAAACTATTTTACTAGAACCTGATGTGCTAAGGTTTGATCAGGGACACACCTACCTGTGGGGACTCCAGCCCACTTCAGCCATCCCGCCCTGCCTACGTGGAGGACGCAGAGCACACGTGACGTTCTCTAAGCACATGGATGTGATCTCTTCTGATGCCTCTGGGAAGGAATTGGGTCCAAAGTTACCAGAAATGAAAGGAGAACGAACATTTATTGAGTATCCACTAAACGTCAAGTAGTTTATTAAAATGTCACCCCGTCAGATCCTCTCAACGCTGCATTTATAAACACTGTACATCTTTTTCAGAGAATACATTTAGTGAGATATTAATTCTTTCAATGTCAAACAATTCTAGTTTTCATTTCTTCGAAATTATCTAATTTTGAAGTTTGATATTTCATGTACTACTCCTTCAGTTATATACTCTAAGCATTTTGTGATCACCAGAAATTGCCCAGTTTTTTTTTTTATTGTGGTAAGAACCCTTACCCTATGGTCGGCCCACTTAACCAAGTCATAAGCGCACACTGCAGTACCAGGAACTCTGGGCACAGGGCTGTGAGCAGCTCTCTAGAACTTACTCATCTTGCACGACTGAAACTTTGTGCCTGTCGGACAGCAGCTCCCTCTTTCCTCTTCCCCCAGCTCCTGGCAATCACCATTCTCCTCTGTTTCTGTGAGTTTGACATTTTTTTCTTCTTTTTTGGTTTGGGGGGGAATTTTTCCAGTTTTAATAGGGCATCACTGCCAAATAAACGTGTTATCTCTTTACAATGACATGATTTGATACATTGCAAAAGGATTCCCCTCATCAGGATAAATAACATATCCGTCACCACACAGGTTTCTCTTTTCTTCTCTTTCTTTTTCTTGCGAGCATATTTAAGTTCTCTCTTCGCAAATTTCAATGACACAATGCAGTGTTGTCAACTATAGTGAGTTGAACCGTTTCAGATAGCTCGCATAAGTGGAATCACACAATATTTGTCCTTCTGTGACTGGCTTATTTCACTCAGCACAATCCAGCGATCCCACTTTGGGGTATATATCCACCAGAATTGACATCAGAATCTCAAAGAGACATCTGCATTCTTGTGTTGACTGCAGCCTTGTTCACAAGAGCCAAGATATGGAAACAGCTTAGTGTCCATCGACAGATGAATAGATAAAGATAATGCCAAGAAATATTACTCAGCCTGAAAAGAGAAGGGTATTTTGCATATGCAACAACATAAAGACATTTATTTGACAAGAGACTGCAGACTTCTGTTTGGGCCAAATGGAGTGAGCCCCATGCAGCCTCTCTCTCTCAGATGACAAATGAAACTCTGGCCAGAGAACAAATAATTGCCATCTGATTTTCTAAATTCACCAAGTGAACAATTCCCAGTAACTTGAATCCTGATACTGACCAGGTCTGAGACAGGTTCTGTTGGGGTTTTTACATAAAACAATATTTATATATTACAAATGCTTTAAAAATATACGCAAAATAAATTTGAAAATATGCACCAAAATACGGGCAGAGCTTAATAAATGGTTATAAGGCAGTCCCCCTATTGACCACCACCAAGGTCATTCCCATCCTCTGTGACATTTGTTCAGTCTTAGTTGTACAGGAGACTGCAAATTAGAACTTCCTGTGTCCCTATGTTACTGTCTGTCTAGGCATTTCATTGTGTGGAGTTCGTCAATGTCTCTGGAATGAATCATGAGAAGAATATTATTTATCGTATTATGTAAAGAATGACACTGAAATGAGTCTGACCTAGTTGGTGTGAACGTTATGCAGCATTTTAAACGCCCTTTTCCCTCAGCAGTGCTATCTGGGGCAGAAGGAACGGGCAGAGCAGCTGAGGGGATTTGGAATTAGAGAGGAGCAGGAGGAAGACAAAACTTCTCCAGTAATCTTTGCAATTTAACCACCACATTGGCATTCTCACAGCGTGAAATCAAATATGATTTTATGTTCATTCCAGGATTGCTAGCACATCGTTTCATAAAATGTGCAGGGTTATTGTTTCCTTTCCCGTCATCTGTATTTGAGAGCCCCAACTCACCTCAGACAAAGGTCCATACTGAATTATTCTGTGTCTTCTATTAAACAAAGGATTCTTTGATACAGTGCAGAAAAATATGTACTTTGATGAGCACGAAATTTGAAGAGAAGGAGCATCTAAAACTTAAGAGGAAAAGGAAGAATTAGAAAAAATAATTGAATTATCTGAAAAACACAAATAATATCAGCTTTCATAAGTCACTGTAAAATATAGAAATAAATGACTAATGACATACTACTTATAAATAGCTACTAAAATTAGGACATTTTTAGAGCTAACGCATTTATTATATATTCCATCACGAATAAGTTGGGAGGCCATAGTAATGAGCCAGGACCCCCGACCTCTGCAGGGAGCCCTCACCCAACCCCAGAAACTGTCTCAGACACTCTCAAGGCATCATGGGTCAGAATCATTCCTTCCTATAGGGAAGGTGTGGAGCCAGTGGTGAATGGAGGGATTGGGAAGCTGGATATGGGAGAAGAACCCGGGGCTCAGGGGCCCTTCACAGAGCAGGAAAGTGCAGGGAGGAGCTCCCCCTGGTGGCTGTTGGGTGATGCTGCTTGACCCAGGTCAGAGCTTTCCCTGGGCTGTGCTGTTTACGTCTGAAGGACCACGCTGATGCACACTGCCCACCATGGGCTAGAGGATCAATGAGTCCCATTTCAGTGGGTCCAGTAACTTCATTTTCCTCTCCCGCAGTGTGTCAAGTCTCCACCGCTAGAAGCTCACAAGCTCTGTCTGCGCTTGGGGCGTCTGGCATGTGGCTCAGTGCGTCTTCATATCTGCTGTCCCCCAATTCTGTGTTCACCATCTCCCAGAGATTTCAGTCATCTAGTCTCAGCCCAGATGCCCCCTGGGGTCAAGGTGAATGTTTCTGCATATAACACGGATGGTACTTGCACCTATGCTCTGCTCAAGTGATACCGTTCCTGATGGTTTGGGTTTCATTATTTTCCTAGAATCGGAAAATGAAATTGCCCTACATCCTCTCTTCTTTTTCTCTCTCTCTATATGTAACATATAATATACAACATATATAAGATGCAACATGTAACACATAATATGTAATATGTAGCATTTCATACATTATAATGCATTTTACATACGAAGTTCTCTCCATATAATACATTACATATATTTATGTTTTTATATGTAATTTTATAATACGCATATTAGTTTAAAATAAATATAAATTCCTTACTTTATATGACTGTTTGATGTAGCTAATATATTTTTAATCAAGTTCTGTAGTTTTACTCAGTGTGAGGGCCGATAGAACAGGAACGTTACTACAATGGAACCTCCTCCCTATGTTAGGGCTCTTCTCCCATTGCTGTACTAAAAACTCTCATAGCCTGTGACTGTAAGGTACTGGGCCCTAATCAAGATTTTTTTAAGAGCTCCATGGAATTATTGAGTGTTAGGTGTCTAGGATCTGAATCCAAAAGAACAGATGTTTATCCAGCACTTTCCCAACCAAGGAACCACAGGGAAGAGCAGGAGACGTTGTGGATTGACCTGAGGGAGGTGAGCACTGAATGAGATGGCATTGAATGTGGAGATCACTGTGGGTGGTATTGATGGATACCTGTGCAGTATTGTCATCCAGTCCGTGAACATGGCTGCCCTTTCACTTATTTAAATTCGTTTTTTTCAGTAATGTTTGTATTTTTCAGTTTACAGCCTTTTCTATTTTATTATTTTTGATGCTTTTGGAAATGGAACTGCTTTCCTAATATCCTCTTAATCTTGTTCTTTGTTGTTAATTAGAAAACCAACTGATTTTTGTAGAGTATTACTACCCTTAAGTCCCGTAGGAGAGACCAGATAGAACCCATTAGGGTTATGATAGGAGTTGGTTTTCCTATCTTGAAACAGTAGGATAACAAGTATTGAGGCAGGTGGGAATATGAAAATGAAGCACTGCCATCCATGAGCAGTACAATGAGTAACCCTGGATCCACCTCTAAAGGCATTGAGGAAAAGTAGGGATTTTCCTGAAGGTTTAGTGGAGGCCAGAGAATAGCTATCACAAAGTACACCTGAGAGCAAAGCTTCTTCAAAATCCCCTTCGAGTAGCTCTGTCTTCCTAGATTTCCATTCCTTTTGGCAGCTGCCCCAACTCTCTCTTCTCCCTCTTTGCTCGTTTTCCCCAGTCAAGCTCATTTCTCTCTGCATCTTTCTTCTCCAAACCCCCTCAGCTTGCATATCCACCCAGTGATAAATACCAAGCCCCACCTTGTGGTCATCCACTCCTCTGCAGCTTCTCAAGGTTGCCCCAGGACTCTGAAGCACCAGCATTCTTTCCATCTAGCATCACTTTGGAACGTGGTTAGTGACATAACTCATCGGTGAACAACATGGGCTCTAAATTCTGACTTCATCTTCACAAACCGGGTGACCTCAAACGATATCCTTCCTCTGGAGCTGTTTTCCAATCTATAAAATAAGGGTAATATAAGTACGTGGCCAGCATGATTGCCGTGAGTATTAAATGCGATGATGCCTGCAAAATACCGGTCTGTAGTGACTGTGCAGTAACTGTTAGCCATCAGTACTATTATTCATCTGCTGGAAAATTCTATGAGGTCAGTAGGGCAGTGGTTCCTGTTTTGATATGAACAAAGCAAGGACCCCAGTGGTGAATTGATTTGCTCAAGGTTGTACAAGACAGGCAGCCAAGCCAGAGGTCAAATCCCATCCCTTGAGTCGAGAGCCTTTGGATTTCTGCCCAATTTCTTGAGGTCAAGACCTGACAAGCAAGTGCTGGTGAATGGGGTCCCCCACAGCTTGGATGCTGTTTAAGAATTCTGAGGAGAGGCGATACCCCTTCCTGGCTTCAGTTTTCAGTGCCAACATTAAATTATGATGATGTATGACATGAGATTGTGTCCCCTGCTGGCCCCTGAAAGTTGCATTTCTTCTGAGGGCGACTACAGAGGATCCATTTTGCTGTTCTCAGTAGGTCTGGAGTGACCTACTCTAGTCCCTCTGCTTGGGACACAAAGCTCATTGCCCTCATGAGCCATTTCTCACAGCAGCCACTCAGGGACTTCCTACATACTTCTAGTTTGCCTGGATGGTGCCCTCCATTGGGGTGTCATCACTTCATTAAAATACAGAATTAAAGTTTGTCACTGGACACCCAGACAGCTGTCAGGATCCCCCCCTCCTCCTGCCAATGTCACACACTTGGTACTTCCCAGTATAGTGTGGTGTTTATGGAATTCTGGAGTCAGACAGATATGAGTTCAAGGTCTAGGTGTGACACTAAATGTGGACTTGGTTCAATTTTTCAGCCTCTCTGAATCTCCATTTCTTCATCAGTAAAATGGGTATTTGGATAATGAAAAGCAGGCAGTTAATACTTCCTCGGACTCTGGCAGTTCATGAGACTGTGTCAGTGAGCTATGACTACACTAATGTCACATAACAGATAACCATAAACCTTAGGGGCACATGACAATCAGCAACCCACAGAAGAACAAATGTAAGTAGCCAACCCAAATGTGGACAGACTTCCCTGCATTAGTAAACAAAGCATCTCCAATTAAAGAAAACCCAAGATACCATTTTTCATCTATACTTAATGGGAACTCTTTAAAAGATAGACTTTACTTTTTAGAACAGTTTTGAGATTGATAGAAAATTTAAGAAAGACAGCACAGAGAGTTCCCACACACCTCTGTTCTGATTTGCTATTACTAGCATCTTACCTCAATCGGGGATATTGGTTACAACAGATGAAATTATACAGGTTCATTGTTATTAACTAGATGTATGACTGTTGATGTTGACCTTGATCGCCTGGCTAAGGTAGTGCTTGTCCGTTTTCTCCACTGCAAAGTTACTGCCCCCTCTTTCCATACTGTGCACTTTAGGAAGGAATTCCATGCACAGGTCTCTCCCTGGTTGATGCCCCCTCAGCTCTCAGGATCAGGGCAGAAAAAGGAAGATGTGCACAGCTGACTCTCTCCCAGTTCAGGCCTCATCCTGATGCAGTACCACGTGACCTATATAGTGAGGGGTATGTCTTCAATAGCAAATATTTACTGAATACCTACCTGGTGTTGAGTCTGGTGGTTGGCAGTGGAATGCCAGGCTGTGCTAGACAGCCTCATCCCTGCTCAGGGAGCTTGCCCTGAAGTAGGAACATTAGGGTGGGAGGCATACTTGGGGCCATCCTTCCCCAACTTCACCACTGGAGACAGGGAGGCCAGAGAGGACACTGCTGCACTCATGGGTCTGTGATGGGATGAGCGTTGGTGGGATGATAGGAGAGCAGGGAATCAGAGGCAACACGAGAGCTGAGGGCACCTGGGAATGACGTGAAGAGTCCTCGGGTTTAGGCGAAGATGTAGAAAAGTCCATGAAACGATATAAACAGAGGAAGATGGAGATAAACAACATGACCTGGGAGAAGTGAACTACCAGGGAAATGAGATTAGAATTCAGGAATTACGAGACCCTGGCAGGGCAAGTGCCTTAGGAATCCCAGAAGATGTGCTTTGGTTTGTCAGGTGGAGGGGCTTGGTCATCGGTTGAATGTGATCTACTGAGGCTGCTGGAAAGGAAGACAGGGAGAGGCCACATGTCAGCAGGGTGAGAAGTGAAGGGTGGGTGAGAGAGTTGACAGAGGGAGGACAGATTCCCCTCCAGGAAACCTTGCATGGGAAGTGTAAGATGGAGGAGTCCAAATCTGGATGTCCTTCACTGTGTGTCATAAAAATAGAATAATGTTAATTTGTAGATTTTTGTCACAGGAGAAGATAAATTCAAAGCTTATAGATTGATTACCCTTTAAAACATTAACTGTTTATGTCCAACAAAGGAAATTTGCTTCTTTGGCCCCAGCTTGGTCCCATAAAAGTACTATACTCAAAAACATTCTTTACCACCTTACTGGTCTCCTCAGTAAGATGAGTTGAATAACATTTGGACTCAAGTTTAGACTCTAGTGTGTGAGATTCATGTGTTTAACTTTGTGAAAATTGGTCTCTGACACGTTGGGAGCTTATTTCCTGAGATGTCTGAGAGGATCCTTCCATCTAATCTACTGACCCTGTGGTGACTGAGGACTGGAATCTTCAAGCTCAGGAATTACTGTTCTTGAGTCCTGAGGTGATTCCCAGGAGCTACGAAAACTTTCCTTTTCTGACCCTGTATTTTTCTAGAAATTCACCACCCCCACACACTTTTTTGTTACAAGGGGCTGAAAATGATTTCAGGGGCATTAGCTGACTGGTGTCTACGTGATGAGAACATAACGGAGGTAGTAGAATTTTGGAGAAAGCGTTCTTGGTGGGATATTACAGGAAGGAAAGGAAAGGAAAGGGTCGAGTATGATTATGGAGACTCTAATCTTCAGTGACTGAAAGCATTGCAGACAGGGAGCTGGGTGGACCCACGCCACGTGGGGCCTCGGCATCATTCTGCAGTTGTGCCTTTATGTAAGTCACTATCACTCTCACTGGCTTGGATTCAACAGGTTGCTTGGTTGACACTCCTGAAATGAAAAACCAACGATTGTCTTAGTATAAGCATATTCTCAGATACTAGACTCATCTCATTGCGATGAAATGGATTTTCCTAAAGACTTCCTCAGAGCATTGAGGTAAATGTCTGAAACCAAGAAATGTCAAAAATAGGAAGGGGCTCATGATACAGGCCCCCAGGTTCTGAATCTAAACTCTACCTTCTAGAATGGACTCCTGCCCGTTAGCTGTGATTAGCGAGGCGCCAATAATACCAGCTCTAGCATCAGGGGCACTTCTACTAGCCTTCTTAAATACTTTTTCACAAATTTATTTTACATCCATTATCTTACTTAATCTTTACACCACTCCTAAGATTTAAACATTATTACCCCCTACAGTTTAGAGATGAAGAAACTGAAAACAAGCTAGAATAATTGGCCAAAGATCAAACAGCCAGGAAATGGTAGCACAGGAGTCTGCAGTACTCTGAAAGGTTGTCTGACATCAAGTCAGCTCCTTTTTTTCTCAATGATGCTGCTCCTCTTAATCTGTTTCAAAGAGCACTGGAATTCCTCGGTGCTTCAGGGACCACTGAGCAGCAGCGCCTCGGGGCCCTCACTCTGGTTTCAACAAGAGGACATCTATTATACACATAATAGATTTGAAGTTTTGTTTGAAAAATTTCCCAGACACTCTATTATCCCATGATGTCTCCTAAAGCTGTTACGAGCTGCACCAGCAACTTCTTGAAGTCAGAGACCTTGACTTCTTTCTTTGGTCTCACAACAGTGTGCAACCCTGCCTGACCTGTGAGCCAGCCTGTGGAAGGAGGAGCAGATGGGAATCACTGCCCTTGGGATGTGCTCTGGGATCCCCCATCTAGGTATCTCCCATGACCCCTGGCGGCCTCGCTGCCTGTTTCTCACCGAAGTCAGTCGAAGGAGCTGCAGCCTTCTTGCTGCCATCACAATGCATGGAGCTCTCCCCCAGGAGGGAAGCAACGTCTTCTCCGAAGTCAGTCGAAGGATCTGCAGCCTTCTCGCTGCCATCACAATGCATGGAGCTCTCCCCCAGGAGGGAAGCAACGTCTTCTCCGAGGTCAGTCGAAGGATCTGCAGCCTTCTCGCTGCCATCACAATGCATGGAGCTCTCCCCCAGGAGGGAAGCAATGTCTTCTCCGAGGTCAGTCGAAGGATCTGCAGCCTTCTCGCTGCCATCACAATGCATGGAGCTCTCCCCCAGGAGGGAAGCAATGTCTTCTCCGAAGTCAGTTGAAGGATCTGCAGCCTTCTCGCTGCCATCACAATGCATGGAGCTCTCCCCCAGGAGGGAAGCAATGTCTTCTCCGAAGTCAGTTGAAGGATCTGCAGCCTTCTCGCTGCCATCACAATGCATGGAGCTCTCCCCCAGGAGGGAAGCAATGTCTTCTCCGAAGTCAGTCGAAGGATCTGCAGCCTTCTCGCTGCCATCACAATGCATGGAGCTCTCCCCCAGGAGGGAAGCAACGTCTTCTCCAAAGATCTGGAGGCAATTCTCAATCAAAAATTGCACAAGAGAAATCTGCAACACAAAAGGGTAAAAACGGGGTGTTCTTTTCAATATGGCATAGTTATAAATCACATTTCATACATGAATCTTGGCTCTAACAAAAATTTTGGAAGAATACTAAGAAAAATTCAGAGAACCAGTTTTCTCTAAGAAGGAACTGTGATACTTTCGTGAGTACTTTGGGCACAGGTTTTAAAATACTTTTCATCAGTGGACTAAAGGCATAATTTGTGGTCTAGTTTAAAAGCTAACATTTTTATATCAATGGTTACATCTTGAAAACAAAGGCAATTTTCAAATGTAACCCACATAGGATGTTTGGGGGAAGATGTATAGTCTCTTATGAAATTTTATCTATTCATTTTCATTAAACATTTTTTCCAGTTTTGTTGAGATATAATAGACATATCGCATCTTAGGAAAATTTATAAAGCACCCAATAGACATGGATACGTGAAATTCATTTGTAAGTTTAGGTGCTGCTTAAACTTGGGCAGCAGAGATTTCTGTGGGTTTTTGTGAGGGAAGAAAGCAGCTGGAGAGACACCATTCAGTTTGTCTGGCTGCAGCCCCTCCTCTTGCATTGCCTGCCTCACCCTTACTTTCTGGGAAACTCTCTTGGGAAACAGCTATGATCTTATTGGGCATGTTGTAGCTCTGATAGGATATTCTGGAATCTTTTACTAGTTTCCTCACCCTATAGCAGAGGCAAAATAGTAGCCAAGTATTTTTCTGAATGAGCCACAGCTGGCAGAGGAAGGCCAAAGTGTGTGGAGCCATGGGTGCTCATATTGCCCAAGCTGCCTAGGATGTGCCAGTAATGACCTGAGGAGCTGGGTGTTGTCGCCATCGTGTGATGAAGAAACCATGGCTTGGAAACTTTGCCCAAGGTTACACATCCCTCAGTGATTAGGTTGAGAGTTGAAACTTGGCTTGTCACACTCCAAAGCCCAGGTTCTTTTCTGTCATATCTGGCCACTTCTCTCTCTGCTGTTCAGTAGGTCCAGAGTTTAGTCTCATGGACAGGAAGGGAGGAGAGACTCAACTGCTCACAGTTCCCCCTTAACAACCCTCCTTCCCATCCCCACAGAGGAGGATAAATGACTCTGCCACTCAACGGATACACTTTCAAAAACTGGTCTGTCAGAGTTAACACCGTCCATTTTGGGTTCCAAGTGGGGACTCTGACCCCTAGGGCACGCAAATGAGAGCTTTCAGTACCTTTCTTGTGATGTCACTTTCTAATTCTGCGCTGCAGGCATTGGGCAAACAAAGAATGCTTGGGGCTATGCAGGTGGCTAAGTTGTAAGCTGTCATCTGATTGACGGACGAATGCTGCTGAATGTTGTGCAGCACTCCAAAAAGATAGCGCAGGAGCTCTGCATTGGCTCTGGGCAGCTCATCCAAAAGCCTAAAGACACAAAAATGGACCTTTAAAGACAGCACGTCATTTTGCTCAGGAAGTTGGAAATACAGAGAAAGGGAGCAGAGGACTTCTTTGTAGAGCAGGCACAAAGCCCAGTGAACATGCACGAGAATGCAGAAATGGCCCTCCCAAACATGCTGCCTGAAACATTTCCCTGAAACGCCTAGAACGTGTTCTCATTCGGGCACATCTTATTAACATCGAATTTAATCTAAATATATTTTAAAACTCTGAAACATTGCAGAAACTCTTCAATTAAAGTTCACAAAAGCTCATTGATTAAATTAAACAGCGATGAAATTTCAAAGGCTCCCTTTGTTTTGAAGGTAGCAATATAGGAACACTGTCTCAGGGTAAGAGCCCAGCAAAGTTCCAGGCAAAAATGTTTCATTGAGTTCAGTTCCTGAACCAGATAAGAACTTCTCTGGCTAGTTAAGTGTTTGACAAAGGTAAGACCATATCCCTGGCAGATTGGTCCTTTAGCATCTCTCTTGGACCAAAGGATTTCATCTGCTCTCAGTTTCATATTGTCAAATAAAAATGGCAAGTAATAGGATATATTGGAATATATGAGGAAGCCATTTTGGTGTAAACCTAATTCGGGCCTGACCTTGTCTTTCCAAAAGGGCCTGACCGAGGCCATTGAGCATGCATTGTATATCTGCTTTAGAGATTCCCTATGGCAAGAGCAAAAGGCCCTTGAGATAAAGGTGCAACTTCCCTCCCCCTGCCAACGTTGGTGTCTCCTTAAGGATTAAGCATCTTTCCTTAGGCTAGAAACTGATTACTGCGCTCACCTGTGACCGCCCAGCTTGAGACAATAGACTTGCCTCCTGCTGCGCCCTTGGAGATAGCAGACCCACTACCTGCTGTGTCCATCAAGTGCTGTGCCGACAGGGCACTCTTGTGGCTATTGTGGGAGGGACATTTCAATCATGTGAAACACCCTCTTTGAGGGTATATAACCACCCTATGTACCCCCACTTCTTTGGAGTGCTCTGTTCCTTTGTGGAAAGACCTCCCGGGTTATAATCCTAAAATTTAAGCTCAGAATAAACTCACCCAAATTTTCATTTATTGATTGGTTATGGATTATTTTCGTCGACAACATATTCAGAAGGTATAAAATGGTCAAGGATTCCTTATTAACAAGACTAGGAGAAGAACGAGAACTCAATAAGAGCAGTAAGGCATGCCACTATTTTTGAACTGGCCTCCGTGGGAGTGGTCAAATCAAACTCTTTGGCATTGGTCATTATTTTAGTGGACAAAGCTGTAAAGTATAAGCTAATATTTTCCTAAGAGTATGTTGATTGTACTTTGGAGGTGTGCCCCAGTAGAGTAATCATGGCATCGTTACCTCTGAGTGGCAGCGATTTTCTCCTCCTCGTTCTCTCCATCAGTTATACTGACCCATTTAGCATAGAGGTCAGATGTAAAGACGCTCCCTGGGATGTTTCGAAGAAAATCCTTACACACATCAAAAGAAGAGTATTATTCTTATGGCAAATACATATTGGACAAATTACAGGGAAAACATGGAGTTGAAAAGTTGAGTTTCTGTCCCCACTTCCTTCTCAGGCTCCCCACACTGTGACCAATGCAGCGCTCAGCTCCACCTCTCCACTGACCTGCACACCCTGAAGTGGGTGCTTGGACTTCTAAAACTTAGAAGCATCAAAGCAGAGTGGGCCACAGTGGGAGCGAAGAGAAAGCCCCCTTCTATCACCTGGAACTTCCTCTTGGTGTCCATTTTAGTAAACTAGTAGAAACTGACAAGGTCCGGTGAGACGTCATCCTCAATCCTGCTAGTTTCTTGAGAAGAAATACCCATCCCCGTTTGAGACACAGTGCTTGCTCTTAACTCAAGCAAGAGAAGTTCTGAAACAAACCAAACGCGCACACCCTTGTGCTCTCGCACACATATTAAGAGAGAACTGAGCCTTCTGACTTGAGGTATGTGTGCTCCTTGGGAGAACACTGCGTCACAATAGCCTCATTCATCCTGGTTTTAACTGTATGAACGTTTGATCCTGCAGACTGGGAAGCAGCAGACATTGGAAATATATTAAAATCCCCATTGGGTAACAATGTGTTACCCCTTACAGTCTGTGAGTGGGACATACAGATCCTTCCAAAAGAAGAAACTTACTAAAAACTTAGATACATCGCAACTTCAGGCCTCTGAGTATCAGGGCTACAGACGCACAAATGTCCACTTCCTAAGTGGAGGCCTGGAACATCTGTCACTTTAGAGGGCTGAGGAACAAGTTTAACATCGTAGAATTGGGCCTATTAAAATTTACAAAGCTTTAATGTTTGTGCAAGACTGAGGGGAAGTTGTCACATTGTCTTGCTAGCTTCCAAGCACACCTAGCTTCCATTGTTCTCACTCAGCAGCACATGCCTTCTCTTAGTGGTGGCTTGCTCGAGAAGTGCCTCAGGGCAACAATCCTAATGAGAATCTAATGATGGTTCACTCATGCTAATCCCTATTGAGCTGCTGTTAGTACCAGGCACTATTGTGAGCACTGGGGACAGAGCAGAGAAGCCAACGGACAGAGTCCCAGTCCTCTCACTTTGACTATGTTGATTGGTGTGTGGTACCCATGGTATTGTAGCTAGCCATGGTAGTTAGTGCTTTTCACCGTGTTTCCTATGGAGTGCTTCCAATATATTTGGAGAGAGGAAGCAGTCCAACTCTGGCCGGCTCTTTGAGTCTGGGAACATGCAGGAGGGCCCTTGCCTCATGCGTACCACACTACATGCACTCGGAGCATGTGTCTCCTCTCTGTTTCCTGAACCCTGTTCTGTGGGAGCCCATTGGTGAGGCTGAGTGTGGTGAAGCCAGAACATGACCCGAGCAGAATATGCCAAGGGTATTCACTGCTGGACCTCTGTTTTTAGACAGCTCAATGGCAAACTCAATGTGGTCCTGATGATGTACTCATTTCTGGTTTAGGTCAACACCCCAGTTCATTGGGCATGGTATTATCAAAGCCAAGTTGCAAAGTCTGATTCCCCACCAAGATCAGTCAACTTTAGGAATGTCTAAGAACTATACCCACGAGTGGCCACCCCCTTGCTAGTGTGTACTTATAACAGAAAGATAGGCAAGACTCTGCTGATGGGCAACTCTAACTCTTGCTGGAAAATCAGTTCCAGGTGGGCACCTCACAGAAGGCAACACTCAACTTGCTATTTGCATGCCTAGAGTATATTTCTAATCATCCCAGTGTCACAGTGGTCGACTCTAAGCCACTTCTGAACTGTCCCTATTTATCACAGAGCTGAACAATCATAGGGAACAAGGAAAGACCAAATGGAATCTCGATTATAAGAGAATTTTAATAACCTATTGTAGTCATTTCTACTTATGACATTCCTCTTTACAGCTGTTAACAAATACCAAGATGGATTGAGTCAATTCTTTCCCTGTTCTATGATTCCCTTCATAGAAACATAACTGGATATTTGTGATTTAGTGGTATCATTTAAAAACCTTTTTTGTATAAATCTATTGAATTTTCAGAATTCCAAACAAATTTTCATTGCTGCACCTACTTTAAAAGTCAGATTTATAAGAAGAAGCATGTGGTAGGAGCTTGTTACTGTGTGACCATAATCGTGGGTGGTGGGTTAAGCTTAACAAACATTAATAAAGGATGCCAAATTTGGTAAGGGTGAAAGAAGGCAAAAAATAGTGAAGTCACCCCTACACTACTTTTAAATTAAAAGAGACAGGCGAAAGAAGGATGAAGAAGTGAACGGAGCTTTTGGTCACTCATTGAGCATTTTTTGATTCATTGAATGACAAATGTTGGCTTACTGACTACGGTCAACCTCTCTATCTATTTTCAAATGTTTCATACGAATTTTCTTTTGTAAACTTTGCTTTCATTAGGACAATGGTGAAGAAGTCATCAAAAACAGGATGTTTGTTCTGGTAAACGTTCTGTACATCTAAGTGTGTGTTTAGAATTTTTATTATTATTATTCTGGGATAATGTTCAGGAATGAAGAAGGAGAAGGTAGTGTGTGATGAAAAAGGAAAGTATATCTAACATTTGGGGCTTTTAACACCCAAACCAACGCCCTTAAATTTGGACTTCGTGAAGTGTTTTTCAGTTTCTCAATCTATTATGCCTATTATGGTTCCTGGGCAATCACGGTGAAGGAAATTGATCATGTACCTTCAGAGTTACGCTGTGTGTGGATAATGCTAGAAGTTTCCCTACCTTTAATACACATGCGACCACAAGAACAGATTCACAGTCCAGGTTCACTTTGTCCCCAGCATTTAATGTCTCCTTTAGGGCTCTGCATAATTTCATATTGGCCGATTTTCTGAATATGCCCTCTGTGAGCGGCCCTTTTTGCTTAAGAAAGCAAAGCATATCCTATAGGGAAGAAGAGAAAGAAAAAATCAATGGTACCTCATATCCAGGAGCCAAGAGCACCAGCTCCCCCCTTGTCTGAGCTGGGGTAAGCGAGGTGCAGTGCTGGAGGGGGGGGGGCATGCAAGCAAACGTAGAAGTTTTTTTCTCAGTGTCTCTATTTTCTACCCAACCATCCCTTCTACATTCATATGCTGAAACATTTCAAACAGTTTTTAAGTCAGATTTTCCTTTTCAGTGAACTGACACTTTTGAATCAAACTTCCCTGCTTCCAGGCCTTTATGGAATCACCCGCTCCTACTCCACCAATCTTTCCTCATCGTGCCCTAATATAGCTGCTCTTCCCCAGCTATGGAAATCTTCGTGCCATACCCGTGTCCCATTGTTCATTCCCCGTTAAGGGGCTGCGTACCCTATTTCTACTTCCTGGATTGCTTTCCCTCTTTTAAAATCGGGGTCTCCAAACCCCTCTCCTCCTCCTCTAATTACATCCCCTTCTCATCACTCTTTCCTTTCCTTTTGCTGCATCTTCATGTCCTCTGCTTGTGGTGCAGAAAGGCTCTAGGTATTGGAGTCAGGTAATCCAAGGGACCCGAATCCTATAATGCTACATCTTGGCTGTGTGGCCTTGGGCACAGTGTACACTTTAGTGAGGTTACTTTTTTTCTCGTTTGTGAAGTGGGAATGATGATAATCATAGCTACCCCCTAAATTTGCTGTGAAACTTGCAAGGACTGAGGTAGTAGGAGCATGGGACTGGCATGACACATTTCTTCGTCGTTAGCCTAAAGTTCCCTAGATCTGGTAGAGTGCTTGGAGAGATACTGGACACTCAATAAATGTTGACACTGACAATTCCATACACCAATTTGAGTTAACACAGGCCAAATTCTGTGGCTGTCACTTGACACATTCTATTTGGATGAAAGGATTCACATATGCCAGAGGCTGAGTCTGTATGCTTCAGCACTGGAAATACAGGTCAAAGTCACCTGAGAGATTCTGAGGAGTGAGATTGAGTAGACTCAGCTGAAGGAGGCTGAAGACTACTGTGGAGTTCAGAGAAGATGAGACGGGGTGGACTCTCAGAGACTCATCCACATAGAGCCCATTTGCATTGATCTGAGCAGGCATATGTGGGTCTTTGCTGAAACCTATGGAATGGACATGGGTATCTTTTTTTTGTAGTGTTTGCTTTATGACTCAGCAGTACCTAAATCAGATTTTATTCTTTGACGTAATATTAGCAAAGCTTTTCCCCCAAAGCCAGCGGCTGTCTAAAGATTTCTCCATTTAGGGATAGATTTAAACGAGACACTTGACCTCTCAGAGTTCTCCCTCCTCAGGAAAGCCACAGAAGACCAAAATGAGACCCACCAGAAGAGAAGGGGGCAGGCTGTCGCGTTCACACACATCCCCGAGGCTGATGCCAAAGAGCTGCCCTGGCTTTGGGGATGGTGGCGTCACGTGCAGAAGGTCCTGGCAGGTGCTGGAGCCACGCCGGAGGGCCCAGTTGCCCATAAAATTAATTCTCACTGACTTCTTTCCTGAATCCAAAGAAGAAGTGAGATTATCAGTAGTAGTTAGTTTAATTTACTTACGGCACATTCATTGCGATGGCAAGAAGAAAGAGGAACTGAGTCAGCTTTTGCACAGAATTTCTCACGTTTGGAAATTGGCCAACTGCATCCTTGTGGTGTTAACGTGCTCTTCTTCCCCTCATCCTGCAAACCTACAGGCTTGCTCAGACTCGGGGTCACTTCTTCCAGGGGAAATGCTTCCTAGGCAGTGCTCTCTCCTGCCTGTTGCATGAGACACTTCACTTGTACTTGTCCATGTTTTCTGATGTTTAGTATGAACGGTGGATTCAGGTGACAGATCACATTTCGAAAGCTAACCAGGTTTGGTTTTCAAATCAAGCAGAGTTTGGCAATCATCTACTTTCATAGTAAGTCTCCTCCCACTCTTAGATTCCCTGTTTGCTTTCTGAACGCCCAACCATGGTCAACTTTCTTTCAGCAAAAGGATCTGCCTTTCAAGACACAACCTGCCTGAGCCCACTTCTCAGCCCGCCTCTGGCCTCTGCTCTGGGGGCCACAACGTTCAGGCAGCTCCATGATGACTATCAGCAGTCAGGGTCCTTGGGAAGTAGTCATTAAATGCTGGCTATGTGGTAAGATTCCAGGTGGCCGTGTTTCTTCGGACACCCCACAAAGCTACCCAAAGATGATTTTTAACTACCCAACAGCCCCTGTCAAAAGAATGCTTTTCAAAGGAAAGGTGATCAGCAAGGAAAAGCTGAGTTCCAAGTTTCTACTGCTCAGCTATGAATGTTTACCTAAGAAGGTACCTTACCATTTGTTTAAATCACATGTTTATACCAAATACTAAAAATGTCAACAGAGGAGCCAAGTTGTAGAAGGATAAACAGTGAAGCAACATTTCACCAAGTAGCCTTCAACGTCCAACCACTCGGCCTTCCTGGGAAGGAGTGAGTGCATCTCCATGTCCACTCACATGGATGCAGTGCTCCTGGGGCTGGACCAGAGAGAGCAGGATCCGAGAAACAGAAGGCTCCTGGTTCTGCCGCTTAGTCGGATAAGTTTACTGAAAACTCTTTGAGCTTTGGTTTGGTCAACTTTAATGTAAATGATGCTACCTACACCTCTTTGGACTAAATACTAGAAGGTCCCACTCAGCATAAGGCATGGCTCATAGCAGCCTTGATAAATCTCATCTCCCTCACTCAGAGGGCCTAAGGAGGCCTAGACATCTGTCTCCCCCCCCAAAGCAGACCCCACCCCCATTCTCCATTTGATTTCACTGCCTCCAGAAGGTAGCAGTCAGGAAGGAATGCCACCACTCCCCTAACTAAGGCTTCTTCCTGCCTGGCATTCATACCCCTACCATTTTAAAAAGAGAGAAGCAAGCCAATACATTCTTAACTCCAGGAGAAGATTTCTATATGTCTGCATGTACAAATGTTTGTCTCAGATACACGTTAAAATATAGGTTGAGTTGTTGTATGCAACCTGGTTTTCCTACTCTTAACCTGATTTTATTATTTCTAAAACTATCCAAATGTATTCCATTATTCAGCTTAAACAAGAATGCTCTGAAGAAGAGTGCTCTATCCCTTGATACAAAGCTACACATTCAGCTACTCTATGAGCATAGACAGAAAGTATAGACAGTGAGCTAACATCTGTTGCCAATCTCCTTTCTGCTTGAGGAAGAGTGGCCCTGAGCTGACATCTGTGCCTATCTTCCTATATTTTGTATGTGGGTCACCTCCACCGCTTGGCTTGATGAGTGGTGTAGGTCAGCACCTGGGATCCAAACGCACAAACCCTGGGCCACCGAAGTGGAGCGCACTGAACTTAACCACTACACCACCGGGCTGGCCCCCAAAACCTAGCTAGTTTTAAACAGTCCTGGCAAGATTTAGGTTAGTGTTTCCTCATCCTCCAATTAGGGTGTGTGTATTAAAAAATAAATTTTTTGAAAATTTATCCTTCTAGAATAACAATCATAATAAAAATACTTTGAAGTAGAAATTCTATTCTGGCTCAAATACTTCCCAAATAAATAAAATGTCTTCTTCAGAGAAAGAAATATCAATGGGAGAATATTGGAGTGGTAGGGGAAAAAATGACAAGAAGGAAGATAAAAAAGCCCTGACCATAAACATTCAGTCTAGTTTTGGTCTCGCCCTGGGTCTGAAGCAGACGTGGAAAGCGAGCTTGCTGTGGGAACAGACTTGAGAGTCCAGTTCTCTCTGGCATCCCAAGGCTACTTCAGCCCAAGCCCAGAAGAGAGTCCAGTTCAATTCCATAACTCTTCACTCCACTGGAGTTTTTGATTCCAGGTGTGTCTAAGACATGTGGTCATTTGGTCCCCTCCCGTGACAGACCGAGATACTGGACAAATCCCTGAGATCGGGAAGGCACGTTCTCGGGTTGTAGAAGCACATGCTCTGAGAAGACACATGGATGTGCAGACACAGAACTATATGGCAACAGTGCTCTAGGGATACAGAGAAGGGAGCAACTGTCTACCTAGAAGAATTAAAAAAGAAAAAAAACCTTCCTAGAATTGAGCTGGGTCTTGATTTTAGACCTTTGGAGTTTCTCTAAGCTTGATTCTGGGTGGGTACTGGGTTCCTGTCCACACGGGCTCTCCACCCACACATGGAAAATCAGCTCTGTGTCACGCGTTTGGGAAGTGGAGACATGAGCCAAGAGAAGGCGCTTGCCAGAGGGGAGGGGCTCACCTTTCCTCTGTTGGTTCCTGGCTGGGTGCCTTGGCTTCAGGATGAATTGGCCTTGCGTGTCTGGGGACTCCTGGAAGGTGGAGCCCTCTGGTCCCTGTGGCAGGAGCCCAGTGGCTGGACGATGGCTCATTTTAATTATGTAGGGATGCTCATGTCCTGTACAGAGAAAAACCTAACTATGCATCAGGATTATGGTGATGGATTAGGATCAAACCTCCTTACTGTGAGCATGTGGGCCACACCAGTGTGTGCTGCCATTCTCCCGCAGCTTCTGGATGAAGAAGGCTGTGCTCCTGAGCGAGTGCCACGTGCACCCTCACAGGCGACACCTTGCAAAAAGCAGGTGCCCAAGCAAAAGAGTTTAAAAAGGAAAGAGAAAAAGATTTTTAACCACGTTGCTTTCTTTGGAATGCATAGATCCATAAGTGCATTGCACAATCTTGACTTTTGTTGTGTTTCCCTCCGAGAATATTTAATGCCTTCTAGTTTCTGCCTTGACACTAACTAGATCTGTACATCTGAGGCAAATTACTTGACCTCTCTGAGCCTGACATTCATCCTTTTAAATGCTTACCCTCACACAGACTTATAAGGATCAAGGAAAATATATTAATAAACATTGGTGGTCAATGGTTTTTAAAGAATTGGACCATATATGTTCAGAATTGCTGTGATCACTGTTGTCTCACTTGTAATGTCATTTTAACACAGATTTTATTTCCTTTTGTCAGTTCTAAAGACAAGGGCTCCTCAAGAGCAGCAGGGCTCTGTGCCTTCAGCTGCCCTCCCATGGCTGCCCAACCACCCAGGGCCCTGCCAGGCAGCCATCAGAGGGAAGGCTGCACGGTGTTGGAAACCCAGAAGCAAAGTGCAAAACAGTGTTTACAGAGTGGAAAACTGCCCCCAACATCACCAGGAGTTGCCTGCCATGTGATTTGTTTTGCTCTTCCATGCTTTAAATTGCTTCCTCTCCATAGAGTTCACTGTGGAGAATTGCACTTTTCCCCAACAGTGTGGTGTGGATTTCATTCTTGAAGAATACAGGCATGCCTAGTTTTATTGTGCTTCCCTTAATTGCATTTCACAGATACTGCGCTTTTTACAAATTGAGAACTTCCGGCAACCCTATGTCAAGCAAATCGATCAGCACCGTGTTTCCAACGGTGTTTGCTCGCTTTATGTCGCTGTGTCATATTTTGATAGTTCTTGCAATATTCCAGTCTTTTTCATGATTATTATAGTTGTTATGGTGATCTGTGATCAGTGTCTTTGATGGTACTATTGTAACTGTTTTGGGGCACTATGAACACTGCCCATCTAAGATGGAGACCTTAATGGATAAATGCGTGTGTGTTCTGACCTCTCCACTGACCTGACATTCCCCTCTCTCTCCATATCCTCAGGACTCCCTGTTCCCTGAGACATGACAATATGGAAATTAGGCCAGCTAGTAACCCTACAATGGCCTCTAAGTGTTCAATGAGAGGAAGAGTCACACACCTCTCACCTTAAATGAAAAGTGAGAAATGATTAAGCTTCCTGAGGAAGCCATGTCGAAAGCTGAGGCGGCTGAGAGCTAGTCCTCTGGCACCAGAGAGTTAGCCAAGTCATGAACACAAAAGAAAAATTCTTGAAGGAAATTCAAAGTGCTCCTGCAGTGAACACATGAATGAGAAGAAAGCAAAACAGCCTTATTGCCGACAGGGAGACAGTGTTAGTGGTCTGGATAGAAGATCAAACCAGCCATAACACTCCCTTCAGCCCAAGCTCATCCAGAGCAAGGTCCTCACTCTCTTCAATTCCGTGAAGGCTGAGAAGACCTCCTGCCAGGTCTGCAACAGAGCCTGTCCCTTCCCTTGTCTTAGTCCCTCTATTTTCCACACTGAACAAATTTGGTGATCCAAGAATTATTATTCTTTTAGCTCACTTGCTCTAATAACGATTTTAGGAGAGGTGTAATCGATTTATCAATAACCTCAAGAACAATACTAGAAAACTCGGCCTGAGAAACAGCAAAGTACCGGTGGTTTAGTCAGTGAAGACGTGAGGAGTTAACTGCAATTATCTCATCTTCCTTATGATGCTGAGAAAAGTTTCGGACACAGAGCAAGTATTAAATAAATATTTGTACTTGGATTCAGAGGTATGGCTGGATTTTTTAAGATTCTCACAAAATAGAGGCTACTTAGTAGTTAGGAAATGGAACAGAGGAATTCAAGACTGGAATATAAAAAAATAAATAGATGGGAAAAGAAATTCCGATCCAGGTTGCCATCATACCTGAGGAAGTAAGTATGTATAAGTTTTTCAAGACAGCTCTGCTTGTCAAGTAAAAAAGTAAAGAAGAAAAACTCACATTTCCCACAAACTAGACCATAAGCCGTGGAATGAAGAGATGTTATCAGTGCCTGGGATAGAGTAAGTGCTTAGTAATTATTTAATAAATGTAGGAAGGAATATTGCATAAGATTTTCACTTTTAAGGGTCTTGGAGCTTGAGACTGAGCAACCGTTCCTTGGAGACTTCAGAGTTGCAGTTTTCTACCCAATCAGCCCCCTCTGAGATGTTCCCAGACACTTACCAGTGAGTGGGCATGGGGCCTCTTTCTTGCCGGAACTGACCCACAGCTGGTAATCTTTCTCAGAGCCCTTGGAAACAAAAAGAACTATGTGTCACACTAAATCTTTCACAGCAGGTACCAGTTCCTTAGCATTTCTGCTTCCAAAAAGAAAAAATTGGGGCCAGTATAAATGCTATTTGGTCAATGGGGGTGGCTACAGTTTTTTGGAGTCAATGGCGCCGATTTCAGTAACCCCTTATCCCTCTCACAGCCTCCAATAGACCCTCCCTGATTCTTGTCCCTGTTGATGAAGGCCAAGGATCTATGGAACCACAATGCAGTCAGCCCCTCAATTTGGGCATGGCCGATAGCAAAAGAAATCACAGTTATGCCCCCTTTATTAAGGAGGAAAAGTCTAATCTTGAGAGTCCTGCCTTCTGCTATCTCCAGACTCCTTGGAGAATGTTGGCTTTTGCCTTCAAATGTCCCTGCCCAGACAAGCATGCTGTCCTGAGAGCCACACACCCTGCCATGACTGTTCCATGAAAGTAAAGCTTGAAAGGCCTCGATGGCTCAGCAACCCTGAGCTAAAGGAGGCAGAAGCCCAGGAGGCCTTGAGGAGATGGCCCAGCGAAGTCAGCGCACTGACTCTGGTGCAGACGCGGGAAAGAAGCCACAAGAACTGTAACCGAGAGAACAGGTCAGATGCAGAGCACAGCCACTCCCAGCAGAATCATTGCCAGTAATGCTGTAAAGCCTACTCGGAATGATCAAGTCAAAATTATAAAGACAGCTGAATTATTTTAAAGAGTTCTCCAAGAGAGGATAAAGCAAAAAATGTTTGAAACGGAATTGTTGGTGATTGATAGGTACCGTGCTTGCCCTTGACTCCTGATTAAAAATCAGTCTAGCCCTTCTGAAGGAGAGTCCCAGCTATGGCGGCCATCACACACACACACACAGGCACACACACACGCCTGCACAGCTAAATCTGCTCAAAATTGTGTTGCA
Source organism: Equus asinus (assembly GCF_041296235.1). Lineage (NCBI taxonomy): Eukaryota > Metazoa > Chordata > Mammalia > Perissodactyla > Equidae > Equus > Equus asinus. The sequence continues at coordinate 10,170,550 of NC_091811.1, read as the reverse complement.
AATAGGAAATGAGAGCTAATAAAAACCTTTTCTTTTAAGGTAGGGATTGGAAACACTGTGTTGGAATCTCTTCAATCAGGCATACATATATAGCCAAATAAGCCCAACTCTTCATTAAAATAGAAATTTTTTTGTCTAGTGAGATTGATCACTTTACACTAAGGAAAATTAAAATCATGAAATAAAATGAGCTATATCATTAATCAATCTCCCTAACCTCATCCCTAAAAACACTCACTCTCTTCCAAGGTTTAATTGTTATTCAGAGTGTACACATCTTCTAGGTTAGAAATCAATGCAGAAGTGTGCTTTACTCATGCATATAAATTCCAATTCATTTAAAATGTATCATTATTAATTCTGTTTGTACAGAAATCATTGGCTCCTTGTGGAAAATTCTGGTTGCCCTTAGCTTTTAAGAGGCTTTATTATACCATTGGGTTAGGCAAATTTTAAATACAAGTCTTGTAATTACGCCCTGTCACTGTAGCAGGGCATTTTTACATTTCCAGAGAATTTTATTTGAGGAGTCGTGCTTTACAAGTGCTTCCTTGTTTTCTGTCCATCTGCATGTCACTCTCCCTCTCTTCTCCCTGACACAACCTCGTCCTCAAACATATGTATCTCTCACCAAAAAGAATTTCAACAGCTCACACCAGCTCCATCAAAGTATCAAAGAGCAGACACTTAAAAGCAGAACAGGATGAAAGTGATGTGGACACAAACACCCCTGGATTCGTGGTCTCATTCAGAACTTGTCTCCTCCTTTACCAATTCACAAAGGGCATTAGCCAACTCATCCTCAGGGTCTGCATCAATGGGGTGGAGCCTGTAGCCCGGTGGTCTTTATATCAAAGTTCACAAGAAAACATCTTATTTAGGGTTCATCATACTGAGATTGAGTCCTTGAATGACAACCAGGGCAAATGGCGATGGGAGGGGAGGAATCAGGAAAGAATATACAGAAGGAACAGTCCAGTGGAGGAGGAAATATTTAGAATCTTATGTGATTGTCCATGTATAAAATACATACAATAAAAATGCATGTTGCCATTAGCACTCTAAAATTATAGCCCAATTTCATTATGCTATTACTTTCCATTTGCACAAAATTTAAAATGGGAATACAAGAATAGCAACCATATATAGGTTAATAATATAGCTTTGCTGCCTTCAATTTCCAAATTTGAAGGGGGACAAAATATGACTTTGAAATCCATAATAATCAGTTGTCATGTGCATTATGCAAACACACACACACACACAAATCTCAAAAATTAAAGTCGGTTTTTAAGTAAAAATAGTTTGCAGGTAACTTACAGTTATTCCAAGCATTGGTAGTGACATGTTGATAATGTTATTCACTGTATCCGAATTGGTCACTGTTACAGTTACAGACTGTAAAAAATAAATGCGAAAAATTGCTATAATTTAAATTTGAAAAATTTAAATAATTTTTGTCAAATTACTATCCGTTTTCTAAAGGCAAGCTCGTTTTCAGGTAGTGATACAGCACAGCACATGCAGAGCACGAACCCCTAAATACCATTTACTTTCATTCCTTTGTATAACATGAGGCTAGTAGGAAGCATTTCAGTAAATCAAACATTTCTCTGAAAGGATTTGTGGCATAAAAAACATAACAGGTTAAGCAAGAAGGAGAAAGACTGAGAATTCCGGGCAGGCCCGTGGGCTGGTCCTCAGCACCTTGAGGCTATTTCTGTAATGGAGGGGGGGTGGTTTAAGAAGGAGGAGCTGAACCCTTTCTCTTCCTGAGCTGTGCTTTTGTAATATGGCTTTATTTCTTTGCAATTACATACTTGGTATTGGTAAAATCAGAAGAACTGGCTATAAAAGGCATTTTTAAAAGCTATTCTTTAGTGAGTACTTTCTTTGTGTCTGGCATGATGGTCACTAAGTTTTCATTGTCAAGATATGTTGAGAAAATTAAATGAAACCAATGACTCCAGGAAATTAGACTGAAAATTTGAGAAACTCAAGTTCCATTCCAAACTCTGCCAGTGACTAGGGTATTCACAATAGCTCCCTGCCACACCTCACAGTGAGAAACTGCTCCATTAAAATAGGAAGACAGTTTACAGAAAAGTACCCGAAAGCAATTAATAGGATTCTGAGATATCTATTGAACTCTTAACTCCAAAAGACATTTTAAAAGAAGAAAAACGGTAACCAAGAACACTGACTGCGCACGTAGTTTTGGAGTATTATCAGGCAGGAAGGCCCCTGTCCTAAATCAACGGTGCTTAAAGAAGACAGACAGCATAAGGGGACACTCAGAGGCTTGAAGATGACATTAAAAACAAAGGGAATCCTTTCGTAATTCATTCTTTGTCCTTTCATTGTATTTTTCTTCGTATGAATTCAATTGCTTGATATGACAGATGGCCCTGAAACTTGCTTATAATGGGACTTCTATCAATGAAAGCATTCATTGATTTCCAACTACTTGTAGCCCTAAGGATTATGAGAAAGTGCTTCAGAACCCAGTGGTAGAGCTCCGAGGGCCCAGACGCAGGCATGCTGGGAGCTTCCTGTGCTGACGTGTCTGGGGGCATTCAACCATGGGGTTTCCCTCGGGACCTAACCAGAAGTAAGGGTGCTGCTGTTTTTAAGATGTCTGAAGTCCCTTCAATACAATCAAAAACTCTCCCATGAAAGATTTTTTAAAGTAAAAGAATCTCTTTTCAAATGCTAATCATCACTCCCTAATTTATCTGGTCTGTAAGATAACGGTTTTTCCTGGCATAAGGAACATATTATGTTCAAAATAGTCATTCCAGGGATGTGTGTATTTCTTCCTGCATGTTGTCTGTTCTCCAAAACAGATAAATTCCAGTAGACAGAGCTCTTTGCAAACAAACGCCTTAAAAAAATTAACTATTTCATCAAATAATTTGAAAAAAATGGAAATGTGATTTTTTTCATAAGAACTAAAGCGTTACTTGATATATGAAGAACCAGGAAAATGTGATCAATTCTCAAGAGTTGAGGACAACCCTGAGATGATCTAAACGTTCAAATTATTAGCCAAAGACAGCTATTACAATTATGCTCAATTATAGAAATGAAAATATGGTCATAATAAACAAAAATATAGGAATCTCAGCATAGAAATTAAAAATATTGAAAAATAGAAATTTTTTATCTGAAATCTGAAAAAAACATTGAAACTACACAGGCTAAATTGCATAATGAAGATGACAAATGGAAGAGGAAATGATTTTGAAAGTAGATAATACAAATTATCCAATGTGAAGAGTAAAGGGGAAAAAAGAAGATTGAAAAAAATGACAGAACCTGAGGGGCCTGTGGACAACATCAAAGTGTCTGATATACGTGTAACTAGAATCTCAGAAAGAAAGAAGAGAAAAAACGGGGAAAAAAAAAATGAGGAAATAATGACCAAAATTTCCCAAACTTTAGACATAATTTACATTCATAAAGACATAAATTTAAAAACTCAAGAAGTTTAGAAAATGCCAAACAGGATTTTGTTTGGCAAAAAAACATATTCAAGGAAAACCATGCTCTGATACTTACCCACACTGCTAAAAACCAAAAATCAGAAAAAATCTTGAAAGCAGCTGAAGAAAAATGACAGATCATATGCAGATGATTAATGTTTGAATGATCACAGACAACTCATCAGAAGCATAAAGACCAAAAGACAGCGGAACATCTTTAAAGCGCCGAAAGAAAAAAAATTGCAGGCAAAATTCTACATCCAGCAAACACATCTTTCAAGAGTGAAGGTGAAATAAAGACATTTTCAGATAAAAGAAACTAAGAAAATCTGTTGGCACCAGATCTGCATAACAAGAAATGCTAAGGAAAGTTTCTCCATGGTGAAATGAAATAGAATTAGAGGGAAATTTGGATCTTCGGGAATGAATGAAGAACATTAGAAATGTTTGTTTTGTGTAACGTTTATGCAATTAAAGTTCATTTTCAAAAATTTAAAGGTGATTTTCCATGAAAAATTCTGACTGCAACCCCTGCCCTAAGTGAAATGAGAGCAGGCTGTGTGCTTTCCTAGGGAACACTCCAGTCTTATCTCCTCAAGCAGAGCATCTCTCGGATACTCAGAAACAGATCAGAATATTTGCACGGCTTTCCTACTGGCCAGGAAATAACTGTCTTAAACTGCCTCTTTTTCCACCTTCACATACTATCGTGTGTGATCGAGAGCTCCCGTAACAGATAACAGAACAAAGTGATATGAAAAACACCCAGAATATTTGCTCCTCAGGGTCAATGTCTTGGCTCCTGCACTACAGTTTCAGAGATCAAATTCTATAGAAACAACTGAGGTGAATGGTTTTTTTCCCCAGTGGCATCAAAAAAATAAGGTAGAAATATACTGATCTCTTAAAAGTCTCAACCTTTTCAGTTCAATTAGTGCTGACATTCCTCAGAATGAAAGACTTTTCAAAACTTCTCCGCATTTTTAATACCTGACCCTCCAGTAGATTCTCTCCTAGAAGAGGGACATTACTGAGGCCAGCTGGCAAAATGGGAACATGAATGGTAGCTTCAAGTATTACACCAATGTTCAATGTACTAAAGGCGATAACTGTATGGTGTTATAGAAGGGAATACCCTTATGCTTAGGACATACCCAAGTGTTTAAGGATAAAGGACCACGACGTATGTGTGACCCTCAAAAATAGGTATCTTCATACACAATATGGAGAAGGAGAGAGAGACAACAAAATACATGATAAAGCAAATGGAGTAAAATGTTAACCAAATAGGTGAATCTAGCTAAAGGGTATATGGGTGTTCTTTATACCATTTGTATTTTTGCAACTTTTCTGTAACTTTACAATTATTCTAAATAAAACATCCTAGGAAGAAAAAAACTGTGGAAACAACCCAGGCCACTCTGCATGTAGCAACAATTGGAAAAAATGTTTCATTCTAATAGGAAATACCTGGTTGTGAAAATCACTTTATTACAACAAGCCACTATAATTACCATTAGCAGGATACAGAGAAACATTAGGAATGTTTACCATGCAATATTCTTTTCATGCTTAAGCACTGAAGCCATCATAGATTCCTCTTGCTTCATATCACCTGGGATTCACGTTTTATGTCACAGTATGGATACAGGAAAATACAGTTTTCCACTTGGTACCTTCTAAATTCTCTCTTTCTCTTCCCCTCTCTTCCTTTCTCCCTCCCTCCCCCTCATCTCCCCTTCCTGTTTTTCTTTCCTTCTCTCTCCCTTTCTCTCTCTCTCTCTGTTTCTACCTCCATCTCTCTCTGTCTATGTCTATGCCTTTCTCTTTCATTCTGCCCAAATAAAGAACTTGGAATTTAATTTAATTTTTGCTCTTAAAAATACTCACACAGACACAGTTCTTAATGTCCTCAGTGACGATTTTGAGGGGAATGCTCTCTGGCTGGTCCTTCTCTTTGGCTAGATTGATGCACCTAATCACATTCAATAATAACCCAAAATAGAGTAGGATGGATTAGCTATTAGCTTCTTTTCAAATAATCTATACTGCTAATATTTTCAGTCTACTTGGTTATTTTTGAAAGCATATAAATAGACTCGGCAAAACCAAATTATGAGTTGGAAGAATATGCAAAAATACTTCATGACATGACCCAGAAAATAACGGGTTGCCCCTGTCGTGTGAGATTTGGCAGTAGATCCAGTCCTCAGAGCTTTCCTGCCTGGTTGGAGAGCCCAGCACCTTCCTGGGTTCAAGGGTAGGAAGTAGCAGCTGCTTTGAGAATCACTCAGTAGAGTAACCTGCACTTAGGGAAATTGAACGTGTGTTTTGAGAGTAACATTGGATCCAATCATTAGGTTGGAGAGAAGGGGAAGATGAGAGTGACAAGCAGAACTTCCTCAAAAATAAGCAAAACATGCATGTAAGTGAGAGGACATTTTTGCAGTAGCAGCCGGGTAAATCTAAACAAGGAGTTATTTGAGGATGCTCGGACAGCTTCTACTAGAGAGAGGGAGAATAGTTTGAGGGCACTGCCATGAAGAGATCTGCAATCTTTTATTGTGGATCAAAGATTTAGAATACGTATACTGAAAAAATACCTTTGAAGGGAAGAGTGCCATTTTTCCTTTAGTTCTGAAGAACTGCAATTTAAAAAAAGGGAGAAAAAATTAACTACATAAAATACTTATACTAAGATATTAGAACTGCCATTGCAGATGAAAATAGCAGCAGCCGTTTACCACTGACGTGGATGTGCGTGTCAGTTGTTCTCTCCTCATCGTTGGGCATTTGATGGGCCCTGCTGTTTTCCAAGCAGTGTTACAGCGATGGGAAATAGATCGTAAAGTGGGAGAGCAGTTGGTGTGGAATCTAAACACGTAATTGCAACTATGTGAGGCAAGCTATGTGATCACGGGCAAATCAATTAACCACTCTGAGTTTCAGTTTCCAGAACAGGAAAAGGGTTAATTATACCTCAGAGCGTTCCTGCAGCTGGCAGTGCTATTCAAATATAAAAAAGAACCCCTGTGAACCCAGAAGTGTAGACTCAGGATGTCCAGGGTCGGGGAGCCACATTCCCCATCCTCGTGCCAGTCTTAGAACATGTCTCGGAACACTAACTTGTACTCTGGGACCATACCTTTGTCTTGAATTGTCACCTCTCTATAGACACCAAATAAGACAATATGTACACAGCAATTCAGGCAACCCAGTATTTGATGACATGATTAATTTTATTTGTATAATTAAATACTATTTTTAAGGGAATGAATTTGAGAGTATAAAAGCAATTTTTCAAACTGACTTGGACTATTTAATAGTACTTGCTCACGGAAGATATTCCAGTGATTTAAAAACACAGCTACTCACTGGGGATTAGGGGCAGGATGTTGAGAGGGGCCTTAAACCTTACTCCATGTACCCTGAACATCCACCTCCCCAAGTAGCTCCTAGAGCCCATTTGAAAAAGCACTCATCCAAAAAGGAAAGGAAATTACTCCAATAGTTCCCATTGTTCATGATCAATTTGCACATAAAAACCTTTTGGGGGAAAGTACATACAAGTGTCATTATGAGAGGTCAGAAAAGGAGTCATTGAATACAAAAGCTGTAGGTCTTACCTGAAGGTGGCCACAAAGTTCACTGTGGGCCAGCCCAAGACAAAGGACCTCTTGGCAGAGGTGTCGGCTTCTCCAAATTTGTCCAAACAGTTGGCAATCCATATGGTGTTCAGGGGTACTTTATTTTTTATTTTAAAGTTTTTTTTGTAACTAGAAAGATAACCAAACAAGACCTCTGTTAGTTTGTTTCTTAAATGTTATGGGAACAGCTGTGCTCATGGTAAGATGCCAATTCTCACTGCCCCAGGGTGCAACGTGCCTCCTTTAGCTCTGTGACCCTCTGAGCTCCGCACAGTCAGGGGTTGGATGGGTCTTTACAAAGTGTGTGCTGAGTGACGCCTGGCCCAGGAAGGCCCTGAAAACACAATGGCAGCAAATAGCCATTTTTCTGCATGTTGAGGATTGAGTACGGACCATACTCTACATTTTAGAGCTTTTTTAGAGAACCATTAATTCATTTATTATTCATTTATTATTGTTATATTTATTATATTCACATATATCATTTTATTTACTTAATGATTTATTATTACTATAATTAATTTATTATTTGTTCATGTCTTGCTTACTTTAAAAAGCCTTTGAGTAGCTGAACAAAGATACATGATACATGATTTATAAAGATAATTATACAACTTTTTTCTTGAGAATCAGACTAAAACAGCAATAAGCTTGGATCAGAAGGATTTAAAATACATTTTCAGCCTTAATTTTTTAAAAGATTTTCTAGCGTTTAAGCATAGGTTATTTTAAATTTCCTTTATTAAGATTTCATTCATACCATTTTCTATCAGGTTCCGGATCAAACTGAAAAACTGTTAGCGTGCGGACTGAGCTCAAAATTCAACCAATCAATTGATTGGTCCCACATCAGTGCCCAGGAGGTCTTACATGTGAGTCATGAAGATATTTCCCATTTATCTCTGAGGAATCGGAAGGTGATGGACTTTGTCAGCAATGAAATGGTTTTCCGACAGTTTCTGCCTAATCTCCTTTGACCTCTGACATGGAAACCACTATATCTCTCGGTTAACTCACAAATTTAACACTCAGGCGAGCCTGAGATTTAGACGGTACAAGTCCTCTGAAGGATGCCTAGGGAACACGGGCACGCCACTTCGGAATTGCCTCCTATTCAGAACCACATGTGGAAACGCTAAAGCTAAAATGAGATCCAAGACACCTCAGGTTCAAAAACCCCTAAGACTCTGCTGACTCATGGAACAGTTAAAGCAAAAAGCCTTCGATGGGATTTATGAAACGAAAATAATTCTGCAGTAAGCCTACCTGAAGGATGACCTAGATTCAAACGTTAGGGTACAGTGGATGCAAATATGCCTTGTGACACAGGTGGCTTCTTAGACATTTATTTCACATTTTTACCCTATGTTGATGTATTTGAAGATTTGTGTGAAACACAATCAATTCTCAGATAAAATAATTGTTCTAGATCGTAACTCTAAAAGCATTACGAAGCTAAAAATCGTCTACTGCCGATAGGAAAGAGAGACACGTGTCTACTTGTTTTTACAGATTTTAAAAGTTTTGACATGTAGATGTCCATGTGTGGAGACACCTAAGGTACTGTGTGGAAAATTCCAAATACGTGCACCTGAAAGAGTCATTTCAATAATTCTCTCCAAAGTTCCATAAATTCCCAAGATTATCCACTTCCTTGAAACCAAACCATGGAGTTGTCAAAAGCCCAGAGTATGGTTTTCAGTCTCCTATAACATTTATTGAGCTCCCACCACATGCCAAGCACTATTCTACATATTTTACAAACATTACTTCACTTAATCCTCAATCCACTATATCTATTAGCTCCATTTTATAGATGAGGAAACTCACAGAGAGATTAAGAAAATTGCCAAAAGCAAGAGATGGGCTTTGAAGCCAGACAGCCTAAGTCATGAGCCTATGCTCACAACCACTCGGCCTCCATGAGTGCTGACCTGTACAGTTCCATGTAGTGCCCTCCTCATCGTTCCTACCTTCAGCCTCCTTTCTCCCCCCAGAGCCATCAGGCTTTCTGACGGTATTGTTCTCTCATTTGAGACTGAGAGGATCAATCTCCTGACATTCTATCAACAAAGCTAAATGGTAGCCTGGAAATACTGAAAATGTATTACATCAAAGGCTTGTACTACAGTGGATTCTCCTGAGATCTCACCGCATTTCTCTGCTCTCAGTGTCTGACTCTTCAGATTATGTCAGTAGAAATGAGAAGGGATGAACCTTATGGAAACTGGCTCAAAGGGAGCAGGAGGAAAAAGGCAGTTTTTATTTCTACCGCATGGGCCCTCGCTATCGGTCTGCTAAGATGATGGTATCCCTCTTGCTTTCTTCTACCTCAACTTGGACACAGGAGCATGAGCCCCGGTGAACTGTGGAAAGTCACAGATTCTAGGGAGATTCCCCTCATTCTAAGGCACAGGTGTTCCCTTAGATGCTGGGAGTAGGGGTCATGGTATCTTCTGCAAGAATCTTTGTAATGCCACTGATAATAAGCTAATAGTCATCTTCATCTTTTGACCTAAACAAAATTGGATTTTGTTGTTTATATATTCTTTAATAACTAAATATGAGGAGAGAGCTGTCTGAGGGGGGTGTGAGCTAAGTAAGTACAGTCTCTTCCTTTCTGTACGTTCTCCATGGGCCTCTACGAGTATTAGTATCTTATGAAGTAGATGCTGTTTAAAAAAACAAGTCATAATTTCATTTGAAAAATAACTTCTTATTTAGCATTCTAATGAATATCAAAAATGTTAACAAAGTTCCCATCTGACTTTAATTCTTGAGAACCAAAGTTTCTAATGTAGTATGAAAAAAACGAAAAAAATCTCCAAACAATTTCCACTGACTATTATTAACATCCAGCACAATGGGAGAAATATAATTTCCTCATGAAGAAAGGACATATAAATCCCCTTTATTATTACACACAAACTAAAGTTCATTTAGTCTGACTAATATATACGAAGCAGTCAGTCAACTATTTACTCCCTTTGTGTTGGTTTCTGTAGCATCAACCTGGAGAAGAAAGAGTTTCCAACTGAAGCCTCAAGACACACTGAGGAAAAACGGAACCTAAATCACTCCACCCCCTTCCCTGAGTAGAAAAAGCAGGCACTAAACTCAGGTGATTAACTTGAACAGATCGATCCAGGACATAACACAATCCTCCATCTGAGAGCGAGGCATGACAGAAAGGAAATAAGCGGCTTGTTGCGGGTGGCTATTTCATTGAAGTTGTTATTTCTTGGTAGGAAAAAAATAAATAAATTTTCTCATATGAACAGTAATCATGAATGTCCTCAAATGTTTATTATGGAAATGATCTAGTAGCCAGCTTTCTAAAAGCTGTGGTAAACTCTTGTACAAGGTGGCAGCATTGAGTACTGCTTGCTTCCTGCTATGGACTGAATTGTGTCCCCAACTCCCACCCCACTCCCCACCCTCCAATTCATACCTTGAAGCCCTAATAGCCCATATGTCAGTTTTGGGAGATAAAGCTTATAGGAGGTAATTAAGGTTAGATGAGGTCATAAGAGTGGGGTCCTAATCCAATAGGATTGGGAGGAAGAGAGAGAGCTCTTTCTCCACAGGCACACACTGAGGAGAGGCATGCGAGCCCATGGGGAGAAGGCGGCCATCTGCAAGCCTGGAGGGGAGCTCTCATGAGGACCCGACCCTGCTGACAGCCTCATCTCAGATTTCCAGTCTCCAGAACCATGACAAATTTCTGTAAATAAATAAATTTCTTTTCTGTGTGGTGAGGAAATGACTAACTCTCATCTGCTTGGTACCTGGTGAGAAATGGAACAGAATGCTCAGGGAACTGAAAAACAAATGAGAAGTCTAGCTATCAAAAAAAAATCAGAGGCCAAAATAAAGATAAGAAAATATATTTAAGATGAGTGAAATTGCCTCCAGGTGTAGCCTTGGAGATGGTGATGTCATAAAGAGGACAGAGAGAAAAAGACTCTGTCCAGGGCTTGGCATGAGGTCCACTTGAAGCACTAATAATAAATAAATGAATCTCTGTAAATACATTTCTGTGGTTTAAGCCAAGCAGTCGATGATATTTGGTTTTGGTAGCCTGACCAGATGAAGACAGTTACCTTATCAAAAATCTCTGCTCTCTCTATATCAAGGTCTTCTGAAGCAAATCAAATGCCTTAGATCACCTACACATTCCAAAATTCCCAATGGATGTAGAAAGCATATAAAAGTAATCTTGCAGGAACTGAGTCTCATAAACAAGAATATTATTGAATAAATTGATAGAGATTGTGTCACATTATGAAACCCTTGAGCAGACACAGAGAGCTCTCTGAAAAGCAGTATGTGAAAGATGGTGGGCATCTTCTGTGATAATAGACCAACCAAAATAAAAATTCAGCTCTGAAATGGATGCAATTTGCTAGGAGAAAAGAACTCTGTATCAATATAAAATGTTTTTAGCAGAGTACTGTAGGTTCTATCAGACCCATTCAGAGGTTAGCAGTATCTGAGACAAGTGGCTTCTGGTAGGAAAACAAAGGTCTCCTACTCTCCTAAATACTGTAACAATTACAAAGGAGAAAAGAAAAGTGAAGGAGAACGGATTCCCCTTAAAAATTGAATGTGAGCGGTCTGCAAAGTCCTGACAAGCAGGAGATGAGTGTTGTGGTTGCTTGCTTTTGTGTGTCTCAGGTTGAGCATGGAGGAATACAACATGGTGTGACAGGAAGAGCATGGCCTTGGGATGAAGGCAGACCTGCAGTGCAGTCTCTCCCACCATTTTCCTGTGTATGACATCAGGCCAGTTCCTGAGCCTTCCTCAGTCTTTGTCTTCCTATCTGAAGCCTGGAGATGATAACAGTACCTGCCTTGGAGGGCTATTGGGGAAACTAAACAAGCCGTCTGTGATGCTCCTTGTGTGGTCCCAAGAATGCATCCAAGAAATTTCAGTTTCCTATACTAACCTTGCTTAAATAAAGAGATTGGTAACTAGTCTACACTTTTTAAAATAATGCCTCATTCCCTCTATCAGGAGCAGAGTGCCTTGAATGGACCTCATGCCAAGCCCTGGACAGAATCTTTTTCTCTCTGTCCTCTTTATGACATCGTCATCTCCAAGCCTACATCTGGAGGCAATTTCACTCATCTTAAATATATTTTATCGTCTTTATTTTGGCCTCTGATTTTTTTTTTTGATAGCTAGACTTCTCATTTGTTTCTCATTTCCATTTCTCACCAGGATGTGAGGTAGCCATTTCCTCACCACAAAGGAAAGGTTGATTTCAAGGATGAGAGAGAAACTAGTTGATTGTGGTGTGTTCTGTGAAATCCAGACAAAAGAGAGAATACAGGCAGCAGCACCACAGGTTGGGTAAGAGCCTGTGTGCTGAAATTAACAGACCTAGTTTCAAACGTGGACTCCACTAATTGCTAAGGTGGTGACCTGGGGAAAGGCAGCAGACCTCCGGGCATCAAGGTCCTCCATAAGATAAGGAAAATGAGCCTATCTCACTGGGTAGTTGCAAGGGTCAGACAAGATTCGGTACATAAAGTCCTCAGCATAATTCCTGACAGAAAAAAACTTCTGATAAATCATGCTTCTTATTATTAATGTCGCTCAGATTAAATATAGCATTTTGCAAAGTCAGTACTTGCGTGTCTTACCTATGACATGGCGTAACTAACTGAGAGCTAGCGGTGAGGGCAGCCAAGAAAAGAGTTTTCATTTTCTCTAGTAATGAAAAAGCTTCTTAATAGTTTGTTTGGTGAAATATTCTTTATCTTTTATGGTGTTTCATAAATCATGAAAACAGAGATGAAGAAAGTAAACAGATGACCTTGCATCCACCTACCGTTAGATGTTAATTGAGCAATTACCATGTTCTAGGCTGGATATTGGTTACATTTGTGTCCAGGGTTGGGAAGAAAGTGCATCCATTTGGTTCTGTCTCCAACATATGTTCCAAATCTGTCTGCTGCCTCTTCTCACTGCCACTCCCAACATGGAGTCCCTGTCATATTTCATCAGAACCACTGCCTCCCTAACTAGTCTCCCTGCATCCACTCTTGCTTACCCACCAATCTGCTATCTAGCAATAGGCAGAACAATATGCTAAAAATATAAACCAGATATGGTCACTTGCTTAATTAAATATGCTTCAGCATAATATTTCAACCTTTGTTGTGGCCTGTGGAGACCCTGTGTGGCTGGACCCCTGACCACAGTATCTTACCTGATATTGTGCCCCACACTGCAGGCTCCAGTCACATCAGCCTTTCCTGAACCCCTCCCTCCAGAGGGCTGAGTTGCACCCACTGAGTCCTGCTGGTCCCTCACCATAGAAGGCTCAGCCACCTAGTCTAGGAATGCGGCTGCTTCTCACCCCATAGGTTTGGTTTAAAGGCTGCCAACTTGGAGAGACCTTCATAGACAGCCCCTCTCTAGGATGGTCCCATTTTCTTCTCCACATGGTACCCTCTTCTCTCTCTCATGAGAAGCACTAACTTCAATGTGTAATTTCCCTCCTCTTATTTTTATCATCTGTCCGGAAGCTCCAGGCAGGAGAGACCCTGCCTGTCACATTCACAATCGTGTTCTCTACAGGGACACGGCACAGAACAAGACCTCTGTCAGTACTTGTTGACTAAAGGGAGGATCAAAACATTTGCAAAAGCAAAAGAAGAAAACCACTTAATATTTTCCCACAGTAAGGGTTGGTGAAAATGCAATCTGATGGTAATCAGGGGAGCCTGTAGTGTACACGTACTTGGTGTTAGTTATCAGCAACAGATCGCTGAGCAAGAAGAGGTGTCGCTTCTGCCTCCTCCAGCCTCTTTTGAGTTCCACGGGGCCGTGGATCAGCAGAGTGCGACCGGCACTCTCAGATGACGTAGCATTTTCACTGTGGGTGTCCACCTCAACAGAAGAGCTTTCCCTGCAAAGCAACAAACACCACAGGACAACCAGTCACCCATCAAATACCTGATAGAGTTTTGTGCCAAAGGTCAAGGTTAACACGACACTAAAAATTAGCCTCGATCCCCAAAACAGAACTCTATAGCTCAAATTCAAGTCTCCAAATTACAGAAAGCTATTAAAAAAGATGAGGGCACACAGGGAGTTGAGGTAGATGGAGAACGGTTTCCAGGACATGCCCCGGGGCATGCCAACTCTTAGAGGTGGAGAGAAGGGGGCAGCAGCAAAGCAAAGATGGCCACGAGCTGTTGGGAAGGGGAGAACCAAGAGGCCAAAGGTTGAGAATATTACAAGAAGGTAAAAAAAAAAAAAACACCAAAACCCAGGACAATTTGTGGCCTGAGACAGATAAAATAAAGTGACCTAGAGATTTGTGAAAAAGTAATTACAATTTAGTTTCATGTTAACATAAAAATTTAGATAACTGAAGATTCTGGAAAATTGACTCCAATCGTAGCTAAATCAGTATTCAAGTTTTGGGGGGAAATTCTCAAAGATCAGCAAATAATACTGGAAACATCAATAAGTTTCTAAACATAACAGGGTCTTAGATATTATTTTGTTGAGCTATAACTAACCTCTAAGCTATGACTCTTTGGTCATAAAAGGTAAAACAACTAAATTTCACAGGACACAAAAACTCTTTCATGAATAGGGAGATATTGTCATAGGTCTACAGAAAATTCTCTCTCATGGAGCCAAGAAAGAGTCTCCCTTGAGTATGTAAAGCCTGCTTTCTGTACGCAGCAGCACTGAACCTTGTGAACATGAGTAGCTTTTCATGAAAGCAGTGCTGAAGGTAAGAATCAGTTCCCATGTTTTAGGAGAAACAAAACAGAACACTTCCTGTGACTGCTAGTCCCTTTGGACGATCAAGAGTAGTATATTCAAAGACTACCTGCGGAGGTGAAGCCTTGAACGACCGCCTGAAAGCTGAAAGCGCTTTTTGATTGACGAAAACATCCCGTTTTCTTCAATTCTTGGCACTGACTATCGAGCACGTCTACAGCACTTGGCAGAGCACTGTAAACTAGGCCCTGAAGCCTGAGGATTCTGGAGTTGTCAAGGTCACCGGCCGTTATGAAGTCAGGGTTCTAAGGCGCATGCCATAACTGACAAACTGACATATCTGTTTCTCTGGTTTTGCCTGCATCTTTTGAGTTTTTAAAACTAATCTATTTACTTTGAGATAATTGTAGATTCACAGGAAGTTGTAAGAAACAACCCAGAGAAATTACATCAACCTTTTACCTGGTTCCCCGAATGGTACTATCTCTCTAAACTATAGTTCAATACCATAATTAAGATAGTAGCATTGATACAGTCAAGATACAGGACATTTATTTCCATCACCACAGGATCCTTTCTCTGCCCGGTCTCCATGATTTCTTCTGGTACCAGCATATCCAGTAATCGTCAACACTGAAGTGAGAGGTCAGGGTCCAGGAGAGTCTGGCTGTTTTTCCAGGAGATGCAGAGGGAGGGCAGCTGAGTCAGCACAGGCTGGGAGAGGGAACCTGCAGACACAGACAGGCATGGTTGCTTGGCAAGAATCATGGGAAATTTCTCAGAAGTCTAAGCAAGGGAGAAGTGATGTTGGGGGCTTCCCTCTGTCCCCAAAGCCTGTCCCCAACTGTGCAGTGAGAGAGGAGCACAAGGAGGAGGGGAGACCAGGCCATGGTGCACACATCCCCCTGGTCTCCACCCTGTGCCATAGTAGGGGCTGCCCATGAAAATGGGTTTCCATCCAGTGACTGCCCAGCCCCTCCCTGAGCCCTGGTGCTGGAGCTCAGCTCACAGCACACACTGAGGAGGATGGAGGTTGGCCTCACCCCTTGGGAGAGCCCTGGGAGGAAGCACCTACCGAGACAACACAAAGTTCCCTGCTCAGGGGACTCTGCCAGGCCAGAGAGGACAGAGCTGCTCAGCCTCCTTCAGTAAGCACAGGGTCCAGCCCCCAGGCCCAGGCTCCTTTGAGTGAATGGTCCTTGCTGAGCAGCTTTGTAGGGACCAAAGGGTTGTCCTGCACCGCCCCCTCCTGGTCACAGGACATATCCCTCACCAGGGCCAAAGCCCTGAGAGCACAGCTGGTTTCTGAAGCTCACCAGGTCACTGTCTCTATTCACACATCCATGGTCTGATCATCTGTTAATGGCATTCACATACATTGGAGGCAATGTCTCTTGTATCACTCTCTCATAAGGCAGTGCACATGGAAGGTGGAAAAATGTACAGAAATTGGAATTTAAAGTGTTTTAACCATGAGACAAGATGTTGCAAACATCATATCCCTTCATTTTAATGTGGTTTAGGGAGCGCATCCATGTTCAGTGTTCCATCACTTGTGCATAAAGCAATGAATTCCAAATAATCTCACACAACCTTATCTGTGTTTTAAACTCCAATTTTTAGGTAATCTATTGCCTGTACTAGTGAGAAATCAAAGAAGCACAATGAATCCTAATATTTGAGCTGTGCAGCTCCCATCACGCCATCTTGTATTAGAGTAAAGTCCAACCTGGCAGAGAAAGTCTTAGACCCTCATTTGTTGGCTTCTGTCATCCATCTCTCCCTGTTCAGAATCATCTCTTCTATGGACACACAGCTTACCAACCCCATCATCCTCTCTTCACAGGTTTTCCCACTAGGGTCCTTCATAGGATTTTGGGTTAAAAAATTGAGTATTAAAATTTCATTGATCTTGTGCTGGATCATGAGCTCTATATTTAACATCTTGTTAACAAATGTCTATCATTAGGGGCCGGCTTCATGGCCGAGTGGTTAAGTTCGCGTGCTCCACTGCGGCGGCCCAGTGTTCGGATCCTGGGCGCGCACAGCTCGTCGGGCCACGTTGAGGCGACGTCTCACATCCCACAACTAGAAGGACCTGCAACTAAGATATACAACTGTGTACAGGGGGGGTTTGGGAAATAAGGCAGAAAAAAAAAAAGATTGGCAACAGTTGTTAGCCCAGGTGCCAATCCTTAAAAAAAAAAAAAAGTCTATCATACATGTTCTTAAGTGGAATGTTATTTGACTTCTATCAAGTTCACCCACACTCTGCAGTTTATTTGCTCATGGAACTTGTCTCCTGTGCTCACAGTTTGTTCCCCCATCCGCCTGCTCCCCATGGTTTTTTCCTCAGTCCCTGCAGGCCCAGCGCATCCTTCTCTTTCTCTGCGTGAAGCCTTGGAACCCAGTCCATCTCCCTGGTCACTGTTCCCAGGGTCAAGGGGGAGTTTCTCTTCTGTCCTATAGACAATGAGATCACCATTATTACTTAACCTCTACTCTTAATTCGACTCAGAACTCCAGGCTCAAGCTGTCCAGAAAGCAGAAATCATTATCTTTGCCTCAGATCTGCTCTTCAACAAGGTTTGAAATTCAGGAGAATTCAAATACTCTTTCAGCAAACACTTGCTGAGTTTGTCCTTTGCACCACAGTTTTCTGGGCTTTGTAGATACAGCAGTGACATAAGAGGGGAAAACTCCTATTCACATGGAAGTTAGATCCCAGCAGGAGAAAGAGGCAGTGCATAGACTCGCATAATTCCTCTGGGCATCTGGAGCCTGCTCCTGCTGGCTGAGAGCCCCTCATCTCCCTCAGGACGTGGACACTGAGATTCTCTGTGCTCTGTCCCCAGCCTCCCCTCAGCTGCACATGGCTCTGCCCCATACCAGGTGCCACGTGCAGGAGCCCAGCCCTGCTCCCCCAGCCTTGCAGAGTCCCTCAGTGTGGCCTCATCCCACAGTTTGCCCACCGTATTCCATTCTTTACTCTGTATTTAGAGCGATATTTCAAGCGCATGTATCTGATAAAGGCACCTCCCTGCTTAAATGTTTCACACAATTTCTCTCACTGTCAAGATTATGTAAAGCTGTTGAGTGTCACATTCAAAGTCTCTGTATATGTGACCATCTTTATTTCCGACCTCTTGGCTCACCTCTCCCCTGGAGCCTATGCAAAAGCACAAGTAGGGCCCCTTTGCTAAGAGGATGCTTAACCCTGAAACCCAGTGTCCCCTTCTCCTTTTGGTACTTCTGGTCCTCCTGTCCCACCGCTGTCCCCTTCCATCAGGACCAGGCTCACACATCACCTGCTGGAGATACTGACCACGCTGAGATGAGCAAATACCTGTTTTTATTATAATAATTTACTAGGAAATTTCCACACTTACATCTGATCCCATTGTGCATATTCTCTTAGATAAAATTTAAGCATAGAAATACTGAACAAAGAATGCAGTTATGATTCTTATCATCATTTTGTTTTTCTGATTAGTTTACCCTGTTTACATTCCCTAAAGAAGTGGATGTATATTGTGTTATTACTTTTTATTTAAACATTTCATATTTCCAATTTGGTTGGTGGAGTATTATCCTTGGACTGAGTCAGACATCTAGGATAAAGGGTTGTAAGAAGAGATTTTATAGCATTTGAATTCCAGAACAACTTTACTATGACGATCTGTAAAAATGTGACCCATTAGAGAGCCTGGAGGACTATTCCTCATGATCATTTAATTTAAAAACTGTGACAGACAAGGACGTCCCTGCATGTGGGGCAGCTCATAATCTAGAACGTCCTCTGCAGGACCAAGGATGCTGCTCTCATAGCAATTCTAACAGATCGCTTCTTCTGATGTGTGACATTTGTTTTATCTCTGTTTTAAATAGAGAAATTCTAACATAAAGTAACTTAGAATAATGATTTTTGATGATTTATTTATTTTCCTGTCTTCCGTCAGGGAATGGGACTTCCCTTTGATTCCAGTTTCCTGAGAGATTGTTTCAAAATCACAAACAAGTTCTGAAATTTTACCAAATTCTTTTCTGTTGAAATAGTCACTGGCTTTTCTTTAATGGATCACAAGCCTGTGGTTTGGAAATAGTGACCACTGACCACTGACTCGCCCCATATGAAAAACTCAATCTGATTTGAATCATAGTCATCAATATAAAAGTTAAAATCATAAGAGTTCTAGAAAAAATACAGTAACATCTTCATGTCCTGGCAATAGACAAATTCTTCCTAGGTTGAACACAAAAATGACTAACCATCCGAGAGCAAAATACATTACCTAAAATTTTTAAATATCACTTAACAGGCGAGTGACATCAGCAAGATGATGGAATAGGCAGTCCCCCACTCGTGTCCTCACTCAGCAACCATGATTTGGCAGCCATCAATGGAGAAAAGTGCCTTTGTGGGAGCTTCTGGATCCAGGTAGGAGACTGTGAAATCCTGGCGGAACCCAAGGCTGAGGAATGGTGTTTGAGAAGGCAGGCCCGTGCTCAGGGGGTCCTGACCACAGGCCCAGATCAGTGCCATACCCCTGTGAACATGGCACATCTTTTTTTTGTCTTCTTCTTGCCACCTGCACCATTTGTCAATGGACCCAGCAGGAGTCACTCCCGTCTGTGCCTCAGTTAGCAGGCCTGACAACCGTGTCCCTGGCTGTGAGCCCTGAAGCAGCCCGTGATCCAGTTCCAGCCCCTCTTAGCCACAGTCCAGGAGCAGTCCTGCCCATCCAGGAACTGCACAAGACAAATGCTCATCAGTGCCCCTGGAGGCAGGCCTGCTGACCTCAGTCTGATTGGGAATCTTGAGGCAGCCCTGTGCCCTGGCTCCAGCCCTGTGCAGAGTGGTCTGTGGGCAGGAAATGGGCTGGGGACAGGCCCATTTAAGCCCCAGGAAGCAGGTCTTCAGACTAGTACCAGCTGTGGACCCTGAAGCAGACTTCTGTCTCAGCACAGCCCTTATCAGCTGTGACCCAGGGCCAACCCTGCCCAACAAGGAAACTGTCCAGTGCCCAGGGGGGAGCCACACCCATCCATCCACTATCTTCTCTTGATTTTGGGGTAAAGCATTGCCTAGATCCTCCTTCTCACTGCACTGAGGGGTTGTCTTTCTTGAAATGCATCCATCACACTTTGGTTTCTAGGAGAGTCTTCTTGATTTCTCCTACTAGACTCTGCTTGCCTGGGAAATGATGCCATCCTAACACCTGCTTCCCGGCACAGCCTTTCAGCCCCCACAGGGGATGACTGGGATCAGGATGTGTGGACCATCCTCCTGGACCCTGCCCAGTGGGAGAGCAGGCCCCCTCATATGAGGCCTGAGGTCCCATCTGGAGCCAAGTCTCAGCCTCTTCAGCCTGTCCTGTCTTGTTGGCCAATTTTCTTCCTCAAGAAAATAAGAAGAGAAGCCAAGTAGGCATTATCAATCTTTTTTGCATAAAATAAACCTCTGGAAGCATTTTAACATGACCCCATTACAGAATCCTGCTCCTGAAGTTCAGATTAATTAATCTGGTAGAAAGGGTCATTTTCTGGCTTTTAAAAAGTGGAACGTTTCTAATATGGGGGCAGCATTGAGAAGGAGGGGGCTGAGTTCATCCTTCGTGTTCTGTTCCTCTAACAAGATGCTGAAATTGAACAGGCACAGGTGAAGTTTTCATCAAATGTAAGAGGAGAGTAAACTAGAGATGCACATGCCTGGCCTTCCTAATGAGTAGACACATTTGTCAGAGCTGATCATATCTCCTGAAAATGTGAGCTTCAAATAATCCTGTCTCAACTAGATGGAGCCATCATGTTGTCTCAATTGATTGAATCACCCCACACCCGCACTTTTCCCAAGAGCCCAGCCTCAGTTCCTCTTTTTCCCAACACCATCCTTCAATATTCCTTCCTCCAAGACATGGGGAATCCGAACTTATTCCTCTATCCCACCTGCTCCACCGGTTAGCCAGACTCACAGTCTGACATTTGTGTCGTTCACAGTTCCTACCTAGTCCCTACCTACATCCAATCCTCCTACTCCTTCATTTTCTATGCAGCACCTGGGCCTCATAAACAAATCACATACTGTTGATCCCCTGACAACCCCTCTAATGCTCCCATCTCCACCCCACCAAGCTCACCCCTCCTTACTCTCCAAAAACAGCTTTCCTGTACAGTATATTTTGCTTGTTTGTACTCTCTCTTCCCCTGGACAGTGTCACCACTCTGAGCATGGGAACCCTTCCTATCTTGTCCACCTACTATCCTGAGCCCCTACACCCAAGTCTGACCCAAATTAGGTGTTCAGTAAATGGTGTGGATGCACATAATATGGAGAGTCAACTAGCCTGAGTCAAACAGAGCTGGACTTTGTTTCCCTGATTCTGCCCTGACTCCCTGATATGGACTGAACTGTGTCCCTCAAAATCCTAGGTTGAGACCCTAACCCTGATGTGACTGTCCCTGGAGATAAGGCATTGAAGGAGGTAATTAAGGTAAATGAGGTCATGAGGGTGGTGCCCAAACAAGTGGGGATGGTGTGTTTATAAGAAGAAGAAGAGAAGCCAGGGATGAGCACACAGAGAAAGGTCCCTGTGAGGACACAGTGAGAAGGCAGCCACGTGCAAGCCAAGGAGAAACCAAACTGCCGTCACCTTGATCTTGGACTTCCAGCCTGCAGAAATGTGAGAAAACACATCTGTGGTTAATCCACCCCATCTGTGGTGTTATGTTATGGCAGCCCTGGCAGACTCACACACCCCTGGTGGACTCTGTCCCCAGGGAAGCCTGCCCCAGCATCCAGGAATGTCTGCTCGATTAGAGAAAAACAGACAATGGATTGAAACCAAGGACAAGCAGTGGTGGCAGTAATTGAAAGACACAGACTCTTTTCCTCTTATGTGATCTCTTCCTTGTTAGAGATTAAGCAGCGTGTCTCCAACACTCCAAATCTTTGCTTCAGACGTCCTATTCCTGGTGGAATGGAAGTACTTTGATTTTTGCTACGCTCTTCTCTTGGACCAATCCTTACCATTCACTGGTCTCCTCACTAATGTATGAGTTGAATAGAATATTTCACATGGCTCATTCTCTACTTGTATGAGTGAACCGTTCACTTTTCTGAGTCAGGCTAACTCTGATCCAAGCTCCAGGACACAGAAGAGGAACGTAACTGGGACAGAGCCCCTGAGACCTGGGCCCTGTGAGGGGGAGAATCTCAGAAATCAGCCCTCAGTGACCTGAGGAATCACTTGTGTGGGGGAACATGACAGAAGGGCTCTGGACTGGAGTGTGTGTCTAGACATCCATGAGCTGGGCCTCTAGGACAGTTCCTCACCTGAGAGAGGAGGCACTTGCAGGGGAGGAGCCCGGTGATGGCAGGCAATGGCCACTAGTGTGGGTTCTTGAGATGTAATCGCCCTTCTCACTCCCTCTGGGAAGAGGACATCCTCATGAGGGAGTTTTGCCCCTTTCTCCCTCTCCAGAGAGTATTGAATTTCAGCCTGGGGCCTCCCTGATTGGAGTTGGTGTCATTTCACCTGAGACTGACCCTTTGCAGAACATTAGAAAGACCAGGGCACCAGAAGCAGAGTCTTATGAGACAGGTGTGCCTGGCCTGTGTCCCCTGCCCAGCTCCTAGTGTGCACAGTAGTTGACCCAACATGAACTAATGACGAGGGTGGAGAGCAGATGATGCACATGCTGGGACCACTGAGGGAAACCTTCTGTCCTTTCCTCTCCTCTCCGACCCCAAATCTCCCAGTCATGTGGTGAGCCTGTGATTTGCTCCAGCTCCAGCCCCAGGGACAGGCCTTTCATTTTCCAAACCAATCAGACAATCCCCTCCCTGCTCACCATGATGGAGTCAGGCGAGACAGTGTGAGGTATCTCTTCCGGTCCTGTCCTCATGAAGTCTGAGATTCCTGTTCCATGGATCAGGGAGGGCAATCTCTCTCATTCAGGAGAGTTTATTGTGTGGGTGTGATGCCTGGGACTGCAGGGACATTTTTGACCCATGTGGGATATCAGCCTAGGGACATGTGAGATCATGGACATTGGACAACTCAGATAAATCTCAGAGAAGGAGGGAAGTCCATTGAGATGACACACTTGACAACTACAACCTTCCTGTCACCACTGAACAAGGCAAGAAGGCTGTTGTCTATATTTCCATCACAAGGATGAGCTCAGGACCTCAACCCCCCCACGTGTGTCCATAGACCATCATTCAGGAGGTACAGCTCACTCACATCTCACCCAGTCCCCGAGGACCAGCCTCCAAACCTCTTCCCTAAATCCCCTTCCTTCCCTCCAAAAAACATGCGGTGTCTGACCTAGGGAGAAGTGGGCTGGGTGGAGGCCCTGAGGCTCTGGGACCCTGGCATGGAGGTCACTGGACATGGGTCACAGACTCAGGTGGTGGCTGTTTTCCTAGCTGCCATCACCCCATGGAACCTCCAGCGACTGGCCCACAGCACCTCCTGCTGCCCCAGCCCTTATTCCTCTCGGCCTGACATGAGGGGTTAGGAGCCCCTCAGACAGAGATCCCCTGCCTCCACCCCTGGCTCAGCTTCTGCCTCTCACTCCCCACAGGAAGGGGCCACACCCAGGCCTTGCTCAGGCTGCAGCCTCTTGGTCACATTCAGCTCAGAATTCACTGCTGTGGCCTTCTCGCTGAGGACCATCCACAACTGTCTCCACTGTCCCCATACTGATTCCACTGCTGGGCTGAGGTGGGGTGTCATAACCCATCCCCAGTGCAGGGAATAAAAACACAAAGGCACCACAGATCTGACCCTGTGCACTCACAGTTTGGGACCCAAGAAATTTGGTCTCTGTCTCTCTTTCACTCTGTTTTCTCTCCAGCCTCTCCTTCCTGTCAAGCTGAGTCTCAGTCCTTGCTCCCTATGTGCAGAGGCTCCAGAACGACATAAGCAAGGAAGTGCTGAAGGGAGGACGTCATTGTCCCCACAGTGGGTGCTGCTCCAGTGCGGCCCCTCAGATATCAGAGGGAGGGATGGGTTAGCAGCAAATGCCAGTTAGTGGGCAGCACACGGGGTCACTGTGCCTGGTCCATGTCAGGCTCTGCAGTGGTGGCGTGTCACGTGCACCGTGACCTCTGCTTACGCTAACCCACACTTTCTCAAGGGGAAACACGTATGAATAAGTCACAACATAAATAATAAAGGTGCCCATATAACCTGTCTACTCACTGCTGACATTTTTACTCTGTTTTCATGTAAGGAAACATTCCACCATTTGTTCAATTTTTTATTTTATTACGTGCTGAAATTTGTAATTGTTTTTCTACAGATATGGTCAAATTTTTAATTTTTTATACTGGAAACAGAATCATATACATTTTGAACTACATTTTAGATTACATACTTTTAACATGAGATACTATGTTTATTCATTGTGACTCAGATAATTTTTTCATTCATCCTAATTAATTTTCAGTACAATCTCTAGACTTCTAGGTACATACTTATAGCTTTCATAATTAAAATCTAACTCTTCATATTTAAATGTTTTCTCTTTTTTTCTATTCTTGACTTGACACAAATCTCAGGGTAAACCTTTCAGAAGAGCTGTGTCGGTAGTCATCACGTACGGTCCAAGACCGAAATGGAACAATTCTAGTCTTCTCTGTTCTGGGATAATGCTTTTCTCTGGTTTAAAGATACACCATCCTTAAGCCATTGAGGAAGTAGTCCTTATTGCTTTATTTCTATATTTAATTTTACAGGCATGGAGATGAATTTAATTGTCATCTTCTTAAGCGTTTATTGAAAACGTCATCTGTGTTTTTCTACTTAAACCTTTGCAATGAGAAAGGAGCCAAAAAAGGATGGTTTTGAAACAAATCCACTCATTTCACTCTCACGATTGAGTCCCACTTCTGTCTCTCTTGGCTTATGGTAAACCTTTACATCCACTAATTCTGTGTTTGATTTCCAACACCAGCTGTGGAGTCTTCTTTTCCATTTCCAGAATCTTCCAGAGAGCTGACAGACCTAAGGCCTGTGCCTTCATTGAGTGATAAATGATGAACAGTGGTCTCTTCTTTGCCTTGATAAACTCTCACCGATTTCTCCTGATCTGGCTAGAGAAACACATGTTTGCAGTCTTGACACAGTCCTGAGGTCAGGGACACAAACTGTCCCGAGGATGTGGACACACAGGTGTCAAGGTACCCTCTTCCCCTCCACCCAAGTGGGTCCTGTGACTCTCGGAGCAGCCTTGCCCCTGGGTTCCTGTTCATGCAGGAAGGTCAGTCCTCACAAGGGAGCCTGGGGTCTGAGGGCAGGGAGCCCCCAGGGAGCAAGATGCACAGAGCTGAGGGTCAGGCCCAGGGGATCAGGATGGAAGTTACTGCTCCTGGCCTCAAGAGGACAGGAAGAGGGCCACCATCCTGGGATTGGGTAAAACAGGAAAATAGAGGCATATTTTGGGTTTCTGACAAAGATCTGGGATTGGATTACATGGGTTCCTTGTGGTCAGATACTGGCAGGTTCTTAACTCGGCTGGACACATTGGCATCACCCTTCTGTTGACTCTTCCATCAATTATCTAGAGAGAATTTGTGCCCTGAAAATAAAGCTTCTGTCTGTGCAGCAGTGATGAGGGTGTGAACAGGCTGTCAGGAATGGCGCAGCCATCCTCAGAGCCGCAGCTCCCACAAAGTCTCCAGACATTCAGGGATGGCAGCAGATGAACGGCAGAGTCACCCGGATGTAGAGTCAGATGAGGAAGTGACCAGAGAGTGACGGGCTCACAGGGGGAGGGGGAGGGGCTGCATCGTGATTCCTCACAGATCTGGACACTGTGTCAAGATCATCTCATGTCTGGTCCCAGTGGCCAACCCCGTCCTAGGACAGGATCTAAGAGACCCTCAGGAAGCTTTCCTGCCAGACCTGAAGCCAGAGGGTCTGTCTCATGCTGTGAGAAAAGAACACCTGGGTCCACGTTTCTAGGGCTTCTGCCTGGATGCTGTTGTCGCCAGGCCACACTGATCATCTCAAGGTGCTGCTTTCTCTGCTGTGGATGATCCTGTTCCCGAGACCTGACCCGACACCACAGATGGATGTGTGAGCACAGCTTGGAAGCAGGAGCCTGAAACACATAAAAGATGGAGAAGGGGAGGTTTGGGGTCCCTGCTCATGTTGTCCACAGCCTGACTCACTTGAGGATTCACAGCAGACGTTTGGGATTGCCAGAGAGGATGATAAGTGAGGGGGAAATTGCAAAGATAACAGAGTCACCCAGTATGGGAGCCACAAAACCTGAGCGTTGACTGAGAAGAAAGCTCTGGCTGTGGAGACTGTGAGGGGAGGAGCTCCCAACTCGTGTTTCATGTCTTCACTGATCAGGTGAGGAGACACTGCAAATTTAATAATAATGCTACAAAGTCAGCCCCTCGTTAGCACTGAAGGGGTGTGGACTCTTGCTGCCCAAGGAGTGTGACTCTCGGTCCCCAGCCCTCCCACACTGGAAGAGCACTGTGGCATCTGGGTTGTGCTGGTTAGTGATGCTAAGCTTCACCCTCGACTTGGAAACCAGAGCTGTTGGCCGAGGGCCATGTGGAGACCGAGAAGAGAACTGAGGTTGTGAGAGTGTGGCTGTTCCGATGGGTCTGGAGCTTTAACTGGATATCCCAGGGGCTGATGTGTCAAAATCACTCCATTCTATCCAGCGCTTTTTTCCGGGGCAGCAGATCTTGGCTTTCTATCCGGGAATCCCAGTCCCCGCAGGAGGCCGGCTCAGCAGGGAGAGAAGCAGAGTGCTGTGCGCACAGGACACGTCCACGCTGCAGGGAGCAGGGCAGCCCTGGGCAGTGTGCCTACACGTGTGTCAGGGAGCCATTAAAGGTGTGGTGTTCAAGGTCAGTGAGGAACAGGGGGACCCAAGGCATGGTGAGGACAACCTGAACCCTGCCCCTTAAGGCCCCAAAGCTAAGGCACAGCTACCTCACATCTCTCATCCTCCTCCACACCCAGAGGGAAGGGAGGGGCCTGTGGAGGTTCATGTTACATGTCAGCTTATGTATGCCATGATATTCCGTCAGGACCCAGATATTTGGTCGTACATTACTCTAAGAGTTTCTGTGAATGCATGTTTTCAATGAGATTAATAATTAAATCAGTAAACATTGATTGAAATTGATTACTATCCATAATGTGGGTGGGCCTCATCCAATCAGTTGAAGGACTTGACAGAGAGAAGACTGACCTCCCCTAGGAAGAGGGAATTCTGCCAGCTGACTGCCTTCAGAACCCAACTGTAACTTCTACTCTTCCTTCCCTGGGTCTCTAGCCTGCCAGCCTTCTGCACATTTTGGACTTGCCAGTCTCTATTATCATGTGAAACAATTTCTTAAAATAAATTTCCATAGATAGATACACACATACATACACACATAGGTAGATGGATAGACGATAGTCAGATACATACATAGATACATGGATAAAGAGAGAGAGAGACACATCCTACTGATTCTGTGCTCAGGAGAACCATAAGTCGTACACAGCCCTTCATCCAAATCTCTGCCTGCTCTTCGCTCGTTCTGGCCCTTTGCAGGGTCCTGTCCTGTGGAACAATCTGTGATACACGGTGGCACAAGGGCAGCCTGTGCTCTGGGCCCTACACAGACCTCAGGAGGTCGTGGTCACAGGGAAGCAGAGGTCCAGGAATATTCCTGGATGGTTGTGCACTGTACACAACCCCACGAGACCAGGCTGTCGGCGCCCCATTTGTTGAAGGACGGATTCACACTCTTTCTGCGACAGGCCAGGCAGCTATCGCCAGTAATACATGATTTTGTGAGAAGGGCCTTTGGGTTTCCTGTCCAGGATTCATGGATGCAGGTTCCACTTCTGAGCCTTGGAAATGATGTCAGGGACCCTGGGAGCACCTTCTTCCTGAGAGCCGCTGGGTCACAATCCTCATGCACAGGTGACAGATCAGAAGGTGCTCCTTGTGGTGAGGAGACAACAAGAAACCCATCACCCCTGGCGCACATGGTGGGTGTCAGCACGGGCTCAGGGCCCAGTGGCATCCAGCCCTGGCCTGCTGCACCCACCCTCTGCCCGTCAGCCCTCAGAGCAGGTTCCCCACCTGGCCTCTGACTCTTCTGGGACTAACGCTGCTCTCCTTGCCTCACCTTGATCATCGAAAACAACCTCTCTGTTTCTGGAGTTCAAAGGCGATGCTCCACCCCTCCCTTCCCAGATGGATCAGCTCCCCGGGAGGGAGAGAAGGAGCATCCCAGGGCTGTGAGCCATTTATGTCTGCTCTTAGCATTTTCTTTCTTTGCTGAGATCTTCTCCCTCATGGTTCATCGTGATTACATTTTACCTGAAGACCTTGCAGTGAGTCTTTGGATCATTTCGGGAAGAACTGTTATCTTAGTGACAGTCAGTTTTTTGACCCAGAAACTAGGAATATCTATTCATTCATTTATTTTTTAAATTTCTCTTGAAAGGTTTTGTAATTTTCAGTATATAAGATTTGCAATTTTTCTCAGATATATCCACGTTTCATTAAATATTAGTAATGTTGTATGTTATTGTTTTTCTTTTAAAAATTGAAGGTTCATTACTGCTATATAGAATACAATTAATTTCTGCATCTTGGCATTTTATCACAAAATCCAAACTGAAACAGTCAGACCGGAAGCATATCGCAGTCACTCGACCCTGCGCTGGGCATGGGCAGACTCGATCTCTTTTGGCCTCCTCAAATGTCTCCACTGAGAGAATCTTCTCTCTCAACAAGCAATTTTTGTCTATGCAAACATGAGTTGGATAAGAATATATTAGCAATGATATTCTTCATGATATGAAGAAAAGGGTATGACTTTGTCAACTGTTCTGGTTCTAGGAAAATCAGGTCTTGTCTAAGATGTGACAGCAGAAGCCATCTCCTGAGCCACCAGAGGGGCGAGCGCACCAGACCAGGAGAGTGGGGGGGGGGCGGTTTGTGTCTCACGTCCTCGGGGGTCTGGAGCACATGTGAGCATTAGTGACACCGGGCCATGTGTTACAGTAATAGTGAGCCTCGTCCTCAGGTCGCAGACCGGGGACGAGCAGAACACCAGAGTTAGTTGTGTCATCTTTGGATCCAGAGAAGTGGCTGGGGATCCTGGGCCCTGATGCTCATTTGAGTCTGTGTGGCAGAGCAAGAGATACCTGGGGGCTCCCTGGCTTTGGCTGGTCCAGAATATCCTGTATCCACCAACACTGATGTCACTGCTGGCAGTGCAGGTGAGTCTGGCATATGCTCCAGGTGATGCAGAGGCAAGGTGGCTGAGTCAGCACTGGCCGGGAGAGGGAACCTGCAGACACAGACACCCGTGGATGATGAGGCAGAGACTAAGGTTAAGCAGCTAGAGGGTCTCAGCCACAGGGGGCTGACACAGGCTCAGGAGCTGACTCTGGACACTGCAGACTGTCCCTACCTGTGCAGGGAGAGAGAGGCATGAGGAGGAGAGGAGTCCCGGCCGTGGTGCACACAGCCTGCTGGGGCCCCAGATCAGGGCTGGGTGGCCCCCAAATCTTTGATCTTCTCCATTGACCTGAAAGAGAAGGGGCTGCTCACACAAATTTGTTCCCCCTAATGATGATCCCACTTTTATCCTGAGAACCAGCTGAGTCTGAGCTTGATTCCTTAGATGGAGGAGCTGATGGGTGAGTTCAGAGTTTGCCCCATCAGAGGGACCAGGGAGGAAGCAGCTGAGGGACCTTACTCAGACCTGTGAGCAGAGAGGACACAGCTACTGAGACCCCTCAGCAAACACAAGCACCAATGTCCCAGCCCTGGAGGATTTGAGGGATTACACAGCAGGGGGCACCCAAGGTGCAACCTTGGGGAAGACCCACAGAGCCCCCTGCTGCTCACTGTTCTAACTTCAGTCTCAGGTTGGAAATAATGTCAGGGACACTGGCTTGACAGCCTGGTCACTGTGGGTCCACAAACATCCATGCGCCACACCCCGTGCTCTGCCCCCACGTAAGTGATATTGATAAACAACCTAACTGTGGGCTTCCTGGACTACTAGGAGGAAGAGATGTGGAAATCTGACCACAGGACAATGAGACTGAGTCTGCAGTGAGCGAGGAAGCAGAGGGCTCTGGGAGCAAAGACCCGAGCAGCTCCTTCCACAGGGGCCACATGAAGGAGCCACTGGAGCCCTGGGTCTGAATGGAGACCGGGGTTCTGCTGGTGGACAAAGCAATAACTGTTCCTAGGAAATGTGCTTGATTCTTGGAAGATCGGCAGTGTTTGCAAATACTCAGAGACATTAAGTAGACTAGGTTGGTGGTTGGGTGGCAAACCATACAGGGGACCTTTGCAGTGGTCTACGACACTGAAGCTGTGGCTCTGAGGAGAGCTGGAGCCCGATTCGAAAGAACTTTTTCTTTCACCAAGAAGGGATTGAGATGTATTTATGACAGCTTTAGTGAGGTTTAATTTTCAAATAATCAACTGCCATTTTAAAGTGCG
The DNA here is from genome assembly GCF_041296235.1 of Equus asinus. Classification (NCBI taxonomy): domain Eukaryota; kingdom Metazoa; phylum Chordata; class Mammalia; order Perissodactyla; family Equidae; genus Equus; species Equus asinus. The sequence continues at coordinate 10,140,167 of NC_091811.1, read as the reverse complement.
TAATTTGGCAAGCTCTCATGAATATATGAACACACTGGTGAATCCATCACCACCGTCAAGGCAATGACTGTATCTGTCATTATGTTGACATCACCAGTTTGAAACCACTCCATCCCGCCATCCCCTCCCCAATCCCTAGGTGATTGCTGATCTGCTTTTGTCTTTATAAATTAATGTCCATTGTGTAGAATTTTATATAATTCAAATCTTTGTTCTGGTTTCCCAGCTTTACTTGTCTGGCTTCCTTCATTGAGCATATGTATTTTGACACCCATCCCTGTTTTCACAGTTATCCACAGGCCATTCCTGGGTGCACAGTATGGACGGGCCGCAGTCTGCTTCTCCATCCGCCTGTTCATGAGCGTTTGGGTCTTTTACACTTTGGGCTATTTATACATAAAGCCGTTATTTATGTTAGAAGTAAATTTATTTGTTTGCATTTATTTAATATGTGAATTTCATATATTAAGTAGTTAAAATAAAATTTAATATGTAACTTTATGTTATAAATGAATAAACCTGCTGAGTATTTGTGTACAAGTCTTTGAATGAGTATGCACTTTATTTTTTCTTGGGTAAACAGAGCAGTTGGGTCTTAAGAAGCTATATATTTAACCCTTTTAGAAACTGCTCAACTGTTTTCCTAACTAGTTTGTCGATTCCGTGCTCCCACCAGCCGTGTGAGAGTAGCTTTGCCACCTCCTCTCAGTATTGTACTTTTGTCCCTTCTCATGTAGGTTTAGTGGCATATAATTTTCATTTTAATTTGCATTTCCATAATATATAATGATGTTGAAAAATTTTTCATGAGCTTATTTGCTATCATGTATCATCTTTGGTGCAGTGTCTGTTGAAATATCTTTCCTAATTTTAAATTGAACTCTCCTGTAATTATTGAATGGAAAGAACTCTGCAACATATTATCCACACAAGTCCTTTATTAGGTAAGTGATTTGCATGCATATTCTCCCAGTCAATGGCTGTCTTGTCCTTCTATTAGCAGTGACTTTCAAAGTGCAGGGTATTTCATTTTTGATGAATTCCAAATTATCAATTTGTTTTTTTGGTTTTTCTTTTTTTGGTTGGAGCTTTTGGTGTTGCAACTAAAAGGTCTTTTCCAGCGTGAGCATTCTTACATATTTCCCTTTATGACATTGTTTTCTTTCTTTCTTTTTTGTTTTGCTTAAATATATAAAACTGGAAAAGCTGAGTCAAACTAAATGTTTAGATTTCAATTTATCAGAAATTGGCAAAAGTTTTCAAAGCATCTCACATTCCAAATGAGTAATATAGGTGAGTTCCTCTGGACCCACATCCCTGTCAACATTTGGTTTGTTAGACTTTCTCATTCCATCAGTTTCTGTAGGTGCATAGTTTCTTTTTCGTTTTTTTTTTTTTTTTTTTTTGAGGAATATTGACCCTGAGCTAACATCTGCTGCCAATCCTCCTCTTGTTGCTGAGGAAGACTGGCCCTGAGCTAAGACCCGTGCCCATCTTCTGCTACTTTATATGTGGGACCCCTGCCACAGCATGGCTTGCTGAGAGGTGCCATGTCCACACCCAGGATCCAAATCAGCGAACCCAGGGACGTCAAATTGGAAGGTGCAAATTCAACCACTGCCACCACCAGGCCGGCCCCAAGTAGGTGCATAATTTCTGTAGGTGCATATTCCTTCCTCTCCATTAAGCCGAGGCAGCTCTGATTGTGCTAATTGGCTCACTATGGGCCACCTTTTGGTCCAGGTCTCATTATAGTTGGAATTTCCCTTTTGCTGATGACTTATAAGGCCAAGCACTTTTTAAAATTTTTTATTATTTATTTTCCTTTGTGAATTGTTTGTTCAGATCTTTTGCCCATTTTAATGGATTGTTTCTCTTTTTATGTGAAAATAGCGATTATTAATGTACTTTTGATGTAGCCATTTTGGTCACACATGTGTCATATGACATCTGGGCAGTTAGTGTGGAAGGTGAGGAGAAGTGACCAGGCCATGGTGGACACACCCAGGCCTGTTGAGGACTCACAGTGCAGACAGAGCTGTCCCAAGTCTGTGTGTCTTTTGTCACCCAAGCTCCAAGGGAACTAGGGCTCTCTCAGTCCCTTGGGCACCATCTGTCCCCAGGCCCCAGGGGCGGTAGGAAGTCACCCCCTGTGGGTCCCAGTGAGCACTGAGCCGGGCCGTGGATGAGCAAGGGGAGGAAAGGGCAGGCAGGATTCCGGCTGCACCGGCCGCCTCTGAGGCTGGAGTGCGTGCTTTTCAACAGGTCACAGAGTCCTGCCTTTCAGTCTCAGGGGTGTCAAGGTGGCCTTAATGCATCTTTCTCATTTCTCCCTCATTTTTCTGGATTAGCACCTCTTTTCTTCACTGTGATGGGGTCAGTCCCTCCTCCTTCTCTCTCACTCACCAAACCCACGTCCTGGACACCTGAGATAAAATGTCTCAAGATATAAGAAAGAGTCAAGTGCGTTTACTCCCACCATTCTTACTGTTCCTATGTCTCTCTGCCTCTGTCTCTTTCTCTCCTCCTTAAATTAGCATGTGCTTTCGAGTTTATTGCAAGAGTTCTAAAATCCTTGGTCCAGAAGATCAGTGAGATACCTCTAAGGTGGTCACTCCAATGAACTCCAGTGAGGCAGGAGTGAGGGGCGTCATCCTGGGGTTTCCGCCTGGAGAGGAGAGTATTCCTGTTCCCCTAGGGAATGACACCGCACGAGACAGCAGGGTGCACCAGGTTTGCTTTCTACATTTGCACCATTACTGCAGGACCAGGTCACTCTGTAGCAGCTTTCCAGCTGCCTGCTGCCTGGGGAGCTCATGGTAGGAAGCTATATGCCTTGCTCTTCCCTGGAGAAACAAGAAGAAAAAATCCAACACTTTTGATAGTCAGGACACCAGACACTCTTTCTGGGAGCCATGTGACAGTGTCGGTAGCAGGTCAGAAGAAACAGGATCATCCCACTTCCCCATTCATCTGGATCACTGTTGCTTCAACAAATGACACAGCAATGCTGTGAGATGCTCCACAGAATGGCTGGTGGGGATGGTTGAGTAGCGGTCAGCCCCAGAGCTGGAGCCCCAGAAATGATCAGGAATTCCATCCCCCTTGCTGTGGCTTCCTTCACTCTTCAGGCACGTCACATCCTGAGGGGTCTTCCTAGGGTGCTGTTGATTCCATCCCATGTAGAAGGTGCTCTGCTCACTGCTCAGGGTGCAGCTGAGCATGGCCAAAGCTCCCAGGGAGGCAGACGCAGAGAGTAACTGAGTCACACAGGCTGACTGAGTCTGGAAACACAAACAGCCATTATGGTGGAGGGAGGGAAAGAGAGAGGGACATTTCCTCCATGTGGTTGGGAGGTAGTTTAGTGGGCTGGGGAATCAGGACCGTCCTGACCTGAGCAGTGCAGGAGGAAGGGGAGGAGAGTGGAATCCAGGCCGTAGTGCAGACGCCCCGGAGCTCTGCTGAGATGGAAATGCTGCAGGTCTCTCTCATCCTCCTCAATCCCCAGAGAATAGAGCCCTTCATACAAATTTGTTCCTCTTCTCCTGGCCAACCAAACACCTCCTCGGTTCATGTTTGCCTCTCCCACCACACACACAATGTCCTGAGATCATTATTTCTGGGAGGGATAGACCTGGGCTGAGACTGGGCTGAGAATCACCAGGAACCCCGAGAAATCCAGCTCCTGGGCCCAGGGGGCAGTGAGCAGAGACCAGGGTACAGGTGTCTGGTTTCGCAGCTCTCAAAGATCCCTTGGCAGCAAGCCTACAGCACCCCTGCTGCCCCAGGCCCAGGTCCACCATATCTGTGACCAGAGGACAGGTGACCCTGCCAGAGGCTCCTGCCTCCCCCACTGCTTTGATCACTGCCATTCCCTGAGGGCAGAGCGAGGCCCTCCTCAGGGGCAGCCTCCCACCTCATTTCAGTCTGTCGTTGTCTGCTTGGGCCTCCTCAGCAGGAATCAGAGACAGAATTCACCCACTTTGCAAGGAGTCCTCAGGGGAAGGGGCCTCATATGCAAACCCTACATGAAGGAAAACATTCATTAGCTGAGAACAGGGACAGGTCAGCCATGAAGTCACTTCCCAGGCTGCTCAGGAATCCAGGTCCCTTTCCTCCTGCCTGACCCCTCACTAGATGTGCACAGAGGACACACGGGGGTGAGAGTTTTGAGGATGAAGGCACACACTGGGTAGCTCCCTGGGGAATGAGGAGAAGCCCAGGGAGGAAAAGGGGAAGGGACTCCTGTGGCTGGAAGAGTCAGGAAACTCGAGGGTCCTTAGGAACTAAGGGACCAGAGAGGTCGGGAAAGGAGAAGGGATGTGAGGAGCACTCCTGAGGAAAGATCTGGGAAAAAGTCCATGTCTTTTCTTCAGGAAGTCATCACAAATGACATTCTTTGAAGCATTTTCCTCAAACCTCTGAATCATTGTGAACAGAGCCTGGGCCCAGGGGAATGTGACATGTGTAGCTATTAGGATCAATCTTTCCTATTAGAGAGTTTTGAAAAGAATGTGGTTCATACTCAAGAACCAATGCTCTGGGCAGGGGTGGGGAGGTTAAAAATGAGAACGATTTATATGCTTTTATCTGGCAAAATGTCCACTCTACATGATTTTGCCAGAAAGATCACCTCCAGCCAAAAATAAAACAAAAAAAACAAAAACTTTTACCAAAATAAAATAAAACAAAATAAGCAGATAATAAGATCAAATAAGATTTCTATAGCCAGAAAACTTTGAGAATTCTATGCACCAGACTCTTAGCCCACTTGAGTCTGGGGAGTTGTTAGGGGCAGAGAGCACATCCTGGCCGTCAGTTTGGTGCGCTCTCTGTGTGTTACAGTGGGGTTGCGTTATCTTGAGATATTAATACACCAAAATGTTTAAATGGATTAGTGAAAATCTAAAGTCATTATTTAATCAAGAGTAGTCAATGAATTTTCCTGGGGGAAAAAAGCTCTATTTTAATTTTGCATTTACAATGATAACCACCTCTTGAAATATTATTTTCTCTGTAAGTTTTGTTATTTTTAAACAATTTTGATTAAATCACACAACAGGGACTTTATTAAATTTTCTTCATTATTGAGCAGAAATTAATTTTTACAAAATATTTGCACCTTGAGTTTTTTTGGCACTGCTTCCTTTCTGATGATGCAGAAATCTTCATTGTGAATTTTATTTTGCTTTTCCTTCCACTTCAATAAACAAGGATTTGCAGGTCTGCCTAGTCTCTCACACACAGGATGAGGCTGCCTGTGTCCCCTCTCCCCATGGATGCTCTCTCCCTGGTGGGGCCCCCTCAGCTCTCAGGCTCAGGGCAGAGAGAGGAGCATGGGCACAGCTGACTCTCTCCCAGTTCAGGCCCCATCCTGATCCAGTACTACTCGGCCTGTGTAGTGAGGAGCATGTCTTCAATAGCAAATGTTTACTGAACACCGATCTGGTGTTGAGTCTGGGGGTTGGCAGTGGAATTCTAGGCTGTGCTAGACAGCCTCATCCCTGCTCATAGAGCTGAACCTGAAGAAGAGACACGACGGTGGGAGGCATACAGGGGGTCTCCCTTCCTCACTTTCACCACTGGAGGCAGGAGACCAGAGCAGACACTGCTGCACTCATGGGTCTGTGGGGGATTGAAGGTTTGTGGGATCACAGGGGAGCAGGGAGTCAGAGACAACACGAGAGCTGAGAGGACATGGGCAGGACTTGAAGATTCCCTGGGTTTAGGTGAAGATGTAGAGAAGTCCAAAAAGTGGACACAAACAGAGGAAGACAGAGATAAATAACATGACCCCGGAGATATGGGCTACTAGGAAAAATCGGATTAGTTAGCAGGGCAAGTGCCTTAGGAATCCCAGATGTGGTTTGGTTTATCAGGTGAAGGGTCTTGCTCACTAGTTGAGCGTGACCTACTGGGAGTGCTGGAAAGGAAGACAGGGAGAGGCCATATGTCAGGAAGGTGAGAAGTGAAGAGTGGGTGAGAGAGTCAACAGAGAGAGGACAGATTCCCCTTTAGGAAAGATCGGACGGGAAGTGTAAGATGGAGGAATCTAAAGTCTAGCTGCCCTTCTCCATATTTTTCTTGTAAATGGAATCACGTTAATTTGTAGACTTTTACACAGAAGAGAAATCCAAAGCTCATAGATTTATTACCCTTGAAGACATTAACCAGTTTATTTCCAACGTAGAAAACTGGCTTCCTTGGCCCAGTCTTGGTAGAATAAATGTACTGTATTTAGAAAATACTCTTTAAAATCTATTACTGTCTCACTAGTCTCCTCAATGAAATATAAGTTGAATAAATTTTTGACACATGTTCTTACTCCATATGCTTAACTTTTGGAAAATTTTCCCTGACAATTTAGGTTACTTACTGAGATCTCTGAGAGGATCCTTCTATCTAATCTATTGACACTGTGGTGACTGAGGACTGGAATCTTTAAGGTCAGGAATCGCTTCTCTCGAGTCCTGAAGTGATTCCCAGGAACAACTAAAACTTTGATTTTCTGATGCTATATTTTTCTAAAACTCCACCCCCGACACACATGTTTGTGACAATGGGCTGAAGATGCTTGGTTGGGGTCATTAGCTGACTGGTGGAAAGGAAATGAGAACATAAGAGAGATGGTAGAATTTGGGAAAAATCAATGATTCTAGGTCTGAGGACATTACATGATATGATTGGATAGACAAAGGACATTCCAGAAGGACCTTGACATGTAGAGTCCAGGTGGAGGAAAAACCAGGACAGTTCAACTGCAGCTCTTAATAGTTTTCTCTATGTCCTCGATGGGCAGAGTCACAGCAGAGGTAGCATCAGGCTGAGTGCTCTCATTCCCTTGGAACTTTACTCTGTGATGTGGACACTCCCAGAAATGACACAGTGGTGGCCAAGGGAGCAGTTGCTGTGGTTTGGGAGCAAAAGGAACTTCCATGTGGAGCATGTGGACAGAGGTATTGGTTCATGTGATGGTCCCTGAGTCTGGTCCACATTGGAGAGAGTGAAGGCAGGGAGAGGTGTCCGGTGAGCTTTGGAAGATGCCACCATGGAGGTTTCTTGAGCCTTCTTTACCTTCTTACTAAACCTGGGAAGAAGAGGTCATCAAGAGAAAGCTTTTTTTTTTCTTCTTTCTTCCTCTCATGAGACTACCTAAATTTCAGATCAACACGTTGTGGATGGGAATGAATCTGTCTTGTCCCGGAATTGATCTCTTGTAGGAATATCGGAAAGGCCAGGGAGCCAAGCTGTGGCTTTATGATACGGGAACAGTCTGGCCTGTGTCCCCTTCCCAGATCCGAGTGTCCACAGTACATGCCCCAACCTGAACTGACGATGAGGGTGCAGGGAAGAGTGAGGAAATGTTAGAGACCTATTTGGTAAAACTTCTATCATTTTCTTCTCCTATTTGGACTCCAAGTCTCCCAGACATGCAGTTGGCCTAGGATTGACCACACGTGCTCCTGGATAGCCCTTGTGTTACCTAAACCAGTCAGACAATCCCCTCCCTGCTCACCATGGTGGAGCTGGGTGATGGTGTAAGTGAGCTCGTCCAGCCCTCCTGAAAGCTGATTTCCTGATCAGTGGAACAGGGAGGGCAAGTCTCTCTCCTTATGGACTGATTGTTGTGTGGATATGATGCCTGGGACTGCAGAGGCAAGTTTGGTCCATGTGGGAAAACAGCCTGGAGACTCTCTATATACTCATGGAGGACGTAGAGACAATCACAGAGAATCCAGCAGCGTTCATCAGCCCTGCTTACAGTTGGTCCTTGTGAAATTTTGCCATTTGTCTTCCTGATACCACAATCCAAACTTTGTAGCCCACCCTGAATTTCTGGTTCTAAACAGACTGAAGTATCCCTCTGTCCCTCCTTCCTCGGAGAGAATTCTCCAGACCAAAGAATGTTAAGCAGCCAGGTTGAAAGCCCCTGCAAGATGAGGTTCTCTCCTACATGACGGGGGTCTCTGTGCCTGGCTCAGGGCCACTTTAAACTCACTTTAGCTCATATGTGTTTAACAATTGAAGGGACTGATTGAACTTCTGGAAAATCATATCTTCTGAATGAACGTATTAACCTAGTGATAGCATGACATACATATCTTAGAAAAATCCTCTCACCATTTTCATTTGGTTCTAATGTAAAGCATTGCCTAAGCCCTGCCTCCCTCCTCATCCCTGCAGTGAAGGGCTGTCTTTCTCTAGGTGCATCCATCACATTTTGATTTCTAGTAGAGTTTTCTATATTTCTCCTACTAGACTGTGTTCATCCTGTGACCTAATGAGCCCATCCTAACACCTGCTTCCCAGCACATCCTTCCCCGTCCCCCAGGGGATGACTGGGATCAGGATGTGTGGACACGTCTGACTTGACCCTGCCCAGTGGGAGAGCAGACCCCCTGCTCTGAGGCCTGGGGTTGCATCTGCAAATGAGTCGTCTCAGGGTCATCAGCCTGTCCATTCCTCTTGGCTCATTTTTCTCATCAACAGAATGACAGATGTAGCCAATTAGGGGTTATCTATTCATGATACATAAAAGAACTTTCTGGAAGCATGTAAACACAAACCTATTACAGAATCCCACTTATTGAGTTTAAAATTAAGTAATCTGGTGGAAATTGTGGTTTTCATCTTTTCCAAAGTGGAAGATTTCTAATATGGGGGCAGCATTGCGAAGGAGGGGACTGAGTTCATCCTTCACATTCTATTCCTCCAACAACATGATAAAGTTTAACAGGCACAGGTGTAGTTTACATCAAATGTGAGATGAAAGTAAACCGAGACGTGCATTCCTAGGACTTCTTGTGAACAGTCCCATTTGTCAGGAGCTGATCATGTCTCCTGAAAATATAAGGTTTAAATAATCCTGTCATAAATATATGGGGTCATCATGTTGTCTCAAGTAATCGACTCACTTACGTCCCGCACTGTTCCCAAGAGCCCAGCCTCGGTTCCTCTCTTTCCCATTTTCATTCTTCAGTCCCTCCTACCTTCAAGACATGGGGACCCTGACCTTTCTTCTCCATCCCACCTGCTCCTCCCCTCCTCCAGGGCTCCTAGTCTGACATCGTATAATCCACACCCCCACCTGGTCCCTGCCTTCACTCTCCCCTCCTCCTAGTTCACCTTCTATGCAGCACCTGGATTAAATACACTTAAATCACATTCTGCTGTTTCCTTGTTCACCCCCCCTAATTCTCCCATCTCCACCAACCGCCATGCCTCTCCCCACTCTCCCAGGACATCTTTCTTTCAAAGCATGTTTTGTTTGTTTGTTCTCTCTCTTCCCCTGAGAGTGTCAGCTTCCTGAGCATGGGGACTTTCCCATATTTTCCACCTACTATCCTAAGCTCCTAACCAAAGTCTGACACATAATAGGTGTTCAATAAATTGTGTGGATGCACATCATCTGGACAGTTATCCTGAGTCAAACATAGCTGGACTCTGTGTCCTTGGTTCTTTTCTGACCCCTTGATATGGACTGAACTCTGTCCTTCAAAATCCTATGTTGAGACTCTAACCCCCAGTGTGACTGTCTTTGGATATAAGGCATTAAAGGAGGTAATTAAGGTAAAAGAGTTCATGGGGGGTTCTCCTAAGCAAGTAGGGCTGGTGTCTTTCTAAAAAGAGGAAGAGAAACCAGGGGTAAGTACACAGAGAAAAAGCCATGTGAGGAGACAGTAAGAATGTACACATCTGTGGGCCAAGGAGGGTGGCCTCAGGAAAAAACAAACCTGCCAGCACCTTGATCTTGGACTTCCAGCCCGTAGAACTGTGAGAAAATACCTTTCTTTGGGTTAAGCCAACTCATCTGTGTTTTTTCGCTGTGGCAGCCCTGCCGGACTAACACACTGCATGGATGCTGTGGCCAGCACTGCCTGCCTCCACATCCAGGAATGTCTGCTCGATTTGAGAAAATCAATAATGTGTTCAAACCAGACACAGGCAGTGGGGGAAGAATGGGAGAGGACGAGGACACAGTCTCTAAACAAAGCACCCTGGATTGAGTCATAGAAAGTTTGGGGCCAAAGAAACCAAGGAAGCAGCTGACATGGCCAAGGAGTGGGGGCTGCACAGGGAAGCCCCATGGCTGGGGGGGAAGCAGGTTTCTGTCTCACTTCCCCACAGGCCTGGAGCACTGTGTGAGCACTCAGGCTGTCATCATAGCACTCACAGTAATAATCAGCGTCGTCCTCAGACTTGAGCCCAGTGATGGTCAGGGTGGCCGAGTTGCCAGACTTGGAGCCAGAGAATCCTTCTGGGACCCCAGATGGCTGTTTGCTGTTATCATAGATGATGAGTTTGGGGGCCATTCCCGGGAGCTGTTGGTACCAGTGCACATCATAATCACTGATGTCGGAGCTGCTTCCAGTGCAGGAGATGGTGACCCTCTGGCCCAGATTCCCAGACACTGAGGCCTGCTGAGTCAGCACAGACTGGGCCCAGGATCCTAGAAGAGGGAAAGACACAGAGATGGTGATGCTGGGGTCTAGAAACAAGATGAGAAAGCAGGGTGACATGTATCTTCCCAGGGCCCCTTGTCCCCATTACTAGTCACCTGTGCAGAGAACAATGAGGGTGAGGAGAGGGGTCCAGGCCATGGTGGAGGTCATCACCGATTCCCACCGTCTGTGGCCCCACAACTGAAGCAGAGCTTCTCCCAGATCTCTCCCTTCCCCTCTTCATACTCTAACAGAGGGAGGGCCCACACATGCACATCAGACCCTCCCAGCTTTCTGATCTCTCACTGGGCCTTGGTTCAGGTCTCACTGCCTAACGATGGCCAGGGAGTGGGGAGTTCACAGCTGTGATCCCTGAACAGAGGGCACCAGGCAGTGCCAGGGGGCTGGTCCCAGCTGTGATGAGCCACAAAAACCTCAGGAACGAGCACTGAGCACCCCCCGGTGTCCAGGCCATGATTCATCAGGTGTGACACAGTGACTAAAGCCAATTAGAAACAGCTCTAGTCCCCACTGCTCTGTCCACTCTCCCCTTGCCTTAGGGTCAGGCCAGGTGGCCCCTCATGTTGCCTCCCCACCACCCAAAGGCAGTCTTTATGCTCCGCTCAGCCTCCTCAGGGGTGAGCATGTTCGTGTGGCCATTGGCTGTTCAGCGGTCAGGACTGAGGGGGTGTCTCTTATCAAACTCCTCTTAGATCAGGATCAAGAACAGAGCAGTGACCGGCCCCATGGAGGCAGGTCCCCTTCTGTGCAGGACCCAGATTCTTTCCTCGTATGTGATCCCTCTCTTGTTAGAGATTAAGCAGTGCATCTCCAACACTCAAAAACTTTGCTCCAAAGCTTCTATTCCTGCCGAAATATAAGGACTTTGATTTTTGCTATGCTCTGTGACCAATCCTTACCATTTACTGGTCTCCTCACTAATGTATGAGTTGAATAAAATATTTTACACTGGTTCATTCTATACTTGTATGAGAGTCAGGTGTTTACCTTTTTGATTCAGGGTCACTCTGATCCCAATGCCCGAACATAGAAGTGGTAGGTGACTTCGATAGAGCACCTGTGACCTGGACCCCATGAGGTGGAGAATCTCAGCAATGACCCCTCACTGACCTCGTGGAGCATGTGCTTGGGGATGGGGGTAGAAGGGGCCAGGAATGGAGCATGCATCCAGAGATTCATGAGCTGACCCTCTGGGACTGGTCCTCACTTGAGGGACAGGGTAGATGGTGGAGAGGAGCGCATGTGATGATTGGCACCAGCCACTACTGTGGTTTCTTGAACCTTAATCATCCTCTCACTCCCTCTAGAGAGAGGATGTCCTCATGAGGGATTTTTGCTTCTTTCTACTTTTCCTGAGAATATTGAATTTCAGATTGATGCCTCACTGATGGAAGTGGGTGTGATTTCAACTGAGATCGATCCTTTGCAGACCATTAGAAAGGTCTGGGAGCCAGAAGCAGAGTTCTGTGAGACAGGAACCTGTGGCCTGTGTCCCCGGTTCAGCTCCCAGTGTCCACAGTGCTAGGATCAACATGAACTAATGATGGCGATGGAGGACAGAGTGATGTGCTGGGTGGGGACCACTTAGGCAAACATTTTGCCTTTTCTTGTCCTCTCTAGACCCCTAATTTCCTAACCATGTGGTGAGCATGTGAAAAACCCCACTGCAGCTCCAGAAATAGGCCTTTAATTTCCCAAACCGATCAGAAAATCCCCTCCTTGGATGCCATGACGGAATCAGGGGAAATGGTCTAAGTGCTCTGGTCTGGACCTCATGACAACCAGGATTCCTGTTCAATGGATCAGGGAGGGAAGTCTCTCTCATTCAAGAGGATTTGTTGTGTGGATGCGATACCTAGGACTGCAGGGACATTTTTGATCCATGTGATAAATCAGCCTGTGGACACAAGAGATAATGGAGAGAGAACATCTCAAGTGAATCTCAGAGAAGAAGGAGTGAAGCTTATTGAGATTCCACACTTGACAACTAAAGAGAAAACTTTCCTGTGTCACCACTGAACACGGCATCCAGGACGCCAGTCTAATATTTGTAGCAAATCCACAACCCCAGAAAGGTCTCTGCCTTCACTCTCACCACCTACCCACTCATCTTCTTTGCAGCATCAGGACTTCATAAACTTAATCAGATTTCATATATTCCATGTCAAATCCTCTAATGCTTCCTATTCCCCATCTAGCCCAGCCAATTGTTGGTGCTTCCTAAATGGCGTGGATGGATGTACCCATGAACATTCGGCTACCCTGCATCAAACACAGCTAGACTATGTGTCTCTGGTTTTTCCCTGACCCATCGTGGACTCTGGCCTCATGGCAGCCTGACCTTGACATTGAGGAATATCTGATGAATGTGAGACGATCAGATAATTTGTTGCTGCCAAGGATGGGCTTTGGGAGCATAAACTGAGAAGATGGGGCTACAAGCTGTACACCATGTTCCCTAGACTGGGTATGAGAACCTAGTTTTAGGCCAAACAAACAAACTAAGGTATCAAAAAGCCTCACTTCAATGAGAAAACTCAATGCCGAAGTCTGCAAGAGCCAGTAGAGCATTCTCTGTGCCTGTTTTGCCCAGAACACTGCCCTCTCAGGACCTGTCCAATAGCACTTCTGCTGGTCTCAGATCCAGGGGCCAGTGCCTCTGACTCAACTCAACTCTCCTGGAGGATGTCCTGATTTTGCTCACAGATCATTGTGATGTCACTACCCAGAATAGCAAAACAAGTAGGCCGTTTCATGGGATTTGAGTCTGAGACATTAATTGCCTGTAGATAACCAATGACCTCCAGATGGATAAATACGGGATGCATCGCACAGTCCTCACGGCGCCAGATATTTCAGGTTTACCCAACATTTTACTTTGCTTCTGCCATATGTCTGGAGCATCTTAAACCAAGTTCAAGGCCTAAGACTCTACAGTGTACTCTGTTGGTTCATACTGGTGAGAAATCTGTCTGGGATACCCTGACAGGCTGATTTATGTTGTTGTTGTCACCATTATTGTTGCTGTTGTTGTTGTGGGGGACTCCTGTTAGACCCCCCCAACCCCACTGCACAAGTGCTGGTCATGCCTTCTCCAGTGGCCACTGGAACACGGCGCTGTTGGAGAAAGGCGCCCTCCCTCCTGCTGATCACTCTGGGCTCATTTGCCCTTAATGGCTGTTCTGGAGATTTATTCTTTCTTCTTTTGAATCTGTAATAGATTTCTGGTAGTTTTCCCTATTTTAGTCAAGTTTTGTCAATGTTATTAGTCTGAAGATTGATAAGTAAACCATTACTATGTGCATCTCTCTTTTTTGAGGTCCGCCCTCCCTCCTTGACTTAGTGGCATCCAAGATCTGTTACACAACTCACACTGGGCCCTGACCAGGTTTACTTGGTAGCTGCTCCATATGCTGATGTGATTAATGAACAGGGCTGTCTGTGAATTGTTTTGTAATCTCAGGGCTCTCTGTGATAAGGAGGGTTGGGTCATAGGCTCTAGATCCCAATGACCTGAGATGCTTTCAAACATCTCCCCCTCCAAAATAAAATAAACACACAAAAAATCTGTAGCTGTAAAACCGGTAAGATTTGTGGGATTAAACTGGGGAAAGTGAGGAGGTGATGGGTGTGAGAACTCAGGGCATGATCAGCAAAGCCTGGGCCAGGCTCATGGGACATGTAGGGGACTGAGCAGAGGGGGACCTGGGTCTCCTGGCTCTCGCTGGCTGACTTCTCTTCTCCATGCATGCATGAGGCAGGGAGGTGCTTGTATAGGTTCTGGTGACAAAATGATTTGCTTGCATTGGAAAACCAGTAATAAAATGGGTTTTTTTTTTTTTGCATCCATACAGGTGGACTGACTAGAAAACATCAGTCCCTCTGGTTTTAGTAGCACAAGTGACAGCAGAAGCCAAAACCTGGGCTGGTGTTGCCTCCAGGCAGGGACAGAGGAGAGTTAGGTCAGACCGGGGAGTGGATCTCACTCCCCACGGACTAGGATTGGCATCGAGGTTGCATGCAGCTGTTTGACAGTGACAATCAGCCTCATCCTCTGGCTGGAGCCTGCAGTAGTCAAGGAGGTTATCTTTACAGACCTGGATCTGGAGATTGGTCTGGAACCCCTGCTGTCCTAGGACACACACTTAGGGGCTCTTTCTGGGAATCCTTGATGCTGATTTCCATTGTAACCTATGTTTCTGTTGATTCCCTTAAAGGAGACGGTTTGGGACCTTCTAAAGAGCTTCCTGGGTTGGATTGACTTCATGCACATATCAGGGAGTTTCTGCTCGCTCATATTCCACTGTCATTCTCTTACACTTTGTCTAATTGGAAAGGTCCACTGAGATACAAGAGGAGAGAAGAACTCAAGTGTGTACCTGTAGGCTCCAGATCACACACCGGAGGGAGTCCCATGTGCCCTGAGGGGGATCGGTGGTAGGAAAGTCACAACTGCGGGACATACTTCACCCAGCTTCCATGCTGCAGGCTCACCATTTTAGTCTCCCCTTCTTGCTGACATCACAACCGTAGGTCCAGGCACCGAGCAAGTGTGTCAGGCCAGCTCTGTGCCTGGAATTCCTCCTGGGATGTTTCTCACAACATCTTACATCTTAATCTTTTGTGCTTGAACACAGTGAGCCTCAGCCAGATCTGAGCACAAGAGCCTGGGAGGGAGGGAAGGTCTCCGCTCTGACCCCTCACAGAGCAGAGTCCCTGCTGTGGAGGACTGTGTATCTGCTGGATGGACCCTGGGTTCCCACCAAGAAGAAATCTAGCAAAGGCTAATTTCCCATCTTTCAAGACAAACAGCCCAGCTACAAAGGCTCTCATTTTATCACACATGGGTCACCAGGCAAAGATTCAGTGTCATCATGAGATTTGTATTTTGTTTGGTTTGGTTTTCATTTTGGTGTTTGTTTACCTGAGATTGCAGGTATATTGACTGGAAAATTGGGAAGACAGCCGATGTGAACCAGAAACTACTTCCAGGCACAGCTACTGCGTCTACAAGTTACCGTAGAATTGCAGAAGCGTCTATTCCAAGTGCCTGAGTGGGCTGAGGTATTTGTCCCAATTTCCCATCTGCCTGTGTCACTGTGAGAAGCCCTATTGTGCACAATCACACAGTAATAATCAGCCTCATCCTCTGGCTGCTGCCCAGAGATGAGCAGAATCCTTGCGTTGGCCGAGGCATCTTTGGATCCAGAGAAGCAGCTGGGGACCTGGAGCCTGGTGCTTCTCTGAATCCGTGTGGTAGTAGAGGAGATGCTGGGAAGGGGACCGTGCATTGTGCTGGTACCCACGCTGCTTTGAGTAAAAATCCTCCCTGAGCCGCTCTGTAGGGACCACAGGCCAGTCCCACATCACCCCCTGCTGGTCATATGTGGAAAAATGAAAAATGCCGAAAATGCAAGAGATAATGTCTGTGAAAAATAGGTAAAATACGTGCTTTTCTAGGAAGGATCAAAATTGGCTCTACTGGAAATATAACAAGTAAGCTCACCTATTTTAATACAGAAATACAAAATGTTATGGATCCACTCCACAGAATGACTGAACAGACAGATATTCTCACATGGAAGCTCTAAAAACATCAGAGACCAGAGGGTTCCAATCTACTTGCTCTATTTTTAAATAACACTTAAAAGGATGGAAAACTTACCAGTTCTTTTAGAGATCAGTTATATCATTTATAATGCATGTTACAGTTAAATTACAGAAAAATAAAAATGGCAGATGAACAACATTAGATATTATGCAAATGTTCTAAATAGAATATTAATGAAGAGATCTCAATACTAGATTAATGAATTGATGAATTATTACCAAGTGTCATTGATTCCAATGATGCAAGTTGTATGCAATAGTAAGAAATATTTTAATATAACACAATATAAATATAGATAGATAGATATGATCATACGGTCTCAAATGATACTGGAAGGGATTTTGACCAAATTTAGCATCAATTCCTAATAAAAGCCACATAAAACTAAAAGCCACAAACAGAAACATTTATAATACGGCCAGACACACTCTCTCACACACGTATAATGAAATCCTAGTGGCAGCATCTTAGTCAATGGAGTGGTAAAGGGCAGCATTTCCAAAAAGATCAGCAATAGGCAAAGGTGATTCCCTTTGCCCATGTACCTCCATTAATATTCCACAGTATTCTGCAAGCATGAGAAAATCCAATTAAAGTAATGATATCAATGGTTTGGACATAGAATTCATGGGAACAAAGAAGTAGACATTCTTAATGATCCAAATGAACGTTGTGGCCTTAGATACTCTGGTCCCGGTGCAGAAGTGACAGCAGAGATCACCCCAGTGAGTGACTAGTCACTAACACTCACTAGTACTGGTAACAGGTAGTGACAGAGGCATGTGAGTGGAACAGGGGGAGCAAAGGGGAGGTCTTGGTCCACCTGCCCAGCAGTGAAGAGCATCTTATAAGATATTAGGCAGTCACCTGAGGTTTGGGGTAATCATCTGCATCCCACTCACACTGCATCCCAAGTAACATCAGTCATCACACTTATGGGGCTTCTGTCTCAGAGCCAGAATAAGCCACATGCAGACTTCCAGGGCAGAAAGTGTGGACTTTCTGCCCAAGTGACCAACACACTGAGACAGGCGTTGTGAGTCTGGTGTCACAGCACCTGCTCCATGTGGAACCAAGGAGAAGGCAGGTCCTGTGCGTAAAATCTTGTAAAGGTCCCCTACCAGAAGCTGGAAGAACAAGACTTCCGGGTTTGGTTGAGGCGCCACTGAGCTCTGTCTCCTGAGGGTCCACTGTGCGGACTCCGCCCACAAGCTGTGTCTTGTCTTCTGCACAGTCTTCCCAGGAGCCCACTTCCTCCTTGGAAGTGCATTGGGGCTCGTAATGGTCTGTCAGCCCCACCTTGTTCAAGACTCCCTGAGGAAAAAGGAGGCAATCACCTACATGGGAAACCATCAGTTAGGAAGCCAAAACCAGGAGCTCACAGGGTCACAGGAAGCCTCATGGGTGAAGGCAAGTCCCACATCAGTGAGGACACAGGTTGCCCAACTGCCCTGGAGCCCACTGAGTGGTTGAACATCTGTCTGACCCAACACCTGCCTCTCCTAAGTCTGAGGACACTCCATTGCTGCCCCTGCTGGTGACTGCCCATCCCGCAGCCGCTGTGACATCCCTAAGCACACCACGCAGAGTGTTCGATTTTACAGCAGTCTTCCCCAACGTTACTCCCAAGAGAGTGGAATGAGAAAGGCCTTCTAGGATTACATGGGGACAGTGATGCTCTCACACCTGCACTTCTATTTTCATGAAAAACTATAATTATTTTCAAACTGTCAGTCTCTGTCCATTCCACCCTAGAGCTCCAACCTTGCCTGCTGTGGCAGACACTGACCTCGGTGTGTGAGAGGACAGTGAAAGGGCGCAACAGGAACACACCTATGCTGACACGGCCCTGTGTGCATGTGGGTTGTGCACATGGCTCTGTGTTTTCTTGTGGGTTGTGCACATGGCTCTGTGTGCATGTGGGGTGTGCAGATGGCACATTGTGCATGTGGGGTGTGCCTTGGGATATTGGGACAAAGGAGCCTGGACGAAGCTGTGATATGTAAGCTGGGATCTGTGGGATGAGTCAAGTGATCACCCTGGGAAAGACTGGAAGAGCCTTCAAATCAGAGGTCAGGTCATGTACCGAGGTCAGGAAAAGAGGGGAGGCTGGTTGCTGGTGACGCTGGTAGATGGCCACTTGAGGTCGGAGAGATGGACCCTCTAAGCAGGGGAACCCAGCACCTCCAAATGGAATAGAAAAGAAAAATCTCGAAAAATTAATATTCTCTTACTTAAACCTTGAAATCCTTTATTACACATTTTTAAGGTGTATGAATGTGCATCTTCATATAGCCACAAATACATTCACAATGATGTTGCCTATATATTTGTTAATCATGCAGATGAAGAAATTTTCACTTATTGTATTATTTTTAATACTCCTGAATAGGCCACACAATTGTCAGCTGGAACCCAGTCCCTGTCCTTTCCTTGGCAGTGAATGCTGCTCTGGGAGGTCCCCATGCGCTGGGTGAGCCTGGGGAGCTCAGGGTTTGTGTCTCCTTCCCCACTGGCCTGGGGCCCCATGTGCGCACTGAGGCTGCTGTCCCACACGGAGCAGTAATAATCAGCCTCGTTCCAGGCTGGAGCCCAGAGATGCTCAGGGTGCCACACTGCCTCACCTGGAGCCAGAGAATCTCTCGGAGACCCCAGAGGCCCAGATGTTATTCCTGCTGGTCAGGAGTGTGGGGACACGGCCTTGGGGTTGCTGCTGCAGCCACGCTGCCCCCTCATGGCTGACATTTTTGCTCTTTCCAGTGCAGGTGAGTGTGGCCGTCTGTCCTGGGGACTTGGTCACTGAGGGCGGCTGAGTCAGCCCTGCCTGGGCCACAGACACTGTAGGGCACAGAGAGGAGTGTGAGGGCAGGATCCCAGCTCACTGTGAAGGAGGGTGGGGGCGTGGGGCAGAGCTGGGGGTGGATCTCCATCCCGAGGGTAAGTCACTCTCACCTGTGTGGGGAGTGAGGAGGTGAGGAGGAGAGGAGCCCAGGGCACGGGAGAGACCCAGACTCTGAGCCCTAGAGCTGTGCTGTGGAGACGGAGCTGCCCTAAGTCTCTCTGGATCTCCTGAAACTTTCATCGGGGGTGGAGTGGATACACTCAAATCAGCCCTTGCTCTCTGTCTGCCTCTGGCCTCCCTGCCCTGGTCCTCACAGGGAGATGGAGGTAGAGGAGGGATGAGCTGACCCAGGGGGTGGAGGCCCTGGCTCTTGATGACCCTGGGTCCTGGAGGTCAGCACAGCCCAGTGAGCACACTGATGGCTGAACCCCTGGAGCCCTGGGTGGCTTCCCAGCTGGGAGGGGCCATCTCAGGATTGTCCCACACTGTCCCACATGCCCTCAGACCCCACCCCACCCGGCCTCTCTGACACACCTGGGCCCTCCGGTTAGAGGAGGACTGTTGTCCCGATGCTCTTCATGAAGCTGCTCCTGGTGTCAGAGAGGGACCTGGGCAGCTGGGATTCTAGACACCAGGGGTGTAGGTTGAGGGATGTCCCCGTCACTACAAAGAGGCCACAGCAGCTTGCCTTTCAGCTGCATCAGCAGAGTATGCACAGAATTTTATTAGATCATCGATTATAAGTCCAAAAATGGAGAATGTTTTCTTTCAGTTTTTCATGAGAATTAGATCCCAACAATTTAATACACTTATTTTCCTAACACTGTCGTCACCAGGAGCTTGGGATCGTGTGAGATCCGTGTTGGCTCCAGCGCAGTCTCTAGGTCCTTCTTGTTTCTGACATGACTGGAGTCAGCCTCCCTCTGTCCCCATCACTGTCTCTCTGGAGAGACTGGGTGCCCTGGAAAAGGAGCTCCTGCCTGTGTGGACATGAGCAGGCAGAGGGTGCATCGATGGGAATGGCTCAGTCTACAGGGGATCAGAGGAACGGACATGCTCAGATCGACAGACCCATGTAGGGGGCTCAGACCCTCAGATGCTGGTGACAGAGGTGACGTCAATCACAGAGGAGTGAAGGTGTGATCAGGGGCCCCAGGGGGGTGGTTTATGTCTCACTTCCTCGTGGGCACACAGCACTGAGTACACTGAGGTCTCTGTCATATGTGTGACAGTAACAATCACCTCGTCCTCAGGCTGGAGCCCACAGATGGTCAAAGAGACCACGTTGCCTGACTTGGAGACAGAGAATCATCTGGAATCTCTCAGGGCCTGGTACTTCCAAGAGTCAGAGTTTTGGGGCAGCACCACTGACAGCTGGAACCAACACACACTATGGGATCCAATGTTGCTGTTCCCGGAGCAGGAGATGGTGACCTCCTGGTCCAGGGTCCCTGACACCGAGGATGGCTGGGTCAGCAAAGACCGTGCCCAGGACCCTGAAATGAGGGACACAGAGTCACAGAGGTGGAGAGTCAGGGCCCTTCCCACACCCCAGGCAGGACACCAAGGGGAAGGAAACGTCCCTGTATCCTTCTAGGGACCCGACCTGACCCCAGAGTCCAGTCACCTTTGAGTGAGTGAGGAGGGTGAGGAGAGGGGTCTGGACCATGACGGAGACACCCCAGAGCTCTCTCTCCCTCCCCCAGATGACACAGGGCTGCCCAATTATCTATCCCTCATCCCTTCCCTCACTCTGATGGGAGCAAGAGCCCTTCATCCAAATTGTTTCCCCTTCTCCTCCCCTCACCTCTCCCAGCCTGTCTGTGAACCAAGATTCAATCCGCTTTGCCTTGGAGTTTATCATTGGATGACATGGAGCTGGTAACTTATGATATGGGCTCTTCTGGGACCTTGGGAGGAAGGATCTGCTGGGGCCCAGGGGTCACTGAGCAGAGGGCACCAGCTAAGCAGCCAGGTGCTTGGGTCACAGCTCTATCTCATCACATGTGGTTCAGACACATGCCCACCGCGCCCCCTGCTGGCCCTGGTGCGCTTTGCACCATGTCAGAATACACTGTCAGCATCCCACCTGCGGGAGGGCAGGGCCTCCGTAAGCATTGCCTTTTCCACAGTCCCCTCCTCATAAAGGGGTGGGGCCCTCACCCAGGCCTTCACTGGGCTGCAACCTCCTCCCCACGCTGACCCCTCAGTGTCATAGAGAGGCCTCCTCACATGGTGGGCTCTCTGATGCCCCTTCAGTTGTTACACAGTGGAGCGCAGGGCCCTGAGAACTGGACCCAGAGGGACAATTTGTGCTGCTTTCTCACAGCAGAAGGACAAAGGCCCTGAGACCAGCCACGTCTCACTGTTTGGGAAGGTGGAGGTGCTCCCCCTCTCTCTGACCCCACTTTCCACTGAGGCAGGTGCAGGCCCCTCGACCCTCCCCCTTCATGCCTCTCATGTACCCCCTGGTGGGGATGGGGGTCCATCAACAGGAACAAGGCAGGGAGGTATTGAGAAGAGGCTGTTCTTCATCCTCAGAAAGACAGAGGTCGGCTGCTCTGGGACCCACCTCTCAGCACAGCTGTCCAGGATGACACTGGGGCTGCAGCCCTGGGACCTAAGGGGATGGGGCTCCACGAAGAGGGCAGCGTCCCCAGGGTGAAACCGAGACCCTTGTAGGAGGGAGAGACTGAGGAGTGAAGGGGGCTTAAGGATTGAGACCACAGGAGACAAGGAAAGCAGACTTTGAGTGACTGAGCCATGGCTGAGTGACAGGAGAAGGGAGGTTTCACACCATCCTCTGGCCCACAGGGACCCTCACATCAGAAGATGAGAATGACCACACAGTAGAGCGGATGGAGCTGAGGTGATGGGCTACTTTGAGCAGGGGTCATGCTAGAGGTCCGGGGACCTGCACAGCTGCCTCTATTTATCCCCACCAGGCACCTTCTTAAGGAAACATTCAGAAAGGTGTATTTTGCCTACTCTTTTCCTTTTATTTCTTTCTCTCTCCCTTCCACACACACACACACACACACACACACACACAAATATAGGTAGAAATGTGTCGTGAATCAGCCATGATGGGCATTCGTACTGAAGAATTTCGTACCATGAAAGAGACCAACTTTGCTTTAAACTTGGCTACTCTCTCACTTTTGTCCTGAAATTTTTACCTGTTCTGTGTATTTTGTGTATCATCACTTCTCTTCCTATGTATAGTTTTCGTGAAAAAATAATAAACGTGTGTGATTGAGCATCAATTTATTAACTAGAACACAGCTTTAATCTTACTCTTTTTTGTATCTAAAATACTCCATTTACAAAATAATTATGTAATTTTTTACCCAACCTGTTCACTCTAACAGAACTGTACTAGTGAAAATATTGTGATATTTCTTTACTAATTTCTCAGTGAATAATTTAGCCTTTCACAGTGACAATGAACACAAATTTCTCAGTGAATTCATAGAGATAGGAAGTCCACTAAATACATAGTCTCCGTTGCATAGAGAGAAAAAGTAGGTAATATATAGAGATGACTAGAGAAGAATTTACATAATTTGATAACTCAGATAAATATGGCTTTTCAAATGGAATTTCCAATGATTCTATTTCCAAATGTGTGGAGGTATAATTAACAAGTAAATATTGTATTATATTTAAGGTGTGAAATGTGGTGATTTAATACATATGTACACACACATTTTCAAATGATTACCACAATAAGTTAATTAACACATCCATCACCTTTTTGTATTTGGTGAGAATACTTAAGATCTACTCTCTTAACAAGTTTAAAGTGTTCAACAATGTATTATTAACTATAGTCACCATGCTATATATTAGAGCCTCAGAAATTATTCATCTTTTTTTTTTTTGAGGAAGATTATCCCTGAGCTAACATCTGCTGCCAATCCTCCTCTTTTTGCGGAGGAAGATTGGCCCTGAGCTAACATCCGTGCCCATCTTCCTCTACTTTATATGTAGAAGGCCTGCCATAGCACGGCTTGACAAGTGATGCATAGGTCCGTGCCTGGGATCCGAAACAGCAAACCCTGGGACACTGAAGCGGAGTGCACGAACTTAAATGCTGTGCCACTGGGCCAGCCCCAGCAATTATTCATATTAATACTGAAAATGTATACCATTTGCTACTTTTCATTTAAATAGGAACAAATTTTATGTTCTTTGTCCTAGAAATGTCAGGTGACATCTCAGAAATGGTAGAAATGGGTGGGTTGGTATTTCAAATAAAAAAAATGTACTGTATTTATTTCCATCACGTCAGCTTTTAGGCCTCTCACTCTGCAATTTTCACTCTCCACTATAGTTGGGGTGCAGGTCTTTTTCCTACATATAGCTCGTTTCCAGAAACCGAGAACAATTATTGTGACACTCTATTCAATTTTTCAAACAAACTATTTACTCTTCAATGATGCACTACAAGATATAAAAACACACTTATATAGAGAACACCAGGTGGGCGCCACAGTGTGGGGCATATGTTCACTCTGATAATCCTATGATGACCCATCTCAGTGGTTCTGTGCTGATGGACACCTTGTCCTCCATTTTGTCACTCTGTCAGTGGGGAGGTCAGATTTGATGGCAGGTGAACAGTTCTTAGCTTTATACCAAGAGTCCTCCAAGATGGGAAACCAGCACTGCTGCTCTAGAAGTAT
Source organism: Equus asinus (assembly GCF_041296235.1). Classification (NCBI taxonomy): domain Eukaryota; kingdom Metazoa; phylum Chordata; class Mammalia; order Perissodactyla; family Equidae; genus Equus; species Equus asinus. Next base: position 10,116,563 of record NC_091811.1, on the reverse strand, counting down.
GTTCACAAGGATTCTGTGAATGTGGTGACAACAAATGGGCTGTCTAACTCTTCTCAGAATATTTGACACTACTTTTCATGTCCCCTTCTCCAATACATTATGCAGAGTTATAAATGCATCTTATAATTTTCTTTTATTCCTCAGTTTATATTTTTGAAACTTCATTCAAATTGGTTGTGTTAAGTTGTGTATCCATTTAGAAAAATGTACACTTTCCTAATTCCAATCTTGAACACTCTCCTCCAGAGAATATAAACAGTGAGAACACACCCAGCCCAAAATCCCTGAATTCAACACACAGAGGAGCTGGAGCCAAGAATCAGGTGCTGTATTTCCTGGGGAAGAGTGACAGGCAGTGTTCCCACTGTAGGGGAGGATGACAATTCCTCTACCCTCTATGTCCTTCTGGTTAGTCTAAGAATTAAGTTGACATGAGACAGGATAACAGGAGAAAAATCAAAGTAAAATAACATGTACACATGAAATAAATGCAGGAAAACCGAGTAACTCACCAAAATGGCCAAAGCCAGCACCTTAAATACCATCTTCAATGAAATAAGATGTAGATAAAGAAAACACAAACCAATAAACAAAACAACACAAAAATATCCCTAATATTTACACAAAAGTCCAACCTCCCCCCAAAAAAACATACCAGCAAACCAAATTCAACTGTACCTTAAAAAATTTATACATTATGGACAAGTAAGATATTTGCTAGAATGCAAGGATGGTTTAACATATGAAAATCAATCAGTGTAATATAGTACATTAACAGTATGAAGGACAAAAAACACATGATCCTCTCAATTGATGTATAAGAAGCATTCAACAAGTTTCAACACTCTTTCATGATAAAAACAAGACCAAAAAATTCAACCAACTCAAAATAGAAGGGCCCTACCTCAAGATAATAAAGGTCATATATGGCAGAATCACAGCTAACATTGTACCAGATGATGAAAAGCTGAAAGTTTTTCCTCTAAGATCAGAAAGAACACAAGGATGCCCACTCTCACCACTTCTATTGACTATACCACTGGAAGTCCTGGCTAGAGCAATTAGGCAAGAAGAAGAAATAAAAGACATCCAAATCAGAAAGGAACAGTTAAAACTGTCTCTGCAGATGATAGGATATTATATATAGATAACTCTAAAGACTCCACCAAAACCTGTTAGAATAAACAAACAAATTTAGAACATTTTCAGAATACAAAAACAAAATACAAAAGTCAGTTGTGCTTGCACACACTAACAACACACTACCTGCAAAAGAAATTTGGAAAACAATCCCATTTACAATGACATCAAAATGAATAAAACTCTTAGAAATAAATTTAACCAAGGAACTGAAACATCTGCACAGTGACAACTAAAGAACATTGATGAAATAAATTGAAAAAGACACAAATCAACAGAAAGATATCCAATGTCCATTGGAAAAATTAGTATTGGTAAAACATCTATACTACCTAAGGTGTTATATAGACTCAGTGCAATTACTTTCAAAATCCAAATGCTATCTGATACAGAAAGAAAAATATTTGACCATAAACTTTACATGGAACCACGAAATACCTCAAACAGAAAAAAACAATGTTGAGAAAGAACAAAGCTGGAGGTCTCATAATTCCTGATTTCAAAACATATTGCAAAGCTACAATAGTCAATGAAGTATTACACTGGAAGAAAGACAGACATCTATACAAATGAAACAGAATAGAGAGCCCAGAAATAAAGTCACGCATAGATGGTCAACTGATCTTCAACAAGGTTGCCAAGAATACACAATGGAGAAACGATAGCTCTCCAAAAAAGGTTTGCAGAAAACTGAATATGCATATTCAAAAGAATAAAACTGAGGAGTCTGATCTAACACCATACACAGAAATGATTTCCAAGTGGATTAGAATTAAACATAATAGTGGAGACTGTAAAAGTGTTAGAAGAAAACAGAATAAAAGGATAATGACATTGGTGTTGGCAATGATTTCTTGGGCATGACATCAAATCACAGGACACAAAAACAAAAATTAGAAAAGGGAGGTCACAATTATCTGAAAATATACACAGCAAAGGAAACAGCAAGTGAAAAGACAACTTATAGAATGGGAAAAGAATATTTGTAAGCTATATATCTGATATGAGGTTATTATAAAAAATACATAAAAGAACACCTATGACATAACAGAAAAAGTCAAATAACCTGATTGAAAAATGGGTAAATGTTTGATGTAAAGTGATGCAGCCACTGTGGAAAATAGTACTGGGTTTCCTCAAAAACCAAAAGTACAACTACTATATGATGCCGCTCTCCCACTTCTGGGTACTTATCTAAAAAATTGAAATCAGGATCATAAAGAGAAAATTTCACTCCTGTGTTCATTGCAGCATTACGCACAATATTCATGAGGTAGAAACAACGTAAATGTCCTCTGACAAATGAAACAGTAAGGAAAAATTAACATATACATGCAATGGAATATAATTCAGTGAGGAACCAAAAAAACAAAAAGGAAATCCTGCCATATGCTACAACATGAATGAACCTCAAGGGGCATTATGCTAAGTGAAATAAGCCAGACACAGAAGGACAAATACTGTAATATGGCACAGTTCCAGTTATACGAGATTTCTAAAATAGTCAAACTCATCCAAATGCTGCAGGAGCAGCAACGGTACTCATGTCTTAGCCCTTGCCCTTTCTCCAGCAGTGGCAAATGGCACCTGAGACCCGAGGCTTCAGGAGCCACAGCAGAACCCACGACCCAGCCCCCAGTGGTGGCACTCCTGACACACACTCTACCAGCAGCAGGGAATGTCTACAAGACCCTGGTCACCCAGCAGTGACAGTGACACCTGTGAACCTACTGCTCCTGGCAGCAATGCTGCCATAAAACCTGGGAGCAGCAGCACAAGTGAAGCACAGGGCAGCCTCACCCAAGCCCATGGAGAGCCAGTGGGAAAATATGACACTCAGGAGACTCCAAATGCAGAGGAAGTGTTTGCAGGCTGGTCACCCTGATGGTGACACCTGAGAATGCAGGAACATCATAAACATCAAGGCACCAACAACCTTGGAATCACAAGCAGCACAGGGACGGTACTGACAATGCCTCTGCAGTGGCAGTGGATGGTGAAGTGTGCAGGCTCTCAAAAACATGCAGAAGCAGCCTAGAATCAAAGTACCCAAAGTCTTACCCAAATAAGAAAGGTGTTTACTGCCACAAATGCACTGGCAGAGGATCAACTCATCAAACACCATGAAGAACTACAGTAACAAGGCAGAATAAAAAGGAAATGAGAAGTCTCTAGAAATCAAACTGGAAGTCATGGAAGACTGCCATCTGACTGACAGGGAACTCAAATAGCTGTCATGAAGACACTCAGTGAGCTACAAGAAAACTCAGAAAATTCAATGAGCTCAGAAATAAAATTAATGAAGAGAAGGAGTACGTCATCAAAGAGACTGAAACTTTAAAGAAACAAACAAACAGAAATTCAGGAGAAGAACACGATAAATGAGATGAAAAATAAAGTAGAAAGCACTGGAAATACAGCAGCCCATATCAAAGAGAGAAGTAGCAAACTCAAAGATAGAGACATAGAAATGATTCAGGTAGAAGAGGAGAGAGAACTAACATTTTTTAAAAAATAAAGAAATTCTATGAGGAATATATGAGTCTATTAGGAAAAGCAACATAAGGATAACAGGTATCCCAGAAGGAGAAGAGAGTGAGAAAGGAGCAGAGAGCTTAGTCAAAGAAACAATAGCTGAGAATTTCCCAACCCTGAGGAAAGAACTGGATATACCAGTACTTGAAAGAAATAGATCTCCTAAGTATCTCAATGCAAAAAGACCTCTCCAAGGCATGTAACATTAAAACTGTCAAAAGTCAATGATGAGAAAGAATATTGAGGGTGGCCAGAGAGATGAAAATAATTTACAAAGGGAACCCCCATGAAGCTATCAACAAATTCTTCAGCAGAAACTCTACAGGCTAGGAGAGAGTGGAATGATATATTCAAAATATTGAAAGACAAACACTATCAGCCAAAAATACTCTATCCAGCAAAGTTCTCCTTCAGATATAAAGGAGAAACAAAGGCTTTCACAAACAAATCTGAGAGAGTTTATCACCAGTAGACCTCCCTTACAAGAAAAGTTCAAAGGAGCATCGTACCTGAAACTAAAAGGAAAAGGTTGACAAGATTTCAGCTTGGTGATAAAGACACAGACAGAATCAGAAAATTGCAACTCTATATCATACTAAGTAAACAGTTATACCATAAAGGCTAAATGGGAAAAAAACAGAACAAAAATAACTATAACCACTTTAATATAACAAACTCACCACACATAAAGGATAATTTGTGACAATAAAAACATAGAACAGGATGAAGAAAAGGATAGTATCTTCATAGGCTAATGGAGATAAAGTGCTATCAGGAGAAAAAGGACCTCTCATCTAGGAGATCTTTTATACAAACCTTATGTTAACCACAAAACTGGAAAATCAGAGCAGAGTCATAAATCATAAATAAAAAGGAAAATGAGAAAAACATCACAAAAACCCAGCTGACTGAAACTGCAGACAGAATTACAAGGAAAAAGAAACAAGGAAACACAGAACGACCAGATAACAATAGATAAAATAGCAGTATTAAACCCTCGCATATCAATAATCACTCTAAATGGGAATAGATTGAATTCATCAATCAAAAGACACAGAGTGGCTGGATAGATTAAAAGACAAGACCCAATAATATGCTGCCTCCAAGAGAGCTAAGTCAGGTCTAAAGACACACAAAGGCTCAGAATGAATGGATGGAAGATAATACTCCAAGCAAATAGTAACTGAAGGACAGTAGGTGTCACCACACTTATATTAGATGAAATAGACTTCAAGCCAAAAAAGATAGCAAGAGACAAAGGTGAGCATTCTATAATGATAAAAGGGACATTCCACCCAGAAGACATGACATATTCATATGTATGCATCAAACACAGGAGCACCAAACGATATAAAGGAACTATTAACAGAAGTAAAGAGAGAAATTGACAGCAACAGAATAATAGTAGGGAAATTTAACACCCTACTTACAATAATGGGTAGATCATCCAGACAGAAAGTCAACAAGGAAACATTGGCATTAAAGCAAACACTAGACCAGATGGACTTTCTCTCTCTATATATATAATATTCTACTGTAAAGTACCAGCATAGATATTCTAAACATTCTTCTCAAGTGCACATGGAACATTCTCAAAGATAGACCATATGTTGGAAAAGAAAATAAGCATCAATAAATTTAAGAAGATTGAAATCATATCAAGCATCTTTTCTGACTACAGTGGTGTGAAATTAGAAATCAACTAGGAGAAGAAAACTAGAAAACTCACAAATACATGGAGACTAAACTACATGCTACTGAACAACTATTGGATCAATGAAGAAATCAAAGGAGAAATCAAAAGAACACCTGGAGACAAATGAAATTGAAAATACAACATACAAAAACTTACAGGATGCAGTAAAAGCAGTATGGAGAAAAAACAGGAAAAATCTCAAATAAATAATCTAACTCTACCTAAAGAAGTAGGAGAAAAAAGACAAATAAGCCCAAAGTCAGCAGAAGGAAGGAAATAATAAAAATCAGATCAGACATAAATGAAATATAGACTAAAAAAAGAAAAGAAAGGATCCACGAAAATAAGAGCTGCTTCTTCAAAAAGAAAAACAAAATTGACAAACCCTTAGCAAGACTCACAAATAAAAAAAGAATGTTCAAATAAAATGAGAAATGAAAGAAGAGAAATTACAACAGATACTACAGAAATAGAAAAGATTATTTGAAAATACTAAGAAAAGCCATATGCCAATATATTGAATAACCCAGAAGAATAAGATAAATTCTTAGAATCATATAACCTCCTGCAGCTGAATCAAGAAGAAATAAAGAGCCTGAATAGATCAGTCACTAGTAAGAAAGCTAAAGCAGTAAGACACACCTCCCAGAAAACAAAAGTCCAGGACCAAATGGCTTCTCTGGTGAATTCTACCAAACTTTCAAAGACTTAATATTTATCCTTATGAAATTCTTCCAAAAAGTTGAAGAGGATGGGACACTCCCTAACTCAGTTTATGAGGCCAACATTACCCTAAAACTAAAGCCAGATAAGGACAATGCGAAAAAGGAAAGTTACAGACTGATATTGCTGATGAACACAGATGCAAAAATCCCTAACAAAATATTAGCAAATCAAATACAACAATACATTAAAAGAATCGTACACCATGATGAATTGGGATTTATTCCAGGGATGCAGGGATGGTTCAACATCATCCACAAAACAATCAATGTGAGACACCACATTAACAAAATGAAGAATAAAAAACTCATGAACATCTCAATAGATGCAGAGAAAGTACTTGTCAAGATCCAATATCCAATTATGATAATGACTCTCAATAAAGTAGGAATAGAAGGAAAGTACCTGAATGTAAAAAAGGCCATATACCACAAACCCTCAGCCAACATCACACTCAATGGTGAAAAAGTGAAAGCTATTCCTCTAAAGACAGGAACGAGACAAGGATGTACACTCTCACCATTATATTCCACATAGTATTAGAAGTCCTAGCCAGAGAATTTAGGCAATAAAAAGAAATAAAAAGGATCTGAATTGGAAAGGAAGAAGTTAAACTGTCACTAGTTTTGGATGGCATGATTTTCTATGTAGAAAACCCTAAAGAATTAACCAAAAACTACTAGAAATAATTAATGAATACAGTAAAGTTTCAGGGTACAAAATCAACATATGAAAATCAGTTGTATTTCTATACACTAACAAGGAACTAGCAGAGAGAGAAATCAAAAATAAAAATCCATTTACAGTCTCAAAAAAGTGAATAAAATACCTACGAATAAATTTAACCAAGGAGGTCAAAGACCCATACACTGAAAAATATGACATTATTGGAAGAAATTGAAGAAGACATAAAGAAATGGAAAGCTATTCCACGTACATGGACTGGAAGAATAAACAGAGTTCAAATGTCTTTATTACATAAAGCAATCTGCAGAATCAATGCACTGTGAATGAGAATCTCAACAACATTTTTCATGGAAATACAATGATGAATCCTAAAATTTATATGGAACAACACAAAACTCTGAATAGCCAAAGGAATCCTGAGAGAAAAGAACAAAGCTGGAGGTATCACACTTCCTGAATTCAAAATAGACTACAAAGCTACAGTAATCAAAACAGCATGGTAGTGGCAGAAAAACACACACTCAGATCAATGGAACAGAATTGAGAGCCCAGAAATAAACCACGCATCCATGGGCAGCTAATTTCCGACAAAGGAACCAAGAACGTACAAGAGAGAAAGGAAAGTCTTCAAAAAATGGTGTTGTGAAAATTGGACAGTCACATGGAAAAGAATGAAAGTAGACCATTATCTTACACCATACACCTAAATTAACTCAAAATGGATTAAAGACTTGAATGTAAGATCTGAAATCATAAAAGTCCTACAAGAAAACACAAGCAATATACTCTTAAATGTCAGCTTTAGTATCTTTTTGAATATCATGCACCCTTAGGCAAGAGTAACAAAAGGAAAAATAAACACATGGGACTACATCAAACTAAAAAGCTTCTGCATAGCAAAGGAAACCATCAACAAAATGCAAAGACAAACTAAGTTAGGAGAAGATGTTTGCATTAATATTTGGATTAGTATCCAAAATACATAAAGAATTCATACAACTCAACATCAACAGTAAAACCAAATTAAATATTGGGCAGAGGATCTGAACAGACATTTTTCCAAAGAAGATATACAGATGAACAACAGGCACTTGAAAAGATTAGGGAAATGCAAATCAAAGCTACAGTGAGATACCCCCTCACACCCAAGCAGAATGGCTATTCAAACAGACAAGAAATAGCAAGTGTGTTTTAGGACGTGGAGAAAGGAGAACCTCATATACTGCTGGTGGGATGTTAACTGTTGTAGCCACTTTGGAAAACAGGATGGAGATTCCTCAAAAACTGATACTTGAACTACCATATGAAAGAAAGAAAGATGGAATCCTTTCTCCCCCAATCCTAACTCCTTATGGCTTTTCACCCCAGATAGCCAATTTCTTTGCAAACTTATTAAGACTTAAAAGAAATTACACTGTTTAAATCTCCACGATAAACTTCCTGGGAGGCATAATGGATCTAGAAAGGAGATCTCTGCCCCAAATGATCGCAGGAAAGCGGGAAGGAGCATTTTGAGGACAAGCTGGCACAAAAAGCACGGCTCTCCACTCCTAATCATCTGTTTTCATTATGGTAAAATATGTATAACCCAAAATTGACCGTTCCGACCGTCTTTACGTGTGCACGCAGCGGCATTAAGTCCATCCGCAATGCTGTGCAGCCATGACCACTACCCTTTTCCAGAACACTCCCCATCTCATACAAACCCTGTTCCCATTGAACATGAACGCCCAGCCCCCTCTCTCAGGCCCTGGGACCCGCGGGTCCGCTCTCTGACCGTTGATCCGCCTGCTCCAGCTTCTCACGTCAGTGACATCGGCCCTTCAGTTCCACCCTCTCAACCACCACATCTAAAGTTTGTAGTTTTCTCTCAAAACAGCCCCAAATGACACCGACAGGAAATTCAACTGCAAAACAGTGATTTTCCGTGATCGCTATCACATCAATCGATGATAAAGCCGTTGACAAACTACTTTCTGCAGTTTTTGAAATTTCAATATTACCCAAAAGACCTAAATGACGAGGCTGTTTAGAGTTGAAATCCTGCACAATTCGCCCTATTTTACCCTCGTACTTCCCAAAGCCTCAAGTTAAATGAGCCAAACCCACTGACTCCGCGCTCAGGAGCCACTCGGACGCCCTGAGCCCCGCCCTGTGCCCCCTCGGCCGGACCTGGAGCCCTCCGTCCCTGAGGACAAACCTGCACATTCTCCTCAGGGGGCGCGCGGGGCGGCCACACCTTCCAGTCAGTCAGCGCGTTCAGGACGAGGAGCGCGAGCGGAGTCTGGTCCCTGCTCAGCGCCCGCGACTGTCGCCTGCCACACACGACCGGGGTCGGCGCCCTCACCAGGGTCCAGGCTCTGAGGGGCCGCTGCCGCCAACGTCCCCGCTGCCAAGTCCGCTGACGCCCAACTGCCGCCGCCGCCGCCGGCTCTGAGGGCCCTGGGGGAGGGGCTGGCAGCTGCGGCCCCGCCTCCAAGCGCCGACCACGCCCCCTGACACGCCCACCGCGGACTTCCGGCTGGCGGGGGAATCCGCTTCTCTCCTCAGGGCCAGTTCCTTTCGCGCCCTCTCTGGTCGCGGTGAGTAATGCAGGAGGGCTGTGCGGGGCTGCGTGATGGACATCCAAAATGCCGCCAACCACGCCTACCGTGTGCTCTTGATCTGCGTCTATCCTTCTACCAAAACCATTCAGCTCTAAACGCTGTAACTTTGACTTTTACAAGCTTGTGGCCTTATTTCTCCCACTTTATTCTCTTATTTAAGTGTTTTAGCTATGCGTGCTCCTTAGCTTTTCCATACACATTTTCGCATAATTTTTTCTGTATCTACAAAATGTCTTGTTGAGATTTTGATGGGAATTATATTAAATACATGTATCAATTTAAAAGAAAATTGACTTCTTTACAATACTAAATTTTCCGACTCACGAATGTACTGCATCTCTCCATTTATTTAGATCGACTTTTTTTGATTAATTTCATCTGCATTTGAAAGTTCTCAGAATCCAAGATCTGTACAAGACTTCTACAAATTTTTTGTGTATTTCTTAGAATTACACTTAAGTTTTTCATCTCTGAAGAATAGTAACTGATTATATACTTTAAATTTCTGCCAATGCGTCATTGCTAGTATACTGAAATCCAAATGATTTTTGTATACTAATTTTGTGACCTCCAAATTTGGTGAAGCCACTTATTACTTATAGAAATTTTCATTTGTAGATTCCATGGAAATTTCTATGGAAGCAGTCATGTCCTTTGCAAAAAAGGCATGGTTGCATTTCTTCTTTTTCTATATGCATGTCTTTTCTTTCCTTGTCTCATTGCACTCACTGGAACTTCCAGTATGATATTAAATAAGAGTAGTGAGGATGGGCCTCCTTGCCTTGTTCTCAGTGATAGCAGGAAAATGTTAAATATTTCCTCCTTAGGGATAGTGATAGCTGTAGGTTTCTGTGGATCAATTTTATCAGGGTGAGGCTGTTCTTTATGCCTAACATACTGAGATTTTTTTAATCATGTGTTAAATTTTGTCAAATTGTTTTATACATTGATTGATATGATCATGTGAGTTTTCTTCTTTAATCTTTTCATACAGTTAATTACGTTGATTGATTTTTCATATTGAGCTAGGCTTGCATCCCTGCAGTAATCCACAGTTGGACATGCTATATATATTTTATATACCGCAAAATATAATTTGATAATATATTAAGGAATTTTATGTCTATAATTGTGAGGGATATTGGTCTATATATTTTTGTGCATTTTAAATTAATACGTCTTCTATGTTGTTGGATTTAGTGTCTATGAATGTTGCTTGGATCTTATCAGTTCATCACGTTGAGTTCTCTTATATTCTTGCTGACTTTCTGTTGAGGTTTTTATCAGATGTTAAGAAGGCTTTATTGAAGTCATAAGGTGTATTTGTGGATCTACTTCTCTTTTCACTGATATCAGTTTTGCTTCACATATTTTGCATCTCCTTGCTGAGACTTTCAATTATTCCATTTATTTCAAGTTTATTCATATGTGTGTTAATTTATTTTGCTAATAGTTGCTTTTAATCATTGTCAGATAGGTAATTCTAACATTTTTGTCATGTCTGTGTTGGCATCTATTGTTTGTCTTTCTTCACTGTGTGATGTTTTCCTGATTCTTAGTGTGAAGAATTATTTTCGATTGAAAGCTGAACATTTTGGGTATTGTATTATGAGACTTTGGGTAGTACTTAAACTTTTTGTCTTAGCTGGCTTTCTGTTACATCACTCCAGCAGGGGAGAAGAGGTGAGCAACACCTCATTCCTTCCAGGTGTGGGGAAATGTTCAGACTCCCCATTGCAGGTGGAGATCTTTTCCCTGCTGGGAGGGGGTAGGAGTGCAGACTTCCCACCAAGCCTCCACAGATACTCCCTGGATGGGAGAGGTAGGAGTGTCTCCTTATTGATGCAAATATGCCTACACTGACTCCAGGAGAGCAGGGCAGCTCATTACCACATGGCAGTGATAAAGGTCCCCACTCTGCTCTTGGCCTGCTCTGTGTCTACCTCTGTGGGTATGTGGAGGAGCACCCACCCCTTCACTGCTGGGTGGAGAGTGGAAATCCAGCACCCACAAGCTCTCTACTGATGCCACAGGGAGAGGGCTGCATTACCACCTGACATTCCTCCCACTGAAAGCTGGGGTCTAGGTACCTCCCTCTACCCAGAGCTGACTCTAGTGCTCCTTGTCACTGCCCAATAGCTTGGAAATGACATTGTGTCATGCTTAAAGTTTTGTTTGAAATGACCATGAGACTCTATCTGGTCACTCAGGTCACTCCCCTGTGGAACCCTCATCTGAATGCCCTAGGACTGCCCTGTTGTGAGGAAGCCCAGGTCACTTGGGGAGGTCTCACGTAGGTCCTCTAGCCAAATCCGGCATCAACTACACACATGGGAGTGAAGTCACCTCCCCTGGATTCCAACCCCTAGTTTTCCAGTCAGGCCCAGCCAGGGGGTCTTCTCTGCTGAGGCCCCAACATGATAGAGTAGAAAGAAGCTGTCCCCACTACATCTTGTCTGAATTCCTATCTTGTGTCCATGAGCAAAATTAAGTGGTGTTTTTATGCCAATATTTTGGGGAAATTTAAAAATTTTTTCCTTGTTGATTTGTTTCGTACAGTAATAGCAATAAGAATAATGCTCTCATAGAAAACTCAAAATGTACAAAAGTGTGTGTATTAAAATCTGAGTTTCCTCCTTCCTTCCTGACAGCTTTCCAGTTTCTGCCACTGGAAGAAACATGGTTAAATTTCCAATTTACTTCTGGATTTATTAATTGAACAATCATTAGCACCGACTCTGTAACAGGCATTTTTCTAAGGGCTTCACAACACTGCCACCATGGTCATCCCCACAGGAGGTGACCTAGTGTGGACTGGGCCCTGACAGGGCGGAGGAGGGGAGGACCAGAGAAGGGATTGGAGGGTACACATTTATTCCTCTCTGACCTCACCTGATTGTAGTTACCTGGAAATCAGCCTGTCTCCTTGGTGGATGGGCTGCCATTTAGGGGACTTCTTCAGGGGTCAGCAGACAGCTCTAGGTCTGAGACATTTCTGTCCCTGTCCCTTTGGAGCCTCATGTTCTCACTCCCAGTGAGTCTGGCTGTGGCCACCTCACAGCGATGCTGTCGTAGAGGAGCTTGCACAGGTGGAGTGCTGGGCTGCGGGCCTGGCACCAGTCACTGTGAGATGCTGCGTCTGATGCTGCGCTCGGTTAGTGCTGTACCTGGAACCCCCACCCCCAGCATGGCCAGGGTTTGCAGACATCCCATCACAGGCTCCTTAGTTTCCAAAGTGACGTCACAGCTGCCCCAAATCTCTTACAGGACTCCAGCCCCAGAGCAAAGGTGGGGGCCCTTCACCCACATCTGCATCCTCTGATCTTTCTGTGCCTTTCCTGAGTCAGGGTGGGGGAAATCCCTCTTCTACCCTTCTTGTGTTCTTATGGCCGGACTAACAGTAAAATTGACACAAGACCAGACTAACAAGAGAAATCCCAGTTTAATATGTACATATTGGAGATCACAGAGAAATGATGCTCAGAGAGTGAACAAAGCAGGCAGTAGGTATATATTTTATACAGTGAAGCAATACATTTGTGAGGAATGACAGGACAAAGAAACTTAGATTTGGGCCTGTAATTGTGAGGTGTTTCAGCAGAGTTCAGCCTTTGGGGGGGCATCAGCAGGTCTATGTTGCTTCTCAGCCCGAATCCACAGCTCTGGAGCTCAGGACGCGGGGAGCGCACCCTCTACCTGGGGATGTGTGCCCTGGTTTCAGGGGAAACAGAACAGGAGGGCCAGGATGCCCTTTGTGCTTCTCAGGTAACTTTCATTCAAAGGAATGAATATGCTTGTGGGGTGTTCAGGGGCAGCCTGTTCTGGGCCCTGAGACCTGGATTCTGTTTACAGAACAATCTGAGATGAGCACTGAAAGAGGATGCAGCCTGAACCCTGAGTCCCCACAAAGACCCTGAGAGCTCAGAGTCTCAAGGAAGCACAGGGCAGAGATGCAAGGTTCCCCAAAGCGTAGGACCGCCACGGTGCACCACCCCAGGGCCAGGCCAGCACACCGTGTGCTGCGGGGACACTCTGTCACTTTCTGAGGCAGTTAGAACAGAAGCGGAGTGATCTACGATTTAATGAAAGGTTCTGGATTCTTTCCCCTGGAACTATGAACTTGGGTCCCAGTGATGAGCCTTGGAGACACAGTCAGGGATCCTGAAATCATATGTCATCTTCTGTAAAGAGCCCTCTGGGCCTTGATTCTCCTATGATGGGATACAGGTCACAGGGTCCTTCACTTGGGGGAGGTGATGCTCAGAAACAATCACTCAGGTGCACATTGCAGGTGTCGGCACAGGCCCAGCTGCAGAAGCACCAGCCCCAGGCCTGCTGTGCCCACGCTCTGCCACAAGGAGATATAGCTGCAAATTCTTTAGGTTTTCTTTAATTTCTTGCAGGAACGTTTCCTAGTTTCCAGTGTACAACACTTTCTATTTGTTCTCATATTTTCCCTCATTAATATGTATTTTTATGCTGTCATAAATGGTACTGATTTTTATTTTCAATGTTGAGTGGCTGATTGCTAGTATGTAGAACACAGTTCCATTCTGCGTGCTGTACTGTTTCCAGAAGCCCAGACTGAAACACTCAGACCAGAAGCACCTCTGAGTGTCTCCTAGATGCTGAGCTTGGTGTGACCAGATTCGCCCTACCCTCGTCTCCTCCACTGTCTCCACTGAGAGACTGTGTCTCTGATCAAGGGCTTTCTGCCTGTGAAACACGAACCAGGTGAGACACTAGCGGATCCACTCATCTGAGGAAGTCAGGTGCTGGCTGAGGAAGTGGCAACAGCAGTCACCCCCTGAGCTAGACGTGGGGGAGCCAGTGCAGGGTGGCTGCTCCAGGCCAGGAGGGTGGAGGGAGCTTTGTGTCTCACTCTCCATGGGGCTGTGACCTGAGTCAGTATTGGAGTAGCTGAGGCATGTGTCACAGTAATGTCACCCTCTTCAGGCTGCAGCCCAGAGAAATAAAATATCTGAGTCAGTGGAGGCAACTTTGGATCCAGAGAGGTGGCTGGGGAGCCTGGAACCCTGATTCTTACCTGAGTCTGACTTGAAACTCAGGAGATACTGGGGAGGGCTCCCTCCTTCTGCTGCTATGAGCTCATCCAGAAGCCCCCACCACTGAGAACACTGCTCAGGATGCAGATGAGTCTGGCTGATGTTCCCAGAGGTGCAGAGAGGGAGGACACTGAGTCAGCAAAGGCGGGGAGATGGGACCTGGAGACAGACAGACAGGAGTGATGGGGAGGGAACAGGGAGAAGATGCTGGGGTTCTGAGTCCAAGGGGCTGACATCTAGTCAGAGCTGGCTGGGTCGCTGAGGTCTGTCCCTGTTTGTGCAGTGAGAGAGGAGCAGAGGAGGAGAGAGGTCGAGGCCATGGGGACACAGCCATCCTGAGTGCCAAGCTGGGGCTGGATGGCCCAGACCTCTTCTATCTTCTCCAGAGGCCTGAAAGATGAGAAGCTGCTCACATAGACTTTCCCTTACTGGAGAATCTGCTCCATCCTGAGCATTAACTGAAGTCTGAGCTGGGCTCTGTAGACAGACTAGAGTCTGAGGGTGAGACCCAGAGTTTGCTGTGGAAGGGACCAGGCAGGAAGCAGCTGCTGGAACCCTACACAGCCCTGTGAGCAGGAGACTCTGCCCAGCCCAGACAGGACACAGCTGCAGGGTCCCCATCAGCACAGGAGGCTCCAACGCCCCAGCCCTGGGGAGTTTGTGGGATTACACAGCAGGGGGCACCCACTGTGCAGAGCCTGGGGAGATCAACAGTGCCCCCTTCTGTTCCCTAGTCAAACTTCAGTCTCTCAGCGGAAGTGATGTTGGGGGAGACTCGCCTGAAACCTGGTCACTGTCACCACAAACATTCCTGGGGCTTGCTGTGAGCGAAGTAATGGATATTATCTGATTGTCCAATTTATCAGAGAGCAAACACCTTCCCAAGTCAATAAATGATTTTAAAATCTACCACAGTCAATATTGAAGTTTAGAGAAGACTTTAAATTACACTATTAAAAAGGTAACACTTTTTCATGGTTAAGTAAGTGATACTCAAAATCACAAGGACTGAAATGCTTGAGAAATAGATATCAGGGAGCATGAACTATCTCTGGCAGCATTAAAAAATGAACTTTCCCAAGTGCATTTTGCCTTCATGATCTTCATTGTGCAATGATGATGAGCATCTGGCCTGTGAAACAGAACAGCAAATGTGCTGTGGATTCAGCTTATGTATATGAAGAAATGTTGAACATTAATTTGGTCTCTAACATCAAACTAATGCATGAGAGTAGGCCTGTTAACGCTCTGTGAGTCAGAAGAGTCTCACAGTCATGGTTGGGTCTCCGAGTCTCACTGTCGGTTGATGTATTTTGGAGCTGAACCTCCCTCCATCATCACAGGCAGAAAGGGAGAGAGGAAGGAAAGTCTTGGAGGAGTCACCCTAGAGGGATGGACACAGCCTGGGAGAACCTGGAAGGGGCACATGGAGATGAACCTCTGGATAGGAGGATGGGGGCATGGGCCTCCCTCCCAATGATGGTGTTACCGTCTCCACCTTCTCACTTGCTCTCCTGCCTCCGAGGGCTGAGCCGTTCTGAGCATAGGAGGAGGTTTTGGTTGCACTTCCCCATGGGTTTACATCACTGTGGAAACACCACGATCCACATACAGATCACAGTAATAGTTGGCATGTTTTGGTCTCGGTTCCCCATGGGTCCGGAGCACTGTGTTATTGCTGATGCTATCGTCCCATGCTGAACAGTAATAATCAGCCTCATCCTCAGGCTGGAGCCCAGAGATGGTCAGATAGGCCGTGTTGCCGGACTTGGAGCCAGAGAACCGAGCTGGGATCCCTGAGGGACGAGAACTTCTGAGCGTCACAGTTTTGGGGGCACCGTGAGAAATTTGGTACCAGCCCACATCAAATATTCCAACGTTGTTGCTATTTCCAGCACAGGAGAGGGTGACTTTCTGTCCCACAGACCCAGACACTGAGGCTTCCTGTGTCAGCCCAGACTGCGCCCAGGACCCTGGAACAGAGGAGGTAGAGACACGGAGAGTTGAGACTGGGGTTATTGCCCGCAGCATGTGCACAAAATTATGGTTAAAGAGCAGCCAAATTGTCCCCCATAATCACTTCTCCTGCTTTCCAAAGCCAGTCACCTGAGCAGTGAGTGAGGAGGGCGAGGAGGAGAGGGGTCCAGGCCATGGTGGAGACACCCAGGCTCTGCTTCGGAGCCTCAGGAGTGAGGGAACTGCAGAGTCCTCTTATCTCTTCCCTCAGGAGAGCAGAGAGGGCCCCTTCATGCAAACCACCCCCTTCCCCTGGAGTGCCTGGGCCCACATTTGGTGGAAGCTGAGTATGGGTGGGGCTGGGGAGCCTCTCCTAGGGCCCTGGGAGCTCCCAGCTGCTGGACCCCAGTGAGCACAGAGCAGATGCACAAGGCAGGGCTCCAGGCTCTGGGTTCCCAGCTGAGATCACCCCACAGACCCTCCGGACAGGCCCACAGCACCCCCTGCTGTCTCAGAGCCCAGATTCACCTGTGACTGGGATGGATACCCCAGGGCTGAGCAAGGAGAGAGAGAGACTCTGGACTCAGCCCTGCCTCGCACCCCACCCATCCTCACACAGGGGCCGGGGCTTCTCGTCCCCAGGGGGCTCCTTGCTGTGCTGCAGGTGTCACCGCATCTTTTCCTTACTTCAAAAATATGGCCTCTTCAGTATAAAGTCACCCTTCTGCCCCTTCCACCGTTAGTTAATTATGTGTTGGGGCCATGGGTGACTGACCCCTCAGAGAGACCATGTCCTGCAGCCAGTGAGCAGAGGGCAGAGGGCAGAGGGCTTTAACCCTCCTCCACACCCTCTCTGTGGGGGGCCTGAGGTGACCAGTTCCTCTCTCCCTCATCACAGGTCACTTCCAGCCATGGCAGGCCAGTCTCCATAACCTTCTTTACTTGTCCCCACCTTTACCCTCAGTGGGGCAGGGGTCCATTAATAACTACACTCAAGGAATTCTTCCAGAAGAACCTTTATTATTTAGGAGAGAGACCTGCTTCTCCTGTTGCTCGTCCACCCTGGGGAAGATGATCAGGGACATCAGTCCCCCCAGGAAGCAGCCAGGAACCCACAGCCCTGAGGGTGGACAGCAGGGTGAATGGGTCTCCCACACACGATGCGGGCTGTGCATTAGGACAGGGCTGGACCTCCGGGGAAGTGCAGAAGGGCTGAACCTGCAAGCAAACGGGTGAGGAAGGTGGCACAGATGTCCCCAGATTTCTTGTCTAAATCCTCTACTCTCAGCCCATGCATCATTTATTCCTACTCTACAGATCCTTCTGTGGCACTGCCATGTGTTAGATATTACCCTACATGCTTTATGAACATTAACAAAGTTATTTCTCCCAGTGAGCAGATCCACAAGTGTAGCTACAATGGCTTTAATAAACTTCAGTCGATTACATACATATATTTCTAGCCAAGCGCTTGCTTCTTGACCTCAGTCCTCTACACTCTATTCCTGCAAGGACTTACTGTGTCCGACTGACTGAGTCACAGAAAACATCTGCTCAACTTCTCCACCGCTGAGTCAGACTAAAAGCCAAAGGATGCCCGTGGCCTTAACAGTGTTGTTTCACTACTGTGGCACTCAAACCCGGGAGAGTGCTGAGACTTAGTAGTAGCCAGTCCAAAAGTAATTTTGAATGAAAACGTAAATGAGTCAACAAAAAAGACAAAAATGCCTCTCCCCTCCCCCACACAGGGTGAAGCATGGATAGAGACACTATGCCGGACCTCTTTTATCTGTGCTCTAATCGACTGTCCACATCCCCAGCTGTGTACATGAGTCATCCTAGAGACATCCACGCACCTCTCTCATGCATCCCAGCAACCCCCCAGCCTGCGGATCCTTCAACACAAAGACCCCCAGGGTCAGGCCCCTAGCCAAGTGGTTAAGTTTGTGCCCTCCACTTCAGCAGCACAGGGTTTCACGGGTTCAGATCCTGGGTGTGTAAATGGCTCCGCTCATCAGGCAATGCTGAGGCAGCGTCCTACATAGCACAACCAGAGGCACTCACAACTAGAATGTACAACTATGGACTGGGGGCACTTTGGTGAGAAGGAGAAAAAAAAAGTCAATATTGGCAACAGATGTTAGCTCAGGCGCCAATCTTTAAAAAAAACAGCTCTAAATTCTGATGAATCTTCTTTGCCGGTGGAGGCAGCCTCTCCAACCCCTGTGGAAACAGCCTCGTGAGGAGTCCCCTGTGATCAGCTTGGGAAGCAGGAGAAGCCTTGGGCCAGATTTCCAGAGCACTCTGTGATACGCAGGTCCCACCCAAAGGTGCACAGCAGCATCCCTGTGCCCCTTTCTGGGGCATCCACCAAGGTCAGTGATGAGGGGAAATCTTTCCAGTGAGCAGGACTTCCAGCAGCACTCCTGGCTGCTCACTTTGCTTGGAATAGGAAATGTGATCCGTGAGTGGGATCACGCACTGACACATGGGCTGTGGACAACTGCTTGGCCTGATGGTCAGGTCCCTGGAAGCAATACCGTTGGAAAACTGCTGACCAAGAAAATGCAGACAGGTCTCTCTGAATGGGCAAAAAATGCGCAGAGATTTGTATCACATGTGAATGCTCCCCAAAGGGTGACCTTGGCACAGGAGGATTTTAATCAAATGGATGGCCTGTTTGTGGATACCAATCAGCCTCTTCCCCAGCAGCCCTGGCATCACCCAATGAGCTACGAGCAAAGGGGTCCTGGTGGCAGGGATGGACGCGGTGGCAGGGAAGGACGTGGTGGCAGGGATGAACGCGGTGCCAGGGATGGACATTTTGCATGGGCTCAGCATCATGGACTTCCACTCACAGAGACTGATTTGGCTCCGGCCACTGCTGGGCACCCACTCTGCTGGCAGCGGAGACCCACACTGAGTGACTCACACAGCAAGCATCGCCACAGCCATCAGTCAGCTGCCTGGGGTCAGGGTAATGACACTGGACTGCATCCAACATGGAAGAGGTAGTGTGCTGTTCTACCTGAACAGACACTCACTGTGAATATGGACTTGGCTTCCCTGAATACAACATTTCTGCGAAAACTACCGTTAGTGAGCTCAGAATCTCTTTCCCACAGTTATGGTTTCCACATAGCCTTGCTTCTGATCAAGGAACTCAGTTCATAGCAAATGATGTGAGACAATGGGCCCATGCTCATGGAATTCACTTGGCTTATCATTTTTAACTGTCTATTCACTTGTCCATTCACTTGTCCATCCTGAAGCAGCTGGCTTGGCAGAATGGTGCAGTGGCCTTTTGAATTCCCAGTACAGTGTTTGCGAGGGGACGATCCCTTGTAGGGCTGGGGCATGGCTTTTCAGGAGGCTTTAAATGCACTGAATCGTTAATTGACATGTGATGCCCTCTCTCCCACATCCGGTATTCAGAGTTCCAGGAATCAAGGAGTGGAAATGGCAATGACATAACTATTACCCCTAGTGACCCACTAGCCAAGTGTTTAACCTCTGTCCCCTTGACCTTATGTTCTGTTGGCCTAAAGCTCTTAGTTCCAAAGGGATATATGCTGCCACCAGGAGACACAACGATGATCTCATTGAACTGGAAGTTAAGACTGACAACTAGCCACTGTGGGCTCCTCGTGCCTCTAAATCAACAGGATAAGAAGGAAATCACTGTGCTGGATGGGGTGACTTCTCCTGACTGCCTTACCAAGGAGAAATTAGACCATTATTTCACAGTGAGGTAAGGAAGAGGGTGTCTATAACACAGAAGACCCCTTAGGGTGTCTCCTACAATTGCCATGCCCTGGGATTAATGTCACTGGAAAATGACAACAACTCAATTCAGGCAGGTCTACTGATTGTCCGTACCTTTCAGGAATGAAGGATTGGGCCATCGCAGTGACATCTAGGAGGTCACACTGTCTGACCTGGAGCCAGAGAATCTCTCAGAGACCCCTGACAGCAAGCTGTTACTCCTGTGGATCAGGAGTTTGGGGACATGGCCCAGGAGCTGCTGCAGCCATGCTGCTCTCTGTTGGCCAACACTGTTGCTGTTTACCATGCAGGTGAGTGTGCCTGTCTATCCCAGGGACTTGGGCCCTGAGGGTGGCTGAGTCAGTCCCATCTGGACCCAGAATCAATAGCGGGAGACACAGGGAGAACAGTGAGCTGAGTGAGTGAGGGGGAAGCAGAGGTGAGCTGAGGCTCCCCAGAGTCTTGCACTCAGGAGAGGCCCCCAGCACCTGTGCAAAGTGAGGAGGCAGATGGGGAAAGGGGCCCAATGCACCATGCAGGTGCTCAAGAGCTCCCCTCCCAAGACCCCTTCAGGGACTCTTGGGTCCCCCATATCTCTTTCATTATCTAAAAGACCCAACAGGGGAGGAGTTCCTACATTCAAATGTGTGTGGGTCCCTGACCCCCTGTAGCACCCCTCAGCTCTAGGCACAGTCTCTGTTGCCTGGAGGAAGAGGAGGAGGAAGAGAATTGCACCCTCCCAGGCCCCAGGTGGTGAGAGAGCCTGGCCCTTCATGGCCCAGGGTCCCGGAGGTCCTGACTGCTGCAGTCTCATCACAGCACAGCTCAGTGAACTCACTGCTCACTTCCCTCTGGCCTGCGAGACTTTCCCAGGTGGCAGGGCCAGGCAGACTCACCTCTGAGATAGCCCCACGGTGCCCCCTGCTGGCCACATGTCCTTGCAACCTGAGTGTCCTGCAGGTCTGCACTCGATGGTGCAGTTGCTTCGGGAAAATTCCTTGCAGGTATTCAAACAGTGACACCAAGAGTTACCATGTGACCCAGCAATTCCACTCCTGGGTACAGACCCAAAAGAAATGAAAGCAGATCTCCACACAAAACCTTGTACGTGAATGCTCATAGCAGACAAATACATAATAGCCAAAAAGTGGACACAACCCAAATGTCCATCAGCTGAGGAATAAACAGACTGTGCTGCAGCCACACGATGGAATGCCATTCAGCATCGAAAAGAAATGGAGGGCTCACACATGCAGCAACATGGGTGGACCCTGAAGCCGTCATGCTGAGTGAAAGAAGCCAGACTCAAAAGGCCACACATCGTATGATTCCATTTATAGGCAATGTTCAAAATAGGCCAATCCACAGAAACAGAATATGAATTTCTGTTTGCCTAGGCCTGAGGGCTTAGCAGAAATGGGACTGTCTCCAAACGAGTAGAGTGTTTCTTCTGGAGCAGTGATGGAAAGCTTCCAAAATCGATTGTGGTGACATTGCACAATTCTGTGAGAATATTAAAAACACTGATTTACACACCTTAAAGTGTGACTCGTATTACATGTGAACTATATCTCACTGACGCTGTAATGATGACTAAAGACTGCACGGTGAATCAGCAACACAGAAAACATCCCCCAGAAGGGAGGACAGAGTCTCGTTCACTCACTTTAAAGGGTCCCAACCAGGGCAATGAAAACACAGAGGAATTCCAGTAGCGAATGTTCTAGGTACTAGGACATCCTGAAACATCCATGAGGATTTCTATGTTTTAATTTTTTTAAAAAAGGCACCTAAAGTTTAAAAAAACATATTCACAAGTGTCATAAAAGAATCATTGTAGCTCAGGGGGAGGAGAACACAGGGAACCATCAAATGGAAAAGAAGTGGAAGAGTTCGGATCATGTGGATCTGCACCCCGAACATGAATGTGGACCCGCGTTTATTACTGCTCCACCCCAGAGAGATGTCAAACAGCCCAATTAATGAGATCTCTTTCAAAAGCATCAGTTTATGACAAAACAAAATATTAGGAAATAAATATTTTGCAATCATGAATTGAATCTTCCAGATTCCAAGATTTATAACTAAAAACTCCTGAAGGTTCCATTTCATAGGCATTGAAGTGACTTTCCTCCTCGTCGTTGTAGTGGATTCCAGAAGTGACAGATGCCTTCAGGATCAAACTGAAAAGAGTCCAACAGTGTGTGTAAAAGGCTGTTCTCGAAGCTGAGTCTGACCCTAAACTCTATATAAGATCAGAGACATGAACAAAGAGCAGCACAACCAGCAGGCAGAGCAACAAGGAACTGTAGAAAATTCAGCTCTGTGTGCCGGGATATTTCAGGGCACGTGTCTATTAAAATTCATCAGGCTTTAACGCACCTTTCACGGTTAAACAAAAACAAATACAAAGACATTCTGGATTTGTCCAGGCGTGTGCCTGTTCCTGATACCAGCCTTTGGTGTCCCTTCAGTTCACATGACTATCACCGATCACAGTATGCACCCCTGGGTGAAGACACCGCTCACCAGGGCCAAGGTGACTGAGGCACTGGTGCCATGGAAGTCTGGGCTACTTAGCCAGGGGACACCTCCTACCTCCGCCTCCTCCACTTCTGTCCTGGGCAGTCAGGAGAACCCCACCCCACCCTAGGGGCTCTCAGATGGCTGTCATGACGTGGTCAAGGTTTTAATGACATTGTGGGCATAGGGTTGCCAGGTAATGAATGCACAATGAAGCTGCCCTCTATCTGTATTATGATCATATCAAGGGACATTACTCACACTAAAAAGGAAAGACATTGTTTATAGAATAAAGGACAGACTATCCTAGGACAGACCATTTGCCAAGCTTCCCCTGACGTGTGTGTACATAACACATAAATCGCATTCACCCACCTTTCTAAGGGGTTTCCTCATCTCTAAATGCAGATGATGATAAACCTCCCTCCCAGGGGTGTGGCGAGAAGGAAGCACAGGGAAAGTGTGGATCCAGCCCCAGAACAGAGTGAGAGGGAAGACATGTCAGCTGCTGGATTCTCACACACGCCTCCTCCTGGCCTTGATCTGCTCACTGCCCTCCATCAGGGAAGACTGCACAGGCCAGCCTGGAGAACCAGACCCAGGTGAGAACACCAGGTCACAAGGAAGAGGCCTGGCCCTGAGTCTGCCACCAGGGGCCCCACAGCTTCATTTGTACAAGACAGCTCTGGTCCACTCTGCACACCCACCTGAGCGCTGACCTGCTTTATACCAAGCACAGCACTGGGGGCCACGGTCGGGAGCAAGACAGCTCCTGCCCCCCAGGAACGTCAGACCCAGGGAAAGGAGAACCAATGACGGCCTCGGGTAACCAGTGGTCACTGATCTAGTGCTTCTCGTGGAGGTTTAAACAGAAACATAAAGAAGCAAGCCATTTGAAAGACAGTCTACAGAAATTGGAAAAAAAATGAAATCATCTAGCTAAATGAGCATGGAGGTATTATCCGCTTGTCAAAATCTTGGCAGGATGCTCATGAGCTGTGCAGGCTGCTGGCTGAGAGGGTAGTAGAGGCAGCGGAACAAACCACCCTGTGCGGGAACCAAGCGCACTGGCGGGAAATCTCCACCAAGAGCAGGGTTGTCATCACCGCTCCCCCAGATTACCTGTTGCACAATCTGACCCTCACCCAACATCCCCCCTGAGGGTCATTTTCATTGATGGAGACTCACGCGAGCACCATGTGCTTCCAGCTCTGGAAAGCAAGGGGTCAACTGACCCACACATATCAGGACCTGGCCTTGGTCCTGCTACCCTGCAGGTGCCCCAGTGCCAACAGTGAGCCTACCTGGATCTGCCTGAAGTCCACGGTGATGGTAGCAGCAGAGGTGAAACCTTTAATGATGGCACAGGAGACGAAGTCCAGCAGGAACCCTGGCAGCCAAGAGGGAATACTGTGTTGGTCAGAGCTCTGCCTGGTCCCAGAGGACATGGGTGGACATGGTGGGGAAAGGCAGTGTGGATGAGACTGAGGCTGAGGACTGGAATGACATGCCCTGTTTGGGCTGGTTGGAGAGCAGGAAAGGGAGGCTGGGGTCTGAGGCTCTGGGAGCTTCTCCAAGTGTCCTGGCCTCTCAGCAGAATAGGGGAGGGCTGAGGGGTGAGGGTCCCCCTGCCCCTACTACACGCCCACAGGGATAGCCCTTGGAATGCAAAGAAGGAAATGCTGAGGGCAGGGCCATCCTCAGGAGGCAGGGGCCTCAGTACTCTGGGAAGAGCAGAACCACACCTCCCCCACCATGGAATGAAGGCCTGAGAGTCTTACCCAAGCGCAGGGACCCCATGGCTAACTGCATGCAGCCCACAGGAAAGCCAGCAGCACAGCACAGGTGGGCTCAGGGTAACATGCCAGAAGGTGACCAGGAAGAACTACACGAAGCACCCATGAAGGCAGAGTAGAAGCCACACTGTTGGGGAGAGAGTGATGAGCACCCAGGAGGCACTCGGCACACCCATGGTGCCCCTGGTGTAGACATCTGAGCACAGGGGTCTGCGGTGTCCACTGTGTACTTGGGGCACACGAGCGCACACAGGCAGGGTAACCACTCACCCTCGATCATCCATGAGTGTGACCTGCTGTGATGAGGGGACCTCTTTTCTACCTGCACCCAAGTGGGGCCACAGGTACCACCTGTGGGAGCACAAAGACCTGCGTGTTTCTGTGTGAGTCTGCGAGTCTGAGAAATAATGCTTAAAGCTACAGTGAGTCATCCTGCTGGCCCCATCACACAACCCAGAACTGCCCTGATACCTGTGTGTGACAAGTGTGACAAGAGAAGTTATAAGGGTGCGCGTCTCCCCAAAGGCAGTCACATGCTCTAGACTGTAAACCAAGGCTTCTTGGTTCCCATGGGGCTGGAGCCCTGGGTGCCCTGCTGTCTGGAGGGGATACTGTGCATTTCTACTCTGCTTCTGGGCAGGTGATGAGGCCTAGTGTGGGGTCAGGGCGGGGATGTGGCCAGCAGCAGGGGCAGACATCTCACCTGGGGCAGGAGTCAGGTCACCTCAGCACAGGCCAGCGCGTGGGGAATGACCTTGAGCCCCACTGAAAGTCCAGTGATGAAGTCCATCTTCAGAGTCCAACAGCCAGGCCAGGATGGGCAGCCTCCTCTGCATGGCCGCAGGGGGGCAGCAGTGGTCTTGCAGGGCCATGCTGGAGCCTGAGGGCCTGGCCTCACTCAGCGTGGGATGGAGCAGGGGCAACACAGACCAGCAGTGTCTGGGCCTCAGAGGACCCAGCAATAGGGCGGGGATCCAGGGCATCAGGGGAGGCACAATCTGTCTCTCCTCCAGGGGGTCTGAGCTAGATGGCCTACATCCCACCTCCTTGCTGGTCTGAGACAGGAAGCCAGAAACCTGTGCAGAGGGGGCCTCCACCAAAGATGGAGTGTCCCCACACCCCTGCCCCGAATCCCAGAACCCCACTTGCCCAAACCCTAGCTGGTGAACAGTTTCTCAATAAGAATCCTAAACACTCAGTTTTTCCTCCAAGGAAAATCTGCTTGCTGCTTTTTTTTTCCTCCCCAGGGAATTTAAGGAGGCACAGTGCAGAGAGAAGCAGGGTCCAGGGGGCTCCCTCCTCTGGCTGGTGTGGGTGGGAGGACTGGAGGCCCTGAGGGCCCGAGGCTTTGCAAAGGCCAGCCATGGAGACTTCCACCCACTAAGGGGACTGCAGCGCTGGAGGGGCTGTCTTCCATTGAGGCCTTGCCTTACCCCCGCCCCCACCTGTGGCATTGGCATCCTAGGGGGCCCCAGGGGTTCTAGTTGGTTCTGGGAAGCTCAAGGCCCCTTGATTAACTCAGAGTGCACAGCATCCATAGGATCCTGGCACCACCTGCCCAGAGTTGGCCCCAGACTGCCCCTCATCCCCGCCCCTGTGAGGCTGCTCTGGGCACAACATGGCCCCCACCCCGAAGCCACTTACGGCGAGTCTAAGGGTGGGACACCACGCTGCCTAAGTGTCTATGGCCTGCGGGCTCCACCAAGTTCGGGGGAGGCGGCAACCTGGGTTGGGACGCAGTGGGTGGGGAGCGGGGTCCACGTGCAAGGCGCCCGCATCCTTGGCCCCTGCGCCGGGCCCCGCATAGGCCTCCCCACGCGGACCCGCTTTTCTCCCGGGAGCTCACCTACCCTTCCCTGGGCCCAACGCCACCCACTGCCGCCGCGGACTCACCAGGAACCGCAGCAGCTGAGGGTCTCCTAACATCACCACATCAGGGTCCACGGGAAGCGCAGTGGTTGAGCGAGGGGCGGGGCCAGGGCGCCTGGGGGCGGGGCCTGACGCGCACGTGTACTCGGGAGGGGCCAGAGCCCCGGGTGCGGGCCTGCGAGGCGCTGTCGGACCCTGAGCTCTGCCGTGCGCATCGGGCGCCTAGCCGGAAAGTGCTGCTGGTCCTCGGTGAGTGCGTCCCCCGCAGGCCCGCTGACGGCCTGAGCGCTGCCTTCCACCGCCGCCTGTTGTTCCGCCAGAAGTGGCCTCTCGTCCCTTTACACCAGCGGTTAGTGCTGACCCGAGCGTGCCCTGCAGCCCCACTGCCTTTCCCTCCCCATCTCCCCTCTCTGCTTCTCGGACTTCGTGGTCGGCTCCTTGGAGAGGGAGGCAGGGGCGGCCTCGCCCACCGCGGGGTGTGCAGGGGTGGGCACCAGCATTCAGCCCCCAACTCCTGCCCTCTGCTCTGACCCTGCTCTCCCACAAGTGCCAAGAGCAACCAGAGCTAACCCTGCGGGCCCCCAGCTCAGAAGGCTGGGCGGCTTTCCACAACTCAGGGACCCACAGATCCTGAAGGAGATGCCATAGGAGGGGCTAGTGCCCCAGTCCCCAGAGACCAGCCGGGGTGCCCTGGGGCTCTCATCTGCTCCCCAGTCCTTTTTTCAGACTCCGGAGCGCTGTACTTCAGCTCTCCTTCTCCTGGCTGAAAGGTGCAGCCCCTGACAATGCATCCCCTGGCGGAAACCCCTGGGATGTTTCCAGAGCCCTGCCGTTCAGGAGATTGGCTGCTGATGGGGATGTTTCCAGGGGCAGCAGGGCCCCAAGTGGTGGTGGTAGCAGAGGCAGCGGCAGGTTCAGCCTTAGGAGAAAGGAGGGCCACTGCACGGGGGTGTGCCAGGACCCGCGGTTGCAGGCTGTCTGGTCTGTCTGTCCCAGGAGCCTGTCCCCGTGGCATCTGCACAAATACAATTGTCAAGCCCGAATGCAAGGACACGAACTGTGGTACTCAGGCAGAAAACTCGAACCAAGAAATTCCTGCAAAATAAAAGTGGATACTGGGCATTGCAATAAATCATATCGGGGAGAATTGAAGAGTGTTAGAATTATTCAAAAGATTTAATATCTCTGGTTTCACAACTGCTGCAATGTTGCAAAGTAAATATCCACAAACAGAAATAGTAAAGAAAATTAAAAGATCATTGCAGTCAGCAGAAAACACTTTTTTCACATGAACCTTCAGAAGAACCACGTGTTAATAAGAAAGACAAGTATAAAATTAATATTCCATGTAACCAAAGACACAATGGTAGATGAATAAAAAGGCATTTTGAATTATATGCAAATGCAGAGCACGCTTTCAGTTATTTATACACCCTCCATAAGTTATGGGAAATGTCAGAGGAAACATTGAAATGCCAAAGTATAAATTTACATTTAAAATTAAATTCAGATGGCATGAAATTGATTTGTTTGAAGGGTTAAATCTTCTTAGAAAAATTTTTCCACAAGGATCATCAGCTCTAGGTGTAATAAAATTTGTATTTTGAAATAATTTATCAGAAATCCCTTCAATGTTGTCATAGCCTATAAAACACTCTTCATGGCTCCACGAGTGTTTATACCAACACAGACTCTTCTCCTCAGCATAAGTGAACGTGATCTGCAATCTTGCATCTGCCAAAAATAACAGATACCTCTTTCAACTGTATCAATTTAAAATAAAAGTTACTAACTTTATATATTTTCATGACATAATAAAGGAATTTGCATAAGTGAGACAAAAATCTTATGATCTGTTTCAACATATTGAGAAAGTGTCATGTACTGTATATGTTATATAAAGTAAGACTGATAAGATTGCCTTGTAATGTGTAAATTTATGTTATTCATGTCTTTTTCAGTCCTGTTATGTTTTATAAGTAATAAGATATTTTAAAGGAAAATGCTTCCTATTTTGGTACCTTTAACTGCGTATTTCCCCCTGCTTCCTGCATAAGGGGTTCTGAATGTTCATTTTTCAATGGGCCCCACAAAATATGCAGTCAGCCCTACAGCTGTGTGAAAGGTTTCCAGCCCCCCTGCATGACAGCTCTAGTGAGGGGACAAGGCATGTAGCCAGCAGAGGGGCCTTGGGTCCAGCTACACACAGCGACACAGGTTGAGACTGTTCACACTATTTAGAAGGACTTTAATCAGAGTAGGATTCAAACTGAGTCTCTTGGCCAGTACAAAGTTGTGTTTTGGGCCATGATTTTAAAGCATAAATACTAACTAAAAGCTGAACATTGTCTTCTTAAGAGCTCAGAATCATAGTCCTTGTGATGAGGATTTTTAGGCTGCTTAATTTTAAAACAGTTTATGTTCAGGATTTTTAGGCTGGTTACTTTTAAAACTACAGATAAGAAGCAGGCTCCGAGGAGTGGAATTTGTTTGCCCTTTGATCAGAGACAATTGCATTTGTGAAGGAAATCTCCATGCCTCCCTCTCTGCGCCAGGAGGAAGGGGGGATGGCTTTATCTCTGGAAACTCTTAATGGGGAAGGCAAGAACTTAAGTTGTTTACTGTCTGGCAACCTCATGTAACTAACCCCCCACCCCAAAATCCTCCTTTGTCTTTAGCTGAAGATAATATTTGAGCGGTGACTTCTGCCATTTACTCAATCCGGTTTGATTCTTATCTAAAAGTTGTGGGACCGCCCCATGGCCGGACCCTACCGGCACTGGTACCATTTTAACTTTTTTTCCTTTGTCTGGTAAAGAGATGACTCACATACCTATGCCTTAAATTTAGCCCTAACCCTCAACTCCGGGCAGCAGCAGGAGCTCTGACTGCCCGTGGGTCCTGTCCCCACGCACCAGCTCTGCCTGCCCATGGGTCCTGTCCCCATGCCAGCGGGGGCAGCAGCAGCGGCTCTGCCTGCCCATGGGCTCTGTCCCCATGCCAGCGGGGGCAGCAGAAGCGGCGGCAGCAGAAGCTCTGACTGCCCATGGGTCCTGTCCCCAGGCTATTCCACACTATTCTCTAAATAAAAGAGCACTACTGCCAGATCTTGAGAGTCTAAGAAATCTTTCTTTCGACTCCTCGGGTCACCAACCCCGCATCATTTTGTTTACAACTAGGGCTGCCTGATAAAATAGAAGACCTCTAGTCAAACTTAATTTCAGATGAACAACAAATAATTTTTAGTATAACTAGGTCCTAAATGTTACATGGGACGTATTTTTTATTTCCTATATCTGGCAACCCAATTAATAGCACTATCATCATTAGTCCATACATTGCCTTAATTAACTTAATAATTAATCTGATATTCGTGTTTTAGCTGCAGGAATTTTTAGTAACTATCCTCTTAAGAAACCTTGTGGCAACTCTGAGGCACTGAGAACTTATTTTAGATACTGAGAAGTGACTGATTCTCGATCCTGTTAATCAAATTGTGATTGACCCAGGGTATCAGCATCAACCTCGTGCTTGTTAGAAAAGAATCTCAGGTCCCACCTAGACCTACTGAATTCAGAATCTGCATTTTAACAAAATCCCTATGTGATTCATATGCACATTAATATTTTAGGAGCACTGATTTAGAAAGCTGTGCTTTGGGAAAATTCCCAGGGCATATGCAGGGTGGACTGAAGGGGAACTGACTGCAAGTATAGAAACCCCTTACAAGAATATTTTAAAAGTTCAGGCATTGCTTCAAGATCTGAATTCTGGTGCAGGCGGCAGGAATGAAAAGAAAGAAACTGAAATGAGAAACACTCTAATGGAAAAAAAATCAATGGGACTTGGTAACAGACCAGATGGAGGAGAGAAAGGAAAGATGTCAGAATCCGAATGTAAATCAAGTAGAAGCATCAAAGTGTTTCTAGTCTTCTTGGCAGGGGTTCTCAACCTTAGCTGCATTGTGATCACCATGAGCTTTAAAATACTCATGCCTGGGTCCCAACCCCAGAGACTCTGATTTAAGGTGAAGCCTGGGCATTAGAATTTCAGACTACTTCCCATGTGATTCTACTGTGCAGCCAAGGTAAAGAAACACCTGACAAATAAAAATGGCAAGCAATAGGATATATTGGAGTATATGAGGAAGCCATTTGGTATAAACCTAATTCGGCCTGACTTTTTTTTTTTTTCAAAAGGGCCTGACTGTGGCTATTGAGCACGCATTGCATATCTACTTAGACATTTCCTATGGCCAGAACAAAGGCCCTTGAGATAAAGGTGCAACTTTCCCCCACATTAGCATTTCCTTAGGGATAAGCATTTTTCCTTAGGCTAGGAACTGATTGCTGCACTCACCTCCCAGCTCACCTGTGACCACCCAGCTGGAGACAACAGACTGCCACCCTGCTGTGTTCACAGAGACAGAAGACCTACCTGCTATTTCCATCAATCGCTGTGGCGACAGAGCAGTCTCGCGACTATTGTAAAAGGGACATTTCAATCCTATGTGAAACATCCTCTTTGAGGGTGTATAACCACCCTTATACCCCCACTTCTTTGGAGTGCTCTGTTCCTTTGTGGAAAGACTCTCCCGGGTTATAATCCTCAGATTTAAGCTCAGAATAAACTCACCCAAATTTTCATTTATAGATTGGTTATGGATTATTTTTGTCGACACCACCTATGCTGGTGGAGGGCTGTGACGCTGAGACGACACTCTGCCCCCGAGCCTGGAGGAGTCACAGCACAGGAGGAGCACAACTCGAAAAGCAAATGAAAGCCCAGCAGCGAAGAGCTCCACTGACCACCCACTGCACGTGTTTGTCAAGTAACTTAAACTCCCCAAGCCTCAGTTTCCTCACCTGTAAATTGGAGGTGAGAGCAGGACATACCACTCAGGGACGCCATGATTCACATAAACTCTTCCAAGAGTGTCCACACTAGAGTACACCCCTAGGAAACTGGGCCCTTCAAGGGTTCAGAGTGGAGAGACAGTGTATTTCCAGCATCCACAGTCACATGGCTGGTGAGAGAAGTCAGAAAGCCTTCATGGATGCCTGAGCCTTCAGCTGAGTCATTTCCTGGCTCTGGGACTCAGTCTCCTCATGTTTTCGGTGAGGAAGTTGGACTCGAGTTGATCCCACCCAGCTCTTGCTTCCTGTTTGATTTGGGCCAAGAAAAATGAGCCAGATTTGGACTTGCAGAGATAAAGGAAGTAAGGACGTCCCCAGTGGGGACTGGAAGAGAGTGTTCTTTAATGAGGAAAATCACCTTTTCTGAGCACTATCCATAGAACTTCTAATTCAGCAATTGCTTCCAGGGGACCTACTGTGTTCAAAATACTTAACAGCCAGGCTTGGCGTCACACTGACCTACAGGAGTGGATGCTGGCCAAGGGGCTTGGGCAGGGTCCAGAGGCCCCTCTGGGCCAGCATTACCTAAGAGTGGATTTTGGAGAAGTTCTGGGGAGGAGCAGGTATAGGTTGGACGATAAGCAGGGGTGGTCCTTTGGCAGCTCAGGGTAACAGTTGCCAATCAACATGGAGGAATTCCAACGGCCCCTCCTATGGGTCAGAGTTGAAGAAGATCCAGCCCCTGTCCTCAAGGGACTCTGAAGGAAGTAATGCTCCCATGAGCTGGTAAGTTCAGCAGTGGGAATTGTGACCAGGCCCAGTGGAGCCAGCCAGCCCTCAGGAGACAGGGGTCAGCTCTCTCGAAGCTGTCAAGGAAGCGGGATCTGACACGTTCTTCACCTCCAGGTCCACTCCTGACCTAAACACAGTCACTGCTATGATCTGGGGGAAAGGGACAGAAATTTCCCTCTGTGTGGAGCCAAGTGGCAGACTGAGGGTGAGGTCTAGCCTCACAAACACAAATGCAGGATGGCAAATGAAGGCAAGGCCAAGGGTGTGAGCCCGCATGTCTGGGGTGGGGAACGTTCCATGTCAGTATACCCTGTCTCAGTCTGTTTGGGCTCCTGCAACAAAATGTCATAAAGTGGGCAGCTGATCAACAACAGAAATTTATTTCTTACGGTTCTAGAAGCTGGAAGTCAGAGATCGGAGTGCCAGCATGGTCAGGTTCTGACAAGGTCCCACTTCCAGGCTGCAAACTACAGACTTCTCATTGCACTCTCATGTGGTGGAGAGAGAGCAGAGAGAGAAACAAGCTTTCTCCTATCTCTTCTTATAAGGGTACTAATCCCATTCATGAGGGCTCCACTCTCATGACCTAAGTACCTGATTACCTCCGAAAGGCCCCACCTTTAACACCACCACATTGGGGGCTGGGATTTCAGCATATGAATTTTGGGGAGACACAAACACTCAATCAATAGCATACCCCTACCTCTATTAACAGCAATATCAGAAGAGACATTGGCCATAGACAACCAGGACAACAGACCAGCTGAAAATGGGCCCTTACATCCGATGGTGACAACATATCTACTGCGGGCCTGATGCTGTGTCAATGCATTATCCTGCTGGGCTAGCTCATTTGATCTTCAGAATAACTCTGTGAGGAAGGTACTTGATCATCCTCCAGTTAGAGAGGAGAACTGGGGCCTTAGGGGATTGCGTGCCTCTCCCACGTTCACAAAGCAAGTTAGTAGCCAAGCCAGGCCTTGCACTAAGGCCCGACTGGCCTGAGCCTGGTTCTTCATTTGTTTATTGAAGTATGATTAACATACAGTATATTAGTTTCAGGCGAACTCATAGTGATTGAACACTTGTATACATTGAGAAATGATCATTACAGTAAGGCTGGTTACCGTCTCTCACCTCTCAAAGTTAGTGCAATATTATTGACTATAGTCCGCAAGCTGTACATTACATCTCCATGACTTATTTAATTTATAACTCCAAGTTTGTAACTCTTAATCCCCTTTACTCATTTCACCTCCCCCTCAGGCTCCCCCCCACCTCCCCCTCCACCCACCCGCCCAGCGACCATCGACCTGCTGTCTGTGTCCATGAGTCTGGCTTTGTTTTGTTTTGCTTGTTTGTCTAGCTCTTAACCGCTGTGCTGAGCCAGCTCCGAAAACTTGAAAGGTTACCATGTAAGGCTGCCGTTAGCTGAGAACACATCGCCCGTGTGCCGGCTGACAAGTCCTCAGTCCTGGAGGCACCGTGAACACTTGGCCACTTTGAGATTTGTCTAGACCCTAAAATCAGACAAATGGAAACACCGCTTCTGCTCATGGAAGACGTCATTAGTCTTCCCAATAGGTAACATTACTGAGAGTTTTTCCCACTTTATTGTAGCTCTTGCCTTTCCCCCTTTTCAATCAGTAGGTCCTTTCCTGTCAACTTCCTGAGGGAAAGAATGGTCAGGGGAAGGAGACAGAGCAAGGCTGTGGGGCGGCATCCATGTCCCTTTGGGGCCTTACCATTTTCCCCTCTTGCCATATAGCATTTCTTTACCTGAGAGCTCTCTACCAGTGAAGGCCTGGAGTGCTGGGGAAATGACAACTTCTCACCCAGAAGCTACGGGAGCTGGTGGGCACATGCCCCCTGCCCGTCCTCAGGTGGGATCACTCAGGTCGTCTCCTGCACTCGCTCCAACACTCCCCAGCAGGAGGAAACCCCACTTGTCCACAGTGGTTCCTGGCTTGTGGACTTCCCCATCTTGCTTTTCCACTTCTCCATGGTGCTTCCTACAATCACCTCCCAATTGAGCTACTTGCACTTAAATCTTGGTCTCAGATTCTGGGCCTAGAGGAAGACAGCCCAAGGCAGGAGCCAGTTCTTCATTTTTGAATCTTAAAGTTTAGGCCCCATGGAAGTCAAGGCATAGAATATTAGGCTCAGAAAAGGCAGGTTTTTTACCCCCCAGAACTTAGAAAATATCCTTTTATTTTGAAGAAAGAAAACACCAGGAGCTTGGGGAGGCTGAGAAAGTGACGCCCAGCTCCATCACCACCTCCCCACCCCTTGCTCTGATCCAACTAGAGGGAAAAATAGAAACTCCAGAGATGTGGGCGTTCACGAGAGCAAGGGCTCCCTCCTCTGATTAGGAGCAGGGAGGCCCAGGATGCTAGAAAGGAAACACATGTGCCAGGGAGGTCCAGACCGACACACCAAGCAGCCTCAGAGAGCACGCAGGAACACAGCTCTTCCATGACCCAGGGCCCAGAGCAGAGCGTCTGCTGCCCACCATGGGAGAAGGGCAACCAGGTGGCAGGGACTTGGCACAAGACATCTGATACCCTGAGACTGAGGCTCAGACAGGGCACACATGTCATATACACTGAATAGGACACCCTACACACCTGCCTGTCTGTCTCACACCCTCTTGGCCACACCCCTGGTTTCACTGCGGCTGCAAGTGCAGCTTTGACAAACTTCAGGCTGACACTGTCTTGGACCAAGTGCACATGGTACTTCTGTAACTTTCTTTGCTGGGGCTTCTCCAACACTTCCAGCAGGGGGAGGAGGGGGCAGGAAGGAGCCCAGCTCAGCCATGGGAACATGGAACTCCTAGAAGTTTAAAGGAGTTTACCCCCGCCCTTGAGACAAGCCTCAACCAAGGTGGAAAGCAAGCGATGGAGAAATAGTGCTCAGATGGACAAGTCTGAGATGCTGTCCTCGTATTCCTCAAAGCGTCCTGGTGAGACTGAGTGCCACTACCCACAGTGTGACCGCTCGGTAACACACCATGCTCTGATCATTCCCTGGGTTACTCACTGTGTTGGCTCCCAAATAAACCACCTGCATACAAGTCCTTATCGCAGGTCCACTCCCAGGGGGACTCGGGCTAGGACATATGCTCAGAGAGGCCGAGAGGACAATGACCACACTGAGGGCCTGACCCTTGACACTATGGAAGCCCCTCAGAGCTAGATTAACCCCTGAACGTGCAAAACCCCAACTGATTAGAATTTCCATCCCTGCCAAGAATGGGGACTCACAAACGAAATTAAGTTTAGTTGTAGAAAGAACAGACAGAGTTGCATTTATTGTACACAGGAAAAAAATGATCTGCAGCCCAGAGACGAAATGAGAGGCCAAGGCGCTCCTGTTCATCTGTCCATGCAGGGCCCGGGGGACAGCCAGCCTGCAGTGCAGCCTGGACTGGCCCTAGCTCTTCATCCACAATTGACCGTGATGAGCTGGACAGCCTGTGTCTGCACATGTTCAGTCAAGAGGGCGTTTGAGGACGTTCTCCAGGTAAATCTGGACGGAAGAGATTTTGGAGAAGCAGGCATGTCACAGGGCATCACTGCTTCCACAGCGTGAAAGCTGACCTGGTTTTTCATTTCTCTTTACTTGTGTCCAGAGCCCACACTGGAGCCAGTGTCCAGAAGTCTCCCCTTCCACAGACAAGGGGTTCCAGGGCCTGGGTTTTCCATCTGGCTCTGTCACTAGTTGAAACAGGATCTGTAGACTAATGGGGGCTCTGATGGTTTCCAGGCTCTATCAGTAATGGGGTGGCCTGGCTGTCCTGCATTTCCATGTGAAAAATGGAGGAGATACAGGAAGAAATGACGAATGACAAGTGACTCCTATTATGCATAGCCAAATCTCTAGGTAATTAAACCAAAAATGGGAGGAAAATGTTCTTAAAGATGTTATTAACAGACCAACATTTTGAGTTTCCCAACTTCTGTTGCATTTTTCCTTAATCCTGGAGACAACGGACAGGTCGTGGCAGACGCTGAGGCTGGCCTCCCAACAGCTGTTTCACATTTCTGTCTTTTCTTACAGGATATTGACTTGTTTAGGTGTTGAGCTACAACTCTGTTTAAGAAAGGGGTAAAGTGACTCTGCAGCTCCAGAGGGCTCATTCTGATTGGTCCCAGCCGATCATCATTATTTCATTCACCTCTGCAGGGATTGGCCAGATGCCCACTCTTAAACAAATAAATGATGCAGAAGCACGTGACCCAGCTCTTATAAATAAGTTGTGAGAGTTCTGCTAGGTTGCTTCTAAGGAAAATGTTCTTTTCTGATACAAAGAAGTACATTTAAAAATCCCTCTTTGCAGCTGAAAAGTATTGTGCCTATGTGTGACGCCTGTAACGGTAGCAGCCATCTTGTGTCCATGAGGGGGAAAACCTATGGAATAAGCCAGTATGCTCTGCATGGCATAACAGAAAGATGAAGGAGCCTGTTTCCTTGAAGTCATTGCAAAGCCACTGAATTAACTCTGTCACTGCCGTGTTTTTGACTTGTTAAGATAAGAAGTCTTGTATTGTTTAAAGTATTTTTAGTTGACGTTTCAGTCTCATCTGTGATCAAATAAATTTGAAAAATGGTGGTTTAAATAGAATTGAACAAGTTACGACTACTGGCGTTTCAGAACCTAAGTGTTAAACACAAATGTTCACCATGAATTTTCAAGGAGGAAATCTTGCACATATGTCTGGGATGGAACTGGATCACTGGGGTTTCCAGGCCAGTGGAAATTACTGTATTGATTTCCCAGAACATTTTAATTTCACAGTAACAATTTAAAAAGGAAAGCCTAGAGGCCAGCCAAGTGGCGCAGCAGTTAAGTGCACACGTTCTGCTTTGGCAGCCTGGGGTTTGCAGGTTCGGATCCCAGGTGCGGACATGGCACCTCTTGACACACCATGCTGTGGTAGGCGTCCCACAAATAAAGTAGAGGAAGATGGGCATGGATGTTAGCTCAGGGCTAATCTTCCTCAGCAAAAAGAGGAGGATTGGTGGTAGATGTTAGCTCAGGGCTAATCTTCCTCAGCAAAAAGAGGAGGATTGGTGGTAGATGTTAGCTCAGGGCTAATCTTCCTCAAAAAAAAAAAATAAATAAATAAATAAAAATAAAATAAAAAGTCAAACCTACAGCATAACTTAAACAGAAATTCTAAATTTTCATGGAAATTTTTCTATAGTGGAATAATTATAACAAATTGTAATATTTATTTTAAAACTTTAAAAGTTTAATTCACTTTTTTAATGTGAAAAACAATATTATAATATAAAAACACTGAATCACTAAAAAACGTTAATTTAAAATAATTGTCAAGCCTGTGGCTAAACCATTCATTTGAGTTGCTCTTGCTGCACGTCCTCAGCCAAGAGCCAGGATCATTACGGTTGTTGTCAACAAAACCTTGAATCAAGCCTTGTTGCAGGAGAAGCTGAGAGTGAAGCAGTAGGTGATGTTTAGACCACTGGTTTTGGCTCTGCTATTTCTGTGTGGGCGGCCTTAATGTCTCCGAGCCTAGGCCCCCATTTGTAAAATGAGAGTCTCATTAGTACCCACCCCGTACAGCTGCAGAGGACAGAAACCGAGAGAATGCACAGAAAGATGCAAAGTGCTCAGCATGCCAGGCACAAGACTGATACCAGATGGAGTGGGACCCGGGTCCCGAGTCAGACCCGGCCCTTAGTGTGAGTTCTTGACCTAGAGCAGGAAAGAATTCAAGAGCGGGTCAGGAGACAATAGGCAAGTTTATTGAGAGACAAAAGCCAGGCAGATCAGAGAAAAAGTAAACTAATCTACCTAAGGAAGGCGAGCAGGCCAGACTGATGGGGCGGAAACTGACCAGCCAGCCCTGGGTGAGGTCGGGGGTACTCGTTATAGTGGTTGAAGTGGGGAGTGAGGTTGGCAGCTGGGGATGGTCAGTCTCTGGGCAAGGTAGTCACTTCCTGGAGGTCAGGCACTGGGCTCGTGCTCAGGTCACCGGTTGGCCACCTGGAGTCAGGCATCTGTTTGTGTGGTTCAGGCGCCCACCTCATGCATTCTCATAATAGAGGAGGATGTGGTCCCTCTTGTTGGTTCGGGAAATGGCTCAGAGGAAGCTGAATCCACGTAGAGGAACTGTTTCCCCTCCTGTATCACAGGGAGAATGCAATCATGGTAAATGTCATGGCTTTCAACCATCTCTCAGCCCTCCTCGTGGGGTCTTCCTCTGCACCCCGAGTAAACTTGCTTCCTCCCTTCCTTGAACCCGCAGCACCCTTTGCAAACTGCATACTCAATTACCTCTAATGTGTCTCTGATGGTCTCTAGCTTTTTCCTGTGTTGAAGTTTCATCTCTAATAACATTAGAATCCCCCTGGGGCAAGGCCCACTGCTCCCCCACCCATACCATCCCCCAGCCCCTTACTCCATGCCCGGTGTACGTCTGCTGGAATCAGTTTGCCTCGGCCCCTTCTCAGGTGGACAGGGCACTTGGGAGAGGTGTCACGTGAAGGGATTTGTTCCTCCTGAATGCCAGTTACTGGGTCCATATGGATTCTACTAGAAATTATTTCCAGTGTGCACTTCAGCAGATTACAGAATGAATAGTAGAGTTTTAAAAAAAAGCTTTCCTGCAATTCAACATCACAGATGACAGCCTTTCCTCTTCCTCTCATCACAGCTCATAGTTCTGGCTATGTGGCTGCAGCTGCTGCGAGAAGGTCTCCAAAGGCTTTCCTAAAGAACCATGAGCCCTGAGTTCAAGGGGATTAATAGCTAAATTGTCAAGAAGTGCTGTGTGTTAGGCCCCACGCCGAGGCTGCTAGAGTGGCTGTCCATCTTTTCAGAGTTCTGGACTCAAGAAGGAAGGTAGAAGAATACTTTCACCTTCTGTGGTGGACATCCACTGGTTTTGGTCATCCAGCCTGGTTACAGCTCTTCAGTTTTCTTTTGGGGAGCCACCTCTCCCCATAAGAACGGGATCTCCTCCCCTCATATGTCCAGGGATAAACACGTAGACCCAGCTAAGCCAAGTAGCACCGAGTGTAAGCAGATGCAGGGCCTCAGTGCCAAGAAGCATGCCCGGTCCTGACGCTGAGACGGCAGAGGCTCCCATGCAGAGGGAAGCTGCCCGCGAAGGAAACACAGGTGAGGTAGAGCCAAGAGCAGCCCTGAGCCCCTGGA
Organism: Equus asinus; assembly: GCF_041296235.1. Classification (NCBI taxonomy): domain Eukaryota; kingdom Metazoa; phylum Chordata; class Mammalia; order Perissodactyla; family Equidae; genus Equus; species Equus asinus. The sequence goes on along the minus strand of NC_091811.1, from coordinate 10,077,364 downwards.
GTTTCTGCTTATATGTGCAATCAAATTTCCTTCCACACTTTCTCTTAAATGTTTTTATAGTGTTTTTAAGACAAGTTGAAAATGTTCCCTGCAACTTAAAGAGTGTTAGGGAAGAAAATAATTTTCCCTCTACCTTTCATGATTTTTTGGCTGAGATACCCCCAGTGATAAAGGACAGGTTAACAGGAAAAAAACAAACACAAGTTTGCTAACATGTATACACAGGAGAAACCCAGGAAAACTGAGTAACTATCCAAAACAGCTGAAGCCCTCACCTTAAATACCATCCTCAGCTAAAGACAAAAGAGATGTTGGGCTTGAGGAGAGTCAGCCACTTCAAAGAGGAGGAGGGCAATTCACAGGTAGGTGAAAAAGGACAAATGCTTGGTAAACAAGTGTTTGCTCAGCCACACAGAAGCAAGGAGCACAGAGGGGGCCCCACAGGAAGGCTTCGCATGTTCCCCGTCCACCACTGGCTTCATGTTATGATGGTAGCTCTCTTCCTGAAACAGGTTCTCATCTGAATTAGTCTAGGTAGTTAAGGAGAAGGTAACACGGAAAACTTTCTGAGTATTTTGTTTCTTAAAAATAATCAGCCTAAAATAACCCTCATGTTAGACACTTTTGGAGTGGCGAATTTTATTCTCCTTCAAGAGTCTGAGTAACTAAACTTTCAAACAAACCAAATAGAAATTTCAGCTAGTAACAATTCATTACAAAAGCAGCCTTTCTTTTTTAAAGCAATCTCATATGTGTAGTCTCATTTTGTCCTGAAGCAGTAGGTCAGGAATTAGAGTTTTATCTTACAGATGAGGGAGCTGAGGCCCAGAAGGTGCTATGAATTGCGCCAGATCTGTCGGTGTTGGTAAAGGGCCAGCCCCACTGCAAGGCTGCCTGTACCGGGTGACGCTCTCCTTTGTAACTTCTACAAAGCATCACCTTCAAGCTTTGTAAGGTCAGGATGAATTTATTCCTTATCAGTAACCCAACTCAAAGCGCCATTTTTGTAATATGGCAACTGTGTTGAGATAAAGCACAGGTGAAATCTTTCTGCAAGCCAGCTTCTTTCCCAGCATATTGCTCTCGTAAACCGTGTGTGCTCTGCAATGCTTAACTCACTGATTTCCTGGACTCGCTGGGAGAATAAGAGGATTAGTAAGAGATTAGATTATACATCTTAAATCTGTGGGGGAAAAATACCAGTCATTCTGTCAGCTCCCGAAGATTCCGCGTCTGGGGAGGGCGGAGGGGCGAAGATTCCGCGTCTGGGGAGGGCGGAGGGGCGAAGACCTGGCCAAGGCTTTGCTTCACTAACCATCTTGGCTGCAAACATGCAAGAGAAAAGATTTTACAAATCTTGGGTGATGGCTAGATGTGTTTTGAACTGTGCAGTTCAAAACTAATCTTTAGGGAATTATGTTTTCTAGGTTTTCAGGGACTTCTGGGCCTCAGTAACTCTAGAAATGAGGAACAAGTTTCATGGGCAATGTTAACTGTCATCACACACACTGCACTAGTTAGGATAGACTAGGTTTTGCTGTAATAACAGATGACTTTGATAGCTCAGGGCTTAACACAACAAACTTTGGTTTCTTGATTATGCTCCAGGACAGTCTGACTATGCCAGAGTCTCTGCTCGTAGTGGTCCCTCTCAGACCCGAGCGAACCAGGGTCTAATTTTGACATGTGCTTCCATCATCACTGCAGCAAGGGGGAAGGAAGCTGGTGAATTGTGTGTTGGCTCTTACAGCCTCCACCCAGAAATGACACTGGTCACTTCCAGGGGCATCACTAGCTCGTCAATCACATGGCTGTGTCCAGCTTCAAAACAGGCAGGGACATCAGCCCACCAAGTGCTTGGAAAGAGAAAAGGAGAGCACAGACATGGCTTAACATTTTGTGACCCTCACAACAACTCTACAAGTTTGGAGAATCAGAGACAGTTCTTTCCAATTTAGATGGAGAAACTAACAGAGAGGCCATGTGAAATCGGAAGAAGGAGCCCAGGTGTCCTGTCTCTAAACCCAGCTTTCTTTGCACTATATCATGAACCCTTTACCATCAGAAATGGGATTCCCAGAGAGCAGTCACTTGTGGGCGAGTTAGCAAAGTGACATGAAAATAAGTTTAAAATATATCCTGGGAAGTCTGAGTTATTACAGTTGGCAGAATATCAAAGCTACGTGGGGTAGTGGAGCCCTGCTTGAAAACCACTGGGTCATCTCGCAGTGTGTGTGTGAGTCCACTCATCATGCTGTACGCCTTAACCTCACAGTGCCGGCTGTCAATTGCATCTCAATAAACTGGGGGAGAAATCCTTGGATGAGATGATGTCTAAGTGTCTCAGTGAAGCCTTGGAATGTCCTATGGAAAGTCAGAGAGGGAGGAGGGGCCCTCACAGCCAGTCCCCTTGCCAGTCAACTCAGAGGAACTTTGCTTTAGCAGTTTCATATATTAAGTTTCAGCACAAGATTCATTTAAAGAAAATCATCAACTTAATTATATTTTAAAATGAAAACTGCTGATTCCGGTCCACGTGCTTCATTTTGCAGATAGAGAGTGAGGCTCGAGGAAAGGAGAAGACTTCCCCAGGGAGACGGTGGCCGAGCCGGGACTAATCCTCAGACCCGGCCTGGGTGGAGAATCAGAGCCTCGGATCCACACTCAACATGCCACTCACTGGCTGTGTCACCACAGGCAAGACACAACTTCTCTGAACCTGTTTCCTCATTTGTACAATGAGCATAAAAATGTCTGTCCCGTCAAATATAACTGGAAAGTAAACATGGAAAGATGATCAACTTCATAGTAGTAAGACTGAAAATGAGAATATCAATGAAAAATTGTTTTTCACATATTAAATTAGTAATTTAAAAATTCCTATTTCCTATTTCTGGCAAGCATGTAGAGACTTAGTACTTATGAACCAGTATATTTGCTGCTTGCACAACCCTTTGAAAAACAATTTGGTAGTAAAAGTCAATAATGCTATAAATGTTCACGTCCTTTGCCCCAATAATTCTACATCTAGGAATTTAGTCTTAAGGGAAAAAAAATCCTCAATACCAAAAATTATGTGAACTGAAATGTTCCTCTCAGTTTTATTTAGAATAACAAAAAAATTGAAAATGAATGAAATATAGAGTAAAATATGATAAATCCATTAAAAGTCATGACTATAAAGAATATAGAAAAACACAGGCAAATGCTTGGGTGAAGAGATTCAAACTGATTAAGCAATATAATAAGAAAAGGACACCTTTTTAAAGACTAAACAGAAATAATGGAATATTGCTTTATTTTCCCCTCCTTTTCTCTATTTCATAAATTTTGAAGTATGCCAATATATTGCTTTTATAATGAAAAATAAACATACTAAAAATATTCCCAATATCTGTCCTTCTGTAAAGGTTACTGGCAGGAATAAATTATATAATTGGTGTAAAAGTACTTTGTTCTCCTTAAAATATGGTCTGCGGGTAAGAGATCATTATGATCGATGTTAAATTATGTTTGGTTCCAACCCACTCACTTTCAGTTGAACACTGCTGTCTCCTTTTTTCTTATCTGGAATTAAAGTGAAAGCATAAGAGAGCAAAGTCTCACCCATTCCATATTTAATTAAGCTTTTAGGATACATTCTTCTCTTGTAGATTTGATTAACTGCAATTCACCGGAGGCTTATCCTTCTATAGAACAGAATACAGAAGATGATTCTTTATGGCTCCAACATGTGTGATTAAAAGGATTTGAGTAAGTAACCTTTGTACTCACAGAGCCACGAAGAAGCTCCTCCAAGCACTTCCCTAGTCAGGGCCAGCACATAGATCAATGCTGCAAAGTCACTTCCTGAAGCTCAGAACAAGTCAAAATGCTCAGAATGGCTTCCACACCATGGGAGCAAATAGATGGGGACTGGAAGAGCGAGCCCGTTAAAACCCAGCAGGTGCCAGCCCGGGACTGTCCACCTGTCTCCGGAGACTCTCACTCCAGGCACGCGCTTCACTCTCCCCCATTACTCACCAGTCACTCTTCCTTTTGCCTCCCAGCATCTGAACAGCTTTATTTATGTTTCTCATAACAGTTTCACTTTCATATAAATGAGGTCTCTTCAAAAATTATCCAAATATTTAGATTTTATCATAAGAGCAGGTAAATCCAGGAATGAGGAAATACGTTAACCATCGTCCCCTTAACGTTCCCACCCACGTACAGTTCACACTGTTTCAAACATTTCATACCAAACGCAGTCTGTGAAATTGTAGTACTACTTTTTATACATGCATGTAGGATTTTAGAAACAAATAGCATACCGACAAATGACTTAGCTACTGAGTGAGCAAACACGCTCCAAAGTGCACTTCTGGCACTGTGCTGCATGCTGTGTGGGCTACAAAAGAAGGGTGCATTGGCTTTACCTGCCAAGAGTGTAGTTCAGTAAAAAGAGAAACATTCACATATAGACGAAAGGAGATAATACACCAGGGTTTTGCCCACACAATGTGGCACTGCAGGAAATACCAAAGTGTTAGAAAAGATCAGACTGAGGGAAGAACATTTGAGGCTGAAGGGGTCATGGAAGGCTTTCTGGAAGAGGTGGAAGTGGAGCTGGGCATAGATGGGTGCAGAGGGTTTGGCTGGACAGAGAAGATGAAGAACGGCTGGAACACAAGGACCAGCCTACAGGAACAGGGGTGAGTGGGAGCACGGGGGCTGGGGAAGCTTCCGGGGGAAGTTCAAGAGATTGGACTGAATATGAAACAGAGGCCAAAATACTCCTGAGAATTCTTTTCTTAAGTGAAATCCCTCATCTCAGCTTGCATGTGATGCTAGGAGCAGACTGGCCATCCCAAAGAGTAGTGGGAGGGTAGATGTGGTCCACCTTCCAGGTGAAAGCAACGTGCAAGGGCACCCAAGACAAAGAGAAGCATCGCAGCCACCAGACTGCTGGCAGGTGCAGTGAAAAGCCTGGCCTTCCCCAGAGCTAGCTCTAATTATCTGGAAACAATGAGCAAAGGGAGTGACAACTTTCCGCAGCCTTCATCCTCAGCAGCCTGCCGGACCCCCACCTTCCCGAGAGGAAAGCAAGCTTTCCAGACTCAGTAGCATTAGGGAAGTTTTAGGGAAGTGAGGTCTCTGAACAGAAAGATGCCCTCTATGCTGGAGGCTTTTTCAGATGGAGAGCAAGCAGCATCATACATAAGCTACGGCCAGGGGCCTCCTCTTACACAGAAATTCCCGGGAGTACTTTGGCCTGCATTTCCATTAAGCCCAGTCTCCTTAACTTTTTCATTCAAATCTACACAGCCAGACAAATCCATTGATTTCCCGAGTGATAACCAAGGGATGCTGGAGAAGAAAAATGTCTCCTATAGACATTTTAGAGAGAATTTCTGTAACACGGTTTAAGCAGCAGGGTTAAACCTCAGTTGTCTAGACCTCCAGGAAAGCCCATTTCTTCACCTGACCCTGAGTGGAAAGGTGTGAGCCCTTCGTGCCAAGCGTGGTGTTTGCTGCAAGGAGGAACACGCACAAGCTGCAGAAGCTCAGGGATGAGAGGAGTGTGAGTAATCGTGATAGACAAGAGACAGCTTGACTCCTGTCTTTCTTGTAAGCTACATGGCCAGCAGAAAATAATTTATCATAAATGTCCCCAATGGAAAAATGACTATTTATGGTTAAGAGAAGAAACAAAGGGTGTTGAGGCACCTAGACACTAGAAAGAGCTGGAAGCTGTTCCCAACCCTAGGACTGAAGAGGCAAAGGGGAGACAGTGGTGTCACCTGAGAGCAGGAGTCATGGGGAGAGCTGCCTGGAAGGAGCTGCAGACATGGAGGGACACAGCTGCTGCCAGGTCACAGCAATGAGCCAGGAGGAAGCAGTGCCCTTATATGTCTCCTCTCTCTCTTCTACCCTCTGATTCTTTGCTGGCACCTCCCCTTGGCCAAATTTAACCAGAAGCCAAAGGGAAGGGGAATCCCAGACGATGACGTTGGCAGGGCCAGCCTCCCAGGGCACAGAGCAGGGCAGAGAACGGAGGGGAATCGATCTGGGGATGCTAATGGAGAAGAAGCAGATTATTATTAGGAGAGCCCTTTTCAGATCAGATGCTACTGAGAGTATTATCCTTATCACTAAGGAGGAAGCAAGACAAAACTCCTCCCCTTTCCTCCAGAAACAGAAAGCAGAAGACAAGACACAGGCCCAATGTTCTTGACACAAAGCAAGCACATGCAAACACACACACCATTTCAAGTTGGTTTTCCATAATAGAAACAGGAGAAATACGTAAATGTTAACATTCTAAATATTGAGGATCTTGGTGTTCCTTGTTTACTCTGCCCCCAGAAAAGTGGCTACCAAGATTTATTCCTAGAAGCTAAGAAGAACTTTCTCTGGGGCATCTGACTACCCAAGAGAAGCAGCCTGAAGATCCAGACACAGACCCCAAGTGAAACGGTCCAGCCTTAATTGGAGCCTTTCACTAAAGTCCAAATATGAGGGCATCTGCATCCATATAGGCTTACAGCTTCCAATCACCATTTTAGTCTTCCCGCCATTGAGCATGAGCAGATAGCCAAGGATGACCAGACTTCTAAGGAAACACTCCAGTATTAATGACAGAGGCCAAGAAAAGAAAAAGACAGCTAAGATGAAATAGAGAGTGTGCAAAGAGAAGGAACTTTCAAAAAACTATTATTAACATCATCAGATAAGAGAAGGCAAACACTTAGAGAGCAAAAGAGGTATCTTTGGAAATAGAAAATATGGTAGCAGAAAAAAAGCCCTCAAAAGTCAGGAGGGAGGATAAACTTGAGAAGATATTCCGGGAAATAGAACACAACGAGATGGAAAGCAAACAGAAAAGAAAATGAGAAGACTAGTCCAAGAAGTTCAGATAATGGGAATCCTAGAAAGAGAAAAAAGATAATATTATAGGGAAAAAACATAAAGAAAATCTCACAGATCTAAAGGATGCAAGATTCTAATTTGAAAGGGTCCCACCAAGTGCCAAGCACAAGAGATAAAAATAGACTCACATAGTGCACGTCATTACAACATTTCAGAACAATGGAGTAAAACAGAAGATGCAGAAATTCTCCAGATGAACTGATGACTCAGCAAGGTGGAGGAGCAAGAGCTCCCTGGTTCTGGTTCCCCTCACAAAGATAGTAACTATCCACAGAGCAGAAGGCCTTTGTGAGAATCTCAGAGCCCAGAGACGAGGCAGAAACACCTGCTGGGAGGACAAATTGAGAAAGTTAATTCAAAGGGTAAGCGGAGTAACTTCACTTTGATGGTGTCCCCTCCCCCAGGCCAGCACAGCAGACACTAAGAGGCCCCTGGGCCTGTGGTGTCCCCACTGGAGAAAAGAGAGCCCAAGACAAACATCCAACTCCCCCAGCATTCCAGGGCAATCACTGGGAGGACCACTCTGTCTTGCCTCACAGGGAATACTGGAGGAACTGGCAGGGCTAGATGACCTGGGGTCAGACATATGGAACAAAGAAAGAAAGGAAGGCTCACAGTGACCAGCACATGCAGTACATGACAGCATCGCTACCTGTGACCTTGTCCAACCAGAGAGCCTAACTGGCAGTTCAGCCTACCCATGGAGCCAAAATGGCAGCCCCATCTGGTCAGGGAACACAGTCAGCAGTTCTGTCCAGCTGGGATCTCCAGCCAGTGGTACAGCTCAGCCACAGAATCTAGCCAGCAGCCCTACCCAGCTATGGAGCACAGGCTTCAGCCACACAAACCAGAAGGAACAGCCAGTGAACCTGCCCAAACATGGCGCCCAGCTGGTAAACCCCCAGGGCAGTTGCAGAGCCCAGCCTGAAGCCCTGACCAACAGAATGGTATAGTCTGTGGCCCCACCTACTCTCAGAGTCCAGCCTGTGATCCCACTCAACTGTATAGCACAGCTTGCAGCCTGCCCATCAGCAGAGCCCAGCCTGTGGCCCTGCCTTAACACAAAGTCCAGCCAGCAACACCAACAGGCCATGGCATACAGCCTATGGTTCCACCTGACCAGAGGCAATTGTGGAGCCTAGCCTGTGCCTGCCCCCAGTCAGAGTGTCCAGTCAGCAGCACCACTCACCTGCACCCCGACCTGACCAGAGGTGATTGTGAAACCCAGCCAGTGGACCCACTGAACTGCAGAGCCCAGCCTGTGGCTCTACCTGTCTAGAGAGCATAGCCAGCAGCCCCATCAGATCATGGAGCACAGCCTGCAGTCCCATCCAATTCCAGAGTCCAATCAGCAACACTATCAAGCAAGGGAGCCCAGCCAGTGGCCCCACTTGACTGTGGCATCCAGCCAATGACCCCACCTGACCATTAAGTCCAGTTAGTAGCCACACCTAAATGCAGAACCCAGATAATGCACCCTTCCAAGGAGTGAGCTTAGCCAGTGGTGCTAGCAGAACTCAGAGCACAGGCAGTGGCCCCCATCTACTAAGGGACCCTGGCGGCAAGCCCCATCCATGCATGGATGCTACCAGTTGGGCCATCCAGACCCCCAGAGCTGACTGGTTAAGGATTTCCCTGAAGAAGCAAACCTGTAAAGACTGGAAGAGGTGACCATTTCCACAACTGTACAGACACCAGCACAAGGATACAAGGATCATGAAGAATCTGGGAAACACCAAAGGAAACTATCCAAGCTCCAATAACTGACCCTAAAGAAATCTATGAATTGGCTGACAAAGAATACAAAGTAATCCTCTTAAAGAAGTTCAGTGAACTACAAGAATACACAAATAGACAACTAAATGAAATTAAGCAAACACGAACAAAATGAGAAGTTCGACAAAGAAAGAGTAACCAATAAAAGAAACACAACAGGGGCTGGCGTGATGGTGTAGCGGTTATATTTGTGGCTCCGCTATGGCAGCCTGGGGTTCACCTGCTTCGGATCCCAGGTGCAGACCTAGCACTGCTTATGAAGCCATGCTGTGTCAGGTGTCCCACATATAAAGTGGAGGAGGATGGGCACAGATGTTAGCTCAGGGCCAGTCTTCCTCAGCAAAAAGAAGGAGGATTGGCAGTGGATGTTAGCTCAGGGCTAATCTTCCTCAAAAACAAACAAACAAACAACAACCAGAATTCCTAGAGCTGAAGAATACCATGACTAAACTGAAAAATTAAAAACAGAGCTTCAACAGCAGATACAACAAAGCAAGAAAAAAAGAATCAGTGAACTCAAAGACAAGTCATTTGAAAGTATCCATTCGGGGAGAAAACAGAAAGAAGAATGAAAAGGAGTGAAGAAACACAACAAGACTTAAGAGATATGATCAAAAGAAACAACATACACATTATAGGAATCTCAGAAAGAGAAGAGACAAAGAAAGGGGAAGAAAGACTGTTTAAAGAACTTACAGAGGTTCTGGTTCAAGATGGTGACATAAGAGGATCCTGAACTCACCTTCTCTGATGGACACACTGAATCTACAACCACATATGGAACAACTTTCTCTGGAAAAAAAAAAAAAAAAACCTAAGAACTGGCTGAGCAGCTACAATGCATCAAGCAAATAAGAAAAGGTCCACATTGAAGTGAGAAGAGAGGCTGGGATGTGATGTCACCGTAAGCCACCCCCCAGCGCAGCAAACCACAGTCAGAGGGAGCTCAGAACCTGGAGCTTCTCCCTGAGGATGCAGGATTTGAACCTCACATCTGGAACACCCAACTTTTAAGGCCTGCACCTGAGAGATCAGCCCCCAAAACATCTAGCTTTGAAAACCAATGGGGTTCACATCTGGAAGGCCCACAGGGCTTTAGTGATCTGAGAAATGGCTCTTAAGGGCTTGTGTGCTTGGACTCAGCCTCCCCAGGGCCCAGCAAGGAAGCAGCCAATCAAGGGGCACCCAGACTTTGTGTAGAAAAGGCTCATGTGCTTGTCTTGGAGCATCAGCCTGAAGAGCAGGCATCTGATTTGACACACATTTGGGGGCCTGCTGGGTTGTTCTACGGGGATGAAGACTGGTGGGCACCATCTTTGCACTCTCCTTATGCCTTGCTCTAGCTGGTAGGCGCCATCATTTTTTTAAACTCTAGGCATTTTTTTCTTTCCTGGTGGCCACCATCTCTATGCTGTCCTCCTACCTCATACCCCCTGGTGGACACCATCTTTGTCCTCACCCTCCACCTTGCTCAAGCTGGAAGATGTCATCATTTTTTCTTTTCTCTCTTATTTATTCAAAATTCTTGCTCCATGGATGCCATTTCCACACCCTGCCTCTGCCTCGCTTGAGGCGTTGGATATCAGTTTCATGCTCTCTGCCTTGCTCCAGCTGGCAGCCACCATCTTTTTCTTTTTCCTCTCTCTTTTATTTCTCTTTCACCACTGGCACCATCTCCACACTCTCCCCTTGCCTCCCTCCATCAGGTGGGTGCCATCTTCACACTCTCCTTATTCCATGCTCCAGAGAACTAGTATCTCCAGGAGCGAAGTGTCGTTTTTACCCCAGTTTTATGTTTGGTGCTCTGGTTTTTGTGGTTGTCACTCAGGGGATACCTCTAGATATCCTGGCACTGGTGACCAGCAGGGTACACACTTGCAGTCCCATAGGACTGTATATACTTGCATACTTTAAAAACTATTGCCCTGGGGCCTGGTTTCCAATTAGCCTGAATCCAGGTGCCGACTGAGATCTTCCCCTTTGGGACACTGACGTGTTTTGGCACATGTTCAATTTCTGGAAGCCATAAAAAATAAAATAGGATGTTTGAAAAATCACAAAAGCTTGAGAAACAATCAAGAGCTAGGGCAGGGTTGAGAGATAAGTTTCATGTCCGATGCAAGGCCACTCCTTTAAGACTGGGAGAGGTGGATGTCTTATCTATTACATAGAAACCAACAGAGTCAAGCAAAATGAAGAAACAAAAGAATATCTTCCAAATGAAAGAAAAGATAAAACCTCAGACAAAAACTCTTAATGAAATGAAGATAAGTAATTTACCTGTTGAAATGACCAAAGTAATGATTATAAATATGCTCACCAAACTCAAGAGAAGAATGGATGAACACACTGAGAACTTTAACAAAGAGATAAAAAATATAATAAAGGACCAAATAGAAGTCACAGAGCTGAAGAATACAATAAATGAAATGAAAAATACACTGGAGGGGTTTAACAGCAGACCAGATGAAACAGAAGGAAGGGTCAGTGAATTCCAAGACAGGGAGTGGAACTGACCCAATCAGAGCAACAAAAAGGAAAAAGAATGAAAAAAAGTGAAGCCAGCTGAAGAACTTATGTGACACCATCAAGCAGACTAACATTCACATTAAAGGGTTCCCAGAAGGAGAAGAGAGAGAGAAAGGAGCAGAAAACTTGCCTGAAGAAATAATGGCTGAAAACTTCTCTAATTTGGGGAAGGAAACAGACATCCACATCCAGGAAGCCCACAGAGTCTCAAATGGGATGAACCCAAAGAGACTCACACCAAGACACATAATTAAATTGTCAATAGTTAAAGACAATGAAAGAATCGTAAAAGTTGCAAAAGAAAAAAAGCCATTACATCAAGGAAAACTCATGAGATAATCAGCAGACTTTTCAGCAAAAAATCTACAGGGTAAAAGGGGATGGCATGATATATTCAAAGTTCTGAAAGAAAAAAACTTTGAACCAATAATACTCTACCCAGCAAGTTACCATTGACAAACAGAAATGGCAAGCAATAGGATATATTGGAGCATATGAGGAAGCCATTTGGTGTAAACCTAATTCAGCCCGACTTTGTTTTTCCAAAAGGACCTGACATGGCCATTGAGCATGAATTGTACATCTGCTTTAAACATTTCCTAAGGCAAGAACAAAGGCCCTTAAGAGAAGGGTACAACTTCCCCCCACATTGGCATTTCCTTAAGGATAAGCATCTTTCCTTAGGCTAGGAATTGATTGCTGCACTCGCCTTTGACCACCCAGCTCACCTGTGACCACCCAGCTCAAGACAACAGACCTGCCACCCTGCTGTGTCCACCAAGACAGCGACCTACCTGCTGTGTCCATCAATCGCTGTGCCAACAGAGCAGTCTCCCGTCTATTGTAAAAGCGACATTTCAATCCTATGTGAAACGTCCTCTTTGGGGGTATATAATGGCTCTGTACACCCCACTTCTTTGGTGCCCCTTCTTCCTTCGCAAAGAAAGGCCCTGGGCCATAATCCTCACATTTTAGCTCAGAATAAACTCACCTAAATTTTCATTTATAGATTGGCTATGGATTATTTTTGTGGACACCATTCAGAATTGAGGAAAAGATAAAGGATTTTCTGGACAAGCAAAAGCTAAAGACGTTCATCAGCAATAAACTGGCCTTACAAGAAATATTAAAGGAAGTTCCTCAAGCTGAAAAGTAAAAAGTAAAGATAGTAAATGAATCACTTATAAAGCTAGTATGAAGGTTAAATGACAAAAGAGGTATAAATAACTATAACTACAATAATTAAGAGATACACAAGATAAAGAGATGTAAAATGTGATATCAAGAACATAAAATGTGGGAGGGGAGACTAGAAATGTCGAGCTTTAGAATTCATTCACATTTAAGTTGTTATCAACTTAAAATAGACTGCTACAGATACAAGTTGTTATATGCAAGCCTCATGGTAACCACAGAGGAAAAACCTATGGTGGATACACAAAAGACAAAGAGAAAGGAATCTAAGCATACTACTACAGAAAGTCATCAAATCACAAAGGAAGAGAGCAAGAAAAGAAGAAAAGAACAGACATGAACTATAAAAAGACAGAAAACAATTAACAAAATGGCAATAAGTACATACCTATCAATAATTACTTTAAATGTAAATGGATTAAATTCTCCAATCAAAAGACATAAAGTGGCTGAAAAGATAAAAATTAGGACCCATCTGTATGCTATCTACAAGAGTCTCACTTCAGATGTAAGGACACACACAGACTAAAGATGAAGGGATGGGAAAAGATGTGCCAATCAAATGGAAACCAAAAGAAAGCTCAAGTAGCTATACTTAGATCAGTCAAAATAGACCTTACAACAAAGAGTGTAATAAGAGACAAGGAAGGGCATTACATAATAATAAAAGAGTCAACTCAACAAAAAGATATAACATTTGTAAATATTTATGTACCCAACATAGGAGCACCTAAATATATAAAGCAAATATTAATGAACTTAAAGGGAGAAATAGACAATAGTGCAATAGCAGTTGGGGATTTTGATACCACACTTACATCAATGGATAGATCATCCGAACAGAAAATCAATACAGAAACATCAGCCTTAAATGACATGTTAGACCAGATTAACTTAACAGATATATACAGAACATTCCATGCAAAAGCAACAGAATACATCTTCTTCTCAGGTGCACATGAAGTCTTCTCTAAGATAGATATGTTAGGCAAAAATTGTCTTAAGAAATTTAAGAATATTGAAATGATATCAAGCATTTTTTCCACAGACCACAATGATATGAAACTAGAAATCAATTACAAGAAAAAAAACTGGAGAATTCATAAACACATAGAGATTGAACAACATGCTACTGAACAACCAATGGGTCCAAGAGAAAACAAAAGAGAAATCAAAAAACAGCTTGAGACAAATGAAAATGGAAATAGAATGAACCAAAACTTATGGGATGCAGCAAAAGCAGTTCTAAGAGGGAAGTACATAGCAAGAAAGAAGCCCAGAAATGAAGGATGGGGCAGGCAGAATTAGAGGAAGGCAATCCAAAGGTACAAACTTCCAATTATAAGATAAATAAGGTTTTAATGTACAACATGATGACTGTAGCTAACACTGCTGTATGATGTAGAGCAAAGTTGTTAAAAGAGCTAACCCTAGGAGTTCTCATCACAAGGAGAAAACTTTTTACCTTTTTTTTTTTATCTCTTTTTGCGTGTGTGTGTGCGAGGAAGATTGACCCTGAGCTAACATCTGTTGCCAATCTTCCTGTTTTTGCTTGAAGGAGATTGCTGCTGAGCTAACATCTGTGCCAATCTTCTTCTATTTTATGTGAGATGCTGCCACAGTGTGCTTGATGAGCAGTGCCCAGGATCCAAACCTGAGAACCCTGGCCCACTGAAGTGGAGTGTGAGAACTGAACCACTACACCACAAGGCCAGCCCCTCTCTTTTCTTTTTATTGCATCCTTTTATTGCATGAGAAGATGGATGCTGGCTGAACTTATTGTGGTGATTATTTAATGATATATGTAAATCAAATCATCATTCTGTACACCTAAACTTATATACAGTGATATACGCCAATTATTTCTTAGTAAAACTGGGGGTGGCACAAGAAAAATCTAAAAGAAACAACCCAAATTTACACGTCAAGAAACTAGGAAAAGACTAACTAAGGAAGCCCAGAGTTAGTAGAAGGAAAGAAATACAAAGATCAGAAGAGAAATAAATGAAATAGAGACTAAAAAGATCAACGAGACCAAGAGCTGGGCCTTTGAAAAGATAAAAAAAAATTGACAGGCTTCTAGCTAGACTCACAAAGAAAAAAGAGAGAGGACTCAAATAAATAAAATTATAAATGAAAGAGGGGGCAATATAACTGATAACACAGAAATTCAAAGGATTATAAGAGACTACTATGAACAATTATACTCCAACAAATTGTAGAACCTAGAGGAAATGGATAAATACCCAGAAATATACAACCTCCAAAGACTGAATCATAAAGAAATAGAAAATCTGAACTGACTAATAATAAGTAAGGAGATTGAATAAGTAATAGAAGTTTTCCAACAGAGAAAAGCCTAAGACCAGATAGCTTCATGGGTGAATTCTACAAAACATTTAAAGAATTAATGCCAGTCCTTCTCAAGCTCTTCCAAAAAACTGAAGAGGAGGGAATGCTTCCAAACTCATTTTACAAGGCCAGCATTACCCAGATACCAAATCCACACAAGGACACTACTAGAAAAGAAAATTATAAGTCAATATCTGTGATGGACAGAAATGAAGAGTCTTCAACAAAGTACTAGCAAACTAAGTTCAACACCACATTAAAAGGATCATGCACCACAATCAAGCGGGATTTATCCCTGGGATGCAGGGATGGTTCAACATATGCCAGGGCATGGGGAAAAGGATAGTTGTTAGTGTAAGGGTACAAACTTTCAGTTATAAGATGAATAAGTTATGAGGATCCACACACAGTATGATGACTATAGTTAATAATGCTGTATTGTATACTTGAAATTTGCTAAGAGAATAGATCTGAATTGTTCTCAACACACCAAAAAAAAAGTGAGGCGATCGATGTGTTAAATAATACAATTGTGGTAATCATTTAATGATGTTTATGTATATCAAATAATTACATTTGCACCTTAAATGTATATAATTTTACTTGTCAATTTTACCTCAATAAAACTGGAGGGAGAAATAAAATAAAAAATATTTTTTCCAGAAAGTGGTAAAATACAGGGGTCATAGAAAAATCAATATTCAGAATATTAATGAACTTCTCCAAAGCCACATTGAAAAAAGGAGACAATGGATAAAATGCCTTCAAAATACTGAGTATAAATTGTTCTCAAACTAGAATCCTATATTTAGCGAAATTACTATTCAAGAATAGAACAGGGCTATTTTAATACATGCAAAGTTTCAAAAAGCTTACTTTGATGGGCCCATTCTCAGGACACACTCTGATAAAATGAAGTAAATCCAAACAAAGATATAAACACATGTAAACACAAGACGCAATGCAAAAGTGAACAGGGGAAATCCTCCAGATGTCAGATCCATTACAAGAGAGCACTAGCAATAGAGAGCAACCAATGCAGATCAGAGCAGATCAAAAGCCTCAGGAAGATATTTCTTTAAAAAAAAAAAAAAAAAAGGAAATGAGAGGCTGGTGCAGTGGTGTAGTGCTTAAGTTTGCATGCCCCACTTCAGCGGCCTGGTGTTCACGTGTTCAGATCCTAAGTGCAGACCTACACACTACCCATTAAGCCATGCTGTGGCAGCATCCCACATACAAAATAGAGGAAGATGGGCACAGATGTTAGCTCAGGGCCAATCTTCCTCACCAATAAATAAATAAAGGAATTGGTAGACTATCTGTTGCGCTTAAATATAACAAGTAGAGATTACACAACTAGGGCGACCTTAGGGATAACTTGGTGATAACTACACAGAAAGCTAAGAAACTGGGAGGGAAAGGAATAAATCCAGAAAATACAAAAAGTTATGTACAAAAAGAAAAATGAGATGCCACACAGCTCAGCTGTGAATAGTGCTTAATAGTCCTAGTAATGTAAACATTGAATATTGATGCAACCAAAATTATCTCCATATTGACACAATGAAAGATGACATGCATGCAAATCCATGATGATAGCAAGGGGACAGGTAAAAGAGAGCCAAATCTTCATCTTTGATAGTGAGAATTAAATAGATAACAGAAAATCTGGGAAATAAATATATACGTGTTATTTAGAGATATGGAGTTAAATGTTCAAAGAGTCCATGGAAAGAGTTAACAGAGGTCACCTCCAAGGGACAGGAATAAAAATAGGGGTCTGGGGCTGCTTTTTGTCTTCCTAAAAATTCTTTTAGAACTGTTTGACTTTAAACGTTATGTAGGAACATCTTGGATAAAAATTTAATCTAAATTTTTAAAAGATTAAGGAAATAATTAGACGAACCCAAATTAAGGGATAGTTTACAAAAAACTTAGTTTCAACTCTTCAAGAGCATCAATTAATAAAAATCAAATAAAGGCTGAGGAACCGCCCCAGAGTAAAGTAGACTAAAGAGATTTGGCAACTAAATGTATTAAATGACCTGGGACTAGATTCTGGAATAGAAAAAAAGGTGATTTAAAAGACATAATTGAGATAATTCAATTGTAAATTTTATGAATTTGATAGCTGTATAAGGATTAGGTAAAAGATAGTTCTCTCTTAAAAAATGCACACTAAATTATTTAGAATGAAAAGTAATGCTATGCTATTTGAATTTAGTCTCCAATGGTGCATCAAAAATATATGGTATATGTCAGGCACTATATTGTTTATATTCCATCCATTGTCTTATTAAATACTTATAGTAACTGAATCAAATAAGTTGTACAGCCACTTCTATTTCATGGTTAAAGCAAACGAATCCCAGAGAGGCTCATATATCCAGTAAGTGGCAGAGCCAAGAATTGAATGCAAGTCTGTTCATTTTCCCACTTTCTCATTTTCTCCATTGTTCATTTTCTTTCTTTAATAGACTTTTATTTTGAGAACAATTTTAGATTTACAGAAAAACTTGAGAAGATATTGCAGAGAATTTCCATGTACTCTTCACCCGTTTTTCTTTATTATTAACATCTTACATCACCATGGTACATATATTACAATTAATGAACCAAGACATTAAGTAAACTCCATACTTTATTCACATTTCCTTAATTTTTACCTAAGGTCCCTTTTCTGGTGCATGACACGATCCAGGATACCGTATTACATTTCGTCATCATGTCTCTTAGTCACCTCTTCACTGCACAGCTTTCAAGATTTTCCTTGTTTTTGATGACCCTGACATTTCTGAGGGCTACTGATGAGACATTTTGTAGGATACTCCTCTGTCTTCTGATGTTCTTCTCATAAATAAACTGGGGTTATGGAGTTGGGGAGGAAGGCCACAGAGATAAAGTGCCATTTTATAAAATTATGTCAAAGTTAGATACTATCAGCATGGTTTATCTGTTGATGCTGACTTTAATCACCTGGTTGAGGTAATGTTTGCCAGGTTATACACTATATAGTTATTCTTTTCTCCTTTCCTTTTCATACTGTACTATTTCAAAGGAATCTACTATTTGCGATCCATGTTAAGCAATGAGGAGTTATGCTTCCTTACCTTGAGAGTGGAATATCTACATAAACTGTTTGGAATTCTTCAGTCTCTTATTCCCCATTTACTTATTCAATCATTCACTCATGTCACTGTAGACTGGTGGATATTTATTTATATTTTTGGTTATAATCCAATATGATTTTGTTGCTTATGTTGTCCAGTTTTGACCATTGGGAGTTTCACCTACTCAACCCTTCTTTCTCCTTCCAAACACCTGGCAATTTTTTTACTGTTTCTATAGCTTTGTGTTCTTTACAGAATGTCATATAATTGGAACCATACAATATGTAGTCGTATCAGACTGGCTTCTTTCACTTAGAAATATGCAATTGAGGTTCACCCATGTCTTTTCGTGTTTTGATAGTTAATTTATTTTTGTCACTGAAAAATATTCCACTGTATAGATGTATCATAGTTTGTCTATCCATCTCCTATTGAAGAATAGCTTGGTAGTTTCCAGTTTGGGTGCTCATGAATAAAGCTGCTATAAACACTCATATGTGAGTTTTTGTATGGACATAACTTTTTAACTCATTCGGATAAATACCTATTAGCATGCTTCCTGGATTGCATGGTAAAACTGTTTATTGTTGTAAGAAACTATCTTACTGTATTGCATAGCGGCTGTACCATTTTGCATTCCCACCAGCAATGAACGAAGTTCCTGTTACTCTGCATCTCTGCCAGCATTTAGTATTGTCAGGTTTTTGGATATTAGCCATTCTAATAGGTGTTACTCATATCTCATTGTTGTTTTAATTTGCAATCCCCTAACAAAAAATTGTGTTCAGTATATTTTATGTTATTAATTGCAAGTATGCATTTACATATGCAAATTTAAAAATTATTTAGGAGGTTTGGGGAACCCAGGAAGCAATCCTCTTTTATGAGATGTCTTTTTCCCATTTTTTAATTGGCTTCTCTATTATAGTTGAGTTTTAAGATTTCTTTGTATGTTTTGGGTAAAAGTCCTTTATCAATAGGTTTCCTCTCTATAATGATACTACTTCTCTACCAAAAATTGAGAGAAAACAAGTAACAGGTTCCAGTCCAGGCAGCCATAGAATTAGAGTCAACACAAGACTGAGAAGTTAAAAAGCAATTATCAGGATGACATCAGAAAAAGTGATGGATTAGGCACCTCCAGAAAGCCTGTCTCTCCAGAAAAGCAGTGAATAAACTGGTAAAACCTGTCAGAATGAACTTTATCAGAACATTGAAAACAAATCATAATTTTATAGCAAACAGGTAAACACTTAAGGAAAAAACACCTGAATCCCAGTAAGAGAGCTTCGTGCCATTGTAACTCAACCCAGCCCATTCACTGCCCCCTGGTTGGTGGAAGACTTGGAGACAATAGCCTGCATTCTCAATGTAGATTCCCAGATTCCTAGCAGCAGAGGGAGAAGAATGGACTTCAGTTTCAAAGAATTGTGGTTGTTTCTTGTGACTTGCTTGGTGGTTCCCAGAAAGACCAAATCAAAGAGTTTGCTTTTATTTAATCTACTTCAGACTCTCCCAGAGATGTGACAGCTACCCAGGGGCATTTATCAAAAATATTTGAAGGCAAATGTATTAGCTTCCACTGCCAGGGACAAGGGATAACAGTTGAGGAAAACAATAGACAAATCAAAAAGCTTAGAAGGAAAGCCTGGAGCATGAGACACTTTGGAAAATAAGGGCTTTGAAAAGCACTCACTTACTCCTGGGAATTGAGGAGGCCATACACATGCCATGGGCTGGCATATTCTCAGAAAAAACTTGAGAAAGACATAAGTTCTCCCCTCTGGATGACTTTCAGGCTCTGGAAGGAAGTGAAGGCTATAGTCGAGGTGTAAATGGCCAGGCTCACTGTTAACAGCATCAGCATAACACAAACAGAGCTGTAATAAATGACAAGGGATTTATTTCACCCCGTTTCTAGGGTTTAAGGACATCTCCGTTGAATTGGTAGCTGCCTTCAGTTGCTACACATGACAAAGAATACAGACTTTACAAAATTAGGTCCAAAATTAACTAAACAAACAACAACTACAACAGGGAGCAAAAGCAAACCCTGGGGAGGGGAGATAACCTCATTTTCAGACTTGCCACTTTATAGTATCCACAAGGTCCAGTTTGCAACAAAGTAAGTTATGAGGCATGCAAAGAAACAAGAGATGATTGCCCACACCATGGAAAAAATCAAATTGACAGAAATTATCACTGATGAAGCTAAACTGTTGCTTTTATTACACTAAGACTTCAAATCAACATTTTTAAATATGTTCAAACTGTTAAAGAAAATCAAGTACAAAAAACTAAAGGAAACCATGAGAATTATGTCTCACCAAATAGAGAATATTAAAAAAAAGAAAGTAACTATACAAATGAACCACATAAACAGTCTGGGGTTGAAAATTACAATAATGGAAATGCAAACTTTACTAGATGTGTTCAACAGAATATTCGAGTAGGCATAAGAAAGAACCAGATAGGTCAATTGAAATTACCCAATTTGAGGCACACAATGAAAAAAATGAACAGAGCCCAAGAGAGCTGAAGTCCAACATCAAGCATACCAACTTATGCATAGTGGAAGTTACACAAAGAGAGGAGAGAGAAAAATGGCAGAGATAATATTTGAAGAGATAATTTCTAAGCTTTTTGATTTGTCTATTGTTTTCCTCAACTGTTATCCCTTGTCCCTGGTAGTGGAAGCTAATACATTTGCCTTCAAATATTTTTGATAAATGCCCCTGGGTAGCTGTCTCATCTCTGGGAGAGTCTGAAGTAGATTAAATAAAAGCAAACTCTTTGATTTGGTCTTTCTGGGAACCACCAAGCAAAATTTTCCCAAATTTGATGAAAAACATTAACCCTCATTTCCAAGAAGCTCAATGAATCCCAGGTAAGACTAGCTCAAAGAGATCCACAGCAAAATCTTAAAACTCAAAGACGAAGGGAGAACTGTGAAAGCAGCAGAAGAGATGTGACGTCCACACAAGTGATTCTCAATAAGACTGACTGCCGCTTTCTCATCAGAAACCATAAAGGCCAGAAGGCAGTAGGATGACACATTCAAAGTGCTGAAAGAAAGACTGTCAGTCAAAAATTCTATATCTGGCAAAACTATCATTCAAAAACAAAGAAGAAATTAAGACTTTCCAGTAAACAAAAACAGAGAGTTTGTATGTAGCAGATCTATCCTATAAAAAATGCTAAAAGGAGTCTTCAGGATAAAAAAAGGACATTAGACAATAACTGAATACGCTGAAATATACATGAAGAAATAAAGAACACTAATAAAGGCAATTATACAGATAATTATAAAAGTCAATATGAATTTTTGTTTTATTTGTAACTTATTTTTTCTATATAATTTAAAAGACAACTAGATAAAACAGTAATTATAAATCCATGTTCATGGGCACATAATGTACAAATGTATAAAGATGAAATTTGTGACAACATAAAGAGGGGAATGAAGCTATATAGCAAAATTTTACATATTATTGAAACTAAGTTGGTATTAATTAGAAGAAGAGTGTTATAAATTAATTGTTACAAATGTTACCTGCAATTCCCAGGGTAACCACTAAGAAAATAACTTAAGAGAAGAGAATCAAAATGGTACACTAAAAATTATCTAACAGAAAAGGCATTAATAGAAGAAATGATGGCCCCCCCCAAAAAAAGATATGAAACATACAGAAAATAAATAGGAAAATAGAAGCAAGTCTTTCTTATAAGTAATTACATTACATGTAAATAGATTAAATCCTCCAGTTAAAAGGCAGACATTGGCAGGATGAATAAACAAAAATGATCCAATTAGATGCTATCTACAAGAAACTCACTTTAGATCCAAAGACACAAGTAACTTGAAAGTGAAAGGATCCAAAAGATATTTCACAAAAACAGTAAACTAAGAAAGCTTGAGTGTCTATATTAATATCAGAAGACAAAAACTTTGTTACAAGAGAAAAAGAAGGACATTATATAATGATAAAAGGGTCAACCATCAGGAAGAAACAATTATGAACATATATGCACCTAACAACAGAGCCCCACATACATGAAGCAGAAAGTGGCAGAATTGAAAGGGGAAATACACAGTTCAACAATAACAATTGAAGATATCAGTTCCCCATTACTTTTAATAATTGACAGAACAATACACAGAAGATCACAAGCATATAGACAACTTGAACAATATATATGCCAACTACATCCAACAGACACTCCATGCAAAAATAGAAGAACACACATTTTTCTCAAGTGCACATGGAATATTCTCCAGGATAGACCATATGTTAGCCTATTTAAAAAGTCTGAAATTTAAAATGATTGAAATCAAACAAAGTATCTTCTCTAACTACAATGGAATAATATTAGAAATAAATAACAGAAGGAAATCTGGAAAATTCACAAATATGTGGAAATTAAACAACATTCTCTTAAACAACAAAGTCGGAAAAACTCACAAGGGAAATTGGAAAATACTTTCAGTCAAATGACAATTAAAATACAACATACCAAAATTTAGGGGATGCAGCAATAGCAGTGCTCAGGGGAACATTTATAACTATAAAAGCCTACATTTAAAGACAAAAGAATCTCAAATAAATAAGCAAACATTCTACCTTAAAGAACTAGAAAAAGAAGATAAAACTAAACTCAAAGCAAATAGAAGAAGGAAATAATAAGGATTATAATGGAGATAAGTGAAAATAGAGAATTAAAAAACAATAGAGAGAAGCAACGAAACCAAAAGTTGATTCACAAAGAACAGTAAAATTAATATACCTTTAGCCAGACTAAGAATAAAAGAGAGAAAACTCAAATTGCTAAAATCGAGTGAAAATGAGGACATTACAACTGACTGACTCTACAGAAATGAAAAGGATTAAAATAGAATTTGATGAACAACTGTAGGCAACAGACAGAAAGGGCAAGTTTCCAGTAATATACAACCTATACAAATGTACTCAAATAGAAATACAAAATCTAAAGAGACCTATAGAAATAAAGAGATTAAATTAGTAATCAGGAAAACTTTCCACAAAGCCCTGTTTCAGATAGCTGCACTGCTGAATTCTACCAAACACTTAAAGAAATATTAATACAAATTCTTCACAAACCCTCCCAAAAAATAGTAGAGTGGGAAACATTTCCCAACTCATTCTATGAAGCCAGTATTACCCTGAAATCAAAGACAGACAAAGAAATCACAAGAAAATAAAACTACAGAGCAATATGCATTATAAATATAGAAACAAAAATCCCCCCAAAATACTAGCAAACCAAACCCAGCAGCATATTAAAAGGTTAGACACAATGAGCAAGTGAGATTTATCCCAGGAAAGCAAAGGTAGTTGAAAATATGAAAATCTCAATATAATACATTGTATTAATAAGGTGAAAGAACAAAACCACATGATCATTACAACTGATGCATGTCTTCATCTGCTCGGGCTGCCATAACTGAGTACCACAGACTGGGGGGCTTAAACAGCAGAAATTTACTTCCTCACAGTTCTGGAGGCTGGAAGCTCAAGATCAAGGTACCAGTGGAGTTGGGTTCCTCTGAGACCTTTTTCCTGCCTGGCAGATGGTCACCTTCTCACTGTGTCTTCAGATGGCCTTATACCTCTGTGTGCACACTTTTCGTGTTGCTTCCTCTTCTTATAAACACGTCAGCACTACTGGATCAGGGCCCCATCCTGAAGACCTCAGTTAACTTCAATCACCTCCTAAAGGCTTTCTCCAAATACTGTCACATCATGGGTTAGGGCTGCAACATAGGAATTTGGTGGGGACATATTTTAGTCCATAACAATGCAGACAAATATTTGACAAAATCCAATACTATTCATGATAAAAATATTCAAACTAGAAACAAAAGTGAACTTCTTCAATCCTGAAAAATGTATCTATGCAAAACCCACAATTAACATCATACTTAATGGTGAAAGACTTAAAGATTTCTCACTTAAAATCAGGAATAAGAACAGGATGTCTGCTCTCGTCACTTCTATTCAACATTGTACTGGAAGTTCTAGCCAAGGCAAGCAGGAAAGAAAAAGAAAGGAAAGGTATCCAAATTGGAAAGAATGAAGTAAACTCTCTCTATCCACAGATTACATGATCTTATATATAGAAAATCCTAAAGAAACCACACAAAAAAATATTAAAGTTAATAAACAAGTTTGTCAATCCATAACAATACAGAAAAGTGGCAAAATACAAAGTCAATATACAAAATTCAGTTGCATTTCCATACACTAGCAATGAATAATCCAAAATTGGAATTAAAAAACAATTCTATTTACAATAGCATCTGAAAGAGTAAAAACTAGCAATAAATTTGACCAAGGAGGTGCAAAACTTGTACAATGAAAAATACAAGACATCAGTGAATGAATTAGGATGAATCTTAAACAAAGGAAATCCATGGATTGGAAGAATTAATATTAGGATGGCAATATTACCCAAGGTCGTCTACAGATTCAACGACATCTGTATCAAAATTTCAGCTACCTTGTTGCAAAAACGGACAAGCTCATCCTAAAATTCATATGGAATCGCCAGTGATCCTGAATAGCCAAAATAATGTTAGAAAAGGAAGAACAAAGTTGGAGGACTCACATTCCCAATTTCAGAACTGACTACAAAGCTACTGTAATCAAAAAGTGTGGTACTGGCCTAAGGATAGACATATGGGTCAATAGGATAGAATTGGCAGTCCAGAAACAAACCCTTATATCCCCGGCCAAGTGATTTTCAAAAGACTGCCAAAGCCATTCAATGGGGAAAGAATAGTCTATTCAACAAATAGTGCTGGTACAACAGGATATCCACATGCAAAAGAATGAAGTCGTACCCCTACCACATACCACACGCAAAAATTACCTCAAAACAGATCAAAGACCTAAATGTAGGAGCTAAAGCTATAAAACTTAGAATAAAACATTGCAGTAAATCTTCATGACTTTGGATTGGTCAATGGATTCTTAGATATGATACCAAAAGTAAAAGCAACAAAAGAAAAATAGATAAATTAGACTTCATCAAAATTTAAAACTTTGGTTCATCAAAGGACAACATCGAGATAGAGAAAAAAGTACCTACAGAATTGAATAAAATATTTACAAATCATTTATTTGACAAGTTATTAATATCCAAAGTAGACAAAGAACTCTTACAATTCAACAACAAAGAGGAAAACAACCTTACTTTTTCAATGGGCAATGAGAGTGATGTCAGCATCACAGAAGAGTGAGTTGTTCCCTTTGTTTCTCTCCTCTAAGTTACAACCAATCAGACATCCATTGACCAACAGAAGGTTCCCTACATAGCACAACAGGACACCTAAGAGATCCACACTTCTATACATCTGAAAGTAAATGGACTGGACCTGCAGGAGGCAGTAGAACTAGAGGAGGAGCTCCCCTCCCTGTCCTCCAACAGCAGAGATCCAGGGTGAAGAGACTTATACTGGCGAACATGCCTGCAAGTGGCCACAGTGGGGGCAGAAAACAAAGAGAAAAAAAGCAGGCAAGGCTTTCTCCCTGCCCATCTCCTAGCAGATCCTGACCCCACACCTGCAAACAGTTGTGGCAGGGGTGGAGAAAATGGATGCAGCTTGCTCTCTGCCCACATCTCAGTAGATTCAGCCCATGCAACTATGAACAGCTGTGGTGGGGGCAGAGAAAGTGGGCATGGCTTGCTCTTGCCCATCTTCCAGTGGATCCAGAAAACATGTCCCCTCAGCCTCCCATAGGAGCGGCCAGGTCTTCCAATACTAAGGAATATATACAAAACTCAGATTTTCCCAGGTGAAGCAGGGCCCCCTGACCTGACTTCTCAAAACAGAACAGCTAGCACCAGAGACCAGAGGCAGCACAGAAAGCAGTAACCAAAATGTCTACCTGCTTAGTCCCTAATACACTGTAGCAGTGGCAAGTGGAACCTGTGTCAGAGGCTTCAGGAACCACAGAAGAACCAGTGACCCAGCCCCCAGTGCTGGGATCCCTGACACCAGCTCCACCAGCAGCAGGGGCTGCAAACAAGTCCCTGGATCCCTGGGATCCCAGCAGCAACAGCAACACCCATGAACCCAGCACCCCTAGAAGTAGTACAAACAGCACCCACGGACAACCCAGGATCAGAAGCACAGGCAGTGCACAGGGCAGCAGCACCCAAGCCAGCAGAGAGCCCACAGAGAGCCAGCAGAGGAACATGAAACCCAGGTGACCCTGGAAGCAGAAGTGCTCAATGCCTGGTGACCCCGGTGGCATCACCTGAGATTGCAGCAACATCAGAAGCAGCAAGACACCAACAACGTCAGAGTCACAAGTAGCACAAGGAGGGTACTGACAATACCTCTAGTAGAGGCAATGGAGGGTGGGAAGTGCAGGCTCTCAGGTACAACCAGAAGAAGCTCAGAACAAATGTAACCAAGCCTTACCCAAATAAGAAAGATGTTTACTACCACAAAGGTGCCAGCAGAGGATCAATTCATCAAGCACCATGAGGAACTACAGTAACACAGCAGAACAGAAGGAGAATGACAACTCTCTAGAAATCAAACATGAAGTCACAGAAGATTACAATCTGACAGCAAATTCAAAATAGCTGTCATGAAGGAACTCAATAAGTTACAAGAAAATCCAGAAAGATAGTTCAATGAGCTCAGGAATAAAATTAATGAACAGAAGGAGTATGTCACCAAAGAGACTGAAACTCTAAAAGAAAAAAAAACAAACAATTTCTGGAGATGAGGAACACAATTAATGAGATTAAAAATAATGTAGAAAGTATTAAAAATAGAGCAGACCACACAGAGGAGAGAATTAGTGAGCTCAGAGATAGAAAGAAACCTAGAAATGATTCAAGTGGGGGAGGAGAGAGAACTAAGACGTAAAAAATTTAAGAAATTCTTCAAAAAATATCCAACTCAATTAAGAAAAGTAATACAAGGATTATAGGTATTCCACAAAGAGAAGAGAGGGAGCAAAGAGCAGAGAGCTTGTTCAAAGAAATAAGAGCTGAGAACTTCCAAAACCTGGAGAAGAAACTAGACATAGCAGTATAAGAAGCTAATAGAACTCCTAATTACCTCAACGCAAAAAGACCTTCTCCAAGGCATGTAATATCAAAACTGTCAAAAGTCAAGGACAAAGAAAAAATATTAAGGGTAGCAAGATGGAAGAAAAGAATCTACAAAGGAAACTCCATAAGGCTTTCGGTAGACTTCTCAGCAGAAACCATAAAGGCTAGGAGAGAGTGGAGTGACATATTCAAAATACTGAAGGACAAAAACTATCAGCCAAGAATACTCTATCCAGGAATTGGAAACTCTATCCAGCCAAGAAAACTCTATCCAGAAAAATTGACAGCAATCCAGTGAAACTGTCCTTCAGAAATGATGGAGAAATAAAACCTTTCCCAGAGAAACCAAAGCTGAGGGAGTTCACTACCACTAGGCCTGCCTTACAAGAAGTGTTGAAAGGAGCCCTCCTACCTAAAGCAAGAAAACAAAAGTTTACAAAACTTTGAGCAAAGAGATAAATGGACAGGCAAAATCAGAAAATTACTGCTCTATATCAGAATAGCTTAGTAAACAACAAAGGTTATAGGTTCTAAATGACAAAGGGAAACAAAGTGTCAAAAATAAATATAACCACTTCAACTTTGCCACAAACTCACAACACGAAAAAGAATGATTTGTGACAACAAACACATAGAAGGTGAAGAGGAAAGAGATGAAAGCTGCTTAGGCTGATGGAGATAAGAGGCTATCAGAAAAAGGACTATCTCATCTATGAGATCTTTTATACAAACTCCATGGTAACCACGAAACAAAAAATCAGAGCAGAGTCACCTATCATAAATAAAGAGGAAACTGAGAAAACAATCACACAAAGCCACCTAACTGAAATGACAGACAGAAACACCAGGAAAGGAAAACAATGGAAACATAGATCAACCGGAAAACAAAAGATAAAATAGCAGTATTAAACCCTCACATATCAAGAATCACTCTAAATGTAAATGGATTAAATTAATCAATCAAAAGACACAGGGTGGCTGGATGGATTAAAAAACAAGACCCAACAATATTCTGCCTCCAGGAAACACATGTCAGCTCTAAAGACAAATGTAGGCTCAGAGTGAAGGGATGGAGGATGATACTCCAAGAAAATGGCATCCAAAAGGAAGTGGATGTAGTGATACCTGTTTCAGACAAAACAGACTTCAAGATCAGAAAGATAACTAGATACAAAGATGGGTATTAGATAATGACAAAAGGGACATTCCACTAAGAAGACATAACATTAATATATATGCACCTAACACAGGAGCAGGAAAGTATATGAACCAACCATTAACAGTCTTAAAGGGAGAAATTGACAGCAACACAATAATAGTAGGGCACCTTAACACCCCACTTACATCAATGAATAGATCATCCAGATAGAAAGTCAACAAGGAAAGAGTGGCCCTAAATGAAGCACTAGAGCAGATAGACTTAGTAGATATATATAGAACTTTCCATCCAAAAGCAGTAGAATATACATTCTTCTCAAGTGCTCAGTCAACATTCTTAAAGATAGACCATGTGTTGGAAAACAAAGCACAACTAAAAAAATTTAAGAAGATTGAAATCACATCAACCATCTTTTCCATCCATGATGGTATGAAACTAGAAATCAACTACAAGAAAAAAACTGGGAAAGTCATAAATATGTGGAGACTAACTAACATGCTTCTGAACAACTATTGGATCAATGAAGAAATCAAAAAATACCTAGAGACAAATGAAAATGGAAATACAAAATACCAAAACTTATGGGATGCATCCAAAGCAGTACTAAGAGGGAAATTTACAGCAATACAGAACTACCTCAAAAAACAAGAACAATTTCAAACAAACAATCTTACACTATACCTAAATAACTAGAAAAAGAAGAGCAAACAAAGCCAAATGTCAGTAGAAGAAAGGGAACAATAAAAATCAGAGCAGAGATAAATGAAATAGAGATTGAAACACAATAGAAAGATCAATGAAACTAAGAGCTGATTCTTTGAGAAGATAATAAAAATGACAAACTCTTGGCAAGATTCACTAAGAAAAAAAGAGAAAATTCAAATAAATAGAATGAAAAACAAAGTAAGAGAAATTACAATGGACACCACAGAAATAAAAAAGATTATAAAAGAATACTTTGAAAAGCTATCCACCAAGCAATTGGATAGTCTAGAAGAAATGGATAAATTCTTAGAATCATACAACCTCCCAAAAATTAATCAAGAATAAATAGAGAACCTGAATAGATCAAGCACAAATAACAAGATTGAAACAGTAATCAAAAACCTCCCAAAAAACAAAAGTTCAGGACCAGATGGCCTCCCCAGTAAATTCTAACATTCAAAGATTTAATACCTATCCTTCTTAAACTATTCCAAAATAGAGAAGCGGACAGAATGCTTCCTAACTCCTTTTATGAGGTCAACATTACCCTGGTACCAAACCAGACAAGAACAACACAAAAAAGGAAAATTACAGGCTGATACCACTGATGAACAATGATGCAGAAATCCTCAACAAAACATTAGCAAATCAGATAAAACTATACATTAAAATGATTATACACTACAATCAAGTGGAATTTATTCCAGGGATGCAAGGATGGTTCAACATCCACAAGTCAATCAATGATTAATTAACAAAATTCATTATTAACAAAATTCATTAACAAAATGAAGAATAAAAATCACATGATCATTTCAACAGATGCAGAGAAAGGATTTGACAAGATTAATATCCATTTATGATTAAAAACTCTGAATAAAATGGGTATAGTAGGAAAGTACCTCAACATATTAAAGGTCATATATGACAAACCCACAGCGAATATCATACTCAATGGTGAAAAAGTGGAAAGTTGTTCCTCTGAGAATAGGAACAGGACAAGGATTGCCACTCTCACCACTTTTAATCAATATGGTGCTGGAAGTTTTAGCCAGAGCAATTAGGCAAGAAAAAGCAATAAAAGGGATTCAAATTGGAAAGGAAGAAGTAAAACTGTCACTATTTGCAGATGACATGATTCTATACATAGAAAACCCTAAAGAATCCACAAAAATCTGTTAGAAATAATCAATGAATACAGTACATTTGAAGAGTACAAAATAAACATACAAAAATCAGTTGCATTTCTATACGCTAACAACAAACTAGCAGAAAGAGAAATCAAGAATACAATCCCATTTACAACTGTAACAAAAAAAAAAATGAAATACCTAGGAATAAATTTAACCAAGGAGGTGAAAGACCTATACACTGAAAACTATAAGACGTTATTGAAAGAAATTGAAGAAGACATAAAGAAATTGAAAGACATTCCATGCTCCTGGATTAGAATAAACGTAGTTAAAATGCTCATATTATCTAAAGCAATCTACAGATTCGATGCAATCCCAATCAGAATCCCAATGACATTCTACACAGAAATAGAACAAAGAATCCTGAAATATACATGGAACAACAAAAGACTCTGAATATACAAAACAATCCTGAGGAAAAATGAACAAATGTGGAGGTATCACACTCCTTGAATTCAAAATATCCTACAAAGTTATAGTCATCAAAACAGTATGGTACTGGCACAAAAACAGACACACAGATCAATGGAACATAATCAAGAGTCCAGAAATAATTCCACACATCTGTGGACAGGTAGTCTTCCACAAGGGAGACAAAGAACATACAATGGAGAAAGGAAAGTCTCTTCAATAAATCGTGTTGGGAAAACTGGAGAGCCACATGCAAAAAAATGAAAGTAGGCTGTTATCTTACACCATACACAAAAATTAACTCAAAATGGATTAAAGACTTGAATGTAAGACCTGAAACCATAAAACTTCTAGATGAAAATATAGGCAATGCACTCTCTGACATTAGTTTTAACAGCAACTTTCTGAATACCATATCTACTCAGGCAAGGGAACCAAGAGGAAAAATAAATAAATGAGACTACATCAGACTAAAAAGCTTCTGCAAGGCAAAGAAAACCATCAACAAAATGAGAAAACAATCCACCAACTCTGAGAATATATTTGCAAATCATATATCTGACAAAGGGGGTTGATTTCCAAAATATATAAAGAACCCGTGCAACTCAACAACAAAACGGTGAACAACCTGATCAAAAAAAATGGGCAGAGGATATGAGCAGACATTTTTCCAAAGAACATATACAGAGGGCCAACAGGCACATGAAAAGATGTTCAACATCACTAATTGCTAGGGAAATGCAAATCAAAACTACAATGAGATATCTCACACCCATCAGAATGGCTATAATTAACAAGACAAGAAAAGACAAGTGCTGGAGATGACATGGAGAAAAGGCAACCCTTGTACAATGCTGGTGGGAATGTAAACTGGTGCAGGTGCTATGGAAAACAGTATGGAATTTTCTCAAAAATACAAATGATTCAGCTACTCACTACTGGGGGTATTTATCCAAAGAACATGAAATCAATAATCCAAAAAGATATATGCACCACTATGTTCACTGCAGCATTATTCACAATAGCCAAGATGTGGAAGCAACTCAAGCGCCCATCAATGGATGCATGGATAAAGAAGATGTGGTGTATATATATATGATGGAATCCTATGCAGCCATAAAAAGGGACAACATCATCTCATTCGCAACAACATGGATGAACCTTGAGGGTATTATGCTAAGTAAAATGTCAGCCAGAGAAAGACAAATACTGTATGATTTCATTCATATGTGGAAGATCAACAAGCGAACACATAGATAAGGAGAACAGAATAGCAGTTACCAGAGGACAAGGGAGTAGAGGGAGGGTGAAAAGGGGTAAAGGGACAAATATACATGGTGATGGATAAAAACTGGACTCTCGGTGATGCAACAGGGCAATCTATGCAGAAACTGAAATACAATAATGTACACCTGAAATATACACAATGTCATAAGAGAATATGACCTCAATAAAATAATTTTTTTAAATAATAAATAAATTAAATGGACAATGAACTTAAATATACATTTCTGTAAAAAAGATATACAAACGGCCGATAAACACCTGAAAAGATACCTAATTTAACGTCGTTAGTCGTTAAGGAATTGCAAATCAAAACCACAATGAGCTACTACTTCACATCCAGCAGGATAACTCTAATCCAAAAAAAAAGCAGAAAATAATAATTGTTGGTGCGAATGTGGAGAAACAAGAATCCTCATACACTGATAAGGGGAATGTAGAATGGTGCAGCTACTGTGGGAAACGGTTTGTCAATTTCTCACAAAGTTGAATTTAGAGTTACCACTGGGCTCAACAATTTCACTCTTAGATATATACCCAAGAGAACTGAAAGCGTATGTTTACACAATAACTTGTACACCAAGTTCATGTTAACATTATTCATATTATAAGGAAGAAGTGGAAGCAACCCAAATGTCCACTGATTGATGAATGGATAAACAAAATGTGGTATACTTATACAATGGAATATTATTCAGCCATAACATGGAATTAAATTTTGATGCATATTACATCATGAATGAACCTTGAAAACATTATACTAGGTGAAAGAAGCCAGATATAAAAAGCCACATATTTATGATTCCATATATTTGAAAGACCTAGAATGGGCAAATTCACAGAAACAGAATGAAGAGCAGTGTTCGCCAGGGCACGAGGGAGAGAGAAATGAGGAAGGACTGCTTAATGGGTCTGTGGTTTCTTATTGGAGTGATGAAAATATTGTAGAATTAGATAGTTGGGATGGTATCACAACATTGTGAGTGTTTTAAAAAGCATTGAACTTTATACTTAAAAATCATTAAAGTGGTGATTGGTTAAAATGGTTATGTGAATTTTAACTATTTTTTTAAAAAAGCAATAGTCATACAAGACATTCTCCCTTCCCGTTCACATCTCTTTAATTCTGACACTTACTTTCATGGAACATGACCGTGGGAGAAGAGACTAAGTCTTACACATTGTGATATGTCTCCTTTCCCATCAAGAACTAAATTTCTTTCTTATTACTTGCTAAGAAATCCAGAAGAAGGCATAAACTTGACAGGAAATCACATCTCAGCCTCTTGTCAATGTTTAAACAATTTCCTTGCTAATGAAACTAGAGGTCAAGTGTCCACAGGGTCAACAGCAGCCCAAGTGAGTGTCTGTGCCTCAATCCCCTACCCTTTCTCATAAATATTTCTTGACTCTTTGTTGTTTGAATAAATGACTACAAGGCAAATGCTCCTGAAAGGTTGCTGATCAAAGTGCGCTTTATTGTTACAGACATAATTAAGTAATGCTTCTATGTATCCTTTCTTTGGGGAGATGGAACACAAAAGATACTAGAATCTCAAACAACTTAGTCAGAAAGGCATCCAATTACTAATACTTTTTAATTATCACGGCTAGCTGCTCTGCAGTCACATCTGCAAGGTTTAGCTGTATTTACAGAAATTAAACCGCAAATCAAGTTGTGAAACTCTCCCCTCTTATGAGTTGTCCAAAGACTATTAAACAAAATAGAATTTAAAAACAGCATGGAGTTATAAATAGCCTGCTGTTTGGTATAGCTTGTCAATCTGTTACCACTTACGCATATTCTCTAACAGCTCTCTAATTAGCACTCACTTTTGATACTACTGCTCCTAAAATGTTTACGTTGGAAGTTACAAATTACTGTCTAATTATACTGGCTACTTTGTTTTGCATAAAGTTTTAAAAAAATCCCATTCGTGCTATAAAAAAAGTGTGCTGTCATCACTTTTTCTATAGAATGACTAATAAAGTTTGCCAGTTTTAAGCTGGATATCAGCAATGAGCAACTTTAATTAAATTTGGCAGTGTAAGAATTCAAGACTTTACTTCCTTTAGGAGCGAACCCCTTGCAAGCATGAAACGTTTGCATAAATGAAGTCAAAAGATATAATGCCAGTAGAGTGGCAAACTCAGCATTTGACTCGCAAATTCCAGGAAAAACTTTTCTTTCGAAAGTTTCCAGCTTCCCAAAGGTTGCTGTGCGCAAGGAACTTGAAACATTTGTGCTTCTACAAACCCAGTCTGGGAGAACCTTGGAAATCAGTGCTGCGAGGGGTCAAAGCAAGAGAAAAACTACTGCTTTGGCAGAAAAATATCAGGGCGATGATCTTAATAAAACTGAACTTTGCCAGATCCATTTAAGTTCTTCACATTCTGTGAAGTCTCCCTGCTGTGAAACGAGCCAAACCATTCATCAAAACCAATCATCCTGTCACTGGGAACTCTTTATCCAGAGTCTCCTGGTGGTTACACTGATGTAAATTGTATCATTTGTTCAAAATATTCCTGCTTCTACTACCAGGGAGAGGGGATTCCAGAAGGACTGTAATCTCACTCCACTGACACCAGGGGGCGTTGTGACTTACTTTGACCAATGATGTGCGAGTGAGTGCTTCTGAACAGAGATTTGAGGGCCATCATGTTGTCCATCACAGCTCATGAAGCCAGCATGTATCAGATAAAGGCTGCTCCTTCTGCCTTGGTCCTGGAACGCAGATAACCTGGATGAGCCACAGCCAACCCATGATGGGCATGAATTTACAATGAACGGAACATGTAGCGGCCATTTGGTACTGCAGCATCACTCAGCCTATGCTGATTGCTACATACACTTAACTGCCATGTGCTATTTCAGTATTTAGTAAATATCCAATAAATATTGAAAAAAATGAATGAACTAATGGATGAAGGGAATAAAAACTGCAAAAATTGTTGTTATTATTATTATTATTAAGATTAAATCTGCATATTCAAATGCAAGTTGTCTGTGTTAAGAGGAAATTGTGTTACACTGTATTGAGACCAGCTTTATTTTCTAGGCACAAGGCCCACACCTCTCCATTTTACCCAAAAAGTCAGACGTGATCAACACACCACATGTTCTCTGATTACCAGGAAGTGTAGACCATGTGAGAGGCCAGCTTTCCTTCAGAACCTGATCAGTAGGGGCAGGCCTTCCTCATCACTGCGTTCCTGCCCATGCAACGTATCTCTAACACAACAGCACTGGTCCATCCCTTCAGTGTGTTTCACAAGCTCTTTTATGATGGAGACAGGGTCAAGTGGCAGCTCCAACGCATCTGCACAAGGGACATTTGGATTTGGAAAATAATCAGGGCACGACACAGGGTGAGCTGCCTTCCACATAAGCAATCTCCTGGCTAAGCCTCAACACACAGGATTTTGGATTGGCTTGTACGCTAATTATCAGCTGTTCTTGTCGGTATATAAATTATCAACACTCCATATAAAACCCCAGATTGAACTGCCCATAGTGATCCCCATTACGTGTCATACACTGTGGAAATTATTCTTCCTGGTCTGTAAGTGCTGGCCACCATAGCTTTCTGGTAGAGTTCTACTGGAAGATTATCTTCAGAACTGATACTGTTTCACATACTCCAAGTCCTCCACACAGCCATAATGAAGACCCACTTCTTGTGAAACCAAAAGCCCTGAGCAAAGCGAAGCATTTGTGGAACTGCTTTTCTGGTGGGAACAGTGTCACTTGGCACTCCCTGCCGCACTGGGCCTGGAACATTGTAAAAATGGAATTCCTTCTCGCTGGTGGCAGAACGGACTGAGACTGCTGCTCCCTGCCATTACCCCCAAACAGCTTTCAACATTTCACAAGCTGAGTTTGAGACGCCCATAAAATATTTGAACAGCCAAATTACCCCTTGGGAAGAAAGGAAACTTCCCCTTCTCCTGTACAATGAGCTCCTGCGATGTTCCAGGCCTATGTCTGCTTTGCTCCTTGCTCAAGCTGGGTAAGAGTTAAGAGGCACATAAAAACCTTCATACTAGAGTACTCAGTGTGGTGGTAGAGAAATCACAGCGTGCTGTGGGAGTAAAAAGAGCAGCTCTCAGCCTTGTCCATAGGGCGGGGTCAGGAAAGAAAGATCTCCTTGAGGAGGGAATACTAAGCTGAGGCAAAAAAGATGCCAACAAGGCAGCCAGGTAAAGGGTGAGGAGAAAGGAAGCTCCCAGCAGGAGACACGGCAAGTGCAAAGGCCTGCAGGGGAGGGTGAACATGGCGCCAGGAGAAACTGGAAAAGACTGACTGTCAGAGTCCAGAGTCCAGAGAGAGAAACGTGGGAGATGAGGCTGGAGAGCTTCAGTCAGTCAAAAAGATCTTTGACCAAGTGTTTGGAACTTTGGGCTTTATCATGAGTCAATAGGAAATCAGATTTACATGTTAGTAAATGTGCAAATTTGGCTACAGTGTAGTTTAGCAACAGTGGGTATGGGAAGTCCCGTTAGGATGCTGTATTTAGTTATCTACTGCTATTTAACAAATTATTCCAAAACTTAGGGGTTTAAAACAACACTTATTATCTCGCAATTGCTGTGAATCAAGAATCTGGGTACAACTTAACTGGATATTTAGGTTCACAGTTGCTTCCAAAGCTGCAATCAAAATGCCATCCAGGATTGCAGTCATCTCAAGGCTCAGCTGGAAAAGGACTTTCTTCTAAGTTCAGTCATGGTGGTTTGCAGCTGTTAGACTGAGGGCCTCGATATCTCACTGTCTGCTGATCAGAAGCCCACAGGGAGACTCACAACATAGCCGTATGCCTCATCACAGCCAGCAAGAGCGACGAGCCAGAGAGAGAGAGCAGGCAAGCAAAGCTGAGGTCGCAGTCTTTGATAATCTAGTCTCAGAAGTGGCGTCCCATCACTTTTGCCATATTCCTCTCACTAGAAACAAGTCACTACACCCAAACCCACTCTCAAGGGGAAGATATTACACAGGGTCATGAACACCAGGACACCGGGATCAAAGGGAGCCATCTTAGATTCTACCTGCCACAAAAGCTGTTGCAATGATTCACGTTTGAGATGCTGGTAGACGTAGTAGAAACGAAGAAAAGTAGACAGATGCGATGACTATTTAGACAGTAGAATCAACAGGATTTAGGCATTGCAGTGAGGAAGAGGTAGAAGGCAAGAATGACTCTCAGGTTCTGGCTTCAGCAAAGGGGAGAATGATGATGCTACTTGCTGAAATGTAAACACTTAAGGAGAAATTAGATTTCTAGGCAGAAATTTTATGAGTTTTGTTTTGTACATGTTGAGCTTGAAGTGCGTGTGAAACATCAGAGCAGAGTTGTCCTTCCAGGTCTGATCTGGAACAAGAGATTTTTGGGTCCTCCCTCAGAGGCCCAACTTCTGGTGAGTTTTTTATGAACACGTATATTAAATTGGATTCTACCCACCTGTTAATCTGGTTATGCGAAGCCATGGATGGATGGCCCTTCTGGTCCGAATATGGAAAGAAGACCCTAGTAGTCACTACTCTAACTGAATAATTATCCTTCAGGAAAAATATAGACTAGTCCAGCAAAAGCCTTCTCTAGTTGCAGTATATTGAGACTGTACAAATCCTTCTATCTTCACATTGGATATAAAACAGAGTCGTCCAGCTGGTGATCAAGTCAAATTTTAAGTTGTAAAGAATCATCAGGCACCTGAAATGCAAAGGACTTGAAAGACAAAACTTCCATTTTCTGACGTCTCTAGGTAGTGGGAGGGAACAGAGGGGCCTCAGTGGATCAGAGATGCAGAAGCAGAGGCGTCTCCCTGCAGAGATCCACAGACACCCCGTGAGGCAAATCAATTTGGGGGTGAGAAGTCTGATGCTCATTAAGAAAATGCAAGCACATGGTGGGAATCAGTGAACTGTTTTAGTTTCCTTGTTCAATAACATCTCTTTATTATAGCCTTCCCTGAAACACGAGATAGCTCTGAAACTTTATTGTGTGCAAAGACAAAAGATGGCAAAGCTTTTCAGAAAAGTCTCATGAGAAAACAGGTAGAATTATCTTGATCACATAAATTAGACCCAAAAAATCCAGGTCTTACTCAAATTGATGATGAAAAAGGAAGGGGAATACAGTACTGAAAACAAATGTTCCTGTGTATTACTCCACTGGCTTATACATGGACCGAGATCCTGAGGTCCATCAGTGTTCAAGATGGTAACCGGAGAGGCAGGTTCTTTGACCGCACTGCTGCTTTTCAGGAGTGCTAGAAAGCAAGCCACGTCCTTGTATTCCACTCAGTAATACCAAGTCAACCACTTCCTTTTGTTTTTGCATTTCAAGGATGCCTACAAATCTTTGCTAAGGAGAATTCTGGCAAAACTGCCAACAAAGACACAACAGAAAATTACGATAATTAGTTCAATTAGTTAGTTAGGGAAAATCAGTTAGTAATGATGGAGTAACTACTAACTAACCCAGAATTTTGCTAAGTGCAATTATAAATCACAAGAAGCTATCATATGTGCTGAATGTCTCCTTGAATATATAAGAACCAGGTATTCTATAAATAATAGTACTATATTAATTATCATTAATAATTAGCTGATTTATAATTAATCTAATTAGCCCGCTGGTTATTAATAAATGTTAAATATTTATTGCATACTTACTATGTGCCAGGCATGGCTCTAAGCAGTTTATGTTGAACCTCACAGCCACCTCATGAGGTGGGTACTTTGTGCACGAGGAAGCAGATGCACCAAGGGATGAAGCAGCTTTCCCAAGGTCACTCAGCAGGGAGATGGTGAATTTACTATGAGATGCGGAGTCTCTGAATTCAGAGCGCTGCATTATGACCTTTAAGTTCATCACAAAACTCAGGCTATACAATTGCCCTAGGAGGCAGGCACTCGAATCAGGCCATTTTATAAATGCGAGACTGATACTCAGAGAGAAGATATAACTTTATACTTTATACTGCATGAAGGCCAAGATATTTGCTCTCCAATAAAAAGATATACATTCTGTATAAGGAGGATTCCACACATTCCACACACCTCAGCAGGACAGAATTAGTGAGACACAGGAAAGCCGAAGTCACTCCACATGAAGAAGAACTCCACCACCACCAAAGCCTCCTAGAAAGGTCACAGCAGTGCGAGGGCCCCTTCACTGATACATCAGGTCAAGGCTGACGGGGCTGATGAAGAGGGGATTTTTGCATCAGGAAAAGGTTCTACCACTGACCTCTGAGGTCCTCTCCAACCTCAGGATGCTATGATTCACATGACTAAAGCACCGGTTCCTTTCATTCCTGGGAACCTTGTTCTTTGTATTCTGCACTCCTTACCATAAAATCGAGAAACAATGCAGGCTGGCAGCATAAAACTAATTTTGTTTTTTTTTTCTTTTTTTTCTATTTTTTCTATTTATAGAAACATAATTAGAGATCAGGTTAGGTGATCTGAAAAATATAAGAAACTAACTTCAGTGTTTGACTCTCCAAGGAATAAGACCAGTCTTAATATTAGTTGGAGTCATTTTCTAATTTAGCAGGGACATTTCATTTTTCAACTGCCAGTGAGGTGATTGGTGTGGCAGAGACAGACAGATCGAGCTGTGAGCAGCATGGATGGATGGTCCAGTGGGGACTGCATATGCTTGCCTTGGGTATTAGGTTTCGTACTTTCTATAGACGCATTCCTTTAAAGAGTTTTGCAAATTTGATGCAAGGTTAGAAACCTGCCTCACTGCTTCTGACAAACAATGCAAACATCCCAAGTGCTGTCAGCCTGTTCAGCCCTATGACACGAGCATACTATTCTTCGAGCATCATGCTTCTTTCTTTGTCAAGAACAAGCTTCTTTTGTCTGCAAAACTCATGGAGAGGATTATTTCCAGCAAAGGACAAAAGCAGAGAATAAGAGTAGTGGCCAATTTGCGTGTGTTCAGCTCAGAGTCTCCCTCTGTTACCCTACACAGGCTGAAATCAATCCTTCCAGATATGTGGGCCCAGGAGAAATAACAGTGGACTCTAGAGAAATACGTAGTTGTCAGAAAAAATAGAAGCCAGTAGATGGAAATTCTCTTATCTTCCATCTACCAAATCTCTAAACTTTGCTGCATCGGTACCTCTCCTCTTTCTCTCCCCTTGCAGTTGAGGAAGAAGTCCTTTCCCACATATGTGGAAGCCTCCTTCCCCTGCTTGTGCTGTGAACCTCAACCCTTCCATCCGTCTAAGGAACCCCACTGACTCTGTTGTTCTCTGCCCCTCCTGTAACTTCATCACCCCCTTATTCTTCAGATACATCCCATAAACATTCAAAAATGTTCTACTCTCTCCCATCTTTAAAAAAGGAAACTATTTACACCCCACATGCCTCTTTAGCATGTCTTATTCCTGTCTTATTCCTCTCCTCCTCGTTATAGTCAGTCTTCAAAAGAATTTGAGTTGTCTGTATACACTGTCGCCACATCTTCTCACTTCCATTCGTTCTCTCTTAGATCCACTCTAAGCTGGCCTCATCATCATGACTCCACCAAAAGTGCTCTCACCAAAGGTACTAGGGGCCTCCATGTTTCTAAATCCAATGGCTACATTTTAATCCCCACTTCACATAGCCTTTTGGGAGGATGTGTCATTTCTCTTGAAATGTCCTCTGGTTTCTGTGACTGCATGCTCTGCTGGCTTTCCTATATCTCTCAATCCCTGTCTCTTGGGTGTACCACCTCCTCCACTCAGTTTCACATATCAAAGTTCCTCAGGGTTTAGCCCTAACTGTTCGCCTCTTCAAATTTCTTCCTAGGGATTTCTCTCATTCTCAAGGCATCAAACACAATCCATCTGCAGAATCATGTCTGTCTTGTTCAGCAGAATTTCTCAATGCCCAGGACAGTACCTCACACATGTAGTCTCTCCATTATCTTTGCTTTATTAATTGACTTGAAGCCAGAAATTCCAGGTTAATCATGGAGAAAGGCACAGCAAGTGACAGGGAGTTAAACACAAGGGTTAAAAGTGACTTTGAAGTCAGATCTTGGTTCATAGCCCAGGTCTTCTTCTTACTAGCTTTGTGATTTTGGACAAATTACTTATGCTTTCCCCTTATTTCTAAAATAGGGTTCAGACTAGATTGGGTGTATTCAGGGTGGTCTGGCCGTTAACCATATGACTTCACTCCTATGTGGAAGATAAACAAACAAACACAGGGTTATAGAGAACAGATTGGTGGTTACCAGAAGGGAAGGGGATGAGGGGAGGGCAAAAGGGGTAAAGGGATACATATGTATGGTGATTGATGGCAACTAGACTTTTGGTGGTGAACACGAGGCAGTCTACACAGAAGTCAAAATATAATGACATACACCTCAAATTTATATAATGTTATAAACCAATGTGACCTCAATAAAAAATTAGCATGCTAAATAAATAAATAATAGAATAAAATAAGGTTAAATATGGTATCTATGTTGGATTTCTCTGAGAATTAAATGTACACTAGAGTTAAAATTTCATAAGGTCAGATATTTTCACCTATTCTGTTCAGTGAATAATCCATTTCACCTAGAGTCCAGCTATGCTCAGTAAACTCTTCCTGCACACCAAATGCAGCCCACCACCTGTCCATATGGCCCAAGAGCTAAGAAGGGTCTTTACATTCTTTAAATATTTGAGGAAAAGGAACAAGAATATGTGATAGAGACAGTATGTGGCTTACAAAGTGTAAATTATTTACTATCTCATTACAGAAAAAATTTTCTGACCCCTAGAATAATGCCTGACACAGATTAGGTGTCCAAAATAAACTTTTATTAAATGACTAAATGAATGAGTGAAAGTATGCACGCATCTAAAGTGCCGAGAGGCTAATGCGTACTGAGTGCTACGTGAAGCACTGTGCTGCCATCGTCATCACTGTCTTGTGTGTGAAACCTCTCTAACAGAAGGCAATGTCAGGGCTCCCACCACCCGTCAAAATAACCTGCTGAAAAATGAAGCATTCAAAATGCCCCCATTTATCTACCATCACACTCTTCATTTGATGATGCTTTAAAACTACTTTATTAAATTGAAAAGTTGTTTTAATAATTTTATATCTATTATGAATGATTTATTCCATTGCTAGTGATGCCGGCATTGTGATCCCCTCACCCTTAAGGACAGTGTTTTCTAAGAACTGACAGTCTTCTGATGAGTTTTTCTAGGCAAAAAAACCATATTTACTGCAAGGACACACATTGTTTTGATACACAACATCCGTACAACAGACAGTCTCCCTTCTTTGGGTAATTCTGCCATTTCTTATAGGAAATCACCCCTCACTACTCTCAGTCCATGAACATCAGGCAGAATTGACATCCCCTTGGCTGAGGAGAGGGCATGACACACAGGACTGACCAGCCAATGCATCACAGTCCCCTGGCCATGGCAGGTAATTAAAGGACAGGTGCATGGCCCAGCCAGAACTCTCTTTTTCACCAGCTTTTAACCCGAAACATTAAGGAGTTTGAACCACTAGCAGCCATCTTGCTCTTAGTAGAGTTTGATCTTGCAGCCAAAACAGAAAAGAATAGCCAAGAAATGGAGAGAAACTGAGCTCAGCGACATCTTTCTGAGCCTCTCTCTCAAGAGCTCACTTGACTAGTCTGTTTGGTCACCACGTGGCTTAATAAATCCCCTCTTCCCTGCAAGCCGGATTGAGTTAGAGCTGTTTGGTTTAGAATGAATGGAAAATCGAACTGACACACTTGTCTAGGTCATTCCTTTTCATTCTATGCTTTAAACTAGCTACCTAAGGAAGTGAAATTGTGCCTTTAGATGAAACACTATCAAGAAGCAGTCATTCACTCCAGAAACACGTCATAGAAGCCACTGCATCAGAGATTACAAGCCTGCAAGAGGCCACTATAGGATCTTTAGAGACAGAGTTCCAGAATTTGAAAGACAGATGTGACTTTAGAGAAGACTATATATTAAGGGGGTCACAAATCCAAAAACATACAGAGCCAGAAAGAGAACGTAACTGAGTAGAGGCCAGGAGTGAGAATAGAAATAGCACAAGGACAATGAAAAATGGCCAACATCACTCAGCTGCAGGGACCAGGAGCAGGAAAGAGTGGTGGCCCCCATCTGCACTGGAGGCACCCCCTGCATAAGCAGCCTCCACTTGGCGTCAGTTGACCATTGCATGTGGGAACTAAGGTTCAAGATGCAAGAGTTTAGGTGAAATTTTTCTGTCTTTAAATGATGTCAAATAAATTGCTTTCTTAAAAACTGTGTGACTCAAATATAATATATATTGAGGCCACACTCAGCCCATAAGTTGCCAGAATATCCATTGTGCAGGTGCGGGGGGTGGTCGCAGGGAGTAAACTAAACCCCACAATGGGCAATGTCTTACCCAGTGCCACCAACCTGCTGGCAAGAGGCAAAGACCAGACTCAAATTCCGCTCTCCTGATCTGTGCCCCAACGCTGAACAGACCAAAGATCACACTGTAATAGAGTAATCCTTCATACCTGGACAGCAACGCCGATTTGTATAGCATTCTCCCATAAGGTGAGACTTAATCCTTAGAATAACTCCCTGGAATGTAGATACTATTCCTACTTCTACTTTACAGAGAAGCAAACTGACGTTCCTGTTGCTTGAGTAATTTTCCTGAAGTTGAGTACAAAAGGCAGAACTCATGTACTGCCAGGACTTAACTCATCCTCTTTCCTTCTAACCATAACCTCCTTTTCTTCCTTGGTCTCAGATCTCAGCAAAAGGTAGCACCAGTCCCCCTCCCAGCTCTCAAGCCACACACACACATATACTCACACACACACACATATACACACACACACACACACATATATACATACACACACACACACTCACACACACACATGCACTCACACTCACCTCACACACCACACATACTCACACACACACACCACATACACACACTCACACACACACTCACACACTCTCACTCACACACACACCACACACACACACACACAGACAGCTGATTCTGCTCTAAATTTCTCTCTGATCTCTCTTTTTTTCCTCCACCTCCACTGCCAGTTGTCATCACCTCTCACCTGGATCAGGATCCAGACAAAAAGAGCCAAAGTGAGCTTCCTAAAATGCTATCCCCTCCTTGGCTTGTACTATCTTGCCCTTCTTTCACAGCACTTA
The DNA here is from genome assembly GCF_041296235.1 of Equus asinus. Classification (NCBI taxonomy): domain Eukaryota; kingdom Metazoa; phylum Chordata; class Mammalia; order Perissodactyla; family Equidae; genus Equus; species Equus asinus. Next base: position 10,033,454 of record NC_091811.1, on the reverse strand, counting down.
CACTGTGTTGTAATTGTCTTTTTTTATTGAAGTAACTTTGGTTTATAACATCATGCAGATTTCAGGTGTCCATCATTATAATTTGACTTCTGTATTCATTACCTCATTTTCACCACCAGAAGTCTTGTTTCCATCCATCATCAAACAACTGTCCCCCTTTATCCGTTTTACCTTCCCCACCTCTCCTCCCCTCTGGTAATTACTAATCAGTTCTCGGTACCTATGTGTTTATTTGTGTGTTGTGCTGTTGTTCTAACAGTTTTTGCACATAGCTCTCTCTCTCCCCCACTCAACTGAGAAGTCTTACAAAGAAGGGATTTGCCACTGTATTCCTAGGACCGAGTACCTGGCTCAGAGTAGATGCTCAGCGGATGAGGAGGAAAAGAGAAGGGAGGAAATGTGGAGGAAGAGAAAGAAGAGATAAAGCTTCCAGATTCTTAGGGGAAGTGAGTTCAGAGATCACCTAGTTTCACCCTAATATTTCACAGATGAAGAACCAAGGCCTAAAGATGAAAGTACTCTTTTAAAGTCTAAACAGGCTATTACTGGGGGAAACAATATCAAGTTTAGGTCTTCTCAAGCCCATTCCATGCACTGTTAAAAAATCATGCATCTGAATGAATGCTTCAACTTTTTAGAAGGTTGGGCATAATTTCCTGCTATTTCCAAAAAAAGCCATTGCAAATTAAGAGCATCTGATGCTAATTTCAAAGGCCTTAGTACTACCCTGGGTAAAAATGATGTTAGCCTTAAGAGAAAAGTTGGACACTCAGTAAACACTTGCTAATTTGCCTCTGATTTCAAAACAAGTCATACAGTATTAATCCAAGTAAGCTGGTATCTGTTCACAGACCAACGGGCATGAATGACCTTGGTCTCTTCAAGCTGCCCTTCCTAGGGGTTAAAACCTCTAATTAACTTTTAGCTGATCATTGTTTATCCAGGAAAAATGCAGAAGTATTCCCTTTATGTCCCTTAAGCCATTCAGTTTAGGGAAACATCTAAAACCAAATCTTTGCTGTCCTGAGATGTCCATGTCCAGAGAGGGATTTATTTTCACTATGAAACATGGCATGCCATTTGGTCCTAATTCTCTGTCACTATAACATTTTAGATGAGCTGTTACCGAATATTTTTGTTGCAAATGGTTATATAATAGCAACATTGGAGCCTGGTGCATAATCAGTCATGAAAAATTGTGTCCAGCTCATGAAATAAAAATCAGCAATCCTTGGAATTGTGGCCAGACACTTTTATTAGCTTCCTTGAAATTTGGAGGCTAGGAATCTGCTCTAAGAGTTAATGAAAAGGCAGGGAGGCAAAAAGGACAATTTCTTCTCTCTTAGAGGTACTCTGGCTCTTCTCCACCTCTTGGAATATGCAGTGGTGCTTTTCCAAAAAATACAACGACAGGAATCCAAGGATGGCAGGCTAGGTTTGCACACAGATGAAGGAAGGCTCTCCTTGGGGTACATCCACATTGTTATTTAATTCTCTCAGACGCAATTAGTTACCTGTTGTTTTCACTCTGCATATTGCCAAAAGAAAATGAGTTTATATGTGGCAAAAGCCTAAGGGGAGAAAAAAGTACAAGTTTCCAACTTAGGGCCCTGGCTTCAAGTCTTGGCTCTCTCTCTGACTGGCAAGTTATTCAATCTCATCAGTTTTAAAAGATCCAATAAGGGTTGGCCCATGGCCAAGTGGTTGAGTTTGCACACTCTGCTTTGGCAGCCCAGGGTTTCACCAGTTCAGATCCTGGGTGCAGACATGGCACCACTTATCAAGCTGTGTTGAGATGGCATCCCACATGCCACAACTAGAAGTACCTACAACTACAATATACAACTATGTACCGGGGGGCTTTGGAGAGAAGAAGAGGAAAAAAAAAGATTGGCAACAGATGTTAGCTCAAGGCTAATCTTAGAAAAAAAAGAAGACCCAATAAACTGCATATGTAAAGCTTTTGTTCAAATAAACCTGACCAAGACAAACCTCTACTAAATGCATCTGTCCTTAAGAAATCTTATCACAGTTGTCATTTTACGGGTTTTTCTGGGTTAATATTTAATTAATCTCTGTATCCATAGGAGATATTGTCAATGCCACACCCATTTCCCTCCAACACTATCATTTTAGGAGGCTCATCCAGTTTCTGTATCTCTGGTCCTGAGAGATTTTCTTGGAACCCTGGAAGGCTATTGTCCAGTGGGCTGAAGTACCAAGGAGTTAACAGCTTGTGGCAGCAGCACTCAAATCATGATCCTCTGGAGTTGGCATAGAAATACCATAACTCCCTTTCCCCTTGGGAGGGACAATTCTGAGGTGTGTATTTTACATGTTTCCTCAGTCTCCCATGGGTTTAAGCTTCAGTCGGTCACTGTGGTATCTGGCATAAACAGGACACCCTTTGCTGACTGCTTTCCCTTGCCTGTATCACTTTCCCCGTCTCACCTATTTCCTGTACCTCCCAAATAAACTACTGGCACTGGAATCTTTGTCTCAGGATCTGCTTCTGAGGCAGCCCAGACTAAGATAATCTCCTTCCTAAGACTGTAAGCCTATGATGACTATAGATGACTTATTTGTCGCTGCGTCTGGTAATAGATGCTCAGTCATTAAGTGAGGGAAAAAAGAGGAAAACATTTATTATCATTTTGTTGGTGTTGTCATTCTGCATAAAACACACAGCCCACCCTCCACTGAGAAGATTCAGCAACATATCTGATTCTTGGAACAAAATCAGGTTCTGGGACCCCTGTATTTCACTTCAGGAAAATGAGGAAAGATTTGGGATTTGGGATCTCTGAGGAAAGGCTGCCAGGTGAGAGGTAATGCCTGCCCTGTTCTTCTGTCTGAGTCATGGTTCCAAAGGCAGAGACTACTAGCTCTTCAGTGTGAAAATCTCCAAGACTGTCAGCTCTGTGATGGACATTTAACAAGACTTCAGAAAGTATTGACCTTAGCCAGCACAGTCTCAAGGAGCTAATTCAGCATTAAAGCCAAGTCGACAAGCCACTTGTATAATTGAGGCTGAAAGCGGGAGAAGTGGGAGATAGAGTTTGTGGCATAAAGGACGGGTATGTCACCTCTGGAAAAAATACGAGTCACGTCAGCATGTCACCTCCCACTGCTGGCTACACGGAGATTTTAATGAAACAGTCTTGGGATTAATCTGCACTAAAGGCCTTCCTCACCCAGCTCCAGACAGAGGGTAATTTATAGCTTTAAGAGATGTCATCAGGTTTAATAGGCTTCAAATCTCACCTGAAAATCACTGACTCCTTACAGGGTCCAGTTTTTCAGTACAGCTCTTACATGCCTACCCATTTCACCTCATTCAGGAATGGGAATGGAGAGCAAAAGAGTCAAAACAGCCTCAAGCTTAGGGCCTGGAGAGGACCTTACTAGCCAGGGAATCACAGAGTCAAATGCCTATCGTAGCCAGCAGGGAGCATGAGGGAATCAAGTGGCTGGTCAGGCTCCCTCAGGGAAAGAGAGGACCTGTAGGAGCAATGACTTTTCAATCACAAGTAATTGTTGCCAGGCAGGAATTCTGATCCATTGTGGCCAGATAGGTTTTTCAAGAGAAGATGTATATTGATGTTTATAAGTGAAAATGTCCCTGTTCTTAAATATTGATAATAAATTTAATATTTAAAAAGTAATAAAACCAAATAATAATATTAATAAAATCACTATACAGGTAAGAAAGATAGCCAGCAGGTACTCACCAGCTTTGCTGCAGGGTTTGTGAAATCGTTCTATTTAAATTGTCAAGTAGACATTATCCCAGGCCCTTCAAATGATCCCCACCATCACCCTGGCAGCCCAGCCTGCCCAGAACCTCTGTCAGACTGTACCATCATCCAGCGACTACAGGGTTAACACCTAACGACAGACCCCAAGGAGCCCGTTTCAGCACCACGGCCAGCGTCTGTGTGGCTTGGTGGGTGCCTGCACTATGCTTGTGAATTATTTTCACTACCATCTCTGTGTACAGTTCAAACAAAACACACGCCAGGAGCATTGGCCCTACAGGAAATCAGTTTGAGGCCTCTGATTTGTTCCAAATCTCCTTATTTATTAGTTATAGAAACAGAGGCCGAGACAGAAGAAGGTACTTGATTGAAGTCAAGATACAAGCCACTGACAGATCCCTGATAGGGACCCAGGACCCCAAGCTCATAGGCTGGGACTCTGTCCTCTTTGTCAGTAGCTACCAAACCTATGGAGGCTGTGGACTGTTAAAAACACATACTTCTTGGGGCTGGCCCCGTGGCTGAGTGGTTAAGTTCACGCGCTCTGCTGCAGGCGGCCCAGTGTTTCGTTGGTTCGAATCCTGGGCGTGGACATGGCACTGCTCATCAGACCACGCTGAGGCAGCGTCCCACATGCCACAACTAGAAGAACCCACAACGAAGAATGCACAACTATGTACCGGGGGGCTTTGGGGAGAAAAAGGAAAAAAATAAAATCTTTAAAAAAAAAAATAAAAAAAATAAAAAAAATAAAAAAAAAAAACACATACTTCTTTACTCTACCCACCCCTAGCAAAACTCCATAGTGGGCCCAGGCATGGTATTTTTTCAAAAGCTCCCCAAATAATTCTGATGAGCAGCAGATCTGCAAAACATCGCCACCAACTGTGCCATTGCACACCAACAAACTTTAGCCTGTGGAAGAAACTCAGAAAGAAGGGAGAAATCTCTGTGAACATATTATTTAAATAATTCTTATCAGAGACTCATGTAGAAGACGTGTGTATATATGTTAGGACCACAAAATGGTTTTTCCCAAGCCCCTTAGATCTGTCTTACTGTCATACTGAACGGAAGAAAATAAAAGGAGGAAATTTTCAAAGATTGATGGTGATTGAGCAGCAGAGGAATGAGGATAACACAAGCACCAGCATCAGAACAGGACAGACAAATTTCAGCCCTGTTGCTGACTAGTTGTACATCCTCAGACACCACACTTAAGGTTTCTGGGTCTCACATCCTCCGTCTGTCAAATGGGGAGAGCAATACTTACCAGGCAAAGTAATTACAGGTTTCAGAGATAAACCAGTCAATTCTGGATTATCTTGGCAGTGGATTCCTGAGAGACAGTAAGAGCCTCATCCAGAGAGCCAGGTGGATATACAGCTTCCACCCAGCCCACAGGGGTAGCAGCACAGCCTTATCAGCCCCTGCCCAATATCCAAGCCCAGTCACAAAGGGAAGGACAGCCAGGCCTCTGTGGTACCTTCACCACCTCTGATGAGCACACTGATGAGTCCAGTTCAGGTGTCAATAATTGACTCTGGAGGTTTGCTAGCAGTGATTTGCAATTACCCATGAATGACTACTGGTACACTCTGCAGGTAACTGTAGAACCACCCTTAGTCACTAGGTACTCTGCACAGTACCTGCCATATAAGGGCAGCCATTATGACCATGATTGTGATTGTAAGACATGGCATAGTGGCTCAGAATACCACTCTAGGAGCCGGAGGAGTCAGTCCGAGGGGCCAGCAGGAGCGATTCCGTAGGCAAACGGGTCAATTTGAGGAAAAATGACAACTGAGTCTTCCGATCCATGAACCAGTATCTCTGTCCATTTATTAAGATTTTTTTAAGATTTTTTTAAGATCTCCATGCGGAGGCACAAATCAACAACATCAAGCAATATGAAAAAATACATTAAATCTCCAGAACAGAAAGAAAGCAACAAATACACAGAAAACAATCCCAAAGAAAATGAGATATATAACCTAAATGACGATGACTTCAAAACAGCCATCATTAAGATTCTCAATGAGTTAAGAGAGAATTCTGACCAACAACTCAACGAGTTCAGGAGCTATGTCACAAAAGAGTTTGATACGATAAAGAAGAACCAAACAGAAATATTGGAAATGAAGAACACAATAGAGGAGATTAAGAAAAATCTAGATGCTCTGAACAGTAGGGCCGATAATATGGAGGAAAGAATTAGCAATTTGGAAGATGGCAATATAGAATTGTTGCAGGCAGAGGAGGAGAGAGAAGCAAGACTTAAAAGATATGAAGAAACTCTCCGAGAATTATCAGACACAATTAGGAGATGCAACGTAAGGATTATAGGTATACCAGAGGGAGAAGAGAAGGAGAAAGGGGCAGAAAACCTATTCAAAGAAATAATGGCTGAGAACTTCCCAAATCTGGTGAGGGAGATGGATCTTCAGGTGACAGAAGCCAATAGATCTCCAAACTTTATCAATGCAAGAAGACCAACTCCACGGCATATAGTAGTGAAGCTAGCAAAAGTCAACGACAAGGAGAAAATATTAAGGACAGCCAGGCAAAAGAAACTAACCTACAAAGGAACCCCCAACAGGCTATCAGCAGATTTCTCAGCAGAAACTTTACAGGCTAGAAGAGAGTGGAATGATATATTCAAAAATCTGAAGGACAAAAATCTACAGCCGAGAATTCTCTACCCAGCGAAAATATCCTTCAAATACGATGGAGAAATAAAAACTTTCCCAGATAAACAAAAATTAAGGGAGTTCATTGCCACAAAACCTCCTCTTCAGGAAATCCTCAGGAAAACCCTCATTCCTGAAAAATCCAAAAAAGGAAAGGGGCTACAAAACCAAGAGCAGAGGAGATAAGTAGAAGGACAACAACAGAGAGTAGCAGCTCTACATCAGAACAGATTAAACCATGGGACGAGAAACAAAGGAAACTGAAGAAAACCGGAAAACAAGACACAAAATGGGAGTGGTAGGCCCCCACGTCTCAATAATCACTCTAAATGTAAATGGACTGAACTCCCCAATCAAAAGACACAGAGTGGCAGGATGGATCAAAGAACAAGATCCAACAATATGCTGCCTCCAGGAAACACACCTCAGCCCCAAAGACAAACACAGACTCAGAGTGAAGGGATGGAGAACAATACTCCAAGCTAATAATGAACACAAAAGAAAGCAGGTGTCGCTATACTAATATCAGACAAGGTAGATTTCAAAGCAAAACAGATAAAGAAAGATAAAGAGGGACAGTATATAATGATAAAAGGGACTCTCCACCAAGAAGACATAACACTTATAAATATATACGCACCCAACACAGGAGCACAAAAATTTGTAAAGCAACTCTTAATAGAACTAAAAGAAGACATCAACAACAATACAATAATAGTAGGGGACATCAACACACCATTAACACCAATGGACAGAACATCCAGACAGAAAATCAACAAGGAAATAATAGAATTAAATGAAAAATTAGACCAGATGGACTTAATAGATATATCTAGAACACTTCATCCAAAAACAGCAGGTTACACATTCTTCTCAAGTGCACATGGAACACTCTCAAGGATTGACCATATTTTGGGAACCAAAGCAAACATCAATAAATACAAGAGAGTTGAAATAATATCAAGCATCTTTTCTGATCATAACGCTATTAAACTAGAAATCAACTACAAGAAAAAAGCAGAGAAAGGTGCAAAAATGTGGAGACTAAACAACACGCTTCTCAACAAACAATGGATCATTGAAGAAATTAAAGAAGAAATCAAATATTATCTGGAGACAAATGAAAATGAGAACACGACATACCAAATCATTTGGGATGCAGCAAAAGCAGTCCTAAGAGGGAAATTCATCGCAATACAGGCTCACCTCACTAAACAAGAAAAAGCTCACGTAAGCAACCTCAAACGACACCTAACGGAACTAGAAAAAGAAGAACAAACAAAGCCCAGAGTCAGTAGAAGGAGGGAAATAATAAAAATAAGAGCAGAAATAAACGATATTGAAACAAAAAAGACAATAGAAAGGATCAATGAAACAAAGAGTTGGTTCTTCGAAAGAATTAACAAAATTGACAAACCCCTAGCCAGACTCACCAAGAAAAGAAGAGAGAAAGCACAAATTAATAAAATCAGGAATGACAGAGGAGAAATCACAACAGATACCAATGAAATACAAGAGATCATAAGAGAATACTATGAAAAACTATATGCCAACAAATTGAACAACTTGGAAGAAATGGACAAATTCCTAGACTCCTACAATCTCCCCAAACTGAATCAGGAAGAAATGGAGAATCTGAATAGACCAATCACAAGTAAGGAAATAGAAACGGTAATCAAAAACCTCCCCAAAAACAAGAGTCCAGGACCAGACGGCTTCTCTGGAGAATTCTACCAAACATTCAAAGAAGACTTAATACCTATTCTCCTCAAACTGTTCCAGAAAATTGAGAAAGATGGAGAACTCCCTAACACATTCTATGAAGCCAACATCACTCTGATCCCCAAACCTGACAAGGACAACACAAAGAAGGAGAACTACAGGCCGATATCACTGATGAACATAGATGCAAAAATCCTCAACAAAATTTTGGCAAACCGATTACAGCAATACATCAAAAAGATTATACACCATGATCAAGTGGGATTTATACCAGGGACACAGGGATGGTTCAACACCCACAAGTCAATCAACGTGATACACTACATCAACAAAATGAAAAACAAAAACCACATGATCATCTCAATAGACGCAGAGAAAGCATTCGACAAGATCCAACACCCATTTATGATAAAAACCCTCAGTAAAATGGGTATAGAAGGAAAGTACCTCAACATAATAAAGGCCATATATGATAGACCCACAGCCAACATCATACTCAATGGACAAAAGCTGAAAGCCATCCCTCTGAGGACAGGAACAAGACAAGGGTGCCCACTTTCACCACTCCTATTCAACATAGTACTGGAGGTGCTGGCCAGAGCAATTCGGCAGGAAAAAAAAATAAAAGGAATCCAAATAGGTAACGAAGAAGTAAAACTCGCGTTGTTTGCAGACGACATGATCTTATACATAGAAAACCCCAAAGAATCCACAGAAAAACTATTAGAAATAATCAACAACTACAGCAAAGTAGCAGGGTATAAAATTAACGTGCATAAATCAGTAGCATTTCTATACACTAACAATAAACTAACAGAAAAAGAACTCAAGAACTCTATCCCATTCACAATCGCAACGAAAAGAATAAAATACCTTGGGATAAACTTAACCAAGGAAGTGAAGGATCTATACAATGAAAACTACAAGACTTTCTTGAAAGAAATAGGCGATGACATAAAGAGATGGAAAAACATTCCTTGCACATGGATTGGAAGAATAAACATAGTTAAAATGTCCATACTACCTAAAGCAATATACAGATTCAATGCTATCCCAATCAGAATCCCAAGAACATTCTTCACAGAAATTGAACAAACAATCCTAAAATTCATATGGGGGAACAAAAGACCACGAATTGCTAAAGCAATCCTGAGCAAGAAAAACAAAGCCGGCGGAATCACAATCCCCGATTTCAAAACATACTACAAAGCTACAGTGATCAAAACAGCATGGTACTGGTACAAAAACAGGTCCACAGATCAATGGAACAGAATTGAAAGCCCAGAGATAAAACCACACATCTATGGACAGCTAATCTTCGACAAAGGAGCAGAGGGCCTACAATGGAGAAAAGAAAGTCTCTTCAACAAATGGTGCTGGGAAAACTGGACAGCCACATGCAAAAGATTGAAAATTGACCATTCTTTTTCACCACACACCAAAATAAACTCAAAATGGATCAAAGACCTAAAGATTAGGCCTGAGACAATAAGTCTTTTGGAAGAGAATATAGGCAGTACACTCTTTGACATCAGTTTCAAAAGAATCTTTTCGGACACTGTAACTCCTCAGTTGAGGGAAACAATAGAAAGAATAAACAAATGGGACTTCATCAGACTAAAGAGCTTCTTCAAGGCAAGGGAAAACAGAATTGAAACAAAAAAACAGCTCACTAATTGGGAAAAAATATTTACAAGCCACTTATCTGACAAAGGGTTAATCTCCATAATATACAAAGAACTCACACTGCTTAACAACAAAAAAACAAACAACCCGATCAAAAAATGGGCAGAGGACATGAACAGACATTTCTCAAAAGAAGATATGAATATGGCCAATAGACACATGAAAAGATGTTCATCATCGCTAATCATCAGGGAAATGCAAATCAAAACTACACTAAGATATCACCTTACCCCCGTTAGATTGGCAAAAACATCCAAAACCAAGAACGACAAATGTTGGAGAGGTTGTGGAGAAAGAGGAACCCTCATACACTGTTGGTGGGAATGCAAACTGGTACAGCCACTATGGAAAACAGTATGGAGATTTCTCAAAAAGTTAAAAATAGAAATACCCTATGACCCAGCCATCCCATTACTGGGTATCTATCCTAAGAACCTGATGTCAGATATCTCAAGAGTCCGTTGCACCCCTATGTTCATCGCAGCATTATTTACAATAGCCAAGACGTGGAACCAGCCTACATGCCCAGAAACTGATGATTGGATAAAGAAGATGTGGTATATATACACAATGGAATACTACTCAGCCATAAAAAAAGACGAAATTGGCCCATTCACAACAATGTGGATGGACCTCGAGGGCATTATGTTAAGCGAAATAAGTCAGTCAGAGAAAGACGAACTCTATATGACTCCACTCATAGGTGGAAATTAGTATATTGAGAAGGAGATCTGATCGGTGGTTACCAGGGAAAAGGGGGGGTGGGGGGAGGGTACGGAGGGGGAAGTGGTGTACCCACAACATGACTAACAAAAATGTACAACTGAAATTTCACAAGCTTGTAATCCATCATAACATTAATAAAAAAAAAAAAAAAAAAAAAAGAATACCACTCTAGAGCCAGACACACCAAGGTGCAGCTATTGACTTTGGACGTTATTTCCAAATGTCTCTAAGTTTGAAATTCATCATCAGTGAAATGAAGGCAATAATGGTATCTCTGCAATGAATTATTGCAAGGATTATATGAACTAGCATAGAAAAGGGTTTAGCATAGTGCCTAGCATGTAATAGATGCTCAGTAAATGCTCCTCTTGGTGATAACACCATTAATGTTAGTATTAATTTCACCATTCAACCTTAAGTTTGAGGGAGCCCTGACAACAGCATGTAAGATTTAGAGGTAGGACTAGCAGCCTAACAGGCCACCAGGGCCTAAGCAGGGGCCAGGCCTAAGCCCACAACTTACCCCATATACAGCAGTGTCCCATCAGGCCCCATGTGGTGCACACAAGTACCAAGGAGTACAGGAACCTCCTTCAAGTCCCTGAGTCCAGCAGTGGGGTGTTGCATCACAGTCTCAGCCCATAACCACCAGCAGGCACCTCCCAGCCTCAAACCCGTCAGAGAACCTGCTGGAAACTCATCCAACCACAGTGAGCCCTGCTCCTGGGGCTTGACTGAGTGAGGCAAAGGACGAATGCTGAGAGATCTCAAGCTTCTGGTGGCTCAGGAGACTCCAGGAAATGCCATGTGTGGATCCCAGGTCTCCACCCACCTCTTCTGCACAGATCTACACAACAGGTTACCTAGGCAGGCAGGCAGCCAACCCAGGATTCCAAGACAGAAGGCTTTGTGTATTTGATCTACATGCGTAGCCTTCCCTGACTGCTCTGGGATGCAGCACAGAGCCCAGCGACAAGGAGACAGGCTTCCAGAGAGAGATCGCTTGTATTCAGGGCCCAGCTCTATCTCATGCTCAGTGTGTCATTGTAAGGATCAGACAGACATGATTACATAAAGTGCTATAGATATCAGGATAATTGTTATTAACATTCATTATCATTACACAGTCTATGAATTTTCAGTCACAACACTCAATGTGCAAAAATGTAGTTTGCTATAATTGAACTCAATTTTTGAGTTAAGCTCCCATTTTGCCTGGTAAATAAACTTAATCTAGTTAACCCCAGGTAAAGTCATTCTCTCCCAGCTAAATGCAGAAATGTCAGGCTTCAAAGCCAATGTTTTCTCCTCTCTGCCCTCTTCTCCTAGATAGGAGATCTCAGCTATCCCAAGGCGAAGGTGAGGGACAGGGCTGTATTTTCATTGAATCTTCGTGTGGGAGAGCATTGAGTCCACAGTCACTCCAACATCCACATGTCTCCTTCGGACCCAAAGACTTTCCTGCCCATTTCTAAACTCAGATGCAGAAAACTTTTGGCTTCTTTGCCTCGCCCTTTATGAGGGGCTGTCACAGGCCCTTTGGTATCTACACGCACATTCATTGTTCCCACTGCCAAGTATTACTGCACTGAATTAGGATAGGAATGCTTTGGGGCTCCCCCAGACACACTGGGCAGTGAGTTTAGCACCCCTCTGCAGCAGGTCCCTCCAAACTCATTGAGGGTCTCTACAGCCACTAGCTGTCCTCAGGGCTCATCCAGGGCACAGGGTCACAAACCAAATAGACTTTGTCTCTGCCCTTATGGAATCAGTGACAGAAAACAAACAGCACACAGTGAACAAGTAAATGAATATGAGATTACAAATTGAGAAAGTGCTGTAAGGAAACAAATAGAGGCGGTGGTAGCAGAAAATGGTGGGGGAGGGGCTACTTAGACACAGTGATCAGGATCAGGGAAGGCTGTCTGCGGAGGTGACGGATATACTGAGACCTGAAGCAAGGGCAGGAGCCCACCCTGTGAAAGACAGGATTAGGGAGAGGGGATGGATGGACATTCCAGGCAGAGAAAATGGCATGTGGGGAAAAGGCCCTTAGCAGAGCCTGAGCTTGATGTGTGTTGGAGCACAGGGTCAGGGTGGCTGGAACAGAATCAGAGAGGAGGTGAGCAGAGCCTGTGGGTCATGGTAAAGAGTTTGAATTTATCCTAAGCAAAATGTGAAGTCATAGAAACGTTCATTTTCAGTTATTTTGTTTCTATCATTAAAGGATTTTAAACAAGGATGAGATGGATTTCTTGCTCCTAAAATATGTTAACAATCATTCTCAACACAGACAGTACAGCCACCCCCAGGAGACATTTAATAACGTGTAGGAACATTTTTGGTTGTCACAATGATTTGAGTGCACTACTGGCATTTAGGAATGCCCGGGGATGCTAAATACTCTGCGACATACGTGACAGTCCTTCTCAATAAAGAATTGCCCCACCCCAAGCCCTGGTGTTCCTGGTAAGATTCACCAGGGATCTGGCAGCTTGTGGAGGCAAGAGCAAAGGGAGGACAAGAGTAGTCGTGGGGGCGCTGGCTCAGTGGCGTAGTGGTTAAGTTCACACGCTGCACTTCAGCAGCCCGGGGTTTGCAGGTTCAGATCCGGGGCACGGACCTAGCACCACTCATCAAGCCATGCAGTGGCAGCATCCCACACAAAGGAGAGGAAGATTGGCACAGATGTTAGCTCAGTGACAATCTTCCTCCAGCAAAAAGAGGGAGATTGGCAACAGATGTTAGCTCAGGCCCAATCTTCCTCGCAAAAAAACACTTTTAAAAAAGAGTGGTCATGGAGACATCATTTGGATGGCATTGGTGTTGTCCAGGTGGGAAAAGATGATACCGAGAATAAGACTGGGGCCTCAGAGATGGAGAAAAGTGAAAAACTGGGCGGGTATGAGAGGACATTGTAAACTGGCCACTCTGCATTTCTTGTTAAATGAGACACAGTCCCAGAGTCTTTATCCACACCACTCCTAGTGGCCATTAGCAATTGTTTCCAGTAAATGATTGGAGCGAACCTACTTGGAAAATACCAGATTTGGGTAGTCATTCAGAGATAGAGAAAGAGAGCACGAAAGGAAGAAATGGGAAGTAAGTCTGGAAGGGACCCTGTGGGCAGGTTGTGATGGAATGACATCTGCTCTTCCTTCTTTTACAGGCTTCCTCTTGGATGACTGCCACCTCTCTTCCTCACTCCCACCCCTACCAAAGCCTCACAGCTGTAATTTGCATGTTCTCCACAATTCTTTTTTTAAAAAGCCCTAAAGACTTGCCTATCATTCAGAAAATTAGCTGTCATACATAATTAGGTTAATTTGGCATAACAGTCATCTGAAATGTGAACGGGCTATTAACAACGAAAGCAAACAGATGGAGTGGGTGTCCTTCCTCTGCTGAGCAGGGTGGTTAAGTCACGAGCTCTGCACACAAACTCCCATCATGCCTCTCCCAGAAGAGAAGCCAGCATGCTTGGACAGCCTTCACAGAGCCCAGCATCTCAGGAGAGCCCCACTCAGAAGCACTTATGGTAACCGATAACCCTGCGGAAACAGAGCCAGCATTCACCCCAGGAAGTGACCCAACCTTGGGCAAATTCAGAAACAATCCCATTCAGAATCAGTAACACTTACTGTGTCTCCTGTCTGCCTCTTGATCAACCCCAACCTGTATCCTCTTGTGGACTGACAAAGATTACAGATGGATCCCTAGGATGAGGACAAGTCAAGTTTTCCATTCATGGGGAGAAAGGAAATATACCAGGTGGGAAACAGATGCACGTAAGTGAGTTTCTTGTTAAGAATGCCAGATTCATTAGAATCTTTACCAACTGCAGCTTCTTCACGTCACACAGATGCCTACACATCATCGACCCTTCCTGAAGACTGCCTGCCCTCTTGCTCAGGCAGTGTGGCACTTCGATGCACACTCACAGGCATAAGTGCTCATATGATCACTCAGACATCTAGGAAAGAGTTTAAAACATACCTACCTTAAGCCAAGACATTGAAACTAGATATCAAGATAGGCCACAGTGAGGAAGCAAACCATCTTCCCTCTCTTGGTCCCCTGATTAATTGGCTATGGCTATTAAGTCTACCTGTCACACTAAATCACCTGAGGAGGTGTTTTACCTGGTTTACCATAAACCAAACTTTCTCTTAAGGATGTTCTTATCAAGAAAGCTTGCCTAATTATGTTCAGTCAATCATAACAGAAAGTGGAATGGGGAATCCATGCATTAAAAGGCAGTCTTTCAATGGTGCTTGACTAGTAGGGGCTAAAGACATGAAGCTGGACACATTTCTGAGCCAAAGACAAGAGGCAGAAGCCCCAGGACTAGAGATGGGCTTAAGGTCCTGCTGGTTACAGATTGGCACCTAACCAAGCGTCCTTTTGACTCCGGAGGTAAAAGCATAGCATAAGAGGGCAAACTGCTCAAGTCCCCACATATTTCTGAGTGGTAACATCACACACCTAGTTAGTATTATGTCTGAAATTGACCTTCACCAATCCATATTATCCATGCCACTATCCAAGACTGGCTTGTGGAAAGTTACATAAATAATTTTCCTATTCTAAATATATCTGGAGACTTGAATCTTTCCAGAATCATTTATAAGGTTATAACAGACACTATTGATGGCTCCAATTCCCTCAGTTCGCTTTAGGTCACCTGAAACTGTGATAGATGGTTCCAAAATGGTGACGGCCTCCTGCCTCAAGCTTTCGCACTTCTCTTCTTCACTGCCTGAGGACTTTCTCCAGCAACACCAGAGTTTACTCCCCTAAATGGAAGTGTAAACTGGAACTTCTGGTGGCCAGGGCACCAGGGACCATCCTCAAGAGAGATGGAAGGAAGGAAGTAAATGCCTTAAATTCCCTGCCTTCTGGTGGACAACTCCAGATGTACTCCATACAGTTTCTTATAGGGTCCCCGGACAGATGAATTCCCAGTAACCCACTCATTTACATACCTTTTACGGACCTGTCTCCCTTCGCTGTCTTACTCTTCCCAATCCCTCACTTGAGCTTCCTGGGTGCATCTCTGAAATAAAACACCAGCAGAAGTCCTAGAATGATAACCTGCTTCTGCAGGAATCCAAACTAAGACAAAGACAAAGGTAGTTTTAATCATTCCCTAACTGATAAACTTTATAATATGGTATTTTCTTACATGCTCTTGGAAATGTATGCACGCATATCTTTCTATGCAGATACATACATAAACGTTTTTAATGAATGAGGTTAAGTTATTCAATAAATGCAAAGATACACCATCCAGATCTTTTTGCCCCAGATGCTGGGAGTGCTGTCAAGGTCATCCTCTAGCTATCAGCCCACTCAAAGAATGCTTACCAGCAGAATGTGCCTAGCCCCTCAGTGAGTCCAACCCCCATATTGGGTCCTTGGCACTTTGGATAGGGGAGATCACAGAGGGGAAGACCAAGTGAAAGCCACTGAAACCATGCCTCCACCACTGGCCAAAACAGAAACTCTACGATGTCACATTTCAGGGAGGTAGGGTAGGTGGGGAGCTGGATATTAGCCACTCTTAGAGATCTTAAGAATGAAGGGAGAATGGTCCCTATCAGCTATTTATTTAATTCACTAATCTAGTCCTTGAAGAAACCAGATGGATCCTGAAGAATGACTGTAGACTCCTGCAGACATAGCCAAGTAGTGACCCCATTTGTTCTTAGGAGTAAACTCATGAAGAAATGTGTGGACCCTTCATAAAGAAAGAAGCAAAATTTTACTAAAGAGCATGAAAGAAGACTTGAATAAATGATGAGCCATATCGTGTTCCTGAAATGGAAGATTTAATATTTCAGAGATGGCAATTCTTCCCATATTTATCCACATTTTAACAGTCTCAATCAAATACCAAAAGACTTATTTTTAGAATTTGAAGACATTATTCTAAAATTAATTTGAGGAATAAATGAACAAGAATGGTCAAAGATGTATTAAAGAGAAAATTATCAGTGGGGAGAGGAGTGGCAGGATGATTCTATCATGGGATATTTAATTCACTATAAACCAAAATAATTCAAATAGAGACATATCAAGTTTAAAAATAATAAAAAGAGAATTCAGAGTGAAGCTTTAAAATGTCAAAGTAAGGACCTCCAAAAATTTGTTCCTCCGTAAAAGCAATGAGGACACTGGAAAAAAAAAAAATCAAAATCTTTTTTCAAAAGATTTTTCAGAACTCTGGAAATTAACCAAAAATTGTCAACATCTTGAGAGCATTTATCAAGAAAAACAGCTGACTCTTGGTAAGAACAGTGAACTTAGTGGTGTTTCAACTTGTCCTGGTCCCCTCCCCTTCCCCTCAGATCCACAGCAGCCTTGAAAACCAGAAGCCTTGAAACCATGGTAGCTGCTAAAACCAGCAGCCTCAGAAACAATAGGAGATAATTGTTTAACCCCACAGATGTCTGAGGGAGTAATACTTGTTGGGTAATCATGAGGCTCCGCACAAAACTTAAAAAAAAAAATTGGGGAAAGAGCTATTCATAGGAGGTCTTAAAAGTAGATTCCCACATTCCAGGGAATCTAGTAGGCCATGTGCATGCGCAAGGCCCTGGCATGCCCAGAAAAGACATGAGAGGGCCCTAACTTCTCACCTACCACTGATCTTGAGGCCCTGACAAGCAGGAAGTGAAGGCTAAGGTAGAGCTGCCAACTTCCTGAGCATTGGAGGGCTGCCCCCAACACAGAGAGTGCCCCTTGGAAAAGTGTAGATGACTTATTGGTTCAAGGAATTTAAGGAAATCATTGTCCAGTCATGAGCTGACCACTAAAATAATCAAACTGAGAAGTCAGTGCTCTCACATGACACGTAACACAGGCTTTACAGAATTAGTCCAGAAAAGTCACTAAACAGCGATAAATTCTGAGAAGAGGGAATGTCTGATTTCCAGAATTGCAAAATTGTATTATTTTAAATGTCCCATTTTCAGAAAAAAGTTATGAGACATGCAAAGAAACAGGGAAGTATCACACACACACACACAAACACACATACACACAAAAGCAGTCAATAGAAACTGGTTTTTAAGGGAGTCCGCATGTTGTACTTAGAAGACAAAGACTTTAAATCAGGTTTTATAAATATTTTCAAAGATTTAAAGGACACCAGTTCTAAAGAATCAAAGGAAAGTTGTGAGCATGATGATCACCATATAGACAATACTAATAAAGAGACATAAAATATTAAAAAGAGCCAAACAGAAACTCTGGATATGAAAAAGAACAAACAGATTTTTTAAATAAATCACTAGAGAGATTCAACAGCAAATTTTAGTTGAAAGAAGAATCAGCAAGCTTGAAGATAGATCAGTTGAGATTACCCAGTCTGCGGAACAGAAAGAAAAAAGAATGATAAAAATGAACAGAGCTTCAGAAAACCTGTGGGACAATGTCAGATATACAACAACATAGGTATAATGGAAGTCACAAAAGGAGAGCAGAGAGACAGGCAAAAAGAATACTTGAAGAAATAATGACCAAAAACTTCCCAAATTTGATTAAAACCATTTCTCTACATAGGTATGACACTCAATAAATTCCTATAGGATAAGCTCAAAGAAGTTCACACCTAGCCATGTTGCAGTCAAGCTGTCAGAAACAGAGTACAGAAATAGTCCTACATAGATCTGGGAACTTAGTGTACAATACAGGTGGTATTTTGATTCACCGAGGAAACCTGGAGAGTTCAGTTAATAAAGCTGGGCCATCAGATTAGTGACTTTGGAAAAAAAAGGCAATCCTGATTCATTCCTTTTTCCAAAATAAACTCGCAACTGATGAAAGATTTGAATACAAACAACTGAAAGCATAAAAGCACTGAGAAGAGGTTGCAGTCCCACACGGTGATGCAGGAGGCTCCCGAAGCCCCCTGCCCTGGACACACCAAGCATACAGCTGCCTATGGAGCAATTCCTCTGAAAGAAATCCATAACCCGCCTGAAGGACACCTACCTGAAGGGCCAAGGAGAAAATACCCACATGGAAACAGGTAGGAAAGGCTAAGATACACTCTCACCATAAGCTCCATTCCTCACACAGCAACACACGATTGGGAGGGAACCCCCAACTCCAGCTTCCCCTTGAGGAGTGAAGGTTTGGGCCTGACATCCAGCACCCCAACTCTTAAGACCTCTACCTGAGGGAGGGGCCCCCAAAATGCCTAGCTCTGAAAGCCAATGTGGCTTGCACCCACAAGACCCATAAGACGGTAGTAAATTTAAAAAATAGTTCTTGAGAGGCTCAGTGGGACTAGCTGTGGCTATCTCTCCAGGGCTCAGCCCAGAAGGAGGCCTGTCTCCCAATCTTTGCCTGAAAGAGCCCTATTTGTGCCCTTCAAAAGCTGTTGCCTGAGGGTCAGGCTTATTTAGCACACTTCTAGGGGCTGACTGCAATCCTCGCCAGAGACTGGGGATGTCAGTGAGCACCATCTCAGCATCCTCCCTCTGGCCCAATTCAGGTCACTGGTGTCTCCCTGGAAGGAGTCTCTGCACACATCTGTCACCCAGCTTTTGCAGCCGCCACCCAGAGGATGCAATCCTCGATCACTTGCCTCTCGTGGCCAGCAGAGCTTGCTTTCACCAGTCCCACAGGACTGTAGCAAAGAAAGAAATAGTTCTTAACCAGCTATCCTCCAAGGGCTCTGAGCAGAGGGAGGAGACAGAACACTCATCTTCCGGTCATTCACTGAAAGAGGCCTATTTGCATACTTCAGAGTGCGGGCTGAGGGTCCAGCCTCCAATCAGCCTGCATCTAGTGCTGATAAGACTATTCTCTTTGGGAGACTGACAGGTCTTGGCAAACCCTCAACTACTGGAGGCCACTAAGAACAAAGAGGGTGGCTTGGATGATCCAAAGGTTTGAGTGACAACCAAGAGCTCGGGTGAGGCTGAATGGTAAGGTCAATCTCCTGCAGGAGACCATGCCATCGAGACCGGGAGTGGTGGCTGTTTTATCAAATGCACAGAAAACAACACAGAGCATCAAAGAAATCAAAGAAATAAAGGATCAGACAACAAAAGCAAAGATAAGCAAGTGGGACTATATCACACTAAAAAGCTTCTGCACAGCAAAGGAAACTATCCACAAAATGAAAAGACAACCAATGGAGAGGGAAAAATATTTGCAAATCATATGTCTGATAAAGAGTTAAAATAAAAAATATATAAAGAACTTGTACATCTCAATAGCAAACAAACAATCCAATTTAAAAGTGGGCAGAGAAACTGAATAGACATTTCCCCAAAGAAGACAGACAAATGGCCAACCGGTACATGAAAAGATGCTCAACATCACTAAAAATCATCAAGGAAATGCAAATCGAAACCACAATGAGATATCGCCTCACGCCTGTTAGAATGGCTATCAGAAAAAAGACAAGAATCTAAAGACACCATAAAAGACAGAAAAGACAAGAATAAAGACAAGTGTTGGCGAGAATGTGGAGAAAAGGGAAGTCATGCTGTGTTGGTAGGAATGTAAATTGGTTCAGCCACTATGGAAAATAGTATGGAGGTTCCCCCCAAAATAATAATAAAGCTTCCATATGTCCAGCAATCCCACTTCTGGGTACATAGCTAAAGGAAGTGAATACAGGATATCCCAAAGATATGTGAAACACATAAGACTTAACACACGTGTGTTTACAAATCAGAAAAGAAAGGCATTCACAGAAGAAAGAAAAAGCAAAATAGCTAATTAACAACAACTATGGTATATCACTCATATTTAAAGACAAAATTGAAATACAGTCCAATGTAATTTTCACATATCAGATTATATTTTATCTTCTTTAAATTTATGTCAGAGCAGACAAGGATGTGGTAAGTAATTATTGTGATAATAATTTTGCAATATACATGCATATCAAATTATCGCATTTTATACCTTAAACTTACTCAATGTTATATGTCAATTATATCTCAATAAAACTGGAAAATAAAAACTTAGAAAGATATGGTAACTAAGAATAGTCCTGGACAATGTGGGGGATCAAAATTTGCCACCTCAAAATGTGTCTCTTTTGTTTGATTATTTTTAAGGATAAAAGACTTCGAAAGAAACTTCAAACTTTCCCCTAGCTGCCTGAAAGAACTTAAGATAGAAGGCCTGTCCCAGGAAGGAGCTGTCGCCATAGAGAACTCTAGGTGTGGTAGACAGGAAGGCACCTGGCGAGGCCCATGTTTACCCAGCTTAGATGGCCCAGCAAACAACAAACATTCGTTTACCAAACATTTGCTTCTCCACCTCCGTGTGAATTGCCTTCTTCTCCTTTGGAGTCCCAAATCACTACCCCCAACATCCTCCTTTTGTCCTTAGCTGAAGGTGGTATTTAAGATAGCAGCTTTTGCCATTTTGGCAAGTTACTCAGTTTTCCTGCGTTTCTCCCATGTATGCATGTTATTAAACGTTGTTTGATTTTCTCCTGTTAATCTGTCTCATGTCAATTTAATTCCTAGACCAGCCAGAAGGACCTAGAGGGCAGAGAAATAATTCCTCCTCCCCTGTGACAGCAATTTGGTAATATTTACATTAACACTTTTGCTGTTTATATTTTGCTTCAGTGTTCCCACACACAGCTATTTTAGCCTGTAGAAACACTTATACCAAGTGCAAAAAAATATATCCAATAGAATGTTTATTACAGTGAAGTAACAGTAAAAAATTGGAAAAACCTAAATGCCCATCAACAGATTTTGATCAAATTATCTGTGATTGATGATGATGATATTTAATATGTTACCTACCTTTAAAACTATATAAACTTTAAATATGTTAATCACAATGGCTGTCTCATAGACTACAAATATGAAAACATTTCCTTTACTACTTTATTAACTCTATGCCAAGACTTCATCTCTGAAAGACAGAATACACAAGATGCTGCTGAGAGGCAGAGGGATTGGAAAACAAGAATCAGAGAATATCAGAGTTGGAAGAGCAATTAGAGACCATCCAGTCCCCTATTTCATTCTTCATTGGGAGAATTACGACCCAAAAAGGTGAAGTAACTTGCCCAAAGTCACACGCTGATAGAGAAGCTGTAAGACCTCAGGGCTTCTGACTGCCAGTTTGCTACCCAACATAAACACAGGTTCATTTACAGCCACACAAGAGGCACCAAAAGAAAAAAAAATGAAACTCTAGGCTTGTGGCAAGGAAAGGGGACTTTATCGTTGAAAGGCAGGCAAACCAGGAGATGGGAGTTAAAACCCAAATCCACCTCCTGGCAGGGAAAAAGGTAGGGTTATTTTTGTTTGTTTGTATTTTGGTGAGGAAGATTCGCCCTGAGCTAACATCTGTGCCAATCTTCCTGTTATTTATTTTTCTTTTGCTTGAGGAAGATTCACCCCGAGCTAAGGTCTGTGCCAATCTCCCTCTATTTTGTATCTGGGCTGCTGCCACAGCATGGCTGACTCGGTGTAGGTCCGCACGGGGATTGGAACCCAGGCGGCTGAGGCAGCATGCACTGAACTTAACCGCTTTGCCACAGGGAAGGTAGGGGTTTGACCTGGGGCTTTAGGTGGGGGAGAGGGAGCATGGGGCCGTGCTGATTGGTGCCTTCCCACCAGCCTGCATCTGGCCTGGTGAGGCTGAATCTTGGTGTCTGGACATGGACTTCCTGGGAAAGAGAGCTCACTCTTACACTCAGAAGGGACAGAAAGACCTGGTTAGTTTTGAACAACCGTTGATTATGCTGAGTACCCGTAGCTGCATTTAGCAAAGCTGATCTCAGAGTCTTTTGTTCTGGGGAAGACTTTTTAACTTCTTTGTTCTCAGCTTAAAGTTTAGTCTTTTGCTCCCAGAAAAATTGTAAGCCACTTGGGGGCAGCTCTTTTCTCTCTCCCTGGCTTCTCCTCCTCCACGATTTACACAGCAGAGTCTTGATGCATAGGTTACAGAAGGAAGACCAAATGGTTCAATTAAATGATTGACTGATTCTCATCCAGGCAAACTGCTTGTGCTGTCGAGACATAGGACTTCCCGTTATGACCTGTCTGCCCTGGTCATTTTAACAATCAGATCCACTGAACGGCCAGGCATACATCGCTTTCAAAGCAGTGACTAGAGTCAAATAGCTAAGTGCCTCCAGGCCAAAGATCTCTCCACATCATAATGGAAATTTCTTAAGGGGTCCTAGGAAGACTTTACATATAATTCACTGAACCTTAAGGCCAACATTTGAACTATTTTCTACCAAGTCCTGTCTGTTACAAGACTGGTATAAAGCATTACCCTGGAACTCAGAAAGTTTATCCCCAATCCTGTGCTTTCTTACTGTAGCAAGACACAGACTGGATGTTCTGTTCCTCTTGAGGGCACTTTTCTGTCTGCTTCTTCCAGAAACAAATCCTGAGACAAGATTCAAGAGTAAGACATTTATTTGGAAGGTGATCCCAAGAAACACAGGCAGGGGAGTAGCAAAGTAAGACAGAGCAGGAAGTAACCAATAAAGGGTAGGTGACTGAGCTGATGACTGCAGCAGGCAACTGGGGCTCGACCCTTGTGGGGAACTCTTGAGATCCAGCCTAGCAACAAGAGTTATCTCCACAGAGGGTAAGGGAGGGGGCATCCGCACACCAACTCAAGCTAGCTGCCCGTTGTAAGCTGTTCGTGGGGGTGTATTATGAGAGAGCTCTCAGGCAGTTGGAAGTCTGCACTACAATGTTAAGACCCAAGGGTGTAGGGTGGGCCACAGGCGTTATCTCCCACAGATATTTTATCAGCAAAGGAACAGCTAAATTTCAACTAAAAGGAGGGACTGAGTGAGAAAGAATTTAAATCTTGAGATAGGGCTTTAAGCCCCACCCCAAATCCCCACCCCCAGATTGTACTTATTGCCCAAAAGGCCCACCTACCCATTCACTAACTTCTCCAGGTCCCCCAAGCAAAGAGAGACATAAAAACCGTTTCAGGTTAATCAGAAGTAAAATATTTTGCATAATAAGATCACTGTGGATAGTAATTGGAGCTACTCCATGGCAGAGAGTGTGTGCCTGAGTGCAGAGCTGCCATATGCATTTTATTGGTACTGAGAAGAGGTAATTGAAGCAGAGCAGTTTCTCTCTATGGTGGGTAAATGGGCTTTAGCAGCAACAGCAGGAACCTCATTATCACCTGGGGACTCTGGGCATGCTCCATGAAAGAGACCATCTGTGGCCATTTTTGAGGATGTGCCCCCAGCACTGGGCAGGCTCCACAAAGAGGGTCGTGGCACCACTTCTGAGTTCTTCCATCCCTCGCTGACCCCATTGCGCCTTGTGCCAAGAGGTTCTCTCCCTCATCATCATTCAGCCACAGGGCAGTCATGGACAATCCCATTTCTCAAGGTGGGCCCTCTACCTCCAGGGTCTCTTGGTCTGGGAGAGCAATCACAGGAAAATGGGGCCCTGGAGGAAGGGGATGAGTACCTCGTAGTTCCAAGTTAAGAGCAAGGAGAAAATAAAAAATTCATGAACCAAATCATTGGTTCATAACTCACCTTATGATGCCAGCTTTGTTCCAAGTGCAGGAGATGAAAGGAGAGGAATGCTAACAGGGCAGCTGTTACTGCTCCAAATGGGCAGGCAGGCAGTTCTGGCTACAGGGCTGCTGGGGGCAACAGTCTCTGGCTGATTGATTCGCCACTGCCTTCCATTAAGTTGCTGCGCATTGCGAGGCTCCCTTTTGGACACTGGTCATGCACTTTATTTGAAAGGAAATCTTCTTGGTGGGGAGGAGGAGACAGGCATGTGATTTATTGACTGCTCAGGCAGCAGCGGCTCTGTGCTTCAGACTCCCTGCACGTCTTTCCTGCTGTCTGTGCCTCGTGTACCTTATAAGACAGGACTCAGGAGTCGGGGAGCAGGAGAAGGCAGAGTGGGCAGATTCTGCATTTTATGGAACTTCTGAACCCTCCCATACCCACCCAGCGATATTTTCACAAGATACAGAGGTCATTAGGAGATGAGGGAGGAACTAAAAGAAAAAAAAACAAGGAAACATGAAACTTTGCTCTTCAAAGAGTAGAAAAGTCAACTCCATGTGCCACACGCATCCACAACTTCCAGGCACAGTTAGAGGCTTTTGCCCAAGTGCTTTTCAAAGGCAAATTAACCTGCCTTTTCATGGGTCCTGTGTTTTTGTAAAGTCCAGGAGTCCCATGGGGCATAACTCTCCAAAGTGTGCCACCCGCAACTCCGCAATCTGCCCGCAGGGCCCCTCCTTTTCCCACCCCTCCAGGGGAAGCTCTGGGTGCCTGCCCTGAGTGAATCGTGGCCCACCACCTTCACAGTGGTCTCTGCTGCTCTCCTTTCCCACCAATGACACTGCAGTCAAGATGCATTCTTTTTAGTCTCGTGAAGTTACCGTGCACGCCCTTGCCGTCTGCTCTAACTGGGCTGGGTATCTCCTGGCTCTCCACTTGCGGAAGAGGAGCTCTTTGACACTCAGCTCGACTGCCTCCTCCCCACAAGGCCATAACAAGCCCTCTTCTTGTGCTCTCCTTGTGCTTGCCGGTCCCTCTGGTGCAGCTGTCAGCGGCCTCTGCTTTGTGTCCTACCTACTGGAGCAACACAGGTCTCCTCTACCAGGATCTGCAGATCCCAGATGCAAGGATCACACTGGTCAAACGTGTGTGTGCGTGTTTATCATGTACAGGTGTATGCACATGCACACATATACATATATACAGTAGGCACTCAACAAATTCTTGTTGAATGAATAGATAAATGAATAAATATTTGCCTGAGCTTTCTATGATGTAACATTCTTACCTTCACTAAGATTTGAAACATCAAGGGTGAACGGCACTGGCTGAGCAACTATTTTCCAGACACTGCTATTGTAATCTACACATATGTTTCCTCATTCTGATACTTAATCACATTGTGGTCAGCGTGAGGTATAATCCCGATGTCATCTAGGTGTACCAGTCTGTGAATAAGAAGGCAAGTACCAGTAACATTTAAGTTTGAACCACCTGCTGAGTGAGGAACATGGTTTTCCAGGAACATGGGGCCTCCCAATATCACCTCCGGGTATTTCTAAGAGTTCCCCTGAGGATAGTCTCAGGAGCCACAAACCTGGCCCAGCTACGTCTTCACTGGCCCAGCACTGGACTGACTCCCAGCCTGCCCGTGGCCAGACGCCCATCAACGTGTTTGCAAAGTGTACACTGCTTCCCAACATCTCAAAGCCACCAGACACACTGGGGCCCGTGCTGGACGAAGAGAATCCTGCCTCCAGCCACGGCACTCTTCATGGTCTGTGGACATGAGCAGAGTGGCTTCGGGGCCCAGTTCATAAGACTTTTGTCACACCACTTCTGTGGCTTCTGGTCCCGACTCGTGTGGCCATTGGACTCACATCTGACCCGGAGGCTGAGCAAGACATCCAAGATGCAGCCCCTCATTATCCTTATCAGCATATTCCAACACCAACAGCAATCTCCTCCCAGCCTCCCAGTCATGAAACAAAATCCCCTATACATTCAACCCATGTGGTGGAAAGCAGAGGTACAGAGCAGGGGCACGTGGGCAACCCCAGCAGCCTGAGCCCTGGCCCGCTTGCCGACGTGCTCTGCCAAGCAACCGTCTCTAATAGGTGCAATTACACTTGCCAAGCTCTGGGCTCCGTGCTCTACATTCATTTTCTCATGTTAACTCTTGCCTCAATTCTGTGAAGATACCTATTATTTCCTCCCATTTCCAGATGAGAAAAGCAACAAGCAGGAGTTAAATAAGTTGCCTGAATTCTCAAAACTAACATCAGGGTTGGAATCTGAATCCAAGCCCATCTTACTCCAAAGCTGTGCTTTTAACAATAGGATCCACTACTTCTCATGTTAGCCTTTTCCCTCTAATTAACCTGTAAGTTTCTCCCAAGCTGTTCGGATATTTGCAGTTCTGTTGTTCATGGGGCGGATCCTTGTGCTGAGCAGGAAGTTGCTGAAGTTACAATCCCGAGGTCATTCTAAATTGCAAAGGGAAGTTCCCCTCCCCAGAAGCCCATTACTTCTCTTGGGAGCTCCCTATCTCCTTCCTTTAAGCAGGAAATATACATCAAACAAGACCTTTAATTAGCCCTCACCATTCGCTCCTACATCCTGTAATAATTATAGTTGGCGATGTCATTCTGAGTCCCCTGGGTAGCATGGATATTATGGACTATTAGAGGCTGTTCTGAAAGCTGGCCGGCAGTCTGATTCATATTAGGCCAATTGCTTTAACTGAAATTAAAATCTGTCAAGGATAGTTGGACGATGGGTCTTGGCAGCTGACAGGAACCCTCACCGAGCCGAGCAGAACTCCCTCGGGGAGCGCAGCCGTCTCGTCTCAAGGTGAAGCCTGGATATTAGTGAGAGACCAGACTTCGAAGGGACACATTCTCTGGATTTGTAGCCCTGGACAGACCCCCTGGCTCTGGTAACTACCTCCACTGGAATCCACCCGGGCAGTAAGTGTTCCGTTCTTTTGCACGGCCTTTGGGGGTTCTCAATGACGACCGACGTTGAAAACACGGAGCCAGTGGTCATGGATTTTACAGTTTAGTTGTTATAACAAGTCTATTAGTTGCCTGCCTAACATCTATTTCCCTCATTTTTAACAAAACGCTGGGTTTGTGGGAGCAGCAATATGATCTGCTAAAAAGAACCTTTCACCCAGTCTCGTTTTAGCGAAAGCCAGTCGGGTGACACAGTTATGGGGAATGAGATCAAAAGGAACTCTGCTTCAAGATTTCTGGGAAAACTCTTTTCTAACAGAAGGAAATGGATATGGTTATGCTTCCTTCGTCTCTGCCTCTCCTGCTTGGAGGAAGCCTGCATTTCTGGCAGCGCCCAGTTACCTCGCAAACATGAGGAAACGAGCGCAAGGGTGGAATCAGACCTGCTGCAAATGGCAGAACAGCACCGTCCAAAGCGCACAGCTCCTTGAGGGCACAATCTCTCAGCTGGCCACTTCTAAATTAAGTGACTGTGGTGAAGGGTTTCTGTAACTTGCTGCTGAAAGCGTTCCCAACAGGGACAGTTGGAGAGACAAGAGGAGAAGGACACAGGATGAAGCCCGTTGAGCAGGCAAATGACATAGTGTGGTTGGTGGTCCTATCTGAGGACCATGGAAGGCTGTGGCTGAGGGTGGAAAGCAGATGAGATCAGTGTGGGCTGTGAATCCCCCTCTGCACGGACCTTCATACCAATATTCACTCATTATTCATTCTCATGTATGGAGCACCTGCTATGCTAATGAGCTAGACATTGGCCGTGGGATGCTACAGGTGCAATACAATTGTTCTGTAGTTGTTTAAAAACATGCGTATTTGTAGCTTCAACATTTCCAAAGCATACAGTGCTCCACTCCAGCCACCAAACCACACAAGCCCCTGAGAAGATTCTTCTCTGCTGTGTGGGACTCACCCATGGCGTGTGCTCATCATCGTATGGAGTACCAAAGCAGAACATTCTAGAATAGAGGAGCTTGCCAAGACTGCCCCTGAGGTCATCGTGTCCTGAAGCATGAGGGCCGCGGTTTGCACCCTATGTTGCTTGGCCTCATCTTCACTTTCTTTGGTTGACTTTTATGCAATAAATATGTTTCTGAAAATTTATGTTAAACTGATTCACATTTTATGTATACTATGAGGGTCTACTCTTTTTACTATTAAAATCAATTCTAGGTCTGAACTTTTTTGAAAAGGGAATACCTTTTCCCTTAATCTTTCTGATTTTTGAAACTAGATAATTGGGTATCAAATTTTTATGTAAAAAAAATCAAGACAATGTCAATAAAGTATTATGCAGACTTCACCTGTGATGGAAAGAAAGACAAAAAAGGGTGTATTACAGTCAGGTTACCCTTGTGGGCAACTGGGGCTCATCCCATGGGGGACCCCAATGACTCTGTAACTGGGGCTAGTGCCACTGGGGACCCTGATGACTCTGTAGAATATACCTCATATATCTCAGAATTGTTCCCCAAAGAGGTGAAGAAGCCAAAGTATTTATCTGTCATCCGTCGTTGGTTAACTCTTTGGCATTTCTGGGCTTCCTTTTGTGAGAGCAGCACAAACTCCAGTGGCCAGAGACATTCTGGGGCAGAGAGACCTAGGGAGCCACCAGCATGAACTGGACATATTTGTAAACATCCTCCTGGTTAGGCTGGGAGGATACAAGTGTGGCACCCACAGGATTTGTTACAGGCTCCTTCTCTGGCTGCTCTTCTTCCAATTATCCCCTCAACATGGGGCCTGGACAGAACTCTACTCTTGTCTTATGACCTCCCTGGTACACTTCGCTTGTGGAGGCTCTAGACTTGCTCATCTGTAAAACGAGGTGATGATAGTTTCTTATAGGAGAGATCTATTGATTTGTCTGTCCATTTCTTTATTTTTTCTTGGAACTGTCCCATCTCCATCCCTTAATCTGGGAAACATTGTTTTATCTTCCTTCTAATCACATGATTTCTCTGCGTGTCCTTGCCCCCTGGCTACAGGTGATTGGCTCAGAGATGGGTACCACCCAAGCTGGGCCAATCAGATCACTCCCTGGGAATTTGTACTTTGGATTGAGAAAGAGTGCTGACACATATCAAGCTTGGGAGCTGTCGGTGGCCATGTTCCATTTAATGAGCTGAGGCCCAGGGCAAGCTGCTCTGCCGCTATGGAGAAGTGTGAGCTGACCTTTAGAGAGGAGGACAGACCAGACACGGGAAACAGTCCTTCCTCATCTCACTCTCCAACTCCCTCATCCTGCTTCCTTGGAAACTACCTGAACACGAATCATTGTGTCACGGTCTGCATGTGAGGGAACTCCAAGACAAAGACTGTGAGCGAGTTTCAAGGACCGTGCAGACAGAGAGCCCAGATTAGAACTCAGCAGAGAGGGCCGAGAACAGGAGACCAGAGGCCAAGACCTTCTGCCTCCAGGGGATGCCCACTCCTCAGAGTGGGCCCCAAGGCAGGACCCTAGGCATCTTGGACCAAGGGCCCTGAGGCATCTTGGCAGCCACCCTCCACAGCCATCCCCTGCCTCAGCAATGCTCCAACAGGCAACCTGAAGGGAGTCTTTTCATTATTCTCCAGATCAGTCGATGGATCAAATGCACAACCAGCAGCTCACTCCTTCCTTGTCATCGCTGCCTCGGCTCTACTCCAGCCTGTGATCCCTGGCCCACATCCAGGGCTTTGCTTTGTTTGGAAAACAGCAGAAGAAACAACATGATTTTTCCGTTGTCAAAATAGTAAAGGTCCTCTACAAAGCTATTTTTTATTTCCTGGCTGGCAGTCCTTTCATAAACTCCAGTGGGTAGGAAATTAATTGGGGGCTTGAAAATACAATTTTCCGTAGGTGATTATTATAAACCATCGGGTACCTGGCAGAGAGGGGATTGGTTCCAATCTCAGGCTAGGAAAATTCAGTGCATTTGTGCATTGTCTCTAAAACATCATTTGCCAATTACCTTTGAAATGCTTCACTGGCAGCTCTCCAGAACAACCCCCTCCTTGCTCACAGGGTGCATGGGGGAGTTCTAGCCACATCACTTAGACAGCTTTCTGTGCACAATCTCCCCCAACACAAGCAATCCCTGAAGGATTGGAGAGCAGCTAACAATTCCCCAATATCACAGGTGAATAATTACCAGCTCTTCTTCTCTGAAGAAGGAAAGATAGAAGTGGAAGGGCAGAAGGACCTGGAAGAAGAAAGAGAGGAGACAGGACATTTCCATTCCATTCAGAGAGCAGTAGGTTACAAACTCTCTGTCTCATTCTATCTCTATCTCTCTCAGATAACGTTCCCAGTTTCTCACCTCTGTGACAATAAGTTGGCTGGGCTCACAGAGTTTACAGGAAAAGCACGCATGTAAGCCTTGCCAAATATGGCTGGGAGTCCAGATTCACACAGAGACAGTGATTAGAGCAGAGACAGCAGAAGGAGCAGGAACTGTCTCAGGAAAGGAAGAGATGGAGGAGGGGGAGGACGATGAGCACCCTGGAGACTCCCACACCCCACGCAGGTTGTGACAGCTTGCTGTACCCTGCCCGTGCAGGTCTTTGTTTGGTGATGCTCACTCCTAAAAAGCTCCTCTATGTTGGGCTGAAGACTGGCTCCAGACAGCTCTGATCATCCTTCCCTCTGAAGCCTCAGGAGTGCTAAGTTCATTTCTTCTTCCCTAAGATGTGAGAAGGAGTTATGGACTAGTTACCCTGAGGAACTCAAGGATGGGCTTGCATATTTTAACTGGTTTTCCAAATTGCTCTTTTCCCTTTTGTTATGTTAAACAGATGCAATGACCAACCTCCCTGAACCAGACCAAGCCTCACCAGGAGAGCAATGCCTGTGACCTTTGCCTTATTCTTAATGCCGAGATCTCTCCAGGAGGAGCTTAGGCCTTGTCACCATCAGCTGCAGTGTATGTGGAAGCGTATTTTCCAACTGAACCTGTGCAAGCAAATACCCGCCTCTCCCTTTTGAATATTCATTCCTCATCCGAAATAAATGTCCCTGCTTCCTGTCATTCGGGGATGCCGTGACTCTGGAAATGATTCCTCATGGTCTCCTGTTTGCCACAAATACACTTTACTTTGTGAGACAACTACTTCTCGTGGAGAGTCTGATTTAACTTGCCAGGAGGGAACCCACTTTGGTTTCCGTAACAGAGGTGGTCCCCAGGAACTCACAAGTATTTTCTTACTTATGTCAAATTCCCTAACACTAAAGAAAGATTTTGTTTAAACAAACAAATTAATCTCACTCTACATCCAACTTTTTTAAAGATGTTTTCAAATTAGAGAAGTCAGACGTATTTTAGGATTAAAGCTTGACAAAACCAAGCCCAGCTCAAAAGAGTTGAAACCAGAGATTTGAATATATATTTGTATACTAACGTTCCCAGCAGCATTATTCACAATATCCAAGAGGTGGAAACAACCCAAACACCCATCGGTGAGTGAATGTATAAACAGAAGGTGGTACTTACACACATATATATTCTATATACATATTATATATAAT
Source organism: Equus asinus (assembly GCF_041296235.1). Classification (NCBI taxonomy): domain Eukaryota; kingdom Metazoa; phylum Chordata; class Mammalia; order Perissodactyla; family Equidae; genus Equus; species Equus asinus. The sequence goes on along the minus strand of NC_091811.1, from coordinate 10,001,841 downwards.
GGAATATTATTCAGCCTTAAAAAGGAAGGAAATGTTGACACATGCTACACCATGGATGACCCTTGAAGACATTATGCTAAGTGAAATATTGTCATACAAAAGGGCAAATATTATATGATTCCACTTATATAAGGTTCCTAGAGTAGTCAAATTCATAGAGACAGGAAGTAGAACGGTGGGTGCCAGGAGCTGGGGGAGGGGAGACGGGGACAGAGGTTCAGTCTGGGGTGATGAAAAAGTTCTAGAAATGGATGGATGGTGGTGACGGTTACACAACAATGTGGAGGTATTTACTGTGACAGAACCGTATGCTTAAAACTGGAAAAATGATTAAAATGGTAAATTTTTTGTTATGCATTTTTTACCAAAATAAAAAAAAAGACAAAACCTGACCAAAACTCACTGAAATCCTCTTGACCCTCCCAATCTGGTTTTCTGAGTTGATTGTGGTCTGCTTAGACCACACTGGACAAAGAAGGCTTGAAGTTCCCCTTGAGCCCTTGCTGAAGCAAACACCCGGAACGCTCACCTCACAGCTGCCCCTGGAGACCTGTGGCCAAGTAGTACATTCTCATGAGTCCTGTCCGCTACGGCAACACTCTCCTTTGGCCCACGTTCTTGACCTGGCATCTCAGACACTGTGGCCTGGGCAAGAGCTGGCAGCCTATGGGGGAGTGGCTAGACAGCCGAGAACCAGTTTCTACATGGCGGTGATGGAGGAACTGGATGGCAGAGCTGGACTGAAATTAGAGTGTTACACACAAAGCCAGAGAGAGGAAGGGGTTTGCCCAGTGTCGCAGGAGAACGCAGATTATTTTAATTAGCACTCAGGAGTGTGTTGATTCTGACATCACCCTTGATGACATTCCTGGCCCCAACATCCCCATCTGGTGCAGCTCAGACTGAGTGCAGAGGGCATATGCTCCTGAGTGTTTGTTGTCTGACTCCATGTGGTTACAAGATTCCAAATGGAAACAACTGATGTATTCTTCAATAACCTGACCACTTTTAAAACAGGTCCAACTAGAAGCTCACATCCACAGGTTGGCCACACCAGTCATGGACTTCTTGTAGAAGCTCCTGGATTATTAGATGTGGCAGGTGCCTGCCAACACAACACAAATGCAATGCAAATCAATTGCCGATGAAATTGAGAAATTCTGCATCTTCTGCAAGATTTGCAAAGTGAATGAAAGTGACAATGGCAACTGGCTTGAATCCCACTTAAATCACTGACAAGTGAGGGTAAGGCAGAGCAGAGGCAGTTAATGTAAAGGAAAGGCCTACAGAGTGGCGATTTGACCAGATGTATGCTTCGGAGGAGAAAACTGCCTTCAGAAGCTCTTATGAAAATTGAAACTTCTTCCCACTTTTCAGCAGAGCAGATCTTAGGATGTTTACCAGAGTGAGTGAGTTAGGTTTTCAGCAAAGTTAATTTGTTCTTTTGTGCATGATTGCAACTAACATAAATATAAGATATATATAAATATAAGATAATATAAACTGGCTTTCAATTTTTAATTTTATTTCTCAAGGTAAAGTTTCAATTAAATCTTTTTGTGACATTTAGTGTGGAATGTTGGTCACACGTTAAGTGGCTTCACTTTTAGAGGAACTTTCCCAGTGCCACCAGCCTGAGAGCATGAGCCTGCTGAGCCTGGACTCAGCAGAGACCCTGCCTCCCAGAACACACCATCCGACAGGCGCCGAGATTACCAGCTCCATGTTGAACAAATTGGTAAATGGAGACTTTGTCCACACCATGTCATTTCTCAGCCACCATCCCAGAATAGTCTTTTCGCTATGATTGCAGGAACGGGGAGTATGTTTGCAAGGAGCACCTTCCCTCCGCCGGGCCTCTCGTGATGGTCATGCTCTACATTTGAACCTTCGCTTTCAGCTTTGTGAAAGGGCTTTCACATGGTGTCTGTCTTGAACTGCACAGCCAGCTTGTGAGAGTTTGGAGTAGGAGTTCTCGGGTCCATCGCACAGGCTGAGCAGGCCCTGATTCCCACCTGGGGGCTCCTCCCCAGACCAGGCAGCAGACCCCGGCCCGTAGCCCTGCTCTGACTCTCTCTGAGGGCAGCTTGCGCCCCCTGTCTCCTCGTCTCCATAGCCCAGCCCCATAATGTGATACTCAGCATCCAACAACCCCAGGAAAGGGGCAAAGAGAGCCCAGACACATGAGAACTCTGCCTCCAATGAACAAGAGGACATTGGGTTTCAGCGCTGAACCAGAAGCCGGAAACCAGGGGTTGGAATTCCAGCCTTCTCCACACTAGCTGCTTGACTCCCAAGGGCAGGTTATTGAACCATCTGAACTGCAGTTGAGTTTAAATTGAAAATAATGGTTTTTTTGAAATGTATAATCTTACTTAGTTCCAGAAAGGGCCTAAGGGGTCAAATGTCTGCCCTGCCCTGAACCTTACGGGAGTGTCTGAGGGGCAAATGAGCTCATGGAAACTTTCTAAACTATGACGTACAAAAAATGGCATTATGGATCATTATTATCCCACATGACCCTCAATACCTCATTTAGGCCAAAATAACCAACATTTCTTTAAGCAAAAGTATATTTAAAACCCAATCATTTTAATAGCAATAATGAAAAGAAAATCTCCGTCGTCCCACCAACCCAACAAATCAATTTTTTCTTTTTCATGTGTGCTCTACTTCAGGCCTTGTCCATAAGCTAATCTGTCTTAATATAATTGTAATTGCAGTATATCCTATATTGTAATTTCTACATTTATCCATGTTGCTATATCATCCACCACCAAAAATTTAAAAAGTAAAAATACGTAATCAGTCATTTCTCCTTTTTCACATTCTGTGCCCCACTCTCTCCATAGGCAAACAAGAGTAAAATACCCTTGGAGTTGATGTCATATAAGATGAAGATAGGGAGAAAGGTCTGTGTCACTCACCAAAACCTCTAATGCTTTCTTTTTTTTTCTTTTGCAGAGGAAGATTTGCCCTAAGCTAACATCTGTTGCCAATCTTCCTCCTTTTTTCCTTCTTCATTTGCCCCCCCCCCAAAAGCCCCAGTATGTGGGTGTGTATAGTTGCAACTTCTTCCGATTCTTCTATGTGACCCGTTGCCAAAGCATGGCTACTGAGAGATGAGCTATGGTCAGCACCCAGGAACTGAACCTCAGGCCAAAGTGGAGTGACCTGGACCTTAACCACTAGACCATCAAGGCTGGCTCAAAATTTCTAATGCTTTCCAGTAATACGTTCTGAAATTACAGAAGTGCTCTGTATCTGTACTGAGCAATGTGGTAGCAACTTACCATCTGCAGCTCTACAGCAGTCAAAATGTGGCAAATGCATCTGGGGAACCAAACTTTAATTTTATTTTCTTTTAATTAATTTAAATTTAAATAGCCACATGTGGCTAGTGACTACCGTATGTGGACAGCACAGGAATGCTTAGGCTGAGCAGAGAGCTGGCTGAATTTCAATAAGAAATCCTAGCAAGGACCAGGCTCCCATTCAGTGCCAAGGCCCCTGAGGAGCAGGAGTCTGTCCCTAACCAGCCATATTGGTCCTTTGTCACTTTTTGGCTGCCTAGTGTCCATTCTCCCTCCTAAAAGCATCCTGATTCCTTTGGTGACCTACTCTTACACATAGTCTCCATGAGGCAGTAAACCCAGGATCTTGTCTCGCACCAGAGAAAGTAAAAGGGCACAGCTAGGAAAAGGGCGTGTGGCCCAAGCCCACCTAGTCAGATGCCTCCTCCTAAGACTTGGAATATACAGAATCCAGAATGATTCCAGTTATCTATTGTAGTGGCAGCAGCTCATCAGATGTTGCTGGCTGCATGGTAAGGACCACAATATCTATCCTTTGGACGCTCAAACTCCACCAGTCCTGCTCATTCCCAAACTTGGTTCTTCGAGCCCTATCAGACTTCCCATAAACTCCTTTTTGCATAAATTATTCAGACACCACTGTCTGCAAAGTAGGACTCCTGCTGGGTCACAAGATGAGCTAGCAGTGGGGCTGAGAGTACCTCTCCCTGTGTAAGGCGAACCCATGCTGTGGTCCACATACTCCTTCAGTTCCATTCTCCCCTTAGTACCGTCCAGCCACCCAGAAACTAACATCATGACTATGTATGTTTGCAGCCTGTAGCGTATCAAAGGCAAACAGTGCTACAGATTTTGCTCCCTTTCTATGAAGTAGGGGTGTCAACTTCTAATCTTCGCATACCCAAGGTCTGTCAGGGGCCTGCTGCTCACGATGGATGTGTTCATTCAGAACCAGTCAAAGAAACCCCCTTTGACCTCCAAAATGCTCATCTAGAGCCCCAGTACTGGCCCAAAAAAATCTTTTCTTTTTTTTTTTTTTTGAGGAAGATTAGCCCTGAGCTAACATCTGCTGCCAATCCTCCTCTTTTTGCTGAGGAAGGTTGACCCTGAGCTAACATCCGTGCTCATCTGCCTCTACTTTATATGTGGGACACCTACCACAGCATGGCTTGCCAAGCAGTGCCATGTCCGCACCCGGGATCCCAACCGGCAAACCCCAGGCCAGTGAAGCAGAACGTGAACACTTCACTGGGGCACTGGGCCCCAAAAACGTCTTTGCTAGGCAAAGAAACTCTATATCGGGGGTTGGAGGGAGCTCTTAAAAAGCTTTTATGCCCACTCAAATGCTCAAAGGATCAGCCAGAACCAAAGTAGTAGCCTCAAAGTACCCCTTCAAAGGACTCGAGCGATAATAGCGGCACAGCATTTCCAGTACTCCACTTAACTCATTTCATTAGTGTGACAGAACCCAGTAAAGCAGGTAGCTTTGCTTTCGAGATTCTGACACTTGGAAGACAAGTGCTGATTACCAACAGCACAACCATGAAACGGCACTGTGGGGAACACTTTTTAACATATTTTCCTAATTAGCCGTTATAAAGTGTAATGTGATTTCTTGCCTTATCCTGCCATTAGTTTTATGAGAATCTTTAAGAAATGATAGATTCAAAGGGAAAAGGAACAGGCAGATGCTGCCCGACTCCACGTGCTTCCCAATGGCCACACCGTCCTGGAATTGAACAAGCTGCACATGAAGCGCCCCAGAACTCGGCACAGGGCTCGACTGCCGTACCGGAACACTGGGAGAGGCTCCCTCCAACAGTTCACATGCTCCTGAAGATGAGGTATAGACCCTAATCACTGCATATTCCATTCCAAAATAGCTTTGGAGAGATGAGCACTGATGGATCTGTAAGGAAAATTCAGTTCCGATCTCAGCTGTGCCTTTGACTAGTGAAATGAGCCACCACCTCACTCTACCACTTACCCACTGGAGCCTCAGAGGAGTCCTCAGCTGTACGGTGGGAATAGCAGTAACCACCAGAGTGGGCCGCCAGCATTGGGACCAGCCCACGAGGTAATGGATATGAAAGTGTTTATTATAGTCATTGCTAATACATATTGAGTGTTTACCACATGCAAGACATTTGGGACAATTTCTCAACAGCACAATTAAAATGGTCAGAAACTTCTAGTCATTCTGGTTTCAATTTCAGAGACAACTTCTTAAAATCAACATTCTCAGAGAGGTCATCCCTGATCCCCCCAAAAATAGGTGTCTTCTGCTTCTTTCTCATAGCATTTGTTCTTTCTCTTCTTAGCCCTCAAAACACTTATATTCATAGCTTGTGTTAAGGATTTGACTTGTTTAATCCCCGTCTCTCCCATAATACTATAAATTCCTTGAGGGTAGAGACTATGTCTGTTTGCTCACCCAATTCCTTAACATAAAGCATGCCACAGGGGGGCTGGCCCGGTGGCACAGTGGTTAAGTTCACACATCCCGCTTTGACAGCTTGGGGTTTGCCGGTTCAGATCCCGGGTGTGGACCTATGCAACGCTTGTCAAGCCATTCCGTGGTAGGCATCCCACACATAAAGTAGAGGAAGATGGGCATGGATGTTAGCTCAGGGCCAGCCTTCCTTAGCAAAAAGAGGAGGATTGGCAGCAGATGTTAGCTCAGGGCTAACCATCCCTCCAAAAGAAGCCTGCTACATAGACAGTGCTCGATAAACCCCGGCATGGCTGCTGCCTGCTTTTCGGGAGAGGGTACGTTCAGAGGGCCTGTGCTGCTGCAGACGGATGCACTATTTACGAACAGAGCTGCAAAGCTAAGACGGCCTAAATACTGCCTCTCATCCCAAAGATTCCACACAGCGAGGACAGAGCCCCGGGGCCAGTCTACCAACTGAGGACTACACTAGTGGGAGGATAAACTCCTGTTTTTAGACTGTTACTCACGTTATTTACTACTACCCCATCTCACTGCTATTGCAACCTTTCATATTAGGCATTTTAGAGTCGACACTGGGTATGTACAGCCCAGCACTGTCCTCCTTTCATTCCCTCAACACGGATCCATCAAGTGCCTCAGATGTAGCAGGCACCAAGCGCTCCCTGAATAATGTTTACAGAAAGAATGACTAACTGTATTCTTAGAGTTTTGGACGATAATCTGAGTGCCAATATTATACATCTCATACCATCCGCCCCCCGCATTTTCACTTTCAAGGGCCTGACAAGAGCAGCGAGTTTGACGTCACTCTGTAGCCAGGTTACCGTGAAACCAGGAAAGCAGCTCTGCTCTGCATGGGGGCTGGTGGGCTGGGGTTGGACCTGCTTCCAATGCTGGCTCCCTGAGTGACTTACCTGCTCGAGTCCATTCTCTTCTCCTGGCCTCAAATTGGTCAGCCAACAATAAAGAACTGGGACCAGACTTTTTCTAACACTCTCCCAGCTCTAGCGTCTATGGCCCTCCCTCTGTGCCCTGCGCTCAGTGTTGCCAGCTTGCTGCAAGGCATCTGTCATAACGGAAAGTCTGATCCACCAACAGATGGGCAAGACGAGGCACAGCATCTGCACCCCAACAGGCTGTTAACACTGGCTACCTGAGGGGAGGAGGAAGAGGATTAAAATGCTAATAATTATTATTATCATTATAATAGAAAAATAAAAGATTATGCCAAACTGAAAAATACACAGAGGATAAATATTAAAGTGTAGAATATAAAATTATAGGGGCCGGCCTGGTGGCGTAGCAGTTAAGTTTGCGTGCTCTGCTTCAACGGCCCAGATTTCACCAGTTTGGATCCCGGGTGTGGACCAAAGTACCACTCTTCAAGCCATGTTGTGGTGTCGTCCCACATATAAAGCAGAGGAAGATGGGCACAGATGTTAGCACAGGGCCAGTCTTCCTCAGCAAAAAGAAAAGAGGAGGCTTGGTGGCAGATCTTAGCACAGGGCTAATCTTCCTCAAAAAAAAGATAATTAATTAATTTAAAAAAGAATATAAAATCATATCAATTCCATACTACAAAATAGTGAAAATTATGAATAGGTATATCAGTCAGGGATGCCATTGTTGCAAGCAGCAGGAACCAGGCTAATTTAAACAGGAAAACAACTTAATAAGAGAATACTGGGAAATTCACTTAAACGTTCAGGGGCTTGGAGAACTAAGATTGGCGGCAGACTAAATGTTGTCCAAATCACACCACAGAATGGCTTGCTCTGCCCACTGATCCTGGACCTCGGACACTGGACATCATTGCAATCCCTGCTGCCATGGTGGCCCCAGGGCCCTCCCTGCACAGGAAGGGTGCCCTGACCCGCCTCGCGTAGGGTGGGAGGTCGGAGGGATGGCGCAAGGGAGGGAGGAGAGGCAGGGGCTGCCTTGTCTCACGGGTGGGGGAGCCCGGGCGGGAAGGGAGCCCAGACACCAGGCGGCCAGCGAGAGCCCCCAGTGTGGACTGCCCAGGCTTGTGGACAAGGCTGGGGGTCACAGGGACAAAGAGCAGCTTTCGTTTGATTAGTTGATGGGAATAGGGGAAACTTTTGCTTTATATTCCTATCGTTATTGTAATATTGTTTCTGCAAAACCACCTTTTAAAATAAGGGCTTAAAATTAGAGAAAAAGAAGAAAAAAATACCCTCTCCAAAGAAAACGAGCTGCGTGTCGCCTGCCCCTGAGGCCAGCGGCCAGCGCCAGAGTGCCCTGAGCAAGGCGCTGGCACCGCGCGGGGATCCCGGGCCATGGGCTCACGCAGGCGCTGCAGCGCTGGGGTCAGAGCCAGGCCACAAGGCAGGGGGAACTGCAACCAGGAGCCCTGGCACACAGGGAGTTGGGGAAACACGGCAAATCTGTTTTCCATGCTCTCAAATACCAGAAAGTTCACTAAAATGGATCACTTTCTCTACTTCCTCATGAAAACCACAGGGAATGAGCCCCCGAGGGTGTGGCAGCTCACTCGTGTGTTTGTAGTGGCCTTTCCTGGAGCCGGCTGGGCCTCAGGCCACCAGCGCCGGCTCCGCCTCCGGCCCGCGTTCTTGGGCCCGAACTCCATTAACTCTCTGGGCCCCGTGCAGCCAAACAGAACTTCCGGTCACCTCCTCTGAGTTCCAGCAAGCTCAAGGCCTAGGCGGCCTGGGAGACAGCACTGACTCTTCCAGCAGCTTCCCAGTTGGGAAATGCTCCTTAGAATCATGTGAAGGAAACTGCTTTATTAAGCATGTGCACAGCGAGAGTCCCTGAGACTCAGTCCCAAACTCAGCTGGAAGGTGCATTTGCAGAAATGTTTGTTCTTCGGAGCACAGGGATAACGGGAGCAGCTACCTAGTCTCAGGCCCTTTTGTCGACACAGGACAGTAAGCCATGAACTAGATAGACTGGGGACTCAGGAGGCGGGGCTCCACCTGCTACTCAGATCAGTGCAGATGTGATGGGGGAGCTGAGGAAGAAGCCTGCTGGACAGCTTGACCATTCTTCCTCCTGCCAGCAGCAGAGAAGGGAGAGGCAGCACAGAATTGCAAGGACAGAATGGTCTTCCTCAGATCCCCTGACCACCTGAGGGGCTTTCCTAAAGAAGCCCAGGCCTCTTTCTGCAGGGAGGGCGTCATGCACTCCTCCCCATGTTGCGCAGGCTAGGGCGGCACACCAATTCCAGCCGCAGCGGCGGCCACGAGTCCCCACTTGGGTTTCTGGGAACAGCTCAGAAGAGCAGAGGTGAGATTCTACAGGGCCTTGGGGATTTGCAGGCCCGTCATCCATCTACCAGCCGCTGCAGAGCCTGCAAGGCTGAGTACAGTTGGTGTTTCATTACCGCAGATGCTTCGTGCCTCCCTAATGATTCTGTACACCCGGAGGGCCTCAGGTGAAACCACAGAATGCATCAGGACAGAGCCAGCAGCTCCAGCCCGCCTAGGCCTGGGTGAGCACCCGTGTGGGAGGGACTTAAAGCTCTGGGTGCCAGCTGAGGCTTCTTCTCTCTTAACCATGACCCCTGAAACTCGACTGTTGCATTCCCTTTGTGTCCGGTGTCTCTAAGCCTTCCCCACTGAGGTACAGGTATCATTGGAGGGGCACACTGTGGAGTCATCGTGAGCACAGCCTCACAGCTGGGAGATAATGGAAAGAGGATTGGCCTGCAGGCCCAAGACCTGGGCTCCACTCCCGGTGTTCTCACCAGCTAAGTGTGGGGCCTGGCCCTCTTTGGACCTTCATTTCCTCGTTTATAAATGAAGGAAAGGGTGACCACAATGGTCTGCAAAAGTCAGTGCCTCCTGGCCAGGCCCTGTGCTGTAAGTGGTGACGCTGACATTCTAGCTGGCTAACTGGAGTTAGCTGCACCTGAAGGCGCCTGAATTCTACTTTCAGTTTGCACAGGCAAATAAAATGTTTCTGTGGTGAAATTCAGCTGGCAGCCATGAGTTTATAATCCCTGGACTAAGAAGCTTTCCTCTTCTGACCACCTTTTCAATGGGAACCTTCCTCAAACAACAGCAATTTCAATGCTGACTTGATCTGCTGCCACAGACAGGGAGGGGCCTCCCACCACGTGACGGGAAGTCCCATGTAGGAGGAGGGGTGTATACACAGCAGGCTGAGTGTTCTAGAGTTCATGGGACCTGGCTTTTTTGCAAATAAACTGTAAACAGACCCCAGGATTGCCAAAGCAATGTTCCCATCTTGTAGTACCCAAAGAGAAGTTGGGGACCCAATTAGGGAACTCAAGTGGGAGCTTGGGGTAAAGAGAAAGGAAGAACACACGTGGGATCCATCCCCTCCTTTCCAAGGCCCTCCTCTGAAAGGTCCTCACCTGAATAACACAAGGAAATGCCTTAGGTCACGTCAGGGCTCCTGCTTCTCCAGGCAAGCATTTATTCTGAGATGGCCTGATCCTTCCTTTATATTCGTCTGCCACCAGAATAGAAGATTCTCTGTTTGGTCTGGGGCAGACTATCCAGGCAAAAAGACTGAAGAAGACAGTAAGAGTTCTCAATCACTTTGTGGGGGCTCCTGCAGAGACAGGAATGGGGGCCAACAATCTACCCTCAGCCTCCCACCTTGGATTACTAAGTGAAACCCCCTGTGGCTATCAGGAAGACCTGCGGTGGCACATGCATGCACGCACACACGCAGGCACCACCAGTGAAGAGACAAGAGGGAGGGAATTTCCTAGTTACCTTGTGGGTTATCAGGAGACACCCTGAAACAGGAAAGGAGGGGCTGTGCACTGTGAGTGAAGAGAGCGGTGCTTGTCCACTAAAAGAGGGCATGCTGGGGAGGGCAGAGGGAAACCGACTGACAAAAGTCTCCCAGAGTGTGGAAGACTGAGACCTCACAAGTACATCACAAACACCTTGGGACTTTTCAGGGATTTGGCCTGAGTTTGAAGGACCAGCTGATGCAGTTGATGAGGATTATTTTGGGCTGGTTACTTTTAAAAACTGCAGCTGGGAAGGAAACTCTGAAGGGTGGCATTTGCTTGCCCTTTGTTGAGAGATATTTGCATTTGTGAAGGAAGTCTCCATCTGTGGGGGTGTCTCCCTCTCTGCACCAGGAGGAAGGGGGGACGACCTTATCTCTAGAAACTCATAATGGGGATGGCAAGGACTTAAGACTTGTTTACCGTGCTTGTGTGGTAACCTCATGTAACTGATCCCCCCACCACCAACATCCTCCTTTGTCTTTAGCTGAAGATAATATCTAAGGTGGTGGCTTCAGCCATTTACTTAATCCGATCTGATTCTTATCTAAAGTTATAGGAACACCCAATAACCAGACCCCACTTGCACTGATACCATTTTAATGACATTTTTTACATATTCTACCTTTTGTCTTGAAAAGAGATAACTCACATACCTATACCTTAAATTTAGCCCCACCCTCAACACTTGTTTGCAGCCCTTCACTGCCCATGGGTCCTGTCCCCATGCCTGCAGCTCTTCCTGCCCATGGGTCCTGTCCCCATGCCTGCAGCCCTTCACTGCACATGGGTCCTGTCCCCATGCCTGCAGCTCTTACTGCCCATGGGTCCTGTCCCCATGCCTGCAGCCCTTCGCTGCCCATGGGTCCTGTCCCCATGACAGCAGCTCTTTGCTGCCCATGGGTCCTGTCCCCGTGCTATTCCATATTATTCTCTGAATAAAAGAGCACTACTGCCAGATCTTGAGAGTCCAAGAAATCTTTCTTTCAACTCCTCGACTCACTGAGCCTGCATCACAGTCACTCACCTCTCCAGCCTCTCTCTCCTTAAGTTTCACTGAGCAAGTGACAGAAGTCTGCTAATAGGATCCCTTTACATATTCGCCTCATTCCTGTGCTCTCAAGCTGAGGATGATCATCACTGGGGCCATCCCCCAGGTACACCCAACCTGTGACTCAAACCTCAGGACAAATTACGCCACCTCACTTCCACTCAAATACAGAGCACCAGGTTCCTGGGCCAACACAAAAGAAAGCAAGCAGGATAGGAAACTCGCACCCTGGTTCCCGTGGGCTCAGTCTCTCAGGCAACCGAGTCAGGGCAAAGGACAACTCCACCATTTCCCCAGGGCATTTGATGATTTTTCACCAGCCAGCAGTCATTTGCCTTTCTTCCTGGAGGAAGAAATTTGCTAGGCATGGCTGCCTCTCCACCACACTCCATCCATTCAGAAGGCTCCATCCCAAGTTCTGAAGTGGAGCTTGCCATCTGGGAATGAATCCCCCATCGCTCTAGGGCTGGCCCAGGGAAGGGGTGGGACCTGACAATCCAGCCACCAATCCCAGGAATTGTGAATAGCAACCAGTGGCAAGAGAGGGTCTTCCTTTTTTCTTCTGAGGCTGGGAGCAAAATGGTGGTGCTAAGACTAGAACCTTTGTTTTCTGGCTGCCAGGATTCCCTTCTTCTCACCCTGCAAACTGGATAACTACCTGGGATTCCAGAACTCAACATCCAGAGGACAAAGACCAAGCTGGGTGTGTAGGCTCTTGAGTGACTTCGGTGAGTGATCTCTCAGCTTTCAGATCTAGACAGGAGAATGAGAATGGGAGTAACACTCATTCACACACACACACACACACAACCCTACCATAGCTCCAATCCTGGGAAACTGAAATTTCATGTTTTATTTACAAATATAAGCCCCCCCCCCAAAAAAAGAAAAGAAACACGAATACTGTACCACTGAGAATTTAAAGTAGCACATTGTGGTTTCTAGTGTCAGGAGAAAGAACCATTAATCTGATGGGGAGAGAGAGGAAATGAAAGGAACAGATTAATAGCACCTTAAAAATTAGTTCTCACCCTGAAAGGCGAACGGAAGTGTGAACTCTGTGCTGTCCTGCATGGGGGACAGGAAAGCGTGCGTCTCGGGTGGCCTCCTGCAGTTGTTTGGCTGTGGCTGTTGTCCTGTTGTCCCTCCCCCATTACAGTCAGGTCACACAATGTTTTCCAGGGGTGCAGACTTGGAGTGTTGCCATTAACACACTGTCTCAGCCCTTCGCTGTTCCCTAACATCCAATTTCCTTTCACAGGGAGAGATAACAAAGCTGAGGTTCTGCAGCTGGTGACTGATGACGGTAATAAAGAGAGTGGAGGGAGAAGAACGGGGTACAGGGACTGACGGGGGCTCCCTTGCTCTGAAATCTGCTTCTCTAGAAATCTGGATCCTGAAAGAATAATGGGATGGCTAGGGAGATGACTAGTGTCATGAGTTGAATTGTGTCCCCCCACAAAAGGTATGTTGAAGTCTTAACTATACCTCAGACTGTGACCTTATTTGGAAATAAGGTCATTGCAGATGTAGTTTGTTAAGGTGAGGTTGTACTGGAATAGGGTTGGCCCCCCCCATGCAGGATGCTTGGTGTTCTTGTCAGAAGATGACCATGTAAATTCAGAGACATGGGGAGAAATGCCCTGTGATGACAAAGACAGAGATTGGAGTTATGCAGCTAAGCCAAGAAATTCCAAAGATTGCAGCCAACCACCAGAAGCTAGGAAGAGATGAGGAAAGATCCCTGCAGGTCTCAGAGGAGCCTGGCCCTGCAAACACCTGGATTTCAGACTGCCGGCCTCAAGACTGTGAGACAGTGTGTCTCTGATGTTTGAAGTCTGTGGTGCTTTGGGCTGGAGCCCCAGCAAACTAACAGAACACAGTTATCTTTTCACCTCTGACAAACCCTCTGTCCACCCCCCAGGCCTGCTCACACTCACACCCCACTCGCCACCCATGGAAATGCTGGTCTCAGGGAAGTGAGGAATGGTACAAGAGAGTGAGGTGAAGTCCAGCTGACCCTTGCCTCCCGTGAGGGCTCTCAGGGAGGACGCTGTGGTGGGCCTGGCGAGAGCGCCACCTCCAACCCAGCCGGGTAGTGTGGGCAGAGGAGGGCAGGCTCAAAGCCGTCCTACCTGCGGTGGCCCGTGAACCAGAGCACTGCTCTGAAAGGCTGGCAGAGCCTGGGACACAGGAACTGGAGGCCTGCGCTTGGCTTTGAACCAGAATGGGCCACCCCAGTGGCACAGGGCCCTTCACCATGTGCCCAGCTTGCAAAGGAACAGATCACGGAGGCCACTCAAGCACTGAAAGGACTGGGGGGTCATGAGGGGTCATGAGGGGTCCTGGGGCAGTGAACCCCAGCGGGAGAGTCCTGCAATGGTATGAGGGCTGCACAAGTGGATGCCAAGGGCCCATCCTTCTCTGAGATTCCCCATTTCTACCAGGTGACAGCCTCCCATGCCTTCATGTTCCTATGAAAGCACTGAAATGCTGGTGTCGCCTGCGGTGAAGACAGTTGTAAACCACACCCACAACCCTGGGAGGTCAGAACTCAGTTCCACGTGGCTTATCAACCCGTCACCTGTCATCACCATCTGTCCCACGGTCTGGGCTGCTCCAGAGATAACCAGTTCATACATTCGCACTCGGGGAACAAACACAAACCCCGACACTCGTGCTGTCCACCAAACGTGACACGCAGCCATACCCTCACAACAACCAGATACACTCAGCATCAGCATCACAAATATCTGTACACATGCTGCCACTCACACTCCAATCAGAGCCTCTCACCGTCACAGAGACACACGGCCAGTCACAGGCACCCAGCACAAATTCACAGAGAAACAGCCACGAACACGTGCACACCTACCTCTGCTCTCCACAATCCAGAGGCACGTGTTCTCTCTCTCACACGCACACATACACACACAGAGTACTCAGGAAATCCCACAGGCCTTTACAGCAGAGCCCGGAGCTTTTCTCAGTCAAGGTCCTCAGTCTCCAAACGCCCAATTCATGCCACAAATAAAATCGTTACGAACATACCTATTCAGTGTGGAGTTTTACTCAGTGCTGATTTTCTGAGAGAAGGGAGCTATGGTTCACCCTCCTCAGGTGCCTCCTCCGGAGAAGGCCTTGGGCAGGGCCTGCTCCAGGGCCAAGCAGGACCTGCCTGCGTCCTCTGACTCCTGTTGCATTAGTGTCTGCTTCATTCATGAGGAGCTTAAAGGTGGAGCAGAAATCCAGGCCCAGCCTCAAGGAATGCCAAAGCAAGATGGAGAGGGGCCAAGGGGAAGTGGGCAGGAGGGAGACCAGAGGAGAATGCACCGGGACCCAGAGCCAGGATGGAGGGTCGGACGGCAGAAGCAGGACAAGAGGGAGGCCAGGGCCCCCCACCATGACAGCCAGGCTGGAGGAAGCGCACAGAGTCCCGACACGCAGTCACCCACTGGAGGGAAACAGGCCCTCGGACACACGCTCACAGGCCACACTGGAGTGCAGAACAGAGGAACAGACCTAGGGGCTGCCACCAGGCAGGTGAGAAGAAAAGGGACTTGGCTGTCCCTCCTCCAGCCCCAAAGTGTTGTTTTCTTGAGGCCATGCTGCCCTCTCGTGAACGCGCTTGGTCAAGGAACCGGAGTGCACGGCCTGAGCCCCCCAGAGCCTGCACCCTGACGCAGACATGAGGACTGACAATGACTGCTTCTCCGCTAAAACCATGTTTCAAGGTGCTGAAACAGATGGAGTATACGAACGTGCATGTCAAATTAAGTGAGGAAGATTGAGATGGGCTCTTGGTAGACTTGATATTTTATTTCTTGGAGAAGAGGAAAGAGAGCACAGAGCAGAGACCAACCTGTGGACAGAATGCTGGGTGCACGTGGATATGCTACACTATTCTATTCTATTCTATTCTATTCTATTCTATTCTATTCATCTGTCTATCTTTGTAATATTTTGTAATTAAAGATAAAAATTACAATGTAAAAGGGGGAGAGAACTCTGTGGTTAATCCCAATTAGAAAAAATTACTTTAAAAAATGAATGCCCATCACTTTTGCCCCTTCAGTGATGGACTGTGTTGCTCCTGATCCTGTATCTTTCCTGCATTCAAGGAACATGGAGACTTTTCAGTTCTTCCCGCTGGAAGCATAATGCACTTCCTTTCCCTTTGACTTTGGGCTTGCCCAATGACTTGCCAATGGGGTATCAGCAGGTGTGACAGAAGCAGGGACTTGAAACGTGTTGCATGGTTGGGCTTGTGCGCTTATAATTCTTTTTTCACCATGGGAAGAACATTCTCCAGCTAGCTCACTGGTTCAAGGAAGATGAGAGACCCATGGAACAGGCCTGGACCCGACCTGACACCAACTGGATCAGCCAATTCACAGTCAACCTGCAGAGGAGTCAGAATAAATTATTGTTGTTTAAAGTCACTGGGTTTTGGGGTGGTTGTCACACAGCATTATTGTGGCAATAGCTAATTGATACTCCACCTTTCTTCCTTCCCATTATCACCACCTAATCCATCCCTAGTCTTCCTGACTCTTGTCTCTCCCCACTCGCTGCTAAATTCATCTCCTTAAACACCAACCCCCACTATGCCACTTTTCTGCTAAAAATTCCTTAGAAATCCACTCTTCTCCTGACCCCCTAGGGCTTTGCATGCCCTGGATCCAACCAATTGACCGAGCTGCCAATGACGTCTCACCAACATGCCACCCTAGCCAGACCATTCTCCTTTCTGTGATCCAAATACATCACTCACATCCCCATGTCACATCTTTGGTCATTCTAGACCCCTGGCCTGAAATGCCTTCTCCGTTCTAGATGAATCCTAGACATCCTCCAAGACACTCCTCAAGTCCCACCCTTCTCAGGAAGCTTCCCTCTAAAGTGCACAGCTCTTATTTTCCTTCACCCAGCACCATTCCCTCTCTTTCTTGTTCAGCATCTGATTTTTCTTGGGGACCCATTTTTCCTCCAGCTTCCATCCCTGCAGTCTGGGTGTGGCTCAGTCCACCTTCTTGGCTCCAAGGGTAGGCTATGATGAAAGGTTGGCCTGTCTGGGAGGGAGTTGTACCTCCCTGGCCAGCAGTCGGTTCATGTCTGGGCATACGACCAGATCAGAGCCAATGAGAGCCTGGGACTTCTGCTGGAACTGTTGGGAAAGAAAAGTCCTCTTGTCAGAAAAACAAAGTCTGGAGCTGCTGGTGGCCATGTGTGCCACCCAGTAGGGAGGTTTGTCTGAAAATGAGGCCAACACCCAGGAAAGCAGACCCAAGACGAGAAAAGGCAGATTCCTAATGGGAACTTGGAGGCCCACATCTAACCTTGCCTGAAGCAAACCCTCCCTCTGGTCTTTCCAGTTCACGAGCCGATTAACACCCGTTTATCACTGGGTCTCTGTCACAGCAAACACAGGCCGATCCGATGCCTCCTGAGGGAGGCATCTCTCAACTCTCAGCCTTGAGCACCTCAGCGTCCAAACTGCCGAGTCTGTACAGCCTGGAAAGGAAAGTCGCTTCAGAGAGGACTGTTCACCGTCTCCCAAGGAGTGTGTCTGTCACCCCCCAGCCAGGGCACTGCAGGAGCCTGCCCCCTCCATCGTCTCTGTGACCGTCCCCGCCTCACCAGCCTGACAGAGAGCCTCGCACAGGACATGTGCTCAAAACATGATTTGCTAATTGGCTGGGTTTCCTAGGACAGGTCTGTTTTGTTTTCTTTTGTTTTTGTAAATGAGGCAGATTATGCTGCTTTTCAAAATATTTGGAGGCGACCCTGATGCTGTATAAGTCCCCCAGCAGATCTGCACTGCTACTTACGTCTCCCTTTGCTGCCGCAGACCGTGCTTCCTACACACACACGCGCGCACACACACACTGGCTTTTTTCCAAGGATCTCTTTTTCATCTGTGTCAACAGCAACTGAGAGGTTGCACAGGAATTCCTACCCAAGGAGAAGAAGGAAAGGAAATAACCAGCTGGTAATTATAACCCTCTCTGCTCCCTTTCCAAGACGTTATTTAAATGATTTAGTTGTTTTCTTCCAACACAGTTACTGCTGGTGTCACATGGCTCCACTTTGGCATAGGGAATTATTGCAGGTGTAGCTGTTTTTAACTGCCTCCCAGCAGGGACTACCTCATTCCCTCTTCCCTGACACCGTGGGGCAGTGCAGGCCTGGCTGTGTTGGGCAAGCTGCTGACCACTAGGATTTGGGCTTGTCATGGCTCCTGAGGGGTGAGGAAGAACCAGAGGCCTCTGCCCCGATCCTTTCTGCCCTGAGGCCCCCCCGCCAGGCGGCTCGAGGCAGCGGAGCTGAGGAAAAGGCTCATGAAGAATGCGAGCTTCCCTCAGGTACTGCATCCAGTCTGTCCTTGTCCTTCAGCTCAAGGAATCAAGAAACTAACGGCCTGCCCTGCCATCCTCCCAGGAACGGTGAAGAAAGCCAGTGCTCAGTTTCCCCTGGACTCCAGTTCTGTCTTTGAACTGAGCAAGGAGCAAACGACTGGCTCTTCTTCTGGACCTTTGGGTTTCGTTAGCACCCCAGCCTTCGCTGGCTTCTGTCCCAAGGTCTGCAGCAGTTCTGCTCCAAGCGCTTCAGACCTGTGACTGCATCCTAAAACTGAGACAGACGAGCGAAGACTAGCCAGGGGCTGGCTCCCGAGACAGGGGCACACACTGAGTGCCCCAGGCTACATGGCTGGGCAAACTCAGGGAGAAACCCTCCCAGGGAAGGCATGTGGCCAGGGTGATGCGCAAGAATGTTCTCAAACACAAGAAAGAGGGAGAAAGAAGAAAGGGAGAAGGGGAAGGAAGAGGAAACACAGGGGGAAAAAAAGAAACTTGAATTGCCAGTGAATAGTCCTTGAATAATTTACATTTCCAACTAACTCATATGTTCTTGACACAGTGTCTGAAAAATACTTTTTATATAAAAAGAAAAGGGCCCCTAAGCGCGTATTTCTACCATAGGTTTCGGCAGCGATGCGAGATGCATTTCAGAGCTGGGCAGCCCTGGGAGGCGTTCGAGTCCTCTCAGTTTTGCACCAGGAATGATGAGTGGAATTGGAAGTCATCTATCGGGCTTCTCCTTATTTCCAACCCATTTATTCAACCCAAACAAACAAACCAAAATTTACTTTAAGGTCATTTAGCTATCTTCTATCAAAGAGGAGCCTTTTTTTGCCAGAATCCACTGGGCCTCCTTGATGAGAAAGAGTCTGTGCCCTAGAGAGTCCTGCTCCCGAGGCCACCGCTCATGCAGATGTCTTGCTTACAGGACTGGGGACGAGGACAAGTAAGACATTTGGCAGAAAACAAGACCCCACAGAGTTCTGAGTGGGAATAACAATAACTCACCACACCATGGCTTGACGAGTGGTGTAGGTCTGCACCCAGGAACCGAACCTGGGCCACCGGAGTGCCCTGAACTGAACCGCTAGGTCCCAGGGCTAGCCCCTGAAACTCCACATTTTATACGGGAAACAACCTCCATAGCCCATGACAGGAAATGGTTAACTAAACACAGACACTTAGACTCAAAGGAATAGTGGATGGTGACTAAAGAACAGAAAAAATGTGATTAAATTATGCCTGTGATCAAAGTAAAACCCAATGCTCTGGACTCCACGTGCAGTGCTCTTTCTGCCTCAGCATCAAAGGCAGGTCGCTGGCTGAGGGCAGACGTCCTTGGTGTCAGGGCTGCCTGGAGCTGGGTCCCCGGGTCTGGCCCTCCCCTGGCCTACAGACAGCATTATAGAACCTGAGGCTTTCCAGGCATCCTGTCTATACAGGAGGCATCCCCTATGGAACGATTTTTGTCCTGCATACTATACTGATTTTGTCGAGATGCCCTAAATGTCTGCATTCAGCTTTCCTTTTTCAACAAATCACAAAAATTCAGCAATGAGAGCTATTTTTCAAATTTACTTGGGCATCCTATGTTTTTATTTGCTAAGTCTGGCAATAATTGCACACTATTTATCCCATTTAATCTATCATTTAATCCATCCCATTTAATTTTCACAACAGTCCTATAAGATAGTTGCAACTATTCTCATGTTACCAGTGAGAAAACCAGGCATAGAGAGAGTCAAGAGCTTGCACAAGACCGTACAGCAGAGTACCTGAGGTCAGCCACACAGCCAGGGGGCAGAGCCCTGCCTAGGAGGTCACACCGCCTCCCATGGGTGGGTGCTTAATCCAGGGCAAGGAACAAATGAGGAGAAATTTTGAAATGATAAAAAGGCAGGACCATCTCTCCTGGCTTTGCCTTAATCCTTTTGCAGGCCCTGGAGCATCTGGAGCCACTCTTAGGGTGTTGGTGAAGGGGTGCTGGCCAGGTGATGTGGCGGGAATGGGGTCAGGTGTGAAGCCCGCTGGAGATGGGGGACAAGGGTAGGAAAAAGAGCGAGAAGGGGTAAACCAACAGGTGTTGGAGCACAGATGAGCACTGGGGAAGGAGGAAGAGAACCGCAGGCTGGAGGGACCTGGGTTGTGTGCAGCTCTCCCCTGTAGGCTGCCTCTCCATAGGCATGGCGGGCACATTGCCTAGGGCCCAGGGGGCTTTCTCAGGCCTACAAGATTATTTTAATTTTCTTTTAAAATCAGAATGAAGGGGCCAGCCCAGTGGTGCAGCTGTTAAATTCGCATGTTCTGCTTCTCAGCAGCCCGGGGTTGGCTGGTTTGGATCCCAGGTGTGGACATGGCACTGCTTGGCACGCCATGCTGTGGTAGGCATCCCATGTATAAAGTAGAGGAAGATGGGCACGATGTTAGCTCAGGGCCAGGCTTCCTCAGCAAAAAAGAGGAGGACTGGCAGTAGTTAGCTCAGGGCTAATCTTCCTAAAAAAGAAATAAATCAGAATGAAAAAATGTAGTAATAATGAATACATAATAATGAATCCAGCCTAGATTATATTCATCTTTATTCAAACTCTCTCGTAAAGTATAATTTGTAATATTTTTTATGGAAGGGCCCTAAGAAGGTGAAAGTGTGTCAGGCTCACAGAAGTCATCACGCAGCCCTGCCCGGGGTGGGGCATGTGCCAGCTCTCGAACGCAGCAACGGGGGGCAGACTGCCTTCCTTAGTGCCATCTTCTGCACGTGGTGAGGAGCATTCTTGTGCTCCTTCGTGCTCCCCAGAGCTCCCCAGTTCTTCACCCAGCCCTTCTCTAAAAGCTGAGAATTGCACCAGCCTTCTCCGAGCTCACCTCTGTGGCGCGCCGCTGCAGTAGGAAGTGGCCAAAGCTGAGGAAGAGGAGGGGAGAAGAAGCATGTGCTGGCAGAGGGCCAAAGGTGCGCTGACGTGTAGGATCTCTGCCGGACGGATGTCTCATCCCAATCAGCAACCCACACCTGGCCTGGCCCCACCCCTTCCCCCAAACACCTGGGGTTACTGATGGGCTGGAGGGAAGGGAAAGTCAGCTCAGGAAGAATAAACACACACACACATGTACACACGCACACCCCCCACATTCACACAGGCACACACACTTGCACACATACATACATCACACATATACCCACAGACTGACACACACACATCCGCACACATAAATACACACAGAGAAAAGGATGGAAAATAATTATACGTAGAAATCAGCGAACATTTAAGAGAAGAACCCTCCACTGGGGCGAGGCCATTTTTATAGGTTCCTTTAACAGTTAGCGAAATCAATCACAGCACGTCAGAGCACAAAGGCATCAGAGAGCTCATCGAGTCTGCCTTCCTCATTTGACAGACAAGTAAATGAGACTGGGAAGGGAGAAGGGGTTAGCCCAAGGTCACCCATTGTCAGTGGAAGGGAGGGCATTCAATGGGGAAACTGCTGGCACTGGTCATCAGAGAAGAGACGTTTTCTCAAAGACAATGAACACAGAATATTTGTGTCTATTCCCCCAGGCAGGGTGAAGAGCCTGTCCCAGATCACTCAAGCGTGTGAGGGTCCCTCCCCACCCCCACGGGCCCCAGTGCACTGTTACTTATAAAGTATACACCCAAGATGTGAGGCAGGAACCTTCCCAAGAATGCAAGGGACATCCGAAAGGAGACCAGTTGCCCTCGCCCAAGGCTCTGAGCAAAAGATAGCAATTCTATTTCAAATTCACTGACTCCTGCAGGGAGGCAACTGCAGCATTCAGAAAAGGCTTGGAGACGTGCCCAGGGACCTCCACCTGCTTCCCTGTGGGTGGGCAGGATGCCCCCTTCCTGATACAATTTGAGGGACACCAACAGGACCCCCACGTTCCCCAAAGGTACCTGAGCACCCACCATCAGCGTGGCTCGTTCAGATTACTTTTCGCTCCTAGAAACAACCCTTCCAGAGATCCTCCCGAAACTAAGCGTTTCTAAGGGGAGAAACCCTGCAGTGCCGGGAGGCACCTTGCGGAGGGCGTGCAGGTTCACACTGGGGACCAGGGTGCGGAGGGGGCCAAGCCGCGGCTCTGCATCTTGGGAATGATTGACAGAGCTCGGGATGCCGACCCTGCGGGGGAGAAGCCTCACAGCGAACAGAACCTACAGCAGCATTTCTCAACCAAGAAAACAACCCCCTCTGCATAAAGGGGTCGTGTACCTCACTCAGAGAAGAACCCCCAGCTAAAGGGACAACTTGTGATTAATGGGCCAGACTTCTAGTAGTTACCAGAGGCAGGTTTCAGGTCAGGGTAAGCAAGAACTCATTAACAGCTGATGGGTAGAGTTGACCAGAAGAGAAACACGCTGTATCAGAGAAGCAGAGGGATTTGCCTACATTCTGGATTTAGAATATAAAGTACTCCTCAGAGGGCTGGTGGAGATTTCATTCGGTGGTGATGTGGGCTTGGGAATGGTCCATGTATAGATATCAGAAGTGGAACCTTCCAAGTTTCCAAGAATGTTTGGGAGTCCCTTTGTGGTGATCGTGCTCAGGGGAGGGGAGGTGCACAGGAGGCATCTGCAGAGAGTCTGCAGTCTTGCCACCTCAAGAACATAACTGAACTTCAAGCAAGGGGACCAGAGGATAAGTAATCAACTACAACGGGCTACTCTCCTGGCTTCTCCACGCTAATGCTAATGACGTAATAATGAAGAACACCAGTTCCAACTGAAGTCAACAGTCATCAGGGCAGCGTAGCACATGGTCCTGAGAAGCCCAGCCTGGAGCAAGGATTTGAGTGGGGTCTGGGAGATGGGAGGGCAAAAAGAGTAAGATCACCTGGAAGGTCTTGGGAGGCAGTGAGAGGGGTATAGGAGTCCCTTTGCTCAAGTGCAAGGGTTTGTGAATCCATGTTTCCTCCTGTGTCCCCACCGAAGCATGGAACCAGGGGAATGGACAAGATCAAGCTCTGTGAAGAATAGACTTCAAAGTCAGCCATGGTCAGATAATCCTATGGTGAGCATGTTGACCAGAGAAGATACTAGTTATAACTAACAATTATTGAGCACTTATTATGTGCCAAGCACTATTCTAAACACTTTGCGTCAAGCCTATAAGGGGAAACTTCGTGATGCTATGCTACAGATGAGGGTGTCCCAGGGCTCTAGCTAGTAAGCAGTGGAGTCAGGAGGTGACCCCAGGAAGTCTGACCCAGAGCCTGGATCCCTTTCCACTCTACCTTTTAATCGAGCACTCATGTGGGGCCTGCATGGTCCTCAGCATTTTACAGGGACAAGCATTTTGACACAGTCTGAGCCAGAGTTGAGACTCTGACAGGCCGGGGAGACTACACAGGCCCTATGGGGCCCACTGTGAGCTGTGGGCTGAGCAACTAGCAACATTCCCGGGATGTTCCCAGGCTTGTTCCCTGATTCACTAGGACCCAGGAGCCCATGGGAATGACCTAAACCAAGTCATGATTGGCTTTCATAAATATGCAGACATAACTGACATACCAGGGCTCCCCAAAGCAGGCCAGTTTAAGGACAGACAACAGAACCCCTCAGGGAAGAAGGCATTTCTCCACTTGGCCCGATGGAGTGGTGGGCCCAGGCAAAGGTAAAGAATGTGCCCGGCTGTCTCTAACTCTGTCCTCATTGCCTGCCCCAGATGCTTCGAATAGAGACGGCTATTGTACGAAGGTCTGTCCATCGCCAGGTGTCCACTGCAGAGCTAAGGGGACTGTGTCCCTTAGAGACAATGTGAGAATCAAGACAATTGGAGGAGGTGCTCAGAGGAGTGGGCAGTAGCCTGTGGCAGGGGTCATGGTGGTCTGGGAGGGGGCGGGCAGTTGCCAGACAGCCACCCATCCTGGGCAGCAGAGTCATGAGGATGAGTGAGGCTGCAAGAGGGGGATCTCAGGACAGCCATGATTAGGTATGTGGCCACTGCCTGCTCCAGGCTTCCTGTTGGGCATCGCTGGGAAGGGGTCCTGGGCTGCCAGCTGGTGAGGGAAGGGGTGGCTGACAGCCAGGCTCTTATAAGTTGTTCATACTTGCATTCATCATTGGTGAGCTGAGACCACTGGCTACACTTCCCAAACCCTATAAGCAGATGCGATTATTAGGCCCAAATTATGAAAGAGGAACCTGAGACACACAGAGGGCAAGTAAATGTTTCCAGATCACACAGCCACTAAGTGGTGGGACCAGGAACCAGCCCCGGCCAGGTCTCACTCACGTCACGTTCTTCTTGAGAAGTTCAGTGGGATGATCTCTCAGGGCCCTTCCAGCCTGAGTACGCATCCTAGAAGTCATTAAGACCGTAATATAAGGATAACAGTAACAGAAAATACTTATGGGTGCTTCACAGTAAGTACATAAAGTACTTCCTATTATTAATATTCCTGTTTCATAGATAAAAATGAGTATGGTAAGCATTATTAAGATTCACTAATATCCAACTCTCCTCTACTTCCTGGTCCCTGAAGAATTGCAATTCCCAGCCCCTTGAGTTTAGGCACTGCCACTGGCTGGTTGTGACCAGTGAAAGACGAGCAGAGGTGACTCATGCCACATCCAGGCCAAAGCACCTACATGCTGATGCCAGGCCGCCAGCCCTCTCCCTCTGCCTCTGTGATGCTGCCGCAAACCCCGGCACCTCATGCTGAGATGACAGTAGCTTCTGTCAATCTGGGTCCCTTCGTGACCGACAACTTATAGAGCAGTCCCACACCCCCAGCAGCCCCACCCTGGACTTGTAGCAAGCTTGAAAAAGAAATCTAGGCTGTTTTAAATGGAGATTTGGGGTCGTTTATTGTCTAGTCTGTCCCTGACTGATAACAGTGAGACCCAGAAGGTTAAGCAACTTTCTCAAGCCTACCCAGCTATCAAGATGGGGAGTGGGATTGGAACTCTCAGAATCAAGAATTTCATCAGGGTCTTGCCTCCTAATCCAGCAGGATGAGGCTGATAGAAGCATCGGGTGTGAAAGCAAAGGGGAAGGATTCCCAAGGGAGAGGATCAGGTGCGTCCATGAGCTCCAGACTGCTGGGGACAGGAGTCACAGTGAGAAACGGGGTGGCATTGGCTGTGCACCAGGAGACAGGGCTTACTGCAGTGGCAACGTCCCTGCCCAGGATGCTCCAGTGGGAGAGTGACGCCAACACGGGCTCACCTGGAACACGAGTCAGGTAACCAGAGATGGGGAGGTGACTGAGGGTGAGGGGACCTTCAGTAACGCGGCAGGAACCATGCCAAAGCTGGAGCACTGACTCCAGTCACTTCTGCTGCTGGGTGGCCCAACAATGAGCCTGGGACAAGCTGTCCTCCCCAGACAGGGCACACAGGGCTGCCTCCAAAGATCACACCACACGGTGCACATGGAGGGCTGGGCACAGCCCAGAGATGAAGGAAAAGTTTTCCCAGGAGACCAGGATGGCCAGCTCTTCGCTGCCTGCTCCATTGTCCTCATTAGCCATGTCCTTTGAAAGGCACCATCTCTCAGCCCACACCGAAGGCCAGAGCCCAGCTGCCAGGCACAGGGAGGCCAAGAAGCTCTGGGAGGACACGGGGGGAGACAGCAGGCGGACATCAGCAGCAGGACAGCTCCATCTTGGGCTCCTCGCTTTCGTAGGAAGCCGTCTCTGGCACATCCTTGTAATGGCAGCACACGAGTCCTGACACCAGTGTCACGCAGGCATCATCACCATCTCACATCCACAACACCTTACAAAGCTGTTTGAAGGGTCTCCTGTTGACATCTCCCAGTAACTCGGTGACACTGGCCAGCTGGACAATGGTGTATCCCCACTTACAGATGAGATAGGGCTGGCTATCGTTGTTAACAACAGCCACAGCCAGTGCTGGATCCGTACACTGACCCCCGCACCTGCCCCTCAGCCCAGCAGTCAGTTTTCTTGACCCTCAGAAGCAGCTGGGCAGAGGTGACCTGCAAGGAAAATCTCAGGCTGGGCTCAAGCCAGTCATGACTGCTGCTGCTCCTGTCATTCCTGGTCTAGGACAACCAGCCCCTTCATTCCTGAGCCAGGCATGAGGCTTAGAGCTCACAGTCCCATGGGCGAAGGAGCAGGGACACTTCAAGGCCACTCCTCGGGGAAGGGAGATCCCCGTCCCTCGCGCAGACGGGCGTGCAGTGGCGAGCTGCCATCCGTGGCCTCCTCTGCAGGTCTGAGGCTCAGCAGCCGCAGGTCTACGTGGGGCAGGGGAGACACGCAGGAAGCTCTGTACACTCACACCTGGCCGGCCTTAGGGCCTCGGTGAGGAAGCCTGAGGCAGATAACAGCCCCCGCTGTGACCCTCGATGGGCACCATCGAGGCCTTCAGAGAGCCCTGCAGAAACAGGTGGAGGCACCCGCTCCTCAGACCCAGGTCCTCCCGTCCTTGCTGCTTCGGGAGCCCCAGAGCTGAGGCTTTCCCAAGGGACTTCCGGGCCCCTGGCTGGAGCAGCACATTTGTAAACAGGCCACAGCTGGCCCAGAGGGAACCCGCATTCAGGTAGACTGAGGTGAGGGGCCCTCTGAGCAGGAAAGAGGCCTTGCAACGGCCCACCCTCTGCTTCAAGTCCTGTCGCCTCCAGAGACTTCCTGGGTTTTCCAGCCAAGGGCTCCCCTGGGCCTCCTCCTGGAAGCCTTTGTTTTCTGGCCGAGATGTCTGGCATGCTGGATGCTCCTTCCACCCATGCTTGGTTCTATGTAACTGGGGATGTTCCCTGTTTCACATGGTGGGTGGAGTCAGAGCTTGTGGCCTGGGCACCCAGCAGGCACAAATAAACACCCAGCTAGTTGAAATAAGTGTCATTTGATAAATGGACCCAGTGTATCATGTGCCATGCCAGCCTGTTTCCTGGGATTCCTTTCCTAAATTTCTGCACCCCTTAAGGCACAGCCACATGTGACTAGAAAGCAAGGATTCCAAACTCTGATCAGCCCTCCTCAGGGGCCATCAGTGCCTGCTCTTGCCTGGCTATGTACAAACAGCAGGCCAGTCTCAGCCTCCATTTCCTTACAGATAGATGCACTCTCTCAATTTTCTTGAAATAACAGGACCCATTATGATCTGTATGTTATTTTTCTGATTCTTATAGGGATACATACTAGAAATCATTTCATTTGTTTCCTAATAGTAAAATAAACAAAAACACACAAGCATAATGATATTTGGCACTTGATAGTCAGTGTGAGTGAGTGAGGGGCAAAGGGGAGCGGTGGAGAGTGTGGCGAACTCCAGAGCACACAGCCTGTTAAAGGGGCAGCCACTCTCAGCTCTCATTGTCCAGGAAGACAGGCCCAGGGATGTCAGACCTTCAGACATTTTTCAGATGCTATAAATCCAGATTTCTATGTGAAACCTCCTTTTAAATGTTAGCCAATAATTATTTCATCTAAAAAACTAGTGTGTGAGCTAACTGTGTGCATTCAAACAAAACCCCATCGGAACACCAGATATGGTCTCCTATAAACGCCAGTGTACAATGGCTGCAACAACATCGTGGGTCCCCCGTGCCCTCCATCAGCCTCTGCGAAAGGGACACTTAGTTCAAGAAACCCCAGCTCGGGCCCTGGGTGCCGACTGTGAAATTGCAGGGTGAGAGCTCGTATCTGACATGCACTGAGTTTCCAGCTGCAAATGGCAACACTTTGTCAAAGCCCGCCTGGTACTTCTCCATCCCACCATCAGTCTCTTTAATGACAAAAATAATTAACACATTCATATAAAAGCACAGAACGAAAGAGAGCTTTAATTTGCCCATCTATTTCAGGGTCATCCCTGTTATCAATATATGACAAGCTAATGGGTCTTAATTAAAGCAGCAGCAGTAAAGCCATTTAGGAAACTAAGGGATTATTCTGAGTCCCAGCGGTGACAATGCGCTCTGTGCACCGGGGAAGATGACAGATTTGCTTTCTGCAGTGTCTCAGATGTATCATCCTGAAACCACCTGCTCTTGGTGGTAGAGAGACGTGTTCTTGTCTTTGTAGAAAGTGCTTTGGTCTGGTGGCTGCTCCAGAATGGCAGCAACAATGAATTATGGGAACTAGGTAAGGGCATGAGAACCAGGCAGGATAAGAGGGTATTAGCAGGCCAGATTGCAGGCCAATGGTCACGACCCCAAAGCATTCATGAGCCAAAGGTCAAGACAGTACTGTACCTCAGAGTCATTCTCATCCTGTCCCTCTTTGCCATTCTCCAAACCCAATAAGTTTCTGAGCACTGTGGACTCTATTTCAGGAATCTCTCTCAAATCCGGGCCCTCGCTGTCACCATCTCTTTCCCGGAACCCTGCAGAACCCACTTCACCGCCAGTCTCCCTCAGGGCCGAGGCTGTGACCGTTAGGTAACGTCCTCCTTCCTAAAGCACTCAATGGCTTTGATTTCCAGAGTAGAAATTAAAAATTGACCATCTGACAAACAAAACAAACTTTGGCTCACTGAGTATTTATAACATTGAATTCATTTTATGTGTAATTGGGAGGTTTTGCATAAAAATATGGATTTCTTGCAAGACTGGGCCCACATTCCCGGGTGGCAACACTGGGATGGAGCGATCTCATTGAGGCAGCCCCAGTGTGTGCGGCTCACCAGGTGGCCATCCTCCCACCACACCCTATTCCCACTTACAGCCTCGGTGCTCACTCACATTACTGCCCGGGCCTGCGGGTATCGGAGTTTGCAGGCCATGACACATAGAGGCAGAAAACAGAAACCCAGGACACAGAGGGTTCTAACAAAATGTTCAGATGTCTCTTGCTAGGAAGGAAAATAATCTCTGGACATGAGCGGTTCAGCACTCACCAGTGAGCAGAGGTGCATGGTGTAGCCAGAGAGAAGGGCAAAGGTTATGGGAAAAAGACACAGGCCCACAGACCTCAGTGCTCTGCATTTTGTCACAAGCAATCACACCTACTTACAAAAGAAAGAAGAACAGCAAGTCCCTCAAGACTAGGACATCTTTAACCTTGACCCAGATGGCATCAGCTCAGGGTGGCCCCTTGGAGATCCATGAAAGCCAGAAAAGAGGGACACGGAGAAGCCGGCATGCCTCGCTGGCCCTGCTGGGCTTTGAGTGTTGAACGTCTGGCGAGGAGCCCTTTGTCTGAATTAGAGTGAATTTACAAACCAAGTTTCTACCTCGTCCTTAAATACTTTCAGCCCAACTCTTATTTTGAGATTCAGGGACACACGTAACAGAATAAATTCTCGGGCCAGGAGCCGTGTGTCCCCTGCTGATGGGAAACCTCAGTGGTATCTCCCAGGCCTGACTCTAAGGACTCTGCTGCTCAGCTGAGCTGGCCTCTGAAACACAAGAATTTGCTGTCCCAGCCAGGAGCCTCACACCCTGTCCGCTGTCCTGCTTCGTCGGGCCCCAAACTGTCCGCCAACAGACCGTGGCCCATCTAGCCTTCTGTAGGGCACATTTTTGGCTCCGTGTAAAACAGAAGGAGGGTAAGACTGGGGCCCACATAATACGCAGCTCCTTGGGATAGTAGCCAAGAAGTGCCCTGAGCTCCTTGAGGGGTTTCTCACCCTCATTTGCCTCTCAGGACTCAGGTGTGCCCAGGCCCGGAAGCCAGAGTCCAGGAGTCCCTATTCCACGGAACAGCTGTGGAGCTGGCCTTCGTCCAAGTGAGAAGAACTTTACGCATGATTCCCTGAGATCAGCCCCTCCCCCAGTGCCCCTGTCCTCCCAGAATCCCTCAGCCAGCTCGTAAAGCACCAGAGCAAGAGGAAACAGAGATTTGCCCAGAATCAAAAGCCATTTTGTACAAAAGCAAGACACATCTTGGGTAGAAATCACAGCTACAAAAACTACATCCTCTCTCCAGCCTTAACCTTGGTACAACTGTGGCCACAAATGTTGTCTGTCTAAATTCAGATTCTGTTCCATTTTAGATCAATGGTTTACTCAAAAACTTCACGCTTACGTGGCATGGTCTGTGCAGGTGGCTTAAACTTGTCTTCCAGCATCAGCAATAACCATCTTCTACGTTTTCCTTTCCAGTCACTAATTTGATACCTTCACGAAAAGAAATGTCAATAATTTGAGGGTTTTCAGAATAAAGTGCTGTGAGCTCCTCCAGATAGTGAGGAAGTGAGTGTCACAGTTATTATCCTGAGCTGAGAGGAAACACACTCGTGTCCCAGAGGCCTGGGCCCCGTCACTGCCTGCCTGAGGCTCAGGAAGAGCAGGTGTTGGTTATAATTGCATCCAGACTTCCTGCCATGGTCAGCTGAAAGTCAAACCTGTGAATGCCGCCTGACTACAATAAAGTCAGAGCACACAGACGTTTTTGCATCACTGCCTGGTGCAAATATCCTGACTGGGGTGGGATGAAGTGCTGTGAATGCATAAGGGGGAGACACTGCTGGAATAGCAACCAACAAACCGTCAGCTGCTGCTGCATTTTCTTATCTTCCTTTTTTTTTTTCCTAGGACCGAAAGCGATGACAGCTCTGTAAGGAAGGGGATTTGCCCATTTCCAGAAGCAGGTTTTTCTTTGATCCTTCTGAGAGCAAGTCCATAGAAGCCCTTTTTTTAACCGAGGTCTTCACTGAGGATGCTTCCTGAGCTTTCCCATGGGAGTTCCATGCTTTCAAGTCTCCTTGGGCATCCAGACAGGGATCCCTAAGACACAGCCAGCCCTCATATCCCGGAGAGGGACTTGAACTCAGGAAGGTTCTCTTTGTCCCCAGGGCCCAGAATGTAGGCTCACACAGCTTACATTCTGGCCCCAGGGCTCAAACAGTCTCAGTCCTTACTTACAGATCCTACCAGAGTCCCGAGGAGACCACAATGCAGGATGGCTGCCCTGTTGCAACCACAGCCTGATCCTGGGTAGAAGAGGGTAATAATAATCAGAGGTGAGAGTGACTGAGTGCTGACAACGTGCCAGGCACGGTCCTAAGTGGTTTGTAAACAATAATTCATGTCTTCCTCTCAAGAAACTTGATGGATTCTATCTCAGCCTCATTTCACAGATGAGAAATATGGCACAGGAAGATAAGGTAACTAGCCTGAGGTCACACAACAGGGAAGCAGACAGGCAGGGATTCGAACAAGGGCGACCTTGCTGCCGAGCTCGACTCTTGGCCGTGGTGCTGCACTGCCTCCAGCCTCCAGGTAGGACACAAAGTGTGAGCGGGTCCGGTGTGAAACAGCAGAGAGCGCGGGGACTGCTGTAAATTGGCATGGACATGCTCTGACTTGAAGAAAGCAGTTCCTACTCAGATCCAGAGTGGAATACAGGCCTAGTATTACCAACTTGTTTTTCCAAGACACATTGGAAATCTAGATGCTATATGAGACCCTAACTTATAAAAGTTGGCAGCTAATTTAAAATCTTCCAAATGATGCAGGAGCCAAACCAAGCCAAGCTCAGGTGGGGCTGCTCTGCGAGCCACTACTTCATCACCAATGCATTGGGGAAAGCCTGGCTGCCGGACATTCCCCAGAAGGCTTCCTATGACCCCCCCCTACCCACAGGTGTACGTCCAAGACCACATTCACAGGTGAGTCCTGAACACTGATGCGGCCCCAAGGGTGGCCCTCCTACTGAGCTCTAACCATGTTACCCAGCGCCTGGCACACAGTACTGCTTTTAGGAGTGAAAGAAGAAGATAAAAATGAGCTTAGTGCCCTTGGTGCTATAGCTTAAGGAAAGCTAATGTTAGGAATTTAAGTACATACATAAATAGAAACAGGACTGTGGCAATAGCCATGGTTTGAGATTTGGGAGACATGGGCCTCTCAATCCAGACACAAATTTGGGTGCGACCTTGAGCACACCCTCAAGGTCCTTCCCCATCCCATTTGTGGGCTTGAGTCTGACAATGTCCAGATTGTCCTTAATCGTCCAGATGAAGAATGGATTTTTATCTTTCCAAAGGGCTCACCGCAGGTTCCTTTAAAGAGTGAGCGCACCCATGTTTGTTTCCCAGCTGGAGCAGTGAAGCCGAGGCACTGAAGTGCTGTGTCCGCAGCCTCTCACATCCATCCTGTGAGCCCAGGAGAGTGAAGTATGCCCATTCCTCAGGAGGCGCTGAGGCGGACAGGGCTGGGCCAAGGGAGGGAGGGCAGGACCAGGGGCCGGAAATGCTCACAGAGGGGAAACACCACCGCCACCACGGCCCCTGCTCTCTGAGAGAGCCGCTCGGAGATAGGACTTCAGGCTCAACAGGCTCTAAGCAAAAGCTGAGGGAGGCTCAGGGTGGGCGCACATCTTTTGGATTCCTTTTTTTTCTAATCTTATTTATTTATTTTTAATTGCAGTAACATTGGATTATAACATTGTATAGCTTTCGGATGTACATCACAATATATTTTGAATTCTGTGTACATTACATCATGGTCATCACCCAAAAACTAACTATAGTCCATCCCCTCACATGTGAGCCTAATCACCCCTTTTGCACTTGCCCCTCTTCCCCCATGGTAACCACCAATCCAATCTCTGTTGCTAGGTGTTTGTTTGTTGTTGTTGTTATTTTCTACTTACAAGTGAGATCATACAGTATTTGACTTTCTCCCTCTGACTTACTTCACTCAGCATAATACCCTCAAGGACCATCCATGTTGTCACAAATGGCCGGATTTCATCATTTCTTATGGCTGAGTCCATCGTGTATATATACCACATCTTCTTTATCCATTTGTCCCTTGATGGGCACCTAGGTTGCTTCCAAGTCTTGGCTATTGTGAATAATGCTGCAATGAACATTGGGGTGCAGGTATCTTTACGCCTTTGCGTTTTCAAGTTCTTTTGGTAAATACCCAGCGCTGGGATAGCTGGATCATATGGTAGATCTATTCTTAATTTTCTGAGGATACTCCATACTGCTTTCCATAGTGGCTGCACCAGTTTGCACTCCCAACAGCAGTGTACAAGGGTTTCCTTCTCTCCACATCCTCTCCAACACTTGTTGTTTCTGGTCTTGTTAATTATAGCCATTCTGACTGGAGTTAGGTGATAACCTCATCGTAGTTTTGATTTGCACTTCCCTGATAGCTAATGATGTTGAGCATCTTTTCATATACCTGTGGGCATCCATATATCTTCTTTGGAGAAATCTTTGTTCCCATCTTGTGCCCATTTTTTAATTGGGTTGTTGGGTTTTTTGTTGTTGAGCTGTATGAGTTCTTTGTATATTTTGGATATTAACCCATCTGATATATGGTTTGCAAATATCTTCTCCCAATTGTTAGGTTGTCTTTTCGTTTTGTTGATGGTTTCCTTTGCTGTGCAGAAGCTTTTTAGTTTGATGTAGTCCCATTTGTTCATTTTTTCTTTTGTTTCCTTTGCCTGGTCAGACACGGTACTTGAAAATATGCTGCTAAGACCAATGTCAAAGAGCATACTGCCTATGTTTCCTTCTAGACGTTTCATGGTTTCAGGTCTTACATCCAAGTCTTTAATCCATTTTGAGTTGATTTTTGTGCATGGTGTAAGGGAATGGTCTACTTTCATTCTTTTGCATATGGCTGTCCAGTTTTCCCAACACCATTTATTGAAGAGACTCTCCTTTCTCCATCGTATGCTCTTGGCTCCCTTGTTGAATATTAGCTGTCCATAAACATGTGCGTTTACTTCTGGGCTCTCAATTTTGTTCCATTGATCTGTGTGTCTGTTTTTGTGCCAGTACCATGCTGATTTGGTTACTATGGCTTTGTAGTATATTTGGAAATCAGGGAGTGTGATACCTCCAGCTTTGTTCTTCTTTCTCAGGAATCCTTTGGCTATTCAGGGTCTTTTGTTGTTCCATATAAATTTTACGATTGTTTGTTCTATTTCTGTGAAAAATGTTGTTGGAACTTTGATAGGGATTGTGTTGAATCTATAGGTTGCTTTAGGGAGTATGGGCATTTTAACGATGTTAATTCTTCCAATCCAAGAGCATGGAATATCTTTCTTTCCATTTCTTTGTATTTTCTTCAATTTCTTTCAACAATGTTTTATAGTTTTCGGTGTACAGATCTTTCACAGTTTGATTAAGTTTATTCCTAGGTATTTTAGTCTTTTTGTTGCAATTGTAAATGTGATTGTATTCTTAATTTCTCTTTCTGCTACTTCATTGTTAGTGTATAGAAACGCAACTGATTTTTGTCTGTTGATTTTGTATCCCGCGATTTCACTGTATTCCTTTCTTGTTTCTAAAAGTTTTTTAGTGGAATATTTAGGGTTTTCTAGATATAAAATCATATCGTCTGCAAAGAGTGACAGTTTCACTTCTTCTTTTCCAGTGTGGATCCCTTTTATTTCTTTTTCTTGCTTGACTGCTCTGGCTAGGACTTCCAATGCTATGTTAAATAAGAGTGGTGACAGTGGGCATCCTTGTCTGGTTCCTGTTCTTAGAGGGATAGCTTTCAGTTTTTCTCCATTGAAAATGATATTTGCTGTGAGTTTGTCATATATGGCCTTAATTATGTTGAAGTACTTTCCTTCTATACCCATTTTATTTAGAGTTTTTATCATAAATGGATGCTGTATCTTGTCAAATGCTGTCTCTGCATCTATGGAGATCATCATGTGATTTTTATTCTTCATTTTGTTAATGTGGTGTATCACGTTGATAGATTTGTGGATGTTGAACCATCCCTGCATCCCTGGAATGACACTCACTTGATCATGATGTGTGATCTTTTTAATGTATTGTTGTGTTCAATTTGCTAGTATTTTGTTGAGAATTTTTGCATTGCTGCTCATCAGTGATATTGGCCTGTAATTTTCTTTTTATGTGTTGTCCTTGTCTGGTTTTGGTATCAGGATAATGTTGGCTTTGTAGAATGAGTTAGGAAGCCTCCCCTCCTCTTCAATTTTCTGGAAGAGTTTGAGAAGGATAGGTATTAAGTCTTCTTTGAATGTTTGGTGGAATTCACCAGGGAAGCCATCTGGTCCTGGACTTTTATTTTTTGGGTTTTTGATTGCTGTTTCGCTCTCCTTACTGGTGATCGGTCTATTCAAATCTCCTACTTCTTCTTGGTCCAGTTTTGGAAGGTTGTATCTTTCTAAGAATTTATCCATTTCTTCTAGATTATCCAATTTGTTGCCGTGTAGCTTTTCATAGTATTCTCTTATTATCTTTTGTATTTCTGAGGTGTCTGTTGTAATCTCTCGTCTTTCATTTCTGATTTTATTTATTTATTTATTTTTAAAGATTTTGGTTTTTTTCCTTTTTCTCCACAAAGCCCTGTGGTACATAGTTGTATATTTTTAGTTGTGGGTCCTTCTAGTTGCAGCATGTGGGATGCTGCCTCAGCATGGCTCGATGAGTGGTGCCATGTCCTCACCCAGGATTCAAACCAATGTAACACTGGGCCATCCGCAGCGGAGCGTGGGAACTTAACCACTTGGCCACAGGGCAGGCCTCTGATTTTACTTATTTGAGCCTTCTCTCTTTTTTTCTTGGTGAGTCTAGCTAAGGGTTTGTCAATCTTGTTTATCTTTTCAAAGAACCAGCTCTTGGTTTGATTAATTTTTTCTATTGTCTTTTTCGTTTATTTCTGCTCTGATTTTTATTATTTCCTTTCTTCTGCTGATTTGGGGATTTGTTTGTTGTTCTTTTTTCAGGACCTTTGGATGCAGTTTTAGATTGTCTATTTTGGATTTTTCTTCTTTGTTGAGGTGGGCCTGAATTGCTATAAACTTCCCTCATAGAACCGCTTTTGCTGTTTCCCACAGATTTTGGCATGTTGTGTTTTCATTTTCATTTGTCTCCAGGAATTTTTTTATTTCTTCATTGACCCAATCGTTGTTCAATAGCATTTTGTTTAATCTCCACATTTTTGTGGCTTTTCTGGTTTTCTTCCTGTAGCTGATTTCTAGTTTCATACCTTTGTGGTCAGAAAAGATGTATGGTTTTATTTCGATCTTCTTAAAGTTATTGAGACTTGTTTTGTGGCCTAATATGTGATCAACCCTGGAGAATATTCCATGTGCATTTGAAAAGGATGTGCATTCTGTGGTGATTGGATGGAATGTTCTGTATATATCTACTAGGTCCATATGGTCTAATGTGTCCTTTAAGGCCAGTGTTTCCTTATTGATCTTCTGTTTGGATGCTCTATCCATTGGTGTAAGTGGAGTGTTAAAGTCCCCTACTATTATTGTGTTACTGTCTATTTCTCCTTTTATGTCTGTTAATAATTGCTTTATATATTTAGGTACTCATATGTTGCGTGCATAGATATTTACAAGTGTTATATTTTCTTGTTGGATTGTTCCCTTTATCATTATGTAGTGCCCATCTTCGTCTCTTGTTACAGTTTTTGTTTTGAAGTCTATTTTTTCTGATATAAGTATTGCTACTCCTGCTTTCTTTTCTTTGACATTTGCATGGAATATCCTTTTCCATCCTTTCACTTTCAGTTTGTGAGTGTCTTTAGGTCTGAAGTGTGTCTCTTGTATGCAGTATATACATGGGTCTTCTTTTCTTATCTAATTGGCCACCCTATGGCACTTGATTGGAGCATTTAGTCCATTGACGTTTAAAGTCCGTATTTATAAATATGTATTTATTGCCATTTTGTTACTTTTTTTTCTGGGTGTTTTAGTCCTTGCCTGTTCCTTTCTTTTTCTCTTGCTCTCTTCCCTTGTGGTTTGATGGCTATCTTTAGTAATATGTTTGATTTCTTTTGTCTTATTTTTTTGCTTGCTTATTATAGGTTTTTGATTTGTGATTACCATGAGGATCCTATTTAATATTCATGTATATAACAGTCTATATCGAGTTGATAGACTCTTTAGCTTGACCTCTTTCTAAAAGCTCCACTCTTTCACTCCCCTCCTCCCACATTTTATGTTTTTCAAATCATATATAGTCTCTTGTTTAGTGTGTGTCCATCCATTACACTCGTATCATTGAAAAAAGTGATTTTGGTACATTTGTCTTTTAACCTTCATATTATCTACACAGGTAGTCTGCTACCTTTACTATAGTTTTACCTTACAAGTGATTTTATTGCCTGTTTTTATTGTTGTTGTTGTCTTGTTTTTTGATAATAAGCTTTCTTATCCCTATTTGTGGTCATTCCTTTCCCACTTAAATAATTCCCTTCAGCATTTCTTGTAGAACTGGTTTCTTGGTGGTAAACTCCTTTAATTTTTGCTTGTCTGGGAAGCTCTTTCTCTCTCCTTCCGTTCTGAATGACAACCTTGATGGATAGAGTATTCTTGGCTGTAGGAATCTTCCTTTTAGCACTTTAAATACGTCATGACATTCTCTTCTGACCTGTAGGATTTCAGCTGAGAAGTCTCCTGATAGCTTGATGGGCTTCCCTTTATATGTCACTTGTGGCCTTTCTCTTGCTGCCTTTAGGATTCTCTCTTTATCTTTAATTTTGGACATTTTAATTATAATATGTCTTGGTGTAGGCCTCTTTGGGTTTATCTTGTTTGGACCTCTCTGTGTTTCCTGAACTTGGATGTCTGTTTCCTTCCTCAGATTAGGAAAATTTTCATCTATTATTTCTTCCAATAAATTTTCTGCCCCTTTGTCTCTCTCTTCTCCTTCTCGGACGCCTATAATACGAATGTTAGCACACTTGATATTGTCCCAGAGTTCCCTTAGACTGTTCTCATTCTGTCCAATTCTTTTTTTTTTTTTCTGTTCAGCTTGGGTGATTTCCTCTAGTTTTTCGTTAGCTCGCTGATCCATTCTTCTGTATCCTCTACTCTGCTATTGAGTCCCTCTAGTGAATCTCTCATTTCCTGCATTTTATTCTTCATTTCTGATTTTTTTTTATATCTTCCAGTTCTTTGCTGATGTGCTCACTGTGTTCATCCATTCTTCTCCTAATATTTTGAACATCCTCATGATATTTTGTTTGAACTCTTTGTTGAGCAGGTTGCTTGTTTCCATTTCATTTAGTCCTTTTTCTCGGGTTCTGTCCTGTTCCCTTGCTTGGAAAGTCTTCCTTTGTCTCCTCATTATGCCTCTTTCTCTGTGCTTATTTCTATGTGTTAGATGAGTCAGCTAGGTCTCCTGATCTTGGAGAAGTGGCCTTATGTATGAGATGCCTTATGAGGCCCGGCAGTGCGCTTCCCTCTCATCACCAGTCCAGAAGATCCAGGAGTGACCCCTTTGTGGGCTACTTGTGTCTTTCTGCTGTCGCAGGGATGTTCCCAAGGCAGGTACCCAGGGAGTCTAGTCTTTCCTTCCCTGGCCAGCTGTTTGTAAATCCGGTTTGGGGAGCCTCAGCACTACTGGCTACAAAGTCTATCAGCACACTCCTGTTGCAGTTTTCCTCTTAATTGGGTTGGTACCCAGTGTAGCTGGTTGCTAGGCTCAGGGGCTTACAGTTATGATAGGCCTCAGTCCTACAAGGCTGTTGTCAGTTCTCTTAGGAGTGCAGCTGAGTGGGGCTGGCCCTAGGCAGGGAGCACTCAGTTGTTTCAGGCTTTGGAAGGTGGGGCTGATCCTTTTTATGGCTATTTGTGAAGCACAGGTCTTCTGCCACTGATAAGCCTCACCCTCCACAGTACCACGCACACCATCAACACAGTCCTGGTCTGTGCACACTTCTCAACCCCCTGGAGCATACCCCGACGCCATCCTACAGAGGCCCCCACCTCTCCACCAATGCCCCCCACAGTTCATCTGGTCCTCACAAGGCCCTGCCCCACAGAGGCAGACACCCTTGCCTGCCTGTAGAGGATCAAGGCACCCAGTCAATGCAGGCTGAAAAGTACCCTGAGGGCTTGCCATTAGGTGGCGCCAGTCCCTGGGGCAGAATGCCTGCCCTGGCTGAACTGGATTAAATCTGTGCTCTAGCAGGCATGGCAGACCCCTGGGCTAACAGGCCAAGGGATGAACCTCAATGGCGCCCACCAGGGTCTGTGTCAGCACACCTGGACCAGGTCAGAACAATGGCCCCCACCAATGTCTCAGTCTCTGGAGAGGTCCCCCCTCTCACCAAGATGCCCCAAGAGCCCACCAGAGGAGTCTCTTTTCACAAAAAGACTGTCAGCCTTCTCTCTGGTGATTTTAGGTTGCTATAATGAGTGGGTTTGTGCATGGGCCCTTCAAGACCCGGGTCTTTTTGGCTTTCGGCCAATAGCTTTTCTAGGGGTATCCTCGCTGCAGTTAATAGCCAGCAAAGCCAGACAGTAAGACCCCTGTCTCAGTCGTGCTGAGTCCGACGGATGCTTATAGCAGTATCACCCCCGCTCCAGACCTCACTCCTCCAGGGAGGGCTGAGTCCCTTAGGGTGGCTCCCACGTGGCCAGCTGAGAAGCTCCACTGCTCTCAAAGGTAGCTTTTTTCCTCTCCAGCAGGAATTTCTGCCTCTCCCACCTTAGTCAGGACTGTCCCTTGTTGTGGGGGTTCTTTTTATCCAGTTTTCAGTTTTCTCTCCAGGGTAATTTTTCTAAAAATAGTTGTAACCTGGTTGTGTTCCTGGGAGGAGATGAGTTCAGAGTCTGCTTCCGCCGCCACCTTGATGAGATCTCTACCTTTTGGATTTCTGCATCAGCACAGCTCACAGGCCCCCAGAGGCTCCTGGCTCAGAGCAGGAGATCCTTTCAGTGGCCTCTGCCTGGCGCCCCAACCCCCTGACAAATAGAAATGGCAAGCAATAGGATATATTGGAGTATATGAGGAAGCCATTTGGTGTAAACCTAATTTGGCTTGACCTTGTTTTTCCAAAAGGGCCTGACCGAGGCCATTGAGCATGCATTGTCTATCTGCTTTAGAGATTCCCTATGGCAAGAACAAAGGCCCTTGAGATAAAAGTGCCACTTCCCTCCCCCTCCCAAATTTGGCATTTCCTTAAGGATTAAGCATCTTTCCTTAGGTTAGGAACTGATTGCTGTGCTCACCTGTGACCACCCAGCTAGAGACAACAGATTTGCTTCCTGCTGTGCCCACCATGATAGCAGACCCACTACCTGCTGTGTCCATCAAGCACTGTGCCGACAAGGCAATCTTATGACTATTGTGGGAGGGACATTTCAATCATATGTAAAGCATCCTCTCTGGGGGTATATAACCACTCTGTATACCTCACTTCTTTGGTGCCCTTTCTTCCTTCGGGAAGAAAGGCCCCAGGCCATGGTCCTCACATTTTAGCTCAGAATAAACTCTCCCAAATTTTCATTTATAGATTGGTTACAGATTATTTTCGTCGACACCCTGCAACCCTCAGACCCAGCCCCACAGATCTCATGTCCTCCAGCACACCTTCCCCCACCAGCCTGGTCCCAAACACCCCCTGCCTCTAGACACCATGGTGCTGGAAGCCTCACCCACACTTGAGGACTCTCTTCTTCAGGTGGATCCTGCTTGTTGAAGATTCGCCTAGAGAGCAGCCTCAACAAATGAATTAAGTGTATGAATCAGGGAGAGTGGGGAAGGGGCCCCTCTGCTCACGGCCTCCCTCTGAACCTGGGGCCTGTCTGAGATCGAGGTCCCCCAAAGCAAGATATGTGTAGAAGGACTTTGTTACGGAAGTGCTCCCAGGAGACCCAGGAGGGGAGCGGGGGAAGAAGGACAGAGTGGGGAGAAACCAGTAAAAGCAGGACTTCAGGATCAGTGCCGCTCTCTGCCAGATCCCGCCCGACAACCCTGGACCGTGACTGAGAGTTTCTCTGGACTTGAATTGAAGCATCTGAAGTTTCGTGCCCCAATCAATACAAGTGACATTGTGATAGACAAAGGGTGGGGGGCCGGGGGCTCCCAGGAAGGTCACTGCCAGCAGCGTGTACTGTAAGCCAAGCCCAAAGGTGGGTCACTGAGGGAAGACCCGGGCACGGCCGTTAGAAGTGGAAGAAGGAGATGCTGAGGAGGATGCAGGCCCCAGAAGGACGTGGGAGAGGCTCCCACCCTCCGCACCACCACCACCACAGGGCCTGCCTCCCGCCAGCTCACTAGATGCTCCAAGTAGCCGGAAACCAGGTCTTTTATTCTCTTTCTGACTCCACCAGGTACTAGGAGAACCAGGAATAGAGAGGCCCTCGTTGCATGTTTTAATAAATGCTTAGGTAGCAC
This sequence comes from Equus asinus, assembly GCF_041296235.1. NCBI lineage: Eukaryota > Metazoa > Chordata > Mammalia > Perissodactyla > Equidae > Equus > Equus asinus. Next base: position 9,960,900 of record NC_091811.1, on the reverse strand, counting down.
TTACCATATGCCAGGTATTGTTCTCAGCATTTTACAAACATTAATTCACTTAACCTCTCCGTTTCTCAATTTCTTCATAAGTAAAATCAAGCTAATAATAGAGACTTCATGGGGGGGTGTGAAGCTAACTAGCAGGTTGCAGAGCTGACCTGCCAGGGTTTGAGCCCAGGCACTTTGGCTTCTGACTCCAGGCCCTTAAAGACGCCCCTGTTAAAGTGGGCGAGGGTCTGCAGAGACAGCCAGATGCAGGCCCGAGTCCCAGGTTACGTCAATAACACTGCATATCTCCTCTGAGTCTTTGTGTTCCTATCTTTAAAATGGCAATTTAAAAACCCCCAAAAGATGAATACCCACGTCTATATAAGACGTTCCCAGCAGGTGCCAAGGACGTGGTAGGTACTCCATAACTGTCAGCTACCCTTATAAAAATGCTCAGCAAAATGGGCTGCCTGACAATCTTTGAAACACCCGTTGTCTATCTCCAGTAACGCTCAGAGGCAGATTTGTACAAAAATAAAACTCCAGGTTGCCCAGTGCATTGGCGCGGCACTGTCTAGAGCAGAGGGGCTCCTGGGGCACGGGGCAATGTCTGGAGACGTGTTTGTTGTCACTGCGGGAGGAGGGAGCGCTACTGGCATCTGGTGGGTAGAGGCCAGGGAGGCTGCTGAACAGCCTACCGTGAACAGCACGGCCCCTCAGCCAAGCATTGCCCAGGCCAGAAACAGCACTAGTCCAGCCCTGACCTGACAGCTGTGGAAACCGAGGCACGGAGCAGGAAGTGACTCACTGTGGTCACATGCTCCAGCTGCAAGTGCAGCCCTCCACACAAAGCACTCCTGACAGCCACAGACGTGGCGCAGCTGCCAGGAGCCCGCTGGGTCTGTGTGAGGGTCCTGCGTGCAAGGCGCTCGCAGGAAAGCCCTTTCCCAATGGCGCGTGCTACACAAATGCGAGCGTTGCCTCTGCAGGCTCTTTTAAAGTGGGTAGATAGGTCTGTGTTCCGTCACCCCGTTCCCAGCAACAGCCTCTGAGGCTTCAGGCCGGGCCGAGCTCCCTGAGGAAGCCCTCGCGGCGGAAGAGCAGCGCTGGGAACCCTCCGCTGGCCGCGCCACCTACACGGGCCCACGCGTCCCCCTCCCGCCGGCCGTCAGCCCGCCTGCACCCGCCCTGTGCGCCCGCGGAGCCGCAGAGTCTAGCGCGCAAGAAAAGGCGTCCCTGCCCAACTCCCCGCGACACGGCAAACACCCCGCCCGCCCGGTTTGCACGCTCCTGCCGCCTGGCCCGGGGCTGCCATGCGCTTTGCCTCCAGGCCCTGCAAGCCGCGTGCCGGCATCGCAGCACAGCATGAGGCTGCGGTCGCGATCATCCTTCCGCGCAGCCCCCGCAGGTCCAGGCCGAGCCCCCACCAGACGGCCAACCCACACGGTCCACTCCCCGCAAGGACTAGAAATGAGATCTGAGCAGCTTCTTCTCAAGGGGTAGACCTCGGCTTGCTGCCTCCCAGAGTGCCAAGGCGCGTGCAACTGACAAGGAAGGAGCCCTTTCCTGTCCCCTGATCCCCAGCTTGCCTCGCACCAGCTGGAGGCCTTTCCCCTTCTTACAATGACGGAGGTGCCTGCTGTCCCTCCACCCATACCGGCCGGGTCATCTAAACAGGAGGCAGATGATCAGATCTTACCGGCCGCCCCCTCCCTCCACCCCGGGACTCCTGGAGAGATAATCACTGCCTCTTACTCCAGCAGCAGCCTTCAGAGCCACGGAGAAAGACCGGCTCCTCCCCGCCACAGCCAGGCTCTGCAGAGCGCCCTTTGTGTGTACGCGCATGCACACGCGCACACACGCAGAGCGGGGGGCTTCTCACACTTTTGTCTTCAATATTACAAATCCGAGTGTGAAGGACTAATGACAAATGAATGGGGGCGGGCACCTTTTACTTCCTCATTTTTCTCGTAACAACCAACCATAAACCATCTATACTCTTTTTATCTTCCTTTCCAAAATAATAATAATGATAAAAGCAGCTGTCACTTCCTCCATGTTTAGGGCACAGGTCTGAGTCTATTATAAAGATGATGTGTAAAGGGCATCTCTCTGAGGAGGGCTCTCTTATCAGCTCCCTTTAACAGTTGGAGAGCGGAGATGCAAAGAGGTTGAGTTACATGGCCAAGATCATGCAGCAAAAATAGGGGGGACCAGATTTGAACCCATGTCACCCAGACCCAGGGCTGGCACTGTTCACCATCACACTTTGTTTACTGAATTCTTGTAAGTTTGGTTACTAACAACAGGGCAGAATAATTAAAAAGGATGTAACATAGTTTTAGCACTATTTTACTTTCAAAAGGAATCATTTGGTTCTGGAACACTCTATGTCTGTATTAATGATAGCAATATATTAAATTATGAGCTAAGCCTCGCAAAAATTTTAAAATAACTTATGAAAATAAACTTTAATTTTTCTCCTAGTTACTAACAGCTGAAGTCTGACTCCCTGTAAGTCTCTCCACTGGAAGGAAGGTTGAAAGGATGCATATTCACATAGGACTTGGACCAAACACATGTAGATTCAAAGAGAAGGCAAATATATTGTGTTCTGCTCCCCAGAGGGGAAGTCAAACAGTTTTTCTGTTCCTCTCTGCGAAGGGTATTGAACAGAATTGTTTAGACGTGAAAAGAAAGTCGTCTGGGAGAGAATTCGTTGGAAGGGGCCTTTGGTTGGAACAAGTGCCCATGTGGCCTTTCCAGGATGGGCGGTGTCGGGGGTAGTGCAACCCGGGGCCCGGCACCCCATCGCAGTTCTCTTGCCTCTGAACTCTGGCGGCCTTGAGGGCAGTGACGGAGGCAACGACGAAGCCACCAGCACCTCTTGCTGCAGATGCACACGCCACAGCTAAGGAGTGTTGTTCATGCCGGAGCAGGCCGCCTATCCAAGGCAGGGGCGCCATGAATGTCTTCCATTAAAAGAAACACAGGGTGGGCTGATGCTCCTGGAAGTAGCCGTCTGGACTCGCTGCAGGAATCATTAAGTGGATATTTTGCTTGACTGTGCAGGCCCAGTGACCCTTCAGTAAGAGCAATGCTTTCTTCACAAGAAGACTACAAAGCATCGTCCAAGAGGACTTTGGGCTCCGTCAGTTCCTCTCAGCACCCTTATGATGAGATTGTCAGTCAGGATAGCCTCAGCATTCTGAGGTAACACATTAACCCTGAAATCTCAGTGGCTTAAAAATCTAGAAGTGGATTTCCTGGTGGTGCAAATGGTGATGCTGACCAGACAGCCCTGCAGGATTGCGTCCTCCAGTCAGTGACTCAGCCATCCAGGCTCCTGCACACTGGGGGCGCCACCATTTGGAACCCTGGCTTCCAGGTCACCACAGCAGGGGAGTGGAGAGCTGGGAGTGTAAGTCAGCTCTTAAATGCTTTGGTATTTCTGCTGATAGCCTGCTGGTCAGAACCAGTCGCACCCCTCCCGCCATTGCGAGGAGGCTGGGCATTGAGAGAGCACAGAGAGGCGTCTGCAGCTGTGGCCTGCACCGAAGGTCCCTTCCTGCCAGCCCAAACTTAAATGCAGAAACTAGTGCTAATTATGAGAGAATTTTAGATAATACTTAATTTGGTATGTTATACGTTAATGAAACTATACTTCTCCCAATCACATTATGTCATTTTCTATAATCTTGTTACCCCAACATCAAATTTAAGAAATATATTTAAGCCCCATATCCATGAGCAATGATTATTAAATCTCTTTGGACATTATTACTTAAAAAAAGAAAAAATATATCTGTCCAATTATTTTCAGCAGGGAAAATTTACCAGAGCTTACAGCCTAGCTTTTAATTGCTTTCTTTTTTCTTTTTTACATCGGTGAATCATTTTGAGCTTATGATAATTTCAAAATAAATATTTTCCAAAGCCTCAGGGTATTCATTGTATAATGATCATTTGAAAGATTTCTTGGTTATAGAGTTCTCAAAATAATAAAAAGGCTATCTGCTGGCACTGGTTATTTCTATATTAAAAAGAGGAAATTGCTCATTAAGTAGTAAGAGTCAGTTTCTTTCATCAGCGTAACTGCCCATTTTAGCAAAGATTCAATCTGTGAATTAAGCAAATGGCTATACTCTATTTCCTTTAACATGAACATCTTACACATCTAGAAAAGTTGTCAGCCTATTTACTGTGCCTTTTCCTGAAGAGACTGAAGATGGAATTTTGTTGTTGTGTAGTTTGCTTTTTTGTCTTTTTAAAGCAATATTTTTGTGTGTTTTAGCTAGGGTCCTGCTAGTCATGACATGCTCATTTTTGAAAGAGCCAGGTATTTTTGAAAACTGTATCTTTAAAAGTATTTTGATACTGAGTAGTCCATTTAACAACAAAATATAAAGTGCTCATATTTCTGTTTGTCTATTTGTAATTTCCCTAAGGAGAATTATTTCTTTCTGTAATAAAACCCAAAGTCCAGTGTAATGAGCCATGTCTGGTCTATGGGGGTTTGTGGCCAATCTGAGGCTGGAAAAGCCCAAGGACTTTCCTCCGATTTCCTTTTTCCAACCAACCTCTTGGAGCTGGAGGCTGGAAGGAAGGGGAAGACTTGAGGGGGTGCGGAGCGGGCAGCAAGAGGTGACCTTGCAGATCATTTCAAATTCTATAATGAATGCAAAAATTCATCATCAGTGAGATAGCCGGAGATTCTATTCTTTAGAGAGAGACTCAAATTCATTTGTCCCTTAAAGGCACCAAAGAAAAAAGCCACTATTAATTTAGGCAATTAGAGAACTTTGAAAGCAACATCCAGTACATTTAAAAAGAAAAAAAAAAAAAAAACCCTGTCCCAAGGGTGCAGCCCACAGCCCAGGAAAACTTAATTTTTATAGCATTTAGAATGAAGAAAGGTCATTTCCTAGATGTGCTCGACAGAAGATTGTAATTTTAAACTGGTAATTTTAATGAGAAATGGAGTTTTCATAAAAAGGGAGTAAACGCTTGAGTGAGTTTGAAATGAAATTAGAGGTACATGTCCTGCCCATTATGGCATTTCCAAGTGAAATGTGTGCCCCATACTGCTTCCTGCTCTGCCAGACTCCCATTGGAAAATTCCAGTGTCTACATCTGCTTCTCCTGCTTTCTCAACGACATTAAAACAGAAATTTTACCTGTTTCCTATAAGGCAGGCCTCAGCTGCCTGCGATGTCTGGTCTGTGGGCTGTTTCTCTTCTCTGGCTGATAACAGAGAAAGCATCACAAGGGGACCCTTGCCCAAATTAGGGCAGAGATAGACAGCGAACTGAGGAAGGGTCCTCATGCAGATCCCACTGTGTGGAGTCATGGGGTGCTTGTGATGAATCTTGCCCCATCTGCATTCCACATGGACAGGTCCAAGAGGTCACGTGAGTTTTGTGAGGAGCTTTGGAACATCTGTACCATGATGTCCAGGGGGTAGTTCTCAGCCTTATCTGAACATTGGAATGACCAGAGAGCTTTTGAAAAGATGTCTGAGTCCCATTCCCATAGAATCTGATTTCATTGGCCTAGGGTACCACTTGGGTTTTGGGGTTTTTTAAGCTTCCCGGATGATTCTAACGCTCAGCCAGGGCTGAGAACCACGGTGTGACTTTCTGAGAGGGAACTTCAGCAGAGACATACAGGAAAGGCCCTCAGCGGGAGGCTGGTGCATAGAGGGGTGCAGAAGCACACGGTGAGCCTGGAGGATGGGCAGAGTGAGGACCTGCAGAAGCTGTCGACTGTGTGGGGTAAACACCACATCCTTGAGAGCCATGGGAAGACAAAGGAGGGTGTAAGCAGAGAGCAATTGCCCAGCTCTTTGTTGCCACATTGCCGGTGCTAAAGTAAGTTTCCCGCACACGTGCATTTAGGCAGGAACATCAGAGGTTCAGGAGAAAACCTAACGTCACTTGGAAAGTAAGACTTCTCTGGCCAAACTTACTGAGTCTCCCTACAGGTAACGGAGGAGTCAGGTGCAGCTCCTCTCTGTTTGGGGAGCTGTCACTCGCTTTCGCTCGTAGCCATTGCTGCAAGTGCGCTTCCTCCCCTGGCGCCCTCCCTCCCGCCACGGTGAGTCTTCCCAGACTGCCACGGTTCACCCAAAAACACACGCCGTCTGTCTCCATCCTGGCACAGCGTCAGCTTGGTTAGCTTTATAACACACTTTCCCCTGTTTCCCTAAACGATCTAACATGGGCATAGCACAAAGGGGTCAGATCTGGGCAGATGAGAAGCAGCCTTCTGTCAGCATGGCCCTGATACATTTGATTTGCTGTCGGTAGATACTACGTGTGCTCTCTCTCTTCTTGCTCGTGGGAAATAAAACAGAAAAAGACTGCAAACTTTCCATGGAGGAGAACAGATTAAGGGGCACAGCAAATTAGATGGCAGCTCACAGGAGGAACAGGAGGAAAACCTCTAAGGCAGGGTGTGGCCGATCACGACTTCAGGCACCCATCCACTCGCAAAGGAAAAGCTTCAGCAGGTTGGACCAGAAGAGGTTCCCGCTGCTCTCACTAGGTCCACGATTCCTGTGTGTCCCACGCAGACCAAGGATGCTCACAAAGAGCTTTCTAAGTCCTGGGGTAATTTCCTTACAGGGGTGGCATTCTCTGCGGTTGAAAGGGAGACATCAAAGGGAGCCCAAGCAGCCTTTTGTACAACGTGCATCCGGGCACTCAGCCCTTTGTTCCAAGAGGGGCTCAGCTGAAGCCACAGCCCAGGCTTTCAGGGAACGACGCAATGCAGCATGGTCACTGTGCGACCACGGGATCCAGAGAGACTCAGACTCCCAACACCACCTGAAGCACAGACCTGTTTGAATCTATTCACTCCTTTGTTCACTGGGTCCATCCTTCAACAGGAATTTACTCAGCCATTGCTGCTTGCTGGGCACGGAGTAAGACCAACACATAGGACCAGCATTTGGGCTTAGGAACTGCCAGTTGAACAGCAGAGGATTGTGCAACGGGCATGGGAGCACAGAGGTGCTGAAAGGGGCCCTGGGGATGTTTCCCAGAGATGAAAGATGGGACTTGGAGCTGCACACATCTCTTCTAGAGAGCCCCCAAGGCCCCCAGACCCTTGGCCAGGCTTATATCTGCAGACCTTCAGTAAGAAGGAAGAAGCAAGCAAAGCTACTGTGCCATGGGCTCCATGCCTGACTCCGGCTGCCACGGGGGTCCAGGCTTGGCCAGGACCCTAATTCTGAGAATCACTAGAAGAGAGCTCAGGAAGAGCAGGGCACTCAAGCTGCTGGTCCTGTCTAATGCCTCTTCCTGGCTCTAGGTCCATTCATTCATTCATTCCTGTGAACACCGTTCACCACAGTGCCTCAAATTTCTTTATGGGCCTAGGGCCCCTTCATGCTCACTGAACACATAATGATTTTTCCCAGTCTCTCAGGAAAAAAGATGAGCATAAAGATTGTCACTGTTAACTATTATCCCCAAGTCCCACATTCTCAGAAAGATAAATTTTACATTACAATCACAAATGGGACGCACAATGCTTGCAACATTCTAATGAGAAGCTTGTCCTGAAATGGTGCTGGCTCTCTGCTACATGTCACCACTCTTGGATGGAGAAGGAACTGGAAGATATGCAGGAACAGACCCAGGCAGATGCCACTGTCCAGGATGATCAGAGGGGTAGGTGGGGTCTGAGGAAAAACCACTCACTCTTCACGCCCCACTCTTCTCCTCCCTTTCCTAATACTGAGTCTCCTTCAGGAGTAGTAAGAGGCCCAGAGGAATAAAAGTGGGATAATGAATGTGGACCACAAGTCCCTAGCCCCAAAACTAGAAAGAGTTGACAATACAAGGTAGTGATCTCCTTGTCCCTAGAGGCATGCAGGCAGATGATAGACAATAAACAATTAATCAAACTACAGAAGGAATTTAAGAAAGAGAAGGACTTTAAGGGAGAGAAGGAAAATCATATTGCCAAGGCATCAGTTTCGTGCCAAGCCCTCTGCTTGGCCTTTATCCAACGTCCCACAACAATGCTGAGGAAAATAGTGTTGCCTGCATCTTGCCTGTTGAGCAGCTATGGCTCAGACAGGAAAGAGTATATTCCAAAGCAACAAACTGGCCAGTGGGTGTGACTCCAAAGCTCGTTCTCTTCCCATCACAACATGTTGCCTCCCTAGAGGGTCAGGACAGCGGATGGGGTCCATCTGTTCACTTGACAGATATTTGTTGAGTGCAGCCTACTGTGCTAGTGCTGGGGATACAAGGATGAATAAAAGCCTGGATCAGTGTGTGCATTCCAAGATTCTGGAAGGAGGCCCCAGTGACTATTGAACTGATTACACGGGTATGGGACGCACGGCCAACTCTCCCTCCTCCTGCTCCTGCCCACTCCCCAGTCTGCTGCCTCCCTGGCTAGCCTCCATCGGCACAGGGGCACCCAAAGGGCAGGCCCTGGCTGGTGTTCCCCAAAGCACAGCTCTCGGGATGGCAGGGCCACAGGCTGCTCCTTGGATGAAGGGGGCTCTTGGGTCCAGGCATCCAGGAAACCTGCAGGAGGCACTCACCGACGGAGGGTCGCAGTGCACGTGGAGCACAGAAGTGGGCTCTGCTCCTGCTGAGGCTGAGCCTCATGGCTCACGTAGGGATTGGGAGGGCTTTGCTGCTCTCTTTAGTACAAGGGCTTTCAAATTCTCTGGACAGTGGCCCAGAGTAAGAGATACATTTTAAATTGCAACTCTATACAAATACCACACACACACAAACAAACATAACCAAAGCCATAGTTTAGTAAAACAATACTCACCTTTACTATGTGGGATGCACTCTCTTTCTCTTCTATTTTCTCTTAATTCTAGGTCATGACCCTCTAAATCAGTTTCATGACTCCAGATTGAAAAACACCAGTCTGGAATAAAAGAAGCCACTCGAGCTGATTACTGGATAAGCTAGGCTCCCTCTGAATCGGAGGGTCAGAGAGGAATTCGTGAGACTGGAATCAGGAGGCTGAGGCTCCCATCCCAGCTTCCCTGCTTCCGGGCTCTGTGGCCTGGGCCAGTGGCTTCTCCCCCTGAGCTAACGTGAAGGCTTGATTGTGTTGGTCCTTACTGAGACCAAGGAGAAACAGGAAACAGCTGGCATGCAAATGGAATTCTCAGGAGAATTTAACCAATGGGTTGTTTGCAGGGATAGTGCAGGGTTAAGGCAAGGGCAAGGAGAAGGACTGTCCACTAGAACCTGGAGAGAGAGCTGTGAGGGGCCACCCCTCAGGACACAACCACTGCCAGCTGTGGCCAGCCCTGGACAATAAATTCCCCAACCCCTCCTGTTCCCTCCTCCAGTCTCCTACTGGTGCTTCCCATTGGCCAAAACCAACCAAAAGCTAGAGCACAGGAAACCCCTTTCATGAAATCTTTCCAGGTCAGCTTCCTGGGACCCCAGCAGAATGAAGAGCAGAAAGTGGATCAGTTGTGAGAGGCAAACAGAGACGATCCATTAGCCCCATCCATGTCAAGATGGGAAGGGGCAATAATGGTTCACTGTGTCACTCGTCCCAGGTGCCATATGCAATTCAAGGGGTGGTGAGACTCTCACTCCTTCAGCCCTTAAAGCTTTCCCACCCATTTTCTAATTCAATGCTCACTGGTGTCTGCTTGTGCAGAGGAAGAGCCTCAGGCTTGGCACTGCAAAGGGACGGACATGGATCAGGCTGACCTCTGGCCTCAGGGAGCTCATGGAATCAGGTGAATAAAAAAGCCATGGCATAGGGGCTGGCCTGGTGGTCCAGCAGTTAAGTGCACACGTTCCGCTTTGGAGGCCCGGGTTTCGCTGGTTCGGATCCCGGGTGCGGACACGGCACTGCTTGGCATGCCATGCTGTGGTAGGCGTCCCACATATAAAGTAGAGGAAGATGGGCATGAATGTCAGCTCAGGGCCAGGCTTCCTCAGCAAAAAGAGGAGGATTGGCAGCAGTTAGCTCAGTGCTAATCTTCCTCAAAAAAAAAAAAAACCCTGCTAGAACTAATAAATTCAGCAAAAAAGAAAAAAAGCCATGGCATAGAAGACTGTGGCATAAAACATGAGGTGAAGGGTGCAAAAGGAAAGAGTTGGCTGAGTGCTCTGGGGGAAACGAGAAAGAAACAAAGCAGATCCTGGCATCTGAGAACTGGTCTGTCATTCATAGCTAGACCATGTTAGTCTCCTGTTGGATGTGAACAATCTCACAGGACACCAGCATCAGACAAAGTCACTCTGAGATGATAAAATTAGACAAAAACAGGGTCGATGTGCAGCCCACACAACACCTAACACGCCCCTCTCTTGGCTGAGACGAGTGACTGCTACTTCTTAGCAGTCACAAAGCGAGCGTTGCCCCAGCTCCAGTCTGCCCTCCCTATCAATAAGAATTATTAAGATGCCCAATCCTAAAAGTGTTCCTGCTTTCTGACAGCACCCAATCCAGAACATCCACTTCCTTATGTCCTTCCCCAAAACTGCCCAACCAAAGGCCGGACTCTAATATGCTCTTACTGTGACACCCCTTTTCCATGGTGGGCATTGTTCCTCACTGAATCAAGTAAGAAACCCAGCTTGTCAGACACACGTGTGTTCCCCCGTGGCTTCTGACTGGAGGACATGCCGCTAAGGAGGGGAAACATATTCCGTAGCGAGGATCTGGGGCAGGTTCCTGGAAGGCTGGGGCCCGGGGCTGTGCGGAAGTGAAGGCCCTCCACTTCTGGACAGTGGGGGATCCAAGCAAAGCCCCTGAGGGCGAAGGTCTCTGGCCTGTTTCTACACAGGAAGCAGAGGCTTGGCCAGAGCACCAGAGAGAAGAGGACGGGGACTTTGGAGAGTGAGACTTTACTCCTGGAAGAGAAAAAACAAAAGCGCACTTAAAAAATGCCCATCTAGTAGGTCTAGGTAGGATGAATCGAAGGGAGAGAAATACTGGAACCAGGAAGCCCAGTGAGGAGGAGGCTGTGATAAAGCGGTGCACTGGGCACCCAGGGGCCACTCCAGGCCCCCACTCAGAGCTCAGAGCCCCTCCTCTGTCTCGCTTCTCTGTGCTCAACACATTCTGTGGCAGCAAAGGTGAAAACTGGGAGCAACAAAGTGCTCAGACCTGTCGGTGAGCCAGAGTGGGATCTACAGACCTCCTCGCCTGCAGCCAAAAGCACTTGAAGGAAAGCATTTGGAAGCAGGTGAGAGAGCTCCTCTAAAGAAGCATTACACACAGATGTCTGAAGAGGAAATTAATCCAGAGTTTGTGGATTAAATTCTCCTTGAGTCATACGAGACGTATTTAATTAATGGAAAAGACTTGGGTAGAATGCATTTGGTTTCACAAGGGGAAAACGTTTGAGAGGGGGACTTGTTCAAACTTATTTCCTTGGTGTTTCCCCCAAAGGACCTGGAATACAAAGGGGAGCATAAATGCCAGCCCAATGCAAGTGGCAACCAGTTTCTGCTTTGTAGTGCTTTATTTAACAATATCCAGTTCATTTCATTTGGGAGAAAAACTTTTAATTCCAATAGGTACCTAATCAGCCCTCCACAGTCCCTCTGAATAACCTAATTAGCACTTAGAAAAGGGGCTCAAACTAGAGCTACAATAAGCTAAATAATAATTTGGGTATTTGCATTACTTCAAAGTAAAGCCCTTCCCTGTCCCTGGCTGGTGAGGGAGTCTGCTGGTCTCTGGAGTGCTGCACGCCACGCGTGACTGTCAGAGCGTCACAGCTCACCGGACCCACACCCGATGAAGAACGGGCTGTCGCAGGCTCTCTGCCACATCTTCATGTGGAATTATTCAGCAGCTAGACTTTATTTCACTTCTGTTGGGCCCATAAACACACATATTTATCAAAACCCTTTGCAATTCTGACACCATATACTTTAAGACACTATCCTATTTGTGGGTAATCAGCATTTCATGAATATTAGATTTCTGCCTTAATTTCACTGGCATGTCTTTTTTCTTAGCAGGGAAAGATCAGGACTCAATCATGTGCATGCTGCTAAGAAGAAGACAAACTCCCGCCCTAGTCAAGAAGACACTGTGACGGAGACGGAGCACTGGGCCTGCATGCCCACTCCTCTCCCTGGCTCTCTTCTGGGTTCTCTCCCCCTGCTGTCACCACTCCACCCAGCCTCCCTGTCTCATTGCCCAGAGATAGCTAGCTGACTCAGTCACTGAGCAGCAGCAAGGAATTGTCAGAGGCAATGTGAATCAAAAGAACTCAGAAATAAACCATGAGCAGGTCGCCAGGGGATGGCTGAGTCCGGCACTGAGATCCCGAGCGGAGACAGAGCTCGCTGCTCCAGCAGACTCAGCCTCACATCACAGTCCGGCCCCAGCTCCTCAAGAAACCAAACCTCGCAAGAGATGGGTCTAACGGTGAGACAGCCCACGGGATGGTTTTGACGGTGATGGGCAGAGTGCTCAAAACTCTTCCCCTAGACCAGCCACTTTGAAGCCAGAAAGAGGGGGACAGAATAAAAAATAAAGGAATATCTAGTAAGTTAAACATCTGGAGCCTGGGAGGCAGTGTCCTGGCTTGGGGGCTGGGCTGGGCCCCGACACATCTGTGAGGCCTCACCGCCAGCCCCCCAACCTTCTACCCGGCCAGCTAGCCTTTAATTCATTCAGCTATCACTGAATGCATACGTACCAGGTGCCAGGCGTGGGGCCAAGCACCGAAGGTACAGAAACAAACGAGGCAGCGTCCCAGCCCTTCATTCATTCGCTCACTCATTCATCCCTTCTCCAGCTGTTGACTGGTCTCTTGCTAGGTCACACATATTGCCAGTGCTGGGTTTATATCAAAGAGCAAACCAGATGTGGTCACTATCCCATGGAGCTTAGGGTCTTCATGGACAGTATAAGTTTATTTGTGTGTTTGTTGGTTTGATGATCAACTGTAACTTGTGATAAGTACTACAGAAGCAAGGCACTGAGTTCTGTAGCAAGAAAAACAGGAAAGATCAAATCCAGCCTGGGACGTTAGGGAAGGCTGCTCTGAGGAAGCGAAGTGAGATGTGGGAGGAGTGAGGAGGCCAAGGGCTGCAGGGGTCTTCCGGGCAGCAGGGGCAGCAAGTGTGGGGATCCTGGCTTAGGAAGAGTTTGACGGAGTCAAAGAGGCACTGCCAGAGGCTAGGGGGCTGGGGCACAGTGAGCCGGGGAGAGGGCAGCAAGTGATGGGGTGGGAAGGCAGGGAGGTGGACCGGGAGCTTAACTTGGGGAACAAAGACCCCCACCAAGGGGTCCATGGGTAGAATCCAGTGAGTTTGTGAACAAGGGTGAGGAAAGGACTCTTTTGTGTTCACTAACCTCTAACTGAAATTTAGGATTTCCTTAATAGTAGAGACTGCAACTTGGTCATCCACACACACCGCAGAGGGTTCAACATCCCCTCACAGAGTGGCGGACATCAGGCTGTGTCATTGACACCGAGCACTACTTTGAAACTGTGATTCCTGTCAGACCCACTGCTACAGCCTGTTCTTTAAGACAGTAACAGAGAAGCATATCTGTTACATTGCATTTTACTATGTTGATAATGATATTTCAAAGTAATTTATTTTCTTTGTAGATCCTGTGTGTATTACTTCGTGCATTTAAAAGAGTTGTTCAGGGGCTGGCCCCATGGCCGAGTGGTTAAGTTCGCGCGCTCCGGGCAGGCGACCCAGTGTTTCGTTGGTTCGAATCCTGGGCGCGGACATGGCACTGCTCATCAAACCACGCTGAGGCAGCGTCCCACATGCCACAACTAGAAGGACCCACAACAAAGAATATACAACTATGTACTGGAGGGCTTTGGGGAGAAAAAGGAAAAAGAAAATCTTTAAAAAAAAAGTCAATTAAAAAAAAGTACTCATTTAAAAAAAAAAGAGTCATTCAGAGAAGGGGTCCACTAACTTCACGCAAAGAGGTCCATGGTACAACAGAGTTAAGGACCCCTGGTCTAGCTAAATCTCCCTCAAGGACTTTGCAATCCAGAGAGGAAGGCAGCAGGAGCCAGAATGAACTGGATGATGAAAGCGCTAGTCCCAGGAGCTCTGGGAAGACAGAAGCAGCAAATCATTCATGTTTACTTCCCCTCTCTGTATTGTGCATCTGCTCGCTCTCTCTCTCTGATTGTTCTCACTGTCTCTCCCCTTCTGTCCCTCTCTCTTGGCCCCTCCTTCTTCCTCCCATCTCAGTTCATGTCTGCATTATTCCTCTTCACTTATTCTATCATCTTTGACTTCAAGCCTGTCCAAGAGCACGGAACGTCAGGACCCAAATGGGAGCACACAAGCCTGCTAGTTGAGTCTTCTCTCTCCCCTGTTTGATGGTGGATAAGCAGAGGCTCAGCGGGCGCGGATGCTACACACAGAGTCTCAAGATGCATCAAGCGCAACCCTATTGCTAGCCTGGCACTTCTGCCCCGTGCCCCCGAGGGGCTCTTAGGTACCAGACACTGATGAGAAGGTCTCACAACACAGCCAAGGCCTCAGAGGTGGAGCTCGGAGGGCCTTTCCTCCCACCAGTGGCCTTGCCTTCAGCAGTGTCCACGGGAGGGTTGAACATCGTCTTCCTCATCAGACTCCCCACATTGCACACAGAGGAGCTGTTTTCTAAGCAGACTCCCCACATTGCACACAGAGGAGCTGTTTTCTAAGCAGACTCCCCACATTGCACACAGAGGAGCTGTTTTCTAAGCAGAAAGGCCAAGAGGCTCCAACAGCAGCCGACCTCCCGAAGGATGAGAAACAGTCTCTCCTCAAACAATGAAAATGAGTATTTCTCCCCGCTTCATTTACCTCCACCACGGGCTCCCGAAAATGGAACCCCAGCATCAGGGGATGACAAAGCAGGAAAAGTGGAGCCCAATGCCAGCCTGCTGTGCGTGGCAGAGACCTCACAGCCTCTCTTCCAGAAAACACAGTGACAGGAGGGAGGGCGGGAGATGAGGTGACACTAACTCCTGTTGAGTCTCCCGGAGATGGGGAGGGCCAAGGCAAGGGGGTAGCTTCCCAGGACAGGACTAAGCTGACAAGCTGACACCTCCACAGCCCCCAGCCTTCCTCCCTCCTCCGTGCTTCCGGAGCGCTTGGCACACACCAGTGTTGTTAGTGTTACAGCGCTGTCTGTAACTTTCAGTTACTTCACTGTGACTTGCTGGGCATGAAACCTGGTAAGGAGGAGGCACTTGGTGAAATTTACTTGAGGTTAAGCGAAACTGAGTGAGTTTTAACACAATTACAACCTGTTGTTTAAAGATTTCTGAGGTTAGAGAGTGAAGGGGAAAAGTGGCATACCTCGTATGACATACCGAATCAAATCTCTAAGCTGCCTTCTTCACCTCCCCAAAACTGGAGAGGAGGAAGACACAGAAAGATTTGAAATGTCTAGGCATCTCGTCGTTCTTGGCTACCACAAGGTGGGCTGAAAGGATGGGCCGGTCTTCAGGAGACCATATAAACGATACAATAATAGAATGATTGATGATAAAACGGTCATATAAATGAGTCTCTGGCAGGCAGAGGAGTGGGGGACAGAGAGCCCTCTGAATGAAATGAGTCAGAGACCTGGAGGGAGCCCAAAGCAAAGGGGCCTGAAAACGGAGATGCAAGGAGTAATGGGGGACCAAGGGTGGCTGGGCAGATCGTGGGGCAGCCACAGGTGTCTCCTAGCACCCCTGATAACAGAACCCCGTCTCTGCAAAGCCTTCAGAAAGGGGTGCATGTCTGAGGGGGGGTACTGCCCATGTGAAGCAGGAGAAGCCCATAAAAGAGTCTGTCTGGGCTGTGGCTGGAGTCTGGCGAGGCTGAGAGGTTGTGAGGTGGGCACAAGAGGTGACCAACAACCAGAGAGTGCGTGAATGCTAAGTCAGAATGACCAGGACACTGCCCGGCTCTCCACTCCTCACGGACGGAGTGAGACGCACGCAGGGCCCAGAGAAGCCGGAGTCGTCAGGCCCAGGAGTGGCTGAGGGAAGGGGCACACAGCGGGCCGCTCTGATGTCTGTCCATCTCAGCCCGGGCCTCCTGGCAGAGGCAGATGCAGCCTGGGTCAAGGCTGGGTGAGGATCTGGGGATCAGGACTCTGGGCACCCCTTTCTACCAGCGCCCCTGTCTGATGTCTGCATCCACGCTCAGAGCCACTCCCAGACACATTCCAGAACACACGCCCAGGCAGGCCGGCACCACGGCTGCCTTGCAGCAGACTTGGCAAATACCTTGTTTCCTTTGCAAATAAGTCTCACTGCCCCACAGAGGGCTTCCCTCAGCCACTCCGCACAGTTTCCTGGAGGCATCCCTGTCAGAAGGCGAGATTTCCTGACCATGTCCCCAGTTTTTGGGGCTCCAAGGCATGGAGCAACTGGCTAGAGCCATCTGAAATGCCAAAACCTGGCTCTGGCCTCTTCTCCCAACCTCAGGCGGAGGCAGGAGGCAGGCGGCAGGCCTGCAGGAAGCTGCTGCTGCGAGCGCCAGCGCCTGGGGCAGCCGCCAGTTCCTGGGGCCTCAGCCTTCTTGTCTAAAGAAATGGGCATGTTTAGTGGATATTCTGACAAAAAGTATGTCAAAGAGCTTGGCAAAGGTCAAACACAGGTGAGGAGGAGATGGTAGGACGAGGATGAGGAGGACGACAATGGCGATGGCTTGTTACTCACAACTCCCTGCTTCTTAGGAAAATCGGCCCTGAGGAGGAGCCTTCACTCTCCTGAGCACAGTGGAGAGTGCTGGTTACTTTGCTGGGGCTGCCATAACACGCCACCACAGACTGAACACACGGACATTTATTCCTCACAGTCTTGGAGGCTGGAAGTCTGAGATCAAGGTGTCGGCAGAGTGGGTCTCTTCTGAGGCTTCCCTCCTTGGCTGGCAAGCGGCTGTCTTCTCCCTCTGTCTTCACAGGGTCCTCCCTCTGTGCTTGTCTGTGACCTAATCTCCTCTTCTTATAAGGACACAGTCCCATTGGATTAGGGCCCATCCCCATGACCTCACTTGACCTTAGTCATCTCTTTAAGGCCCTATCTCCAAATATAGTCACATTGTCAGGGCTTAAGGGGTTAAGACTTATTGGGGTTAAGACTTCCACATGGAAGTTTTGGGGGGCACAATTCAGCCCACAACAGTGGGGCTATAAGGTGTGAAAGCTGATGGGAGGTGGTGTGATGGTCCCATGCCAAGGGCAGATGCCTACAGAGGCCAGGAGACAGAAACCCGAGTGAGTGGAGCAGGCAGGGTGGGGAACGTGCTCCCTGCGGAGCTCATGCCCACTTAGGGGAAAGACAGTCCCTCTCAGCCTAGCAGCATCTGTCATGGGAAAATCAGACCTGGTATGGCCAGTTTTTCTGATTTTTAAACAGAAACCAGAAGTCTGTTTTCTCATGTGAAATCTCCTGATTTTTAAATATTGGTAATGAATTCAAATTTTTTTAAAGCAGTGCACAAAATGTGTGTTAACACCTGAGGACTGGATCTGGTACAGGGCCCCCAGAGTACCACCTCTGAGACAGCCACAGGGCTCTGCAGGGGACCCAGCGGTAGCACTAGGTGCTCAGACACACAGATGCAGCCCCTTCTTGGGAAAGGGCTGCTCAAGTTCAGAGGTGTTTTTAAAAGCCGATTGTTAATGAGCTGGAAAAGAAAGAAATAAAGACCATTATGATCACTCTAAGAAAGCATTTCCAATGCATGGGTCATTTACTATTGATTATCAGAGCAAATGCTATTGTGCGTGCCTGGTGGCTGGTTTTAAACCCTCTGTATCTTTGGAGTTTTCAATTTATTTGGAAGCACTGTAATGAGCAGCACATGACAATTACTTCCTTCAGTACTCCCTGTAATCAAGATAAATTATCTTGCTATTGATGCAAATGGAATATGAAAATCTATAGAGTTCTCCTGAGGAGTGTAAACTCCACACCATGCTCACCAGACTTGAATTTTGAAGCAAAATCATTTTGGGGTCAATCAAAACTACATTTCCCGAAAAGTTTTATTGCCACTCAGCCTGAGTCACCTCCAGAAGTGAGGAGCAAACAGCACTGGTGAGGCGCTGCGGAGCCTGGTGTGGGCCGTGCTGCTGTCCTCAGCTACACCTTACAGAGCGCTTCACGCCCTCAGAACTGTGGGGTCGTTTGACACTCACAGGTGTCTTGTTATAAATGTATTTACATATTGTACATATTTATTTACAATTCGTTCTCCCCACTGCCGAACAACCTCTTATGAAAATTCAAAGTACAATGAATCATAGGAGTTTTTCGTAAACACAATCAACTCAGTTTGCATTATTTCCCTTTCTCCCATGTCTCCTCCTTCTTTTCCATCAAGTGCTTGGCCTCTGAGCCAGTGTTTCTCTCGTACTTTCTCTTCTGCCAGAAAAGGTGCTACCCCGAGCACCTTTGTGTCATAGCCTTTGTCCTTCTGTCCCCCAGCCCCGAGCTTTCTTCCTTTCCTCAGTTGGTGGGGACGACACAGCCTTCCTTCTGGGAATCCCCTCCAGGACAGGGTGCTTCTGCCAATCTTGGGATTCTTTTGTGCATCTAATCTCTCTTTCCCATCGTGCTATTTAATTGACTGCTCTTTGATTTAGCATCTTCATTACAAAAGCTTCTTTGTTACAGCAAGACAAGTATTAAGCGCTCTCTCAGCCATACCTTTTCAAGTCATTTCTTCCCAGCTTGAGTTCTTCTGTCCATCCTGCTTAAATGACAGAGACAGAAGGGCGGGGGGAGGGAGGGCCAGGGAGGAGAAGCCTCCAACACTCTAGCATTTTCACAGTGGCTGTCACCGGATGGAGGATTGCGGGTGAGTTATTTTATTGTCTTCTTAACGTTTTCCAGGATTTTACAAGTTGCCTGAGATATACACTTTATTCCATCTTCCCTAGAAAGCAGAGCCTGTGGCAAAGCTTAAATGCTAAAGCTTTGTTGGAGGTGTGATGGCAGGGAGGAAAGGATGAGGACAGCGAGGCAGGGACAAGGAGAAACAAAAGCCAGCGCTGCAGCCGCGAGCTGTGACAGCTCCACAGCAGACACAGCTGATTGCGCAGTCACTCAGCGCCCTCCTGAGAGGCCGCGTGGAGCCGCGGCTCAGCACAGCCCACGGGACAGGCACCTCAAGGTCTGCTGACTCCATCTGCCTCTGCAGGTCAAAGTCAGCTCCGACTGCCCACACTGGCAGATCACAGGTCACGTTGATGAGGATTTTTAGGCTGCTTAATTTTAAAATGGCTTATGATGAGGATTTTTAGGCTAGTTAGTTTTAAAACTACAGATGAGATTCAGGCTCCAAGGAGTGGAATTTGTTTGCCCCTTTGTTGGGAAACATTTACATTTCTAAGGGAAACCTCTATCTGTGCAGATGCCTCCCTCTCTGTGCTAGGAAGAAGGGGGGATGGTCTTATCTCTAGAAGCTCTTAATCAATGCCAGAGGCAAGAACTTAAGTTGGTTACTGTCTGGCAACCTCATGTAACTGACCCCCCCCCCCAAATCCTCCTTTGTCTTTAGCCAAGGATAAAATTCAAGTGGTGACTTCTGCCATTTACTCAATCCAGTTTAATTCTTATCTAAAAGTTGTGGGACCGCCAAATGGCCAGACCATACAGGCACTGATACCATTTTAACTTTTTTACATATTCTTTGTCTTGTAAAGAGATAACTCACATACCTATGCCTTAAATTTAGCCTTACTCTCCACCCAACTTTGCAGCAGCAGCAGCAGAAACTCTGACTGCCCATGGGTCCTGTCCCCATGCTATTCTACTCTCTAAATAAAACAGCACTACTGCCAGATCTTAAGAGTCTAAGAAATCTTTCTTTCGACTCCTCAGCTCACCGACCCCCCATCAATGTTACCGTTAGCCAGCTCCTCCTGCAGCCACCGGAAAAGCCAGGGCCTCTGTGGACCTAGCCCAGCTGGTGTGCAGCTTTGGCTGTTTCTCCTGTCGCTTGATGCCATACGTGGAGCGCTCCTGGTCTGCAGAGCTGGTGGCAGAGCTGGTGGCGGCAGCAGCCAGGGTCTCGTGACACAGCCTCCCACGCAATTGCTAGGGCTGCTCTGGCAGGGAATTGAGACAAGCGGCCAATGCCTGGTGATTGAATTTTCTTCCATCTAAGAAAATAACAAGGAAAGTTTCTTTTATAATATTCAATTAAATTTAAGAGTCTCTATCCTTTCAGCCTTTGCCTGCTCAAGCCTTCTCCCACGGTCTTCACGTCCCAAATGCAAACTGGACACGGGGCTTTGGGACAGAAGTCATAAGCTGCGAAGCCTGCAGAGGCCAGGCCGGCCACATCAGCAGGAAAAGCCGCCCAGTGGAGGCCAGGAAAGAGCTCGGGCTGCGGCCACAGAGAGGACACATGCGGAAGTCATACGTGCTCAGCTCCAGCCCAGGGCTGTCACTCCTGCTAATTTTTTTCCAAAAAAATTTAAAAGTTGAAAATCAGAACTTCTCTGCAAAATCTTCTCATTTTTCATTGTTGAAAGCAAATATACCTTTTCATTTTCCAAACACTTTGGGCCAAACAAAACATGCCAGCTGGCCACAGACATTCATCTAGGTATCCTCCAACTTGTGACATCTCTTCTCAAAGACTATGTCAAGCTTAAAAACCCTGCATTTTCTCAACCTTTGCCTTGCCTCCTAATGATGACACCTCCCACTTCCTGAGCACTGCCACGTGAACGCCGCTGCTGAGTGTTGTGTGTGGGTTTCCTCATTTAGCCCAAGGAGCTTCAGAGAGGTTCCGGGTGTCAGAGGGAGACCAGGCAGAGCTGGATCCCCTTGCTGGCCTTGCAGAAAGTCCCCCGGACACAGCTTGACCCTTCTTCCCCACTTTCCCTGGGCTTTTATTGAAGACTGGACTGGTCTTCGGGCAGAACCCAAAGGAGGCCCCATCTGGCCAGAGTGACTTCTTCATCGGCCTTCACTCCCCACCTCTCCCCTCACCGCCTGCAGCCTTCTCCTCTGGAAACTGAACTCACTGAAGGCAGGGGCTGTGTTTTAGGTAGCAGTGTGTCCCCAGGGCTAATGTCACTCAATAAAGGAAGAGATCCTAAAACCCTCAATGTGCAACGTTTCTGTGCTCTTGAGACACTTTGAAAGGCTGATGAAAATTATTGGTCCTTTCCCTCAAAATATGTACCTGTTAAAGCAGACGCCTCACCCGATTGCAGGGAGTGCCTATGCTGCCTGAAGCCTGTCTATGAGCCTGCGTTAAGAACTCCTGACCCAATGACATGTTCCTTCTTTAGAGATTAGAAATCTCTATCCACAGGCTTGTTTCAGATCACATCACGAGTTGTGACAAACCCAGCACTCCTGATTCCTGGTGTTTGATTTATGATCTATGGTTTGCATAGAATAAAAACCAACTCAAGCTGGCCTCAGAAAAGGGGAAGAGGTAGAAAATTTCGATTTGGGATGATGAAAAGTTCTGGAGATGGATGGTGTTGATGGTTGTACCACAATGTGAATGTACTTAATGTCACTAAATTGAATACTTAACAATGGTTAAAATCAGAAGTTTTTATGTTATGTACATTTTATCACAATAAAAAAGGCGAATATTTCAAATTAAAAAAGGGAAGAATACCTTTTTTTTCCCCCCCTGGGAAAGATTTGCTCTGAGCTAAAATCTGTTGCCAATCTTCCTCTTTCTTTTCTTTCATGTGAGCGGCTGCCACAGCATGACTACTGACAGACATGCAGTGTGGTTCCATGCCAAGGAACCAAACCTGGGCCTCCAAAGTGGAGCACTCTGAGGTTTAACCACCAGGCCATCGGGGCTGGTGTGGAAAGGTACATTTTAAGGGCATGAGAGTATGTCCAGGAACCCACTGGAAGCCAGGCTGCAGGAGGAAACAGAACTTTCTATTTGTCTCTCATCTCTGCTCCTCTCTTTGTGGCTTCTCCCTTGCTCTGTTCTTCCAGCTTGTGCTCATTCCACAGCTTCTAAGTTTGTATTTCCTCTGAAGAGAGACAACTCCAGGCTGAGGGGCCACATGTCAGACTCAGACACAAATTCCTTAGAGGAAGAATCTGATTGTCCCAACTTGGAACTAAGAACAATCTCTGGCTGGAAGGGCAGGGTCGCAATATGCTTATGGCAGCAGAGATGGGGCCTGTCGTTGGGGAGCGGAGAAGAAGCACGTGCAGGAATGTCAGGGAGATGAAGCAATTAGGAGCCACAGACTGATGCACACAGAGGAGCACAGATAGAGCACATGTTACTGAGCCGGGAAAGGAAGAAACAGAATGAGACCTAGATCAGAGCTTCCCCAGCATGAATGTCCTGTGAAGCTGCAGTGTCTGCCTCTGCAGGTGTGGGGAGGCCCGAGGGGCTGGGTTTCTGACGACCCCCAGGGGATGTGCTGGTCCAGGACCACGCTTTGAGCAGCCGGGCTCTGGAGAACCAGCTCAACTGTGTAAACTAAAAACACATGCAGAGGGCTGCAGCGGCTCCACAAGGACACTCATCCTCCAGAAGACATCTCACACTCAAGAGGACACCTGGGAAGTGAGAGGGGCGGGGCAAGAAGAGGACACAGGGAGCACAGGTGCCCAAGGTGAGAGGGCCGTGCTCAAACACAGAGGGGCGCACTGAGGACTGAGGGGGATTACCTCAGCCCTCTGCACCTACAGTCCAGAGAGGGAGGAGGAGGGGGAGCAGAAGTTGTGAAGTGGCAGCAGCAGCAACGAGGTTATTGGGCGACTTCCCCACACGGGGGTATCAGAGAAGGGGGCTGCCAAGAGCTGAGCAGACACCCAAGAGTCTCCCACCCTCAGTCTGCCCCACTTGCCTTGCAACATCCTGGCTTTCTGCTCAATGACCTGTAAAGGCCATTTGACATGATGGCCTGGTTTTTGCCTCTAAAAAGGTAGCTTGGTGAGGGTGGTAAGATTGAAACCCACTGCCCCTGCACTGCCCACATGACTGGGTTCAACATGTTCCCTGGACATAGAAAACCCTCTGCTTAGATTTATTCCAACAATTTGATTCACATGCACAATGTAAAAAAATTACATCAATGTCAGTAATCAAGAAGGCTAGTAAGCAAGTACAGCAACCCCTCTTCCCGAGGATTTTCTAATAAAGGAAAGGCTGAGGGCCAGCAGCCAGTGGCACTGACAGAACGACAACCAGGCCACAGCGAGGGGAGGGGCAGAGCATCCCAAGGCGCATCTCAGGAGGCCACGGGCATGTCGCTGAAGGGCAACATTGTGATCAGTTTCTCCTGCCCCAGTCTCATTCTTTCCAATATATTAAAGAGACTGAAACACAAGTGCATCTCCAAAACAGGAAGAATTGGAGACCTGAAATACCCCACACACAGCACGAGGCCAGATGCCCGTCCCCCGCTCTGCTTGCCTCAAAACTCCATTACATCCTGAGCTTTCTTCACCTTCACCTGATTACCTGGCGAGTGGGTAAAAATGGTATTTCGGACAATCCAAGAAGCAATTTTTCAGCTCTTGGAGTGTCTCTGAAATTGAAGCATGACCCTGGATTTTGAATCGCTCACAACCCACTCATTAATTCGGGAGTGAAATGATCCATCATATTGTTACCAAGCTCAGTGACCTAGATTCTGTGTTAATCACCAGATAGGCACTTACTGAGCACCTGCTGTATGCTTAGCAGTGTACTAGGCATTGTGGATGAGAAAAAAGAAGCAGTGGGCTTGGAATTTGTCTATTAGTGCCCACTGTCTATCTGGAGAGATAGGACCAACACACACAAAATAAATTAGAGCAATATATTATATTCTTATACATCCGGTGGGTCCACTTCATGCTTCATGCTTCAGACATGACTGATCTGCAGATGCAAACAGTGTCACCAAGACACTACGGCTCCACAGAGAAAATCTTCCTGAGCGTGGAGCTCTCAAGGAAGGGGGCAGGAAGGGGAAATGGAAGGAGAAGCAGAAAGAAGCACTGGCCGGGATATGCTCTTCCGCGAAGTCATAATACTGGAGGATAGAAAGAGCCATCTACTACTGCCATCCACGTCAATCCCCAGACGAATCCTGGTTTGCTGTCTCTGGGCTGCCTGCCTTTTTCCCCACAGGAGTCACTGAGCTGGGCTGTGGGACACTCTGACTGGTCATTCTGAATGCCGGACCCACCCCAGAAAGGGCAACCTGACCAAAACCACATGGAGTGGCGGAGTGTGAGGGTCACTAAAGAAAAGTCTGCTGGGCAGACAAATAAACAGCATGATGTGGTTGAGACCACATGACATGAATACTGGAAACATCACTGTGTGTTGAAATAAATTAGGGTAAGAGTGGAGAGTTTCTAAAAGGGGTGAAATTAAACACAACAATAAATGTCATTTTGGGTCTACCATGTGGCGGGCACGTACTAGGCCTTTTATTATACCTTATGGGAAGTCAAAATTCAAGACTTAAAGGCTGCATGATGCAACCCTGCCCATGTCCTCACCTTTGTCTCTTGCCACCTGTCCCTTCCTCCCACCACTGGGTTTATTTCTATTTATATTATTTCTCATACTTGCCTCAGGGCCCTTGCGCTTGGTTTTCCTCCTGCTAGGAATTCCCTTCCTAGCTTGCCTTATGGCTAACTCTACTCATCCTTCAGCTTCTATCACAAATGCCATGTCCTTGGGGAGGCCTTCCTCTCCCTGATGAAGCAGGTTGCCCACCATCTCTCTCTCACGTGTTGCTAAACTCCCTGGGCAGGAAATTTGTCTGAATTGGTCTCCATTGTGCCCCCATTGCACAGTCTAATGCACAGCAGGAATGGGATAAATAGCTCATTCATTCATTTAACAAATGTTTGCTGAGCACCAACTGTGCCAGGCACTGTGACAAGTGTTTAAAGTACTTTCATGACCAAAACAGATCAGATGCCCTGCTCTTAAGAAGCTTAAGTATTTTTCAAACCAACAAATGAGCACACTGAGCAGAGACTTGGGAGCTGGGTAGCTAGAAAGAAGCTGGGAGAGCATTTTAGGAGGAGGGAAGAGCAAGAGAGGTGGCAGAGAAGGCATGATGAGAGTCAGCAAGTCCTCTCCAGGTGACCCTGTCGTGAGTCCAGCCTTGGTGTCCACAAGGCCGCAAAGGGCACCTCAGCTCCCTCACGGCACAGCTCGGCCTGCAGGTCTGGACGGGGTGCAGCCCCCACTCACCCCACTGAGAGAACAAGGAGCGGACCAGGAACCCCGGCGAACAGCACTCTGGAAAAGTCAAGTGCCATTTGCCTGCTGAATCACACTTGACTTTTCGCTAAAATCAAGACAATTACAAGATCGTTCCTGATCCTCTTAGGTCTCACTTGATGGCTCTTGAACCAAATTAAACATATGATGGGTCTGGGAAGGGGAAAGATGAGTTAAGCTCCTCTGAGTTCACTCTTCTCAGGAGGCAGTGCTGGAGCCCTCACCCCTCCCAGGCTGCACCATTTCTTTCTTGAGCAGCGTGGCTTCACGGGTGCTCACTTGCTTTTCAAGGGAACCACAATTCACCATCGTTTAGATACCTAAAACATTCATTTTTAAAGTAATATCACACAGTTAAGGTACCCTTTCCCTACCCCTCTCTCCATTTCAGAAATAACTGCTGTTACCAATTTGGTATCTATTCCTTCCAGATCTTTTTCTATGCATTTACATATGTATGTTATTTTATTTCTTCATTTTGTTTTATGTAAATCATTTCATATCACGCTTTCATTTCTACAACTTTGTTTTCTCTACACATCTTAGAAGTCTTTCCATATTAGTACACATAAATTTTATTGTTAACTTGTGTGTAGTATTTCACAGTAATATCATGCCAATATTATTCAGTATTAGTAATTAACAGCATAATAATTCCATTGTTAAGAAATATTTAACTTGTTTAAAATTTTTCACTATTACAAACAATGAACAGCCTTGTTCATGCTTCCTGCCCAAGGTACCAGGTAGTGCTTTTCTAGAATGGACATCTACAAGTGAAATTGCTGGGTCCCAGGACTTATCCATTCATTTTAATAGAAACTACCAAATTTTCTTCCAAAGTGGCTGAATTTACCCTCCCACAGCAGTGCTGAGCAGGCTCATCTCTCCTGTCAATGTCGATGGGGCCATCTTCTTTCTCCAAGCTTATTTGACTTTGTTCCCTAAATCTCATCAGGCCTTACATGACCAACAGTACAAGTGGGTCACTGAGACAGACCTGAATAAGGAGAACTGATGGCCACACAGACGGAGTGCCTGCATGAGCGCTGTAATGACTTTGCAGCAGGCCAGGCTTTCTCTCGAGGATCCACACGTTGCTCAGAGCCTGTCCAGGGGAGACACACCATGTAGGACAGAAAGCCCTGGAGTAAAAGGAAAAATCCTGGGACCCTAGTAACAGGGCACATGACCTTGAGCACTGTTCTCCAATGCTATGCATCCTTATCTCTCACCCCTAAAATGACCCCTACCTCACCCAGTTACCACGACTCAAAATAGAAGGAGAAAATAGCAGAGAACCAGCACTGAGCTTCCACAGAGGCTGCTGACTGTATGAAACAAGAAGGCTCTTGGTGCCCAAGTTTCCGCCTACCATAACCCAAACATAATTTGGGAGTGACAGTTCCCACCAAAAAGGGCTGAACAAATCCTTCTCCCTGCCTTCATATCAACAAAGGATAGCACGCAGAGACACCTGAGCAAGAAGCACTCGGTCACAGAGCAGAGATGAGTGACAGCTGCCCCCAAGGACAACCAGACTCTGCCATCCCTCATGGCAGTGACTGGCTGACAGCTCTTTGCACGCCCTAATGGAGGGCAGTGAGGCCTATGGTGAGGCGACCGTGGAACACTGGTCCCATACGTTGTCTGCACACTGCAATTGCCTGGGGAGCTTTATAGACAAAGGAGCCCCGGGTCCCACCACCAAAGATCCAGATTTAATTGGTCTTTTTTTTCTTTCTTCTTCTCCCCAAAGCCCCCCAGTACATAGTTGTGTATTCTAGTTGTAGGTCCTTCTGGTTGTGCTGTGTGGGACACCTCCTCAGCATGGCCTGATGAGCGGTGCCATGTCTGTGCCCAGGATCTGAACCAGCGACACCCTGGGCCATCAAAGTGGAGCACGTGAACTTAACCACTTGGCCACGGGGCCAGCCCCTATGAAAAATTTTATAGAAAGAACAGCACTAACATAAAAGGAGACACTCAGAATTGAGAGCATGTACAATAAGAAAATGAAGGACACAGAGGAACAGCAGCAAAGCTTGAACAAAATAGCGTTAGACAAAGGTGAACCACGCCAGGCTGAGGGTCTTGACGATGCCCGCAGTGAGAAGGAACTACACACTGACACTAGAGCCCGCTGAATGACTTCTGTAGTTTTCAGTGCATAACTGCACACAATGGTTTTGAAGCAGGTTTAATAATTCTCCATGTTTTCCTTCTGCTCTCTCCAGAGCTCAAATTCAAGGGTGCAGAAGCTTTGGAATTTCTGGTTCCTCTGCAGGGCAGAGAACCAGAAAGGAGAAAACTACACAAGAAAGAATTCCAAAGCCCCACACTGAGCTGGGTGCTCTCCCGTCTGCTGCTAGACACTAAAGTTCTTTTGCTCCAGAAGAAAGCCCACGAGGTGGGAACAGGGTGACCAGGGAGCTGTAAGCTTAACAATTCCCGAATCACACTCTGGCTGGGGGCCCCCGCACTCCACCAGGAGGAGGGGGAGATTCTGTTCAACATCCAGGGCCTTCAGCTGGAGCCCAGAAGGGGCACGCAAGAACAGTAGGAGAAAACCAGCCTGGGGAGGTGCTCTAACCGCAGCCTAACAAAGCAGCACAGTCCCAAAGGGGTCAGAGTAACCCCAGGTGACCTAAGGACAGGAACTTCCCTGCCAGGATGATGCCGGGCACTCTCTGAAAGAAGACAACAAAATCCAGCAGTCAGCAATATGAAACTCACAATGTCCAGCATCTAATTTAAAAAATACTAAACATAGGTATGTGATAAAGCAAATACAGTAAAATGTGACCTATAGAATCTAGGTGGTGGATATATGTTTAAATTTTTTCATAATAAACTTTTGGAGGACAGACAGACAAAGCAAAAAGAAAATATGACAAGAATAAAAATCACTCAACAAAAACAGATTCAGAAATGACAGAGCAAATAGAGACAAGGACTTTAAAATCGCTCCTCCCTCTCCCCCCTCCCCCTCTCTCTCTAAATATATGTGTATGTAAATGTTGATAAGCAAGGTTAAGCAGAACTTTTCAAAGTAAAAAGTTACCTTTTAAAGAGTCGCTACAAAACAGAAAGAAATACACAAACACTCCCAATTGGGGGTGGGGGGGGTGGCAAAGGACGAAAATAATTCACAAAAGAGAAGAAAATGAAAATGAAAAACACGTGGGAAAAGATCAGCAGCTCTAATATAAAGAAACAAAAAGCAAAATAATATCAAATTAGCAAAGATTTTTAAAAGCTCACTTTCCGGACAGAAGATGGTGCATGAAAACAGGCACGCGGCTTCCTGCCCGTGGGAAGGTCACTTCTGGGGTCCTGTTTTCTGGAAGGTGAACTCTGCTTCTCTCACCCGAGGGTCACAGGCGGGAGTGCTGTTGACTGCCTGGCTGTGTCTCACACCCATGGCGCAGAGGCCAGGAGGGAACAGGCTCCCGAAGCCGCCGGCCCGCCCCTCCTCGTGCCCCGTGCTGCTCACAGAGGGAGGGGACGTGGGCATCCTCAGGGATGAGAACAGGAGGCACAGGCCTTCCAGGTAGAGCACCCAGAGGGAGAGCTGAGCTGCATCCCACGAACGGAATGGTGGCTTCGAAATGGTGGAGCACGGACGTGTGGCAGCCACAGTGCTCCCGCGGGCTGTGTCTGCAGGGGCTGGGGTCTGCAGGCCTGGACACAGCGCCTCACTGCCTCCTGCTCCATCCTGTCAAACCTGAAAGGGGGCCCTGTGAGGGCAGGTGGGGGCTGAGCACAGCTGAGACCCCCCCCGGGGCCTGCTGCTTGGCAGGAAATCGATATCAGAGAGTCCTGGGTGTTTCCAAATGTGACAACTGAGACAGAGAAGTTAAATACTTTGCCCAAGGTCACACAGCTAACGACTAACACACATCAGGCTTGGCAGGCTCCCAAGCCTGGGGCTTCCCCAACTTCAGCCGCTGCAAACCGCCTTCCCAGTTTCCTCCATATCTTTGTTTCCCCTCTTCTGTTATTTATCTAAAAAATCTTTTTAATTGACTTTTAATCAAACCGCTTTTTTAAGATTTGGCTTAATTAAAAAATTATAGGTTTTATGAAAGAAGTCAAAGTTTTATGAAACATATGAAAAAGGCATATATTTAATGACTTCTTACATAGTCATAGGTTTTATATGTTTTTAATTCACCTTACAGTAAATCACAACTATTAAAACTGCACAATTGTCTGTCTGTCCTAAAAACCACCTCCCAAGTGACAGCAGTCGTTCCCGACACGCTCGGTTGGGTGGGCCCTCCACGGCAGAACGGTCCCGTGGGGAAGTTGCACTATTTGTTCAGTGTGTGATGTGCGGTTTCTGCAGCTGGTTCCCAAGAACCCAGAGAGCAGGTCAGACAGTTCATGCATGGTCAGCTTCGTAGGGAAGAGGGCCGCCTCTGGTGCCCGGACAGACAGGGCCAGCCCCCGACCCCGGGCTCAGGGCGCCCGCAGGCCTCGGCACCAGGAACGCTCTGTCTGGACCAGGGCTCCCGGCCCTGCATGGGCTACGCTGCTCTGTGACGACTCTCCTCCAGCCCTTGACTCCCAAGCTGGGCCAAGGACCCTGGCCCCCACTTGCTGTTCTCTGTTTTTCAGAGTAAGAGTTCTGCCTCTGGCTGTGAAGTCTGATTACCTACCCAGTGGCATCTTGCATCCCACTGGCTTCCCAAACACCACTTCAGTCCTATCTCTTCCTTTCCAAGTTGGAAAATAAAAAGCTGTTCGAAGAAGCCGTTTCCTGTGTCCCTCTCTCTCTGTCCCTGCCTCTGTCTGTCTCTCTCTGTCCCTGCCTCTCTGTCTCTGTCCATGTCTCTCTCTGTCTCTTCCTCTCTCTGTCCCTGCCTCTCTCTGTCCCTGTCTCTCTCTGTCCCTGCCTCTCTCTGTCCCTGTCTCTCTCTGTCCCTGCCTCTCTCTGTCTCTTTCCCTGTCTCTGTCTCTGTCTCTGGAGTATCTCAGACCTCTTCCCAGATGGAGTGGCCTGTGACACAGTTTTGGATGTCAGGCCCCTCCTCTCAGGGCTTTCTACATCATTCCTTATTCTGCTCTCACCATGTTTGTAAGGACACGTCTGACCGCAGGAAGGATGGCACCTCTCCTGTTAGCAGCTTTTTCTGTCTGCCCAGACTGCTATTTGGAAAATCCCAAAATCTACGCTCCTGGAGGAGCACCGCCCCCGTTTGCTGGGGGTCCCTCGCTCTGCAGTCTCTGACGCTCAGGACTCGGGAGCCGAAGGTGCCAGGTGAGCCCTACAGGAGCTCGCATCGCCCGCTCTCTGAAGACTCAGGGACCAGCGAGCTTCCGCAGGGGCGAGCTTTTCCTGCCTGAGCTCACTCTCAGTCCTCACTGTCTGCCCTGGGCGACCCAAGACGCTTGGATACAAGGGATGCCGGGCCGTAAACTCGTTCAGCTGCAGGCAGGCTGTGTGGACGCAGCTCCACGGCGAGTCCCTCACAGCAGTTCAACAGGACAAACTCAGCGCATTTCCCGCAGGCGGTCTGGACGGTGCCGGCCAGGGTGCAGGTCACGCTCAGGGGGCTGTGGAAACGCTGCAGACGCCACCCTTCCCATAGCTTCGCGAGGCACACTGAGCCAGCTGGGTTTAAGGAATTCGTTGGGGTCTTTTCTGCGAGACTTTTCAGAGCCAAATACATGTGGCCACGCCCTTCATTCACACACCCTTTAACATCCCGTGAACTTGCGTCCTTCAGACACGCTCTTGGAAGTGCAGCTCGCGGCTTCTTAACAGCGCTTTGTGCCAAGACCTAAGCCTGTAGTAACACGAACCTGGAAAGTACCCCAGTGCCCATTAGGAAAAGGCGCGCTGCTCAAGACACCTCTCGCCTCTGTCTGTTGGAAGGTTGTAGGAACAATGCGGATTTTGTCAGAACAGGCTCCTTTCACATGTTAGACGGAGCTTGGCTGCCCTCTTGTGGGCCATTGCTCCTATAACTGCAGTCTGCGCGGAAGGCAGCTCTGGGGTCCCGCCTGGCCTGGGAGAAACCCTGCGTGCGCGCCGCCGTTCCTCCTGGAGTAGCCCCGACCCAGCAGGTCTGGGGGACCCAGGATGCGCGTTCTCAAGGAGCTCCATAGGAGATTCTGATGTACAGCTCGGTTAAGAGAAACTTCATCAGTGCCATTTGCACCCAAAGCAGGACGTGCAGAAAACGAGAGGACGTGGAGGCCGTTCTTATGCTTCAGGCACATGACACCTGGCAATGAAAGAAGGAGCTTCCAGCATCCGTTATCCTGGAGGAAAAAAAGTCTTTAAAAATAGATTTTTTAAAAGTTTGGACAAACATATGGGTATTTTTGGGGGGAAAGTGTTATGGTTTTGGGGGTCCCATTGCTAAGCTCTGAGAGAAATTAAAAGAAAGGCAGCCAGGCCCACAGTCCTACTGATTCCACGGAGCAGAGTGACCGGGGAGCACCATAGTTCTGGGCCCGTGTCACTCTCTTCAGTAATGCAGCCCCACACTCTCGACCCGGGGGCAGGCGGGAAGAAGGCTCAGTTCTACGCCTGCTAGTCGGGGTAAACGGCATAGTCTCTTTTAGTCCCAGTCTCCTCTTTTGTGAAGTGGAGAGAGAGTTCCTGCCCTGCCCACCTCAAAGAAGGACAAACACCTGGTGAAGGTGAGAGCGGACTGTAAACGCTGAAATACCACCGAGGGAAGGCTAATTTTACTGCTCAAAGATGCACATAAGTCTGGCTGATTGAAGATGACAAGGTCACCTGGTGTACGACCCTGTAAATGTCCTTCGCTTGGCGGCAGGTTGATTCAGTGAGCTTTGTTTCCTAGATCACAGAGAGAAAACCCCTTTCTTCCTCCTGCCAGAGCCATCTGTCTAAAACCTGAATCTGACCTTGTGCCTCCAGCTCCTTCTCACCTGTGGGATCTCAGTTAAACACCAGCTCCTCAGACAGCCCCTCCCCACCCTCCTGCTCTGGCTGTCTCTCCCGCCATCACCTCCTTGGTCGCTTTCTAGACGCCAGCCAGGTGCCTTCTGTCCCTGACACTCTGCCTATGTCGGATTGCCCTGCGGTTTCTGTCTTCGTGTCTCCACTCGAGAGAATGCAGCCTCCCTGAAGGGAGCCGAGGACGTGGTTATCTCATTGATGGTTCTGTGGCAGGGCTTGGTCAACACCGGGCCGCTCACTGCAGCTCAAAATGCTCCACCGAGTGAGTCAAGTGTCTCTCCTCCCTGGGAGCCTACCTTCCCATCAGTGTCCCCTTTCTGTTCTCCCCCACCCCCCACAGGGCTGGGTCCCCGGGAGCCGCGTATGAATGAAACTGGATGAGAGGGCAGAGCCACTCAGCACTGGCTCTTGGGGGTTTTGAGCAGTCACCCTGGTCTGTGACTTGAACAGAGAAGAGGAGAGACCCTGCTTCTGTCCATGTGCCTGCCTGATGGAGAAAGCCAGTCTGCCCAGGAGCGAGGGACTAGGAAGCCAGGAGGGCTCAAGAGACAGGGTCCAGGGGCTGCCCCATGGCCAAGTAGGTAAGTTCACCGGCTCCCCTTCGGTGGCCCAGGGTTTTGCTGGTTTGGATCCTGGGTGTGGACACGGCACTGCTTGTCAGGCCACTCTGAGGCAGCATCCCACATGCCACAACTAGAAGGACCCACAACTAAAATATACAAGTATGTACCGGGGGACTTTGGGGAGAAAAAGCAGAAAAAAAAACAAGATTGGCAACAGTTGTTAGTTCAGGTGCCAATCTTTAAAAAAAAAAAAAGAGAGAGAGAGACAACATGCTGATTTTGCAGGCCCTGACTCCAGGTTCCCATGAGGTGTGGCTGCCCACGGATTCCACGAGAGCCACAGTTTTGCTGGTTCCTTCCACTGAATTCTCCTTTCTGCTTAAGACGCATGAAAACGCAGTGCTGTTACTCAACCACGTGCACCTTGACGAGGCCGTGCCTTCCACTGCAGGAGAGGCCTCGGCCTGGGTGACTGCTCCACACTCACTTCTGAATCCCGGGGCTGGCGTAGCGATGAGCATGGAGTAGACACATGGCAAACATCTGTGAACGAACGGAGTGCGTCTCTTCACTACACAAAAGTCAACCATTCATTCTTCACTTCGCTGTTCAACAGTATTCCCCCTAACTTTGTAGATTAGAGGTCACAAACTGGTCACCCAAGTGTTCAGTCAGCCCACAGACTTGTTTTGTTTTAATTCTGTTTTGCCCTGTACAGTTTTGAAAAGAAGGAAGGGAGCCAACACATGAAAATGGAGAGATTTCACGTAAAAATCCAAATTTCCAGCTTCTCTTAAAAAAAGTCAGGATATTGACAGCACTAAACTCTAAAAGCCCTTTCTACCACATCTTTCTGACGGTCCAGGGAAAAACAATCTGTTCTCTCATCTAGGGCAGATGACAAAATCCAGGACCCAACAGACCCACAGGGAAATGAGTAAGAACAGAAAGCCTCTTTCACTGTTTCTCATTTTTTGTCTCTCAACAAGAAAAGCCTGCTCCCTCCCAGAGCTAGCCGCCGCAGGATTACAAGCCAGAGGCTCAGCTGCGGGCCTGGCAGCACCCACCAGCAATGTTTCTGAGTCCGCAGCATCTGCCTCCCCGCGTCACCTGAAGCTGACCTGCATACGCCTTTTGGCCTTGCTCGCTCAAGAAACCTGCTAAGAAACAAGATGGCTTCAAAACCAAGCTCGTCACACTTCTACACTGCCCTGCGGCATGACCCTCATCTCCTCGGGGGGACTTGTGCCTCTCAGAGACTTTGTCCTGGCTCCCCAGGGACAGCAGAAAAGCCCATTGACACGCGGGGACAAGGTGGGCTTCACAAGGGGAAGGGACATCAGTCCACCCGCAGGCGCACTTCCTGCTCTGTTGTCTTAGCAGGAAGTAAACCCTGAGACAGGCGAGGACGGGGTGACACCAGGAGTGTGGAAGTGAGACATGGGAAAGAAGGCAGCTACAAGAGAGCATGTTATCACACTGGTCACCGCTGTAGGCCACTGGGGTCTAATCCCCCCGGAAAATTCTGGGGCACTGTGTGGAACATGGCTCAGCCACGTCCCCCGTCCCCAGGGATGAGGAAGCTGGGGCATTTAACCTCAAAGCCCAGCCCCCAGGGATGGGGAAGCTGGGGCTTCTCAAACCCCAGGCACCAGGGGCTTGGGCGGCTCAGGGGCTGCTCATGCCCAGCGCCTCTGGCCCGCCCGAGTTCAGAAGCCCCTGGGGGCAGAGCCGCATGCACCTGCAGAAGCACTGCTGACTGGACCCTGAGCAGTGCTGACAGCAGCCCTGTCTCCCGGGCCCCACCGCAGAGTCACAGAGCAGCTCCCACAGTCAGGGAGGGAGTTGTGGGGAACAGATGTGACCATTAAGCTTCACACCGTGGAAACTGAGCAAATGCACAACAGTTTGCCTGGTACAAATCTTTTCTTTTTATTCCTGTCAAAATGAAGCCAATTCCTTCTCTGGATTTTAAAAATCACCAAAAAAAAGCTGATCCAGTGAGCTTCTCTCTTGCTGCCTCCTCAGGCTCCAAAGAGGTTCTGGCTGGATTGATTCTCCTCAAGAAATGTGTTGAAAACAGGAGAAGTGGACCTTTGATTCCGAGCCTGCTGTTCTCATCTTCGCCCGGGTCCCCTTGGGACCTGACATGTTGAGATGCTGCAGTTTCCAAGATGAAGGGCTCTGTCCCCCGAACGCCTTTCCAATTTACCTGTGCACACGATTCTTCCTGTGCAGCAGGAAGGCCAAGCCTTACGGTGGGGTTAATTTTGATCCTTTGGAAGCATTCTTCATTCATGTGCTAAGTTTCACATCTCACTGTCACTTCACAGAAGTTCCCCCAACGTTCTGGATGAGTATTTGCTACTTTCTTTACAGATACACCCGGTTCTCCCAGTGGCTGGAAGGTCTCCCACTACCTCAACATTCCAGCCTTAACACAGTTCTCCACCTTTTCACAGCCACCGACACCCCATCAGAGACTCAGTCACTCAGCTCTCATCAGAGAGAGAGAACAGCCCTGGGGCTGCCACACAAAGGGTCCTTGATTACTGGGTCCAGCTCACAGGCCCACATTCCAAATCCCAAGCGTTCAGTTCAGTTCAGCAGCCATGTTAAGCCCCTGTTTGTGCCCAGTGCTGGGTGAAGAGCTAAGGACAGAAAGCCAGGAGGGCTCTATCTCCACCCACGAGAAATTCAAAGAAAGGCGGAAAAGGACAGGAATGATGCAACGCAGGCACTGTGTGTGTGCACAACAGCTCTCTGTTCAGGGGAAATCAATAGGATTTGGTTACCAATTAGATGTGGAGGATGAGGAAGACTCCCAGACTTCTGGCTTGGATGAAGAGGAAGGTGATAGACAACAACAGAGACAGGGAATAAAAGGCAGGAAGCCCGCTGGGGCAAGAAGGGACAGGAGGGTGGCAGGGAAGATCAGCTCAGTGGGCCCATTCATTCTTTCATTCATCCGATGCTCTCCATGTGCCAGACCCTGTGCTGGGAATACAGCAGGGAACCACACAAAACACTTGTTTTATGGAGTGGACATTGTATTAGAAGAAGACAGAAAATAAACAAGGATACTAACAAATAATCAGGATATTTTCCCAGACTACTAACTACCTTGGTTCACTTGTCTTTGTGGCTGTGAGAGTTGGGAAAGCTATAGAAGCAGCATAGGGCAAGATTTCTCAACCTGGCCTTCGTATTAGAATCCTCTGGGAAGGTTTTTTAAAATATGCTAATGTATAGTTATTTGTTAGGTACAACACTAGAAACACAAGTGATAAACGAAAAACTTGATAAATTGGGCTTAATCAAAATTAAAATTGTTTGCTTTTCAAAAAATTGAAACAAGAAAATGAAAAGATAACTCACAGAATGGGAGAATATATTCGCAAGTCGTATATCTGATAAGGGACTTGCAGCCAGAATATACAAAGAACTCTTACAGCTCAAGACAAATTTTAAAAAAGGCAAAGCATCTGAACAGACGTTTCTCCAAAGAAGATATACAAATGGCTGATAAGCACATGAAAAGATGCCCAATGTCATTAGTTATTAGAGAAATGTGTGCCACAATATCAAACCATTTCACACCCACTAGAATTGCTATGATCAAAAAGGTAGACAATATCAAGTGTTGGCAAGAGTGTGCAGACATTGGAACCCTCACACATTGCTGGTAAGAATGTAAAATAGTGCAACTGCTTTGGAAAACAGTTTGGCAATTCCTCAAAATGTTAAACATAGACTTACCAAATGACCCAGAAATTCTCTTCCTGGCTATCTGCCCAAGAGAAATGAAATTACATGTCCACACACAGACTTGTACATGAATTTTCATGGCAGCATTATTCACAAAAGCCACAAAATAGAAATAACCCCAAAGTCCATCGGTTGATGGGCAAAGTGCAGTGCATCCATATGCTAGAATATTATTCAGTAATGTAAAGGAATGATGTACTAATTCATGCTACAACCTGGATGAACCTAGAAAACATGCTAAGTGAAAGAAGTCAGTCCCAAAGGACCACATAGTGAATGATTCCATTTCTATGAAATGTCAAGAGCAGGCAAATCTATAAACACAGAAGGTAGATCAGTGTTTGCCTTGGGCTAGAATGGGGGCAGGGGGATATGGGGAGTTAGTTGTTGAGATATTTAGTTTTTAGATGATGAAAATATTCTAAAATTAGATTGTGGTGATGCTTGTACAACTCTGTAAAGATACTAAAAATCATTGAACTATCTGCTTTAAATGAGTGAATTTTATGGCATATAAATTATATCCCTGATGTAGCAGTAGAAGATGGGAGGATGGAACAACAACAAAAAACCCAGCAGGGTTCCAGTCTACACAGGGTGCCAGGAGTCAGGATCGACTTGACGGCACTAACAACAGCAAATTATATGTCAATAAAGCTGTTAAAGAATTAAAACATAGGGGACAGCCTGGTGGAGTAGCAGTTAAGTTCACACGCTCCACTTTGGCAGCCTGGGGTTCATGGGTTTGGATCCTGCCCATGGACCTACATACTGCTCATCAAGCCATGCTGTTCCAGTGGCCTACGTATAAAACAGATGAACACTGGCACAGATGTTAGCTCAGCAACAATCTTCCTCAAGCAAAAGAGGAAGATTGGCAACAGATGTTAACTCAGGGCCAATCTTCCTCACCAAAAAAAGAATTAAAAAATAAAATGTGGTAAGCTGAAATATACGTATGCATGCATATATGCATCACTGCCTAGGCCAGTGGTACCCAAGCTTGGCTGCACATTAGAATTGCCTGGGAATGCCCAAGTCATATCCCGTGCTGATCGAATCAGAATGTCTGCTGGGGGTGGGACTCCCCAAGGACATCTAACGTGCAGCCAAGTTTGGGAACCATGGGCCCACACCCACGCCCACAAAGGTTCCTACTTAACTGGTTAGAGAGGAGCTTGGGAGCTGATCGTTTTAAGGCTCCCAGGTGATTCTAGGGGACAGTGCCTGAGAACCACTGATGAGGGCATGTTGAAGCTGATGCCACCATGTCCATTCCCCCTCTTCCCCACAGGGCAGCATGAGCACAGTGTGGGAAACTAAAGTCAGCTCAAGGGATGGGCCTGATTGTTTGAAAGGTCATCCCATCCCCTGGACAGTGATTGGCTCAGGAGCTAACGTGTGTCACACTAGGAGAGTACTGCCAAAGATTTGGGGCCAAGTTGTTTTCTTGCTCTCAGGAGAGTACAAGAAGCCAGTGTGGGGGAATGGAATTGGCCACCCCAAGATATGTCTCTTTAGCATGAGGATTATTTTGGGCTGGTTGCTTAAAAACACTGCAGACAGGGAAGCAACTCTGAAAAGCAGAGTTTAGGTACCATTTGTTAAGAAACATTTACATTGTAAAGGAAATCTCTATCTGTAAAGGTGTCTCCCTCTCTGTACCAGGAAGGAGGGGGATGACCTTATCTCCAGAAACTCTTAATTAATGCCAGAGGCAAGGACTTAAATCTGCATCTTGTTTACTGCACTTGTGTGGTAATCTCCCATGATCGACTCCCCCTCCGCCCCAACATCCTCCTTTGTCTTTAGCTGAGGATGGTATTTAAGGTGGTGGCTTCTGCCATTTTGGCGAGTTGCTTAGGTTGCCTGAACCTCTCCCATATATACGTGTTATAAAGCTTTGTTTCATTTTGTCCTGTTATTCTGTCTCATGTGAATGTAATTCATTCTCCAGCCAGAAGAACCCAGAGAGGGTAGAGGAAATGTCTTCCTCCCTACACCAGGTTCTCTCTCCTAGTAAATGTAACTGAAAGAGCATGTAGCATGGCTGATACTGAGGGGAGAGCTAAATCCTGAGGTGATGCCAACACCACAAATGCAGAGAATTGGGGAAAATCTGGGTCCTTGACGCCATGATCAAACTGCAGGTTCAACCAGTCCTGAAGCCCTCACTGCCTCTGAGCTGCCTGCTGTGTGAGCCAATAGA
The DNA here is from genome assembly GCF_041296235.1 of Equus asinus. Lineage (NCBI taxonomy): Eukaryota > Metazoa > Chordata > Mammalia > Perissodactyla > Equidae > Equus > Equus asinus. The sequence continues at coordinate 9,922,257 of NC_091811.1, read as the reverse complement.
TTTCCTTCTCATTTAAGCCAGTATGAGTTAAGTTTACTGCCCTAAGCTGACCCAGGCAGTCATGGACAGTATCTGTGAGGCAGTGAAATACAAGAACCAGTTGAGACCAAAGGATACAAAGGATTCAGCCCTGTGAACATCTGATAGAAGAGATCTGAGCACAGCAAGCACATGAAAAATGCCCTGGAACAAGTATAGTTTTGATGCATTAAAAGAATAGGAAAGAAAGACCACAGCTGATCCACCAAGAGCTGATCCGGCACGTCATAAAAGTTGAGATATTTGACATATTGAAGGCGGAAAGGTAGCCTGGAAGAGTCCACAAGTTTGCTGTAAAGCACTCTATTTGGTGCCAAGAAAGCAAGAGAAGTCCGGACAGCACTGCTTTCTTGGGATGCAAACAAGCCCAGTGGAAGGAAGAGCAATGTCTTACATTGTTCTGTCACAAGGCAGCTTCCCAGCTGCAATGTCCTGTGATCCTCCGTGCACCGAGGTGTGATGCTCTGACTTTTAATTGAAGAATAGGCAGGTTGAGGGATGTGTGTGTGAAGAAACAGTAGGTGATTTTGCTAAACCAAAGACAGCAAGGAAGAATCCAGAATTCTTGTAGACCCTAAAGAACATTAAAATTGAAAGTCTTTATTTTCTGAGCGCATTCATAAGCTGCAAACATAAAGCTCCTGCATGCATTCCTAGGTGTTTTCCCTTCATCTAAAAAGCATCAAGAAGAGATGGTCTTTAAAAATAAAAGTTTAAAAAAGTTGAAAAGGTCATTTCTCAAAATAGCCTGGAATATTTCCTAGCTTTAAAGTTGGAGAGCAACCTCAAAGGCAAGCTGAGTGCCCTCTGCACCTTGTCTGAGCTTTCAGCTCCGGCTTCTCCGCGGTGACTTCACTACACAAGCAGCAGACAAGCCAGGCCACCAGGCAGCTGAGAGGCTCTTGCCTCTTTGAGGAGGTTGCATGTGCTCACAGCATGCTGAGTTAGAGGTGCAGGGATGCTTCCTGAGCAGTCCCCAGAGTGCTGGAGCCAGAAGGGCCATACCTGGCCAGTCCGCTGTGTCCCCAGGAGATGAGAATGGGATCTGAAACCAGCCATTCAATGTCTCTGAGGTCAGCTTCCTTGTCAGTACAGTTGAGCTGACTCCATCTCCAGCTCCCTCCAGGGGCACAAAGAAATTGCTGGCTTGGAGGGCACTGAAACTGCTGAGAGCTGCAGTGATGGCAGGGGCTGTGCTTACAAAGGGCAGACAGAGTTGCAAGAGAGACCTGTTCCCCAAGAGAATGGTTCTCTCCAAATGCTAAGAGACTCAGCAATAGTCTTAGTCCACCCATCTCGTGTATGGAAACCCTTCAACATCAACGAGATGATTTCTAGGAGTAACAATTAGGACGATTACTGAGAGACTCAGTATTAGGCAAGGCTCATCAGCAGTTCTGATTGTTTTAACCTGAGTCAGTAGCCATCATCTCATTTTATAAGATAAAGCTCTGTCCTTGTAACTGATGTGCCCGGCTCTCACTAATGCCCTAGCCAAGTGAGCTGGGCCCCAGGGTCATCAGCACCTCAAGTATCTGCAAGTTCCTCCAATGCTTCCTTGTAACTCTTGCTGAAAATAACAGAGAATTTTAATAACCTCCACAGCCGCTGTTGTCTTCTCTCTTTGGAATGCTCGCTGAAGGCCCTGGCAGGAAAGGGAAATTGCTGGAAGCCTCTCTCTTTTGGCTCTGGCAGGGTGGGGCCTCCAGGTTGTGCCTGTGGAAGTTCAGTGTTGATCAGGAAGCAACCTTCTTGACTGACGTTATCTCCTCCTGGGCAGAAACCAATTTCGGTGAGAACTTTGTAATTCGGAACTCAGGATATAAGATACGTTCAGGGAATCATTTTCCCTCTACAAATTACAGGCTTGTTATTTAAGAGGTTTAATATCACTGAAAGGACCTGCTTTTTTTTTTTCTTTTTCATTCGAAAAACTGCCATATTGATGCCTTCAGAACAGAGGCTTAGAAATGAGAATAATGGCCTCTACTTCAGACAAACAAACCCATTGTTCTCTCCATAGGGGCAGAAGAATTATACCAGACAGCAAATATTTATTTCTTCAGCAAGCTCTTGAATGTTGAGGCAGAGCAGCAGACATCAATGTCTGGCACACGGCAGGTGTTCAATAAATATGTGAAGGAGGGAAGGGGGGATGGAGGGGGGGGAAGGAAAGGATGAACAAAAAGGCAAAGACTCTACAGTAGAAATTCCAAAACTTTGAAGAGTATCTTTTCCAAACACCAGAGCACCTGTTGACGAAAATAATCCATAACCAATCTATTAATGAAAATTTGGGAGAGTTTATTCTGAGCTAAAATGTAAGGACCATGGCCTGGGGCCTTTCTTCCCGAAGGAAGAAATGGCACCAAAGAAGTGAGGTATACAGAGTGGTTATATACCCCCAAAGAGGGTGTTTCACATAGGATGGAAATGTCCCTCCCACAATAGTCACAAGATTGCCCTGTAGGCACGGTGCTTGATGGACACAGCAGGTAGTGCATCTGCTATCTCAGCAGGCACAGCAGGAGACAAGTCTATTGTCTTGAGCTGGGTGGTCACAGGTGAGCGCAGCAATCTGTTCCTTGCCTAAGGAAAGATGCTTAATCCTTAAGGAAATGCCAACGTTGGGAGGGGGTGGGAAGTTGCACCTTTATCTCAAGGGCCTTTGTTCTTGCCATAGGGAACATCTAAAGCAGATATACAATGCATGCTCAATGGCCTCCCTCAGGCCCTTTTGAAAAGACAAGGTCAGGCCCTTTTGGAAAAACAAGGTCAGGACGAATTATGTTTACACCAAATGGCTTCCTCATATACTCCAATATATCCTATTGCTTGCCGTTTCTATTTGTCACACCTAACACACAGTATTTAAGTGGAAATTTTCCTGTGATGCACTGGGGGCAGCAGCAATAATCTGGGAGTACAGGGACAGAGTCAGCAGATGTCTAGAATGAGAAGAACTGATTTAGAAGCCAGGCTCTTTAGTCAGACAGAGTCACAGTGAATCCTGCTCATTCCCTTGCCAATTATGTGACAATAAGCAAAATACTTCATTTCCCTGAGCCTCAGTTTCCTCATTTCAAAAACAGGGATTATCCTCTTTGGGAAGATACTGTAAGTTAGTTTACTCAAGACCCATTCCTAACCCCCTTCTCCCATGTCTTTCTCATCTTTAAAGAGTAGAAAACTCAACATTTCATTCCCTAGCCTCCTTGCCCTTTAGAGGCAAGCTGTGGCCTGAGGGAGAGTTGCTGTGGGTCTCAGGGAAAGCTGGTGCCCTCCTGATAAAGGGAAGGTGCTGGTTTGGCCTCTCTAAAAGTGAGCCTCCTGAGGGCAGAGGCTGCACCTTCTCGCCTCAGGCGGTCCCCTGAGACCCAGCATGCCAAGCACAGGGTTGGGAGTTGGCTGCCCTTCTTGGATGTCTCAACTTGAAATCAAGCACAGCCTGAGCTGCATTGGGTGGCACAGTTTTCAGTTACCTTTAAATACAAGGCCCCAAAGTAAGTCTGCACAGTGGGCTTGGGAGAGATTGTCAGGAGAGCTATAAGAAAGTGATCGGTGACAAAGTGGAAGATAATGAGAGTGAAGGGAATTTGATGAACAAGATTGCAAAGAGGAGAAATATAACAATTTGTCCAGCATGCCATCACAGCAATAGCAATGTGTTCAAAAAAAAAAAAGGAAAACCTGGTTGGATCTATTTGTTAGGTTTTTGTTTTTAATTTCAAATTCAACCACTCTCTCAAGGACCTGTGGGCATGTGCTCATGATCAAAAATACATTACAGTGTCCTTAGCTGCCATAAACATCACAAGAGCAGTGACTCCCTCTGAAACAGAGCTGGCTCCCTTGGCTCTGCACTTGGCAAGCTCTCACAGGAGTGATGGAAACACAAGTGTAGCCCATTTCTCCTCTGGATCTCCTGCCGGGATCAAGGTTACTCCCCCATCTGGACTAGTGTCCTCTCTCCAAGCCAGCATTTCTTTTCCTGGAACCTTCATAGGCAGATCCCCAATCTCCACCATGAGTGACTCACATCTAGGGCTGAACTGTGAGCTAAGATTTAGAGCCCGAGGAGTGAGGGTGAGCACTTCACAGTTTATAAAGCATGTTTGACAAATATTGTCTCACTTAATTGCAAGTGCAATACAACTGTGAAGTTTTTTTTTTTCAATTGGCGTTGAGTGTTCATTCTGGTCCCCAAAGACTAGCAAATGCTTAAATATTAACCAACAGTATAACATTCTCCCAGAGTAGCATTTACAACTGAACATGTTCACATTAGTCCCAAACGCTCATTGTTAAGAAGGGTTAACATACAAGGAGAGCGCTGTGTGCACACTCTTCTCTTCATGTTCTTGATAAATATGCACTGTTGTTTCAGTAAAAATGTCCACAAGTAGGGCAAATGCTTTAAGCTGAGAGCAGATGGGCCCACCTCTGACACCTCTGGTTCCCACAAACTTTTCCAACACCTATGCTTTGAAGTTGTGTCACTGCACTGAGACACACATTGTGGTTCTGCACAATCCAGTTGTACCATGTTGTGGAGCTTCTGTAGCAACTCATTTATCGAACTATTTTTTAGAAAGTTCAAGTAGTGTAGATCAAACCAATTGAGAAGCTCCATGACATTTTTAAGCCCCAATGTCATCACTACCCAAATACAAGCTGGGTTATCAAGCACTTCTCAAGAACGCTTTAATGCCTTGCTCTTGTAAACTCTGATGATCTGACGATTAAGATTAAAATGAGCCATTTGTTTGTAAGAATTACATTTGGGCCTGAAAGAGACCCTTCCAGCAAGCAATCCTATCAAGGATCCAACCAGGAGTCAGGGTGGGAACAGGACATTGTGCCAGCTGGGCTCGAGGAGCCCACCGTTGCACCCTGTCTGCAGTAGACACCTATGGGGACCCTGCTCTGAGCCCCATGGCATGTCAGACGGCAACTAGTGTAGCTGATGGATACATAGCCCAGTTTCCTCACACATCTGGCAAGACAGTTCTGAGATACAAGTTCCAAGCACAATGAAGCTCCAGCTGCCCACAGTGGAAACTCAGTCCCGACCCTTGTTGGCTGTCTTTCCTTCCCCAAGTCACTTCCCTATCAGCGCTTCCACCTCCCAAACAAGCTGCTTGCATGCAAATCCTTGCCTTGGGGTCTGCTTCTGGGGGAACTCAGACTAAGACGTCCCCATCCTTAGCAAGGATTTGAATGCAGTGCACATCTTCCAGGCTGGAGAGGGAACACCCACTGCCATCTGCTTCCACAGAGGCTCTGATCCAGCTGAGGTCTTCAGGATGTATAATCTGCTCTGAGATGTGAAAGCAGAGGCTACATGATGCCTTCACACCACACAGCATCGTCACCCCATCCGGTTCCCAGGTGTGTGCTCCAGGCGCAGGGTGGTCTGAACGGGAGGGGGAGGTGGCATGTTTTCCAGCCTTCTGTCTCTTTCTACAGACAACGTCCCTCCAGCTGTTGTCGTTCCTCTTGTCATCCTGTGTAGGTTTAGCGAGAAAAGCAAGAGGCAAGGAAGGCTCTTGCAATCACAGAGCTGTGACCTGTGGCAGGATCCTAAGCCTCCCCTGAGCCCCGCATGTGAGACTCTAGGAAACTCGCCTCTTTGATGGAGGCAGGAGTGGCAGTGCCTTCAGCAGAGGCTTCCCCAGTGAACCAGCGTCCATAATACTCTTATTGTGAGAAGATAAATAGCATTCTTATTTGATGAATTTAAATCCATCGTTTTGTATTTGAGAATGCTGCATCAATATCAATCTAATGAACATTCATGACTTGCGGTTATATGGCCTGCCCGTGCAGAGACGGGGGACCCAGAATAAATGTGACATAGGCCCTGACCTTGCAGCAGCATGCAGGAGACAGACACGTAAGGAGATAAGATGGCATGAAATGATGTGCACTGGAGTGATAAAACAGTGCACCCAGGCACTGGGGGCTACCGATCCAGCCAGCAAGATCAGGGCGGGGGGGGGGGGCGGTGGCTTCCAGAAGTAAGTGACAACAAAACTGAGTCTCGAGGGTGGACAGAGTTCACAGGCCGGGGGACATGACAAGAGAGCATTCGTGGCAGAATAAAAAGCATGAAGAACACACAGACTCAAGAGAAAGAAGTGTAGGTTTAAAGAGCATAACTTTATACTAAATAGTTAGAGGAATGTTGCTGTTTTAACACAAGCATAAATGATGCTCTGTTTAATATAAGGACATTAAAATTTAACAACAATGCTTTTTTAAATTAATAAATAGAGTACAGTTCTCAACAGACAACGTCGACATTCTATCCTTGAGCTTCCAGTGAGCCTCCATCAGGGCTGAGAGATGCCAGGTACATACAGCCTGGTGCTGGAGGGGTGGGTCGGGATAACATGAAGATGGAGAGAGGCAAGGGGTTCGAGGAGGATGGGGCCGGGAGGATAGCCACAGAACATGCTATTCACTTTTCCTCATGAAATGCTTTGGTTTGGGGACCATCATAAGCTGTCCCTGACTCATTAAGAACCCTGCTGAAAAGACCTGACCAGTTGCCCAGAGCCCTCAGCGTCCTGTGCTGTGAGGGTTGGGAGGCCTTGCACTCGCTCTCTCCCTCTCTCTCCCCTACTTCTTGTAACATGAAGACAGTCAGACAGACATTTATCACATGGAGTTGTGTCCCTGGATGAGCCACAAAGTGGACTCTCTAGGGCTTCTCGTTAAGTTCCCTCTGCTGCCTCTCCATTGCCGCAGAATTCTAACCCAGTGCGGGAAGCTCCCTGACCTGCTTTCCTTGGATCTTGATATGGGGATGTTGACTTAGAGTTGATGGCAAATGAAGTAAAAGAGGGCTTTGAGATGTTTCTGAAGGAAGAAGTAAGAAAATGAAAACTGAATAAAATTAATTAGCTCCAAATCAGTATAATTTCCTACCAAGAATAATAAAGAAGCCTGCTAAAGAAAATAATCACTAAGGCCTCTCCTTGCACCAACAGCTCTCCCTGCCTTCTGCAGGAGCTGCCTGACCCTCTCCTCTTGCCCAAAGCTCCAGACATCTCAGGCAGCCTCTCCAGAGGTGCTGAGCTCCACCCCCACCATGGAGAGATCCCGCTGTGAGGTGGCTGACTGCCAAAGGCCCGAAGTATTAGGAGGCCTGTGAGAAACGTCTATTGGCTTTTCACGGCTTGTTTTACAGAAGATAGAGATGTTAGCAAATATACCGTTTTTTAAGTGACAGTAATTTTGGTGGCCTTGTCTCTTAGCAACACACGAAAATGAATGAATGATGTAAATATTGAAAACATAAACATCAGTATTTAAATAGGGAGAGTTAATCAACAAGCTGAGTAGTGAATAGAGGAATTTTGTTTTTTTTTTTTAAGTGAAAAAGATTGTCCCCAGACTCAAAGTTCTTCCAACATTTGTGGAGATGGGCTTTCACAGGAAACAGCACAAAATCTCGCATTGCATTGTGGGCAGTGGATGGAAGTCCAGGAGGGGGCTGTGGGGATGGGGGGAGAAGAATGGTGGGCTCCGGCCTGTCCACCCGGATGAACTAGGCATTTATACCAAGAGCACTTTATAGGTTACAAACGATTTCCATTTTCCATGATCACATTTAACGCCCCCAAGCAGTGGGCGTCGGGCCTTCTCTTCGTATCCTCACCTTACAGAGAGAACACACAGCTGGGCGAGGCCCAAAGCTGGTCGGCAGAAGTAACACTTCTGGAACTCGAAAGCACAGGCATCTAGTCCAGCACTTGAGCTCTTTCCCCAGAAGCTATGAAATGCAGCCTTGAGGGTAACATTAGACCCCATGCATGTGATGCTGCCTGCTCCTTTTTCTTTTCCTAAAAACACTGGCACCTGAGCTAACAACTGTTGCCAATCTTCTTTTGTTTTCCTGCTTTTTCTCCCCAAAGCCCCCCAGTACATAGTTGTATATTTTTAGTTATGGGTCCTTCTAGTTGTGGTATGTGGGACGCCGCCTCAGCGTGGCCTTGATGAGGATTTTTAGGCTGCTTAATTTTAAAATGGCTTATGATGAGGATTTTTAGGCTGGTTAGTTTTAAAACTACAGATGAGATTCAGGCTCCAAGGAGTGGAATTTGTTTGCCCCTTTGTTGGGAAACATTTACATTTCTAAGGGAAACCTCTATCTGTGAAGATGCCTCCCTCTCTGTGCCAGGAAGAAGGGGGGATGGTCTTATCTCTAGAAGCTCTTGGTCAATGCCAGAGGCAAGAACTTAAGTTGGTTACTGTCTCGCAACCTCATGTAACTGACCCTCCCCCCCCACAAATCCTCCTTTGTCTTTAGCCAAGGATAAAATTCAAGTGGTGACTTCTGCCATTTATTCAATCCGGTTTGATTCTTATCTAAAAGTTGTGGGACCGCCAAATGGCCAGACCAAAGGGGCACTGATACCATTTTAACTTTTTTACATATTCTTTGTCTTGTAAAGAGATGACTCACATACCTATGCCTTAAATTTAGTCCTAACCCTCAACTCGGGGCAGCAGCAGAAGCTCTGACTGCCCGTGGGTCCTGTCCCCATGCCAGCGGGGGCAGCAGCAGCGGCTCTGCCTGCCCATGGGCTCTGTCCCCATGCCAGCGGGGGCAGCAGAAGCGGCAGCAGCAGAAGCTCTGACTGCCCGTGGGTCCTGTCCCCATGCCAGCGGGGGCAGCAGCAGCGGCTCTGCCTGCCCATGGGCTCTGTCCCCATGCCAGCGGGGGCAGCAGAAGCGGCAGCAGCAGAAGCTCTGACTGCCCGTGGGTCCTGTCCCCATGCCAGCGGGGGCAGCAGCAGCGGCTCTGCCTGCCCATGGGCTCTGTCCCCATGCCAGCGGGGGCAGCAGAAGCGGCAGCAGCAGAAGCTCTGACTGCCCGTGGGTCCTGTCCCCACGCACCAGCTCTGCCTGCCCATGGGTCCTGTCCCCATGCCAGCGGGGGCAGCAGCAGCGGCTCTGCCTGCCCATGGGCTCTGTCCCCATGCCAGCGGGGGCAGCAGAAGCGGCAGCAGCAGAAGCTCTGACTGCCCATGGGTCCTGTCCCCATGCCAGCGGGGGCAGCAGCAGCGGCTCTGCCTGCCCATGGGCCCTGTCCCCATGCCAGCAGGGGCAACAGAAGCGGCAGCAGCAGAAGCTCTGACTGCCCATGGGTCCTGTCCCCATGCTATTCCACACTATTCTCTAAATAAAAGAGCACTACTGCCAGATCTTGAGAGTCTAAGAAATCTTTCTTTCGACTCCTCGGCTCACCGACCCCGCATCAGCCTGATGAGCGCTGCCATGTCCGTGCCTAGGATTTGAACAGGTGAAACCCTGGGCCATAGAAGCAGAGCTCGTGAACTTAACCACTGGGCCACAGGCCGCCCCCTGCCTGCTCCTTTTTAAAAGATTGGAGAGACGCACAAGAGCACAAATGAGTGAATCCTGACCCACTGGCCCTGAGACCGGCCCTTCCCTCACCCCCAAGATGCCAATTTCTCACTCTCCAATGGCCCCGAAAACAGAGCAAGCTTCTTTGAGAACTGCTAAGTGCTGCAGAGAAAATCTTTCTCTCCCAGCAGGAAACACAGTTTTCAGGGCCTGAGTCTGAAATCCACTTCGTGAAAATTCAGAATTGAAATGCGTGTTTCATTTGCATCTTTTGAAAAGGTCTGTGAACACACATTTGGCCTAAGCTTATATTGAAAATTCCTTTAGACTTTAATATTTACAATATAAAATGATTCAGTTTTTCTTTGACGGAACTTGAATCGTTTCAGCCATCTGAACCCAGTTCAGCACTTCCATTTTGTTCCCTTCCTTTACACACAAACGCAGGCATGCATGCACATGCACACGCGCACACACACAAGTGCTTGCACACGTACATGCATACACACACTTGTGAATGCACACACTCATGTACCCAAAGTGACATTCACACGCATGCAAACATACACACGTGCATACACGCCAGCACACACACCAGCATGCACACAAACACGTGTGCTCACACTTCATGCACTTTTCATGCACAGACTGACCCAGTCGATGCAGAGAGTGGAAGGAATAAGCATTGGGCTGTGCCATCTGCTGTGCTTCAATCTTCACTATTTCATTCTAGCTCTCCATCTACCTCCCCCTTACATTCTCCTGACCTTGTGCTTTTGGAAACTCCACTGTGATGCATTATTTTACAACAAAATTCTGGGAGAGAGGGCAGCTTAAGGTCCCCCAAAGCAAGCATGAATCCTCTCCCATAGTAGCCAGGCCAAAAAGTTCAGACTTTCTTGAATGCCTCCAGTAACAGGGAACTCACCCCCTTCTGAAGTAGTCTTATTCTTTTTCTCACATCTCCTGACTTCAAGCTAGTTGGGCTGCTGGAGTTCTGGTCCTGGCTCTGTTCTTCCCCCTGGGTGAACTTGGACACATCATTTCCTGTCCTGGGCCTCACATTTGTCAGGAGGGAATTGGAGCAATCTTCCCAATGGAGATGTTTTGATAATTCAGAAACTATTAAAATATTCTTTCTTATTTTGAGCCAAAAATCTCCTTCCCGGGGCTGGCCCCATGACCGACTGGTGAAGCTCTTGCACTCTGCTTCAGCAGCCCAGGATTTAGCCAGTTTGGATCCCAGAAACGGACATGGCACCGCTAATCAGGTCACACTGAGGCGCCGTCCCACATGCCACAACTAGAAGGACCCACAGCTAAAATATACAACTAGGTACTGGGGGGATTGGGGGAGAAAAAGCAGAAGAAAAAAAAAGATTGGCAACAGTTGTTAGCTCAGGTGCCAATCTTCAAAGAAAAAAGAAATCTCCTTCCCTAGAGAGCCCAGCCCTGGTCCAGGATCTGCCCTCTGGAGTCACAGCTTCGTCCTGACAAATACAAATGGCAGCAATAGGATATATTGGAGTACATGAGGAAGCCATTTGGTGTAAACCTAATTTGGCCTGACCTTGTTTTTTCCAAAAGGGCCTGACTGTGGACATTGAGCACGCACTGTATATCTGCTTTAAACATTTCCTATGGCAAGAACAAATGGCCTTAAGATAAAGGTGTGACTTCCCCCATTGGCATTTACTTGAGGATAAGCATCTTTCCTTAGGCTAGGAACTGATTGCTGTGCTCACCTGTGACCACCCAGCTCACCTGTCACCACTCAGCTGCAGACAGCAGACCTGCCATCCTGCTGTGTCCACCGAGGCAGCAGACCTACCTGCTGCTTCCTTCAATTGCTGTGCTGACACAGCAGTCTCGAGACTCTTGTAAAAGGGACATTTCAATCCTATGTGAAACATCTTCTTTGGGGTCTATAACCACTCTGTACACCCCACTTCTTTGGTACCCTTTCTTCCTTCGGGAAGAAAGGCCCCGGGCCGTCGTCCTCACATTTTAGCTCAGAATAAACTCACCCCAAATTTTCATTTATAGATTGGTTATGGATTATTTTCGTCGACAGTCCTCATGCTAGAGAGCGATGGTTCACCTCTTCCACGCTAGACTCTCCCTCTCTCTGCGGGGCTCTGGGCACCTCTCGTGCCCACCTCACATCCAGTGGCCCAACTTTTACTCCAACTACTACCGTGGGAACCAGCTTTGGGAAGGTGTGGCCTGGCAGCTCATTATCAGCTGCACTGCGTTCCGCACATTTTCTGCCCTGGATGTAGTTCATGTTCTGGGTCCTGCAGAAACCAACACAGGTCATTTTGGACCCGGATAACAGACCATTTGTTTTTTCTAGAATTGTGGGTTCTCCCAGAATGCAGGGCTTTCAGCTTGAAAATTGGAACAGTCCCAGGCAAATTGGGACAGGTCAGTCACCTTAGCCTGGACTTAAGAGGTCCTTACAACCCAAGGACAACCATCAACCATGGGAACCGCCCTCTTGCAGCCCTGGACACACCTTCTGTGCATCCTACATGCACAGTTCCTCGGAAGGTCCTGGAAGAATTAAGCCCCAGTTGCCCATCGTGGTGATCAATTTGGGAATCCCCCGATTTGAGAAGGCTTTCCTTCTTCCCTGTCTTGCTCCCCTTCGTCCTCACACTCCTGTCTCTTGGGATCGCTCCCCATAGCAAATGACTCACACAGAAGACCTCAGCTCGGCTCTGCTTCAGGAGGAGACCCCAGGCTGAGGCAGGTACCTGGGAATTTGATTAATGAACACGTCACCACATTGCCCTCTTCAGATGCTGGGGTCTGACTCTCAGGTGCAGAGAGCATCAGGGTTCTCGATCTCTTGAGCTGCGTGGAGCTCTGGTCTGTACGCTGACCCGGCCTGCCGGCAGCAGCAAGTCCCTATCATAGCTGCTGCTTCATTTCCTCAAAATATGAGACGTGGGGCCCACATCTGAGAACCACCTGGGGATCTTGTCTCTAATCAAAGTCACATCCAAACACCTCCTGTGGGGGCAGAGCAGGCGTTTTATTTCCTGACAATATTTGTCCCATCAGAATTCAATTTTAATAAACAAAATTCAAGTAGATACAGATACAAGAACCGAGAACTAAGAGTAACCTGACTTGCAGTTCCTCAATAAAAAAAAATTAAGACAAAAACATATTATCAATAGAAAAGTGGGAGGACACGCATTCTGAATCGAATCAAGCTTTTCTGGTGGCGGGATAGGAAACAAGGTGAGGAGTGTTTCTCAGTTGCTAGTCGCTGTCGCTTCTGCAGCGCCTTACACGTGTCACCTCACTGATTCCTTAAAACATCCCATGGGGTCACACTTGTCCTCATTACCCCATTGTGTCGTGAGAAACTGAGGCCCAGAAAGGTCAGATCCCTCCACCAAAGTCACATACCTGGCAATTTGCAGGGCTGCGGCGGCGCTCACCAGGGCAGTCCAGCTCCACAGCCATCTTACGAAGCCTCTCACATCACCCCTTTCTGGAGTCCCTCCAGCACCCTCACCGCAAGGCCCACCTCAGTGCCAACACTTAGGCCCCCTGCCAGTACGCCCTCCCCCGCTGTCGCCTCCAGCTCAGCAGGCCTCCAGGCCAGGTCATCTCTCCCTCCTCAAGCCTCCCGCCGCCGAGTGCTGCACCCCTGGCCGTTCCCACACTGCTTTCCTTTCCTTACAGCCCGTGTCAGTGCGGACGCCCAAGGCGCGCGAGGAGCGCTTGCTGCACACCAGGCCCTGCGCTGAGCACTTGACAGACATGATCTCCTCCTCAACTCCATCTCAAGTTACTACTATTTCTCCTATTTCGTAGCTGAGGAAAACAAAGCACAAAGACGTTAAATAAGATGGGGCTGAGCTCTGACTCGCTGCCCCATGGATTGCAGGCGAGAGAAAGGAGTTCCTGACAGCACGGGAGGAGCCCATGAAGCTGGCCTGGAGGGGGGGGCGGCGGGGGCTTGGCCGGTCAGCTTTCAGACCAGCCCTGTTCCCCAAGCTGCTCTGGCCACTGGGCGCTGCGGACTTTCCCTCCCGGGTCTTCCTCCCAAGCGCCTCTCTCGGGTCTTCACCCGACAGGCGAGTGCTGAGTCCCGCTCCCCTCCAGGCGCTGTTTCAGGGGTCCAGAAGCACGCCTGCTGGGAGGCAACCTGGGAGCCAGGTAAGAAAGCACATACAGAGATAACAAGCCATATTACTAGCCGATGTTTTCTTTTTGTTTATGAAAAATTATCTAGACCTTAATAAGAGGCATCTCACTCTATTTCCACAACTGAATAGGACACATACATTTCACAATTTCTTAGAAGTGTTAAGGTACAATAAATGATTTTCTCCCCAGTAGAGATAATAACCCTAAAGTTTAGTTTTTTACTGACATTAACCAGTTTTAATCTAATTTAACAATCTTATTTTAGCATTTCTTTTTTCCCCACTGAACTGACTATAAAATCCCATTTTTTCACATTCTTCTTTTGAACCAGCCTTGTCGCTCATGAGTTAAATAAAGTGATGACACAGGCATATTATCTAACTATGTAAGAATTATGTTTTTAGCATTTTTAGGATTATACATTGACAATCATAGTCGGAGGATTAAAATAGTAGAGGTGATCATGGGGGAATGAGCAGCTCCTCCAGAATGAGTGATCAAGGAGGGCCCCTCAGAGGAGGTGAGCACATGAGCTATAGGACTAAAAGGAGCTGGCATGTAAAAATGAGGGGGAGTCCTTCCAGGTGAGGAAACAGCTGAGCAAAGGACCTAAGGACAAAAAGAGTCTGGCTTGTTCAGTGAGGGGTGTGCTGGTCAATGTGGACGGCTGGCTGGAGGGGGTGGGGGTGTGCTGGTCAATGTGGACGGCTGGCTGGAGGGGGTGGTGGTTGTGCTGGTCAATGTGGACGGTGCTGGAGGGGGTGGGGGGTGTGCTGGTCAATGTGGACGGCCCGCTGGACAGGGTGGGGCGGTGCCGGGGGAGGGAGGAAGGTGGGATGCTTGATTTGGAGTCTTAGCCATTCTCTGCAGTGTAAATATTCCCACCATCTTGAGTTACCAATGAAAGGCACTGAACATGTAGTCAGGAAAGATGCACAGGAACCGTGTGAGCTGTTCCAGCACACCACTGTGCCGTTCTGCAAAAAGAAAGAAAGCCAGAATAGCAGGGCAGACAAAGGTGACAGTTTTAGGAGATGAGGTCAAAGAGGCAGGCAGGGAGCAGATCTGGGAAGGAGTCTAGATTCTACAGCCACGTGCCATGTAGCAATGTTCCCATCGAGGCTGGGCAGCATGTACGACAAAGGTCCCATAAGGTCAGCACCACGTGCCTGGGTGTGTGGTAGGCTGGACCATCTGAGTTTGCATAAGTGCCCTCTGTGATGTTCACACAATGACGAAGCCGCCTGATGACGCATTTCTCAGAACATATTTCTGTCGTTAGGCGGTGCATGAATGTATTCCAATTATGATGGGAAGCCTTTGGAGGACTTTTAAACATGGGACCGACACTCCCTCTTCCTTTCTTCCTTCTTGATGTTTCTCTAGAGAGGAAGGAGGAACATAAATTCCTCTCCTAATTTCATGCATTAGTGATAAACATGCCCTGGAGTCTCACCCCCTAACTCCTGAGGCTTGTCAGCAAATACTGTGCTGTATGATCATCTCCAGTTTCTCTCAGGAGCAAGGGCTCAATTTTTTGAAAGAAGGTAAGTAAATTCAGTCCTTTAAGATCATACAGAGAAGGAACGGTTGAGTAAAATTGTTTAAAAATGTGTTGTGCTGTTTCAAACTGTTAAAAATGGTTCCAGAGGTAGTTTAATACCTGTTAAAGGATGATTGCTATCAGCAATAGCTGGTTGACTGCCTGGTCACTGGAGCTGCTGCAAGAGAAAGACAGCTGCCTTTACGATAATTGACCTGCTGCTGGAAAAGGTGACTCAGCAGATCTGAGACCCAGCGCTGGAGGCACGCAGTGGGCCAGGGAGACCCATTGCAACAGCTGTGGGGGAGCCCTTGGCCAGAGGGCTTCATCCCATTTGGCCTGGTGGGTTGTTGGCTCAGAGACTGGGATGCCTAGGAGCAGCCATGTCTTTCCTTTTGAGTTTCGCTTTAAATTGGGATCTAGAGCTGCAGCCCTGGAAAGTTCCCTTTTCCAGGCTGCTTTACACTTCCTTCCTTGGACTATAAGGTCCTCATGGGAAGGAACCACATATTATTCATTTCTGTATTTTTCATGGTGCCCAGTGAATGCTGGTAAATAATAAGTGGTGTTCACTAGAAGTAAATTTTACTAGATAGTCCATATGTGCCCAGCACCATGGACTGCCAGGGACTGAGAGATAAACAGGATGCAACACCATACCAGATGAACAGAAAGAGAGCAATAGCAAGAGTGAGAGAAACAGAGACAGAGAGACAGAGATAAAGGGAAGAATTATACCCTGAGAGTTCTTCAAAAGATTGGCATCGGGGCCGGCTCTGTGGCTGCGTGGTTAAGTTCGCGCACTCCGCTGTGGCGGCCCAGGGTTGGGATCCTGGGCGCGGACATGGCACCACTCGTCAGGCCACGTTGAGGCAGCGTCCCATATGCCACAACTAGAAGGACCCGTGACTAGGATATACAAGTGTGTACCAGGGGGGATTTGGGGAGATAAAGCAGGGAAAAAAAAAAAAAAAAAAGATTGGCCACAGTTGTTAGCTCAGTTGCCAATCTTAAAAAAAAAAAAAAAAAGGAATGGAAAAAAAAAAGAAAAAAGATTGGCATGGTTAACGGTCTCACAAAAAGACAAACAATCAGAGAAAGGGCACCAAAGACAGATATATAGAAAGACTGAGTAATAAAATATGAGTTAATTAAAAGGCCATGGCCATGTTAAGGGAATAGTAATGGCTATTCTGAAATTTTTCCAGGATAACATCGTCTTAGCTCTGCTTAATAGTTTAGAAACTCAACAGCCTAAATCATGTGTCGGAGCGAGCCCAGAATGACTTTCTGATGAGCTTCTCGGCTACTCACACAGCTTGAGCAGCTTCAAGGTGTCCATCACCCTAGACAGAATCTGAGGACCTGAAATGCCATCATGCCCCAATGTGATACAGAGCAGGGGCGTATGGGATGAGGAACTAAATGCAGTCCTGGTCAAGTCCGTCTCACAGTGGGTCCACGTGGTGGTCACTGCCCCTCTTCCTGAATTTATCACTGGAATGGCTGCAGAACCAGTGGATGCACACTGCACAAACAGTGGCTGCAGAGCCCTCGAATCGACTCCCTGACTTATGGCATAAAAGCTATTCTAGTAGGAAAGACCAAGAATCCACTGAAATTGCCCCTTGTCTCCCCACTCTTGACCGAAAAAATAAATCAAAATCAAAATATAACATCCTGAAGAGAAGGGTGCAGATTAGTGCCACTCTCAAAGATTTAAAGGATGCAGGAGTAGTAGTCTCCATTTAACTCACTAGTCTGGCTCCTGCAAAAACAGGATGAGTCATAGCAGACAATAGCAAACCCCTACAAATTTAACAAGTAGTCGCCCTGGTTAAAGCTATGTTGGATGTGTTATCTTTACTAGAGCATGTCAACACATAGCATATGTGCAAGGCAGCTGTTGACTTGGCAAATGCATTGTCTCAACACCCATCATGAAAGAGGCTCAGAGTTAGCATTCGTATGGGGTGGACACCAGTATGCATTCAGTCTTACCCTGGGTAGGGGTATGCTAATCCTGCTCTCTGTTACCATGTGGTCTGGAGGGACATTCCACAGTCATCACATTGGCCCACTATATTGATGATATCGTGTTAATTGGACCTAATGAGCAAGAACAGCAAACATTCTGCATACCTCATTAAGATACATGATCTATAAAGTAGGAGACAAAACCCACAAAAATTCAAGGGTCTGCTATTTGTTGAAGCTGTTTTGGTCCAGTGGTCATGGGAATTCTGGAATATCACCTCAAAAGCAAAGGATAAGTTATTGAACCTTGAACCTGAACCACCAAGAGCAAAGCACAATAACTAGGGGTCTCTTCAAGTTTCAGAATAACGTAAACCATGCTTGTGAATACTACTTTGGCTCATTTATTGGGTAACATGGAAGTATACTAGTTTTGAGTGGCCCAATGCAAGAAAGGGATCTGCAGAATGGTTAGACTATGGTAATAAGCAGCCCTGCTTAGAACACATTGCTTGGCAGAATCCTTGGTGCTAAAGATGTGTCCTAGGAATGGATGTCGTGTGCAGTAGAAGAGCTGCGGTGCAGACCCTGTGGCTCCGGAGCGAGGCCACGCCATCCACAGCAGAGAACCAGAGACCACTTAAAAAGAGCTCTGGGCATGCTACTGGGCCCTGGTAGAGGCTCAGCATCTGACCACGGGACACCAAGTGACCTTACAACCAGAATTTCCCATCATCTGCTGGATTATCAGGCTCACCAAGTCATAAGTCAGGCTGGCCCAGCATCAATTTACCATGAGATCCTAGTTAATTAATTGCTCGGAAGAAGAAAGATTGGAAAAGCAGGGCTAAAGAGCTCGAAAGAGATACATAGATAGACATAGGAGAGTGGGCACAGACTCTGAGGATCTTAGCATTGTTAGCTAACACCCACCAGAAAGCATCCACTGCAGAAGAGACCCCAAAGAGTCAAGTGGACAGGATGATTCAGCCAGTAGATGTCAGCCAGCCTCTGGCCTTGCCCCGAGTGTGTGCTTGTGCAATGGGTGCATGAGTGGAGGAGCAGTGGAATAGCCATGACAGCAGAAATGGAGGCTACACGAGACCAACTGCATGGGCTCCCTCTCCCCAAGGCTGATCTAGCTGCAACCACTGATGGATATCCAACTGCCAGTTCTAGAAACTAACACTAACCAGTCACTTGGAAGCAAGTCGATTACATTGAACCTCTTCTACCAGGGAAGGAACAGTGATTCATCTTGACTGGAAATGGCATTTATTACGGATATTGGTTTGCCTTTCCTGCCCACAGGGCCTCAGCCAGTACTGCCATGCCAGGCTCCTAGAACATCTGATCTACTGACATGGGATTCCACATAACATCACCTCAGACCACAGGATCCACTGTACAGCAAAGATGGTGCAGCGGCGGGCACATGACCATGGCATACACTGGTTCTGCCACTTGCCACACTACCCAGAAGCTGCTGGGTGAAAGAGCAATGGAACAGCTTCTTAAAGGCATAGCTGAGGAACCAGCTCAGCAATGACACTCTGCAAAGAGTATGTCATCCTTTAAAATGTTGCATACTCTTTAAACCAGTGGCCATTCTGTGATGTTATGTCCCCAAGAGATAGGATACATGGTTCACGAAAAATGGAAGTAGGAGTGACACTGTTCAACATCCTTGGCATGTTTGTGCATCTGTCTATGTAACTTTAGGCTCTGTGGGTTTAGAGGTTCTGTTTCCTGTGGGGTAAATTCTTCCACCAAGGGGACACAGTCAGAGTCCCACTAAACTTAAAGCTCCTGCTGCCACCTGGTTACTTTGGACTCCTCTTGCCAAGAGACCAGACGTCACAGAAGCAGTTACTATGATGGCAGGGGTGATTGGCCCTGCCCATCATGAGGCAGAAGGACTCCTGCAGTATAATCCTGGTAGGGAGGAATAACTTTGGCAACCACGTGATACACTGGTGGCATCTCTTGTTACTCTCACACCCAGTTTTAACTGTAAATCTGCAAGTATAGCAACCACAGCCTGCTAAAGGCACAGGAACCACATCTCAGACCCCCGGAATGAAGTTCTACGTTACCTCCCTCCCAGCTCCCATCACGCAAGCCACCTCAACCAGCAGAACTGCTAGCCTCCCCAAGAGAGGGGAATCTGAAAGTGTGGTGGGAGAGGTGGATTATGAGTATCAGTCATGGCCTGAGCAGCCCCAGCAGGGGAAACTATAGTTTGTCCCACTGGTCCCCTCTTGCGAGTCTCCTCAGAAATGATGACCAAACAGAATCCTGGAGAAGCTGTGCCCCAAGGGAGAGAAGTTAAAAAGATACACATTCAGGTGATTCTGATCTCAAAGTATTAAGGTAAAAATCCCCAAAACTTTCATAAATATAAAAATATAGGTTGCCTTAAAAGGAATAAAAATCTGACTACTATCAAACTGCTTATTAGCAATATGGGATGCTGGAAACCATGATACCGTGCCCTCAAAGTTTTTAGGGGAAATTATTTAAGCCTAGAATTCTATATCCAATATCAAGTGTAAGGTTAAAAATCAAACATATTAAAACTCATCATCAATGAACCATCTTTGAAAAATTATAACTTGAGGGTGTGCTTATAATAAAATTAATCAAGAAAT
The DNA here is from genome assembly GCF_041296235.1 of Equus asinus. Lineage (NCBI taxonomy): Eukaryota > Metazoa > Chordata > Mammalia > Perissodactyla > Equidae > Equus > Equus asinus. The sequence continues at coordinate 9,902,499 of NC_091811.1, read as the reverse complement.
ATGAACACTTGGGATACAAGAAACAGTGGTGTTCCAGCTACTCTTGCTTCATAACAAGGTGCCCCAAATGTAGACATGTAAAGCCACCGTTTTCTTATGCTCGAGGATTCTGTGGTCAGGAATTTGCATAGGGCACAGCAAAGATTGCTTATCTCTGCTCCTCAATGTCTGGGGCCTCAGCAGAAGACGCAAATGCCGAGGGTGACTCAACAAGTGAGGGGTGGAATCATCTGGAGACGTCTTCCCACAGATGTCTGCTGGTTGATAATAGTCATGGACTGGGACCTCAGTAGGGCCATCAGCCAAATCACCTACTTTTGGACTCTCCATGTGTCCACAGGAGCTAGTTTGGTTCCAAGAGTGAACCTCTCAAGACAAAGTGGCAGAACAGACAATATAGCCTTTTCACGCTCTGGGCTTGAAAGCCACACAGCATCATTTCCATGGCACTCCAGTGGTCAAGGCAGCACAAAGGTAAACCCAGCTCAGGGAGAGGACGTGGGTCTAACTGTAAGAAGAGCACGGCGGATGGGAGACTATTGTGGGCATCTGGAAAATACAATCTGCCACAGCTGTGAGCAAGGAAACTGATAACATCCACAGACAAGTCTAAGGAACTGTCAGTGATGTGACTGTGTGGCATAATGCAATTGAGAAGAGAGGAAATCTTTAAGGCATGAGGTAGAAAAAAAGTGAATAAAATATAAAACTAAAATTCCAGTTGATTTCAAGATAGTGTGGGCATTATGGATGGAGGCGGAAGAGAGAGTATAACAGTGTGCTAAAGGCCTTGTTCATCTGAAGTGTCAGAAATACGGATTAATTCTGGACATTAACATAAGACAACCCATACGTGTTAGTTAAATGTATAAAACTCTTACATAATTAAGCACTCTGTCATTAAAAAGCACATTTAAGGCCGACCATCAGAAGATCAGAAATAAGATGTGATTTAAACCACAAGATGAATAAAAGAAACAAAAAACAATAAAACAAATAACAAGAAGATATTTGAAGTTGGAAACATAAAGTAAGGTAGCAAAAATTAGTCCAAATACATTATTAATCACAAGACTTTAATCTCCCTTTTAAAGAGAGAGATTTCTGAATTGGAATATTTTGAACCATTTATATGTTATTTACAAAAAAAGCATGCCTAAATTTTAAAAACAGAGAGAGGGAAAAGTTGAAAATTCAAGGGTGACTAGAGCTATACTTGGCAAACTCTAACGAGAAGAAAGCAGGAATAGAATAGTAATGACAGTCAAAGCAGAATTCGAGGCAAAAAGCATCAAATGGGAAGGAGACAGATATTTTATATTATAAAAATTACAGTCCCCAAGGAAAATAGAACAGTAGTAGACCTCTACGACCAGAGAAGCATAAACATTGATATTTATAAAGCTAATACTTGTGGAAATATGAGACAAATTGATAAACCACAATGTTGGTGAGATTTAAAAGTGTCTCTAAGAAACTAAGATATCAAGTAGGTAAAAAAAATTAGGCCATGGAGGATTTAAATATGACACTTTTAAATATCTCTCTTGTTCTTTTCATATGAATTGTCTGTGTCTAATTCAATTAACTGTACAGTTGTATTGCTCATATAAATTGCACTCAGAAAGAGACTGCACATTATTTTTACGTACCTGTGGAACTTTTTTTAACTCACCTTTTATGACGCCAAAGAAAATAAATTGCCAATTTCCAAGGAGCAAAATCATACAGGCCATGTTCACTGAAATGATTCAAAAAAAGATATCACAAACACCTTGTTTGGAAATTAAAACCCTGCTAAATAAATCTTGGTTAAAAGTGAGGATCCAAACTGACATTACACGCTAATTAGAAATAAATGGCAGTGAGAGCACTGAAGACGGAAAGCTATAGGATCTGGACAAAGCCACACTCCATGGCAGTTTTGGTTGTAATTGCATTTATTTGCACACAAGAAAGACCAAAAATAGAGTAAGGATTCAGCTCAAGAAGGTACAAGCAAGTAAATAAATCAACCTAAGGAAGACAAAGTTGTGAATGGATAAAAATAAATTAATGAAGTAGAAATTATAAAACTATTTCGAAAGAGTGATAATTCACAACCAAGTGTGTTTTATCCTAGCAATGCAAGAATACGGCAACATTAGGAAACTTTTCAATGCAATACACTACACTAAAAAAAGGGTGCATCAAGAGGTCACCTCAAGAGACAAAAGGCATTCCAATTCCTTTTGTTAAAAATCGTACCATCTAGGAAAATATGTGAACATCCTTGCTCTGATTAACAGTAGCTTGCAAAGCCCGCATTGAACAGCATACTTGGGGTGGGAGCCCTGGAAACAGGCCGCCAAGCCAGAGGCAAGGCAGCCACCATCATCACCTCTCACAAGTGGGCCAGCGACCCTGGAAAACACACGAAAGAGAAGGTAGGAGAGGAGCTGATATTTGAAAGGAAGAGATGAAGCATTTTAATTTGTTGATGACATGATTGCCTATATAAAAAACCCAGAAGAATTAGCTAAGAACTATTAGAATCTATGAGTTCAGCAAAGTGGCCAAATAAAAGGATGTTACAAAACCAATAGGTCTCCTGCACACCACCACCAACAAAACAGAAAAAGGTGAGTTCTGTAGTTTGTGGTTTTCAAGGAATTGATCCATTTCTTCTAAGTTGAAGTTATAAATTTAAAATTATCTGATGACCGAAGGGTTTGTAGAGATATCTCATGTTTCATTCCTGATATTGGTGATTTGTGTCTTGTCTCTTTTTATCTTTATCAGTCATGCTAGAGGTTGGTCAATGTTATTGATTTTTTTTAAGAATCAGCTTTTTGTTTCATTGATTTTCTCTACTGTTTGGCTGTTTTCAGTTTCATTAGTTTCTGCTCTTATCTTTATGATTTCTTTCTGCTTGCTTTGGGTTTATTTTGCTCTTTTCCAGATTCTTCAGCTAGGAACTTGGATGCCTGTGCAACATCTAATTGCATCTCCCACGCAGGTGAGTGGACATGTCCTAGGTGTGACTGCCTGGGAACAGAGGTCTGTCTGCTCCCGCTCCAGCGTGGAGTCCGCCAACGTGCGCGACACTGAAAGCTGTGTGGTTAGAGGGGATGATGAGCTGCAATTGTGTTGACAGGGCTCAGGACAAAGCTGCCATATTTTGAGGTCTGGAGAAGTAGAAGGTCCAGCAAAGGAGACCGAGAAGGATGGCCGGGGTGGGAGGAGAGGCAGTTGAGGGTAGTGTCTAGGGAGCTGCACTTTCCAAGAAAGAAGAAGTAGCCCCTGCTGAATGCCACCAAGAGATCCATAAGATGAAGCCCGGAATGTGTGCGCTGGAGGCAGCAGCGTGGAAATAATCAGGGACCCTGATACACGTAGTGTTGCAGAGAGAAGCCAGATTGAATGGTGGGGGGTGGGGGTGGGAAAGTGGCGCTCAGCAGGGACGCTGTTACAGTTTCAAAGAAGAAAAATCCCTCTCATTTGAATGAGATGGTGCATTTGAAGTGTTTAGCGGTGTCTGGCTCATGAGAGGGGCTCGCTAACACTTCCCTTTCACTCACTTCCTCTCCTTACATTCACTGACTAAAAAGGGTGTTCTGGCTGTTTCTCTTTCTAAAGTGGGCCCGGGACCCCAGCTTCTTTACCATTATTCCTGTTAGAAAAGCAGGTATGACTTACGCCAATTGAAGGGAACTCTTTTTCTAGAAAGATAGATAGGCAGCCAACATGGTGATTAAGTCAGAGTTTCTAAGTCAAATTGTCATAATGTAACTCCGAGGTCCACCTGCTCTGAGCTAGGTGGCCCTGGGAATTTTGCGTAAACTCTCGAGCCTCAGTTTCCTCATTGTTAATCGTTAATTAGAATAGTACCTGCCTCATCGATGCACTTAATAAGCTCCTGGCACCTACATTTACCACCACTTATGTTTAAGAATTTCCCCATGTCGTTTTTGCAGAGGCGTTTCCTTCTATAATAAAATAAGAGAGCTCACACCCCCCTGGCAGAATGCGGATGCTCTCAGTATGTGGACGCAGGGGCTGAGAGCTTGATAGTGAGGTCATTCCTGGGGACGGACAATGCCAGGCCTGCTGTGCCTGCAAAGCACCAGAGACACTTCAGGGAATGGCTCCCCAGCTGCCTGAGGCAGAAGCATCTTCCCCTCTGAGCTCTGACTTTTTAGGTTCTTTTATCTTTCATCTCCCCTACCCCCAGCAATGGTAATTAAAAAAAAAAAAAAAAGCATAACAATGCTTCTTAGATGAGTGACCTCACCAGGGAGAGCGCTGGGCACCTAAGCCCTTTGCTGCCTGCCGCCCAGCGTCATCATGACCCACACAGCAATCCCTGGCCCGGACCAGGCCTCTGCCACCAGACACCCTGACTGGGTGACTTATAGCTTTATAGTTTTAAGTTGGCCTTTCCAGTACTGTCTGATAAATCAACACACAAGGCATTAAATGGTTCATTATGCCAGTAATATAATTCATTCTTTGTGCCAAGAAATGCAAGACACGTCAGGAAACTTAGAAACATCCGATCTGAAGACATGAATGCCCATCTGCATAACAGATTAAGTGGGGGAGAGGCAGCAGCTGGAAGCAGAGGTCAAAGAGAAGGCTCAGCAGGGGGCAGTCTTCCCTCCAGCAGTCCTTGACCTACAGCTGGAAAACCTACCTCAGAGTCTCACTAGGCAGGCTCCCGCCTTGCATAGTTCTCTCCCTCACGTGCTCAGAAGGTAGTTGGGCTGATGTAGGAGTCTGGTACAGAATTAGCAACCAAACACGCTCAGCCAGGTCACTCCTGTAGGAAAAGTATCCCGTCCAGGTATTGTAGTGGAAGGAGCGGTCCCAGTCCTACCATCAGTACCGTGCTCCGGAAACACAGCTGAAGTCACGACACTTTGGTGTCATCACCTGTCATACAAGAAAGTGATCCTCCATGCATTCCAACTTCTTTCTGGCTCTAAGATTCTATGATTCTAGTGTGTGGGAGGAGGAGAAAGGAAGGGAGGTTTCAGAGCTTGGTTAGAGCTGAGCCTCAAATACATCTGGTATATGGAAGTAGACAAAAGACTCCCCCGACCTGAAATCTATGTCCATGATTTTGCATGAAGGCCAGGGCCTCCCCTCCCTAGTTTGAGATGATTGCATCAGTGATGACCGTTTGCACGGAATGAAATAAAAAATACAAATAAAACTGGCTTAAGCAATAAGGACATTTATCTGTTCGTGCATTGCGCAACTTCTGAATGTCTGTTTTGGCTCCGTAGTAACACCAAGAACTAAAACAAAGACTCTACATTCATAGAACTTAATTCTAGTTGGAGAATTAAGAGACAAAAAGGCATTCCAATCTACCGTCTAGGAGAAATAGACAATAAACAAAAGAATATGTAAATATATAATACAATATCAGGAAATGATAAGTGCAGTGAAGACAAACACAACAGGGTGAGTGGACAGAGAGATGCTCTTTTAGGCAGGATGATAACAGAAGATCTCTTAAAGGGAGTTAACAGCTGAGATCATTTTGGTAAATAGCATAAAGGAAAGATTATAGGACCATCAGAGAAGATAACCTCTCAGGAAGCCGCACTACAAACTGGGTGGCAGTGTGGTCCATAAGACTGAAGAGATCTGAGTTAGGCTTCTGTAAAGGATGGAAGGTCTTAGCATGGCCTGCCCTGTGAAGAAACCCAAGGGGTAGCTGAGTTGGCTGGAAAGCTTGGGCAGGCTGCCATGATAGGGTGAAATGTCTCGCTAGGCAAGAGCCCAGAATCTGCCACACTCAGTGAATCTCCACGCAGACTTCTTTGGCCCCCATCTGCTCAGCTCCCTCGTCCCCGGTAAGTTATCTCACTTCAGTTCCAAGCCACTCCAATAGTCCAGAACTCTGATGCCTGCATCTTCAGCCATGTGAGATCACTTCTTTGACTCGGGTTGTAGCTGCTGCACTGCAATCAGAAAGTGCCTTCAGAGGGAAAGCTGGGGATCATCTTGTATGTTTGCCTTCTCTCAGTGATCCCAATTCTGCACTGCTGTTCAGAGCCTGAAAACAGTGGCTCCATATATTTTGTCCAATTTTATAGTAGTTTTTGGTGAGAACGCAAGTCTAGTACCATTTTTACTCTGCCATGGCCAGAAGTGGAGGTCCCTTGGGTGCCTTAGCCCTTGACCCTTATTGGCAGCTGGCTATGCTAATTAGATGTCCAGCAATATGAAGAGCAGCCCAGTGTCATGTCTTCTAACCAACCTTAAGGAAAGGATCATGTCTGATTTGAATTTCATATTAAAAGCCATATTTTTATAGTTTAAAACTCCAATAAAAACAAAACTAATGAAAACTGTAAAAAATATAATTGTAAAACCCTCTGAACTAAAATATTTAATACATTGGAGACCACCAATGTGATACTTGGTGTGTTAGCCAATGTCCTCTAGAGAAACAGAACCAATAGAAAAAAAAAAAAAAATATATATATATATATATGAACAGATTTATTATAAGAAACTGATTCACACAATTATGGAGGCTGAGAAGTCCCATGATCTGCCACCTGCAAGCTAGAGATCCAGACCCAAGAAAGACGATGGTGAATGTAATTAATTCAATCTGAGTCTGAAGGCATGAGAATCAGGGGAGCCAATGATGTAGACTACAGTTCAGGTCTGAAGGCCTGAGAACCTGGAGCATGGAGGGCAGGAGAAGATGGATGTACCAGCTCAAGCAATCAGGCAGGAGGCACCAAATTCTTCCTTCCTCTGCCTTTTTGTTCCACTTAGACCCTCAGCAGGTTGGATGATGCCCTCCTACATTGGGAAGGACAAGCCACTTTAGTAAGTCCACCAATTCAAATGCTAATTTCATCTGGGAACACTCTCACAGACACACTCAGAATAATGTTTAGCCAAATATCTGGGCACTCTGTGGTCCAGTCATGTTGACACATAAAATTAACCATCACATTTGGTTAATTCATTTTATGTAAAATTTGGAATAAAGTGTGTCATCTTACTTGAAGACCATCTTTATTCTAGGAATACTAGGAGTCTCAAATCAGAAAATCTGTTGATATAAGTCATCACATTAACAAATGAGAAAATTATATGGTTATCTCAATAGATGAAAAAAATTCAGTAGAATCAGCCTATATACATGATAAAACATCTTTTAACAATGAGCAAACTAGGAATCAGAGGCTTAATTAAAGATATTTGCTTTAAAAGCTACAGCAAACATCATACTTAATGGTGAAAGTTTTCAAACATTCTTACTAAAGTCATGTTTGACACAAAGATGTCAAGTGTCTCTGCTTTTATTCAATATTTTATTCCCCAGTTTTTTCCCCTCTGGAATCTCCTGGCCCAATCTCATGGCAACCTGCAATCCAGAGGTAGAAATCAGCATGGCTAGAAAGAGCACCAAGAGAAGCCCTCTAGTTCAGGCTCAAGGAGAGGGAAAGGGGTCTCCTGGCATGAGAGTGGTGGCAGCCAGGACTCACAGGCGCTTGAAACTCAGAAAGAGAAGAACCTTCCTATCCAATCAGAAGAAGTGTAGTCCCAAGAAGATGGGGCAAATCCTTCTTCTTTTTTTTCTCACTGGTTGACCCGGGTCGTGGACATAGTTTCAGAAAGTGAGTGTGAAAACCAGGTAAATCAAACTCCAGATTTCTGGCTGGAGGAGTAAAACCGAGAGCCCCAGGAAACCATAAGTGCCATGGAGATGCAGAACTGTAGGAGCTTGCAAAACAATGCTGTTAATTTATTTTTAAACTCCTGGGATCACCCTCAAGCTGTGCATGCAGAATTCTGATCCAAAACTGGTTACTAGGACTTTGAGAACTAAACTCATAGACAGACCACTGCCCATATTCCAGACTGCCACTGGGTGGTGCACATGTGGGACAAATCCAAATAGGACTGCAAAGGCTTTTAAAATGGAACTAATATTGACACTGCATCCCATAGACGGCTGCTTAGAATTCACAGCCTTAGCCCAGTTGGGTCAATTGCCTACTAAAACAAAAATGTCACTATTCTCCATAAGGTATAAACAAGACCTAGTGTTACATAACTCAATATTCAAAATATCCAGGATATAATCCAAAACTCCATGGCATATGAAGAACCAGGGAAATCTCAAATCACACGGGAAAAGACAATGAACAGATCCCAACAGTGAGGTGTTGGAACTCACTCAACACGGAAATGTTTCAACGCAGATGTTGACTCTATCTGACAAAGACTTTGCTAATGACCCCGTTAGTAAGGGCAAATACTCCTAAAAAGAAACCGAAGATAGAAAGGCTCAACCAATGAGTTTTGCATTTTTATGTATTGTATATCTTAGCTCTAAAAGTTCTATTTGGTTCTTTTTAGAACTAAGATATACAATAGATGAAATTGTAAAACTCATTGAATATGCTCAAAAGCATAATGGAGATGACAGAGGAAAGAACCAGTGAAGGTGAAGATAGAGAAACAGAATCTAATTTGAACAACAGAGAAAAAAATATTGATTTAAAAAATTCATGGCGTCTAAGGAGCCTGTGGGACAAAAATAAAACGTCTAGCATTTGTGTTATATAAGTCCTAGAAGGAGAAGCTATAGTGTACAATGCAGAAAAAATATTTGAAGAAATAATGGATAGAAATTCTTCAAATTTGCAAAAAAAAAAAAAAGCCATAAATGTACAGATTTGGGAAGCTTAGAGGATCCCAAGCAGTGAAAATTCAAATCAATGCACAGACATATCATAATCAAACTTTGAAAACTAAAAACAAAGAAAAGAATCTTGAAAGCAGCCAGAGAAAAATGAGAACTTCATTTAAAGGAGGAAAATAATACAAATGATGTGAATTTCTCATCCCAAACCATGAAGGCTGAAATAAAAGAACTGTCAACTGAGAATTCTATATGCAAGAAAAATATCCTTCAGAAATTAAGATGAACATGAAAAAGATGCTCAACATTGTTAGTCATTTAGGAAAATGCAAATCAAACCCAGAACAAGGTACCATTTCACACCCACTAGGACAGCTATAATCAGAAAAGCGATAACAAATGTTGGCAGATGTGAAGAAATTGGAACCCCTATGCATTACTTGTAGGAATGTAAAATGTTACAGCCACTTTGGAAAACAGTTTGGCAGGTCCAAATGTTAAACACAGAGTTGTCATATGACCCAGTGATTCCACTCCTAGGTATATACCCAAGAGAATTGAAAACGTGTTCACATAAACACTTGTACACGAATATTCTTAACAGCATTATTCATAATAGCCAAAAAGTGGAAACAACCCAACTGTCCATCAATTGATCAATAAATAAACAAAATGTGTTACATCTATGCAATAAAATATTACTCAGCCATACAAGGAATTAAGTACTGATGCATGCTACAGTGTGGAGGAAACTTTAGGTCTTTAGACATTTTGCAAAGTGAATGATTATGCAAAGTGAAAGAAGCCAGACAGGAAAGGTCACATATTCTATAATTTCATTTATACAAAATGTTCAGAATATGGACATTTATAGAGACAGAAAGTAGATTATTGGTTGCCAAGGGCTGAGGAGAAGAAAGGAATGGGGAGTTACTGCTAATGTGTTCAGGGCTTCCTTTTGGAGCAATAAAATTGATCTAGAATCAGACAGTGGTGATGGTTGCACAACTTTGTAAATATACTAAAAACCACCAAATTGTACACTTTTAAAGGGTGTATTTTATGGTATGTGAATTATTTCACAAAAAAACAATGAAGAGGAAATAAAGACATTCTCAGTTGAAGGAAAACTAAGAGAATTCCTTGCCAGTAGACCCAACCTAAGAGAAGTGCAAAAATAAGTTCACCAGATATAAGGTGCTACCAGAAATAAACTTCAAAGAGCATAAATGAAAGGAAAGCAACAGGAATTGAAAATATCTGAAAAAATGGAGTAGACTATCTTTTTCCTATTAAGTTCTCTAAAATATGTTTTATGGTGGAAAATTTTATAATGGAATTTTCAAAGTATAAAGATGCAATATATAAGAAAGTAAGAAAACTACTATATAAAGGAGGTGGAAGAAGCCTATATGATGGGTAAGATTTCTGTATTCCACACGAAGTGACAAAATTTGATCTATGTAGATTATGGAAAGTTAAATATGTATATTGTAATCCCTAGACCTACCACATAAAAAAAATATATGAGATATAGTCAAAAACACAGAATAAAATAAAAATTGTTTATATGACCCAAAAGAAAATGGGAAAGAGGAAGCACAGGGATGATAAAGAGAGGGAACAAACAGAAAACAAAGAATAAATGGTAAACCTGAATTCAAAAACATCAACAGTTATGTTAAAGGTACATGATCTAAACACACCAAATAAAAAACAGAGAAGATCTGAATGCATTTTTTAAAATTATATGTTCCAAGACATTTCTCCAAAGAAGACATACAGATGGCCAATACACACATGAAAAGATGCTCATCATCACTAATCATCAGGGAAATGCAAATCAAAACTACACTAAGATATCACCTTACACCTGTTAGAATGGGAAAAATATCCAAAACCAAGAGTGACAAATGTTGGAGAGGCTGTGGAGAAAAAGGAACCCTCATACACTGTTGGTGGGAAAGCAAACTGGTGCAGCCACTATGGAAAACAGTATGGAGATTCCTCAAAAAGTTAAAAATAGAAATACCTTATGACCCAGCCATCCCACTACTGGGTATCTATCCTAAGAACCTGAAATCAGCAATTCCCAAAGTTCCATGCACCCCTATGTTCATGGCAGCATTATTCACAATAGCCAAACCGTGGAACCAACCTAAGTGCCCAGCAACTGATGATTGGATAAAGAAGATATGGTATATATATACAATGGAATACTACTCAGCCATAAAAAAGGACAAAGTCGTCCCATTCACAACAACATGGATGGACCCTGAGGCTATTATGTTGAGAGAAATAAGCCAGACAGAGAAAGACAAACTCTGTATGACTCCACTCATAGGTGGAAGTTAACATATAGACAAAGAGAACTGATCAGTGGTTACCAGGGGAAAGGGGGGTGGGGGGAGGGCACAAAGGGTGAAGTGGTGTACCCACAACATGACTAACAATAATGTACAACTGTAATTTCACAAGGTTGTTAACTATCATAATCTTAATAAAAAAAATGTAAAGACAACCAAAACAAAAATTATATGTTCCAATTACATGCTGTCAAAAGGGTCTTGCTTTGGGGCAGCCCCAGTGGCACAGCAGTTAAGTTCGAGCTCTCTGCTTTGGCAGCCCAGCGTTTACCAGTTTGAATCCTGGGTGCAGACATGGCACCCCTCATCAGGCCATGCTGTGGCAGTGCCCCACATAGAAGAACTAGAAAGACTTACAACTAGGATATACTGTGTACTGGGGCTTTGGGGAGAAAAAAAAAAAAAGGACGAAGATTGGCAACAGATGTTAGTTCAGGGCCAATCTTTCTGACCAAAAAAAGCATGAAAAAGAAGAAGAATCTTGCTTCAAACCTAATGATATCAGTAGGCTAAATGTCAAATGATGGAAAAAGATGTACAATGCAAATGCTGCTCAAAAGAAAACTGGAGAGTGTGTACTGATACCAGACAAAGTAGACTTCAGAGGAAAGAAGGCTACCAAGGCATTATATAATGATAAAAGGGTCAATTTATCAAAAGACGTAACAATCCTAAATGTGTATGAACGTAACAACAGAGCTTCAAAATACATGAAATGAGAAAGAATCTTTTGACAGCTTGAACTTCAAAATTAAAAAAGGTTTAACTCTGAAAAAGACACTGTTAAGAGAATGAAAAGAAAGGGGGAAAATATTTGCAAGTTCCATATCCAACAAAGGACTTGCATCCAAAATACACAAAGAAAGCTCAAAATTCAGCAGTAAGAAAATAATTCAATTTAAAAATACAACAAAAGACTTGAACAGCCACTCCACCAAAGAGGATTTAAGAAAGACAAACAAGCATGTGAAAAGATGCTCAACAGCATTCGCAGTTAGGGAAATGCATGTCAAAACCGCAACCTATTAGAATAGTTAAATAAAAAGTAATGACACCACCAAGTGACGGCAAAGATTCAGAGCCACTGGTCCCTTGAAACATTGCTCGTGGGAATGGAAATTGTGCAGCCACTCTGGAAAACAGCTTGTCAGTTTGTTATAAGTTAAACATAAATTTATCACATGACCCATTAATCCTGCTACTAGGTATTTACTCTAGAAAAATGGATTTTTTTTCTTTACTCTAGAAACTGATTTTAATCTAGAAAAATGGGAAACTGTATAGAAATGTATATAGAAGCTCAATTCATAATTGCCAACTAGAAACAAACCAAACGCTGTTAGATGGATAAACTGTTACATAAATGAGCAAAAGATGGCCTCTATGTTTGTCCCCTAGCTTGCTTTTTTTACTGCAGGTTGAGATCAGTAAGCCCAAAAGCCCATCCACACCAAACTCAAATTTTCACATATCCAATTATTTTAAAAATAGCCCGAACAAGCAATCTTTCAGCCATTTAGAGCTTCCCTGCTTTGCATACTCTGCAAAACCTTATCCAGTCTGTTACCTATTGATAAGATAGGGCCCTTCACAAGATTCCAAACCAATGCTGCCCTTCAGGGATCTCTGACCCAGAGACTTTCTGCCGTGCTGCTGGGTGGTGTCACCTAGACACATAGGGCCCCTCTCCGACCCCCCAACCCCCAGTAGTTCTCTTGCTCTCCTCCCTTTCAGGATGGTGGCCCTCTAGCTATGAAGCTCTGGATATGTCATGCTGTGGGACTGTCTCGTGCAACTCTGTCCAAGCGCCACTCCACAAAGCTCATTGTGTGTTACTGCCTCTCATGGTCAGATCTTTTTCTAGCTCAGCCCCTGGATCCCTGGAAGCCTCTACATGCATGACTATGCAAACTACAGCACGTTCACATAACGGAATACTACCTAGCAATAAAAGGTAACAAACTATTGATCCATGAAACAATTTGGATGCTGAGTGAAAGAAGCCAGTATCCAAACGTTACATACTGTAGATTCCACATACGTGATGGTCCTCTAAAGACAAAACTTTATGGAGAACAGAGCAGTAGTTGCCACGGGTTAGGGATGGTGGAGGGTGTGACTACAAATGACCAGTTTAAGGAAGGTTTGTGGAGTGGGGGAACTATTCTGAATCCTGGCCGTGGTGGTGGTAACACAAATCTGAACATGCGTCAACATTCATAGATCTCTACATCAACAGAAGTGTCAATTCTACTGTGTACTAATTTTTAAAATAAAATTTTAGAAAAAGTTGACTGCTTCCAGCAGAAAGAATAACACTATATTATATCATTTCTTATGTGCATAGATGCAAAATATATGCCACAATAGCACAAAGAGCAATGAGAGAGGAATAGAATTTTTCTGTTGGAACGTTCTTATATTTGATAAGCTGCAGTTCAACATTTGCTCTAAGTAGACTGTAATAGGTTATGTATATTATAATATCCAGAACAATCTATGCAATGAGGGTTAGCTAAAATATCAACAGATAAAATAAAATGAAACAAAAACGTTTGATAAATCCACATAAAGTCAAGAAAGAAAGAACAAAGGAACAGCAAACAAACAAAAAAGCCAACTGGGATAACTAGAAAAACAAATAGCAGGATGATATACCTAAACTCAACCATATCGATGAATATATTTAACATAAATGTAAGGACACTCTAATTAAAATGTAGTAATAGTTACACTAGATATGAAAATACCCAACTGTATGTTGTCTACAAGAGACATACTTTATGTACAAAAAACACAGACTGTTTGAAAATAAAAAGATGTAAACAGATATTCCACACAAACAGTAAACCTGAGAAAACTGGTGTGACAATATTAATATCAAAGTAGACCTCAAAACAAGGAATATTACCAAAGATAAAGAAGGATATTTCATAATGACTAGCAGGTCCATGCATCAGGAAGACACAACAATCCTAAATACCTATGCATTTAACAATAGAACTTCAAAATATATGGATAAAAAAACCTAGAAGAATGAAAGGGAGAAGCAGACCAATTCACGATCATAGTTGGAGAATTTAACGCTTCTTTCTTGGTAATTGGTAAAACACCGGTAAAGACATAGAAGATTTAAACAACACTATCGGCCACTCTCACCTTTTGAGCAATGAATACTGCAACCGCAAAGTGCAAATATATGTCTTGTTCATGGGCACCTGTAACACTTGCTTGGAAACAATATGCTGGGATATCAAATAAGTTTCAATGAACTTGAAAAGGATTGAAATCTCACATAGTATATTCTCTGACCACAACTGAATTAAATTAAAAATCAATATAACAATAAAATATCCAGAAATGTACCAAATATTTGGAAATTAGATGACTACTTCTAACTAACACATGAGTCAAAGAAAAAAGTCCCAATGGAAATTGTCAAGACCTGTAAGGAGTCTGAGGTTTTATCCTGCTTGCAAGCTAATGAGTTAGGCTGCACCGTGTCATGCATGTGACAGAAGGCACAGGCTCCTGGAACAGAGACAAAGGAATAACAAGCAGCATGAGCTTCATGTTCAACTCCGTTCTCCTCACCCCTCCAGTCCCACGGGAGAGCTGTGAAGCAGCCTACTGGATGCCATACACAGTGGTTTTGTGTCACAGTTGAGGAAACCTGAACTCAGGAAAGCATGCCTTTGCCCCAGAGGGAGACATTATTTTTACTATATTAGACAACCAACAAACCTTCCTTCTGTTCCAGAAATGCTATGTCTATTTTCTAAGGCTATTTGCTCTTCAAACATCCTTGAAATGCAGCCTAGAACAAAGCTGCCAGTGCCTCTATTTGCAAGATGAGCAGATATATGAGAGAACAATGGACAATTGCATCCAAATAGAAATTATAAAATATTTTGAACCAAATACTAATGGAAATCAGGCATATGAAAATTTGTGAGATGCAGCTAAGGCAGTTCCTTGAGAGGCAGGTATAGCTTTAAATGCTCACATTAGCAGAGAAGACAGGCTTAGAAACAGTTATCTAAGCTTCTGGCTTAAAAGGCTAGAAAAAGAAAAGCAAATTAAACCCAAAATAAGTGGAAAATTCTTGTTTTACATGAAGTGATACATTTATAAGAGGTAGCGAATAGAAGGAAGGAGATAATGAAAATAGGAGAAATCGATAAAACAGAAAACAAACAATAAAGAAAATTAATATAGTCAAAAGTTGGATCTTTTTAAAGATTAAAATTAATAAACCCCAAGCAAGACTAATAGAGAAAAAAATGAGAGAGAAAAAATAAATTACCAATATTTTAAATGAAAGAACAGGATATTATTGCAGACTCTTCAGATATTAAAAGCATATGGTGATGTCACAAACATCTTTAGGCCGACAAATTTGACAAGTGAAATGAAGTGAAAAAATTTTTTGAAAAACACAACTTTTCAAAACTAAAACGAAAAGAAATAGAAAATCTAAATACCCCTATATTTATTAAAGAAATTGAATTCATTGTAAAAAAGAAAAAAAGCCATAAAGAAAATTCCAGGCCCAGATGGTTTCATTAGTGAACTCTATCAAACATTTAAAGAAGAAATAATGTTAATTTTACCCAAACACTTGACAAATAAAAATGGCAAGTAAGAGGATATATTGGAATATATGAGGAAGCCATTTTGTGTAAACCTAATTCGGCCTGACCTTGTCTTTCCAAAAGGGCCTGAGGAGGCCCTTGAGCATGCATTGTATATCTGCTTTAGAGATTCCCTATGGCAAGAGCAAAGGCCCTTGAGATAAAGGTGCAACTTCCCTCCCCCTCCCAATGTTGGCATCTCCTTAAAGATTAAGCATCTTTCTTTAGGCTGGGAACCCATTGCAGCGCTCATCTGTGACCACCCAGCCCCAGGCAACACACCTGCCACCCCGAGGCATTCACTGAGACAGCAGGCATATCTGCTGTTTCCATCAGTCACTGTGCTGACAGAGCAGCCTCCTGACTATTGTAAAAGGGACATTTCAATCATATGTGAAACATCCTCTTTGAGGGTATATAACCACCCTTATACCCCCACTTCTTTGGAGTGCTCTGTTCCTTTGTGGAAAGACTCTCCCAGGTTATAATCCTCAGATTTAAGCTCAGAATAAACTCACCCAAATTTTCATTTATAGATTGGTTATGGATTATATTCGTCGACACACTTTATAAAATAGTGAAGGTGGAGTTATGTTATATTGGCCAGCATAATTCTGATATAAAACTGACAAAGCTCTTAGAAGAAAAGAAAACTACAGCCCAATTGTCTCTCATAACCATAGTAACAAAAATCCTAAACAAGATATTAGGGAATAATAACCAACAATATATATATATATGTAACCGAAAGTTCGGTCTTTGAACCCGATGCCAATCCAGATAACGAGAACAGAGTCTTGAGTGGAAGAGGAAAGTCTTTACTATGCCAGGCACAGGGAGCAAAGCAAGGGCTCATGCCTCAAAGATTGCTAGCTCCCTGATGAGGAACAGGTAGGGAGTTTTATTTGGGGTTTTGGGTAGGGGAGGGGAATATGTAGCTTGTGCAGGTCGGTGCTTTTCCACCAGCCTGCATTTGGCCTTGAGAGGTGCGGGGGTGGGGGGGGTGGTGAGATAGGAGGGTGGCAGGTGGGCGACCTTCGCCCTTGTCCCATCTTCCTGTTTGAGGTGGTTCCAGCACCTGGAGTCAAGGAGTTGAGGTCTGGGAAGCCTCTGCTCCCTAACATTCTTGAGACAGCGGCTTTCCTGGCAAACTTCAAGGACACATGATTTGCTAAACTTTAGTGTGCCTCCAACTCCAGGCCACCTGGGCTTTTAACAATTTGTAACTCCCATTTAGTTGTAAAGCTCAAGGAGGCCAAGTTTAAAGAAACAGGTATTTACATATGAGTGGAGCTAGAGAAGCAGGAAAGGGGGTGGTGGGTTTTAGTTTTAACCCCATATATGCTGGGTTCAATGTGGGGGAACTGATATCAGGGCTGATGTTAAGAGCCTGTAATATATATATTTTTTTAAAAGATAATATATGATGATCAACTAGGGTTTATCCTGGAAATACAAGGTTGGTTTAATATTCAAAAATCAATGTCAAAATTCAACATACATTCATGCAAAAGGCTCTCAGAGAATTGGGGATAAAACATAAATTCTTCAGTCTGATGAAGGATATCTATGAGAAATCTTAGTGAAGTCGTTCTTAATAGCGAGACATTAAATGCTTTAAGAAAGGAGATAAGGCACAGATGGTCAATCTCGCCACGGACACCTCTTATTCAACATTGTCCTGAAGTTTCCATCCAGTTCAATAAGGCGAAGAAAAGAAACAAGAAGCATAAAAATTGAAAAAGAATAAGTCAAACTATCTTTAGTCATAGACAATATGATTGTTTCCTTAGAAAATCTAAGTAATCTACAAAAAATAGCAAATTCACAGGATACAAGGTCGACGTACAAAAACAAATGGTATTTCTAAGCACTAGTGTCAAACAACTGAAAAATAATTTTTAAAAAATCCATTTGTAGTAATATCAGAAAATTTAAATATGTAGGAGTAAATATAACAAAAGACATGCAAGAACTCTGAAAACTAAGAATATTGCTGGGGTAAGTTAAAGGAATTGTAAATAAATGGAGAGATATGAAATAGTCATTGATTGGAAGACTCGAAATTGTTAATATGTCAATTCTCTATAAATTGATCTACAGAGTTGATGCAATACGAATCAAAATCTCAATAGAAACTTGTAAAGAATTAACAGATTGATCCTAAAATTTACATGGAAATGTAAAGAACCTAGAATAACCAAAACAATCTTGTATGAGGAAAACAAATTTTGAGGACTCTCAAGAACCGACATCAAGACTTACCATAAAATATATAGTAAAAAAAAGATATGTAATATTGGCATAAGGACAGACAAATAGATCAATTAAAAAGAGCAGGAAATACAGAAAGAGATATCCATATATTTGATTAGCTTGGTTTTCAATAAAGTACCAAGGCAATTCAACAGGGAAAGGGAAGTCTTTCATGAATAAGGCTGGAAAACTAGATAAACATATAGAAAAAATGAACTTTGATCCTGTCGACTTTAAAATAAAATAGCCAGTTACTTTAGCAGCAAAATGAGTTTATTCAGCAATTGCATTCTGGGAAATGCAACCCATGGGGGATCAGAGGCAAATCCAGAGAACAAAGCAGAGGAAGTTTCTTCTATAGAGAAAAAGGGAGAATTGGGAGGAGCTGTTCTTAACCAAAGTACATTGGAGGAGCATAAGAGTTTGGGTGGCGACCATTCTTCATTGGCTGAGGGGCCACATTTTCCATTGGCTAGGCTTGTGAGCAACAAGAAATTCTCCCTTCCTCTTGTTGGGGTGTAAAGTAGTGGCCAGCTTCTTGCTGGGGACACAAGGTCCCTGTCTTCCTGCGTGGGGTGATCCACAATGAGTAAGTAGGGCGTGAGAACTCCCTCTACAGGCCTTCCTGACTCCAGTTTTAAGTGAGGTTTCCTTTATTAATTTTCATAATCCCTATCTCAAAATAAAAGTTTTTTGAACACAAAAGTTAATTCATGATGTAACAATAAGCCTAAGCATAAAGTTAAAACTATAAACCTTCTAGAAGACACACAGGATAATATCTTCAAGACAAAGATTTACTCGAGAGAACAAAAAATGCATGCACCTTAATGAAAAACACTGATTAGTTGGACTTGACCAAAATTAAAAACATCCCTTCTTAAAAAGACACCACTAAGAAAATGAAAAGGTGGGGGCTGGCCCGGTAGTGTCGTGGTTAAGTTCCCACACTCTGTTTTGTTGGCCTGGGGCTCCCTAGTTCAGATCCTGGACACAGACCTACACACTGCTCATCAAGACATACTGTGGTGGCATCCCATATAGAAGAACTAGAAGGGTTTACAACCAGGATATACAGCTATGGGCTTTGGGGGAGAAAAACAAAAAAGAGGAAGATAGGCAACAGATATTGGCTCAGGGCCAATTTTCCTCACCAAAAAAGCATACCTTGAAAAATAAAAAAGAAAATGAAAAGGCTAGCCATAGACTGAGAGAAAATATCCACAATACCTATATCAAACAAAGGACTCATATCCAAATTAAAGAACTCCCAATAATCAATAATCAACAGAAAAACAATCCCATTTTAAAACGAGCAAAGACGTGAACAGACTTCACAAAAGAAGATATGTCAATAGCAAATAGACACTTGAAAAAGTGCTTAACATCCTTAACGATCAAGGATATTCACATCAAGCAATGAGGTACCACAACATCCCACAACACCGTGCTGGAATGGCTGTATTTAAATACTTGACTAGAATGCAGCGAAACTGAGACATTTTACACTCCCACATTGCTGGTAGGAAAGGAAATGAAAACCTATGTTCACAGAAAGGCTTGTACAAGGACTATTCATAATAAAAACTAGAAACAACCCAAATATCCACATTTAGGAGAATGGATTAACAAACTGTGGTATATTCACACTATGGAATGCTTCTTCAGTAATAAAAATTAAAAATCAACTGTTGATACACGCAACAATCTGGGTAATCTCAAAAACATTATGCTGAATGAAAGAAGCCAGACACAGAAGGGTACACACCATGTAATTCCATCATGTGAAACCCGAGACCAGGCAGAAGTAATCTATGGTCATAGAAATCAGAACAGTGGTTTCTAACAAGGGTGCAGACTGGCCCAAGGGGACACGGGGAGACTTCAGGGGGTGACATAGATGTTCTATGGTCAATTGAATGTTAGTTCCATGTGTATATTCATTTGTCACAAATTATATGTCTAAGATCTATTTCATTATATAAAAAATTACCTCAATTTTACAAATAAATAAACTAAAGAATAGAGAAAAAGACATCCAAGTCTTAGAACCTAACCAACCGATGTTACTACTGTCACCTAAGAGCCCAATGTAAGAGATTATTCTTTCAATGTCTTTTTCCCAGGGACAAAATGCCAAGTCTCTTGACAGAGATGACATTTGATGCCATTATAGGTCATTATATCTTAGTATGAATTGTTTCCTTCCAGGAGGAGCCCAAGGCTCTCTACAAAGGCCCCATATGTCCCTCACTCTGTCCCCCTGGGAGACAGAGTGGAGATTTAGACGTCAAGTCCAAAAACTTCATTGTATTAAGTAATTGTTTTAAATGTTAAGAAATGAAGTTTTCCACGTGATGGTGGGAAAGGGATCAAGTTCTAAATCCTTGCTTTAGTTATGTATTACTGCATAACAATCCACTCCAAAATTTTGTGGCTTAAAACAGCAGCAGTTTATTATTTCTCATGATCCTGTAATCTAAGGCGGGCTCAGCTGGGTGGTTCTTCTGTCCCATGTGGCGATGCTGGGCTGGAATGTCCAACACGCATTCTTCACTCACTCACACATCTAGTGCCTGGGATGGGATGGCAAGAACTATAGGCTGGCCTGGCGGCTCTCTTTCTCTTTCCACGTGGCCACTCAACATAGCCAGTCTGTGCTTCCTCCCAGTGTGACGGTTTCAGGGCTGCTTACATGACAGCTAGCTTCCAAAAGAGGAAGCAAAAGCTACTGGTCCTTCTAAAGGCTGGGCCCAGAATCGGCACAACGTCACTTCTGCCACATTCTACTGGGCAAAGCAAGTCACAAGGCTGGCTCAGGTTCAAGGAGAGGAAACAGACTCTACTTCCTGACGTGAGGAGTGCTGTGTCTGTCCAGGGAGGGAAGGAGTTGATGGCAGTCATCCTGGGAGATCATCTGCCACAGCGCTGACTGGAAGGGAGTCAAGAGGGTGCGCTCCGGTGCAGGGTCTGGTTCACAGACCTCTGGAGCTGCCTCCACTTGGATGAAATGGGAGGATTATACCAGTTCAAACCTCAGGGAGAAAAGTTCTCTCTGTCTTGCCTGCTTCTCTCACTTTACTTTTCTCTGCAACCATATGTCTTCACCTCTGACTGCTTAATGGGCCTGGGCCCAGAAAGAGGGAAAAAGACAGACTAGGGCTACACTTGGTAAAAAGAAGCCTTCCTAACCATCCCATTTAGATCACAAGGGGACAACTTCATGATTGGAGCCAAAATCTCATCTGAAGAGCTCACATTTGGCGTGTCCTCTTAGCTCTCAGGGACCCATGGAGCAGGAGCTTTGCCGGAACAAGACTCCAGTGTTTGGAGATTCTGAGTCTCAGCCAAATGCTATTATGATCTCCACACAACGGGACTTCTGTGAATGGATGTTTGTGTGGATGAGTCTCTGTTCCTTGAGGTGGTTTGGATGGGGTGATAAAGAGCATGGTAACACTAGGTGGGAGGAGAGAGTGATGGGGAGCTTTCCCCCTTCCGACCCAGAGCAAAGGTTGAGTGTTCAAACACTGTGTTCAGAGCAGTGTCCTTGGATCTTAACTGGGGCAATTTTGCTCCCCAGGGGACCTTTGGCAATGGCTACAGACTTTTTTGCTTGTCACAACTGGGAGGATGCCGCTGCGTCTAGTGAGTAGAGGCCAAGGATGCTGCTAAACATCCTAGAGGGCACAGGAAAGCCCCACAACACACAATATCTAGTCCAAACTGCAGCAGTGCCATGGCTGAGAAGCTCTGCCCTGGACTACCTCAACTTCCCCTTTTGCCCTAACATAGCTGTGAGGGGGTATTTAGAAAAGGGGGAAAGGACCACAAATTAGAAGTGTATTTATGCATTTAGCCAAATAACCAGAAGGGCCTGTAAAGGCAGCTTGGTCACTGCTCCATCTGTTTGGCTGGTCTCTTCTGTTTGTTTCCATTTTCCAGGGCCTTTGGTCTGTGACCATCGTCCCTGCTCTGCTATGACAAGGGGCAAACGATTGCAATAGCTTTGGATCTTTGTTCACCACCATGTCCCCTACCCCTCACCATCTTCCCTCCCCCATTAAAAAATCTGGTTCACTGTGAAAATCACAAGCGAGGCCAAGGCAGCATTAATAACAGATTGTTTAGTTCTCTCTCAGCAACCAATGGTGTTTGACATTGAGGAGCAGCTTTTCAGACTAAGTCACGCTGTCCTTCCAGCACCATTTTGAGTTGCAAAGATCTTTGGTGGGTGATTTCTTTTTCCTTTTATTGCACTGTTATTAGCACAGCAATAACAATGATAACATTTCCATCCTTTCAGACCTCTTCCTGGGGATGACATCCGTGAAAAGGACTTGAGCTTCTGCTGATGACATGCTGAGCTCCGCAACAGTAGCAGCCCCTGCTGCTCATTAACATGCCACCATAACGAGGTTTCCCTGACACTTCTCGGGGCTTGATTTGTCAGAGGGCAGCAAACTTTGGCCTGGAGGCTGTGAGCCAAGCCCTGTCCTTCCCCTGATGTGACAATACTGGCATTTTCATGGCCGAGGGGCGTATTGCTCTCTCCCCAAGGCTGCACTGAATTCTCATCAGTCGTCTGCATTATTCCAAATCATGCCAAGCACTGGTTAAATAAATTAGGTTACGTTCACTTTTCAGAATACTATACAGACATTACATAAGATACAGTATATCTACACTAGTAAGGTAGTAAAACAACCAAGATATACGAAGTTCCAGAAAAGATCACATAACAACATGCATAAATGATCTCACTTACAAATATTGCCTGTCATTAATATATTAACATAGGAGATGGAGTGCCTGGAGGAACGCAGTGCAAGCTGCTGATAATGATTATGCTCTTACTGGCAAGGAAGCGAGGGAGGCGGCAGGGAAAGCCCCTTCGCACCTACCAGATGAGCGTGTCTGTGCAGGACAGTGTCCATTGCCTGTCCAGCGTCCGTTCCCCCTTCTTCTGGTGAGAGGCTTCACGTCTCTCCTCTCCCTCTGCCCTCCTCTCCCCACTACCCCTTCTCCTCCCTGCCCTCTTTCTGTCTTCTCAGTTGAAAGTACCAAAAGGCCTTCTAATAACTTCGTTCGTCTCAGACACAGACGGTGTTATAATCTCATGTGAAAGCTGCTGCTATGTAACACAACAACAAAGATACAAACGGTGAATACTTGGTGAGGTGAAAACAACACAATAGCTCAGCCGGAAAAGACCTTGATTCCAGCACAAACCCCAATATGGAAGATATTACAACCTTCAGTGAAATACCTTCCCTCACGTGGCTCAAAGGAAAATGGCAAAGTGGGCCATTATCCTTCTAGTGCAGGGAGGGCTCCGGGCTCAGCCCGCCCAGAAGACTCAATTAGGACGCCTGCTTTCAGTCAGTCGTAGGGAGCTCTGGCCTCTGCTCTTGCCTGTGCCCCATCAGGTCATAACCACAAGACTTGAGCAAGTCTCAGACCACGTCTGCAGAGTAAACCCAACTCACAGTCAACACGCCGCCCAAGCAGCTCTGCCCTCTGCTGCCACAGATGGAGCCAGCAGGAGCACAGCCCTCTCCTCTCACTCCCAGGGCCTCACTAAGAGCCAAAAACTGCGTCTTCCCAGGAGAATTACGTACATGGTCATCCAGAAAAAAAGGAAAGAAAATCTTACAGAAATTATTGTTTTTTCCAGAAGTTGCCTTTTCCCCCTGTGTTCAGTGAGCACTCTTTGTTCTAGCAGTGCTGGTGGCCACAGCCTCGTCTTCAACGTGTCTTCTTCTCTCAGTTTCCAGGGTGCCCCATGCTCTTCCTTCCACCTCCTGACAACCCTTTCTCAGTCTTCTCCCTGTTTCCCTTCCGGCAGCCCACGCTTCAACTTTGGTGTTACTAGATACCCATCCGAGCTCCCTTCTCTAACTGCTCATGCCCTCATCCAGGGGCTGCCAAGCCATCTCCTTCCCAGACCTCTCTTCTGAACTTGACATTGTACCCAAATAAGTGGTGTTCCCGAGCAGCTTGGTGTAGCGGGGAAAGCACTGGGCTAGGACCCAGAAGACCCAGATGTGAGTCCCAGTTCCCCTGATGTCTGGCGTTGTGACCCTGAGAAAGGCCACTCCCTCCTCTGAGTGTCCAAGTCACTATCTGTAAAATTACACTCTGCACAGGTCCGCACGAGGACTAACTGTGCCGAGTCATGGGGGGATCATTAGTGAACCAAGAGGGCTGGGACCTGTGGAGGCTGGCTGTGTCTGGTGCCAGGTGGTGGACCAGCGGCCCTTTGATGAGGAAGGTCAATCAGGGACAGGAAAGTGACAGTCACCACTGACAGGCCATCCATCCCCCATCTCTACATGAGTCCAAACATATTTTGAAACAAGTGATTTTGGAAGAGACAATATTTATGTAAAGAAGATATTTTAAGGCCCTGTTGAAGCCAATGTTCCAGAAATATTTCTGGTGAAAAAAATACCTTCTGGGAGTGTTTCAGGTGAGTTGGAGCTTGGACTTGGAGTTTCTGTGCTGGCAGCTGCTTCAGGGAACTCTGGGAGCTGCAGAACTCTGATGTTAAAAAGAATCTTACAGGGGCCAGCCCTGTGCTGTACTGGTTAAGTTTGGCATGTTCCATTTCAGTGGCCCTGGGTTCGTGGGTTTGGATCCCAGGTGTGGACCCATGCCACTCGTCAGCCATGCTGGGGCAGTGACCCACATACAGAATAGAGGAAGATTGGCAGCAGATGTTAGCTCAGGGTGAATCTTCCTCACAAAAAAAAAAAAAAAAGAATCTTACAGAAACTTATACTTGCTCACTTGTCGACTGCCCGTAAATAAACCCAAATTAGTCTAGTGTCAGAAACATTAAAAGTGAAGCTTTGAAGACGTGCCCAGAGGACCATCTCCTGACTGAGGACCTGAAGCCAAATGCCCCAGGAGTGGCCTTCCTGATGGAGTGCACTCACAGCCTCTCTGCTGAGGAGACGCTGTCAGTTCTGTCTTTATTGATTTCCACTTTGCACAAAAGCCTCTCAAATCAAATCAAACTCGCTAGGAAATTGGGGGTGGGGAGGCAGGGGACTATCCTTTCTTTGTCTCCAGGGCTTTAAAGGTGTGCCCCTCCTTCCAAATGGCCCAGGGGGCCAAAAGTCGTCCCCAAAACATTACGTCAGCTCGCTGCCTTCCCCTCTGTCTGCTTTAAGGCAATTCTTTACCCGCATTCACTGTCATTCTTTCCTGCCAGACCATAACCCATTAATGCAGAGGACAGACAAGGCTGCTGCCACAAGGCTTTCCTCAGCTCTCTGCTCTCTCTGCTGCAGGCTAACCTGAGGGACAAAGGGTTTGCAGTTCCAGAGACAGGGATCCAGCTGGAGGAGAAGGCAGAGCAAGGGCAGGGTCAGCACAGCCTGGGCCTGATGCCTGAGCACCTGGCCCTTTCCTCAGGGTCCTGGAGGGCTCAGCTCAAACGACACTTACTCAGAAGGCCTTTCCTAGACTTCCTATTCAAAAGAAAGTCACCTCTTTATGACCTTGGGGTAAAGAAAAATGTTTAAACGGGCGCAAACAACACTAATCATAAAAGACACATTTGATAAATTGGTCCATATTAAAAATAAGAACTCTGTTTATCAAAAGAGACCAATAGGAGAGCGAAAAGGCCAGCCTCACAGTGAAGTCGTATATTCACAACACATATAGCGCACAGGCCCACGGCAAGAGTGTGTAAACTGGGGATGACAGTATCCTCCCACTTCCCTCCAGTTCCATAATGGGGATGTGTTTGAAAACTACAAAGTGCTTCATCAGCATAAGGAGTGACAAGCTTAGGTCTTCTTGGTGAGTTATTTTAACAGTACCAGGTAGAGCCGAGGCAGGCAGAACTAAGTCCTGTCTCTCCCCTCCGCACTTCATAACCAGGGATAATCATCATCAAATCTAACCATGCTGCCCTCCTGCCTAAAGCCCTGTAACGCCCATAACCTACGAGATGCCGTCCACAGTCCTTAGCGTGTCCATCCAGGTCCTTCACCTCCAATCTCTGCTGCCATCTCTCCACTCTCCTTCTTGCCATGACCCCTCAACACTGAGCCCCAGCCGCCCAGAGAGCTTGCCACACTCCAGGCACGTCACATTCCTTAACATCCCTGGGCCTTCGCAAGCTCCTCCCTCTTCTCAGAAGGTTCTTTCTTCCCTCTCTGCCTTAGCAAGCTGCCACACTCAATCTAAGCCTTCAGGGGTGCATCCACCATGTTGCCGCTTTGAAAAACCAGTCCTCTTGCTTCCCATGGGATCCTGGTGGCTGCAGTTCCAGTGTCCTTCCATCTTCTGGCCATGAGGACAGAGAGGCTGGTCCCAGAGTGGACTTGTGATGCAGTCCTTCCTGGGATTAATACATAAACATTTGGAAAGAGCAGTCCCTCTCCACGCAGGGTTGCCAAACTGGAAGGATGTGAGCCGAGTGCTAACAGCAACCGTCTTTGATGACACACGGGGAAGCCAGTCTGTATATGAAGCCAGCACAGCGGGCAGAGAGAGCCATATGACCCTGCAAGGGCACTCCCCACCCAGTTCTGCGAGACTAATAATCCTCTTCTTTTGCTTAAACTAGTTTGAATTGTGTTTCTGACCAGCTAACCACAGTATATTCACCCTAGTCCCTTCCCCTGGGAGAAATTTATCTCATTAGACGTAAGCACTGTGTATATCACTTCCTCTTCCTTATCCCAACCTCTGTCCCAGGCTGCCCATAAGACAGTAGGTCTCAATCCTGGCTGCACATTAAAATCACCTAGGACTTTCTAAAAAATACCAATGCCTAGGTCCCACCTCAGACCAATAAGTCCGAATCTCTGAGGGTGAGGCCCAGGTGTCAGAATTTTTTTAGGTTCCCCAGGAGATTTTCATGGCTACCCAGCCTGGGGACTATACACCAAATAGAAGGACAGCCTCTTCTCTTTGGAGATGGATGAAAAGAATGTGAAGTCACCACAAATGGAAAAAGAAGGAAGACTGGTGGGGAAGCTCCAGGTGACACTGTGTGTGACAGAATTCCCTAAAAGAATCCCAGCAGACAAGCACGCGCTGGCTGGGCAAGGCCAGGCACCACAGCCCAAGACCCTGGCTTTGACAGCAGATGACGTGGGTCCAAGGCCAAGCTCTCCCACTTACTAGAGACACAACCTTGAGCAAGTCACCTCAGTTTCCCCATCTATCACTTGAGGGTCACAAAGCCAACCTGTCCAGCTGCCTACATCAGACTAAGCCACTCTTGCGGTTCAGGGCTGGTGATGGGAGTTGGAGTTCTAGCTGAGCAAGCTGATGAGGTATCTAGCAGTTCAAACATTGTAATGGCTTTTTCCATTTCTCACATCAGTGGTGATGACTCTAAAATGGCCGTGACTTCCTTCATCTCCTCCATTAGGGACTGTCTCCTGGCATCAGAAAAGCCCTGCCTGCATCTGTTTTGTCAGTTACCATCCTCCCATATTTTCTGAGGCTCTAAAGATGGCCCCACATGGCCCCACCTCAGCAGACACAGGCCTGTTTTTGCAGCTTGTGCAGCGTCAACCACCCTGTGCCCTTCAGAAGTTCATTTAAAGGCATTACTGAAAGATTGCCTTTTACATACCAGCATGCTTCTCTGCGACCCTGCCCAGAGCTGTCAGCTCTATGCAGCCTCATGCTCAGAGCTTCCTTGAAAGTAAATGAAGGAGACAGCTTCAGAGTGGTTGGAAACAATTTGTCTGAAGGGAGATTCTATAAACTGGTTTAACGTTTAGTTCTGGGCGTCTGGAAGAGAGATCTGTCTTGGTAGTCATGGTAGAAAAAAAGAGGTAGGCACTCAAGGATCTTTAACCTGGGAACAGAGCAGAGACAGATGAGCAACTTTGCCTGGACAGACCCATGGCTGACATGTTCAAAACAAACACACGCACATACACCAAGTTATACTGAAGGTCGCTGCTGAAGAGTCCTAAACAAAAGGAGCCAGCCGCAAGCAAGCCTTTCTTAAAGAAGTGTATTAGTTGCATCTAACTGCTGTAACAAATTTCAAGACTTCAATAACTTAACACAATAAAAAACAGTATTTTTGCTCAGATAAAATTTTATTTTATTTATTTATTTATTTTTAAAGACTGGCACCTAGGCTAACAACTGTTGCCAAGCTTTTTTTTTTTTTTTTTTCTGCTTTATTTCCCAAACCCACTCCCCCCCCCCCGGTACGTAGTTGTATATCTTAGTTGCAGGTCCTTCTAGTTGTGGGATGTGGGACGCCCCCTCAACATGGCCTGACGAGCGGTGCCATGTCCGTGCCCAGGATCCAAACCCTGGGCTGCCACAGCGGAGTGGGCGAACTTAACCACTCGGCCACAGAGCTGGCCCCATCAGATAAAATTTTAACGTGTGCTCCTGGTCAGGCTACTCTCACAGATGGTTCCCCTCCACTTGGCAACAGGTACCCAAGCTCCTTGCATCTTGTGATTCTGCTCTGCTCTGGGCGTTCCAAGCCTTGTCCATGAACTCAGTGGAAGTGGGAGAGAGACACTGTGTGGAGGATGGTGGGAGGTTCCATGTGCAGGGTCTGAAGAGGCCCACATTCCATTGACCCTACCTAACAGCAGAAGGCTGAGAATGAGTCTGCATGTGGGCTTTGTGAACACGTCTCTGCCACCAGAAGCATCTGAGTTACCAACGATATTTCCCTTTTCGTTTTATGTCTGACTGTCACTATCATTTTCGCAAGCATGCTGCCCGTCTGCTCTGGGCCGTGCACATGAGGCCAGGAGATCCAGGGAAGCATAGCACGTGTGAAGGAAAGGCCGCACTGCCATGTGGAGCCCATGCTCTCCAGTGGGAACCCAAGGGTTCAGACTCTGCCTCTATCCCTTTTTGGCCAAGTAGCACATTGGGCGATCAACTTAATCTCTCTGTGCCCCTGTTTTCTCCTGTGTAAATGGGGATAGTAGTGCTTACAGCACAGACTGTGGTAGGACTGAGCTAACTGCTGCCAATCCTCCTCTTTTTGCCGAGGAAGGCTGGCCCTGAGCTAACCTCCGTGCCCATCTTCCTCTATTTCATATGTGGGACGCCTACCACCACGTGGCTCGCCCAGCGGTGCCACGTCCACCCCCGGGATCCGAACTGGCGAACCCCGGGCCGGCGAAGCGGAACAGGCACACTTAACCAGCGCGCCACCGGGCCGGCCTAGTGGCTTTCATCGCATTTGTTAAGTAGATTTTTTAACCCTCACGAACCTTAATTTTGGTGAAAACTAAGAAGTCAGCAATTAGGAACTGTCCTTCCCATGAGCATTCCGTCGCTCGGCCAATTTCTAAACACTTGGCCACTTTTAGAAACATGGGATTTCATAGGTTTATCTTTTCCTTCGCTTTATTTGATTTCATCTCACTTTAGTTTTTGGGTGAGGAAGATCGGCCCTCACAGAGCTAACGCCTGTTGCCAATCTTCCGTTTTTGTTTTTTTTCCCCCCTCCCGATTTTTCTCCCCCAATCCCCCCCATGACATAGTTGTCTATCTTAGTTGAGGGCCCTTCCAGTTGTGGCATGTGGGACGCCGCCTCCACACGGCCCGACGAGCGGTGTCGTGTCCGTGCCGTGCCCGGGATCTGAACCGGCAAAACCCTGGGCCGCCGAAGGGGAGCTTGTGAACTTAACCACTCGGCCACGGGGCCGCCCCCGTCCGTGGACTTTTTTATCACCTGATTTCACCTCGCAAAACTTCAAAGCTTCAAGTTATCAGAGAGGTTTGGGAAGTTGTTTTTATTTATTTAATTAATTTATTTTTCGAGGAAGACGAGCCCCGAGCTGACACCTGCTGCCAATTCTCCTCTTTTTGCCCCGGGAGAGTGGTCCCGAGCTAACATCCGTGCCCATCCCCCTCCCCTTGATAGGCGGGACGCTGACCACAGCGTGGCTCGCCAAGCGGCGCCACGTCCGCACCCCGGATCCGAACCTCCGAACCCCTGGCTGACAAAACGGAACGTGCGAACTTAACCGCTGTGCCGCCGGGCTGGCCCTTCGGGAAGTTATTTTCAGGACACGGGCCATAAACTAGAATCACCGCTACAGGTTTATCGGAGCGACATCAGCGTTCGTGGTGGATTGAGTGGTCCCCTCTGTCTCTCCCCTCCAGGGCACAACCAAAGGGACGTCTATCGACCCACCCACCAAGGATTCCCCCCCCCCCCCGCACGGCACAGCAGGATGCCTGAGAGATCCACGCAGCCCTACAGCGGCAAGTCACATTCGCACAGTCAAAATTCAATGGCAGAGACAAAACGTTAAGGTCAGTGAGAGGGAAGAGAATAACCGGCCCAGGAGCAACGGTGTGAAGAACACGGAGAAGACGGGTCCTAGACGCCGGGGTCCCCGGAGCAGCGATTTCATCAGAGGCCCGCAAACGTCCACGATCTCCACACCACGTTTATGGCCGACTGCGTGCGTGGGTCCTTTGGAATCGACCAGGCTACCGTCCGGGCCACTTTGGGACATCGTGTCCAGCTGCCCCGAGCGGTGGAGCTGTCGTTCGAGTGTAAGATGGGGCCCATCCGGGGAGAGAATGGGGACGGGGAAAGGGAGGCCGCGGGAAGTCACAGAGTCTGAGGTGTTCGGGGGAGACCGACTCTTCTGAAGTGGAGGTGGTAGAAGGAGAGCAGCAGGATTTTTGGATTTTTGTTCCCTCTGTTAGGTATCTGGGTCCGGAGGAGAGTGGGGCGGGGGGGGGGCGGGTGGTGGTGGTGGTGGTGGGTGTGAGGCTGAGGCGGGGCTGGTGTTTCCTTTCCGAGTCAGGTGGAAGAGCTCCTCCAGTGGAGGTTTTTAGACAAGGGGTCTGGTCTGGCAGGATGGGAGGTTGCGGGTCGAGCCACAGGGGAATCTGTCGTAGCTCAGACTCGGGCCTTTGAAGAAATAGACAGAGAGAGGAGTTTTGCTCTGTCTGTCACCGCAGCCGGCACCTCAGGAGCAACAACAGGAGGCTTCCCGAATGAGTGAAGGGGCAGGAGCCAGCGTGCCCCGTGCCTCTCTCAGCCCTGCGCCGGCAGGGAAGGAAGCAGGCAGGCAGGCCTCAGGGCTACTCCCGTCCTACTGCCCGGTGGTCCCTGTCCCGGCCCCGCCCCCACTCTCCCCCTGACCCTCACCGCTCCCCAGCCCTCTTCTCAGCCAGAGAGGCGATGGGGGGGGCGGTGCGGTCCCAGAACAAGTTTCCTCTCATCCGCCATCATCTTGCCACCCTGACGACTTGGCCCGAGATCCGGCGTAGGCTGTACCCGTGTGTGGTTTTCCTGTGGACAAGGGGGCCGGTTCACCATTTCGGAAGAAACCCCTAGCCTTCCACTGCCGAGTCGAGTCGCTGGGACTCGCCAGCCTGGGAGGGGGGAGGGGGGAGGGGAGGTCAGGCCCATTCATTCCGATGGGCCTGGCGTCAGGGCTTCATTCAAGTGCAGGAAGCTCTCTCCCATGGCCTCGGGCTTTTTTCCATTGAACGGCTTTCTTCAATTCCCCCACCCTTAGGCCGCAGTCCACCAAGGGCCGGGAGGCAGGGAGGGAAGATGTTGGGGCAGGGTGGCTGTCTGAGAAACTCGCCTCATCTGGGGCAGAAAGAGTGCCCCCCTCCTTTCTCTAACCCTACTAGACTGCTTGAGGATCACGGACGGTTTGGCTCATCGATGAGCCCTGCGTTATGGGCCCGGCAAGCAAACTCCTAACTGGCAACCCGCCGCTCTAGGCGTGTGTGGGTTTTTTGATCATTCACCTTCAAGTTCGCACGACATCGGTCCGTGTCTCCCGCCCCGGCTTCCCATGGGAAATCCTCCGTCTCTTTCCACAGACTCACTGGCGACTTCACACAGTGCCTGCCTCCTCCTCCTTAGGAAGGAAGGAAGGAAGGAAGGAAGGAAGGAAGGAAGGAAGGAAGGGGCTGACCCCGTGGCCGAGCGGTTGAGTTTGCACGCTCCGCTTCAGCGGCCCGGGGCTTGGAAGGTTCGGATCCTGGGCTCGGACACGGCACCGCTCATCAAGCCACGCTGAGGTGGCGTCCCACACGGCAGAACCAGAGGGACCCTCAAAGAGAATATACAACTAGGTACTGGGGTGCTCTGGGGAGAAGAAGAAGAAGGAGGAGGAATAAAAAGAAAAGAAAAGAAAAGATTGGCAATGAGCTCGGGTGCCAGTCTTTAAAAAAAAAAAAAAAAAAGAAGAAAGATGGACAAACAGGAACGAATCCCACTGACGGCACCTCCAAATGGTGGGGGGCAGGGGGGTGGGGAGGGTGGGGAGTGGCATCATCGGGCCAAGGGTGACTCTAAGCGTGATCCCGCGGTTGTGTTATTTGACATTTTATCGAATCGATTTATTATTTTATTTTTGAGGAAGATGAGCCCTGAGCGAACATCTGCCACCAATCCTCCTCTGTCGGCCGAGGAAGACTGGCCCTGAGCTGACATCCGTGCCCATCCCCCTCTACTTTCCAGGTGGGACGCCTGCCACAGCGTGGCTCGCCAAGCGGTGCCAGGTCCTGCGCCCGGGATCCGGACCGGCGAACCCGGGGCCGGCGGAGCAGAACGTGCGAACTTCACCGCCGCGCCACCGGGCCGGCCCCCGGAGTTGTTTTGAAAATCCAGTAAGGGGCTGGCCCCGTGGCCGAGTGGTTAAGTTCGCGCGCTCCGCTGCAGGCAGCCCAGTGTTTCATCGGTTCGTTCGGATCCCGGGCGCGGACACGGCACTGCTCATCAAACCACGCTGAGGCGGCGTCCCACATACCACCGCTAGAAGGACCCACCACGAAGAACACACAACTATGTACCGGGGGGCTCTGGGGAGAAAAAGGAAAGACAAAAAATAAAATCTTCCAAACTCCAATAAAACTTTGAGTGAAGACGACGAGGAGGATGCGAAACGTATCTCACGCCTCCGAGCCGAGCCGTCCGTTTAGGTTTAGGAAGGGGGACGAGGACCCTTTGTAAGCGACATCCCTTTTTAAGCACCATTCTAAACCACAGAACAGAACTCCCTCTCCTCGACCCGGAGCGAGGAGGTTCCTGGGTGTGTCAGAGAGGGTCACGTCCTCTGCAGCACGAACGAACCGCCAGGGTTCGGCCACGGGAAAGAATTTCTTCCTCTCCAGGGGGACTAAAAGTCACCGACGGCAGCGGGCGTAGGTGCTATCCTTCCCGTCCAGGAAAGGCAGGGAGAACTTCAGCCGTGAAGAGAAGGAGGTCTTCCTCACTCCCCGTTTTGGGAGGGCCCCTTTGGCAGGGGAGTTTTGTCTCCTGATTTCAAGTCAGGAAGAAAAGG
The DNA here is from genome assembly GCF_041296235.1 of Equus asinus. Lineage (NCBI taxonomy): Eukaryota > Metazoa > Chordata > Mammalia > Perissodactyla > Equidae > Equus > Equus asinus. The sequence goes on along the minus strand of NC_091811.1, from coordinate 9,869,288 downwards.
GAGAGAGAGAGAGAGAGAGTGTGTCCTTCTCGTGCCAGGTCGGTCTGAGGGGGACCTCCTCTGGTTTCCTCCCTTCCCAGGGAACGCCGTTCGCTCCTTCTTCTAGAAAAGGCTCCCAAAGCACCACCGCCCAGGATGGTCGACCTACGCCCATCGTCCCTCCTTTCCCAATCATTTCTACCGCGACAGAGGGACAGAGGCCCCTGCCCCATCCCCATCCCCACCCCCACCCCCATCGCCTGCCTCCTTGATGGCCAAAGGAGCTGCCTCTGAGAATGGAACGGGGCTTGGAAACCTTCTAGAGGGGTGACTCTCACCTGCCTGCCTGCTGGGAAAAGCACCACGCTGTCCATCGGACTGCTCTTTTGGGCAAACGTAGGCGTGCCACATAGCGATCGACAGCTATGGCGGGGGGGGGGGCGGGGTGGCGTGGTGGTGCCCAGGATCCACGACACGTGACGGCTGCGGAGCACGACAGCCCTAAGACCTTGAGGGAGACGTGGTGGCGCGTGAATCCTTTCGGAACGAGAACAACAGGAAACGCTGACGGGGACGTGTTCTCCTCTCGAGAACACACCAACGCCTCGCACGGTGTCTGACCCGGGGTGCCTCTGACTTTTGTCATCAGAGACGATCCTCTCGACCGCCCCTCACGCTTTGGGGAAAAGGGGAGAGGGACTCGGTAGCACGGGAAAAGCCATCCATCCGCCCTTCCTTTCTGTCTTCACGGCTCCTTCTCGTGGAAAACGAGGAAGCCGTCCTGAGGAACGGAACACTGACCCGGGCCAAAGCGTGGCCCAGCCTGAGCCTCCAAAACCTTCTGCTAAGTGAGAGGTGCCAGACATCCAAGGCGACCTACGTTGCGATTCCACACAGAGGAGAGAGCTAGAACGGTCCAACCCTAGAGGGCGACAGCAGATGGCGGCGGCGGTGGTGGTGATCGTGGTGGGGCAGATCCGGGAGTGGGGCCGTTTTTTCTTTCGGAGGGAGGGGATGGAAACGGAAACCTTCTGGAAATAGATAGCCATGACGGATGCGCCACCTTGGGGAGAGAGACTCCCGAAGGCCACTGGCTTTTGCCCTGTGGAAAGGATGGATTCGGTGAGATGGGAATTCTACCTCCGTGTAGAGCGTGTGGTAAACCACGAGGTAGGTGGGTGGGTGGGTGGGTGGCCTCCCTGCCTCGCCTCCACCTAGACGTCCACACACAGAGACCGACGAGGGAGGGAGGGAGGGAGAGAGAGAGACAAGACGGACAGAGGCCGAGGCCGAGGCCGAGGCAGTGAGCGAGTAAGTGATCGACCCTGGCCATAGGGATTCCTCAGAGGGCGTCTCTTGGCTCCCCAAACGAAGAATGTGTGTGGAGATCGAGAAAGATCACCGACCTAGGAGAACCAGCAAGACTTCCTCACCCGCCAGAGAGCCGCTGGGCCCCTGCCGTCCCTGCCACCGCCACCCCTACCCCTCGCCTTTGGCAGCGACGCCAACGAAAGGCAGGCAGAAGAGTGGGAGAGTCGTGTGGTGGTGTCCCCCAAGGAAGGTGGGTCCATGCCGACGAGCGGTCGTCGGCGTGTGGAAAAGCCAGAGGCGGGCTGACTAGAAGGAGGGCGTCCTGGGGGAAGGGGCCAGGGTGTGAGGGAGAGAGGCCTGTTCCTCTTCCCCTGTCGGTCCCAAGTCAGGGGCCCAAAGGAGGAAAGCTGTCCGTTCCTTTCCGACTCGGACGGTTCGGGCGGAACTGACCGATCCCCGCGGCGGCGCAGTCTGGTCCAGAACCCCTCTCTCTGTCGCCTTTCGACCACACGCACGCTTTAGAGGCCAAGGGAAAATGGATCGGGTCTCTCTGTCTCTCTCCCTAGAAAACAAGGGCCGGGGGCCGAGCCCGTGGACGAGCGGTCAAGTATGCGCCCCCCACCCCGGCCCCCGGCTTCGACGGCCCAGGTTTTCACCGGTTCGGATCCTGGGCGCAGCCCCAGACCCAGCATCGCCCTTCAAGCCACGGCGAGGCGGCGTCCCACATAGCAGAAACGCGAAAGACCTACCACTGGAACCTACAACTATGGACGGGACGGGGCGGGGCGGGGCGGGGCGGGGGTGGGGGGGCGGCTTTGGGGAGCAGGAAGAAAGAAAAAATAAAAGAAACACAAGGACGGTCATCGCGATAGTTCTTTCCACTTCCATCCATATGTTAACAGGACCCAAGTTTCCCGACCTCCATTTGGATGTATGTTAACTAAATGGAGAAGCTATTCAAAGGACTCCTCTAAAGAAGTCCACGTTCTTCTTTCTAAATGATAATGAAAATCATTGTCACCACCGCTCTTCCGACCCTCCATGTCCAGACGGCCTCCCGCCCCTCCCCCATCCCCAACTCCCGCCCCGCCCCGCGCCGACCCCCGACCCCGGCATTCTCCACGCCCACCTTTCCCTCTCCACTCTTACCCCCCCGTCCCCCGCCGCCCGGGACACCGCCCCCCGCCCCCCCCCAATCCAGGCCGGGCCACCTGGTCGACCTCCTCGAACACTATATAAGAGGATGCCGGGCAGCAGGTGGCACCCGACAAGCGGCCTCCTCACCGGCCGGACGGATCAGCCTCGCGGGGGCGGGCGATGGGGAGGCGTTCGTCCAGGTCAGGTCAGGTTGGGGGAGGGAGGATGCCGCGCTGGCCGGCCTGGTGCGTGGCCTGGTCCCGATCCACCCCGCGTCTCGTTTCTCGGGCCGGGACGAGTACAGGCGGGGAGGCCGACTCGGTCACGGAAAGCGGCCTTGGGGAGGTTTTGGCGAACGTCCCTGTCCCAGGGCCGTCTGCCGACTAGGGGACGGAGTCCTCCTCCATGCTCCTTCTCGCCCCCAGTCGGGCGGGTTGTGGGTCGCGCGGTCGACTTGGCCATTTCCCCGGAGGCATCCTGCCTGCAGGGGCTCCCTCCCTCGGGCCGGTGCGAGCGGTCCTCGGGCGGCCCGGGAATTTGGGCCGCAGCGAACGAACGAACGAAGCCCGTCCCTCCTGCGTCGGCACCGATGAGACACAGCCCTGGTGGATGGAGCCGCTTTGCTCGGGTTTCCTTTTGCTTTCGGCCGCTGCTGCCACCAAACCTCCCTAAACGATAGGAATGAAAACGGGAACCGTTGGCATAATAAAAGCGTTTTGGTTGGCGTGTTTCTTGGCTTTTGGGGACTCGAGAGGTATGATGGATGATCTCCGATTGACGTTGGGAAGGTCTATTTCATCCCAGTCGCACGAACCCCGAAAACGTGGCGGCTGGACGAGGGAGGGAGGCCAACCACGGGATTTCCGCACGACCAGCTGATGGACACGAGCGCCCCGTGAGCCGGGCGGAGGGCAGCCGCCCGGGTCTCGCAGCTACGTGCCCGCGGAACCCTCGGGACTGCGAAAAGCCGGAGCGACCCGCAGCCACGTGGCGCTCGGCGCGGACATCTGGTCGACCCGCGCGCCACGGGACCCGGGGCCCGAGTCCGGGCCGGGCCGCCGGTCGACCTGGTAGGGCGGCTGCCCCAGGGGCCTCGCGGCTGCTCGTCCGCAGCCTCCAGGGAGCCCTCGGGGCTCTGAGAAGGCCGAGCGCCCCGTGGCCCCACGGCCCCGCGGCGCTCGGTGCGGACATCTGGTCGACCCGCCCCCCCCCCCGAGACCCGGGGGCCGGGTCGCCGGTCGACCCGGCAGGGCGGCTGCCCCGGGGGCCTCGTGGCTGCTCGTCCGCAGCCTCCAGGGAGCCCTCGAGCCTCCGAGAAGGCCGAGCGCCCTGCGGTCCCGCGGCGCTCGGCACGGACATCTGGTCGACCCGCGCGCCGCCGGACCCCGTGGCTACGAGTCCGCGGGGCCTTTGGAGCAGACAGAGGGCCGGGAGTGCACCCAGAACACCCAGAGCCCCGGGGCCCGGCCCCGAGCGCCGCGGACATCTGGTCGACCCGCGCGCCCCGGTCCGGGGACCAAGTCCGAGCCGGACAGCTGGTCGACCCGGCAGGGCGGCGGCCCCGGCGGCCTCGCGGCTGCTCGTCCGCGGCCTCCGCGTAGCCCTCGGGGCTCCGAGAAGAGCGTGCGCCCCGCGCGGACATCTGGTCGACCCGCGCCGCCGCCGGAACCCGGGCCCGGGCCGCCGGTCGACCCGGCAGGGCGTCGGCCACCGGGGAGCCGCACCCGCGAGTCCGCGGGGTCTCTGGAGCCGACGGAGGCCGGGGAGCCCACCCAGGCCGCCGAGAGCCCCGCGTCCCCGCGGCGCTCGGCGCGGACATCTGGTCGACCCGCGCGCCCCGGTCCGGGGACCGAGTCCGGGC